>NC_056662.1:115606764-118039264 GCF_018350195.1 Panthera tigris
TAAGAACTGTGGGAATCTGTGGCATTCTGACCTGGTGCTTCTCCTATCTACCCAACTCTCTACACAGAGGTCCTTACAAAGTAGGGTACACCATGGAGACAAACAACTTCTGCAGTTGAAGGTGGCTCACTAGATTTGGAGGAGGGGGCAAAATACATGCCTAGTAATATTGTTGGTGAAAATGATAATCTGTGGTGCAGCTAACCTGAGGCCAGGGCAGGTATATTCATGGTTGAGATTATGTATATTCCCAATGAGGATGGGAAAAGGTCCAAGCTGGCCATAACCTTCTATTTAACCCTAAGACTGTACATACATGCATAAGAGACATCAGTATCCTGAGCATTGAATATACTACCTTACCCACATACAGATCTATTGACGAAGGACAGAATTTTTAGTGGTTCAAAGTGTTTAAGCATGTCCTCTGTCCAAATATTTGCAGACCACTAAGATATACATGGATGAAGCATAGGAAGCCAGGGCTTAAAATTAAAAGCAAGAACACTAAAACAACAGCAACAACAACAACAACAACAACAACAACAACAAAGCTGAACAGAGTCATCAGCGGTCATACACTGGGGAAAGACAGATTTCACAGATATAGCTCAGCCAAGGTATTAAACAAAGAAACAAACTAACTTAGTAAAAATAAAACAAAATAGCAACAACAAAAGAACCAATAAAAATATTCAGGGGAGAAAATTAGAACCCAAAGTTGCCACCAAACCTACCTTACAGTAAATATTAAAGTAAGTCCTTCAGCTGAAATGAAATCATACCAGGGGATAACTTGAATCCACAGGAAGAAATGAACAATAGTAGAAATAATAAGTATGTGTATTAATATAAAATGCTCAATAAATACGTTTTTACTTATTTCTTTTGTTAACAACTCTGAAAGACATATAAATGCACAATTACAAAGCTATATTTTGGGTTTACATAAATATAGATGTAATACACATGATAATAATAGCACAAAGGGTAGAAAATAGAGCAAAATTTCTATATTTTACTGGAATTATGTTAGTGTTAATCTGAAGACTGTGATAAATTCAGATGCATATAAAATAGCAACCACTAAGAAAATAACTCCTAAAATGCAAAAAAAAATAATAACAGAAGTTTTAAAATGATCCTCAAAATATGCGGTCAGGAAGGGATAGAGGAAACAAAAACCAGGAGACATATAAAAAACAAATATCAAAAGACAAATATGTAGATCCAACCAAATCACTAGTTATATTAAATGTAAATAGTCTAAACAACCAGGCAAAAGACAGAGATTGTCAGGCTAAATAAAAAGCAAGATCTAACTTAATCTTTTTATAAGATGTACACCTTTTATTCAAAGACACAAACAGGTTGAAAGTAAAAGGATAGAAAAAGAGATACTATGCAAACAGTAACCATAAGCCAATAACTATATTAATATCAGACAAATGGACATTAAGACAATAAATATTACCAAGGAAAAGATGGGCGTTTTATAAAGATAAAAAAGAGTCCATTCACCGGGAATATATAACAATTACAAATATATAGTCATCTAACAATAGAGCCTTTAAACACATGAAGAAAAACTGTCACAACTGAAAGAAGAAACAGATCATTTAATAATTATAGTGGGAGATTCTAATAACCTACTTCCAATAATTAAACAGAAAAGGATATAGAAGACTTGAACAATACTATCAACCAATTAAGTCTAACAGATATAATGGACACTTTACGCAAGGACTATAGAATACATATTCCTTTCAAGTGCATAGAGGACTTTCTCCAAGGAGACTATATGGTAGGCCATAAATGAGGTCACTGTAAGTTTACACGGATTGAAATCCATATAAAATATGTTCTGTGGCCACAATGGAATACATTAGAAGTTGACAACAGAAAGAAATATGGGGAATCCACAAATGTTAAGAAATTAAACAAATAATTCAGGTGTAAAAGAAGAAATCACAAAGAAAATTAGAAAATAGTTTAAATGAAAATTAAAGTGAAGCATATTAAAACTTATGGGATAAAACTAAAAATAAATGCTTAGAGAAATGTATAGATTTAAATACCTATAGTAGGAAAGAAGAAAAGTTTCAAAGTTATAACATAAGCTTCCATTTCAAGAAACTTAAAAAAATTATATGAAAACTCAAAGCATGCAAAAGAAAAGAAATAAATATGAGAATAGAAATCAATGAAATGGAAAACAGAAAACATTAGTGAGAAGCAATGAAACCAAAAGTTGGTTCTTGGAAAAGATCAACAAAATTGACAAACCTTTAACTGGAAGAATCAAGAGGAGAAGAAGAGAGAAGACACAACAAATTACCAAAACCAGGAATGAAAAAGGGAACATCATTATTGACCCCAAAGAAATTAAATAATTATAAGAAAATATTATAGATTTTTTTCCAATAAATAAGGCAACTTAGGTAAAATGGACAAATTCTTAGAAAGATACAAATTACCAGAACTAATTCAAGAAGAAATAGAAAAATTCGAACAGACATATAACAAGTACATAGCTAGAATTTGTAATTTAAAATCTTCCCACAAAGAAAAGCCCAAACCCAATGTCTTCACTGGATAATTCTACCAAATATTTAAAGAACAAATAATACTATGAGGTATACTATGAAGACATATACTCTTTAAGAAAATAAAGGAATGTACACCCCAACTATTATATGAGGCCACTCACTTCTCCCTGAAACTAAAGCTAGAGTAAGACATAACAAGGAAAAAGAGCTGTTTACAAATATCCCTCAAGAACATAGATACAGAAGTCCTTAATAAAATATTAACAAACAAAATACAGCAACATATGAAAAAGATGACACTGTGATCAACTGGAATGTATCCAGGAATGCAAGATTGGTTTAACATCTACAAAGCAATCAGTATAATACATATACCATATGAATAGGATAAAGGACATAAATCATATGACCATTTTAGTAGACACAGAAAAAGCATTTGATAAAATCCAACATTCATTCATGATAATATCTCTCTACAAACAAGGAATAGAAGGAAATTTCCTAAACTTGATAAACAGATCTATGAAAAATCCATACCTAACAACATAGATGATGAAAGACTGAAAGTTTTCCCCTAAGATTGGTAACAAGGTAAAAATGTCTGCTTTCATTACTTCTGTTCAGCATTGCACCTAGCCAGCACAATAAAGAAAAGAAAAAGAGAAAGATGAAAGAAGGAAGGAAAGGAGGCAGAGATGGAGGGAAGAATGAAAGATGTACAGATTGAAAAGGAAAAAGTGTCATTTTCTTTATTAGGTAATATAAACTTTTATTTAGAACATCCAAAAGAATTCACAAGAAAACAAAAAGTAATAGAAAAAAATAAATGAATTTAGCAAGATTACAAGATACAAAATCAATATAATAAATCAATTATATTTATAACAGAAAACAAAAATAAAACTCTCAGAAGGGAATTAAGAAACCAGTTCAAATGACAAGAGCATCAGAAAGAAAAAAAATGCATAGGGATAAATGTAACAAAGGAAGTGGAAGCCTTGCACACTAAAAATTACAGAGTAGTGTTGAAATAAGTCAAGGATAATATAAACAAAAATAGAGTCACTAGATTTCCATGGATTGAAAAACTCAATAGTGTTGAGATGGCATTTGTCACCAAATTGATCTGTAAAGTTAATGCAATCCCTATCAAAGTCCCAGTAGACTTTTTTTTTTTTTTTTTGGTAGCCTAAAGTCTATATGAAAATGCAAAGGACCTAGAATAGATAAGACAAATTTTTTAAGGAGGAAAAAATGGAAAATTTTGGAGGACTTATGCTACCTGATTTCAGATTTTAATATAAAGCCAAGTTAACAAAGATGGTGTAACATAGGGGCAAGGAAAGGCATATATATCAATGGAACAAAATTGAGAGTACAGAAATAAATCCTTACATGAATGGTCAGTTGATTTTTAACAAAGGTAGCTAGATAATTTAATGGGGGAAAAATAGTCTTTCAGCACATAGTGCTGTAATAATTGGATGTCCATAAACAAAAAAACTAAACTTAGACCCTACTTCACACTACACAAAAATTGACTCAAAATGAGTTATAGAGCTGCATATGAGCTAAAACTATACAATTTCTAGAAAAAAATAGAAAATCTTTATGACTTTTGTTGGGAAAATAGTTCTTCGATACTATGATTCTAAAATCACAATCAATAAAGGAGGAACTGATAAATTGCATCTCATTAAAACTCTAAACTTTTCTGCTAAAAGATATCATTAAGAAAATGAAAGAACGAGCCACAGACTGGTAGAAAATATTTGCAATCACATACTCTATAAAGGACTTGTATCCAGAATATATAAATAACTTATAATTCAATAATGACTTAACATCCCAATTAAAAATAAGATTCATAGCATCTACTTCAAAGGGATTTAGTGAGAATTAAGGTAATGCACTAACTCTCTTTGCCACAATGTTTGGCATGGAGTAAATATTCAGTAAATGGCAATGATAGGTATGATAAAAAAAAAATACTAATTCAAAGGGGCCCATGCACTCCTATATTTATAGCAGCACTATCTACAAGAGCAAAATTATGGAAATAGCCAAACTGTCCATCGATAGATGAATGGATAAAGAAGATGTGGTGTGTGTGTGTGTGTGTGTGTGTGTGTGTGTGTGTGTGTGTGTGTAGTGGAATACTCAGCCATAAAAAAGAATGAAATCTTGCCATTTGCAATGATATGGATGTAGCTAACTTGTATTATGCTAAGTCAAACAAGTCAGAGAAAAACAAATACCATATGATTTCACTCATATGTGGAAGTTCAGAAACAAAACAAACATGCAAAGGGGAAAAAGAGAGAGAGAGGCAAACCAAGAAACAGGATTTTAACTAGAGAGAACAAGCTAATGGTCACCAGAGGGGAGTGGGTGGGTGGATGGGTGAAATAGGTGATGGGGCTCAAGGGGTGCACTTGTTGTGAGGAGAACTGGGTGATGTATGGAAGTGTTGAATCACTATATTGTACACTTGAAACTAGTATTACACTGAATGTTAACTAATGGGAATTTAAATGAAAATTTTGAAAAAGTTATTACTATTTAGTAAGTAAACAAGCTGAGCTCTGGAGAAGGTGAAGGACTTTCCTCCTGACACTCAGGCTGCAGCTTGCAGTGTCCAAGGAGGATTTCGAAAATTTCACAGTGAACTTCATGCTGGATGCTCTTCTGAGCCTTCTCTTCATTCAAAGGGGTGGGGCCTTCACTGTGTTCCTGTCCCATTAAGTTCAGCTAGTAGGGGAAGCTGGGGGAGAGGAGGAGGGAGAAGCGGTCTGCCTTTGGGAGGCAACTTTCATGGTCTTGAAGTTCTCACTCCTTCCCTGTCTTGATTTTCGTTAATGTTTAAACATGACTTCTGTTGGCATTGTTTGGAATAGAAAAAAATGCAAATTACTTTAAATGTCCATTAACAGGGACTGGCCAAATTAACTAGGATTTATCCATAACAAATTTAATCACAAAAGCAGTACATACTTATTGTGAAAAATTTTAGGTAGATTTATAGATCTATGTACTGACATGGAAAGCTACTGATATAGTTAAATGAAAAATGTAGATTATAAGACAATATGCATGTTATAGCCTCATTTTGGTTTGTATGTGTTTATTTAAATATGGAAAATATTTTTTTTTAATAAATAAATAAATAAATAAATAAATAAATAAATAAATATGGAAAATATTCTGGAAGCACGTAGATCAAACCATTATCACCAAGTTGCTTCTGGAGAGTGGTAGTTTTGTTGGAGAGCCAAGGGGAGAATATACTTTTTCATCAGAATTTTTTTCACATATTTCTTTTGTAACTAAAAACTAAAGAAAATAAATATAACATTTTAAAATGTGTTTATTTAAGAATTAGTATTTACTTTCCATTAAAAAAAAGAAATAGGGTGCATTACTTAAAGTCATACAACTAGTAAATGGCACATTTAGGATTTGAACTCAAATCTGTGCTTTCTCCATCATACCATCCATCTTTCAGATGAGAAATTAGGAAGTGCTTCCTGAGCATAATGTTGTGAATCACTGAGTTAGTTATCAAAAGAAGTCTCAGACTTTCCTGTTATGGGAGACTTTGAATAATGGATAATGGTCTGAAATGGTTCAGGAAGGTGATGGAGGCTTGAGAAGAAGCAGGGGCACTGACCAAGTGACTCCTGGCAGCCCCTTTCTTATTCTTCTGTGACTCGACAGAATAAGGAAATTCTGTTCTGTTGATAGTATCATATTAGGTAGCAAACTTTCAAAGCAGTTGTGGTAAAAGGGATCCTAGAAACGACCATCTAGTAATTCAATTCCTGTTAAAATAGTGGAACAAATATTAAGAGGAAAAAAATACTATCTAGGATAATGGAATTATGAGCAATAAGCATTATGGGTTTTAAAAGAACAAATCATGCCAGACAAAGTTGATTGCTTTTTTGATTAGTAGACTAAGGGAATAGACTAGATGTAATATATCTTTATTTTAGCAAAAGGTTTGATAGTGTCTCATGAAATTTTACTCAGGAAATTAATTGAAAATGGCCTGGAGATGAGCAGTGTTGCGTGAACTTCAGCATGGTGGCAAGACAGCAGAAAGGAATGAGAAACAGCGATGCATCATAGTGGGGAGATGTGGGGCAGGGAGGTTCAGGTCAGGGGTCAGTTCTATTTAATTATTTCATTACTTCTCAGGAAGAAGAGGAGGCTGCTCTTACGTGAGTGAAATTCATAGTATAGCTTATCTGTGTGTTTTAATGAAAAAAATCCTTTAAAAGCCAGCAAGTCTACCTTGTTTCCATTCCCAGGTATAGCCTCATTCTGGGTCCTAAGAGAAGCTCTATGGATGCAAACAATATCATGTGGTCCCATAATGACTTGAACTCTAATTCTGAATGATGAGGTGGATGTAATTGCCTTAGTCAAGAGTCCCAAATATTCTTGTCATCATGCCCTGAGCCTGCCTGCATAGGCCCCCTCTCAACCTCTAATACCTGGGATCCCTCCAACACTTTGGAGCTCAGTACTTAACTCTATAATTAACTACTTAGTACCTACTATGTGCCAGGCCCATGGTAGACATAAAAGATAAATGATGTCATAAATACACTAGACATATGCTTCACGGTTCAGGGTAGGTAGCAGGTACATTAAACTGGTGGTGATCATTGCTGTAATCAAGCTTAAACAACATTCTATGGAAAACCAAAGGAGGCTGAGAGTAACATTAGGTGAGAGAGAAGGGGAGTTTGGGAGAGCCAGGGATTTCTGAGGCCAGCTTCAAAGAGGGGTTGATATTTGACCAGGGGCTTAAAGGAAGGGTAGAGTTTTTATATAGGATGGGGAAGCAAATGTCAATCCATCCAGAGGATAAGGACTAGTGGACAACCTTGGACACATTACTGAACCTCTGTCAACCCTATGTGGTGTTGCAAGGAGGCAGCATTGTCTGTAGAGTTCTACACAGAGCACAGAGTGGAGGTTCAAGAGCTGAAAGCCATTACGCTGTGCCTGCCAATGGGTGGGGACAGGGGCAAAGTGGGTGGGGTTGTGGTGGGACATGAGGATGGAAAGACAGATTTAAACCAACTTGTGAAGAAAGACCTTAGAAGTCACATTAAGGAATCCAGACTTTATAAGGCAGACCATAGGAGGACATTAATGGGCTTATAAACAGAGGGGTAACTTGGCCAGGTCTTGTTTTGCCAAGACCATTCTGATAGTGATGGAGGAAGAATATGAGGAAAGAGTAACCAAAACAAGGCCAGGAAAGAGACTATTCAAGTGCCTGAAACCAGGGCAATTGCATTGGGAGTAGAAATTAGGCTGTAAATATGAAACCTGTCTTAGGGGCTGAAGAAAAGAGAATCAGTATTGACTTAATTATATAGTTTAAGCAACTGGATATTTAGTAATGTCACTATCTAAGAAATGGAGCTCAGAAATTGAAATAGCAGACCATAAGTTTGGTTTTTTATCATGCTACACAAAGTTTCTCTGGACTTACACAAATCAAGGATATGAACTATGGCAGGAATGCCATTCTCATCATTGTCTTTACCTGTGAGGCCAACACTGAACTTTCTCTCCCAGCAATCAGAAACATTGGCAATAGGATCAGTGTTTGTAGGAGAAACATTTCTGGAGGTTTCACTTGGGGGAGAATAGGGAAACCTATGCTAATCAGGAGGAAGTAAGTAAGGAACCAAGGAAATAAGACCATTCCCAAAGATAGTACCCTCCTTTCTTTCCTCTCTCATTTTATTGTTTCAGTGTAATAAAAAAAAAAAAAAAAGAAACACATTTTCAAAAGTTCTTCTCAGGATATTTTCAGTGTGGAGCCAAACATTTCATTATTTTTCTAATTGGCATATAGGCAAACACTAGAGAGAAGCATTATAAACACCTGACCTGAAACATACCAGGTTATAGACCAGACCTGTTTGCTGTGGTTTTCCTGCCATGAAATGCACCCAAATCTAAACTTTCATAGCCCTTTATGTCCAAAGTTAGATTTTGTCCTATGCTTCCCTTTAAACATTAAACAAAATAGAATGAAAACTAATTGAAGATACTGTCTGATTCATTGAAACCTGCTGTGAGAAGATACCCAGTATGTCCTAGATACCTGACACAGCTGTCCAAATACAATCCAGTCCTCCTGAAGTGGCCCTCATGAGGTTAAACTCAATAAAGGGAAGTTGCTCCAGGATTGCACAGATGTTTTCATTGCTCATTTAATTTTCTGGGTTAAAAGTTGCTGAAAGAATGGGGCAGGGAGTGAAGGAGGACGATGGGAAGGAGAAAAGGAGCGAGAGCAATCATTTTGGACCAAGAATTTTCTTTCAACCTCTTCTGTTAAAGCTTTGACTGATTATGTTTACTTTGACTCACCTAAAGTGATTGATAAGAGCGTGGCGTCATGAAAGAATTCTCTGCCAGCGTAATCAAGACACTTTTACTTAAACTTTTTTCATTGTCCCAAAGACATAATCACTAGGTCATTTTGGAATCATGTTTTACAGTTCCTCAGGAAGATGAAAATTATGAGTTTCAGTGGGGAAATTATGCTCATGGTTTAGTCTGATCTGATTTATGAATTGCCCTTTAAGGAAATACAGTGGTAGTTGTACATGGGTTTATGGAAAGTCAGTGTTGTTCAGAGAATGTGTTCAGTGGGGAGAGTATTTATCTAATAGTCAAACTTCCTATGAGTCGATGTATGAATATACAAAGCTGTGGTTTCTTATTAATCATCAAACAACCCTCAAGCACCTAGTGTCTACTGGTCTACTAGGCCCAGTGGGAAATACATAGCTGTGTAAGATATGGTACTTGTCCTAAGGAGCTAAAACTTTTGTCAAAGTGATAAATCACAAACATGCAGCAAGGGTTAAAAGCTGTATTATGAAAACTGGCACACAAATTCCTCTTGGGAAGAAACTGTCTTTATTTAGAAAAATATTTTCATATGAAGTGCTTAGGGGTAGATAACAGATCTGAAGTTATAAATGTCCATGTGTCCTGCATGAAAATAATGAGAGGACCAGTGAATCCATCGTTGATAGTTCCTTACTAGTTTGAAGAACTATAGGAGCTGGCAAGCCTATGTTCATTTTGAGACTGTTCGCATTCCTCAAATGTAAATTATTTTTCTGTATTTATTGCTGTTCCCCTTCCCACAAATCTTGTAGTAAACACATAAATGGTCTTGTATAAATGATCTTTTCTGTGGAAGTCCAGGCAGAGGTCAAGTTTCTCTTCAGGGCCAACTTGTTATGAAACAGACATGACATTGGCACAAATGAGACAAATCTATGAGTTTGGAGCCAGAAATGGCCTTGAGTACCTGGGAATTTTGGAAATCTTAATGAGAATTTTAGACTTCCACAAGGTAGGGAATTAGAACTTCAAGCTCATCTTCTCTAGACTTCAAAGGGCAGGGAAGCAGGCCCTAGTAGACTTTAGGGTTACATATGCATGAAAGAGATATCAATAAAAGACACAGTCTGGGGGCACCTGGTTGGTTCCATCAGTGGAATATGCGACTCTTGATCTCAAGGTCATGAGTTTGAGCCCCACATTGGGCATAGAGATTACAAAAAAAAAAAAAAAAAGACAGTGTGAAATTTGCCAAATATGTGGAGCTCAGTAGGTGAGGCATTTCTTACTTTGGCCTCTGTCAAATTTCAGTTTTCTGCAATGTAAATTCTAAATCATGCAGACCGGCCATTTCAGTAGTTTGTAAGTGGAATATGCAGGTTACCAGGACCATGGAGTAAACATAGGCTTGAGTTCAGATCTTGGCTCCACATGTATTAGCTGTATGACCTTGGAAAAGTTCCTTTATTCTCATCTGTGAAGTGCAAATAAAGAGTCCTACCTTGTAGGATTTTTGTGAGGACTAAATGGCTAATATATGGCAAGGTCTTACAACAGCACCTATAAAACCTAAACAATCATTGTTCTTTCTCTTCTTAGAGTTCAAAGGTATTTCACACTCAATGTGTCCTCACAACATTGCCATAAAATATTCTTATCTTAATTGTAAAAGTGGAAACATTTATTTATTCATTTAATAAAAATATAATGAGCTAGCCCATGTGGTGGGTCTGGGAATATGCCCCAAATCACAGCATCAGTGCAAAATTACTTTATCATCTATAAAGTAGGAATAATAATAGTTTTATAGAGCTATGATGAGATTTTAAATGATTCAATGTATATATAAAATACCTAGAACAGTACTTAATACTCAGTAAATGTTGGTGTCTTCCCTTGCTTCCATAACTATGTTGCAAGAAGCCTAGAGGAGCAGAGGGGCAGTTAGTGCTTTTGACTGCACAGGACATATGTCTGACATAAGCACTTCCTGGGAAAAGTCAACCAGATGAGAAGTAGGGCAAGGACCACTTGCCCTTAGGGCAATGTGTAGTCTCATTGCTTTATGTCTTTATAGCTAAAACAGTACTTCAAGACAAGGGTAAGGGAGGGCTGTGTAAATCACATTCAGAAGGAAACAAGAAATACAGAAAATAATGGAAATGAAGAAGATCCCAAAGAGAAGAAATCAGTATACTTTGGTATAGCTGGGTACACTCTTGACCAAAAGGAAAGTTCCAGCCTTCCCTTACTTGCTGCCTGCTGCCTCTGCCCACTCTTCTTCCCACCCCTTTTTGCCTTCCTTCTCCCCTCTCCCTTGGCCCTATTTATTTCCCTCCTTTATCTTCTTCCTAGTCTTCAACTGACATCCTTCTTTCCCCTTTCACCCTCTCTTCCTCCTGTGTTTCCTTGTTCCTTCCTCATCATACTCCATCCCTTGGAAAGGACAGAGTGGAGAGCATTAAGCGTTGGTCTGAGGGTTGGCAGAGCTGGGTGGCCAGCATCCAGGGAGTAGTCTGGCCCCCACGGGTGACTTCCAGATGAGAGTGGCCTCTAGAGGGGGCAGCTGAGGACTGCCTTGGCCACTCTTCTTGGGCTGTTTGTTTCTAACTCTGCTGAACAATTTGAGCATGGATGACTCAGGCTTTAAAATATTCTTTGGTCTGTGTTCATAGTAAGTCCATGTACTTTCCTTATTCATCTGGTACAGCATCTCCCAGACCAGAGTTTAATTGCACAACCAGTCAGCAAACATGTCTGGGGGTCTGTGGGTGTGGAGCCCTGGCTGGGTCCTGGGCCCCAAAGGGACCATTCTGGGCTGACTCTCGATAGCTCCATTTTCTACAGCACATCAGGGACTTGCTTGCTAAGGTCCGGGCTTCCTTCCAAAATCACATATGTTAAAGGGATGTGTACTTTATGATGCCTTTGGATAGGAGTGTTGATCTTTTCAAAAGATATGTTCTAGTTAATAATATAGAAAATGAGGATATGTAAGAAAGGGTTATATTAGGGCAAGGAAAAGACAGACATCACGGAAGAGAAGAGAAGAGATGAAACAAAATGAGAAGGTGGAAAAGAATGTAAAGGGTGCAGAAAGGAAGAGGAAGAATGTTCTAAGAGACTGATTAAATTGCTTGTGTTAAATATTTTATGAAGATCAAGACTCCCCCGAAAATAGATACATACATACATTCATTCATACATACATACATAAATTAAATTTTTAAAAACTAACATCTACTTCCAAATGATGTTGAGTCAGAGTGGATTGTCAGGACTGCCTAGTCCCTGAGGGCAGATATTATAAATGTAAAGGTGGGTTGGTTTTTACTTGGGTGTTTGTTCACCTGGTAGGCTGGCAGAGTTTGTTTGCTTGCTTTTTGTAACATCTTGGGTCTCGTCTCAGCCCTGAGAGACTAGGTAACTCCCCTCATCTCTCTGAACTTTTGGTCTCCTGCTGTATCCCACCACAGGTAGAATATCTCATCTTCCTCAAGGAGCTGCTCACATAAAGTGTACAGCACGCTTTGTGAACAGTCCACATCTTATGCACTGCTAAGTCACAGTAGCCAACAGCTCCCAGTGGGGACCTCCAGCCCCTCTCTTCAGCTCACTTTCCCAGGGCAGAGGAGCCCGCTCCGGGATTCAGTAATGTTAGTCACACATACTTGCCTACCGTAGGGACTGACTGATTTGTCGCAGGACGTGATGTGCTACCTATAAATGCACTGCTTATTTCATTAAGTAGCATTGTTCCTAGTGGGACAGAGAGTCTCCCTATCAACCACTAATTCTTTGTTTGAATGGGTTTAGAGGATCCCAGTCATTCCTGTTAACTACCTGCAGCAGGCTTGGTGGTGAATGTGCATGCTGGGGGTGGTGGGAGGAGAGGAAACCACAGTTCTTGAGTGTCTGGCTAGGCATTAAAACTAGGGCTTTAACTTCATAGTCTCTTATTCAGGAGGAGGTGGAGGCAAGACAGTTCTGAAAGCCCAGTAAGATGTATGTGGTAGCGAGAGATAATGAGCCCCTCCCCAATTTTTTTTTTCTTTTTTGCTGAAAACTTTATAATTTTGAATGAAATATGGTTTCAAAACCATAGCAGCTGAACAGTAGCTTAAACCAGCTCATAGAGGGGATTAAACTTATGGTCCCTGCTTCAGTGTAGTTTATGAGCCTCTTTATCTTGGTCTTTTCTGGGGGTGAGTATGTAATAAATATTATATATGTGTAGTATATATTATACAACACACATAATTAAGAAAATTTGTATCACTTAATCTACCCTAGAAAATAAATACTCCAGCGTGAATATGTATGGTAAACAAAATGGCATTCATTGTGCTTGCATATTACACATCTTTAAAAGAAACACTAGCATATTTTGAGGCCAAGGCAACCTCTGTACAAACACATAGGTGTTTTATTTGAGCACTTTCTTAGCCCTGGCAACTCCCATCTCTGAAGAGGGGCTGTACCAGGCCTTATACTGATGTCTTTCTGAAAGGGTGTTCAGTAGTATCTGGCAAATGCTTGACATTTCTCAGAGAAAGAATGTATATTTATTAATTCAAACTTCTTAACGATAGAAGGGATGCCAAATGAGTGTCCTTCCATGCAGATAGGCAATTCAAGCGAGCGACAAGAAGCCTGGAGAAGTTAACCTTATCATGGCGCCAGAGCTCTTCAATGGGAGAGCTGGGCCAGTAGTGTGGACTGGGAATTCTGCAGGCTGCTGCAGTGTTCACTGTATTCACTGTGGCACGGCACTCTGATGCTCATGTGAATGATGTACAGAGGCAGAAATAACCTCTTTTAAGTGTTTGTGTTTGCTTTGTATCTCATTGAAATTGCAGTTCTTTGGCCTGGCTTGAGTGGATCATGGGGGGAAAGGAGCAGGAAGAGTACCAGAAGCTCACATTTTTTTCCGCATGGTATTTGGCCCCACCTCGTGCTCCCAGAAACTGGACATACGGGTGGCCTGAAGACACACCCACCATCCTTCCAGTTGTTCAGTTGAGTGAGACAGATGCTCTGGCCGGCAAGTGACCTGAAGTGACTGGCAAAAATTAATTAACTTGCTGCGGAACTAATAATAAGCCGCTGGTTTGTTTTTTCTTTCCCTAACACCAGTCGCCAAAGAGTTTTTCATTAGGGGGCTGAATGCTTCCTTTGTAACCAGAATAACCTCATTAGTTACAGTCCCATCGTGGCTGGAGAGTTAGACAACAAATCATTGTCTCCTCTTCAGCCACCGTGACCTGACTTGTCATCTTTCATTGTCCTGCTGGGTGGAGTTTCTCTCCACCCCGCAACAATCTCCATCCGTTCTTCAAGGTCTCCTTCAGGAGTGACTTTCAAACATACCTACTTACATTTTTTTTTTTTTTTTTTTTTTTTTTTTTTACATCAAAGCTAGTAGTTGACCTGGGTATTTGTCGGAAAGAGAGTCATTCTGATGGTTCATGTTCGTCTTCCCAACCTCCCAGGCCTCTTTGCCCAGCC
Organism: Panthera tigris; assembly: GCF_018350195.1. Lineage (NCBI taxonomy): Eukaryota > Metazoa > Chordata > Mammalia > Carnivora > Felidae > Panthera > Panthera tigris. The sequence goes on from NC_056662.1 coordinate 115,621,209, forward strand.
TTCTTTGGCTGGTGCTCTGCCATTTTAATTTCTATTTGTAGTGTGCTCTAAGAGGTGTATATCAGTTTCAAAGACATCTTTAGTCTTCACAATACCAGTGAGGTTTATTAAAGGGTTTAATGTACAAAATTACATTTGTAAAATTCACTCTTTGTAGTGTGCAGTCTTGTGGATTTTGATAAACACACACAGCCATGAAACCACTGCTACAATCATGAAAAAAATTTCCATCACCTCAAAAATTTCTGTCATACCTCTTCTGTGCATTTGAATTTATACATACTTGTATGCTTTTGACTCTCAGACAGAATTATATATTCTTGGAGGAAGAAGTCTATGGACATATATATGGATAGATAGATATAGAAAGATAGATATAGATATATAGATATAAAGGTGTAGGCATTTAACAGAATGGAGAGTCAACTCTTTGATGCAGTCTCCAGCTATGGTATGATCATATGCAAATCAGTTGAGAAATATTGAGAAACTTGAGATTTAATCCAGCATTTTTCCAAGTTAAGTAAATTCAATCCGTCATAAAAGAGAAATGAATCTTTATATTTTCATTTTTTTTTTTTTTACAAAGAGTATCTAGACTAATTTATCTTTGTTCAAAAGCAATGCATGTTTGTGAGGTTGGTTTTTAATGACCCTGGTCTCTGAAAGTATTTGAGATTTTACAACACAGGGTAAAGATGATACATGGGCCTAGAACCCAGAGAACTATCTTCTTGCCCTATATGATCATTACTGAGCCCTTCCAGGCCTCCATGGACACAGCTCAGAATAACCAGAGGAAGGACTGGATGAGTTCCTTCCAGAATCTGTGGTTAGTAAGATTTTAGTGTTAGTGTGGATCCCCTAAGATACTACATTCAGTATCTTTTCAAGGACCCAGGAGATCAGCTTGTAGAAACACCATGGGGAGCTGGTATATTATCACTTACTATTCCATTGGATATCTTCATATCTTTCTAAAAACATAAAGTCCAAAACCATTCAATTAGGTCCACAAAATGTACACTTCCCAGTTTCTCCAAATCTCCAGTTTATTAATGCCACCCTACTGAACACCTATCAACATTTCTACATCATTCCAAAGTTGCCACTTTTTCACCTGTAGGAGCATCCTGAGATTGCTTTTCTATACTCTAGAAACAGAAAACTCTCTTAGACTTTGAAGGTTGATAAATCAGAGACAAATATGTTTGTTCTCTTTAGTTTTTGCCCATTTCTGTTAGTATTTTTGAACATTTCTGTGAATTCTATTTCTGGAAACCAATATATGGTCTTCAGCAGCCTAGATCCATTAAGCTTCTTGTAGATGTCTCTAGTTAGTGGAACAAAAGAACTTGTTTTATTGGCCTACAGTAAGCTAACAATGACAGAAACTTTCAGTTTATCATCTATTCTTTATTAACAGATGTCAGAGTAATTGATGACAGCTTTTTTTCAACCTTTGGTATATTTTTTAAATGGATTGATTCTGGGGCATTTCAGTTCATTTACTGACAGTATCTTAAGGAGTAGAATGTGACTGTAATCAATTTTCATTATCATTGTGTAGCTAATAGGGCTAAAAATAAGAACTCTTAATTTGCTATGGCATGATTGATTATCCAAGAAGAATATGGAAATAATGTCTTTTAATATGCCTGAAGAGTTACATTAGACCTTTAAATTTTTTGTCCTCAAAACATATCACTTCCTGTAATTCTCTATCCACTAATAAAACAACTCAGGACTCATAATATCACTTTTCTCTGGCTCTTAATTTCAGTGGGTAATCTCCAGTTGCAGTTTTCATATTCAGTGTTCCCCTGTACACAACCTAATGGCCCAGCCTTTTGTTTTCATAGATTCTCTCCATACTTATTTCTCTTGAAATAATTGTTGGAAGGCATGCCAGATTTGTAAGACCCAAAACAGCTTCCTAGAGCACTTACCCTGCTCATAGAAGTTCTCTGTAGACCAAAAGTAGGTCATCTGGAGGATGGGATTCATCACAGAGTCCCTGATATGCTGTGGTAATGACAGAAATTTGAAGCTCATATGGCCTCATGTGAAAGTACTAGGCTAAGAATAGCAGACCTTGGGTCTAGATTCAACTCTGTTCCATCATCTTGGCCAACTCTTAATCTTTGGGGCTTCAGCTTCCTCATCTGTAAAATGAATACTAATGTCCATCCTATCTCACAGGGTTGTTAGGATTTGGCAATGATACAATGTACATAAGTTTAATTTGTAACTATAAAATTCTCTATATTATTTTAACTAATCCTCCTTATATTCTTTCTATCCCTATTTTGCATCTTCTGTCCCTCCCACCTTAGATTTTTTCCCAATTCCTTTACCTTCCAATAAAACTTTGCTCCTGCCTAATATTTACTGAGTGCCTACACATGTCTGGTCCTTTGGGATATCTTGAAGCATTTATTTCTCATAATAAATCTGTGGAGTACTTATTGATATGACCTTTTACAGACAAGAGACTGGTTTGAATTAAGCTAACTTAGATAAGCAAGTGGCAGAGCCATGATTTGAACCAAAGACCATCTGCTTCAGGGGTACATTCTTCAATAGTGTGCTCCTCAAGTCTAAAGAGGTTGCTATTACCTGGCCGGGTCTAATTAAAAGACAAGATGTTATGCATTCAAAGGCAGAGCCAAAGGAACAAGAATTGGAGAAGGTCTCCCTGGGCAAATTGGTGGCTTTCTTCCTCTTCAGCATCAATGTTTCTTGCAGCCTTCAAACTGTTCAGAAAGCATTCATTATGGAAGAGGGCACCTTCATCATTCTCCCCTTCAATTTTAAATCACTTCTATACAAAGAGAATTTTATTAACCACTTTATTAACCAACCTCAATATGTTTTACTCCACTAAGGGCAGGAAACCCTAAGCCAGGGGTTCCCAAAATGAAAACTAATATGTCTGGAGAGCTATGATAAGGAATCCCAAAATCTGACTATGGACTAAAACGATAAAGATATCTCATCCCTCTGGACGACAGTGTCAAAAATATATAGAAGCAACAGTGAAGAACAAAATACAAATTCATTTAAGAACATCACTAAATTGTAGGACAGTAGAAGTTCTTAATTAACCTCCACTTTACCAACTCACTGTAGTAACTGCTCGCTCTGTAAAGCATCCTGATTGATGCCCACAGCAGCCTGAACACTCGAGGTCAACAGGCTATTCTCTAGTACACCTGCACACTTCTGCTGCCATCAGTTAAGATGTTAGCTTCCCAAGAGTCCATTGTTATATTCATTCTCAATGATATTTATGGTAATTACAAAATTCAATTAGAATGCAAGAAGAGAGCTATTGTTTCTATGAAAATTCAGTTGAATGCTTTGGAAAGATTCAATAAAGACAAGCCACTAAAAAAGAAGTTACTGCTGAATGAGACAGGGCCCCTGAGGAAGGCTCTGCAGATTGTAGCCACACAGTCTGAAGGAGCCCTATGGATGATGCCACCTCAAGTTGTATAGGGCACAATGGCAAGCAGTACACAGAGCATCTGCAGTGGAAGTAAGATGACTATAAAAGTTTAGAAAGAAAAGCATTAATATCATTAAGAAGTCTCTATTCAAAATGCTCCACAAATCTTTTTAGGTTATTATTCTCCTTTACATAAACCCAAATGGGAAATTATAGAGAATTCATTAAGGGTATGGTGAGTATAATAAAGATAATTCACAAACAGAAGACCCAAGTCCTTGGCTTTGGCCCTACACAAAAAAATTAGGTGTGTGTGTGTGTGTCTGTGTCTGTGTGTGTGTGTGTGTGTGTGTGTGTGTGTGTGTGTGTGTTTGTGTTTTCTAGTTAAAATAGAATGTTCAAGGGGCATCTGGATGGCTCAGTCGGTTAAGTGTCTGACTTCAGTTCAGGTCATGATCTCATGGTCTGTGAGTTCGAGCCCGCGTCGGGCTCTGTGCTGACATCTCAGAGCCTGGAGCCTGCTTCAGATTCTGTGTCTCCCTCTCTCTCTGCCCCTCTCCTGCTCATGCTCTGTCTCTCTCTGTCTCAAAAATTAAAAAAAAAACATTTTTTAAAAATTTTAAAAATTAATAAAAAAATAAAAACAGAATGTTCAAGGTATCCTATCTTAGGATTCTCTGACCTAACTGGTTATATTCATTAACACACAACTGCTAGTCCCTGGGGATTTTAGTCTTTGCTTGTTTTCCATGTTCTCAACCAGCAGATACTCAAAGTACAGCCACCATCATGTCATGAAGGGTGATCTGTAAAAAATTTTGAATTTACAAAGGAGATTTTTTTGGGTGGCACTCAGCTAGCTCTCAACTGAATATAGGGCTAGGTAATACTGTTGTCAGAGAGGGCACTGAGATTCCTGCAAACACCGATGTCAGTTTCTGTGTATGCCACACACTTTATGAACAACCCATACCACTGTTGTTTCAAGAGCTCCAAGTTACTCTGAGGCGACTAGCAGACTCTGCATTCTCCATAATTACACCCAATTTTCCAATTGAATTATCGCATGATTTAATTCGTTGGCTGCATCTGGAGAGCATCAGCATTGTGCAGCTGTTGCAGCTCCAAGAGCTAATTGTTACTAAGCACATTAAAAGTAGCCCCATTGCAATGCACTAGAGTAAGAAGGGGAGGGGTGCAAACTTTCACTTCACATTTTCTCTTTGGTTGAATCATCACCCAAAGAGCCTGAGGGGGTAGAAAACATTTAAACCCTGTTAACATGAAGACCTCATGGGGTATGGTTATTGTCACTGGATGAAAGCCCCTAAGTGAGTCAGACATATCCAGATACCAAAATACACAGAGACCTGAAAGCTCTAATTGGCATGTCTCAGGGAACCATGACAAATAAGATTAGGTCACAAACTAAAGGCCCAGTTAAAGGAGAGACAGTCCATCATCAAAAAAGTACTGGGAAGCCAAATGTTGATGAGGCACAAAGACATTTAAAGATCCCCAAATCTTAGTTCCATTTAGAAGCAACGATGTACTTGCAACCCTACCATGTGTTAAATTTACCTTCATATGTTTCCAAAGAGCATCTACTATGTGCTTACTCATGTAAAGGCTTGTCGTAGTCTAAAATATTTACTGATGTTCATCTTTATTGTTACTTAGTGTCTCAAAATCAGGAATCTGAAACTGGAAAGGCTTGGATTGGGCACTTTCCTTTCTTCATTCCCTTCTTTATGGTTCCAAGGATGTGGAGTTTGATTCCCAAAAGCCTAAGTCCTCTGCCTAGAATTAGGAATCTACACGTAGACTCTATTTATTATGTGAAAGATGAATATTATGAGTTAATTTAAAATATCAGGGATATAATATCTGAACTTAAGGCTGGCAAGGGAGGAAAGAGGGCCAGGGAGAGGCATATATAAAGGCTGAAGGATGCAAATGGGCCAACTGAGGGAAAGAATAGAGGAACCCCAAATAGAATCTAAGGATAGAGTCCAGGACACAGGCAAAGGTGAAAGCATGGGTTTGCATCATACTGCCTACTGGGGAATTAAGGGAGAGTTTCTATCCTAAACATTCCCTAGTTTGTTCCTTCCCACTTCAGGCTTCAGAAGAATGGCAGCCAGGGTTATGCCCTCCCAGCCAGGAAGGAAAGTAGAAGGTTTCTCTCTGAGGAACCTGGCAAACCCAAGAGAAAAATTTACTGATCTTGACATGGGGGATCCTTTACACAATGGTTAGGTCCTAGCCCAGTCACCCTCCTATGAAGTTTATTAGGCAACAGCCCTTATCCATGCGCTCAGAGGTTCCAGTTGGCTTTCAGTTTCTTCAAATCTTAAATGAGAAAGGACAAAGACCAACAGACATTTGATAATACTTTTAATAGAACTGTATAGTTCTAACAGGAAAAACAAAAACAAAAACAGATACTGAAACCAAAACCAAGAAACAAATCAAAGCAAAGACGGGAAAGGGTTCCCAGATTAATGTAGGGAACGTGAATAAATTTCAAACACACACAGACACACACAGACACACACACACACACGCAATAACCTCAGAAGGTGCCCAATACAGTTAATTCCACAATATAAAAGGTGTACACAACAGCACATAATTGCAAAATTTTAAAAGACTAGAAAACAAGGAAAGATTGCACATCTTTCAGATGAAAACATATGAAAATCACATACAGATAATAGGTAATCAGAACAATATCTGCAATTTAGGGATACAAAAGTTAATTGATAAATGCCTTCAAAATCCCAAAGGAAAATAATTTCCAACCTACAATTCCATACCCAGCCAAACTATCATTAAATGTGAAGTTAAAATAAAGATACTCTTACAAGTGCAAAGTCTAAAATATTTTACTTTGTATATACCCTTTCTTCTTAAAAATATACTGGAGGATGTGCTACATCAAAATAAAGGAATAAAAATAAGAAATAGGAAAACATGAGAACCTGGAAACAGGAGATCCATCCAGAAGAGAGGCAAAGAGAATTCCTAGCATAATGGTGAAAGGAAGTCCTGGGATGAATTGAAAGTGTTATATGGTACAACATGGATAAACCTTGAAGTCATGCTGTGTGAAATAATCCAGTCACAAAAGGATAAATGCTCCATGATTCCACTTGTATGAGGGATTTAGAGTAGTCAGACTCATGCAGACAGAAATAGAATGGTGCCTGCCATGGGCTGTGAGGAGGGGGAAATGGGAATTATTGTTAAAGGATATGAAATTTCAGTTTGGAAAGAAGAAAAATTTCTGGAGATGGATGATAGTAATGATGGTTGCATAACAATGTGAATGTATTTAATGCCACAGAGCTCTACACTTAAAATGGTTAAAGTGATAAGTTTTATGTTTTATATATATCTATATCTATATCTATATCTATATCTATATCTATATCTATATCTATATCTATATCTACCCAAAAAAGGGAATAAGATTGAAAGTGTTTGCTCTGGGGATGAGAATTAGGATGGTGGGGCAACTGCTTTGTGTTGTAAGTCTGGAGCGCTAATTGGCTTTTTAAACTGTGTATGTGTAACAATTTCATAATATAAACAACAATAATAGTAATAATAATAATAATAATATTAATAATAATAAAATGTCGAAGTAAATTTTAGTTGGGAGAGACATTCCAGGCAAAGACAACTGAATTAACAAAATCAGAGAGGCATGAAAGATAAGCATGGGGAGAACATTAAGAAGTTCTGTGTTCCTGGAGGGCACTGAACAGGCCATGGGAAGGAGCTGGGGCTCTATTCTCTCTGCCCATGTCTCCCATACTGTGGTGTGCATTTACAGATTACCCAATACTCTTTGTCATTTGAAGAGTTTATATTTAATTTTAAGGTTACCCCCTATTCATAACAAATGACACCACCTTTTAGTTTATGGAAGTAATAATAGTGACATAGATTCTTTAAGTTAGATTTAAGTTTATAAATATAAGTTGATTTTAGGAAGAACATGAAGTCCACAATAATAGGAGAGGCACACAGTTGTGGAAAAAATCACGAAGGAGGTACATGGATGACCAAGGTAGAGAAAACACTTTTCCAAGTGAAAGACCACCTTCGATGGTTTATGTAAGGCAGAGTGTCCTGGCCAAGTCTGAGCTCCATATTGATCAGGGAATATGAATTGACTTCTATAGCTCCCTGAGACCTGGAGACCTCTTCAGAGGCTGCCTTAAGGTGAGAAATGGAACTTTAAATGGAGATTCTCTGTTCTATGAGTCTAACTACAAGTAAAAAAAAGTGGCCACTAAAAACTGAAAGATGACAGACCACTTAGATAGATCATTCTGGTTTTCAGGGGACAGGAGAGATTAGAGGGAAAAGGCTGAGAACAAGGAGACCAACAGAGAATCTTCTGTAGGTGACCCAACAGGACACTGGCCTGGGACAGTGTGTAGGGAGAGGAGGAGACAGATTAGAGGTATAGAGCTCCTGACTATAAGCCTAGTGATCTACCTGTGGCAGTGCCTCCAAACTTCAAGTAGAGCACTTAATGAAGAAATAAACAGCTCTTAGAGAACAAGCCTTATATGCCCAAATAAAGAAGTGATGGCAGAAGTTCGTTGCCATATTGAATTCTTCAACATTAGTTACATTATTATGAGCAGTGGTATTAGGAACTGATTTTTCCAAGGCCAGGAGAGTGTGAAACTAGAAAAGGAGCCATATATTATAGTTGAAGGAGATTGGACTTGGAGGCATTTGTTCATTCATTCATTCATACCACATTTATTCAACACATAACACATGTGTGAGGAACTGTTCCAAACACTAGAGATCCATCAGTGAACATAACTGACATAAATTCCTGCTTTCCTGTTGCTTATGTTCTCATAGAGACAAAAAAATAAATAAGTAGAACATACAGTGTATTGGAAGAGAATAGATACTATAAAGAATAATAAGGCTGGGAATGTGGGAAGAGTGGAGTATAATTTTTTTTAAGTGTAGTTAAAGCCTTGTGTGAGTGTTGACATTTTAGCAATTACCTGAAGGATATAAAATAATGAGCCATGTAGACTTCTTGAAGAAGAGCATCCAGACAGAGGGAAGAGCAAGCACAAAGGCTCTGAAGTAGGAGAATGCCTGGAATGTTTAGGAATAATTAGGAGGCCATGTGGCTGGGGCAGAGTAAGCCCAGGGAAGTATAATAGGAGATGAGGTCAGGGAGGGGTGAGGGACAGGCTACACAGGATCTTGTAAGGACTTGGGCTTTTACTCTTAGAGAAATGGAAGGCCTTTGGAAGGTTTGGAGCAAAGGGGTGACATGCTCTAACTTAAGTTTTAAAAGGATCACTTTGGCTGGTGTGTTGAGGGTATAGTGCAGTAAGGGCTGGGGCAGATAAAGGTGTGGAAGACATTTGCAAGAAATGAATCCTGGCAAGAAAAAAAGGTAACTAAACAGATACTAGCAGGACAGAAGGTAGCAATTGGTCAGATGTGAGGTATGTTTTGGAGGTAGAGCCAAAGATTTGGGTATGAAATGTGAGAGGAAGAAAGGAAACAAGAGTAACTGCAATGGTTTGGCCTAGTAGGATAGAATTGCAAAATTGGGGTTATGAATGACTATGAGTAGATCAAGTTTGTGTGGATGGGTCATGAATTCAATTTTTGACATGGAAAATTTAAACATCTATTGGATGTCAAAGTGGAAATCTTAAAAAAGCAGAGAGATAAATGGGCCTGGAATCCAAGGGAGTGGACTGGGCTGTAGATGAATCTTGGGGGTCTTCACTAGGGAGATACCATTTAAATCCGGGAGACTGGATGAGATTTCTCATGGGAATGAGTGGAGCTGAAAACGAGCAGAGGTCCAAAGGCTGAGCCCTGGGGAACACGAGGATTAGCAAGTTGGGGAGATGAAGAGCAACCAGCAAAGAGATTAAAGAGTGGACAATGAGGAGGAAGGAGAACCACGAGGGTTCTGTATCCTGGAAGTCAAGTGAAGAAAATGTGGGAGTTGGAGTGATCATTTGTGGATAAATGCTGAAGATGTTCCAGGAAGAGCATCTGAGGGCTGAGGATTGACCACTGGATTTGACAACATGGAGGTGACTGATGACCTTAACAGGAGCAGCTTGGTGGAAAAGGAGACAAAAGTCCGATTGAAGTCATAATCACTGAGCTCCTGTCCATACTACTAACACTCAGGGTGATGAGATAAATCACACAACTTCTCTGGAATCCGCTTTCCCATCTGTAAAGTGATGGGATTTGAATTAGAAGATCTCTGTAGCTCCTCTAGCCTTAAAATTATAAGATCTTATGATTATTTTAATGGAGCAGGGTTTTTTTTTTCTTTTTTCATGAAATTCATACACAAACGTATTTGGAATCTGAAACTTGAATGTGAGACTTCTCTTTTCCCAAAGGAAGGAAAATGTGGTTGGAAATAGAAGACATTCATCAAGTTGACTATTGGGTCTTAAGTGAAAGAAGCCCAATTAGTTCATTGCTCTCAGTTTAACGCATACACCCCCCCCCACACACACACACACACAAACACTCACTTTGTGACTTTTCCCACAAGGAAAGACACTTCAATTATATTTGTATTTTAGTTTTTGTTCTGTGTGTAATATTGATCCTATTTAATTAAGATTCCCAGACTCTCATCAAGCAGAGTTTATTTTGGTAATTTCCTAAAAGTGAGACTTTACACTTTGATAACTCCACCTGTCCCATGGATGCACCTACCTACCACCACCTGGTGGTAACAAAAATATTACAAAATTGAGCAAAAGAGGAAAAGCAAAGAAGGAGCCTTTCGTGGTTTGTTGCTCACAAGGATTGGTCCTGGATCTTTCTGGGTGATAGTCCCTTTGTGATGTCTCCAAGGCCACTGAGGCTGTGAGATGTGCACCACTCCATGGAGATCTGACACCTGGGGCTTGGCATGGGGTCCTTACATCCAGAGCCAATGAAATCCAGACACACCAACTATTTACCAAGTATTCCTAGGGCAATGAGCCAAGTAAGTGAGGGCCATTAAAATTAAGCCTGATTTTCTGAAACTGCTTTAACTTTCTGCTTAAGAAATTATCTATGCAAGCATTGTTTTTAAAAATACCTTTTTGAAGACATACTTTTAGAAAACTGTTTTTAGTAGAGGTTGGGTTTTTTATTTTTAAGGTCTTCCATTTGTGCCAGAGACAAACTGTGAGCATATCCGGTTGCTAAGGGATGTAAACTTCTTTAAATTATCAGCAAACACAATAGCTAAAAACTGGATTCCTACATGAATAGAAAAGATTCTGCTATCCCTGGAGAGTAAAAAACAAAGTAAAACTAAAAAAAAAAAACAAAACAAAAAATACCCTTTAATTTGAAAAAGAAATAGTTACTGAGATTTATTCTACTGATGCAAAGACATGCCAACATGACTATACTTTCTTTGTGTTTCTGAAACCACAGGGAAAGCTGGAAGCAGCTCTAAGCAAGGAATAATAAAAGATAGCAGGAAAATGCCAGATTTTTATCATTATAGCACCCCATCACCTCTCTCCTCCCTGGATTTTTCTGAGCCAGCTTAGAGAAGAGGGTCTGGTTTATAAGACAGAGAGAGCAGAGTTATGAATGACACCAAGGAGAAGAGGGATTTTCCCCAAAGAAATCTATATTGTTGCCCTGAACAATGATAGGATTGAACACCAGGTCAAATGAGTGTGATAAATATTGGCATTTCTCTTAATAAAGGAAGTGATTAAATATCACATGAATATAACATGAGTTAAAGAATAACTCTACCTGGATGTTTATTTCTTGAAATAGTTCTGTATAAATGTATAAAGGCTTAAAATTGTACTACTTAATGGGGTGGTAGATTTACCTACTCATGGCAGAAAATATGAAGAAACAGGTAGGACCCAAGTAATGATGGAGACCTGTATATGTTACAATCCAATTTTTTTGATACAATATGAAATAAGTCATTAGAAACCTAAAATGATATTGGTGGAAGCATCCAACTGGCTAAATAAATTTAGTAGTAGAGGTGTCAAACAGTCCGTGATTTGGCATTGGAAAGGAGAAATGTGGCATATTTGAGTGATGTCAGAGAGAGAAAGAGCTGGTCTTCATAATCTTCATGTTAGAGTGGAAAGATTCAGAGTTAGAGTATGGATCTTTGGTCTACTCCTCAGCATTTTAGATATAAACTCAAGACTAGAGAGAGAGGATTAGCTACCCCAACTCTCAAGGGAATTAGTGCAGAACTGGAGTAAGAATTTATGTCTCTCAGGCTAGCATTCTTCCCAATTCCTCAATGGTATCTTGGCACCCTATGTGAAGTATCAGACTTAACAGGCATGTCTGAATGAAGAGCTTTGATAGGCAAGGTCAGAGAAAGCTGCTGTGAAGGATGTTCTGGTCAGGGGGGAAGGTCGGTAGATAAGAGAGAATCTTCAGCTCTGCCATATTGATTTTAGAACATCCAACTAAACACCCTTGGTGCCTTCCTCTTCCTTCTCTTTCTCCTATCATATTCAATCTCACAGGCTCCCCTCTGCTCTCTAGAAAGATGATCCCCAGATCGCTGCTTTCAGTTTCTTCCCATCTTCAATTAAATATTTCTAATTGCCTCCTCGATTCCTGCTGGCATGACAGACTGAAGATGTTCAAACTGAATTTACTGCCTTTACTTCAAAATAACTGTATTGGTTCCCTAATTAGTACCATCATCTTCTCAGACATCCTGATCTAGACTTTCACCATTACTTTTACTTATTTCTCTTCCTTGCAAATCTCTAATGAATTTCAATCTATTTGGACACCCAATATAGTCTCCTTTATCACCATTACATCTCTTGCCCCCACCCTCTCTTCTCTGTCTACTCTTAGCTTAGGCCCTCATTGCTCTGTACCAAACTTTTTATAATGCCCTTCCTCTCACCTTTCAGTGTACGATACTCTTTTATCAGTATTTTCCTCTAAAATCTCAGACTTGGCTATATCACTCTTCTATTGAGAAAGCCTTCAGTGCCTCCTATTGCTTATAGAATAAAACTCAAATTTCTTACCGTAAAATTGAAATCCCCCTCATCTCTCAACATATTTTTCCATTACTTCTCTTCATACAGGGGTCATTCTAGTCAATTTTGTTAGATTGAGTTGTTTGGTAACCCTATATGTGGTAACCACCTGATCTTTGCATGTGCATATGCTGTTTTCTTTCCTGGTTTTCTTTCTTTCCAGTGCTGGCCCTGGAAAATTAAACACCTACCTATATTTTCACTTCTCAGTGCATATTTCAAACCCACCATGACGCTCAAGGAACCTTTATTTTTCCCCAGCTAAAAGGATTCTCTCCTTTGGCTTTCTCTCAAACTATTTTCTCTCTCTAAATCTTCACTTTTCACTTTCTGTTAGGTATTATTATTCCTGAAGTTTAAATCCCTAATAAACTATGGGCTTTCAAAGAGTAGAGACAGGTTTAATTTACTCTCAACTAGTATGATACCTGGGCATCATACTAAGTAGGTGCTCAATGCGTGTTAGTCAAATGAATGACAATGGATGTTAATGAATAAATTCCTGAAGACAGTAGGTAGATTAGGTATGAATGCAAGTGGAGAGGTGAGGGTGGAAAAAGATTTGGAAATTATCCATCTATTATTGATGGAAGAAATTACAGCAGGTTTTTGTTATTACTGTTGTTGTTGCTTATGATGTTTGGTTTTGTTTTTCTAAGAATAGCTGAAAAGGTGAGATCCAAGTCTAGATGAGGTAAACTGCAACACATAATCCAGAATTAGAAGGACCCAGTGGGAAAAAAAGTTGAAAGGAAAGAGGATATACAATATTCCTGAGGAGAAATTTATGCAGACCCAGATTTGAAGTCAACCTCTGATTATCTACTATTTATATATTTTAAAGAAATATGCACAAGATTTTAGTGCTTCGTGGTTTTTTTTGTTTTTTTGGTTTTGGGCTTTTTTTGTTTTTTTTTTTGTTTTTTTTTGTTTTTTGGTTTTTTTTTGGGTTTTTTTTGTTTTTTTTTTTGTTTTTTTTTTGGCTTGTCTCCCAATATATGCATGAGCCAGCACAATCCAAGACTTGATTTACCTTTGCTGATTCGGCTTCTTTTCTCTGAGCTTATTTATGGCTGTGAGCGAGGCATTGTGTCCTTGCTGATAAAGGACACCACACTATATTTTAGGCTCAGCTGCTGAATTGTACAACTCCTAGAAAGTTGGCTTCCCCAGCTGCCAAGTTTTCCTGAACTCTAGGAAATAAGGACCACCTGTGAAATGTAGAGTCCCAGAATAGAGCTTCTCAATTTTAATGTGCATTCAATCTCCTGGGACTCTTGTTGAAAAAGTAGATTCTGTTTCAGCAAGTCTGGATGGGGCCTGACACTCTGTGTCTAACAAGCTCTCACGTAGACCACACCGAATAGCAGAGTCCTAGACTTTTGGAGACAGAAGGAACTTTAGAGCTCAGCCAAACCAGTGGTTCATAGCCCCAAGTGATCATTGGAATCACTCAGGGAGCGTCTTAGAATCCAGAGACCCTGGTTCCACACCCAGAGTCTTGGAAAGAGCCCCAATAAGTGAATTTTCAGGAAGCTCCCTAACTCATTCTGAGGTACAGACTGGATTTGAGAACCACAAATATCATCTGCCCACTAGGAATGGCAAAACTGAGCCGAGACAATTTGAATTCCATGAAGAAGATTCTGTTAATATGGAAAAGATTTTCCTGAAAAAACAATCCCTATACATTTTGCTACCTCAGTGAAAGCTGCCCTTTCAGGCTGCAGAAATAACTGGATCCTGTATATAATTTAATTCTTAAAAGCTGCTAACACAGAAACCCTTTTTTTTTTTTTTTGGCCTCTTTTAGAATAAATACTCAAGATTATTTTAGGTTCATCCTAATGGTAGGGGGTGGTGGTAGTGGTGGTGGTAAGGAATAGCCATTAAGCAATTATGTTATTCAAACACATCATTATTATTATTACCGTGATGAGTGGGCTCTTCATAATTGAACAATAAAAGCATGAATGACTTTGCATTGTTATCAGTGTCTGTCTCAGGGCCCCTGCCTTTCCCAGGGGCTATTGCGTCAGCAGACATGATTCACAATGCATGTACTTACAGTGCTAAACTTGGAAGCCACTGCATTGGCTTTCAGAGTCTAATGTGGTCATCTTTTCTTTCCCAGTGCTTGCCCACCTATTGTTCTCTCAAGACTCTCACCCTTCCCCCCACCCCCACCCCAAATAACCTAATCTTAGGAAGACTATGGTCTCCCTGCCTCCACTAATGTTCTCTCATCCTTTTTTTCCCAGACGGCAGCTAATGATGAACAGAATTGTGAACTGGCATTATAATTCTCTTGCTTAAAACCTGCTAATGGCTGCCTGTTTCTTTTAGGATAAAATAAAAATCTTTGTTTGGCAAGGCCTCTGAGACCCTTAGTACACTGTACCACTTCCTATTATCAGCCTTGCTACCAGCCATTCTTTCTTTCCCTCTTGCCATACTGTTTTGGGCTTCTGGAATGTTCTCACATCTCCAATTTCTGGAATGTTCTGACTTAAGAGACTTCGTGCATGTTCTCCCAGTTTATAAGATTCTTTCCCCAGCTATGTCCTCCTCATCCTTCAGCTCTCAGCTCATATGTATGTTTCTCAAGGAGACTTCTCTGACCACCTGACTAACATTGACCTCCAGTCAATCCCTTCCATAACACCCAGTGCTTCTCCATTGACACCAGGAATTACTTGCTCAATAGTTTTCTTCCCTCACTTATGATGAGCCAATAAAGACATGGCTGTCATTTTGAAGATGATTCCTCATTGTCCAACACATACCTGGCTTGATAATTATATGATGGAGGAATGAGTGTGAGAATCCACCAGGTACCTGAGCTGACCATAGAGAATCATAAAGATCTGAGAGGAAAAGGCACAAGGCACTGGACCTGCCCACTGTCTTAATTCCCTGGGTTGGGTGCTGCCTTCCTTTTCCCAGTATCCACATGTCCCTATCTTACTTCCCCCAAACATGTTTTTTAAAAACTTAAGTAATTAGAGTTAAATTTTATTAAATATTATCCCTAAATTGGACAACAAAACCCAGCATATTAGATCTATGTTTCCCAGAACTGCTGCTACAGTTTACCCTAGGACAGTACATGGGTGAAGCAACATAGAACCCAGAACTGTACCTTTGTGGACATGCTGTGAGGATGCTGTTTGCCACTCTATGTCCCCTATGGAAAGGCCCACCCAAGAAATGGCTCTTTTATTTATTTTATTTTTTATTTTTTAAAATATTTTAATGTTTTATTTATTTAGTTTTGAGAAAGAGAGAGAAAGAGAGAGAACGAGCATGCAAGCAGGGGAGAGGGGCAGAGAGAGAGGGAGACACAGAATCCGAAGCAGGCTCCAGGCTCTGAGCTGTCAGCACAGAGCACAACATGGGGCTCAGACTCATGAACTGTGAGATCATGACCTGAGCCAAAGTCGGATGCTTAACCAACTGAACCACCCAGGTGCCCCAAGAAATGGCTCTTTTAGATTCAAATGTCAGGAAGAGCTTCACTTCATTTGGAAACTGTTGAGTACTTTCCTTAAACCACTGAATTTGTGTATCACATTTTTCTCTTTTAGCTTTTGCTGCCAGGAAGCTCAGAACCACATTCTCAGCTCAACTTTGTTAACTGTGGAGGCCTATGGCCTGCATAGGTGCAACATAACTTTGCCCTGGCCTTGATTTTCTATTCTAAATGTGTTTCTCTGCTCTTGATTTATTAAATTATTTATAGCTTTCTATTTTAGAATATGAAATCTTGTAAGTTTCCTCAGATCCACAGTGGAATGAGACAGGGAGATACATGAAAGAAAGAAATTCATGAGGCTCCAAGATACATTCCCTTTAAAGTGCAGAGGGTTCCTTTCTGGGGCTGATCCTGGCAGGAGCAAGAAACAGAGAGAGCCCTGCTGGTCAGGTACTCCTTAGCCATGAAAAGACATGGCAGAGCTTCTAGGAAAGAGAACCCTTTTGGAACGGCTTATTGAGGTGCTTTTGTTTCTGATCTCTTGCCAAAGGTATCTTCAAGTAACCTAGAAGTGTGAGTGACTCTCTCCTTTCTTTGGGATTTGAAAATTTTTTTGAAGAGTGGGGCTTGTAATGTGTCCTGAAATTCTCTGTGAAAGCTAGATTTCCATTGCAATAAGTTCTATTATAAAGTCAGAAGCAGAGTGATTTTGTAGGCAAGACTAATTGTAGCTACTTTCCGACGCTTTAAGTGTCCAATATTGCAGTAGAAACCCTATTTACTTTAAGAAGCTGGCATCATCTCTATCTTTAAGGGGAGCAGGAACAAGCACGTGTTCCACATGTAGTGAGTGCTGGATGCTATGTACTTACCTCACATGGGCTGATTTAACTCCTGTACCCATTCTGCAAAGCAGGTTCATTATCTGCTTTTTATATGTGGGTAAAACAAGGCTCAGGTAGAGAGACTTGCCCAAGGTCACCTGGCTAATGAGAGCTGGTGCCAGATCTTCTGAACCTCAATGACGTTGATCTTCTGCAGTTCACTGAAAAAATCATAACGAGATCAGGAGAAACTGATAGGGCAAAAATCAGGCTGCTCAATGAGTGGGTGAGGCAAAGAGCAGTCACATGGGGAGCTTGGAGAGGATTCAAAAGCAGAAAGGAAAGGAAGAGACCCTCATAAGAACCCAGCCCCTATCCCCAGTAAAGATGCACTGCCCCAATATCCCCCATCCTGTCATCTTTGGTATTCTGTTATTGCTACCAACAAGTTCCCTGACACCACAGGCTATCATGGAGCCATTGCTCATGCATCTTAGAAATGAGATGTAGATAGATATAGATACAGAAATATAGATATGTCCAAAGCATCCTTCTAGGTGGTAGATACTTCTTGAGATTGAATACTAATTGCTGAATATTGATACTGGCAAAAGTTGCTATGTACTGAAATATTGTCATGTTCTGGACATGGTATTATTTCATGGAAACTTTACAGGTATTATTTCATTGAAACATCACAAAAGACTAGCATGGTAGACACAATTATCTCTGTGTTTCAGGTGGGAAAGCCGAGGCTTACAGAGCTTGCACGTGGTCATGCTGTTAGCAGGTACTGGTGCCCCAGTTTCCTGCCTCCCATTTCCCATCATTGCTGAGATGCCAGTCATGGTTTAAGAGAGTTCTTTAAGTACTAAGTTTGAGGTGCCTCCTTAGGGTGAATGGAGTCAATAAAGAGGAATGTATTTTATAGACTTCCATAAACTTCTGATTTGAACACTGGTTCTCTTCACTCACTTCATTGATACACATATTGATTTGTTTTCAAGTTTATTTCAAAATTCTGTGTTGGGTTTAATTCCCAGCTTAAGTTTTAATAGCAACTATATATTTTTAATTAAACTTGTTATTTTGAGATAATTATAGATTCACATGCAGTTGTAAAAAGTAATATAGAAGATTCTATTTACCCTTTACCCAGTTTCTGCTAGTGGTAACATCTTGCAAAACTTAAGTATAATATTAAACCAGGATATTGACACTGATAGAATTAAGATACAGAACAGTTCCAATACCACAAGAATGCCTCATATTGCCTTTTATAGCCACACCTCTTCCATTGCCATCCCTTCCTTAATCCTTGCAAACACTGATACATTGCATGTATCAGTAGCTTGTGGGTTTTGTTGTTGTTTGTTTATTTGCTTATTTTTTATTTTATTTTTTTATTGCTGAATAGTATTACATGGTATAGATGTACTACAATTCATTTAACTATTCACCCGTTGAAAAACATCTGGGTTTCCTGTTTGGGGCTCTGATGAATAAAGCTGCTCTAAAAATTAAAGTACAAGTTTTTGCATATGAAATGTCTTCATTTCTCTGGGATAAAGTTCCAGGAGTGCAATAGCTAGATCCTGTGATTATTGCATGTTTAATTTTATATGAAATTGCAAAACTGTTTTCCAGAGTAGCTATGTCATTTTACATTTCCACCAGCAATGTAGAAGTGATGTAGTTTCTCTGCATCCTTTCTAGTATTTGGTGTTGCCACTTTAAAAAATTTTAGCCATTCTGATAGGTAGGTAGTGATGTCTCATTGTGGTTTTAATTTGCATTTCCCTAATAGTTAATGATATGTAACATCTGTGATGTGCTTATTTGCTTTCTACATATCCTCTTTGGTGTAATGTCTTTTTGTGTCTTCTGCCCATCTGAGGTTCGAGGTTCTTTATATATTCCAGATACTAGTCTTTTCTCAGATTTGCAAAAATTTTCTCTCTTTATCCTTTTAACAGGATCCTTTGCAGAGTGAAAACTGTGAATTGTAATGAGATAGAATTTCTTCATTTATTTTTATAGATAGTGCTTTTGGTGTCAAATCTAAGAACATTTTGACTTGTCCTACGTCTTCCAAATTTTCTTCTAAGTTTTTTTCTAAAAATGTCATGGTTTTACATCTTCCATTTAATTAAGTCCATGATCTATTTTGAGTTAATAGATATCCAATTGCTCCAGGACCATTTGCAAAGTCTAACCTTGCTCCGTTGAATTGCTTTTGCACTTTTTTCAAGAATATGGGCATACTTCTGTGGGTCTGTGTCTGTGTTCTCATTCTGGCCCATTTATCTATGTGTCTCTCCCTCCACTGACACCACATAGTCTTCATTACTATAACTGTATAATATCTTGAAATCAGGTAGAGCAATTCTTTTCATTTTTTTTTAAGTTTAATTGTTTATGTGGGGGGGGAGGGGCAGAGAGAGAGGGAGAGAGAATCTCAAGCAGGCTCTGTGCTGTCAGCACAGAGCTGGACATGGGGACATGGAGGTCAGTCTCATGAATCATGAGATCATGACTTGAGCCAAAATCAAGAGTTGGATACTTAACCGACTGAGCCACCCAGGTGCCCCAAATCTTTTCATTTTATTCTTATTTTCCAGAAATGTTTTAACTACTCTATTTTCTTTCTATATAATTTTTAGAATTGTCTTATTTATATCTATAAAAATCTTCCTAGGATTTTGATAAGAATTGGGACCTTGTGTTAGTTTCCTGTGGCTGCTGTGACAAATTACCACAAACTTGGTGGCTTAAAATAACAGAAATGTGTTCTCTCAGAGTTCTGGAGGCCAGAAATCCAAAATCAAGGTATAGGTAGGCCCAGTGTCTCTCAGAAGGCTCTACAAGGAAAATCCTTTCCTTGCCTCTTCCAGCTTCTGGTGACTTTCAGCATTTTTTGGTCACACCACTCCATCCTCCATACCTGTTACTAGATCACCTTATCTGTGCATATAGTTACCTTCTGTGCATATAGGTTACTAGATGCACCTCTTATCTGTGCATATAGTTACCTTCTGCTACTATCTTACAAGGACATTTGTGACTGGATTTGTCTAATCACCTACCTAATCCAGAGTAATCTCTCCATGCCAAGATTCTTAATCACATCTGCAAAGACCCGTTTCCATATATGGTAATATTTAATTTATAGGTTCCAGGGATTAGGACCTGATCACTTTGGGTGGTCATCATTCATTCCTACTATAAACCTATGATTCATTTTGGGAAAAGTGACATCTTTACTTTTACCATGAACCTGGTATGTCTCTCCATGTATTTGGATCTTTGATTTCTTTTGTCAGCATTTTGTAGTTTTCAGTACATAAGTTCTATGAAAGTTTTATTAGATTTATACCTAAGTAGTAGTATTAGATTTTTTTTGATGCCCGTGTGTTCATTGTATGTAGAAATACAATTTTTTTTTTAATTTTTTAATGTTTATTTATTCTTGAGAGAGAGACATAGTGGAAGTGGGGAGGAGCAGAGAGAGACACAGAATCCGAAGCAGTCTCCAGGCTTTGAGCTATCAGCACAGAGCCCAATGTGGGGCTTGAGCTCATGAACCATGATATCATGACCTGAGCCAAAGTCTGACACTTAACTGACTGAGCCACCCAGGAGCCCCATAGAAATACAGTTGATTTTTATATGTTGATCTTATATCCTCCAACTTTGCTGAATTCATTTATTAGCTATACTTTTTTTTTATTGATTCATTGGGATTTTCTAGATAGACAATCATGTCATCTGAAAATAAGGGCAAGTTTATTTCTTTCTTTCTGAATAGCATAGGTTGGAGTGGATATCTCGCCTTATTCTCAGTCTTTGTAGGAAAGCATGACTCTTTTACCATTACGTATGATGTTAACTATAGGGTTTTTTTTGAAGACTTCTTTATCAATTTGGAGTTTCCCTCTCTTCTTAGTTTTCTGAGAGTTTTTATCATGAATGGGTGTTGAATTTGTCTATTGATTTTTCTGCTTCAATTGATATGATTATGTGATTTTTTTCTTTCTCCATTCAATATGATGGGTTATATTGATTGATTTTTGAGTGTTGAATCAGCCTTGCATCCCTGGAATAAATCCCACCTGGTTGTGCTGCACAATTATTTCTATATTTTGCTGAGTTTTATTTGCCAATATTTTGTTAAGGATTTTTGTATCTATATGCAGGAGGGATATTGGTCTGTAGTTTCCCTTTGTTGTTGTTGCACTGTCTCTGTTTTGTTTAGGTATCAGGTAATTTGAGCTTTATAAAATGAATTGGGAAGTGTACCTCCTTTTTAGTTTTCTTGAAGGGATTGTGTAGAATTGGCATTAATTCTTCTTTAAATATGTGGTAGAATTCTCCAATGAAACCAGCTAGACCTGGAGATTTCTTTTTTTTTTTTTTGGAGTTTTTAAATGGCAAATTCAACTTCCTTATTAGTTATAGGGTGTTCAAATGATCTGTTCCATATTGGGTAAATTGTGAATTTGTGTTTTTGAAAATTGGCCCATTTTGTCCACATTGTTAAATGGACATGTGTAGATTTGTTCATAGTATTCTCTGGTTATCCTCTTGATGACTGCAGGATCTCTGGAATCCCTTATTTTAGTCCTGACATTGGTCATCTGTGTCCTGCCATTCTCCCTTTGTTAATCTTGCTAGATGTTTGTCAATTTTATTGATCTTTTAAAAAAAAATCAGCTCTGTTGCAGTGATTACTCTATTGTTCTTCTGTTTTCAATTTTATTGATTTATGTTCTTATATTTATTAAGCCATTCCTTCTGCTTGCTTTCAGTTTATTTGGGTTTGTTTTTTTCTTTGTTTTTCTGGTTTCCTTTTTTTTTTTTTAACATTTATTTTGAGAGACAGAGATAGAACAAGAACAGGGGAAGGGTAGGGAGGGAGGGAGACACAGAATCCAAAGCAGACTTCAGGCTCTGAGCTATCAGCATAGAGCCAGATGTGGGGCTCAAACCCATGAACCATGAGATCATGACCTGAGCCACAGTCGGACGCTTACCCAAATGAGCCACCTAGGCACCCCTCTTTTTCTGGTTTCTTGAGTTAGGAGCATAGATTATTGATTCAAGAACTTCATTCTTTTCTAAGTAAACATTTAATGCTATAAAATTCCCTTTCATCTCTGCTTTAACTGTGTTCCACAAATTTAGATATGTTTTTTGTTTCTTGTTTTTCATTTTCATTCAGTTCAATGTATTTTTAAAGGAAATTTTAATTTCCTTTTTGACACATAGGTAATATTTGACATGGGTAAAGATACCCCACACCTCCTGAGTCCATATGCAAAGTGGAGTCTGTTCCTGCCCTGAAAATCATTTTTGACATGGTCATATTCTGACTATGATTAAACAGATTCCACCAGAGGAAGAAGTGAGAAGTGAAGCCCATTAATCATGTGAGCTGGGTCATTATGGACTTCACCTTCAGTCCAAGCTTGCCATAACAAAAGACCACGGACTTGGGGCTTAAACAACAGAAATTAATTTTATCATAGTTCTGAAGGCTGGAAGTCCAAGAGCAGGGTGCCAGCATGTTTGGTTTCTGGTGAGAGACCTCTTCCTGGCTTGCCAATGGCTACCTTTCCACTGTGTTCTCACATGGGAGAGAGAGACAGAGACAGGGACAGAGAGAGGGATCTCTTCCTCTCATAAGGCCACCAATCCTATTGAGTTAGGGCCCCACCCTTAATTACTTTTTTTAAACTTATTTAGCCTTAATTTAACTCTATGTATCTTAACCTTGTTTAACTTTAACTTAACCTTAATTTTTTAAATTAATTACCTCCTAAGTTGCCTAAATTTAACCTTAATTACCCCTGAAATGCAACCTTACTCCTAAATTACTTACATTTAACCTTAATTACCTCCTTAAAGCTGTATCTCCAAATACAGTCACAAAAGAGATTTAGGGCTTCCACATATGAATTTGGGGGTGACACAATTGCTTCAGGCCATAGCCCCTTCACTCAGACCAGCCCCACACCCCAGAGGATAACCTGGTCCCTCTCAGCTCTCACACATCAGTTCAGCATCAGTAGCCTTAACTGGCTTCATATTCTGTGCAAAGCTCTGCCTTGGACAGCATAGAGGTGGAGAGGGAGCAGTCTCAGCCCTCTCCAAGTTTACTACTTAGTGTAGGAAGAGACATACAAAAACTCTACAGGAGGCAGCACTAAGAGAGAGACCTGGACTCACCACCTGGCTCTGCTACTTATGGCTGTATGGGACCTGTGCTGTTCGCTTATGTGCACCCTTATCTACTAATTAGGGACAGTTCCTATTCTGTCTGCCTTAAAGGAGTGACATGACCACATGGGAGAAACATGAAATACACATGTGAACATGCTAAATAAAGTGTATGCAAAGTATGGGAGAAAACAGTAATTTATTTGATTCATGTTGCTGGAGCAGAGGGTATGTGGATCAATGGAGAGGAAACTGAGGCAGGATATATGGGATGGGACTAGCTGGTGTAGGATGTTGAAGGCTGCGTTGCAATCTAATCTTTGTTCTTGAGACAGGTTAACTATGAAGTTCAATACATATCTGTTTTACAGCTTTCAGGAAACCTTGGCATCCGTTTTCACTTGATGCATAATAGTCCTTTAAATTGTTCAGGGTAGATACTATATTTTCAGTTTTAGATTTAAAAAGATATGAAGCTCAGAGAGGTTAATTAATTTGCTAAAGTCAGGTAGGCAGTAACTGGCAGAGCTGGGATTTCTAACTTCTAGTCCTCTGTCCACTGCCCCACCCAGTTGCTATAGAGATGTACATCCAGTCCCTGATGGGATCTAGAATGAAAGCCTATTTTCATGCTCACATATTCACACATATTAGCAGAGCCTGAGGTAGGGGCTCCTTTGCATCAGCAGGATTTCCCTGACTGATCTAAACTCTTCTAAAATTAGGAACAGCTATAGCTCCAACGTGGAATGATGATAAAGGCTAGTTTCCTTTGTTTGTCAAGTTTGAAACTTAACCTGAGTCACCCTCTTTGTGAGGTTATAGCCCAGGGGCCAAAGTTGTCACTTATTAATGACATCCATTAATGAGAAATTTTCTTCAATGAATCTTAATGAGTAACATTTATGATGTAGAGGGTACATAAATGCTTTCTAAATCTTGAAGCTCTATATATAACTGTAAGACCTTGTTATTCATGTACATTTTTATTTGGTTTGTGTTTGTTTAGTGCAGTTTCAGTCTGGTCATTTTATCTGTAGAGCTGTGAATTGGTTTTCTTATTTGAATATATTTAAAATGTACATTTCGATATCCACATTTTTCACAAAGAACCTGAAGTGCCATGCGTTACACAAATCACACCTAAATACATCTATCTGTGGAGGTAAGATCAGTAATGGATCCTTGATTAATAATGGCTAGTGTGACTCTGGGGCTTGTAAAGTCAGTTCGAAAGAAGAAAAAAATAGGTATCAATAGATAATGAGACTACAAGTCACACAGTGTGAATGCCAAAGCTCCTCACAGACATAGGTAACAAATTTCAAAATATAACCTATGATAACTCTGTATAAATGTGCATACTTATATACATATATATCTTTATAGCAAAGTATTTCTAAGAGGATCACTAATACACGATGGTTTGCATAACGTGTTCCGTGATACCCTTAAGAACAACATTTAAAGTACTGTATTAAAATTGTAAATACCTAATACACTCAGGTACTTAATATTTGCAAACCTTGATTCTGTCTCTTTTTTTCTTCTCTGCTTTCAATAAAGCCTTAACATTTTCTTCTCATTTATAGTAGCTTGGGTGTCAGAGTCCCTAAGCTACCATATAACTCTCTGGTGCTTGGAATTAGAGACCCTGTAGTTAGGCTTAATATCACCTGCAAAAAATGAAATAAAACTCTTCATTTATGATGGCTCTATTAATACTGGAAAATCCCTAAGGTCACCTTTTAGCTATTGTTTTACTTTCCTACTTCTTTGTGAGGAGGAAGGGCTTTTATTTCTCCTTATTTTATTTGGAGGAAGCCAGAAGAGGGGAAATATCCACAGTCCACCTCAGGTACCTTCCTGTGAATCTGCAACTCTTATTCTCCAACTCACTGTCCATCCACCTCACCTCTTCCACGTTGGTTGCCGGTATTTTATGGTACACGCGGCCATTAACATTCAATTGGGTTTCTGTCTAGACTGTGAATTTTTGTGGTGCCTTGGGAAGACAACTGACATGAACTACCTAAAAAATGTTTTACTCTTTATCATTAAAGTGCTATTACTGGCAATGATGGGGAGTAGAATGGGAACTGTGTTTGTTGGGTACTCAACTGCCCCCTGGGGTCCAGCCACCATTTTCTAGGTCTAGGAATGTGAGGAGCCTCTCCAGGGTCAGCTTGTTTCCACTTAGCTTGGTGGTTAACCCTGTGAGCATGGAGTCAGGCTGACCTGCATTCATGTCCTGACCCATGACCTGCCACAGCGTGGTGTACTGCTCTAAAGCTTCCACCTGCAAATGGGAGTGGTAACAGTACTCACCTGAGAGGGTTGTTACCAGGAATAACTGAGACCATGTATGTGAAGGACTTAGCATAGTGTCTGGCAACTCAATAATGTTAGATGTTGTTATTGATGAAAGGTAGATAGTGTTCACTAAGTGGATAGCAGTGCCTTGGGTTGTGGTTCCTTGGAATCTGTGCTTGTTGTAACAGAAAGAATTATGAGAGCAATTTAAGATTATTCAATTTAAGATTCTCCTATAAAGCTTAGCTTTAAAAATCCTAAAAGAAAACTCTGACTACTATGTGGGGAAATTCAATATTCCATTCCAAGAAAGATGAAAACAAATGAAACTCCTCTTGTAAGCCATTGTATATCTGTTCACAGTCACAGATATCTGCTTGAAAACACACCCGTGGTTGGAAAACAGTTTCCCCCTTGTCCATTCTTTCCTTAGGCTCTCGAACTTTCCAGCACTTGTATACAGAGTTACTTTGAAAAATATAATAATGGTTTAAGTATTTGATTTGACAGATTATTTTAATCATAGTTAATAGGTAGCAGTCCTATAGATTGGCTTCAAGTGTGAGACGTCTTAGGGACCCAGAAGCATGTGTAAAGGGGAAATTCTCCCAGGGTGTCCACATCAGGCTTGACACCATTGCTTTAACGCACATGTAACTAGACAGTGGCCTCTCAGTGACAACTTGCAGCTTATTAGAAGTGGATAACTTTGCCTTCTAAACACTTCCATGGCAATCTTAGGCTCAACTTTTCTTCACTTCCTTACGTCCTATGTACATTAGAAAGAATGGCTCATTACCTCCTCATGAGGTCATTCTCTGTTTGCGGGGGTGGTACTCCAGTTTCTGAGGAAAGACAAATCATAGAGTCTTGAATATACTAAATCTGGATCACGTAATTCTTTTATTATGTTTTTTTTTACATATTTTTCTGTATTTGAATAGCTTCTCCTTTAAAGCTTCATTAACTTAAAAGTTATTTGCATTGAGTTGCTTAGGATTATGTATGAACTATGTTAGAAAACAGCTTTTGCAGTGTGGTCTTTGCCAAAGATTTGGTTTTAGTTATTAAGGTGGCCAGACAATTTTTTTTTTACTTAAACATTTTAAACAGAATGCCCTGGGTTTAAAACAGAACTGTATACCAGTTTCTTTATAATACAACATAGTGTTTGCTAGGCAATAACAAGTAAATACAGTATACTACTTGTAAAGTGGCACAACTGAATTCTGTCCAAGAAAACTCCACCATATGGTTCTTCCAACTCATAAGTTTGGCTGAAATCCTTAAGCATTCTCCTGGTAACTATGGCTGCTGTTACACTTAAGCCCCATGGAGTCACGAAAAATTGCAGCAAAATGAAAATTAGCTTTAAAACACGTTTTAATGGAGAATACATGTGATTTATCCTGAATGTGCTAAGATTATATAGAAAAGTGTAAATTTTTCTTATGGTTTTGTGGGACAATTTAGTGCTCGTCGATTGCATGTTGACAAAGGTAGAATGCTTGCAGTGAATCATAAGAGGCCTAAATGGTGCTTTTATTGTATTTTGGGGTCTCAAGGAAACATATCTCCGAAATCATAATGGAAGTCAAAGGGAAAAGAATGTACCTTAATACATACCTTTTAACTTTACACATAGCTACTTAGAGACTGCCTGAGATGCATAAAGTAAGATCAAGCTTTACTGAATTTACCAGTTCTTCACCAGAAGAATTCTTAAACTAAGCCCTGTTGATTTCTCCACTGGATGCTGAAAGAGAATTAATGATATTTCCCAAGCCAAATCAACATTTTGATGCTCTGAAGATTATTTCACTGCTTTTCCCTTTTCAGCATTTTCTTTCAACTCGGGCCCTTTGCGGTGCCCTATAAAATGGAACACACTAAACTTTTCTGTCTTTAAACACACAAGATCTTTTCTTGCTTAAATGGTAATGAATAAATTACTTTCTGCTGCCTGACAGAAAGATGAATTGTTTAGCACTTATTATGCGGCCATCTACTTTAAACCCTGATTACAGTTCAATTCATATTTGATTCATAGAACTTGAAATATTCATCATTCCGCCCCCTGCCCCCCTTCAAAAGGTCCTGGGACATCTTCCTGTTTTAACAAACAAGTTGTGACTCATGCTTGCCTGTTGTCTCTCCTGTGGGGGTCTTAGCGGTAAACCAGCCAGAGACACGTGTGCGCGCAATGAGGTCGAAGCTGGGTGCATCAAATGCTTCACAATTCCCTGGCCCACTGCAGTTCACACAACGGAGATACAATAATCATCGTCATTTGCTAAGTTAGGGAGTCGAAACAGGCTCCTGCTATCCACTGCAGAAATTTTCAGCATCAACAGTGAGTGGTGTTTTGGGGGAGAGGGAATGAAGAGCAGGTAAACGTCCTTCCTTGCAAACAGCCCTGCCTTTAGAATGAATGTGTTGTCCTCTAGGTACTGTGCAAAGGGCAGCTGGGGCTGGAGAGCACCAGGGAACGGGGGAGAGTTTTCCATTATAATTGGGCTAGAGAGAAATCTTTTTATAAAACAGAGCTGTGGTGGTCTGGAACAGGCTGCTGTTTGCCTTCCAGAAAGTGTCTTGCCCAGCAGAGCCCCCCTGCATCAGCCAGGCCTCAGAGCCACAGTGGCGCCTGGCATTAAGCATCATTAGGGATGATGGGTACGATTACCTGACACTGATATCTTTTTCTTTTGGGAACTACAGCCAGGCTCCTAGAAGCAGGTCTAATAACTGCAGTGGGTAGACTGCGGGTGCTTTGGAGGAGCTTCTGGGTGCAGGGATGTTTGACAGCTGGGGAAGGGATGAGAGGGGCTTCCTTTTCATGGCAAGTCACTTGTACTCCTTTGGGTTTCCACCATGATCTCTGTAGAGGTGGAGTCCTGTTTTGCCAGAAGGCAGCCATATCCAAAGCAGAAAAGCAGACTGGAAAATGCATACTGTCTTAGTCTTCTTGGGCTGCTATAGAAAAATAACACAAAATAGTCACAGTGGCCAACAGTCACTTATTTTGTATAGTTCTAGAGGCTGGGAAGTCCAAGGTCACAGTGCCAGCATGATCAGGTGTTTGATGAGGGCCCTATTCCTGGCTTGCAGATAGTTGCCTTCTTGCTATGTCTTCACATGGTGCAGAGAGAGAGAGAGAGCAGTGCTGATCTCTTCCTCTTCTTATAAGGACACCAATCCCATCATGGAGCCCCATCCTCATGACCTCATCTAACCCTAATTGCCTCCCAAGGGCCTTTCCTCCATCACACTGGGGCTTTGGACTTCAGCACATGAATTTGATGAAGACATAAACGTTTAGTCCATAACACCTACCATCAGCAGTTCTCCAGAGCCCTGTGTTGTTTCTCACTTCTTTTGTAGGAGTCGTTTACTATGATGGAGGTGCCTTCTTCTATATCAGTCTTGTAACAAGCTCATGTTTTAAGATGCTGGTTGAAGGGTCCTTGAAGCCCCACTGCAGCCTTATCTTCATTTGCCAGGTAGAACAGAAAGGCCCCGTGTGCACACCTTTCTCCCCTTCCCCTGTGGCATGCAAAACCCGAGGCCTCCTCCATACCAGGTGGAGGCAGAATTGGATTCCTTTCTGTGTCTTCAGGGACTGGCCTGGACTGGCCTGCCAGTAGCAGTCTGAGGAGGTTTGCTGGGTGAATGAGTGAGTATAGTAAACATGAGATTGACAGGCAAAGTGGGTTTACTTTGCCTTTCACCAGTTCACTTATCTCTCATACTCTGGTTATCAGTTTTCTAATCTGTTAAATTGTGGCAATTATAGTTGCTACTTTGCTGGGCTATTGAAAGAATCAAATTAAATACCTGGAGGGGAAGAGCTTTGTAAATGATAAAATATTGTTTGATTCAAACTGTTTGGAAAACCTATGAATACATACATACACATATACATACACACATACACACGTGCATGTGTGGTATTCTTCCTTCTACCTATGGATTTTGAAGTCAAACAGCTAATACTGAAGTCAAGCTCCAGCCCCCTTCTAGCAATGTAATTTTTAATGATTAACTTTCTCATTCGTAAAATCAAGAAAGTAAATAGAAGATGCTGGTGAAATTGCTTCTCACAGAGCCTATGTGGAATCTACAGATGTTCACCCTTATATCCTTACACACACCCTAGGCTACATTGACCCAGCTCTCCTTCTGCCCACACCACTCATGTTGGCCACTGTGAATCCTACGTGGTATGGACTCTGAAGTAGCTTTTCCCCAGGTGTTAATCTCATCACCCCAGTGAGTATATATCTCTTGGAGATGAGGCACCGCCACCTCACCCAGCACTAGGTTCTGCCCACAGTGAACATCCACTCCATAAATACCAGGTGAATGAATGTCTTTATTTATAGTGCCTTGTAGCAGGGCCTGAGGAGAACACAGGAACAAGGAATCTTAGATGCCAAGTAATGGTGATATTGTCCTTGTTGTTCTGGAACCTCACACTGCCCTGCAGGAATTGTTCCTCCAAACCAAGTATTGTGCTTGTCTTCTGCAGGCATGAGACCAAAGAGGAAGGGAAGCCCTTCCCTGGCATCTCCTTTCTCCTCTCTGCCTTTACTCCCCTTAGAATTTCTTGCATTCATGTATAGACGTTAAACCTCCCTTCATAACACAGAAACATTTCTGTGCAAGAGCTCAAGGAATTCCCGAGGGTTGGTTCTGCTTTGATAGGAGACCCCAAATGAGATGAACTCGGAAGAAATTTAAGGGTCAGGCATTACCCTGGTCTCTCCTACACAGCCCCATCTGAGAAGTACCCCCCAAGACTTGGTTTGGGGTTCCTACTTCCTCCTAGAGCAGTACTAGGGTTTGAGCAGATGGAGAGCCGTATTTCCTTCACATGCCACCCCCATATCCCCCTGGACCTGCAGTGAGTATATTTTGCAAACTGAAACAGGACACATGGTTTGACAAAGGATTTTTTTCCTGACTAGTGAATTGATTTCTTTCTATGAAGAGTCTTGCTAGGTTATAAACATCTAGTCCCATATGTTACACATTACAGCGAATACACTTTATTGAAAAGGAAAAAAAATACATGAGCAGAAATACGATTTTGGCTTTATGTGTATCTGTGTGTGCATCAGGTAATTTAGTATTTAAACATTTTAATTCAAGACAGCTCCAGAATATTTAATCCAACAACTGAACACACTGTTGTAAACATGCTTTGCAAGTACACATCTGAAGATTTATATATTATGATTAATTTTTTAAAAAATTGTATTAAAAATATTGTTCTGTAAAGATAGCATAAGCACATTAGAGATAATCTTAAACACAGGAGGAAAAAGTAAATATATTTATATTTTCATAACCTTAGAGCAATAACATTTTGTTTATTTCCTTCCAAACCCTGGGTGAATTTTGTATCGTAGTGGTGGAGAGCACAGCCTCTGGACACAGACTGAGTTCAAATGTACACTCTGTCTCTTACCAGCTGTATGATTTAGAGTAAGTTACTTAACCTCTCTGTGCTCCTGCCCCCATCATCTATAAAGTGGAGATATTAATGGCACTGTTAAAAAATCATTCCTGACACTTGTTAAAGAATAGTAAGGAAGATTTTATTCAAGAAGGGGCCTATTACAATGAGTCTATAGTAGATAGATTGGGCTCAACTTTGAAAGAAACAAGGAAGAGTGAGAATTTATAGCCAAGGGGCAGAATGGGCAGCCAGTGGATGGAGGAAACACTGTGGGTAAAGGAAGATACTGGCTAAACTGACCTAACAGGATTCTTGCTGAGGGCAGGTCAGAGGGATCAGATATTACCTGGGGGATGGGGAAGGATGAGGACCCAGAACAGATATTGAGGAGTTTTGGCAAAACTGGCTTAGCAAGATTCTTGCTAGAATTGGACTCTATAAAGAAGGACATAGGAGCCCCAAATTGGGCCTAGTCAAATGAGAGCTCAGAAAAACCTGCCTAGAGTTTGATCAAAGGGAGAATTTTCATCAGCACCCACCATACACGGTCTTTGTAAGAATTTAGAGTTAATACAAGGAAAGTGTTAAAGTGAGCCACGATATATGTGTTAGCTATTATTATTTTACATTATCTTAATTATCCTACATGCATTTTATATCTTTTTCATTTAATGTTTTATCATACTTTTTCTTCCACATTGGACATAGTTTCTCATAACCATGATTTTTTTAAGTTTATTTATTTTGAGAGAGAGAGAGAGAGAGAGAGAGCACACACTAGTGGGATAGGGAGAGAGAGAGAGGGAGAGAGAGAATCCAAAGCAGGCTACACACTGTCAGCACAGAGACTGACGTGGGACTCGCACTCATGAACTGTGAGATCACACTCTGAGCCGAAATCAAGAGTTAGCTGCTTAACTGACTGAGTCACTCAGGCACCCCTCAGAAGCCATGATTTTTTTTAATATGAAATTTATTGTCAAATTGGTTTCCATACAACACCCAGTGCTCATCCCAACAGGTGCCCTCCCCAATGCCCATCACCCACTTTCTCCTCCCTCCCACCCCCCATCAACCATCAGTTTATTCTCAGTTTTTAAGAGTCTCTTATGGTTTGGCTCTCAGAACCATGATTTTTAATGACTGCAAAACGTTGCATCAGATTGCAACTTAACTATTCTTCTATTATTAGACATTTAAGTTCGCTCCAGGTATTTTTTATTTCACATAGCACTGTCCTGAATATCATCATGGAGATCACTTTTTCATAGTTTATCTTATTTGGAGAATAGATTCCCAGAAGTGGAGTAGCAGGGTCAAAGGCTATAAAGTTATGATTACTCGCAATATATCTTGCCAAATGGCTTTCCAAGGACCTTGGATCAATTTATATTTCCACTACAAAGTGGAAGATAAGTATTTCAACTCACCCTCACCAAATTGAGTCCTATCATTTTTTAATCAGCAAATTTAATAGGTAAAAAAGTTTCTTATTCATAATAAATATTGTTCAGCATTTCCTAAGTGCCAGGAACGGGGTCTCACACTAGGGATGCCAAGATGGAGGTCATTGGTTCTGCCTGTACTCCAAATGAGGAAATCGGAAACCAAGCTAATAATTACAACCAGAGGGATGAGTGTTGCAGAGTGCAGGCAAGGGACTCTCAGCTAGCTTGGAAGTCGGAGAAGGGCTTCCTGGAAGCAGTGGGCTTGAGTCAGTCTTCAGTGAAGAATAATGCTTAGCCACGGAAGGTGGTGGAAAGTGATTCCTTACCAAGGAACAGCATGTGCGGAGGAGGTGTGAGGGGCTGGAACACTTGGGGTGCTACAAGAAGTTGGGCATAAGTATTGAAGGAATGTTGAGAGATGAAGGTAGGCTGGGTCAGCAGAGAAGCTGAGTTCTTTTAAAGTTAGTCTTTAAAGGTTGTTTGTTTTTGATCATATAATCAGCCTCAGTAGAACCCTGCAAGAGTGTTTCTGACTGCCTATGATCATATCTACCAATTGGATCACAGTATTAAATGCAAAAGGAATTTAGCCATGATGATGCATCACTAAATAAAGTTAACCTGTATACTATTAGTGTTCTGCTTCACTTAGTGAGGTTAATGTGTATTGTAGCCCAGGTGGCAGAGCAGTGAGGCTGGCAGAGATGATCTTCAAAGTCTTCCCACTACCCCCATCACACCCTTCTTTTGTTCATCTCCTTCCTAGTTGCCTTCACAGGTTTGAAGACCTGCCCCGCCCAGGCCCCCCTCTAAGTAATCTTGCAATCCATAGAGGATTGTTCGACAAGCCCTCTCATACTAAGATGCTGGTGATCAGTTAAGAAGTCTAGCCCTTACCTCTCCAGGAGTATTTAGATTTTATTTTATTTATTATTATAAAGTTCATTTATTTTTGAGAGAGAGAGAGCAAGAGCAGAGGAGGGGCATAGAGAGAGAGAAAGAGAGAGAATCCCAAGCAGGCATCACACTGTCAGCTCAGAGCCCGACGTGGGGCTCGAACCTGTGAACCATAAGATCACGATCTGAACTGAAATCAATAGTTGGATGCTTAACTGACTGAGCCACCCAGGAGCCCCAGGAGTATCTGGATTTTCAAGGGGATCATTTACAAGCCCCAAAATCTCTGATGGTTGAATTTTAGGCCAGAAGGCTGGCCAGGGAGGGAGCTCTTTAAAGCTAGGGGTAAGCAAGCAATGCCTTGTGGGCCCCTTTCATCACCCAACATAGTGGAGTCTTTGGGAATGTCCACACATGGATGGAAACTGTTGTCCCCATGCCTAGGGTTGGCTCCCACCTCGGATTCTCTCCTTCATCTTGCCTTCTAGATAAAGTATGGAATTAGTGTCCTGAGATAGAATGTACCTTGTGATCAGCTGTCTCTGAAAGCTGGTGAGAATCAGGACAATGGCCAGTGGCTGGCTGGGAGGGGAGGGCTTCTGTGAAATGGCTGTATTTCCATAATTTCAATGTCACCTACATTTTTGCTCTGGGAGAAAAAAAATGATATCTTTTTCCACCTTCTAGGTAGCAAAAAAACCACAAAAATTATCTAGGACAGGGCTTTTTTTTTTTTTCCTCACCTCAGGAAAACATTATAATTCCCTCCCAGAAGATTTCCTAGATCTTAAATATCAGCTCAAACATTTATGCATGAAAAATTAGAGGCCATGAATGATGCATGTGTTCTGGAAAGTCTGCTCGTAAATCTCCCCTCCTTCCTTTGGAAGGTCCCAGGATGGCAGCCAAAGCCTCATTTCCAACCCCTATTTTGAAGCCACCTGAGATGAAATTTCTTATTTGTTTCCAACTTTTGTGGCCTTTGCATATTCAGCCCTCCCCCATGGCAGATAAGTCTGCTATTATCTTGTCTGAGATATTGTTCTTTTACTTGACCAGATTATAGCACAATTGTCAGTTTGCTCTTTAATAATACTACTTCACAGGGGATTTGTAAGGATTAATGAAATAATGTTTGAAAACCACTTTCAATTTGTATGCACTCTTTCTGTGGAAGCTTGGGGGTTATTATTTCTTAGTGTTTATACTGTATCTTTCGTATAAGAAGTTTTAAATGCTTTGCAAACATTTGGATCCATTTCAATTAGATGACGAAGCTATTGGCTGTTCAAACTGGAGGGACCTTTGAGACGATCTAGCCTTGCCTTCAGACTGTAGAGGCAAGAAGCCTGAGGCCTGGAGAAATGACTCCATCCCCAGCACTGCAGAGCTGCTCAGTGGTGAAACAGGGTCTAGGATCCACCCCCCTGATTCCTTGTTCAGTTCTTCAAGTCTGATGCATTGAATCGTGCCCCTCCCCAAATTCAAATGTTGAAGTCCTCAATCCCTCCTTCCTTAGAATGTGACCTGATTTGGAAATGGGATTCTTGCAGCTGTAATTAATTAAGATGAGATCATATTGGAGGAGGGTGGGCCCCTGGTGCCCTTGTAAAATGGGGAGATTTGGGCACAGGCACACATAGAGGGAGAACACCATGCGAGCATGAAGACATCCATCTACAAGCCAAGGAGAGAAGCCTGGAAGGGATCCTTCCCTCACAACTCTCAGAAGGGCAAATCCTCCCAATGCTTTGATTTGGGACTACTAAACTCCAGAACTCCAAGACAATACATTTCTATTGGTTAAGCCACCTGGCTTATGGTACTTCTTTACAGTAGCCCTAGAAAACTGTACAGTCTTTCCTACCCTTAATTCTAATTATTGCCATTTCGCACAGTAAGATATTGAGGCAAGAAGAAAGGGAGCTATTTGGTCCAAGGCTGGAAAGCCAAGTAATGAATTAGGAAACCCAGCTCTTGTCTTCATTCATCCCAGAACTCCTCTTGGGCCTGCTGCAGGTGGCGGCCCAGTTTGATGCCACTCGGAGGCCCTCACTGTGGGTATAGGCACCTGTCACA
Organism: Panthera tigris; assembly: GCF_018350195.1. Taxonomy (NCBI): domain Eukaryota; kingdom Metazoa; phylum Chordata; class Mammalia; order Carnivora; family Felidae; genus Panthera; species Panthera tigris. Next base: position 115,656,462 of record NC_056662.1, read on the forward strand.
GCTCATCATGATACACCCATGCCTTACAGGCTGCTTCCTGGAATTCCTCTAACATCTTTCCTATCACCAGAAGTAGCAGGGCTGAGTGAGGGCAGCAGCCCAGGGACCCTCACTGCATGTTGTTTGTCCATCCAGGAGGCATCTTCAACTATGAATGAATGGAAACAGGTTCTAAAAGTCTTCTCATAAATGAGATGCTAGGAGCTCAGAATCCATTTTTCTGGGACAAAGCCCACCACACATCAGGGTAGGTTCCCAGGCCATCCACAAAGGCCATGTGAGTGGTATTGTCCTAGAAACTGCACACTAGCAGTGCCACTTGCTGTTTGGGAAGTCATGACAACATTGAAGAGGACTCTGTCAGTGGGGTTGACAAGCTGGCAGGCATATTGGGGGCTTTCAAGGGAGGGGGTGAAAATGCAAAACCCTCAGAATTCACACGCTCAAAACAGAGGGAGGGCACCAAGGAGAACTAGAACTTGAGGGGTCAGCACACCCAAGGAACAATTTTTGGAAGTTATTTTTTACCACACTGGGAAAGCCCAAGTATATTTGTAAATTAGGAAAGGAGCCAGGCCCATGAGATCACAAATAATCCTAGAAGAGACCTAGAGAGGTTATGGCATTGGTCTGAGGCCACATGGCAAGTGAGTGGCTGAGCAGGGACTCCTGGCTCCCAACCCAGGGCTCTCTGCTGTGCAAAGATTGTCTTCACTTCAGTCCATTGTTTGCAAAGCCACATAATACTCCTGTTCTCATTTACTTGGTATTGTTATAAGTCAACTAGCTTTTTAAAAAATTAAATATATTTAGCCTCATCTACAGTGATAATATCTGCAAAATTACGGCTATGACATACTAGTTATATAACTTTTAAAATACATACTCAAATAAGTACATAACTATTTTTAAAATGTTTTTTTTTTCCTCATCCTTTTGTACACCACCTGTAGTAACCACCTGTTTCATAGTTTGGACAGCTCTGCACTGGGGATGGCACATGATAGGGAGAGGAGAACAAGGGCCTGGGGTGGACAGGTTAAGAGCAAAGAGGAGGGTTTAGTTCTAGAGAGGAGGAGGGACCTTCTTCCCCCAAAATGAGGGCAAATGGGTTTAGGGACAGAGCAACATTGACATGGAGGGGGAAAAAGATGACAGGGCTCACATCCACTGACCTTGATTTCTTTTTTAACAAAGCAGTATGACAAACTGATGACAACTTGAAAGGAACATTGAGCTTTAGATTTTAAATCAAAATTATATTATAGTCCCCCTGAGACTTAACCTTGTTTGTGAAAGGGCAGAAGCAAGTTGTTTCAGAGGAAAAAAGTTGGACTTTGAACCTCAACTGTGGTTCTTAAAATACTACTATAATTGCTTCTGGATTGGATTTTGAGGTTGACCTTTGATCAGAAACATTGGTTTCCTAAGATGAGACTGCTCCCTGAATAAGGGCTGGTGTGATTGCTCTGAATTGGGTTGAATATGGGTCAGAAATGAAGAGCAGCTTCTAAAGGACTAGCCCATGCCCTCCTCAACAGTTCACCATGTTGAACCCAAGGAGGGGGATTAGGGAATATGCTGGGGCAGACTCTGTAACCTCTCCCCCTTTGACCCCAAAGCACCTACCTATAGTCACCATATAAGTGTAGGGCTTCCCAGCCTACCTGTGATGCCAGGAAGGAAGATTTATCACATCACTGTGGATAGGCTGCCTTTTCACTCAAGAATTAGGTAGACAAATCCATGTTCTCTTAATCTCTGAAAGAGAGGAAAGATGATGGCAACAATCATTGGAACATGCTGTTAAATAGAAATGATTCTGACACCTGGTAACAAAGACTTTATTCAAGACTATTGCAATAGGGGAGAGAAATGGAGCCCAACCCTAAATACAAGGTCATGTGAGGATTTATAGCCAAGGATCTGGTTGAGAGGGTCAGTGGATGGAAAATCACGAAGAACAGGGGTAAAATCATCAAGGGTAGGAGGATTCTTGCTAAACTTCTCAGCAGGACTCTTGCTAAAACGTGGCTAGGTAGGCCAAAGACAGCACAGGGAGCCAAGGTTGAGGCTCTGTGGTCTCAGAAGAGCCTGACAAAAGCTAGGTCAAAGAGAGAATATTTGTCAGTCTCTGAATCATTTGGAGTGCATAGAATATGCTGTCAATCTGCAGAGGGAGAACCTTGCAGAAAACAGACAAACTAGATAAGTCTGGAAAGGGGTAGGGGCTGGAGAATAGAGAAAGAAGGGAATTGACCATAAATGAGCCTTGACTGGTGGCCTGCCATCATGCCAGGCATGTGAAAGGGTAAACTTTTTTAAAAAATGTTTTCCTCATTAGTTATTTTTCCTATTTAATTATTTCCTAGGGAACAGTAACTTGTTGATGTGAGAGGTTTATAAATTACAAAATGATTACCACCATAGTTATTAGTCCCGTCACATAGTTACTATTTCTCTTTTGCCATGAGAACATGCGAGATCTCTCCTAGCAACATTTAGATATATGATACAGTATTATTAACTATAATCACCATGCTACACAGTAAACCCCCAAAACTTATTCATCTTATAATAGGAAGTTTGTACCCTTTGAGCAACATCTCTTCTTTTTCCCATCCCTCAACCTCTGGCAACCATCACTCTACTCCTTTTTCTGAGTTTGTCTTTTTTAGATTCCATATATAAGTGAGATCATGTAGTATTTGTCTTTCTCTGTCTGATTTGTTTCACTTAGCATAATGCCCTCAAGATCCATCCATGTGGTTGCAAGTGGCAGGATGTCCTTTCTCATTGCTGAGTAATATTCCATTCTATGTGTGCACACGTGGGTATATAAATATAAATGTAAATATAAATATATTTCACATCTTCTTTATCCACTCATCCATCAAAGGACACTTAAGTTGCTTTCATATCTTGGTTATTATGAATAAGGATGCAGTAAACACAAGAGTACAGATATCTTTTCAATATCCTGTTTTCATTTTGAAATAGGTTAACACTTAATTGTGGGGCAAGGATTATTCTCCCTTTTGAACAAACTGAACTTCTGAGAGGTCAAGTAATAACGCAGCTGGCAAGTGGTGGAGTTGGGATTGGACATCAGGTCCCACTGATACCAACACCCCCTGGAACATGCTGCAGGGCTTGCTAGCGAGGGAAGGGCTTAGGGAGCCAGGTGGCCCTGGTCAGCAGGCACCTGAGGATGTAGGGGCCCAAGAAAAGTAGGACATTGTTTTAGGGAGGAACCTTAGGTAGGGTTGAGGGAAAGTAACTCTGCTCCTGGCTCTTACCCATTTTTCTTAAGCCCTGACATCCCTGGTGAGTCTCCTACAGTCTGGGCTCGATCAATGCTGGTTGGACACAAGATGATGGTTAAGCAGCCAACACTGACTTCTGCCTTATTGCCCATTAGTCCCTGTTCTACAGAGCTCACCTTTTCCCTGACTTGCCAAAAGTGGATCTGTCTCTATTTAGCCATAAAGAAAAGGCCAGTCCCAGTGAATCTGCACAAAGCTAAGAAACCAGGTTATCACACGACAGGAACAGATCAATCTTGGTAATCACATTTGGCAGTATTTGAACCCATTCTGCTTGGACAGTGCAAACTCATTTTATAGTATAAAATGTTGTTTGTTTGTTGTGGAAAAACACTGAACTCATGCCTGCTACCTAGTGTTCAGAATCTCCTATCCATGGAGAACAGGGTTTTATTTTCTTAGTGGAGGAGATACAGATGTTGTAAGGTGCTTGTGTAACTATGTGATACTTGCCCTGGCTAAAGATAAGGTGTCATCAGCTGATGTCCACAGTAGGGAAGAACAGTGCCTGAGGCAGTGGACTCTGTTCTCTGTTTCTCTTTCCATTTCTTTCTCCAATGTTTTTTTTGTTTTGTTTTGTTTTCTTTTTGTTTGTTTTTGTTTTGTTTTGTTTTTTTGTTTTTGTTTTGTTTTTTACAGGAAGGGCTTATTCCTTGAAAGGAAGTGTCAACATCTGAAAATATTAGCTAATTTTACTTCCTAAAGAGAAATACAAAAGGGATAGAAGTGGTTTATTATGTTAAATCTCAAATAACCCTCGACAATTAAAAATGGAAGGGGAGCCAAAAGTAATTAAAAGGAGAAGAGAATGAGAAATGCCAGGCATCTGGGATGAATTTATGATTGCAGTTGAGCACTAAATTTAGCTCTGGGCTTCCTTTTGGCACAGACATTTAAAAAAATAATTTGGGTTAATAAAGTTTTTTAAGTTCATTTACAGAATGTTACCAGTGACTGCAATCATGGGAGAATGCTTATGACTGAACAATTAGCTTGGGAATTGAAATATAAATAGAACTAGAATTCATTAATTTGCTCTCACTGTTTTTCCATTCTGTTGAAGCTCAGGTTTGATACTGTACCTTGACATATAGACTCCGAGCACCCTTTGTGTAGGAAGAGGTTATGCTCCTTAAGTGTTGTATTTATTTTGATTTCTTCCTTCCCACACTGGCTTGGAGTTGTGCTGAGGGTGACCGTGTTGTATGGAACTATAAAATTCCAAAGGTATTTTGGAAGTCACAAAATCAGAGCTGGACAGCTGCAGGAGTAACAAGAGATTTTACTCAGGAACAATTGCAGTAGGAGAACAGAGGGCCACCTGGGTGGCTCCATCAGTTAAGCATCTGACTCTTGATTTCAGTTCAGGTCATGATCACACAATTGATGGGATTAAGTCCTGTATCTGCGTGGGGCTCTGTGCTGACAGTACAGACCCTGCTTGGGATTCTCTTTCTCTCTCTCTGCCCCTCCCCTGCTTCCTCCCTCCCTCCTTCTCTCTCTCTCTCTCTCTCTCTCTCTCTCTCTCTCTCTCTCTCTCTTTCAAAATAAATAAATAAACTTTAAAAAGTAGGAGAAAAGAGGGGCGCTTGGGTGGCTCAGTCGGTTAAATGTCTGACTTCGTCTCAGGTCATGTGATCTCATGGTTCGTGGGTTCAAGCCCCACATCAGGCTCTGTGCTGACAGCCCAGAGCCTGCTTCAGATTCTGTGTCTCCCTCTCTCTCTGCCCCTCCCCTGCTCACACTGTCTCCATCTCTCAAGAATAAATAAACATGAAAAAAAATTTTTTTTAAAGTAGGAGAAAAGAGACCTCAGTATGGAACTAGGCTAATCTCTGAATATCGAAAGGAAAAGTAGGGATCTATTTCCAAACAGCAGTTGTTGGATAGAAAATTACAAGGAGAATAGGGTAAGTCTGGTTATACTGACATAACAGGAGTCTTGCTGAAGGCAGGCTGGAGTAATCAGATACTCCCTGGAGGAGAGTAGGGGATGAGGAATTGGCCAGATGTCTGGGGTGGGGATCCTCTGGCTTACCCAACTTAATGGAATTCTTACTAAAATTGTGCTGTGCAGGACTAACAAGGATGCACACTGAAAGCCAAGGCCCAGAGGGCTTAGTGGAGCCTGATCAGTTAGGTCAAAGAGGGAGTCTTTGTCATAAGACAGCAAAACTTCCTGTTCCCAGATTCACCCTCTCAGTAAGCATCGGCCACCACCTCATCGTGAGCTAAACCACCTGGAGAGGGGTACCTGGGTGGCTCAGTCCGTTAAGCATCTGACTCTTGATCTTGGCTCAGGTCATGATCTCACAGTTGGTGAGATAGAGTCCCACATTGGGCTCTGTGCTGACAGTGTGGAGCCTGCTTGGGATTCTCTCTCCCTCTCTCTCTGTCCCTCCTTGACCCCCTCTCAAAATAAATAAATAAACTAAAAAAAAAAAAAAAAAAAAAAAAAAAAACACCTGGAGAGCTGCCATGTGGACTCCTCCACAACAGGGTGAGCCTTCAGGGCTTGGGCCAGAAGCAAAGAAAGACAAGGTCAGGAGAGCAGTGGCTGGAAATAAGTTCACCAGGGAGAACTCTCCTCTGGACAAAGGTGATTCCTCCTCAGCTGGCTCAGCGCTGCTCAATTTCATAATAACTTTAGGAACCAGAGAGAAACTGTCAATGTCAGAAATAGAATTCCTACATTTGTTGCCAACGTGGAACCCTAAAATGTGGACATGACTGGCAGGAATGAGTGAGGCAAGATAGCAGAGTGAAATGAAACTTATCAGGGACTTATTAATGATCACCCAGGTAAAGACTGGAAAAAACAAACAACAACAACCAAGAACAAAAACAAAAACAAAAACAAAAACAAAAAAACTTGTAGCTAAAATGAAGGGGGTAGATGCAAATTACATTTGTAAAGGCTTAATTTTTATCTTAGTTTTTACATTTAAAGTCAAAGACTCTGTTAGAACACTACTGAGATTGTGACCATAAAAGTATCTTCCAAGCACCAAGGCCTTAAACGGTTCGTTCACATGGAAGGCAGCCTAGGGGTAGGAAGGGGGAGGACGCCTAGCTTCCAGTGCCACTCTGGGGTCCAGTCCCAATTCTCCACTTCCTGCTGTGTGATCAGGGGCACGTCACCCCGCCCACACCTGCTCCCACAAAGAGGTACTGGCATTGACCCTAGAGAGGAAGAACCTGTTTGTCTGTCATTTACTTATTTATCCAAATGCCACCTCCCTCCTGGTAAGATTTAAGATGGCTGACATAAACATTTAGTCAAATCGCTAACAGCAGACAAATGAACAAAAACAGAACACCCAAAATCTACCTGTCTAGAGTTATAGTGAGGGAGTACTATTCTTCAAAGCAAAGTACTGCTTGTAAGAATGGTTAATCTGTGGGTGGGCACGTAGTACCTACTCAGTAAATGTTCATGGAATCTGAAAACGTGCTCCCGCCAGCCCAAGGAGGTGACGCAGTGTGGCGTCTCCCCACAACACCCCAAGGAGAACTGGAGAAAATTTCTTCTCAAGCAGCTTCCTTTTCCTGTGCATGATGCATAGTCCCACACCGTCCACCCCCCTCAAGGCCTGCAACTCTGACAGTGGTGCCCTTTGCTGCCATTCCCCTGCTGGTCATCCACCCTGGAGGCTGTCAGGTGAAGCGTGTTTGGACTGATGGGTAACATTGCCCCACCTGCCTCTCTCCCAGGTCACATGAAGGAAACTTTTCTTCTTCCTTAGGAGCTGAAGCCTGAGAAATGGGCTCCAGCAGAGATCTGGAAGAATCAATTAATGGTCCCAGACACCTCGAATAAATTTTTTAGTGGGGCCTGGGAGAAAGTACTGTGTCAGCAACTCCAAACTGATTTCGGTATAAGTGAAATGTATTCAAGTAACAAAATTCACAAGCAGATCTGGAGCGTGATTTTATCTAGTCATTTTTTAAATTATTGTTGAGAGGCAGAATCTAGTTACAGAGAAATGATTTGATGCTGATGCCCAGACTCTAGCTGTAAAATGAGATACAGGGTAACATTTGCCCAATGACCTTTTACTTCCACAGGACAATTAATAGATCTTATTTTTGTAGAGCTATGATCTTGTCAGTTTAAATTCGGCTTGCTGACCAAACTGGAGAGAAACCTTTGTCTCCAGCAGACCAAGTGCTCCTGTCTGCTGCTGCCTGGAGTCGAGTTTACTGGCTGGTGCTAGTGGAATTTTAGCTTTATCAGGCCAGCAGTGGAGCAGAAATAATAAACATGGGATTCGAATGAAGGGAAAGCAGAAAGTAGAACTCATCTAAGAAGAATGAAACTCTCTAAATGAAAGTGCATCTTTCTCAATAATAGGAATTCTAATGTTCTTGGAGTCGTTATTATAATAGCTTTCTCCAGAATGTGCAGTACATTAGGGGATCCGAGTCAGAGCACAGGACGAGCAGCCCTGAATCATTCGTCCACCGTGAGATGTCTGCCGTCCTTTCGCCTCGGTTCCCCTTCCGCACCTTGGCAATGGCAGCACTACCCTCTCCTCCTCTTGCAGCCTGTGGGCAAACAGAAAGATTTACTGGTCTATATTTGCTTTAATAGCCAAGAGAATTATACTGGTGTCTAGGTCCAACATGAATGGATTGAATGCCTTTTTTCTATGCTCACAGACCTGTTTGAAGACCTGGCAAATAAGTGGAAAGTGAGATTTATGTGGAACTCAGTCTCAAAGACAAAAACCAAGACCAATGTGTGGGGGCTTTAGGGAGCTGGTTTTGATTCAACCTAAGGAGAGTTGTAGGAGAGTGAATATATTTTGTTGATAAAGGGGCTCAAGGGAAGGTTACCCACCTGTCACAGGTGTTTCAGGGGACACTGCATTGGTGCAAAATGGTTCAACAATACACATTTGGGATCCCGTCCAAATCTGAGATACTGTGTTCTAAGATGCTATTCACTTTGAACATGTAGATGAGTGAGGGAAGACATCTGATGCAATGTGTCACGGTCTCTGTGTCTGGTACTGGACCACCAGGACGAGGTAAAGATGTCATAGAGCCCCTGCCCCCTCCCTGCTTGCCACTGTGTAATAGAATCTTCTCAGAATGGAAGGGCAGACTTGTAATGCTTTGGGCTAGACACCAGTAAGGGTGAATGAAATTAACCATTCACCCAGATAAGGTATGGGCATTAAAAACTGGATATGCAAATTTGAGGGACCAGCCAGTAGATACGGGGACTCTTCACACATCACACAAGATACCCACCGCTTGTTCACTGTTATAGTTTAAGAGCCAAGAAAGTTGCCTTAAATGTGAGTTGTAAATTCATTCCCTGCTGCAGAATCCTCGAAGATTTATGCCACAAGAAGGAGCAATGGCTGTTACTATAAGGACAAAAATCTTCTTGGTCTCATAGTGTCATTACGATGGTAGTAACTAGGAGCCATGGAAAGAACTTAGCTTGGAAGGCAAGGGGCAAGTCGCCATTGTCTGCTCAAAGTCAGTCTTCACCCAGGAACTCTATTAGAGCAGATATGGAACCTGTGTCCCTATTGTCCACCACTGTGGCTGATACTTGGTAGAAACCCAATAAATGATCAGGTTTCCGGTATCAGCTCTGTCACTAACAAGCATGTGATTTGAGTCATAAAGACCTAAACTTAGCTCCCTCAGCTATGAAATCATGTTGAATGCTACAACCCCAATGCAGACGACTCATACCTCTGTTCACATATCATAAAACATGTACTAAGCACCTACTATGTGCCTTCCAGGGCTCTAGGCTCTGGGATTATAGCAGAGAACAAAACAGCTTCTGCTTGCATGCAGCTTAGGTTCTAGTGAGAGGAGCAAACAACTAACAAATAACTAAGCAGATATAGATGATATCAGATGGTAATAAGTGCTAAGAAGGGAAGGGGGTAAGCATGGTAAGGGAGAACTGGCAGGCAGGGGTATTGGGTGTTATTTATACATATATTTATAGAGGGTGGTCAGGGAGGACTGTACTGATAATATGATATTGTAGCAGAAACATGCAAGTGAGCCAAGAAAATCTCTGGGGAAAGAATATTCTGGTCTGAGGATAGAGATAGAAATGTAAGAGTCATCTACTCCTGAAATCATTGTTTCACTATATGCTAACTAATTTGGATGTGAATTTTAGAAAATAAAAAAATAAAATTAAAAACAAAAAACAAAAAAAAAAACCTCAGTGAGATAGTAAAAAAAAAAAAAAAAAGTAGGAGTCATTGGTATTTAAAGCCATGAGACAGAATGAGATCACCTAGAGAAAATGTAGATAGAATCATTCCAGCAAGAGGTCTCAAAACACTCCAGTAGGTAGAGGTCAGGAAGATGAGGGTGACTGGAGTAGCCGAGAAGGAAGGGGCCAGTGAGGTAGGAGGAGTGCCAAAGGAGAGTGGGATCCCAGAAGTCAAGAGAAGGATGTGTTTGGAGAGAAAAGTCATTCTCTGTGTGGAATGCTGCAGAAATTTTGGGGAGGAGAGTCATTCCTGTGTGGAATGCTGCAGAAATTTTGACCATTGGGTTTAGCCACATGGAAGTCATGGTGAACTTGACAAAAGCCATTTCAGGGGAATTATTAGGGAAGAAAGCCCAGCCGTAGTGGGTTCAAGAGAGAATATGAAGAGGCATTTGAAGGAGATATGTATAGACAGTGATTCGGAGGAGTTCTATTGTAAATGCTAGCAGAGAAATGGGTGGTAGCTGCATGGGAATGGGGTTCCAGAGATGGCTTGGTTTTGTTTGTTTGAATATGAAAGGTACTATGTTCTTCACTCAGAGGAATGACCCAATAAAGAAGGAAAATATGATAACATAAGAGGGGGGAATCCTCTGGTCCACTGGAAATTTTCCTCAATTCCTGATACAGCCACCTCCTCGGAGAGAAAGGCATGCACACCTGTACCGCTCTGGCCTAAGGAGAGCACCACCACCCTTCGCTCAGTTCTCATCAGTGTAACTGACACTATACTGGAAAATCTAAGCATGGCTCGTCTACAGGCTGAGAAAAAAAAACTGAAAGAAAATCAATTCAAGGATCAGTAATAAGCAGCAAGATTGGTGTTTCACCGAGTGTGCTCCTTGTGCTCCATGGAATGTTGATAGGGTCAAGTGAGTCTGAGGAATGCTGAGTTAAAGATAAATAGACATGTGTGATGGGACTTCTTGGAGCTTTTAAAAGGCTAATGATCACCATGAAATTTCCAAGGAGGGCATCTCGTGTGAAGCATTTCCCCCAATATACTTGGAGGGGAGTATCACCCAGGACTAGTGTTGCAAGGCATACAATATAGGAAGTAGCAAACTAGATCAGGGGTTTGCAGACTCTTTTTGGAAAGGGCTAAATAGTGAATATTTTAGGTTTCATGGGCCACAGTCTGTATCACAACTACATAACTCTGCTATCGTAGCAAAAAAACTAACCACAGAAAATAGGCAAATGGATGAGTGTAGCTTTGTTTCAATAAAACTTTATTTATGAAACCAGGCAACATCCAGGTTTGTCAACCATTAAATCAGATAATCTGCATCAGGGGATGAACTCATTCTCCTTCAGTCCAGCTGCCCACAGGGATACCGAGTTTTTAGTTCCTCTATGTGGCAGGAGCTACTGTTTCCATATCTTCCACTTAGGAACACTCTTGAATACACTTAAGTTCTTTGAAGTTCAGCACAAAGGCCCAAGACCTAGAATGGCTCATCTAGATTCCCATTTCCTTCCTGGAATCCTACACCTGTTCCCTATGATTGATCAGGAACATCCACTCTTTCCGCCATTTCCACAAGAAATATTTGGGTCCAAATTTAAAGTGACTCTTAATGGTCCAGATTGTGGCTTATCCAATAGAACTTTTACTTACTTGCATCTCTCATTTCTTCAGTCCTGTGAGGGAGATATGGAAGGGAAATGAAGTGAGCATCCAGAACATTGGCTGTTTATTGTCTCTGTTGAAAGCTTTAAGTGAGGAAAGAGACTCAGAACCATATGAGGAATGGTTATAAAATGCAGCTGTTGGGTCTGGAAAGAGAGGATTGCTAAGATTTTGGGGAAGTGGCTGTGGGGGTGAGAGGTGGGTTGAACGGTTGTGGAGCTGTTTCATGGAAGGGAAATTAAGCTTTTCCTGTGAAATCCAAAGGATGGACCCAAGACCATCAGGTTAGACTTACAGAGAGTAAATTTCAAGTGATGATCAGAAGTCGTTGTGATCTTGTCAGAGGCATGGGGACATGGCATCACATGAGCCTTCAAGCAGAGGCGGTGGAGAGGACACTCAAAATTAAGGTGTGTGGATGGGCTGGTGTGTTAGTGTGGACTGCTATGACAAAATCTTGTAGCCTTGGGGGCTTTAGCGATGAACATTTCTTTCTCAAGTGTGGAGGCTTAGAAGATCAAGGTGTTGGCAGATTCAGCTGCAGGTGAGTCTTTCTGACTTGCCGACAGCTTCCTCCTCTACAGTGACATTCTGACACAGAGACATAGAGGGAGAGAAAGGCTCTGGTCTCCTCTGCTTTTCTTACAAGGACACTGGTCCAATCATGGGGGTCTCACCCTCATGACCCCACCTCAATCTAATCACCTCCCAAATGCCCCACCTCCTGACACCATTGCACTGGGGACTAAGGCTTCAACATGGGGATTTTAGGAGGACACAAATGTTCAATTCATAATGACTAGACAACCTTTTAAGGCCTCTTCCAATCCTGAGAGTTTATAAGATCAAAAGTGTCAGCTCAGACATTGTTTCCTCTGGGCTTAGATTATTGTCTTCCCCATAGCTTCCTCGACCACTACCCTGGCCCCCATTGTCATTAAACATCATCTATATTTATTAGTTGAATGAAATATGCCAAATATCCCAACAGCAATGATTGATGGGAGGATTCACGAACTTTGAAGAGACTTGAATACCAGTGTCGCCACCTTAACATAGCTCTTGTTTGAGAGGAGTGAGCTGAAGCAAGGTGCGGTAATCCAGAGACATTTGTCTGCACAGGACTGTGTCTTTGTTCCGATGTGAGAGATGAGAGTAGGAACAAAAGCAAGAGCTGAAAGCAGAACAATGTGGCATCAGAACATGAAACTCCTAGGGTTGTTGCATTTTGTAATAGAATAGAAACCAACCTCAGCTTCAGCCCAAACAGAACACATCAGGCATCTTTTCACCAGAAATGCTTTTATCTCTTTAAGTGTCTTTTCTCAGGGAGGTGTTCAAAGTGGCTTTTAACAAAGCACCTTTTATCCCAGATCCTGGGGGATATTTACCTATCACGGATATCTAGAAAACCTGCTGAGGGGGGGGCCAGGTTAGATTCTGGGCCATGGTTTTTGCAGTCCTTGTTGCCAGTTTGGATAAATTCAGTAAGTGGAAACCCTGCAGGAGTTTGAAAGGTTTGAGTTTAATCCCTGACACATGTCTGAACTTCAGCATGGCCCTTCTCTGCTTTTTTTTTCTCTGTTGTAACTACTCGACTCAGCCGTTATAATGTGGAAACAGTCAATACATAAATGAATGAACGTGACTATGTTCTAATAAAACTTTATTTATGGACAGCGAAACTTGAATTTTGTATAATTTTCACATGTGAAATATTATTCTTCTTTTGATTTTTTTTAATAATTAAAAAATGCAAACACCGTTCTCAGCTCACAGGTCACATAAAAATGGACAATGGGCCAGATTTGGCCCACAGGCTGTAGTTTGCCAGCCCCTGTGAGTGCCCTTGGATATACAGAGGTGATAATGATGGGTGTGGTCCTAGCCTCATGACATTTAATGTTGATGGGAGAGATGGATATAAAACAGAGAATGAAAATTGTTCTTATGGAATTACTAATTGCATAGGAAGGAAAATAAAGGATGTAATTAGGAATTTTAACAGGGAAATATTTAAATTGGGGAATCAGCACCTGAAGTGAGAACAGAGACCTAAGGATGAGAGATACTTAGCCAGGAAAGAGTAGATAAAAAAGGAAGTGTTCCAGGCAGAGAGGAATCATAGCTGAGACTGATAAACTAAGCAGTCGTTTTTCTCCTTCTTTGTAGTCCTATCAGGTAAGTAAATGCTCTGGTAAATTTAGAGAGAATGTGATGCCCCCGTGTGAGGGAAGGACCTTGTCTCCAAACGTGACACAGGAAAGGAAGTTCCCTGTACTTTCCTTATTGTCATTGTGTATTTTCAGAAGTTCAGCCTCTATCCTGATCTTTATCACTACTCTTCCTTTCCTGGGAGGCAGCTGAGGGGCAGTGACATTATGGAGCAGAACAGGAACAACTGGGAATAGGACACCTGGGTTCTGTATTCACTTCTGCCACCACCTTGCCCTGTGGTCCTAGGCACATCACCTAACCTTTCCTCAACTGAAAAATAAAGGGCTTCTATACATCAATAGTCTCTGAGCCTAAGAATGACTGAGTGCTGGGATGCCAGCTCCCTCAGGGCAGCCCATTTGTATCTGTTTTACATGCATTCGGACATAGAGTTTTATTAAAAGTTCACTGGACCCAGTGGCTGCTGGACCCTCTCCAGGCCTTCCCTCCATGAGTTTGTGGTAAAGATCTCTTTTCCAAGCTTGTCCATGTTAGATCCCAAACTAGGAGGGGACTCAGGTCTGGGGACTTCCTGGGCAACTGGACCATGGGAGTGCCTGCTCAAGCTCTCTGTACTGAGAATCAGGGAAACTCAAGCCATTTTTTCAGAAAATGATAAACCCCATTCTGCTGGCAAAATGTCAGGGGGGAAAATTTAGTTTATGTCAACATTGTCCAGCTTCATTACCCCAGTGGCACCTCAGGCAACTAGTGACATGCACTGGGCAGCAGGCCCTTAACTTTCTGGTCAAGCAGCATCCAACTGTGAGAAGTTTCCATCCCAGAGAATGCTGAGCCAGGCTGAGCTCCTGTCTCCCAGTCAGTGCTGTTGGACCAGTACGCCTAGGCTCTGAGTCTGGGAAGGAACATCAGGCAGAGAAGGCCAGGACGAGGTTCTGGACTCTGTTTGTTGAAATCTGCCCAAACCGTGTTCTGAGTCTCCCAACCCAGCATTACTCCGCTGGACGTGCTCTGCCACCCAATCATCCGACTTTTCTGCCCGCCTTTTTTTCCTTCAGGCGCTATCTTCCCGCAGCTGTCTTTCCTCTGTGGAGCACTCAGGCCAACTGCGTGAGCATCACAACTCTGTCCTGTCCTCTCCACAGTGAGGAGAATCTCACTGGTACTCTTGACGCTGCCAGTGAGATCAATGAGGTCGTTAGAAACCAGGTCTTGGGGTCATTAGAAACAGGTTGGCAGAGGAAGCATGATTATCCCCTGTAATACATGGGGAAGCTGAGGCACCAGGATCAAGTTATTAAGTAGTGATGGAGCTACAGCTGGTGCCCAAGGTCTTGATTGAGTTTGAAATTAATATTCATAAAGTGCTTAGAATCGGGGGGGGGGGCTTGTTGCAACACCAGGCTCCCACTTTCTGGTTTCCCCACCTGATATTTCTGTATTGCTCACAGAGGCCATTTGCCACAGTCTGAATTGGCTGCTTGGAAACTGCTTTTAGATGGGACATCGGACAGAGGAAATTTTTCTGCATTTAGGCAACAACTGTGTGCAAATGCAATTCTGGCTATTTTGAACTATTTTACTGTGAATTTGAGCTCCCGAAATGAGTGATTGCCAAGGAATTATAAAAGTAGGTTACAAACCTAATTCTGAAGCCTTTAGCCACAAATAGCCAGTGACCCAAGCAGCCCTCTCCTTTCCACCCAGACAGGTGTCCCTCTGGACTCGCCTGTTAAGGAATTTGCCATTAAGCTTCAGTAGAGACACTTAGCCCTTTCCAGTTCTCCAAGCTAAACTGCCTATTTCCAGATATATGATCTGGGTTCCTTTCTACCCCCCCCCCCCACCACCATACCTCTCTGCTCTATTAATTTCTATGTTATAGTTTCTTTATTACCTGAGCTCTTAAAGTGCCCCAGCCCTCCATTTGAATCATCTCCTCAAATTCCATCTCTCGCCAAGTTCAGCTCTGGATCTCTGAGCTCTCAGGGCCACCCCACTGTGGAGCCAAACCACTCACAAGCAGCACCTGGTCATGGGTAGCTCTACTGGCTCAGTTTGGATGGCCTGACTGTCCGTCACCCACATTTCAGACTCAGCTTCCTGCCCTTGTTCCTGTCTTCTGTTTGCTTCTCCTCAAATGCCAAGAGCTACGGCTTCAGCTTCCAGCATTTTGTTTCCCACATAAGTGGTGATTTAATTTCTTCTTCTGCATGTACAGCCTTAATTTCCAAAATTTCTACAGGTCTTCTTTTTTGGAACCATCTCTTCTTATTCCATATCTTATAGTCTTTTCCATGGATGCTACTGCTTCCTTTGTCTCTTTGAGTTTCTTGAAGATATTTAGTTAGGGGGAGCGTGGGTGGCTCAGTCGGTTAAGTGTCTGACTTTGGCTCAGGTCCTGATCTCACAGTTCGTGAGTTCAAGCCCTGCATTGAACTCTGTGCTGACAGCAGAGAGCCTGGAGCCTTCTTGGGATTCTGTATCCCCCTCTTTCTTTGCCCCTCCCCTGCTCATGCTCGGTCTCTCTCTCTCTCTCTCTCTCTCTCAAAAATAAACATTAAAAAAATTAAAGATATTTAGTTAGAAAGCCTACTTAAAGTGATTCTACTATTTCTAAATCCTCATGTAAGTTCTTCTGTTTGTTGTCTGCCTTTCATGGTGTTCCTCTCCCACACAGGCCTGAGGAGTTCGGTTTTGTGAGCTCATCTTCCACCACAGGTTTCACCTCTACATATCCTGGATGATATCCCAGGAAAGCAGGCCTGTAGAGCCCCCGCCCCCGGCTTGAGGAGAAGTGGTTCCCAGCCAGGCCTGTGCCTGCCACTGGTTTGACCCTCTCCTGGATGGACGGTGTGGTTCTGAGCCCTATTCTCACTGGTACGATGCAGCTCTGGGTCCTGGTCTTATGTCACCTGTGACTAGACACAGGTGAGCAGTTTCACATCACCCCCACCCAACCTTGAGAAGATGGAAGGGGTGAGGGACGACACTGCTTAGTTCTGCAACACGGATGAGTACCACAACCTAGCCCCCAGCCTCATGAGAGTGGTCTTGTATTCACCATAGGCAAACAACATTGGACCTATTGCCCATGATGGGAAACTGCGTTTCCCAGCAGGCCCTATGGACAAAGCCCTGGCCGCACTCTTGTACTCCAAGAGCAGATTCATTCAACAGCTTAACCTAGAAGTCCCCTTGGTACTCCACAATTCTAGCCTCCAGCTTCCTTAACAGTGACAATTACTCATTCCCTGCTAAGGGGTTTTTCAGCTTAAAAACATGTTATCGAGTAAGACAGTCACTGTCCGACTCCTGGCAGTCAGTCCCTCATTGACTCTGAAACATTAAGAAGTACTTAAGAGCTCACATTTATATTTCATCAAATCTGGGATTGTTCCTCATACTAAGGATGTTCTTGCTATACACAGCCTTTTCAATTACATAGCACTCCTCTAGGACAGAGCATTAATATATATATATATTATTTTTTTTTTTCAGACTCAGATATTTAAGTGAATTTTATTGTCAGGTTTCTTTGTAGTCATTTTAAAGCCAGCCACTGTTCTTAAGCTACCTCTGAGGTAACTTATCTATTGATGACACAGCTATATCTTTTTACAGTGTTCCACACCATACAGCTTAAGTGCCTGGCCATCGTTATTTTAAAGTAGGGATTTTTTTTTTTTTTTTTTGGTCTTTGATTTTCTATGTGTCCTTTTACATGTAGTTTTAGGTGTCCATATACTTTCTAATAGGGAATAGAAGACATGGCTTAAGGTACCTTATAACTTAAGACATCGTTTTAATTTGTATAGTACAAATTATATGTATATTTTTTGCTATAAAAGCAATCCATGCCCAGTATAGAATATTCATCAAAGACCCAAATATATAAGAAAATAAAAATAATTCATAACCCCTTAAACCAGAGGCTATTAATCACTATTAATATCTTGGAGCATTTTCTCCCAGTCATCTTTAATGTATATAAGTGCTCATATATATTATATATTACATGACTGGAATCAGTGTGTGTGTGTGTGTGTGTGTGTGTGTGTGTGTGTGGTTTTTATAGCTCACTATTTTCACTTAGTGTCATGCAATTTTAAATCCAGAGCCAGATGTTCTTTGCTCTTTAGGTCCATTGCAGCTCCCTTCTTTATAAGGTGAAGCCATGAGCTCTCACAGTGTCCATAGTAAAAGGTACTAGGATGAGAACAATTTGCTCTAGGTTCATGCAGTGCCTTAGTGTCACTGCTAGTAGTCTGTACTGGGTCCTAGTACACTAGTCCCTGTGCAAAAGAAAAACAAAAAACGAGTGGTTTTTTTTTTAATGTTTATTTATTTTAGAGAGAGAGAGCACGCATATGAGCAGGGGACAGGGAGAGAGAAAGAGGAAGAGAGAGAGAGAGAAAGGGAGAGAGAATCCCAAGCAGGCTCCACACTCAGCATGGAGTCTGATGTGGGGCTCGATCTCATGACTGTGAGATCATGACCTGAGCCAAAATCAAAAGCCAGACACTTAACCAACTGAACAACCGAGGCGCCTTATGGGTGTCCTTTAAAAAAATTTTTTTTAACGTTTATTCATTTTTGAGAGACAGACACAGAGCATGAGCAGGGAGGGGCAGAGAAAGAGAGAAACACAGAATCCAAAGCAGGCTCCAGGCTCTGAGTTGTCAGCATAGAGCCCGACGTGGGGCTCAAACCCACGAACATGAGATCATGACAGCCGAAGTGGGATGCTTAACTGACTGAGCCACCCAGGCTCCCCGTGGGTGTTCTTTTTAAAGTATTCTCTGAACCTCAGTTTTCTTCTCTACAAAGTGAGAAGATAGGATAGGTGGTAAAACTTTGGCCCAGACCCTTTGGTGGACACTGGCACTGGCACAAAACTCTTCTCACACAATTGGTAGTCAGTCCCTCTCCCTCCAGCTCTCCTCAGCCCTGCGCTCCTACCTGCTCTGTGGTCCGCTTACTCCCCTAGAGGTGATATGCATCTCCTCATCTGCTGAACAGAAGAGAGGGCTCTCCCGGGGCTTTCAAGGTGTTAATTAAACATGACTCCAGTTGAGCAGCAGTATATATTAAAACTTTTATTGAAAACACTGCTAAGGTTCCACGTTAATCAGGAAGCCCCATCTTCCCTTAATGGACAGAATTACTCATTAGATCATTAGAACCAGTTGAGACCTCTTGACTGGCAGATTTTTTTCCCCCTTAATGCAAAATCTGTATGAGTCACTCTCATGTTAGGAATTAATAAATTTATTATTATTTGATTGGTTATGTAATTTTCAGAGAAAGGCACCTGGCTTTGTTGAGGAATTTCTGAGCACCGCATGGGAAATGGAATGACTCGGCACCAAATTAGTGGTGTCGATTCATATTCTTATTTGATTTATCATCTTTCACATGCTCTGAAGCACCACTGACATGATGGCTCTGGGAATGAGCACTAAATCTTTCCCTCACCACCCTGTTGACAGTAGCTACTTAAGTAGAGTATGATTTGTGAGGCTGGCCAGGCTTGCTGTCCACTGCCTCAGTCATGGCCAGTCAAGGGATTGGATTTCCAAAAGACCTTCCCTTTCCTTCAGGTTTCCTTCACCTAAACTCATAATAATTATCTTGCATTTCCAAGGAACTTCACTGTGGCCTTAAAGAGTTTCACTGATTTAGTCTCATTTCCGGTCTCAGAGTGAGTGGTATTTTCATGTCAGTCTTGGAAGTTGGGGGAGGCTGGGAGATATAGGTACTGACTGACCGAGAGTTACACAAGTTCAAGATCCAATAGCCTTTACTGGAGTGTTCCCTCTCGGGAGGAATTCAACAACAGGCAAGGGGCCTTTAGACCCCACCACAGAGGGTAATGTTGAAAGACCTCACGAACGACTTTATGAGGTCTGACCTCATTCAAGACATAGTGGTCAGTATGCACTCCAGAAGTATTCCTGGGAGGTTCCCCACCTGCTCTTGGGGCTTCTCATTAGAAGTCAAGACCTGCTCCAGTGTGTCTGAGGAATTCCCAAGTGGACAGGGTTCTTGCCACCATGTTAATACTCTTCTAGAGTCTATTTTCTTAGCTTCTTTCATCTACAGCTAGTCCTTTATTGTTAAAGTTACCCACTGGGTTTGACGATCAAGTCGTAAATCCTTAACATGGCCCAAGGCTTAAGAATCTGGGCCTGATCACCCTTTCAGGCTCCCCTCTCCCCTCCCCGCTTCCCAGCCATTCTGAATTTGTGTCATTTCTTCAGATGTCCATGCTCTCTCCTCTTGCCTTCAGCCTTCAGACATTGCATCCTCTGCCTGGAGCACTTTTAGGTAAAGAAAAATGGTTTGTAGAAAGAGACAGTGAGTTGTTTTGGACATAGTGAGTGACGGTAACAGCAAAACATTCAAGATGTCTACAGGCTACTAAAAATATGAGACATGGGGAATGCAAAATTGAGACTGTGTACCTGAGTAATTTTCAGAGAGAGGGCAGTTGAAGCCACCAGTTAGAATATAGGGAGAAGTGCATAGAGCCCTGAACAGAGCCTCTAGTGGGGTTTGGAGAAAGACATATCTAGCAAAAGGGTGGGGTAGAAACAGGTCCATCTGGAGGAGGTCAGGAGTAAAAGGAAAATCGCAATAGTGTGTGATTGGAAGTAAGAGAGAGGAGCTAAGATTTGTTGAGGGTCTAGTAAGGGCCAACACTGTATTAGGCTATTTGTATACATGTAGCTGAAATTCAAACCTAAAGCTTATGTTCTCTCCAACATATGACCCTGGAGATGATTCCAGTGCCAAATGTTACTGAAAGATCAATAAGATGGGGATTGAGAACAGTTGCTAAGTGTAGCTAAGGAAATCACTGATAATTATCAATAGATGAGACACTGTTGAAATGAGGTCTAGGTTTTATTTATATTTATCATCTTTGGGATATAGTAGAAGGACTAGATTAGAAGTACATAGGTTCTATTTTTAAAACTTTCATTGACTAGATAAGTCACTAATGCCTTTGATCTCAGTTTCTACCATCATGGAATGAGGTATGTTATTAAAGGATTTGATATTAAAGGATTTGGTCCTCCAGCTCTTCCTGGAATCCATAATCCTAACTTAGTTGAATTTTGCCAGCAATGTATGTACCTGACATACTGCTATGTGAGACAGAAGCATTGCCTATTTTGTTCACTGTTGTGTCCACAAAACCTCGAACAGTGCCTGGAATATAGTAGACACTAAATTTATATCTGTTAAATAAATGCAAGTCATTTTGAATTCATCTAAAGAAAACCATGGGCGTTGTCATATTGGGAAGCCAGACAGTGTAACACAGTGTATTAAAATCAAACTTCAAGAATAACAAGTAAAAAATACTGAAACTCTAAAAGTGAATATTCAGATATAGCGTCATTCTAGTTATAAAATAGTAGGAAACTCGAGTTGAAATTGAGGAGTGGGGCAGCAAAGCATGGGGTCACTGGTTTCAGTTGTTCTGCCTTTGAGGAGTCAATATCAGAAAGATGTGAGTCAATCTGAGTCTACTAAATATCTGAAATATCAGTAATAAGATAGGGTGTTGATACAGTTGGGAAAAGAAACCCAACCTGCAATGAGGACATTCAGTGCTGTGTTTTGGGCCAACCACTTTGGATTACTCTGTCACCTGGAAAGATATAGACCACTCATACATATTTACTTCTGGACATATGCTCTTTTTACAAAGAACCCCTTTTTTGAAAATACAGAAATGTGAAAAGAAAGAAATAGAAGTTCTCATAACCCTAGCTAGTAGCAATGCCCTGTTTTACTCTTTTGGAATGCTCCTTCAAGTCTTTTTTCTAGGATACTAATGTTTCACGTAGACCCGCAAGGTGAGCCTTACTTGGGCCAATAGCCATTGACCAGCCTGGCGATAATCAGTAAACTCTCCACACCCACCTCTACCTCCTGGAGAACAAGGATTGGGCTCAGTTATCTGGGTCCCAGGATATAAGTGAACACTCTCTTTTACTTCCAGTTCCCCAAATATCGTTAGCCTGTTTGCTCATTGTCCATCCAGCTGTCAGCTCCTGGAGCACAAGATGCCTTATCTCAGACTGTAGTTTACTCCTGTCAGTGCCCAAGGCTCTCCTGTGCCCCCCGCTCAGGTCCAGAACTCTCTTAGCTTCAGAGAGCCTTTCTGTTCTGCCTCAGTCTCTATGCCACCACTTTGTCTCATCAGACTTGTTTCATTCATGTATTCCGTTTTAAAATTTATAAAATTCTTCTTCTACTAGGTCATGTTTTGTTTTCTTTCTCTTCCTTTCCCGCCCTTCCATCATGTTTTCTTATTGAGAGAGACTCTTTAAAGATGTTACCACATCACAGAGTAATCTCTAATTCAACACAAGAAGAGTAAGTAAATCTGAATGTGGTAGCTACCATCTGGCATCCTGGCTTCCAACTTGGCTCACTCTGAAATCAAGTTCTACTTCAGCAAAAGTAAAATTGCTTTCAAATACCTGAACATCAAGAAAAAAAAAGGGGGGGGAATCATCTTAATATTTGCTAATATTGAGTTATTATGCTTCCCATAATCTAAATATTCTAATATCCATCTACTTGACATTACAAAGAAAAGACATTTGGGTAATGGATTGATTTTTCATTTTTCATCCAGATGTTTTGACAGTGTAAAAAGATAGGTTTAGATGCACGACTTCCTTTCCATTTAAAATTATTTCTTGTAAACACCCTATTCCTTCATTTCTTTTCTTTTGCATTTTTATCAAGGACTTCATTTTTCCAATCTTCTTTGGCCCCCTACCTGTTTCTGCTTAGAAAAAAATAGAGATCTCCACTTCACTGTGTTCTTCTGTGAAAAGTAAAAAAAGAACAAGAAAATCCCACCCCAATTCACACACATTGTATCTATACCTGCAGTGGTGTGCTAGTGAATTTTAATAACTGGCTCTTCAAAAGCAAGGGGAAACTTCATTTGTAGAGTTTGCCTAACCCATGGTGTAAATCTTTTCCACCACGGCCAGTTGTAAACTACTGACATGATTTCATCAAGTGGGGAGTTGGGAAGAGATACATAGTTCACATCATTATATGGTATTTCTAGCATGCAGATATAATATGTATATAAATATATAACCTCAAAAACATAAATACCAGTGAGTAATTAGGAAGTGGTGAGTTTTGAGGGATTGGCTGCCCTTATTTTTAATTTCATTTATTTGGTTCATGATTTGTCAACCTTGGTACTGTTGACATTTGGGACCAGATAATTCTTCATTCTGGGGGTCTGCTTTGTGACTGTAGGATGTTCAGAAGAATCCCTGGCCTCTGCCCATAAGAAATCGGTAGCACTCACCAGGTATGACAACCAAAAAATCTCTCCAAACATTGCCACATGTCTCCTGGGATGCAAAATCACCCCTAGTGAGATGCATTGACTTAATTGTAAGTTTGCATACTTTAATTTTAATGCTGGCTGTATTTAACAACCTTCTCTCAAAATTCCCAAAATTTAATAGTTAGGTCTTACTCACTCACTACTACATCTCCCATAGAGAAGCTTGCCCTGAGAATATAATGGTTTGCCATGGCCACACAATTAATGAGAGGAAATAGAAAGAAGACAGCTAAGCCACACTTTCTGAATTTGTTTGGTTTCTACATTTAACCACTGGGTTTGTCCCATCCCCATACATTGAGCAACATCTTTCTTTCATTGTGTCTTTGGTTTTCTTTGAATTAAAAGTGTCTTGGCTGCCTGATTTTCTTCCAAAGTGGACTTCCCTCTAAGGTGCGTGTGATTTTCTGCTCAGCCAAACTTAGGAACTTCCCCTAGGTCCTCATGTGCCATCGTGGAAGCTGGCTTTGGAGTGGGAGGAGAGGGGGAAGGGGCCTCTAAGGCAGCATTAGGCAGTGATCTGGGAGGACTCTCCCATTCCCTGGAGAGACTGTGTCCTTGGAACAGGAAATTCAAGCTGTCCCCATCTCTCTCTCCAGGAGAAGGGGAGCTAGAATGTGAAAGGCATGAATTCAGAGCCCTGTCAAGCCATAGGGATGGGGGTGGGGACACTCCCTGCCTCATCTATAGACAAATGAGGTTATTAGCCTTTGCAGATTTGAGATTATCTAGCCATTTCCCTTTCTGGGGCTTTCCTGACCTCCTGATGCCTTCACCCGTTGCTCCCACCAAATGCCTAATGGCCCTTTGTTGACTGAAGTTACCTTTGGCTTCATCCACAGCTCCCATGGCACATATCAACCAGGCAGAGGGGTAATGTGACCCACAGACTAATTCATCCCAACTTGTGAGGGCCAATTTATAACTCCACAACTCTATCTTGTCAACAGAATTTATTCCATTCTTGGTAGAATTTGCCTAGGGGGATATATTAGCTTCCTAGGGCTGCCGCAACGAATTACCACAAACTGGGTGACTTGAAACAACAGAAATTTATTCTTTCATAGGTCTGTAGGCCAGAAGTCTGAAATCAAGGTGTCAACAGGGCCACGTTCCCTTCAGAGGCTCTAGGAGAGAATCCTTCTGTGTCTCTTATAGCTTCCGGTGGCTTATGCCAGTGCAACTCCAATCTTTGCCTCTGTCTTCACATGTCTTTTCTTCCTGTGTTTCAAATTCTCCTCTCTTGTCTCCTGTGAAGACACCAGTCATTGGATATTATCTAAACTTAATTACATCTGCAAAGACTCTATTTATAAGTAAGTTCACCATCACAGGTATTTCTGCTTAGGACTAAGACATGTCGTTTTGAGAGACACTATTCAATCCACTGCAGGGGGATTAGGGGTGAGGCTTATCGCTCCTGCTCCACAGATTACTCAAATTGTCAGGGCATCTAACACTAAAAACTAGCCAGGAGGTGAGGAGAAAGAGCTTCTGGGGCCTTGGGCTCTCCCTTTCTCCAGGTGTAGAGAGGGATTAACCATGCTTACACTTCCTCCCTCTCCTCCCAGCTTCAGGTTGAGGAGATATCCCCAACACCTCAGTGGGAGGAACCCTTTTCAACTGCAAGCAGGACAGGTTAAGGAGTGGAGTGTTAAGGAGTGTTGGCCTCCAGCCTGACCTGGGAGAGACAGGGAGCTGGGTCCCAGGGTACACGGTACTTCATAACTAAGTGCCCAGAGTAGTAGGGGACAGGGTGCTGTGGCTGAGGCCCAGCTGGTTGGGACCCTGGTACCATAGAGGTAAAGGATGGGGATTAGGGGATCTCCTGGGATCCCTCCCAGTACCCTCGAAGTCATCAACTGTTGTGACTCCCTGGGCTTCGGCTCCTTCCCCGCCTCTCATTCTTCTCCCCCCAGCTCATTCTACTCCCCCAGGCCCATCCCCAGGACTTGTAGTCTGACTTTGCTTGGAGCTGGATCTCCGGTGACAGTTTCCCTAGCTTTAAATGTTGGTAGCCTGACTTTGTATCTGAGATAGACAAAGATCTTAAAAAGATTGGCTAAAATGGATCTTAAGCCAAAAAGGATAAAGACGGATGCATGAGAAAAACAACAGAAAGAATAAAGTCCAGAATGAATTCAGGTCCTGAAAAATGCTAGCCATAGCCCAAAAGGTTTGTTTTAGCTCTGATGTCAGTGAAAGTGAGAGGGCATAGGAAGGGGTGGGGGGTTGCAGGGGTGGGGGGAAGGGGGACAATGGAATATACATAACTAAGGTTCTGGAGATTGAATGCTTCTGAAAAAAAAATTCATTTTTTTCTTCTTTCTCCTACCAGGCCCCCTCCTTCATCTCCTTTTATTTCTTTCTCTCCCCCTCCCTCCATCTCTCTCCCCTTCCCTCCATCTCCCTCTCTCTCCCTGCTCCTCTCCCTCCATTTCCCCCTCCCCTTCCCTCCATCTCTCCTCCCTCCTCCCTTCATCTCCCCATCTTCCCTCTCTCCCTTCCTCCTCCTCTCCTTCCCCCTCCCTCCCTCTCTCTCTCCCCCTCCCTCATCACTCCTTCCTCCTCCCTATATCTCTCCCTCCCCTTCCCCCCAGCTCTCCTCCTCCCACCTCCTCTCTCTCCCCCTCTCACCTCCTTCTCTGTTTCTTCCTCTTTCTTCCTGTCTTTGCTCCTCTCTTTCTTTGCCTCCCTCTTCTCTCTGACCTTTAGTAAGAAAAATCCAAAACACATTCTCCAAGGAGTTGCTTTGGAACTCTATTTATTTCCATCTTTTTAAATTCTGGCAGAATCCAGCCTTCGCCTGTGCTCCTCTGGTGTTTTATATTCTCCTGTCTTTCTAGCCATCGACATTAATGTTTCACGGCTTTGCGGTATAATTGAGGAGGCGGCCATTCCCACTTGCCTAACTCCAGCCCTCCTACATGCTTCTCTGTCTTACTTTCTGTGCTTCCCTCTGTTTACTATACTGGCTGTGGCTGGTAAGCCAAATATTCTCTGAGATTCCAAATTTAAGAGGAGGTTTAAATTTTTGAACTTCTTTCTTGTGACTAGAAAGAACCAAAGGAAGACTTTAGCTTATCATAATGAGAAACTCCAAAGGGCCTGATAAATGAAATTAGTTTAGAGGGCATTGGTGTTTTGTTTTAATAAGGGAGTTACTGAACATGAACATGAGTTTGGATGTAAAAAATTCAACCTTTAAAAATGACCAACTGAAAAACTCTAGAATCATGCATGATTTGGGTACACCACTGTTGACTAATGAATGCAAAAACAAATTAGCGACCGATTTTCAAGGAGTTAAAATGTAATAAACTACCAATAACATTATGTTTAGAATAATTAAATTCTTCTAAGAATGCCGCGAGTCACAATTAAGCACATGTGTCCTCATTGCCCTATAGATATAGGCAAGTGTTTGCTGATGAAGTCCTTTCAATGACAAGTCAGAAAAGCTAGCTTTGACTGTGGCTGGATGGCACTCCAGGGGTGACTCTTCCCTGATGTGTTCAATAATGTCTCATTCCCTGTCACATAGAGAGTTTGACTCGATGACCCCCATAGTCCTTCCAGACTGGCAATTTGACAAGCATTCTACAGGGTACTCTGCTGTTTACTTTCTATTCTGCCGAAGAGCTTCCATCTGCAACAGAGATAACCACTCCCTGGCCACCAACTTTATCTTTATAGAAGTTCTTTATGCCAGTTCTCTGGATATTGATTGGATTCTTTTGCTCTGGGTCATGTCCTGAAAATAGTGTACTCTTCCATAAAATGGGGATAGTGCAACTTGCCATGCTAGTATCATGGATGAGACAGCCCCCACTCTGTATAATAATGGTGTGGTTTCCCAGTGCTGTGAGATATTGTTGTCATGTCCTGAAGACTGTGGGCTATACGTTTTTGAGGTTTCTCTGCCACCTGTGATAAAAGCTGTATACTGTAGCAACACCCACAAACTCCAGGACTCCAAAGACCTGGTGTTAGAGTTCCAGCTCCACTGCTTATACACCGTGTGACCTTGAGCAGGTTGTTCCTCTGTGCCCCTCAGTTTGCTCAATGTGCAAGGTCAGGCCCGCCCCATCTTTCCTGAGCCCTTCCTTGTACAGGGCTATTGTGAAGACCTTTTCCCACGTGAGAAATGATGAGGTTGGACAAGGTCAGAAGTGCTCCACTTCCTCCCATCCCATGGCTCTGGGACACCCAGGACAATTTGTCCTGAACTCGAACTTCACCTATTATTCATGTCACAGCAGACCCCTTCTCTCACTGTCCTAAGAAGGCAGATCAGAATGCAAGTGAGGGAGAACAGCATTCTTGTAATGAAAACGTCAGATCTGCTCTAATTTATAAATAGGCATAAATCACCTGCAAGCTCTGGTAGTTTATTGTCAGTAGCAAATTAATTAGGATACACCTCACCTATTGCCACTCATGGTTGAAAACGGCAGAGATGGTAAGATTTCTTCCACCTCTAAAGATCACAAACCTAATGCATGTGTTCAGGCCATATAAATGGAAATGTTGACAATGATCATACCAAGTGTGGAGAGGGAGAACACATCCAACAGAGCCCCTCCAAGAAGAGAGTGACGGGTCAGTCTATTCACCAGTCCCCACGTGTGTTCACACGGGTCATAGAAGAGCCTAGGGGTCGGCTACAACTGCAGGCCACATCTGGCGTGAGACTTAATAGTGCCTTTTGCATTGAAAATGGTTGGAAAAAATCAAAAGAAAACAATTATTTTATGATATATGAAGGTTATATGAAATTCAGATTTCTGGGTCCATAAATAAAGTTTTATTGGAACATAGCCAAGCTCATTTGTTTATGTATTGCCTATGGCCACTTTCCCACCTTTTTGATTAGTTGTAACAGAGACTATCTGGCCCATAAGGCCTAAAATATTCACTATCTCATCATCTTTAGAAAATGCTTGCCAGCTTCAGGAATAACTTGTGACTTACCTTAATCCCCAACATCTAGAGATAATAAAGAGAGTTTGAATTTCTATTTTATCTCTTTCTCCACAAACAAGGTAACTATAATTTATGGTCCAAACTGAGACTTTTTTGAAAGTGCCTTCGTTCGTTCAGGCTACTGTAACAGACAGGGTAACTTATGAAAAATGGAAATTTATTTCTCACAGTTCTAAAAGTCCACGATCAGGGTGCCAGCATGATTGGGTTCTCACGAACAGGGCTGTCTTCCTGTCCCAGACTTCTCTCTCCCTGTGTCCTCACAAGCTAGAAGGTGCTGGGAAGCTCTGTGGGGGTCTCTTTTACTAGGGCATTAATCCTGTTCACAAGGGCTCCACCCTCATGAGTTAGCAACTCCTAAAGGCCCACCTCCTAATACCATGACATGGAACTTATGAATTTTGGAGGGACACAAACATTCAGACCATAGCTGAGAGTGAAAAGGACAATGAGCATGAGCTGGGACAGATCGGGAAAGCCGGGACACATGTCACCCTGGTTACATCCCCTGGTGGGAGCAAGCTAAAGCAAGTTTGTCCAGGGTGGGGACAGGAGGGAGGCTTTGTTGGTCTGAGCTCTAAGAGATTCAGTCTGGCTTCCTGAACCAGGAGATGCATCTCTGCAGGAGAATGGAGAGGAGGGCTGGGTCTGGGGAGTGTTGACTCCCCACCTACTACAGTGTTCCTAGATCAGCTGACCCACCTCATCCCTTGCCCTTCTGTCCCCCTGCCCTCGTTGTTTAGGGAGTATTTCGATATTTCTGTATGTTCTTGCTTTTGAAGGGATAAGCTACTTAAATTTTTTTATTTTATTTTTAGCACATAGGCGAATAATGAACACAACATAAACACAGTCTCTCACCTTTGTTTTTGAAATTTACTAAAGATATGTCCATCACCCAGTCTCTAGTTATTTGTATGGAAGATGGGGATTGAGAAAAGTCAAAGAAAGAAGTGTGAAGCTTCTGACAGGTATGTGTTTTCAGGAAAACCAAAAGCGAAATGCTAAGTGTTTTTTGCCCCAGGTCAGTGAATTGACACATTAGCATGTGGTGAAACTGAAAAGGGAAAGTGGTTTTCAGAGGCTGGGAACTTGGATCCTCTGACTAGTTGATCTCAGAAAAATATAAAACAAAATTAAACTGATTGACTCTGGTAGGGGCAGAAGGAGAAGTGATCTCTCAGAAAAGTCAGGGCCATATCACCTTGGGCTTTATACTTCATTATGAAATCAATGCTTTGAGTTGTGCTTAAAAATAAGCTCACAGCCAAAGCCAGTTATAAAACAAAACAAAGCAAAACAAAACAAAACGATACAGATGCATGACATCGAACAGTAGCCAGGGATCACAGGTCTGCTGTACCATGAGACCAGGAACTTGGTGTCTGTGTCCTGGACTGAAACCCAGGAACATCCTGCCCCTCCTTCCACTTAGAGAAGAAATATATCACCATCACTTCAGTGGGCCTGGGGTATTGCCTAACTCACCATCTTTGGAGAAAATAATCACCCCTAATTCTGGGAACCAACTCAGGGATTTTACTTTCCTGGCTTTTGCTTTTTGTTTGTTTGTTGTAACCTAGTGGAAAGTAAAGGGATTCATGTATAATGGTGAAATTTAGGATCCATCCCTACATGCTAAATTACTGTATATTTTTGGTATGTAGCAATGGGGGCTATATCTTCCCGATTCTATTCTAATCATACCACATAAGTTGTTACCTGCCATCGTAAGTGAATGTTAGGTTCCTATTTCCCAGGTTAGAGAGCAGAATGGCTAATCCAAAGGATATTGGACAGGGTTGATACATTCCATGGGCACAGAAACCCCAAAATATACCAAAATAAATTTTGGATTTTAGCTAAATTTAGCTAAACTTAAAAGATCAAATCATTTTTGGAAACTTTAAAGAAAATATATATGGATAGTTATTTCATCCTCAAATGTAGAGAATAATTAAAATAAATTGAACAAATCCGTTGAGATGATTAGATCATTAAAATCCTACAATCAAAAATTGTAAACACAATGAAAACACAAACATATGTTCCAAAAATTCATAAGAAAACAGTTCATCTATTTAATATACATGAAAAGCCTCATATAAATAAAAAAGAAAAGCATTAATACCCTCAGAAGAAAAATGGGCAACTGATAGAAGTAATAATTCAAAGAAAAATACACGAAAAAGATCAATAAAGAGATGAAAAATGATTGAGATCCTAGTCATCGAAAATGACAGTTAAATTTGTAACAGTGTATGGTGGTGGTATTAAGAAATGCAAATTAAAAAAGAAATTGTTTTCCACTACAAAATAGCAAAGTTTCTAAATGATAATATAATGTTATCATCATACCAGTGAAGTCCCTGTGCTGCTGGCAGGGTTGAAGACTGATCCAGTGGTTTTGGACAGCAGTTGTGCAATATTTATCAAAAGCATTAAAAGTGTTTATATCCTTCAAACTACCAATTCTCTTAGGAATCTATCCTCAAATAATAATTAAAAACTCGAACAAAATATTCTCTGGAAAAATTTTAATGCTGTATTATTTATAACATAAACAAACCCTAAAACCATGCCAAAAGCCCTCAAATAAGAAAGTGTCAAATATAGAGACTATTTAAGGTAACAGAAAAATGCTTATGACACAATCAGTGGAAAAGCAAGATACAACCTTTTATATGGTCTATGATTCTAATTTTGTAAAACTTGACAGAAAATACATAAAAATATTAGCAGTCCATAACTTTCTCTAGCTGTTGTCATTACAGCTGGATTTCACTTTCTCCTGTGCATTGGCACTTAAAATGAGCATTTAAAATTTTTTAATCATGCATTTATATCTTGCCTAATTCCAAAAAGAACTTAGGGTTTAAAAATAGGAACAATTAAACCGAATAAAATACACTAAAAAGAATTAAGAAATGAAGATGAAAGAGAAAACGTGGATAAGAAGGTTACTCTGGATCTTGGAATGCCCCTGATACAAAAAACTATGCAATATATTCTACTGTTTGAGGAAACCACAGATTTAGCTTCAGGCTTCCTAACAGTCTGCAGAAAGTATGCAATGCTTTCAGTTACAAGATTCGTAGTGTGTCTAAAGTGAAGTCAAACCCTTAATTGCTTGGTAAAAATATGTGTGGTCTGAAACTGACCAGAGAGAAATGTTTCATATGGATTCTTAAAGAAAGACCAATACTCAACATCATCTGAATAATAATCATAGCAATGCATTTTATGCAGCATTGCTTACAATGACCATTAAATATAGTATGGATTCACCATGCCAAGATATAAGTCAGAACAGCAATTCTGATCCTTTGGCTACATCCAGGAGTAGACTCTAGGACTGAGTTCTGTAGATCTTTGATTGCTGAGTTTCTCCAATGAGAAAAGGAAGCATTTCTGTGGTCATAGGGGGTGTGAGGACACCTGTGGACCATGTGCCTCTCTGAGAGTGCCAGTACATGATTATCAAATCAAACTTGATTCAGGTTTCCCCAAATGTATTTGACTTTTTTTTTTTTTCCCCAAAATTCCTGTTAAGATCCAGATGAACCAGCCATTGGTCTTTCTCAGATTTTACTTTGAGAAAATCTTCCAAAGAACATTTACTGCTTTTAAAAAAAAATTTTTTTTTAGTGGTTATTTATTTTTGCAACAGAGACAGAGTATGAGTGGGGGAGGGGCAAAGAGAGAGGGAGACACAGAATCCAAAGCAGGCTCCAGGCTCTGAGCTGTCAGCACAGAGCCTGACACTGGGCTCGAGATCATGAACTGAGCCGAAGTCGGACGCTTAACCGACTGACCCACCCAGGCGCCCCAAGAACACTTACTGCTTTTAAAGGCAAAGGAACATCAACAAATAATAAAGGAGGAAGCTCCCTGTATCATGAAGTGACTACATATGCGGTTTCTTAGGGATTTACTGCATCCTTGCCCTTGCGCTAAATCCTGCTAGATGTGACTCCAAGGTGGTTCCTAGGGGCACAGTCTCATTGAAACCCCACCCAGATTTAGTGATTCTTTGGAGTTTTTTGTTTTGCTTGGCAGGTGTGGGGGTGCTACTCTGTCTTTAGAATGTCCATCCCTCTCACCCTATCTCATCTTGGTTTTACCTTTAGCATCCGGTTCCATGCTACTATAGGGCCCAGATCCAAGAATGATAGCTAATTTTTATTGTTATACGCCCCGGCTAGAGCTGTCTGGGATGCAGAGCTGGAGAAGGTGATGAGACCTTGATAGACACGTAGTAAATAAATCAGGCCTCTAATTAGATTTACATGATAAATAAATAGGTTGTCTCATTTATTTAGTAAACAAATTTAGGCAGATAATGAGATTTCCACTAGAGGCTGTACAATGCCCCAGAGGCATATGCCCGCTATCGCCCTGTTAACATTCCACATTTTCTGTAGACGGGTTGATCTGGCAAGAGAAGGGACGGGTGCCAAACAGCAAGGAAAAGACATCCCTGGCACACAAGGCGGTCTGTCCTTCCACTTATGGCCATAGAAGAAGTCAGAGAATAACACCCAAGAAAGGGGTTTTAGGGAAGAAGGAAGCAGATTTCCTGTGGTAATTGGAACAGGAAAAAGGACAGATGGAGCATTTTTATCTCGGTGTTAAAAATCAAGAAACGGAGGTCGGTCACGAGGGCTTGGAATTAGAATGAAGCGTGTGACTCATGCTCTCCACACAGGGCTCTGCTGTGACTGGAGGGCTAGCAGAGAGCAGGATGTTTGGTTGCAAGGCGCACACTTGCTTGAATTAACAGAGAAGCACGCTGTGGGATTTCCCGCTGGCCAGTGGCATGGCCTTAAGCAAATCATCCTATGTCTGTGTGACTTAATTTCTTTATCTCTAAATGGAGACTAAGACTGGCGAAAGGCTCACCAAGTGATTTTAAGACTTGGAACGCTTTGCAAATTGTAAAGCGTGATGCAAATGTTTCATTTTATTATAATATTATGTAAATGACAGCAGGAAGAAAAGTGTAATGGAAAGAACAGCTTATCTGAATTAAAGAAGGAGCAGGGCTTGAATTCTGACTTTTTGTTCTTCTCCGAATGTGACAACGACATTGGAAAAAATTCTACCTCTCTCTGATTCAGTCTGTCGGTCTTTCTCTGTATCCATGCCTAGGACTCTGTCTCTATTTCTGTGTATGAAACAAACTCGACCACTCCTTGGAAGGGAATCTTGATGCCAGACTTTGAGAATCCTGTTCCTCAAAATTACAGTGAGATTCTTTAGATCATCAATACAGAAGTGAACACGATGAGAAATCGCATCACAGTGTCCATTTAATTAGCAAGGCTTGTAGCCCTGAACAGCCTGGCAGAGCCTGGCAGAGACAGGACAGGTGAGAACATACAGGACAGGGTTTCCGAACAATCTGACACTCACCCAAACTCAAGGGCCCAGTATTAGGTCGTCGTTATCAGACTCGTCTCATGGGCTCCTGCCTCAAACTCCCTCTCCAGGCCTTGTTATTAAAATACAGCACAAAATCCATTTTGTATTTAGAAAACAACAACACATAAAAGGAAAGTGAGATTCCCATTCTCCCAGGATTTGGGATGGAGTTTCTAGAGTCTACTCCAGTCTCTCCCTCCCCCATGAGCCTTTGCCTCAGCAAGAAGGCCACACTTCTCTGCTGTACCTGTGGGCTGTTTTGTTTCCAGCACGCTTAGGCACGCATCCTGTCCTTTCCTGCAGATACGGTTCTTGTCATCTCTGAAAAGTGCGAACAACACAAGGTCAGGTGCTGCATGGGAGGTATTGCTGTGTCTTTGCCGCACTGGCCCAGTGCCTTCCAAATAGACAGGGCCTGATAAATGCTTGTTGAGTGAATGTTGGACTGGAGTCTGTACTCGAGATGGGGGAGGGGTAGAGATGCACAATGACTGTTATCCTGTAGCCCACTTTGCAGAGACACCCATATTCACTCAGGCCCACACTTCCTGTACCCTGTTCACACCCTTCTCTCTGCCTGAGAGGCAAGGAAACAAGGCAGGATAGGCATTTAAGCTATCAGGGGCAAAAACTTGGCAGACCCTAATGCCAGTCTTCTCAGAAATTGTTCCAATTTGGAAAAAAAGAAGAATACAGAAGAAAAGAGACTCCTTCCTGATCTGGGAGTCCAGGGACTAGGGTCCCTGCCTGTCCCTCACTGCCCTGGTCATCTATGACGATCATCATTTTCCAAAGCTCTGGCTCTTGGTCCAAATGACCCCCACCCCTTGGCCTGCAACCTCTAGACCTTGAGACGCCCCCAGGCCACATCTCACCTTCCCAGTCCCTCTCTCCTCCTCTAGTGCTCTGACAACAGAAAATGGTGAGCAGAGGCTGCTGGGAAGTGGGCACAGGAAAGTAGTCCCCGCAGGTGTTCTCTTGGCTCTGGGACCGTGGGTGAATCCCACCAGGTAAGCCCCTCCCTCTGAGCTGCTGCTGTGCACAGGCTCTGCCCCATGCTGTTCTTGACAGAACCACAGGGTAAGGCCTTCAAGCTATGTAGAAGACCTTGACCTTGGGAAAAGAGGCACCATATGTTCCCCAATACCTATTCATCTCTTAGCCCTGGCCTTGACACTTCTTTCTCTCTGCCTGAGACATAAGGAAACCAAGATTGAAAGGGCATTTATGCTGTCACTGAGCAGAACAGGGCAGAGCTGACCACTGCTGAGCCGGTGGCACGGGCCTGCCGTTCAGCCTCTTTGACTTGGCGCCACTGGGCAGCAGGACGGCATAAATAGCCCCAAACCACGTCAGGGCCTGTCTTTGTTCAAGCTGAACCAAACTGTCGTACGGATGGCAACTTTCCCCTCCACATCTGTTTAGCATAATTTGAAAATCACAGCCCTTGCACCTCTGCGATCGGCACCACATGTTGTTCATCTTCCTTATTATCCCAAATTAAAGTGTTGCCTGGTGTCTGGATTTTCTGCATTGACTGTAATAATGGAGCTCTAATCTGACTCCCAATCAAACTTTGGGAGAAGGCGTCTTGAATCAGAGGGGAATTATGTAAACCTGATCTCCACGTGGCCGCAGCAAAGGAGGCCCCCAGCGTGGCTGGGCCTGAAATCCCAGGCTTTGCTTATAATGATGTTCAGATGCTAGTGCTGGCCTTGGTTTGGCTCCTGTGCGTGACAGAGAGAGGGAGAGCGAGAGAGGACACCGAAGCGAGTGCATCTGGGCTTCATTAGTTGCAATGTAATTTACAAAAGGCAGCTTTTCAGATGTTGGGATAATCAGCAGGCTGTTATCGAGGTAGCGCACGGTAATCACGGGTTGACATGAGCAATCCATGCTCAGTGAGATAAATGGGTTTGACTGGCAGGGCAGCGCTTGGACTTTAATAAAAAACAAATTGAATTTTTTTTTTTCCTGTGGCTTAATATAAGAATCATCTGGACATATGCATAAAACCCACACAGTAGCAAAAACCTCTGGCAGAAAGAAAATGCCACAGCACTAGGTCTCAGAGCCAATTTCTGTGTTATAAATTCTGTGGATGTTTGGGCAGTGGTTGGAACGGAGAGGTGGGTGGGGTGAGGAGGAGAAAGCAACGTGGGGACCTCCAGCCCAATCCCAGCATAAATCACATAATAATGGACAAGTAATTTAATACCATTCTGAAGCCTGAGTGAATCATTGCTTTTTCCTACAACGAGTCTGGGTTCTGGTGGGTGAAGAACTTGAAACTGTTGACTCCTAGAATTATACCCTCTTTGGGGGCAATATATCCACGTGCCTAGCCTAGCCAAGACTGAAGACTTTGCGGAGGGTTCTGTTAACCTTTCCTCTGCACAGCCAGTACCCAAATCACAGGGAACTACCTTCATTCTGCCATATGCACTGTCTCCACACCCCTAAAAAGCTTTGTAGGGGCACACCCATCCCTCGGAGCAGCTGTTTCTTAGTCTGACTAGCTGGCTATATGCACAGTTTTTCAAGTCTGGCACATAGCAGGTGCTCTTGGAAAAGCCTCGGGATGGCTCATATATGCTGAGTTAGTGTGTAGGGCATAGAGGAAAAGAGCAAAATATCAGCAAAGAGCACAGAGGTCATTGCTGAGGATCCAGGGACCGGGGGCGGGGGCGGTTCTTGGAGCTTCTTTTGTGTATACTAGTACACGTAATCATCAAAGCTAGGGTAACATTTTCTGTCATGTCACTCCCACATGGACCAGAGTGTCACCTTTTTGAAGGTCAGATTAAATAAGAATAAAGATGCTTAAAGGGAATCTTTAAGGCACCCACCTAAAGCTTGTGAGGACAGAAAGGAAGAACAGAGACCTATTTTTTATAGCAACTTGATTGAAAACACAGACATTGGTGCAAAGTTGAGGTCATCAGTAAAGATCAGAGAGAGCCTAGAATTCTCAAGCTGGAAGGGTCTTGGAAATAATCCATCTGTAGACGAGGAGACACAAAGATAAAATTACTCGCTCCGGATCACATGGCAAATTGGCTGCAGAGACAAGGCTGGACCCCTGGGCTCTGGGCTCTCTGGTGCTGCCTCATGCCCTGTGGACCCATTCAGCAGGGCCACCCACAGATGCCAAGGAACAACCTCAACATCTCCCTGCAGATGGCTACTGCTTCCCCAAAACGGTGCAGTCAGCATGGCTTAGCTGCCTCCACTTGCCACATTCAGCCGGCAAGGGCACCCTTCCTGGCATTACCAGCCAAGAAAGCACAGAGATAGCTCAAAGAATGCTTGAGGGCCCAGGTCGTGGAGGGGAAGAGTTCACCTAACCAGCCACTGTACTAACCAGCTGGGTGACCTTGCACAAGTCTCAGTTTTCTGGACTTTAGCTCCTTAGACTCTAAAATATGGACATGGAATAAACCATCTCTGGGGCTTTTGCAGCAGGTTTTGCTTGGCTGAGACGAGACCCTTTTATTGCAGGTGAACCCTTCATTGGCCACACACCCCAGCCGTAGGAAAGAGATGAAGAGGAGTGGTTCTGGTCAGAGGTGGGGAGGAACACGAGCCTTCTGTGTCTCCTCCGCACCCCTCGCGGGCCCCGATGCCCCTTCGCAGGCTCAGCGCTCTGCAGAGCATGGTTAGAGGGACACTGGCAGGCGCTGTCGCAAAGACCTGCTCAGCTACAGCGTTTTATGATTCTATTAATAGCCTGGACTCAGGTGTCTGAACAGAGACCATATTAATCCAGGGCACTACTCCCTGTGACCCCTCCCTGAGCTGTTGCTGATCAAGATCTTCTCTTGCTCGTCTTTACTCCCCCGGGGAAAGAGCCCATGCAGCCAGGGGGTGCCATCCTGGCTTGCCCATGGGCATGCTACCCAGAGCCTTCTCCCAGCTTTCTCCTGATCCAGGAAGCAGCCTGGCTTCCAGAATTGAAGACCCTGTCCTGCAAGAAGAGAGGTCTTGGATATCTTGAGAATTAGGTTAGAGTGTTCATTTACACTGTTGGAAACGATTCATCACCTGCTGATTCGCATGAGAACTGGGGCAGAGATTCCCCAAGCACATGGTTTGCTCTCAGAGGAGTGTTTTAGGCCATCTGGGAGACAGGGAGGTTGTGAAGAGCACTCCTGTGTTTGCAGAGCTGGGGGGAGGGCCAGGACCACCAGTCTGTGATGGGCAGGGATGCACGAGGCTGCAGCATCCCCACAGACTGGGCCCTTGACTCCTTTCTTGGCCTGTCCTAATCCTTCACCATCTGAGCCCCCAAATCTTCTCTGGTGGACATACCAACCCTCCCTTGCACCTGTGCATTATTATCTATGTTATGTAAGGCAATTAGACACACTTTCAACCCTGGACTGCTCACCAAATCCCTTCTTGCCTTTTTTCACACCTCAGGAAAGGAAGCATGACTTATTCAGTGGCTGCTGGGTACCAGCACAGGGCATGTGGGCAGTGCTGCAAATGTCATCTGCTTTAAGTTCACCTTAGAGGGATATCTTTATTTCCAAATGAGGGAACTGAGGCTCAGAGGGGTAAAACAGCTCCAGGAGAATAAAACATGGGCCCCAGATTTGAACCCAAACACATCACAGTTTATGTTGCGAGCTTCCAGTAGCATGGTATACAAGAACATGGATAAGGTCTTGGGCTCCTGAGGGGTGTGAGGGGGCTGACAGGAACCTAGGAAGTTCTCCTAAGGACTCCCAGTAGGGGCTGTAAGGGGCACCTGCAATCGGCAGCGAGCTTCCCCGAGGACACTGGGCAAGCAGAGAAAGAATCAGAACCAGGAGGGAGCAAGGGCTGGGTCCGTTTCCTGGGCAAACACTGACAGAGCCAAGCACTTGCTGAGGATGGTTGCCTCTCCCTCACCAAGTTGGTACTGAATCGAGAGGGGGAACCGCCAGGCTAGCCTGTAGTCAGAGGGTACGACACAGGGTGTTAAGAAGGAAGCTGAGGGAGGAAAATGAAAAGCCAGACTGGGGCCTGTAGCCCTGGCCCTGGAGGAGGCAGGAAAGAGGCACTTGGAGTTTTTCTCCTGTTCTGAGACTTGAAAGGGCAAGTGAGTTTGGGGCAAAGCACACTTGTACTCTGGGCCATTTCTGAGTGTACCGTGATTATTGGGGAATATATAAGCAACCTCTACTTTTTTCCAGCATATCCTATTTCTCTGTTTCATCCACTTCTGAGTCTTTTAAATATACTTCTGTTTTGAGCAGCAGATTGCTCACTCAGTCCCTGACCCTACACCCTTGTGCATCTACCATTGGATAGAAAAAGGAGACATTGCAGGCCATCCACTACCTGCTCTTGCCTGGAATTTTTCCTTATTCCATCTCAGCAGTGAGACAGGCAGGAGCCTAGAGGCAGACTTGAGTGGGGAGGCTGGAAAGGTGCACACTGTGTTCTCAAGTAAAAGCATTTCCCCTGTGACACCCTCTGGTTGTCAGGGTATGCCTTTCAGGAGAACATCAACCACATCCCTGATGCAAAGCCCCCTGGACCCATCTGGGTTGTGTGTTTGGCGAGCCTGGTATTAGTCAGGCTCAGCCAACAGAAACACCATCCAGGGGCCACAGCACTGAAGAAGAGCAATCTTCTGCCCAGAAACTTTCCAGAAGGCTGGGAACTCACTTATCTGCTGGCAAAATTGCCAACTTGGGGATTCAGCACCGCTTCTCTGCAAAAACAGGCGTCGAATTACCCCTCACTTAACAAATGGTTGCCCTGCTCTCCTAAAGCTGCCAACACAAATTGAATTGTATTTTTTCATTGGTGTATACAGTGGGTGTGCTCTAGAGCCAGCACTAATTTCCCCCAAGCAAGATAAATGCACAGACCTGAGCCTTCCTGCTTACATTCTGTCTCATTCCAGCAAATTAAAATGTCACAGAGCGACAGCGGTCCTGGAGGAGACCCGGTCACATGGGGGTGGTACAGTGGGGGGTGAGGAGGCTATCATTTGATTTCTCACCTCACCTGCCACTTAGGTAACTAAGGAGAATGAAAACTGACGACAACCTGGTTGAAACACTCACAACGTGCCATAAAATAAGGGTCTGTAGAAGGCACTGTTGATAGAAGCAAAAAGCTATTATTTTGGCAGTTTTATTCTTAAGAGTTATTTTTACATGACTGGTGTCCTCTCATGGATTTTCACTCTCATAACCAACCACAATCAATTTGACTTAATTGAGTTCTATGAAAATTTTTACCTAGAGTGGCCATTTCATGAGTCAGAGTTCATCAGCCAGCAAAGGTCATGTGACCAGAAACAGAGTTTGATTTTCAGAGGCTCTCGGAGGAGCATTGCAGCAGGAAACCGAATTGTGTTTGCAGCTGAACTTCCATTGGTCACGCGCACCCAGATTCTCTGAAGTGGTTGAAGGACGGATGTTACTAACATAGAAGGGGCACTGCAGCAAGCTCACTTTTGTTCCGAAGGTGTCTTTTTTGCAGAGGGGTGTATAGGTCTGCGCCCATCCCATTTTCCAGAGCAGAAGACACAGGCCCATACGGAGCTCCCGAGGACCTCGGTCGTAGCTAACAGAGGAATCCAGGGCCAGCCCCTCTCCTTGCCAGTGAAATGGTAGGAGCACTGGCCCCCTCAGGAAGCACCGGCCTCAAGGCAACTCTAGAGAACTTTTACCTTTTCCCACCCACGTGCCCAGGGTTCAGGCTTTTCTCACCAAATCGTCATTAACAAG
Source organism: Panthera tigris (assembly GCF_018350195.1). Classification (NCBI taxonomy): domain Eukaryota; kingdom Metazoa; phylum Chordata; class Mammalia; order Carnivora; family Felidae; genus Panthera; species Panthera tigris. Next base: position 115,696,399 of record NC_056662.1, read on the forward strand.
GGTCTGCTAAGGGGCACTTCAAATGAGAAGCAGTCAGGAGATGTAGTTTGGAGGCTGAAATATGAGACTTTCTGGGACAGTTCAATGGTTTATAGTGCCAGCAGGACCAACCATATGAAATCAAAGCTGTCCTAGAGAATGCAAGATAAATGGTACCCAACCCACGGGGGCCTATAATCAATGGCAGAGAACACCCACAAAGGCAGGCAGGTAGAAGCCCATTGCGATGAGGCGTAATCCCCTCGTGCACAATTCAGTTTAGAAAGAGCCTTCGTGTTCACGATCTCACTGAACATGCTGAGGTGGATGGGGAGAGACGTCCCGCCCTGCTTCAAGAGTAAGGAGGACAGGCTCAGGGAGACGGAGTGGTCAGAGCAAATCTCGGAGCACGGCTAGGTCCAGTCACAGGTCTCCTGATGCTGCAGCCATGTTCCAGCGAGTGTACCACACTCCCTTTGCGAACGAGGACAGAAACAGCGTGGCTTGCTCTCTCTGCCACAGCAGGGTGCTGCCAGGAACAGTTTCAAATGGAAGGTTCTGGCCAAGGACCCTCCTCCCTTGAGGTCTTTGCACTTGGTACTCCCAACTGCTAGAAATTCTCTCCCCTCTACATTCAGGTCTCCTCCTGCACATCTTTCTGGTCTCTGCTCGAATGCCAGACCAGTAAAGTCTTTTCTTGCCTAACCCATGCCCATCATATTTATCCTCATTCTCCTAAAGTTTCCTCCATAGCATCTCTCACTTTTTATTTGTCACTGGCCTGTCTCCTTCCTCTAAGTCCAGCTGTGAGACTTTGTCATGCTTCTTGCTCCCTCCCAGTGTCTAGATTAGGAGTTGGCTGCTATTGTAAAGGGCAGATAATCAATAGTTTAGGCTTTGGGGGCCATATGTTCTCTGTTGCAACTCCTCAACTCTGCCACTGTAGTGTGAAAGCAGCCATAGACAACATGTATATGAATGGGGATGGCTGTGTTCCAAGAGAATTTTATTTATGAAGTTTGAACTTGATCTAACTTTTACATCATGAAATATTCTTCTTTCTCTTTTCCCCATTTAAAAATGTGAAAAACATTATTACCTGTGGGTCATACAAAGCAAGTATTAGGCTGGATATGGCCTTCGGGCCATAGTTTGCTGACCTCTGGTCTACAGTAGTGTCTGGCCCAGAGGAAGTATGCAGGAAGTCATTGTTGAATGGGTTACTGGACAAATATGTAACTCAACTATATCACGCAGTTGCATCAGCTGTAATCGGCCATCAGGTGTTTATGAAGCAGTTCAGGCACGCTGGGAGTCGAGTCCAACAGGGCCCCATACACAGAGAGCCCACAGTCCTGTTCTCATGGAAGGGGAGGGAGGGCAAGGAGGGAGCTGTAGGAACTCTCCGTCAGGACAAGAGGAAGGCAGGGAGTCATCTCATCTTCCCCAAAGCTTACCAAGAGATTGGGTCTCCTTAGTAAAAACCTCTTTGGACCTACAGAGAGACAGGCTGATGAGCCCAGCAGGCAGGGCCTGAGGGGAGCAGTGTCATTTTGGGGGTCTAGTTTTTCCGAGGGAAGAGCTGAAGAACGCTTGTCCCCAGAGGCGCACAGTCATGGTGCTGCGTTGTCTGGGGCTGGGTGAAGGAATGCCCTGGACAATATGGGAAAGAGGGAAAGAAGCCCCTCCCACAGCCTGGGAAAGCAGGATGAATCAGGGGTACTTCCTTGCAGGAAATATTTGAGAAAAGCCTTCATTCAGACATTCACCTGCCATGTGTTGAGCTACACAGGACTAGGAGCTGAAGATAAAGATATATATGGGCTTTGCCTTTGAAGAATTCACAGTTGCAGGGGATTAATAGACCTTCACCATGATCTTATTAAATTGTTGGCAGATGTTATGGAGAAGAAGTAGAAGATGCTGTGAGAGTATAATAGGCACCCAGGCTAGGTGCCAAGGAGGGTGTGTGTTTGTCTGGTGGATAAGGTGGAGAGGTGCCTTCCAGGCATGTAGAGCATGTGCAAAGGCCAAAGGCCCAGTGGCATGAAGGAGCCATCTCTGGATGGTCTAACATCTTGAATTCTCCATTAAGAGCTCAAGACCTCTCATCAAATCCACTTCACAAAATAATTTCCAAGAAAAATCCACATCTATACTTAGGGCTTAACAAACCCACATGGCTTTAAGTGACACCATCTGAGATATTCTAAACAAAGTACCACAATTTGAAAATGATACTCTGAACACTGGCCGGCTTTTCTTTAAAATGGGATGCAACTCTAGCCACTTTGCAGGATGAAAAGTTCAGAGTTTTCTCCAGTAGAAGTAAAGATGAGATCTTCTCCCTAACATTAGTTCTTAATCTTTTATCAGTCATTCTGGTAAGGTCCAGCACATTCTTCAGCTGGAGTTTTTCTGTGTTTGCTGGTGTTCTGGTTTATAAACTATCTTTGTGTGTGGTTGAGCCTCTGAGTGTGTGGCTCTGTGTGGCACCACATAGGACCCCTTGAGTTCCCCAGCAGAGTATTCCTTTCCATCTTTCACCCTGAGAGGGGAGGAAGACCATGTGATGCTGCCTCCCGCACTCCCACTGGGCCTGCCGCAGTCCCACTGGGCCTGTCGACTCTCTGTGTTCCTCTTTTTTTTTAATGCTTATTTATTTATTTTGAGAGAGACAGAGAGACAGAGAGGGAGAGAGAGAATCCCAAACAGTCACCATACTGTCAGCGCAGAGCCCAATGCAGGGCTTGATCTCATGAACCATGAGACCATGACCTGAGCCAAAACCAAGAGTTGGATGCATAACTGACTGAGCCACCCAGGCACCCCTCTGTGTTCTTTTCTTTTTTTCTCTCCTCTGTCTCTTTCCCCTTTATTTTCCCCTTCCCCTCTCCCTGAGTCTCTGGTCTGTAATTATCCATATTATAAACAGAGGATTTTATTATTTTGTTATCATCCTTTGAAAAGATTTTATGTTTCCTGCTTCTAGTTTAAGAGGCTGACAAGAGAACATAATTACACACACACACACACACACACACACACACACACACACACACACACATCCTCTGTCAGAAACAGGTAAATGCAAGTTTTGCTTTGTTGATGAACCCTCATTGGATGAAATGTTTGCCATCTGGTCCGTGCACAAGAATGCCCTGTGCCAGGGAACTCTGTTCTCATCAAAGTCACTCCCAAGCAGCCAGCTTTCCTGTTGAGTGAAAAGTCCAGAAGAGAGAAGAGATAAGCTTCTCAGAGGCTCTGAGGATCCGTACTCTGCAGTTGGAGTTGACCAGCTTCTGACAGAGCTCTTTCTGCAGGGACTCAGCCTCAGAGCCTGCTCGGTGGAGACCATTTCCATCTCCTGGGAGACCCTGCAGTCTGCATTGGGTGACCCTTCAGGCCCTTTCAGCCCAGAGCACTTACCCAAACACAGACACCCAAACAGACATCTGTTCAGATGTTTCCTTCTTGGCACAAAATACTCCCCAAATTTGCACATCCTTGAGCACCGGCAGAGCAAACTCACCAGTCTCCCTCGGCGAAGAGGTCCTAAAGAATAAGCCAGTGTGCCATGCATGGGCGACTGCACATGCTCACATCAACTCTTTTCTTTGAACATCACCTTCCGGGCCTAGGCTCTCCATAATTGCTTGAAAATCTATCTTCATCATTTATCTCCTCTTTCTTTCAGAAATCAGTTAGAGTCCTACATTTTACTAGTTGTTTCCTTGATATAAGGAGTTTAATTGTGCAGCTCTTAGCATGCCCTAGGGAATCTAATGAGAAATAAATAATCCTCAATAGACTCCTTTAGGGATGAAGGATAAACTCTTTATCCAGAGGCTGTCGTTCAGGAGATTTGTTAATTGTTCCAACAGTGGTAGGCTACTCCCCAATTAAGGAGGAGTTTCCTTTAGAGCCGAGATCATTTTATGTTCTCCTTGGGTACTCCTTAGGTCCTCCACCCTGGGGCAGAGGAAGGATTCCATGCTGCCCCAGGAGCCCTTCTGTGCTTCCTTGATCAAACAAGCAGTGGCTAAGGAGCTGTCAGTTTCTTGTTGCTTCTATGTCCTCCTCTGTAAAAGGAGACACTGTCTCTTGACCTACCTTGGAGAAAGGAAAGGGAAAGGAAGTCACATTTATTGAGCATGAGGGACATCCTGTGTTAAGCATTTTCCCATCTGTCATTACCCCTAATCTCTACAAAATATACTTTAGTATCCATCCCATTTTATAGACAGGAAACTGAGACTCAGTAATGAGGCGAAGTGGTTCCCCCAAGTAGTGTCGTTATTAAGTGATAGACGTGAGATTACGTGACTTACTCAGGGTGAGGACCTGGGATGGCAGGCGGTAAGGGCTCAGTGGGCCGTAATGACTGTTGAGCCACTGTTATGATTAGAAAGCCGGTCTATTTGACTTCCAAGCTCAGGCTCTACGGATGAATGAGAGGAAGCATGAGAAATTCATTGAGCTAGGATGAGGAGCCTTGCACACTGGGTGAAATTCAAGTAGTTTCAGCTATACACAGGTGCAAATGAACACCCAGTGTCTGGAGAGCTGGCCAGGGGACATGTGGCTGGAAGTCCTCTGAGCGCTCAGCCTCTGGCCTCCCCCCTTGGATGGAAAGAGGGCTACTGCCTGCCAAGGTCCCAGGCTACAGTCTCTCTAGAAAGACTCAACTTCCCCACTCTCCCCCTGCCCCACCAGCAGGCAAGAAGTGGAGAGACCCAGCGTAGCTGGAAAGTGCTCTGTCTGCCCCTCCTGCAGACAGCACACAAGAGCCAGGTGGACGGCATGTCAGTGCCCATGGCCACACCAGTGCCAAGCAATTCCTTTTCCCACCCAAGCCTGCTGGAAAATAACATTGGCAACACACACCAATTTTAGGACCCAGAAGGGAAGAACTTCCTTCCAGTTCAAGATAGTTCTCACCCCTCCTTACCATCCTTGCTGACCAGGGGCCCAGCCTGCATCTTCCTTTCTTCAGTGAGCTAGTAGAGCAGGGGACGTAGGAAGACCATTTAGCACCCAGGTACACAGAGCTGTGCTGTGCCCAGGAAACACTGGGAGCCTTCACTCCAAAGGCCTGCCCTACACATTGAGTCACCTGCCTGAAAAGCACACTACACATTCAGAATTACTGACCGAAACCAGTTCTCAATTTGATTTTCTCTGCCCCTTCTCATTCCCCTGGCTAGACTCAGGCAGTAACACTTGTCGCTGCTACAAAATGTGGCAGCAGGAAAAAAAAAATGTCTCAATGCTGTTGACAAAAGAGGAAAGTCACTGTGTTCAATCAACTGTGGGAGAGACTGAATTATTTATACCACCTTTGTCAGTCACTGGGAAAGGTAATTTCATTGCTGAATTTTAAGTTTTTCATTAATTAACCACTTTTTCAGTTCAGTGCTCCGCAGCTAGGCATAAACTCACGGCAGAGCCCATTTGGAGGAAGGGGGGGGGGCAGTTGGGGAGGGGGACTTGGCTTTGGCCCCGCTGCTCCCAGTGACATATGGATGTTTTTGTGTTTTTGTTTTTTCTGCAATTTCTTTGGCTGTGTGCTGGTGCAGATATTGGATGTTTCATTTAAGACTCTGAATCTCACCCAAACCGTCTGCAATTTAATATGTCACAATATATACGTGGGTAAATCATCTCCGTGTCATCTTTCTCAACGTTCTGTTATTAAAGCCCATTTTTCATGGTAAAATATTCCTCCAAGAGATGGCATGAGGTGCACACATCTCTGCGCCTAGTATTTAACGCTAATAGGCTGAGCTTTCTCTCTGAAACTAAACTAGGAATTGAGAAAATGTAGCAGAATGAATCAGGAAAATGCTTTCCTGGAAATGGAATGAGATTTAGACTAGAAAGGGGAGAGAGAAGAAAGCTGACATTTTACCTGAACTCCCCAGATAATTGCTTCATCTTTTCCACTTCGCTCGGAAAGTGGAAACCTGGCTAGACTTGCCTAGGGGACAGCGAGTGACTTGTTTCAGGGAGTCTGTGCAGTGGTACTTGGCAAGGAAGAGCATGCAAAGTTTTCAGAACTTGATTTCCAGTGTAGCAGTAAGTTGATGATGTTGTGTGATTGTGAAACTTCTGTCGGAAGACATCTTTTTTTGTCTGAGAGTCTTTGAAATGTCACTGCTACTAGAAACAGAGCAAATCAAAGAAGGATACTAAGGTGACTACTATGTGCCAGGCACAGGACAGGTGCTGGGCAGGTGGAGAAGAACATGGGCTTGACTCCCATCCATTTATGAGCGACTATACTGAGATGGAAAACATCAGCGGGTCCCACTTGTTGGCTCTCAGCAAGGCCAGAGTTTCTGGGCCCTGGTCCTGTGATGCCACTGTGTCAATAAACCATAGGTAATCCATCTCTCAGCAAGGCTGTGTTGAGTAGCTAGTGAGTCCTGACTGTTGAGAGAATGCAGAAGACAGTTAGACAACCAAGAGGTGCTATCTAGTTTCCGTTGCCTTTGGTCATAGAGCTGCTGGCCTGCATTAAAGGCCCCTCCTGCATTGTGACTTCCTCATTTACATAAAGGACCACCGAGAGTTCCTGACATCTGCAAAAAAAATATCACTTCTATAATTTGTTTTGATTCAAGTAACGTGTTCATTGTGAAAATTTGAGAAAATAAAGATCAGCATAAAAATACAGAAAAATTACTCATAATGTGATGACTTCAAGATAGTCACATTTAACATTTGGGTGCATATCTTTCTAGTTTTTTTTGTGAATATATTTACATACATGGTTTATATATCATAGCACAATTCTGTTTTGTGACTTTTTTATTACATAGAAATATATCATGATCATCTTCCAGGTTATTACTACTTGTTCTTCTCTAATCTTACCTCCTATTCTCATTGTGTGCATGAATTATTTCACTTAACCATTCTCCTTCCTAGGCTATTTCTATCTTTTTTGTTTATTATTATCAATATTTCTTAGAATCTTTTGGAAACTAACTTTTTACTCACCTCCATATCATTTCTGTTAAACAGATTTTAAGCTTTGAATTGATGAAGGTAAGGTTTTTTTAAGGTTCTTACCAAATTTTCCACAAGAAATCTTCAGCTGATTTACATTTCTATCAGCAATGTATATGACAACTGTTTTTCTACATTCTTGCCTTGGTTTCTTGCTAGGGCTAACTTCCTAACAATATGTGAGTGTTTGGGGATACCCTGACCCTACATACCATCAAGGTTCCATGCAGACCCAAGTCAGGACACCCAGAGCATCTTCTTTCTTATATTGGGATATAACAAGTTGATTTTGCTACTAACTACTGATTTTTTAAATAAAATGAGGCTAGCTAGCAGTGCTTCCTTGATGCTCTAGTGAGTTCTGTAAAAACCCAAGATGTCCAGACCAAGCATGATGTGGCCATAAATCACTTAGACTCTGATGACTGGTTAGAATCCAGCCATGATGAGTGGCCATCATCAACAGGCCAGAATAAATTGATCATAAAGTGATCCAGGCAAAGTGGTTCTGGCTTCAGCCTTCCCCTATTTTCCTAGCCTACCTTTCCTCCCTGCAAGCTTCTAGCTCAAGCAAGAGACACCAGGTTCAGCTTGCCATAAAGGGGAGCTCCAGTATACCCTCTGTAACTAGCCACACTGGAAGAATCTGTCAAGATAGTAAAAACTGAGATGGTACTGGTGCACAAACTTTTTACTTTTGTGCCATAGCGGTCCCCATACCTGCCCATAGGTTTTTCTCTTTCTTTTCCTTTCTTTTTCCTTCCTTTCTTCTTCTTTTTCTTTTTTTAACTGCTCAAATTCAATCTCACCAAGTATTGAACTCAAATGCAAAAGGCAATTAAAACTCTTCTAGGAATAAAACAGAGTTTATGTTCAGAATAACAATCTGCCAGTTTTGCAAGGTGCTATGGAGTTGCTGCTGTGAGATAGTGGCTGGGCCTGGGTGAGGTGAGCTGGCTGCCTTTGTCTCGCTGCTCTGCTTTTCCATGTGAGAAGCCAAGCCTGGGGAAAGGTGGCTGCTGGTGATTACAAGAGCTGGGCCACTGCCTTTGGGGATTCTCCACTGAATAATCTCGCTGAGAAGTAGATTCCCCAGGCTCCTCTCATTTGTTTTGGCTCTCTTGTTATTTATTCAGTAACTACCAAATATTATTTTTCCACTTGCTTGATGCCTAGTTTCTAACACCTTATTATTTTTCTTTGCTTCCTTTTGCTCTTCTTACCCTCCCCTGACTGACTATAAGCTTCCCTTACGCTTGCTAAGCAGCTAAACAGGGCGTTGGGATATCTGTATCTATATATCTATATCCATATCTATCTACCTAACTAGCTACCTATCTTCCTGCACCTTGGTGCCCTTCAAGCTCACTGTTAAGAAGCTCCTTGTTAGTTAAGACCTAGGTTTAAGTCTTGGTTCCAACATTTAGGTTCTTCTTGTCCTTAGACCTGAGCCTCCTTTGCCTCAGTTTGGTCATCTGCAAAAATAGGTATACTAATCACCCCCAGGGATTTAAGTAAGGATTAAATGAGCATGTGTTAGGTAATCCTGTCATACAGGGCCACAGCCGCACATGCCCCCAGAGAGCATTGTTCACACTGTCAGCTTGAGTTGTGCTGCGCAGCTGTCCCTCCCCCAGTTCCCTGCCCGGCACAGGCACATCACAGGTGATCAGTAACTGGGAACTGTGGGTATTGTTTTTCTGAAAACAGCCTCAAGCCATTAGTCTGGAACATTAACCCCTAATGTTCTGGTGAATGTCCCTGGGTATATGTGACCTACAAGCCTGGGGCTCCAGTGAGAGGTTAGCCATTCTGCCTCTGGAAAGATCCATGAATGGTAGACCTGAAGGCAGACAAAGCCTTCTCCTTCCTAAGGGAAGCAAAATGCCTTTGAGGGCTGGTTTATCACCTGTCCATTGTTCAGGCAGAGCAGTCTTACAGAAATGTTGCTTATACCTGTGACAGTAAAACTGGCTTCCTAGTCTCAGCTGCCCTAAATCTCCATAAGCGTGTCACCAAGGTACACCTGGAACCCTACAGTCAGCTGTTTGGGTCAGAATTTGGAACTTATCTATCAAACTGCAGTCCTGGATGTCTTTTAGAAACAATGCTTTCCAATGACTCATCCCAGCGGTTCCCCAATTTACCTGCACATTAGAATTGCCTGGAAAATTTTAAAAAATTGTCAAAGCCCATGTTCTTCCCAGACCAATTTGTCACCATTTTGGGAGTAGGACACAGATACCAGTGTTTTTTTTAAGCTACCAGGTGATTCCCATGGCAGACCAGTTTGGAAAGCACTGTGGTTTAGCTGAAGATGACAAGAAGGTCAAAGCTGGGCAGCAGCTCAGAGCCCTTCATGGTCCCTCCCTGCTATGAGCTGGTCCACCATAGCACTCCCTCTCCTGAGTGCAGTTCCTGGGAAATTTGCTGTGGGGTTTGTTTCATTCCATTGATCGTGATGCCATTATGTCTTTTTCTAAAGCCACATTGCCACATGCATCATGGGCACAGCATCTTATCTGTATTTTCTTGGGAAGAACTCAGAGGATGCTTTGCAAATACCATAGTCAGAGCCTTAAAAGGAAATAAACCAGAGTAAAAGTTTTCAATCACTGCCCTCAGCAGACAGAACTCCCTCCCCTGGTCTGTCTGTAATAAAGCAAGGAGGCACAGGGGTCCTCTCAGATCAAACCTTGGAAAAACCATGGGAAAATCAAGTTATAGCAGTGTGGGCGCATGCATGCGTGCGTGCACACACACACACACACACACACACACAGACAAAAGCAGCAACCCGGAGGTCACAGAATGGCTCACCCCATCTCTGGCTCAGACTGGAGCTGAGGCGCCCCCTCCCTTTTAGCGCCTCTGATTCCTCCCTCATGAGGATCTTGGTGAACAGCTCTGCCATTCCAGGATTCTACAAATATGGGGGCTTTTTATTATTTTCATTTCCTTAGGAGGAAATTGAAGAAAGAAGATGAGTGGATGGGAGAATTGGGTGACCAACTCTGTGTCAGGCGCCCCCTCAAGATGACCCTAGTAGTGACAGGAAATCTTGGAGGAGATGGGCACTTTGCCACATTGTCTCACTAGAGCTAGGAAGCAGCAATCTGTTCCCCTTGACTAGGGATGGGAGGTGGTGGTAGAGACCCTCTGCTCCAGGCACAGGGTAAGGTGTTCTCTGCCCACTCATTTTTGTTGGAACACCCATTTGACAGTGTCTGTTCCTCTGTTGGTTTGACTTTGTTTTGATTTTGATAGTTAAATAAATAAGATAGATAAGAGGAAATGCCTGTCACCCCTTGAAATTGGCCTTGGAGAGTTCAAGTTGTAATTGTCTTTTCCCATGGCTCAGAAGAAATTTCCCCTGGGAAGGTGTATAACCACAGAGGATGGGGAAGGCAGCCCCCTCCCCCCCACCCCCCCACACACACATCAGAAAGAAGATATTGCCTTGTATGTGACAAAATCATCCATTGCCTTACCTCCCCTTGTTTCCCTTTCAGCCTCTGCCATGTCTGTCTCTAGAATTCTCCTAATTTCATGTCATTATGAAAAGGGGTTGTGTTAAGTTTGAGAAATGGTCCTATTCTATGAATAGTCTCAAGATCAGGGGAAAAGACTAGATATTCCTGACTTTTTCTGGTGCTTTCCTGAGTCTTCTCTCAACTCCAGCATCAACCCTCCTCCCCACTGGAGTCCAGTGTTCTTTTCTGAATAGCATTCAATGTCTGTCTTCCATTTTGCAATCCAAGTTACCCCACTGCAAAAAATTGAAAATGTTTATATAATAAACCACATGTAAAAGCACCCTACCTAGGTATCTAGCACAGAGTGAGTATTTGATATACATAAATTGAATTTGAAATGAATTGTCTTTGGAGACAGATGTGGGTAGTGAAGCTAGCTAAGAAGTAGATACCTTCTACCATGTTTTGGGCCCTGTGACATCACAGAGGAGTCGAATGTGGCCACTGCTGTTTGAGAGGCTATGTTTTTGTGAGAAAAGCTATGTAAGGTCCAGCTTTTCATTTCACAGCATGGAATTCAAATAGCCTCTCTAGGCAGGGGATGTGATTTGCATTTGATCTGGGCTTATCTTTGGGAACCAAATCATTTTCCCAAATAGAATGCACCCTACCCAGGATGGACCCAGCCCTTTCAGATCTGCTAAGCCTTTTGCTGAATATTGTCACTTTGCCCATGTCCCAAAACTTTAGTGGCTGGAGAACTTGTTGGAAGATTAATAATAGTTAAGAGAAATAAGTTGAAACAATGAGAATTCCTTTCTCTGCCTATACCTCCTCCATTCTCATAAACTGGATTGGTGTTCACTCAGATGAATATTTTGTGACATGCTATACTCAAATGTTAAAATTTTACGGCTGAAAAATTTTAGGAATCTCGCTTTCTCTTTTTTTTTCCTTCTCTTTTCTCTGTTCAATTGTTCTGCTGTTTAGCCAATGTGGTGTGGTGGTCGCATCACCAGCAGTTTAACGGCCTTATCAAGGAATGTAATTGCCCTGCTGTACTCAGCCCTGGGCAGACACCATCTGGAGGATGAGCATCCGGAGTCTCCACATTTTAAAGGGGAAATTGACAAACTCGTGCTGAGAAATGGTTACAGGCCTGGAGAGGGGGCCATGCTGGGAACAGATCAAGGAATGGGGGTTGTGTGGTATACAAGAGAGAGAGCCTAGCAGTCCTGATAATTGTTTTCAAATAGTGGAAAGACCACTGTGTAGGGAAAGGGTAGACTTCATCAATCTTGTCCAGGCGGCAGGATAAGACTGTAAGTGGGCATGAGAGAACAGCAGATTTGAGCTTGGACTAGGAAAGACACAGCTCACAATTAAAGCTTGGCCCACACAGAAGGAGCTGTCACATAAGCTCCAGGCAGCGTCCTACTCGAGGGCTATCCAGCGGAAGCTTCATGGCCACCAGAGAGAGTAGAGGGCAATTCCTGCCTGGCAGGGAGGAGGATTGAGAAGTTTGAGGGGCCTGTTGGTGTCTGTGGTTCCTCCTTGTCCATTTCTTCTTCCTACTCTTTCTATGAATCCAAAACTCTATTATTAAGTGCTTGCTGATCAAGGCCCTGAATTGGTGACTTTCAGGCTTGCCTATCTTAGAGTCACTTTGAAAGCCTTTCAACATGTCATTACCAAGACCCAACCCCAGGCTAGTTAAAAAAAAAAAACGTATCTAGGAATGGGGCCCTCACTTCCACATATTTTTTAAGTCCCCTAGGTAATTTTAATGGGAAGGCTGAGCTGGGAACCACTGGCCCAGAAAAGGAGAGAATGTGATAACTCTGCTTTCTCCCATGCCCACACCCACCCCAGGCTATTAAGATCTACCCTTTAACCATGCTGTATGATACTATCTTATTAATTAATTAATTAATTAATTTAAAGTAGGCTCCATGCACAGCTCAGGACTTGAACTCACGACACTGAGATCAAAACCTGAGCTGAGATCAAGAGTCAGATACTTAACGGACTAAGCCACCCAGGCGCCCCTGGTACTATTTTGTTTTAAATAAAATTTAGTTTTGTCTCTTAAGATAGCTTTAGTAGCTTGCATTCTTGTATTATTTTAGCAGGTAACACTGGCATTGAGAGATATGTAGGGTATGTGAACATGTAGATGTTCAATGAACATGATCCATTTTCAGATGTGGCAGATGTTCTACTGACAATGAACCTGGTTTCCCCTTATGCTTGTACCTCAGCTGGCAAAAGGTCACACCTTTTTCTGTGCCCAGCCCCAGCCCTCTTCCAGTCACCAGGGTACTGCCGTGTAGTCAGTGGCCTAAACAGCTGTGATCCAGGTAATTCGCCTCTATTTTAGAGTCTTTAGACGGATGCAAGCACTCTGTTCTCACATGGAGCTGGTTGTGAGCCAGGAAGAAGGGAAGCATTGTTCTCTGGAATTGAACAAAAGTATGGGGATTGCTTAGTTGACATCATGGGACCTTCTAAAGTTGTGCTGTCCATTAGAAATACAATGTAAGCAACATACAGAATTTGACGTTTTATCATAATGCCTTTTTTAACTCAATATATCCAAAATATTATAATTTTAACATGTAAACAATGTAAAAGTTATTACATTAAAAATTATATTGGAAATATTACGTATTAATGGCATTGAGTATAATTTACATATTATAAAATGTCCTCATTTCCTCATTTCATCATAAGATTCAATGATTTCCAGTAACTTTATTGAGTTATGCAACTGTCATCAGAATCTAATTGTAAAACCGTTCCATCACAGGGCACCTGGCTGGCTCAGTCAGTAGAGCACGCAACTTTTGATCTTGGGGTTGTGAGGTCAAGCCCCACATTTAGGGGTAGAGTTCACTTTTAAAAAATAAAGTAAAATAGTTCCATCACCCCAAAAAGAAGCGTCTGCCCATTTGCAGTCACTCTTAGTTTTTATGCCCAGCTCCAGGCAGCCAATAATCTATTTCTGGTTGTCATAGCTTTAAAGGTAATTGTATCTGGTTCTTTGGGTTTGGCTTCTTTCACTGAATGTAATGTTTTTGACGTTCACTCATGTTGTAGCGTGCATAGGTACTTTGCTCCTTTCTATTGCTGAGTGATATTTCATTATAAGGATATGACACATTTTGCTTATCCATTTACCACCAGTTCATAGACCTTTGACTTATTTCTAGTTATTGGCTATTATGTGTGGATAAAACTTCTGTGAACACACATCCAAATATTTGAGTAGACATAGGTTTGCATTTCTCTTAGGTAGGTATCTAAGAATGAAATCTTAAGGTATAAGCTAACTCGTTCAACATTTTAAGAAACTTCAAAACTGCTTTCCAAATATTGAGAAACTTTACATTTTTTAAAACATAGTCTTCAAAATCTGGTGTGTATTTTACACTTATAACACATTTCAGTTTGGACAAGCCACATTTCAGGTCTCAATAGCCACATGGGGTGTGGGACTACTATATTGGACAGTACAGATCAGAAATGTGTCTACCCAGACATCCTATTCTAATCCCAAGCTAGTTCAGGAGAATGTGTTTTTCAGACTAATACACACACACACACACACACACACACACACACACACACACATGCATGCCTGCATCTCCCCATACACACTTACACACTCACCATAAACATATACATAGCGGCTCCACCCTCATTACTCTTAGTTTATGATTTATTCATTTGCCTTTACTGAACGCTGTAATAATTAGATTGTGCTAAATAAATATGCTTTACAATAATTTATCCATGGCTTGCTGAAACACATTTCTCATGGGACCGAAGGTGATAAATTAACAGAAGTATATCCCCCAAAATGAAGATATAGAACCTCATTAAGGGTTGATGGCAAATATTAAGAATGTGGAGAGACAGCGAAGATTAGAAAGCTGAACATATTAAAAGTTGTGTCATAATTCTGGAGATCTCTCTTACTTGTCAGTGATGACAAGTGTTCAGCCAGTGAGCTTCTACTGGCAGCAGTTTGGGGCTACTTCTCTTATGTACTCCATCACTTCTATCTAGTTATTCAACAGTCAAGATTTTGGTCCCTTGGCTCTCTGAATCTGTAGCAAACAGCCTTGGGTGTAATTCTGAGTCTCTAAAGCCTACAGAGTAAGGGTCCCAAGGCCATCAGATAGGTCCCCCTTCAATACACAGATTCTTGGAAAGGCTGTTGAAGTTCAGTCTGAGGTTATCTATACCACTTCATGCAGCTAAGCTAAAGTCCATCCACTGTTCAGGAACGCTTTGCTTTAAGATCTGGGTAGACCTGGGGTGCCTGGGTGGCTCAGTCAGTTGAGCATCCAGCTTCGGCTCAGGCCATGATCTCACGGTCTGTGAGTTCGAGCCCCACATCAGGCTCTGTGCTGACAGCTCGGAACCTGGAGCCTGCTTCAGATTCTGTCTCCTTCTCTCTCTGCCCCTCCTGCACTTGTGCTCTGTCTCTTTCTGTCTACCAAAAATAAATAAAATATAAAAAAGATCTGGGTAGACCTGTCTGAATCCTTCAGAGTGTATCAGATACTAGATACTTGTTGACTAGAAAGTTTTCCCGCCTGTGCATGTATATGGTGGTGTTTATGGATGGAAAATTATAGTCTATCCACTTAAAATCTTCAAATTTGATCTATTATAGCAATTAGTAGATGAATTTGTATTTCTAAACCTAAATTCCCTGTCATTTTAATTCAGGAGTCACTTATGGGTATCTACTATGTGTCAGGACTGGGGTAAATGCTTGGGAGAATGAGTGACTGATTGAATGTATGAATAAATGCTGAATGAATGAATGCTGAATGAATGAATTGTGATTTGTACCCTCGGAGAAAACATAGACTAGCTGGAAATACAGGTACACAGTCATAATAATACCAATCTTTGGAAAATATAATATACAAAACTATGGATGTAGGAAAGACAAACAAGACTAATTTTGCTAGAGGAAATTTAAATGGGCATACCAGAGGAAGCAACCTTGGAATGGGCCTTGAAGGGTGAATAGGAGATTTCTAGGTGGAGAAGAGGAAGAAAGGCAGAAGAGATGGTCTGTGCAAAGGCTTGGTGGCATGGAAGAGACCAGTACTTTGAATAGCAATGATGAGCTCTGTGGATTGGGGGCTGGGTAATGGAGGGACCTGAAGGGCCTGAAGGGAGGGAGGTGTAAAGAGGATGTGGGCCAGGCTAAAGAGGTTGGGCTTCTTCATTCTGTAGGCAAAGCTAAGAGTAGAAAGGATTCCTGGGGAAAGCAGAGCCAGAGCATTTAGCCAAGGACTAACCCTGAGATGAGCAGGAATATGTCAGTGCAGAATCAGAAATCTCTAATTCTAAGAGTCCTTGCAGTCTAAAGTTCCCTGATTTTGTGAATGATCTGAAATGTTCTAACACATGTCATAAACAGACAAAAGTGTTTGAAAATGAAGAAGAGGTGATTAAGGATGATCATATAGTGTTTATAGATGCCACAGACAAGGAAGAACTTCTCAGATCAGATTTGGTTGGCGTCCCTCTTTTCCAGCAACCAGAGAGTTTTTGAAACAAAAGGATTCAAATGTGGAATGCAATGTAGACATCATTGGCCAGACATGGAAGGAGGAAAGAAATGGTCTTTTATCTCTGTAAAGGCACGTATAGACTGTTGGCCTAGATGACCCATTTGTGAGGGCTTCAAAAGAGCACATACACACATAAGCTCAGACTTCTCGAGTCACCTTGGAGGAGAGGCATGGGAGATGACATACGCAAATGCTCAGGCTTCACTCACAGCCTAAAATCCCAGCATGTGTTATTTTACAATTCTTTGGCACCTATGACTTATTTGTGACTTTGGTTTTGTTCTTCCTTTTCTTTCCATTATACTATATGTTTCATGATGGCAAGGAAGATATGTGTAATCTTTTAGAGACATCCCTGTCTCAATATATAGTGCTTAATATATAGTGCTATATACAGTAAATACTTAAAATCTAACTTGTAACCTACCAGTGGGTGTTTCAGATGAAGGAGAATGCTTCCTTTTGGAAGTCCTTCATCAGTTTTGTCTCATGCCCAGCTGTTAGTTAAAAGGTCAAAGTGGGTAAATTCCTAGCAGTGCTATTGCTGGGTCATATGCATAGGGGCACTTGTACCCCAATGTTTATAGCGTCACTTTCAACAATAGCCAAATTATGGAAAGAGCCTAAATGTCCATCAACTGACAAATGGATAAAGAAATTGTGGTTTATATACACAATGGAATACTACTTGGCAACGAAAAAGAATGAAATATGGCCTTTTGTAGCAATGTGGATGGAACTGGAGAGTGTTATGCTAAGTGCAATAAGTCATACATAAGGAGAAAGACAGATACCATATGTTTTCACTCTTATGTGGATCCTGAGAAACTTAACAGAAGACCATGGGGGAGGGAAGGAAAAAAAAAAGAGAGAGGGAGCCAAACCATAAGAGACTCTTAAAAGCTGAGAATAAACTGAGTGTTGATGGGGGGTGGGAGGGAGGGGAAAGTGGGTGATGGGCATTGAAGAGGGCACCTGTTGAGATGAGCGCTGGGTGTTGTATGGAAACCAATTTGACAATAAATTTCATATTTGGGAAAAAAAAAAAAGGTCAAAGTGAAACATGCTGTTGGCCTGCCTCTACTCCTATTCCCAGCCTGTCAACCAGCCAAATGCCCCAGGATCTGAGACCAGTGAGCTCTGAGCCCTGAGACTCTGATTGGAATTATTTTAAAAATAGTTCCCTAAGATAGTGTCAGCATCCTTGGCCAGATAGGAAATACCTACATTACTCATGACCATTTGGTTCCTGAAAACCAAGCACTTTCAATATGTCTTAGTGTTTCCAAATAGGCTATTTGATGATCTGCTCTAGGCTACTTACAAGCAGAATTTAGAGGATATGTCTCAATTTCAGGGTTATGCTTAGTTCCCTCATTCTTTTCTTTTTTTCCATTAAAAACTGGTTGCATTTGCTTTTTTCAGCTATCAATCACTCAGTGAATGTCTACCTGTCTAGGACCTACACAATACTTAGAGAACAAAGCATATGTGATTTTGTTATACATTTGAGTGATACATGTTCCTATCCTTGGTAGACCACATGCTATATGAAATATTATAGAAGAGAGCCAGATAATAAAACTGAAGCATTTGTAAAAGTATTTCTTATTTCACCAGTTAGTATTAAAAGAAGGGAGAAATCAAAATTGAAAATGTCATTTATTACAAGTAGTCTGGATGAGAGATATTTACAACTTATAACATAGGCTAAATAGTGTAAGATTATAAATTCCAAATGAAGGCTAGCTCCGGTCCCTTAAGGCTTAGTAACAAGCCTCAAGAAACTTGGGAAATGTCATCAGTATAAACCTGTGCCAGTAGAATATTGATCAGAAAACCCTAAGCTGAATGTCACTTCCAGGTTTAAAATGAAACTTGATAGTTCACATAGGCTCTACTAAGCTCACTAGCAGAACCTAAGACTTCTTGATAATAACTTTTGTATTTAAGAAGAGTGAGCATATAAAATCACAGCACTGCCTTTCTACTCCCCTCCCCCAGCCTCCGCCTGGCCTGGCCCACCCCCATTCAGGTCCTTATATGGTGACCGTGACCTTGAGATTTTGTCCCTGCTGCATTTCTTGTCTCCTTCATCATTGAAAGTTGTCTTGACAGCAACACAAGTGCTTAGGACAGTCTTGTTTGCAATAGTAATGATCGTGATGACAGTAATAATGAGAGTGAACAGTTATTGAGCCCTTGCTGAATACCAGAGTGTCTGCTAAGTGCTTTTACATGGTTTTCCTCTATGAATCTTCACCACACGTCTGTAAGAGCATCCTATCACTGTCCTATTTTACAAATGCCTTAGAGAGGCTATTTACCTCATTCTGTAGTAAGATCACATAGCATGTAATGCAGAGCCAGGATTTGGCCCAGGTGATCAGACCTCTAAGTGCCGGGGCCATGTCAGAGCTGCAGCATGTCTCAGGTAGGCTCCCAGGTACCAAATGGGCCATTGTAGGTACAGAGCTCTGATGCCATATCTCCTTAGGGACCAGTTTTGACCATCTTATCATTCAGTGGGGAAGTAGCTGCCAGGATTCCAATCCCCCTCTCCTGTGTCAGGATCCTTTGGCCTGGCCCTTAAGTTTCTTTCTGCACAAGCTTACACCTTTAACAGCCTGAAAAGCTATTTAGTTTTTTCATCCACAACCAAATGTTTTTTTTTTTTCTAAATTGTATTTATAAATATATAACAGTTATCCTTTTCTTTTTCTTTAGTCCTAGGTAACTAATTGATCTTTGGTCTTTTTTTTTTCTCCCTCCTGATTTTTGAAATTCAAAGCATTCTTGTTTTCTAAAGAAATTGAGAGTCTGCCCCTATTTATTTGCCATCACCACATATGGCCATTAGGATATAAGATATAAGATGCCAGCGGCATCTTCAGACAGTCACAGTGCACGTTATTTCACTATGCTTTAGGTGGGCTTTGTTACAGAATTTCTGAATTGAAGTCAATATAAATCATGTTCATTAGATCCAAAGCAAGGGAAGGAGGAAGTGAAAGAGATGGTGGATGGGAGTGGGAAGCAGGTAGCAATTTACACTTAGAGAAGTGGACAAATCCAATACTCACAGACTGACTGATCCCAGTTCAGAAGCACTGGGTTTACACTGAAAGCTCATGGTTTTCTGGTTGGTGAGATTACCAAGTAGATTCCAGAAGCCTGATTTGATATCCCAAACCAAAACACAAATGCCTACAGCAGCCTTGCAGACAAAGGAAATGAGTGAAACAGGCCAAGCCTAAGATGACAGATGGTCACTGACCCTCATCTTCAGTGATAGGACATGAGGGCATGGTGGGGACTGTGGGGAAAGAGAACACACAGCCCTCTGAGAGGTTAGCAGATACTCAACTCCAGACGATTGTCACCAAAAACCAGGTCCATTGTTGCCAGATCTTCCTTTTTTTATTTTCCAGAGCTGCTAAATATGCAGATATTCATGTGATTGATATTTACTGACTTTTAAACATTGACTGCTAACCCAGATCTAAAAGCCAG
The DNA here is from genome assembly GCF_018350195.1 of Panthera tigris. Lineage (NCBI taxonomy): Eukaryota > Metazoa > Chordata > Mammalia > Carnivora > Felidae > Panthera > Panthera tigris. Next base: position 115,715,981 of record NC_056662.1, read on the forward strand.
TGCTGACCAAGGCTTGGGCCAAAGGAAAGCCAGCCTACAGACAGTGGCCTCTGAGGGCTGATGATAAGCATGCTTATTCATATGCCTTCTTCTCCAGACCTGACTCTTGTTTTGCAATTTAGATCTCAGTTGAAATTTAGGGCTTTTTTCTATGTCTAGTAATAATAGCTAAAGGAATCTCAATTTATACTATAAATTCAGTGATTTCACTTAGGTTTACTTTTTTTTTAAACTTAATGATTTCTATGAATATAATTATGCTTAAAAGTTCTATCTAATGACTCAGAAAGCATTTGGTATATCTTTAAAGTGATTATTTTTATCAAATATTATTGAAGATGATACTATGGAAAACCACTAGAGAACATTCAAGTTCGTCAATATTAATAGGCAAATTGATAAACTTTATATGTAAGATTTTGATAGCATAAAATTGTTCAAATACTTTTACACTAAAAACAAAGTTAAATGACAACAAATGGGAGTAATTTCTTTTAGCAAATAGAATAGACAAAGGGTTAATAGCCTTGTTTTTTAAAGAGTTCTTACAAATCAATGAGGAAAACTAACCCTGCTATAGATAGCTTAACAAAAGAAATGAACAGACAATTCACAAAAGAGAAGAAATAACTAATTGAAGAACATATGGGGAAATGACTCAACCTCACTAGTAATTAAAGAAATGCAAATTGAAACAACAAATATTATCATTCCCAGTGCAGCCAAGAGTGCAATGAAACAGGTACTTCTATGCATTACTGATAGACACAGTAGAAAGACTTGTTGGTGAGCAGTTAGTTAATAGAAATCAAGAGTTCAGTTCTGTTAAGCAAATATCGAGCTCCTTTTCTGTGCTAGGAATTGGTGTATGCGGATGACAAGGACCTATCCTTCCTCCCAGTGAGGGAGCATGTCCTGTGTGGGAGACAGACACAGATAACTCCATCATTAGGAGGTAAATGGCAGAGGCATCCAGAGCACAGAGCAAATGCAGGAGTAACATGATAGCCCAGTCTGGAGGGTTTGGAAGGATTATTTGAAGAAATCATCCTGAGATGAATCTTAAAGGATGATGAGAATTTGGCTGGATGAAGGAGGGTAATGAGAGTGGAGAAGAGGAAGCAAGGAGATCTCTGCAAAAGGTAGAGCATGGGCAAAAGTATATAGTGTCTGCAAGAAGGTTGGAACTCCTGCACCACTGAGTGGGAGGCAGAGATGCCAGATAGGAGGCTGCAGAGAGAGCCCGGCCTGCCCATGCTTTGGTAGCATGAATTTCACTCTAGAAGCAGCCCAAGGTAGAGAGGCAAGAAAAGACACAATCAGATATGTATGTTTTTAATCCTACATAAAAGTCACTGTGGTTTATTTTTCTCATTTAAAAAGGAACAGATGAAAACAAATAGCCCAATTAAAACTTGGACAAAGGACTTGAATAGACATTTCTCCAAAGAAAATATATAAATGGCCAATAAACACATGAAGAGATGCTCAACATCGACAGTCATTAGGGAAATGCAAATCAAAACCACAATGAGATACCGCTTTATACCAATTAGGATGGCTATTACTTTAAAAAAAAAAAAAAAGGAAAATAAATAGTGGTGAAGATGTAGAGAAATTGAAATCCTTGAACAATGCTGGTGGGAATGTAAACTGGTGTGGCCATGGTAGAAAACAGTTAGGCAATTCCGCAGACTGTTAAACATAGGATTGCCATATGACCCAGCAATTCCACTCTTAGGTATATTCCCAAAAGAATTGAAAGCAGGGACTCCAACAGATATTAGTACACCCATGTTCATAGCAACATTATTCACAATAGCCAAAAGATAAAAACAACCCAAATATCCATCAACAGATAAATGGATAAACAAAATGTGGTATATACACAATGGAAGCCTATTCAGCCTTAAAAAGGGATGAAATTCTGACACATGCTACAACATATATGAACCTTGAAGAAATTACATTCAATGAAATAAGCCAATCACAAAAGGACAAATGTATGATTCCACTTAGGTGAGGTACTTAGAGTAGTCAAGTTTATAGAGACAGAAAGAATAGAAGTTACCAGGGACTGGGGTAAAGGGGTAACCAGGAGCTTCTCTTTGTGATGATGACAAAATTCTTAATTGGATGGTGATGATAGTTGCACAACATTGTGAGTATACATAATGCGGCTGAATTGTACACTTAAAAATGGTTAAAATGGTAAGAGGTGCCTGGGTGGCTCAGTTGGTTAAGTGTCTGACTTCAGCTTAGGTCATGACTGCACGGTTCCTGGGTTCAAGCCCCGCGCTGGGCTCTGTGCTGACAGCTCAGAGCCTGGAGCCTGCTTCGGATTCTTTGTCTCCCTCTCTCTGCCCCTCCCCTGCTTGTGCTCTCTCTCTTTCTCTCTCAAAGAATAAATAAACATTAAAAATTGTTTTTAATTTAAAAAAAATTTTTAAATGGTTAAAATGATGAATTCTATGTTACATATTTTTACCTCAATAAAAAATACCAAAAAAGTAATAGATGCTTTGGAAAAATTAAAAAACAAACGTGTAAAAAAATATTCTACCCACTTAACCTTTTGGTGAATACCCTTAAGTATTTTCTTTTCTCATTTACATATTCACATATTTATTATATTTTACTATATCAGGGTCACACTATCCATGCTGTCTTGTAATTGCATTTTCCATCTAGAGATAGACTGTGAACATCCTAGGTATTTATACAGCACAGTGGTTAAGGAGGTAAGCCCTGGAGACAGACCACCAGGTTTGTGTCATGGTTCCATTGCTTACTCAGTGGCCAACTGAAGGGCCCTGAGAGGTCACCTAACCCTCTAAGCTTGTTTCTTCATCTCTACCTACAAAGGAAATGATAATAATAGCACCAAACACATAGGTTGTTAAGGATTAAATTAGTTCCTAAATATGTATAAGCACAATGCCTGCCACCAAATAAAAGAAAGCTATTGTTATTATTGTCAGTGTTAGTTAATAATCCTCAGCTGTTCCTCAAGACAATCTTTTTAGTGGCTTCATGAAGTACTTTATCACATAGATATACCATGCATTCCTGAACTAATCTCCTATGTCCAACATTTACCATTTCTAAATATTTGCTCACATAAATAGTGCTACGCAACTTTGCAAAGAAGACTTTATAGATTACTGTTTTTTAAAGCAGACCCCTGTAAAGGCAATTGTTGGGTCAAAGAACATGTACAATTTAAGATTTTTGATTCATGTTGACAGACTACCTCCCATAAAGACTGTGATATGCAGAGGAGTGGAACAACTTTATCTATAACAACAAAGAGTCAGAAACAACCTGTCTAAACTAAAAAAATAGTTTAAATGTGATGTTCCTTTATTGGAACATTATACAAGTATCAATAAATACATTTTCAAAGCCTACATAAGATCCTAGAAAATGCTTATGACACAATGCTAAGTAAAAGAGCAAGAAAAAATATATTTAATAGAATTATAAATTTTAAAAATCATATGCATGTGGAGGAACAAAAAACAAGTAAAATAGAAAGTTTGAATAGTAAGACACTAGATAAATTATTTTCCCTTAATATTTTGTTTTTCTAAATTGCATTTAACAAGCGTATACAATGTTTATAACAAAAAAATAATTTCACTGGGCAAGTATGACTTGTCCCTATCTTTGAGGGCTATTATTGAAATTTAGTTTCACATTGAAAGTAGATCTTTAAATAAACACCCAAAGTAATGAAGGCAGTATTTCAGTTTTCGGGCTGAAAATTTTTCAGATACAAAGTCACCTTCTTGACCTTATCCATATATTCAAAGCCTGTGGAGCTTGGAGATTTCTACTGCATGCTGTTGGAATCAGCAGCAAGATCAGCAGACGTTATTTCCCAAAGGAAATGAATCTAAAAGACTCCGGGAGATATAGCTGCTTATATGTCACCCAAACAGAGCCCAGCTACTTTTGTGACGGCTGTAGTCCAGGGAAGAGGCCTGAATGTTCAGTCATCTGCGTGAATCTCCTAGGCTCTGGGCCCCTCAGTCTACACCACGTTGAGCTGAGAGGCAGGTTAATTGATCTCTCTGAGCCTCCATTTCCTTATCTAAAAAGTTCATATAATCATCATATACATACTTAACAGGTTGTTATGAAATCAAATGCAGTAAACCTTGTAAAATGTTAACCCAGTGCCCAGGACATGTTAGCTACTCATTAAATATTAGCCTTCCTTATCCTATTATCCTATCATATTATCATCCTATATTCTATATTTCACTCACTATTTTTAAAGATAACGGTGAAGCCTAGGAGAGGTGGCTTGTTGTAGTTTCATGGAAAGGGCCACAGATTTGGAGTCAAATGACCTGGAATGTAATAGTGGTTGAAGCACTTACTTATTTCATGACCTAGGATAAGACACTTAATCCTCAGAGCAGTGCTGTCCAAGAGAAATATAATATGAGCCAAAAATGTAATTTTGGATTTTCTGTAAAGCACATTACAAGAAGTAAAAAGAATCAGATGAACTTAATTTTAATAATATATATTATTTAACCCAATATTATCCAACATGTAATCAATAGAAAATTATTGATGAAATATTGTAACCCAATATATCCATTATCCAATGTGTAATCAGTATAAAAATATTGATGAAATATTGTATATTCTTTTTTCTGTAACTAAATATTTTAAAGTCAATATACATTTTATAGCAGCTTCCAGTACAACCTGGAAGCTACATATTCATCTGAAATATTTTATCTGTATTTCATAAAATTTATAGTTGAAAAATTAGATTGACATACCCAAGTTGTTCACATTTTCCCAATAACTGAATCAACTATCAATTTTTAAATTTGAATTAAAGTTAAATAAAATGAAGAATTCAGTTCCTCAGTGCATGAGCCACATTTTGAGTACCAGTAGACCTGTTAAGCTAGTGGCTGCCATATTAGGCACAGTTACAACTGGAGATAGCCTGTAGTTCACCAAATTATTATTAGAGTGTTATATGAGAGAGTTTTATACATCATAAAATGCTGTCCAAATAGATTACTTCTCCTCCCAAAGTCACTGAGCTAACGAGATGTAGCTTAGGGACCAGAATCCTGCCAATATAATGTCCATATATAGACATTTGAAATTTAAAAAAATATTCATCTTGAGACTTTCCATTTTTTTAACTGTGATCCATAGGAAGAAGTATACTGTACATAACAACGTGGTACACAGAAACGCATGTGCACCTGTGTGTGTGTGTGTGTGTGTGTGTGTGTGTGTGTGTACATACAGATCAATAGCCATTATTCCCCAAAGGAGAATCACAATGTGGATATTTTTAAATTCCATTCTACTTTTTTCCTCCTTCTAATTTCCTCCTCTTTCTCTTTCTCCTTTTCTTTATTTAATGTTGGTCATGACCCACTAAATTGATTTCATGGCTCACTAATGGGTTATAAACCACAGTTTGAGAAACACTGATCTGAAGAGTCCAAACTTCCAGGCATATTAAAAATTGATTTGTTTTGTGTTGTAAATAATAATCCTTCCATAGCCACCAAGCGGTTCAAAGGGAACAGTGTTCTCCTCAATATAAATAAGAAGAATGACACTATTCTAGATAAGATACAAGAAAACAAGTGAATTATCTGCTTTTTTGTTAAGTGACATTTCTTTATCCATTCAGCAAATATTCATTGAGGAAGCACTGTCCCTGTCACTGTGTTAGGCACTAACAGCTGGCCCAAGACAGACAAGCTCCCTGCTCACAAAGTCAGCTACAAAACAACCGAAGCCCTTGCTGCAGTGGCTTAGCCAAATAAAGATCTTGGGTGTTTTGTTTTATTTTTCCCGTGAGAAGACTAGAGGCAAGTAATGGTGCAGATGTCCAACAACACCAGTAGTGACTCAAGTCCCGTTACCTTTCTATTCCACATGCTCTTGCCTGTCACTTTATAGTCGGAAGACAGCTGCCATACCTCAAGGCCTTCTGTCCATGTTCCAGGCAAGAAAAAGAAACAAGCAGAGGGGTGAAGTTGTCCCCAAATTCTCCAGCACATACAGTTGCCAGATAAAACAGGATGTCCTGTTAAATGTGAGTTTCAGAAAAACAACAAATAATGTTTTTAGTCTAAACATGCCCCATGCAATATTTGAGACATATTTGTACTGAAAAAAATTATTCACTATTAAGGAAATTCACATTTAACTAGGTGTCCTGTATTTTTTTAATGTTTGTTGTGCTGATAGTGCAGAGCCTGACATAGGGCTCGATTTCATGAATCATGAAATCATGACCAGAGTTGAAATCAAGAGTCAGTCGCTTAGCCAACAGGGCCACCTATGTGCCTCAGGGGTGTCCTGTATTTTTATTTGCTAACCCTGGCAACTCTATGAGCACAATTTTGCTTACATTTCATTGGCCAGACTGTGTCACATAGCCACTCCTATCTATATAAAAAGAAAAGAAAAGAAAAGAAAAGAAAAGAAAAGAAACTGGTGAAATCAAGTCATTTGTTAACTTGAAATCTCAATAAAAAAGAAAGTCAAGAGAGAAGGAAGTTGGTCGGGGGTTGAGTGAGCCAACCTATAGTATCTGCTACAGCTCAGTTCCCCTCTGACCTTCCTTGTACATCATAGTAAGAAATTTGGGTTTTAATTCATGGTCAATGGGAAGCTATTGGAGAGTTTAAAACAAGAGAGTGACTAAATTATATTTAAGAATATGACTCTGGCTGCTGTGTGTGGAATGTAAGGGGAGGAAGGTAAGCAAGAAGTGGGGAGACCAGTTGGAAAAAACCCAGAGAACTCAGCATAGCCTCAGGCCTGCCTCAGGCAGGCCCCTCCCCATCCTGCCTGTGGTTCCCTCTTCTAAAAAATGAAGATTTGGTCTCTTAGTGCTCCATACAGCATGCCCAGAGTGGCAAGCAGTGCCATGGTGGCCTTCTCTTGCTTTTCGACTGCATCACTTAGTTGTCAATGTTGGCTCATGTTTTGTGCTCCTTCTTCAACAGAGGAGTGTCTGAGAGCCAGTTCATGGAACATCAGAACTTACTATTAGGAAGCTAAGATCCTGTGAGACTCCTATAAGAAAATGGGTGAAAAATTGCTTTTTAAAATTTTAATTAAAGAAAATCAATGAAATGCATAGACAAAATCTGCTCTGTCTTAGCAAAATTTAAAAAGTAACATGGACGATTTTTATACCCTGACATCTGGGACTTAAAGCAAAAATTAAATAATCTGATTCCAGAGCTAAGAACCTATGCGGGTAAGGCAAAACCTGATTTCATGCTTCTCTCCCTCCAAAGGGGATTTTGTTACAACAAAGGCACTCTGGTCCCCCAACCACCTCCCATTCCTGCCCCGCCTGTAGCAGATAATTTTCTCTCTCCTTCCTCCTGCTTCTCATGGAATTAAATCAATTGTTTAGTTTTCATTTGGCTTCTCCTTTCTCCCTCTCATCAGATCAAGTGCTTTTCTATTTTCCTTGAGGATTACCAAAATGAGCTCTTAGGGAAAAAAAGGTTTCTCAGCACTTTAGCTTCTGTTCCTTCTATTTATTTGCTTTGCCTTTTATTATCTGGTTTTTGCTGACACCCCAGGACATGCATGCGGTATATAGAGGTTATGGCTTTTTCCCTTTTTCCTGAATAAAACCTGTTGGTTAAAAAAAAAAAGTGTGTCCTCAGAAAGATTTATCGATTTATTCTTTTTTAAGAGGGTCAGAGATCTAATAAGGCATCTGTATAAACATACATACACAACGATATACACATTTATATAGCTATTTATATGCATGCACACACAAATATACACATACTTACTACACACACACAACTGTAAATATATTTTCGCCTCAGTTAACTTGGATATTAGAGGCAGTTTACAGAACTCCACCAACCAAACATGCAAATGTGCTACTACTCTGGGCTACAACTGAACTCATAGTGTTAAGATTAATAATACTGTCAAGGAAAATCAACTCTCCCTACCTCCCTTCCCTCCCTTAATGAGCACACTTGGTTTTTCTAATCATTTGATCTCAAAAACTGGTATCATTTCTCTTCAGAGTGCTTCACAGCGAAGGGGCAGTAAAGCAATACAGTTAAGTCCTGGTGGTGGAGGGCGGAAGAGCTAATTCCAAATATTTGACATCACAGCGGTGTGAGATGGTAAAAGTACACAGGGCTGGGACTGGAGGTGCTGGGTCCTACCACAGCTCAGCTGCCCGTTCGGGAGCTCAGGCCTATCCCTTCATCCCGCTGGATCGAGTGTCCTGCCCCGCAAAGTGAAAGGTTGCATCAAATGATGACCCCCCAAGAGCTCTAGGTCTCTGAAGTTCTAAATTTGTAAATTAACCCACTATTAGGCAAAGCATGCCAGTGAACATAATCCTACCTATTCCTTCCTTTAAATTTCAAAATTCTGCACTAAAACCTAAAACCAGAGTTGAGGGTAGGGTAGCAGAATTCGAATTTGAAAAATAAACAATAAGAGAACTCTTAATGTGGTGCTCATGTGTTTTGGCCACTTTGTAAGACCACATACACAGAGGAGACCTTCACATGCTGCCCAGCCATAGGGGACCACCGTAAGCTCCCACAAGTGATTTCCAAAGAACTCACCTGTCGTCTCACTGGCCTAGCCTTAGTCTGTGACCTTTGCAGATAGTCAGATGGATGGGCTTGAGACCATCTTCTGAACCTAGTGTTCAGACCTATGAGGGTGCAGAGAAAGGAAAGTGAGGTCAGGAGCAACAGGTGTCTTTCCAGAAACATCATCACAGGTTTCTATCATAGACAGATGGGGACGAGGGTTCCACTGGACAAGAAGTCTGAAAACCTTATTTTGAATTCCAGATCCACAACAAATTTGCAGTGTGATCTTGGGCAATCCTTAGCTTCTTTGCTTCTTGGCTTTCTCCCCAGTACAGCTAGGGGTTAAGCTTTGTGACCACCATGTTGGTCTCTAGTTCTGACATTCTGAAAGCCAGATATGGATGTAGTGCTTTTAAGTCTCATCAGGGAGAAAAACCCACGTGGTAACTTAGAGGAGCCTCTCCAGAAGCAGAATGCTGCCATAAGGAGCTCAGTTCTTGTTGAGAGGACAGTTTAACATCAGACAAACATAGAAGATTTAAGATTTAAGGGATGCTGTAGATACAAATATATTATTCACCTTCTACACTACCTTTTTTTTTTTCATGATTTTTTTTTCCTTTCTCAACTCTGTGCAAGTGATCTCTAGAGCAGAAATACATTAGAGGCGGGTTTCCAAAGCATATTCCATGGTACATCATACACAACAGCAAAAGAGTTCTGATTCCAAAGGAATTTAGGTAATCTTAAGTTTATAGTCTACTCTTAAAGAGTCATGACTCTATGGTGTACTAAGTTTCTAAGAAACCCTACAGTGAAAGAGCCCATTTACTTTTGTTTGACCCAATAGTCCTCCAACTTACTTGATCCCAGAGCTTTCTCCTGAGCCCTGTCAACGCCCTGTGGGGCTGGTGTTCAATGGAACGTACTGTGGGGGACAGCACCCCATTATTCCCTGACACTGCATCTAATAGCATACATCTTATGAGGCCTGTGTGTGTCACATTGTACTTCTTCTGTCCATATTCCAGCCCATTAAACTTCTGCTGCTCCTTAGGTCTCACCTAATATGAACAGCATCATGACCCATTGAATGAATAATAGCTTATAGTAATGATTTAATAGTTTAATTGCAATATGGACAATTAGCCAATGATGGTAGAATCCTGTGTGATTTACTGAGATGGAAATCTGTCCATCCATGCATTTGTTTACCAGTGTTCTCACTCAAAGAACATGATTAAGAAGCTTCTGGTTCAGGATGGCAGGTTAAGCACGCACTTGTCTCCTCTCCTGCAATACCACTCAAGTGATAATAAAGAATTCAACAGAGGAATAAATTCTAACTAGCAAACAGAACAGGAGAAGAAATCATGAGCAATTTCAAGAGCACAAAGCTCTTGATAGAGGAACTGAAGCAGCCATAGCTGAAAAGATGCAATAAGGGGTTAGAGCAGAGGAGGGAGCCCATCTGCTGGGAGGCACCACAGTGAGTACTGACAAGGGATCCCCCGGAAGGATGGAGCAGAGTAAAGAGAGGGAGAATGGTTCCACATGTCTCTGCCCGTTCTCAACCCCAGTTTTCCAGACTAAAAGGTAGCAAGATACTTAACTAGAGGGGAAAGAAGGAACGCATCTCTGAAAGTTCAGGTGGACTGGGGCGCCTGAGTGGTTCAGTCGATTAAGCATCCAATTCAGCTCAGGTCATGATCTCAAAGTGTGTGAGTTCCAGCCCCATGTCAGGCTCATTCTGTCAGCCCAGAGCCAGGTTCCAATCCTCTGTCCCTCTCTCTGCTCCCCCTTCCCCACTTCTCACATGCTCTCTATCTCTCTCTCAAAAATAAATAAACATTGTTTTTAAATTAAAAGAAAAAGTTCAGGTGGACTGGAAGAACTAAAACTGCTGGCAGGAGTGTTCATACCCAGAGTGGTGTGTCCATCGTGCTGACGCTGGGGAGCGGGCATCAGCAAAGTGGCCAGGCCCTGACGCCATCAGGCCAATCCTGACAGAGTAAGAACCCTCTATGTACCCTGAAGTTCCTATCAGCATCGCTAGTCAATCCTGTTTAAACAAAAGGTGCTGATTCAGGATCACTCAGCATATGAATAGCCCAGCAGAATGAAAAAGAAATATCAACAACAACAAAAAAAACTGATCCCAGAGAAAACCAAGACACATTAGGTACCAGAGATTAATTGGAGAGAGAAAGCTCTTTAGAAAGATTCAAGGCTGAGAAGAGGAGGGAATGAAGGTATGAGAGAAATAACAAATTTACTGGAGATGAAAGACGTGTGTGTTTTCTGATTGAAAGAACCATCAAATGCCAGAAGGAATTTTTATAAAGATCCATATCTAGATACATTGTCCTGAAATTTCAGCAACTCAGTGTTAAAGATCCTGAAAGCCTCCTAGAAGAGAAAAAACATTGACGATAAAGAAATTAACAATAAAACTAGCCTCAGACTTCTCCTCAGTCACACAGATGTTAGACAACACTGAAATGAGGCCTTCACATTTCTGAAGCAAAATTTCTAATCTAGAAACTATAGCCAGGAAAGCTATTGAGCAAGTGTAAAGACAAAATAAAAATATTTCAGATATTCAAAGATTCACAAAGAAGTTTCACCCAAAGGAAGTTTCCTAAGGATGGTAGGACTAATGGAAGATCCCAGTGAAAATAAATTCCAGAATATTGGCTTTGCAGAAGCCCAGAAAAGCGACTGGCACAAATTAAAATAGGAAATCAGTGTCTTTGAGAAGAAGGGAGAGATTTTTTTCAAGGAATATATAAAGGCGTTAGTGATACAGTATAAAAGGCCGGTAGAAAATAAATAGAAAAAAGAAAGAAAGAAGGCAGATACAAAATAAAAGAGGAGAGCAACTAGAAATTTCTGGAAAAACAAACTGCACAAGAAATTCTGGATTCAAATAGAAGGCAAATTAAAACATGCCACAATTTTGACAAGTGACAGTGTAAGAAAAAGACTATTCATTTGATCTGATGCTAGAAATATTCTTCATGAAGTAGGTTGTGTTATTTCGACCTATAGAAAAGATCACAAACATAACCCTTCTTCACTGCCCTGGGAAAATATAGTCATCAGTATAAAATCTCTGTCTACTGGTTGGCAAGGTTTAGCATCAATCTGTAAACAAACACAAGACTTAATCACTCGTATGCAATGTTGACGATGTGAAAGAAAAGCCCAGCTGACCTGAGAGGTGGATGTGGGTGAGGAAATTGCACAGAAGGGCAGAAAGACCAATAAATAGCCTCAACTTTTAGTGAGGAGAGCCAGGTGGTAGTGTCTAAAGCTCATGGAACAAGTAATAAATTGGAAAGTTAACAAGGTAAGCAATAAAAAAGTAAAAAGGTTTTTAAAAACAGTCAAGAATTAGAAGGGGAAGAGTGCCATTTTTCTAACTGTCCCATCATGTAAGGAGCCTACAGCCAATAAATAACACGATGATCACCATAGTCAGAATTGTAAAGGCAGCCACCAAAAGAAATTAGAAATCTTTAAAGATGTCTCTGGGATTTGGAGACATGGTAGCTTTAAAAAATTATTATTATGGGGATGACTGGGTGGCTCGGTCAATTAGGCTTAGGTCATGGTCTCACAGTTCATGAGTTCGAGCCCCGCGTCAGGCTCCTGTGCTGACAGCTCAGAGCCTGGAGCCTACTTCAGATTCTGTCTCTGTCTCTCTGCCCTCCCCTGCTCATGCTCGCTCTCTCGCTCTCTCTCTCTCTCTCTCTCTCTCAAATGTAAAATAAAACATTAAAAAAATGTTCTAAATAAATAAATAAATAAATAAATAAATAAATATTATTATGAGCAATTCAGAACTCTTTGACTTCCAGCCACATGCATATATTACTTTGATTTTTAAAAGCCGTTGAGTACCTGCTGTATGGCAAGCATTGTGTTAAATACCAGGTATTTAGAGATGATACCAGCCTTATAGCAGAAGCATCTACAGAAATAAATGATGCCGATTTAGGAGCCCTTCCCAGAAATGTGTTTGTGTAAATTGGAAGAGAGGAAGCAGGGCAGGGAATCACACTTCACAGCTTGGCCGATTTGGCCAACCGATTAAAACTGTTGGTATAGAACCGCCACAGAGGTGAATTAGGACAAGCCTTTAGGACTTGGGGGCTTGGAGACTTGACATGGTTCCTTTAGATTGATAGTATTCTAGGCAGGCAGATAGAGTTACTGACAGTTTGGAGCTGTAAGGGTCCTTAGAGACTCTATCCAATCCTTTCATTTTACAAACAAAGGAGGCTTGGTTGTGGCAGAGCTGATCCTTCTGATTCAATCCTTCTGATCGCAAGTTTAGTAATAGATAAAAGGAGCTCCACGTTAAGACGCCCTTCCGAGCACAAAAATCAACATCGTTCACATATCTGCTAAGGGCTACTCACCATACTGGCCACTTCATGTGTGTTATTTAACTTCATCTCCACAACAGCAACATGAGGTAGGCTACACCCATATTAAATGTGAGCAAACTGAGGTTTAACAATTTTAGATAATTTGTCTGAAGTTTAGAATTAGACACAGGGCCTGGACATGAAAGAGTCTGTCTGACTTCGAGGTTCATGCCCTTTGTTTTCTGGCCCATAATTTGGTACCCTGCTGACTGAGATAAGAGCTACACATCCCTATATTGGCGACCAGAGGTAAAAATAATGACCATTTCATATTACATGATTGAGCATATCAACATGATCCACTAATAAGGGAAGCATGATCCTGGCACTAAGCAGGGCTCTTTGATCGGCTTCTCTGCTCCCCCATGGCCCACCCTGGGGGAGGGTCTGTGACTTGCCCAGCCATCCATCTTAATTATGAGGGACCCCAGGAGCCTTTGAGTAGCCCCAAGCTATTCTGAGGAAAATAAACAAGAAACAGAAATAGGGAGGGGAGATAGAAATGCTCACTGATTCTAAAAGATTTATACTGACAATATCCCAGGGAGCTTATGAAATGTATTTTTTCCTTTTTTTTTTTTTTCTTTCTTGAGACGGAAAAGCTGCTGATGAAGAGATAGCTCTCAACTACAGTTTCATTGACAGTGAAAATACTTTAAGCTCAGGCTCTTATTGATAGTCCAGTTGCACAAAATAAAATTCATATAAACATCATCTCACATATTAGAACTGGAAAAATAATCCATCTTCCAGTCAACTTTGAAAGAGTCCCGTTATTGAGCTACTGAATTACAAGGACAGAGTTTACATGTGTTTCCACACCCAGGAGGGAAGAACACTGGTGCACAAGAGGCCCAAGTCCAGCACCTGCGGTATGATTTTCTCCTGGGAACTTGAATTTCCCAGGGTGGGGTATGCGTGCACGTGCACGTAATCTTTCTGAGAAGAGGAGAACATCTCCTTCATCTTGCCCACATTCTTTCCCTCAATAGCTCAAACACCTGTTTTCAGTATGACTTTTCACCAACCTGAAAACATCCGAGTACGATCTCAGACCAGGCACAGTTGTTGCTTCCATATGTGTGACATGCTGCCTTCATCCTAAACTCAGACCATGCCCCGAAGTATCTAGAGCAAGACTGTGCCCCAAGACATGCTTCCAGGACTCTCATCTACTCTGGATAGACACACATCAATCTGGTATTGGATACCCCAGTCAATTCCAGAGTCTATCCCCAACATGGCACCTTTGCTTACAATAGTAACAATCTAAACATGTCACATTTGCATTTAGTCACATCCCTGCTTAGTGTAATTAGTACTATAAGATGAGGTCAGGTCAGTATTGATCCCCACCATTCCCCTACCATACCAGATTAACCTTCCTGAAGCACCACTCTGATGATGTCACTTGCCTGCTCAAAAACCTTTCCAAACATAGAAGTGAATACCTCCAGCCAGGAATGAAATGTCCTGTATGGCCTTGCCCCACACTCGCTCCCCTAGTCTTCCTTATGCCTCAGCCTTGTCTTCAGGTAGTACCCCTCTGCAGCCAAGTGCCTCTACACATTTTCTACATTTATGCCTTTACTCCTCTTCCCTCAAGCCCCGCATGGCTGGTTCTGCCAATATCTTTGTTTTTCTCTCCCTTTAAGACCTAGCTCAAAGGTCATCTTCTTTATGAATCTTCCCAACTGAACCTAATGTCTCCTTCCTGGAGCCTCCCAAAGTGCCTTACCTGTAGATGTCTTATGACTTTATAACCTCTGCTTTTGATTGTAGTTATTACAGTGATCTCATCACCCCTACTGGACCTGGAGTTCCTTAAAAGCCAACACTGTGTCTGGTTTATGACTGTGTCCCCAGGGCAAAGCCAGTGCCTGGATGTTTGCTCAACAGTGGAATCCAGTAAATGAAATTTGAGGGCAAGAAAGAGTGAACAGGGAGCCAGTGAACAAATGGATTTGGTTCAGTACCCCACTGCCTTCCTTCTTCTCTTCCTCCCCCTCTGAGTTCCTGAGCTGTACAGCTTGGCCACAATGCACCCTGATCATGTTTTAAGATAAGGGATACAGTGGGATAATGAGAAACATATAAGGTAAAGAGCACTGGTTAGGAATCCAAACCCCTGGAGTTTGATTTGGAGTTTCAAATTAAGATGTTGGACAAGTCATTTCTCCATTTTGACCTCTAGCCTGCTTCTTTAGGAAAGTTAGGGCATCATATTACGTGACCTTTAAGTCCTGTCTAGTTCTGATATTTGATTCTATTCCCTTTCTTCTACCTCTGTACCCATGACAAGAATACCTCTCCCGTTGTAAAACAGAGTAATAGTATAGATTATTTACTGAGGGTTGTAGAGCACTTTCCGCTGGCCCATCTGCCATGCTGAAACTTCCCAACAATTACAAAGGGTGCAGTTTGCCATGCTGACCCCTGGTCCCCAGTCCAGCTCAGAAACAGTCTTGCACTGACCTCATCCTGATTATAACTGGAAGTCACATTTATCTACTTCCAGAATATTGCAAATCTCCAATTCCTGACACAATACCTTCTCCTTAAAGAATGCTTCT
The DNA here is from genome assembly GCF_018350195.1 of Panthera tigris. Classification (NCBI taxonomy): domain Eukaryota; kingdom Metazoa; phylum Chordata; class Mammalia; order Carnivora; family Felidae; genus Panthera; species Panthera tigris. The sequence goes on from NC_056662.1 coordinate 115,731,587, forward strand.
GGTAGGGATCCCTTCTTTCATCTGATTCATTCTCTACCGCTGACTGCTAGTTCATTTACCTACCTGGTAAATTGGGTTGTCTGTAGAAGGAGACCAGCTTGAAGTGCTCAGGAGTGGTTTAAGAGGGCTGAGCACTCATTAGCTGGTTCCCACTGGAGGAGTCAGGAATCTTGGAATAGTCTTCCACTGCAAAAGAAGCAGCATCAAATGGTCCAAAACTTCAGTGCAGAAGTGTCACAAGTGAAATTAATGCATCAGAAGGAATGCCTGGAACAATAAAATGGTGCTGTGCTTTTATGCTGACAGTAATCCCCATGAATACAGGTTTCTTGTAGATCACTTGGCCTATACTACTGGAATTAGGGTTGGCTTGCCCCAGAGGCACATTTTGCCACAGGCACGGCACCAGAGAGGATTTGTAGGGCTTTCTTTATGGAGACCAGTTACAAATCCACATGACGCATAGACTCAAGAGCTGAAATGGATCTTAAGAGATTATTGAGTTCAGCCAACCCTTCTCACTCGGTTTTATAAACGAGAAAACGGAAACCTGAGAAAGTTAATGCTTTGCACAAGATCACTCAGCTAGTAACCAAAGGAGCATGAGCTGTGAACTTGACTACTACATAATAAGTGACCCAAATGCTGCCTCTCCAAGCCACCCACCTGTCAAGGAAAACCTTGAACTGGTCAGAGTTATTTGAGATTGTAGAGCCAATCCATACATTCCTGAGAAACTCTAAATTGGCCATAAATTGAGTGCTAAGTTGGCTTGAATGTGATATGGAGAACTCAGCTTTTATTTAAACTGTGACCTGTAGGGTGGCCTGAGATGCCCCAGAGCGTGCTTTGGTTTGTAGGGTTTGGAAACACCCTACATGGATGTTTACAAAATGGCACTAGTGTCCTGGCTCCATTCTTGGCACATTTTGGAGGCAGCGACTATTTAGGCTGTCCCTGTAGACCAGGCTGTAAATCCATCAGAACATCTTAGCATCTGGGTTGGGTTTCTCATGCTGGTTATTCTATGGGGATTAGGTAAAACCCCCTATTTTTCTCCAGTTGCCTGTGGTGAGACTTTGTTAATCGTGCCTATTGGCTGACAAATAATCTGTAAGCTATCATCTCTACTTTAACTTAGAAGACAGTTGAAATCAAGTAATTGATGATTTAATAGGGGCCTTCCTCTCCACCCAGAACTGGGTAAAGTACTCCCCATGCTTATCTCATATAATCTTTATACCCACCCTTTGATATAGGTGTTTTCATTGCCATTTTACAGATGAAGAACCTGGGACTCCAGTACATAGAACTAGTAAGACAGGGAACTAAAGTGAGAGCCTTAGTAAGTCCAGAATTACCATTCTCTTGCTTCAGGCTTTGCTTTTCACAAAGATGATCTAAGAAAAGGGAAAGAGGGTTGTGTTTATGTGAAGAAGGTGAGAAAGGCCTATACCATTGCTGACTTTGGTGCCATTGGTCTCTATATCCTGCCACGGAGATGCTGCTGGTGCTCCTATCTGTACACACCTGCAGAGTCACCTTGTCTGTCTCTTGCCAGGCTCCTTCCTGCTCCTCAACACCTCAGCAAACTCCAAGCACACCATCCTGAGCCCATGGATGAGGAGCAGCAGCGAGCACTGCAGCCTGGCTGTCTCAGTGCACAGGCATCTGCAGCCTTCTGGGAGGTATGTCGCCCAGCTACTGCCCCACAACGAGGCTGGAAGAGAGATCCTTCTGGTACCCACTCCGGGAAAGCATGGGTAAGTCCCTCCCCATGTCCAAAACTGATGATATAAAAGGCCATTTGGCTTTTGGCTGCAAATTTCCAGAGTCTGTGACATCTACTTAAAACTCACAGTCATCTTTCAATGGGTAGGGTCCAGATTGAGCCATTATTGCTAATATTCCCAAGGCAGTGTCTCAGGCACTGTTCTGTAGGGCCCTTTGGCTGCCCAGGCTGGTGGTCTTTCCAGAGGCCAGAAGACCAGCTGGCAAAGTGGGCATTTAACGAGTGGGTGTTAAAGGTATTTATTTCCCAAAGTACAGATGGAGCCAAGAAGAAAACAGCCAAGGGGAGTGTTAAAAGGCCAAAATGAAAGTAATTTAATATGCTGGAAATGGGATTTTACCATCAGGACTTGAGCAGGTAGGGAAAGAGCAAATCATTGTAGCCACCTAAGCAGGTCGTGTGTGGGACCCCAGAGCAGAACTGGTCAGGGATACCACAGTGGTATCAATTCAATAGAGATTGGAACAAGCTTCATTCCAGAACCTCTGAGGCTTACACAATACTGAAATCACACCAGATACCCATGTCTGTGAGCTCCTCAAGCTTCCAGAAGATATTCACTTGCTTACTCAGTGATCCACTGGGCCTCTAGAAGTAGTCACATTGGAAAGCAAATTTGAACCAGGGTATCTCTGTGCATACCTTTTTTTTCTTATTCCATAAGAATAAATGCCATAAAACCCCACTTTTGAGGGGCCCCAGATATGATTAGTTTATAATCAAGGGTGAAAGATCTTTCTTTGTGGCATGTTTACAGAAGATAGACTTCAGATTTCTATCTAAGCTTAAAGTTAGCTTCTTTCTAAGAAAATATCTTTCAGAGGAGTCCCATCCGAACAGTGATGTTACCCATTGTTTACCTCCATGGTGTGCTGGGTCAGGAGGGGATAGCCTGTCTACTGCTTTTCCAAAAAGCTCTATGGCCTCCTTAATAATTTCTTGAAAATCTCCACCCTACTCTCCTACTGCTGACTCATCTGTATTTAGCTGTGCTTCAAAAAACTACAAGCTCCTACAGTCCCAGGAGGAATAAAATCTTAGCTTCAAGAAGGATGTTGTCCCCATACCTAAACCCTATATCCATCTTCATGCCTCTGAAATGGGAGGGTCCATCCAGCCAAGTACCAAGTACCAAGTACCTCTGGTACCAAGTACCAGTACCAAGTGCCTCTTCCTATGTTCTCCAGAAGTTAGGAATGTTGGGTGTCCAGGCTGCCTACTGTTTTAGATGAGCTGTCCTTGGGGCCGAACTTCCTTCCAGCATGGCCTCCCTTTCTTGGGAGAAGCCCAGATGGTAAGGCCTCCCATCCATGGGCAGGGTGGGTACTGGCCTCTGCTGCCATGCCATCCTGTAGGCGTCTGCCCAGTCTCATGAACTTGACTTCTGCACTCAGCATTCTTGCCCCACCAATCCTGGAAGAGACCAGACAGCACTGCTCAAGGCTGCTGAGAATTCAGACCATCAATCTGTTAAAGTGTGTGGTTGGAGGCTGGGACTCATTGATGTCACAGGGTGAAGTGGAGTTCAAAGTCTCCCTGAAGTGCAGGCTGAGAATGTGCATGCATGTGAAGGAAGAGTGCCAGAGGGATTTCAGTGCTTTCTGAGTAGCAGAGCCTAGTCCCCTGGATAGCATGGTTTGGAAGACCACAGCTCCTCCCAGTGACTAGCCATGGGGTCTTGCAAAGACGTGTCCCCTCTTTATCTTCCTATGCATGCAACTACCTGGTGAGTTCCCACTTAACAAATGAGAAAACTGAGGCAGAGAGAGGAAATAGGAAGTGATATGGCCCAAAGTGGACTCCAGATCTCCCTTTCTCTCATTAGTGCACTTTCCAGGAAACCCATAGCCTCTCAGCAGGAACTCAGAGGGAAAGGGCAGGGTCAGGGAAAAGGAAATGGAAGGTGAAAGAACCTTACAAAAGAGATCCACTAGATCCTCTAGATTTGAGGCAGATGAGCACAGGGGGCATATGATGGCCACCTTCCCTTCATAGACAATGAGAATAGGGAAAGGAAGACAGCACAGTGTGGGCAGGCTGTGATTCTCCCCAGTCTCAAGGCCCATCATGCTAGCCATTGCATTTTTTCCCAGAGCGACTCTCCCACTGTAGGAATTGGCCTGCCCCCTGGAAAGTGGGAGTTGAAGCAGGAGAAAGGAAGCAAGTGTGCTGTGGCAAGCCCCCTGACTTGATGCCTTTGCTTGGGGCTGCCCTACATCTACAGGGCCTTTGCCTTAGGCTGAGTTCCAGGCATCTCTGTGTAGAGACATTCTCCCTTAGTCCTGACAGAGCCATCTTGGAGTTTGGGGATGAGCAGGAGTGGTTCCAAATTGAAACTAAAGATGCCTGAGACAGCCTCCCCACCCCTAACAAAATCGATGTGGTGAGGGTAGAAGGTGGCAGCTGAAGGGGCAGTCCACAGACTGTCCTGATGCATGGAGGAGCTGTGCTGCCCCAGGCATCTTGGCAAGCTGCAGGGCACAGGCACTTGTTCAACACTTCACAGAGCTCTAGGTATTTGTGTAGAGTTGGATCTGGGTTGCTCAGCCTCAGCACTATTGACATCTGGGACCAGACAATTCCTTCTGTGGTCACTGTCCTGTGCATGGCTCCCCAGCTTCCCAGGCCTCTACCCACTGGATGCCAGTAGCATCTCTCCTGGTCATGGCAACAAAAATGTCTCCAGACATTGCCATATGTCCCCTGGGGGGCAAAATTGTCCCCTTTGAGAACTACTGAAATAGCTAGAGAATTTTAGAGCTGGGAGGAACCCTGAGATTTACCTCAAGATTCAACCTTGTCAATTCTCAGGAGTGGGGACTGAGGCCCAGAATGGGAAAGGGACTCACTCCATGTCATGTGATGAATGCCAGTGTTGGTAGACAGGTGTCTTCAGCCCTACACTCAAGTCTGTGTGCCAACCACTGTACTGATTCCTCAGTTACATAGATCTGTAAGGTGCAGTCTCTACCCTTGAGTAATAATAACTGCTATCAACACTTTTTAACACTTCCCAGATGTGACTTCCCAGTCAACACTGTGCACTTTACGTGTATTTTCTTATTTAATACTCACCAACACAATGAAGCAGTCACTGTTACTATCTTCCATTTCACAGATGGGGAAATTCAGTAAGATCAAACAACCTTCCCAAGGTCACTGGCTAGACAGGGTGCAGGAGGTCTGAACCTAAGCAGACTGACTTCAGACTATTTTTGCCCGTTGCTGGAAGAGCTCAATTAGGCCGTGTTGCTGCAGCAAAAAAATCAGTATTCTATGAATCAAAGCCCTCAGTTTAGGTCCTAGTTCACTATTCCTCAGTTTGGAGAACCATTACTCATTGGGTACTTTCTATTTGTTAGGATCATACAGGTGCTAGATACAAAAGACTAGCCTTTGATGGTCTATGAAAGGATTTTCCATGAATGAGCTCTATGACTTCAGGGTGAATTCCACCCCTACTAAACCTCGGTTTCCCCATCTGTGAAGTGAGGATGATGATGCCAGCCCTACTCATGTGGTGCTGTGGAGTTAAAGGAATAAAAGACGTAAAGGGCTTTTCACACTAAGCAGGATGCACATGTAAGAGACCATTATTTAATACCCTAATCTGCTCTGTTCTGCTCAGAATTGGGGAGCACAAAGGACTAAGACTCATCTGCTCTCTGATTGTGGGGTTGGTGGCAATCTCAAGGATCCTTTGGTTTTGAGGTCCTTGGCACTTTGCCTCACTGAAGTTCAGTCCCTTTTATGTCGGAGACGACCCGACAACATAGTGCTCCGAGTGGTGAGGGGGACACAGTGAAATCCTGGTGGTGATGACAGTGATAATTACAAATGGGGCTGGCTTCCTCTCAGGACAGAACATGGGTGGTTTGGGGACTGCTATTTGCAAAACAACATTCTCCATTTGTAGTAACAAGGGAGGAAAGTGTCATAACACAGTCAGCTGGGGAGAGCTTGACTCATAGGAGTGGGCTGGGGAAGGACAAGCCTGAGGCCACTGAGTCCCCCAGACACCAAGTCGTGAGTACGAAGTGCAACACTGGGGGAGCAGCAGCCTGCCTGGAGACACCGGAGGCAAGGACAGGCAGTGGGGGAGCCCCAGCAGCTGCTCCCTTCCTTGCCTCCTGGAAAGCAGCCACATACATGAGGTCTAGTGAATCACAGAGCATGAGCGCCCGCCTCTGCCAAGGAGGCCTGGCTTTGGCCTGGGTCTCCCAGGGGATGCAAAGTGATGAGTGCTTGGCCCGCTCATCTGCTCATCTGCCCTGCCAGAATGGCCACAGGAGCACGGAAGCGGAGAAATGCTCTGTCAAACAGCCCAGCCCTGCTGGCCACAGAATCCAGCAGGCATAGGACATCTTAACTAGAAGTCAGAGGTTACAAAGTCCCCATGAATTGAATGAATATGATAATCCCTATTTAGAATGGTGAGCTGTGAAATGGCATAAGGAAAATGGTTCATGCTGTGCCAACCATATTAGGTACTTAACACATGCTAGATGCTTTCCAGGGTATCCATCCCTCTAACAACCATGGATCCTGTGCCTCCCATGCAGTAGGTGTTGGAAATACGCAGCCAAAGAGGGCACAGGCACAACCTTCAGGGAACATACAGTCCAGTAAGGAGGATTCAGCACGTGCTTGTGCAGATGGCTTTAAATGGGGGCCCAGAGATATTAAGGAACAGAAGTTGCCAGTGTGACATTGGTGCCCTCCTGGACTCAGGACCCCAGGCTCAGGGGGTCGGGGTGTTTGGGGTTGTAGGAGTGCCTTCTCAGTTCCTTCCTGGACACCCGAGCACACACCTTTCTCCTGCAGCCTTGGGTATCCGGGGACTTTATTGTGTGTGACCAGAGCTACACAGTGTGTAGAGGGAAGAATTGGGCCCTGAGGGGATACAAGTTGCCAATCATTTGAATTACTAATACTTGAAAAGATGCTTTAAACCTAAAGGATCTGGGGATACTCAGGCTTGAGCCACGATAAGCTGTCAGGGCCATTCTGTAGCACAAACAAGGTTCATCACAGAAGGTGGCCAAGAAATAAGGCTCCCCTCAGCACAAAGCTTCACCTTTCTGCAGGGTCTTAACCCCTACCCTCAGAGGAGACCTGAGTTCCTTCTCTCTTGTCCACTGGGGATGCCAAGGCCCTGAGGGGTGACGTGACGTGATGAAGGACAAACTTTGAGCTCTTGGTCCTCCGGAGCCCTGCTTTCTTGTACTCTCTTCTATCTCCTGGCTGAACAGCTGCATCAGGAAATTCTCAAGCTCACTGCCTTCAGCTTAAGATCCGCAGCCACCCACCCCCTGTGAAGAAAACCCTATGTCCGTGCTGGGTACCGACACAGCTGCCATATTTATTTAGACCAGTCAGTTCTGGCCAAAGATACCAGCTTTAAAACCAGAACAATCCTAATGGGAGAGCTGCCAAAGTCATTTAATTCAAAGCAATATTGACTTGTGGGTGTGGCAGTGCTGTGTCAGTCCTGGCTCCCCTGCTAATCTTCGGCTCTTCCCAGCCTCAGTTTCTTCCCTTCCCAAGGAGAGATTCCAGCTGCATTCTGTCCCCTTCCTCATCCTGCAAGGCCAGCTGCCTCACCTCAGGTGGTCACTGAGGACTGGGGTAGCAGGAAACAATTTTCCCCACCCCGGAGTCCTGCTCTTTGTTCCCAGCCTAGCTTACAGGACAGTTACCCCCTCTTGACGCAGAGACCTTCTGCTGCAAATGTACAGAGCCCTGAATTCTCCTGTAAATAGACCGAATGGTCTCAGCAGGCTGAGCGAGGGATAGGCTTCAGGCAGGGCAACATGGAAAGATGCCACTAGGCATGTGCTTCTGAAAAGATGCCTGACTGCCAAACTGTGCCGGATTTAACTTCAGTTGGCCCAGGGTGGTGTGGCAAGTCTGGCCAACACGGGGAGATCAGGGGCCTGTGGCATTCAGCACCCTCCAGCCAAAGTCCTCCTCACATCCTGCCTGCGTGATAAACGGGATCGAGAATAAAAAAGGTGATCATTTATTGAAATTGATGCCCTCAAGTGGCAGTGTCACAATGATTTAATTTCAGACCCAGCATTTTCTCCCTTTCAAAGTCATTCAGAGTGTCGCTTTTCTCTTTTTCCCCTTGGTCTGAATAACACACTAATAAATATACAATAAGGGCTTTAATGTCCGGGTGATTTACACTAAAAAGAGAGAGCCATTTAGAGGCTTTAAAGACAATTTTTAAAAGCCTTAACACCCACACCCACGCTTGTCAGGTGCATATTTCCAGGACACCTGGTCACGGGAATAGTCACACAGGTTGTGGTTCTCCGAGCATGAGACTTGGGTCTTTAGTGTGCTTGGAAGTAGCTCCCACACACAGTGTGAGTTTAGGCAAGTCTCTGACTGTCTATGAGCCTCAGCTTTCCTATCTGTAAAATGGTAATAATTGGCATGCCTCATGAGGTTGTTGTGAGGATTAAATTAGATGACATGCAGAACAGGTGCTAATAGTGCTTTGTTCCTGCTCCTGGCGGCCCCTCGCAGGGGCAGAGGAGCAGGGCTGGCCTTCCTCCAGGAAGCTCAGGGCTGTGTGGGATTGGGTATGAGGACAGCCACAGTTTCACACCCCCTATCCTCAGAGTGACTGCTTGTGTTCCCTAAGTTGGGCCCCAAAGGACCAGTCCCATTGGCTGTGCTTGGATTCGCTGTATTTCTCATCCCTGTGAATAGTATTGTTGAAGCAACTACTGAAATGTTAGTCCTCTCTAGAACATTTGGATTTGAAGCCATTAATATGATAGGTCTCAAGCTTTGGTGGTACAAATCAGAACCACCCATTTTATAAAATTTGTATAGCTTAGTCCCATGCAGAGTGATTCTGATTTTATTCATCTTGGGAAGGGGCATGAGCATGAGTATGTCTAGAAAATGACACAGGGATTCTGGTGTGCATCAAAAATTAGGGATCATGGCAAATACCTCACCTTAAATTAGTTGATTACATAAGCTGGTAACTATCTACAATCATTTGCTAAATACTAAAGACAGAAGGTTGGAAGAAAGCTAAGAGAAATGAGATACACTTGTGTGCAGGGTGTAGTGTCCTATTTCCCCCTCACAGATACACATGCTAGTTGACAAGGTTTCCCCCTGTGGCCTGATTCTGCCTGTGTGGTCCCCATCTGGAACAACTGGGTAAATCCAAGGCTATTTAAGGTACTGGTCTCCACCAGTGCATCTACTCAAGACACATCTATCATTCTCTCTCCAGAATTACTGTGGCTTTTAAGGCCATAGGGGACTAGGAAGAATACAGGGTGGACTAGAGAAAGCTGGACTTTTCAGAGTCAGAGAGATTCTCTATCCATCCATCCATCCATCCATCCATCCACATCCATCCATCCATCCATCCATCCATCCATAGCCACATCCATCCACCTACCCACCATCCATCTCTAGTCTTCAGAATGTCATGTGTTGACCTTCATGTAGGTCCCACGTTGACATTGGAGCATGGCACTCCTTTTTGTTCTCGGGGGATAGATACTATGCTGTTAGCATTCATAGCAACTCTGTACAGTGCACGTTCAGGTTCCAAGGTGCACCAACTACAATCAGCCCAGCAACTCATTTCATCTTCATTTTGATCTGTGTCATATATTATTTTAAAAAATTTTTAATGTTTATTTTTGAGAGAGACAGAGACAGAGCATGAGAAGGGGAGGGGCAGAGAGAGAGGGAGACACAGAATCCGAAGCAGGCTCCAGGCTCTGAGCAAGATCGTGACCTGTGCTGAAGTCAGACGCTTAACCGACTGAGCCATCCAGGCACCCAGTGTGTCATATATGTTATTATCCTCATTTTACAGATAAGTAAACTGAATCTCAGAGAGGTTCAATGATTTTCCCTTTGTTATGGGGAAGCACATAGAGAAACACATATCTTTTGGGTGCTTTTTTTTTTTTCTGGCTCTTGTTGTTTCCACAAGGAGGCATTGTACTGGAACCCTGATATCATGTCTGACTCTGAAAAAACTGGCACCTGTTCTTATCCAGTCAAGTAAAGCTCTTCTCAAGAAGACTCAGCTGATATTTGGTCATCTAATTCTGAGCCAGAAGCCCTGAAGGTCGAGGCCTCAGGCTGTGTATCTTCTTACTCCTTGCACAGGATGCTTGCCTGGCACAGCATCTGGCCCATAGTAAGTGTTCTTTGTTAGGTGCATGGACACCAGGTCAGTTTATGGTAATCTATGATGCAACTCTTCTTAAACCTGAGCTCTGAGTCTAAGACTTAAAGCCCAATCCGAGATCATAGAAGAGTCTCCAATCAATAAGAAGATGAAAAGTATTTTGTTCCCACCTTTTGCCCCCGCCCAGGGATACATGTATAATCCTCTCTGGGGTTCAGGAAGCAGCTGTCAGAGTGCACCTCAACTGTGAAGGTTGCCACTAAGTACAAAGGACAATTCCTTTCCTGGCAGGTACAACTTTTGCTCATGATTGCTTTCATTGATGGGCGTCAAGAAAAATAAATGAAAAGACCATCGGCTTCTGCCAGTTTTGACCTTTGAGATTTGACAGCCTAGGGCTTGTAGGAGGGCTCTTTTGAGCTGGTTGCTTTCCTTTTTCCACTCTGCCCCGGATATTTGATGGATTAAACACTAGGAAGTTGAGAGAATGTGAATACCTCTAACCCCTTGGCTTGTCAGAATGACATCTTGGAAAATCCCATAATGATAAATGTACGTTGTATGCAAACCTGATTGGTTTCATCTAAGAAGTGTTTGTTGACCCTCACCTTTTCCCAGTGGGGAGGGAGATATTAAAAATAGGTAGAGGAATTTAGGGGCACCTGGATGGCTTAGTTGGTTGGGTGTCTAACTTTGGCTCAGGTCATGATCACACAGTTCATGGGTTCAAGCCCCACATCGGGCTCTGTGCTGACAGCTCAGAGCCTGGAGCCTGCTTCAGATTCTGTGTCTCCCTCTCTCTCTGCCCCTCCCCTGCTGGCACTCTGTCTCTCAAAAATTAATTAAAATGTTTAAAAAAATTAAAAGAAAATAGGTGGAGGAATTTAGGTAATAAACCATTAACGTCAAGCAATTCACTCATTCATTCCATCAGGCATTCTGTCAACAAACGTTTATTAGTCTTGGTTGAACTCTGATGGCTCATCCTGCCTTCAAGGGGCTCACAGTGAGGTTTAGTGTTAGGTGACAAGGGACGGCTGTGATGCTGTGGGGAAAGGGCTATAATGAGTTTATGCATAGGACATGTGCAGAGGGGTGTGGAAGAGTGTATGCATGAGTGTGCTGCTGGCTGGTAGGCAAGCTGGCCCAGAGAAGACAGCTTGAGCTGGCTCTGAAGGGAGGAGGGGCAGCAGTCAGGGGGGAAATGAGCCAAAGGCATGCATGCATGGAGGGACCATGTCCCAAGGCCCAGCAGCTTGAGAAGTAGGTGGTGCTGGGGCTACATGATCACTTAGCCAGTCTGCCCCCATCCAGTCTCTCAGAGTTCTCACACTTCGTACGAATGTGCCTCTGGCTTGCGTAGTAACAGTACCCATCCCCTCCTCACCAAGGCAGTCTCCAAAGAGAAGTCTCATCCCTGGACCCCCTCCCCCACCTCTTTCTGTAGCATATGTCCTTCTACAAATACTCAAAAGATTTCACCCCAAATCCAGGCTCTTTTCTGACTTTCTCTCCCTCTATTAGTTTCTTCCTCCCTAGTGAGGACTCCAGATTCCTATAGACAATCCATCCACGCACACAGCTGATTTCTGCCCCAGCACAAGTGGACTCAGGGCGCAAGCTATTTACACTTTTTGGCTACAGTTGGCTCAGACTCTAGGACTTTTCTGTCACCTCTCCCCTCCTCTTCCTTTGCAGCAAGAGTAGCTAAGGTGATTATTCCTTATGGATTGCCCTCCACTCCCGTCTCCACCACAGAGACCCTTACTCATTCTGCAGTATCCAGTTCAGTGTCTCCTCTGATTCAGATTCCATGGATGGCATCAGCCTGTGGCCTTGTGATGATCCAGCTACAAGGCCCTCTCCCCCACTAGTCAACAGGGATCCAGCATCCTTCCTTTCACTGCTGGCCCTCAAGTGCCAGCATGCAAAAGATGGGGAAAGAGTGAAGCTGCTGGCCAGGATGAGCAGGAGCTCACCCCACTTCTTCTGCTCCCCTTAATTTGTATAATTATAATAATGGAAAGGAAGAAGAGTGTTGTAGTCCATTCTGGCTGCTATAACAAAATACCAGAAATGATAAAAATCTATTCCTCACGGCTCTGGAGGCTGGAAATATAAGACGGGATGCCAGCAAGGTCATGCTATAGTGAGGGTCCTCTTCCTGATTCACTGTTGGCACTTTCTCACTGTGTCCTCACATGGTGAGAGGGGCCAGGGAGCTCTCTGAAACCCCCTTTATAAGAGTGCTAATCCCATCCATGAGACCTTCACCTTCATGACCTAATCACCTCCAGTGGCCTTACCTCCTACTGCCAACATTTTGGGTTAGGTTTCAGCATAAGAATTTGGGTCCGAGTTGGGGGAGGCACATTCAGACCATAGCAAGAAGAGAGGGATAGTTGCTTGGAATTTACTCAGTGGTGCCAAGCATTGTTCTAAGTGCCTTCCACGTGTCATGTCACTTAATATTATGCTCACTGCCATTCAATGAGGGAGGCAATTTCATTACCTGCATTTTACAGTGAGGAAGCTGAAGTTCAGTGAGGTTAAGTAACTTGCCCAGGGTCACACAGCTAGTAAGGAGCAGACTACATCTGAAGCCAGTCTAGCTCCACAGTCTATACTCCTACCATGCTCCCGGCCTCCCTATCACCAACCAGTAATTAAGAATATATTATTATTTGTGTATGATGATACATATGTAACATATCATCACTGTATAGTCTTCATAAATACCTAGCTACATATTTTCTGTGGTATGTATATAATCCTTCCCATCCAAAAATAGAGGGCAAAGTTCTAAGGCTTTTGGCCCAAGGAAGAACATTTTGGAAAGTGGCCAGCCTTAAGAATAGGAACTAGAAAGCCTGCCCTGCAGAAGGTTATATATAGAAAGTCCAACATGGTCCCAGCTTCCCTGTTTCCTGAAGATCTAGGCCAATCCAGGCCCCCTTGCCTGGGGAGGCCAGGTCTCTGTCTGTGGTGAAGGAGGCAGAACGAGGTGATGAAATTATCTGCTCTTTTAGTTGTAACGCAGAGTCCAGGCCACCGGTGTCGATGGCGGCTGAGTAAAGAAACACCATGAGCTGCATAATAGCCCAGCTCCACTTTGCATTCACTCCAGGCCTCAAAGCAAACCTCCCTATGTTTCATTACCTGGCCTGCTTCTGAGTTTTCTTTTTTCCCCTTTGTTTTGTTTATAGTACCACACTCACATGTCTAGATAAACTCCTTGTTTTTATAACAGAAATGCATTTTCTTATGGTTCAGAGCCTTAGTTAAGAGCCATATCAACCATGGGACTTTGCATTTAAAAGGCTTTACAAAATCTACATGCGGATTTGGTACAATGTCTATTCCTGAGATGATCTTACATCACTAAGCTCCAAGAAGGAGTCTTCCCACTGTTGTCAAAATGCTGATCGCTTTCCCTCTGTCAATGGGTACATCTTGTGGTTGTGAGAAAGGGGAGGGCACGCAGTGAAGGCCACAGCTTTTCAAGAGGGAGCAGGCTGGGCCCAGGGCATAGGAACTGCCTGTGAGATATTCACCCAAGGACTTCAGGTTACCCGAGCATCGGGGGCCTCCCCGCACCTCTCAGGGCAACTTAGAACAAATGACTGGCACACAGTGGGAATCAAGAGAGGGCCGTGAGCCATGTTGCTTCCCTCGTGGCCCTACTTCTAGACTCAGATTTTGTTCTTCTCTGTCATATTATACTGTGGAATGTTCCTTGAAGTCTTTGAGAACAATAACCTCAGTGACTCCTCCTGGGCATTAGGAAGTCCCAAAATAGAGCAAGTCAAGAACTTGATAAGAGAACTAGCAGGTGAACATTGCACGTTGCTAATCTCCTGCTTCAGATCCTTCAGTAAATCCCTGTGGATCTCAGGATCGAGTCTGAGCTCCTTTTCAGCATGGCACACGACCCCAATCTGGCCCTCCCCGTCTTGAGCTTACCCCATTCCTTTGGACCCATGCTTCATTTATAATAAGCTGTTCACAGTTTTCCTAACTGAAGCCAGCAGTTTCAACCTCTCTTCCTTCCCCCACCTCTCGGACCACCAAGTGCAATCTTTCCCCTCCTTCAAAAAAGAATCTCTTAGCTCTCAAGCCTTTCCTGGGACTCCAGACCCAGTCCAAGCAGTGTTGATTATACCATCCTTTACACCCACTTCTGTAACTTGTTTCACATCTCTGTTACTGTTCTCAGCCCTGAGGCACATTTGTTCTTTTACAGGCATTTCTCACCAATTAGGCGTCCTAAGAATAGGGATGGGCATTATTTATCATTGCGTCTTCTCTGCCTTGCACAGAGCCTGACCCACAGAATATGTTCAAGAAATGCTTTTTAAATGAACAAACCATCAAATTAATTGGACCAGGAACTCTGAGAATTTGAGACACGGTTTTAAGAAAAAGATGCATCTGGAAAGCTCTTGACCAAAATCCCATCTCCATCCTCCATAATATCTCACTTCCTTCTACTCAACCCCAGGTATAATGACTGTTCCTCAGCCCACACCACTAAGCAAATGCTGGCATACATCAGCCTTGAAAAATAAGATGTTTCCCATACTTCCTGATAGCCCACTCTGGGATCATCTTAGCCCCTCCAGTTTTCCAGACAATTTCCTATATGCTTCCTGTGTGTTTTCTTATCTTCCACAAGAATCTTCTCCTTGGTATTCCCCCCTCCAACGTCTTCCTCTTCTTAGTTTACCTATATTTACATTCCCAGTTAAGCACACCGACTCCTGTTGAGTTTTTTTTTTTTATCTTTTCAGACAAGCTAGGATGAATTCCTATCGTGTTCTCTCCAACTATTCCTTAAATATTCCCTCCATTGTTTGTTTGTTTTTTTCCAGGACTAAAATCCCTCAATGACTGCATGAAATTCTATCATTTTTGTATTGGATGTTTACCTACAGGCCTCAGAGTGACTCCTCTGTCTGGACTTTTTTCTCCTGGTCACTTTCCCTAAGGAGCCTCTTGGTGCCCATTGAGTCTTCTCAATAGACACAGATGATTTTCATTTATAAAAATCCTCACATGTCTACCAACTTTCTTGATTAACTCTCTGCTTTCCTGTCTGACTTAAGGCTGGCCTCTTGGGTTTGGGGTCCTGGTGGCATCAGGTTCATTGTGTATGTGATTGAGCCAAGAAATTTGATGATTGGCAAAATGAGAGTCCAGATAGAAATAAAAACGTCTGTATTGCACTGTCCATGGTCCTTGAGTCCTTGGTCTTTTCCTGTGGCTGCCTCTCCAATTTCACATTCCCACATGACTATTTATGCTAATTTGGGTTAAAGGCATACTCTAGCCAGCAGAACTAGAAAAATATTTTAGACATAGACTCATCAAGCAGAAAATAATCTTAAAAGCCATTGAATCCAGTCCCTTTACCCTCACTCCAAACCAACGCAAGAGCCTCCTCCAAAGCTCATCTGACTTCAGCTTACCTGGTTCCAACCAATAGGATGCTCACCTCGAAAAGCAGACTGCCCCCTGTGAGGCAGCTTTTGCTGCCAGGAAGAACTTGCTAGTAGCCCACTGCCTTTGTCATCTTGAAAAGTTGTTGAATATCTCTCTGAAAAGTTGTTCAATTTCTTCAGGTCTCCTGTATCTCATCCATAAAATGGGAATAGTAATACCTATCTTACAGGAGCTTTTAACAGTGATAGCTAATATGCATTGAGTGTTTATCATCTTCTTAGCATTGAGGTATATAATTGAATTTAACACCACAATTTTCCTGTGAAGTAGTACTATGATTATGCATATGAGGCATCTAGGATAATTTGAGCAGATAGTGTTAGTTCCCTCTCCTATTTCACGATTATCTGGTTGATCTTATATTTGTCCTCTGGAATCACATAGAACAAGCCTACTTTCTCCTAACAAGGCAGTTTTCATTTCTTTGAGGATAGTTCTCATGTCTCTTCTTAACTCCCCTACCACCCCCTGCCCCCACCAGGCTAAACAATTTTAGTTTCTTCTACAGCATATTTTCCGGAGCCACATTCTTCCCATATGACCTTAACCACTGAAGTGGCCGGGGGGGGGGGGGGGGCAATTCTTCAATGATCTGGAAACCTCTACCCACCAGTGTAGCATAAGCTTGGCTCACTCTTCCCCTGAATCCTGCTGCATCCTGCTGTTTGAACCCCAGGCACCCTAAAGTTAGCAACCAGGAAGGCTGCTGGAGCATTTCATCAAAACCATTTTCTAGACAATTTGTGTCTTTTCTTCCCAATGGAGAATCCTCAAGTTTCTCTTGCAGGCAAAGGAGGCCTTTCTTGTTTGCTATTGACATTCCCAAAAATATCTGATTCATAAAGAAATTTAATTTTGTCCCCAGCTTTCACATCGTCTAGCTTTGTTTGTCATCCTTGTGGTCCGCCAGCTTTGCCCCTTTGTTCTCCTAATTGCCAGAGACATTTTTATACTGAGTAAATTGCATCAGGCTCACTGCAAAATGAATCAATTTGGGAAGAGTATGAGCTACACTGTTGTCTTAAGTGTGCATTAACATTTAGATGCGTTATTTAAAACGGGTCTGAGGTTAGTGCCAGGGAGATAGCTTCATGACTATTCTGACTCATTCTCTGCAGCCAGACTCCACTGAATGGAACTGAGGAACTCTGAAACCCATCTCAGCCCTCCATCCCTCTAGGGAGGGCTTGAACTAGGTGAGATATTTTAAGAGCTCAGATTTGGGAACTTGATTGACAAACTGAGTTTGACTTGGTGATCTCAGAGCAAAACACAGCCAAGCGTAGTAGACAATGGAGAGGAGAGATCCTCTTTCTCTCTCATCATACATCAGGCATGCACATGACATGTAGGTTTGAGTACAAATCACATGGCCAGAAGTCTTTGGCAGTAAAACAAAGCATGCACCAAAAAAAAAAAAAAAAAAAAAAGACACCAGCCAACCCTCTCTAGTATAAAACTTAAAACAATGTTCTGAAAGCCAGTGAATAGGAAAAGCTGCAATCCAGATGATCATGTGGTGATTCAATGAGCTAATTCTTTTATCATCAAGAGGGTCAGGTAATATCTCCATTAGTAGCAGAAGGTTTAAAAATTGGAGAGAGTGGCAACACCAGGACAATTGCCTGATTTATGCTTTTTCAATCACCTGGGCTTATAGCCTAAACTGGTAATGGACTCCATCCATCAAAAAATTATTCCATCTGGCATCCTGGTTTCTGAAGAAATCTGGACGTCCTCGTAGAGAATTGGCCAAATGATATAATGCGTGTGAAAGGCCTTAGCACAGTGCCTCAGTAAAAGGTGGTTGAATCTGTTTCGTTATGTTCAGAGATATGATGGTGCATTCGATACACAAGAGAAATAAAACATCAATTGTTTAATGCCATAATTAAGATTCTGAAATCCTGAGAAGTACAGCTATGAAGATCGTAAGGGTAGCACTTTCTCAAGGAGCTCTTCCCAGACACTTCTGTCCCTGGGCATCTCTTCTCTTTCAGCCTCTAAGGTCCTTTGTAAGTAACAGCTCCAATCCCATGGAAACTCACCAGCTTTGTGCATTTCTGCCCATTTTTCCCACTAGAGTCTGAACTTAGACAAGCATACTCAGTACTTTCATTTTGGTGTCCTCAAAGTCCAAAACAGTGTCTAACACAGAATCGGCATTCAATACATGTTTGTTGACTGAACAAGTAGAACTCAAAAATATTATCATGCTGTTTTCAAAGTTGAAGTAGATAAGGATATCTTACACCTTTCTGCTGGGAAGGCCTAAAGCAGTAGGATCCCTGACCAGAGATAGAAAACAACGCATAAAGACTACTACTGCCAACCAGTATATTGCCTTGAAATAACAATAGCTACCACTTGTATAGCACTTAATATACAGTGGGTATTGTTCTAAGTGCCCTAACCTGTATTTATTCATTTATCTTCACAGTAGTTCCATGAGGTGACATATCATTTTCATCCCCATTTTATGGATGAAGACACCGAACTTGTCAACAGTCCTACAGCTAGAAATGATTAGAGATGGAATCTAAACTCACAGGGTCTCACTCCAGAGCCATGACCACCACACTATATGATGTAATCTCTCCAAAAGAGATGTGAGAGGGGCTCTCCCCAGGCCTCCCCCAGGTAGATCACAGGTGGCCCCATCAGGTGGCATGTCAAATAGACAGGGGCAGACACCAGTGAGAAGAGACTGTCTTCTCTATGTTTCACCTGAAATGGCATCTCCACTGCCTACCCAGGGACATATATCATGCAGGGCAGAGAAGCAGGTCCCTTATTTCAGCTACCCTTAGCCCTGGGAGGAGGATGCTATGCAAAGCCTCAGCTATGGTATTGGTTTGGGGAAAATGAAATCAGAACCTTTGCAGGCTTTCAGTGAGAATAGGAGAGAAGTTCCCTGCATAGCCTGAGGACAGGAGTGGAGAGAAGGAAGAAGAGGCATGTCAGACCTGCACTCCATCCAATCCCCCTTTAAAGCCCTTAGTCCTTCTATTCATAGGTCAAATTGAATAACAAACCACTAAGCAGATGGACACATACATAATGTATTATTGGGTAAACTGAGGCAAGATGGAACTAACATAGTCTGCATGCATTCTGGCTGCTGAGCTGGGACCTAGACTCCAGCCCTCTCACTGCTGGAGCCCCTACTCAAATCCCTGGACCCTGCTCTCTCCTCCACCCTGCTCAGTCAGGCTTGAACTGGCCTTATACATCAGTGTGAATAGGATTCTCAAAAGCTTTAGAGGAAAAGTGAAAAGCATCTCTCTCTTTTCCAGTCAGTTTATGAAAATATCTTCCTCTAATTGAACTTTCCCCTCTTGCATATGCCTTTTGATGGCTGCATTTAATTGCCTTAAACATAAAGCTGCTATGATCAGAGACTTCAGAGTTACATATGCATCTTTTGTGCTGAAACTGTTTTACCATCTGGTTCTAAAGCAGCTTATAGGTTGATTTTGATAAGAGCAATGTAGGTCCCACCAGTCTTACTATAATTGGTTGTCTGCTTACATGATTGGGGAATGAAAATTATTTATTGATTCCTGATTCAAAAAGAAAATCAACAAATGTGTTTCCCACAACCACATGATTCCATTCTGACCCCTCTGTCTTGCTGAGATTATGCCCCCATGGCCCACCCCTTCCCCTCTTTCCATCCATGGTTGCCCTTCTCTTTGTCTTTGTTCTTTCCTTCCTTCCTCCCTTCCTTCCTTCCTTCCTTCCTTCCTTCCTTCCTTCCTTCCTTTAGTAAATGTGTCAATTAAGTATTCCTCTACTATTTCAGGGAAGTGTGCTATATGGTGGGAATTGAGCTGGGAAAAAGCAGAAACCACTGCTGTCTTCATGAAGCTTACATTCTAGAGGGGGAAATGAATGCTACATTACTAATGACATGTACAGTCATGCAATTACCATAGTGATACATGGCGAAGGAGTACAGCTTCTGTGAGCTTTTATAAGAGAAGGATCTGACCCAGGCTGAGGGATGATACAAGCCTTCCTGAGCAAGTGGCATTTGAACTGAAGTCTGAAAGAAGAGTGGTAGTATGACAAAGTGGCAAGACTCTTTCTGGGAGTAGGAATGGCATATGAATGCCTGGAAAAGAAAGATGTGAGACATTTCTGAGGAAATCAAGGCAGATTCATGCACGTGGATCTGAAGGTGAAGAGAGGCCTGGCTGAAGAGAAGGATGGGGAGAAAGACAGGCGGAAGAGGCACATTCAGGAATACAACCTTTGTCTTAAAACTCAAGGAAAGTTGATGTAGAGTTTTAAGAATAGGACTGTGAGTGAATTGGAGGTAGGGCAGGCATGGGTATGAAGATCCCAGACCTTTGCAGCAGCCCAAGGGACAAGAGGATGGTCCTGATTAGAGAGTGTAGATAGAAAGGAGCGGGTTTGTACACATCTATGTGCAAGGTGCAATAGGCAGGTTTAGCAAAAGGTCAATGGATTGCCTTGACCAATTGGGTGGATGGAGGCATTCACTAAAACAGGCAAAAATGAAGGAGGCACATGTATGGAGAGGAAAGTAGAAAATGTGGTTTGGAGAGGGTAACATAAACATCTAAGTGAATATGCAGGTAGACATAGGGGTCTGGAGATCAGAGAAAATATCTGGGCTGGAGAAAAAAAATAGAGGAGTTTTGGTATGTTGACAGGACTTTGGAGGCAATGGGAGCATGTTAAATGCCTAAGGAATTAACTGGCAATGAATCATAGACCTAAATGTAAAATCTAAAACTATAAAAATTTCTAGAAGAAAACACAAGAGAAAACCCCTGCAAACTTGAGTAGCAAAGATTTTTTAGATAGCACACAAAAAGCATAAACTTATAAAACAAAACATTGATCAGTTGGATTGGAATTTATCAAAATTAAAAACTTGCTCTTCAAAGGATTCAATTTAAAAAATATGAAACCAAGTCACAAAATTGGAAAAAATATTTGAGATTATACATACAGGTCTCAAAGGGCTTGTACCCACCCAATTAAGAAGTGGGCAAAATATTTTAATAGACACTATGCAGAAGATATAAAATGTCCATTAATCATGTAAAAAGATGCATGATATCTGATATCACTAGTCATCAGGAAAATTATAATGGCTAAAATTAGAAAGACTGACCATACCAAGGGTTAGTAAGGATGAGACGGAACTAGAACTCTCATATACTGCTAATGAAAATGTAAGATGGTATAACCACTTTGGAAAATAGTTTAGAAGTTTCTCTAAAAATTAGATTACACACCTACCATACAACTCAGCTATTTCACCCCTGGATATTTATCCAAGAGAATGAAAATGTAGGTCCACACAAAGACTTGTACATTAAAATTTATAGCAGCTTGGGGCACCTGGGTGGCTCAGTTAAGCGTCTGACTCTTGGTTTCAGCTCAGATCATGATCTCATGGTTCGTGGGTTCAAGCCCCATGTTGGGCTCTGCGCTGACAGTGTGGAGCCTGCTTGAGATCCTCTCTCTCTCTCTCTCTCTCTCTCTCTCTCTCTCTTCCCCTTCCCCATTCACACTGTCTCAAAATAAATAAATGTCAAAAAATTTTAAAGATAAAATTTATAGCAGCTTTATTCACAATATTCCCAAACTGTAAATGACCCAGTTGTCCACTAACAGGTGAGGGGATAAACAAACTGTGGTTTGTGTATACAATGGAACACTATCCAGCAACAGAAAGGAATGACCTACTAATACTGACAACAACATGGGCAACTCTCAAAATCATTATGCCAAGAGAAAGAAGCCAACCACAGAGACCACATAGTATGTGCTTCGATTCATGTATGATTTTAGAAAGTGCATCCGATCTACTAATCTACAGTGACAGAGGCAGGACAGTGGTTTTGTAGGAAGTGTCACAGGACTGACTGCAAAAGGGCAGAGAACCTTTAGGGTGTGGTGGGGCAGTTGGTTTTGAATGTGGTTATGGTTCCCTGGTGTAACAACTGTTAAAATGCTTTAAACTGTACACTTTATTTTTTTCAATGTTTATTTATTTATTTTGAGAGAGAGTATGGGGGAGGGGCATAGAGAGAGAATCCCAAGCAGGCTCTGTGCTCAGTGTGGAGCCTTACATGGGGCTCGATCCCACAAGCCAATATCCAGAGTCAGATGCTCAGCTGGCTAAACCACCTAGGTGCCCCTATATGATACACTTTCAATGGATGCCATTTATTGCACATAAATTATACCTCAATACAGTTGACTATAAAAAAAAAAGTACCTAGAGAGGGAATGGAGTGGGAAGACAAAAGACCTGAGAATAAAGGTAGGGGAAGGGAGGCGGTGAGGTGGGTATACATGTGTAGACAGGTTGAGGAGCTTAACGAGATGTGAGAGGTGGCAGCTGGAGGACTCAAGGCCACTTATTCATGTCTTGTACTTTGGTGTGACTTTCATGTCTCAGATACCATTAGTCAAGATGGAACCCCTGGTTCATGAGTTATCTCCCTCATGAAGGCTTCCCAGGAGACCTCAACCACTCTGTTCTCTTCTCTTCTCAACTCTGTAAAACTGTCTAGGCTACAGAATAATACTCCAGGGTCCCATCTGATCAGAGAATGCCTGTAGGTTGCTATACTCAATTCTTTGTTTCCTCAGTCTACCAATATCCAGTGCTATTTTTGTTTACAAATTGTTTCAGGTGTTTGTGGTTTCCCCAGAGACTTTTCTTTAGCTACTAATTATTGAAGTTTTGCCATAAGCTAGAAGCTTTAAAAATATTGTACATATTAAGTACTTGTAATAACTTATGAAGTAAGTGTTATTAACTTTAGCTTGCAGGGAGGAAAACAACTAAGGCTCAGGGAAATTAAGCAACTAGAAGTGGGATTTGAACTTAGGTTTTTGTGAATTCTGAGTTCTCACTACTTTCTGAGTGCTGAAGCCTATTCATAAGCACTGTAGATACGATCTCCTTCCAACTGGGGCCATATTTTATTCTTAATTTTGCATACCTTTGCACCAGTATGGTGTTAAGCATATTGAAGATGCTAAACAAATATTGATTTATTCATTGATTCCCTCAACTAATATTTTAGTGCTTCTTTAGAATAGCAGCCTCCTGTCACCAGGGTCTCTTAAGGGGCTTTAAGAGTGTCAATAACTAGGTACATTTCAGCCTTGCTGGATCAGATTAAGGAATTAATTAAAAGGTCCACAAATTTGTTGTTACTGCCTGAGTGGGATAAGAGAAAGGTGGGTCAGCTTCTTTCTCTCTGCTCATTCCAGCTACCATTTCACCCCCTTCCCTTCAAGAGGAGCCCCAGGAATGTTGAGGAACTGTGGCCACTTCCACTGGCCACCTTGGTCTAGACCCAATGTAAGAGCTTCCATTACAGCCGTGACCCCACGCCTATGGAGCAGGGAGTGGTGGTTGAAGCCACTGCTTGGTTGGTCTTTCTTCTGATTGCAAAGTGACAGTGTCCACATTTTAAATGCAAACCGAGAACAATTGCTAAACATAAAAACTACCTTTCAATTGCCTTGCACATAAAGATCCCTCTCTAGTTCTCCCTCTCTCTTCCTCTCCTTTTTAAAATGTCTCTCTTCAACTCTACCTTCTTTCTTTCTGCCTCACTAATGTCCCAGAAAGCCTGCATCATAATGCTTACCTAGAAGGTTCTTTCAGCAGCAAAAAGCATTCTATTAAAAACATATTGGAACTAGACTCCAATTATGTGTCCTTGATTTTTGCATAATGTAGTGTAAGTTACTCTTCTTTGAATCAGTGGGGGATAAGAATTCATTCATGAATAATGGTTTCCAAAGACTCATGAGGACCTGGATGAGATACTTGCCTGGAAGGTAGAAAGGCTTTGCTCTTCCAGATTTCCGAATTTATATTCAACAAAAAGCATAAGAGTAGGAGGTACTGAAAAGGATTGTACAAGCAAGTACAGAAAACTTTTGCTAATCTAATTCACTCTTAAAACAGCCTTCTCCATGGTTAAAAGAATCCCTGTTCCCTTAAGCTTTTCTATCTTGGATACATTTTTTTTTTATTTTTTATTATTTTTTTTAATATATGAAATTTATTGTCAAATTGGTTTCCATACAACACCCAGTGCTCATCCCAAAAGGTGCCCTCCTCAATACCCATCACCCACCCTCCCCTCCCTCCCACCCCCCATCAACCCTCAGTTTGTTCTCAGTTTTTAACAGTCTCTTATGTTTTGGCTCTCTCCCACTCTAACCTCTTTTTTTTTTTTTCCTTCCCCTCCCCCATGGGTTTCTGTTACGTTTCTCAGGATCCACATAAGAGTGAAACCATATGGTATCTGTCTTTCTCTGTATGGCGTATTTCACTTAGCATCACACTCTCCAGTTCCATCCACGTTGCTACAAAAGGCCATATTTCATTCTTTCTCATTGCCACATAGTATTCCATTGTGTATATAAACCACAATTTCTTTATCCATTCATCAGTTGATGGACATTTAGGCTCTTTCCATAATTTGGCTATTGTTGAGAGTGCTGCTATAAACATTGGGGTACAAGTGCCCCTATGCATCAGTACTCCTGGGATACATTTTTTTTTTTAAATAAGCCTCTTTTAATGTATCAGAGGAAACCAGGAATGTATTGAAGATGTTTCAGTAGACATGAAGTCTAAATCAGTAGTGCTGGGAAAGGTCAAAGCCAGAATTATTTAAATGTTGAATACCCAAAATTTGCTCTAAGTTGCTTATCAACATTCACAAAAGTCAATGTCCTTTTTCTGTAGAAGTTTTCATTACAAGGAAGCCTCCTGCACAAGAACATCAGCACTGTGGTCAGTGTGTGTGTGTGTGTGTGTGTGTGTGTGTGTGTGTGTGTGTGTGTGTGTGAGAGAGAGAGAGAGAGAGAGAGAGAGAGAGAGAGAAGGAGAGAGGGAGAGAGGGAGAGAGGGGGACAGAGACAGAGATGGGGCAGGGGAAGGGAACAAGTGTCTTTTCATAGCATGGCTTGAGAATCCTTCTTCCCTGACTGTTCAGATGGGGAGGGGATACCTGCACATACTACTCACATCCCATGTCTTACCTTTTTTCCTTCCCATTAAAGTAAATATACCTAGTGAATCAGAATCACCAAAGGAGGAGCCTGGGAATCTCTTTGATAACACACCCCAAATGACTCCTATGACTGGGAAGGCTTAGGAAACAGGAATTAGAGGGTCTGAAGCAGAGCTTCTCAGGGTTTTTTGTGCACACGAATCACAGGGGGATCCAGTTAAAATGCAGATGCTTTTTCAATAGGTCAGGATTGGGTTTAAAATCTGCATTTGTAGAAAGGTCCCAGGTGATGCTGGTGCTGCTCCAACCACTCTGTGTAGCAAAGGTCTAAAGGCAATGCATCCCAATGTCCACACACAGATATTAATTGAGGCTAAAGGGGGGGGAACAATTAGAGAAGGACCTGTGCTCCTTCTGCATTCCTGGCTCATCTGACATGTGATGGTAGAAACAGTTTTTGAGAGGGGCGCCTGGGTGGCTCTGTCGATTAAGCATCCCACTTCGGCTCAGGTCATGATCTCGCAGACTGTGAGTTTGAGCCCTGCATATGGCTCTATGTTGACAGCTCAGAGCCTGGAGCCTGCTTCAGATTCTGTGTCTCCTTCTCTCTCTGCCCCTCCCCTGCTCACACTCTGTCTCTCTCTCTCTCTCAAAAATAAATAAAGGCCCACCTTTCCTGCTCCTATTCGAACAAGTTCTTTCTTCTCTTGAAGTGTTTGGGTTCAGATCATTCCTTCATCTCTCAAACATGAAACCCTCCCAAGTCCCAGGTGCTGTGCAGGGCACTGAGGTCACAGAAATGTTAGTGAAAATTGAACCCTGTTTTGTGTCTGAAAGCCCTTCTGTCTCTTACTTTATATATATATATATATATAATTTTTACTTTTGGAAAATTTTAATAGCAGTGAAATACTTGTATTATTTACCATCTTAACTACTTTTTAAAGTTTATTTATTTATTTTGAGAGAGAGAGAGTGAGAGAGAGAGTGTGTGGGAGGAGCAGAGGGAGAGGGAGAGAGAATCCCAAGCAGTCTCCATGCTGTCCATGCAGAGCCTGATGCAGGGCTCAAATTCATGAACCCTGAGATCATGACCTGAGCTGAAGTTGGACACTTAACCCACTGGGCCACCCAGGTACTCCATTAACTATTTTTTTTCCCATTAACTATTTTTAAGTGTACAATTCAGTTGCATGAAGCACAATTACATTATGGTACAACCAACACTACTATCCATCTCCAGAAGGTTTTCATCACCCAAAACTGAAACTCCATATCCATTAACTCCTCAAGGATATCCATGTTGTATCATGTGTCAGAATTTCCTTCCTTTCTAAAGCCTAATATTGTATTTTATAGATACATACTACATTTTGTTTATCCATTCTTCTGTTGATGGACATTTAAGTTGCTTCTACATTTTGGCTATTGTGAATAATGCCACTATGACCTTGGGTCTGCAAATATCTCTTTGAGACTTGCTTTCAATTTTTTTGGATACATGCATTCCTTGTTTCATTGCACTTCACAGACATTGCATTTATTTGAAAATGGAAGGTTTGTGGCAACTCTGCATCAAGAAAATATATTGGCACCATTTTCCCAATACCATTTGCTGACTTTGTGTCTCCGGGTCACACAGTGGTAATTTTCACAATATTCAAACTTTTCCATAATTGTTATAGTTGTTATGGTGATCTGAGATCAGTGATTAGGACTTGATGAAAGCTCAGATGATGGCTAGCATTTTTTAGCAATAAAGTGTTTTTTAATTAAGGTACATACATTTTTTAGATATAATGTATTGTGTACTTACTAGACACAATAGAGTATAAACTTAACTTTTATTACAGTAGGAAACCAAAAGTTTCTTTGACTTGCTTTATTGCAATATTTGCTTTATTGCAGTGGTCTGGAATTGCTAGGTCATATGGCAATTCAATTTTTAATTTTTGACGAACCTCCGTACCGTTTCCACAGTGGTTGCACCATTTTACATTCCCATCAACAGGGCACAAGGGTTCCAATTTCTCTGTATCCTTGCCACTACATCTGACTCTTGGTTTATGCAACTTCCTCAGCTAGAAGTTGGGCCATTGCCCTCATGTGCCACCTGAAACACTCTTGTTCTTCTCTGCCCCCTCCAAATCTTGCTCAACCTCTAAAGCCAAGTCAAGTCACATGTTTTCTACAAAGTCTGATGACATTAGCCCCTGATGAACCCTCCTTGTCTGGACCTGAGACCATTCTTATTTTCCCTTGATAATGAGTGTCTTGTTCTCGAATCATCTCCTGTTACTCCAAGTAGAGGTCATGTTCTATGCTTTTTGGTTTTACCTAGCAGTAGAAGCAATGGCTATTTGTTGTATCTTGTTTAATAGAATAACATAAAGAAAATCAAGAAGTGTACAGTCTGAAAAAGTGTACAGTCTGAAAAAGCTTGATTTCCATTTTGAGAACTCTGTACCTGAAGAAAAGAAACTGAGTCTTCTTGCCCCAGAACATGGTCTCTGGTGGAGACTTACTAAGAGCCTTTATACCCACCTAGTCAGACATCCTTCCCCTAGGATGTCATCCTCCAAGGCCATTGTCACCTTGGAGATACTGACCCCAAAGATCATCAAGTGAGGAGAGATGGTTCTAGGGGAAGATACTGACCCCAAAGATCATCAGGTGAGGAGAGATAATTCTAGGGGATGATTCTGGGAAGGCTAACCACAAAATTTCAGCAAACCAGAATTCATTAGTCCAAGGGATTGCTGTGGGAGTCCATGTGGGTTTTATTACAATGTCTGCAACCACTTACACTACACAAGGGCTAAGTTTTCTTCCATACCTATTCACTTCATGGTGGATGTCAGTAAACAGTCCCAGTGGGGCTGATGCTGGCTGCTGAACCAAACAAATGTTACTCTTTTCCCCAATTAATCTGCTCTCTTATAAGTTTGAAATCTTCTTGACCTCTCACTGTGTTCTCTTTAGGGATGCTATAGTACCACTTGGCTGCCTTATGTTATAGAAAGAGCTGAACAGTGTTGGAATTGACCTCTTAGAATGATGATTTCTATGCTATCACATGAATGCCCTGGCATGGCTACTGTCATCCCTGGCTTGCCCTGTACCCATTTGTCCTTATGAAGTAACTCCCTGAAGACCTCAGCCAACACAAACAGGGAGTCGGCAACAGAGGACCCCATTCCAATGTCCTTTCAAGTTCTTCCATTCAGAATGGCATTCCAGTCCTGTCAGAAGTCCCCAAGCAAATACAGATCTCCTCCCAAGCTGGTCAGAACCAAAGAGGAACTGGAAGCTCTGGCAGGAAGGAGACCTTTAGCACTTTTATACAACTTCCAGCTGGTATTTGAAGCCTCTGCCAAGTGGTTATCAGTGTATTTGAGCTTTTACTTCACTGCCCCTGAATAGTCATCTCTAGACAGCACATTTGTTCTAGAGATGTTGATGCTCCAAGGTTCTACTAAGAACTGACATGTATATAAACAGAGAGGAGAAGCCACCTGCCTGGCTCTGTGGTACCAGCAACTCCCTGGACACCCTTCCCCTTCCTGATAGTCCTGTGAGGCTGTACTGAGGACTGGGTGATGAGGTGTGGGCACTCCAAATGATTAGAAAGCTGCCATCAGTGTATCCCACCAAGTAGGGAATTCATCAGCCTTCCTGCCCTGAGAACTGCAGAGCATCCCAGCAGCTCCCAAGTTATGCCCCATCAAGAGGCCCCAAAGGTTTTAGATTCTCAGCCCAGTTGGCTTCCCTTACCGTGATGCAATTACTAACCCCTCCCAGATAGGAACCACATTTTTCTTCATAATCCTAAGAGAGATGGACACCTAGGGTGTCAGCAGACCATAAGCAGCCTGAGGTCGCTGCCCTGATTCAGGTACTATCACCTCTTGCCTTGACCATTACAGTCAGTTGCCTTGACTCATCTCTATGCTTCCAGGCTCCTTGCCTCCAGCAGTCAAAATGACCTTCTAAAGTACCACCCCAACCATGTTATTCTGCTCAGCATCATTCCCTGGCTTCCCCATCTCCTATGGGATCAAACCCAGTCTTGCTGCCAAGCCTTGAAGTCCTTCCATTTTCTCCATGTTAGTTCACCTCTGGCTGCCTCCCCCACCCTATCTCAGGAAGTGGCCCATCATCCGAGCATTATCCACAGCTGCAATTCTTCCTCATCGTCTACTTCACCCCTCACCCCTCACCCACTTAGAGATTAAGCTCCATCACTTCTGCCTCTAGTGGGTGTGTGTGTACACACACACACACACACACACACACACACACACACACACTTACCCCTTTCTCCCACCATGCTGGTCCAAGCCATCACTATCTCTCACCTGAATCACAGCAGTATTGTTGCTTTCACATTTGCTCCCTTCCAATTCACCCCCTACATAGCAGCTGGAGTAGGCTTTATTTTATTTTATTTTTTTGGAATAGGCTTTAAAAGTACAAATCAAACTATGTCATTTCAGTATAAAACATTAGAATGGCTTCCCATTGGTCTTAGAATGAAATCTTGGCCAAAATCCCTGTATCATCTGGCTTTGCCCACGTATCTGACCCTCTCTCATACCATTCTCCCCTAAATCCCTATTTATTTGTCTCTCCCAACTACTGGTCTTTTACATTTACTGCTCCCCTAGCGTGGGACACCCTTTCCTTGGCTCTATACCATCATTCCTGCTCATTTTTTTGGTCTCAACTGAAACATGACCACGTCAGAAATGCTTGCTGCCACCTATTTTCTCTATCACAGCACTTTGTTTAGTTCCTTTTAGCACTACTTTCAATCTGTAATTAATGTATTTGGTTCCTTGTTTATTGTCTAACCCTCTCACTAGAAAGAAAGCTCCTGGAAGGCAAGGAGCTTCTTTCTCTCATTAAATCCACTGCATCAATGGCACCGAATGCCTTTCTTAACACTTGGTAGGGACTACATAAATTTTGTCAATAGAATACTAAATGAATCTAGCCACTACTACTTATCTAGTCCTTGTTCTCTGATACCCCTCACCCCTACACCTTCATTCCAACCACACTGACTGGAATTCCCTGAAGATATAGGCTGCTTCATCTCTCTGTGCCTTTGAACCTACCCCTGGGCTGAGATTCCCAAACCACTGTGTCTATCTAGGAAAGTCCTCTAATTTATATACTCTCTCTTCTCCAAAGCCTTTTCCAGCCTCACCAAGCAGTTGGTCACCCCGACCTCCATGTGCCACAGTATGGTACCCATGCTTCTGTTCTTGCTGTTGGTAGTTTGATTGTAATGATTTATTTTCATAATGGTATTCTCTATAAACTGTGATATCCCAAAGAAAGAGATCATGTCTTCTCTATCTCTCCAATTTTCATGCACAATCAAGTACAGAAGAACCTAGAACATATTAGTTGCTCAACAAATGTTTGTTGAAAAGATGAATGAATTAAGTGGAAGATCAGTCCCTGGATGTAAATTCAATAGGCCAGATTACTTTTTTTTTCCCCCAATAGGCTACATTACTAATCCCGGCTTCCTGGTAGGTAACCACTTTGTGTTTTGGTTTCTTCACCTGTAAATTAGGAATAATAATTAACTACCTAGCTATCTCAGATGGTTAAAGAATAAAATGGTAAATATGAAAATAGTCTAAAAACTAGGTTGCCTGGGTGGCTCAATGAGTTAAGCATCTGACTTCAGCTCAGGTCATGATTTCATGGTTTGTGAGTTTGAGTCCTTCATCAGGCTCTCTGCTGTCCACACAGAGTCCACTTCAGATCCTCTGTCCACCCCCTCTCTTTCTGCAACTCTTCCATTCTCTCTGTCAAAAATAAATAAATGTTTTTTAAAAAAGAAAATAGTCCAGAAATATAAATTCATTCATTTCAAAACTATATATTGAGTCATTATTCAGTGCTAAGGCACCCAAGTTACAAATATGAAGACATGATCCCTTAAAGGTTCTACTTCTTCAAGATGGAATCATTGTTAGTCACCCACCACAAAGACTGTCATGATTCTTGGTCTACTTTTACTGTTGTGATTCTTGGTCTGTGGCATCTTTGCATTAATCCTTTGCTTTTGGAATCACTGCATACCTGTATATTCTAGTTTTACTAGAGGTCTCTGCATGCTTTCCAACTATAATCACGGCTGAATGATTCCCTACCAATCCTGGTTCCACTTCAGGAAAACTGTCAGCCGTACACACAGCACCAAGCCCATCCATCTGTGTAAGAGATAATGTAATTCTAAGACAATATTTAACAATGTGGGACGAGGCATAAACTCAATATGTTTTCAGGCAGAACAGAAAAAAAATATGTGCCCCATCTCATTAATCACAATAAGAATGAGGGATGGGGCAGATACCCAGGCTGGTGCTGTTCCCTCCAAGTTAATCTGTCTTAATACTAGGCCCTTGGTAAAAAGAATGCCCATGTCGTCGTTCTGCTTGTTCAATGGCAATTTACATTGGGGAGCACAAGATTTATGGAGTAACAAGAATCTCTCAGTAATAAAAACTTGAGTGATCCATGCTGTGTTTGGAAGTAGCTTCTACTGCAAACACTCTCTGGGGACAAAACTTCAAGAGAAGGATTTCAAGGTATGTATTGATAAAACTGATTTTAGTCACAAGTTCTTATTGTGTTCATTCATTCACTTACTCAACAATTTTTTACTGGGCACCAATTCTTGAAAAAGGCTCTGTTGAGAGGTTTGGAGACAGATAATGGTCTATACTCTGAAGGGACCCCCCCCCCATTGAGGAGATGCAACTCATACCAAATAATGAGGGTGCCACATGAAATGTAAGCTCCACAGGGACAGAAATGATGTCTGTTTGATCTCCACTATATACCAGCGCCTACCACAGGGCCTGGCACAGACAGAAGCTCATTAAAAATTCATTATGTTACAAGTGCCCACCAACAGATGAATAGCTAAACGAAATGTGACATATACATGCAATGGAACATTATTCAGCCTTCAAAAGCAAGGCAATTCTAACGTATGCTACAACCTAGATAAACTTTGAAGACATTTTGCTAAATGAAACAAGCCAGTCACAGACGTACAAATACTCTATGAACTCACTTGTATGAGAGGTCAAATTCAGAGACAGAAAGTGGAATGGTGGGTTGCCAGGGGCTGGAGTATGAGGACATGGGGAGTTTTTAATGGGTATAGAGCTTCAGTTTTGCAAGATGAAAAATGTTCTGGAGATGGATGGTGGTGATGGTTGTAGACCAAGGTGAATGTACTTGATACCAGTGAACTGTACACTAAAAATTAGTTAGGATGCTGAACTTTATGCTATATATATTTTACCATAACAACAACATTAAAATTCTTTAAAGGGCTAGCAAGAATTCCAGAGATAGCTTGAGGCAGGAGATGTAATGGAGGAGTGTCCTGCAAAGAGGGGTCATTGGAAGGTCATGTGCTTTCCCAAGCATGGAGGAAGAAGAGGGCATAGAATTGTGCTGAGAATGCATTCCAGGGGTGTCATGGAAGGGAAGCCAAGGGAAGTGTGGTCAGAACCTGCAGGAGCAGTAGGCCAATTAGAAACATGGAAAGGAAGGGTCAGAGAGCTCCGAGAAGGACCTTTCAGAGGATGACAGTGGTTGGCTAAAGACTCTGGTTTTGACAAGTGGGAGATAAGGGATGACCCCTGGTAGAGCAAGCATCTTCAGAGTATTGTGAGCATGGGAGGCTGCAAGGGGTTGAATGCCAAGTGAATGAAGAATAAGACACTGAAGTTTGATAGTAAAGGGAGGAGAATGATGGCAGAAACTGGAAGGAATCAGTAGAGAGAGAAGAAAGACTTAGCAAGCGACAGAGGGATTGAAAGAGAAGGAAGTAATGTTCTGGAAGGATCTAGAATGGCTGGGGGCAATGAGTTGAGGACTCCTTCTCCCTTTGAAACAAGAGAGCAGGATAAGAAGATGGAGGAGGTATCAGGAAGAAATAGGTGAAGAGGGAGCTGAAGGGCTGCTGTCTCCTGAGGGAGGTGGGAAGCCAGGTCAAGTGCTAACAGTGACAGGCTAAGAGTACACCACAGAAGAGTTAGAGAGTTTGGAGATGGTGTCATGGGGAATGCAGGTGGGCACACAATGAAGAGTGGTGAAGCACTGGATCCAGCTGGGATCAGAGCCCCTGTGTGTGTAAGACAAGTGGGCCAGCCCTGGGGCTCTTGGTGGCCTGAAGCAAGAGAACAAATGGCTTATTTGTGCAGTGGGGACAGGTAAGATATGTTAGCAGCAGGCCAGAGAGACCTGCTTCTTCAGGAGGACAAGTGTGTGGAGAAAACCCATGTCCATGAAGTCCAGGCTGCATGGTAAGGAAATCAAAATCCAAGGGAGCTAGGATGATGTGAAGTCATAGAGACTTGAGTTCATGATGAAGGTGAGGAGATGGTTCTGGAAGAAAAGAGAAGCTATGCCACAGAGGAGTTTTGAGTCTGAAATCATGATCAAGGAGCAGCTGTGTCGGAAGGCAGGGTCCAGGAGAGCAGTGCTGACCGGGAGTGGATACCAATAAAGTATGAAGTCCAGGAACTGTGAGGTCCAAGGATTTGTAGAATGTTGAAATGCCCCCAGGAATGGTCAGGGAATGACAAGGTGGAGACAAGTGTTAGATGAATAAGAAAATCAATCACTGGATAGGCGGTGTGAAGGGAAGGGTTTCCTTGGCTAGCAAGGATAAGAAGAAAAAGATCTTGTTGAAAGAGATCCATGCTGCCATGGGACCTGAGGAGCCCAGAAGACCCTGTCAGTCAATCAGTCTGTGAGGAAGAAATGGGCCAGGGTGGGGGAACCAACTTCCACTGAAGAGGGTCCACTATGAGATGGCTGAGGCCACCCATGAAGGAAGGAGGGCTGGAAGAAGAAAGCTGGATTTGGAATTTATAGCTTGAGCAATAATTGTGAATAGGATAGACGAAGAGTCATTCTAAGGGGAGAGACAGAGACAGGGAGATGTGTGGTGAGGAAAGCATCCAAACTCCAAAGGCCTGTAAAACTAGTCAACCCCCAACCTGATGTCGAGAAACCCCAGGAAGGAGATCTGGCGCCGTAATTGGATGTTGGGTTCTCAAGTGCCAGAAAACCAGGGTGACAAGGATCTGTCTTGGGAACGAGGGACTCCTGCTTCTAAATGTACATGCCTATCAGTGTTCTCATTCCAGCTGCTACCAGCCAACATATGAGCATAGTAATAAGCCCTTTTTTGAAGGTGAGGGGAGTTCCTCTGAGTCTTAGACTCCTTTTCTGCAGAATGGGAGTGTTTGGAATAGATGGTCTTCCAGCTTTAAAATGCTGTGATCTTGTGAATCTGTGTCCTTGACCTCTTCATGCCACTCTTTCTGTGTTCAGTTACAGTGATGACCCAACTCCACATTCCCTCCACTGGTGGGAGGGGCAGACATTCATGAAGAAACAGTGGAAGCCCTTGGCTGAATAATAATGTCATTACATACTTAATCAGAGTGGCTGCCAGCACAAACAACTCCTTCTTGCAAATTAGAAGGAAAAAAAAAAAAAAAAAAAAACAGCTCCTGGCAGACAAATGAGCAAAAGGCCATGGCTTGGGAAGTGGAACCAAGCTGGACTGGGGGCCCTTCCTCCTTTTAGCAGGGTGCTCTAGTGCAGGCCCCAGCCTTCACAGATGCAGCCCTGATTTCCATCCTTGTGACAACAAAATTGTCACTGATGGTGAGTTGGTGCTCCCATTTTATGGATAAAGAAATCAGCAGGCAGACAGTTTCAGTAATGCCCCTTCCATCTAGCAGCCCTCCAGACACACATCCCACTCCTATATGCTTGGAATTCCTTAAAGGGTCTCATTTCGGAACTGTTTTTTACGTATTTTATATCAATGAGTATTTCCTTGCCTAAAAAGCTTTACACTTAATGGAGGGTATCTCCTTCTCCCCCCAACAACCCGGTCACTGTGCCTCCCCTCCCACTTTTCAAACCGTATTTGGACATTAATCATATTACCCACAGTCAAAATGCCATCTCATCCGGAAGGAATATAGCTGTAATATTAGGAGAGCATAGAATAAATACTGAAACCCATAATTCTTTATCATCCTCTCAGCTCCCATATGCACTTACTGAAATGCATTTGGCTAAATGAGAAGGGGGGGAGAGAAAGGAATCCTAAAGAAGTTAATAGTAATAGCATAAGAAATTGTATTTTGACTTATCTTATTATTACTTATCATAAGTGATGGCATTATAAAGATATCAGGAGCTCTCAATTAGTTTTGTGTTTTTTGGACTTGAGAAGAGAGGAAAAAAATTTAAATTTACTTTCCAGACCAGGAGAGTAATAATCACTTTATGACTATATTCATTTTCTTAGCCTCAGATGAAAAAGGTGACCAGGGACTAGTTATAACAAATGATGGTGCTTTTTTTGTCAAGGCCCCTTACATGACCAAAGCAGTATGGTTTGTGGAGTTCTCATGGGAGCTGAGTATTGAACCTAACTAAATGGAAGATAAGATTCTTCTTCAGGGGATTTACCTACTTGATGCGAATCCAGGGCCTTAGACACATTAACGCATGAAAAGAGTTATAATTAGTTTTACAAAAACATACAAATCATCACCAAGTGCTGATTAGTAGAAAGCAACAGAGCATGGGTGTGTGTGGAGCTTATAGAGGGGAGAGGGGACCTGAGTGAGCTGGGATTAGTGAAGATGTGAGTAAAGCCAGGAGCCATGGTCACTCTGGGTCATAAGCACAATGTCTGACACAGACCAAGGCTTTGTTCATATTTGATCAATGTGTGAGGAGCAAAGCACAGGCTAATGGAGCAGTGGAAGCCAGGTATTTCCGATAGAGACAATGGTGTGCCAAGATGTGGAGAACAGTCCCAGAGCTCTGGTGGCAGTTTTGCGTCCTCACATAAGGACAGTCATCACTGCATTCCAGGCACTATAGATTCATCATCTTGAGATCCTTACAACCCTCTGGAAGGGGTTGTAACACAGTGATGGCAAATATGTGTCAGCCTACAGGGCAAACCTATTGGTCATTGGTGTTTGTCTAGGACATGGTGTGGGTTACATCCAGGTTTGGTAAGAAAGGAAGCCATGATGGGTAACAGGGGTCTGCTATGGGCATAGAGTGTTGTGATATCCATGGCAAATATTTGCCATCTCTATTATAAGGGATGCCAGTTGATTAGATTAGGAAACCAGGGTAAGTGCAGAGCCTTCATAATTCATCGTTGCTTTTTGTGAAGCGAGGAGAGGGTCATATTAGGAAAAGGCATCCCTTCCTCAAGAAATTTGACTTTGATCTGCTATAAAATCATCATAATATACAAGTTTAACAGAGCAAGACACTCTACTCCCTTATTCTGGAATATTGTCATAAAAAACATGAAGACATACAGTATCTGTGATATGAATGCCTCAGATGTGACATCCTGGTGCAGGGCACAGTTGTGCACAATGACCCCGAACCAGGATTGAATGGAGATGGGCTGTATGAGTTCTACCCCACACTGCCTTTATGAGAAAGTGAGGGAGCTGGAGAGGAAAGGCAGTAAGTTTTTAGAGGGCTTAAAATTTTACCTAGAGAGTTTGGATCTGATGTAATACATAATGAGCAAAAGAGCTGTTTATGCATATACTCTCCTTAAATCAGGTTTTTGTAGGTTTAGTACCTATAATGCTTTGCATTTTGTGAAGCATGTTAATGCTTCTTAAAATATTTCAGGTAAGTTACTTCATTTGATTTATATGTGGAGCATTATAGGTTCCTGAGCAAGGAACTGGCATCAGTTGGTGGTGAGGGAGTGTTGGCAAGAGTGTGGGCAGGAGAGGGGATCTCAGAGCAGGAATTCTATAAAGCTTCCCTCTTTTAAGAGGCGTATGTGAGGTTGTGCTCTTTTCCTCAACTAGGTTTGGATTCTCTTACCTGAAACTGGGATGTGTGTTTTATTATGTAATTTATCAGCATCTCTAGTAGACTTGCTAAATCATAATCCCACTCATTGCCTGTGCCAGCATGATTAATTACACTGTGATACCCTGGACAGCATTTTCCAGGGACTCAGAAAAGAAGACTAAACATGAGAAGACAGGAAAATCTGGGTTCATTTTCTATATCCAACATGGGATTCTTCAGTTTGAGCCCTGGCTTTCTGTAGTTGAGTGGCCTTGGGCAAGTCACTTCCTAAGTTTCCCTTTCTGTCGAAATGAAGAGTTTGGAATAGACGATTTTTATCATTCAGGGGCGTAGGAAGAAAGAGATGACAGATTCACACTGAATAATTTGAGGTGAGTTTAGGAAAGGAGATTCTTTACAAAGGTGTGGGCAGTGCAAGGAAACGGTCAGGAATGGAGCAGTAGCCCAGGGCCAGTGACCGTAGGCCATGGCTACCCCAGTTCTGAAGGGAAGTGGAGGCATTGTTACTAGCAGCCAGAGAGAGTTGTAAAGAGAAGTCAGTGAGCTTTGCTGAGGGACAGCCTAACAGTGCCAGAGCAAGGGGAGTAGAGAAATAAATTCTGCAATGCCACGCTCCCTGCTCGCTCCCTCCAGTCTCCTGTGAGGCTCCCTATTGGCCAAACCCAGTCAGAAGCCAAAAAGCAAGGGAGCTGGGGATGCATTCCATGCAGCTCCCCACCCTACAGCATGAAGCAGGGAGGAGAAAGGCAGAGGGCAGGTCTGGGGGTCGGCATGAGATACCCAGCACACTCCCCACATCCATCTCAGCAATATGAACTTATCTGATGTACATTAAATCAAACATGCAAAATAGAAATGTGTGAGAAGAATGTTTTTAGTAGAGAATGTGCTAGCAGCTTAGGGGAATATGTTGTAAAACATGGAATCTGCCATATACTAGGTGAGCAAAATGTATTTACAGAATAAATAAATACATGAAAGAAAAAATAGCTACAACTAAGGTCTAACAGCAAAGAACACACACACACACACACACACACACACACACACACACACACACACACATACTAAAGAGCTTTGAGCTTCTCAAAATAGCTTGGAATATACTAGGTAGTGAGTCAGTCCTGAGATTCCAGCCTTGAGACAAAATTATCGAGGCCCCAAAAGGGGTCATTGTAGTGCCATGTCACAAGACCAGGCAGACCTAAAATCCCAAGATTTTAGGCCTGGGAAGGACTTGAAGGAACAGCTAGTACAGCCCTCCTCTTGGTGTTCTAGGGTGGGCCAGTAACTAGAGAAAGGCCTGGAAGGGGCGAGCCTATGCTGCAACAATTCTCAGCCCCCCATTGCCCCACCACCCCCTTTAGGGCTCATGTTCACACTCCAAAGACACAGTTCACAGTGAATGTGGGAAAGGTTGCTGGTTTTTCAGATCTCAGAGCTCCAAAATTTGTGGGCCTTCTAAGCACCCTCTGTTTTGCAAGCTGCCTGCAGTATGAGCCTTCACCTCTCATCATGTATTTCTTCTATAGTGGCTAACCAAGATTTTTTAGCTGTACTCTTTCTCACATTAACAGAGACCCTGAATGGACTAATACCAGGTCTGAAGACCTAAAGGTTTAGCCTGTTCTTTATGTTATTATTACTGGAAGTAATTTTTAAAACTTGCCATTTATTCAGCATCTCCCAGTGCCATGCTTTGATCCAGACAATCTCACATACCTATCTCAGCTAGCCCTCCCCAAATCCATCACGTTGAGATTCTACTTCTTATTACTCATATGAGGACACTGAGAAACCTGCCTAAAATTCCATGATGAGTTAGTGGAAGGCCCTGTATATCTCTCTGTACTCATCCCACTGCCTCCCCTCTGTTCTGCCAGAGTCAAAAACCCTCAAGGTTAGAAAGAACCCACTACTTCACCATAGGGCCATTTTTTCCTGGCAGTAATGGCCTCTCAAGGAGGGACTCTGAGGTCTGCATCACTAACCAAGTCCCAAGGGCTCTGTAGGGCACCTCTCAGGGAGCCTTGTTCAGCTTCCTTAATATTCCAGTAGGTTCTGGAAAGATGGAAGGGAACTAACATTTACCAAGGGCCTACTCTGTACTTTGTGCTTCAGATAGGCCATGTCATATAATCCTTCCACGATTTTGTGAAGGAGGAATTATTATTTCCATTGTACAGATGAGGAAACTGAGACTTGCCAAAAGAGTAAAGAGTGGAGTCAGTTCTGTTTTGAAAAGTAATATTCTTTGTACATACACTACTCACTCAGATAATGAAACATAAAGAAGCAAACAAGAAAGCTTCAGAGAACATCTTAGTCAATGTGTCAGTG
Source organism: Panthera tigris (assembly GCF_018350195.1). Classification (NCBI taxonomy): domain Eukaryota; kingdom Metazoa; phylum Chordata; class Mammalia; order Carnivora; family Felidae; genus Panthera; species Panthera tigris. Next base: position 115,770,369 of record NC_056662.1, read on the forward strand.
ATATAGGACCTCCTAAAAAATGTCCCGACTAGGACTCACACTACCCTTCCAAGGCAGCTCATTAGGTTATGGGACAACTGGAGAAAACACTCACTCTCCAATATAATATGCCTTTGGCCTTGGCTGAGACAGAGTTTTGGAATGAGGGGACACCAGGGCCTGGACCACAGGAGTCCTCAAGACAGCTGGAGTCACCAGAATCTCAGGAGTGAGCTATCCAGAAGGGGAGCCATCTGAAAATCTGATTGGCACGCCTTCCCGTCTTAATCCCATTGTTGGATAAAAACCTTCAGCAGGACATAGCTGGGGACAGAGAGACATTAATCCACACTCCTTTGCTGTTGACACTCAAGTAACTATAAATCCACTTAATACTGTTACCAACTAATCCACATCTATCTTACTACTCAAATGGTTAGTGGGAGAGACTACACCAAAAGCGGAAATGAGATGCGTGTTCTCTACTGCATCATTTCCCAACCTGCCATGTGCCAAGCCTATCAGAAGAGAAAACAAGATTGGTTTACATGCCTCGTTCTGAGTTTACCCACTGTGTCTTTTCAGTGATCCCTGTGTTCTTTTCTAAATGCTTTGAAACCATCTGGTTAGAAATCTGTTTTTAAAACTTGGCCAAGGATCAATGCCAGTATTACCACTACAAAGTTGATTTTTAAAATCAGAACACTTACCTACGTCTCATCTGCAACAGGCATCTGCATAGCCAGACAGCCTTGGGCTACCTCCCTAGCTTGGCCAAGCACATTCTTGATGTTAAATCTGGCCTCAAAAATCATCTTTAAGAACCGCTATGCACAGAAGGCAGGTCCCCATCCATTTTCTTGGTTTTGTTCTTATTAGGCAGAACCACTGGACCGACACAAAGTCATAAAACTTCTGCTAAGAACCTACTATGTGCCACACACTGAGCCGGGAACTGAGAAAACCCAGAGCTGAATAGTCCAGGTCAGGCCATAGCAAAATCTTGCCCTATGGCCCTCATTCTCTCTTCCTATTCCTGATGCCTCTCTCCCACTCCTTCAAAGCAACTCTGCTTTACACTGTTGTCTCTTCTATCCTCAAGGGCAAGGACTGTGTTTTGTTTCTCAAAGCATCATCAGTGGTGACCCCCATGCCCATGGAAAACACAGTCAATGCACACTTGGAATAATGAGTAACAGTGTTGACGATGAGTTGGGGCAAGAAGACACAGCCCAAAGAAAAATGGATTTCTGAATCAGAAGGAAGGGGTTATGGAAACACATTAAGCATAGTGTTGCCAATTAATATGACTGAGTATTAAAACAGACCCTGCAACACTATAATTTGAAATGGTAACTGTGGAATATTCTTCCAGTCAGGCCAAGGGTGATATTTTTCATGATTAGTTTTTGATTAATCCTATTAGATAGATATTTCATTTACAGCCTATACATTTGTTCTTAAGGGTTTAATTGCTTGTGCAATTTATAAGCATTAGAATTGCTGTTATGTAAATGAATTTCCAGCATCCAATTCACCTTTAAGGTAATTAAATTAAGTGTGGTTAGTTAAGAACATTAGACATCTAGGAAAAGCCCCTGAGAAAAATTTGGTTTGTTTGGATGAGAAGGTGGCCTTCTGTGTTTCTTTTTTTTTTTTTTTTTTCCACATTGGATTTCTCCCAGTGCCTGAGTCCCTCCGCATCCACACACCCAGTAGCCCCTGCCTCTCTGCTCTCCTGCTGGCACTAATTTGTCAGTTAAAGAAGGACACATGTTGAGTGAAAGTAACAATCTGTTCCATAAACAGACTCTTCTGCTTCCAAGAGAAACCAGAGGGACTCATGTTCCTTGCTGAGATGCTCCTCTCTTCAATTTGTCGAATTGTTTTCCAATTTTGATAGAATAATGTTGCTCATGGTATGTGTATTCAACATGAATGTTAGAATCCAAGCTCAACTTTCAGGTCTATTAGATGAGGGAACTGATCTTATTTGTTCCTGCCTCCTGGGTAAATAAGGAGAAATGTGCCATTTTTATAATAGCATAGAGTGGATGGGGAATTGAAAGAGCATGGACTTTTGATGTAGATAGGTTTGGCTTTCATTCAGTCCAGTGAAGTTCATTCATTCATTCATTCATTCATTTGGCAAATACTTAATGAGCACATACTATGAGCCTGGCTCTATTCTGGGCATTGGAGGAAAACTCATTATTCAGGAAAGCTTGGCTCCAATGGGGCTTTGAATCAGCACTACACATCTGACTAGCTGTGTAAGGTATTGGTTATATTTCTTCAATTCTCTGAGCATTAATTTCTCCATCCATAAAATGGGAATATTAAAAAATATTGTTAAAAGAATAAAATAAGATGGTATTTCTCAAATACTTATACCAGAGGTCTTAATCCTGTGTCTGTGAATCCTTAGGGGTCTGTGGATAGAATCAAATGGCCTATGAACTTAGATGGAAAAATTGCATCTTTATTTTTACCAACTGTAATGGAAAATAGCATTTTCTCAATTGTGAATGTAGGTAATAAATCTACTGTAGCAATAATAATAGTACTTGTGAGTTTGTCACAAACACAAATATCATCACAGTTGATGCAGACATCATGAAATACTCTTTTTTTTTTTAAACAAATACATTTTTTAAAGGGAGAGAGACAGAGACAAATTATGAGCAGGGGAGGGATAGAGAGAGAGGGAGACTCAGAATATGAAGCAAGCTCCAGGCTCTGAGCTGTCAGCACAGAGCCCGACATGGGGCTCAAACTCATGAACTCTAAGATCATGACCTGAGCTGAAGTTGGATGCTTAACCAACTGAGCCACCCAGATACCCCATACTGTTTAAGTTCATCACTACTTCAAATTTCCAGATGTTATTAGATCTGTCATGAGATACTGTTATTAAATGCATTAATAAAGAAGCACACATATTACTATATCATAACTTTTTTATTGATTTTGAAAACTGTATTTCAGTAGAATTCTCTTCTTTCTGATATGTTTCTCTCTTTTGTGGGGCCATGATCTTTTCAGAATACCTGCATAACCAGTTCTCTATCTGCAAGTCCTTCAGATACCAGACCCTGGTAAAATCCCAGGCTGAGCACCTGAGACAGCTCCCCTGGAATAAACTTCTGGGGTCTGGTTCCACCTGCTTCAGTTAACCCATCCTTCTCAAGTCCACTGTGATACACGCCATGTGAGTCCATCATGCCCCAAAAGGCATATTTGTCATGCTTTGTTATTTTGTGCTGGATCAAGCATTGTATTAATATAACATCTTTGGAGGTGGTTATACATGTAGAATATTTAGCTCAATTAATCATTTATTGGGTATCTATTAAGTACTAGCCATCATGCCAAGCCTTGGGGATAGAAAAGGAAAAAAACTAAGTAAGATACAGACCTTACTTTAAGAAATTCACAGACTAATATGAGATATGAACATAAATAAATAATTATGCTCTTTTTTAACCTCCTTTGCATATTCATTTACATAGTTCTGCTCTAATTAATACTTCATCTCTAAATCTTCTTTAAGTGGACATTTTCTTAAATCCTAAAGATGACCACTTATGAGTTCCTCTTTGACAGTTTTTTGTCCTTTGGTTTTCTTCTCAGAGACTGTGGTTCCATTTCCTACCCCAGTGATCCCAGTGATCATTTGGGTTCAATTGGCTAATAATGTGATACCCCTCTCCTTTGCTCCCTGGAAAATAAATGATGAGCCTGGACAAAGACAAGAGCCTTCCTATGGAAGAGAACCAGGTTGTGATCAAAAGCAACCAACTAACTTCACCTTCCTACTAAGCCCACCTGGTACTCCCATTTCCAGTGTCCTCATCTCCGTTTGAACACACTCCATGGTTATGGGGCTCCATGAGCCTGAGCAATTTGAAGTTCTCCTCATTACCAAATGGGAAATGCAGATAATGCATAAATCATGAATAAAAGAAAATACAGTTAGACGTAATTTTTCCATTCTTTGGTTTTTCATCCAAACTCAGTGTAATTTGTGAAATTTGACCATGAAGGCTATTTGGATTCTCACCAGTATTTGGCCCAAGCCAACCTACAGCTCTGATGTGATCAGTCGTATTGAGGGAACTGCTTGACATACCCTGAAGTAGTGCCGCTCTGCTCCAGTGCTGCTGTGATTAATTAGATGTTTAGGAGAGCTGGTGAGTCACCATGTTTGAGTATCAATTTGGGGGCTTAGGGAGTGACCCCAGCATTCTGTTGAATACCACAGCAGGATGAAACACAATTTACATAATAGGAACCAGGCACCTGGTAAAGTATGGTGACAGATTATCAAGAAGTAAAGAACAAGAAGTTGTCAGGTGCCTGAAAATCAGCCTGCAAAACTACAAGAATGCAAGTAGTTGAACCATTACATTTGCATTTATTAATAACACCTGCTTTGTCCAGCGAACTGTCCTGGGATTACCTAGAACTGCATATGAGGTGATCCTTGCTGCTATAAAGTTGAGTCTAAGTAGGACAAATAGAATGTGGAGGGCTGTTGGTGTGTGTCTGCATATGTGTGCACGTGTGTGTAACTGTTGTGGAAGCATCCAACAGGAAAAAAAAAAAAAAAAACAATGCAAGAAAATGAGCTGAGTGGAGAAGACCAAAATAACTTCAGTTACAATAGGCCCTTCTTGCCTTTGACTATGGGCTGAGCTCCAGAAACAAGCACAATATAGCATGCAGCCTGCAGGGATGGGGACAGACACATGCTATGACCCTGATTCTATCTCAGTAAAATGACAATTAGATCAGTAAGTGGGCAGGAAATTAAACAAAATAACATCTAATACCTTAGTAAAGTGACTGGTACACATCAGGCATTGAATAAATGTCTCTCTGTCCCCCAAATCATCTACCATTAACCCCATTTTACAGATTAGGAAACTGGGCCTCAAAGAAATTTGATTGCCCAAGGTCACAGAATGTTAAGTCACAGGGATGAGACTTAACGACCTTGAATCTGGGGCTCTGAACACTATGCCACCTTGCCTCCCATTTCACATTTTCATGGATTAACCATCTTAAGCAGAGTACTTTCTTTAGCAGAAGCTGGAGTTCATAAATAGCACAGTCTTAATAGAGGGCAACTGCCTTTCCTCAAAGTCCAAGCTGGTACTTGGAAAAACAGCCCCACATCATTATCTAACCTGAGTCCTGTTCCCACAGCTGCAGATTCTGTCATAGCCACAGACAGCTGTAGGGGGTGTGACAGTTCCCTCCCATACTGCTCTCCCACCTCTGGCTTACTTGCTGCCCTACATACCACAGAGATCTGGTGGGAGGCTTCCGTTCACACTCCCCCACATGGCCATCTGTTTATTTCAGTCCCTTTTGGGCCATGATCCCAAACTGGCAATCCTTAGAAATTCAATTTTTGTCTACTTTTTTGATGACTCCAAAGTTCAGAAAGTTAGTATTGCTTTTTCACTAATTCTACCATTCAGAAGCTCAAAATACATAGTCTTACTAATAACTATCCCTTCTAACTCTATTGGAAAACAGATATGGACCTGTTAGTTGGCATTGTTTTTAGTCATTGTTATTCTCTTAGGACTCTGCTTTAGAAAAACCTGCATTTTTAAAATTGCTGTCATATAATTCCATAGGCAGTTGATTTAAGCTTCATTTTTTTTCCATTAAATGAAAATTAAATTAAGCTCATTATTGTATTAGACAGGCATTGATTGTACTCACTTTGGTTTTAATTAAATGCTACTATTCATTATTTCCTCCTGTGTAGTGCTTTTAATTTTCTTTGGTATACAATTTGGGGTAACAACAATATCAGTAAATTATCCTTCATAAATAATATTCAAAGAGAAAGACATACAAAACACACTGTGAAAGCAATTTGAAGGTATTTGCTTATTGTTTTTAATTTACTGGTAGGATATTTATCAGGGAATATTTTGCATGTTGCTCCTTTGTGATAAAACAGGGCATGTCCATATCTCTCTTATGCAGCTCTGACTTTTGCAGTTAATGGCTGACTTCAAGACGTCATTGATCTTAAAAATGTGCTGACTTTATGTGCAACACTGAAGTTATGGGCCAGGGGGTAGATGTTTGAATTTAAGTCTAAGAACATTATCAGAAAGGTTCAGAAAAATGTCCAGAGAAGCTTATTTTGTTTTTTCTATAACATTTGTGAAGCGCTTATTTCATGCTCTACAATCTCCTGGGTCCTGGAAATGCAAGGAATGATAGAGAACCTCAGACTTTCTCCTTCTGGTACTTATATTCTAAAGGGTAGGTGATAACATAATATATACTAACTCCAACTGTCTGAGAAAACAGGATTCCCCATTAACCTGCTGACAGCACCTGGGCCATTCTCTGCAAATCTAGACTTTGAGAGAGTGTATTGTGCATTCCCTTCTTCTAAATATATCACAGTGATAGGTATGCAGTGATATAACTAAGCTCAAAAATGCAGACACCATCTCTCAAACCCAAAACAGAAATGGACAATAGTAGATAACACTGGGCCCAAAGAGCTCTGGGGAAGGAAGCAGTCCGTACAGCTAGGAACTGGGCCCCTCAGAGGTGAGTAGTTCTCAGGGTAACCATCCAAGATGAGAACTCAGTGCTCAGTGCCTGCAGCCAGGGTTGACACAGGATAAGCTCCTCTGATCCTGAAAGGAGACTAAAAAGGGCCACTGAGGCCATTGTTTTTAGCAATCTGCTGTCCTATGGACAATGTCTTGTGACCTAGAACTGAACCAAACTGCCCAGTGACTGTATCTGATTCTGATCTTGAGGGAAGAGCAAGCAGGGGCAACACAAATGCTAGAAAGGGAGGGGGAAAGCCTGGTTGGGTGGGGGGGGGCATGTAAACAAACACAGATCACTCAGACTGAGCCTAGGCTTCAAGTGCAAAATCCTAAAATGTAAAAATATGCCAAGAAAAAAGCCTACAATCAATGATCAGGGTAGGAATGTTCCTCAAATTAAAAGTTTTTGCACCAGTCTGAGTGGGCTTTAAAATGAGTGCATTTAGGGTCTACTTAAATATATACATGAAGAAAAGCTTCTATTTAAAAAGTCAGGAAACAAAGTTATAAAACAAAGGTTGGCTGACATTAAATGAAACGGGAACATAGAAAGAAAGTGATTTATAAGTATTGGGAATGAAAAAGATAGCCATTAAAAATAAAGTAAAAATAAAATTTCAAATCAAATTTAACAACTCAATAGACGGGATGAACTCTGGTATAGTCTTGTTCAAATGGAGAATTAAAGCATTAGGTGGTTACACTCAAGGATCCACCCAGCACTCAGCAGAGTGAAGACAAAGAGATTTGCAACATTTTTGAAAAAGCAGTTTAGAGACCAGGAAATAGAGAGGGTCTTACATAGTCTAGCTGGATGTCGGAAGAAAGTAGAGGGGATGAAGGATAATAAAGAGAAAAATTAAAAAGCTGGTAGCATATTTTTTAAATGGACTACATATAATCAGCACAACATCAAACTTCTCATTAGCAACAAAAGATATCAGGAAACAGTAGACATAGTATCTTTGAAGTGCTGAGGACAAGAAGTTGTCAACCCAGAATTTTAAAGCTGTCTAAAGTATCGTTAAGAAATAAGGTCAGGATGAAGATACCTTCAGAATTATAAGGACTAAGAGGGTTTATAATCCATAGACTCTCATGAAAAGAACATTAAAGGATATACTTCATTAAAAAGGAAAAATCTAGAGGTAAAGTATGAGACACAAGAAACAATAGATAGCATAAAACTGATTAAACCGTGTTGGTAAATTTTATAATGTTACAATTAACCATTAGTTACGGGAAATAATTCAGTATATTTTAAGAGGTGAAACTTAAACTCTCAAGGAAGCAAAACAAAATGGGAAGTGATGTTCAACGGGTACTTAGAAGGCATGCTAAGTTCTATGTTGTTTTGGAAGAGGGTTGGAAACATGGAAAAAAATCAATTTAGTTTTTCTTCTAAGCAAATTATAGTTAAGTATGTATGTAAAAGTTTAAGATTGTTTCAAAGAAGAAAAAGATAATCTATAGCTTCAGATATAAATCAGCTGAGGAAAAGTTAACATAGTATATATACAGTCAATATAGTATGTAACATATAAAGTTAATGTAGTATATAGGAGCACCTGGGCAACTCAGTCAGTTAAGCATCCAACTCTTGATTTGGGCTCAGGTCATGATGTCACAGTGGTGAGATCAAGCCTCACATGGGGCTCAGTGTGGAATGTGGAGTTTGCTTGGGGTTTTCTCTCTCTCTCTCTCCCTCTCCCTCTCTCCCTCCCTCCCTCCCTCCCTCCCTCCCCCTACCCAGCTCCTGCATGCTCCCTCTTGTTGTTTCTCTCCCTATCTCTCTCAAAATAAATAAATAAACTTTAAAAAATATTAATGTAGTATATAGTAATATAGGACAGTATAGTAATGATCTAGCATCAGGCAAGGGGAAAAAATAAAAGAAAGAGAATGTAAAAAATATCAAAAAGATAGTGATGTCAGTTGGTAGAAATGTGACAGATGTATCGGTAATCACACAAAAAAGGGAAATTGACTAAATCCACCTATTTGAAAGACAGATTTTCATATTGGATTAAAAAGAGAAGCAGCAGCTACCTACTCCTTTCAAGAAGCATTCCTAAAACAAAACCACACAGAGAGGTTGAAAATAAGGAGTTGGAAAAAAGATTTGCTATATTACCAAAAGAAATTAATATCAGTTGAAATAGAACTTAACAGCAACAGTTCGTAATATTGGTAAGGGACATAACAAAATAGTAAAGGAAGACTCTGACAAGCTTTCATGTAGTTAATGATATGGCCTTGTGAGGTATAAAGTAAATGAGAGATGACCAAAAACAAAGATGAACTGACAAAGCCATTCTCTCAGAAATTTGGAAATAAAACAGAAAAATAATCAGTAAGGATATAGATTTGAACAACAGAATTAACATACAACATCTCATTAAGAACCCGATTATGAAAAGATACCACATTCTATATCCAGAGGAATATATATTAAGACTGATGCCATATAAATCATGTTCTCTGACCATAGTGCAATTAAATTAAAGGTAATGATAATAAAATATAATTTAAAAGAATACTAACATATACTTAGAAACATAAAAATGTCCTCCTAAATAACTCATGGATTAAAGAGATAATCACAGAAGTGACTAGATATTTAGAATCAAGAAACATTAAACATACTAATCAAAATTTGAAAGCAGCTACAGTGAACTTTGAGGCCAAGTTTATAACCTTATGAACACTTTGGAAAAAAAAAACTATAAGATACAACTCAACAGGCTACAAATATAAAACCTAACTCAAAGAACAGATAAGAAAGAAGTAACAGAGTAGTTAACGAAGCTGGCTCTTTGGAAATACAAAACTTAAATATTTAAGTTCCCAAGTGACACTGATGCTTAAAGCTTTCCTTTAAGAGAAAAAGGAAAATCGGGCAATAACTGCAGAAACAGTAAAAAATGTTTTAATGAATGAATTCAATCAACAATTTTATGTCAATAAATTTGAAAACTTAGATGAGAGGCATAATTGTCTTGAAACAGATAAATTAGCAATATTGACTCAAGAAGAAATAGAAACTCTAAATAAACTGATATGCATTAATGAAAAAGAACAATAATCAACCCCTCCAACATTCTGCACAAGATCCAAATGGTTTTATTAGGTAAGCTTTTTTATTTTTCCAAGAAAAAAAAATAATCCTATCTTTTACTGAATATTTCTCATTTAATATGGCCAGCATACTCTTGATAACAAAACTGACAGTAAAGGAACACTAAACCAACCTCATTTAATACCATAAATCCTAAATAACGTATCAAGCAACTAAATCCCGCAGTGTATTTAAAAAGCATGTAGGTATAGATACAGATATGTCATGTCCCATTATGATTTGTCCCAGGAAAACAAAGATGGATTGACAACAGAAAACTTACTAAGTAGGCAAAGCCATATCTACTATCTATCTGCCTATCTGATTATTTACCCCTGTAATAATAATGTAAAAAGATTCATGAAATAGAGAAATACTTAGGATAGTAACTACATCTATGGAGAGAGGGGAAAAAAAATAGGATTCAGGAGAAATACATAGAGGGACTTCAACTTAAAATACATGTTACTACGTTAAAATCTAAAGCAAAATGGTAACAACTAATGATTTGATAAAGCTGCTTGGGTACATGGTGTTACATTCTTCTCTAAGTGTTTCTATATGTCAAAAATATTTCACAATTGAAAATAAAATGTTATTTGGAGGTCGTCTGTCTTGGGGAATCTCAAGCCTGGATGTGCGTGTGAATCATCTGAGAATCTTATTAAAATGCGGATTCCCCTTCAGTGTGTCTCTGGGCTGGGGCCTGAAATTCTGCATTTTTGGAAAGTTCCCAGGTGAAACCGATGCTACTGGTGCACCTGGACATACATTAGAATTAGCTGGGAAGCTTTCAAAAGAGCCTGATGACTGTGCTCCAGCCCCAGAGATTCTAAATCAATTGGTGTGAGCTGGTGCCTAGATATCGGTCCTTTCTGAAAGCTCCTCAGGGGATGTTGGTGTGCAGACATGTTTTAAAACCATTGGGTGGGGGGTGCCTGGGTGGCTCAGTCGGTTAAGCGGCCGACTTCAGCTCAGGTCATGATCTCGTGGTCTGTGAGTTCGAGCCCCACGTCGGGCTCTGTGCTGACAGCTCAGAGCCTGGAGCCTGTTTCAGATTCTGTGTCTCCCTCTCTCTGACCCTCCCCCGTTCATGCTCTCTGTCTCTGTCTCAAAAATAAATAAACATTAAAACCATTGGGTGGAACCCATTTTATAGCTAAGGAAACTAAGACTCTAGGAGAGGCAGACAATTATCCAGGTTGCACAGCTTGTTGGCCCCTGAACTTACTCTTGTAATTCCTATTCCAGTTCTCTTTCCAAGGTGCAAATTTCCACTTCAGTCTCTTTCAGGTTCCTGCCCTTGGGTTTCCTACTGTAGGGCACATGTTGCTCATTCACCCTTCTTAACCCAACAACCATCTAGTCCTAGCCAAGTAAAATAGAACTGGGCAGGTCCAACGCCTATAAATTAAGGCAAGCTTCCATTGGTCTATCCACCTGCCACCCACCCCATTCATTGTCCTTCCACACACAAAGGGAAACATTCATGGGGTACTTCTTGCCATGAATTTGAATAAATGACATCATGGAAGAATAAGGAATTTTCTTCTCCAAAGACGGGGTCTCAGAGTTTTTCATTTTTCACTTTGGTTTTGTTTTGGGTGTTTTGCCTTACTTTCCCTTTAACAGCACTGTCCTGCTCTCTCATCTGCTGAAACATATGACTCTATAGTTGTTCCATTGCACCAACAATACTCATTTATATGCAAAGGACCCAGGAGATCCATGCCATGGATTTCATGACAAAGAAAGCCTTAGTGCATGACATCATGTCCCATCAATAGCTCGGCACAGGTTTAAAACATTAGGTAAAACTTTCCCACGTGTCCTCAGTTTTCATTCTTGTAGTATAGTTTTGACCTCTGCTCTTCCTTGCTAATCATCTCTGATTTGATCTTTCTCCCTTAGTTCTTCTTGATCTTAAATAGGATTTATGCTTGCACTCCAAGTCCACCTTCAGATATAAAATTTTTGAACTACATACTGTTAGAGTTAAGAGACTAGAAAATCTTGCAGACCAACACTTCCCTTTTGTGAAACCAGGGCTCTGATCATACAGCAACTTTCCCCATTCATATCCAGTGGTATATCTCCTACCCCTAAGCAGTACCTTTACAAGCCCAGAGAAAGCATTTATGTCCTAACACTGCTGGGGTTTTCCTTACCAATACTGGTCTCAAACGAGGACTGTCTCAAGGGAAGGAGGCAGTGGCTAGTCAGAATTTACCCAGAGGTTTTTTCTAAATATTTACACTTTGTCCATTTGAGATCTGTGGTCACAGGCAGGAAGGGAAAGCCACAATTGGCTTGATTAGGTTTCCTAACGGTGCATTGGCCTGACCATATTTTTTCTTCTAAGGCAGGTAGGCAGTGGGGCAATTAATTTATTTCTTTGTGGGAAGAACTGAGGCTTAAGAGCCTTTGAAAATCAATCTACAAGTCATTCTGTTGCTGGGTTTTAAATAGTACCTTGACCCTCTTTCCTGAATATAAAGTAACTACTATATCAATAGTCCTTCCTTTCACTTATCACTTTTCTGGGCAGGAAAGCTGTGAACCATGTAAAGAGAAAAATGACATCTAGAGAAGAGTCCTAGAAAACCATATTTAAGGTATACAAAGAAGAAAGCTTTAGGCTCAAAAACTATTAAAACTGAAAAGACCTTAGAGGCAGTGGGTCCAACACCTTTTGAGGTGAAGAAATTGAAGCCGAAAGAAGTAGCTTTGCAAAAGTCAGAGATTCTAGAAAGCTAAAGAAAGACAAGGACCTAGGGTCTGGCAGGGACAGAATAATCAAAGTGGGTCTTTATTTGTGCAATGTGTGCGGATAAAATAGTACATATAAATTGATTTATGGTAAAATCACGTTATATGTGAAGTCTATTGTGGGAGCTTGCAGTTTGTAGGAATCCTATGATAAAGACTGAAACAAACAATTTTCTCCCTTCCCCATTGCTCTTTTATTTTAAATCTGGGTTAATCTACAGGGGAGTTGCTTTAAACCTACTATATTGGCAATTCAGAGAATTCTTACTGTTGAGTTTTTTTCTAAGAGGAAAATGATGGAATAGTAAAAGTTAAAATACTGAACTACAGATCAGGAACCCAAGTTCCAGTCTAGATCTATCACTAACCAGCTGTGTGGTCATGGATGAGTCACTGTTTCCTCACCAGCTGTTCTGGAATAATCTCTAAGGCTCCCCCTTCACCAAATATGGAGATGAACCTCAGACATAGGAGCACAAGCTCGCGTTGGAGGGGTACACCCAAGTGCCATGTGGGGTCACCCAAAGGGCCACCCTGAATCTCTTTTTCCTTCTTCGGGACCTTGCTGCTCAAAGTGTGGTCATTGTCCAGCAGCAGCACCTGGGGGTTCATTAGAAATGCAGAATCTCAGGCCTCCCTCAGACCAGCCAAGTCAGAATCTGCATTGTAACATGGTCATTAGGAGATTCATACACACATTTAAGTTTGAGAAGCGATTAGCTTAGGACATCTCCACTATCCCAGATGACTAATGGCTTTCTGTGGGGCTTCCACACTGCCCACTTTTGCCCCCACCTGTGTGTGCCTGTAGGGCTCTTGCCTGACCCAGCCAGCCCCAGTTCTGTCTGTGTCTGACCAGTCTCTCTTCTTGGCTGATAAGTAAAGGAAGTGGGTAGGTTGACTGACAATAGCAAAAAACGTCAACATGTCCCTGGGGCAAGGGAACAGTAAAAAGCAGAGACAAGAAATATAAATAGACAACCTGGGACCTGTTAGAGATAAACAGTTCTATACAACTCAGCAAACTCTGAAAATACTTACAAGAAAGGGGTTAAGTTATGTCTATTTAAGGAGTTGTTATATGAGTTTTTCTAGCTCAAGAAGAAAAAGCACGAAAGACAAGAGAAAAATAAGACTATGAATAGGCAAATCACAAAAGAAAAGGTAGAATGGTCAAGAAATTTGTGTAAAGATGCTCAACCTCAGGAAATTGAAAGTGAAGGGAAAAAAATACCATTTTACACCTCCTTGTATAATTTTTATTCTTTTAAAAATAATGTTACTTTATATTTGTGAGATATTGCGGACATACAGAAAATAATATGCCAAGTATAACAAACACCCATGTACCCATCACTTAAAATTGATAAGTACTAACATTTTGCCATATTTGCTTTGGTTCCCTCCCCCCCTTTTTTAAATAAAGGTTGTCTCCCCCGTTTTTATTTTTTTTAACATGAAATTTCTTGTCAAATTGGTTTCCATACAACACCCAGTGCTCATCCCAACAGGTGCCCTCCTCAATGCCCATCACGCACTCTCCCCTCCCTCCCACCCCCCATCAACCCTCAGTTTATTATCAGTTTTTTTAAGAGTCTCTTATGGTTTGGCTCTCTCCCTAACTTTTTTTTTTCCTTCCATCCCCCATGGTCTTCTGTTAAGTTTCTCAGGATTTTCCCTTTGCCCTACCCACCCTTCTATTATTCTCCTGAAGTTTCTGAGTGTTATTCCACATGAAACTTTCTATTTTTCCTATATATGAATGTGTCCGTACCTAACCTATATTCTTGTTTCGATCACACTGCATATATCTTTTGGAACTTGTGTTTCTTTACTCGACACTGTTTTTGGGGATTTTCCTGTGTTGAAATGTATAGAGTTCATTCATTCTTTTTAAAGTGCTATTTAATATTTAACTGAAGGAATAAAGCACTGAGTAATAGTCAGGTTGAAGAGAATGAGAAAGGCTTAGGAAAAAAACCCCAAGTTTTAGTTATGTGTCTAGTGTGTTTTAAGTCAAAGATTTTCTGTGCTAGGTTGCAAGAATCCCATGCCTCTTCTCCTGGTCTAAACCAAACCTATGCCTTCTGCCCCTGAGAAGACTTTCTGTACACCTTCTTAATGTCTCCCAAGGTCATTGCCAACAGAAACACCAATGCCTCCGGGTGGTGGCAGAAAGAGAACTGGCAACCCCCAGGGCCCACAGCCGAGCCGCCTCACATCCCCCCTGTCTTACATACCCCATGGTCTGCAATCTAAGTGCCAATAACTGAAGAGGGCTCAATTCCCCAGCACCAAACAATAGATGGAGAGAATGCAAACACTTTATTGCTACAATTTATCCTAAAGGAGATTTGCAAAGCCGCATGCTTGAGATTTATGGCGTGACATCCTGAGATTTCATACACTGTATTTCTCATTTATGGGCCTCAATTTAGTTAAGAGAAAAGGAGCTTTCTAGAGCAAAAACACCCTAAAGCTTTGGTAAAATAGGATATTTAATTAATTCCAAAATCACCAAGCGGGTAAAGAGTGAGTTTCAGACCCATGTGTTCAAGCGTCCCCTGGGCCTGCTTGTTAGTTCTCTCCTAGGTCTGGGTCTTGGTAACAGAGCTGTGCACTGAGAAAGACTGAGGCTGTGCTTGAGGGCTCACATCTGACAATCTCAGCAGTGCGTGAGCCTAGGGAGCTCAGGGTGGAACCTTGTCCCTAAAAAACCTGGCGCTGTAATTGATTTGCATATGCAAATGACTCATTCCTAATTGGTCTGTGGGAGCCTTGAGAACACAGACTAAAGGTCAGCACACAGTAAGAGGGCAGTGAAAGAATTCAGTGGCCACCGGGGAGGCAAGTACCTACCCGTCCATGGCTATTTCCACACGCACACCTGGATGACAGCACCTGCCCTACCTTTTCTGGGAGGAGCTTGTTTGACACACGGCAGACAAGGGATGTGAGAGCTGTCTTCAGGCTACAACACACTTCATGTGAAATAAGGATTGTTCTAGTCATGTGTGCAGTACAAGTTTGACTCTAAATAAGGAATATGGTGTGAGAACTGCCTTTCCTCAGAAATTAGAGGAAGAAGACAGGTACCATATTCATATATGTGTTTATGTTTTATAGGTATGAACATATTTATGTTCATGTGTGTGTTTTATTCATATTTGTGATTTTGTTAATATTCATATTTCTATCTATTTGGTCTGGAGCCAATAGTAAGGAGCCTGGGGATCTCTGAGAAACTAAAAGTGACACAGTCTCTTCATTTCTTATGGATGGAGAAACACATCAAGCACTTTCCACAGCTTATCAATATTGAACTCAGACTCGAGAAAATAATTTTTTTTTCTTTTCTGTTTAAAATCAATGTTTTATCTTCCGGCAAAAGACCTTCACTTGCCTTGCCTATGTGTTCCAGCACAGCACCTCCCACCAGAACCCAAGCAACTAAATCTCATTCAGATTCAGCTCACACACTGATCACCCACCTCACACGAGCTGGGTAAGCAATTTACCCTAAGTCATCCAGCCACATCTGAAGTCCCCACATCTCTTGTTGCCCCTTACCACACAGAGCCCTCCACACTCCCCTCGTCTGCCATCACTGCGCTCCTAAAACCGGTAAGCCAGTTAGCGTCTATCACCCTCAGAACGGCTGTGTCCCAGAGCAGGAAAAGCTGGGACCTTTGAAAGATCACCCTTTTAGTCAGTGACCTTCAAAACCTGGGAAGCACTCTGGTTATTAAGAATCATATGATGCCTCCAGTGAAACAGCCTGATCCTGAGGGTGGGAACTTACTGACTCACTTAGCTGGCAAGGAAAGAAAATCAACATCAATTGAATACACATTGTGTGACAGGCACTCCCCTAGGCAATTTCCTGGTTTCCATCTTCCTAAACCCTCACCACAATTAGAGAGGTAAGTATTGCGATTTATCTTATGATGTGGAATCGTAGAAATGTTAGAAATGTGCCCCAGACCACATGGCTGGTAAGTAACAGAGGAGCTTTCTCTGTGGCAGGCTGCTACCTCTGGCTAATGGGATAAGGTGGCACTTAGGCATGTGAATGACAGCCATATAGTAATGTCCAGGTCCCCTGGCTCATTCCAGCTCAGGTCTTCACCCCATCTCCCTGCTCCTCTCCACTCACCCAAACCTTACCTAGTCTGCACTGCTCAGCTCAACCCTCCTTCCTCGACCACCTCCTCCTGTGGCACCCATAGCCTTTCCAGTCCAGTCAACCTCCAACCTAGACCCTCCTGCATCCTGTGCCCACTGAGTGGAAAATGGAAACCCCATAACCCCATCACTTGGTCAAGCCCCTCAAGGCAGAGTGCAGGGCCCTGGAGGAACTGTAAGCATGGGCCTGATGACAGCCACTTGTGGCCCTGGCTTTGGCTGGAATTTCGCTATTCACATTCATTTATTTGGCTCAAGAGTCTATCACTGGTAACAGGAAGGAATACTGCATAACGAGCCTTATCAGGCATTTACATCATTCACTTTATGAAAGCAGTTTTGATAAGGAGAAGTAGAATCAGTGTGAGGTCTGAGTTGCTCAAGGACAATGAAAAGAAGAATAGCAATTGAAGGGAGAAAGAGTTTGGGAGAGAGGTCAAGGTCACCCTCACCCTTTTGCCAAGGTTGCCTAAGGGCCTGGTGGTTGTTAACTGATTGGTCAAGGATTCCAGAACAGAAGTGGAAGAATTCTTAGGAATCACTAGGTCTGTTCCCAGAAACTATAGAGAAGGTCCTAAAGAGGCAGCTGTCATCTTTTTAAACCACAGATATGACTGCACCACTCCTACACTACAAGATCTTCCTCACCATCGGCCATGGCAGCCAAGCTTTGATGTCGACAGGCATTGCTCTCATGCGTGACACACATCCATCAGCATATGCAGATTTTGACTATTCTTCCATTCAATACATAATCTTTTAGTGCCTGTTCTGTTCCAGCCCCTTTAGGGACAAAGTGAAATGTAATTACCTTGGCAATTTCATTGCTCCCAGCTTAATTAACCTTCCCCATGCAGAACCCCTGTACTGTTCTTTCACAGTATTTTTACCATTTATAATGAAACATTGATCAGCATGCTTACTTGTTTAAAGTCCCACTCTGATTTCACTGTGTACTCCATGAGGCAGGAACATTTGTTCATCATAGTGAAGTGTGTCAATGGTCCAACACATAGTAGGCATTCAATAATAATGAATGAATGAATGAATGAATGAATGAGTGAATGAATGAAAGAAACATGCTAGAGCTGAGATGTAGCAAACATTAAGACAGGTATGGACTCAGGGTGCCTGGGTAGCTCAGTAGGTTAAGCCCAACTTTTGGTTGTGGCTCAGGTCATGATCAGGTCAATTCATGGAATTGAGCCCTTTGTGAGGCTCTGTGCTGATGGCGTGGAGCCTGTTTGGGATATCCTCTCTCTCTCTCTCTCTCTCTCTCTCTCTCTCTCTCTCTCTCTCTCTCTCTCTCTCTCTCTCCTTCTCTGTCTCTGAAAAATAAATAAACTTAAAAAATATAAAAAAGACAGGTATGGACTCTGCCCTCTCAAGGCAGGAAGGGATGACAAAGCTAATAATTATCACAGGGTGGGAGGGACATGTTGACATTCACTCCTGGGAGAGGCATCACTCTCGCTCTGCTCTACCCCTTTCCCATCCACTTTTGTGGCCAGTGTGGGAATGAGATGAGGTGCTTGATGACCACTTTGAATCTGCTTTATTATATTAACTATAAAAAGCCAAGTCAATCAATATCTGAAAGGTCATTAGTAACAAATTACCCGAAACCCATCTCACACCTAATTTCTGCAGAGTGACACCACAGTGAGAAAGGCTACAGGATGAGATCCAAGTTGTTTGTGGGATCCAGAGGCTCCTTTGCAATTGACCTGACCCATGTTTTCAATCTTTTCTCCCATGCCCTCCCCCCTGGGACCACCAGTCCCAGCACACCCACCATGCTTTCCTGCCCTTTCCTCACTCTCTCCCAGGGAAGCACTGCCTTCCTTCTCCATCTGGAAAGACCTCCCCACCACCTGGGTCACACTCTGAGCTCCACCCACTTTCTGCCTCTTCCACTGCTGCTGAGTCACTGAGTATATGAGCTACATCTATATACCTAAATGTGGACAGTGATTGTCTCTGGATAGCAGGATTGTGTGTGGCTTTTATTTCCTTCTCAGTATTTTCAATTTTTTTCTACAGTGTATCTTTCCTACAACTGTCTTCATAAATGACCAAAAAAAAAAAAAAAATGCCAGAGTTAAAAACAAGGAGACTGTAGTTATTTTATGTCTGTCACTCCCACTATATAATGGGATTGTCAAAGCCAGAAACCAGGTCTTTTTTCTTTTATCTTCAAAGCTCAGAACCTATTGTGTGCTAGTTGTATGTCTGGTGAATGAACAAATGAATGAATAAATGAAGAGTTGGCAACTAAAGACATGGCTCCAAGCTTCAGTTCATCACCTGGAAAGTGAGTAACAAATCTTATTGGTCCCAGCATCATCGATTACTAAATTGTTCCTAGGGATTCTTGTAACCTTGTCTCTCATAGCAAGTGCCGGTGGGTCACACAGCTCCCTGGCTGGAGTCTGTGCCCCACTGTCCCCACCCTGTCTGTCTGAGGCAGTCTACATGGCACAACTGACACTTTCTTTTCACAGCAGTTGTGGGCCTTGATGTCACCAGTGGCGTTTGCCGCCTGTCTGGGATGTTATAGACATGCTTTCTCTGTTTATTGTGATGTCAGTTTGCACAATTTCTCTTCAGGCGCTTAGAGCCTTTCAAGCATGAAGCTCCTAGAGATGAATGAGCTTTTATCAGGGACTTGCTGCTCTTTACTCAGTGGGAGCCAGCTGTGCTCTCTGCTGTCTTAAATTTCCAGCCAGATTTTCCAAACCTTTGACTGAGAGGCCGGGGCCAAAGAGAGACTGGCCCAGGGGGTTCAGGGATATACCCAGAGTGTCAGCAGGGAGTCAGCCACTCACTACGATAGAAAAGGCTGCCTCTGTCTCCTGCTGGCTAGCTACAAGGGCCTAAAGATGTAGCCTCCTGCAGCTAACCCAGGAAGGCCCAGAGTGTTCACCGGTGCAGGAACCTGGAGAATGGAGGACCCCAGCAGAGCAGGAAAGAGCTCTGGGAGAAGATTGGAGAGGGGGATTCTGCCAGCTACACACTATGGCCTTGGGCAGGGGGCTTCATCTTTCTGAGCCCATTTCCTCATCAATCAAATGGAAATAATGTTACCTGAGATCATGTGGAGTACAGTAATAGATATTCAGTAAACTGTCTCCTTCAAGCTCCTTGAGGCCTATGTTGTCCCAGAGACATGCCTCTAGTTCAGCAAGGAGAGGATTTCTCCCAGACTGGTTGCTGGGCCTCTGACCTCACCAGTGCTTTCCTCATTTCTTCTCCATTCCCCCCCTCTTTGATTGAGGTTGGGAACTTCTACTTCAGGAGGCAAGCTGAAGGAATCAGAGGCTGAGTAGGAGGGGATGGGAGGGGACTTCAGATTAGACACAGGAGGCACTGCGGCTGCTTCTGCCAGAACTTCAAGGGTCCCCTAAGGTCTCCCTTCAAAGTGATGCCAAGCCTGAGCCCTGACAAGTGGCAGGAGTGGTGGACAGGCCCCAACTGAGAAAGCATTTTGAGCAGATCATTAGTTCAGGCTTTTGTGCTGTTCTGTCTTTGCCTTTCAACTTGATCTGATGGATCACCCCTCCCCACACCCATCTTTCTCCCCATCCCCACTTTTATTCCTCCACAAACCCAACCTGAACTAAACTTCCCTAAATCCAACAGAATAAGAAATGAATTCAGGAGTTAAGTTTCTATGCTGCAGTGCCACTTTGGCATAGCCCTGAATTCACAGTTTGTTCCCAGAGACAATAGAGGTATTGTCGCTGTTGAGTTATCTACACTATGGTAACCAGAACTCCATATGTGATATTTACATGGAGCCCACTCTTTGGGTTTTGGGCAAGGATACATGTCTACCTAGGATCAGGAAGTCATGGCTGTTGCCATCAGCATGCCTCAGCCATCACTCCTATGTTTTCTTCTTTTAATTTTTTAAAGTCTTTTTATGAAATATACATACACTAAAAACTACACATCGGTGGATGAAATTATACAAAATGAAATCATTCATACAACTACCACGCAAACCAAGATATGTAATGTTACTAACATATGAGAAGGCTCCCTATGCCCACTTCCTTAAAGATCATTATTTGGACTTCTTTCCCTATAGATTAAGTTTCCTGCTTTTTTTTTTTTTTTTAATTTTTTTTCAACGTTTTTTTATTTATTTTTGGGACAGAGAGGGACAGAGCATGAACGGGGGAGGGGCAGAGAGAGAGGGAGACACAGAATCGGAAACAGGCTCCAGGCTCTGAGCCATCGGCCCAGAGCCTGACGCAGGGCTCGAACTCACGGACCGCGAGATCGTGACCTGGCTGAAGTCGGACGCTTAACCAACTGCGCCACCCAGGCGCCCCTTAAGTTTCCTGCTTTTAAAATGTATACAATTTTATGTGAATAAGTATATGAATATTAACTATTTTGTGTCTGAGATATTTCCATTTAATTTTCATTATTGTATAATATTCCATTGTATAAATATACTACAATTTATACAGTGAATTAGGTTGTTTCTGTACATATCTTCTGGTATACATATGTATACATTTCCTTCATATATTTACCCCTGGGGGTGTCAAAGTGTGTCTCCATTCATTTTTAGAAGATATTGCCAAACAGTTTGCCAAAGTGGTTGTACCAATTTATAGCAATATATCAGACTTCCAGCTACTCTGTGTTTTCAGCAACTTTATAGAGTCAGTGGGGGTTTTTAGTTTTTTGTTGTTGTTCTTCTGTTATGTTTGTCTCTAGCCATTCTGGTGGTTACGAAGGAGTATTTCACTGATTTTAATTTGCATTTCTCTGATGAATAATGATGTTGAACATCTTTTCATATGCTTATTGTACTATGCAAATCTTTTGCTCTTTTGTTATTGTTATTGTGTTATCTATATATTTCTTACTTGATTTTAGGAGTTCTATAAATACTCTGAACAAAAGTGCTTTATCATATTATGCATTGTGAATATTTCAGATATTTTCTCCAGTCTGTGGCTTGCCTTTCCATTTACTTAATAGAATTTTCTAATAAGAAGTTTTTAATTTTTATGAGGTCCCACTTGCCAATTCTTTTATTAGTGTGATTTGTTTCCTGTTTAAGAAATCTTTACCTATCACAACATCATAAACATATTCTGCTGCATTATCTTCTAGAAACTATATTGTTTCACTTTTCGTATTTAAGACTATAATTCTTTCATTTTCTAAATTTTATAAAGTTTTATTTATTTTTAAGAGAGAGAGAATGAGATAAAGTGTGAGTGGGGGTGGGCAGAGAGAGAGGGGGAGACACAGAATCCAAAGCAGGCTCCAGGATCTAAGCTGTCAGCACAGAGCCCAATGCAGGGCCCAAACTCATGAACCATGAGATGATGACCTGAACCGAAGTCAGACGCTTAACCAACTGAGCCACCCAGGCACCCCTAGACTATAATTCATTTGAAGTGGATTTTTATGTCATGAAGTACAGATGCATACTCACTTTTTCATATAGATACCCCAACACTGTTTGTTGAAAAGATTATCCTTTCTACACTGTATTACGATGGCAACTTATAAGCAATTATAAGTGTGGGTTTATTTCTGGACTCTATTCAGATGGTTTCTGTGTGTCTGTGTTTGCATCTTGTTCTTCAAGATTGTCTTTTGCATGCTTAACCCTTTATTTTCTATGTACATTCTAGAATCATCTCACATAAAACAAAGCCTGCTGAGATTTTGATTGGGATCACATCGTATCAATAGATTAACTTGAGGAGAACTGGGATTCTTACAATGTTGAGTCTTCTGGTTCATTAGCATAACAGAGCTTTCCATTTATTTAGGTTTTCCTTAATTTCCTCCAGTAATATTTTATGTCCTTGCTAATCTTTCTTTAGATTTAGTCCTATGTGAATTTTAAGTGTTTTTATATAAGTTGTTTTTAAAAATTCATTTTTCTTTTGTGGCTGGTATTTTCAAATACAATTTTTGTTGTGTATTTACTCCATATCCAAAGACCATGCTAAAGTTACTTATTGATTCTAAAAGTTTATAGATTATTTTGGATTTTCTTTCCTGGTGTCTGCCAAAGCTGAGGTTTATTTTTCCTTTTCTAAATAGTATGCTTTTTATTTCTTTTTCTTGCCTTATTGTATTGGCTAAGAGAGCCACTAAAATGTATTTTAGAAGTGGTTTCATTCCTTAACTCAGAGGAGCTCTGAATATCTCATCATTGAGTGTGATGTTAGCTGTAAGATTTTCAACACTGTCATTTATCAAATTAAGGATGTTTTCTTCTGTTCTAGTTCCTATGATTGCATACTAATATTCAGTGGCAAAAAATAACCATTTATTATCCCCAAAGATTCTATGGGTCAGTAATTTAGAGAATAATAGAGAAGCTCTGTCCCTGTTTCACAATATCTGTGGCCTCACCTAGAAGACTTGAATTTGAAGGCATGGAATCATTTGAAAGCTTATTCATTCATACATCCTTTGTTTGGTGCTAATGGTTGGCCTAAAACCCCTCTAGTTGGGCCCCTCCCTATACTCTCTCCATCCAAGCCAATTTGAGCTTTCTCATACGTAGTTTATTGAATATCTCCCAATTGTGAGTATTCTGCAAGAAGATAGAGTGGAAGTTGCATTACCTTTTATGATCTAGTTTCAAAAGTCTCACAGCATCATTTCTACTACCTTCTATTCAACAGAGTTCTGTAAGTTTAAAAGAGCATGTGGGAACAGAAACATTGTGGCCATCTTGGGGAAATAGTTTAACCAACTCCTGTACCTAGTGTTTGGAGAGTTTTAATCATGAATGGATGATGAATTGTATCAAGTGCTCTTTCTATATATATCAAGTTGTTTATATAATGTTTATGCACTTTTTTAATTAATGCACTGAATTACACTGATTGAATTTTGAGAATCAAACCAACTTTATACTGGAATAAGCCCAACTTGTTGTAATGGATTATCCATTTTATATGTAACTGATACTGATATGCCAATATTTTCTTTACACCTTTTAGAACTTTTTTATCTATGTTCATGAGAGAGATTGGCCTGTGAGTTTTCCTCTTATAAGCCTTCTGAGCTTTTTTTTTTTTTAATCAAAGTTATTCTAACCTTATAAAACAAGACGGGAAGTCTCTCTTATTTTTCTATTTTCTGCTAAGAGTTTGTGTGAAGTTGGTTTTACTCCATCTTTAAGTATTTGGAAGAATTCCCTGCTAAAGCCATCTTGGCCTGGAATAATCTTTGTGAAAAAGTATTTAATTATGCATTCTATTAATTTGTTAGTTATATATTCTTTCATATGCTGTTAGTTGTTACCCTAGAGATCATTAGGATATATCTTAAATTAGTATGCTTATCATTCCTGAACAAAGTGAGGAACTTAGATTACCTAAATCCCATTTACTCTCTATCTTTTGTCCTTTTGCTGTCATACATGTTATTGCCTCACATATTTCAAATCTCTCAAGACATCTGTGTTAAATACGGAAAATGCATTTAGATATTTCCACATATTTTCCTTTTTCAATGCCCTTTCATCCCTTGCATTACTGTGGGTTTTTTTTTAAATGTTTATTTATTTATTTTGAGAGTGGTGGGGAGAGGCAGAGAGAGGGGGGAGGGAGAGAATCCCAAGCAGGCTCTGCACTGTCAGCATGGAGCCCAGTGTGGTGCTCAACCTCACAAACCTTGAGATCATGACCTGAGCCAAAATCAAGAGTAAGATGCTTAACTGACTGAACCACCCAAGTGCCCCTGCATTACTGTGTTTCTATCTGGGACTGTTTTCCTCTTGCCTCAAGTGCTGTCATCACTATTTCTTTTAGTGTAGATCTGCTGGGGGGAGAAAAACTTCTCAGCTGTTTTGTCTGAAACTGTGTTTATTTCACCTTCATTTTTGAAGATTACTTTTACTGGGTAAATAATTCTTGGTTGGCAGTCACTTTCCTCTGTATTTTATGTATATCACTCTGTTGTCCTCTGGCCTTCATTGCTTCTGTTGAAAAGTCAGTTTTTAGCTTTATTACGCTCCTTTGGAGGCAATATGTTTTTTCCTTCTGGCTATTTTATTTTATAACTTCTGCTGTCGACCAGCAAATATTTTATTTATTTATTTATTTTCGAGAGAGAGACAGTGAGAGCAGGGGAGGAACAGAAAGAGAGGGAGATAGAGAATCAATCCCAAGCAGTTTCTGTGTTGCCAGCACAGAGCCTGACGTGGGGCTTGAACTCATGAACGGTGATATCATGACGTGAGCCAAAACCAAGAGTCAGATTCTTAAATGACTGAGCCACCTAGGCACCCCTCCATCTGGCTATTTTAAAGATTTTATTTTTGTCTTTGTCTTCTAGCAGCTTTATTATGATGTAAGTAAGTGTGTTTTCCTTTACATTTATTCTGAGCCAGTAGTTTTTCAAATATTGCCCCTCTCCTTTCCCCTCTCTCCTCTCTTTCTGAGACTTCAACTTACATTTGTTTTAGACCTTTTCAATGTGTCTCATATGTCTCTCTTTTCTGTATTTTTCATCTCTTTTTTTCTCCCTGTGATTCAATCTGGATATTTTTACTGATCTCTCTTCTAGTTTACTAATTCTGTCTTCTGTTGTGTCCAATATACTATAAACCCATCTGCTAATTTATTGATTTTAGTTACCGCATTTTTCCCTTCTGGAATTTCCATTTGATTCTTATTTCACAGATTCATTTTCTGTGAGTGTTCCAGATTTGTGTTCATGAAAATTCTTCATATTTCATTGATTTTCTTCAGCTTATGCTTAAGATAATTATTTTACAGTATATATTTGGTTACTCTAGTACCAGACTTCAAGTTCTATTTTTCTCTGTTGTTTTTTATCTTGGATTTGGGCCATTTGACCCTGTTCCCTGTTTATCCTGGTAATACTTTCTTGAATTCCAGAAACTCTTGACAATGTTGTTATTCTTTTGAGAAGTTTTGTTTTATTTTGTCAGGCAGATCCCATTGATCTAATCAAGAAATAAATGACAAAGCTGTGGAGACTTAATGAAAGACTGGTTAGAATTGGCAGGAATTATCAATATATTGGGAATCTAGAGCTGGAGGAAAGGGGATGGTTAGGATCATCAAGAAAGAAGACATCAAATACTCTAAGTTTGGAACCTTAATGACAAAGAGGAGGATGCCATTAAAAGAGCTGCAAGGAAGACAAAATTGGGAAAGAATAGGAGTGATTTGACTGCCACAGAGTTGGAGAGGCTTGTGAAAGTAGGTTGGGCCTGCATAGACATAGTGATTTTAGCTTTTGGGGAGAGAACACCTTATAATACAAGTCAAAAATTAAAGTGAGAGGGACTGTATGAAAATACTTAAGTGAATAAAAGCTGTAATAACTGAAAATCACCTGCCGCTTCCTCATTTGATGTTCCTGTTGACATCAGGCCCAGTCCACATCAAAGGCTCTGGGTATTGAGAAGTTGATTTGGCACAAGATAATGGCTCATGGTCACTAATTTCTGTAATTTTTTGCATTTCTCCAACATATCTACAGATGTGAGTGGATCAAACACTCATCTCTTCCTGACCTTGTTGACAGGATGCCTGCTCCCTCATTCAGATTGGCAGTAAGAGTAGCTTCCTTAGGAAAGCTTCTTACCACCATCTCTACACTTTCAGGCTTATTAGGGCTGGCCTCTTCCAAGATACATCAGTCTGTGTCATTAATGGTAAGGTAATCACTGCACTTTGTTTTGTGGCAATTCAGTTTGAAGCAGGAAACTCTCATCTAGAAGGATGGAAAAGAGAAATATATGCTCAAGAACTTACATTGCATTTACATCTCCAGTAAGCTGGCATTCTTCTAATCTGTATATCTATGACTCCTCAGTTTCATTACAAAATGTATCAATTGATCCGTTAACTACTCAGCACTGATCTAGATCAGCAGGTCTCAAACTTTTTGCCTCAAGATCACTTCACACTCTTGAAAATTATTGAAGATCCCACAGAGTTTTGTTCATGTGGGTTAAATCTACTGATTTTATCACATTATATATTAAAACTGAGAAATGTTTTAAATGTTTATCTGTTAATTAGTTTGCAAATAATAATAAACCTATTACATCTTAACATAAATAACTAATTTTAATGAAAAGCAACTTTTTTACCAAGACTAAAACTAATTTAGTGAGAAGAGTGGCATTGTTGTAATTTTTACAGATCTCGTTAATGTCTAGCTTAATAAAAGTGATGTAGCTTCTGGAAAATTCTATATCCTCATGAGAGAATGAGAGTAGAAAAGGCAAATATATCTAAATATTATTATGAAATAGTTTTACCCTTGTGGACCTCTTGAAAGAGACTCAGGAACCGCAGGATCTCTAAGCCACACTTTGAGAAGCAGTGGTCCAGCTGACAGGCTGTTAGACCAGAAAGACAGGGAATTCCAAATTCTGGTCTCCAACCAGGCTCTTCTTTTTAAATGATCCTCTCAGCTTTTTAAAGCAGAATTAATAATGTATTTCAATTCTTTCAAATGGCAAAAATTGAAGGTAAACTAATTTAAGTGAAAAAGGAAGATTAATTGGCTCATATAACTGGAAGTCTAATGGGACCGGGCTTCAGATTCCACCATATTAAGGGGCTCAAGAGTTCTTTAGAATGTAAGCATTTACTGGGCTTTTTCACTGCCATATCCCTAAGGCCAGGAACGATGATGAACACAGCAAGTACTCAATATATATTTTCTAATTAATTATACAATAGATGAATTACTATTAGCAGGACTCTGTTTCCATTCTTCAACTTTGCTTGCCTCTTATTTTTTCTATTAGCAGTAAGACTCCCTGGCAAGATGGCCCCTGGCAGCTCTGGTAAAACATGGTTCTTGGTGCTCATAATCCCAGAGAAAAAGTCATCCCTTTCTTCACATAGCATCGATATTATTCCCCAGATGAGAAAATTATTGGCCCTTTTTGGGCCATGTGTCCATTCTGAATTAATTACTGTATATAAGAGGAATGGGTATTGCTAGCTCAGAAGGGGAAGAGCGGGAAAATTGTTAACAACCCTACCAGAATCAAATTAAGTGAGAATGTAGCAATTCCCCAAAACAAGGAATACTGAGCACACATCACACAAAATTACAAATGACCAACGAGTATATCATATTAACCTATTAACAAATGACTGGCTTATCTAATCAAGCATAAACTCAAGTTATCAAATGTATAATATCAGGTCTGGTCACTTCACTGATCCAAACAGAGAACTGTAGACCAGCCAAATTATAATTGAGTGATTGACTTGTGATTATTCAATTTAGTCTTAGGCCCTGAGCTTCAGAATAAAACTATTCAACTTTTTTCTGCCTCACTTCCACTAAGTGTAAAATATCTGAGAGCACTGCTGTCATATGGCACACCATTCAGGAAACATCAGTGATGCCTGTTACCTCTAAGGAAGAGCCCAAACTCTCAAGGCCAAGCCCTTCAGTCCATCATAGTGGTTCCATGGTTCCCAGCCTTTATAAAATTGAGGAGCCCTTTTAATAACTCACATGAAGTAGAAGTTAATTCTTTAGTCATAAACATTAATTAATTAAAGACATATAATGACAGCAAGTCCTATGAATTTAATAACACTTTAAAATAAATTTGCAATACATGTATTTGAACATTATTATACATTTATTGTGAGGAGTATTTGACAGTCAGACTCCAAATACAGTTTGGGGTATGTGTGTGTGGTTTCCATGACATAGAGTGATAACAGATACTGAGAACTAAGATATCAACGCTGTCATAGAGGTTTAGAAATTCTTTTCTAAGGTCTATACTAATGTTTTCATGACTTTCTAAAAAATAAAGAAGAAAGAAACTGTGGGACCATAAAGAGCTTCAAATTACTAGAATTTTTTTTAATTCAGTTTAGCTTCACTTATGGTTTCTTAGCCAACCCTCCTTGTTTTATATCTTAGTGGGTGTTCTAGGGTTTTTATTATTCATCTTAAAGTCAAAATCTACCCTCAAATAGTATTACTTTATGTGCAGTATAAGATTGTTATATTGGTATAAATCCAATCCTCATCTTCCAACTTTTGTGCTATTATTGTTATACTTTTTAAAATTTATCTTTTTTATTTAATTTATCTTTTTAATTTACATCCAAGTTAGTTAGCATATAGTGCAACAATGATTTCAGAAGTAGATTCCTTAATGCTCCTTACCCATTTACCCATCCCCCTTCCACAACTCTTCCAGTAACCCTCTGTTTGTTCTCCATATTTAAGAGTCTCTTATGTTTTATCCCCCTCCCTGTTTTTATATTATTTTTGCTTCCCTTCCCTTATAATCATCTTTTTTGTATCTTAAAGTCCTCATGAGTGAAGTCATGTGATATTTATCTTTCTCTGACTAATTTCACTTAGCCTAACACCCTCTAGTTCCATCCATGTAGTTGCAAATGGCAAGATTTCATTCTTTTTGATTGCTGAATAATACTCCATTTTGTGTGTGTGTGTGTGTGTGTGTGTGTGTGTGTGTGTGTGTGTGTGTGTGTGTGTATACCACATCTTCTATATCCATTCATCCATCGAGGGACATTTGGGCTCTTTTCATACTTTGGCTATTGTTGATAGCGCTGTTACAAACATCAGGGTGCATGTGCCTCTTCGAAACAGCATACCTGCATCCCTTGGATAAATACCTAGTAGTGCAATTGCTGGGTCATAGGGTAGTTCTATTTTTAATTTTTTGAGGACCCTCCATACTGTTTTCCAGAGTGGCTGCACCAGTTTGCATTCCCACCAGAAGTGCAAAAGAGATCTTCTTTCTCTGCATCCTCGCCAGCATCTGTTGTTGCCTGAGTTGTTAATGTTAGCCCTTGTGACAGGTGTGAGGTGGTACCTCATTGTGGTTTTGATTTGTATTTCCCTGATGGTGAATGATGTTGATCATGTTTTCATGTATCTATTGGCCATCTGGATGTCTTCTTTGGAGAAGTGTCTATTCATGTCTTTTGCCCATTTCTTCACTGGATTATTTGTTTTTGGGTGTTGAGTTTGGTAAGTTCTTTATAGATTTTGGATACTAACCCCTTATCTGATATGTCATTTGCAAGTATCTTCTTCCATTCCATCGGTTGCCTTTTAGTTCTGCTGATTATTTCCTTTGCTGTGCAAAAGCTTTTTATTTTTAATTCTACATATGCTAAAAAACCCACAATACATTGTTATTATTTTTGCTTTAAACAGTCTAGTCTTTTACAGGGATTGAAAATGGGACAAATGTTTCTTATATTTACCTACATATTTACCATTTCTGGAATTCTTCATTCCTTTGTGTAGATCCAAGTTTCCATCTGGTATTATTTTCCCTCTGCCTGAATAACTTCCTTTAACATGTCTTATAGTGAATGTCTCTTGCCTTCACTTTTAAAAGATTTGTTTGCTGAATATAGAAATCTTAGTTAACATTTTTTTCCTTCAGCACTTTAAAGATGTTGCTCTATTATCTCTGACCTGCATGACTTCTAACAATTAGTTGGCTACCATTATTATGTTTGCTCCCCTGTACTTAATGCATCCTTCTTCTCTGGATGCTTTAAAGATTTTTTTAATCACTGGTTTTAAGAAATTTGATTTTAATAGATCTATTTTTTAATGTTTATCTATTTTTGACAAAGAGAGAGACAGAGTGTGAGCAGGGGAGGGGCAGAGAGAGAGGGAGACACAGAATCTGAAGCAAGCTCCAGGCTCTGACCTGTCAGCACAGAGCCTGATGTAGGGCTCACACTCACAAACTGTGAGATGATAACCTGAGCCAAAGTTGGACACTTAACTGACTGAGCCACCCAGGTGCTCCTGATTATTATAGATCTTAGTGTGATTGTCTTTATTTTTGTTCAGGTTGGAGTTCACTGAGCATCTCAGATCTGTGAATTTATAGTTTTCAACAAGTTTGTAAATCTTCTGCTATTATTTCTTCAAATAGTTATTCCCTTTTCTGGGGTTCCAGTTATACTTATATTAGATTAAACTCTTTGATAACTATCTCATAGTTCACTTACACTCTGTTCATTTTTTCCCAGTCTTTGTCTCTCTGAGCTTCATTTTGGATACTTTCACCCTGCTTTTACATCCTTGAGCATATTTGTAAGATTTATGACAGCTGTTTTAAGGTCATTGTCTACTAATTCTATTATTTCTTTTACTTCTGATCTGTTGCCATTGACTGATTTTTCTCCTGATTATGGGTTATATCTTCTTCTTCTTTGGCTGGTAATTTTTGGTTGGATGCCGGACATTGTAATTTACATTGTTGGGGCTGGATATTTGCTATGTTCTCTTAAAGAGTTTTGAATTGTGTTCTGGTGTGCAGTTAGGTAACAGTTTGATCCTTTCAAGGATTGCTTTTAAGTTTTGCCAAGTCAGGTTCAGAGTAGTTCTTATTTTGAGACTAATTTAACCCTATTACTACTAAAGTATGATTCTTCTGAGGACTCTACTGAATGGTATTACTAAATTTTTCCACTCTGGCTGGTTAGGACACAGACTATTCATAGCTTTGACTCCAGGAATTGTTAGGCTTTTGCTTCCTGGTGCTTCTTTCCTTGTAATATGGTGGTTTCTTCACATGCATGCCTGAGTTAGCACTCTGCCAAAGATTCAAGGGGACCCCTACAGATTTCCAGGATTCTCATGCTTTTCTCACCACACACCTCCTCCCTCCAGTTTTTCCAGATTGTTCTCTGGTATCTTATCTGAAAATTGTAGCTAATTTGTCCTCCCCAAACTCCCATCTCTGCCTCTTCAGCTTGTCAAAGTCGCCATGCTCTGCTTGGGTCTACTATCTCTGAATTGCGGCCTAGAAGCTGCTTCCATACAACAATCTGGGAAAATTATAAGGCCCATCTCACTTATTTCCCTTCCCTCATGGATCACAGTCTTTGCTATCTTTTTTTAAATGTCTAAAATCTACCACTTTATGTTTATTTATATAGATTTTTACCTGGCTAGTTGTTTATGACAGGAGGCCAGTCCCTGTAGCAGTTAATCCTCATGGGCAGAAGTGGAAGTCTCCATGGAGAGCTTTGAATAAAGCAAAGCAACAGCAGACTTCCCCTTTGAAACATTTTTTTTTTTTTGTATGAAAAATACCACACCTGCCATTGTGGATCTCTGAGCAACAGTCATGATTTTGCATGGTATTTCAAGTGGATAGAATATTTGGAATACTTCTGCTTACTTCAGGAGTCAATCCAAAACAAGGGAGTGCATAAATACTAATTTCCTTGGATATTTCACACTTATCAAAGAAGTGAGCACCTAAATTGTCCTGTAAAACTCCGTTTGAAGTCTCAAAGAAGCAAGAAAAATTATCACTCATTACATGTTTTTGGTTTATTGCTGTTAGTGTGTTAGTTTTAGATCAGATTTATGGTGTAGATTTTTATGTTTATATGTTATATGACTCCTTTGATTATACATAAGCCCAAATGTGCTATAATATGTTCAGTATATTTATTCCCATTTTATAGGACTTGGATCATCATTTTATTATTTCAGATGATGTTACATTTTGCTCTTGTGCCTTGTTATTGGTTATATTTATAATTAATTGGATCCTATGTCTTTGGTTAGGAATATAACCCTTTTTATGACATAATTCCTATGATGGGAGAAATAGGAATCATTTTATAATGATTTGCTTTATAACACTGTTCTCAGGGACATATTGTAGCAAAAAGTAGCCTTTGCTTTAAATGGCTTTGGTTTAACTCTTGCATTACTCCTCAGCATGGTATATATATGTGTCTTATCTCTTTAACTAGGTGACAAACGTGCTGAAAGCAAAAATCAAGTATGGTAATTATTGTATCTGCAATTTCCTCTAAGAGGAAAGTAGTATGGCATAATGCCATTTTATTTTAAACTATTTTTTTTGATCAGCAGAATAAATTATGTCTTGAAATAAAGTCCAATTTATAAAATAAATTAATAAGAATTCTGCTTGAAATGGAACAAAGAACCTAGACCTCCAGCTCACTGGGTGCCTTCCCATCTATTAGAAGGTAGTAATGGAACCACTTCATTGAGGAGTGAGTCTCCAGAGAAGATGGTTCATGATTTAGAGTCTATGGACTGAGGTCCATAAGACACACTGTTTATTTGCTGAGAGATTTTTTTCTAAATGTCAACATTTTATTTTTTTTTTTTACTTTTTAAATTAAAAAAAATTTTTTTTAACATTTATTTATTATTGAGAGACAGAGAGACGCAGAGCATGAGCAGGGGAGAGGTAGAGAGAGGGGGAGACACAGAATCGGAAGTAGGCTCCAAGCTCCGAGCTGTTAGCACAGAGCCTGATGCGGGGCTCAAACTCACGAACCGCGAGATTGTGACCTGGGCCAAAGTTGGACGCCCAACCAACTGAGACACCCAGGTGCCCCTTGCTGAGAGATTTTGAGTTTGAAGTTACTTAACCTCTCCAAAGCTGTTTTCTAAAATAACAAAAAAAAAAAAAAAAAAATCCAAGGATTTTAATAATTATAATACCTCTGTATCAGGAATGATTTTAGCTGAAAGTTATGGAGAAAATCTAATTTATAGTAACTTAAAAACCAGGTTTATTTTTCTTACATTCAAACAAGTTCAGATATATGTAGTTGCTGAGGGTTTTTTTTTTTTCTTTTTATCTTTCTCCTTCACCATATTTAGCATTTTGGCTTTCATCCTTATGCTTATTGCTTCAAAGTTACAAGATGGCTTCATTTATGAGTTCCTGAAAGAGAGGAGGGGCAGGCATCCACGTCAGGAGGTTGTTTGTTTTTTAATTTAGGAAGGGAAATTCTTCTCAGTATACTTCTTTTTCTATCTCATTAGCTAGAACATGCTCATTCTTTGCCAATCAATTGCCAAAAGTAATGAGTTTGGGCCAATCAAAAATTTTCCCTTGAGGATGGGATAGGAGACCCATGTTCCCAGGTTTCATGAAATATCCCACCCAATACATGAGTGCATCAGGGTCCTGCTGACAGAGGAAAAGCAGCAGGAGAGAAACACCACTAGCATCTACTCTGTCTGCCCCATAATTGCCTGATGGAGTTTAGATGGCTGTATGAGCTTCAACTAGGATTTGAAAGTGATTTCCCAACTGTAACAGCACAATTAAATGAGATTCTTCATTATGTTAAATTTTTGGTAAATGTTTGAGAAGTGAATGGAGAAGAAAATTTCAGTAAAGAATAATAATGGCATCGAAAGTCCTAAGTCAGTGATTATCAAAGTAGACTTTTGCAATGCCTACTTTAGAAAGCATCAGAAGGCTTGATGGTTACAACTATAAATTCTGACCTACTGGAGATGCTTTAGGTGGGTTCTAGTAACCGATATTTCAAAGCATTTCCCAAATAATTCTTATGCCCCTTAAAATGGAGAACCATGGCCCTGCATGACAGGGGATGACTATTCTTGGGTAGATGTGCACATGAGAGATGGGAATGCCAAAGGAGCAGACTGCTGAACAGCAACAATGCCTTCTCTGCAGCACAACTCCAAACACATAAGCACTCAATAATGCTGGCAACATTTATTATTATTGAAATTCTCTCCGGCACCAGGAGACCTAGATCTTAATGGATGCCTCAGGTATGGTTCAGTTGTTAAGTCACTGTCTGTGAAATGAGTTCACTATCACCCAAATCTGTACGTGGTAGGCACCGTCGAGGTCTCCTAATTCAATCCACAGGAACAATAGGAAGTTTCCAGTGCATTGTCTAGGTCATTAAAAAATTTCAAGCTTCCAGATTGTCTTGAAGGTAATTGTAAGACTGATGTAGTATCTTTAAAGGCTATAGAGTCCCTCAAAAGAAAGACAGCCTAAAACAAATTCAAGCTGTAATGATTAGTGGCATCTTTTTAGCCCAGAGTGTTTGGAAGGGTAGATGATAAATTACTATAAAACCCTTGGCAGAATGCTGAAAAGTTATACATAACATAACAACATAGCATGTCTGAGGCTAAGTATCTGGGTGTGATTGAGCAGATGCTTTCCTGGTTGATTTTGAAAGAAATTAATCAAGTTATAGACAATCATTCTAGGCTGTGTGTCCCAAGCTGCATAACTGGACCTGAAATAATTGTTAAATGTAAATACATATATACACATGCACATATATATTTAATCTTATATGCACACACATATATTAAATATTAAATATATATGTGTATGTGTATATATGTATTTGCATTTAACAATATTTCATATCCAGTTATGCAATTTGGGACACACAGCCTAGAATAATCATCTATAACTTGATTAATTTCTTTCAAAATCAACCAGGAAAGCATACACACACACACACACACACACACACACACACACACACACACACACACATTGTAAAAATACTGTGGGAGTCACATGGTCAACATGGTTATTGGTTTAAAAACTAGATTGCATATCTCCATTTGTCATTCTTTGAACTTTTTTTCTGTAAGCTAAGCACACCTCTAAGTCTTGCACAAAGGCTATTTGTAAGCACTGCATCTGAAACTTTCCTAAATTTCCTACAATAGTACCTTCAAGATGATGAAGAGTTAGCAAAGGGCAGGAGCTAAGGTGTATGGAAGTAAGGAATTTTTTTTTACCTTGGACAAGGCATCTAACTTATCTGAACTTTAGTTTCCTCATTCATGAGATCGGAATAATAATACCAACATCAGAAGACCATTACTGAGATCAAGTGGAATAATGTATATAAAGCACCTAGTATAGTCTCTAGCACATAGTAGACCCTTGAGAAGACACTGCTTGTTTTACTTTTACTCCCCTCTATACTTAGATGTGACAGGTTTGAAGAAATGATTTGAACATGAGCTCCCTGAGTCATGGTGTCCAAAGGCACCAGCTGAACTGAAAAGGAGGGAGAGAGCCCCAGCCCAAGCTGGCCAGGTGTACTACAGGGCTCAGGGCCCGGCATGTGCTCCTATGGAAGAGTTCTCCTTGACCTGCAGCTGCAACCTGTTCTCCAGCATGGAGGCCACCAATGCATAAAAGTTGTATTTGAAAGAGGCACTCTTTGACATCACCCCTTAGAAGTCCATTTCCTGCCAGTTGCAGAACCCCTCCCCAGACAGGGACTGACCTCCAACTTACCTCCTCATCCTGTTTCTGATGGCCATCTGAGCATAGCTGTGCAGGAATGGTTACTTCCCACCCAGAAATTCCACTCAGCAAGGTGAGTGAGAATCTGGTTCCCATACCCGAATCAAGCCAGTGCTGAAATGCCTGTTGGCTCAGTGAACAAGGCAGGCAAGGATGCTTTTTCCTTCACTTTTGAGACTTAGAAAGGCATTCCTCCACTCCTATTTTAAACTCCAGAGAAATTTACAATAGTTCCTCAGGTGCTCTTTTCTGCATTCAGTTTGCTTCAAGGAGTAGATTATCCTAAAGACATAAAATGGAAGGAAGCAGGGTCTCCAGACTGACCTATAATTAATGTATTCTTTCTTTTAGCATGATCATCTATATGTAGAAATGTTATTCTATACTATCTCCATCTGTGTGGCCACTTAAGGGAAGGCTAGGAGTGGCTCCATAAAACTGTATATGCTGGATGGAGAAGGAGACGAATATATGTTATACAACTACTATGTGACAGGCACTGCTCTACCTATTTCACATATATCCACTTTAATCTTCAAAATAACCTTGCCAGTTAGGTGGCATTATTCCCATTTTTTTTTAAATTGTGGAAAGATAAACATAAAATTTACCATTTTAACCATTTTTGCTATAAAGTTTATCCCCGTTCACATGTTTGTGCAACCATCACTGCCATTCATCTCCAGAACGATTTTTATCTCCCCAAACTGACACACTGTGCCCATTAAACACTAACTCCCCATTCCCCGCTCCTCCCAGCCCCTGGCAACTACCATCCCACTTTCTGCCTCAATGAATCTGACTACTCTCAGTGCCCCATACAAGTGAAATCATAACAGCGTTTGTCCTCTTGAGTCTGGTGGATGTCACGTAGTGTAATATCTTCAGAGTTCATTTATATTGTAGCATATGTCAGGATTTCCTTGCTTTTTAAGGTTGAATAATATTCTAGTATATGTATAGACCACACTTTGTTTATCCGTTCATCAGTTGAAGAGCACTTGGGTTCTTTCCACTTTTTGGGTATTGTGAAAATGTTGCTATGGACATTGGCAAATAGTATCTGTTGGAGTTCCTGCTTTGGGTCCTCTCGACTACATACCCAGGAGTGGGATTGCTGGATCCTATCGTGATTCTGTATGTAACTTTTTGAGAAACTGCCAAACTATTTTCCACAACAACTATACCAATTTGTATTCCTACCAGCAATGAGGGGTTCCAGTATCTCCACATCCTTACGAGTACTTGTTATCCATTACCGATCCTAATCCAGAACTCTCAGACCTCAAACTTTTCCCTGTATTCCTTGCTCCAGCAGGACGCTAGGAATGCCAAGCCCTCAGGAAAACCACAGTTGTCCATTTAAGACAAGAGCCTAGTTGAGTCTGTTTTCATTCCCAAGAGCCATGCAAGGATGGACAGGCTGTTTCATTCTGTTCAAGAACAGAACTCAGAATTTCAGTTTCCACAGTTATAAATAGAGGCTTTTCAATTCTTGTTTCTGTTACTTCTCTTGGTCAGCCAAGTGCTTTCTAACCTTTTCTTTCTTGCATCTGGACTAACGTTCCCCCTTGGAGACACTGTGCATGTGCCTTTCTGCAGCCAATTACATCATTTTGATTGTGCAGTCGACATACAGTTTTTATTCGAAAACTCAGAGAAAGAGAGAGAGAAACACACACACACACACACACACACACACACACACACACACACACACACAGAGAGAGAGAGAGAGAGAAAGGCAGTGAAATAGAAACAATGAAGGAGAGGAAACAGCATTGTGAGACTGATGCATTTAGCATTGCACAGAATTTCAGCCAGTTAAACCACCTCTGTATCTGTCCCTGGAATATGGGATATCAAAAGTCTCCAACAGGGAACAGATGCAAAGCCCCACATTGCCACTCTCCTGTCGTAGGAGCGGGCTTCTGTATCTTCTTCATCTGACCAATGGCACAGCTAAAGCTCAGAGCAAATGCCTTGACTGAGATCCCACAGCTAAAATAACATGAGCAGCAAGAAGGGACTCCTGTCTGCTGACAGTTCCCCTGGGCTTTCTGCACATGATTTCCACTGACCTCCTGCTTTAGTGCTTTGTGAAAGAGACAGTAGCCAATGGCCTCTTTCTCTTAAAGTCTATTCTGTCTCACCTGCTAATGCCTATTATTAGCAGTGTGAAAGATGGGGCAAATCAGTGTCGAGTTTAGATGATGTCTAAGACCCTTTTCAAGAGCTTTAGATGAAAGACAACTCAGCCTGAGTTTCTGGTTCCATGACTTCAGTGCTATATAAATTAGAATTGGTCATTCACCTCTCTGAGCTTCATTTTCCTCATCCATGAGGCAGAAATATTAACTTAATCCCAAGGTGTTTTTATTGTGAACAACTAAGGAAATATATAACTAGATACTAAGGCACACAATTAATTTTTGATATATAAAATTAAAATAATACTCATCAATGAAATTTCATTCCTTCTGCTAGAAAGACAACCCAAATTTTGAGCCCTTCATATGTTCATAGATTTGGAAGGCAGTGAAACATGTAACTTTATATATCCTGCAGTTGAAAATAGACTCAGTTCTGTAGGTCATCCCAGTATGGGCTGTGTTTCACTGAATTAATTCAGTTCCAATTTCCAGTAGTCTATAGAGACTCACTTACTGTAGCTCCTAGAAGCCAGGCCTTAGACTGTGCCAGTTCCATTTAGCAGCCAGCATTATTAACCTGCCCACCAAAAGCTAGAGAATTCTCTTGGGAGGGCATTGCTTGTGTTAATGCAACCACTGCATTGAATGCAAGTCATTAGCTATTCTAATTAAATCATATTCAATAAATGTGTATTGAACACCTAGAATATGGCATGGTGCTAGGTTCTGGGGACACAAAGCCCCTGCCTGAGGGATATCCCCAAGCCTTTGGGTGTCCGTGGCATGTAGCAGATGCTATGAGTGAGCCTTTTCCTTGAGGACCTTAACAGTCTGTTATATATTTTGCATATTCTTCAAGAGACACCTCAAGTCTTCCCAAAGCCACACATTCCTTTCTTCCCATACTTCTTCCATTGCTTCTCCCTCCCTTCCCTCCTCTTTGCCTTCAGTTCCTGCTTTCTTCTAACCTATCCTTCTTTCTTCCTTCTCATCCTTCCTCCCATTCACAAATAATTATTATGTAATAGGTACTACTTTTCTAGAACAAGACAGATAAGCCTCTGCTCTTGATCAGCTTATATTTTTTTAGAAAAAGTTCTTTTGAGATAATTTTAGACTTAGATAAAAGTTATAAACATGGTAAGAGAGTTCCTATATACCCTTCACCTAACCTCCCCTTTTGCCAACATCTTATACAACCATTGTATAAATACCAAAACCAGGAAATTAACATTGATATACTTATAATAGCAATCCTACACATACTATCAGGATTTTTTTCCAGTTTTCCCATTCCTTTTTTCTGATCCAGGAGCCAATCCAGATTCCTGTATCATGTTTAGTTATCACATCTCCTTAGTTTTCACCAATCTATGGCAATCCTTCAGTCTTTGTCACCTTGACACTTTTGCATAGACCTGGTCAGGTAACCTGTAGAATGTCCCTCAACTTGGGATTGTCTAACACTGTCTCATAATTAGACTGAGTGAGGTTCTACAGTATTGGGGAGGATGCTACAATAGTGATGTATCCTCAGCGCATCATATCATGGAGATACATGACGTCAAGATGTCTTGTCACTGGCAATGGGATACACTTGGAGAAGTTAACGCCTGATGAGGGTATGGTGTCTAGATGGTTTTCTTTCTCCTCTGTAACAAAGGTACCATTTTCTCCTTTATAATTAATTAGTGTCTTGCTAGGAGATAGCTTGAATCTATGGAAATATTTTCTCTCTCATCAGGCTTTCACCACTGATTTTATTACACATTGTTTTTTGAGCGCTTTCTTACTCAAGAAGTTCCCCCTTTTATTAGAAGTAACAAAGAAGGAATGAAGTAAATTAGATGATTTTTGGTAGTGAAAGTGTCGTAAAGAAAATATAAGAAGGTAGAGTGACAGAGAGGCCTACTTCCGGTGGCAAGTTAGGGAAGACCTCTCTAAGAAGATGATATCTGAGCCGTGAGACCTGAATGACAAAAACCCAGCGGAGTGAGATCTGAGAGAAAAGCACTCCAGGCAGAGTACACAGCAAGAGCAAGAGCCCGGAAGCCAGTACAAGCAAGGCCTGTTTGAGTAAAGGAAGTGACCCAGGCATGGATAGAGTGGAGCGAATAAGGGGCAAAGTGGCAGAAGCTAAGGATGCCGAAGTAGGGAGGACCAGCTTAGGTGGGCCCTAAAGGCAGGACAGAGAGTACAAAAGTTTTCTTTTCTTTTCTTTTCTTTTTTTTTTACATTTATTTATTTTTGAGAGACAGAGTGAGACAATGCATGAGTGGGGGAGGGGCAGAGAGAGAAGGAGACACAGAATCTGAAGCAGGCCCCAGGCTCCATGGTGTCAGCACAGAGCCTGACACGGGGCTCGAACCCACAAACCATGAGATCATGACCTGAGCTGAAGTCAGACACTCAACTGCCTCAGCCACCTAGGCGCCCCAAGAGTGCGGAAGTTTTGTAAGTGCAGTGCAACTTCCTTCATTAAATACAGTTTCTATCTGCGCTGTCCCATAGGTTATTTACTAGCTATATCTGCTACTTATACTTAAATTCTGGCTGGTTGAAATAAAGTTAAGAAAGAATTCAGTCCTTCAGTCACACCAGCCACATTTTAAAGTGTTGCATAGTCACTATTGTGGCTAGTGGTTACCCTATTGGATGACACAGAGAGAGAACATTTCCATCACAGCAGACAGTTCTATTGGACAGCCCTGTTGTGTATGCCTTCTGGAGGTCAGTCATTATGTTCATTCCTATGGGCAATACACAGCTGACTGAGTTAAGAGCCCTGCTCTCCAATAACTTCAAGGATAGTAGATAAAGGTGCAAATAAACACAATGCCAGTACCATGTATTAAGACCACAGGCATGGCACAGGGTGTGGGGGGCAGGGAATGCTGTGGGATTTGGAAGAAACAGTGATGAGTGGAAAACCAGAAAGGGCTTCGTAGAGAAGCAGCACTGAGGGTCTGGGCTAGTACCATCCTGATGGCTTGAGGTGAGGAAGTCATTCCTGCTGAAAGGCTCGGTTTGGGAGACATAAAGTACAAGATGAGACTGAAGAGTACTCTACATTGGCTCGAGCTTGGGTGTAGGCAGGAGCACGTGGGGGGAAGAGGAGCGGGCAGGTGGGCGACATGGTGTGAAAGGCATTGGAGCATGCTCAGTTTTATCTTCATCCTACAGACAGTGGGGAGCCATCGATGTTTTTTACCAAACGAGTAACCTTATCACACACAAAGGCGTGCCCAGAAACATCACTGGGTCTGTGCTTTCTGAGGTGAACTGTGATTGGGAGAGACAGACTGCAGGGGGCGTGCTCGAAATCCATTTGCAGTTGAGCAAATGTGAACTTGGTCCCATTCCAGCGTATATTTTTCTAAAGGCTGAAAGCATTCTCAAGCACATAAAGATAGGCCGCTTGAAATACAACATTCAGAAACAAACTTTGAGATTTTAAAATACACCACTTACTCTTTATAGCAAGCAAGTGTGTTACAGAACCATAGTATAAAACTGAAACTATAAGGTTAAGATTAATATATAAATCCCATAAGATTTGGTGTGGATATTTGATAAACAGGTGCTCTTTGTGCATGTGTATTTACCCAATTCAGAGTTTGGTGTTTTTTGGTTTTTTTTTTTTTAACTTTAGTGTTCATAAAAATCACCTGGGTAGCTTGCTGCAGGGCAGAGTCCTGGGCCCCATCCCGGAGGTTCTGATTTATTAGGTATGGGATGGGGCCTAGGAATCTGTATTTTAACAAAAGGAGCAATAATTCGAGGAAGGCCGCCTGAGAAGCACTTATAAGCTTTCTTTCTTCAAGTTAACAGATTCCCCTTCTCATTATTTATAGGCTGAAGCCCTGCAGATACAAAAAAAATGTTCCTCTCCCATCATGCCTTTTTCTCCTACCTCCGTGGAGTAGTAGATTTAACAGAACTATAACATACTTTTCCACTTGTAATTTCTTCTTATTTTACCTACTTAAAATAGGCCTAAAGGGGCACCTGACTGGTTCAGTTGGTAGAGCATGCAACTGTTGACCCTGGGGTCATGAGTTTGAGCCCCACGTTGGGGGTAGAGTTTCCTTTAAAAAAAGGTTTAAAAAAAAAAAAAAAAAAAAAAATATATATATATATATATATATATATATATAGGCTTCAAGAGGTACCCTTTGTAAAAAAAAATCTAAAAGTTAAAAAAAATTATTTAAAAAACAGTGCTTAATGAAGACAAAAAAGAATTACCTTTTCATTGCCTTCTTTTTCCTCCAAGTGCTGGTTTCCAGAGGCTCATCTGTCTACCCTCCTCCCACATATCCTCTATATTGACATGTTTTTTGCTTTGCCCCGTCTGCCCTGCAAACCCAAAATCCTGTGAGGACAGAGGCCTTGTTGGAGTCACTTCCACGAAGCCAGCAGGGCTCAGCCAGTGCCCTGGGATCACCACAGGGGCACTTGTATGGTCCTCCTCAGAGCTGTAGCCCACCTGGTACCACGAGTGTTCTAGGAGCCCTGCCATACTAGATTCATTACCAAAGCCATTTCATAGATGAGGTTCTTGAATCTCAGGGGGTTTGAGTGGCATTTTGAAGGGCATGCAGTAAATATCTGAGTGATTTTGAACCTAGGTCTCTGCGTAGCTCTATTGTCAATGGGTAGCAGGAGAGTGGTCAGGATGTGGAAGAAGCATCTTGCCCTTTGCCGTTTGGGTTTTGTTTGGTATTATTCACTTCCACCTCTGGCACTTTCTCTTCCTATTTCTCCAATGCCCAATGTCCAGGTGCAATCAGTACTAACAGGCAGCTGTTCCATTAGCCCATCTTCAAGAGGAGTGTTCTCAATTCAAAGATACCTGGGGAGTCCAGAGGGTGATAATTAAGGACCTTTCCTCCAACTCCACGCAAGGAAGGGGATTTCACAATTTAACATGGCCCCTTTCTCCTAAATAGGTCACATTGCAGACAAAATGCTTGCAAAAGGAGCCTCAGGATTTCCTTTGGCAATCTATGCCTCTGCAAAACAGCTGAGGGTTTTGGCACAAGAGCCTCATCTGCACAAACAGTTCCTATAGGGAAGTGACTAGGGTGGAGGGGGGACTGACATCCATGAGCCCTCAGGTCCTGCAGCCAGACCCCTGGGGACCTTGTCCTCTCTCAAGGATTTCCCTGCTCCAGATGAAGTGCCTCTGGGTTGCACACCCAGGTGAAGAGAGTTGGATCCGGACTGTGAGCAGAAAAGTACCTAACAGCAGTAACTGCCAGGGCTTGCATTAATGGAGACCCCAACAGAGGGGCTGGGCGGAAAAAAAACATACAAATCTAATGAGGAATTAACCAAGAAGCCTAGAGAGCAGGTAGGAAGCATGCAGACCTCAGAATCCATGACCAAAGCTACCACCTTGGAAGGCCATCTGTGCCTCCACTCACCTACCCACCCACTAGGCAAATAACTGTTTTCCTGTAGGCCCCCAGAGAACATTGTTTAGACCTTGACTCACCACAGTAAATTCAGATTCTTTGAGTAGGTGTCTGATCCCTGATTAGATTGTGAGAGCAGGTTCTATGTCTTATCCACCTCATATCCCTAGACCCTGGTTTCTGACACATGGTAGGTGCTTAGTGTATGTTCAGTTAGTGAACGAACAAAGAAATTATATAGCACGACAGCATGACAGCTGTCTGCAACTATTGGAAGATTGTCATGTGAAGAGGGATCATTTCTACCATTTGTGCAGTAGTGGATAGAGCTAGCAATGCAGCAGTAGATGCTGTGATTTTAACAACATAGAGATTTTGTTTTGTGTTGTTTTTTAATTGGACACTGAGAAGTTGAATGAGTTAATCGCTTGGAGGCAGTGAGATCCCCATCGCGGAAGGGTTCAAACAGGAAACTGGAGGGAAATATGCAAAGATGTTAAGAGGCTTCAAGCATGGGTGCTTGGATGGGTGGCTGGTCTAGACACTTTATGGTTTCTTCCAACCTTGAGACTCTGATTTCAGGATTTGTTTTTATTCACCTGCATAGCTGCTTTATTGGCCTGAATATATACGGGGTTATTTTTCATCTTCCAAAGTAAT
The DNA here is from genome assembly GCF_018350195.1 of Panthera tigris. Lineage (NCBI taxonomy): Eukaryota > Metazoa > Chordata > Mammalia > Carnivora > Felidae > Panthera > Panthera tigris. Next base: position 115,814,378 of record NC_056662.1, read on the forward strand.
CCGAAGGCAGCCTCTTCACTTACCTGAGGAGCTTTTGGTGGGCAGCGTGGATTGACTTATAGTGGGGCTGCCTTGCATGCTGCATGATTCACTGTGCTCTATGGCTGCCCCCAAACACGTATATCATTGTGTCTGCTGTTTCTAGATGACACTGTTATTTCCCACCTGTGCAAATACAGCTGTAAAAAATGACACATGGCCAGCCTTCCCTTCCCCAGAGTATAGACAGGGAGCACACACCCTCTGGCTTAACACGCCCATGAGGCACACACACCCTCTTCTGAATTTCAACACTCGTTTCCAAGCCTGCTAAGAAGAGAAGAGAATTGCAAATGAACTCACATTACCAGCAAAACCAAACAAGCCTCCCTCCTAAATTACTTCATATATTAAGTCTGTGGACTACAGAAGCCCCTGCATCCTCTGTGGCTTCCTAGAAAATCAAAAAGGTTTCCAGCAGTTTCAGCAAACAAGCAGGCTCTGAACCTTCTCTCTTTGTCAGAGATTTGATTCAAACTGTGTCCGCTAGCAATGAGATACAAAGGGAAAGAAAGTCAGTATGGTATAACTTTGAAATTTTTAGCAAGCGCCACAGGAAAGAATAATAAACCATAAATTGCTGCATCTGGCTTTAAATTTATAAAGAAAACAATAATGCAAGAAACCAAAAATGTTACCCCTCCTTTGTCATTAAAAAAAAAATTTTTTTTCAGGGGAGGAGGGTGCCTGGGTGGCTCAGTCTGTTAAGCATCCCTCTCAGTTTTGGCTCAGGTAACAATCTCATCGTTTGTGGGTTCAAGCCTCAATTGGGCTCTGTGCTGATAGTTCAGAGCCTGCTTGGGATTATCTCTCTCCCTCTATCTCTGCCACAACCCCCCCTCACCCCACACACACACATATTCTCTCTTTCTCTCTCTCTCTTTCTCTCTCTGCCTCAAAATAAATAAATATTTTAAAATTTTTTCGACCCTTCATCACTTTTTGCTCACCTTTTACTTCACTGCAATTGTGAAACTGCATGAAAAGCAACTCAGTTTCTCCCTACCTTCCATTAGCCAGTACTCTCGCACTGAAAAGTTCACACCAATTCAAGTAGCAAGGAGGCCAGGAAAAGTTGAGAGTGGTGAGGTCCTCCACCCTAAAGACAAGATGTGTGGGTGGGTTTCCAGCTGGGAAGCAAAACCAGGAGCTTACCTGGAGGAAGCTTACCTGTGCTATTGAACCTGAGACACAAAGTGTCCATCTGTGTTCAAGGTAAAATCCCTGCACTTCTCCCCCAGCCACCCTCTTTTTACCAAAGGCACCATTGAATCGTGTCATCAGCTAATAGAAGCAGACTGTGGAGAGAAGGACAGGGTCTGACTCCATTTCCTTTCCTTTTATGTGTGCCCAACAAACCAGGACCAATTCTGTTATATTTTGTTCATTCAGGTCAATCATCTTGGGCTGCATTATAATGAGCACATGGGATTACCCACCCCCAAGCCACTGCTTGCTGTGCTACTCAAAATAGTTGCACAGTCTGACAAAAGCACCGCATGCCAGCAGACCTGTTCTGTGTGCACTCTCTGCCCCCGTCCTACCCAGATGCTGTGGTGCCTTAATCTGAATGCTCCCAGCTCAGGTGCTGGTGTACCTACCAGAGAGGTTTCTTCAAGAAATCATGATGGGCCGTGCTAATGAACAACAGCAAATGACCCCTGGGTAAGTAATAAGGCTTGCCCCTAGAGCATCAGGTTAAGCAATGTCTGTGCCCTTCTTGTTCCCTTAGCCGAGGGCAAGAGGCAGGAGGTAGCCAGATGGCCAGTCAGTGTTGCGGCCATGCTATCGCCATGAGGAATGAACCAAATAGGGGCATCTTGGTGGCAGAGTCAGAGAGAGCACAGAGAGGGTCTGTGGGCAGAGTGAGGGAGCGGTCTCACCTCACCTCCCCGCAGCCTCACTCCTCCATTGAAAGTACTGATGCCTGGTCCTCACCCTCAAGATCCCATTTGATTGGTGGGGGTAGAGCCTGAGCACTGATAGGCTTCACATTTCCCCATGGGGTGTTGCTGTGCAGGCAGGGTTGAGAAGCTCTTGTCCACACTCTGGAGAAGTGGAAGAGGGTTGCACAGCACCTGACCCAGAGTTCATGGATGGTATGTGTGAGTTGCTCTTATCATTATTATTATTACTATTACTATTACTATTATTACTATCAATACAAAGGCTGGTTGTGCATCTATATAGCATCTAAATTGTAATCCTCGAGAGGGGAGGGTCCTGTCCCAGAACTTTACTGTTCCCTCGCTACTTTCCATTCAGGATAGGTGTTCAATTAATAGAGCCTGATTTGTTTAGATGACCCCTAGAAAGCTGATCAACTTATTATTTTCTTGTACTCATGGCTGTGAGCTATGACCATCCATTTATTATAGAGTCCTGGAGGGGCATCTGGGTGGCTCAGTCGGTTAAGCATCAGACTTCGGCTCCGGTCATGATCTCACGATCCATGAGTTTGAGCCCCATGTTAGGCTCTGTGCTGACAGCTCAGAACCTGGAGCCTGCCTCAGATTCTGTGTCTCCTTCTCTCTCTGCCACTCCCCTTCTCATGCTCTATCTGTCTCTCAAAAATAAATAAGCATTAAACTAAAATAAAATAAGATAAAATAGTCCTGGAGGTGGCACTTGGGTTCTTGTCCTAATTCTATCAACTTGATCAAGTTCCTTCTCATCTCTTGGCCTTGGTTTACTCATTTGTAGAACAAGCGTGTTGGATTATGTGATTGATCACTAAACATCCACCTGCTTTAACTTTCCCTAGCTTTAGAAGCCTAAGTTAACAAAATATTTCTGTTTGTCTACTAAACTGGAACAGTGATATGATGCTCTTTGGTATTTGGGAGATAAGCAACATCAGAAGCACAGAGCAGGGGGAGGGGTTAAACACGTTTGGAAGAATAAAAATATGACACACTGAGCACACCTGGGAAAAGTAGAGGTCTCACAAAAAGAGAAGTGGGGACAGATTCTGGTGGGAAGGTCACTGGGGGCTAGATTGTAAAGACTCTTGAGAGCCCTGACCAGGTATTTGGATTTTATTTAGGATGGCATTGGGCACCACCCGTGAATGTATGCCAGGAAATTGATGTCCCAGGTGTATTTTAACAGGCAGCTCTGGAATCCACATTGCCAGGGAGGTCGTAAGGGAGAGCTGGTACCTTACTCTTCTTCTAGTAATGTAGTTCCTGGTACCATCATTGTTGAATAATTAATCAACAAAAGACTTTGCTTAACTGCTATGAGATCTCCTGATGAAGACTAAAAAAGCATAATAACCAGACAGTTGAAAAGCCACACACTAAACTCTAGGTTCCCTAACATCTATATTTTTTAAGCATCTGGAAGGGTAACTGAAGTTTAAAACATTCTTCCTGATGTTTGTGAGGATGTAAACAGCCTTTGGCCACCAGATTTTTCTAAGCCAACACAGGGACACTATTTGCATGTTATTTTGCATGAAATGTAGTCATTTACATACATTTGCATGGTGCTTTCAAAAAGCCCTAATTCTAAGTATGTCAAATAAAATAAAACAAATTAGTGTAATCTACTGCCATTGTATGGCAGCCCAGCCAGGCGATGGTGGTGGATGGTGGTGGTGTCGGGGCCAGCGGCTGGGAGAGCAAAGAGGCAGCGTTGAGGAAGCTGTGACCACCCCTGGTTTAGCGTATTCAGGGACAAATGGATATAATAATGTCTGAGAACAGGAAACTCTTTGGGGGCAGGGTAAAGTCTCAAGCAGCAGCACTTGGTAGTTTCCAAACCCCACTTACATCCCTTATTTCATTTAAGCCTCACAGAAACTTACATGTGTGGTAGGGGTGGGATTGTCATGGATGAGAGGGGTGAAGTGACTTGTTCATGAGACACCAAGAAATGGTCATGCCTAAACATAAACTTCAGACTCTCCCAGACCTAGGCCTCTTGGTCCTCCGGAAGCTTGATGCTCTGAGAATTGATCAAGTTCCCTCCAGAAGCGGCGAAATGTCCCCACTTACTGCTAACCCAGCAACTCCTCTCCAACCACCACACTGCCTCTGGGAAACTGCACAAGGGAACCCCCTTATGGCTCAGGGACAGCGTCGCCTAGGCCGTGATGCATCTGGCCCTAAGTAATTGTCTTTTTATCGTTTGAGACAGATACTTGAAAGTTACGGTAATAGGGTGAAAATATAAGCAGCTTATAGTTTACTAGAACATTAATCCTCTGGGGATGATTTCTTTTTCCCTCTGAGCTTCTCTGTGGTACCTTGTCCACTGCATTATGTAGAATTTATTTTTAGACTTTTCTCCCTATGATCCACCATCACCAACCCACACTTGCCTAATTACTAATCCCCATATTTTCTAAGCTTCATATGATGTCTGATACAAGTTCTGGAAGGCCTCTGGTATAGGGGAGTAGTGTTCAGTAGCAGGAAGTAGAAGTCAAATCATGGGTTTTAGAGCCAGGCAGAGCTACATTCGAATCCTGACTCCTCCATCTTTGATAACTTGACTTTGGCCTCTTTGAGCTTCCGTTTCTTCATTTGTAAAGGCAAAAGTGCATCTGCCCCTCCTGGAAGCTCATACCAATGCTCTGAGGCTGATCCTGTAAATTTGGGTAAGCCTAGCCTGGACAAGCTTGGGCAGACCTGAGGGATCAGTGACTGCAGCCAACAGCTCTAGGAGGCAGCAAATGTCCCTAGGGCGAACCTGTCCCAAGGCACGGCAGTGCCTGCCTAGGGCCACAATGCTTTTAGGGCCCCGCTGAAAACATTTTAATTTCTTTTTAAAGTCAGAAGGAGAGAAAAGAGATTTTAGGTTGAATAAAGTGTTTTAATATATAATATTAATATATTTATCTGTATACCAATACAACTGTAAAATAAATTTTTAATTTTCTTCTTCTGGAAGAAGGGTCCCATGAAGGCAAAAGTGCCTGAGCCCCTGAAAGCCATAACTTAGATGCTCCTGCCTAGCCCTCTGTTGTCCCCTGGGCACCCAGTCTGTTCAATTTTCATCTGTTCATTTACAAAAGAGCATTCAAATTGGTTGATCCAGCCCCCAACATCTCAAGATGATGTGAGAACCCCACCTTTCTGAGGAGGTCATTTATTTCAGAATGACAGTTGACTTGTCCAGACTCATCTACTTGTTTTCCCTGTGTCTTGCTTCAACCAATGTCATTTCTCATAGTCGTCATGTTCCTGCCCACAACCACCTGACTGCCAAGACCAAGCAACAGGACAGAAAAAAGAGAAGGTGCTTGGGTAACTGGGAGCTCCTGTCTCCCTATTCCACGGTATACCATTTTCCCCCTGCCCTTTAATTCAGAAATAATTTGAACAGTATAAAAAAATATATCAATAGTAATCATATTGTTCTTTGCTGTAGTTTATTTGACATAACCATTGAGGAAATAGAACCAACGCCAATCCATGATGTGACTGTCTCCTTTCTGTGCCTCAGTTTCTCCATGTGCAAATTGAGGGTATTAAGAGCAGTCTTGTAGCAGCAATGGGTAGGGGAATGAAATTATAGCTGGGAAGGTACAGATGCCTTCAGAAGAAACATTCTAGCTGATCTAGGAGTTATTATTAGCTTGATTATCAGTGGTCTCAAGCATCTCAGAGTACCCAGGGCATAAGGACTTCCTGGGAGGACAGGGCTAACTATCCTCCTCCAATTCCTTCCTGAATTACCATCATTAATTTCATCACTATTAAAAGGGCCCTGATTTTGGTTCACGCCCACTCTCAGTTCCTACCCATGACCTGTGAATGGCTGAGCGAGCCACTAGTCGGTTCAGCTTGCAGACTTAGCAATGCGCCTTCCCAACCACTTTGGGAATCGTTGATCAACCTGGCGGGCCTGAAATCCAAGAGGTGAGAATACGGGAGCAAGAAGGGAAGAGCAAAGGGAGAAAAAGAAGATAAAGATGTCATAGGGAAGGGAAAAGACACCCTTATATGCTGGGGTGTCACTCCAGGTCTGTGCCCATATTCTCTTTGGGAAGGACACTCAAGAAGTGCACCCTTGTCACATTGCAGCCACCATGTGACACCTAATCTTACCCAGCGACAGAGTCTTAGCTTTGTCTCTTTCACATTCTCAGAATCAGAGGTCTTTGACCTGGAAAGGACATTGGAAATCATTTTTCCAACATTGCCTTTTTACAGATGAGAAAATTGAAGCCCAGAAACTTAAGCGACTTGTCGAAGTTCACATAGAAAATAGACCAGGACCCAAACTCAGGTGTTTGTTTCATTGTGGTGCATAAAGTTGTTTAGGTGTGTGCATGTACACACACCCACAGAAACACACACCCACATACACATTTCCACATGCTTGGGAGTCTAGGTGTGCTTTCATTATTTTATGCATCCTCATAGCAACCAGGCCTAGAAAACGAGTAATATACCCCCTTTTTTACCAATGAAGAAGCTAAAGCTCAAAATGGGGAAGGGCAAATACTCAAGTTCACCCAGGTTATTATAGCAAACCTGGGATAAAACTCAGTCTCCTGACTCCCAAACAGCAGACTTCCCACAACACCACACTGCCTTGGAACCAACTGTCCAGAGCTCTTGGCTGTGACTCTCATGAAAGAGCCAGGATTCCCATCCATATTTATAGGAAAAACTTCTGGCTTAACTGCATTTCATGCTTAGAAGTCTCAACATTTTTTTTTTAATTTATGAGAGGAAAGAGTAACAATGGAGTTGATGGGCAATTTGTGTAATTAACACCCCAAAGTTACTAGTACTATAAGGTTTTTTGATTCAGTGCATTCTCCCGACAGATGCTCTTTTACTGGTCAAGTGTCATTATCATGAGGATTACAATGGAGGGGGAAATACACCTGCCAGAGGAGAGTGGAGGGTAGGCATGATTTGGGTTTGTCATTAGCGATCTTAGGTACATTTTGGTGTACCTATGAGCCTGCTTCCTGCAAAGATTTGAATGATGAAACCCGTGAGTTCCACACAAGGAGTTGGACATCTGCTTCTCAATTAGTGCTAATTTAGCTTGTTTAGAAATGATTTGTGCCTCTACGAGACAGAAAACTGAAAGTTGTTTTCTTTCCTATGACCATAACTTTTTACTCGTCTCACAATGGGCCAGATGGATGCATCAGAGGGGTCTTGCTGGGCTGTCGCAGAATGGTGGATAGTCCCATTGCTGCCAGGGTTTGAAAAGTCACGGTTACTCCATAATGTCAGTACATTCTTAACACCAAATCAAGGTCTCAAGAAATGTCCAGTCCCTTCCAAAACACTTTGTGACAGCACATAATCGGCTCTTCTATAGTTGTTAAAGCAGGACGGATATTCAGGCAGCATATACCACTTCAACTGTGTTGGTTATTCAAACACTGATGTTTTCCAGATCAACTGGAAAATAGCCACGTCTCTGGGCCATGCAAGTACCCCATTACATCCCCAGCTGCCCCAGACTCAGGAAGCCCAGATGAACACTAATAAGGAGCTTCCCTGGCCCCCAGGTGCCCACCAATCTGCCAGTCAGGCCCCCAGGGCATCTGTGTACGAGGGGAACAGTGTTTTACACAGAGAACTCTGCAGGTATGAAACTCACTTGTTGGCTGTGAGGTTGACATGGCAAGCTCTGGAGCAAGGCATGCCAAGCCCTACCTCTTGTAGGGGTCAGGTGGTTGATGCTGGAGGCTGCTTGCCCGGACCCTGACTGCAAAGCCAAGCTGGAGTCAAGTATGGCAAGGAGCAGAAGTCTAACGTGACTATTAAAGCCAGAGGCTCTTGATCCAAGAGTTACCAGCCAGGGATGAGAGCCAAACAAGAATTAGAGAACCAGGGGAGACAAGAGAGAATGAGAAATGAATGAGATTTAGATGTTCCTGCTCCTCAATCAGAGTCCATGGTCATACAAGGGTCTGTGAGTTCCCTCTGATAATTTAAATGATCTGTTTTCATTTTGATGATAATCTAAAAGAAAGACATTTTTGCCTCTACCTTTGGGCTTATGTTTTTCATCTCTTTGGCACCAAAGGATGGTGCTTTAATTGTCATGACACATGAAAAAGGAAGCAAGGCAGCCTTGGTAAGGGTTCATGCCTTTGATGGCCAATCTACCATGGGAGACCCTGATAAGAGAAGGGTTTTCTATAGTTGGCACAGCAAAACCTCTTGGGAGAATTGATTCATCATACAATCCATGTAGCATGTGCACATCAAGCTAAAAATATCTGTATTTGTTTCTAATGCTGCTGTAAGGAAGTACCACAAACTGGATGGTTTATTCTCTCATGGTATGGTGGCAAGAAGTCAGAAATCAAGGTGCATCTGGCCTTGCTCCCTCTGAGACTCTGGGTAGAATCCTTCCTCGCGGCTTCCTAGCTTTTGATAGTGGTTGTTGATCCTTGGCCTTTCTTGGCTTGCAGCTGCAACCTTTCAATCTCCAGTCACATGACCTCCTCTTTTTTCTTTCCCTTTTCCTTCTTAAAAGGACACTAGTCACATTGGATTAGGGCCCACCCTAATGACCTCATCTTAACTTGACTGAATCTGCAGAGACCCTATATAAGGTCACATTCACAGGTACCAGGGGTTTGGACTTCAGTATATCTTTTTGGAGGATACAACTCATAACAGAGGGTGAGTAGGAGTAGTCTGTGCCCTAGTTGTCCTGTGAGCAGTGCTATTGTTTCAGCAAATAGCACCTGCCATCACATTGAACTGATGTGCACATTTGAATTGCATGGTTTTGTACATTTGTTTGTATTTGCTTTGTAAGTAATTATGAGATTATTTTGTTTGGTTTTAATAGTCATACAAGAGCTGTAAGCATAAGGAGATTATAGCCACTTTTATGTTGTACATTTTTAAATAACATTATAATACAAATAATTTGTCAGCTCAGGTAGTCCTTGACAATTTTCTTTTGTTCCATTTAAAGTGGCTGCATGTTGTTTCAGTACAAGAGCCCCTGGGGTCTAAATGAATTCCAGATGTGACAGGAGATGGTGCCTTTCCAAAAGCTTGTATGTGTGAGTAGATGTGCTAAAAGGAGCTTGCTTAGGCATATGGTCCAGATTTCAAATTCCCTGAAGGTCTATGTACCTCTTTGACCAGCGTATGCCCCTGAGGTCATTGTTGGGATCTGACATAGGGTAGAGTCAAGGCCAGTTGTGTCAGGGACCTTTTCTTTCTCCCATGCCTCTCAGCAGTAGTATCTGGGCCAGAGTGGGGCCACACTGTGGCTTGCATCCCACAGGGAGGGCTGGTCTCGAGAAAGCCAAGCTCCAGAAAGTTGGGTGATCCCCAGAATCCTAGAGAATAAGTGTCATGTCAGACAAGTCCGCAGCTCCCCTCCCTCTCCCAGAATCAGTGGGAGCCCCAGAGGACATTGTACCCTACTCCATTGATCCTCAGCTCCACCTAAGTATCCCTAAATGTGGACCCCAGCGGGGTAGGCGTGGAAATCTCAGAGTAGCCTTAAGCCACTTGCAACAAATAATGACTGTCTTTGCTTTCTTTTTATCTTTACATTTTTCTTGAGCTTCGTTTAGCTATAAAATGTTTAAACCTCATTCTTTTTAAAAATATTAAACTAGTTTCCTCCAAAATCCTTGATCAAAATGGATGCTTCCGAAAAACATTCCAGCCTTGCCCCTCTCTCACCTGCAGTCTCCAGCTGCACTAAATAACAAACAGTTGGCGGACATTTTTCTTCTACAACCGGCCAAGGGGAAAAGACGCTGAATGGGGGGCAAGAGCAGTTGGCTCAAACCCAGGTTCACATCACTCAGCCAGGAAAAGCAGTGCGATTGTGCCATTCATGACAGCATGATGGACCTCGGGAGTGCTGTGTTGAGTGAAATAAGTCATGCAGGGAAAGACAAACACTGTATGATTCCATTTATATGTGGGACTCAAAAAACAAACAAAAAAATGAAAAAAAACAAAACAGAAACAGTCTCGCAGATTTAGAGAATAGCCTGGTCATTGCCAGAGGTGGGGGAGATTAAAAGGTACAAACTTGCAGTTATAAAATAAAAAGGCAGTGTACACAATAATACAGATGATACAATGTATGGCATAGGACATAGTTAATAATGGATAACAACTTTGTATGGTGACAGATGGTAGCTAGATTTATCATGGTGATCACTTCATACTGTATGTAAATGTTGAAGCTCTATGCTATACACCTGAAAGTAATGTAATATTGTGTGTCAACTACACTTCAAAAAAAAAAACCTGGTTACAATACTTAATAGATGTTTGAGCTTACATTCCCCATTTAACAATACTGAGCCTCAATTTCTTAATCTGGAAAATGGGTATAATAATAATACCTACGCGCCGTCCTAATGGTCATGAAGATCGAATATAATAATGGGTGTGAAAGCTTTTTAAAATGTAAGTTACTGTTTCAGTGTGAGTTATTTCTGCCACATGTCAATGCCCTTCAGGCACAGGCCACCAAGAACATACCTGTAGTTAAATTAGTTGGGTCTGTTACCAGTTGCCAAAGAATGAACACCATGGAGAACCATGGGATGTCTTGGTAAGAGAGTCTTAGAACTTATTACAGAATTTGAGCTTTGGTTGGATGATTTGAGAGGGGGTCTAGAGAAGCAGAGGTTTGCTCTAACCTGGATGCCATCAAAAAGTGGGAGCAATGCAATAATTGGGAATCTCAGTAAATCTTCTCTGTTGGGAAAGAAGCCTGGAATGAGGACAAAGCTGTAATCGTAGTCAGTAAGGAAGCAGGAGTAACTCATATTGGTCAAGAAAGGGGGTGTTTGGTATTTTGTATGCAGCATAGTGATCTTATTTTTGTCTGTGCTAAGAAGTGGCCTTGCTTTGTCTCTTTTTATCACGATCTCAGAGTAACCTTGTCTGAGCTCAGTATTCTGTGTTCATGTCTGATAAGAGAATAACATGGCCGAGCTGTGAGTGCCAAGCCAGCTTCTGAATGTCAGGGGCTGCTCTTTTCTTCTTTCTCACAGTCCACGTGTTCAAACCCACAGATTCTCTGTAGAAGCATGGGCCGACACAGAGTTTTAAAAAATAGATGCCCTCGGGGTGGGTAAGAGAGAGAAGGAAGAAAGGAGAGAGAAAAAACAAGGAGAAAGGAAGGAGAAACTTAATGAGGACAAGAAGTGTAGTGTACATAGCCACTGAGGCTCTGGGAGCAGAGGAAGAGCTCCAATGGATTGAGTGGATTCCACTTCATAATAAGCAACCATGGAAAGGCCAGCCTAGAAAGCACTACACTACTCAAGTCCCTTAAAGGGACACCAGTTTCATCAAATTCTGGGATTGGCTACGGATTTGGTCCTAACTACCTCTCCCGCTTTCCCTGAATTCTGTCACATACATCTTGGGGTCTGTGCTTCCTGAATGGTTTGAGGGGGATTCCAGAGCTATTTTCTCCTCTGGCTGGTCTATGGTCCAAGTGCACAGATGTTTCATAAAACTTAAAAATTACTAAGCCATTTACCTCAGGTGGCTAATCAAGCAGGTTTAAAGAATTCCAAGGTATCAAGGAACCACAAGTGCAGAGTGGAAATTGAATTGCAGTCACAGATCTGGTTTGGCCATTAAAAGCTGAACTCGATGGGCTAATAGAGAGTTATCAGCTGATGAGTGGACGTCAGTATGATAGCAACAAAATTGGCCTCTGTTGGAAGGGGCTCTTCTGAAAGACCTCATGATCCCAGTAGAAGATGAACTCTTGATACTTGCTACATCTCCATTAATAGCTTCAGTTGAATCAGATTAATTTAAAGGGGCTAATGAAAATGATGTAGGAGATGAGTTTGGAGGTGATAATTTGATGCGAAGATATCAGCTAAAAGATGATGAGATTATGAAACCAGTCCCCTGGGGAATAGGCAGTGGGTACTGGGAAGTGAGAAGAAAGCAGGGGATTCCTGCCTCCTTTCTGTCAGTTCACCACACCTCACTCAGGCAGGAAGATGTGGCAAAACTTGTTGACATTTATCGGTAAAAAATTTTATATGACTGTCAGATTTCTAAGGACTTCAACTCTTACTGATGGTTTTATAATATATGGATTCTGCTTTTTTTTTTTTTTTTTTTTGGCATTACTAGGAATGTCCTCTGGCTGTACTTGCTGTGCCTTACTAGTCTCTTTCTATCATTTTGGGGGGACCAAAGTTATAATCAGAGTCAAATCTTAGCATTATTCAGGCCAGAATACATTATACAGAAAAAAATGTGCCTAAAACAAAGGTCGGAAATTAAGTGGTTAATAAGTAGGAGGAAAGAATCTTAATGGTCAAATGAATCCCTCCTTTGCTACTTGTTTCAGTAAGTTTGAGCTGTTCTAACAAGAATACCACAGATGAGTTGGTATTCTTCAACAGCAGATATCTTCTCATAGTTCTAGAGACTGAGACATCTAAGATCTAGGGACCCACAGGTGTGGTGTCTGGTGAGGACCCACTTCCTGGTATGTAGACAGCCACTTTCTTGCTATATCCTCACATAGGTGAGAGAGGAAACTCTGGTCTCTTCAACTTCTTGTAAGGTGACCAATCCCATCACAACGGCTCTGCTCTTATGACCTAATCATGTCCCAAAGTCCCTGCCTCCAAATACCACCACATTGGGAATGTAGGCTTCAACATATGAATCTGGGAGGGACACAAACATTCGGTCTTCAGCACTACTTTAAGGCTTAAGGTGAAGGTCTGTCTAGCTGACTGCTCCTGACACATTCCTCAACAAAATTGACAAACAGAGGGCAAAGCTTAATTGCCTCTGGGGTCGACTTAACCTGTTTTCAAATCTTAGCTCAGCTTTTCTTACCTCTTGACCTTGGATTGACTTCATAAAACCTTTCCAAACTTCTGTATTCTTATGGCTTTTTTTTTTTTTTATAGGGGAGGGGAGCAATCCTTCATTGTGTTACTGCCAGAACTAGGTGAGAACATGGGTCTGAAAGCACCTGACATGGCACTTGGAGGCTCAAAAACTTGTTTATGTTATGTTGTTCTCAGTTACCGTCTTGTTTATAGCACCTGACAGGATCACCTCTGACAGGTTCATAAAGGTATTACTCTTGAGGTAGATTTAGCTGAATGGTTTTGGTAGGGCTTCACAGTCCTCTGAGTGTTTCTGTTGAGAAATGAGCTTTGAAGTTTCAGGTAAGAGAGTTCAGTGATTCCTCAGGATTTTATCATTTGAGTGCCTGACACATAGTAGACTCAATGCATACTTTGTAAAACAAATGGATATCAAGTGGTACAGACTCTATTCATTTCCTTTAATCGATTAGTTAATTTTCATTCTGTTTTGGGTCAAAGCCGTAAAAATCTATTGGTAGAAAGAGGAATGGCTCACTAAATTGGGGGCTTCCGAGGACATTGCTTGATACAAGGCATGTGCTTTCTTGAACTCTACTGGCCTAACAGCCAAGGAGATCTGGGTGCTTAAAATAGTTGTGCAACCTTGGGCAAATAAGTTCAGTTCTCTAGGTCCTAGTGTTCTTATCTGTGAAATGGCAGCTTTGGGCTGGACGATTTCTATTATTCCTTCCCAATTCTAATGATCTATGATCCAAATTTGTTCCCTTGCAAATGGATTCCCCACTGATCTAATGGGAAAAGATACAATTACTGTGTCAGTCAACCATAAGCCCAGCAATGTCCATTAGAAGTGGAAGGTGTGTCTCCATTGTAAATGGATATTAGACATGTTGGGGACTGATCAATGCCTTTCCTTCGTGGGGAATGAAGGGTTAGTTTGATAAATGCCTATCTTATGAATTTTAATCACGTGGATTGTCAGCACTCCTCAAACTCTAAAGACCGAACTATTGTTATTAATTATTGACTGATTTAGAGCCAGGTCAAAGAAACAAGTCCCAAACATTGGCAGCCGAAATATTTATGATGCAACTGGCATTGTTTCTGAGGAATGTGCACCATATTCAGGAAGAAACACATTACGGCAAGCAAGGGCTTAAATTGATGAACGTGTTTCCATTTTAGCCATGCAAATCATTCATCAGAGAGAAATCAATATGAACTGGATATTCCTAGGAGACAAAGCAGGAATGGATGGAAGTGGGCCTTGGGACTGATTCTGCTTTCTCGACATTCTGAAAAGGAAGAAGCTATCCCTGGTATCCCACTGAAGCCCCAATCCCATTCCCATCGATCCATCGTGTTCCTCCATCCTCTTTTTACTTGGAGTGTGTCATGGAGATATATAAAATTAAGATTAGGAGTTTTCAAAAAGAAAAGACTTTATGCGTTCCCTTTCTAACCAAGGATAACACATGAGGGATTACTGTACAGGTTCAAATGCTGAAGTGATGGAAAACATAGTTCATATGCCTTCAGACAGAAGCGTGCATCCACATGTCTGCTGCTTCTCTACACTTTATGAAAACACACTGACTGGTTCCAACTGCTGGGGGGTTAGGGTCAAAGAAGCTCTGAGGTTTAAAACATCCTGTTGTAGATATTCCATTAAACTTGGTCTAACAGATGTAGAAAGCCTTAGAGGAATTACCAGCAGGATGGCATGTGATACTCCAGGTAGAGGAAGGCGTTTGAGCTATTATTGCCTTAGGTAGGAAGGTACCTTTTCTTCTAACTTTTAACAAGAGTAAAATCCATCAGTGAATAAGCACTTACTAGGCACTTGCGTTGAGCAAGGCCTGGGGGTAAGCACTTGGGGAAATACAAGCTAGTTGAAATTTGGTATTCTTTCAGATATAGGAGCCTCCTGATACCAGTCTCATGTCTCCTCCTCAAAACCCTGTAGAGCCTTGCTGCTAAAAATGTGGTCAGCGTCAGCACTACCTGGGAGCTTATCAGAAATACAGACCCTCCAGCCCCACTGTAGACCTACTGAGTCAGAATCTGCATTTTAACAAAATCCTCCTGTCGCTCACATGCACATTAAAGTTTCAGAAGCACTGCTGCAGACCAGAGGAGCCTGAGAAACAACCACTTAGCCAATCAAAGAGTACTCACAGGGGGCCTCCTGAAGTCCCTACTGTGTATCCAGTATTGTCGTAGCAGCCTCTTACAGTCATTAAACATTGTCTGGTCACTTGGGAAATAATTAGAGATTTTCTCTACGGGTCTGATAAAGAGGAAATTTTTGTTGATTATGTGAAATCATAGATGGTGCAGCTGGGAGGGATCTTACTACATATTTCCTCTTGATAGAAATAAGGAAACCCAGAGCAGGGAGATGATCAACAGCTAATGGCTAGTCAGTAGGAGATCTGGGGCTAGAACTGAGATCTCTGAACTTACTATCTCGTGCTTATTCACCTGCACTCCACTCTGTTCCCCCTCCAATGCAGGGCATGTCTGGATGAATTGCTTACAAATCAATCGCTGCACAATGGATCAGATCAGCCAGTAAAAAGCAACTACATCTAATTCACCATTGGGTGATCCATTGCTTAGTGTCATATTCTCAAGGGTAGAAAATAGGACCATAGGAACACAGCCATTTTGTACCATAGCTAGTGCCATGGTGTGAGTCAGGGATAGTAGGCAGACTGACCAAGTTTAATCATCAAATATATGACCTAGTTATCGTACAACCTAAGATTATTTGTTCCCTGACAATCCCAGAAGGTAAGTGTGTCAGAGAGAGACCTAATTTTAACCTAGGCCTCAGGGGTCGAGAGGGTCACCTCAAAGTTCCTTTTGTGCTGGGATGCCTTCCTCCAAGCCCCATCCTTCAAGGACCAGCTAAAATGCTGCCTCCTCCACTTAATGAATGGGAATGAGAATAAGAATGCAATAGAATGGGATGGGATGGGATGGGATGGGATGGGATGGGATGGGATGGGATGGGATGGGATGGGATGGGATGGAATGGAATAGAGCACTCTCTCCTCTACTGGCCTGAGAACTCCTAGAGATATAATGCACATCTGATTTATATCTGGGTCCCCAAAGCACTTAGTACCTAGTAGACCTTCAATGCCTATTTTCCTGGTGGAACTCTTAAGTGGGCTATTTCATAATTCACAGATTGATTCAGCCTCCCTCATGAGAATGACTGATTGTGGGAACCTCAGCTTCTACTGGCAGCCATCACCAGGGGCACACACCTCCTTGAACATCTCCAAAGTCCCTGTTGATGTTCTTGTTTGCAATTGGCATGTTACACACACCTGTCAGTCAGCTGAGTCAAGGGACAAGCAGGCAGTTTGCACAGAATCGTGAGCAAGAAGAAAGGTTTCACCAAATTGATTTGTCAGTCCTTATGCCTAGAATAGATCATAATGGATGGAAGAAATAAATCACTTCAGTGATTTTTATTCATGATTTAGTTTGGGCTAAAATTCAGAGTCAGTTGGTTACAGGAGTCAAGAGAATTGACTCCCATCTCCTACTTAATCTATTAGCCTGAATGTTCTGCTTTTCACATTGTTGTTTTCTCTTATAGTCTTAAATGCATATCAATGACTTTTGTGGGATACAATCTGAAAGCATGTTATCTTCCCATATTTATCATTTAGTTTGATTTTCCAACCTCCTAAGTCCCTTTGTGTCTTGTATCAGAAATCATTTGATTGAATCGCCCTAAATCAATTTTCCTTTGCTTTCAGCCAGCTTACTGTTGTCCTTTCTGGCTCACAGCTTATAATGATTCTCTTGTGTCTGGCATCTCCAAATCTGTCTTTTGTGGAAGTGATTATATTTCCAAGAACTCTTATTTTTACCCCCTAATCATAGAAAAACACTTTCCCTTTGCAGTGTAGCCTCCTTGACCTCAGTGTGCATCTCAGCCCAGCCACATTCCATCTGGAACGCTGAGAGAACACACCAGCACTGCCCTGGCTGGGCTGTTTTCCAAATGAAGCTCTGAACCGAGGTGCTCCGAAACCCAGGGCATTGGGAAATTCGTGAGGAATCTAGCATCAGAATACATGGGAATGATGCATGCACTACTCTGTGTGTAGTTATTATTTCTAGTCCCCTCAACAGCGAGTTGGTTATTATCACCACTCCACCAGTGGGGAAACTGAGGCTTAAGAGGTTCAGTGACTTGTCTGAGATCTCACCTTTAGCAAATGTTAGAGCCAAGAGACCAAACCAAGTCTCCTGCCCTGAGACTCTCACCATGCTGCCCTTGAGTCTGTAGCACTCAGTGTCATGCTTAGGGTACAGGCGTTGGTAAAATGAATGGAAAAAAAAATTATAAGTGAATGAATCAATAATTGAACTCTTAGGCACAGAAGCCTAAGAACGTGTATCAGCATACGGCTACCCCTGCTCCTTTGCATTTTGCTTTCAGGCTTATTGGTGTACCTTCACAGCCCCCTCTCTGATTTTGCTAAGTCATTCCTCTGCCTTAATGACGACCATGATATGTAACAACCTTAGCCCTAAATTGATTAAATTAGATCGCTGGGTATTATGTAGCCACAGTGCTCAGAAGTATAATACTAAGCTCTCTGGAGTTTGCAAAAGGTCTTCCCTTTGAGTTTATTTCACTGACACATTGCAGTAGTAGTGTTCCGAGCTATTCGATTTTTGCACAGTTTGCCACTTTGACTATTGTTAGGTCGGTCACCTACAACGCTGTATTATTGAGAAATTCATCCAGCTGCACCATTCACAGTATGCTTCTACCTCAGTCTATTTCTGACAACTACCTGGATTGCACAAAAAGTTGAATCAGTGGCTTCATTCCAAAAGCGAGCTTTACTTTCTAAGTTCCACTTTTTCTTTCTTCCTCTTCCTTTTTCAGAATTAAATTTTCATTACCCAAGTAACACATGAATTTATTCTCCTTGTGAAAACTTCTGTGGATACGTATTTGTGTGTGAGAGAGACACACAAAAAGAGGCCTGAAAAGATCTCTTCCAAACTGAACGCAGTGGTTATCTCTAGGGATGCAAACGGGAAGGGGAGAAAGGGGGCCTGCTGGTCAAAGAGAATACTAGGCTTATCTGTAATGTTTTACTATTTTACAAGGAGAATGTGCCTTCCTCCTCTTTGTTCTCTTTGCTCACTGTCATCTTAGTGCACGCATGTGAGAATGTGTATATCCCCACATGTATATGAAGTCAATTCAGCCAAAACCTCCTAATGGGTCCCCCAATGTCCAGCGAAATCACTCACTCCTTCCTAAATGTTACCTCTTGAGTAAGAGAAATGGAGTATCATTCTTCCTGCCTGTGCCTTTCTCATCTACAATGTACATTTTCTATTAGCTTGATCTGCTGTGGTTTATGGCAGTTTTATTGCTTAGATTATTTGCCAGTAAACACCAGCTTAATCATGAAGGAGCAGAGAGAATTGAAGAGGTACTTCTAAAGGCGTATTCTGTTACCAATCGCTAGTCACATCTTTGCTTGGAGATTGAGCTGGGGCAGCCTGGGGAAGACAGCCACCCGGGTGTGGCACAGTCCAGCCACGCATTCCCACTATCTCCTCCTTTGATACTGATTGCTCCCACATAGTCACAAAAGAACGCAGATTGTTAGCTAGGTCTATGCTATGTGGTGAGAGTGCAAGGACTTGGGGGCTGGGGGTGGGGGAGGTTGGTGTTGATCCTGATACAAATCCTAGTTTGATCTCTGGCCATGGGTTCACAGGCAAGTCTCAGTCTCTTTCAAGTCAGTTTCAGTTTCTGCCTCCCCCTCCCCTCTAGTTTCCCCTACTTCCCCTTCCCCCCTCCTCCTTCTTCCCTCTCCCCTGCCCCCCTCCTCCTCCTTCCAGAATTAAATGACACATGAAAGAATCTAGTTCCATGAATGCTGGGGTACATGAAGGTGTTCTGTGATTGCCACTTTCCTTTCTCTCTGCTAAGACAGAAAAAAAATTCTTATTTTTTTTTCTGGAATTAACGTATCCTCTATTTCTCCTTCTAAAACTATGGGGAGCAGTCCTCACCCATGCCCATCCTGCTGGCATTGTTGGTGACATTTACAGATAAGATCCCTTAGACTGAACAGAAAAAACAAAGCACCAAATGTGGTTCTGATGGAGGTTTGGAGTTGTCACAGACCCAGACACTTTTGAAGCAGTTTCTGAATAAGCTTCTAAGATGAAAGATTTCTAATATCTGTAGGAGAAGTACGACTTGGGCCCTGGAGGAACGAACCCCAGGCCATGCCAAATGCTCACGTCCTTTAGATGGGGGCTGTTGTGCAGAAACAGCAGCTGGCAGGAGATGTCATGGGCATATCTTATTTCCATGTGATAAGCTTGGTGTGAAGGATATCTAACAAGTCCCAAAAAGAGGGGGGGGGAAATGACATAAAAACTTCTTGAGCGTCATGTTGTTTTCATCAAGCATTTCCTCAGAAAGCAAGTATTAAGGAACCTGGAAAAGGGAGAATGAGTGTCACATTCAACTGACACCTTGGGAAACACCCAAACTTACTAATGTCTGGTGGTACTCATCATTTGTGGTAAGAAGCCTGGGACTCAAGAGGCCTCCTATAGGATTAGGGATGAGGTTTTCTCTGAGTAAGTACATCCCACCAATTTGCAGCCTGCAGTCAGTCACAAGGCTGCCCCTGTGCCCAGGAGGACTGGGGTTTCCATTAGTGAGAAAGTTGAGAGATGCCACTAACTCTCCTGAATCTCACCTGGTTTTGCTGGAGGCCTTTAGCTTCTTCTGAAAGGACTTGCCTATCATTAGTCAGCCTTTTCCTTCTATGATCCTGGCCTAGAGGCTCTGAGTTTCTCCCACCTTACCTCCAGGCTCCTAGTAGCCCACCCTGATTTTACTTTCTTGACTTTCATTCCTCAGCCTCTCCTCATGGACAAAGCCCAAGGAGCCTCAATATATAGTCCTTATCATAATGAGGTTTTCTGGGGAAATTCCAGAATGGAGTTTACTTAAAAACTAATCCTAAACATTCGTGGAAGTTATGAAAGGATTTCTAGCAAAAAAGGCTCTTCCTCAGGACATTACAGGGGCATATTCTGTAGACTTTGATTTGCAGAATGGGGCTTTGCAGGAAGGTTCAAATATCAGGGCTCTTGCCTACTCCCACTGTGGCTGTGATCTGGACAAGAGTTACTTGAGGTGCCTGACCACTGCCTGACACTTAGGATTCTCCTGTCTGACTCAGTGCTCTGGCTTTCTGAGACATAGGAGGGAGCAAGGCTGAGCACTGGGAGTCAGGACCCACATCTCCCATCCTTTGGTTCTCCGGTCTCTGCTTCTTTGGTCTCTGGTAGGGTTAGACAGCACAGTCACCCACTCACAGACTGTTAGAGCGGGAAGGGACCTTAGAAGTAACACTCACCCTTTTGCTTTTAAAGGAAACAGGCCAAGTGGGATCACATGGCTTTCCAAGTACGTCCTCTCCCGCAGGGGTCTCATGCATCTTAATGTTCTCAGCTACCAGCATGCTTCCTGAAGCATGATAGGTGCTCAACAAACGTGGAATGAATGAGCCTACACTGTGCTGGTGAGTCAGTAGTAGAGCTAAATGAGCACACAAGACTCCCTTTTCTAGCCCCATCAGTCATCAAGGCAGCTCTCAGCACTACTTAATCGGCACGTTCAAGCACCGTCCCTTGGAGCCAAACAGAGTCACAAAAGGTGGCCTCCTGCCAGCACGCAGTCTGGACAGCTTCTCCTTTCGCTGCTCAGCCGACCTCTGGATGGAGGGGGACTGCACCTCGCAGTTTCCACAGAGGATATCCAGTGACCAAGGAATGGATGGGAGCCAACGTCCCGTTTGGATGGCAGGGCGGATTAACAACAGTGCAGTTTGCCCAGAGCCAGCTTGGCTCCACAGGGACTAAGCGTGTGGAAAGAGGAGGGGCCCTGAGCCACCAGCAGCACCCTGGGCCGTTGCTCTCCGGGGCCAGTTCCGTGATGGGGGAGGGCATGCAGCCTTCGTGGCTTCTGCTCTTTCTGCGTCAGCAGAGGGGGCAGATTTGTCAGTGTAAAAAGAACGGTCTGGCCAGGATTCCATTTCTTCAGACTTTTTAAATAACAGGCTGCGGGGCTAGCATTTCTCCTTTCTACGGTTATTATCTGTTTCTTTTTGCAAAGCAAGACATTCCCGTGAAGGGCGCTGGGACCGTAAGGCGGGTCATAAAGGGTGACAAAGCAGAAAGAAAGTCGCCCGCAGTCTCCTCTGCTGGCGATTCACTCCGCCTGGTTATTCATCCGCACAGAGGAGTCATGGGCCTCACTCTTAAATGGCTTCATTCATGATGATTGACTTCGGAGATTTGCCCGTGTCTTTTGCAGAATGTTAAGCAGGAAAGGATTTTTCCCTCCTTTGAACCCGCTGTGTTAGGATGCTGTTGGTTTCACAGGCCAGGAGTGGAAGGAAGACTGGAAGGAAAAATCAGCCCTCTGCGGGAATGCATTCCTCAAATGAGAATAACCACTGAATAAATATGGTAATGAACCTGGGAGCAGCTCCTTCGGGGTGACATTGAGGCTTCTGGGCGCTCAGGTGTTTTCCTCACCAATTCTAAGCAGCATCTAAAACCTTCGAGCATCAGTAAAAGTTTCTTTTATTCATGTCCATTCACTTTGGTCTGCTGACTACCTTCGGTCCCTGTATTACAGAGGGGTAATCACTGTCCTTTAGAAATGCAGTGTTAAGTATGTTAGTGTGATGTCTCCCCTCCTCCCAGGCCTCACCCCTGACCCCTAAATATCTCCCCTACTGCCAGTGCCAAAACTTTTTTCCTGTGGACTACTTGACTTCTATAACTTCCCTGGTGATGATAAACTTTCATAAACTCCCCACTGACTCTCAAACAGAAACTAAACTCCATAGATCAGATAAGGTGTTTTGCTTTGCATCATATTAATAATCCTCTACATTCTCCACTCCAGTCAAGCAGGTTCACTCCTCATTTATAACCTTCTTGCTCTGCAACTTTTACTTATGATTGTTCCTCCACCTGGAAGAACCTCACCTCCTATCTCTGTAAATCACATTCCAACGCATGCCCTAGGGTCAGGAAATCTTCTGATATAACTGATATAACCCTATAACTGAACTTCTTACGTTATAAACGTAGGAAGAGATAGCCCCTCTTCCTCCCTAGAACATAGGATTATTAAGCGTAGGGATCGTGTATTTTTTGTGTTTCTATCCTGCCCCCTCGCCTTTAGTAGCCCACCGCTTTGCATGTCACATACACTTAAGTAATCTTTTAATGATGAATGAATGTATACATGAATGAGTGATCAAAAATTAATTAACTTGTTAATTCATTAATAGTGGACATACCTTCCCTTACCCTCTGCTCTCTATTTTCCTATCCTACCCAAAGCAAAGAAACTCACCTCCTAGTAATGTGATTTGAAAAACCAGATTTAAAAATAGCTGTTACTAGTTACGTTTTTTCTCTGAAACACTTGGCTGCAAAAATACTTTAAGAGAGTAGAACATAAAAACTTGGAAACAAGGTTTTGTGGTCTCAGGAATCCCCATTGAGTACTGAGGTGCAGAGATTGGAAAACATCAGGGATGAGACCAGCCTGAGCACACAAGAGACTGACTGCTTTCTGGTCTGGGTGAATATTTTTCAATTGTAGAGTTGATTCAGCTCTCTCAAAGGTCAAGAACTAGGAAATCTAGCTCTCTGTGGTTTTACTTTAATTAAAAGACTAATCGAATCCAGCCATTAAAAGCAAACCGCTTCTTGTGGGTTATAAGTATAGGGTAAGAAAAGGAAGCCAGGAAGCATGAGCTTAGAGGGGTGCCATACCCCTGGGTTATGAAGCTTTGAGGTCTCTTCTGTTGATTTTGCAAATAGAATTCCAACCATACTTGTGAAAAATACATAAAATAAACATGTCCTGAAGCATATAGTTCACAAGCCCAGCCTCTAGGGTAACTGCACTCTTGGCCTGAAGCATGTCATTCAAATATAGTCAAGGACATGAGACCATCATATTTAGCAGTTGCAAGAATAGAGCACAGTAGTTCTGGTCCTTCTGCACTTAAAGCACAGAGAGGGACAGCTTTAGGGAAGAGTCTTTCTGGTGTCATATCTGGGTTTTTTATTTAGGTTAGAAATTATCTAGTTGGTGAACACAAGATGTATGCTAGAGGCTGTTTAATCAGCAGTAACAGCCTTGCCTTGGGATGAACATACTCTGTCTAGCCATATGATCTTGAACAAGTCACTTCCCTCTCCATCAGTCTCTAGCCGGTGAACTGAGGGATTAGGAAGGAGGGTCTCTAGATCTCCTTTCAATCCTAAGGCTCCCTCTTGTGAATGAAATTTTAGGTTCATAGCATCTTCAGAACAATCACTTTGCAGTACAAGTTTGCCTCTTGAGATATTCCAAAAATGGGTTTAGGAATTTTAGGGAAGGAAGGAGAAAGTGTTTCAAAAGTTGATCAACAAAGCAAAGAAAGGTTGCTATCATTGATTGATTTTGTAGAATGCATAAAATGTACCAAACAGGAGTAATAAGACAGGAGTAATTCTTGTCTTACGAGCAAATATTTATTGACTGCATACTATAGAGCAGATATTGAACCAGGTACTAGAGATGCAAAATGGAGCTTACAGTCTAATTTCATTTTACAGAGAGAAAAGCTGACCTTTAGAGACATTAAGTGGTTGGCAAAAGGTCACATAGCTACTGGTGGGTGGACTGCTCTGACTGTAGTAGTACATCATATTGCATCCTGGGAATTGAGACAAAAGAACCAAAAGCAGTATGGTCTAGTGCCTGAGACCGTATCTGGCATTGTGCATATTCTTTCCAATGGAGCCATCACAATTTTTTATGCTTCCTGGCACTATCCCCAAGGTATGCTGGTCTCTGAAAATCCCTTACTTTCCTTAATAATTTTTGCAGAAACATTTTCTGTGAATCATGCTAATCCCTTGGAAAATTGCTTCTGGAAAACTCAAAACTAAGCCTCTGAAGCCTGGCCTTGGGTGCCATATTTGATATTTCTAGAAGCTGAAGGGGACTTTGTCCCATTTCATACCACAGATCAGGTACTTGAAGAATTAGCTAAAAGAGGGCTCTCCTGTGCATTGGAGTTTCATTCCCTAACTCCAATCCCCCGCCCCAAAGCCCCTACATTCTTGTTGGATTTGCTCATGAGCATTAAGGCACCTGGCAGACATTGTGAAGACCCATAGAGTTGCTCCTTTACCTATCCCACCCCACCCCACCCCACCCCCACTTCTGACCTGCAGCTTTCAGGCCTGTGTTCTTAACACAGTGGTTATGACTCGGGAGCTTGCTTAGGTTTCCAAACCTAATGGATTAAAGCAGTGCTCTACCATCCTAAGGGAACTCCTTGCTCACTGACTCCTATAGGGCGGCAAGGCAGAAACCTGGAGGTTCAAAGGGATCAAGGTGGAGGCTGGAAGAAGGTTAACAGCCTGAGTTTAGACTCCATTTTATGCAAAAAAAAAAAAAAAAAAAAAAAGTTCTTGAGAGAAAATAGAGCTTTGGCAGAGATGAGACTAGGGATTTAAAAACATGCTTTGGGAGCATAGGGGAAAGATAGTGGGTTTCAATGTCAGCTCAGCATACTAACCGTGTATCTTGGGTCACCAGGCATCATGTATTCACCTACTGAACAAGGATAGTAATAGTTCCACTGGAAGGCCATGAAGGTAATTGCTAACATAGAGCAAAAGTCTAGTTTGCAATTAGAGGTACCTGCTATTATTTTTGTTTTATTTGTATTATCCCTCTTGAATCAGACAAGATTTCAGACCCAGAATGTCAGCACTGAAGCATTCTGGATGGTCTTTTGTTGGTAAGGGAAGAGGAAGCTTAACTGTGAAAAGAAACATGTGATTTATGTATACATGTGGCAGGGGAGGGGTCTGCATGTATGTGCATGTGTAAATGTGCACACATCCTGTGTACACGTGCATGCATATGCATGCCCCTGGACATGGAGCCATACCTCGATGTGGCATTTCCTGAAGTGACTGGGGATTTTGATAACCTCCCTTCTCACGCAGCCTGTCTTGAATGTGGCAGTTTAAGAATCCCAATTATAGACTCTTGTCTCAAAACAGCCTGGAAAACATAAAGACAAGCCTCACAAACATTGTCTCATTAGTTCAGTAAAACCTTACTAATTTACCCTAATTGTGGGGAAAGATCATTTGCATGCGGGAAATGTCTGAAAGGGGCCTGCTTTAATAAATAGACAGGACTTATTTGTAATTAGTGGTGCCACTCACACACAAACAATCAATGTGCTCGAGTCCTTAAAAACAGTTTGTTCTCGTAAGTGGGTTGCACATTCCCACTGTCATCTTGAAGCTGCTAATGCAAGAAGTGACCTGGGAGCAAGGGTCCTTTATTGTCCTTCTTATTTTCAAGTAAACAACAATCTAGCAGATGGCCAGGGGATTGAACTAGGGCCTACTTGCAGGGAAACAGGGAGGCAACAATGGCAAAGCTGAGAGCTTTAGCAAGAGTCAGGACTCAAAGACCTAAATTCTAATCCCAGCATGGTCCCCAGACTGTCACATTACTTTATCTCTCTGACTCTCAGTTTCTCACCTCTCAAATGAAAGAGTTTAGCTGAATGGTCACTCAGTGCTTTTAAATCATATTATTTCAGAGCTGTAAGAAATCCTAGAGATTATCTGATTCAACTCTTGATTTACATATGAAGATAAGAAAGGGTTCTTACCATGCTACACTCCTGTGAGCATACCTGAGCTACAAACTATGAAGGCTGAACATATGTTTAATGATGTATATTACTGAGATAAAGACTCCGGCATGAAGGTGGGACGGGAAGAACTTGACCCAGGTCAGGGTCCAAGCAGAAAACAGATGAGCTGCCAACAGGGCATACAGAGAATGGGCAACCAGGGAAGCCAGGAATGAGCAATGCAGTAGAGAAGTGGGCAGGAGAATCTGAAGCTCAAGGAGCAGCATAGGTTAGGGGTCACCAACAGAGTAGGTAGGTGGGAAGCCCCCTAGAAATCAAGGGCCCAGGTAAGAGTCTTAACAAAGAAAAGCAAAAGTCAGCAAAAATATTGGGCCATCAAAGAAGAGAATGAGGCTTGATGGGGAGCCATTGCCCCTGCCAATGGTAGTAATTACAAGACTAGAGGTCTAAAGGCTTCTTCTCTTTTCTGAAGTCCTGGGTTTATGAGTTGTTTCCTACCCTCTGGACACATGTAGATTAATGGATGGAAGGACTGGCTGGTTGATTGAAGGGAGCTCCATGTGGTGGAGGGCATCCAGGGAGAAATGGTTCAAAGCAGTAGGAGAGGCAGTGCTCATGGCACAGGTGAGCCATCAGATTGGAGCTGGAGCTGAAGGTATGAAAGTCATCCCCACAGAAAGCAGCCCTGAACCTGTGAGAAAGGACAAGCTCTGTGCAGAGAGCAAAGAGAGAAATAGAAAGGTCAAAGACAATCTTAGAGAATACCCCCATTTGGGCTGGACAAACAAATTAAAAAGTGACCTGTGCTCTTCCCTTACTAGAGGCTAATAGTGAAGAATATATTGGGGACAGGTGAGAGAAAGGACAAGGGACATTTTAGAGGACACAGGAATAAATATGGGCGCTCCTCCTTGAGTTGCCTATTATTAGATCCACCTGTCTGTGCCTCTCCTTCACTTACATTATTGTTCGCTGATGAGATGGCATCTCCATTGTCTCCAGAATGCAAACAATGACAAAACAAGTCCCGGTTTTCTTTTCCTTCAGAGAGTGTGGGTTGAAATGTGGAAGCCACAGAAATAATTCAGCCCCTCCACATGGATGTTTGCATGTTTCCTTCTCCCTGAACAACTTCATTCCAGAGAAAAAATCAGCAAGTCCTGCTTTTTTTCTTGATCCAGTTTTCTAATGGCATGTCATGATCCAAACTGGTGACCTTGAGGTGGTCGACTGTGGCAGCAATCTCAAAAAGTTCTCCCCACCTGTCTTCTTAGCCTAAAATTCATAGCATTCAAACTTATCTCATCTCTCATCACACCCCACCTTTAAAAAAAAAAAATGAAGAACCAGTTCAAAAGAGATAAAATGGCTTGCCCAAGGCCATTAGTGCATATAATGGATTAGGTAGTAATTGTCAGATCAGAGTATTAGCCTCTTTTAAAATAAAAAAACAAGAATATTTTATGAGTCCTGGAGGGATATGCATGCTTATCCTTCCAGGGAACCCCAGTCCAGGTTAAGAGTCCAAAATCTAGTTCAAGGTGACTGGTGATGGAGACTTGTCTCCTGAAGAACCTGGCTAAGATGTGTTGCATGTACCTCTCCCACTAGCACACACCCTGAACTACAGCTGGCCTGCTGCTCTTCGTGAACCACTCCCATCCTGAGCTCCTGGCAGGTTCTATAAAAAGATATTTCCTGAATATTTTTGCCTCCAGGAATCTTCCCAGACCCCACCCTGTAGTCTGCTCACTCTTTCCCCTCTGACCCTGATTGTACGCATATCTTTCTCTGCCTCCGGTTGTAAGGGTCTCTGTGGCTTTTTGGCTTTCCAGACCACGCTCATAGGATTTGGCCTTTATTTGGTTCCCTTCCTGTCTCAGATCCACACTCATGAAGAAGGTGAGGCAGAAGAAGATAGAGTTTGCCAGGTGATCTCATGGCTGGGCCACCATGGTATGGCACATGGGGAGAGAATGTTAGTGACCCTGTAGGAAGAGGGCACAACCTTGGGCAGCTCTGAATGGAATGTGGGTAGAAAAGGCTGCAGGGTCAAAGAGGATGTGTGGAGACTTGATCCATAATATCTAGGACTAAAGAGACATAGAAAGTCCTAGACCCCCTGATTTTGCAAATAAAGAAGAAACCAAGTCCCAGAGATCCAAAGGGACTTGCCGCATTCTGCATGGTTTGGGAGGCAGTACAGATAGTGGTTAAGAACAGTGGTCTTGAACTAAGGCAGACCTGCAACCTCAGTTCCAACTCCACATCTGTTACTAGCTGTGTGATCTTGAACAAGTCACCTAACTTTTCTCAATTTCTCTTGTCCCATCATGATAGTCCTACCTCATAAGGTTGTGGTGAATCAGGTTGAGTGAAATAATGAATATGAAATTCTTACCACAATGTCCAGCACCTAATAAGAACTCAATAAATGTTGGCTGTGAGAAGCAACAAAGGTGCAATTAGCAACCCAGATCTCCTGAACCCCTCAGCTGGGACATTGCACATTTCACCCATAGGAGACAAAGCCGATTCACAGGTTCATTTATGGTTGCATCTCATGACAAATATGCTCTGCTAAGAAGATAAAGAACTTGCTCAGATCAAAAAGTTATAAATTCTAAACAGTTAGATACAGCATGGAGCATGTGGTGATGCTTGTGGACTCAATGCACAAAATAAGATGTGCTCCTAATGGGGACCACTGACAAATGGACAAAATCAGTGTACCGTGGCATGGGGGAACAACAAGTTCTGCCTCCCAATCTTTACTCAGGCCAGTTCTTTCCTGAAAATTCTGTTTTAACTTTATCACAGAGAAGGTCCATGAATTGGGCACCCCTCTCAGTTCCACCCATGTTCTGCAAATGAGTAGAGGTACAATCAATGATCAGTGGGCTTGACTTCAGAGACCCCAGTCATCTCCCAAGCTGAGGCCCCTGAGGTTTACCCAAGGCAAACCTGAGGACAGACTGGGAATAATTCATCTCATAGCCTCAGATTCTCATTCTACCTCAAATCCTAAGGAGTCTTGGTACAAAAGGGTTCTGGGTGGCAGGAATGGGGAATGGAGTGGTGTGGGTAAGGGGGTTGGGGATCAGAGTTCCTAGGGAAGATGGCAGAAGACAGAATGGCAGAGTTGGTGGCCTGATGCCTTCATTCCTTTGGATTTTTCTGTAGAGGATGCCCCACCTTTCCCTGAATTGCATACTGGGGAATAGAAAGGGTTGACTTGTCCCAAGGTCATGCTCATCAGTGATAGGGGTAGAGAAATGTCACTCTGGGCCTTGTTGGCTCCGCAATTATTCAAATGCTTTGCTTATAATACAATCACAGCTCCCAGCTCTGATTATTGGCATCATCAACATCATCTATTAATGGTTTTTGAAGTCCTCTGGGTACACAGCATTGTACAAGATGCTAAGTAGCACCAAATACAGATTGAGAAAATGAAAGATGAAAGAGAGCAGAAAGTGGACCCAAACAGGCATCTTTCTGAGTAGCAAGATCTAAATCAGCCTAAATCCATTGGTGTGAGCTAATCTTAAAGGGCCAGGTCTCCTAAATTCAAGGACATTCATTATTCCAGGGTCTTCTTTATCATTCCTGTCTTCATTATTTTCAGCTGCCTACTTTTAGCTGGAAGTATTTAAACTATTAGTTTTCCTTTTATCCTTTTAGTTAAATAAACTTTCTCTTTATCACCTATCAGCCTTTCCCAACATCGTTGTCTGCAAGGGGAGAAGTAAGCAGAAATCTAATAGTTAGAACAAAATAAATAAGTAAAGGAGGAGTTGCCTCCAAATTGGCCAGACCTTGCTGTGTTTGCACGGTGGCACCTTGCCACCTGGCGTTTCTACTTGATGGTAACTTAGGAACTCAGCACAAAGTGAGGAGACACACTTTGCTGAGAATGCCCATCACCCCGGCATGAAACGTGCTCAACCCGCTGCAGAGCAGCAAACATCTGTTCTGCCTCTTTTTGTGCATGTGCTTTCAAGCTGATGGTGGGAGACAGCCTGCCAGAAACGTCTGAGTTTCCACCAAAGACATATTGTAGGTTAGAAGGCAGACGGCTGCTGTTGTATTGAAAACCTGTTCATCAGAGTTTCCAAAAGGAACAGATATGAAAGGTTCAAATGAACCCTTCAGGGTTTCTCCATCTAACCAGGCCTTTAAGCTCTGCCTCTCATTAATCTTTAATGAACAACAAAGAAAATGCGTCGCTGGCTAATTATCGTGTAGGGTGGCAGATGCTGAGCGAGGAAAAGTCCCCAGAGTCACATCATTTAAAGGGACACTGTCAAAAAAAGGAAGTCTTACTTCAAAACGGGTTCTCTGACCTGGAACATTACCTATTTCTTGTTAAATTGAAATTTTGCTTCTCTCTCGACATTTTCACCATTGTCTCTATGGAGGGGATTTGAACTTGAAGAGTCTGGAGCAATCAAGTGACGGAAACCTAAGTTTGTGCTTCCATCCCCCAACAGGGAATTTTCATCCCTGCTCACAGGAGCTGGATGCAGGGACTTTGGTGCTGTCTTTGATCATGTCATGACACCTACCTGCAATGTCTTTCCTGGCCTCCACTTCCCTCAAATTCCTCTGTCTCCAATTACTTTGAATTTTCTCAGCCCTTAAGCAGTCTCAATATGTGAATTATTGAATATAACTTCCCTTAGGTCAGGAACTATGTCCCATCATCCATGTCCAGGACCTACTCTGTGCCTAGTATATAGCCTAGTATATACTCCATAAGGCTCCATAAGGAGCTTTGGTGAATCCATTGAACTAGCTTACATGTGCCGTGGGCTTATTTGTTTCTTATTCTGTACGACCTCTTTAGTCTTCACAACTAAAAATTCCTTGAGGGTAAGATTCTTGTCTTATTCTTCCGTTGTCCTGCCACTAGAACACTTGCGACAGATTTATGTAATAATTTCTTCACATGTTGGAAGGCCATGTTGATTGCTATTTAAAGTCTGTTTTTTATACCAATCCAGCATGAAGTATAAAATGTCCTATTGGAGTAAATTGTTATATGCTTTCTATAGAAGATGAAACTAGGCTAGTCTGAGTAGACTTCCTTTTATAGCCAATTTTATTTTTAAATTTTTTTAAATTTTATTTTTAGATTTAAATGCAAAGATCTCAATGCTATATTTTTAGGATTATGTTTACTTCAGGAGTCAATCAAACATTTTTTTTTTATTTAAAAATATTAACCCTAGTCAAATTCTAAACAAGTTGCTGAAGAAGTAGTTTGCGACGTTTCCAAGAGCCAACATGGGCGCACCCAAAACGGGTCCTGGAAAACACCTTCTTCAAAAGAGTTGTGTGATTAGTAGGATGAGGAGATTGACAGACACAGAATCTCTTAATTTAAGCAACGCATTAGGCAGGGTTCCCATTGATATTCTGATAGGTAGGTCTGCAGCAATCGAACACTTGTCTCCAAAGAGGCATAGTGAATGAGGCTTATCCATCTGGAAGGTATCTCCAATAAAAACAGTAAAGGATTCTGCCTTGACCTTTGGTTCTTGTGTGTTTTGATGCATGACCAAGATGATGGCAGAGAGATTTGCTCAGACCTACTACATGCCTGCCACAGCACTAGAAGCTATGTGTTCATTATCTCATTTCAGAGGAGGCCTGGTCTGCTGATGACGCCATACTTGGTAGAGAGCTAATCCCACAGGTGACAAATTCTAAAGTCTGGATACCAAGCCAGTTAAAATTTGCTGCAGGAAATGTCATGGTTCTGTGCTTGGGGTTCAAAACAATCCACTGCTTTGAG
This sequence comes from Panthera tigris, assembly GCF_018350195.1. Classification (NCBI taxonomy): domain Eukaryota; kingdom Metazoa; phylum Chordata; class Mammalia; order Carnivora; family Felidae; genus Panthera; species Panthera tigris. Next base: position 115,845,804 of record NC_056662.1, read on the forward strand.
CCACAAACTATAGGATCTGGCAAATCTGGCTTGGAAATCGTTTTTGGGAAAAGGATTAGGGGTAACGAGGGGTGGGGGTGGATTCCACTTGATCGCAAGTTAACATAAAGCCATGGTGTGCTGCAGCTGCCTGAGAAGACAGTGCTCCAAGAGGCTGCAGGCTCAGAGCCCAAATCCCAGGGGGCTATGACCCTGGAGTTCCCCACATTGGCCAAACTGCAAGGTACTGCCATCGTGCTAGGATCCAGGAGCTGAAAGGAACTTCAGGAGCCATCTAGCTGTATTTTTGTTGACAAATTTCAAAGGAACAAACTTAAAATAAGTCCTGAGGAGAATGACCCCAGCAAGGTGAACATTTGAAACCAAAACGATAGAAATCTGTTAAAACACATATTTTTAAAACACTTTCCTATTCATTCTACCATCTAGCCTTCCAGGAATCCTGTGAAGGAGTCAATAAAATAGAGGAACAATGAACAGAGAGGTGGGGTGACTTGCCAAAGATCCCCAGCCAGGGAAGGAACCAGATCTTGAGCCAGGATCCTGGGACAGTCAATCCAGTGCTCTTCCCCAGTGGTGTGCCACCTCTCCGGGTCAGCTCCCTGGCCTGCCACTCACCTGGCAACTGCTGTCTGCATGGTCTGGCCTGGAGCAGCTACACAGCAGGCAAGGGCCATTTACACCTCTGGCTTTCAGTGGAGCTTAAGCTGGAGCTCACTGGGGAATGACTCTGCCACGTTTTCACTCAACACCCCTCCGCCAAGCCCAGCCTCCCTCCCATCACTGATCTCTTGTGAAGTGAGGGATGTAAAACACAACACAACGCAAACCTGTGATTTCCTGCCAGCCAGTCCCTGAGAGCTGCCCCTGCTCCCAGAAACAATACCCTGATTATCATTCATTATTTCTACTTCTTAGTATTAAAACCCTTTTAATATGGCATTGGAGACCATTGGGGAGTTTTAAATTTCATGTCAGACCAGAATTTATGGGCCAGTTCTGAAATTTTACCTCTGGGCTCGATAATTGCAATTCGCTTTTAATCGCTCTCTTAGACACCTCTGTTAAAAGACTTCAATTATTTCCACATAGTGGCCCCCGGGATTTGGCCAATCTGAATACTCAACTTGTGTCACCTCCTTTTGGAGGCCTGCATGTGAGACATTAGCCATGGCTCATGGGTGAAGACGCCAGGTCTAACAAGCTGTCCCACCAAGAAGCCTGGGGTTCTTAGGAAAGACATCTCCCCTCACAAGGAGCTGAGTTTAGGAACCACACCCTCATTTACTCCTGCCCTCCCGGTCCCCAGTAGGAAGCAAAAAATTAATGCATTGGGGTATGCATGTTCACCATGCTAGTTGTAAAAGCTATACAATCCTGAGAACATGCAAATGCAGAGTGGGAACCCTTCCATGGAAAATAGCTTAAAGCAACATGATTAAAGAAGTCACTGGAAGGATCAAGGAAGGAGAGATCTTTCAGCAGAACCCCAGAGAGCTCTGAGATGCTTTTGGGAGAGTAAAAGCAGATGCTATCTGAGGGGTTGTGCAGAATTGAAAAGGAACCCACATACACACACCACCACCACTAAGGACAGAACGAGGACACTGGAGCAGCAACAGTCTGCTTGTTCTGGAAACCACACCAGTTAAAATTCGCTGCAGGAAATGTCATGGTTCTGCACTCATGTTCAGAACAATCCACTGCTTTGAGCCATACCCTATAGGATGTGGCAAGCTCTTACCTGGCTCCAAAGACCCAACAGGACAGGGTATAGTGCAGGATACTAAGACGGAATGCTGGGGTGGAAATAGCTAAAGGAGCCACCTCTGAGGTGTCATTTAGTGTTTTCTATCTGGTAATGGCAATTTGTATGGGAGAAATGCACATTTCTGTATGCAGAGTCACCAGCTGCTGAAAGAAGGTTTACTTATGGGCTAAAAGCATCTGCTTCTGTTGGGAGACAGTGGGCTGGGTGGGAGCCAGAGCTCAGACTGAGAAAGGGGGAATTCACCAAAAAGGCTTGGCCTCATACACTGATGTTCTAAGTCCTGTGTTTGGGTAGAGGCAGCCAAGAGGGAATGAGACCCCCCACCCCCCGCCCAATGTTGATGAAGAGGTGCCCCCAGGCCCTATGTCTGCAACCTTTCCCAGGTTACCTAGGGGTTGCCTGTCCTGGGAGGCATGTTCTGTTAGATGATTAGCAGATGGGACCAAAGCAAGAAAAGCCTTCCTTACTCAAGAGGGTTGATCTTCTAACATGACAGTAGACTAAGCCAGTGTATCTCCACATGGAGGGCAGTCACTCCACAGGCATACAAAATGGTTCCATGGAGGTACTATAAATGTATCTATTTATATGTGTTACTCATTTAAAAATAACCTATTAGATTTTACTGATATTTAATATCAGATAGGATAGGTTCCATGGAGGTACTATAAATGTATCTATTTATATGTGTTACTCATTTAAAAATAACCTATTAGATTTTACTGATATTTAATATCAGATAGGAGTATATGTACATGCTCAAAAGTTTTTTAAAATAGAGGAAAATAAGTAATAAAGTCTTTTAAGTTAGATGATTCTTTCTTTCTTTCTTTCTTTCTTTCTTTCTTTCTTTCTTCCTTTCTTTTTAATTTAATTTCAAATTAGTGAACATACAGTGTAGTCTTGGCTTCAGGAGTAGAACCCAGTGATTCATCCCTTACATATGATACCCAGTGCTTATCCCAAAATGTGTCCTCCTCAATGCCCATTACCCATTTAACCCATCCCCCACCCCGCACCACTCCAGCAACCCTCAGTTTGTTCTCTGTATTTAAGAGTCTCTTATGGTTTGCCTCCCTCTCTGTTTGTATCTTATTTTTCTTTCCCTTCTGTCATGTTAATCTGTTGAGTTTCTCAAATTCCACATATGAGTGAAATCATATGATATCTGTCTTTCTCTGACTAATTTCGCTTAGCGTAACATCCTCTAGTTCTACCTATGTTGTTGCAAATGGCAAGATTTCATACTTTTCATCACCATGTAGTATTCCAGTGTGTGTGTGTGTGTGTGTGTGTGTGTGTGTGTGTGTGTGTGTGTGTGTGTGTCTTATTTATCCATTCATCAGTTGGTGGGTATTTGGGCTCTTTCCATACTTTGGCTATTGTTGATAGCGCTGCTATAAACATCGGGTTCATGTGCCCTTTCAAATCAGCATTTTTGTATCCTTTGCATAAATACCTAGTAGTGCACCTGCTGGGTTGTAGGGTAGTTCTATTTTTAATTTTTATGGAAACTCCATACTGTTTTCCAGAGTGGCTGGCTGTACCAGTTTGTATTCCCACTGACAATGCCAAAGGGTTCCCCTTTCTCCAAATCCTCACTAACATCTGTTGTGTCCTGAGTTGTTAATTTTAGCCATTCTGACCGGTGTGAGGTGATATCTCATTATGGTTTTGATTTGTATTTCCCTGATGATGAGTGATGTAGATGATACTTTTAAGTTACTTGGTAGTAAAATATTCAGTGACATCTGATTTAATTCAACATGGGCTCCAGCCCCTGACCCACCCCCAGTCACATGCCCATAAACAAATACAGGACCAAGTCATAGATGAGGACTAAAAGGCCCCAGTTACCTTAATTCAGTTCAGTAAGACCCTATAAGGATTAGGCACCAGATGCTGGCCCTAGGTTCCTAATGTCTGTGCTTTGCCTACCTAAAGAGCTGAGTTCCATTTCCTTCTGCTTTCCATGACTCCGTTTCCTAATCTGTAAAATGGGAAGAGTCATGTATTATCCCCGTCCTACAAGAACTGATGTTTATTTTCATTCATGTGAAAATGCCAGGAAAGGAGGAAACTCCCAACTCATATTTGTTACAGCCTTCACCCCCACCCCCCACACATACCCCTCATCTCCTGCCAAGGGATGGCTCTAGTAACGGGAGAACATCATAAATCAGTCTCCACATGTACCAATGCCAAGCAGACAATATGGCAGCCAGTCTCCACAGTCTGAGTCCCTTCCTGCTTCCAGTAATCTTTCAGGGGATGGATAGGAGAGCACCAGCCTTGGAATCACAAGACCAAGCTCTAGCACTTACTAACTAGTCTTCTGAGCAAGCCTCATAAGTCTCCATTCCACACTACCTGGCTGTGTGACAAAGATAAGAAGGCCTGTGTGCTTGTCACCCAGGGTGACTATTAAGAATCAGATGAGAAGGTGTGTGCAGGAATACAAAGCCCCTCAGATGGGAGTTAGTGTGCTGAACTGGATGGCCCATGTCTAGTCCAAGGAGAACTAGCTTTATGAACATGAATATTTGGGAGGGAGAGTCCATTTTCACACTGAGTGCAACTCATTATTAAATCTCCTGATACACATGGTAAGGACTGTGCTCTGCCACAGTCGGCCCTCAAGAAACTACTGTTATCTCAGCCTTCTCTGGGATAACTCTCAGCTCTGAAGTTGTAGGATCTCAGAGTGTCTGAGGCCATCTTCCTCAATCTCCTAAAGCAGCCCAGGTTGTGTCCTACCTCTGTGAGAAGCTGAGGCATACAGAGACAGCCATAGGCTTGGAGTTTGACAGGGCTGGGTTTGAATCTCAGCTGTTACTTACTAAGTTGAGAATAAGATAATTCACCTGCTGGAATCTCAGTTTCCTCATCTGTACAGTGTGGCAACAACACCTTCCCCTCACAGCTTTTGAAAGGTTCAAATGAAATAGCTATGACAAATTCCTTCACAGGGTCTGGTGTAGCATTTGTGTCCAAAGAGTGGTAGGAATTATGATACTTACAGTAATCTAACAGCAATATAACAATTATTACCATCATTGCTTGGATGACATCACTGGCAGGTTTCCAAAGCCAGAGATGCTAGCAGACCACCAATTCCTTTTACGTCTTTCAGGATCCACCCATAGCAGCACCAGCCACACAACCCCTGCTCTATGAGCATGAAGAGCCAGAAGTGAGTGTCCACCACCTGCTTGGTGCAGAGGCCATCAGACCCTTGAATCAGAAGCTCAGAGCTGTTTTGAATGATGTCTCTGAGCCTGTTATGAGCTGTTGGCAGAGCCAACCCACAAGGCTTACACGAGCCAGGAGTTCACATGCTGGACTCTGTATTCCCAGCCTTTGTCACAGTCCATTCTTGCAGTCCTCTGTCTTTTGAGGATGCCATAGACTGGAGAGAAAAAGAGGGCTTCTGCCGTCCCTCTTGGCTCCATGAGAAACACGCCAAACAATTGGATAGACTCCAGCTTCCATGATCTATGATTACAAGGCCTGAGCAAAGAGATGAGTTTTACAACCTCATCTCCAGGAGTCAGTTTTTATTGACTCTTTGGAGGTTTCTGCTTGGTTTGGTTTTAACAAAACTGCATTGCAGGCTTACCAGTGGCTATGGTGACATTTGTAATACAGTGGATATTCAGACAGCTCTTTCTAAGACGCTTTGCATGTATCTCTTGGGAGGCAGGTAAAAGAAGATGGGCTATTCCTGTCTTGTAGGTGACTGTTCCCCAAGCCCTTACTGATTAAACATATCACTGAAGGGCTGAACCGGCCCCAAACCAGGAGCCTGCTCATTCCAGAAAATTGCAGCTTCCAGTATAGGGCAAGGGACAGTGCCAAAAGATCCTGAGTGCTCAGAGCTTTCTAACCGTGAATATTCAAAGTCTGAGATGAATCAGGAGAGGGGAGAAAAGGTTGGCCCCACTCCTGGGGATTCCTGCCCACCTCAACCCCAGCCCAGAACTTTCTGACTCCCCCATGTGCCTCTGCTTCTAGTACAGTCTCAGCATGCCTTAAAAATTCCAGGTCACTATTTGAGCTGACCCTCTGATGTCATGTGAAAATTGGTGTTGGCAGTTTCAGCCCAGAAATTAACTCCCAGGTGAACATACCATTGGCACAATCTCATGGCCTCTCAAGTGGTTCTGGCTGTTAGGTTCTAGAAAGCTCCCACGTGGCTGACATGGTAAAATCTTGAAGTCCAAATTCCATTAGTTTCCTCAAGCATGGCTTAAAGGTATGAGCATTACCCAGGCGAAGCTAATGGGCCCATGATTCCTAGGTTATTATCAAGCCCTTCCTAATACTCTGTAGTGGGCCTCCCTGAAGGCAAAGGTGATATTATTCACCTGGAAGGCAGAGGTAAGTGTGTAGGAAAACGTCCTGCATTCTTTCCTGCCACAAGGAAAATGGGGCTTCTTTGTGAGAAATGAGTTGTTTTTTCAGTAGCCCGTGAGCTTCCTGTCCATGGGCTGGTCAACACCAGGTAACCATTCACAAGGAGTTAGTAAAAATATTTTAAAGTTTTTTTCTCCACTTAGTTGGGATGGTTTGGAACTATCCACCTATATTCATTTTCTATAGTGACCATAACAAAGTACCACAAGCTGGGAGGGCTTAAACAACAGAACTTTCTTATCTCATGGTTCTGGAGGCTGCACGTCTAAGCTCAGGACATTAGCTGGACTGGTTCCTTCAGAGAGCTGTGAGGAAGAATCTGTTCCATGCCTCTCCCAGATTCTGGTGGCTTGTTGGCAATCTTTGAAATTCCTTCCCTTATAGATGCATCACCCCATTCTCTGCCTTCCTCTTCAATGATGTTCTCCCTGTATGTTTCTGTCTCTATATCCAATTTTCCCCTTATTATAAGGACACAATCATATTGGATTAGGACCCACCCTAATAATCTCATTTTAATTTGATCACCTTTATAAAGAACCTGTTTCCAAATAAGGTCACATTCTGAGGCACCGGGGGTTAGAACTTTAACATATCTTTTGGGACGGGACACAATTAAATACATAACACCACCCTTTCTGTCATCCCTTCTTGAACCACAGTAGACCAGCCAGTAATAACAGATGTCACATCCTCCAAGAAACTCTTCTAAAAACCTCCTGGGTAGAGTTAGGCACGTGTCACTCTTACTCCTCTATACCCTATACCAATCACCCCATTCAATCTGGGAGTCAGATGACTAAGGGATACCAAGTTGAGTCTTGATCAGTGAAAGCCCAGCAGAGAAAAAGCAGAAGGGGGATTCTGGGTATAAGGGGCACCTTGAGCACATGCATAGGGGCAGGAAAGAACCCTGGCATGCTCTGGGAACCAGAGGCAGCTCCTGAAGGCATTGGAGAGCACAGTCATGTTTCGCTTTTAAAGAGATGATTCAGGACACAAGGTATAGAATGGAACTCTCCCCTGGCCGTGGAATGGAGGTGCATAGTTCAGGCCTCAGTCTTTCTCTGCCACACAAAAGGAAGACACATGGTGATTTCCAAGATACGTGCCAGTCATACATCATCATCCATGATACTTGCCACGATACAGTATAACCACTGTAGCAGGGCCAATGAGCCCCCATGGGCCAAGGAACTCAGAACATGGTCTATCAGTGCCTCTGGAAATTACTTCTGCATCCCTGGATGGCCAGGGATGGGGCAGGTGCAGCCTGTGGAACAGGGGATCACCTCTGGTGGGACAAGTCTGTGGGCTTGTCCAGGCCCGTCCAGCCTTTTCCAGCTGACTACTATCCCAGCCTCAGAATTTGCTTACGGGGCTGCAGTTTATGGCCAGGTCTACCCTACCATATAGAGTTTGAGCACAGAGTGGCTTTACCTGGCCAGAGATTCATGACTGAAATGGAGTCTCTGAGCTTGGGTGTCAGCATTTTGCTTGGCGCAGAGGCTTGCATTAATATTGAATCAGTCAATACATTAACACATTAAATGGCATTAAGGCTGGCTCTCAAGGGAGCAAGATGGGTGACTGGCTATCATGTGAGCATGGGCAAGGAGGACTGCTTTCAGGCCTGGGAAATCAGGGGTGTCGAGGTAGGGGCACAGGATAAAAGCCCCAACCCCAGCCCCACTCAGGACTCAGAGCTCGAATTAAAGGCAGACTGCTCTGAAGGAAGGATCCTACAAAAATGGCCACATTTCGGGTGTCAGTGTTGTCTTTATCCTTTACCCTGAGGAGGATGTATTTTAAAAACAAAAACAAAAGGAATGCCCGCATTGAGTTAGCTTGAAAAAAAAAAAAAACTTTGTGTTTGAAAAGAACAGATGGTGCCGAAAAGTTACTGGAAGAAACAGAGTTAGGAAACCAAATTCCAGATTCTTACTGTCTGCTGGTGGGTGATGTGCCCACATCTCCTTACAAAAGGAGTTTGAAAGGCAAAATGATTACCTCGGGCTCTAATCTGAGAATATCCACAGCCCACCCCACCAGAGAGATTATCTGACAAGCCTGTAGAGTAGGGAGCACTGCTGAGATCCCCTCTTGTGCTCACTTCTGTAATTTTATTTTTTTATTTATTTTTTAATATGAAATTTATTGTCAAATTGGTTTCCATACAACACCCAGTGCTCATCCCAACAGGTGCCCTCCTCATTGCCCATCACCCATTTTCCCCTCACCCCACCTCCCATCAACCCTCAGTTTATCCTCAGTTTTGTAGAGTCTCTTATGGTTTGCCTCCTTCCCTCTCTGTAACTTCCCGCATCCTCATTTTCCTCCCCCTGGTCTTCTGTTGAGTTTCTCAGGATCCCCATATGAGTGAAAACATATGGTATCTGTCTTTCTCTGCCTGACTTATTTCACTTAGCATAACACTCTCCAGTTCCATCCATGTTGCTACAAAAGTCCATATTTCATTCTTTCTCATTGCCAAGTAGTATTCCATTGTATATATAAACCACAATTTCTTTATCCATTCATCAGCTGATGGACATTTAGGCTCTTTCCATAATTTGGCTATTGTTGAAAGTGCTGCTATAAACATTGGGGTACAAGTGCCCCTATGCATCAGCACTCCTGTATCCCTTGGGCAAATTCCTACCATTGATATTCCTGAGTCATAGGGTAGATCTATTTTTAATTTTTTGAGGAACCTCCACACTGTTTTCCAGAGCAGCTGCACCAGTTTGCATTCCCATCAGCAGTGCAGGAGGGTTCCCGTTTCTCCACATCCTCTTCAGCATCTATGGTCTCCTGATTTGTTCATTTTGGCCACTCTGACTGGCATGAGGTGATATCTCAGTGTGGTTTTGATTTGTATTTCTCTGATGAGGAGTGACATTGAGCATCTTTTCATGTGCCTGTTGGCCATCTGGATGTCTTCTTTAGAGAAGTGTCTGTTCATGTCTTCTGCCCATTTCTTCACTGGATTATTTGTTTTTTGGGTGTGGAGTTTGGTGAGTTCTTTATAGATTTTGGATACCAGCCCTTTGTCCGATATGTCACTTGCAAATATCTTTTCCCATTGCGTAATTTTAAATGATTCCTGGAATGTGGCACCAACTGAACCCTCTCTCCTTTCCCATTCCTTGCCCAGAATCCAGCCGAGTCCCTCTCTGGTTAGGAATGTTTAGCAGATGCTGGAGGAGGTAGTAGCTTGTGTGGGACCTAAGCCAAAACACAGAGGAACTGAGAGAAGAGCTTCAGGATTCTCAGGCTCCCTCCTCTTTTTGAGGTTTTCTCTCACTTGATTTTTTTTGCCTGCTACTCAGTGTTACCTCCTTTAAAAAGAAGAAAAAAAGCACTGGTGAATCCTCTGGGTATTTCTTTATACAACCTGGAGCAAAGAAGAAACCCTCTTAGATGACAAGCTTGGGACTGTCAGTTGCTTGGGAATCAGCTAACATCCTTAAACATTTTGCCTTTGCTTGCTGCTTCTAAATGCGTGCTAATCCACCAGTCTCTTGACGTAGGGCCAGAGCCTTTGCTTCCACTATAGGCCTGTTGATTGGAGTTCTGCTTTTTCTTTCTACGTAAACCACCTTCATGATTTTCAGTTTCAATTTCTTTAAAGCACTTGGGAAGTAGTCTGAGAACTTCTAGAGTTTTAAGTTTTTTTCCCCCCTGATCTTTTCTGTTGCCCCATATATACTGAATTAAAGAGCAATTATTTGTAGTGGTTTATCACTACTAGTCTTTACAAAGTAATTCAAATTTTTCTTGCTCATGTTGCATCAACTGAATGAGCACAACTGCATAAACAGACTTGGGAACAAGTATAAGTGATTCTCAGTAGGTGTCTAACTCAGGTGATGGGAGCAGAAGGTGTAGATGTCCTGGAGAGTAACGTCCAGGAGGCACAAAGGGTTCCAATGAATGTGCAATGCAGAGATTATGCTAACTCAGCAAGCTGACTGGTCACATGAGGCCAGTTAAGAGCACTTCTTCAACTGTTATTTTCCTTACAGCTGTGGCTATGATCAGTCTACTTATGTTCACCCCACTTGCAAGGATATAGGAGCTAGGTCAGTAGAGATAAATTCACTCTCCTCTTCCTGGCCTGAAATATAGAATGAAGAAAAACATCTCAACTAGGGGCTGGGGGAATCCTGCCTCCCACAAGGCTGCATATCCCAACCTGGATTAGGATAATGTGAAACCTGAGGAGGGAAGGAATAGGGTAGCCTGGGGCAACAATGGGAAAAAAGCCAAAATATTTCTTGAATACCTCCTTTTCTGCACACTGCTGTTCTTCAAATACTAACCACTCTCAACCCACCAAAAAGCTCTTCTAAAAAACTAATCATTTGCATTTAGCATAAATGTAAACCTATGTGCAATGTTGTAGAAAGTGCAGCAGTTTTGAGATAAAGAGTGTCAGGTTCATATCACCTCTTATCATTTACTACATGGGCAAGTTGTGTAAGCCTCTCTGAGCCTCAATTTTCTTGCTTATAAAATGGGGGTGATAATATCTGTCTCATGTGTTTATTGTGAATATTAAACGAGATAAAGTAAAATAGCTTTATTTATGTTCTGCCTTAAATCCCTTCTGGAAAGAGGCGGAACATAAATAAACATGCACACAGACCAATAAAGTGCTTGGCACAATGTTCCCTGGGATACCTGCATTTGTATATTTTGTCTCTTCATCTCCACAGGAGGAAATGAAAGGGGCCTTATGAATCTTGGTATTCTGGGGTGGGAAGTTGCCCCCAGATTCCCAAAATCCTACCATATGGTCAGTTTCCTATTCCACCTTCTTCTAATGTTGCTCCTTGAAAGGTCATCTGCCACACTAGATTTAGGAGAGAAAAGAAACACTAACATAATAAGAGCAGTATCACCTAAGGCTTATTGAGTGTTAGCTAAGTGCCCTACATGTCTTACCTCACACAGTCTTCACAACACCCTTCTAAGATTCTATTATTATCCCCACTTCTTAATGACAGAACTCAGGCAGAGACAGGTTAGGTTAGGTGGCTGACTGAAGGTCACAGCCAAAAAGAGACAGACTTTGGACTATAAAACCAGAAATCTGGCTCAGAGTTTGTGGTCTTAATATGTTCCCTTGAAGGAAGGAAAAGGGGAAGAAGGGAAGGGAGGGATGGATGAAAGGAAGGAAGGGAGGGAGGACAGAAAGGAGGAAAATCAGAAGAAGTTAAAGAGAGCTAAAGTGCCCGTTCACTTTTTCTTTGCTCAAAAGCATGAGAGAAAAATTTGAAGAAACATAGTTTGGGAACATTTTCTTGGACCCTACTAAAGCCAGGTGCAAACTTCCAGATCCCTGCCACCTATACATCATGTCTGATGTAAACCAAAACTGCTTTCTAGCTACCAATGCTAAAGTCTCAGCTAAATCCATCTATGGCCACAGCGAGCACACCCTTTGTTCCAGGAGAACCAGATGCCACTCATCCTCCAGGGAACTTTTTGCCAACGTGGACCAGTGGGAGCCATATCCAGAATCAACCTGAAACCTCATAATCTCATTTCTGATCTAATCCTTTCCAGAGCACATCTGTCTAACTTTTGGGAAATTGTAAAGGGCAAGGGGACAAGGAAGAGTATCCAAGGGTACCTGGATAAAAAAAAACCTCATACACATACATGTTATTATTATTATTATTACAGAAAATTAACAAGCAACAAAGGACTTCACACTAAAATTTACATTGATCTGGCATTTTTCCCCCGCTATCTCCCATAAAATGCTTTAAATGCAGGCTGATTTAATGGAAACGATAAAAATAGTGCTGAATGGTTTATATTTGCCGCAGAATTACTATAAGGTATATTTTAAGAAAAAGTTTAAAGTTATGTGTGTTTTTTCCTTTAGGATAAGATTAAGGGGAGAAGGGCAATTGGCTTTTTTTGTTTGTTTATTTGTTTGTTTGTTTCTGTATTGATCTAAACAAACTCCCATAGGCTTAGTTTCTTGTTTCTAACAAATCTTCACACCTTCACACCCATGTCTGGACACTTGTCGAGAAAGAGTCTTAGCAAAGAGACATGCAAAGGACTGTCAACAGCAGGGCCAGAGCCTTGGCCATGTTATGCTCACTAACAATAATAGTCATGTGACTGAGCTCTACCAGAAAGGGACACATTGGTTGGCTAATATATGTGGTTTTCATCATCCTCCGCTTAACCCATGAGTTTGGCTGTCTTGGCAAAGGGCCTCTTCACAGTCTAAATGACTTTGCCCTTGTGACCACTACAGAATACGTGGATGACTACATCCTTTATCTTCTGGCCTGCAGCCGTGTTCACCAGGGCCAGAAGTTGGAAGAAAGCCTCAAGAAGACAGCTTTTAACCTTAAGAAGCTTAAAAGAGCAGTTTAAGATGGTATTCCTAAAAACTGTGGAGTCACATTAACCTGTGTTTAAAACTCAGCTGGAAGTAGTGTATACCATCGGCCTTCCATAATGTTAACTCTTATTGTTACTCTTGTTAATATCCATATTGACTGGGTTCAAGGTTGACCTGCCCTGTAGAGGACATTCACGCATCAGATGGGACCTCTCCTGGTTGAACACTCAGATCACTTCATGTCTCAATTACTACAATTCTCTGATTCCTTCCTTGGGTTCTAGGTACTTGGACAAGAGGTAGTTTGATGGTTGCTTCCCGTGGCCCTGCTCCATTAAAGAACAGACTTGTAGGCAAATGGAGAGTCAAGAGCTATGTGATGAACCAACCTGTAAACATCCCTCAACCTCCAAACTTTCCCAGTCCTTAGGTTTTTCCTAATAGGAAAGGTATCATTATTACCTGAATGGATAATAGCTAATGATAATGAAATGATGTGAACTTTTAGATAACCTCAGCTCCACTACAATATAAACTTTATCCAAGAATGTCAGAACCTTGTCTGATTTAACAGAAATGTGTTCATGCATTTGTTCTCTCATTCAACAAATACTGAGTATGGATACACAATGATGAATGAATGATAAATGACCCTAGCTTTAAGAAGGGGTGTGTAAGACACAAGGGACCTCCCTCCTGTAATGACAAATGAAAAACATTGACTTCAACCAGCCTGGACCTCCTGTTCTCAGAATACACAGTCTATATTGCCTTTGCTCATGTGTTCACACAAATATCTCTGCATTGCCTGCCCCCTCTGCACAACCCACCCTCAAGTCTCACCTTGATCACACAACCTGAGACATCACTTTGCCCTCTAAGCTTTAATAGTACATAATGCCTATGCCACTCACTTAGCTTTTCTATACTGCCATTCACTATATATTTTGGTGTTTACTTTTACTGTTTCTCACTAGTCTGTAAGTTCCTTGAGTGCAAAGCTAAATCCTAAACCCTTAGGCTCCCCAGAGCATTTAATACTTTATTTAGTGTACAATAGTGCACTGGTAAATACCTGAGAAATGGAACTCAATTCAACAAATTCTAACCAAGTTCTAAACACAAGGCATCTTTCCACATGCTACAGGAAGATACAAAGGTAAATGAGAGGCTTTTACTCTAAAGTGAGATGAGAGCCCTTTGGAGAGCTCTAAATACAGTGCTGACCTCCCATCAGAGTCACTACTATATTTTGTCGTCTGGGTATTTCAACGTGATTTCTTTGGGCTGTGCTTAACACATGAAGAATCCATTTAAAAATGAAGAATTCTTTCTGGTTTAAACAAATAAGATGTCTGCTATTGATAAATTGCAAATGCTTTTCTCCCATTCTTTTATCTACATTCCTTTCCCCCTTGAATCTCATAAATGAGTTGAGATGCTAATAGTTTCATGGACCAGTACCATTCCATGAAGAAAGCTGTGGTCTTCTATAATAAAAACTCCCACTATTGAGAGCCCCCAAAGGATGTTCCTTCACATACATCTTTCTGACAAATCCTCACAACAATCTAGTGAGGTAGGCATGATTTCCGTCTTAAAAATAAGGAAACTGAATATCAGAGAAGTTAAATTACTTGCCTAAGGTCCCTTAGCTAAGCTGATGGTGGAGCTGAGAGCTGACTCTAGGCCTTGCGATACTGCAACAGCTAAAACATCTCAGAAAGGCATTCCAGTAAATAACATGTAGTTTGAGGGCTTGCTTTTGTGATCCAGCCCTATGTCAACATCATACCTATTAGAATATCATACAGTAGCAAACTAATACACATTCCTCTGTCTTGTCAACTGCCATCCATAGTCCTCACAGGCTATCAAAAAGTGCCCCTTCATTCTGGACTTAAAATAACTCTGTGTCTTCATCCTCTTGAGTCATGGCTGCCAACCCTTCAATCTTGTCAGCAGCTGCCTCACATAAGATGTGCTGACAGTTTCCTTTAAACAAGTACAGACTCTTCTAGTAAGGAGTGGTGGGAGCTTTGGAGATTCTTGTTTCCATGCGAGAGCTTCTTAGGGTTTTTTGTTTTGTGTGTGCATTTTCTGACAATGTATTTTATTGTCTGGCTGGCCTGTTTACCCTTAAAACCCAGACTGGTGATTCTTCTAATAATGCAAAGGAGACACCTCCTTTCCTACTTTTGAGACACCAGTGATATGAAATGGCAAATGAATATACAGGCTGATCCATAGTTTACACTGACTCCTGTTCTTGCAGTCTGGGAGCAATAATATACTTGATTTTAATCTTAGGTCTGCAGTAACCAAAAATGTGACCTTGGGCAAGTCTTTCCATTTCTCTGAGGAGATGGAACTTAGTCTCTTTGCAGATATAAATCTGTAATTCTTTGCCTAATCACTTCTTCCACCTTCTGTAGAATATTATTTGTGTATTGCAGCCTTCAGGGTTTTCATAAAGTGTTTTGTCACTAGGACTCCTGCAAATTGCTAGAGAAGTATAAGCATTAGATCAATAATGGACCTTGGAGAACTTTTGATCCAATCCTTGCATTCTGCTAACAAAAAAACTAAAACCCAAGGAGGTACAGGAACTTACCCCAGCCCATGCAAATCCAAAACCAGAATCCAGGATTCAGCTCCCACTGAATGGCCTCTGTTTTTCCTGGGGTTTCCAGTCTCTGGGTCAGAAATGGGCCTTGATATTCACAAACCAACTTTTCTTCCCTTTTTTTTTTTTTTTTTTTTTGATGGATTGTAATTCATTCAGTATAATATAGCCACTCGACAAAAATGTGTGGTCAGGTTTTTTTTCTCAGCAAATTTACACAAAATTGGAGATACTTTCTCTGGTTGAGAATACATTGATCAGAAAACGTGCAAAATTTCAGGCATTCAGAGTAAAGTGCCTTGTTCAAAGTCATCAGAAACATGAGGGGCAGAGCCAAAACTGGAAGTGGAGAGCTCTGGAGAGACAACTGGAAGATAATGGATGGTGACAGGCTGACCATACAGTCTTTCTGGCTTCCCAGAATCCAGATGGACTCCCCACACTGTCAAGTTGATTGATTGAAGCACCAGTACTAAGATAGCCACAAATCCCCAACACATGGACACAGCTGCACATTTGTCTCTAGGAGGATCTAGGTCAGAACATAACCTTCCCTCCTGCAAGCCCAAGTAGAGTTGCCACATCCAAAGAGGAAAACAGAACCCCAATAAGGGAGTTTCGTGACTGCTGGGATATAAGCAGAGAAAACGGAGGCAGACAGAAAAGAGAGCTTGCATTTGCTTTTCCTGGGGTTTCCACTGTCTCTTAAACAAAGCTGACCCTAGGTACAAACTTGCCCTTTTCTTATCCCAACTTCCCTGGTTATAAAATACATGTTTGGCAACTGCCCTGAAAGTTATTAAAGCTGCAGCAGTAAACTATGGGAGGCCAGAGAATTTCAGACAAAAGTTATTGCATCAGTAACTCAGAAACTAATTCCTAAAACTCTTGACACATTTATCCAGAGGGCTAGTGCCAATATAGAAATGGAAATCATTGTCAAGGGCCACAGTGTACCTGGATTAAAATCCATCATTCCTCGCAGCAGAGAGCTATGATTTTGGCAGAATGTGAATAGTCATGCATTTCTCCACCATCTTTCCTCAAAAAATAAGGTTCTTTCTTTTTCAGAAGAACAAGAAAAATTCTGCTCTCTTTGTCTTGTTTGTTTTTTTCTTAAGAACCCCATGTTTACATTTTCTTTTCAGATATTTCTTTCTTTGACAGCTCCACATTTAAACCGAAAGGCCTCCTTTACCTTATTCAATTGCACTGGTTTTATTTTGGATAGAAATCCTGCTGGGTACAGTAACAGGGAACAAACTTTACAACAGCAATAATCCCTTCTACAGCATCTATTGTGGGGAAACTTAATACACTTGTATTAAATGGCTGAGGCATTGGCTCCAGTGATCTGAATTAACTACAGAAGAGCATAGTTTGAGAACAAAGCTACCTTCTTCACTTAGCACATTCCTGCTGTATGCCCAGCAACATGGCAGGACTGGAGACTCAAAACTGCCATCCAAGAGCACCCCACTGAAAGACCACTGATTGCCTTAGGCAATGACTTCATCACCAAAAGGTAGCAAAGACAGAAAAGATTTGACAGGATCCAGTGTTAACAAGCAGTTGGAGAAACGGGCTTTCTGACTCACTGTTGGAGGACTGACAATATGCTCAGAGTTTTCAATGTACACACACTTTGACTCGGGTTCTAAGAATTTGTCTTAAGGCAGTTTTACAGAAGCACACGGGGTTAACCTCAGCATGATAATGAAAAGGAAAACTCAGAAGCAATGCACAAATCATTAAATATGCAGTCATTGAACTAATCATGCAGTCTATATTTATTGTCTCCTGACATACCATTGAATGGCAAAGTCCAGTCACAGAGAGCACATGTAGGATGGTCTTGTTTATTCTTTTCCTTTTATTTTTTTAAAAATTTTTTAATGTTTATTTATTTTTGAGAGAGAGACAGAGACAGAATGTGAGCAGGGGAGGGTCAGAGAGAGGAGACACAGACTCTGAAGCAGGCTCCAGGCTCTGAGCTGTCAGCACAGAGCCCAGTGCAGGGCTCGAACCCACGAGCCGTGAGATCATGACCTGAGCTGAAGTTGGATGCTCAATCGACTGAGCCACCCAGGCGCCCCTTATTCTTTTTCTTTTTAAATTTTTACTTAAATTCTGGTTAGTTAACATACAGTGCAATATTGGTGTCAAGAGTTGAATTCAGTGATTCTTCATTTACATACAGCAAGATAGTCTTGTTTATATAAAAGCGTAGCTAAAAGGTTACAGAAGTGTTGACAACAATTATCTCTGGATAATGAGGTTCTGGGTGACTTTTACTTTCCTTTGTTACCTTTCCTGAATGGGTGGATTTTTTAAAATTTCTTTTTATTTTGAGACAGAGAGAGAGAGAGAGCAAGGGAGAGGCAGAAAGGAGAGAGAGAGGGAGAGAGAGAATCCCCAGCAAGCTCCTCACTGCCAGCGCAAAGCCTGATGTGGGGCTTGACTTTACAAACTGTGAGATCATGACCTGAGCCAAAATCAAGAGTCAGGGACTTAACCAACTGAGCCACCCAGGAGCCCCTTTCATGTTTTTACTGTGAGCATTGCTTTGACTTGCGGGAGAAGGGGTGCTTTAAAAAAATTTTTTTAGCAGAAAGCTAATCTTTCTCTAAATTCCTTTGCACTTGTACTTTGCAACCTACCTATGGTCTCACATAATGGTAGGACAATATGAAACATTGTGAGGAGTTCATGGGTATATACATATGTCAAAACTCATTAATTCATACACTTTAATTCACTAAACTATACATTTTAGGGCATGCAATTTGTATATTAAATATACTTCAATAAAACTGTTTTTAAAGGAATTTAAAAGAATATGTAATTTACTGTATGTCAAATATACTTCAATAAAACTGTTTTTTAAATGGAAAAAAATATGGAATAGTCCAGGTAATTTCCACCCACTATTGAAAATTGTCAACATAACTATACGTATTTTAAAAAAAACGGAATCAATGGTGGGAAGTAAATTTGATGTTCCAATCAGTGACAGGAGGCTATTCCAAGAGGTTAATAGCATGAGTGAGGTGTAAAAAATGTTCATTCAGCTTATTCTCTGTTCTCCAGCAGTGTCTGTGTCCTTGAACAGAGATGGCTGCAGAGCTCACCATTCGACCTACTTCTATCTTCTTCTGTTTGCACCTTTTTTGTAGAGTTCACGCCAATCTTAGGTGCCTTTTACCCCAAAGTACATGCTTCGGTGCACTTTAATTTTCCTGCAGTAAATAAATAGCCCTTGCTAGCTTCCCTTAAGCAACCATATAGCAAACTCAAGGGTTCTGAGACTTTGAAATCAGAAAAAAATCTGAAAAACATTCTTCCCAGAGATAATTATGAATACACCAATAAACCTTCACTCTGCTGACAGGTTTTCTTAAGAACATATATTCTTTTCCTGTAAGACTAACCTGCTAATATAGCCCAAAGGTCTGCAATTGCCTGAAAGAATATGACAAAAGGAACACCAGTGGCCACTGGCCCCAGTGGCTTTGAGAAGTGGGTCTCTGAGTTGGTGGACAAGAAGGAAACAAATGTGTGTGTTGACGTCTGAGTCATGGTTCTCAGAGCCCCTGGGGTCGCATCTGTTGGTGCCCACAAAGAGCATGGGCCCTGAGATCATTGCAAGTGCAGGAGCTCTGTGCAGGTTAGGCCTGCTTCTCACCACTGTTTCTCTATGTTCTTCCCCTCTGTTTTCCAATGCAACCAGTTGGACAGTGCTTCAGGGAAGAATTGGGCGACCAGAGAACCCATTCCGAGTGGCCCTGGAATACATCTCTAGTGGAAACCGAAGCTTGTCTGCAGTGGACTTCTTTGCCCTGAAGAACTGCAGTGAAGGTATGTGAATCTGGCTTTCCCCTCCACTCCTTGGTAGCGTGCTGTCTTAAGTGTCTTGATAGCCTGCCACCATGATTAGCTGGGAATGTGCTTGTTTATACAGTGAAGTCTATGGTGCCTTGGAGCTGGTTCTGAATATTACCAAGTACTCCATTCCCCAGCTGATGGATTTTCAAAGACTGAGTATGACATTATATCTGCTTACCTTGAAACTTCGTCAAACAGAATAGTCTTTGTTAGAGAACATATCAGCTTAACTTCCCTGGCTGCCAAATGCTTTCAGCTACATTGTTTTGTTTTGTTTTGTTTTGTTTTGTTTTGTTTTGTTTTTTACTGTGGAAAGTTTCAAATGTGTACAAATAAATAGAATAGTACAATGACCCCCATATACCCTCAACCCAGTTTCAATTGTTATCAACATGCTGCCATTTTTATTTCACCTGTATCTCTACCTACTCCTCACCCTACCAACTTGATAGTGGTTATTATTTTCTTCTTTTTTTTCCTGAGGCAAATTGCATGAATAATTATTTTTAATGACTTGATTTCTGCAATTATTTAGGGGAAACTTGGGAAATGGTTTTATATGAAATCTTTTGCTTATTTTGTAAATAACATGAAGGTATGGTCCACTCGATCGTTGAATTCCTTTTGTGTAAGTCCCACATTGTGTATTTACTCAAGATTTATTACCAAGAAAAAGCATCTCTCTCTTAAAGAATGCTTTGTTGTTTTTTTTTTCCTTTTGCCTTTGTTGCCAGGAAACTCTGAACTCAATGTAGTACTTAATCCCAGTAATTACAGCTGTATGTGTTTTTGATAAACTTATTTCCCCTCCCTCTACAGAGTTTTTGACCTTCTACTTTTATTTTCAAATCGTATCTCATATGTATCTTTCATTAGATATTGCTTCAAGTCTGATTAGTAAGCAGGAAGAAATGAATCATCAATAGATAACATGAGGTTGATCTTTCCTTGATTGTTTAGAAGACCTAGCATCATAATTATCAACATCCTTTATTGTTTCTCTCATGTAGAAGGTATAGGAGATGGGATTGAATCATACAATCTTCAGGAAGAAGTTGCTTTCATTACTGCTATTCTGCTGTGCCTGCCTCTGACCAAAGGTTCACTGGGAAGGAAGGTGTCAGGTGTGCCATGGAATCTGTGGTCTAAGAGGCCCAAGAATGAAGTATGGAGAGGAATGAAGTCTGTAGCATTCCCAGACCTAAATTCTCAATTTAGACTGTTCATAAACAACCATGAAGGCCCATAACACCCAGCAATCTGTTGCATGCAGAAAAGCTCAGCTTTAAATCACGGGCCTCTTAGAGGTGGTGTATGTACAAAGGGAACTCCCTTAAGAGACTACTGACCAGCCAGTTTCTTATGCTGTTAGGGCTCTTCATTCATTGCTGGTCTTGTAAGAACTTTCACAAAATGGTTTTCTTTTTCCTTTAATGAAAACTGGTTTATGTGTGAGAAAAAGAAAAATCATCATAATGTGATAGATTGAACTTCAGTTCAAGTTGAAAAGGTGGTTAACCTGTGATGTGAAGCAATGTATAAGAAACATGTGGTTTGGGAGAAAGCCAGAGCTTGTACAAATGTTTCCACATTCACAAACTTGGGGATTTGTGAATGTCTCTGGACACCATCAATCCTCACAGATGTCAATGTCTATGTACTGTCCAAAAAAGACCATCTGTTGAAATGGAGCCAGTTAATAGGAATGTGACAGGGAGAAGGTATCAGTTCCCAGAATTGGCCTAATCTCATTTGAGTAATGTGAAAAGAAGGGAACAGGAGGCAAAAAACTCCAGATATCTGGCCCAGCCCAAATAATGTTGCAAAAATTCTTTGTACGTCTGAGTCAAGGATCTCAAACAGATTTTTCCTCCCTTACCCCTATGACTCCATTTAACCTAAAAAATTCTTCCTCTATATCTTATGTTGCATTTGCAGTGAGTTTGTTTCAGGGTTTAAAAGACCTGTTTCTTGTCTGCTTCTCTACCCTTATGAAACCAAGAGAGTTGACCTCTCTTGATCCAAAAAGTATGTCTTCTGACAGGTCACTTTCTTACAGGAGGGAGGAAAGAAGTCTGCTTCTAATTCCCTAGAGCAGGTAGATTGGCCAAGAGACCTAGGAAGGTTCTCATGTCCCAGCTACCTTCCTTCAGAGGCTCCATGTATAAGAACAGATGCTCCATGGAGAGGCAGATGTTCTCTGCACCCCTTCTCTGACTTGAACTCCTGTGGCCACCAAGGGGTATGAAGGGATAAGTATGGATGTGTAAAGCACAGAACAGAGAAAAACAAAGTAATTCCTGTGCTTCCTGGGAACTTATAATTTTCCCTCCCATGGTAGAACAACTCAGGTGCACATCAGTTGGTATGGACAAGTTGCAGACATAAGAAGCATCCTAAAACTACATTCATGTTTTTAAATGGAAGGAGTTGTTTCTGAGGTATGCTCAAAGCCTATTTGATATAGACAAATGTCTGTGTTTTCTTATGTCATTGCTTTGGTTTAGGTCATGAAAGGAAGGAAATAAGGAGAGTAGTATTGTCTTCGACAGAGTGAACAGGGCTGGTGACATGTTAGCCAGGGTTATAGATAGGTCTACAGGATGCCTGGTCTATTTTCTGATAGTAACTTGGTCCCCTCCTGATGAGGCACAGACAGAATATTAAAGGAGAAACATCTGTAGAACTCTACAGCTCTTCCTTGGCCTACATGAGGAGAGGTGCCATTTTAGTTAGTATGGAGAAGCCTTACAGGGGATGTTGGGACAATTTTCCCCATATAGGAGATTGTACTTATTTGTGGATGTCAAGGGCTGAGTCCATACCTCTTTCCTCTCTTAATCCTGACAGCTATCACAGTGTGTAACACTTAATAGGTGCTCAGTTAATAAGCAATAAAAGTTAACATCAACAGAGCACTTACCATGCACGAAGGGAAGTGCTGATCCTTTCACATGTGTTATCTCATGTGAACTTTACACTAGTGCTATAAAGCAGGTTCTATTATCTTATTTTACAGATGGGGAAACTGAAGCTCACAGAAGTCTCAAAACTTTCCCAGGTCATTCAGTTAGGGAAAGATAGAGCCAAACTCAATCCCAAGTCAGTCTGACCACCAAGCCAGTGTTTCTGTCCACCACATTCTAGCACCTTTGTGGACTGTGTAGGGAAAGAGGTTTTATTTATTACCAGAAGATTTAGAATT
The DNA here is from genome assembly GCF_018350195.1 of Panthera tigris. Classification (NCBI taxonomy): domain Eukaryota; kingdom Metazoa; phylum Chordata; class Mammalia; order Carnivora; family Felidae; genus Panthera; species Panthera tigris. Next base: position 115,868,080 of record NC_056662.1, read on the forward strand.
ATCTTTGACTCATCCTCCTCTCCCTATATCCAAATGGCCAAGCCCTGGGCTTTAGACTCGTGGCTGCCTTACATCCTATCTGTTGCTATCTAGATGCTACTGCTGTTGTCTCTTGAATTTACCCTTATGACTTCATTTCCACAACAACGTACCTTATCTGGGCCTTTGTTACACATCCCTGGGCTTTGGCAGTAGCCAGTTAGTCTGGCTGATGCCGTTACCCATCCCTAACATATTGCCACACCAATCTGCCCAAAATTCCCTTTCTTTGTGGCACTTTCATGACATCTCAGTAACTTCTTATTGCCTCACACATCAGAAATATGAGGGGGCTAGACTGGGCCACCTTACTCATTCCTGGGTCCAGGAAAGTGATGGGCTGGGGATCACCCAGCTGGTTGGTGATAGAGCTGGGAGTGACATCAGAGCCATCTCGACTCCAGCCTCAGTACTTTCACCATTGTTTAGTCCTGCCTGGAAAGCCTGAGTGTCTCTGCCTGACTTCCAAGCTTCTTTACAATCTGGCCTCAGGACCTGTCCAACGTTATGCCCTCTGTTTTCCACACCTCCTGCCCTCTAGTCAGACTGGTTTTCTGTCTACTATACCAGGAATGGCCACCTTGGTCCCAGGTCTTCCATTTTGAATGCGGACTCATCATTTAGGATCCAGTTTAGGGCCCAAACCCTCCAGAACATCATCCATAGATACAAAAATCTTTCTCAGAAGGCTTTGCTATTACATCTAAATTTAGCATCTATTTTATAATTCTTTCCAAGTTAGTTATTTTGGGACCCTAACTTGAGGTTTGGGATCTTGTCTTATATTTCTTTTATTTCTCCAGGGGGCATGTAACACAGTGCTAAACACATAGAAAACACTACGTAAATATTTGTTGACTGATTGTTAGTTAATCATTGATAAATGCTGCTCCTGCTTTTATAGCTTTGGGCTGTTAGCCTATTATTTCCAAAAGAAGGTAGCAGTGAATGTAAATTTGTTAGAAGAGGTTTTTTTCCTGGTGTTAAAAGAAAAATAGTTGATAAATTCGTCAATGATGGGAGAGATATCAGCCTCCAGAGACACCCATGCTTGGGCTTCCAGGAACCCTTCACCCATTCACAAAGACTTTTCTTCAGCAGACAAGCCAAAGCAATAGAATTGTGCAGGACACTCATCAGGACTCCACGTGTTCAGAGGAGTCTACAGAAAAACACGTCAGAAGGGGCAGGACTAGCTTCCTGAAAATGATTTGTAAAAACACTGTGCAGCTCATAAAAATATACCCCAATGTTTATAGCAGCACTTTCAGCAATAGCCAAATTATGGAAAGAGCCTAAATGTCCATCGACTGATGAATGGATAAAGAAGATGTAGTTTATATATACAACGGAATACTACTTGGCAATGAGAAAGAATGAAATCTGGCCATTTGTAGCAACGTGGATGGAACTGGAGAGTGTTATGCAAAGTGAAATAAGTCAGGCAGAGAAAGACAGATACTGTATGTTTTCACTCATATGGGGATCCTGAGAATCTCAACAGAAGACCAGGGGAGAGGAGAATGGGGGGGGGGGGGGAGTTACAGAGAGGGAAGGAGTCAAACTATAAGAGACTCTTAAATACTGAGAACAAACTGAAGGTTGATGGGGGGTGGGGTGAGGGGAAAATGGGTGATGGGCATTGAGGAGAGTACCTGTTGGGATGAGCACTGGGTGTTGTATGGAAACCAATTTGACAATAAATTTCATTTAAAAAAAAGAATATAATTGCAAACACCCATCTCACACCTTCTATGTGCCAGGCTCCATTCTAAATTCTTTGCATATATTAACTCATTTAAGCCTCACAATAATACTATGAGGTATGCATTATCATTATCAGCATTTCCACTGTATAGATGAGGAAATTGAGGCACAGAGACTTAAGTAATTTGCCCCAAGTCTCACAGCTGATACTGGAACAGAGCTCATCTACTCCAGTATCCATGCTCTTAGCTGCTGTGTGTTGCTGCTACTTCCTGTAAATCACCCCAGAAAGCATCTATTCTGACTCCCTCACCAGTGGAAATTGAATAAACAAACCACCCAAAGATTTACCTTGAATTTTGATACACTAAATTATTGGCCACCCCAATGTGATTTCTACCTTTACCTCATGGTTCTCAAGCTCTCAGTTTTTCTAAGAATCTAATTTAGAACTTCCCTTTCCCTGCCTAGGTTGGTCAGAGGTGGTTTAGGTGTACCACTGCCCACTGGCCAACAGTGGACACCCCGTCCATGAACATCAAGGAGCTGCAGATGGCACCTGTGTGAGCCTAAATACATTTTACCACCAGTCCCCGTGGTTCTTGTTCTCTTTCATGAACCTACAAGAATCATATCTGAGGTTTCCTGGGTCAGAACCACATTTAGCTCACTAACAGATTTCTCAGCCAGAAGCACTCTTGGTTCCTTACCCTACTGAGACACTTTCAGACACAGTAATTTCTCTGATGTGCCCGGCAGAGAGGATGTCATAATCCTCATGTGACCAATGAGGGGTTATTTCACTCACTTCTGTAGTGCAGGAAGGGGCAGGAATCCAGTGTCAAAAGCAGTCCCACCACCATGGATACCTTAAAACACATGTTCCTAAAGAATTGGGGATGCACAGGTATCTTAACCTCTCTGGACCTAAAATGATGGCATTTAAACTGGATCTATGGTCTTCAAAGATTTTTTTAGAGACTGAACCCTTAATTTAACTAAAGTTTTATATATACATCCATTATATAAAAGTACACAAGCAAAGCTTCCCTAGGAAAAGTGATGGTTGGAACCTACCTCCTCCACAGCCCTTGACACCCACTCCCCCACCACCTCCATGGGTGTTCATAAAATACATTTTGAGAACCACTGGGCATTCTTATTTTCAATTCTCCTATTAATTCCAGGTTTTTGATCTTATGATTCTGTGCTTACATAAAACGTGATCGCCAAAAGTTGTTAACATTAATTGTACCTTCCTTAAACAATTAAGACTAAGGACAAGGCTGCTATACTTTGGGCTATGGCCCATTTACACAAGGCAAGTTCTTGTCTCACTGAGTCCTGGCTTTGAGATGCTAAGTATGGAGCTAGTATGAATGTTTCCAGTAAAAAACAAAAATGTGTGGCATGTCTCAATGTTGTTCCCTCTCTCTCCTCCTACTCCACCAAAGACAACGATGGCCAGGCAAGAATGCTCTCCTTAGGCCAAGAGGGGACAAGAGGAAACGAAAGAAGCTGAGCAAATGGATTCTAATCTTGGCCAGCCGTGTGGAACCAATCAATCTCTGGAGTAGGCTCCAAAATCCAGCTGGGTAAAATGAGGGATAACCTCATGGGCTCCTGGCAGCCTGGCCCAAATGGGACATTTTCTGTTCCAACAGCAAGCAACACCCCAGCAGGATCCTCAGTCCGTGCTTGTAAAATGGTGATTACTGTGGTGCTGTCCTCAGGCTGCCAGCAGAAAGCTCTATGTAGCAGAATCATCAATCATTCCGTCCACAGACTTGCCCGTTCCTTCGACATTTACTGAGCACATACTAGACTGAATGCTCCGTGATACTGATAGAAACTTGCTTCTGTCTTAGGACTGAGTTTTGGTGTGGGGCCTTAAAATGCCCATTCTGCTTTGCACAAAACTGCTCCCCCAAGGGCATCCCTGACTTACATTTAATTCGCACCAGAGGTATTGAATAAATGCTCCATTTGTACAGGTCTCTTCCTCTACACTGGTTCCCATGTGTCTTGCTCAGAAGTACCACAAAATGAGCACTGAACCAGCAATCAGAGGATCAAAGTCCCCTTTCCACCTCTTATTTGCCACAGTTGAGCCAACTCTTCAGATCAGAAGGGATATTAAAGGTCTCTATCAGAATTGGCACATCGATGGTGTTTTTTATTTAAAATAGGAATAAAAATATGCCAGTGGTTGTCCCAAAACTGACCTTAACCGTGAGGGTCAAATGAGAAGATGGCTGTGGGGACGCATTATGGATGATGATGCCCTGAGCTACCTGACCTCTCTGCGACTCACCTGCCTGAAGCCTATAAAAACAAAGGTGCTCCCTCACTGATGCTCCGTTTCTTATGGAGAAAGTACTAGTCACAGAAGCAAATTGGCTCTTCTGATGCCTCCTGCAAAATTATGTGATGCTAACAATAACCAAATGCCAAGCAGGTGTTGAGAGCCACCGAACTGCCAATCTGACACTGACACCAAGGTGGCTATCACCCAGCTTAGTCACTTCAAGGGCCTGAGTCAACTGTGCAGTGGTGGTTGTAATGCTTGGAAGTGAAAGCCAAGGAGAAATAGCAGCCACAGCCATGTCCCTTGGTTCTCCCTGTGCCCTCCACGTGAAGGGTGAGGCTCACTTACAAAACATTCTCCTTATGAACTGCCTATTTCTAAAATTTCCCACTCATAACTTACCTGTGGATTGTACTGTTTAAAAGATAAGCATTAAAATTGTGATTTCCTGTAGCCACTGAGATCTCTCTCACATTTCCCCAAACACCTCGCACCTCAACCTTTTGTTCCAGCAGTGCCCCCTTTAGAGTCCCCTCCCCCTCCCATCCCCAATATCTGTCTCCTCAAGCCCTACACTTCTTTCAAACTTCAGCTCCAATGCTATCTTCTCCAAGAAGTCTCAGCTCAGAATTATGTCTCCATATATTTCCTTTTTAGAACAGTCTACTTCTTTCCAGAGTTATTTATGTATCTTGCTCAATAGATGCTAAATTCCTAGAATCAAAGACTGTGTCTTTTTCTTTTTAATCTCTGTACCCCAATTAGCAACTAACAGTGCTTCGCTCATAGTAAGCACTGAATAAAGCTTTTCTGGTTACAATGGAGGACGAGGATTACAGGCTTTGGAAATAGAATGAGTGTGGCATTCCAGGTCTATCACTTACAACCCTTCTGAGCTCAGAAGAGTTTTTAAAAATCTTTGAGTTTTGGGGGCTCCTGGGTGGCTCAGTCAGTTGAGCGTCCAACTTCAGCTCAGGTCAGGATCTCGCAGTTTGTGAGTTCGAACCCCACGTCGGGCTCTGTGCTGACAACTCAGAACCTGAAGCCTGCTTCAGATTCTGTCTGTCTGTCTGTCTGTCTCTCTCTCTCTCTCTCTCGCTCTCTGCCCCTCCCCCACTCACGCTCTGTCTGTTTCTCTCTCTCTCTCTCTCTCTCTCTCTCTCTCTCTCTCTCTGCCCCTCCTCCACTCATGCTCTCTCATGCTCTCGCTCTCCTTCATAAATAAACATTAAAAAAAAACTCTTTGAGTTTTGGTTTTCTCAACAGTAAATGGGACTAATGTTACATAATTATAAGTTTGTTGAGAAATGAAAAACTGATATTATGCATCCAGCCCCTGGCACGGTGCTTGGCACAATAAATGTACCATTGCCTTCCCCCTTCCTCACCCCTGACTGAGATGAATGTCCTCATTCTGGAACCAGGATGGGATAATTCATCACAAGTATCCCAGGATATGTTTGCAGGCTCAGGCCCACCTTTCCCTTTACACCTGCACCTTGTCTGAGCCATTGGGCCAAGGGCAAGTTCACCCCCGCTGCCAGCAGAAACTTGGAAAGCCCAGATCTATTTTCTGATTTTGAAGGCGGTTGCTTCTCTTCCCGCCCACAATCTATGCTTTTCTCTCTGATAATGTCATTTTTTTTCCCTTTGTGACTGGGTGCCCAGAATCCAATGTGCCCTGCAAAGGAGTGAGACTGTTTCATCCTGTGGGGATCCTTAGTGGCCAAGGAAGACCCAAACATCCTGTGATGTGAGCTTATCATACTTCTGAGAATAGGATCTAAATCAGCCAGGCCCCCAGCTGGTGGAACCAGGAAAGCATTTTGCTTGCCCCTCCTTTCCCTACGGATGTACAGCTGCTGTTGGCAGAAACTTCCTTACATTGGAATGGCTTATTCATAACCACTAATAAACCCAATTAAAAATGCCCCACAAAGTACATAGGAACAATGATTGCTCGATCAACTCTTTTAAATATTTGACCATTGGAAATCACCCGGAAATGGAGGCCAAGACAAAAGATTTTTAAATATAAATAAATAAGGAACCAGTGCGCTGAGGTCATTGTCCTCCCAGAAGAAAATTACTTTCAAATTACAACTACATAAAAGAAATAATTGAAAAGATTAATCACACTAAAATAATTGGTCTATTTTACAAGTAATTTGGAGCAATATTCAGTCATTGACATAAATGTCTAGTAGTAAAATAGTAATGAATTTCATTCTCTGACTAATGTATTTATTTTATTAATGGTACTAAATGGCGTTGTTACTCCTTATAAATATTTCATAACTTTTAATTCATTAAAATGTTCAAGGAATTTCCAAAAGTATTTATTAGTTTTAAATCATCCTTAGTATTCAATATGCGATTGCCATTCTGCCTGGGTAATTAAAAAAATTATTGTTTTGGGTAATGGGAGTCTCTTTGAATGTGGAGGATTAAGCCCCAGTTATTAATGAGACCGACGCTCCTGCTGGTGATGAATGAGGGGCTTGGTGAAGCTATGCTCCCCCTCCAGGTCTCTATCTGTGCCTGTGAGGCGAACCCAAATAAATAAATTCCAGAGATAAGAGAAATGTCAGTTTAGACATTGGTTTCAATCCACCACCTCTCCCACATCCTCTCCATCTTCCAGAAACAGCTGACAGCAGAATTCGTACATTCTGACCTCACCTCCTCTCTGTTTCTTTCATTCTTTGATAGAGGCCATAAGGAGGGAAATGGGCATAAGATGCAACAGAGAGAAAAGCAAGGGACGTTGCATCATGAGCAGTGGAAAGAAGATAGGATTGGGATAAGAAAACGTGGACTTGAATCCTAGCTGAGTTGTTTGGGTGCTGTGTGTCCACTACATTCTGCAGTGCTAGATAATTAATGTGTAAAATGAAGACATTGGCACCTACTCCATGTGAGGACTTAATTCGTGTGGGGATTAAATATGATAGTGTGTATACCTTACATGACACAGTGCCTGCAACCTAGCAGGAAATCAAACAGGGTTAGTTCTCCCCTCCCTAAGTCCAAACAGTAATGTGGATCCAGTGGCCTTGACAATTCTTAATTAAGCATGGTACAAATAATTGATATGAGTCATCAAGATAAACTGGACCAACAGTGAATTGTTCAACTTCAAGGGCTTGGTGAAGTCTAAGGACATCCCCTGGAGGAAGTATGGGATGGCTCCACTCTCAGTGCCCTGTCTCACAGGTCTGAGGTCAGGCTCACTGCCCTATCTCCCAAGCCCCATCCACATAGGAAGTGGCTAAAGGCATTTGGCTGTGAGAAAATAGGGAGGGGCCAGGATCTAACAAGTGGGTTGGGATAAAGGGGCAGGTGTTTCTCACATTTGGACCCTTGTACCTTGAGGACATATAGTGGCGCTCTGGGCACATGCAAACCCACAGAATTAACATGGTACATTTTACCAAAATGTTGGAACAGAGGGATATTTTTATATTTAAACCAACATGGCTATATACTGGGCTTCAATGCAAATTACACACAAATCTTAAGATAAAACATGAGGTTTAAGACCTTTTCTGCTGGAAGTGATCCCCCAGATTCTGGGAAGTGACATCACCCTTGTCTGCCATGGGGGGTACATCAAAGGGGATGTTGGTGAAGCACAACTCTAAGGGGACAGAGGGACAGGAGTTAAAACAAGGAAGTATGGCAGCCTGGAAAGCTGGACCAAATCAAAGGTATTCTTTCAGTTGCAAGCCATTGGTGGGTGTGATGGCAGGCCAAATCCCAAGGTGACACCAGAGACCAGCAGGGGGGCCCTAACCTACCAAATCAGTCAGAAAAGGACTCAGTTCCTAAAATTTATGTACCAAATCAGGGCCAAACTAACCAAATATTAGATTTAAAAGTCCCCTGTGTATTGACCTAAAGCTTATTAAATTTCCCCAAAGACAGAATGGATTGCAGAATTGGCTTTGTTTTGAAGGGAGATACAGAAAGGGTTACTAACTCTCCATCTGAAGAGCTAGGAGACATTTTACTTCCTCTCTGCCCAGACCCCTGGACAGAGCTCCTCACAGCAGGGACTATGGGAACCAAATGGCCAAGTCTTCCAGGGCAGAGCACAAGGATGTGGTGTGTTTTTTCTGTTTTTACTCACAGTTATTTTGAAGTTTTGGCATTCTCTGTCTTCAGATTATGCTGCGAGTGTAGAACCTTAGTTTGCCTTTTTTGTTGTGATTTGTTAGGAGAGGAAGCACAGGGAAACAGTTGCTTAGTAGGTGCCCAGAGGCCCCACAATTCAGTCTGCAAGTCACAAGGCAAATGGTCTCTCTGATCCCTCCTTCCCTCAGCTCCAACATTCTGGAATTCCATGAGCAGCATTTGGGTGGATGTAAAGTCTTTTGGCTTTTGCTGCTTTTGCTTTTTTATTTAGCTCTTAGCCAGCATTTTGTGTCTATAAAATGCTTAACAACATTGACTAATTACCACTTATTAATCATTCATGCAACTGATAGACCAGGGTCTTATCATTTCCTTCAACAACACAGGTGCAATATCCTGTCTGGTTCCCAAGTCATACACAGTGGGAGTGATGGGACCATCATGGCAGCACTGGGATCCTCCTGAGCTCACTGGGGGAGTGGGCCGGAAGGTGGGCACAGGCTCTGTGAGGCTACAACCCTCTGCTCTAATGAACAGGAAGGATGAGCCACATTGCCGGCCAATGGCAGATGAGAAGCAATAAGCTTTAATTAGAAGCTTCTTCCTGGAAATTCACATGGACATAATAACTCTGTTGTCTTAAAAGGCCCAGAGAGGTTGAATGCCTCAACTTTCTTTTGCTTTTATAAGCTGATCCTTTCAATCACTTGTGAAATGTAAATATAATTAAAACATTGGTGCCGATTAGCTTCCCTGTGCTACAGAGACAGGCAACTCATGTCTAGGGTCAGGAGGTAGCCTGTCTGTAGGTTTACGGTTCAGGAACACAGGTGAAGGAGAACACAGCTGGGGATAGCAGCAGAACAGACCACTGCACAGGGTCACTTTGGTCTCCAGGAGCGCTAGGTGTGGACAAGCTCCCTGCACTCCACTCCCCAGAGATCAAAGAGAGCCTGTGAGTAGCCCAAAGCCTCTGTCCTGTGGACTTAGGCTTATGAGTAGGTAAGGCTGAGGTGAGAAATTCCCAGAATTACATTATATGGATTAAAATAGGAAGCAGAAAATTACAAGGAAAGTTGTTCCCTATTTCTCTTACCATCTCAGGATTGGTATCTTTCTTATCAGTGTGCAAACACAAGCCCTTGCTTGTTGCGTTTCCCATACTCTCCCACATATCCACTGGGTGTGCATGCATACTAATGTTAGAAGATCTATCTGTTCTCTGCCATTCTTCCCCTGGCATGGCCCTTCCCCCATTCTTTTCTCCCCATTTTTTTCCCATGGCTATTTGTAACGCCAAAGCAACTACTCGATTCAGAGCCACAGCGTTTGTTTACTCTGTGTGATAATCAATACAGGAAGGCAGACAGATCATTACCCGTCGTGGTGTTTGTTTTGGTATCCTGCGGACAGCCTACATCTCCTCACCCTCAGCCTTCCTTCCCTCTGTCTCTCCCAGACTCTGGATGCCTTTGTCTTTTTGCTTACCTGTGACTTCACTTTCAGTTCTCAACTTTCTTCCTCTCTTTTCGTGAGGGGGAAAAACCTGGGCCATGGAGTTGGCCATCTGATTGCTGGGGCACCTCAGTAATCAGCAAAGCCTGTTCTGCTTTTACTCCAGACAGATGGACAACAACTGAAATGGCCAGATTGGCTGCTCAGGGGCCAGATCTGGGGTGTGCACATATGAAGTCTTCCTCTCTTTCTCTTCTGTATTCTAAGAATAGATTTTCTCCTCTCCTCCTTTTTTCCATTCCCCAGTTTTGCCTCCTTTCCCTTCATGTACCCATCATTTTCTGGTTAGAAGACCTCACTTCACATGCGTACACATGTTGCACACAGGAACAGTGTTGTACATGAACAGTGAGGAGGTTTTGTGGGGCATTTGGACATGATGATCCTGAAGAAGACCTCAGGGTCAAGACCACCATCTTTAATTGAGAGTGAGGACTTCCTAGTGTCAATCACATGGCAAAGGCAAGACTTAGGTAGATAAGAGGGTCCAGCATTTTCTTCTAGGGGTCAAGAAATTAAATTGGAGTGAGCTCTTGGGTAATGGGAACTGAGCTTGCAGTCGCTACAGAGAAGACACTAGAAGCTAGGAAGGAGAGTCTTGGGAAAACTCATTTCTTTTCTCTTCAGGGTCAGCAAAGCAGAGTCTAAGCTCATGGCATGGGAGCTTAAATCTCATGGGAAATTTTTTCCCCCTTGGTTTTTTCCAGTCTTTAGCAAGTCATGTTGAACATTCCAGCTTACTTTGGTTGTACTCTAAGAGTTTTATCTAGGCCTTGACCAGGGTTTTAAAGGGTTTAAACATCACAGTTGTGGTCCATTGGATTCTCTAAGGAAATAACAAATCTCAGAAAAAGAGGGAGGAAGGAGGGGAATAAAAGAGAGAGGTAGAAAAGACTATGAGGTCTGGCCACTCCACCCACCATAAAGTTCACCTCTCACCTCCTGTGGAAACTAAGGGGTTCAGAGCTTGCATTCATTAAGGAAAGTGGGATCTTCCTACCAACTGACCTGAAATCTGTCCCCGTGTGTAAACTGGGCTTCCGTTTCTCCACCACCTAGTAACTGGACTCTATGCTTCCAGAACCAAGGCTGGAGGATTTATTAAATAACCCAAACTCCTTGGGAGTTTTAAAAATCATATTTGCATTTCCATGCTATTATATTATATAGTGCAGCTTCATATAGAAGCTACTATATGAGGCTCCACTATTTCTCATCATTGGTTGTTGCTTTTCAGACATAAAAAATAGAAGAGGAGTCACAGTCACCATGTGATGGTCTCTTTTGTCAGATGTAGAACTCCTCCCACCATACCCTTACCCCAACCCTTGGTTCCAGCCACAGACAACCTCATTAAGTGTGGTATAAGGGGTAGCCCAGTGTTCAATCCACAGAATTCCAGGAAGGCTTCATATGACTTGGGTGGATCATCCAAGTACTATGGCCTGTTTGACTTTTGTGTCCGTTATTCCCCCCCCCCCACCCCTGCTAAGTTGTGCAATTTTCCACCTCAAATCTGCATCCCTAGGGCTTGGCTTAAAGCCTGGCATGATAGGGGCTCCATGAATTTTTGTAGAGTTTTGAATGAGTGAATGAATAAATGAGTCAAGAGGGAGCACTGTGAGAAAGTGTCTATGAATGCAAAGCAGAGTGGAAAACTGACATCAGCAGCAAGAAATTGTAAACAAGGCAAATATGTCAATATTGCAGATGGTTTCAGTTATCCACTTAACCATTTCAGGTGGGCATTCTATTTTGTAAGTATAGGCAAAGATAAACACACCCAGTAGCATAAGCTTAACTTCCAGATTCTCCCCTGCCAAAATAATAATTATTAATATTAATAATAATAATTGCAAGAGTAGAACCTCCAGTACACACCATCTGGAAACTCCTTACATAGGTCCTGAACATTGCCAGATGACCCAAATTAGTGATCAGTGATATACTTACCCCCATGTGATTTGCTTGAGTTAGGACTTGGCCACTGCTTTGAAGATGTTACAATAGAATCGAACAGCAGATGAACTTGTATTTGCTATATTCTATCAACTCTATTGCCTTCTGGGACTTCTGTTAACTATACAATTCCGCATTTTTAAAAATCACAGTTTTCATTTAATTTAGCATCTGGAAAAGGCCTAAAGAAAAATTTTTTTCTTTTCTCCCTAATTTTACAGATTAGCAGACTGAGGCCCAAAGAAATTAAGGTTCTATAATTATCAAATGGCCAAGTTGTGATTTTTTACCTCTTATTCTATTTTTCCTTCAACCTCTCCCTGCTATTTCTCAGCCTTGGAAAGGTTAGAAAGTGACTTTAACACCTATGCATTTCTGTTCTACACTCCATGGGGGCCCTGTCCCAGATCCTCACCATCTAGCATAGAGCCTGGCACAGATCAGATGTTCAGTCAGTGTTCTTAATGTTCTTAATTGAAATAAATAGAATACATGGCATCCCAATAAAGTATTAAGTAAATGATAAGCATACTGGAACCATGTATCTCAGCTTGTATTTTCAGAGAGAGGACCAGCCCATGCTCAACCAGGAAAAGGGCATGCTTAAGAAAGCTATAGTAGGGCAGAAAGGCCAGAACAGTTTTCATATAAGAGAATCAGCCCATTGAAAAGGATTTTAAACATCATAAAGAGGATGTAAACTTTACAGTCCATATGCAAAAATGAAACCTGACTTGGCTCTTAGGAGAACCCGTCATTTCCACTGATGGCAAACAGCTTAATCTAGAGTCAAGAGTTAAAGTAAACTCTGAATGGAAAAATTTTAAATTTCTCTTGGATAGATAATCAGATGGTTCTGAATTCTCCCCTTTTCCATTTTCCTTCCCATTGCTCTGGAGAGCAAGTAAAAATAGGAAGTCTTCTGTGCCATCTAGTGATGAAAGAGCCATCTATTCTGGCCTCCCCTGAGAGATTCACTCCTGTTTGTCTTCAGTCATAGGGTCAGCCCCATAAGTATCACTGAAGAAGTCCCTGTTTGCAGGTCATATGATCCACCTACATCACCCCAGCTCCATCCATAAGACCTCCACAGGTCTACCCACAATCTCTCAGCCACCTCTGGGCCCTTCTCGGGGAGACACTGAGACTTTTGATGCTCTCCCATGCTGCTCTGGGTCTGAGCCCTTTCTACCCACTACCTCCCAGTTGCCCCCCTCCACTCTCCTGACTCTACTGAAATAGCCTAGAGCTAACCCAAGGCTCAAGTGCCTTCTTGATTACAAGTCCTTTCAAACATTCTGGTCTTTATCTCCTTCCCATGCCCCTGCCAAGATAAGTCCCATCAAGTATAGGAAATGCACAGACCTTGTTGCCCTAACAGAACCACTTGAGTGTTCACCCTTTCTAATTTTCTCTTTGTTTCCAATCTAAGTGGTCTCTTCCACACCCTTTTCCATTCTGCCTCACTCTGTGTTTTTTACTAATAGGCGTGTTTGGAGGCCTATTGATTCTTGGTTCCAGATACTCAAGACTCAGTCTCTGACTCCAAGATCCATTTCACTCTAAAAAAATTCAGATCTTACTGTTGAAAATCTATATTTTCCTTCCCTAAGTCAAGGCAGTGCCAGGAGAGAGTGAGAGCAACTCTGAATGGAAAGTAGAGGGAGTGGGTCTACAAAGTTCAGAAAAAAGAAACTTCAGATGACTATCATATTTTGAATCATAATTATCATAATCACGATAATATTGTATTACCACACCCCAACTCCAGTTGTCCAACTGTGCCTCCAGCTAAACAGTCATCAGAGGGAGCCCCTTTTTAATGACTTCATGGAAAGAGTTTCCATAACAATTTTGATGGGACATAAAGAAGACAAAATATCTTAAAGTTCTAAGATGTTCCAGCAAACACCCAGTCTTTCTAAGTATAGACTGCAGTCCTGAGTCAGGCTCAGAGCCCCACAAACTATATGTGAATCTCTTTGGTTTACATTATATTCTCTCCTGGCAAAAGATCATGACCTAAGGCAAAACCCCACCTGTGTTCTGTGACAGCCAGATGCATTTTTTTGAAAGCACTTCTGACATCTTTTTCCTGACCAAGATCACTATCACTTGTAAAGTTCAAAGACATTGAAGCTTTCTTTCTCTGGCCTCAACCTTCCTGTATACCCCTCTCCATTTTGTCCTCTGACTAAATCCCATACTCCAGCCCACCAGATCAACAACCTGTCCTCCTGACAGGCCAGGAATAGTCATTCCATCTGTCCCCGTCCCATTTACTCATCAAAGACCATCACAATGCTCATTTCATCCCCCAGTGGCATCCATGAGCACTTTTTATGGCATCATCATTTAAACCACTTACTTGGCACTAACTAGCCTTAAGACATTTTCTACCCATGACTTCTTATAGAGAGTGATTTCATTTTTAGTACTGGTCTATGTTTTGCATAGAGTCTACCAACTCTTGTTTCATCCAGCACACAAGAATGTATTCCTGCCTGTCTAGATGGTAAGCTCTCTAAGGGATAGTACACTACAGTAAAAAGATCTTGGAACAACATACAGCAGTCACCTAACTCAACCCCTCTAAGCCCTGGTTATTTCTTATCATAAAATATATATGCTAACTTGATAAGAATGAGATTAGACTCAGTGAGACAAGCTGCATAAAAATTGGCACAGGAAATCTTTTTAAAAGTTGATTTTCTTCTTTCTTCCTCCTTAGAGTTCTACCTTTTCTTCTCCATCCCACCCTCACTCCCCAAAATGGTTCCTACCAACTCACATGATGGCCTAACACCTGAAGCTTAAGAAGTCGTCAGTAAGGATGTGCTAGATGGATGAAAGATAAATGGATGAATAAATTAATGAGAAGGAACGACATGTTAGGATTGCTCCATTACCCACACTTGCTCTCTGTTCCACATTCCATCTTCACCAGGGGCTTCACCCAGCTTCTGGGAGGTCCCTGACCCCTCCCCCAAACCCTAGATTTCCTTTGTCCATCTTGTTAAGGGAGAGCCTGGCAAGGATCCATGAGCTGGGCTTCAGTTTCCCTTAACAGTGAAAAACAGGGCACATGTAAGGCATGATAGCTGGCTCTTTCCTCAAGGACAGTGTGTCCTTCAGGAAGAACTGGCAGAATTTCTATCAGAACTGGATTCCCTCTTAGTGCAAGTGTGCTAGGGGCTTCCAGCTTTTCTAAGCAGTGGCACAAAGCCCATGTCAAGCCAGCCTCATTAGCTGGCCTTTCCCCAGTTTAACCGCTGCCCTGCATTTCAGAGAAGTCATCACAGCTCCTTGTACTGTTTCCTTTCCAGAGGGACCAAGGAGAGGTACCCGAAATCAGAGCCTGTCAGCCATGCCAGCTATTATCATTATCCAAGCAGGACATTTCTTTTCCTGGTCTGAAAATGCCAGTTATCTGCCATGGAGGTGGGGTAGCTGTATCTGTATAGAAAACCTCCCTTTAATTAATCTTTAATCATGAAAGATTCCAATGCAATGTAGAGCATTAACTCAGTAATATTTGGATTTTCCCCATTTTGAATCTGTATTTATAGTTCATAATAATGAGGGACTGAGGTTGGGTGACATTTTTAAGGGCTTAGATTTATTTCAGTGAGACCATCAGAGAGTTTCATAATCTCACTCCCAAAAATGGGAGGAAGAAAGAGGTCTCTCTGGGGAGGGGATGCCAATTCACTCCAGTGTTACTCCAGTTTCCAGCCAAGGTATTATATTCTCCCGATGCTGTTCACAGATTGCAATCTAGTTTCCTCCATACATTTCTTAATAACTTTTCTGAAGAGATGACTGAGTCTGAATTGTTGACTTAAATTGTACCAGCTTTCCAAGAATCTTGCTTTCAGAGGTGGGAATGATGAATTGAGGAGTTATTTATTTTGATTTTTTGAATATGTCCATTACTGAGGTCCCTGGGCTTGTGTGCAAAGATCAAAAGACACAATTCCCTCAGAAAAATAGACTGAGTAGCCTATATGTAGGCCAAGCCAACTACAGTCTAGATAACCATGCAATCTAGAAGTGGTGGTGGTCCAGTGAGACATGTCCTGGTAGAAGTGAAAGTTTCATGAGGATGTGAGACATAAGGCCAGGTGACTTCCACCTATGATTTAAAGTCATGACACTAACATTTTTGAAGCTGAGTGGTGTGACCTCAGAGAGGCACCATTCTGTGTAAAAGGCAATGCCTCCAGTTTTCTGGATATGCTTCTTTCCAAGAAATACTTCAGCAGTGATGGACGTAGTCCCCACCCAGGAAGAAGGAAGCCAAAGTGGGGTCCCTGCTCCCAGGAAAGAGATATTCCCAGGAGCCACTGATCTATGTTAATGCATACCCCAGGCTCTCACTAAAAGAGATCCTTGAAACCTCATACCCTTAGATAAAGGTCCTAGATGGCCACTATGAAAGGAAAGCTGAGGCTAACCCACTTCTACTCAGGACCCCTGGGGAAAGGAAGAGGCAGGTACAAAAGAAATAGGAGGGAAGGAAGAAGAAAAGGGGAAAAAAGGGAAAGGAAGGCATGGATGTTGATAAAAGTATTCAGAGAAACATCTTACTCCAAAATGGTGGTGATGTGATGGAAATACTAGACTGGGAGTTAGTTGTCATGGTAACCCCTGGAAATGGGAACCAGAAGAAGAGTTGTTACATTTGCCTAACATTTCCATTCAATGGGCTTTGGTTTGGGTTTGGGGTTTGTTGTTTGTTTGTTTGTTTGTTTGTTTGTTTGTTTGTTTTTGAAACTGCTTTTTGCTGGCAATGTGCTAAGTCCTGGGCAATATAAATATAAAAGCAATTCAACCAAGTTTTCTGGCCTTAAGGAGCTCAGTCTAGTAAGGCAGACATGTTAGGAAGTGATTACAATCCAGTGAGGTGAATACAGATTTGCACAGAGCTATGGAAATGTGGAGGACAGAGCGACTAACTCAGGGCCTGTGTGGAGGAAGATAATTCAACAAAGCTATAGAGAGGGAGCTGCGTAATAGAACAGCACAGAAATCCTTCTCATCTCATGAGACCCGTCCAGTTCCATGAAGCCTCCCTGACCCTCCTTCCCTCCCTGGAGTAGAATCTATCCACATTCCTTGCTGTGTACGCACCTCTCCTGTGCTCCTCTTTCCACACCTTGTCACACATTAAACACTCTGTCTGCTTCTAATGTACCGTATACTCCTCACATGCAAGGACCATGTTTTATTCATGTTTGCATCTTTAGCACCTAGAATATTGATGTAGAATATTGTGTGTCAGATTGTAGGCTGCTAATTAGTGTTTGTGGGAAGGGAGGAGGGTGGGAAGGAAGGGGGAGGGGAAAGAAGGGAGGAGAAGAAAGAAGGAGGGAAAGAAAGAAGGGAGGGGAGGGAGAAAGGAAGGAAGGAAGGAGAAAGAAGGAAGGGAGGAAGAGAGGAAATGAGTTTCTTAAACTTCCAGGGCTTATATCTATAACCTCCTGTCATCCTCCTGTGTTTGGCCTCCTTCCAGTAACTACTGCTCCAAGTCTGTCCCTCTTTTCTCCTATTCTCTTCTAATTCTTCCTCCTCACCCATCCCTGCCTGGGCCTTTCCTCCTCCCTTCCTCAGTCCCCTTTCCTCTCTTTCTTGTCCATTTCCTGCTCCTTTCCCACTGACTATCTTACCCCTGAACTTCTGTGTCCTTTCTCCATCCTTTCCTCCCTACCTTCCCATTACTTTAGTGAGGTCAGAGGTCTGATATGGATCATGAAAAATGATGAAGTGAAAGAAAGGATGAGCCAAATATAATTTGTCTCAAAGGCAGCCAGTCTTCTTAGACCTTAGGACAATGAGGAACAAAGAACTAGGCCCAGGGCCTCCACAGCTCTTACTCTCCGCGGTTGGTGGCAGTGAATAGGCCACAGTATCCAAGGATCATGTGGTCAATCTGTTTTGAGTTTTCAGCCCAAAGCCAGAGTCATGGAAAGTCCACGCTGTGCTGATGAAGAGCCCACATAGTGACCCCAAACTGCAGTTCCCACCTATTCCAGCCCCTGACGCTACAGCTTAGGAACCCAGGCACCAGAGAAATTAAGTGACTTACCCAAGGTCACACAACAAGCCATGGCTGAGCCAAACCCAGAACCCCGTCTCCCGACAACTAGTGCAGGGATTTTCCCATGCGGCGCATTGCCCCTCGCTCTGGCAGTACATTTCCTGCATGCCAGGATTGATGCAGCTGACACGCACACACACACAGGGACTCATTCTTCCTGCTGAGAAATGCATCCAGTTATGGGGAGGAAGGTGACAGCTGTTTAATAGCAGCTCTGTGGGATGGTTCTGGACTTAGAGTGTGGAATATTATCTCTGCTAATGCGTTAGAGGAGATGCAGGGAAACAGAATGTAATTACCCAAACGGCTGTTTTTCCCGGGTACCAAAACTAATTCTCCCGCCTGGTGAATAATGCTGAGGGGTCTTTAACAATTGGTTTATGCCCCGTCTGAAAGCTGTCACCACTCCTAATAGCACAGGGACCTGTTTTGCCAATAAGAGGTATCAATTCGAGACTGCCTCAGAGATAAACACGTGGCTTCATCCATTTTCTGAGGGGCCCTGAGAGTCTCTCCAGCGAGAAGGATCTGGAGAGGCTGCTACTCAGCTTCTGACAGCATGGCCTCCGGGGCGGAGGGGAGGTCTCCCTCAGATATGGCTGTTTTTCTTCACTGCTCATCTTCCACCAAGCACCCAGCAGCCTGTCTGGTTCTAGGCCCCAACAACAGGGGGCGCACAGGGAGTGGGAATTTAGAGAAACACTCTATTCTTAGAAAAATCCAGAACAAGTGGGCTTCCTACCACCCCTCTTTAAACAAACCTCATATACAACCATGTTGACTATAAAGCACATAAATTAAGCATAATTAATTCATCTTGTCAATCTAGAAATAACTTCTCCTCCTCTAAATGTCTGTAGGCTTTTATTTTTACCACCATTATGGTATTTATGTTTTACCACAGTTTCTAGTTATTTGTGCTCCTGTCACATCTGCCCTAAGATTGCTACTCTTGGAGGATAAGAGTCAATGAATCATCTCTATATTTCCACAGCACCTGACACCTACCACAGGAAAGATGCCCAACGAATAAAACCTTAACATGGAGCCACTGACAAAAACATGTTTAATGCATGGCTTTAGAGAGGAGTATTCACATGTGCAAGGGTGAGCCTTGTGTAGGAAGCTCTGGATAATGTGCGCCCTTTCTACTTCCTGCTCTGCAAAGACCAGTAGGCCACACAGAGACTAGATCTGTGACACAGGGAGGGTCAGCTGGCCACATTCAGAACAGTGTGCCAACTCCATAGCAGCTCATTAATCAGAAAAGAAGGAAACAGCCTGCTCAGGTGAAAATGAGCCTGGGACCCAGAAGTTCACTCATGGCTATGTAGACTCTGCCCAGAAAGAGAAGGTCAGTGGAGTGGTAGCCATGACTCCTGACTTGTGAATCTGGGTCAGGCTTTGAGATTGTGGACGCTCACTGCCTTGGATGTACGAAGAAAGTTGAAATGCACGTCTTTTCCCACCCAGGTGATGAGGAGGCATTTGGACAAAGTCTGCAAAGATGCAGGTACCACTACAGGGCCCAGCTGCATAAGCTCTGTGCTAGGCAGAATTGTCTCCAAGGTGGAGGGAGATGATGAGAAGCTGGTGAGACCACCCACTCAGCCTGCCCACTCAGATTTCCAGTCTAAGGATGAGCTGGATGGCGCTGGCTGCCTTCTGGGAGGTGAGCTGGCAGATGCAGTCACTAATGATACGCTGAATTGAGTCTCTGGAAGTCCAACTAGAGAGTGTATTGATCCCAAAGTCACCCTCAGATGGAACAGCCATAAATTACCAGTCAGCTTTTATTATGTGAGAGACTTTCACATTCTAAGAGTTTGACTTTCTCCCTTTTATTATCCTAATGAAATACCATGACTTGGCCCAACCACAAGAAAGCATCCAGTGAAAAGGGAACGAGATTTCTGGGCTAATTGACTAAGCTCCTCACTGAGAACACCTGGACACCAATCCTGCCGGGAACCCTGCTGTGTATGGGGGACAATCTGAAAGCTGAAAGGCACAGATTCAGTGGTGCTTGAAGAAGATGGAAGTCTGGAATTGGGGTGCAGAGGAGTGCTGGGCCAACCCAAATGATCCCCTCGTCAGGGGCTGGGGAGCTGGCTGCAGTATAAATTCTGATTTAATGATCCAAGGAAGACAATAGAACCAGTTAGTATGTATGTGGCTACTACAGTGCACACTTTGAATGGCTCCTTTTAAGTTCTAGTGTGGCTCATCCTTCTAGATACACATCAATAGTCTTAATTGTTCATCACTCAGTTGAAAAAGTCCTATGCTAGAACCACTTATTTATTCATTCCAAATATTTATTAATCATCTACATAGTAGGGAACCGCTGATCCTCCCAGAGCTCGTAGGGTAGTGAAAGAGAAGGATATACGACAACTAATTATGATGGAGTGAAGTACCACTAGGGGAAAAGCTGTGGAAATGGGGAAATAAGTAGATGATTCCAAATGGGAGAGATGACATTGGTGCCTGCCTCTCACTGAGACCACACACAGTTTATTTTATGGAGATGCAGATGAGAAGCTGTACCAAAAAGTGGGAACCCATGGATAGAGTAAATCCATATGCAAGTAGAATTGGTGAACTATTGACTTTCCCAACACTTGAGCAAACTTAAGATCTAGAAGGATCCTCCTGAGCCCTTGGAAGAATTTGCTGTCAACCAGACTGCTTCCTGGGGGCCATATGCCAGAGACTTTTGTTCTTATTTGGAGACAAACAACACTGAGAGCCCTAAACAGAAGCAGGCTGGATCTCCAACATTCTGTGTGAAGTTAAATATTTATCTGAATAAGATGTTTTCTCCATCTTTATCTTTCACCTAGGACCAGAATATTTGTTTAAAAATTTTAGAATTTGTTCAGTCTATCAATCATCATTCAAAGACTTAAATTTCAAAATAATAAGATAAAATATTATCTGAAGACAGCATCGCTTATTTCAAAGAACAACACTTATCCCAGCACAACCATGGTTATTTTTGGCTACATTTGCAGGTTTCCTTACATAAGTTGCTTCCTCTCTCTCTCTCTTTCTCTCTCTCTCTCTCTCTGTCTCTCTCTCTGTCTCTTTCTCTCTCTCTCTCTCTGTCTCTCTCTCTCTCTCTCTCTCTCTCTCTCACACACACACACACACACACACACACACACACACACACACACAACTTCAGAGGCATCCTGACAAACTCAAAATATTGATTAAAAACTCTGGCTCTGGAGTCTGATGTTCTGGGCTCCAGTCTTCATTCTGCTGTTTGTCAGCAGTGTGAACTGGATCAGTTCTTTTGCTCCTCTTAGCCTCAATGTATTCATCTGTAAAATAGTGATGATAAGAAGGGCACCTATCTCATAGAGATGGAGAATGGAATAAATAATATATTGCATATTCTATGTTTGTCACAGTTATCAGTACATAGGGAACTTTGATAACTAGAAATTCATATTTTTAAGGGCCCAGGAAACAGCCAAGCCAATGAGATATCATTAAGCATCTCAGAAATTGAAGATGTAGTTTCTGAAATACACCCATGACAACTATATACAAGAAGAGAACTCCTACCACCCACCCCAGCCCCCAGGAAGAGTCTGCTAAGTCAGTCTACAGATTCTGCAAGGGGCATGCTGACATGAAAAACATACCAAGTTAAATCCCAACTCTAACTTGGTACTTGACATGGAAACCTTAAATAGCCCAAAAACCAGGGAGGCCAAGGGGTGTGCCATGGCACTCACCTAGGACAGAATGGAAGTTGAGTCTGGCCTTGGTATGACCCTAAATAGCAAAGATGTCTGCCATGAAAACTTGTCAAGACTGCTGAGATCTCAGGACTAACATAACTGGTCTTTCTAGAAGACAGAAGCAGCGTTGTAACATATTGTGTGAATGCAGAGAGGCTGCCTCTCCCTGGAAGGGCCACAGAAGTCTTTAAAGAAGAAAAGTACGAGATGGGCTTTGCCATAGGGAGAGCTTGGACTGAGAGATACAGGTGCAGGGGGAAGTGAGAATAGGGGCAAGGAGAGAACGAGAGTAAAGCACGAGCATCAACATCATCCCCATTTGTCACTATTGACCCATATTTAGTCCTGCCAGGTGCCACACTGTGCTAAGCACTGCACATGGGTCATTTTGTACCCCCCACCATAACCCACATGGTAGCTCATTATCCTAATTTTAGATGCAGAGAACCTACAACACAGAGGCTGCAGCTAGGGCTTATGTGTCAGAACAAAGGTGTAGCCATGGCCTGACTGGACCTTTTCATTCAATTCAATGGGGAAAAAGCCTGGACTTGCTTCAGCAACCATGAGTAGCATGGGGTGCCTGAAGGTCCAGAGGTGGGCTTAAGAGTTTTGAGGAAAGGTAGACCTGGGGCAGTCCAGGGAAGGTTACAAATGGCAGGGAAAACCCTGGGCACTAATAGGTTTCAGCTCATACCCAGGCACCTGGAAATTTCTTTACCCTGAGCTGAACTCCAGTTTCTCCTTCTCTGTCCAAGACAGGCTGGAATAAACAGCATCCAGCAGCTGTGTGGGAGCCCATGCTGTGTGCAGGGCCCAGATGGTGCGCTTGACTTTCTTTATTTATTTAGATGTCATTTTCAGTGTGATTGAGTGTTTCCACCACCCTAGTGGGGTCTGCTTAGTCTCCCGTCCCAAACTCAGGCATGATGAGTGGAACAATTTTGAGATTTCCAAAGTGTACTTATAGATCAAGCCAAGTCTGAGCAAGCAGCTTTCACTAAATTTCAGAACCAGAAGCAGCAGAGTGCAGGAGGGTAGAAGGGAATACCCATTCCTTCATTTAATACTTTAGTGAAAATGTTGCTTGACTTCCTAACATTTTTTTTAACCTGGGAATTTTTTTCCCAAAGTAAAGCTGATGTGGGGAAGAAATAGAGCGTAGAGGTTAAGAGTGTGAGGTTAACAGTCAGACTGCCTAAATATAAATCCTGGTGCCACTCTCACTAGCTGAGTAATCTGAGGTGAATTACTTAACCTCTCTGAGCCTCAATTTCCTCATCTGCAGAAAAGCAGTTACTAATACTATCTACTTTCAGGGTCTTAAAGAGATTAAGTGAGTTAATATTTGTAAAGCCTTAGCACAGAACTGCTGCACGTTTAGTGCTAAGTCAAGGTCAGCTATTGTTGTTCTGTGGAACAGACAAAAGCAGAACTGACCAGGTTACATCAGGACTGAGGGGCCTGCAGTCCAGTCCCTTCAGCTGCCATGCATACTCACCATGCAGGCTCTCATGCTACCTCTGGGGGCCCCAGGCAGTGGTAAGTGAATAGATGTTTAACAACCGGCTCTCCAGAATTACAGGCGAGAAGAACCTCAGATTTTAGCATTTGCCAATTTCTGCTGGGTACATACTCCCAATAATGGTTGATTTTAAGATACCACTATGAGGTCACTGAACATGGACGTGGGGAAAGAGGCACTCAGACATCTGTCTCTAGCGTACTACTGGGCCTCAGACTCTGGAAACCTTACATGGAAGCCAGAGAATTTTGGAAGTCCCTCCTAGCTTGAGCTTCATATATTCTACCTTAGAGTAACCCAGACTTCAGAATCAAGCTTCCCCCAGTGGTGGGCAAACATAAAGGAATGGACAGAGTATGGAGCAAGAACAGTCTGGAGAGTTCAGGGTCTTGGTTTTATGCCTAATCCAAAAGGCAATGTGTCTGACAGTTCAGTGACTCTTAATTAGATGAGATTGAATCAGCAGAACTGCTTCCTGTGGCTAAAAGGCTTTCCTTTTGAGTGCAGCCATTCAATTACTGCTAGGGCCCATTGGGCAACAAGCCTCAGCTGAGGGATGGGAGTGTGGAGTAATGATGTGCATTGCAGAGACCTTCAAGGATGATGGGTGGGGGGGGGGGGGGGATGGTGGCGGGGAGCACAGGCCAGCATGAGCTGAGAGTGTTGGGCTTATAAATTCAGGAGTTATCTTACTAGAAGATGACCCAAGAACTAGAGAGATCACATAGAAAAGCCTGGATTGGGATCAAGGAACCTGGATTTTCGGCCCAGCAATGTATGACTTTGTTTTACCTTCTGAAAACATGAGAATTATAATGCCCACCATGTCTTTTCCACATGAGTATTGGAGGGTCAAGTGAAATAATATTTGTGACCGCTCTATACAAACAGACAAGATTAAACCCTACTCATCAGAGAAGTGGCAAAACACCCATGGGTTGGCCAATGGCCTCTGAAATCAGTCATTTGCTAAGGCAGGTATCAGTTACCTACTCATGTCGCCACCAAGAAGAAGGGGAACATTGTAAAGGTATTCGTAGTCTAGGACTGGAACCAGAAAGCTATAGGAACCCAGAAAGTGATTCTTCATTTTACTCTCAAAGGAGAGATGAGAGCATCTCATTTCTGCTCCTATGTGTTAGGAATCATTAAAACCTCTGGTTTTTAGCTTTTCTGTGTCTAAGATTGGGATAATGAGGAGAAAGCACACAGAATAAGATGAAGAGTTAGCACGTGCCCTGTGCATTGTTTCTGCTTTTATTGGGTACTGTTATGCTTTCCTTGCTCTGCTAACGAGCTTATTCTTAACCTCAGCTGGAGAATGGCTCAAAGGGCTGTCTTGGCCCCCAAATCCACCCAAGTACATTTCAGGTGAGCCACTACAGGCAACTAGAATGATCTCAGCTTCTAGTTCTGAAGAAAGACACCCAACTAGCCCAGATTAGCCTTCCAAGCAAAGCCATAGAAACCATGGGTGATCAGCCAGCCTGTGGAAGGACTGCCCTTAAATCACAACCAGGAAGGGGTCACACAGCACAGAGAGAACCTGGCTACTCAAGACAGGGCACATTTCTCTAGGAGCCAGTGCAGAGAGCAGACCACAGTTAGACTCTCTAGGACATCTTGCCATTTTGGACATGTTTCCAGTCTCTTAATGACCCCATACACACTCAGAAATAAAATTCTGAAAGCCTTTGCAGCTGACACATGAAACTACCCTGAAGATCATACCAAAGGTGCAAGTATTGGGAAGATGGTGTGGGACATTTTAGCTGTACTGAGAGATGCAGCTCTGTCTCAGAGTTAAGACTCTCCTCTGAATAGGGGCCAAAATGGCAGCCCTTTGTTGGAAGATTCAGTATCCACTCATTTCTCTATTTTTGAATTTCATTTTCCTAATCAGGAAAAAGAAAAAGGTAAGATGTTTTCCTTGTGGAATATTTATGAACAATTTAGCAGCATATGTATGTATTAGGTTGAATCATATGAAATTGCCATGCCCATGGGTCAGCAATTTCAACCTAAAAGAAAAGCTTCAATACAGCCCCTCACTTCAACATGACCTCCTGCACCACAAATTATTGAAAGGCCACACTGCCTTCAGGTCATTTACAGCTCAACACAAATGTGTAATGGACAAAACAACTCTCCCTGGTGTATAGACAAGTGGGGGCTTTAGCTCAGACAGCACCTTGTAAGCCTCTGCCCTCTGCCCTCTAGAGATGGGGGCCTGCTGTGCATGGTGCCAGACCCAGACTTGGCAATGCAACAAAAGCTCTGTGTTCTCAGGTTGGAAAACTTCAGAGATGAGTCCTCTGTTTAATTATGTTGGTTTTTTTTCTCTTTTCCCTGGAAATTGGGGCGATTGCAAATGTAAACACACAGAAAGTGAAAAATTGATGGTTGATAGGGAAGAACAATGCATCCAGCTCATTATCTTCCCTTGGAGCAGCTCTTGCACAGCCAGGGTCTGATGGAGGAGGTGGGGCACAGGGGAGTCAGGGGGTAGCTGGGGCAGAACCTGGAGGATGCCGGCCTAGGAGGCAGGTCAGCTGTTAACAACAGGGGACTCAGGACTAGCTCCTCTCCCTTATTGGGGCTCAGGTTCCTCATCTAAAAAATGAACTCTCAGTTAGGTGTACCCTCATTCCCGTTCAGCAGCAACAATCTCTGAGACAAGAGTGAACCTAGTCAGATAATCTGAAATGAGAGGGGGCATCCAGGATGAGTCCTGCCCCAACTGTGAAGGAGTGGCCCCTGCTCATTCACCCACACACACTTAACTCCTTCTCACTCTGTGCCCTTCCTAGACACCCCTCCCAATGGGGTGCTCTTGGGCTCTGCCCCCTTCTTATATCTCTCTTATTCCTCACTATCCACCTCCCAGCCACCACCCTCTGGCCTCTCTTCTTCCTCTTACCCATCACAGTCTAAGTGCCTTCGGGTCACTACTCTATAAACGGATTTGGAAGTGCCTGATTTGCTAATTGCTGATTAATTAGTCAACATCACAATGTCTCATAACCTGTCCAGGCCTCAGTTGTCCCATCTGACATTCCATCCTCCATGCCTTCACTTTAGCATATTTGATACTGCCACCATGCAGGCATGTGACATTTGGGGAACATGTGAGAGATTGAGGTTTGAGTGGGCCTCAAGCAGTGGTATTTCTTCAGAACCACGTAGTCCATCTTAGCTGGAGACTGTCTCATGTGGCTCCCCTGAGCATCAGCAGCCCCCACATGGCCTTTAAAGGCATCTCTACCTTTCCTTTTTACCTACTTTCCACCACTAATAACAGTAATAAATCTACGTTCTTGTACAGTTTACCAAGGGTTTTCATACATGGTATCTCCTTTGCTCTTCCCTTCAATCCTTATTGTCTCCAGGTTTGCAGTGGGGGAGGTGAGGGCAGAGCATAGAAATAAAGTGTGTGGCAAACAGCATAACTGGAACCAGAACCCAGATTACTAACCCCTAGCCTGGGGCTGTCTCCATAATAGTGCACCTCCCTGCTCTGAGATAGTCACCATTTCCAACTCCTTATGCCAAGGGGAGCTGGAAGAAGTGATGGTGACTGCCAGTGTCAGGGGTGATGATAGAGTTGGCTTCACTGTAGCCAAGGCTAAGGGGGTTCTGAATACCCAGGGCTAAAGGGACCCCAACAGGAATGTTCCTGGCTCTTAAAGCCAATATCTTCTCTTCACGTGGATCAGCCCCAATTCAGTGTCAGTCCTCTCTTTGGCTCTTTTTCTTCCAACTAGAACCCTCTACTTAAGGAATACATTTCTGCATCCCTTACCCCACCCCTGCTTCCCATGGAGGTAACTGAATTGCACCTGACCCACCCTGGCCTCTCCAGCCCGACTCCCCTCCAAGACTTTTCAGCTACAACTGTTACCATAAATCATCAGATCTTTCCATGTGTTTGGTCAAATTTCTCCAGTTGAGAATTTAATTTCTCTAGCTTATTTATTTGAGTTGGACCACATAAGTCACAGGTTATAGCCAACCTAGGAATTGGTTGTCCCTGGCTCAGTCAGATGTGGCTCAAGCCAGTGCTGTGTGGATCACAGTTGGCCCTCCAGGATACAGAAACTGGGGACAGTGAAGGCAGCAAGACCAGCACATCCAATGCAGAGATGTTATTCATGTCCTGACCTTTGCTTGGGACACTTTCCCTTCTTTTCTTATCAGGTGGTCCTTACTGATTCATCATGGTCCAACCCAAGTGTTACTTCCTCTATGAAGCCTTCAGTGAGAATGTCAACCCTCCCTATAAATTACCATACATCTTTCCCCAATTTCACATATGTCTTAACCTCTACAAGAATATAAGAGTCCAAAAGAATCAAAGTGTTTTTCATCTATCTTTAATAATTCTATATATTATTTTTTTAAAGTCATGAGGTAACTTACTTCTTCCCAGCACCATTGGGATGAAAAGTACCCAAATTTCTCTATGCAGGACATTTCAGAGCCTTTAATTTGCTAATGTGCATTGTAAATGTCAATGGGAAAATAAAATATGTAGCTGTCCTTTACTTCCTGGTATGAAATTACCTTCTCAGAAAGCACCAAAACAGCTCCCAGAATCAGTGTTTTCTGTAGAAAGTGGTTTGGGAGATGCCAATGTAGCAGAAGTTGCTTAGACTCAGGTATGGACAAGTCATAGTTCAAATTTGGCTCTGTGACCTCAAACAAGTCACTTAACTTTTCTGGGCCTAGGTTTCTTCATCTGTTCAAAGATAGTAATACCTACTCATAGGGTTGGTGAGCAAATGAAGTGACATATAGTGTATGCAAAGTGACTTGCACAATGACGGGCACTGAACAGGTGCTCAATATATGGTCACTGTTGATTTCTTGGTACTCCTACACTGCTGCATTTACTCTAGACAAGCAGTCAGGAGATGCCCATTCAGAAACATAGCACCATGAATAAATCTAGAAGGCTCCTGATAGCCAACAGAAACCCAGTGAGGCCAAAACCAGCTGCAGCCATCCTTTTGGGGACTCACACACTCAGCTCAGTGCAGGGTTCTTCCTAGGAGTTCCACCTCTGCCCATCCCCACACCAGAACTAGAGATCACTGCTGGACTTCTAACTTCTTTCTGGCCATAACAAATGCCCACTGACTCTGGGCCACTCTCACCCAGCACATTGAATAAAATAATAAAGTTACTTACATTTGCAAGCTCACAAAGAGCTTTCCTTTATGGCTTCTGTCGCATCACCTCAACCAGGTCCAACAGACTTCACACAGAATGCCCTGGAGTTGTACAACAGGACAGTTCTGTTCCCAGTGACAGTGTAGAATAGATAAGACATGGATTATTTATGCCTATCAAGAAGAAAGACTTGGAAGGAGTAAGCCATCAGCCCAAGCCTTTGACCTAAGATCAATGATTCACAATCTGTGCCTACTGGACATGGTCTTACTGATTCTCAATCACCCTTCAGGGCTCTGGAGCCTGCCTTCTTCCACTCTGAGCATGTGATATTCCTGTCTCAGTGATACCTTCCTTTCCTAGGCCAAATTGCTTTCCTGAACATCTGTCTGGTAGCCATGATGACAGAGATCCTGTGGGCACTGGTTCTATTTGTTCATCTTGGAGCCTTCCCCACAGACCTCACCATATACCCCAGGCTACTATTCACTAGGCATAGCATATCCCCAGGTGTTGAATGTGTAAACCATGTCTCCATCCTTCTCCCTGATCACATGGTTCCTTTCTATGAGCCGTCACCTAGCCAACCTCTACCTATCCTTCATGGCACCTGAAAAATGTTCCTCAAGAGCTGGAAATAAGGAACGGAGAGGCCACAAGCCAGGGCACAGACTGCAACCTATTTTTGCATTTGAAGGTTGAAAACAGCCTCGGTGTGGTGGTAGAATCCTGCCTCCTGGATATGGAGCTGTTTTGTGTCTAAATAAACGGCTCTCTTCAGCCCCTGCCCCTGCCCTGGTGGGCTCTGCCATGCCAATTGTCTCTACATAATGCACTCTGATTTCCCCACTGTGACTTGTAATGGACTATTAAACCAATGTTGCCCCATGAATCTTAGACTTATGAGGCAGCAATCACAAGAAAGAAGTTTGAAATGACTTTCCTTGGACTAGACCACAAACAGAAGCCAAAACTCAGGCTCAGGCCTGTTGTCAAGACACCAATCAGAGGGGTCAAGAACAAAGAGATAGGCTGTGCTGCAAGCCAGGAAAATCACTGCTTCCTGGTAATTAGGACCCAGCAATCCTCATAGAAGAAGGCACACTCCACTGCCTTCTCCAAGCTGGCAGAGAGGGAGGCCCTGCAACCCATTTTATCAGGGGGAGTGATAGTAATGTTGCAAGCATTCAACCTCTGCTCCTGGTCAAGCACCCCTGAGAGCTTTATGGACACTGACTCATCTGCTTTTCACAAAGACCTGATGAGGAAGGAACTCTTATTATCCCCATTATACACTTGAGAACCTGACTCTTAGCAAGGACATGCCACATGCCCAAGCTTACAGAGCAAATATGTGGTATGGCCAGGGTCAAACTGAGGCAGTCTTCAGCGCTCAGTTCAGGACCCACTGAAGGATCCTGATTGAATTGCTTCCTGTGGAGCATCTTAACTAATACTGTTTACATGAAAAGGGCATTAAATTAGAAGTCGTCCTGACAGAGGGAGTTGCAAGTAGGAGAAGTAGGGCTGCCTTCAGCTCTGCCTTGCTCCTTCTACATGATCCAGGCAAGAACAAAACCTCTTAGAGCTTTATAAATACCTCACACAATTATAACAAAGATTTAATCTCATAATTTGTGTCAAAGTGCTGCAGAAACCATGACGTTGAGTATATGAGCCATTAGATCTTCCTGCCATATGAAGAGCCAGTATATGAGGAACTCTGCTCCTGAGTGGCTAACTGCAGTGGCTCAACTGGCTGTGTGAATGGTACATCTGAGGTGCAGCTTTCCAACCACAGAATGATGCCATTGACCCACAGCCACCTTCTCACCTTGCTTCCTACCGACCTAATTGTCCAAGTTGTAAAAGCCCCAGTGAGCTGTGGCCCATGGGCGACCTGAGGATGCACAGCCACCATATGAAGGGAAAGCATTTATTATGGCAGTGATTGCACCAAGATGCCCTCTTCAGAGAGCTGCCAACACTGAACCAACACAGTTCATTCATTCTTATAAGCAGACCCAGATGGACCACCCTGAGGGACCATCTGGCTGGGTGGATGTGCCAAGTTAGCCTCGGAGAGATGGGGAGACTCCGGCTCACTGGGATGGGGGTGGAATCCTGTAACTCATACTTTCAACCCCTGTTCCTCCTGGCACGGACTATATGCTTGCCTCTGAGAGAAAGGAGTAGATTCCTTCACTCCAAAATTTCCCCTTGTCCTTAAGGACCAGGTTGCCAGCCCACATCAAGTTCATGAGAAAGTCTTCACGATGACACAGCAAACCCCTACGGCAATCCTTTGCAGACCAGGTCCTTACAGCAGAGGTTCTCAGGGTGCATCCCAAGACCAGAATTTGCATAATTAGAAATACATATAAGTTATCAGGATCTACCTTAGACCTACTGAATGAGAAATTTGGAGGGTTTTAAGAAGCATGATTTTGATGCATGCTAAAGTCTGAGAACCACTTTCTTGGAGTAAATCCCTGTCCCAGGTGGTTGATTTGGGGCTCATGGAAGCCACTCTGCAGATATACAGGGTTAGCAACTGACCCTTCATTATTCCCAGAGCTGGAGGCTGAAAGGCCGTGGAGTTTAAAGCTCCTCCCCCCGCCCTACCACCATTACCACCCCTTTCATTCCCCTTACTGCTCAAGCATCTGCTGCATTTTGGGAGTGGATGGGACCATATTCCAGTTCTTTTATAATTAGTAAGATGCAAGAAGAGAGAGGCTTCCTAAATTCTTTTGCTTGGGGGCTGAGAATTTGGACCTAAATCTTCTCTTTGTCCTCTGAGAAAGACCCCAAGGTTTCAGCTGCAGGCAGACCTCACAGCATCCACCCTGTCACTTCCTCCCCACCCCATCCAAACCAAATGATTACCTGTGGTGGTTCTGATCAGTATTTGCCCCAAGTGCTAATGGAACTGCTCCCACCTTTCATTGCTAGGAAGAGAACTCTGCTCTGACAGGTAGCTCCAGATTAATTAATAATCGGGATGTGAAGGGAAGCAAGCAGGCACACTTTCTGTTTAGTCCGGCATTCCCCCAGCATACTGGCATATCTGACTTGGGAACCTCAGGGGCAAGGACCATGCAGTGTCTCATTTATCTCTGTAGTCCCATATGACATGTGAGGGGTGTTCTGTAGTAGTTTTGACTGGGGGGGGGGGATCTACCCTGGGTTCACCAGAGTGTTCCCAGCAAAGCCTGATTTGAAGGAATGCAGAGTGGAGTGGCCAGCTGCCACCCCGGGGCTGGCAGACAGCAAGCCTGGGGAGGGTTGGCGCTAGGTGGTGTCAGTGCCTGCAGACATGTGGATCTGACTCATGGTCCGGATCAGGGAGAGCTTGAGACTGGCCTGGGGTATTAAGGAATTGCTACCAGAGGAATGTTGGCATCGGCTATGGTGGATAACTCATTGTCATCCCACTGTCTTCATCATCAAGGAGCCCTGTGCCCATTAGGAGATGGGGCCAAGGGAAGGTGCTCTGGTTCTATAGACTGAAAGACAACTCTAGAAATAAACAACTGGTGACCTTTGGCATGTTACTAGGGCTTCAAAAAGTGTTTCTCATCTAGAATGTGGAGAGGGTAAAACCTGCGTTCTAGGATTGCTGTGAGAATCAAATGAGGGAACGTATCTGAAGCACCTTATCACACAGGTGACTTTCTCTTCTATCCAGTCCTTCTTAGGACTCAGTACTTTGAGGCAAGGACACAAGAATCTTGGAATCCTAAAATTTGAGGAAAATACGGTGAGTTAAAAAACAGAATGGTCTGGCCACAGAAATCTGTGGAGTTAAGTTTGCGCCCCAAAGCTGGTGGTGGCCGCTGGCTAACTGGGGTGGCTTGTCAGAAGTTTGGCATGAGTTCCTTCACATGCAGACACTAACCACAGACAGACACCTCCCCATTGCTGTTCCCACCCAACCCTCCAGGGTCTGGGCTCTGAGCTCCATGGGGAGCAAGATCAAGAATGGAGAAGGAAACAGAAGAGTCCATACCATATGTTTCCATTTATCTAAAATACAGACTAATCTAGAGTAACAAAATGCAGACCAGCAGCCTCCTGGGCCCAGGATAGAGGGAAAGGATAGACAGCAAGGGAACATGAGGAATTTCTGGGGGTGATGGAGATGTTCTGAATTTTTTATTGAGGTGATGGTTTCACAGGTATAACACTGCCACACTTCATAGACTTGTACACTTTAAACGGATGCCGTTTACTGTACATAAAACATTCCTTGAGAAAGCTGATGAAAAAGAAAAGGGAAGAAGCCTCAGGTCCCCCAAATTATGAGGCTGGTTCAGCAAATGAAGACTAGAAGCTTATTCTGCCAATCTTATAAAGAGGCAGGCCCCAGATATTTGTGCGTGTTCATAGCAGTGTTATTCATAATAGCCAGAAGGTGGAAGCCACCCAAGTGTCTACCAGTGGATAAACAAAATGTGGTCTATGCATACAATGGGTCATTTGACAGGTGGGGATACTCACCACCAAACTAATGAGGATGGATCATTTGAGTAGTAAGGATGAAGGCCTTAAAAGGGAATGAAATTCTGCAATATTGTACAACATGGATGAACCCTGAAGGCATTATGCTAAGAAAGCCAGACACACAGGACAAATTTTGTGATTCCACTGATATGAGGTACCTAGTCAAATTTATAGATTCAGTAGTCAAATCCTAGGGACAGAAAGTAGAAGAGTAGTTTCCAGAGATTTCAGGGAGGAGGAAATGGGAAGTTAGCACCTGACGTGTTTCAGTTTTGCAAGATGACAAGAGTTTGGTGGATGGATGGTGGTAATGGCTGCGCAACACTGGGGATGTATTTAATGTCACTCAACTGTGCACTTAAAAATGGTTGAAATGGTAAATTTTTCATTATGTGTATTTTACCACAATTTTAAGGGTTTTTTATTTATTTTTTTAATGTTTATTTATTTTTGAGAGAGAGAGAAATAAAGATCATGAGCAGGGGAGGGACAGAGAGAGAGGGAGACACAGAATCCAAAGCAAGTTCCAGGCTCTGAGCTGTCAGCACACAGCCCAATGCAGGGCTCGAACTCGCAAACCATGAGATTATGACCTGAGCCGAAGTCAGACGCTTAACCAGCTGAGCCACCCAGGCACCCCAAGGGTTTTATTTTTAATATAAAAAAGGGAGGAGCCACCTTCCCCAGCTAGCTGGGGTCACACTGCATGGTCAGTGTGTCCTTCATCAGCACAGAAGCCTGCTTGGAAAACCAGGTTCTAGCAGAGGGAGGGTACCCAGGCTCAGGAGGAGCAGTCAGAGACCTGCCTCTTAAGCAAAGCCAGAGACTCTACCCTTCGAATGTTCTAAAAGGTGTCCCAACTGGCAACCAGGAGACCACAATTATAGTCCCTCTCTATCCTTAGAACCTGTCTGACCTTGAACCAACTTCCTCATCTATAAAATGAAAGTGACAGTAACATGTCACAGAGTTGTTGTCACGATCAAATGAAATCATTTATGTTGTTGAACTTCAAAAAATGGAGGATGCTGTGCATATGAAGGTCTTTATTGTTCTGAGCCACTGATCTTCAAGGGAGACCAGTGAGGTTAGGAGAGCAGATGTAGACTAAGTCTGACCAGGTCAAGAATTTATGAGTGAAATTATCCCACTGATTTTACTGGGGCCCAGGAAGTGTGCTGCGATGTGAATAACTAGCTCCTGGGAACTGCCTGTCCAGGTCAGCTGCCTCTGATTCATTCCTTTTCTCCCTGTTAAGATTTCTGACAGATGGACACAGGAATTGCTTCCTAATTCAGTGAGTGAAATGGACACAGTGAATAGTTTACAGTTTACCCCTGAGCCAGTAAATCCAAACTCCTCTGCACTGTATTGTGCCTGGAACACATTAAATCTGGCACAAGATGAGACATAAAATATATCAGAGTTTAGTTGATGTGTTAATTTAGCTGTCAATGGAAATCAGATGTCTAGATTCACTGCAGTGCAAAGTAGCAATTTGTGCCTGTGTCAGAAGTACGGGTCTAAACCGTGATTTAGAAGCCTTGCCAGAGCACCATGGATGTCTTGAGGATGAGGTGGCCCTAAGAAGTGTCAACAGCTTGGCAGTCCAGCCCTGGGTAGGGCCCATCATCCTGTCTCTACCGCTGTCCTCCCTGTACCAGCGGGAGATTCTCAGGCATGGGTCGGAGGTGTGGATGAGGTGTGTATTCCCCAAAATACAGCAGAGATTCCATTCAAATCGTATGGATCATTTGTCCCCTCTAAAAATGGAGGGAATCACTGTTCTGCCTGCCTTCTGGAGCAATAGTGAGAAACTAATGAGATAATGGACCTGAAAGTGCTTTGAAGAGTTCCATGAATAGAAATTCAGGTGAACTGGTGTCCTTAGAATGTAAGCATCGGTCTAGGAAGAGAGGGAGGATTGACAAACTTATGCTTCTTGTAGAACAATTTTACTTCCTTTATTCTGATTATCATAGTTATGTATGTCCATTATAGAACATATAAATTCAGAAAGGCATAAAAAAGAAAACTCAAGCATTCATAATCTTCAAGCTCAGAGGGAACTTTGGTTAACAATTTGACGTATTCCTTCCACTTTTTCTTTCTGTGATATAAACGGGTTTTGCCATGCTGTTCCAACAGTCTTAGCTATAGGTGGGTCTTGTTTTATTTTATTTTTTTGTGAATTTATCATGAAAATTTTATCACTTAGTAAAAGTTCTTTGAAAACATCTCTTTGCATGATTCAGGTGTGCCAGCTTCTATTAACATTCCCCTATCATTAGACTTCTTTCTTGGTTTTTACTTTTATGGTATTATAATCTGCCATAAATACCTTTGGGTCTAACTATCTTATAACACTCTCTTTCCCCAAGGACATTTTCTACAAGTGGAACTTTGGGTCTAAGAGTCTGAATAAAATTTTTCAGGTTCTTGAAACATATTGCCAAATATGTCCAGGGAAATTCTATTGGCTTACATTCTCATCAGCAGCCTATGAAAATCCCTAACTCACTACATCCTTGTTAGTACCGAATATTATTTTTAAATCTTGGCTGGTGTGATGGAGCCCCAAACTTTTCAATCTAACCCTCAGTTCACTTAGGTGCTTCATAGCCCTATACAAAATAGAATGAACATGCCATTGATTTCTAAAAATTTTTTAATGTTTATTTATTTTTGAGAGAGAGACAGACAGAGTGCGAGCAGGGGAGAGGCAGAGAGAGAGGGAGACACAGAACCTGAAGCAGGCTCCAGGCTCTGAGCTATCAGCACAGAACCCAACTTGGGGCTTGAACTCAGACCATGAGATCATGACCTGAGCTGAAGTCAGACACTCAACTGACTGAGCCACCCAGGCTTTCCCATGCTATTGTATTTCTATACACATGCAGGTGAGGATGTTGTCATCCATAACACTTATGAAGACCCACAAAATGATTTCTCTTAGAGCTCTATGTCAGGAATCACATTCATTTTCCTATTAACAGTGTGAATCTTATAACTGATCCTCTCTGCCGTTTGGCTTTGGCTGCTAGGAAGCACAGAAATGTACTTTAGCTAACCTTTGGTTATCATGTAGAAATTTGATGGCATCTTTGCACTAAAATATCACCCTTAGATCAGCCTGATTCATTTATTCATATGCTTTTATTATATGTCATTACAGGTCACCTCAAATCCTTTTTTTGAACAATGCAGAAATAATATCAGCTTTTCATCTATTATTTGCAAAGACCTGAGTTAGTTTATTCTCACTGAAGAGAGTAACGTTACCATCAGTAAAATGGACATATTTATGGGAAGTTCTGATGAGGGGTTCTCACCTCCATTTCCTTTCTGACACTTCAAAGAGTTGCATGTTGAGCTCTCCAACATAATATTTGAATGTGCTGAACTAGTTCACCAGGCCTACCCTTGCCCATTCTCTCCCTCCTCCTCCCCTCCACTGACAGGAAGTCTCAGAAGTTTGACATGACCATTGCAGGAAGTAGGCTGGCTGCTTAGCTCAAAGTTTAGTGCTCAAGCATCTTCCTAAGGGTCTTTTTTGCTGAGCCTACTTTTGGCATAAGATATCCCAGCCCAGCAGATCTGGCTCTGTTAATGACTTGGATGAGTTCCAGTCATCAACACTGTTCGGGTGGTGCTGGTCCTTGGCCCGGAGTCTGCAATAGGCAAGAAGGCTGCCCTGCCAGCACATCGGCAATGTTCCAGGGAGGTCCAGAAATGGCTCTGCTGCTGCTTCACATTCCAGGCTCAGACTGCAGAGATGCCCGAACCCCGGCATCTGAGCCAGCATCCTCCCGTCCCCCTGGCACCTGCCCTCTCCCCTCTGCTGTGCCAAACACTTCAACAGAAAACCACAAGGGAAAGCCAGCACAGGGCAGCCCCGTCTGGAGCCAGGGCCTGCGTTCGTCCACCAAGAGGCAGGTGTGTGCCCAGCAGAGGAGGCGGCTCTCATCTGCCCAGAGTGTTCAGCTGACAAGGCAGGCCAATGGCTGCCAGTCAGAGCTCAGAACAGAGCTTTGTGCCCAGTCTCCTCATTGGTGAGATGGGGTCCCAGGTGGAAGGACTGGAGAGGAAAGTGTTATGGTCCAGCCTCTCTCTGACTGCTTTCCTAAATTCTGCTTAATCCTTACAATTACCCTGCAAAAGAGAAAGACATTGTCTCCATTTTACAGAAGAGGAAGTTCCATGACACAGCCATGCTAGGGATGGCTGGCTTCAAGAACTGTTGGAATACAGTGCAGGTGGTGTGGAGGAAGAAACAGACCTTAGAGCAGAGGAGGGGAAGAAAGAAGGCATCCCTCTGTCTTCAGCCCAGTCCTGACTTCACTAAGAATCTGCAACACATAAACCTTTGTGGTGACTACAGGGTAAGGAGGGCCTGCAGAACCATCTGTTCTCAGAGCCCCAAAGACTGGAGGGCAACAGGGAGAAGCTTATAGGGGGTAACCAAGTTAATGAGGACCAGAGCCAGCTGGGTCTCCAAGGCTCTCTCTCCACACTTCTGCTG
The DNA here is from genome assembly GCF_018350195.1 of Panthera tigris. Taxonomy (NCBI): domain Eukaryota; kingdom Metazoa; phylum Chordata; class Mammalia; order Carnivora; family Felidae; genus Panthera; species Panthera tigris. The sequence goes on from NC_056662.1 coordinate 115,905,328, forward strand.
CTAGTGTGCCTTCCCAGAATGCCACCTGACCTCAGGACCATCAGGACACACTACCCCAAGCCCCAGTCAGAGTCCTCCCAGCACTTCCCAAGCTCGCCAATGTAGTCCTACCTCCTGGGCCTCCTGCAAGGCTCTGGAGGCCCTGCCACAGGATGGAATGGAGTGATCCGTGTCACTTCCCCTTGGTGCAGTCCTAGCTGGCAGCCACCTGCTTCTCTTATCTGCCTCTGCAGATGAAGGTCCACCATTCCCCACATGCTTAAACCTCAGTGCCATCTGGTACTTCCTCCACCATCCTATAGCCCTGATTCTATCTTTGGTATAGTTCTCACCAGCCCCCTCCTTTCCACCCACAGCCCTGTTCTGACCCAGGCCTCCCCAGACTCCTGCGATGGCCCTCTGACCACCAGCATCTCCAACTCCCTCCCCTCTCCACCCCACACCTTTCTCCAAACCCCTCTAGGACATGGTCCTAGTCCTGTCTTCTGCTCTGGTTCTATTTCTTTCTGAAGTATTTTGGATATTCTTTGTCATCTATGAGCTTGCAGTCCACAATCCTCCCTCTTGATTTATTCCTGAGGCTGCTAAAATGATCTCTTACACCCTGGTGGGTCTAGCCTATTGATTAAGAGCATGGGCTTCAGAGTTAAGCAGACCTGTTCAAATCCTGGCTCTGCCACTACTCTATGACTTCACGAATTACTTTACAAATCCTTGGATCCCAGTTTCCTTCTCAGTAAAATGGAGATAACAACAGCTACTTCATGTAGTTGCTGAATGGTCTAATAAGATAATGCATAAAGCCTAAAGTCTGAACTCTTTGGTATGTCATTCAAGGCTTTCATGAATTGCTTCATGCTTGTTTTTCCAGATTGCCCCATGGCCAGCTCATACTGGGGCTCACCCAGACATCCTACTGTTTTCTGAGCACACCATCCTCTTCCTGGTGTCTCCTTGTCTTTCCTCCATGTTTGATGCTGAGCACAACTCAAGCATCAACTCTTTTCTTGAGCCTTCCTTTGCCCCAGAGTCAGACATCTTTCCTCTCTGTGCCTATCATTTGTACATTTCAGTAATCTATTTCTGAATAACAAATTCTCCTGAGTATAGCTGCTTAAAACAACAACTATTATATTTTGCGGGACAATAATTCAGGCAAGGCTTAGCTAGGTAACTTTTTTGTACCATGTGGCATTGATGGAGGTCATGTAGGAGCATTCAGCCGGCAGACCAACTCGTGTGCAGGGTCCAGGATGGCTTTGCTTACATATCTGCTGCATTTGCAAAGTTGGTAGGGAAGCTGGGCTCAGTTGGGTCTGTCCCTGGAGTGCCCGGCTTTGACCTCTCCAGCATGACAGCCTTGGAGGAGTTAAATCCCTCACATGGAAACTCTGGGATCCAAGGCCAAATGTCCATGGGCAAGGTGGGAGGTGCATAGCTTTCTATGATTTAGTCTCAAAAGTCACATGGTGGTTTCTATCATGTGTTATTGGTCTAAGCAGTCATAAGCCTGCCTAGATTCAAGAGGAAGAGACAGATTTCCCACCCCTCAGTAATCCTTTCAAGAGGATTATGAAAGAAATTGCAGATACATTGTAAAACTATCACAACACCTATGTTAGCACTTACCATATTAATAATAATAATTACTATTATTATTATTATTGGAATAATTATTGGTATATTATTATTATTTGCCCACATACCTGCCCCAACATACAAGATGGGCTCAAGAGTGGAGACTGTATTTTGTCCTTCAGTTTCCATTATTAACCTCTTCCTATGTACTGGACACTCATGCTTACCTGCAGTCGTTCTAAGCCTGGAAAGAACCCTGTAAGGTAATTGCTGAAGCTCAAGACAATGGAGTACTTGGCTCAAGACCAAATAGTGGAGTCAGAATTCAAATTTGGTTCCTCTCTCTCCAAAACCAGCCCTATTTCTTAGCTTCTGTGCATGCTCAGCAAATTACAAAGACCAGTGAAGATTCAGGACAGTGACACAATTAAAAAATTTTCCCTGGGGTCCATTCAAAACAGGTTACCCTGGACCTAGGAGTTCCATGGAAGATCTTTTTTCCTCTCTGGACCCATCCTGAGCTGAGAGGACACATGTGTCTGTGCCCCTGTGACTGGGCAGGCCTGCCCAAGACCCATGGGCATGAACAATCCTGTAGGTTTCTTCACAGACCTGGCCCATCAAGTCCTGTCTCTTCCTCACCTGTTTTTTCCAAATGAAACTGTAAACCCAATTCAGTAGCACTTCACTCTCAAGCATACAGTAACCAGCAGAAACCCTCCCTGAGTGTTCAGGAAATACTCATAAAAGTGGAAGTGGAGCCCTGTGTGCCCAGAGACCAGCTGGGCCTGAAGCAGCCCTCTGTGTGACATGCCCCACATTTAATACCAAGAGTGGGGTGCTGAGAGGATTCTAGCTGAGCTGGGAGTGTCCCCATAACTTTTCCAAATTGTCATCCACATTTATCACTCTTGTGTGCCCTCCCCCACAGGAACCCATCCTGCTCCTTCTTCCTACATATGGAACTCTTCTCCCCTGTTCCCTGTTGTTAGTTGAGACCTCAACCCTCAGGTTGGGGGAATAAAGGTCCCTTAGAGTTCACCTGGTCTAAGCCATCATTTCACAGATAACCAGACTAAGGCCCAGAGAAGGCACATGTCCATTCCAGCATCACTGGGCTAGCACCTGGCAATGTCTGGGAAGATCTGAGGCACCCTCACCACCAGGCTAGTGCATTCTGGCTGCATCCACTGCCTCACATCTTATTCCACTGGAAGCCAAACAGAAGGGGTATTTAAAAGAAGAAGAAAGAGAAGAAGAACCTGAACTCCTTGACAGGCCACAGCAACAGGCTTTCTCTTTAGGCCTCACTGATGTCCTCTTGCCCTGCCATCTTGATTAGGGCCTATTCTGAAGGCCAGCATAATCAGTCATCTTGTTTTTTAATCATTGTAAAACACGCATAACATAAAACATAAAATTCACCATCTTGACCATTTTTAAGTGTACAGTTCAGTGGTGTTAAACGTAGTCAAAAATTGTAAAAGTAGTTAAAAATTGTGCAACCAATTTCCAGAACTTTTTCATCTTGCAAATTGAAACTCTGTACTCATGAAACAATTCCCTATTTTTCCCTCCCCTCCAGTCCCTGGAAACCATCATTCCACCCTCCATCTATGAATTTGACTATGCTAGTTAGCTCATATAAGTGGAATCATACAGTATTTCTCTTTTTTGTGGTTGGTTTGTTTCACTTAGCATAGTGCCCTCAGGGTTCACCCATGTTGTAGCATGTCTCAGGATCTCCTTCCTATTGAAGGATGAATAATATTGTATTATGTATATATACTATTGTATATATCATGTAGTGATTTTCTTTTAATTTTTTGAGGAACCACCATACTGTTTTCAATAGTAGCTAAGCCATTTTCCGTTCCTCCCAACAGTGTGCAGAAGTTTCAATTTCTTCTCCACATCTTGTCAAAGTTTGTTTTATATATATATATATATATATATATATATATATATATACACACACACATATATATGTATATATATACATGTATATATACATACATATACATATACATATATATGTATATATATATGTATATGTATGTATATATAATGACCATTTTAAATCACTCACTTCTTGTAGATTTCAGTGGTGTACATGTAAGGAATCAGGTGAAAGATAATACACACCAAAAAAGGCTGATACACAGTAGGTACTCCCTGAATATTATTTCATCTTTTAAGTATTTCTCTTCTTTCCTCCCTGCCTGTTACCCAGCTTTCCTTCTTCACCAGGTTTCTCTCAATTTTGTGGTTCTGAGAAGGTCAGACTCTAAGATGAGAGTCTTAGAAAAGAACTAAAAATGAAAAAAATTCAAAGCGATTCTTGACTTCTAGCCAGAGCAAGTGACCTTGATCTTTTCATAGGAGACTCTATCCCCCTTCCAGATGTCTTTGCTTATCAAACTGAATAACCCAGAAGCTCTTCACATTTCCTCCGAGGAAACAGAGCTTCCTCTTGACTCTGGCTGGAAGTAGCCTATCCACTGAACACTGAGAGCTTGCAGGTTGATCCCAGCTTCAAATGGGAAGTACTTTCTGACAGTCTCACTCCTTACTGTGAATCGGCCATCACTTCTCTCCTCTGTATCTGATGCTCCCAGCAGCCTCTGCCTGCTCCAGCTTCATTACCTCCCTAGTTAGGGCTCCATTGTGCTTACGAGTATGCAGCCATCATCCTGGATAGGTTGGCAGCACTTGAGCGAGGTCTTTAGAAACAGGGAATGCCACAGCCACTGCAATGAGCTTCTACCTGATTTGCTTTTTATTTTTATTTTTTTTTCAATATATGAAATTTATTGTCAAATTGGTTTCCATACAACACCCAGTGCTCATCCCAAAAGGTGCCCTCCTCAATACCCATCACCCACCCTCCCCTCCCTCCCACCCCCCATCAACCCTCAGTTTGTTCTCAGTTTTTAACAGTCTCTTATGCTTTGGCTCTCTCCCACTCTAACCTCTTTTTTTTTTTTCCTTCCCCTCCTCCATGGTTTTCTGTTAAGTTTCTCAGGATCCACATGAGTGAAAACATATGGTATCTGTCTTTCTCTGTATGGCTTATTTCACTTAGCATCACACTCTCAAGTTCCATCCACGTTGCTACAAAGGGCCATATTTCATTCTTTCTCATTGCCACATTGTATTCCATTGTGTATATAAACCACAATTTCTTTATCCATTCATCAGTTGATGGACATTTAGGCTCTTTCCATAATTTGGCTATTGTTGAGAGTGCTGCTATAAACATTGGGGTACAAGTGCCCCTATGCATCAGTACTCCTGTATCCCTTGGGTAAATTCCTAACAGTGCTATTGCTGGGTCATAGGGTAGGTCTATTTTTAATTTTCTGAGGAACCTCCACACTGCTTTCCAGAGTGGCTGCACCAATTTGCATTCCCACCAACAGTGCAAGAGGGTTCCCGTTTCTCCACATCCTCGCCAGCATCTATAGTGTCCTGATTTGTTCATTTTGGCCACTCTGACTGGCGTGAGGTGATATCTCAGTGTGGTTTTGATTTGTATTTCCCTGATGAAGAGCGACGTTGAGCATCTTTTCATGTGCCTGTTGGCCATCCGGATGTCTTCTTTAAAGAAGTGTCTATTCATGTTTTCTGCCCATTTCTTCACTGGGTTATTTGTTTTTCGGATGTGGAGTTTGGTGAGCTCTTTATGGATTTTGGATACCAGCCCTTTGTCCGATATGTCATTTGCAAATATCTTTTCCCATTCCGTTGGTTGCCTTTTAGTTTTGTTGGTTGTTTCCTTTGCTGTGCAGAAGCTTTTTATCTTCATAAGGTCCCAGTAGTTCATTTTTGCTTTTAATTCCCTTGCCTTTGGGGATGTGTTGAGTAAGAGATTGCTACGGCTGAGGTCAGAGAGGTCGTTTCCTGCTTTCTCCTCTAGGGTTTTGATGGTTTCCTGTCTCACATTCAGGTCCTTTATCCATTTTGAGTTTATTTTTGTGAATGGTATGAGAAAGTGGTCCAGTTTCAACCTTCTGCATGTTGCTGTCCAGTTCTCCCAGCACCATTTGTTAAAGAGACTGTCTTTTTTCCATTGGATGTTCTTTCCTGCTCTGTCAGAGATTAGTTGGCCATACGTTTGTGGGTCTAGTTCTGGTGTTTCTATTCTATTCCATTGGTCAATGTGTCTGTTTTTGTGCCAATACCATGCTGTCTTGATGATTACAGCTTCGTAGTAGAGGCTAAAGTCTGGGATTGTGATGCCTCCTGCTTTGGTCTTCTTCTTCAAAATTACTTTGGCTATTCGGGGCCTTTTGTGGTTCCATATGAATTTTAGAATTGCTTGTTCTAGTTTCGAGAAGAATGCTGGTGCAATTTTGATTGGGATTGCATTGAATGTGTAGCTTTGGGTAGTATTGACATTTTGACAATATTTATTCTTCCAATCCATGAGCAGGGAATGTCTTTCCATTTCTTTATATCTTCTTCAATTACCTTCATAAGCTTTCTATAGTTTTCAGCATACAGATCTTTTACATCTTTGGTTAGATTTATTCCTAGGTATTTTATGCTTCTTGGTGCAATTGTGAGTGGGATCAGTTTCTTTATTTGTCTTTCTGTTGCTTCATTGATAGTGTATAAGAATGCAACTGATTTCTGTACATTGATTTTGTATCCTGCAACTTTGCTGAATTCATGTATCAGTTCTAGCAGACTTTTGGTGGAGTCTATCGGATTTTCCATGTGTAATATCATGTCATCTGCAAAAAGCGAAAGCTTGACATGATTTGCTTTTTATATGGACAAATCCCAACTTTGTACACATGTAGCCATGGGGGTTGGGGATACATGAAGTGTCTCTTCAGTGAATGGCCTTTTTCCCTGAAATACCAATTTCTCTCTGAAATACCAATTGTAATTGTGAATAAAACATAAATCCTGCATGTGAATCCATTGCCCAAAGTTACTTGTTAAAAACATGTATTCACCTATTCTTTTCAGCAAATGTTTACTGAGCACCCACTATTTGCTAGGCACGGTTCTAGGAACTAGGGATTCCATTCCTCCAATGCTAGTAGGAGAGTGGCAAGCAATGGAACTAATAAGAGAAGTGTATATTGCCCAATTGTAAGTAGAAGGAGAAACAATATAGCAGAGAAGAGACATAGAAAGTGTCTAGGGTGAGAGCAGGGGAGAGATTTTAAATAAGGTCACCAGGAAAGCCTCACTGAGAAGTTAACATTTCAGTAAAGATATGGAGGTGAGGTAGTGAACCTCTTAGGGTTTTGGTGAGATCCTGTATAAATGTCAAATGTTCTAATAATAAAAATAAAATCTTAACAATTTTCTAGCACTCAGTGGTTTACAAAGTACTTGTCCTTAAGTATTTGACCCCAACCATTCCTGGCAGAGATGTTTGCCCGGCCCACAGTACAAGCCGTGAATCTGGATATTCAGGTCCCATCTTCTTCCCCCATGCCTAGACCCTGACATAGCACCTACCTGGGTTCATCATTTCCCTAAAAATGTGTTGCCAGCCCTTTGAGGAACTAGAATCTAGTCCAGAATCCCAGCTAGCTTCTCTCTGTACCCCTCCACAGTTCTCTGAGACTGCCAACTCACTTGCCTGGCCTCGGTCTCCAACCTGTTGCATGCATTCTCTCTCTGGTGCCCCACTTGCTTGCAGCCCGTGATCCTCCTTCTTTATTTATTCCAGGGACTTCTAACATGGCCTTTCCACCTGGGGGGTCTAGCATACTGATTAATAGCATGGGCTTTGGGGTCAGGTAGACATAAAATCCTGCCTCTATGACTTTGGGAATGTTTTTACAAATCCTTGGGTCCCAGTTTCCTTCTCGATAAAATGGAGATAATAACTACTTCATATGTGGCTGTAGATCTAAATAAAATAATGTATATAGCTGTTAAGACAGTACCTAGGAGATGACAGGCACTCAATAAATGGTGAGGGTGGTAGTTGTTATTAACATGATTGATATCTGCATCAGCACCCAGTGGCTCTCTTGTCTCTTCATCAATCAGCCATTCCTTCTACCACAGCTTCCACAGATCGAATGGAAGCAAGGTGACCTCCCATCTTCAAGGGGCTGGATCCACCCAGCCCCCTTCACTGGAGTTGTTGCCCCAGGAGGCTGTTCTACCTGATCAGTCCTCCTGTCCACACCCCACGGTGCAAATGATCCCTACTCACCTCTGCTCTCCATTCCAAACAGCTTTCTCTACTGTACAGTCCCTCCTGTGGTCTCAGTTGTAGCTATAATTTGTTTGTGATTAGTACTAATTCTCCAAGGCGCTACTGGAATTGTTCACTGCTTACTGAACAAACAAGAGGAGAAAACAACATATTATATGGGGTGCTGTGGTGTAGAATGGTTAAATATCACCGCTTTTCAAGGAGATTAATGGTAAATGTGCACAGAGGTCATTTATAATATTAAAAATAAAATTATTGCTGGGTCTTTTCAGCAAAGCAATGAAGATAAATGTCACATAGAGAAACCTTGGGGAAAGGTCCAGGCAACAAAATCAAGGGCCTGTTGAGGGTACAAAGGGATGAGAAATTTAATTTCTTAAGAGAGCTCAGCCATGAAAACAAAACACAGTCTGCTTTCTTCTGGCCTACACAAATCTTTGTCTTTCTCCCTAAGTTTATACAGAGACTGACTTTGTCTGAGGAATTGGGATTTTGAAACAAACCCTCAGTGGCTCTGTCATGTCATATGGCAGCCATAGTTCATTCCTAGTGCTGTCCCTGGTATCCCTGTCTCCCCCTCACCTCCAGACCATTGGCCGGCTCTGCCAGGGTCACCTCCAACGTGAAACTCACGTCACTCAATTCTTTCCAGCTCCAGGACTGTCACCAGGCTCACACATGCTGCCTTCATCACTTGCTTGGGCGGTTTCCACAGCCTACAAACTGGTTTTCCCAGTTCTGTTGCCTCTCCAAGCCATTCTCTCTAAATTGCTCAGAATGATCTTTTTAAAAACGAATCATATTGTTGGAAAACAATTTGAGATTTGTCTAAACTCCCTAAGCAAACTCCACACTCCTTCAGCCCACAAGGTGCTGCCTGGTTGGGCCTCTGCCTTCCTCCCCATGGCCCTCCTGACCCTCTGTGACCGTTCAAGCCACACCGGCCTTTGCTCTATTTCTAGTCATGAGCATCTTCTCCCACCCTGGGCATTGCCGTTCCTGCTCTGCCACAGCCTTTTTACATGGCTGACTCTCTCAGATCCTTCAGTGTCAGCTCAAATATCACCTCCCTAGAGAGGACTTATGCAGCCCACCTGTCAAACTAGGTCACCCATGTTCCCCTCTGTTCACTATTCCTAACCCCAGTGCCAGCTGTTTGTAGAAGCTCGGAACACATTTGTCCAATAAACCAAAAATTGAATGAGGCAGGGAGGAGGGTAAGGGAGATGTCTACAGTGTAACCTAAAGGAATTAGCAATTTCCAGAATGCAAGAAAATTCCACCTCACTCCATTCTTCTACTTACACTTGGTGATCTATTCTGCGCTCCTTCAACATACATTCATTAGTGCTTGCTGTGTGCCAGGCACTCTCTGGGAGATAAAAACAAGACAGGCCCCCTGCCTCAAAGAATTTAGAATTTAGCGAGAGAAACTAACAACATAGACATAATCACCCAACAGGGGAAGTGAGTGCACAGTTAAAGGTAGGGAGCGATTACCAGCGTGCCCCAGGGGGAGACAAGTGTCTTTCTTTAGGGAAGATGAACAAGCAATTGGGGAAAGTGACATCTGAGTTAGGAGGAATTGCTCAGGTAGAGAAGATGATTCTGGACCCCAGAATAGGGTTATACAAAGGTTGTAGCCATGGCTGCATGTTCAAGAAACTGTGAGTCATGGTGTTTGGCTAGATACAAAAGAACACAGTGGAGCTGAGAACGTGGGCTGTGGCAGGAGTGCAAAGCCTCAATTTGGTTTGAATGCCGTAGAAACCAGCAAAAATCTAGGATTAGGACCTAAAGAGAACTGGGCTCAGAAAGCTAACTCCGGTGGCAGGGTGACTCCAGAGATAAATAATCTTGAAAATTCATCATTGCAATTATTTTTCATAGCTATTATTTGTGTTGCAGGTTACTATTGGGTTTGTCTCTGTCATTGCTTTGTTGGAAGGGTCTGGCCCTGTAGATGTTCAGCTCTACTGTGGGATATGAGGGATTCCCAAAGGTATTGTCTGACCCCAAGATTTGGCCTATTCAACCCCATCATTGTCCCCTTCCCACTCACCCTCCGTGGCCAATTCTCCCCAACACCCTGGGTTATTCTCTGAAATTAGCTCATAAGAGCCCCACGTACTATTTTATGTGTATAGTTTCATTTGGTCCTCACAAAAACCCTGTAAATTAGATAGCATCCGCAACTTACAGAAGGGAGAGGCCCTATAAACTGTGTCAGAGTTCACACCACTAGCTAGTGATGCCTTGGGCCTGCTGGAACGATAATAGAAATGGAATCTGGGTGTGAAGGGAACCCTAAGAATCCTGGACCAAGGAGGAAGTTGTCATGGTGAGAGAATGGGTGGTGCTGGGAGGCTCCGGATTTCTCCAGCGGACAAGGAACTGAAGATCCATTTATCCCTCCAACCCTAGAGGTTCTCAGACTTTAGTGTACCAGTTGTCACCCAGGGAGCTTGTAGAAAACGCTGGTTCCAAAGTCTCACCCCCAGATATTTTGACTCTGTAGGTCTGCAGTGAGGCCCAGGAAGCAACATGGTTACCAAGTTCCTCTGTGATGTTGATGCAGGGGCTCTGTGGACACACCGTCAATGCAGTAGCCTAAGCCCACAGTGAATGTGAATGGCTGGCTGCAGAGGGTCTACAAACAAGGAAACTGAGGCCCAGAGAAGTGATATGCTCGTGACCTCTGAGGCCTAGTGGCAGAGTCAGGCCTCCAACCAGCTCTCCTGACTCCCAGCAGGGTGCTTTCTTACCCAGCCCACTGGGGCCCTCAATACTCAGGCCCTCTCCTCACCAGTTTGCATTTTGAGTAGGAGCCCAAGATGCCAGTTCTTTAATGAGGTTGTCCAACTACAATTTATGAGGCCCAAAGCCCTCAGCAAGACTGGCCTCTGCCAGGCTTAATTTACACAGTCCGCAGGCCTTCCAACACCCCCATTAACATCAGCATGGTGGCGGCAACTATTAGTCTGTGCACACTATTTGACCACATCCTTATCATGTCACCATCCATTTTCACGTCTCTGGGCTTATTTACCCTTGAGCACTAGATTCTCCTTGTCCTGGAAAACATGAAGTTTCCACCAGCGGGTAGGAGCTTTGTTCCACCCCTGGGCTCCAGCTCCAGCCCTGCTCCTGACCTCCCCGCCCTCTGGAAGCCAGCCTCCTCCCCACACATCATCTCCCCTTCTCTTTAATTTAAAAACAAGACCCCCTTCTCGCTGACACAGCACTCAATTTTTCGCCCTTTAATGAGTGACATCGGTTAGGCAAGAGCAAGCAGGTGGGAGATGGCCCAAAAGCTGATACAAATGTGCCTTTTTTAATGCCACATAAATCACCTTAATTAAAAATTAATTAAGCGCCCTAAAATTTGACATTCATTTAAAAAAGAAATTTGAGTTAGGAGAGTTGTGTCCACGGCATCAAATCTCCAAGACGTAACTGAAGGAGGTGAGCATGTATGGGTGTCTGTTCTGAATGCACAATTAGGGAAAAGGAGTCATTCCCAGGGAGCGAACTCACTAAGTCCCCTATGGTGCAGAAGATGAACTCATGTACCTGACCTGGGGCACACATGTCTCTCGTGCAAATCTGAACTTGTTTCTACTACATCCACAGAGGAGATAAATGGGCAAACGTGGCATTCTGTTTGCTGATTCAGGAGAGATGTTCCAGGGTGCAGGTGACAGATGACTGAGACAGGAAAAGCCAACATGAGGCAACCAAGGGAAGATTGCTGGGCAAGTGAGTGGCTCAGTAAAGATGCCTACCCAGCAGGGCATCAGGCTTCAGGGGAGAGGCATTAAGTGGTGAACATTGATAAAGATGGCACCAACTATATCAAATCAACCTTTGCCAGAGAGCCACCAACAACCATTGCTAGAACCCCAGAATCAGGATGTCAAATATGGAAGGGGTCTTGGAGGTTGGATTTGAAGTTACACTCTCACTGTACCAAGGGGGCGCTGGAGAACCATGGAGGTAAAGGATCCACCTGAGACACGCAGATGCTCAGGGGCAGATCCTCCAGCCTTCCAAGGTAGTGGTTCTCAACCCTATGCCTTTGACAATCACCCGGGAAGCTTCTAAAATCACCGGGGCCAAGGGACCCTCCTCCAGAGAGACTGATTTCACTGATTCAGATGGGGCCTGAACATCAACAGTATTTCTAACTTCCCAAGTGACTCCCATGGGCAGTTAGGGAGCTGCTCCAGAAGGTAATGGAATCTGAGTCCTTGGAGAGTGATTCCACCTGGGATCGTGTGACCCAGTTCTGGGCACTTCCCCTGTGATTTACTAGCTGTGAGACTTCAGGCAAAGCACCTAGCAAGTAACCAGTTGCATTTTGTTGTACCTTACTGATTAAAAAGAATTTCTCTCTACATTGTTTAATCTCTCAAATCCTCATTCTTTTGATTAATCAGATGGGGATAATAATAAATGTTCTGCCAGTTGTTTATGAGGTTCAAACAAAGAAGGATTAGGAAAGCACATGGCAAGTTGTTAAAATGCTATAGAAGGGTAGGGAATGGTAGACAATTTACTACCTCCAGTGCCTTTGATGTCATTCTGGAAAGAACTGCCTTTCCAAAGGTAATAAATACATTCCCAGAAAATAAGACCCTTATTAATCAAAAATCCTTAAGCACCAACTCTCCCCAGAGTGACTTGATCTCAGCTCTCCATAATCTTTCTGTGATTACGACATTGGTGTTTCAGTGGTTCCCAGGAATCACTGACACCGTGGCCGGAAGTGGTCATGAAGTGCCATCAGGAAGCTCCTTCCTTACTGCTCTGGAGCAGGCTGTGACCATCCAGGCCCTCGGGCTACCTACTCCACTAGTTGGAACAACCATTTCACAGCCACAGAGGGGATGCTGTTAGGAAACTCGGGCCCTTGATTAAAACCATTCACCAAGGGTACTTTCCTCCTTGGAATTTATGGGCCCCATAAAGAAAAGAACTTGGGAAGACAGAGCGGTTGTTTCCTGTTGCGCCTCATTAGTTTTGAGTTTGGGCTGGCAGTAGAGATCAGAGTACCAGGCGCCCATCTAATTGAATCTCTCACAGGCATAAAGTTCCCCATGGTACAGAGGAGGAAGCTATCAGGGAGCCTGGAAGCCTCCAGCCAGGGAAGGGAGATTGGAGGAGTCGATAGAAGCAGGGCTGAAGCAGACAGTTCTCTGGGCTGCGGCTGTGCAGCCGAGAGTTCCTGGGGATAAACTCGGGGGCATCTAGAGGGTGGAAGCAGAACTCCCTTCCAGCTACTGGACCCCTCCTTTGTGGAGGCTTATGTTTGAAGGGGAGGGATATTGACTTCCTGTCCTTCTGAACTCCCTGTCACTGCTCCTGATGACACCCATCGCCCAGGGGGGTGTCCACAGTACAAAGGATAGAAAACAAGGTTTCCAATCTCTTGGCAAGCCATGCAAGCACTTGGAATCTTCATATTGTCAACTATAAAATGAACATAGTAATACCTGCCCCAGAAAATACATAGTTTCAGTTCAACTTCCAAACTTTGGGATGGGAAGATCTCTGTAGAGGGCACTGTTGGGAACTCATGTAGATAAGACTTCCCTTCAAGTCACAGTTTGCTGAGAAAGACAGGCATACAAACAGCTAGGTATCACATCAGGCAGAATGCCAGCCACATTCAGGGGCACCTGGGTTTCTCAGTCAGTTAAGCATCCATCCAACTCTTATTTCAGCTCAGGTCATGATCTCACAGTTTGTGGGTTCAAGCTCTGCATCCAGCTCTGTGCTGATGGTGCAGAGCCTAACTGGGATTCTCTATCTCTCTCTCCCTCTCTGTTCTCCCTCTTCCTCTCTCTCTCTCAACATAAATGAATAAATAAACTTAATAAAATTTTAAAAAAAGAATGTCCTCCATGTTCAAGCAAGAAGTGGTGTGCCATAGAAGCCCAAGTGAAAGGACAGTTCATGGAAGGGGGAGAAGGGGACAATCCATGAAAGTGTCACACATGAGCCAGGAATATCTAGATCCCCATTGCTGAAAGATGGTGAGTTGGCAGAAGATGTTCCCAGATGCCAGGGCAGCCTTAGCAACGGCAGGACAACCCAAAGACTACCAAGGGTGACCCACTCACTGCCTACCATGTGGAAGAAAGCCTGGAAGCCTAAAAGGCAAAGAAGCAACCACCAAGGAAGATACGGATAGTTCTGGATTATGTCCAAGTTTACAACTCCTGCATATCAAGGTGCATTATAAACAGAGCAAAAATACACACGGAATACTGGGGGAAAATTGTCAAACATATAACCAATTGTTTCACATCCTTATTAATAATCTCATACAGGGGCGCCTGGGTGGCTCAGTCGGTTAAGCGTCCGACTTCAGCTCAGGTCATGATCTCACAGTCTGTGGGTTCAAGCCCCACGTCGGGCTCTGTGCTGTCAGTTCAGAGCCTGGAGTCTGCTTCAGATTCTGTGTCTCCCTCTCTCTCTCTGCCCCTCCCCCACTCACACTCTGTCTCTATCAAAAAATGAATAAACGTTAAAAAATACTTTTAATAAAAAAATAATAGTCTCATACACATTGGGGCACCTTAGTGGCTCAGTCGGTTAAGTGTCTCTTAATTTTGCTCAGGTTACGATCTTGTGGTTTGTAAGTTCAAGCCCCACATCAGGCTCTGCACTGACAGTGCAGAACCTGCTTGGGATTCTCTCTATCCCTCTCTTTCTGCCCTTCCCTTGCTCAAGCTCTCTGTCTCTCAAAATAAATAAACTTAAAAAAAAAAATCTCTTACACTTCAACAGGAAAACATAAAGAACCTAACAGATAAATTGGCAAAAGGAAGTGAGCAAGTCCACTGAGAGTAAAATAAAGCTAGTAACATGTGGAATAATATCCAGCTCACTAACTATCAAAGAAATACAAATAAAACAGCAGGGAAATACTTTGAGTTAAAAATAAAAGCCATGCTAATATTCAGGGTTGGCCAGGATATAGTAAGAGGGGCGTGCGTGTGTGAACACAGCTGGTGAGAGTGTAAATTGGATTAACTTCTAGAAAGCAATTTGGCAATATGTATCAAGGGCCTTTAAAATGTTTATACTCTTTGATTCAGTAATTCCACTTCTGGGAATCTATCCTATGAAAATAATCTGAAATGCGGGCAAAGGTTTATGCTCAAAGATATTCTTCAAAGTGTTATTATAAACAGTCTAACAATCCAGTCATTGAATAACGTTTATATAAATGATGGTACATATCACACAGGACTGTAGTCATTAAAAAGTCTTCTTATGGGGAATTTTAAACCCTGAGAAAACCTTGTGATATAACCCTCATTATCTTAAGGCATGTATACGTATGACACAACTATATGCACTTTGAAAGCATAGGCCAAAAACAAATGTTAAAAATGATGGCATCTGGGTAGTGGAATTCTGAGCATTGTTTTTGTTTATTTTTACCCTGGTTTCAAACTCTAAACAATAGGCATATGTTTTTTGAATGAAGGAATGTAAAAGAAAGTATGAGACCTATTCAGGGATTGACAAGTAACTGGCATGTGAAACATGCGTGTGTTCATGAAAACACACAACGAAAAGCAAGGCCTGATCATAAGGTGGGAATAAAACATGACACAATTTTCATTTGCTCCATACGTTTTTTTTTTTAATTTTGCTTATGTTTCCTGTGGTAGTTCTGAGAGTGAGGGTAATAAGGTCCTAATTATTTAATGGTCACATATAGGGCATAAGAAGAAAATGTTTGGGAAACTAGAAATCAACAAGCAAAGACGAAGAATTTTTCCTGTCATCCTAAAAAGTCTTTGCCCTGAAGGAGGGGCAGAGTAGACAGGCATGTCACCAGCAGGCGGGGCCCACCAGCTACAGTGGACACACCGGTCTGCTTTCAGGAGTAGCACCCAGCTGGAGGCCATTTGCCGGCCACCACCCCTCACCTTCACTTAACTGGGAACTACCCCCTATGAAATGGAAACAACAGAGCTGCCCTGTCCCAGCAGCTGTAAGGTTAGTGCACAGGCAGGTCAAGTGCCCGGTGCTGTCCTTAGCAGGAAGCAGGTATGCCACATATGATGGCAGGTGCCTTGCTATGTGTTCTTGTTTCCTGGGACAAAGTCCACAGCCACCCCCAGCAAAATCCCCTCCAGTCAAAGCTTCAGGGAGGACACCCCTCCTCCAGGTCTGCCAGGGGAGAGAGAAACTGCACTTTCTGGGGACCAGCACCAGTCTCCTAGAAGCACTGTGTTTCTCAGCTTCCAAGATGACAAGCCTGACAAGTGGAAAATTCATACGCAGAATTAAGGCTATAAAATGAATTTGGCACCTTACCTTTGAAAATGAGCATTGTGTCTCCTGTCATTCCCTTTTTATTTTGATCCCACTGTTGAGTTTTGGGAACTGGGGTGGGGAGACTTTCCATTGCACAACCCCTGCGGTTGGAATTAGTAAGGGATTTGGTGGACACATTGTCTTAGGCTGTCTTGTGGCACAGGGATGGATAGTGGGGGCGTTTCTCCTGTGTGGGGAGGAAAGGCAGAGAATGTCTAGTCCAGAGAACCACAGGTCACAGAACAAGCTATGGAACAGAGGAGTTGATCTAAAGCCATGCATGCTGGGCCTCAGCTGACTTAGCCAGTGACTGGAGCTGGAGTATTAAAGCCAGTGGGTATTAGCTTCCTGTGGCTGCTGTAACAAACCACCACATTAAAATAACACCCTTTTATTCTCTATGGGCAGAAGTCTGACATCAGTTTCACTGGGCTAACATCAGCTTAGTGGCAGTGCCAGCTCCTTCTGGATTCTCTCAGGAAGAATAGGTTGTCTCGCCTTTTCCTGCTTCTGGAAGCCGCCTGCCTTCCCTGGCATGTGACCCATTCTTCACGCTTCTCCAGACTCGCTTCCATGATCACATCTTTTGCTTCTTTCTTTGACTTTCTTGCCGCTTCCTTTTAAGACCCCTTGTGATCATACCTGGATAATCCAGATAATTTCCCCGTCTAGAGAACCTTAACTTAATCCCCATTTTACCACATAAAGGAACATATTCCAGGTTTGGGGGGATTAGGATATGACTATTGGGGGGGGCGTGTCATTTTTCAGCTTACTGCAGGCAGGGTAACCTAATGTGCATGGTTTTCACGAATCCTTGCAGGGGCCAGGCACTGGCTAGGGCTGGAGGGGGGACAGCACACAGATGCTCAAACAACTTAATGAAGAAGATGGGACCACACACACATGCTCTAGGGCCACGTTGCATGGAACGAATATCAAATGAGGCTCGAGCACAGGTTTGTGCAGATAGACAGTGAGAAGTGAGACAGGAAAGGAAATTGGGGCCCAGAGCACAGAGGACCTTGCAGAGCAGGGAAAAAAGTTTGGATGTGATCCCCTGAAGGAAGTAGGGCCTGTGTTTTCCATGCCCACAGTTACACAGAACACCAAGCCAGGCTGGAGGCCCATCTGAGAATGTTGGTAGCCATGTGTCAACCACTGACAAATTAAGCCTTGACTGGCCTATGAGATGGAGAGAGCAGCTTTGCAGTCTGACAGGCTGCGTCCGCACCCCACTTACCAGCTTTAGGGAAGTCACTCAGCTGCCCTGACTCAGTTTTCCCACTTAGGAAATGGGTACTGTGAAGACATACCTAGCTTCTTCACAGAGCCAGATGTGCTGAGTCAGTACAGAGATGATTCTAGATGTAAACAGGCTGGACTTTATGTAAGTTTCAGTTGCAACTGAAATGAACCAGAAAATCATGGAATTTTAGATTTTTTTTTAATGTTTATTTATTTTTGAGACAGAGAGAGACAGAGTGCAAGTGGGGGAGGGGCAGAGAGAGAGGGAGACACAGAATCTGAAACAGGCTCCAGGCTCTGAGCTGTCAGCACAGAGCCCGACGCGGGGCTCGAACCCACGAACCTTGAGATCATGACCTGAGCCGAAGTCGGCCGCTTAACCGACTGAGCCACCCAGGCGCTCCGGAATTTTAGATATTAACGATGAGCTAACCTGGAGAGTACCACATCACAATCAGCTGGGAGGTTGCACTGAAATGAAATTTAACAAAGGGGAGTCTAAGCTCACAACCAGGGTTGGAGAAACATCCCCCCCTCCCCGTATATGAAGCTCAGAGAGGCTGTGGAACCCAGCCAAGTGGGAATCCTGGTCACCCTCACCCCCACCCAGCTGAGCATTGAGGCGGGTGGGATGGGGGTGGGAAGACTGCTGAGGCACCAGCTGCCATGCGGAAGGAGCTAGAAAAGACGACAGAGTGCAAGGCCACTGGACTTGGGGGATCGGCCCGGGTGGGCCCTGCCTGCTCATCTCCACGGGAGCCAAAGGCTGCCCCCATCCCCCCAAACCAAGAGCTCCCTGGCAGGAGGCACACTCAGAAAAACAAGCCAGGCCCTTGCTCGGCGGTCTCCAGGTAAAGTTCCCCATTTAGCAGGGCAGGCCGGTCCAGGCCAACTTAAGCCTGGTTCTCTGGGGTCACAGGTTAATTCATTATTATAACCCATTGTTCTTGACACAGAAACAAATAGCTGCTAACAGGTTCATTATAAATGGCTCCTTCTCTCTTCTGCCACTGGATAATATGATTTATATGAGATTTATGATTTATATAAAAATTTCAGAATGGACCTTAGAAATATCATCAAAATCCCTCCTTTTATAGATGGGGAGACAGAAGGCCAGACAGAGGAGAGATAGGTTCAGCATCACACAGCTGGTCCAACAACAGAAAGTGCTGTATGTTTCTAGAACCACTCCAGTCAAGAACTGTGGGAGATACACTGGACCAGATATGCCCCAAACCTGACCTCGTGGGTATAGCTGTATGTGTGCAGATGAGACTACAGGCTCTCCACCAGGCACACTGAAGCCAGGGGTGGAGGACCCCAGAGTGCTGGGGGGATGTGGACCTACCTAGGCCCACTCTGCTATTCACCATCACTAGAAAGTGGGGGTTTAGGACAGGGTGTTAGGGCTTTGCCTTCCTCTTGGCCTCCTGGTGTTGGTTGGCCCTGCGTGTAGCCAGATCGGGCGTGTCAGCCAGACCTTGGGATGTGAAAGGCAGGGCAGAGTGATGCTGTCCCTGAGCCTTCCCACAGCGCCACCCGAACTGATCAGGGGCATGTGTCTCTGTGTGCTCTCCAGGTACATCCCCGGGCTCCAAGATGGCCTTGCAGAGTTCCTTCACCTGCTGGAATGGGACAGTCCTCCAGCTCGGGCAGGCCTGCGACTTCCACCGGGACTGCACCCAGGGAGAAGACGAGGGCCAGCTGTGCAGTGAGTAGATGGGGCTGCCCCCCACCCCAGCCCAGCCCGCACCTACACCCCCCTGCCCCCATCACCTCGGGCACGAGAACTTAGACACCCTCCCTTACACCCAGTGCTACCTGTGTGCCGTCAGTGACGACTTCCAAAAGCTACACAGTCTCCAAGAGACAGAGCTAAGATCTGCATCTAGAAACAGGAGCACAGAATTTAAGAACCAAACAAGATCGTGTAGTTCATGCTGTCAGCATCCTAGTGGCACAGAGAAGGTGTGCAGGATAAAGCCTAACTCAGGAACATGAGCACCCTGTGCCCAGACTCCCCTCCCTTTTCAGGCCTTATCTTCCACCACCCACCTAGCCCTCCAATCCTCCTGGTCTTCCGTGTGCCTCAGCGCCTGCTGGATCAGACCCCTTCCCCACTCCAGCACACCTCCATGGCTTTGCTCGTGCGGTACCCCTGGCCAGAGTGCCCCTTCCTCCTTGGGTCACCTCCAGAGTCAGTCCTTCTGGGAAGCCTCCTCTAATGCCTCCCACAAGTACCATGCCAACAAATACAGCTGGCTTTTCCTCTCGACTCCCTCCATTGGTGTATCCATCCATCCACTGCGTGTCCATTCTTTTTTATTAACAGCTTTTTAGAAATACAATTCATATACCATACAACTCACCCACTTCAATTGGACACATAAGTGTTTTTTAGTATAGTCCCAAGGCTGTGCAACCATCACCACAATCTAATTTTAGAACATTTTTATCACTTCAAAGGTAACCCCTAGCAATCTTTCCTCATTTCCCTCCAATCTCCCCTCCCCTACTCCCCCCCCCCCCCAGGGGCCGTTAGCCCTAAGCAACCCCTAATCTACTTTCTGTTTCTACAGATTTGCCTATTCTGGGCATTTCATATAAATGGAATCATACAATATGTATTCTTTGTGATTAACTTCTTTCACTTGGCATAATGTTTTCAAGGCCCATTCTTGTTGTGTCGTGTAAGGATCTCATTCCTTTTTACTGCCAAGTACTATTTCATTGTATGTCTATTAGCACATTTTGTTCATCTATTCATCGGTTGATGGGTATTTTGGTTGTTTCTACTTTCTGGCTGTTGTGAATTATGCTGCTTTGAACATTCCTGTACAAATTTTTATATAGACCGATGTTTTCTTTCCTCTTGGGTACATGCCTAGGAGTAAATTGCGGGGTCAACTCTGTATTTAACATTTTTTTAAGTTTATTTATTTATTTTGAGAGAGAGAGAGAGAGAGAGAGAGAGTAGGGGAGGGAGAGAGAGAGAGAGACAATATCCCAAGCAGGCTTTGCACTGTCAGCCCAGAGCCCAGTGCAAGGCTTGAACTCAACGAATCATGAAGTCATGACCTGAGCCGAAATCAAGAGTCAGACGCTTAGCTGACTGAACCACTTGGGTACCCCTGTATTTAACATTTAAAAGAACTTCCAGGCTGTTTTCCAAGGTAGCTACACCATGTGACATTCCGCCAGTAATGTATAAAGTTTCTAATTTCTCTACATCCTCATCGACACTTATTACAATCTGTCTTTTCATTTCTGCCATGCTAGTGGGTGTGTACCTATTCCATTTCCTGGAGGTGGTTTCCACATCTCTCTCCCTCACCATGGGCAGATTGGATCTGTTTCTCTTCCCCATACCAGTATCTCCTGGCACAGCATAGGTGGTCACTATTTGTTGATTCAAATGACTAAATGAGTCAGGACACTTGGTTTCCATGGACCAAAACCAACTGCTGAGATTTCACTGATAGCTGGGGGCAGAGTTAGACTCCCAGCCCAGTGCTCATTCCACCCGAATCCGGTGTTCTCGGCAGCTGCCTGGTTACAAGTATACACTCGAGAGGTTTTTACATTTATGCCAGGGAAAGCACAAACACTTATCAAACACATATATTGTGAGCTACAAAATGTACTAGAGCCCACAGCAGGGATGAATAACAGGCACCTGTCTTTAGATTGCTGAAAATCCAGCACAGGGGAAAGGACCGAAGCCACAGAGTTGCAGTAGGGAAAGGATGTGGCACATGCGTGCCTGGGGTACTCTGGGGCCCAGACACAGGAGCAAATGCCTCGCCCCTCAGATGCACTGGCCCTAAGACATTGTGGCCTGCAAAATAGCTTTAAAAAGTTAACAGTATCCCCCATATCATCTGCAGGACAGGTTTTCCCTTGGGGGAGAAAAGGTTTTATTTATTCTCTTTTAAATGAAGCAATAAAGAAAATCCATTTTTCAATTTGAAAAACTTCCTTTTTAGATAAAACTTCCCAGTGAAGTTTTCCAATAATGATGGAATTGTGATTGTTTAGATAGAACTCAGTAAAGACTTACAGGTAAGCCCTTTGTTTATCCCACACTGTTCCTGGCCTTTCTTCACAAAGCTCTCACTCGACATGTGGACCAAAATGAAGCCAGCCCACCCATGTTGTCCTGGGCAGGGGTCTGCGTGTGTCTCTCTAGTTACTGGTCTCTGCAGTGTTTCCAGCAGTGCATCTGAGCTGTGTGATTTTGCTTTTGCCTTTTTAAAGTTTTTTGATTCCCACTTCCCAGCTGGGACACAGGTCAGGCCAGCCATGCCCTGGTTTACAATTGGGAAAATGAAAGCACAGAGAAGGTAATTGATTTGTTCAGGGTCACACAGCATGTCAGGAACAGAGCCATGATTAGAGTGATGAGCCTGTGGGATCCAGCCCATTACTGTAGGCTCAGGGCATTCTCTTACCATTCTAGGGCTGCTGTTAATGGATTTCCAAGGCCAACTCCAAGCTTGAGGACAGCCTGGCTCCAGAATGGAGGGCAGGTTCCTGAGGCCCAAAGACCTTTCCAGCCACACTTGAAAAGCTGCTCTGACCAGCTCTCAGAATGACAGTTCCACCCTGGAGAAACCCCTACTGAGTTCTTTGCTACAGAAATCAGTTGCTAGGAAGAGAAGTTCAATTCAGAAGGAGGGTTATTTCGATCTTTTTGCCACTCTGATCTTGGCAGTACTCTTAGCAAATATTCTTTCCTTTCTGGTGTGTCCCATTTTGTCTGGCGTTTTTGCAGTTTTCCCCATCACATTGACCAGTGTTGATTCTAGAAAACATCCCCATGAAGATGAAGAAGATGAAGAAGAAGGAGGAGGAGGAGGAGGAGGAGATGAACACTTATTGAGCATTTACTGGGTGCCAGATACTTTTCATGTATGAATTTATTTCGTCCTCAGAACAATCCTATGAGATGCTACTATACCCTTCTTAGAGATGAGGAAGCTAAAGTCCATGAAGCTGTTAGCCAGCGTGAACCACTGCAAGCCAGACTCATTTGTTATCTGAGTTTCCAGTGGTTGATTATGCAAGCCCAACACTAGCTACGTATCTACCCAGGAAAAAAAGGAGGAAGGGAAAAAGGGAAGGTCCAGGGCTCTGCCACCTTTCTAAGTGGGGGAGAGGGGGCCTCAGATCATTTATCTTCACCCTCTGGGCTTATTTCCTCGCTGTAATATGACTTGGAACATGACACCCAATGATGTCTTGATGTTTGTGATGCATTTAGGACCTCATCCTTACCAGGTAGTCTGGAACCTGTTAGAATGTCTTCTCTGGGAAGCTGGTCACCCAAGCCTTGCTGGGAATGTCCAGTTCTAAGGAACCTGCATGAGGGTCATGAATCTCTAGCCAATGCAGTCAACTATGCCCTGCCATGGCTGGAATTTGGGGGGAGTGGGGGGAGTAGGTTGTATGCCATCAACCCCAGCCTCAACTCCCCACACTTGCTCCAGAAGGAAGTCCACACACAGCTTCATTCAGATTATTACACTCAACCTTGAGCAACATTTCAAGCCAGGATAAGTGGGAGACCTGACATGGAGGTGGCAGTGCCTTGCCCTTCTGCATCCACTCATGAATGTGTCCATTCACACCACATCCTTCAAACCACAAACACATGCCATCCTCCTTCCTGCTTTCCAGTTAAGCATTGCTGATCCAAGTGAGATATCCCAGAACACTGGAACCCATAAAAGGGTGTGTTGAGGGTTCCCTGTGTGTCAAACAACGGCTTCAGTGGTGTGGCATGCCCCAGAAAAAGGTCAGGTGTCTCCACTTTGTCCCCTGATAGGTCATTGACTCACTTCCCCTTCACGTAACCAATAATCTCATCTGTTTGGTGGGGATTCTCTTCCTGACAGGCAAAAGCAATTTCTCAAAGTTTATTTCTTTATTGTAAAATAAAACACGTTGTTTGTAAAATATTTGGAAAAACTGGAAAAGTACACAGGAGAAAATAACTACTGCCTGTAATCCTCCCTCTCAGACATTCAGAGATAACCATAATATGATGATGTATTTCTTCTAGCATTTTTTCCCATGACTCTATATTTTCATGGAAATGTATAACACATATTTATCAAAAATGTTAACAGAGCTGTCATGCAGGAAGGAAAAGAAGTAGTGTCATTTGGCCTGGAGTTTACACTTGGCAGCTTCCTGTAACTTCTGCTGAGGCCACATCTTCGTGACCCTACCAATTTGTCTCTCTTACAATGGAATCAGGTGTCATAATTGCCAAATGTTGCGGGATTGATTGATTGACCCCCACATAGCCTGACTTGGCCATTCAGCCAGTGAAGTAAGAGGATCAGATAGGGCAGTGCTTCTCAGCCACCAAGGTGCCTAGGAACCATCTGGAAGACATTAAAAATGCAGATTTTGACTCAGTAGGTGGTGATGGAGGTGGTGGACCTGAGATTGCGCACTTCTAACAGTTTCACCGGTGATGCTGGTGTGGCTGGTCCTTCAGCCACATTTTGAATAGTGAAGGGTTAGATGCCTGAATCCACTCCCCTTGTATTCAGCAAATAAGTATGTCAGTCCTACAGCACGGCAAGTGCTGAGTAGGTGCTTGGGGTGAATGAGAGGAGAAAGGCATCATCAAAGGAGTTGAAACCATCGGACTCAAATCTCTGTGCCAACATTGTGCTCAGCCACTGGCCCTGACAGCAGTGTCCCAAACCTGGCCTAATCCATCAAGGGTTCTGATGTCCCCCACCCCACCAGCTTCCTTGGGAGGGGCTTCTCCCTGAGCACACACCTGCTGTGCTGGCAAGTGGCAGTAACCCTCTCCTCCTGCACCCCATCCCACTCTGCAAGGTTTTCAGGATCACATAAATTGTCCACCGACCCAACTATTTTGTCTAATTCCTCTTTATTCAATCAGCCATAAAGAAAGCGGCTTCCAATCCCAGCTCACCCTGGATCCTGTGCAAAGCTAGGACAAGGGTGGGCTTCCAGAAGGTGGAGAGTGCCAATGGCTTTCCTCATTCCTGTTCAGATGGAAGGCATAGGCAGAGCTACCATGGGCATTTCTAGAGAGGCAGCTGAGGGACCTGTCTCTGCCCACAGGGCAGTGTTGGCTATGTCAGTTCATCCTCTGACAAGGTCCCCTGAGCCAGGAGTGAACAATGACTAGTAATGCCACCACCACTCTGTATTTGCTCAACTCTGTTTACAAAATTCCACACTCTGCCTTATTTTACCCTCAAAACAGCCCTGTGAAATAGACACTACTATTACCCTATTTTACAGATGAGGGAGCTAAGTGTTTGAGGAAAAGAAGTGCCTTGCCTAGAGTCACCAGCGGAAAGCAGCAGGTTAGGGGTAGAACCAGGGATCCAGATCCCAGGACCATTGAGGTATCAACATCCATAGTTGGGCTGACTTCTCTGTCTCTGCCTTCTAAAAGGGGAAGGAGGGAGTGATAAGCTGTAAAAGGCTTCAGCCCAGCTCCTCCTTCTACCAGGAGCCATTGCCTGCTAGAATCTTCCATCATGGTTCCTGGTTGAAAGCACACTTGTAAAGGACGCTTCATGGAAGGTCACTTCCAGCTACCAGTTAGTTTTTGCAAAAGAAGTGGATGTGGGGTCCCTTGAGGGGGCATAAAAAATAAAACAGAAAGATCTCCTTAGCTTTTGGATTTTTAATCAGAGGAACATGCGGGGCTTGGGGGAAAATGATTTCTTCAGGGGGGTATAAATGGGAAGAGATGCTCAAAGTCAGTGACAGCCGGTTTTAATTTATAATTCTGCCTCTGTGTGAAATGCACAGAGAATCAGGGGGAAATGAGTAATAATTCACTAAGGTGCTGTCACAGCCAGGAAGCGTTAGGGCCCTCTTTGTCAGCCTGCCATTGCCGGGAAGGCTGAGACAGAGGAAGGACACAGAGAGCAGTGAGTCCAGCTAGAGCGCCTTTCCTCCTGCTCAGAGACTTAGCCCTGCTGCTTCTCCCCAGCCTGGCCTGGGGCCGTTGGTGCTATCGGAATAGCCTGGAATGGCCCACCAGCTCCTCGGGGCTGGGTGCCTTCCCTGCAGCCATTCTCTGAGCAAGCTGCAGAATGTGAGCTCTCTCTGACCCTCTTCTCCTTTCTTCCTCTTTCTGAGGGCACCTGGGAAATATTTGGTCATAAAGCTGACTGTGGCCTTTTCAATGGGACCTGAGGTCAGCTTGATATAGAGAAAAGGGTAACAGGGCCCTTTATGCTGAGCCAACAGATGATATAAAAAGGCCCCATGGCTGGCATTGCTTAGTTGGGATAAGGTAGGTTAGAGCAGTAATAAGCCATTCCTAAATTTCAGGGGCTAACATAACATTGACAGTACCTATGCACCAAAGCGGGGTGCTCCACAGGATCTCTCGGGGCCCCAGGCCCCACCGTCTGACAGCAGTGGTCTCAGGGATGGGAATGACCCTTGGCCACCTGAGCAGGGAGAGAGAGACCAAAGAATTGCACAGGGGCTCTCCACAGCCTCCATCCAGAAGAGACACACATCACTTCTGCTCACATTCCATGGGCTAGAGCTATTCATGTGGCTTCCCTTAACTGGAAGGGGGATGGGGAAGAAAGGGAAAGAAATAGAAAATTTGAGCAATATGTGTCTCTGCAGACGGGGGTGACTTGAAGGACGCAACCAACTCCCACCAACTCTACCCCTGCCACCATCACATTCTTGTCATTGTGTCTGCCATCAGAAATCTATTCCAGTGCCTTCTCCTGGGGTAACATTCGTGCTCGATCAGAATAAGGAGCACAGATTCAGAAGCAGATCTTAGGGCTAGAGCCAGGGATCCTGTGTTACCTGCTGGCTGTGTGACCTTGGTCAGATTGTTTAACATTCCTGAGCTCTCCTCTCTCACATATAAAACTGGTTTATCCCCATGCTGCCACACTATTGTTTTTTTTTACTGCTATTTTATTTTCTGAAGATCAGAAAAATTGTGAACCTTCACGTGTACCAGTTAAGGACTGGGGCTTCTTTTCATTGTCATCAGTATCATTAGAATCAAGGGTCCAGCTAAGGAGCTGTTGTTGATAAGGATACTTTGGTCATGCCTGACTCATCTTACTTGACATTGGCATATATTGCTTTTAGCCTTCCTGGAAATGACCATATCCCTGTGCTCTTGTTGCAGGTAAACTCCCTGCTGGGTTTTACTGCAACTTCGAAGATGGCTTCTGTGGCTGGACCCAGGGCACGCTCGCACCCCACACCTCCCAGTGGCAGGTCAGGACCCTGAAGGATGCCCGGGTCCAGGACCACCAAGGTACTGCTGCTCTTTTCCCTTCCCCCTGGTGCCCATCTGGCCAGACAAGAGATTTAGGGCACCAACCCAGAGAAGCTGGAGCTCCCCACCCCTGCAGGGTGACCTCCCCACCCCAGCGCAGGTGACTGCCCAAAGCTTGCCTTGAGGTGTTCACACACAGTTCCCTCTTCAGACTTCCCAGGCTTCAGAATGATTAAATCAGGACAAGGTAGTCTCCCCTTTTGTTCCCTAAGATGAGAATCTGGATGAAGGATTAGCTAAAAGATAAGAAGAATAGTGGCAACAATAGTAATAATCCATTCATTCAACAAGTGTTTGTTGAGGACCTACTATGTGTCTGGCGCATAACTCACTGAGAAGTAAGGAAAACTATAGCTGTCTATGGGGAGGCTGAGGCACAGGGAGGCTTTATGTCATTGGGCCCAGGGTTGTGCCCTGAGAATCTTGCCCCACATCTGATCCGTTCCCTGGAGCCCAGCTTCCTCAGCCATACCCACCATCCTTGCCCAGCTCAAGCTGGCAACTCTCACACTCCCAGTGCCAGAGCCTCTCCTCCCCCTGCCTCTGCTTGGCTTCCAGAAGGGCAGAGACCTCCACACATCCAAGAGATGGCCACCCACACCTAGGTGAGCTGACTCCACACCTGGAGACACAGCTGGGTCATGGAACAAGGGAAGGCCTGTGAGGCCAACACAGCTCCCAAGTTCAGGCTGCTGGAGAAGCCAGACTACCTGACCATGGGCCCAGCCTTGGGCTGTACCCAGTACTAGGCCTGAGCAGGTCCTGAGGCCCACCTCTCTACAGGATAGAGCTGGGCTTAGAGGCGGGGGCTCTCTCTCTCCTTCCCTCCCCTGCATTTGTCTGCTCTTTGTGGAGCTATAGTCCCTTGTACCATATCCCTCTCTCCAAGCAAAGATCATACATCCTATGGATCCCTTTAAGAATTAATAATGATGATGATGATGATTAAGGTGTGAGAGAGAACCATGTCCTGATCAACCACTGGGGATCCCAGAGCCTGTGCAGTCCTATCCTGGCTAACTGCTCCTGAAAGAGCTGGCTTTGACTGTGAGGAAGCAGGCTGAGTTACCACAGCCCCAGGAGAGTTCTGCAGGCCCCTCAGCAGAGAGAAGGCCCCTGGAGCTCCCGTTTCTCCTCCTGATCCCACACTGTATCATCCTCAGCACCTTACTGAGGAGCAGAGAACAGACACAGAGCTCGAAGTCAGACATGATCGTCATGTTTCTGCTGTTTGGAAGCCCCCAACAGCACCCATAGCAAATATGCATCCAACCCTGGCTCAGTAGCTCTAGGGACTGGGCTTTCACTGTCTCCTAAAGCAGTCCTTCTGTCAAAGACCAGCGTTCCTTTCCTGGAGAGAAGCTCCACCACTCTGTAAATTCTACCCATGGATCATACTTTCTGTCTCCTGGAGCCCCACAGAACTCAACTACTCTCTGTCTCACCAAAGCAGCTCTTCAGATATTTGAAGGCAATAGCTGCTACCCACCCACCACAGGAGACTCTTTCCCTAGTCACAGATTCTTCCTCAAGGATGGGCCATATGCCCTCTAGGATTGCTGGCTGGTCTTGGTTACTCTGCTCTGGACCCACTTGAATTTGTTACTTGGTAGTAATCCAATATCAGACTTTGCTAAGAAAGAACAGCAGAACTGAATGAGTAAAGTCCTTTACAGGGTTCTGTGACACCTGTGAAAGGCTGGGGGGAGTGCTCTGGCTCCCATCTCCATAGCACTGACCACCTACAAAACCCTGTATAGTTCCTGGAGATTTACAGCTGGTTCTTCCCTGCCATGTGGGGTTGTTGGGGGTTTATGTTCTCCCAGATTTTCAGGCAGATACATGCTTAGAAAACATAAGAAATATGACTTCCTGTTCATGTCATAGGGCACAGGATGACCTGGTGGAAAAGAGTGAAGGTCATGGAGACCCCAGGAGGGCAGAGGGCCAACAGGACTGTAATGGGGAGAGGAGGGGCTGGGAGAGGTCAGCGTGCTTCAGGCTGCTCCTGGGCTATGTACTAAAGCTGGTGACCTTGGGAGGTCAGGGATGCAGTAGCCCAGATGTATGGTGCTGGGATATTGCAGGGCGTTTGGAATGAAGACCTTTGCGTGAGCCAAGTTTTATTGATGGTGACAAGTAGGCTGTCTTATCCACTGGAGGCAGCAGAAAACTGTGTCCTCAAAGGTGTACCACGCCTAGAGAAGAATGGGCAGAGCCCCAAGGCCCTTCAGTGCATGAGGGTGGTGCATTTCTGACTCTTTTTCTCTCTGCCCCAGGCCATGCCCTGTTGCTCAGCACTACTGATGTCCCTACTTCTGAAAGTGCTACAGTGACCAGCACTACGTTTCCCGCCCCGATGAAGAACTCTCCATGTGAGGCAAGTCTCAGTGCTCCCCTACCTCCTGGACTTCTCCTCCTACCCCTCACCTTGGGCGCATCCAGATGAACCCAAACATCAGCCAAGTAGCCTGGATGGTTGGGCTGCTTGTGCTCCTGGGGGGAGGATACGATGGCGTTCTTGTCATCTTTGCAGAGAGCATGCACCAACATGGTGGAGTCCCATCTGCAGAGAATCTTACCTCAAACACCCATGCTCAGCCACACTGAACTCTTTGCAGCAGGGCCTTGATTTAAGCAAACCCAGAAAATATTTCCAAAACGTAACAGGGGAGGGTAATAGTGATCTACAAAAGACTTTCTACAATATCAAGCTCTTGTAATACATTTCAGATTTTATAGAGCATCAAAAATTTGATCTACATAAATTTCACTAAGACATCAGTGGCATTCAGTAAGGTCCCCTCCAAAGCCACTTACCCAGATGGTTCCTATGGCAGTTACCTTTTTAGTGTGGTAGGTCATAATCTCTAGAGAACAAGAAATGCGTTTAGACCCCAAACATGATCCAGTGATTCAACTCATGGACTCTGGAATCAATTGCCTGAGTCCCAGCTAGGCTCCACCACTGACTGGCTGCACAATTTTCTTGGGCAGTTAATAATCTCTCAGGGCCTCAGTTTCCCCACTGTAAAGTGAGACAATAGGAGTGCCTACTCTAAAGAGGAGAAGATTAAATAGGTTAATGCATATACAGGGCTTATCACGGCTGCTGGCACATCATAAGCATGACAGTAGTTAGCCAGCAGTGCCCGGCACCCTGAGTAAACATAGGTAAGGAGGATGGGGGAGCCAAAAACCAGATTCTAAGTTCTCAGAGAGCTCTGCATGCCTGTGCTTCTTTGCACCACCACACGGCACCACATAGACACCTTGCACTTTGTAGAAAACCAACACATAGTTGAGATTTGGCCAGCTCTCTTTTTCTGGAAACTCACAGGAGAAATCCCATCCTGGCTTTGTTTCAGGAATAGCTATGTGCCCCCTGAGCAATTTGTTTCCTTTCAAGCTATGGACATTGTGAGACTGAGCAGACTTGCTTCCCCTCCGCTGGCTGGTCGAAGCCCCAGGGAGATCCGGGAAACAGGCTTCCGCTGCTAAGGGACACAGCCACACTCAAGCCCTCTAGGCTTTTTATGAAATAAAAACTCACCAGCATAAAACACGTAAGAATGGAAAAGAAGTATCAGTGACTTTTTTTTTTTAATCAGAAGAATGGTCACGTTAAATCTGAGGCTCCCCTTTTAGTAAGTAAATAGGGGTTCATGATGTGTAGTCTGTAATCAGCCTTACTCCTGGTTCGATCTTCTAACTCAACATTTACCCAATTTCTCACCCTTTTCTAGTTAGTTTCTGTTACCTTACTAGATGTTATGTATCTCTGGGAGCCACCTTAAGTCCTTTTTGGAGGAAGTCAGGGCACAAATAAATAGATTCATTACATTAACTTGTATTTGAGAAATCACTCTATCTGATGCAGATTGTGGACTACACAGTCATCACTGATATCTCTCAGCACCCCCCACACCCCAATGCCACCCAGAGCAGACACCTAGAAAGGAAGGCTTCTTAAGAGGAAATCTAAATGAGGAGAGATGGTCACCCTTCCTGAGAGGTCAGGGGGATCCTTAAAAGAATTTGATTTTTAAATAAACTCTTCACTGTATTTAACATGAGCCTAATTTTAGAATAAGAAATGTCAAGGCTAAAAATGATATTTTGCAAATACTTCATCATTTCCCTGATAACCTTTGGTTGATCGATAGTTTAAACAGGTGTTTTGTTTTACTGGCCTGTTTTATTTTCCCTCCAGTCAAATTTGCTCTGGGCTATTTCTGCTATTTCCTGCCCTTTTCCATAACTCGACTCAGCAGGAGTAATGAAGGGAAGGCAGTGACTCCATTCTGTTCTCAGCTCATAGCTAGTTCACATTCAGATTTTCAGACCATTCATCTACTGCTGATGGGTCTTGAATCCCCAGTGTTGGGGTGAAATGTTTTCATCAGAAAAATAAATAACCAAAATAGAAATATGCATTTCCAGGTCTGTAAGCCTTGCCATTTATTTGATTCAGATCCTAAATGCAGAAGGCATGAAGCTTATTTCTTCCTCCCAGGTTGGCAAATGTCAGTGACGGGATGTTGCATCACTGTGTGAACTGTGTGCGGTTAACTCAGGGTCTTCAAACCCCACCAACCCTCAAGGGGCCTGGCTATGGGGCCCAGGTACGGGAAGGGGACACTTCCTGTACCTAGGCCCTATAGGTACAGGGTAGAGATGGGTGAAAGTCTCTGGTGAAGGTCAAGCCCACAAGGACTAAGAGGCTGGCTAAGCTCCAGGGCTGACACCCACCACTGAGTGTCGTCTCTAAATGCAGACCAGTCCTGGGAGCCCTAGAGTCCCTCCACCTCCTGGGAGTTGAAGTAATTGCAGAATTTCTCAAAATACTCCTTCAAGATACCCTACAGTCATTGGTGAATTCCCAAAAGGGAACTGGTGTCGCCTTCTGTGCGTTTCCTTGAAAAATCTAGCTACAACCTGTCTAGTAGGTCTCTGTCTCTCCAGTTCCAGTCACTTGGAAATTGTAATCAGGACGGATTCTTAGGCCCCATCCCAGGCCACTTGGATGACACCCCAGAGTGGGGCCTGGGAATCTCCATTTTCAACCCCCGCCCTCCATGATTTGGAGGCACACTGACACTTGAAAGTAATTGACCATAAATGCACCTGCCACTTGTGACAGAAATTCATTATAAGTCCATGCAGAGAGTTTTTCCTCCACTACCCATGCTACCAAATAGTGTGATGTAACTTGCCTTTTATAAAGATGAGTCAGAAGTGGTGAGCAATGACAGGGTCAGGGACATAGGTGGTGGAGACAGAAGGGACTGGGAGAGTCCCCCTCAGAGCCCATTTGGAACCAGGTCAGATGCCCACCAGTGGTGGAGACATAGCCAGGATGTGCCAGTCAGCTTCCAGGCTTTTCCAGAAGCATGCCTGCTCCAGCCTCCTCCCTCTAGGTGCCTGCAGTCACCACTACTGGCCTGGCACCTCTCACTGGCTGGCCTCGTGGAGGCACTGTCTCCTCCGTCCCTCCGCACAGTTGCATATGGGGCATGAATATTTAAAGACCTCTGCCTAGCCCAGCCACAAACAAGAGAGAGTGTTATATATGTATATATATTTTTTTTTCGCCTCCCCCAAGCTATTCTCTGTGGGAAACTGGAGATCCACTTACAATATTCAGATTTTATTTTATTTTTATTTTGTGGAGCTCCAGTTCAAATAATTAAAGTTGCCACCGGGGAGGGGAGCCTTGTGGTGGCTTTCATGTGCACGCTTGCTGTCAGACCTGCTCTGTCCGCCTTGGCTGGGAAACACACTCGGATGTGTCTAGCATTGCAGCCGCTGGTAATGAAGGGGACAGAGGGTGGCAGGGGCTGTCTCTGCCCCGCCTCCTGCCTTTTGCACATCCCAGAAGCTTGAATGTCTCAACAAGCCCTGTGCGGTTTGAAATTCTATTTTATTTGAATAGCCTGCCTGTGACTAGAATATTTTAAACCATGTTCTCAGGACAGAACAAGGCCTGGGAGGAGGAAAAGTGGGCTTCCCTCATTCTCTTTCCCGCTTCAAAACATGGAAGCGGTTTTCCTTCTATGAGCTGCAGGAAGGAAAAGGGCCCAGGAAGTGGGATGTGACCACTTGATTGGTGGCCACACCCAAGGGCAAGTGAGTTCCTAGCTGCTGGTTTTTCTGACCTTGCGGGAGCTACAGCCACCTCTGCCCTCCCCCTACATACTGGTGCATGCACACAGACACTGGGATCCTGGAACACACCTGGGGCCTTCCTGCCCCTGACATCAGCCCTGTAGTGATAAAGGCATTGGCTTCAATGGGCCTGGGGGCTGCTGAGATCAGGACAGAAGGCCACCACGCAGACCTCCTCAGGTCTTCACGAGCTACCTGGCCTGCAGGGAAGGAGACCTCCATTTGGTGTCATTAAAACCAGGAAATGTGGCCCAGAGGGATAGGAGAGAGCAGCCTGGCATCTGAACTTGCCCTCTTCCGTCTGTTAAGCCCTTCTCAGAGCCCCACTGAGAAGGAACCCCCTAGGGCAGGCAGAGCCCTGAAGGCTGGAGGCCAGAGAAGTTGTCAGCAAATTGCTCTCTGGTTGACTCCATGAGACTTTTCAGGATGGTGGTGATCATTCCTGGACACAGGGCCCATCCTTCCAGGGATTTGGCTGGCAGAGGGTTCTCTAGCATCTCACTATAACTCAAAAGCAAAATAAGGTAGCCAAGTCATGGCTGGTGTTGTTCAGGTTTATTTAGGCTGACCCCACTCCCTCCCCAGGGTGGGGGGCAGACAAATAGAACTTTCACATAAGGTGAAGACGAGATCTTTTCTGACTACCATGTTTTAAGAGTTTATGAAACTCAACAGCAGAATCCTCCATGGAAAGGCAAAAAGCAAGGATGAGCAATAGTAATTATTACAGGATGGCTTGAGGTAGAGGAGAAAACAGAACCATAAGGCTCTTCCTTTAGCAGCCCCCACTGAACCCTCGACAAGGGTATTCTCTTCAGCCTGCTTACGGAGCAGATCTGGGTGGGGGCACACAGAGGGCTGCCCAGGGGACAGGAACAGCCCACCCCAACAAGGCAGGAAAGAAATGCACCCAGAGATGCATAGCCAGTAAATAAAAAATCAAGCTCAAACCCAGACCTTGTAGCCTGAGCCTCGTGCTCTTTCTGTCACACTTCCCTGCCCCTGCCGAGGGCAGGTGGTAACTTCTCGGCATGGGGGGAGCTGCCGTGGGCCTCCACAGCATCCCTGAGGACTGGCATTGCTCCTGCCTAAGCAGAACCCCTGCCCACCCCACCACAGACTCCTCTTCTCTGGAGGCAGGAAGGAAACACCGCCCCATTTTCAAGCCCTAGTTACTCAGTCAGTGTCTTCCCAGGCAGAGACCAGTCGATGGACCTAATTCCTGAGCAGCTAAGGGGACATTGTTACTCACCTAGGAGATTCAAATGTTATGTATGCCTTGTGTATGCCTTATTCTTAGCCCCACATGGTCTCATTTGTTTTAGCAAACGAGGAAGGAAAAACTGTCCCAAGAGGCCTCATGGTCTTGATACTAAATAAGGTTGTCATTTTCTGGATCTGTTCCACCTTCTGTAGAACATGTGTCCATCTAGGGAGAAGGAAACCCTCTCCTCTCTCTATTCACTCATCCTATTTCACTGCTGACCAGTGAAAGCTGGTCCTTACCGGGCTCCACCTGGGACCAGCCTCTGCCCTTGTATGGCCAAGCAATGCTGCATAGACACCTTGTGGGGGCTATAGTCATCTTCTTTGTAAATAAGGACCAGAGCTGAGCTAGGGAGGCGTTCCAGGGTAACCTCATCCCTAGCTCCCCTCTTACAAGCCTGAGCTCCTTGGGTCAGGTGTTTGGGAACTGGAATCCACCCCCATCCCACCTAAGGCTGTGACAGCACTGCAGAGACAGAATGCTCACGAGGAAGGCCAGCCCACCTTTGGACAGCTCCAGGCCTCAGCACTTGCCAAGCGGATTTGCTGGGGATTGCTTTCCGCTCTGTGTTCCCTGCGCTTGTCCTCTTCCTGCTTTGGAACTTTCAAAGAACAGAGGCAGGACTCCATGCTAGCTATGTAACCTCCAGCTGGGCTGTCCACTCTCTGCCCGCAAGGACATAGAGATGCTCCCGCAGGAAGCACAGTGCCCTCGGACTCCCTCCTGCCCCATGTCCCAACAGTCTCGACATAACCCACGTGCAAAGGAATCCAGCTGGTCACGCAGGGCCAGGACAAAGGAACACCTCCAAGGCAGTGTAGTGTGGTGGGGAGAGCAGAGCCTGGAGACCACTTAGACCTTGGCAGGGTCCTGCCACTTTGTACCAGCGGGAGCTTGTGTGAATCACCTTACCCTTCTCAGCCTCAGGATCCTCTGCAGGACTGACAGGAGAAACTAGCAGAGGGGCATCAAAAGTGCCCTGCCTGGATCCGGACACATAGAGATGCTTAGTAAATGGC
The DNA here is from genome assembly GCF_018350195.1 of Panthera tigris. Lineage (NCBI taxonomy): Eukaryota > Metazoa > Chordata > Mammalia > Carnivora > Felidae > Panthera > Panthera tigris. The sequence continues at coordinate 115,940,472 of NC_056662.1, forward strand.
ACATGTGGCCTCTGCTCCTCTGCTGCTGCTGCTGCTGCTGTTCCTATTATTACCTGACTTTTGTGGTGATTCCAATATCAAAGGCTGGAGTCTGCCTATCTGAGGGTCCTGAGTCTGGAGAAATTGGCCTCTCTTCCACCCTGGGTGACCTGGCAATAGAGGGGAAGGGGGATGTTGCCCAGCTTAGTGACTAGGGTCCAGGGAAGCTAATTCTCTCCCAGCAGCAGATGGACCCCTCACCGCCTCCTCCATCCCCACCAGCTCCTCTCCCCACCAGGAAGGGCATGGCGAGCACCCTCTTCCAGTCTAGCGAAAGTCCCTTTTCTCCACAGCCCATCCCCACCCCACTCCCACCCTGGCAGCAGACACCCAAAGAGATGATATTGTCACATTTTCACAAATGAGGAGGGAGCCTGCAATCATGCACGGCTGGCTGGCAGTGTGGCCACATGTCCTTAAGACACAAAGGCATCTGCACTTTCCCCTGGGGGGTTGGGGGGTGGGGTGGGCTCCTATGAAAGGGACAGCTGCAGTATATAGGGCATGACCTGAGAAAAGAGAGGAAGTCACAAAGGCTGGAAGGGAGTCTGGCCAAATGACCCAGAGCAGAACATCACACGCCTGCCTTTTCTTTTAACATCTCTTTTTATCACCTGAAAATGCATGCCGGTTCTGCATCTGATCCTCGAACGTGCCTGTTTCTTTGCATTCAAAAACAGGACTCACTACTTACTATTGAATGGCCAAGACTTCAGAAAGATACCCCTGTTTACCCTGTTGCTTTGGGTCCCCCTAGAAAGACCTGGAAGGCATATGTCCCCCAGTTTAAGAAGCCCAGAGGAAGAGCTCCAACCCCCTTTCCAGGGGGGCTCCAGCCTGCCTTTCTTTGAAGCTCAAAGGCTTCCTCACCCTGTGTGATCTCACTTCATCCCTCGTGGTCACCATTAGGCCCACAAATGGTGCGTTTTGAAGAGTATCTGCCCTGCCTTGGTCACCTCTAAAGTCCATCTCAACTGTGCGTGTCCCCCACCCCCACCCCACAAGTCACCCTAACTCTGACCTGTGTCTGAAACTCCAGGAGGACCTTAGATCTGGTAGCTCCTCACACCCCCTGTGATGGAGACAGTGCTCTTAAAGCCTTAACCTGGGGCCTAAGCACGTGCCACTTTGTATCAGAGGGGAAGGAGGTGGAGGTTAGAAGTGGTTCCGGAAGAATTTTCCAAATGGCTTTTCCACAGACCCACTGGATGACTAAGAGATTTGGACCCACTGTCAGTCTCAAATGATGAGCCCAGACACATGTAATAACATTATACCCATACCCTGTATTAAGAATCCTCTATAATGTCAAAGACCACAGAGCCTGCCCACCTCCCCAGCCACCCTGTGAAGTGAATGAGATCTTCCCCATTCTACAGAGGAAGAGCCTCAGAGGGCTTGGAGACACCCCCACAGTCACAGGCTAATCTACGCAGAAACCAGGACTCAAACTGTAGTCTCCTAACTTCAAAGGTATTTGCTCAGCCACTCCCCTGAAGTAGTCAGGGGGGTGGCCCCCTCAGGATGCGAAGGGTGGGCAGCTGCAGGGATGGGATCAGAGAGGTAGCTTGGAACTTGGCTGGGCTGGATGGGCACGCAGATACGTGGCAGGAGGAGTGAAGGAGGGAAGGTCACAGAGGGCTCGCGGTCGGGCAGTGAAGCAGCAAGTACTCATTTCAAACCCACCATGTGGCCAGTCATGCTGGAGATAGACCACAGGAATCTGGGATCTCTTTGAGGTGTTTTCAGCAGAAAAGTTAACAATACTTGCTTTCAGTATAACAGGTTCTGGTCTCCAGGTTACTCATGGATCACTTGGCTGAATTACATTAAAAAGCAAGCAAAAGTTCTTAACTCTAGCCCTCAAACACCCTAACCATTTGCACTCTTGGGAAAAAGAAACCTTCCTTAGTCTGGGTCTGAGGAAGGGACGCTTCATAGTTGATAAGCCAACTGAGGGAGCATTTTTTAAATATCAATCCCTTATTATGTGGCTAAGACTGTGCTAAGAATGTCACTTGTTTTATCTCATTACCAAAATAGACTTGTGAGGAATCGTGACCCCCATTCACTGACAGAGAGAGACCCTAGAGCCTTGACAACTTAAGTGACATGCCCAAGGTCACCCTGCTACTAAGAGGAGGACCCAGGATTTAAACCAACCTCTGTCCACCTCCAAAGCCAAATCTTCGAACACTAGTTAAGTCACTAACTTAACTCAGGTCACCTGAGTTTGAATCCCAGCTCTGCCCCTTACAAGTCATGTGACCTCACTCGAGTCACCCCTGCAACTGGGGTAAAATTGGGTATAAACCTGTTGTACTTGCTGCCTGAGGTTGTTGCAAACACCAAATGAAAATGTAAAAACTCTTTGTAATGGGAGCAATTCTTCTTCTTCTTTCTTCTTACTTTGCATGGGCGGGAAGAAGTCACTCCAACATGAATTCAGACATTGTATGTGTTCTTGTTTCTCCTTTCAGTCAATAGTAACGTGCAGGCAGGTTAGGGGCATTATTTTGCATAGTGCCTAGGATTAGTATCAGGAGGACATGCCCAATGAATTTGCTTAATCAATCATTAATTAATTAACTAATTACACAGCCCCTCAATTATGAACATGACCCTGTCCCAGGATAGGAGCCAACAAGGACACTCCCCTTGGATTCTCAAGATACCAACAAATGTAGCCCCACTGAGATTTCTGAGCCAAAATAATTCTCCCCTCCATACCTAGAGCTGAGAAGCCACTGGAACCTAGCATTCTGTCCCCACTCATCACGATGTGGTTGACACTCCCAGGCCACATGCTAATGGACCAAAGTAATCAACAGCAATTGTAATTGCAGTCAGACATAATTAATTTAATACCTACGAGCCATTCAAAATGAATCCCTCTGCTATTACATGATGAAACTGAGGCATAGGAAGAATTGCTGTCAAGGCTCATGGGTGTGAATAAAATCCTCCTGGGCACTTGGCAGAGATTTGGATCCCATTCAGAATCCACCTGCTAATCATGGACCCTTGTGGCCCCTACTGGAGATCCTTATACCACATTCCAAAGTCCCATGCCCAAGGGGGACACCCTGTTGCAAGCACAGACTCTCCCCACCTGTCAGAATAAATACTCCCCAAGTGGCTCCAGGCCCCCACAAACACTCACATGCCTGGGGTCCATTCTCCTTCCACTGGTTGTCTGTAAAGGTTCTAGGACTTCCACTGCACAGTTGATCCTGTTCCCCAGCCAGAGGATTACAGAGCTATTTCGCAGCAGCACCCCATCACACACAGAGAGACAGAGGTACAGAGGAGGCTGTTTGCCCAAGATCATACCATCAAAATGTAACTCAAAAGAAAATATCACCCTTTTTCTTCCCATAAGACAGAAAAGATAACTCTCTGGGGAAACTGGATGCTAGAACACTGAACTGAAAAGTTTAAATACAGCATCCTTCACCCTGTCCCTTTCTATCTTTTGTGAGCTGTTTATCTCTAGCATGGTATTGCCTGCTTGCCCTTACCCATACAGGAGGAGAAAACTAACATTGATCAAATGTATTTGGTAGGCTGGGCACTGGGCTTTGTAATCTTATTAAAGTCCCCCAGCGACTCTCTGAGCAGAGTACAATTGGTCCCATTTTACAGATGAAGACAGAGGCACAGATTATACCACAAATAAAGACAGAACGGCTGTTTTAGTTCAAAGCTCATGCTCCGTCTGCATCACTCAATCCCCAGAAGCCCCCACCTTCCCTGGGTCTTCCTCAAAAAGCCCACATATTTCAGGCAAGAGAAACTGATCCTCCCAGAAGGGGGTGAAAAGAAAGCATTTTTTTTCCGACTTTCAAACGACATCAGAACCCTCCCTTGCTGCCACTTTTAATATAGTGTTTATTGTTTTTTCTGATTATAAAAGTGTTCTATGTTCATTGCAGAACATTAGGAAAATATAGAAAGGCATGAAGAGAATTGAAATTGCTCACACTCTTACCCCCCAAAGGTAACCCCTCTTACCACACTGGTGCATTTCCTTCCAGACACATAGACGTAGACTTGAGCAGAGTGAAAAGGGCTTATACAAATTTTGCATCATACCATATAAGTATTTGATGTCTTCTTTATTTATATTTTCTTACATCAGTGTTATTTTTCGTAAACATGCTTTTAATAACTGCATATGCTACATTTACTTTATCATTCTTGTTCTAGTTATCAAAAAGTAATGGATATTCATTGTAAAAAAATTAGAAGAGATTAAAGAAGGAAAAAAAATACCTGTAATTCCATAACTTCACCAGCCAGGGATCCCACAGTTATTATTTTTTATGTATAACCTTCATGTTTTCTTGCTGTGTTTTTACAAAGGGGGCATGTATGTTTCCCTGGCTGGCTGTTTCTGGCTTTGATGTGATGCCTTGGAAAGAAGGAGACATGGGGTGATATTTTCAGACAGGATATCAATCTTTTAAGTCTCCTACATGGCCAGGAATCCAGCATTTCTTAAGCTTCCATAATTGCAAGTATTTGCGAGCACATTTTATTTGCTTGTTATCAAAAATCTGCATCTGGCCTGCTTCTTGCTATGTTGGGTTGATTTTTCATTAGGCTATTTATAGCTGGAGAGTTGGTATTTATTTTTTCCAGGTGAAGTAGGAGATGGCATACAAAAACACTGGGTTTTGCAATGAGTCAACACTCTTAATTAAAGTTAATAAGAGACCGTGGAACTCTTATTAATAAGAAGCCAAAGAACTCTTAAAATTACCAGTTCACACCCATACCACAGCCCTGTGGCATCTTAGGTTGGGAAGGAGCCTTTACCTTTATTCTAAGCTTGGATTTCCCTGACAACAACTTCAATCCTGGTTCCCCAGCCACTGCTGGATGACTCCCAGGGTGGGGAATATCAAGCTCATCTTTGAGTGTCTCTCTCTATTAGAAAGCATTTCCTTCTGTTCAAGTGAAATACGCACTAGAACGTGCATCCTGGTTTGGTCTCTACTGTGGGAATTCAGACAGCCCTTCAGAAAGACGAAGAAAAGTAGCACCTTCCACCTCACAGCATTGCTACATTTGGGAGTGCTGAATGCAGAATGGGCATTATTTGATACCATTGAGTCTCTTTTGTCCCATTTCAGCCTAAGTTCCGTGCTGATATTTTTTAATGGATTCAAGAGATTGTCGTGAAGTTGCCACGAGGTATGCATAGCAAACACAGGGCATATTCTAGGCATAAAATTGCAGTAATTACCTCTGGAGGAGGAAAGGGCCATGAGAGAAATAATAGCATTAGGCCTAGCCACAATGCTCCTCTTGCTTTACATACAGAACTTTAATTAATAACATGACAAACACTGGTAGCACGTAATTGGAAAGTCTATTGGACCCCATCGACAGGGAGAGGGAAAAGGCCCTTATGAAAGGGCCTGCTGGAGCCAGAAAATATAATTGCTGGTGGCATGCTCCTGGCGTTGTCTCTTTTCACTTGTCCTATTTTCTGTCTGCATATAAAATAGGTTATTAGTCAAAAGCTATCATTTATAACCTATATCTATTGGATGTATCTAGAAGGATCAGCATTTTTATTGTCATGGGCTCCAACAAGTATTATTTCTCACAGACATTATTTAGGATTTGAATAAGATTTCTCATATTTGCATGAATACATGTGTCATATATATGTACATGTATGTATATACATATATATATGTATGTGTCTGTACACACACACGATACTAATTGTCTGGCAGAGACAAAGGTTTAAAACCCACTACTTCCCTAATTCCTCTATTCTGAAGGTATGTCTGAGCTAAGATCTTGTTAAAATATAAATTCTGATTCAGCAGGCCTAGGGTGGGACTTGAGACCCTGCATTTTTTTTTAAGTTCCCAGGTCATGCCAGTACTGCTGGTTTACAGACCACGCTTTGAGCAACAAGGATCTAGAAAACCTTCACAACACACCCACAAAAGGTTTAAGTATTACCATAACATGCTACGTGTATGTAGCGCTATAGATATGGTAGAAACAGCACAGATATGGGCCCAGCGACCATGGGTGACTTAACCTATCTAAGCCTCAGATTCCACATATGAAAAATGGGTATGATAATATCCACAGGAAGGAATGTTGTGAGTTTAAAATGAGATAGCATATGTACAAGTGCCTAGCACAGCTCTCTAGCATTCAATAAATAGCCATTTAACAAAATACTTTATCCTATAGGTTACCCCGATAGAAATTGGTCCTATTAAAATCAAATACCAAAAGAGTTTTTTGCCCACTCTGAGCACCTGAACTTTAACTCCCAATAGCAAGCCAGGTCTACCTGGCATGGATATCTACATATAATGGTATCAAAGGGCTTCTTTTATCTGGGACTGTAGTTAGGAGGAAAATGGAAGTCTTTGAGAGGGCCTTGAACCTGCAGTCTGCCCTGGGAACCACAAATAGTTACTCTATTTAGATAGAAATGCTCTATTTAGATACAAATAATGAATAAGGGATATTCAGAAAGAATTGACATCGGTCCTCCATGTCTAACTAAGAAATTGGTAAGTAGGACCAAGAGGATAGTTCTGGTCCCATTTGTATTCTTAGGTCATCACTGCTTCCCCTCAGCCCATGAATCTCTCACTCTCAGGAATGTCCTCAGTCCTGGCCAAAGGATGATGTGGCAGGCACGTGAAGGCCCTCTGCTGAGTCTGTGTCCTCCCCCTTGCAGGAAAAACACTTCTTGTACACCTTGGTGATTGTGGGCACATTTTAGGCTATTTTTTAGTTATTAAGGATTGCCTCTTACTCAAAGTCTGAGATGAAAATGGACCCCTGACCAAGAAGACCAGGCTACCTCCTGCACTAAGTAGCCCCATCTCTCCAGTGGTCTCAGCCTAGGATGTACTTTAGAATCACCTGGGGAGATTTCAAAAACTTCTGATGCCCAGGACCTACCCAAGACCAATTAAATCAGAGTCTCTGGAGTGGAACTCAGACATGAGTAGGTGTGAAAACTCCCCAGGTGATTCCAATTTGCAGCTCAGGTTGAAAACCACTGGCTCAACCATTTCATTCACAACATGTGGGCTCTATTTCACATTCTTTACTTCAGTCTTTATGACCACCTTTTAAGGTGGGCAGGGAAGGGATGGTTATTATCACAAATTTGGCTTAAGAAAGAAAATAGAGGCTCAGAGAGGTAAGTGGTTGGCTTAAAGTCACATAACTCATTCACTTCAATATTGGAGCACAAACCCCAAGTTATCCCATCATCAACAGGTAATGAAACAAGGAGAGTTTGATAGGCCACCCAGGAATGAATGTTGATGCAAAGGGCAATTGCTTTCAGTGCATTCTGGAAAGGAAGTGGGATGAGTCATAGGAGCACAGGAACAAGGCTCCAGAGGTTGCTTCTCTGCTGATTCTGATGCAGTAAGTCTGGGATCAGGCAAGAGATTCTGCATCTAAGTTCCCAGGTAACACCAATGATACCAACCTGAAAACCACCCTCTGAGTAGCAAAGCATTGACTGACATTTTAGAGGCAGAATCTGGAATCACTAGTGATAACTACAGGTGAAAAGTAGGCCAAGTGAAAGACCAAAGGTTCTAGACTGCTTATATCTGAGGAAGAATACATCACCTGGATACACCACCTTACTAAACACTCGGTGGGTGAAAAAAATAAATGGCAGAAAAACATACTTTGCTAGCCATTCACTGGCTGCCAGTTTGCAATCTCATTCCAAGCCTTTTGCACCTGTTTCTAAAACTAAACTTTATGGAAACTGAAACAGTGCGTGTCTTGGCTTGAGTTGTAGCTGTAGATATATATTTTCTGCTATAAACATAGGTGATGGTATTGTAAGATGAAAGGAAAGTCAAATTTTTAGTTCTACTATTTGTCTCTAGTTCTGAATGTTGGATCAAGTGGCCATCTTGACCCAAGTCCTGACTGTCTTATGTCAAGTGTCTTGACTTGATTGTCTCATGTTTTAAGTCTTTGCTGTCAAGTGGCTCTGATTACTTCCCTTTTGCTACACCCAGCAAAATTGCAGCTATTCATTTAAATTCTGACTTCCTGGCAAGCTGATAAGCTTCATGAGGGCAGGGAAGGTATATATAATAATGTAGCACAGAGTAGGTGTGCAGTAAATATAGGTTGAATGAAGGGATAATCACCTCAAGAACTGGTACCAAGAAGGATCCTGGTAGATCTCCTCAGGAGCTAGTGATGCCATGCCTTGGCAGCCAGTACTGTTCTCAGTTCCCAGGCCTATTGGCCTAAAATATAGTGCAGGAAGATGGAGAAAGCTCAGCAGTAAGCTAGCCAATGTCCCCAGTGTCAATATGACAGGGCTACATCTCACCAACATGCTCAGCCCACTAGCAGACTCTACTTCAGACTGAAAGCTTCTGAAGAACACTGGGAATTGGGCCACTTCAACTACAGCTGGTTAGCTGCAAAATGGGTGGATCCTCTTCCCTTTCCTGGTACCCAATCCCTAAAGTGCAAGAAAGTGCTAAGGAGCTTCATAGGTGGGAAGTTGGTTTCTGTCCCTGAGAGGGGACCTGGTGAAGACAGAAGGGTCTTCCTGGAAATGTATACATCTTTATTTATCCTGATATTGATCAGCTCCTACCATGTGCCCTCACTGAACCACTACTATGAATAGAAGATAAGATGTCCCTGCCTTGAAGGGACTTGCCCACAGAGGGAAGAAAAGCCACCAGAGCTGTGTCCCATAATGGTCCCAATAGCCTCAATTGTAAGATTTCAGAGGAGGGGGAGGTCATTTGTGAGACAGATGATAAGAAAAGATCCGTGAAAATTAAATATTTAATTTTTTTAAATGGTGAGAAGGAAAGAACACGTAGAGGAAATGGAAAGATCAAAACCATAGAAGCAGAAAAATCCATGTCAGGTGCAAAGCTGACATGTAGACTGATGTGGCGGAGTCTAGGAACTAACATTCACTGGGCCCCCATGTGTGGACTACTGGATGAAATCTACTTACCTGTTGCTCTAAGGTAATACAGACCATTTTTAATCACTTCAAAACACAAAACAGGCTTATTTAGAAATCAGAATGCCCATCTAATCAGAACTTTAATCTTGCTTTAAAGTTAGGGCTTATTTCCCTCCCCTCCCCCTGCCACACTTGACCCTACTATAGATGAAAAGCCTGAAATTAGGGAAATGGTGGTCACGGTTCTCTCCCCTTCACTCAGCTTTCCTCTTCAGTCATCTGGCTAACTTGTGACCCTTTAATGCAGGGAAAGGAAAAGAGGCAAAGAAAGCAAAAAGCTCTTACTTGACCAGAACTGTTGTGGTGATCTGGCGTTGGTATTCTCTGGATAGGACAAATATTTAAGGCTTACTAGTTTTCACAGGGGGCACTTTTGTGGTTTCTTTGGAGATCTACATTTCTCCTCACCCCCTCCACTATTGCTAGGAGTCTTTCACCTTGACTGGGGCATATGTATCTCCATTCCAGGAGGTCACTTACTCTTTTCTCTGCCCTTGGGCATCTCAAAATGCCTGCAGCTTCTTTCTTCTGAGTTCTATTTACCTCTTCAAGAAGCCCTCTTGGACAAGATCTAAAATGGTCTACGTGGGCTGCTTTTTACACAGCTCACTCTAGTCTATGTGTAATGCTCATGCATGTGTGCACCACCAAAGTCTGAGAGTGCAAGCCATCCAATGGTTCCACCTTGCCTTTGTCCTGCCATCAGAGCAGCTACCCAACCCCTGGTTCATACTTTAGATTTTCCAGGTAGGAGTTAGACAGCGTTCTACTGAGCTCCCCAAACTGTAAATGCTCAAGGTGGCATCATTAAAACTGCTCTCTCTTGACTTGGGATGAAGAGATAAACTTCTTTGCAGAAGGGTAAAGTGACGTGGAACTCATGATATACAAAAAGCACATTCTAAAAAACTCTCTCCTGGTATTCAACCACCAACTTTTTTAAAAATCCAAGTATGTATGAGAGATTAAGAATTGCGTAACCTGTTTTCATCCACCCCTCTTGAAAGTCCTACATCATTGTGTTCTCAGACTTCCCTTTGAAGTGTAGTATCTATTGCCTCAGTGCTTCAGCCAAAATTCCTTTTTAACATTTACTACACTATTTGTTATCTCATTAAATTGTCACTGTAATCCTAAACCTATTCCATCTTAATGGAATACAGAACTGCACTTCAAAAGAACCAAAGTGACAACAACAGTTTTTGAATCCAGATCTCTCTAACTCAAGCTTTTAGACCATTCTAGGGTGGAGGATACATGTGAATCAGCATAAGTACTCAATAAATATTCATTGAATGCCTAAAAAGCTGATTTTCTTAGATTATAAAGAAACATGAATGCCTTGATATTAGTTGATAAGGAGAAACCACTGAAAAATCAGTCACAGATGGTAGTGGTAAACAGGAAGATGTGATAGAGACATACAAAAGAAGTTAGAAGGGAGAAAGTAGAGAGGGAGAGGCACTTTAGGAGGCCATAGAAAGAGCTGAAAGAGCAAGCTATAAAGGACATTGTGAGTGCTACTTTGTTAAAGTAATGAAGATAAAAGCTAGGTTGAGAGAATTTAAAGAAAGCATGGGCAACAAGGAAATAAAAGCAGTTACATGCCAGTTATCCAAGATGTTAACATCTGAATGGGGGTAAAGAAATAGGTTGCACATCAGAGGAGCTAGCTGGATCAGGGATATTTTTCTGGGATGGGTGAATGCTGATCTTTTCTGTAGACAGAAAATCCAAAAGGTACAAAGAGTCTTAAGGTGCTAGAAGCAGTTATTGAGAGAGCAAGGACTGGGCGGGGGGGGGGGGGGGGGGGGGGGGGGGGGGGGGGGGGGGGGGGGGGGAGGAGGATATGGGAGATTAACATAGAAGAAAATGAAAGTTACAGCTTCCTCTAAGACAGGAAAAGAAGAGAGAAGGTAGATAAATAAACACCTATGCTGAGAAGTAGAAGTAGAAGGAGGAGAGGGAGAAGGAGGAGGAGGAGGAGGAAGAGGAAGAGAGGATAGAAGGGAAAGGAGGGAGGGAGGCAGAGAGGCTGAAGTAGATTGCACCTAATAGAGTAAATCTTTATCAGTAAAGTAAGAATCAAAATAATGGATCAGGAGTTGTGTACCAAAAGGTAACAGCATTAGTGTTTGAGGAAGAGTTTGAAACACCCATTGTGCTATGTGTGTTCAGAAGTCAACTGTGGAAATCAGTGGATGAGTAAGTACCAAGAACCATCCAGAGCACTGAGGTTCAACAGTCTGATTTCACAGCAGTCCAAATCATCAAATATTCTGTGGCCAAGGAGCAAAAGGAGAGAAAGGATATAGCAAGCAATATTCCAAGCAGGGCACGGGGCATGGGCTAAAGACTGAGAGGGCTTAGTTAGTAGGATTAAAATTTCTAGTCGTGGCATCTAGATTGCACAAGGAAGCCACGTGAAATCAGAAAAAAACAATTGACAGATTTGTTAAATTATCCTGGGAGTACTCATTGGAGACAAGTATTTGCTACACCAGATTTGGGAAATGGGAAAGGTATAAGTGAAGAGGTTATGGTTGTAGACCAGGCTTGCCTGACTCAGGCTCTCAGAAGTAGAACAGCACCTGGGCACCCCAGTGCCAGGTGTGGCCTTGTTAGTTAAGAGGCCATGTGCAACAAAGTGGGAAGTTCATGGTATATGACCTCTTTGATCAAATTGCACGCAAACCATGAGCTTGGGGACTGGGAGACAAAGGAATGGCGATTTATAGAAGAGAATGTCTTCAAACAATGAGAATCAAAGAAAAGGGGCACATAGCAGATGAAAACTACAGTTGCCACAGGACATATTTTACCTTTCATTCCACAACAGCCATTTTTTTAATTACGGGATCTAAACAGGAATATTTGGGGCAATTATATGCTATAGTTGTCCTAAGTTTTAAATGTTGTTTACAGATTGTTTCTATCAAACGAAAATATCAGAGACCTTGTTTATAGCATGTACTGATTCTGGGCATGACTGCACTTAAACTCTTTCAGAAATATTCACTATAGTCCCTTTTCATATATCTAGGGAACAATGCCATAGGAACCTTTACTAAAGACACAATGAAAATATATGATTGTAGCTTCCTTTTGTCAAAGTGGACATCCTAATTCTGAAAGATAACCATCGTAAAGTATCTCGATGAGTAGACTTTTGTCCTGCCTTTGCCTACCAGTGGCCATAAGTATCAAGTCACAGAGTCTCTGGTTAGCTAACACATGGCATGGTATCTTTCAGATAAGAGTATTAGAGTCTCAATGAGGAAGAAAAATCTATGATACCTAAGGCATTGAAGAAATTGAGTCATAAAATCACTTCTCCAAGGTCACAAAGTGAATCGGGGCCACAGACGAGAATCTTCAGAACCCCTTTAAGAAGTTCACTTCATATCCCATTGATTCTTAATATCACCTCAGATGCAGAATCTTGTGAAACTTAGGATCAACCTGAACAAAATTCCAAAATTTTGTCCCTAATTGCCCCTGCCCAGCTCCTTGAATCTTAATGAAAGCCATTTGGAGAGACAATGAATAAGATCAGACAGTCACCAGCTTTCTTCACTGGGCATACCTTGGCTGAGTCTCCAGCAACATGCTTGAGGCTTCAGGTGAGAGTTCTAGGAAGGGGACCTAAGGATTCCTTTTAATATTAACACCTGTTCTTCTGGCTCTGCTCTCCCTTGCAGCTCCGAATGTCCTGGCTCATCCGTGGAGTCTTGCAGGGAAACGTCTCCTTGGTCCTGGTGGAGAACAAAACTGGGAAGGAACAAAGTAGAATGGTCTGGCATGTTGCCACTAATGAAGGCTTGAGCCTGTGGCAGTGGACAGTGCTGCCTCTTCTCGATGTGGCTGACAGGTGAGCCTCCACCCATTTCTGTCACTCTCTTTTCTTCTATCAGCCAAGATGCAGAACAGAGTCATGTCTTCCCTCCCCCCATCCCCACTACCCAAGACATGCATCCAGATGAACACATACATGTGCATACACACAAATATGAACACACACACACACACATACATACACACATACACACACACACACACACACACACACACACACACACACCACTTTCTGCAGACTTGTAGGGAGCACTGAGTTTCTCTGTAGGATTTCTAGGCTAATTAGCACTTATCTCTTGTATCACTAGCCTGGCCTGATTCACTGCCTCCAGTATCTTTAGTAGAAATAAAACTCATACTCATGAGTTGAACAACTCATATTACTGCCAAATAATAATCAGGCTTTATATGTATATTTTCTCCTAATTAATGCACTTTGCCTTACTTTCCCATTTGACATTTTATTTATCCCTTATTAACAACAAAATCTGTGACATAGGTAGTACAGACCTCATCATGTTCCCCATCCTGCCCTTTCACAAGATTCTCATCAAGAACCAAAGAGTTACCGGCACCAGCAAGTTGGCATCAGAGTGAGGACTGGTGCTCAGGTCAGTCCAAGTCCAGGACTTTGTGGAGTCAGGTCCCTGAAGCAAGTAGATGAAGGAGAAGGTAAATTCTTCACTAAACAGAGGAGTGATTCTACCAGAGGCCCTGACTCCTATTTAAATTCGATCACTAGTGGCTTTGTGACCTTGAACCTCTCTGAGTCTCAGTTTCCTCATCTTTAAGCTGAGAGGGTTGGACTAGAAGATCATTGACTTTGCAAGGCTCTGCAATGGAGAAGTAACCACTGAGATCAACTGCCACTTGTCTCCCCGGGATGGCACCAGTCTGCCACCTGCAGCCAGCCTGGAGCAAGCAGTGCCCAGCCTAGCACAGCAGCTCACATGACTCCTTGATGAATCATACTGAACCCTTGATGGCTGGTGTGCTAATCTGTCCCAGAACAAAATAGGCAGAGGGCAGAGGGTGGGAGTTATTTCTAGAAGGGGGCAGATAAGTGGATCTGGAGGGGGAAAGCCAACTTTAACAGGCTAAATATCAAACCCAGCAACCCTAGCTCCTCTGCATTAGACTCTTAAAACCCATCCAAATTACCATCCTGATGAATTCGCCTCTAAAAAATGAGGACAAAGAGCTTAAGGCAAGGTGAGGGTGATGCCAGTTGGCATGCAGCTTTGTAAGGATAAAGTTGGGTCTCAAATTCTTCACTCAAACTTCACAGAGTCTGCTCTTTCCAAGAGCTCATAACTTCAGTTGTGCTGTCATAGGAAGAAGTGATTGTCCTCACTCTGAGCACTAGTTTCCCACTCCTTCAGATGTGTGTGGGTTAAAGATCAAAGCCCTTGGACATCCTGAGGCACAGTGCTACCCCTAGGACAAATGGATTTAATTAAAGTGGAGGAAGGGGCAGTGTGGGCACTCCCTACCACAGACTGGTCTTTTGTCCTCCGGGATTGTGAGAGTTGTATGCAGGGGAAGGCGAACAGGAAGGTGATGGCAGAGCCCTTCCTCCTGGGAGATGCTAAATTAATTCAGATGAATCAAAAGGGTTTTTTTCTCTTCAATCCAGCAACTCCTCTCTCTTTCATAACCACTCCAGGGGATTTAAAGCAAGTAAGATGTTGACTCTGTTCACTCCCATCCGTGAGAGTTTTGTTTGAAAGAGACTTTGTTCTCAGCCTCCCTCCTCCCTGTTAAAGGCTGTTTACCAGACTGACATTTCCAATATTGGTACTGAGACCAAACTGTCCAGTGGGGATTCAGACAAAGGCCAGCTTGGTTTGTTGATGCCTCGTGACCTAATGAGTGTGCAATTACAGAACACACAAGTGACTCCATTCACCAGGAGCCTGCACACCACTGACATGCTCTGATGTAGGAAGCTACTCCCCCCACCCAGAGCTAAAGATGATATAGAAGGCATCAAGACACAGAGGTAAATGGAACTGCAGGAGAAGGAGGCATGGCAGTTTTCAGTTGCTAAAATCGCTTACCAGTAGAGATGACTGGCCCATAAAACTAAAAAAGCACTGTGGATAAAAGACCATAGGCTTTAGGATCCGATAGTCCCAAGTTTAAAACTGTCTCCGACACTCACTAGTTGTGTGACCCCAACCAATCACTGAACCTCTCTGGGCCTTGGTGGCCACATCTGTAAAGTATCATCACAGTACAACTTCACAGCGTTGTTATGAGACTAAATAAAATGACTGTCAAAAGCATCTATATATAGTAAGTATCAATGAATTTTATTTCCCACATCCAACACCCTCATCCCTCAGTTATGTAGCCTCAGGTAACTTATTGGGAAAAAAGTAGCACAAGTCACAACCACTGATCTTCCAAGTCAAGTATGTTGTATAAAACAGAGATAATAAAGTTTACTCTGAGGCTTAGAGAGTAAAGTTCTTGGTAAGCTTCCTGGCCCACAGTAAGTGCTCAGTCAGTGGTAACTACTACTAATAACTACAGTATAACAATAACAATAATAATAATCTCCCCACCTGATGCCTCAGAAGAGGCTGGGATGGACCATTTAGCAATAATAACTAGTCATGCAACCCAAAGATGATAGAGGTGAGTGTTTTTCTGGATTTGCTGTCATCAGTGTTGTGTAGACTCCTTCTAAGGGGAAGGAGCAAGAAACATATTCTTCCTTTTCCTCCTACAGAGAGTGAACTATAGCTGCCAGATTGCCAGAAAATGAAAATGGGAGGAGGGAGAAGTAGAGGAAGGAAATATTTAAGGGAAAGAGAAGGAAAATGGATAAAAGACAAAGAAGAACTCTCCTCTCCCCCCACGTTTAGGTAGTCATTAGCTCCTGTACCACCTGCTTTCTTAGGCAAGTTCTGACTTCAGCTATTCAGCACTCACATCGTGGACAGCTCCTCAATCAAGGACCTTGAAGGAGCAGGAACTTTATTCCCAATGTTGGCCCAAATCTCCTCCAATCCTAGGTTCTCCAACATTACATTACATTGCATGCATTATAGAGTTTTTTGGAGCAGCTTTATTAGGGTTTACAGGTTAGCTCTAAAGAGCTCCTATCTTTTAGATACTTCTTTCAGTTCAGTTATACTTTGCTAGATTCTTACAGGTTTTTGTACCTTCCATTCTCTTCACATGACATGTTCTTCCTCTACCTTCCTTTTCTCTAACTGCCACTCTTCCTTCACTTTTTAAAGACCTCTAGACTATAGTACACCTACAATATATTCTCATGGCTCCTGAAATATCTCTATAATTTGTCACTCTTTACTATCTATTTTTTTTAATACCTGAATATACACATTAACAAAGTAGAGCTCAGATCTGTCTTATATATCACTGTTCCTTGAACATCTAGAACCATTCCTAAGAAACACATCATATGTCCAACAAATATGTGTTTACAGAATGATGTGTTGAGAGAAATTGCATACATTTCCAAATTCCAGCTGAATTAACTGAGAATTTCACTTACTGGAATCCATCTAACATTCTTCCTGTGTTCAATCTAACAAAACAGATAAAATCACATTACAGTAAATACTGCTGCAAAGTGTTCTGTATACCAAAGCAACACCTGTGTCCCATCAATCAACCAGCATTTATTACTCTTATGGCAAGGAATTTTCTTTAGAGACTTGGCTGGTACCTGGACTTTCTTTATCTCTGGTCACTGTTCTGTCAGAATCAATTTATAAGAAAGACTTTGATCCTAATTGTGTGCCCTAATCCTTTTGAGTAGAGAGATCTAGAGCTGAGCACTTGAGAGCAAAGAGCTATATTCACATTGCTGCCACCACATAGTAGTCTTTCTGTGAAAGCTCAGAGAATATGCCATCAGTATATAAAGGCTGATGATGGGGAAACACTGATCCATGGAATGGTATTTCTTCTGTCCATTTACAAACAGGCAAAGGAATAGGAATAACGCCATAGTCTGTCATCATTATGAAGTGATATTAACCATAAATCCATATTATAAAGAGTAACGAGAAAAATCTCCATGAGTAGTGCCCATGATGTTTTGAGCAGTGGCAACATCCCTGGAATACAGATATGTTCTTTCAAGGTAATTTTGAAGGGCAGCACCAATTCAAATATTGGCTCAATGTGTGCTTAAAAGTTATCTCATTACTTTACAGCCACCTCATATAACTAGTTTTCTTTATTCTCTCCCCCATTCAATTGCCATTCTTTCTGTTGGAATTAATTCTATCTTTACTCAAATGGAAGAAAGGCAAGTTCTCTTCCCTCAATCTGTCAGTCTTTTATAAGGACATACACCTAGTTTTCCTCTTTATAATAATATATCCTAGTAAATTAAGCACAATGTTCCCACACCATCTTAAGCTCTGACATGCTCACAGAGCAGAAGCAGGTGCTAAGTTTGACTCATTACAAGATAGATTTCAAAACACCGTGGATTAAAGCTTGTCCCGCAAATCACTGCCATCATACAGCCAGATAGAAAGTACATAACCTAATGTTCATGTGGAGGCTCTATTCCCCAGCATTATCATTATAAAGGCTTTTAGCCATATCCTATATACATAGTCTAACAAGAAAAAATGTTCCCTCTGGAGATATTTAGATTTCTGTTCCTTTTGTATCCTTTGTCCTAAAAGACAAGTAGTGTGTTTGACAAATGCATCTTTCAAATGGAATCAGTTAAACTGAGAGTTATGTCTTTATGTACTTAGGCCAAATTCCACAGAGCCAAGATTTTTCTCATATCCCATTCTTGTTTCTCATCCACAGAATCTCCACTTTACATAGGGTGCTATCAGTAACAATACTGCCCCTTTGTGTAGCATCTTTCGGTGATGAGAAAGACATTAGAGGGGCATTTTCATCATTTATTACCTGAGTAGAGAGGCAATTAACTTCCAGGGAGAGGAAATCCAGAAATTTCCAATGAACCTCAGTTTGCAGGTCTAAACACACTCCTAAAAAGTTGTGTTTAATTCAGATTTTTTTTAATCTGAACCAATCTGTAAATTGAACCAAAGCTTCCTCATAGAGCCATGAGAAGAGTTAGAAATGATAATGACCAGAGCCAGCATTTGTTAATGCCAGTCACTGTAACAAGTAGTTAACATGCATTATCTCATTCCATCCTTAAAACATCCCTTGGGATAGATACCAAAATTAATCCCCCTTTTTATAAGAGGAATATGAGGTCTAAAGAGGTTAAATAATTTTCTCTTAGCCCTTAGGCTGGTCTACTTCTATGTACATGCCTGAGGAAATGAAGACACAGTGCTTGGCATGTAATAGAAAACTTGATAAGTGATAGCCATTGTTATTAACAAAACATTTTGGTTTGGGATTTTTTAGGCCACACCCCTTATTCATTCTGATTTAGTTTATTGTCTTCCCTTTTCACCATCTATCACTGAAACCCATCATCTTAATTCTGCAGCCCAGCTCCTGCTAAAGACCATTTCCCACCCAACCCTTACCTGCCTGCCTTCTCTCATCTCCAGCCCAGGCAGCATCACCAGCACAGGGAGATTCTCTTCTTTTTCTTCTGGAACACAATGGCCCCTTCCCCATGTGGTTTTTCAAGTCACCACTCTAGCATGCCTTTGACTATTTCCACTTCAGAGCTAGAGCATAAGTCCTAATAGGTATTTTTCATTTGCAAATGTAGTAATGTACCATGTCTAACAAAAGCATAAAAATAAAATACATTTAGTTATACATTTAACAAACCACCCTCTGGTAGAGAATACAGTTCACTTCCATAAGGACTGACACAGAAAGTCGAGGTCATATAATGCCTACATGGTCCCCAGGAGAAGCCAGTGAAAGGTCAGGCCCTGCCTGGGTTTTTCACCTTATGCCTGCCTTCCCTTCTGTGAAAGTTTCCATTTATAGCTGCTTTGCCTCCACCAGTCCTTCCCCAGAAAGGAGAGATGCCTATGAAAGAAGAAGATGTCACCCCTGCAAACCCCACACACCAGTGTCTGCTACTCCTCTGCTGGACAGGCTACATTTCATGGTCACAACAGCTCCTGGACCACCCTACACTCTGCCCCATGTCCCTTGCCCATAGCAGCCTTGCACCTGCCTCCCAGAGTGCTCTACCCCCTCACAACTCGAGGCGCCCACTCTGTCCCACACTTCTGGGTGGCTGGGGGAGATGTCATCCCCATTTTCAGGTGAGAATACAGAGGCACAGAGGGGTTAAATCAAGGTCCTACAGGTAGTTAAACATAGAGGCTCTTTCTTAGAGCTCCTTCTATCTCCTTTCAGTCCACCAGAGAACACCTGTGGAAGCTCCAGTGTAAAATGGTACTAACCGCCAAAATCATCCAGATATTATGTATTTATCCAGCCAACACTTACTGCCCTACTTGGTGTCAAGTGACAAACTTACCTGGACAAGTAATGTATTTCAGCCCTCTAGGAATATCATCTATAGGGGGAGCCTGGTAGGAAAACAGACCTTTGTATCACAGGACAGTAAGAGCCAGAGAAGAGGGAAGTACAGACAGAGAGAACAGCATGAGGCTCAATAAGCCACAGCTGTTGGAGCTCCTCACTTCCAAACAGGCTCCTCTCTGGTAGCCAGTTTGGGGTTCTCCCTCTGCCAGATATGTCCATGCCAACAGAAGAGCAATGACTGTCACCTTGGGTAGCCTGCATTTGTTCATTCACTCACTACCAACAGATGCACATCAGGCACTCACTCGGGAGTGGCTCCATAGGCTTCAAAGTCAGAGGTGAGGGCAGAGGGAAGGGGAAGATCTCAAGGGTCTGCTTTCTCAGGAGGTGCCTACCTGTCCTGAGTGAGTCTGACTGCCCTGAGTCCATGTACACAGGCAAAAAACCCAGCACTTTAGGGCCCTTTTCATAGTGGGTAAAGAAAAAAAAAGGTGTTTTCTGCCCCTAACCAGCTGTGACAGTGCAAGTGTCCCTTCCTGAAGCTACAGGGGCTGGGGATCTCAGCATGCTTATTCACATCAGCCTGAGTCAGTTTCTGCACTAGGAGAAAATGGTAGGCTCCAGGGTAAATTTAGGTGAAGCAGGGTGCATAGCACTGAGTAAACCCAGCAAGCTCAGAGCTCTTCATGGAAAACTTGACTTTGCTCTCCTTACCTTCCCCAGAGAGATGAGGAAACTAGCATCCCAGAGCACTAGACCACACTCCTTGAATCCACTTTGCCTTACTCAGGCATGTCCCTAGTCCTCGAGTGGTATAAAGTGTGAACTAGGTGATGATTGTAGTTGTGAGGGAAGGGTACTTCTGAGTCCTGCAGCCAGATAAGGGCTAACTTTACCCATAATCCTACTCAAAGAAGTGAGTTAGTCATCAACCCAACCATGTCAGATACATGGAGAACACCTAAGCAAATAGGTTTGTGCTACACGATATGTTAGTTGGGTAACACTACTCAAAGTAACATTAAACTTCCAATCCTCAAGGATGTACAAAAGAAATTTATTTCTTGCTCATGTGAAATCCAAACTTAGTGTGCTAGTTGAATAGTGACTTTCCATCTTGTCCTTCAGGGGCCCAGCCTCCTTCTCCCTGTGGCTCAATCCTTTTCTCCAGTTTTGGAATCCTTTGCATTAAGACAGCCAACGGAGAAGGGGCATGGGAGGGGTTCTCATATAGGAAGATTTTTATGAGTCATTACTTCATCTCATTTTCCATTGGCTAGAACTCAGTCACAAGATCATACTTAACTTCAAGGGATACCGAGAAATGTAGTCTAGCTCTGTGCCCAGAAGAAGGGAAAATGAATTTGATGGGGGGGAAATGATGTATCATGGAATAAGCCAAGGAATACAGCCTTTATCTCTGGGCATCTATCAGAGTGTCACTTGAGAATACCAATTCCTTATTTAGCTATTCTGACCATTGATTAGTCTTCTCCTAGAACCTTCATAATTCAAGGCTGAAATCAATTCCAGGATCTATTCTAAAGCATGAATGTTTCATTCCCAAAATTTTATGATGTAGCAAAACCTTACTTTTTGGCAGAAATCACCCCAGAATTTCTTTTACTGAATTTCTCCTTTCTTAAAGCAATTTTGATATTTGACCACACTTGGAAGTCATTGACACAAAATGTCAGATTCAGATGTCTTGTGGGCAAGACAGGGAATTGAGTGACTAGGGAAATGTCATTGTCACATCATCAGCAAACATATTTTAAGCCCCCATCAAGCACAGAGGATGGAAAGGGGTATATGGCCCAGCCTCTTGCCAGTCACAAGGCCTGCATGCTAGGGGATTGGGGGAGACACTGCGCATATGCAATGAGAGGGAAACAGCAACACATGAAGTATTGTGCAGAGGCTGACAGCATGGTCTGTGTTCAGATGGCATGGTGACCTCCATGTCAGGGAGGATGAAATGGAGAACACGAATTATTATAAGGTGGTGGACCCTGTGGAAAATTTAGATCTTCCTGAAGTGGGAAAGGAATAAGAGCATTCCAAAGAAGGCCATCAGGGTGAGTGGAGGCTTATAGGCAAGAATGTTTTATGTGGGTTCAAGAGTAGCCAACTAGGTCATATCAGAGAATCCTGAGCAATCTCCTTGGGAGAACGTGAGCAAGGATATTAGGCCACATATTTTGGACTCTGCACTGTGGGTAATAGCCATTGAGCACAGAGATGGGAAACCAGAACAAGGAGACTATTGAAGGCTCTGTGAGGGACCAAATGTGAAATGCTTTGAGCCTGGAAGTGGGACTTAGAAAGGGGGAAGATGGGCTGGGGGAGAAGAGGCTGCCACCTTCCACATGGCACCATTGGCCCAGGACAGCCTTGGGCTGGCCCTCTGAGAATAGTGGAAGAAATGTGGCTGGTGGCTCAGCAATGCAATGTGCAGCCAGGCATAGATATATACAAATCAAACATTCATAACTCTGAAAGGATCTGGTCCTGTTTCTTTCTCAGGAAATATCCCAGATCACTGGAGCAAAGAGTAGATTAGCAATTCTGAGCTTTAAATCCTATTTCTAACACTGATTTACTGTGACGTTTGGGACAAGTTGTTGCTTTTGATTGCTAAGTTTCTACAATCAAGAGTGCAAAACAGTGAGACGGATCCTGCCTGTGAGCCTGGTTTTAAGAAGTAGTCGCTCAAAATGGCAATAAGTGAACCCCTTTAGAATAGCAGGATGTTTGGATCAGCTCAAGATTTTCTTGGTAATAGCCACAGCTCAATTTACAAGTCAACAGATGCACATATTTTTCATAACTCTTAGTGCCTCTGAAAATGTAAACCTATGTTCTTGGCCCTTCTCTCCTCAAGCACAAAGTTTGGAATTTAGGGGATAACTGGGCTGCTGATATTTGAAACAAAGCAGAATCCAGTTCTATACATGCTTTTCTCTAGGACCTCACTGGCGTTCACCACTTCCGCTCTCACTTCTGTGCGGGTGACACATCATCTTTATCTCACCTGAGTCCCATACCTGGGTTTCTAGCTGCCTGACTGGCATCCTGCCCACACCTTCAATATGCTCCCTCCTGTGTGATTCTTCTGTCCAAAGCCCTACCATTATCCTAGGCATTCAGTTCTTCAAAGTCTTTCTTAACTTCTCTCTCACTACCCAGATTCAGCGTTTCCCCAGGTTGTACATTCTAGCTCTATAGGGGCAGAACTAAAAAGGTGTTTAGAAATACCCTAGTCACTGAATAATATGAATCACAAGTCATATGAATTCCTCAAGGTCAAGGTTGATGTCTTTCTTGTGCATCTCTATATTCCCAGCTGCAGACAGCGTGCCTGAACTCATAGTAGGTGCTCAAATAATCTTTGCTCAAAGCCAGAGGGGGAGATATGGAATTTATAACACTACCTGAGGAAGCACAGATTTCTAAAAATATATATAAAACAGGAACAATGAATCAGAATCTCCCATGTTAAAGAAAAGCTTCCACTGTGAAAATACCCACATTACATAGGTATTTTTTTAAAAAACCAAGATGGTGCCAGGGTGCCTGGGTGGTTTAGTTGGTTAAATATGACTCAATGTCGGCTCAGGTCATGATCTCATGGTTTGTGGGATTGAGCCTCATATCGGGCTCTGCACTGACAGCTCAGAGCCTGCTTAGGATTGATATTCATTCTCTCTCTCTCTCTCTCTCTCTCTCTCTCTCAAAATAAGTAAATAAACTTTTAAAAATATAAATAAAATAAAAAAAAGATGGTGCCTAACAAATTTCAGTTGCCCAGAGTCCTACCAACTATGTAGCCCAGAATTCACTCCACTCTACCTTTTGAAACTCAGCCCTCACCAAGCAGAGAAAGCTGTTAATTCAGGCTCATAAAGATATTTCTGTCAGGATAGAAGGAAACCAGCAACCACCCTTTTCCTCTGTCTTCCCACCATGGAGGGCACCTCCATCTCTGGCACTACCTCAGCTCTCAAACCGTAAGCTGACACAGCAGCAAAGGGAAGAGGAAGAGGTCAGTGTTAGAAATGTCTCTGGAAGGTGGAATGGACTTCTCAGTCTCTTGGAAAGAATGACTGCAGATTCCTTCTAGCTCTGGACAGCCCTCCAGGCGCCCAGTTGCTCCTACGGCCCAGGAAGAGCTTAATATACATGACCCAGAATGAGAAAATGAAAAAGCAATATGGGAACTTGCCAGAGAAGGGCTTCTCCCCGCCCTGAAGTCTGGTGGAACACCCATGTGGCAGGCGACCTTTCGGATTGGTGGCGGGCCAGGGCAAATGTGGGAACCAGAACCATTAGTCACAGACAGCCAGTGCCTGGAAGCCTGGGACTGAGATTGTTGAAGAGTGTGAGTGATTCTCCGTGCTTGCTCAGTCTGGCTGAAAACTCATTTTCTCCCCTATTCTACCGCAAAGGGCTCCCTCACAGAAGCCAATTCATTGCGAAAGATCTCTATGGCCCTTGGCAACCTTGGAATCACTCTGTATGGACTTTTCCTCACTGCTCTTGGTGTCATTATGCCCAGAGAGAAACCAAATCAGAAGATGGTAAATTACTTCTGAGAGTCGGGGCTGAGCAGGAAGAGAGGGTGCTCCCAACTACTGAGTCTGGCCTTTAATGTCCAGGCCCACTTTACCGTGTGAGAGCCAAAGGCTTCTAGAGTCAGGCGGGGCACACGTGTCCAGCCCTAGCCATGTTGATCCCAGACAGGCTGGTCCCAGGATCCCAAAGCTGGTCATCAGCCCCTCCTTTTCAACTGGTAACTGAAGTCAATTATGCAGATAATAGGATGGATGCGGCAGGGCTTTTTCATCACATACATTATTCTAATAGAAATGCATACCGCGACCCAAGCTTTGTGACAGTCCATTTTAGAAGACTTTTGCCGAGCAAATCAAGTGCACAGTGAGAAATCGGAGAAAGCATTTTTCCTCAGCAGTATCTGCCCTCTCTCTCCTAAGCAGCCAGAGCCCAGACAAGTCCCAGCTGCAAAAGGGAATGCAGAACGCTCCCCCTCTTCTGAGCCCACTAAATGGTCCAGAGGAATCTGAGACGCGGTGCCCATCCGCTAAATAAATGATTTTTACCCAAGCCAGCCATTCTTTCTTGCTCTCTCTCTAAAGCATTGCTATTCCCTCAGTCCACATTCAGACACACACCTTTTTGTCAGCTACTTAAAATCATTAAGTGAACTTAATTAGGTTTGTCAATCCCTAAGGCTGGCAGAGTGGCAAATAAGGCACTATATTCACTGTCCATTAGCAGTCTGTTGTCTGAACGAGACTGCGTGTTTTCTGAGCTGTGCACGAGCAGCTTTAGCATTTTCTATGCAAAGATCTGCCCAGTGAGTCTGGGAGATACCGAATTTCAAGGCCGTCCCCTCTAAACCTGGCCCACTGCCCCAGTGGCCACCTCCCAGGATCCCCTGAGGCCAATTTTCAACAGGCCTCTCTGTAAAGCTGAGCATGACAGAGTCAAGGGGTGTGTTCTCTAGGCAAAGACAGGCTCCAACCAAGATCTCTAGCCAAGTCTGTTGTATCAACAAGCTCCAAACCCCACCAGCTGAGAAAAAAAAGAAAAAAAACAACAATAACCCATGCAATCAAAAATGTCATCTTTGGAGAAATTGAAAGAACTGAGCAGGTGTGAACTATTGAGTGGCAGGGAGAGAAATCCATGCTAAGGCTATAAAGACCTCAGCTGCCATGTTTTTAAACAGCACAGATCAGTGAGGGAGTTTGAGGATCCCCAAAGAGCTGGCTCTTCCCTTCTCCTTGACTGGGCTGCCCATGAAGAGGGAGGGCTAAGCTCTACCAGCCATGGGGGCTCAGCTTTCTTTCTCCATACAGAGCTAAGGCTTTGGGATAAGGGCAGTGGAATACCTATATGTTTGTTAGAACCACTTGGCCCCATAATCCTGGTAGTAATGTGGCATGGACCTTGCCTTCCCTTAGACCCAGAGTAGTCCACCTGGTACATGCTAGAACTTTCCCCCAATTCTAGAGCAGTCCAATTGGTACATGCTAGAACTTCCTGTCAGTCTCAGAGCAGTCCACCTGGTACATGCTAGAACTTTCCCTCATTCCCAAAGCAGTCCATCTGGTATATGCTAGAACTCAAGACCTGAGGCCACAGCTGACCCTGGAGAGTGACTTGGTATCTGTACAGGAGACCAAAACAGGAAAGACTGGTTGCACCAGAAAGACTGAGAGCCTTGAGAAGGCCTCACCCATCTTCAGCAGGGAGTGGGGAGCAGAGCCAGGAGCAATCTCTTCTTCACATGAAGTTCAGCTAAAGACACACAACCAGGTACCATCCCAACAGAAAATCCTGGATCTGGGTGGTCCCGATGGCCATCTGGCCTCTTGGCTAGTGCCTCCCACAGAAAAGAAACTCCCAGATTGGTTTTGCTGCCCCCTCTCTGCCCCAACACCTACCTTCCCCTGACCCCATTCACAAACTTCCTCTGCCTCACCCCTGCCCTCCCCACACCCCAGCATGAGCCACCTTTGTCCCCCGTGTCCCTTCCTGCAGCCTCAGGAGTCTGGAGCATTTGGGGAGCAAGGGTTGGCAGTGTGGCCTTTCGAGTGGACAGAGGCAGCATTGCATGTTTACATCTGATCCGACATCTGATTGAGTCTTCCCTGATTGTTAGGAGTGTTCCTGACTCAAAATATGTGCAATTCCCAGTGTCAATCAAACTCTTTTAAACAGCAGCTGCCACTGCCGTTGCCTTGCAGTGTACTTTAGAGACTCTTCTATTTAGAAACCATTCCAGCTCCAGCGTGCATCATGCCTTCCATGCTAAGAAGCCCAGTGGCTGGTTGAGAAGCTTGCAGTCCTAATCTCTCAGTAATGATGAAGGACGGCAGAGAGAGGGGTGGGAGAGCAGGGGAGCGGGGCGTGCAGCCTCCCTGGAAGGGCCCAGTTAGGGCAAAACAGGGATTTTGTCCCTCTCCCCCACACTCAGTGGGTGCACACATGTAATTTACTTGCTCAGGCACCCACGGCCTCCTGGAAGCTACCCCCATGGTGCTCAGGACTTGGCCTGGCTCCTCAGCCTGTGGATGACAGATTCGGAGATGGTGACCCAGAGAGGAGAATCAGAAAGGTGGGCTGCGGGGCCCTTACCCACTGCTCTTCCACCTGGGAACATGAATCCTTCCAGTCACCATCCCCACATGGCTCTATGCACCTGTTCTCTTGCTGCCTGCAAGCAGCATCTCTCTAACCCTGGCAACTGCTGTAAACAGAACAAGATGACAGTGCTAAGGCCCCTGTTGGCCACTTGAGAATCCCAGGCCTGGCTGTGTCCCATGTTACACAGGCTTGAGCTGGAAACTCATCTGCAGACCATGTCCCCCAGGGAAATCTGAGACAACTGTGATCTTGCCAAGGCTTGTGGAGAAGCCTGATGTGGGTGTGTGATACACACGTGCCTCTCACTGTCTTTGTGTCCTTCCACACCACTCACATGTGAGCCATGGGGGCTCTGCCCTGCTCTGACACATCCCTCACTCCACTTCCTCCACTGCAGATGCCCTCCCTCACCATCCCCATCCACATTTCCAAGTCCTCGCCTTCTTTCAAAACCAACTTAAATGCTACCTTCTCTGTGAGGAAACCTCGATGGGTTTCCTGTTAATACTTACAGCCCACACTGTGTTGGTTACAAACCCCCAGGTCTTAGTCAAATTATTTAATATTTAACAACAGGTCAGGCACTACACAGACCAACCCCAGTGGAGACCGATGCTGGATGCGACACCAGATCCTTGAGACCCGGACTGGGTTAAACTTTTGGTTCCTGGATAATGTGAAAAATTAGAATACCAGGGAAGGAACCAGGCTGCCTGAGGCAACAAGCATGGGACACTTGGGGGACAATGGCTCTTTATCAGTTGGTACAGAAGCATTTTAGTATTTTAAGAATGACTTCAGGGGCACCTGGGTGGCTCATTCGGTTAAGCGTCCGACTTCGGCTCAGGTCACGATCTCACGGTTCGTGAGTTCGAGCCCCGCGTCAGGCTCTATGCTGACAGCTCAGAGCCTGGAGCCTGTATCAGATTCTGTGTCTCCCTCTCTGCCCCTCCCCTGTTCATGCTCTGTCTCTCCCTGTCTCAAAAATAAATAAAAACCATTAAAAAATTTTTTTTAAAAAAAGAATGACTTCAGCTCTACCAAGGAGTACCTGCTGAATGTCAAGCCCACTCATTTCTGTCCAACCGTCCACACCCAAAAAGTGAAAGAGTTCTCCTCAGAGTTGCAGGGAGTCCTGGACCCAAGTCCTAGACTCTAAACTGGTTAACATGGGGAACAATCCCTCAGAAAGAGAAGTACTCTGTGCTGGGGAAGTAGGGGGAGCTGAGGACTGCTCTGGTCTCACAACTGCTCTGCGGTTAGGTAAGGCTGATAACAACTATGGTAATGAGCCAAGTATTGGCACACATTCACCAGATGCTGAATCCTGAGAAATGACCAACCCAGGTTGTTCCTTACACACACTCCTCTTGACACACACACAGGTTCTGGCTGCAGATTGTTGCGTGGTGGGGGCAAGGATCCAGAGCCACCGTGGCTTTTGACAATATCTCCATCAGCCTGGACTGCTACCTCACCAGTGAGTTCACCCTGTCCCTTGCACTTGTCCCCAACCCAGACTGCCCCGGGCCTCACTATCCCTCCTTAACCTAAGCCCACCTGCCTCTCCCACCTTCCCCGGGGCATACTCATCTGTCCCTCTTAAACAGAGCCTCACTTAACTCAGCCCATGGGGTCTTCTCTATTCTAGTCAGTGGGGAGGACAAGGTGCCACAGGATACAGCACCCAAATCAAGAAATCTGTTTGAGAGAAACCCAAACAAGGAGCCGAAACCCTGGGAAAATACACCAAGAGAGACCCCCATCTTTGACCCTACAGGTAAGGGTTCAACTTACAAATGTAAGTAAAGTAAATTTTTTGTTGCAAAAGGCGGAAGAGAGATACGTGCGGTGATTGTAGTGGGGAGTGGTGTCTAAAGAATAAGATGGTCGGGGCGCCTGGGTGGCGCAGTCGGTTAAGCGTCCGACTTCAGCCAGGTCACGATCTCGCGGTCCGTGAGTTCAAGCCCCACGTCAGGCTCTGGGCTGATGGCTCGGAGCCTGGAGCCTGTTTCCTATTCTGTGTCTCCCTCTCTCTCTGCCCCTCCCCCGTTCATGCTCTGTCTCTCTCTGTCCCAAAAATAAATAAAAAACGTTGAAAAAAAAATTAAAAAAAAAAAAAAAGAATAAGATGGTCAACCTTTAAAAGGAACAGAACCTACATCCTGGCTATGGGCTCCAAAAGGATGTTTTTTGGGTCTCTTATCACCTGGCCGAATGAAGCATCTGGAAGTTGTGCAAAGGAGCTACTGGGGAATACCCAGGAACCAAACAGGAGAACCAAGCTGGTATCCTTTCCTCCACTCAGTCCCTTGAAACCTCTCCCCATTTACTGAACAAAGCAAACCCTACATCAAATTTCTTCTCCTCATAAAGAGGGTTGGGCCCAAAGCCGTTATTTGTTGCACAAAGACAGGCTAGCCCACCATGGGTAAAGGCCCAAAACCTTCAGGTTCAACACATTTCCCCAAAGCGTGGCTTCCCCACCCCACCAAAGCTGTTTTATTCAGCATTTTCTGGGCTGAAAGACTTCTCATGAAGACTCTTACTGCTTTGAACCCAGGCCTCTTCAGCCTCTGGCCCTAAACCATGGTGTGACTTCTCAGCTACTCTTTGTACGAGGAGGAAATTCCTTAGAATCAGTCTCTAAACCTGGCATGATGTTCCTTGGCAGTTATTAGACCTATGAACCTCGCCCCAGAGAAGCTGTGAAGCCCCCGGCCCAACACCAGCAGGTCAAGGGGTTCCCCCAGGGTAGGGGTAGTGCACGTGCCTGGGTATGGGAGTAGTGCGAGTAACCTTGGTAAGCAGGGGCTCGGCACTGTCCACCACACTCTTTTTCCTATAGAAGGTCGCTTTATTAAAATAACAATAGATAAATGATAAATGTTTAATTTCTGCTTATAACGTGAAATCCTCATTTAGTGCAAAATACAAAAAAAAATAAAGCAGAAGTTTATACCTTCACACTAACTTCACTGACTCTCAACTTACTACATAAATGTCAGCCTTGTTCTGTCTTTGAAGGAAGAAATCCCTTCCTTCCTCTGCCCTGAAAAGCCACCCCAGGTGGAGCTCTCTCTGTCCCCGATTCCTGCCTGATCTAACCCAGGGGCCAGACCTGGGCTTTTCCCTTCATCTCTCCCCTTTCCTCCCTTCACCTTTAACTAAAACCTCAAAACACCTTTTCATTTTTCCACATGAAAGGGAGCCTGCCACCTCTCTCTATTTCCCGACTCTGTCTCATGGTCATTCATGAAACGGGCTAGCATGAGGGAGGTGGCCTTCTGTTCATTGTTTGATGCCTCGCCTCACTGTCCCACCCCAAGGACTGACCTCCAGGGACTCCCCAGCCCCGGTCAGTCACTGCCTCCTGACCATAAATTCAGGACACGTTCAGCAAACATCGTGGCAAGCCCCCGCCCTGTCCAACCACCAGCACTGATTACATGGCAGGGGCTCCGGAAACACATATTGATTGACCCGGGGGCACTTGAGGCTTGAGCTCAGTTCTCGGATCTCAGATATTGGCAGCCAGCTCCCCTGCAGCCAGCACTTAGGAGCAGCCATCCACCCCGCCTGACTCCCCAGTTTATTGCCATATAATTCCCACTGTCCCTAAAAGGCTCATCGATGAGGGTCTGCACAGTGGCCACTCAGACTAATGAAATCATGTGGTGGCTGGAAAGCCACAACGCTACCCCACCACCTCCGACTAAAATCAGAAGCGAGTGGCTGCCTGAGAGACTGAAGCTTCCTCTGCTGCCCAGCCCCGCCTCAGGGCAGGAAGGACAGGCAGGTGACTGTGGGTCAGCATTCTGTCTTCAGACTCCCTTCCAGAATGACCCTAACTGTAGGGGAAGAGGACACTGAGGCAAACACGTCCCCAAGCAGCCTGAGTAGGCTCTTTGGACAGGCTTTAGAGAACTGGGCACAGAGGCAGTGCTTTCCCAGGAACCCGCTCTCGCCCTGGGGAGCAAGAAGGGAGGGAGAAGCTGAGGCAGGCTCCCAGCCCCTAACCCCCCTGACAGATGCCGCAGTCCCACCCTGTCGCCCACCCCTAGCAGTATGCGGTGGGGGTGTCTCTGAGTCATCAGGAGAAGGATGAGCAGGGCGTCCCTTCCCTACTACCCACAGGACAATGTCCACCACACCCCCTGAGGGACTACTTGGCCAGGGCTCAGCCTCATGGTCAGGGAGAACAGGCACCCTAGGTCCATGCCGAGGCCCTCCTTCATCCGGCTTTAATCTAGACCCAACCACAGCCCTTGCACACTTCCTCTGTGGCCAGTTATGTGCTCAGAGATGGTGAACAGAACAAGACCCAGGTCGAGCACCCAAAGAACTCCCAGTCTAGACGAGGAGCACAGGTGGGAAGGGAGGGGTGGGCCTGTAAACCAGCAGCTCATGGCCTGCGAGGTGAAGCTTAACCTAGCTTAGAACTTCTGCCTGGGAGGGCCTCTGGAGAAGGAGGGAGAGATGCGGTAGGGAGGGGAAGGAAGGGGAGGAGCAATCTAGAAGCGTGCCTGACCCTGGGCTGGGCTGTTTCACACACCAATCCCTCCTGTCCTCACCCTGGCCACGGGTAGCTGCTGTCATTACCACTGTGGGATGAGAAGATCATCTGGAGGAATGAGCCCCACAGCTGACAAGGAGTGGAGCCAAGATGTGACCCCGAAGTCTCCGTTCTTTCAGCCAGCTAAGCCACTTTAGGTGTCCCCGTCCAGAGATAAACACTAAAAATGGAAGAGAGCGGGAGAACACCCCAGGTGAAAGTCCCTGCCCCCACGTCCAGGAAACAGATCAGCCCCCAGCCTTCCAACAAAGGATGGAGGAGACAAAATAACAAGATTGTCCTCCCAAAGTTCAGCGCTGTCAGTTTCCTCTGGGCTGGAACAAGGGCGGCTGGTGGCATTTCAGCTCTCCTCCTGGCAGGTGTTAGAGCACCTCCTAGAAACACAAAGGTCACATCAGGTCTTTTGAAAACAGGTACTCACAAAACATCCAGGTTTCCCTAAACACTCCACATTTCCCCTAATTCAGCCCCATGTCGAGGGCCTGACCTCCGGGTTTGGGGGTGGCCTCACCCCCAAGCCC
Organism: Panthera tigris; assembly: GCF_018350195.1. Taxonomy (NCBI): domain Eukaryota; kingdom Metazoa; phylum Chordata; class Mammalia; order Carnivora; family Felidae; genus Panthera; species Panthera tigris. The sequence continues at coordinate 115,972,105 of NC_056662.1, forward strand.
ATGGGGCAGAGCTGAGCCACTGGAGCACCTAGGCAGGAAAAGCCTATCCAGGTGTTTCTTGAAGCTTTCTTGGAAGCCTGAGTCACCTTAGCTAATCAGATGAAGAAACTCAGAGAGAAAATGGGGCGAGTATTAAGTCTGGGGAAATTACATTTGTCAGCTTTGCACATACAATTACACTAACCAAATGGTTGGGATAATGCAATCACGGGACTACAGAGTTTCTCTCTCTCTCTCTCTCTCTCTGTCTCTCTCTCAGCAGTAATGAGTGTGCAAGCAGGCTCTGCCACCCACCCCCAAAGCCCAGACAAGGACAGGCAGGACCCCCAAGGCCCAGTGATCCTGCCTCAGCTTCCTCAGCTTCCTCTCTCATTCTCCTGTGAGCTCACATGTTGTATAGGGAGGACAAGAGGGAATTAGCTCAGTTTACATCATAAGAACTGCCCAAACCTTGGGCCCAGCCCACAAGTATCTGTAACTCATGGAGCCCTAGCATCAAATCACAGTCTTGCCTGTGAGTTGTTTAGTGATCGTTGGTTTACTGTTTTCTCAGTAGACATCTCTTGCCAAAGGGTAGGGTCGGGGTGGGGGGAGGGGGGGCGGACATTTAGAACTGTGTAGGATCATGAAAAGAGCACTGGACCAGGAGTCAGAACCTCTGTGCACAGCCTTGGCAGGTTTGCACTAGCAAACTGAGGTCCAGGGATGTGTCCCACCTCTGCACAGCCTTTTCTCTCCTCATGTAACAGCTGGGGTCTGTCAGCAAACCCACAAGTAGCAGAGCTCAGAGAAGAGGGGCTAACATCAACACAGGCAAAGGCAAGAAAATGCTTCTTTTCTTTCTTTTTTTTTTTTTAGCGTTTATTTTTTTGAGAGAGAGAGAGAGAGAGAGAGAGAGCACTCTAGTGGGGGAGAGGCAGAGAGAGGGGAGGGGGAGAGGGGATCCAAAGCGGGCTCTCTGCTGTCAGCACAGATGTAGGGCTCAAACTCACGAACTATGAGATCATGACCTGTGCTGATGTAGGACACTTAACCAACTGAGCCACCCAGGCATCCCGAAAACTGCTTCTTTCAAAACTCAAGGTTTGGGGCACCTGGGTGGCTCAGTCGGTTAAGTGTCCAGCTTTGGCTCAGGTCATGATCTCACGGTTCATGAGTTCAAGCCCCACATCTGGCTCTGTGCTTAATAGCTCAGAGCCTGGAGCCTGTATCTCCCTCTCTCTCTGCCCCTCCCCTGCTTGCACTCTGTCTCTGTGTCTGTCTCTCTCTCAAAAAAAATTAAACATTAAAAAAAACCCTCAAAGTTTGAAGTAGACAGTTTTCAGGTCCCTCCCCATCACCAGCCCCGTGGTTCTAAAGGCAGAAGGGATGTGGGATAAAGCAGCCAGAGCTTTCTTGGCCCATCTCTCCAATTAACCCACAGTACTGCTAATGTGCCCAGAAGAAAGGGTAACAGACTGTCCATTTCTACACACGCTTCTGTGACTCAAGAACAGATGCCAATTTCAATGAGAAAGTTTTATGTGTTTCATATAAATTGATTGAGTCTATTTCTGTTAAATGCATTATCCATTCACCACAGAACAACTATTAGAGTTAATAGAATTTGTAGCTAGAGCCATTATGATCCAAGCATGCCCTTCTGGGGATGACGGCATTGTGGCAAGGCGGCTTCCCAGGGCCCGGCCCCCTTGCTCACAACCTGTCTTCTTATGTCCACCAGAGCCGTCTGTGCTCAGGTGCCGCGGACGCGGCCAGGCTTACTTCAGTGGCCCACCGAAATAGTCAGGATTCATCTAGTTCCTGAACAAACAAGTGTATCCTAATCCAATTCCAAACAAATCCTATCATCCTGTCACTTGTCAGCACCTGCCAGCTTGGGGGTAGCGAGGAAGCTGGGGTTGGTACTTTCGCCTTAGCTTTTTACCATGTGCCAGTTTTGGAGGCAGGGGGCCCCAAGGCAGGGAGGACAGAAAACAAGTAAGGGTAGAAGTGCCGGGAGCCCCACCCACCCTGGGGGGGACTCAGGCTGGACTCTTGGGTTCATTGCATCATTAACAGCTTTCCCCAGAAATGCACAGTGACAGAATCTGGGACTTCCTGGGTGCGACAGGGAGTTCGCAGTGTTTCTCCAAGTGTGTCCCAACACCATCTGCTTCTGATCACCTTGCTAGGGGAGGGAGGACCCAGAAGTGCTGCTCATTAAAAATGAAGCTCCCTGGTCCCCACGGGCTTGTGGAATCTGAATGTCTAGGAAAGGAGAGCTGGCACTCTGCATGTTTAACAAAACTCTCAAGAAAAGCCTGATCTGAAACAAAGTTTAACAACCCTCTTTTAAAAAGGCAGCCTTTTTTTTTTTAATGTTTTATTTATTTTTGAGAGAGAGAGAGAGAGAGACAGCGTGCGAGTGGGGGAAGGGCAGAGAGAGAGGGAGACACAGACTCGGCAGCAGGCTCCAGGCTCTGAGCTGTCAGCACAGAGCCCGACACAGGGCTTGAACCCACGAACCGGGGCTCGAACCCACAGCCCGTGAGATCAACTGAGCTACCCAGGCACCCCAACAGGCAGCCTCTTTTAAACAGATAAGGAGCCTAGGTCTGGAGAAGGTGAGAGGCTGGCTCAGAGTCACGTGACATACTTCCAAGTTTTTCTCTCTTAGACAACAAAGGCCTTGCGTTTTGTCATCACCTCTTTACACACCTAGAAACCATCAGTCACAGGGTGGTGCTGGGTGTTAGGAACTGTACTGGGCTCTTTGTATGCAGTGTCTCATTAGTTGGTACTATAACATAATCCCCCTTTTACAGATGAGGCAATTGGCCCACAGAGGGTGAGTAACTTGCCTTAAGTTACACAACTTGTGCAAGAGGCTAAAGAACATGGTCTTTCATTTTTTAATCATATAAAAAAATTAATTTTTCTAAGCCAGGTAATATATTGAAGGGCAAGTTGTAATAAATCCTCTAAGAATCCTACTGTTGACTAGTCTTCTGGAGGAATCTCTTCTCTGAAAAACTCGGGTTTCTAGCGCTTTTGCTTAGACAGAGCACATCTGCATCTTCACGGATACTCAAAACAGCACACTGGGTACACAGTGTACCCACAGACATGTAAGAAAGCTGATAATTGCAGCTAATTGGCATCCCTCTGTGTAAACCAACCCCCCCCCTCCCTCTCCCCAGTCAGTGCACATGAAGGCACTTAGCACCCATTCAACTAGGGGTAGCAATTCCTTAAGACTCAGGCAGGCATGGGGCCATCAATACAGTCCTTGGGGCCGGTTTGGGTGGCTGGCCATGTTCCTGTTCAGCCGGCCTGCTTTTCAACCAAGTGCTGTATGTTCCTTCTTATTTTACTAAATTTAGATTATCACCTATTTATAGCGAGGGGACTAGTGATGACACAGGAAGCACCAGCCTTAACAAGGCCTGCGAGACCCCAGTCACTGCGCCAGGTTCAGAGCCCTCCCGGTTACAATGTCACTCTTCATCTGAGCGCGTCTGCCTTCCCTGGAAGCTAACACAGCTGTGCTCCAGGAAGAGACGTGGGGTGGAACTAATTCATGATTCACGATCCCCATTACTGACGTTAAAGAGTCTCTTCCGGTACAAGAGGTTTTGTACTTTGGAGACCTAGTCAGCATCCCCAAGAGGTGGCCTGCGTGGTTGCCAAAGGAGAGAAAGTTGCCTGCTCGGGGACCTGGTGGCAGTACGGGGTGGAGCAGAAGGCTGAGGAGGAGGCTTGCTCCCCTACCGCCCGCCCACCAGCAACAGCTTCGGGGCTGCCTCCTTTGATCTGTACACAGTTACTGAGCACACTCAGCATCTTTCATTTGGTCTTTACAGGCCCCCAGGCTCCCCGAGGATAGACATCACTCTCAGGAAGCAATATGCCATAGGGCTTTGTTTGTTTATTTGTTTGTTTTTTGTTGAACTCTAGCCGACACCCAGTGTTACGCAAGTTTCAGGCGTCCCACACCTTGATTCAGCACATCCATATGTTATGCTGTGCTCCCCACAAGTGTATCTGCCATCTGGCAGCATACAACATGGTTACAGCACCACTGACTATATTCCCTATGCTGCACATCCCATCCCCATGACTCATTCATTCCATGACCAGAAGCTGCACCTCCCACGCCTCATCACCCATTTTGAGTCTGGCATGCTTTTCAAGAGCACGGACTACCTGTGTTCAAGTCCCAGCTATGCCACTTACTTTAAGCTACTCCCTTCTCCTTTCTGTGCCTTTGTTTCCCTGCGTCAAAAAAAAAAAAAAAAAATGACGCTTACATTATTAGCGCTTACATTTCATTAAGTTCAGTGAAGTGAACGCATATCACAGGCTGAAAGGGGAACGGGACACAAAGTGAGCTGTATGAGCCATCGCTGTTTTCTCATTTCAGATGTAAGGAAAGGTTGTGTGACTTGTCCCACCCATCACGTACAGAGCCAGGATCCAAACCTAAGCTGGCTCACTCCGCAAAGTCTTCCCGCTCTAACCCCATACCCACTGGGAGCAATCCCAAAAACCACCCAGCTGCTGACCACAGCAAGGGAAAAGCTCTTGCTATATCCAGATCGACCGGTTTTCTCTTTCCTCTCAGGAGATTCAACTCAGCATTCAACACAGAAAACATCATTGCTTTCTAGTCAGTGTGCTTTTATAATTCCCCAAATCCCAATCCTAGAAGGGAAAAAAAAAGTCAGGTAGGGCTGAGTTCAGTTCAACAAGCTTAACAAGCATGTGCTGTATGCCTGCTGTGTGCCAAGCCTTGTGCTGGGTGCTGTGGGGCCTGCAACTGGGAGTGAGCCAAAGCACCACTCTTGAAAAATGTGCCACCCAGAGCTAGGTCCACATAAGCCTGATGTGAAACCGCCACTCTCTTGGCACAAGAGAAATTCCGGTTCCATTTCCAATTTCCAATTCTGATCGTATCTGGAATTAGGACAGGTTCCCTGCTCCCCACCCCACCCCACCCCCGGCCAGCTCCATGGTTCTGGCTTCACTCTGTGCTGGATGGTGAGGAGGTCTTTATCCAAGACTGGTGCACTGCAAATTATACTAAACTGATCATCATTTTTGAAAAGAAATCTAGTGTCCTTTGAGAAAGGAAAGAATCTATATTGTTACTTCATAACTTCCCAATCCTGGGCCCCCCTAGAGAACTAGCACAGCATCATCCAGCTCTGACAGGCTCAAAAACCCCTCATAAATGCCCAGTCTAATGCTACTTGGTGTTTGGGAGTATGGCAAGGCTACAGACAAAATGCTGTAAAATACCAGGCCATGACTCCTGCTAGCAGAAGAGAGGATTCACTGCCTTTCTCTCTCCTGGATGGCTTGAGAAAACATATTCCTTGTTTCCCATTTGTTTCAGTGAAAGTTTGCATAAGTGGGAGGCAACAAATGATCCAGGAACTCTGGTCTCAGCACACCTTGATTAAGATCATTTCGCTCCAAGACCAGTAGACACAAAAGATCCCTCCATCGGTACAAATACATTAAGCACTTGTTTTGAGGGAAGACCACTTTTAATTATCACCCTACTCCCAGACTTGCTGGGTCAGCCTGCAAAACAACCCTACATCCCCTTGGAGCTTATTCAGCTTTCTGCTTATTGCAGCAAAGCTACAGTAGTCCTGGACAGAGAGATTTATTTTAATTCATCTGGGCCCAGAGCTGAGGAACCTGAGGAGACAGGCTGAAATACTAACTCTAGATCACATAAGGGAGTCCTCCCCACTTGCTCCTCCACTGACAAGAGGAAAAGGAACAAGAGGTGGAATCACCCCAGCCATCACTGCGTCAAGGAGGAAAGAGAGAGAAGGCACCAGGAAGAACAGAGTCTAACCAGTGCCCTCCATGCTGGGTACTTGCACAAAAGATGAGGAAGCGCATGAAAGTGCTGGTGTGGGGTTTGGGGGTGCCTAGTGATTTATTGCATTATAACACATTATCATAAATGCAGTAGCTTAAAACAACACACATTTGTTATATCGGTGTCTGTAGGTCGGGGAACCAAGCTCAGGTCAACTGGGTCCTCTGCTCCATAGGGTCTCATAAGGTTGCAATCAAGGTGTTAGCCAAGGCTGAGTCTCATCGGAAAGCTCCATCAGGGAAGGTGCTCTTCCAAGTTCACATAATTGTCGGCAGTTCTTGGAGAAGCCTAGGAAGAGGAGAGGAGGAGGGAGAGGGAGAAAGAGAAAGGGAGAGAGAAGCTGCAAGCAAGATGGAAGTTACAATCTTATGTAATCATGAAAATGACATCCCATCGCTTTTATCATATTTTATCGCTTAGAAGCAATGCACAGGTTTCATCCACACTCAAGGGGAGGGGATTAAGCAAGGCATGACTACCAGGAGGCAGAGATTACTGGGAACTACCTTAGAGCCTACCTGCAGCGGGCTTTTGTGTGCCAGAGATCACTCAATCACCAGCAAGCTTTGAGGGCTCATTGTGGAGTCTGATGGGCAAAATTCCTGGAAGTGATCTCACACCTATCAGACACTTAAATATTCACAAAACGCCTACTGAGTGCCAGTCCACAGCAAGATGATAAGTGGGTTGACAAAGATTCCTGGAGACCAAGGTCTCAAAAGCTCTGCAATTTGAGAATCAAACGTTCCAGGCCCCAGGTTTTCCTTCATGTGCAAAGCAGGGGTGGATGAACTGCTATGGTGCTTTCTCAGAGTAGGCTATTGTAGTGAGCAAATGAGATCACTTCTAACAGCCTTTGAAGGGTACAAAAGAATATACTAATATAAAATGCTGTGCTATTGTTATTAACATTATTATTAAAACATATATTGGAAAAGATTGGGCCAGTTTACTCATCCCTCCATATGTTGCCCTTTATAAATTTTCAGGGTATTTATAGCCCTTCTCCTTCCCAAACTATGAGCTGTGCACATTTGTTTATACATTAAGTGTGTGTTTTTACCTCGAATTTTTTTTGCAAAAGTTTCAAGCAAATCCCAGCTCTTAAGCTAAAAAGGGAGAGGGGGTAGTATTTTGCATTTTGGGTCCTCTTGTCCAAGCAATTCCCCCAACACAGGTCATTGTCAATTTGCAAATGAAGCATTCAAACTCTGTTTGGGGAAAATAAGTGACTTATGTGGAGCCATAGCGGATTGCTCCAAAAAGACCCACTCGTCCATATAAATTGAAAGAGGGTTTTTAGTCTTTTATTTTTTTTTTTTAACGTTTACTTATTTTTGAGACAGAGAGAGACAGAGCATGAACGGGGGAGGGTCAGAGAGAGAGGGAGACACAGAATCTGAAACAGGCTCCAGGCTCTGAGCTGTCAGCACAGAGCCGGACACGGGGCTCGAACTCACGGACTGCGAGATCGTGACCTGAGCCAAAGTCGGCCCGCTTGACTGACTGAGCCACCCAGGCGCCCCAAGTCTTTTAAAGCTTGTCAAGATCTCAGTCTTAATTTGTTTTTAAGCAAATCCCAGGAGACTGGATTTGAGCGGTCTGATTTAGTTTTTAGTGAATATTGACAGTATCTTCATAATAATATGAGCACATTTTACTCATTTAATTACTATTTCTTAAGTGAATGGCAGATTAATCCTATTCCAGGATTAATGCTTTTTTTATATTAAATATAATTTATTGTCAAATTGGTTTCCATACAATACCCAGTGTTCATCCCAACAGGTGCCCTCCTCAATGCCCATCACCCGCTTTCCCCCCTCCCGCACCCCTCATCAACCCTCAGTTTGTTCTCAATATTTAAGAGTGTCTTATGGTTTGCCTCCCTCCCTTTCTGTAACTTTTTTTTTTTTTCTGCTGATGCATAGGATTAATGTTAACAAGTGAGGAAATTAAGGCATGGCTTACACTTGTCTAGCAACCTAACAGAATCAGAAAAATGCCCCAGGCCTCAGAATAGCTCCCTGAAAAAGAGGACTATTTCCTTTCCCCAACTGGCCTTATGACTTTGATCTACTAACTAGTCCATTCAGCCTATCAATTGATAGGTTCCATCAACCATCAGGTCAATGGAGTGTCCATACTGCTAAGGAGTAGGACTCAAGCATTCTCATATAGACTGCAGGGCTCCCTACATTTCAGTAATGTGGGTGTGGTTGTACGCATATGAGTGTGGGCTGGTTGTGTATGTGGATGACTATGTGAAGATGGTTGTGGCCCCTTAGGACCCTACCCCTTTCTGTTGTGCAGTTATGGGTAAGAGACAAAATGCCTCTCAACAAACATCCATTTGTATGACCAGGAGCCCCCTGGATCCTTCCATCCTATATTGCTCTAATTCTAATACAGGAACACCAAGTGCCAGTGGTGCTCCCACCAAACCACACCCAGCACCCTCAGCATGCATGATCTCCTCCTCTGACCACTTGAGTGGGTTCAGGGGCTGATATTTGGTCTGCTCTCTTCTTTCTATATTGTTTTGTTCTTCGCTCAACGAAGGTTTGTGAACCTCCTCCTATGTGACTGGCAATGTTGTAGGTCCTGGAGGCAAAGCAGTGAACAAAATCAACTAAGCCTCACTTAAGCTTACATAGAGTGTACATGCTGGTAAGGGTGACAGACAACAAACAAGTGTACAGGTGAAATAGTTTCAGATAGTGATGTTTTGTGAAGAAATCAAAGCAAGTGAAGGGGACAGAAATGACAGTGGCATAGCATGTGTGGTATGTGCATATGTGCTATAACAATGGGGGTGTTAACAGAGAAAACTTCAGGTTCCTTCAAGTGTATGTCAGAGCAGAACCAGATAATACTACTTGTCACCACCATTAAGGTCCTATGTTTTACTCTTTGCCTGGCGTGGCCTACGGAAACTTCCAAGGCCCTCAAGACATAGCTATAGCTCTCATCAACTCTAGCGGCCTTGACTATGAAGTGTTCAGAGACACAGCAGAAGATGGGTAGAAAAAGGGGAACATGCCTGGAATGAAGAAGCCAGGTGGGGTGGGAATGACCCGGATGCCTGGCTCCTCACCAGGGGGATGGCAAGCCAAAAGCCATGAACAGTGTCTAAAGGGCCTTGGGAAACCTACTCCCTATCTAAACCAGCACTACTATTTGAGGGATAACAACAGGAGTCTCTGGTCATTGGTGTTTCTACTACAAGCAGGTGGGATATCTTGATTCTAGGAGGTTCATTCAGCTTGAGGGGTCAAAACAATAGCTGGGAGCCCAAGGAAGGGTCCAGTCCCATAACAAAAAGTTCTTTATAAACGACTGCCACATTAGTCCACTGGCCCTATACATGACTAGTGTCATTAATTTGGTACCTGACCATGTCGACACACACATCTCTGTGATCTTCTTGGCCTTTTCCTCATGCTTGTTGATCATGGTGCCCATCTCTAGCTACTTGGTAGCATCATAGGCAGGAATAAGACAGAAGTATCTCTTCTCTTCTTTTCTCTAGTCCCCTCATCTCAGATGCATTGCCTTCCCTTTTTGGTCCACCATTTGGTCCTATTTCTTCCACCACTACTTTCCCTTCTGCCCTTGACATCTGTATTTCCCACCCTCTCAGGTGTCATTGTTTTCCAATTCATCTTAGAGGGTCCAAGACCCAGACCCAGAGTCAGGACCCATTTGTTCTTTTCTAGTTCCAAATCACTTGGCCACTTGGGCTGCCTGTACTCCATCTGTCCATCTGTCAGAGGTGTTCCAGTCACAAGGGCCTCGTAAGGATTTCGCCCGTCATGACTTAGAACCAGACAATAAGCAAGAACTACTAAGAATAAAGCTATGAAGGAGGGATTCTGGCCTCCGGCACCATTGCTGTCTCTCAGGAGGCAGTGAGCCCTACTCACATAACCCTTATGGCCAAGCACCAGATGAAGGTCTTCTCTCCCCTTAGTCCATGGACAAGAGCAGATAAGGACAGAAATCAATAACTCTTCAGGGCTGCATGTGACAAGGCTGGTGTTTGAACCACCACCACTTCCCACTTGAAACTCAAAACCAAATCCATTAAGTGTATAGTGTAACCCCCAGATGGGTGAGTCCACAACACCCCTCTCCCTATCAAATACTTTATTAACACAACTCCAGCCTGATACCAACTTGGGAATAACCAAATTAGCCCCGAGGACTCCCTTAACTTAATTTTTACAGCTATGCTTTCAAGATAGTGTTTTTCCTGTGACCTTTCTCTTCTCTCATGTGTTACTCACTTTCCCTCAGGGAGCAGGGGGTGGCTGAGAACACAACACAGGAGCCATCACAGGAACCATTAAAAACTCCCTCAGATTGCCGTGTGTCAGAGCTGTTTAGGGTAATTCAGTCCTGAAAGCAGCTTTTATCTCAACAGCCCTGACTTGCTGCCCTGTTGATGGCTTGCTCAGAGGTTCCCTTCCATGAAGGGATGTCTGCCTCCCAGCAGAGAGGGAAGTGGGCCTCTGGTCTTTGTTCTGTGGGAGACCTCAGCATTTTTAGGCATCCTCTTTGTCTAGTGGAACTGCGTGAGGGGCAAATGAGATGACGGTGTAAAAGTAAAAACAGACCACGTGCGAGCGTATCTAGCACAAAAGGCAGGGCTGGTGTTATAATTATTGTCACCAGGTCCCAATTTCTCATCATCAAAAAAGAACAAGAAAGAAATAACCAGAAAGCTTTGCATAGATGAACACGGGGTGTGTGAATGTGTGTGTGCAAGAGTGTGTGCGAGTGTAACCACGTGTGAATGTGAGGTGTGAGTGTGAGAACTTGTATTAGGTGTGTGTGATGGTGTGTGTGGTATGAGTGTGTAAGTGTGTGTTGTATGTGTCATGTGTGTGGCGTATGTGGTGTGTGTGAGTGTATGGGGCTGTGGGTGTGAGTGTGTGTGTGAAAAGGTTCATGTTTGTGCCGATGCCATGCAAACATGCAAACAAACTCAGTCTGAGAAGCAAACTAGAACATGAAGAATTCACCAACTGAAAACTGACTGTGTTGTAGAAAGAGTCAATGTGACCTGCCTCTCTTCACTTAGCCTGAGATTTAACTTTTCTACATTGTTGCCTATCTGATAGGATAAAAGCGATTCTTCCCCCTTCCCTATCTACTGACCTAACATGGTTTTCAGGAGCTAAACCTGCTGGAGAATATTGAGGTGCCACGTTAATGTGTTATAATTAAATAAATTGACATTGGAGGACTAACGATTTCTAGCCCTGTTCACTCAAAGTCATAGTGACTTCTTTTTACCTCAGGTTAGACTTCCAGGACCTTCCACCATCTATCGAATGTAAGTACCAAATATCAGCACATTCCAAAACTGTGAAATCAAAGCTTGTCGCAGCTAGCTGGACCTCAGCCTGATACACAAAGATACAGGACCACTCTCGTGCCCTCACCCAACATCGGGTATAAACTTGAAATTAACAGGAGGATGTGCTGAAGCACTAGAAAAACATACATGACAGAGAGAGAGAAGAAAGTAAATTAGTGTAAAATATTTCTCTCTGGCGCCATTTAATGAAGGGACAAATAGCCCTAAACAACTGGTTAGGTGTGGGTGGCACTATCAAGAAAAAGCTAAGTTATACTTAGTGGGCTGTCTCCCAAAAAAAGGAAAAACATGATATAACAGCAAGTTCTAGGCCATGGTCATTGGAGACATCCCTGATATGCAATCTGAAAACCCTGCAGCCCAGGAGTAGAAATGCAGGTGAGAGACCTGACCAGATAGATAATATAAAAGGGCTAATCATAGCAAGTGACCTCAAGTGATCCCTACATCATAATTGTTTTCAAGGATTCTGGGACAATAGTAGTGATGGAGGTAAGAGCTTAGTTGTCTAACTCTCTGAATCTAAAAGCAGAATGACCATATATTAAAACTGAAAACCCATAGACATTTACAACAAAAACGTTTGATTAAAAAATGCCCGAAATACAAATGGGTGAGGACAAAGTACAACAACCATAAAACCTGAAAAATATCAGCATCTGAACAAAAGAAAGGAGAGGAAAACAACAGGCTGGTCTTGTAAACCTGAGAACAGGAGAAAATGGCTGACAGATATTTGCTGGAAATGACTGACAGCCAATCTGGGAACCATTGCTGAACCTGGGAGAGGCTTTGTCCAGTCCAGGAGTGTGTGAGTGCAAGGTGGCCATGGTAATGTTCAAAGGAGCTAGACCACCCCAGCCACCAAGCTTCCTTTCCAGGAAAGGGCCCACACTGAGAAGAAATTTCTAGATGTCAAATCAATATTGAATAGGATAGGAATAATAGAAACAAAATAAATGAATAAAATGATGTCTAGATAAATATGAAAGAATGAGACAGAGCCAGAAACTTTTGAAAGCAAAACACCATATTTTTCAACACAACATGAAAAAAAGAGTAGAGGGAGCTTGGTGAAGTTAGAAAAACTCCTGAACCCTTAAAATCCTAGATAATTAATTTCATGTAAAAATGCATAGGTTATCAAGACCAAATCTCACCCATGTTACAATGAGAATTTTACTTTTATTTTTTTATATAATCTATTGTCAAGTTAGCTAACATACAGTGTATACAGTGTGCTCTTGGTTTCAGGGATAGATCCCCGTGATTCATCGCTTACATACAACACCCAGTGCTCATCCCAACAATTGCCCTCCTCAATGCCCATCACCCATTTTCCCCTCTCCCCCAACCCCATTGAATATCTCTTCTTTAAGTATAATTGAAAAGATGTTCAAATTGTAATGTATATTATTATGATTAGTAGTAGTAGTAGTAGTAGTATTAAAGTAAACTCTACCCCCAATTTGGAGCTCAAACTCATGACCCCAAGGTCATGAGTCATATGTTCTACTGACTGAGCCAGCCAGGCACTTCTAAATTGTAACGTTTTAATAATATATTCTTTTTTTTTTTTTAATTCACATCCAAGTTAGTTAGCACATAGTGGAATAATGATTTCAGGAGTAGATTCCAATGATTCATCCCCTATGTATAACACCCAGTGCTCATCCCAACAAGTGTCTTTCTTAATGCCCCTTTACCCATTTAGCCCATCCTCCCACCCCCAACACCTCCAGCAACCCTCAGTTTGTTCTCTGTGTTTAAGAGTCTCTTATGTTTTGTCTTCCTCCTTATTTTTATATTATTTTTGCTTCCCTTCCCTTATGTTCATGTGTTTTGTATCTTAACTTCCTCATAGGAGTGAAGTCATATGATATTTGTCTTTCTCTGACTAATGTTATTTAGCATAATACCCTCTAGTTCCATTCACATAGTTGCAAATGGAAAGATTTCATTCTTTTTGATTGCTGAGTAATACTCCATTGTGTGTGTGTGTATATATACATATATACATGTATATATATGTATATATATACACCACATCTTCTTTGTCCATTCAGCCATCAATAGACATTACAATGAGAATCTTGAAAGAGCATAGAGAACAAAACAACACCTCCACGGAAAAATGAAAGCATACCAGAAAGACACACCGCAGAAAATATCAAAATTGTAATCTCCTATTTCCAAATGAGCTAACTGGCATTAAAACAATAATAGAAGACGTGAAAAATAACACAAATCAGTACCACAAGAGGTGAAAAACCAAGTGGTAGAACTCAGAAAAGAATTTGAGATGAAAGGAAAAAATAACTTCAGAAGTGAAGACTAAATTGGAAGACATGCAGGAGCAAATAAACACACAGTTAAATGCCTTAGAAGAAATAGAAGGTGAAAAGAGAAAAAAATTTTAAATCAAGAAGACGACATACATCAGGATAGGCAGAGAAGATCCAATATACAGATAACAGGAGTGCCTGAATTAGAAAATCAGAGAAAGGGAGAAAAGTAAATGCTCAAAGTTATCATTCAAGGAAAATTTTTTACTGAAACTACTTATTAAAAGACCACACTGTGTTGCTGAGAAAACTGACCCAGAATGAGCGATGCCAAAGGGTATCGCTAGTAAAATTGTTGGAAATTAAAGAAAAAGAAAAAAGAAGGATTGGAGACACCTAAGCAAAAATAGCAAGTGATTTATCAGAGAATGAAATTTAAATTATCATCAGAGTTTTTGACAGTACTATTTATGCCAGAAAAAATAGAGTAATGTGTTTTTTCAAGGGAAAAAATACTATCAATACCCAAGAGCTCAAAGAATATTATTTCTATGACCCTTTCTAGTGAATCTACTTGAAAACAAGCTTCTGACAACCAAACTGACTAGAGATATATCAACACAACTGATACGCACATTAAACCCACAGTACTTACAGAAAGACTAGCTGGAGGTTAAGAGGAAAGAGTGTCATATGTATGGTGATACCCCCAAACAGTGTAGAGTACAGCTTCAGGAAACCATAGGAGAATGGAGAGCACATATACCCTGCACAAAAATTTAACCGATCTTTACTTTTATATTGATGATGGTAAAATAGTAGTGTTGTAACTCTGATACTATTGCGTGTATAATGGAGGATAAAGGAACTGAGTAATTATAGAATATTCTACACCTGTTATCACCTGTGTTCTTGAGAACCAAGATTCTCCATGTGGAAAAAAGAAATGTGTATGCAATACAGAAGGGATTAAATTTAAAACCCTGTAGTCCTGAATTTGAACTGGAAGTATCATTGTGGGCTCATGACGTATTTTGTCATATACATATGTGTCTACTTCATATGTATGTATGTGTATACTGATATACATACATGTTTCTTAGTTCTGGCCTCTAGAGAAACCTAGAAACAATCACCAGTTCTGTAGCAATAAGTGTCTATAACACCTAAATTATATACTTACAGAGCATTTTTCCACTAAAAGAAATCAAAGCTTTTGAGAAAATGGCTGAGTCCAGGTCTGGGGAAGGAACATTCCATCGTACAAGATAGCAAGGAAGCAAAATAACTAAGGAGGCTACCACTGGGCACAAATGTAACGGTATGAGCTTCTAAAGGATACTAATTGTGATTAATTAAAGCCAAAAACATGCTTAAATTCATGGATTAATAATGATATATAAACAACTAATTGGTCAACTTTGGAGGATGATAGAAAATTAATCCATCATCTTGAAAACTGTAAGGAGAAAGAATTGAGCATTTATCTTGCTTTTTCTATATAAACTGTACCACTTGGTAACCAAACAGTAGATGAGAGGAAGCATCTCTTTATATATTCCAACTAATAAATAAGAAAAAAAAGATATCATTTGAATATCATTATTTTACAACTCCCAGTAAATAAATGGACCTAAGCATTAAGTTTCAACAACTGCTAACATCCGAAACAAAACAAAAACAAACAAACAAAAACAAAACAATAATCAGACACTGGTCATATATCTAGAAGTAGACACTGCTCCATTGTTTGAAGAGTTGAGACAGATAGAAATGTTTTAACCTCACGATGGCTACAATATGTGTATTATTTTTACTTTGCCCCAATAAGGAGAACAATTTATTAATTATCATCATGTACCCAAAAAGGGGTTACTTTTTTCAATTTATAATAAAGAATGATATCATAGGCATTTATGGATGGTGAGTAATTATATTTACTTGGATTTTAGTCCTGATTTTATTTAATGGCATCTACAATGGCCATCAAAGCGGTTCAATATGCCACAGCTCCCGTGAAGTTCAGCTCAGTCAACAGTTATAAATAAAATTCAACTCCATGGATCAGAATCAAAATGGTACAAAAGATTCACCTATGCCATTGAGCACTACTGTGTGGTACAGCTGCATAGGCCTTAAACATGAGGCAAATTCCTTATTATTGTGATTAATAGTAATAGTTGAAAACTTATTTTCCTTGGTATCACGCTTTATTTCTTTGCATTCAATTGAGCAGATGAGATGGCTTAGCAACAGTAATAAAACTAGTACAATCACTGTCTAGCCCATTTTTTAACATGGTGAGGTATATTACTAATTGATTTGTTTCTTCTTGGAGGGTGCTGCAATATACTTAAAATGAAACCCAGTGCTTAATGGATTTTTCTTTACTCTGCTGTCTATAACCAATCAGTATTTTGGTGTTTGTGGGTCCTTTATACAATTTAGATGTGAATGAGTATTAAGCTAGGTTTCCAATGTGTGGTATAAGTAAGAACAAGATTAAGCAGTTCATTTTTTTTTCTTTCCTAAATGAGATTTAATACAATAGTTTGTTTTTTTTCCAAGTGAAGGGAAAAGAGCCAGTCTTCCTCCTTCCTCTACCCCCAATCCAGGTTCCTCCTTGGGGTCTACTTAATCCTCCACAGAACCTCAGGGTCCAATGTAGACTCTCATCTAGGGAATACAAGGACCCTTGTGCTCCCAGGTTAGCAGCTCAGCATCAAGTCCATATCACTGCTGGTCTAACTGTGACCTTGATCTTCTCACCAAAAACCAAGGTTTTGCCTTATTGCTTCTGACCCAGTCCCTCTCTGTTATATCTCTGCTTCCTGACCTTGTAAACATTCCAGTTTCTGGATTTTATTTCGATACCTCCTGGCTCCCCATGGCCTCTCTGGGAACCAGAGTCCTGATGCTGAGGACCAACTCTCCCTGGTTTGTGCCTGTGACCCGCTAAAGCCTACACTGTGCTAGGCTATGATACTATAGGGCCAGGGTAGGATGTTCTGGGGCTGAGGGCCCACGCACCATGATATCCTGACCAGACTCTCACCTGTTCCCTCATGGTGGCCTGCCTACTCTCTGGGCCTTAAGCCAGCTTGATATGGTCTGTCCTGGCTTTAACTGAGCCCAAGCATTATGGATTTAAAAGAAAAAGAAAAATAGATTCTCAGACAGGTCCCATGAGGATTTCCTGGTGAGTCTAGCAACTTTTTCAAGTCTTGAACTTGAACTCAGATCTGTGCTTAATGCCTGGCTTGACTGATTATTCACTCTGTGTACCACAGGCTAGTCACTCAGCTTGAATTTCCTGATTTTTAAATTTAATACATATTTAAAGGCACAATACCTAACTCATATTATATACACATTCTATTTTGAGAGGTTTTTGTCACCTTCATGGGAAGAATTTACTTCTCAGGTATCCGAGGTTCAGCCTTTCACCACTGGACACACACACACACACGCACACACACACACACACACAGAGAGAGAGAGAGAGAGAGAGAGAGAGAGAGAGAGAGAGAGAAGCATAAAACAAATCAGGAAATAAACAGCTTCTACCTGAGAACCAAAGCTTACTTTGACTTCTCCCCCCCTGGAACCACTGTCACTAAATCTCTTGCCTCTCAGATTCTGGACCTACCTGCTTTGATCTATAAGGTTGTATCCAATACTTTCCACCCCCAGAGACACTTCTGAAAATCACCCTAGCATTTGTCTACTGTCTCATGGTTCTAACTATCTGCCTTAGCTTAGAACTGATATCATGCCTACGTTGCCTAAAGTACCTGCCAGACCCTTCCTGCTCCAAGAGTCCCTTGTTCCAGATACCTCCTCTGGGGCCCTCCTAGGCCCACAGCAGTTAATATCACCAGGCTCAGAGCAGTAGTAATTTTCTTTTAAATCCATGAACCCACCCCTCAAGCAAAGATCTGGAAATTAATATAGTCTGCTCCCAGCAAACCTTAACCCAGTGCTCAGCGGAAGGGAGCCAACACCATGTTAGGCACTTTAGAGGGACACTAGAAATAGAGCAGAGTAGCGATTGTCCCTGTCCCTTTATACAAAGCCACAGGAACTTACAGTTCTGGTGAACTTATCTTTAAAAATAGATTCTAACATTAAAGTCTTAATAAGGACACAGGATCAGGGAGGGACTCCTGTAGGAACAATCTGAAAAGGCTAGAAGTCTTCAGTGCAAAAAGCTGGGAAGGCCTTATCACCACCAAAGCATCTTTGGACGGAGAAAGAACCCCCAATTTTTCAGTTCCTTCTCTAAGGCTGACTTACTCAGAAAAGTCTGGAGAAGGATGTTCTTTCTCCGTTTGAACAATGAAGTAGATAGGACTGAGTTGACAAATCTCATTGATTCTCCTGGGAAAGTTTTTACAAAATGCAAGTATTGTCCTCCCCCAACCATCGCCCAACCTAGTATCTACTAATCTGAATACCCAGAGTTCTGAAATTCATACTTTTAAAGGTCCTCAGGTGGTTTGGAAACCACTGAATTTAGTGATCTCCAAGGTCCCATCTTGCTGTGACATTCTATGATGTCAGATTCCAGAAAGAATGAGCAAAGGGAACCAACAGGTGAGGCTTGAGCAAGACAAGCCCACACACATAATAAGCAGGAAAGCCCTTGGACAATGGACAATGAAGTTAGAAACCCCATACCCCTAAGAGATATAGCTGGTGGGAAACATAAATTGATTCCAAGAAACTCTGGGGCAGATTTATGAGGGTCAAGGCCATCCGAGGGAGCAGGGAAGACCATCATGCCTGGAAGGCCGCTGAAAGCAAGCAAATTGTAGCTGGATAAATCATGGGTCTGACCTGGGATGGCAAATCCTGTTCCCATGGAATCCACTCTGGAAAGAATTTTCTCTCTGGACCTCTCCATCAGAAATTGCTGAAAATAAAAACAAAATTTTGTGTACAGAAACCACCTGAGACTAACATATGTCCACTGAGTTGGGAAAATACTGATCCCTTTATTGAGAAGCAGCCCTAATGTCCCTCCTTTATGGAATGGGAACATAAATCTTGAGATTGGGTGTCTCTGCTTCTCACAATCAGAAATTGAATAGGAATTTACACAATTTTAAACTGTGTTCATTATGTATCTCCAATGCCAAATGTTATTCTAAGCATTTTGCTTAAGCCATCACTTAATATTCACACTAAGTCTACTCTCCATGTGTTCAGATGAAGAAACTGAGGCTCAGAGAGGTATATGATTTACCCTGGGTATCATAGCTGGTGAGGGGCAAAATCCAGGATAGGAAAAGTTAGCCCATCTGGACCCAAAGCCCTTGCTTCTCTCCCTACCTCACCAAATGCCCCATCTGGTCAGGAAGTAGAAGCCCAGCATTTCTGGGAATGTCTCAGAACATTTAGAACAGAGTTTAACCTGGATGGAAGTTAGAAGTGGGTCCCATTGAAGGGGAAATGCTCAGGTATGGTGCCAAGCCCATACTTTTAGCTCTCTTCCTCAGCACACCCTTAAGAACAGAAGAAAGTGGGGTGCCTGGGTGCCTCAGTCATTTAAGTGTCTGACTCTTGATTTAGGCTCAGGCCATGATCTCAAGATTGGTGAGATCAAGCCCAGAGGCAGGCTTCATTCTGACAGCACAGAGCCTACTTGGAATTCTCTCTCCCTCTCTTTCTGCCCCTCCCCTGCCTATGTGCTCTGTCTCTCTCTCAAAATAAATTAATAAACTGGGGGAAAAAAACAGAAGAAAGAAAACACACACACACACACACACACACACACACACACACACACTTCGTTTCCAGGACTGAATTAACTGCATGAACTGTCATGCTTCTGCTCCAGATTGAGAAGGCTGCCCCCAAATCTAGGCTGCTTGCCTCAGACACAGACTGGATTTGAGAACAGGCTTCAAGGAGCTGGAGATCACAGGACAAGTGGATTTTGTGATTCCCCTTCCAGGATTGTCTTTTTTCTCCCTGTTCACATTCTCATCCTTAGCTCACTGGGTTTAAATCCCTAGGTGCTGCTGGTGGAGGATTCATCCATATTCACGGAAACTCCCCTGGCCACATTTCCCATTGTCAGGAACAGCACCTACCTTAGGCATAGGCAGGAGTCATTAACACAATTCATATTTTTAGAGTTTGGCACTTTACAAAGACCTTTAATATCCCTTGCTCCCTTTAATCCTCATGCCCATCCAGCCCCTTTTACAGACTAAGGAGCTCTGTCAAGGTCCCACAACCAATAATTTATAAGGGACCCCCAAAACCCATGTCCTTATCCATTTCACCCCTTGGACACAGCCCACACTTAGGATTTGGGTGCTGGAGAGAGTAAAAGGGCAGTTGACCAGGAGAGTTCTGTTAAATGCCCTCAGTAAAGAGTTAGCTCTTTGAATTAACAGGTTACTCCTTTAGATTATAAAAAGATAAGAAAATTAACAATTAACCATTTACACAAACATGAATGGATTCATCACCTTCTTGCCCTTGAACCCAAATCGGCCTTCAAAAACCAAATAGATATCAACACCTTCATTTGAAAAAAGTAAAGTGGAGAAAGTGTAGAATACCCAGTGTTGAGTAGCTGTATGCATTGGAACCTCAACTAGAACTTCCATTTCCTGACCTTGGGGCCAGGGCAGTGTCACAAAAGCCCACCACACTGGCCCAGTTTTCAGATTACCAAAACTCCCCAGTGCAATCTCAATCTGATTGCTTGTAATTAGCAACCCAAACTAAGCTTTCATTTCTGTATCATTAAATCAGTTGAAAATCTTCAAAAAATTTTTCACTTTAACATTTTAGTGAGCGAAAGTATGTATACCAAATTAATTTTTCAATAATTCTCTATAGGTAGAATTTGACTTAATCACTTTAGAGGGAAATAATTTCTTCAGTCTTATAATGACATTTTTATATTTTAAGTAAAAGTAATTTACCAAGAACACATTTTTAAGAAGTTTTTATAGGTTGTACAAATGTTAGAATTCTAGCCAATATGAAATCTTACAATTCCTCAGGATCCAGCCTGGCTCAAAGATAGAAAGTTTCAAAGGAGGGGTGGGGTGTGCTAAGTGATCCTGAGCCACCCCTAGAAGGCCACCTAAGGACACTGGGTGCTCTGGAGACACAGCACCTGGAAGTGGTGGTGAGGGGCTCTGAAAAGGAGAGCATGCACTGGAGAGAAATGTGATCTGTTTCCCATTTTTTATACTTTCTGTTACATAGAGAGCCTGGAAGCCACTTTCACTGTGTTTACAAACCTAACTTGGTTATAAATAAGGAGGCTGAGCCTCACTGGGGGCCTGACAGATGGACAAAGCCACTGTCCTGGGTGCTTGGCCAATGGGGAACAGAGGGCTATGGAGCTGATTCTACCTCCAGTTTATTCTTTTAAGCTTCTCCAAGCTAAGGGGATTCTACATGCATGTGTCCAACCTTTGGGAGTAGGTTAGATGCAGTTACAATAGCATAGATTGAGCACCTGTGATTTGCCCAGCGCTGTGCCCAACTTGGTGAGAAATTGGGAAGGGCCCAGCCACTGCCCATGCCTGACTCACCTCAAAAGAGTCTTCTCTCCCTCCTCAGAACTCCCACAGTGCAGTTAGCCGAACTCTCAGAGGGCTTTTTTTTTTCTTACTATCCTGTGTTGTAGATAGTTGCATCCCTTTTAGTGTCCCTTAGTAGGCTATAAGCTTCTTTTTTTTCAAGTTTATTTGTTTTGAGAGAGAGAGAAGGCAAGTGGGGGAAGAGCAGAGAGAGAGGGAGAGAGAGAATCCCAGCACAGAGTCCGTTGTGGGGCTCTATCCCACGAACCGTGAGACCATGACCTGAGCCGAGATCAAGAGTTGGACATTTAATCAACTGAGCCACCCAGATGCCCCTAGACTGTAAGCTTCTTAAGCCCAGATCAGTCAGCTCTGTGTCTATCCCCTCATATCTGACCCAGGGCCTGGCACATAGTAGATCCTCAAGAGAAGTTTCCAGTTTGAATGGCTGATCAGTGTTTCTTGCCTTGATCCTGGTGCCATCTTGGAACATGGGTTTGGGGCAATGGAGCGGACAGCTCAGAGGCAACCCAGGGAAGCCCAAGGAGGAGGGAGGGCCAGGCCAAGTGAGTGATTCCCTTTCCTCTTGTGCTGCAGTTCACTGGCTGTTCACCACGTGCGGGGCCAGTGGGCCCCATGGCCCCACACAGGCCCAGTGTAACAACGCCTACCGGAATTCCAACCTGAGCGTGGTAGTGGGAAGCGAGGGGCCCCTGAAGGGCATCCAGACCTGGAAGGTGCCAGCCACCGACACCTACAGGTATGTATGGCGGAGGGGGTGGGGGAAGCCAAGGGGCAGATCTACCCTCCTGAAAATGATGGGGGTCCTGCCTGTGGTTGCATGCTGTGGGGTGTCTGAGCACACAAGACTCAGAGGCCACAGACTCTGGCCCATTGAGGGATATAAGGACTAGAGATGGGGAGATGGGGGATAATGGGATATGGCAACAAAGATGTGTTCTCTGTCTTCAAGGAGCCCACAGACTATTTATGGAGATGATATACATGCATGAGCTAGCTTCAGAACATTCCTTATCTTTATTACTAATAATTGAAATTATAGTGGATTCTTTGAATATTACTGGATGCCATTCACATGAGGCAGTGCATGTAAAATGTCTGGGAAACAAACATACCATGTACATGAAAGATGATGCTCTTATCCTTAAACCTCCTTTCCTGGGCCTTCACGGTTTGCAAGTAAAACAGCGGTCCTCAAACTCTTGTCCCACACCTACCCCAACTGCATGGTATTCCACTAGAGCGAGGCCAGGCTGGAGGGAGACCTGACTCCAGTGGGCCACTTGGCTAATAGGTGAAGCTGACAGCCAGCAAGGCTCAGACCAGTAGTTCTCAACCATCGAAATGACTGAATGACTGGCTGATGCAGGTTACTAGCCCCACGTGGAGAAGGTCTGATTTTGTAGGTCTAAAGTGGGGTCCAAAAATACAAATTTTAAGAAAATTTTTGTGCTAAACATTTTTATATTAATGAAGCAAATGTGACAAGATGTTGACACTTATTGGATCCAGGTTGGGAAGGGAGACATAAACGGTATTCATCGTACTCATTGTGTTCATTCATTCATCCATTGAGAATATGAGTTTCTAACACGTTCCCAGGTAATGCTGATACGGCCCCTGGGAATGACTGAGTTAGGTTAAACCCTTGAGTGTAGTCCTCACTCAGCTCTGTGGACAAGGCCAGTGCTGCAGTCTTCATTTTACAAATGAGGAAACCGAGGCTCAGAATGTCAGGAGCGTCCCCACAGACACACAGTCTGGATATCACCTCCAACCCCAGCCTTCTGAGGCACAGACTTACTGAGGCTCCTTCCACAGCAAACGGCAGGCTTAAACAGGAAGCATCATGATAATGACATTGTTGGTGCAAATGCCCCAGAGGCCAAACACAGTGGGAAGTGAGGTCTCTTTCCACTTCCTCAGCCCCACCCCCACCCCCCAACACATCCTCAGCCCCCTGGGAAGGAAAGAGGCTTCTCAAGTTGCCCTGTTTTCTGTGCGGCCCCACCCCTGGGATCTCAGTGTAAATGCATTTCAGGGAGAGCCCTAAGTGCTTTTTAAATGACATTCTGGGCAGGAATGCAATAACAAGGTTTGGCTGCAATCAGATTAGCTGTTCTAGGTCCTACACATCCCCAGTAAATGATCAAAGACACTCAACCACCCCTGGACTGGCCACGCTGAGCAGGCCAGGCCTCTCCTTCCTGCCCGGCTGAGGTTTCATGGGTCACCCCCTGTCCCAGAGAGACAGAGATGAATGCTTGCTGAGGACCTACCAGGTATTCCTCCTTTTAGCGGTGCGGCAGATGTCATTATTATTAGTGATATTCCCTTGTTTCCATAAAAGGAAACTGGAGTCAGCCACTTTGCAACAGATCTCAGGCCACATAATCAGTGACGGAACTGGAATTTAAACCCAAGGCCCTCGGGCTCAAAGTCAGTGTGTTCTTTCCACTAAAAGTCACACAGGGACTCTGAGAGGCATGCAGGGGGACAGAGAAAACAAGAAAGGGAAGTAGGCATGGCAGTCATGCACCACCCACCTCCAGGAAGCCTCTGGAAATGAAAGCCTGGGAGGGGAGCCCTCCTCCCTCCCCCCACCCTGCCTGAAGGGGTATTGGCCAGCCCAGCCCTCGGTGCAGCTCTCCCTGTATAAAAAGCAATGTGAAGAGGAAAGCACAGGAGCTGTAAGGCAGAGACCTCAACAGTAAACCCCCACTGAGACCCACTGTCCCATCACTGTCCAGGGCAGCTCCCAAACCAGACTGGCTGAAAGTCCCTTACTGCCCCTCCCACAAAGATCCACAAATAGGAGGCTCCATGTAAGTAAGGTGTTACTCTTGGGCTGCATTTCCCCCTGAGACAGTGTGAATCAGACCCACCTCCAAATGTGGGCAAGTTATTTAACCTCTTGAGACTCCGTTTCCCTATCTGTAAAAGGCAGGGGCTGGAGGTTGCTAACACTTGCCCAGCTGGTTGCACAGATTATGTACAAGTGCCTCGCACGATGCCTGCTCATGCTAGGTGCTCCCTGGCCTGTCGGCAGAGAAACTGGCTGGAGCAGTGATAATGTCAGGCAGCAGGCAGTGGCATAATGTTCCGGCAACAGATTGGTCCCACAGAGAGTACTTCCTAACTTCTCTGTTTCCAAAGACTTTTTTCTGACTTCTTCAGATGGGCCCCATGTTTTGAAAGATTTTGCCCGGAAGACAAACTATACTTATTTTTTCCCTTTTTCTTTTTCTTTCTTTTTTTTTTTTTTTTTTTTAATAAATCACAACCACATCTAAGTCTAGCCAGGTTTCTGATCTGCATGAATTTCCACAGTATTGCCACAGTGCACTGGATATAATCCCAGCCCAAATCCGGCAACTCTTCCCATTTCTCTCTGGAATATTGAGACTAGCCCGCAGCCCCCAGCGTTGCCTGGGGAACACTCACTGGAAACATGTACAAGGAGCCATCTTGCTATTCAAGCCGGATACGTCAAAGTGTCCAAATTGGCAAAGGGGACATTGATCTGTAGGACTTTTTAAGACTGGCCTGAGATAGCACCACATCAAAAAGGGAAAAATCAAAACCCGGAAAACTTCGGGGTTTTGTTATTGTTGTTGTTGAATCCTTGGGGGGTTTTTAATCCTTTAAAGGCTATAATAGATATTTCTCACCTTGACCCTGGATGAGGCTCAGGGCTTGGACGGTAATGTATATTGATCATATAACTGAGTATCAAAGGAACAGACCATTTAATGATTTGCTTTTTAGCCCACATCAAAATGTCCCCACATCAGAATATCCATGTGGAAAATTCAGGTACCCTCTTTCTGGAAGACATTTTCTCCATGTTAACTAATTCTTGTTTAGTAAGTACAGTTCCTCTAGTGAGAAAAACACATCAAGAGAGATGAGAAAAAGGTGAGAAAGTGTGAGAGCATTTCTTATGATCTTCCCCTATTCCTGGAAGAGTGTGAGCGCTCAGCGAGTGCTATCTGGCTGCTGCCTGAGACCCGCCACTATTATCGTTCCAGCTGCTTCTTTACTACTGATCAGAGAGGTGAAGGAAAGAGAGCTAAATGCACCTACTGTTATGCCAAGGTGGGGCCATCATTGCCTGGGGCTTCCTCAGGGATGCACACAGGTAAACGTGTCCCCTACTCTTAACCGGTCAGTTATCCTGGGCCCGTCTCCCACCCTCTACTCCTTTGCCCACCACCACGAAAAGGGAGAGGAAGAAGAGGCTGGGGAGAAGAAAAGAGCAGGCTTGGTGGGGAGGGGCTTTCGGGGACAACCCCTAAATCCTCATCTCCCCCACCCCGCTGCTTTCCTGCCTTGGACTTCCCCTTTCTCTGGATTTGCCATTTCCTCTGTCAAAACAGAGATGGTCTCACTCCCCCCAAGGACATATGTCCTTGTGTCCAGACCTGTTCCCCCTCGTAATTCGCAAGTCTCAGTGGACCACATTCAGCACATATTAGGACGCCGTGCCTGACACGAAGTATATAAAGGTACACATGATCCACTCCCTGCCTAAGAGGAACCCCAGCCAGTGGGGGTGTCGGACACAGAAAAAAGCATTTCGGTGTGATGTAGAAAGTACTGCATGGAGGCTTCATCAGGCGCTGCTATCAGAGGCCCGGGAAGGGCCTGAGTTCAAGAATGTCTTCCCTGGGGAGACAGCTTGAGGGCAGTCTCGAAGGTGGTAGACTTGTCCACAAAGAAGAGGGGAGGAAGGAGCCCCTAGGCTGGAGCCTTGCGTCCCAAATGCCGTTAGCTCCCTCTGGCGCCAGCTTGAGAGAGAAGCGAGCCTGGAGGCAGCGATAGCAGATGGAAGGCAGCTGGGTTGAGTCCTGAAGAGCTAGGCTGGGGCAGAGAGGTGCACATGGAGGGGCCCCCCGGGGCCAACAAGTATTTGGGAGGTGGACTCAGCGTGACTGCTGGACTCGGTGAGGAGGCGGGACCCAGGAT
This sequence comes from Panthera tigris, assembly GCF_018350195.1. Taxonomy (NCBI): domain Eukaryota; kingdom Metazoa; phylum Chordata; class Mammalia; order Carnivora; family Felidae; genus Panthera; species Panthera tigris. Next base: position 115,998,199 of record NC_056662.1, read on the forward strand.
GACTGCCATGCCTGGGGGCTGAGGAGGCAGGACAGCGAGTGACAGCTACCACCTCGAGGAGCTTGGCTGAGAAGGACAGGCAAGGATTAGGGTAATAGGGAGAGTGTCACCTGATTAAGGGAGATTTCTGGGCCACAGCTCTGAGTGACCATGTCTAGAGTGTGCCCGCGGGGGTGGTGGCCAATGTGGGGCACAAAAAGATCATGGATGCTGGGGTGGGGAGAACCTCAGCCTCACCATGGAGTGGAGACAGACTGCTAGGGACTTTGACTCTTTGTGGGACGTACCCCACACATCAGTAGATGTCGGCAGCCACCTCTCACTCTTCCTGCCTTCCTCTCCTGTCTGTCCCTCTTTTTCTCCCCTCTGCCTTCCTCCCTGCTTCTCTAGAGTTCACCCTTCTCCCCAGCCCTCAGCCTTCCCCCTGCCCCACCACCCCCCACACACAGATCATTTATGAAAACATTTGTCAAGCACGGCCCACAGCTCCCGATGGCAGTTCTCTCATGGTTCACTTGTTCCTCAGACATAATGTACAAGAGGTCCCGGACCCCAGCTGGAGCCAGCAAATCCTGCCAGCTGACCTGGGCCACAGCTGTTCCTCGTGGTCTCCATCACTGACACGCATTTCCTCACCTGGCTCCAGGGACCAGAGTGTGCAGCTGGATGACACTATCATTCAACCCAATCCACAAGCAGCCACGGGGCTCCTACTGTGTGCCAGCCACTGAGCCATGGGGCTCCTACTGCATGCCGGGTACTGAGCCATGGGGCTCCTACTGCGTGCCGGCCACTGAATAGGCGCTGCAGGACTTGCAGAGAGGACTGAGACACTGGAGCCTCACCATCTTTGCAAAGACTGCAGGGCACAAAAGTGAAATTAACAGTCCACAGTGCCAATACAGTCCTAGACAACTGTAGGAGAGAGTCACAGGCATGATCAATTGCCAGAGTAATTGTGCAGATAGCCATCGCCATGGAGAGCACAGAGCAGGGAAAGTCAGAAGCAGGGAGATTGCACAACGATTGATGGGCTGCAGGCAGAATGGTGTTTGGGTCCAAATTCTGCCACTGACACCATGTGACCTTGAAAGTGTGCTTTCCCTTCTCTGCAGTGGCTCTATCTGTAGCGGGGGGGTGGCGGGCAGGGTTTTAGAGAGAGGTTACTGGGCTCCCCTCTAGCTCTGATATTCCCAGGCGCTTAGGGCTGCACTGGTCAGGAAGGTTGCACCATCAGCCTTGCTCACTGGTGCGATCCAGAACAAAACTGGGGCTGCAAGAAGCACGTGCTTCCACAACTCACCCCTTACCCCCAGGGGTGTCTCCTGATGGCTCAAATGACCCATCTAGATAGTGCAACTATGCATGTAAGCAGGAATTTTCCACTGACCAAGCCTCGTACACACTCCCATGCCTCCTGTGCCCTCACGATAAGCCTGTGGGCTGGGATGGGCAAGGCAGATCTTACTACCCTGATTTCAAGACTCAAAGAAGAGAGGGACTCATCCAAGGTCCCTCTAGGAAGTAGAGGCAGAGCAGAGAGTGGGGTTCAGGAGAGGAATGAGGTGCTTCATGTATCTCCAAGCAGGTTCACTCACTCCTTCCGTCGGTCAACCTCCAGCGTCCCCACGGATGCGTGGCGGCTGACAGGCCATCATACGGCACACTAGCCATGCTTTCGTTTCGGGATCCAGCAGGCAGCCACTTTGATTTGCTGCTGATTCTTTATTTTAAAAAGATTCACAACTCAATTACATCAGGTAACAATGGTTCACAGTCAATAATACAAAACGCAAACCCAATAAACATCCATTCTGACCAGGGGGCATGGATTTAGATGAGGAAAAACAAAAAAATTACAGCATCAGCTCGTCAAGAACAGTATCTTGTAATTTCCAGTAAATTGGAATCACTGCAAGTCATTTTCCCCACTTGAGTGGCAGGTATATTAATTTGTTGTCGTTTGTCAACCATCAAAAATAAATTGTTTACAAGGAATCAGAGTGGGGGGCAAGCTTTGGAGAGTCAGGCTGAGGTTATTATTCTGGCACGAGTTTGTGTGACATGATTCATATGACTCGGGGGTCTTTAGAATCGTCAAGGCTGCCTGTGCCCCCACTGGTTCCCTGGGTGAAACTGGATAGCCTTGACCCCAGATCCCTGTGGCCACAGCCTCCTCCACCTATTGGCCTATTCTCTAGAAATCAGGGCCTCATTCATTCACTTGCTTCCACCTCCCAGAAGTCACCCCCAGAAGAGGAGTAGACAGGCTCACCCACAGGGATGCATCAGAAGAGCAGCTGCTATTTGGTGCTTGCTGACTACCCTCCAGGCACTGAATTGGGTCCCTTATGGGCATTATGTCATTTAATTCAAACAACAACATTGCAAGGTAGGTACCTCTCTTTTGTGGATATGAAAAGTGGAGCTCAAAAAATGTCAGTAGCCTGCCCAAAAGTCACACAGCCAGTGAGTAATGCTGGCAGGGCCAGGAGAGGTAGGCAAGGTGCCTCAGACACAAAATGTAAGGGTCGGCCAAGTGCAGGGTCAGCACCCAGGAAGGGGCACCTCACCCACTCCTGGCATTGAGTAACAGCTTGGATTTGGATCCAGGTCTATCTGCATTCTTGCTGTGGCACAGCCCACTCCAGAGGAGATGAGCATTGTACGTAGCAGCAACTCGAAGCTTCCAAAGGAGGGCAGCTCTACGGTGGGACTTCAGGACTCAGAGGGTTGACGAGGGAGGTGCCCCTTCTCCTACAATTAGTCCAGGCAGGCTGTCGCCTGCTCCCCTGGCTTTAATCCAGTCCCTAATCCAGGGTGGAGTTGTGGGGCTGAGGCCAGCAACAGGAAAGTGAAATCTGGCTGCTGATGGCCAGTTGCCAGTTGCCAGGCTCTACTGTCTACTCTGGAGAACTGACCCCAGCCCCGAGTCCTACCTTGCACTTGGCATCGGTGTGTGGTCTCTTCAAACCCACCACTTCTCCTCATGAGGGCAGGGGTCCTTGTCCTCATTTTATTCCTTGGTGGGGAGTTGAGGCTCTGGGAGGTTAACCAGCTTGCCCCGAGTCACACAGCCCGCAGAATGCCCAGCATGTGCCTCAGAACTCAGGCCTCTTTGCATCCCACCTAATTTCCAAGAGCTAGGTCAAGGCCTAGAAGGGGCTAGAGTCCATAATGGGGGGGGGGGGCAGGAGAAATAGGGAAGAAGGGCTAGGGAGGGAAAGTGAGTCAGGAACAAACAACTTCTAAAATATAATAATTTGGCTAAATTTATACATGTGCAAGAGTTCAGAATGATTCATAATGCATGCAGATTTATGCAAATGGATATGCAAACAAGGCAGGATGGGATGCACAGGGTACCGCTTACCTCTCAGCCACAGCACAAGTGGGCAGGATGAGGTCTCTGTCTCCAGCAGCAGTTTTCCAAGCAAACCACACCTTCAGGTTGACAGGATTTTCTCCTGCAACCTGGCAAAGCCCCGAAACATGGAGTAGCTGGCAGGACTGAGGAGAGGGGCCTAACCACATGCTATCCCTACATTCTACACAGACCGTCTCTGGAACCCCACTGCCACCCACCCCTGCCCCAGGCTTCCCTTCTCTGGGCTAAAGAATTTTCTGCTGCTTTCCTCTCATCAATAAGCCTTCCTTTCCCCTCAGCCTTTTAATTGTCCTTGCCACCGTCGTTATTTCTAATGAGTCAGGAGCAAGGATGGGCCAGTAGCTTCTCAGGCCACCCTCCCTGTGTATCCACAGAAGCCTTACAGCAGCATGTCAGAGAGGAAATGGCCTCTTCGAGGGGAAATGTGGGGGTTTGGACAAGGGTCTGCCACTGACCGGCTGTGTAGCCTCAGATGAGTTACTTAATCCCTCTGAATCTCAGTGTCCTCGTCTGTCAAATGAATTACTAACAGCTATTATTTATGGCTATGGGCCGGGGGGGGGGGGGGGGGGGGGGGGGGGGGGAGGGCAGGGGGAGTCATGTGCATTCATGCCTGCCACCTTGTGGAATGTTGAGGAATTAACCCTATCTCCCTCTGCAGACCTACATCCTCTTCCTTCCCCACCCCAGCCACCCTGCTACAGCCACACATTCCATAGGTTTTCCTGCCTCTTCACTTCCATTCACTTCCACCTGACTCCCACCCTCCACCTGTTTCTGCTTGTCTGAGAGTCCTACCCGTCCGTCATCTCGGCCACCCCCAGTGCCACCAGAGCGTGCCACTACTACAATGCCTGTCACAGTCCTGTCTCCCTTTTCAGGCTCAGAACACCTGATTGCCCTGACTTTGTGCAGAGATTTGCCACTTTCTCAATGTTTTTACCCATTATCTCTTTTTGATGTTAACCTCCCCTCTATCCTGTGAGTTCAGAAAAGAAGATAGGGTTCTTCTTTTTTTTTTAATATGAAATTTATTGTCAGATTGGTTTTCATACAACACCCAGTGCTCATCCCAACAGGTGCCCTCCTCAATGCCCATCACCCACTTTCCCCTCCCTCTCACCCCCATCAATCCTCAGTTTATTCTCAGTTTTTAAGAGTCTCTTATGGTTTGCCTCCTTCCTTCTCTGTAACTTTTTTTTACCCCTTCCCCTCCCCCATGGTCTTCTGTTAAGTTTCTCAGGATCCACATAAGAGTGAAAACATATGAGAAAGACAGATATGGTTCTTTGACTACAGAAGAGGCTAGGACTCTAAGAGGATACACAGCTAGGAAATAGTCCACTCCGTTCATAGAACTCAAAGTCTTCTGGTCCCTCCACTTGGCCTCCCTGATATAGCCGCCTTTATGGTGGGACTTCTCTTCTCATAACTAGGCCTGTCTCTAGTTTCTTTGTTAAGCCCCAGGAGGGCCTGGAGCCCATCTCCCATCTCCCCTTATGCACACAGCCCTAAGCCACATCAGTTTTCAGGGAACTACTCTCAGTGCCTGGCGACCCACAGTGGCATTCCACGGAGACCTCAGTCCTTCACCTGCCACATTAGCAATCAGCCAGCCCTCCAGGCTTCTCTCTGCAGGACGGGGCTTAGCTCTGCCTTAGGAGAGCCCCCAGGAGACCCTTCACACGCTTGGAACATGGAACATTTCCTAGAATTGCAGGTGGCGAAAGCCACTGTGTGTGCACACGTACAACTGCCTTGCATCTCTTCCTGAACGCTTTTCATAAAGGACCTCGGATCTGAATGCACAGGGACGTGAAAACCTCCCCCGTCCCTTTCCCTGGCAGATGATCTCTGGGGAGGCATTTGTAGCTAGTGTGTAGCTGTCTTCCAGACACGCTGCTTTCCTGGTAAGGGTCACCAACTGCGTTCTTTTTCTCCCATCCTTGTTTGACTTTATCTCAACAACCTAAGAGGCAGCGGAAATAATCCCGCCACACCTCCCCCCAACTCTGTTTTTATGTCTCATGATTGGTTGTTTGTTTTCTGCCCACACATTGCTCTAGAAAGAGTTGCTAGTAGGATGGGAATAAATAGTCTGCTCTCAGAAACACTGCTCACCTCACTCATTCCATGTGGAACTTATTTGTGTCTAGACCCAGTGAGGAAACTTTAAAACTGTGTATGAAGTCGATTACTACTACCTTCACCATTAATAATAATATATAAGTTATAATCATATATATCGTATAATATAATAATATGTAATAACTACTATTATAATAAATGCTTATTATGTATCAGCCACAATTCTATGGTTGCTTGTCTTAATTCCTTTACTCCTCACACACACATGGGCTAAAAGGTAGGTCCTCTTACTAGCCCTATTTTACAGATGTGGAACAGGACAGTTAAGTCACTTGTCTAAGGTCACATGAGTCCTTTGATCTTGGACAGGGAGAGAAACCATAATGGGAAATCCCAGACATTCAGGAAATCATCCCCCCAACACCCCACATTAGAACAGACTCTACCTGTCTTCCCTCTCTCCTCCCTTTCTTTCTCTTTTGTACCCCTTATTAGTTCTTTACCTTCCTACCTCTGTGAATGAGGCAATTCCCTATCCCTCTCTAAACTTGACTGTCCTCTTCTGACCATGGGGAGAGGATCCCTCCTTGCTGACCTCATGGCCTGATGATGTGGGAGAGAACCATCAGGACCACGATGGGATGCACTGAGCCCACTGGAACCTGCTGGGTTCGAAGGAAAGGAGTCAGTCTTCATGTGCTCTGCTCTGTTGCAGCATCTCAGGCTACGGAGCTGCTGGCGGGAAAGGCGGGAAGAACACCATGATGCGGTCCCACGGCGTGTCTGTGCTGGGCATCTTCAACCTGGAGAAGGGCGACACACTGTATATCCTGGTCGGACAACAGGGGGAAGACGCCTGTCCCAGCGTAAGTGCCCAGAGTGGGGACCTCTCCTTCACACTCACCAGGACCTGGGCAGGCCCTCACAGGGCATCTGGACTCTTTCCTTCTGGGGGCTCGTATTCAAAGATGGCAGGACTCAGCCCTTGTTCTGCCTGCAAATGTCCCTCCATTTCCTGGCCCATTGGGGTACATAAGAAAGTAGGCGGTATGGCTGTTGGGGTTTCACCTCCCCACAGGAACTAAGGCTGAGGCATGGATTTCAAGAGGAACCCTTAAAACTAAAAAGCTGGATCCAACTTGAATGGGCAAATGGTTGTTCTCAGCAGACTACAAGTTGAAGCCCTTTTCCTAAACTTTCTTGCTAGGACACCAACGTCTTTAGCCCATTATTATAAAACTAGAAAATACCAGTTTAAATTTTTTTAAGTTTATTTATGTATTTTGAGAGAGAGAGAGAGAGAGAGCAAGCAGTGGAGGGGCAGAGAGAGGGAGAGAGAGAGAATCCCAAGCAAGCTCAGCACTGTCATCATGGAGCCCAACATGGGGCTCGAACTCATAAACCATGAGATCATGACCTGAGCCATAACCAAGAGTTGGATGCTTAACTGACTGAGCCACCCAGGCGCCCCAGGAAAATACCAGTTTAAACATTTTCTGCTCAGCTCTAAATAACAGATTCATAGCCACATAATTGTACATAAATGCATAGGGAAATTTCCAAAAGATACAGATAACAGTGGTTGCTTCCTTTTTTTTTAAATTTTTTTAAATGTTTATTTATTATTGAGAGACAGAGAGACGCAGAGTGTGAGCAGGGGAGGCATAGAGAAAGGGGGAGACATAGAATCTGAAGTAGGCTCCAGGCTCTGAGCTGTCAGCACAGAGCCCGACGCAGGGCTCGAACTCACAAACTGCAAGATCATGACCTAGAGCCGAAGTCAGTAGCTTAACCAACTGAGCCACCCAGGCACCCCAGACAGTGGTTGCTTCTGAGGAGGAGACTAGAGTTGGGGTTGCTTTACTAGTGATGTCTGATATCACAAAAAGAATGTATTCATGTAATGTTTATTATCTGGGTGATTAAAACTAAAAAAGAAAAATTAAATCCTAGAATCAGAGCTAGAACACCATGCAGTCCACTCTCCCCAATTTACAGATGAGGAAATGGAGACCACAGAGGTGAAAGGACTTTTCCAAAGCCACTCGTAATACAGCACAGAGTAGAGGCTCTGGCTCTTGTTTGTGCTGTGCCCTGCGCTTGCCTGGGACTCGGTTTCTATGCCCTTTTCCTTTTCCCCACTTAGAGCCTGTCATCTAACAAGCCAGACTGCCATCCTCTGTAGTCCCAGAAACAGCCTGTCAGTCTGGTTTCTGACCCCATTGCAGTATCCACCTGTCAAACAGGGAGCTCTCCAATAGCAGAACTTAAGAAAGCCAACGTGTTCTAAAATTGCCAGAAGAAGGAGACCCTGAAGCCTAACAAAGGAGCAACCATGCAGAGTCCAGCATGCCAGGTGTTTGCCTCTTGTCTGTGTTGGCGGAGACAGGAGCCTGGTGGTGCCAGCTCTCCTGGCGGGAACTCAGCACCATTAGGTACTGACCTTAGGTGCTCACCTGAAGCACGGCTTCTGCCCAGGGTGGGGCCAAGGCAGGGAGCAGAGTTCTAGTGCCCAGGATCCAGGGCCCCTTCTGTAAGAACTTATTCAAGAGTAGCCTTGGGGGACAGATGTGGGAACAGGGACTACACAGAAAGGTGTACAATTCCACAAAACAAACTCAAGACTCCTAAAAGCTGGGCCGCAGGCTGGGAGCGAGGAGTAAAGCACAACACCCATCCCCACCCCCACCTTTCAGAGTTAAAACAAAGCAACAGGAGGAGGCTTAGCAGGTGCAATCTTGTGCATGAGAAATGTCTGGACTCCAACTTTTATTTAGCAACTATAATCAGGACTTTCCAACCTGATACAATATATTAAGTCATTAAATTACAGGCTGCTGTAATTTCCACAGGAATGTATTGAGTGCTAATGTAATTCTTTCATCTAAGCAGAAAGATTGCATTGACTTCTGCAAGGGACTTTTACTTGATTGGATTGTAATCAGTTATGTCTTTTCACAGGACCAAGTCTTTTTTTTTCTTTTAATTCAATTGTAATCTACTTGCTCCTCAGGGTTGCTGCACTTTATCATTGTATTAATCAACCTACTTGCTCTCAAACTTTGTGAAACCACAAGAAGAGCTCTGAAGAAGCCCATTCTCAGCCAGGGACAGAGGGCAGCCCCCTCTGCTGGTGGGGCCAGGCATCGTAGGAACAAGGGGTGGGGTTAGTCCTGGGGCTTCCCTTTGGCTCCACATCGCAGGAGTCACTGGGAGAGAGAGAAAGAAAGACCTTCATTCACAGCACTAACTCAATCTCCAGTCCCCTCCAGGCAGAAACATGGTGCCTAGAGAGGATCCTCTCAAGAATGGAGTGCACTCTAAGAATTAAACTGCAGGGTTTGGCAGCTTTCCTGGTGCAATAGCACACATGTGTGGAGTCGTTCTTCCTTTGTGCGTGGCTACGCTTGAGCCTGGGTGGGCTCTGGCCGCTGGAAACCCCCTCAGCTCCTGCTTCTCCAGTTCCTCCCAAGCCTCATCTGGTGGCATGACCACCAGATCTGGTGGCATGGGTCTCTCAACATCAGCACTATTGACATTTTGGAGCAAACGGGTCTTTGTTGTGATGGGCACTGTAGGCTCTTGAGCAGTATCTCTGGCCTCTACCCACCTGATGCCAGTAGCATCCCCTCAGTGCTGACAATCAGAAATGTGTCCAGACATTTGCCAGGTGTCCCCAAGTCAGCAAAACCACGGGTCTAAATTTTAAATGTCACAACTACCATCACTCGCAAGGCAAATATTGTGAGGCATCAGCCCACACCCAGACAGTCCCCAGTTCATTCACATGTATTCAGCAAATATCTATCGAATACCTTCTCTGTGCCAGGCACTGCTCTAGCAACTTGATATATATCCATGAACAAAGAAAGATCTTTGCCCTGAAGGAGCTAACATTTCCGTTGGGGGAGGAGGGATGAACAATGGCTAGTAAACATCAGTCAGTCAGAACACCCAGAAGTGAGAGTGTTTCGGTGAACAGAAGTAGGGTAAAAAGAGTCAGGTGTGTGGGACAGGTTGCAATTATACATAGGGTGGTCGAGGGACGCCTATTGGACAAATGACAGCTGAGCAGAGTCCTGAAAAGGATGGAACCAGGAAAATATCTGGGGGCACCAGCCAAGCAGAAGCCAGGTCCTTGAGGTGGGAGTGTGCCTGGTGTGCTCCCAAAATAACCAGGGTGAGTTGGGGGAGCAAGAGGGAGAGTAGGTGAGAGATGAAGTGATCAGGCCACCATAAGGACATTTTTAAGCCGCAGGAGGGTTTGGAGCCTATGGGTGGGAATAAGGTGGGATAAGGAGCTGCTGTGATTTGCCTGTTGTAAGACTCACCCTGGCCATAGACTGAATAGTCCACTTGGGCCCAAGGGAAGAGTCAGCACGATAAATTCAGTGCTTACTACATTAGTCTGGGCAAGAGATGATGATGGCTTGGACAAAGATGTCAACAGTAGCTGAATTCTGGGCATATTTGGAATGCAAAATCAAAAGGGATTTCCTGCCCAACTAGATGAAGAACTGAGACAGAAAAAGGATCAAGGATGACTCCAAGAATTGCACCTGAGCCACAAGAAGGAGGGAGCTGCTGTCACCTGAGCCGGGAATGCTGTGGAAGGAGATTGGGGGCAAGGTTAGGAGAGGTCTGGTGGACAGCCAGGTGGAGACTTCCAGTAGCCAATGGAGATGGGCCACTGGACTCGAGGAGTGAGGTCTAGAGTAGAGATAGAAATTTGGGAGAAGTCAGCATAAAATTGAGCCAGGATGAGTGACTAAGGAGCAGTACTGATTAAGAGGAAGACCAAAGACTGAGCCCCGGGGACCCCCCAACATTAAGAGGTTAAAGAATAGAAGAGCAGAGGAGGCTGAGGGGAACAAGCCATGGAGGTCAGAGGAGATTCCAGAGGGTGTGGTCTCCTGGAGGTCAGGTGAAAAAGTCTATCATGGAGACTTGAGCAAGTCCGCCAAATGCTGCTGCTGGGTCCAGCAAGAGGCAGGCTGAGAATCCACCCTTCTTCACAGCCCATGCAATTTAAAGGAGATGCCCAGGGGCAACGGGGGATGGGCGAGAGTCGCAGCTCTGGTTAGACGAAAGGTCATCCACTAGCCCAATGGTTCCCTCCTTCCCACTCCTGCAATCTCCAGCCCTCTGCAGATTCTGTTCACAGGAAGAAGGCATTCTCAAGGAATTGAGGCCTCACTGCTGCTGGGCAGAGAGGAGGAAGAAAGTAGGGTCTGAGGGCATGGACCTTCTTAGCACCACTCGTTCATACTGGGCAGCCCCTCAATTTACACTGGAGGAAGCAGAGCCAGGGAGGTGAGATGCTTCACCCAACGTGGCTCAGCAAATCTCCAACAGAGCCAGTCAAGAAGCCGGATTGGACCCTGTATTTTGTGCTCTGCTCTGCCCAGCAGACAGCCCACCTTTGGGTCCGCTGCCCCCCGGGGCTTAGCCCTCACGGCATGCCCTGACATTTCATGTCCACCCCAGGCGGCAGTTAGCAGCCCTCCCCCCACCTTCCCCCACCTGGACAGCACTGCACACACACAGGAGAAATGTCAGCTCTCGACAACAGCAATTCAGAAGCTTCCACCCACACTAAATCCACTTTAAAAAATATCAAATTATTTCCATCATTAAATCCAAAATGCCATAAAACAAATTGCATCTTGGCTATTTATCTGGAAATTTCTCTAGTACTCATTGCCGGCACCCCTGAGTGCTTTAGCATAAGGAGTGGCTCAAGATGAATTGCCACGTCCACTGGCTGGTTACACAGCAGCATTCAATGGAAATGTGATGTTTTATTGGCCTTGTTTCTAATAAGTGAAAGGAAAGCCATTTTCCCCCGAAGATGGGTGGATGTTTGGAGTGTTCTTAGCTGCTGTGCCTGACGAGCCGGCTGGCTGTTCCTGAAGCACTACCCTCTTTATTCAGGGATTCCAGGATCCTGGGCCACAGGGATTTCCTGCACATCCCCAGGGACTCCCAGATGCCTGGGCCCACACCAGGACCACGTGCAGGCCCAGAGTACATCTATATAAAATAACAACAGCCATTTATTCGGTCCCTAACTTGTGACATACTATCCCAGACACCTGTCTGTACCATCCTCAGTAAAGATGCCTGCAGTGTCTGTATTCCCATCCCACACCTGGAGGTCGGAGAGGTGGAGCACCTCCTCCACGGTCCCCCAGGGGTGTCTGCTGATTCTTGGGGTCACACCCTGTTCTCCAGGATGAATACAGAGAGCTCCATTTAGAGCCGTGCCAGAGGATTTCTGGAGACAAGAAGTGGGACATTAGATGGGAGGAAAGACATGTCCAAAATGGAGAAATGATTTTCCTGCAGATGGACCGGGAGTAAAATCTGAGCCTGGCCTCACACTGTTGTGTTCTCTTCCCATGATACTTCAAAATGGCAACTTCTCAAAAATTTATTTCAAGGGCTCACTGCTGCCTAGAGAATGAAGTCTGGTTGGATTCAAGGCTTCTGGCCATTGTCTGACTGTCCAGTTGTATTTCCTTACCCACTCACATTTACACTTCCTCTGCACTATCTCCCCACCTAGGGCCTTGGTCATTCCCCTTTCAGAGTCCAGAGGATCCTAAGGTGGACTTTTCTGAGCCAAAGAGACTCTTTGTGCGTTTCCTCAAATCCGCCCCCCCCCTCACCTCCTTCTCTCTGGGCTCATGCTGCTCTCTTCCCCTGGAATGCCCTTTCCCCATTCTGTTTTAAATCTCCCTATGCTTGGAGGCCCAGCTAAACACCACCTCCTACAGGCAGGCCTCCTTGATCACGTCAGCAACAAAATCACTCTCCCTCCCCCAACTTCCCATGCATTTTCCAGCTAAGCTATCCTGTCGTCCTTCTCTCTACTCCCTAGTGACAGTTACTTGTGTATAGATTTTTTTTTCTCTCTCTTCAACTCAACTGTAAGCTATTTGAGAGGTCTTCAGAGCCTGTCATTAAGCATAGAAGGTCTGTCTGCTGGGAAGTAGAGAACCTTGGACACAAACCTGAAGTGCTTTTTGTTCCCACAGACAAACCGGTTAATCCAGAAAGTCTGCATTGGAGAGAACAACGTGATAGAAGAAGAAATCCGCGTGAACAGGAGTGTGCATGAGTGGGCAGGAGGGGGCGGAGGAGGGGGCGGAGCCACCTACGTATTTAAGGTAAGGTCGGCTGTGCCAGCTTCCCATGGGTGGTGATGTCCGCGAATCGTGGACCCACCACAGTGGGTTCCCACGACGGCCCTGGGGATGAAACACCTCAGGTGTCCTCAGCCCCATTTAAAGATGAGCAAACCGAGGCCCAGAGGGACATAAGGGTCCCTGTCTGTCCAAGAACCAGCAGGTTCTTCTCTCGCTGATGTCACCAGGCAGGCCCTGCCTCAGAGTTCCAGAGGGTCCCCTGGTGCCCTCCTCTGTCCTAAGGTGGGGTTTCTGACATGATGAAACCCAGGCCAAGGCTTCTTGCTCGGTCCTTCCGCCAGGACAGTGATGCCGAGGGCTTAATCTTGAAGTTGTGGAACTCAAAGCCAGAAACCCTGGAGAGCGGGGAGGAAAGTGGGAGCAGAGAGACCCACTTCTGAGCACCAGCACCCAGCCCTCTGAGGCTAGTGTGAGAAGCTTCAGGAAAAGCCCCATCCCCACCTCCTGGTGTAGTATATTTATATCTCCCGGCGCTTTGGCTTCTCTGATTGAACCCTGACTGATTCAGGAGCTGGGGGAGGCGGGAAGGGGGATGGGTGAGAGCTAATGGGTGGTGGTAGCATGAGGTAAGACCCCTCAGACCACCGAGATGTCACCCACAGCCCAGCAAGCGCTCAGACACTTTAAACACTGAAGTGGCTCAGAGATCCCCATAGTGGAAGCCCAGCTCTGTTTCTCAGTCTCTGAACATCTCCCCGGGCAGATGAAGGATGGCGTTCCAGTGCCCCTGATCATTGCAGCTGGCGGTGGCGGCAGGGCCTACGGGGCCAAGACAGACACATTCCACCCAGAGAGACTGGAAAATAACTCCTCGGTTCTGGGGCTGAATGGCAATTCCGGAGCCGCAGGTAAGGCACCGCAAGCCCGCCCTTTCCCAGGACGTGCCCCCAGGACCGCAAGAGCTTGGGCTCGGCCGGTCGTCATTGCACCTGCATCTTGGTTGCTGGCGCTCGAGAAGCTGGGAGCTCTGGATATTGGTACCAATATCCAGGGAGGAAGGGCATCCCACAGCTCAGGGACCTGGAGTCGTCTTCACTGACCTGGGGTTTGGATTGCGGGCCACTGGGAAAAGGAGACAGGCAGCAGCATTAGGACGGGCAGCCCAGCCTCCCTGAACTTCATCAGATCCAACTGGATGTGAGTGGATGGAAGAAGTATGGGCAGAGTCAGGGAGCCCGCCCCCCCACCTGGAGGCCCTCCGGTCGGTGCCTCCAGGCCCTGGGCTACCAGATCACACATCCCGCTGGAAAATCTCTTTCTGGAATCGCCACGGTTTGGCAATCCGTGCTCGTTAGTGAGAGCCAGCCACACAGAAATAGGAGACAGACATTGACGCCGTGTCTGAAGAGAAAATGCAGTTCATTTTTGTATTTTCTTTTCTCCACAATCAGACCAAGGATCTCAGAAGGCATATAAGATTTGAGATTAATGAAAACAAGTACTCAAACTTTCCCTACAAGTGAGAAATGGCTAGAAGAGAAGGGAGAGTGGGAGTAGGGCTTGGGTGCTTGGTGAAGACCATCCAGCGATGTTCACAGCGGCAGTTAAGAACTCTCCAAGCACTTCCGCATCTGTTGTGCGTGTGCTTCTCAGCACCACCCGCAGGGCTTTCCCGTTGTACTATTATTCCCATTTTACAGAAGAATCAATGAGCTCATAGAGTTGGTGGGGGTTTTTTTCTCCAAATAGCCAAACTGTTTCATACTCAGTCCATTTTTTAAAACACTGCTGTGGTTCATTTGGTTTTTTTTCCTCTTTATGCCGATTGTTTTCTTTTCCACACATTTGCTTAAAAGCTGTAAGATGGAGTGAGGGATTAGAAACCATCTCAGCCGGGAACCCTGCAGGGCGCAAGGGTACAGTGGCAGGTGCAGGGGAGGGAGGGAGGGTGGGCACGGGAGGGCGGGCAGACATGGTGCCAGGTCTCATGCCCCCGCTTCAGGTCCCTAATGGGGCTGGAGGGCCTTCTCTTAGCCACGAGATGTCAATGGCCCTGAAAGGCCCACATTCTGCCCTCCAGTTGGAGGAAAGGAAGCCAGCACCCTGTAGCTTTCAAAGCTGATTTGCCTGGGGGCTTCAATTCAGCTCTGATTGTCCATTCTAGATTGAGCTTGTTCCTGACCTTGGCCTCCTCTCCTAAAACGAAGCTCCCTCTCTCTAGCATAGTGGTGATCCCCAGCTGCAGCTCCCCCATGTAGACATCCCTCTGCTGCTCCCTCGGGGTCCAGACGAACCTCTGCCACTCATTCTTCCAGACCGCCCTTCCCGGCCAGTTAACCCTCATGGTTCCGCAGACTCAAGCACTGCTGTTTCTCCAGGTCCTTGCTACCACCATCTGCTGGAACAGAAAGGACTTTGGGGTCTTTTGGAGTAGAGTGCCTGTTGAAATATCATACAAAACAACATAAGGGGAGAGAATGGGGGTCCCGGAATCTCAGGGGCCAGCAGAAGAGATTGATTGTAATCAGCCTGTGGCCTGAAGATAACATTGCATTCAACCTCAGTTCTGTAAATAGCATTTCCTTTGCAAGAGTTCAAAGTAGCCCCCAGGCCTTAGGAAGCCCAGCTCCAATGGTGGCTGTCTTCCCAAGGGTACTGCCCATCCCTTCCCCCAACTCCTCCCCCCCACAACCCCCCACAACCCCATCACCTTTCCTGAGCTTCAGAGCGTGAGGCCCTGTGCACACACGTGTTCACCTCATGCCCAACGATCCCTACACGTCGTGGTTTCTGAAGCATTTTGCACACTCGTTGTCTTCTTTGGTCCAAACATCAACCCAATGAGGCAAGTCTTATTATCCCCAAGTCACAGGTGAGGAAACTGAGGCTCAGAATGGAGAAGTTCTTTCCCAGGAAACTATAAAGCCCATTGGTTTGTCTGGCCTAATCCAGGGTTCCTGCAAAAGAACTTCACTGCGGTGACCCCAGCGGGGCTCTGACAGTTGGCTGCCCAAGGACCGGTGGGTCCCGGTTCTTGTTGGATGGGAAGCACTAATGAAACAAAGTCCCAGCACTTCAGGGGTTGGGGGCATGGAAAAAAGGCAGAGGAGTGGGTTTAGTTGTCATGCTACCTGTTCCCCCCTCCCCCATCCCTAACAAAGCACACTCTCCAACTTTTAATCCAAAGGCCTGATGGGAAGCAGGGGTGTGAGGCGTGGTCCCATCTGGATATGTATGTCTGTGGCCAAAGCAGACATACCAAAGCAGACCAAAGCAGACTGGGGCCAAAGCAGACCCCCTCCCCCCTGCTGTGGATTCTGAAGCCCCCAGGCCCCACAGGCCCTGGAGCGGGAGCAGACATCCTCAGAGCATACTGCATCCTGCTTCCTCTGCCAGATCCAGCGGCTGACCTCACCTGGCCAGCATCCTCACTTGGGGTTTTCTCCGTGTCTCCTGCAGGTGGTGGAGGTGGCTGGAATGATAACACTTCCTTGCTCTGGTCTGGAAAATCTTTGCTGGAGGGTGCCACCGGAGGACATTCCTGCCCCCAGGCCATGAAGAAGTGGGGGTGGGAGACAAGAGGGGGTTTCGGAGGGGGTGGAGGGGGGTGCTCCTCAGGTGGAGGAGGCGGAGGATATATAGGTAAAGATGATTCGTGTTCAAGGTGTCACTCCCTCCCCTCTTAGTCATAGGTACTCCCTGTCCTCTCCCTCGCCCTCACCTGCCCCTCCCTCGGCCCACCTCACCTGTGGACTGTGATGTCACTGTGCACGCCTACCTCTCAGCCCCACAGGACCAGCCAGAGGCAGGGTGTTGCCTTCCGAGCCAGCATCCTGCCTCGAGGCTTCAATAGCAACAGCTTCAAGATCTTATGTGTTCTTGAGGCCCCCCCCCTCCCCCAAAGCCAATGCTAAAGGGGCTTTGATTTCCCCGGGCTGTTCTCTGAGCCACCCCCAGGTCGTGCTGGCACGAGAGCCTTGGAGGCCAGACTCCCCAGCCCCGTGCCTCCCTTTGGATGGCCTGGCCTGAGTCTTCCCTTCCCTGCCCCAGCCCACCAGCTTCCAGAACCCCTCTCCATGCTGATGGGCAGCACCAGCCCAAGCCCTTTAGCCAGCAGCCGGCCACTGGCCCCAGCTCTCCTCCGAGCTTCAGAGCAGAGCAGAATAGCCTTCTGAAGCCCAGAGGCTGGGAGATAGCGGCTCCACCCTCCCCACAGATTAGGACACAATGCATGCATATGCTGTGATGTTCTGTCTGTTTTGCTTTACGCTGTGTGTAAGATGCTCGTGTTAACCAGATGCTCTTCTTTCCCAAACTCTGGGTGGGTGGGAGGAGCCTGAGGGGGGAGCCCAAAGATGACCCAGCCCAGCTGAAAGGAGGGACAGGAGCCTAACGGCACAGGGGCCCATCCCCCCATGTCCACCCCTTACGCGATGGGACTTAAGAGCAACTCCTCAGTGCCACTGCCCTGGCCAGTCCTGGAAGAGGTGCCAAGGGTCTAATCCAGCCTGGGGACGCTAGACCTCTTCTGACTCCTGTTCACATGAACTGCTTCCTAACAGCCCCGTGCAGGGGTGGGGACTCCCTGGTGGGAGCTGTCCTGGACCTGGAGGGAAAGTGGTCCTCACACGCAGCATCTACCTGAGCCAAACCGCAAGCACAGCCCCTGTGCCCCGGGCCTCCCTTCCCTCCCCACCGCCCCGCCCCTAGGCCTCTCACCACCCCGAGGCCCATGCATGCCCCGCTGATGTGCAGATGTGTTGAGACTTGGGCCCGAGCCTCTCTGCGTTAAACTCTTCTCTGGTTTGGCACAGGCGGCAACGCGGCCTCAAACAATGACCCCGAGATGGACGGGGAGGACGGGGTTTCCTTCATCAGTCCACTGGGCATCCTGTACACCCCAGCGTTAAAAGGTATCCCCTCTGCCAGGAGGCAGAACCGACCTCCTAGGGCCAGTTCTTCCACCAGATAAAACCTCAGGGCTACTGGCATGAGGCCAACGTACAAAGGCATGATTGTGGGTCCCTTACAGGCAAGTCTTCCTAACACTCATCTCAGCAAGTTTTTCTGGAAGTCAGGATGTGTGGCCCGATATGCACTTGGAGGTGGAAGACTGGCTTCCAGACAGGTGGGACCTAGAAAATGCAGCAGTGATAGTCCCCTTACCTGTGCCAGCCAACCTGAGGGTCATGCACTTGGACCTTCCCATCTTCCTACAAAAACGCAGCCACGTGTCCTCTGAGCTCCATCAGATGCATCAGGGACTTCCCTACACACAGTGGTGCTTCAGTGGCATCAGTGGGACATAGGGACAGGGACCAGAGAACCAGCACCGACCAGCTGGAGATAAAACACGGAGGCCGGGAACGGGGTGCAGCATGGTCTTTGCTGCCTCCACCTGAGGCTGATCCTCCCTTCTTGTCACCAGTGATGGAGGGCCATGGGGAAGTGAATATTAAGCATTACCTAAACTGCAGCCACTGTGAGGTAGATGAGTGCCACATGGACCCCGAGAGCCACAAGGTCATCTGCTTCTGTGACCATGGGACAGTGCTGGCTGAGGACGGCGTCTCCTGCATTGGTAAGAGGGAGTTGAAGGAGGTGACAGAAAAGGGGCCCAGACTGTGAGCCCATGGCGGCTACCACTGGTTTCCATGATTCTGGAACACCTCAGATGTAGTCTCGTTGGCTTTCTGACCCCCATCTGCCTGCCCCAACACGGGTGCTCTAAGGACTGGGCAAAGGGACCTGTGTGTGAAAGGCAGGTCGTGGCTGATGAAGGAGCCCCAACACATCTAGTGACACCCCTATCCCAGGGTGTGGGCCCTCACGTACTCACCAAGGGGCCATCCTGTCTCCACTGGAACACACCCAGTGCCTGGGCCATCGACACCCCCAGGGCACGCTGTCCCCTCCAGAGTTCCAAAGTCAGACTCTGTTCCTTTCAATTTCTACCCTGAGGTTTACTACTCGCAAAGCCTTTCAGATGCTGCAGGCATTTGAAGACAGGGCTCTGTCCTCCTCCTGCAAACCTCCAGGTGAAACAACCCGTTTGTTTCCCTCAGTTCACACAGAACAGTTTTGTCTCCTCCCCATCCTGTGTCCCGTGTCTGCAGACGTTCCGATACCAATGTCCTTTTGAGATGTAGTGCCCAGGACCAGGCAGGATGTCCCAGAGTGGCCTGTGCGAGTGTGCACCCGGACCCCGCTTCTGCACTCGGGGCCCAGTGCTTGCGGAACTACAGGCAGTGATTGAGCCTCCAAGTGTTACTGACGGTCACCCTCAGTTCCTGGGTCATACCGAGTCTGTGGTCCCCTAAGTGCTCTGAATCTCCTCTACAGCCACTATTGGCTCGCCTTCCCACCCTCATCCTGTCCTTGTGCAGTTGATGCTTAGGATCGATGTCCAGAATTTGATATTTATCCCTGTCACATGTTCCCTCCAGTCAAAAGCTACTGTTGAAAGTTGTAAACCAGATTGACCCCACTTCCTGCCCCCTCTCTCTGCAAACAAAGGCCCCCAAGGTGGAGGAGGAGCGGGTGGCACTTGTCCTGGCTGGGGAGGGCATTTCTCTCTTGGAGCTAGCTCGTAGGACAATCAGCATTGTCACTGGTGCCCCATGGGATCCTGTCTTGCAGTGTCCCCCACACCTGAGCCCCACCTGCCGCTCTCGCTGGTCCTCTCTGTCGTGACCTCAGCCCTTGTGGCGGCCCTGGTCTTGGCTTTCTCCGGCATCATGATTGGTGAGTATGCCAGAGTCCTGGGGCTTCCAAGGGGGTGGGAGGTGGCAGGAAGGCAGATCTGGCAGAACGGAACAGCATTTCAGGCTTTGCCATGGATGCCAAGGTATCACTCTGGGTGGGTGGTGATTAGAGCAGCCCAGGCCAGGCCAAAAACCGAAGCCCCCTCTCCCAGCCCCCTGGCTCCCTAGAGGAACTGCTGATGCCACACCTCGACCCCCTGTAAGGCCTCCTGGCTGCTCTAGGAGAGGTGGGGAGGCACTCTGCAGAGGGGACACAGTAGCCAAAGCTCACCCCCACCCCCAGAGTTCATTTTCAGCTGTCATCAGACATGGGCTTCAGTGGACACGTGGCTTGGCTCACTCCCCAGGGACCACCGCCAGCCCCACCATTCCCCATCTCAAGCAGACAATGCAAAGTTGCTTTCTAAGTGTTTCTGTTATGCCTGTGAGCCAAGGTGAGCTGATAGGCAGGTCTCAGAGGGCTCAGTGCGGTCCAGCCAGGTTCTTACTCTGGCAATGCCCAGGGCAGGTGGGTAGGTACACGAAGGAAGGCAGATGGGAAGATCCGCACAGGCAACACTTTTAGACCCTTCACAGTGGGCGGTGGGGGTTGGGGGTGGTCAGGGAGATGGCAACATTTGTTATTCCCAAATGATGCCATCCTTCAAAGGGACAGGATAAGGAGAGCTAACACTTGTACACATCCTACGTGCCAGGCGATTTACACATTTTCGTTCACCCAATCCTCACTTAAGCCTACGATCACGGTTGGTGCATTTCATAGAGGAGGGGACTGAGCACACAGCAGCTGACCCACTTGCCCTGGCCTGTAACTGATGGGGCCGAGCTTTAGAAACAGAATCCACCCTGGGCATCTCAGTTTTGTTCCGCCTCCAGTGAACTTTGCCCTACAGGATGTTCTCACATATAGCAATAGCAGGGGTAATGATCACGTGCACTGGTAGAGCTCTTTAAAATTTTTCAAAACCATTTTCTGTTGGTGAATTCACTTCATTATAACCTCCCGAGGGGGTGGGGGGGTGGGGAGCGTAGGGGACAGGCAGGAGTTACTGTCCCTGCTGACAGAGAAGGGGGCTGAGGTCCAGAGAGGTCACATGACCTCACACTGTTGCTCAGCTTGTAAGTGATAAAGGTGGAATTAGAATGCAGGTCCTCAGGCACCAGCGAGAGACCTCCTCACTCTGTGGCAGTTCTCCCCGTGGCTGGGCAGTTTCCAACTACGGGAAGCATAAGTGATCAAGAGACCCAGATGCACTCTCAAGTCCACTGCCATGTTTGTCCCACCCAGCAACAGGGCTTAGCAGAGATTCTAAGGCAGGCCCATTTCTGGGAGACACAGGACCCCTCTGATGGCTAACTTTGGCTCCAGACCTTTCAGCGGTCTTGCCGAAACCTCTTTAGACTGTGTAGCTGTCCAGGTCTTTACTCACCCTTCCCTCAAGCTCCCACACTTGGGGTCAGTGCCTGATGGCTCTCTCAGCCTTCTCTCCCCTCTTCCTCTCAGCCATTTCCCCTAATGAAATCCTTGCATGTTTAATCCCACCTTGGGTCTGCTTCTCAGAGGACCTCCAACGAATGGGTTTCTGCCCCTGCGTGACACATTAAAACCTTTCCCTTTATATGATTTCAAACTTTACACTAACTTTAAGTGACCTGTCAGTTAAGGGACGCTTTCATATCCATAATCATTTTGTTAGTGTTACTAAGTGCGATGGAAATGTTTAGGTCCCAGAGGAGGAGATGGAGATCCAGGAAGGCTTCCTGGAGGAGGTGGCCTGAGCTAGGCTTCAAGGGCCAGGCTGCCTGGTCCAGGCCACGTTGCAGCCGACCTTCGTCTGTCTGTAGTGTACCGCAGGAAGCACCAGGAGCTGCGAGCCATGCAGATGGAGCTTCAGAGCCCTGAGTACAAGCTAAGCAAGCTTTGCACCTCGACCATCATGACTGACTACAACCCCAACTACTGCTTTGCCGGCAAGACCTCCTCCATCAGTGACCTGAAGGAGGTGCCTCGGAAGAACATCACCCTCATCCGGTGAGTGCCCCACCACTGTCCTCCGGGGTGGTGGGGTGGGGGAGTTCTAGGGGGCTGGATGTCATCCCTGCACCACGGATCTTTCTAGGCACAAGAGGCCAGCAAAGCAACCCCTCGGGGCATTTCCAGCCCTCCCAGAGGGAGAAGGGTTAATGTTTAGGGCCATTTGAGGAGGTATTTAATTGCTTCACATCCTATACATTCATGGCATTTGTACAATGAGAAGACAAGACAGGAGGGAATCAGGGCGTTCCTCAGAATCCACCGAAGCGCTCCTTCCCGAGCCTTCTGTGTCCCTCCCTCCTCTAGGGGAGCACCATGCCCCTCCTCTGAGCTTCCAGAGCATGCCATGCCTTCCCCCATCATTCACTGAGCTCGCTTTACAGGAGTGTCTGCCCGTGACCTGTCCCTCCCCAGGGATCAGGAGCCTCTCCCCAGGCAGAGCATGTCTTAGTCATTTTTATGACCCTGGCAAATATCAAAAACTCAGTCTTCATTGAGTGAATGGACATTCAACCAGTGTTCTGAATCCTGTTGGAACCTTTCTTGCCAGTTTTCAGATAAAGCAGTAGGAGGCCTGGGATGGTACGGCAAAGCCAGGTCGAGGGTGTTACTCTTAAGCGTGTACGTGACCCCTGCCTCTTGTATGCCTCTTTCTTATGACCCACCCCCCTGCCTCATCTTGCCTTTTCCTTTGCACAGGGGTCTGGGCCACGGTGCGTTTGGGGAGGTGTATGAAGGTCAGGTGTCTGGAGTGCCCAGTGACCCAAGCCCCCTGCAAGTAGCTGTAAAGGTAAGAGGCAGGCTCCATCACGGGCCTGACCTTGACCAGCAGTCTCTGTGGGCCTCAGCTCTCGCCTGACAGCCTCTCACCCCTGCTGCTCACAGCCTTCTCCCCCTTTCCACCCTCCCCTTCTGTGTCCAGACGCTGCCTGAGGTGTGTTCTGAACAGGATGAACTGGATTTCCTCATGGAAGCCTTGATTATCAGGTAAAGCCACAGAGAGACGCCCCCATCCCTGTTAGACGTTCCTGTCTAACTGTCTCCAAGGGAAACAGCACTGTCCTCCAGCATCCCCTTCCTCTCCACCAGGGGACTCCCTAAAATTCTTGGCACATCTTACCAGAGCCCCAGGTGGTTGTCTGAGGAAAAAAACCTCTGTGGCCTAATAATTCAATAGATATCCCTCTGCCTTCACCTAGCACCCCTGTGTCATCTGTTGGGTTTTTCCCCCTTTTTCTTAATAGAGCATGCTAGTTTTTGACAGTGGGAGATACATTTTCCCTGCAAGTAAGCCTTCCACAAGGCCCTTCACCAATCCCAGCTCTTAGATCTTATGTAAAGGAAGTGCGTCCCTAACATGAGGGAGGGCACCACACCCTGTTGCACACCGGGCTTGCACCCTTCAACATGTGGCTCTGGGGCCCCTCGCTGGGAATCTAAGTGCCCAGAGCTCCAGAGGGCATGCGTTCTGACAGAAGATGGCCTTAACAAGGATGCAGGTGTTTGACCTTGAGATCTGGCCGCGCTCATGGCCTCCTGTTACAATGGAGAGCCTCAAACATCCTGACACATTGGGGTGACCTGGGGTCCCCCCCTGGGCGAAAGTGGTAGGGGAACAAGGCCAGGGCAGTATGCGATGTGCCTGGAGCCACAGGAGGACGCCACGAGCAGGCTTAGCACCTTGCTTAAAAACTAGCATACTTTGTGATTACACATGTAATCCATGATTATTGAATATAGCTCGGAGAGTATAAGATTATATGGAAGGAGACCCAAATCATTCCATCTCACTGTTGCTGATAACCCATCACTGCTATATTTCAGTGTACAGCCGGGTGTGTGCTTCAGCTCTGCGTGCAGTTCCCACGCGGGGTTCACCAGCCCCACGGCCCCATGTGTCCTAACAGGACCACATTAACAAGAAAACCCAGGGGCACCTGGGTGGCTCAGTCGGTTAAGCTTCTGATTTTGGCTCAGGTCATGATCTTGCGGTTTGTGGGTCTGAGCCCCATGTCGGTCTCTGTGCTGACAGCTCAGAGCCTGAAGCCAACTTCAGATTCTGTGTTTCCCTTTCTCTCTGTCCCTCCCCTGCTCGCACTCTCTCTCCCTCTCTCTCTTTCTCTCAAAAATAAATAAAACATTAAAAAAAATTTTTTCATAAATAAATTTAAAAAAGAAAGAAAGAAAACCCAAATCTTGGGACCTCTTGGCCAGACTTAGCACCTCCCCATGAGCACCCAAGGGGGATGCACATGGCCTTCCTCCTCACTCTCCTTCACATGCGGTCACATGGCAGGGCTCGCTCAGTCCCTGAAGGAAGCAGCTTCTTCAGCTTCTCTGCTTAGGGCTTTCTCAAACAACTCACACGTGAATCCTAGCGAGCAGCCCATGCACCAATGTCCAAGACACTGGCTGCTCCCTTGTTCCCCCACCCACCCTACTTCCTTCCTGAGCACCTCTCCAGCCTCCAACCCAACACTCCCATGTGGACTGAACTCCCACCCCGCCTGCTCCCTGGTTCTTCCACCTGCTCAAGGGTGACACTCTCCCCAGCCTCGGCTCATGCTACCCACATTTACAGAATGCACTCACATAATGCAGCTGCTGAAAACATGACTTTGTATCCTGCTTTTCCCACTTAAGATTTTCCCAGACTTAGCTCCGTTAAATTTGGTTACCCCCCCTCCTCTGCTCTGCAGCAAATTCAACCACCAGAACATCGTGCGCTGTATTGGGGTGAGTCTGCAAGCCCTGCCCCGATTTATCCTGCTGGAGCTCATGGCGGGAGGAGACCTCAAGTCCTTCCTCCGGGAGACCCGTCCTCGCCCGGTGAGTGAGAACTGGTCTTTTAGTGGTTGTACCAGGGAATGGAGCAGAGGGTGGAAACAGCAGGAGTGGACAGCCTGAGAAGCAACATACTCAGTGGGACCGAGGGAGTTGACCTCTGGGCTTGGATCTGGGGGAATGGCCAGGAGAGATTGGACAGAAGGTGGACGATGGCTGAGGCCACCCCTGGGGAACTTGCGCAAGGCTTGTGCAATGGGTCCTCTAGCCTGAATCCATTTTTGTGACCTGTTGACTCTGGAAAACCAAACCAGGGACAAGCACAGAGGGGGACTTTCATGCCAGCCATGTCATTAACTCAACTGATTTGGGGCGGATCATTCTACATCTACTCATTCTGAATCCCACTATCCTCATCGTGTAAGTGGGGACATCCTGACCTTGTAGTTTTACTGTCAAAATAAAATACTTATAAAGTATATTGCGAAATATTTATGAAGGTTCTGCATGTGTGTCATGATTAAGTGGCTGGAGCTTGTAGGTGAGGAAACCTAGATGGACCCCAGGAATGCCATATCCTAGCCCCGCTTGGCCATTAGACAGCGATGTGGCTTCGGACTGTGAACCCCCTAACCTCAGTATCTGCAGGGTGAAATCCAAGGGCTGGACTAGAACATCTCGGAGGTGGGTTCTAAATTAGAAGATGTAGCACACTGGGCACACTCAGAGTCCAGCTGCCCACTCCTGTCCCTGCCAGGGCCTTCAGGAGGCCCTGAGCACCAGGAACTGGAGCAGACCAGACCCCTGAGTTAGGACCCAACTTCCTCAAGTTGCCGCTGGACCATGAAGACCACAGGGAAGAGTTGTATCCTCCCCACTCCCAGGAAAGCAGAAAAAGACGACAGCCACCTTGCTACGAAAAGCCCAGAGCTGAACACTATGTTCTCAGGTACTCAAACTGGAGGCGGAAACCTTGCAAGTTCACACCTGCTCTAACCCCCACCGACAGTCAGGCTGCATCTAGAAAACCTTTGCCCTGGCAGCCTCCCCATACCGTTCCTGTAAGCCTCTGGGTGACCTGTCTCAGCATCTAAGAAGAATCAGGTCTAACTCCCTGAAAAGATGAGTGTGTGCACCTGAGCACACCTGGTGGGAGAAAGTGGGGGGGGGGGGGGGAGACCAACCCCCATCTCATAAAAATCCTCATCAGCACTGTCTTCATCTTCCTCATGGTTACCACGTTTCTAAAAAAAAAAAAAAAAACCCTATGAAGTAGACGGTGTAGATCTCAGCTTAATTTTACAGATGAGAAAACTGTGGCTCACAGAAGCTATGTGACTTGCTGAGGCCACACAGGAAGTGGAAGAGTTGAGACTAGAACTCAGGACTTGTGACTGGCTCCCCATTCAGTGCTCTCTCCAGCCTATTATGCCGTTCATCTCAGTGCTCCTCTTTGGGAAGCCATGGAGCCAAGATGAGCTCAGGTCGTTGACAGCCAATACCCCCAGCTATGCAGACGTCTGTGCCAGGGTCTGGACACCAGCCTCAAAGGCTTTCCACCACCACTCAGGAAGGCAGAGCCTTCAAGTCCTGTGCTCTGAGATTCTCAGCAGTGCTTTTGGCAGAGGTCAAATAGGGCCACGAAACATCACGCTCTGGAAAGAGGCTTAGTTCTGATTTTCCTACTGGACATTCCTGAGGCTTGAGGAGAAGGAGGTATTGTGCATGCAAAGGACAGATGTCCTTGTAAAGGGGATCTGGGACCCCATCACTTGGCAAGCCCAAGGACGTCAGGGATGGGGAGCTTCTATGTCTCTTGCAGGCAAAGGCATCTGTCTCTCTTTTGATGGTAATGATGATTTGAATATCGTCCCAAAGAGCAAAGCTGCAGTTCATGGGCACCTCCCACCACTTCCTACCCCCAAGGAAGCTCAGAGCAAGGAACCTGGTGCCAAGTTGTGACCTCTAACTGCAGGCACTGCCAAGGGGATGCCCAAAGCCAGAAGAGGGTCGACTCTAGTTGGGAGAGCTGCTTCTGAGGGTCAGGGTCCCACTCACCAAATCCACTCTTTTAACCCTTGACCCCACTCTTCCTTCATGTGGCTCTCCTTGGCAGCCATGCCCCCAAGCCTTTGAAGCACCCCAATCATCCTGCTCCTCACCTTCATACACACCCACCCATCCCAGGCGAGCTGGTCCCTCCTGAGATGCCTGCCCACGAGAGGTGATTTAAATGTTGGGCTAGAGCCCTCCAGGGTGAGCCCATGCACGTGTTCCTGGCAGCAACTTCCTAGGGGTTGGGGAGATTTGCTGGGCATTGTTACGGATTCTCAGAGCCACAAAATCCAACTGAGCAGAGTAAGGATCAGGTTGACTGTGAGAAAGGAACATGCGTTGTAGTGGACAGAGGGGGCCAAATATCAGTAAGCCCTGTACATGACGAAGAAGGGAAGGATTGGCTAATGGGCATCACAGCTGGAGAAATACACACCCCGAAAGATGGTGGGTTGAGTTGCCACACTTGATGGATTCAAAGGCCTGAGTTACACCTGATTCATTTGTTTGAGCCCCCGAGACTCTCGAGGCTTACCCGATGACCTGCCGTTTGAGGCGCTTGGCCGGGCATCCAGAATCAGACAAGGTCTTGGTCCTGTCTTCCTGCCATCCCTGGGGTTCAGCAGTTCCATAGACTCTTAGGATTGAAGCACCTCAGAGATGGCCCGAGGGACTCCGGCTTCAGATGGACATGAAGTGATGGAACAGATGTACAGACACAGTAGGACAGAACGGATACCCTGGAAACAACCATGTCTGTCATGGAAACAGAATGCATGGGTACAGATGAAAACCTCATTTGGTCCCAGGACCCTGTTTAATGTCAAAATAATTTTACAGGACCAATCTTTATTCAACAAATATTTATTGAGAGTTTAATATATGCCAGATATGGGCTAATAGCTGTCCTTTGGTATCCATTGGTTTAATCAATAACAAGAGAAGCCATTAAGGATTCAGTAATCTCTCAATTAAAGGTGGCAGTCCAGTAACCACAATAGTGTCTGTGCCTGTCCGGAACATGGTGATGCCTCTGGTAATGGCTCTAGAGAATATGCTCAGTACATGGGAGGAGGCTCCCGGAGGTCACAGAACACAGGTGAGAACCTCACAGAACACAGCCTCCCCTTGGCTCCCGGAGGTCACAGAACACAGGTGAGAACCTCTGCTTTGGGCTAATGTCCAGGTGTAAATCTTTGGCTCTGGTGTTGCCATACCGCTGCTGGCTCCAAAATGCTTGAAGGGGCAAGCAGGTGCCAGTGAAGAGTTGGCCACATCAGTGAATCCGTGAAAACAACAACAACAACAAAAACAAAAACCTGATTCCAACTCCTTCTTTGTCCAGGATAGATACAAATGCCATTGGACATCCCAGCTATGCTCTGCATTGCTAGTTTCATTATCAGTTTTGGCACAACATCTACACCTCCCCCCAAGTCCCCCCGACACACACACACACACACACATGCACACACATGCACACGCACACACACACACATAGGTTGCCAACTATCTGCTTCTGTGCAGACTGATTAGTGGAGCAGTTAATTTGCTCTGAGCAGCCAAGACAGGGAGTTCAGATAAACCTGGCCCATGGGTTAAAGCCTGGGAAGATTTAGTCCCTGCAGCCTGCCAGGCATTTAAGACATCAATGGTCCTGGTATCCTGAGTGATAGGGGCTAAGACACAAAGAGACTTGGGGGAAGCTATGACCGGTCCTCTTTTATAGGAACAGAACATTTTCCTGAAGAGAAAGAAGATATTTCTAATACTGCAGCAAAATGGATTAATAGTTCCCTTGGAAATATATTACTTTTTTCCCCCAGGAAATGGGGACTGTCTCTCTCACAGTGCCCAGTAGTTCTGATCCTAACAAGGCTCCTAAGAGAAGCCAAACACAAGGACCATTTCCTGAGACCCCCAGTCCCCTCCGTGTAGTAACCCCACCATAATTGCAGATGCCTTTATGAGGGATTCACTCTGTGCCTCTTGCTGTGGGTTCTTAATACCATCTAGTGAAGGTGATAGTGTCGTGCCTCTTTCTCAGACAGGAACACTGGCTTTGAGACAGACAAAGCAATTAGTCCCAGGTCACACAGCCAGTAGGGCACAAGCAGGGATGAAGCCCAGTTCAGCTCGACTGAAATAAGTTGCTCACTGCATTTGTGTGCTGTATTCTGATTCAGTTGGGTACTCTGCACTGTGTCCATGCACACTCCATCCCTTCCCTGACACATGCTCCTACAATCCTGCCTCCCCCAACCCAGATCCTCAAAGCCCAGCTCAGGGCAGTTTTGGCTCCTTCCTATTGGCTGTGTGACCTGGAGTAAGTCACTCAGCCTCTCTGAGCTCTCAGCCTTCTCCTCTTTAATACGGAGATACCCTCTCTTGCCTACCACCACACAGGATGTTGCGTCAAAGGGCGTCAAGTGCGTGGACTTGCTGTATTGCACATAAGGCATTGCCTGATGTGCCATGGGCAGAGGGTATTCCCCTCCCTGCTGTCTCCCCCAGAATTGAAGCATGCCCTAGAGAAGCACAACCCTTCCCTGCCTCCCCTAGACCCATACTATTGTTCCAAGGAGTCCTGCGGAAGCCCTGATCTGTGGCAAAGAAAATCCCAGCCAGCATCTGGGTAAATCATAGACCGCTGTGATCGGCCAACCTACCCCCCGATATTCATCGAGCCACTGCGGTGTCCCGAGCATCGTGCTGCGTACCGTGGAAGTGGATGCTGAAAGCCCTGTCTTGGGGCCCTCAAGAACAGCAAAGTGAATGTGACACTGCATGACAACATGTTGCTGCAGACTTCGTGGATTTAGGAATTAAAAGAGACACCATGATGGGAATTCGACCTTCAGAAAAGACTTCTGGGTGCTCAGCAAGGCTGTCGGGGAAGCGGAGACGAGCTCACCCCCGGGGGTGGGATGACGTCTTTTTGTGCACAAAAGACTCCATACCGAAGAGCTTGAGATCGCCCTTCAACTGCCCAGCATTTCCTGCAAGCTTGTCCTTTTCAATCCACTTTAGGTCCAGATCTTCTTGGAGAAGATTTGTTTTTTTTAATACTTTTAAACATTTCAGTAGAGCATTTTAAAAACATTAGCTCCCTTGATTTCCTCACAGGTTTGTTTATAAGCTGGGGGGACTCGAAGGTGGGTGAAGATTGAGGTGGAAGTTTGCAGACTACATGAACAGGGGAACCCGCCCCATCCTGGGCTGCTGCAGCTGAGGGCGCTCAGCCCTGGTGGCGCACTGCGCTGACCTGGGGGGGGGAGGGGGTGCTGTGAAGGCTGCAAACGCTACACCCACCCAGGGAGGCTGATTCATTGGTCTGGGGTGAGGCCCCGGCATCTGTGTTTGTTTAAAGCCGCCAGGTGATATCTGATGTGCGGCCAGGCTGAGACCCAGCTGGGCAGCGTGTCTGTCTTTGCTCCTTGCCAGCACCTGAAGCCCATATTTCAGATCTTCTCTCCCCACGAATCTCTTGGCAGTGGATCGCTTCTGTCTCCCCACAGAACCAGCCCTCCTCCCTGGCCATGCTGGACCTTCTGCACGTGGCTCGGGACATCGCCTGTGGCTGTCAGTATTTGGAGGAAAATCACTTCATCCACCGGTGAGTCGAAGTGACCTCGGTCTTCCCTCTGCCTTCTTTCCGTATACTTCCCTACGTGTCTCAAGGGCCCAGATCCCCCACTTCAGAGTAGAGTGGTGGGTGTCTCTCCAGACTTGTTCAGATGACTCAGAATCGTCTTTTTTTTTAAACATTTTTTTAAAGTTTATTTATTGATTTTGAGAGAGAGAGAGAGAGTGTGTGAGGGGGCAGAGAGAGGGAGAGAATCCCAAGCAGGCTCCGTGCTGTCAACACACAGTCCTATGCAGGGCTCGAACCCATGAACCATGGGATCGTGACCCCAGCAGAAATCAAGAGTCGGGCACTCAACCAACTGAGCCACCCAGGTGCCCCAGCCTCACTTGTCTTTAAGACAACTACTTACTCTCTCAGGGCTTCATCTGCCCCATATGTAAAATAGGTATCATAAAATATCCACACCAGCACTGGAGACCTAGCTGAGCAGTCCTTGACCTCCTGCGAGGACTCCTGTCTGTATCTCACAGCCCTCTATCACGTTAGTGTGTCCCCCATCTAGAAAACCTGCCTCTTTAAGGGAAGTTAAAGGAGTTCATAGTTTCACATATTTGACTATCGGTAGCTCAAGGGCAAGGACCCTGTTTTATTCATCTTCATAGCCCTGGTGTATCGTGGGGCACAATTAATGTCTGTTGGATACCTAAACTTTTTCCAAAATACTTATTCTGAAATGAAGCATAATGTTTCTTTTCTTTGCCTCCATAGTTCATTTCATCTACTGTCTATGACCCTTACGTTTAAATCGTGTTTGACTGGGACATCAAATCCACAGGTAGTGCTATAGACATGATAGAGCCTACATATTTCTTTCCAGGCGACGTTGATGACTTTCCCAGCTGACACCTTGATTCTGAAATCTGAAAAGTCAAATAGATGGTTAGGCTCTTTGCAAAGCTCCTCCCAATGATACACTTCTCGACTGGTAAATATCCTCCTGGTGAACTATCAATCACTTTTTAACCCATGTCTTCAAAGAGTATAACACATGTGTGTAATAGTTAATACGTAAAGTACAAAGCAGGAAATGCGAGAAGCTGTATGAATTCAGAAATGGAAAAGCAGTTAGGCAGATAGCAAGCCCTGCTTTTTGCCCTAATAAAAATGGAGACATTAAAGATCAAGAAATGTGCTCACCCAGGCTCCCAAAGTCATTCCTAAAACAAGGCAATAAATGCTCACACCAGCTTATCCTTTTACTGTCCCTCCATCATTTTGGTCTTCAGATCTTCATCTTAATTCTAACTCTGTCCAACTTGCAGGATTTGTGCTTGATAGAAATAACAGGAGTGCAAAAGGGGCTGGGACCAATCCTTCGTGTTCCCTCCAAAGCTACACCCTTTGCTTCAAAGTGCAGGGCAGTCTTGCCCTTTTCGTTGTGCCCAGAACTTTCCATAAATCTCAGTTCTGGACTTTATTGCTATTCAGACAAGACAAGGTCGTACTCTTTTTAGAATTCATCCCTAGCTAGAGCCATCTTTCCACCTGTTGTCTGTGTTCTCTAAGTCTGGACTCATCGGACAGTAAGCTGTGCAATCACCTTGGTGACTGCGGATACCTGCCTTCCCTTCTTACTGAGATCATTTCTGCTTTTTCATCTCCACCCCGTGTCATTCACCCAGTATCCAGATTCTCTGGCTTAGAGATCACATCCTTCTTTCCCCTGACGTTTTGAAATCTGCTTTCCTCAAGCCGTGATATATTTCGACTATATCCAGCATTCTGTCATTATAGATAATAAGATAACAGGACCACATTCTCTCAAGAGTCCTACCACTTCCACATCTGTAAATAGCTACCAAAGGTCAGAATTAGATCCCAGGGTAATAGTTTGTTGCTGCTCTTATCGTTTTTGAGGAATGGAATTGTCAAAGATCAAATCAGGAATGTATCAGATGGTCTGCTTTATAAGCAAAAGGCAACTTCTAATAGAAATTGTCCATCTCGATCAAAGTTTTTCTTCTGGGGTAACTGGCATTAGGAAGGCGTCTTTTGTACTTCCTCGCTGGCTATGGGCTCTGTGGCACACTCCTACAGCAGTGTGACCTCTTATCCTCTCTCCTCCACCGACATCTGCCTCAAGATTCACAGGCTCCCATGCATGCACACCTTCTGCATTCAGAGAGGAACTCCTTCCCCCAGATTCTCACGCTCCCATTTTTCTATTAGATCTGTTTCCTTTGGACATGGTTTATTGCCATTTCAAGAATTATGGGTCATTCTACCAATTCATGGCATGTTCTATGATATCACATTCACTTTCTTGCCGTTAAATTCAAAATCACTTTTTTAAGCAACCATTTCACGCACATCAGCGTAAAGACCTTCCTGGAGATATAAATATTGTTCCTGTTCTACTTCAGTCTATTTTCCTTGAGAAGCAATGGCTATATATCCTACTATTTTTCTTCTTTTTGATGTCATATATGTTATGCTTTTATAGTTTTATTAGGGCATTTGATGCGCTATTGCTCCTCGAAATTCAACTTAAACCTTCGGCATCAGGTCAGTGGCATTAACAACATCCATCTCCCATTCCAACCCATTGTTCTGGTATCTTAAGTGTCCTGATGACCCCCAGTCCTGGTCCTGTTTATTTTCCATGTCCTTATTTCTCAACCAAAGATCAGGACCTTTGGGAAACCAGTTGAAATTATGGAAGCACTACCTGTACTGCCTGAGAAGTACTCTTTTTTTTTTCTGTCCGGGACTTTAATATTATGAGAGGCCCATTCCAGACTTCTTCTGGATGCATCCTTCATTCCCACGCTCATGTCAAGAATGGGTAAGCAGTCAGCAAGTAGATGCTGATGAGCCTTGGAAAGCTTTGATCATGCCTTATAGGCATGCCACAGGAAAGCAGGCCATCTGGTATACAACAGCAAAGAAGACATGCTAACTTTATAACTTGAAAGGAAAGATTCTTCAGCCACAGAGCTGTGATGCACACAGCTTAGCAAAGGCTTTAGTGACAATCATGGACGTGAGAACAATAGTAGCTTCTTAAAAAAAAAAAAAAAAAGAAGAAAAGAAAAGAAAACTAGAATTACTTAGGAATACCTTGACCTGCTTGAATTTGGTGTCATGGAAGTCCTGCTGTCCCAGCACAATCCTTGAGACAACTGGCAGACTCCAACAGCAATCTGTACAAAACAATAGCCTAAGGCCAAATGGCATTTCTTACGTCCCTCTATTATTTTCTTTTAGCTTACATTTTTTACCCAAATGAGAACAATAATAGCACCCTGTATCTTATTGGGTTGTTGTGATAATTACCCATGAAGCACTTAGAACAATGCTTGGTACAGAGCAAGAGGCCAATAAATTCTAGTTCCTATTATCGTTACTTTCATTATTATTCTCCCATTAGACGTTTTCAATCATCTCCCCTGTTCCGTTTCCATTTCCCTGGTAGTTCTGAGGGTGGAATTGTACAGCTATTTCTTTCATACTGAGGTAGAAGTAGCAAAGGAAATACAGGGCAGAGAGGGAACTATTTGAACTCAGATTGCAGGTGGAAGTCCTTGTGATGGATATCACGTTTATCTTCCCAGAAATAAATTCGGAAGTACATTTTCTTCTTCATTTTTCTTTCTAGGGACATTGCTGCCAGGAATTGCCTCTTGACGTGTCCAGGCCCTGGCCGAGTGGCCAAGATCGGAGACTTTGGAATGGCCCGAGACATCTACAGGTGAGCAAAGATTGCTGTCACCCATCCAAGCCCCATCCCCTCAAGAGGATGGGACGTCGCTGCTCGTGCTTGCGCTGGTACCCTGTCAACTGGCCACCTAACATTTCCTTGAGTCCCTGTCCAGGACATATGAAATCTTAATTAGGGCCCATGCCTGGCGGTCTAATTCTAGGATCGCTGACTACAGTCACTGACACCACATTCTTTCTGGTTCCAACTCTCATTAATCCCAGGATGTTCTCAGACACAGAATAACCTGCATACTTGATATGGAAAACGTTCTCAATAAACTTTTACTTAACCCCTTTCCTCACTAGCAGGGAATTCCAAATGGACTTGGCTTCCATCACCCCAGGCAGGAGCACCCCAGAACTGACAACATAACGGGCAAGCTTACTGGTCTTCTCCACCCACTCTGGGAGCCACGGGAGGGTGCCTAGTTTAGCTTCATTTCTTTATCCCTGCCATATTCTCAAGGGTACATTAAAAAAAAATAAAATAATTTTTGTAATTAAACAAAAATCTTCAATTGTACTTTAACTTACTCTTCTCTTCCCAACTCCCAGGTTCACTTCTGTCTGATTATTTACAACCGTGACTTGCTCGGTGAGCTGAGAAAGTCACTCCTTCGCATGGTCACTAATGACGCCCTCCCTGACCCAGGGGAAGAGTGAGGAGAGATGGTCACTTAGAGTTTTCACTCTTTGAAGAGTAAGGGCCTCCCCACCCTGCCCCCGCAGGCCCCCGTAGAACTGATAATCATCAACATGGGTGGGAATGCTGATGCCACCCCCTTCCTGCAGGAGAGAAGTGCAGGGAGGACTGGGTGCTCCACTCTCTCTTCTCCCAGCTCTCAGAGTCTCAGCATTCCTCTGCCTCCTTTCTCAGAATGCCCGGAAAGCCCATGGTTTCAGATACCAGTGTCGCAGCATGACTTAGCGAGCCCATCGGTGATGGGCGCCTCCTCTCCATCCCCACTAGCCCTGACAGCTCCCTGTCCCCAGGCTTCACCACCCCAACTTGCCCACAGCCCCGCTGTTCCCATCAGCCCCGCTAGGAAACTTCCTGTGCCTTGCCCCTGCCCCTGGGGCACTGAGCTACATGCACACTTACATCCTCATATGCATTGTCTACACCGCAGTTGTCTATGTGTCTCTTTCTTCCACTAAACTGTACCCTTGGACGAGACGGACTATGACTTCTGTCTTCAGCACATGGCAGAGTAAATAGTACAGGAATCCCCCCTTATCTGCGGTTTCTCTTTCCCCAGTTTCAGTTACTTGCGGTCCCCTGTGTGGTCTGGAGGCAGATGACCCTCCTCCCGACACACCACCAGAAGGTTACTAATAGCCTAACTTTACGTCACAGTGCCTGTGTCACTCACCTCACTTCATCGCACCACGTAGGCCTTTTATCATCTCACATCATCACAAGAAGTAGGGTGAGTACAGTACAGTAAGATGTTTTGAGAGAGACAGAGAGACCCCATTCACCTAACTTTTATTATGGCATGTTGTTGTATTTATTCCATTTTGTTATTAGTTATTGTTGTTCGTCTCTCACTGTGCCTGATTTATAAATTGAACTTTATCATAGGTACATATATATAAGAAAAAACGTGGTAGATAGAAGGTTAGGTACTATCTGTGGTTTCAGGCATCCACTGGGGGTCTTTGAGTATGTCCCCCATGCGTAAGGGGAGACCACTGTACATGTTTATTGAAGTAATTAATCTAAGCAGCTACAGGGGAGCTGCCTCCAAAGGTATGAGTTAATTGATCAGTCTTTGTCAGTGACGTCATTAACGCAGCTCATGATAAAAACCAATCAACTAACTCATGCCTTTGAAGCCAGCTCCACCCCCAGCCCTGGGCTCTCCTGCCGAGGGTGCTGTGGGAGGCAGCTTCCCTCCAGCTGCCTTGACCCTCTGTTGAGCACCCATATTGAAAC
The DNA here is from genome assembly GCF_018350195.1 of Panthera tigris. Lineage (NCBI taxonomy): Eukaryota > Metazoa > Chordata > Mammalia > Carnivora > Felidae > Panthera > Panthera tigris. The sequence continues at coordinate 116,033,754 of NC_056662.1, forward strand.
TAAATGCTGCATGAGCGTCAGGAAGGATCCAAAGTGAACACGACACAGGCCCTGCTCTCAGCTCCCCCAGGCTGGGTCTCCGATTACTGCAGACCATCAGGAAGCAGGCTGTACTTACAAGGCTGGAGTACTGTGATTCATTGTGAGTTATAATCCACAAAACCCATCGGGGAAATCTAACCATCTGCTACTGGATATTTTAGTCATTGCATAGATCTTCGCTTTCATGCCTCCAGCGAGCTGCCTCCTATTAAATGACACCAAAGTTCTTAACTTAATTTTAAACGATCTGTGTTCCCCTGCTCTCCTCCTGAACCGCAGGAAGGCCTCGTTAGTTTCAATCCTGTGATGGCTACAGCTTGTTGTTGCCTGGCCACTCAGGGACACCTCCAGAACCAAGTCTGGGTTTCCTCTTCCCCACAGAGCGAGCTACTACCGAAAGGGAGGCTGTGCGATGCTGCCGGTCAAATGGATGCCTCCAGAAGCCTTCATGGAAGGAATATTTACTTCTAAAACAGACACGTGGTGAGTCTTTCTGTTGCCTTCCTGTGGGTCTCACTGTGGGCCTTACTGGTAGCACTCTTGGGCCACAGGATCCCAAGCTCTCACGGGGAAGGGGGAGAGGAGACGAGTCAACACACCTCTACAACAGGGGCTGTCAAATGTTGGCATGTATCAGAATCGGCAGAAAGGCTGGTAGAGCACAGATTACTCTCCCTACCCTGAAATCTTATGGATCACTGAGAATTTGCATTCCTACCAAGTTTCCAGGTAATGCTGATGCCACTGGCTGGGGACTACACAGTGAGAGGCACATGTGATTTGTTTTTTCCACATACCTATGAAGTTGGGTTTCTTTCAGGAATGTGACATTGAGTTAACATTAGAAAAATTGATCAGTGAAATCCTCCCCATTAACAGAAGGATAAAAGAAAATAAGTATCAGCACAAAAGTGCTGCAGGTTACAGTGGTGTTGAGACCCCTTGTGCAGTTAAAAATACGTTTGGAAAACACTGTACATTAGATCTCCAGAACTTTTTCATCCTGCATAACTGAAACTTTGTGCTCCTGACCAACATCTCCCATTTCCTCCTTCCTCCTACCTCTGGCAACCATCTACCCTCTGCATCTATGGTCCCACTTTTAAGTGAGATCATGCGGTATGTGTCTTTCTGCGTCAGGCTCATTTGACTTAACATCAGGTTCTACAGGTTTATCTATGATGTCACAAATGGCAGGATGTTCTTCTTTTTTAAAGCTGAATAATATTCCATTGTATATAAACATGCCACATTTTCCTTACCATTCATCTGTCAATGGATATTTAGGTTGTTTGCACATCTTGGCTATTATGAATAATGCTGCAGTGAATTTAAGAGTGCAGATATCTCTTTGATACACTGATTTTATTTCCATTGGCTATATACCCAGAAGTGGGACAGCTGGATCTTTCTTTTTGTTTCTTCTTTCTCTTAAACTTTATTTATTTATTTTGAGGGGGGTGGAGAGGGAGGTACAGAGAGAGGGAGAGAGAGAATTCCAAGCAGACTCTACACTGTCAGTGCACAGCCTGACATGGGGCTTGATCTCACAAACAGTGAGATCATGACCTGAGCCAAAATCAAGAGTCAGACACTTAACCGACTGAACTGGGATAGCTGGATATTAAGGTAGCTCTTTTTTTAATTTTTTAGGAAATCTCTGTACTTTTTTACACAAAGTTTATAAGAGCAACACATAATTTTAAATGGAGGATTAAACCTGTGCTCCCTGCCGAAATACACACACAAACACACACACACACACACACACACACACACACCATTAAAGGGAGTCTTTTTAGTTGTATAAAAATCCCCAAGGATAAAAATGACAACAATGACAATATTTTGGAAACTGGGAAGTTTATGGACAAGTGGTACCTTACTTAGGACACCAGAAAGTTGATAACTAGGTCCAGAAGCAACCTGGTTCACTCTGCCCAAGAGCCCAAGAAAGGCCCAGAAAGTAAAGGTGTCAGGCACCCCTGGAAGTAGAGGTGCAGCAGATAGGAAAATCAGTGACAGATATATTTAAAAAGTAACCAGAGTCGTGGCCCATTCCCTCACCGCCTATCACTCCCCTGCCATAACACAAGACCGGCAGTTCCTTCTGTAAAGAGATTGAATTAAGTCTTTCTGGTCTTAGGGACATTGGACATCACTGAGGATGAATTCTCTACTATAAACAGGAATATATATATCCCTGTTTATAGGTATGTATGTGTATATACATATATATACTTAAGTCTACCTACTTAAGTTTATTAAGTCTACTTACTTAAAAATGTATCCCCCCTTGGCGTGCCTGGGTGGCTCAGCTGGTTAAGCATCTGACTCTTGATTTTGGCTCAGGTCATGATCCTGGGGTCATGGGATTAAGTCCCACGTTGGACTCTGCACTAAGCATGGAGCCTGCTTAAGATTCTCTCTCTCTCTCTCTCTCTCTCTCTCTCTCTCTCTCTCTCTCCCCACTCTTCCTGACTTGTGCTCTCGCTATCTCTAAAATTAAAAAAAATAGGGGGGCGCCTGGGTGGCTCAGTTCGTTGAGCGTCCAACTTCGGCTCAGGTCATGATCTTGCAGTTCATGAGTTCGAGCCCCATGTTGGGCTCTGTGTTGACAGCTCAGAGCCTGGAGCCTGCTTCAGAGTCTGTGTCTCCCTCTCTCTCTGCCCCCTGCCCCCATTCATGCTCTGTCTCTCTCTCTCAAAAATAAATAAACGTTAAAAAAAATTAAAAATAAAATAAGATAAATGTATGCACCCTTCTTCCCCTCAGTGACAGGAACATGGCAGAAGGTAGGAGTTGACCAAAGGGTTCCTCATTGGAGGAGCTGACCAATGAAGAGAGAAATTCCAGATGCTCCAAGTGGTAATAGTCTAAACAATGGTGATCCAAAGGCCCTCATCCCAGAAACCTGTAATTGATACCCATGTAAGGAAAAAAGAGCCTTTGCAGACGTGATTGATTGAGGATCTTGAGGTGGGACAGTCATCCTGGATTATGTGGGTGGACCCTAAATGCCATCACAAGGGTCCTCATAAGAGGCAAGCAGAGGGAGATGCCACACACAGAGAGGAGGAGGCAATGTGAGCACAGATAGAGGTGGAAGATATGTGACCACAAGTCAAAGAATTCCGACAGCCTCCAGAAGCCAGAAGAGGCAAGGAACAGATTCTCCCCTAGAGCCTCCGGAGGGGGTGTGGCTCTGCAGACACCATGATTTCAGTCCAGGATATGGCACTGATTTTGGACATCTGACCCTCAGGGCTGTGAGAAAATAAACTTCTGTTGTTTTAAGCCACCAAGTTTGTGGCAGTTTGTGACAGCAGTGACAGGGACCGATACCCAGTGAAACATGCAAGGCAGCTGCTCCCCCACTGGATAAGATCTACATAGAACTTCTCATTGGCTTTGTAATGTCCCCGTAATAAAATATGAACAGCCAGCCAAGAATCAAGAAATGCTTGAGAGAAGATTCTAATCTGAAGGAAACAAATATATAAAGAGGAATTTGGAGGCAGAAAAATGCAGAAATCTTAGGAAAACTTCTAAAAACTATAATATCCTCAGAAAGATGAATTGTTGCAACCGTAATCTAAGGACAAAAGATTGTTTAAAACAAGGGTTTTAGAGAAAAAAAGTTCTTAGAAATAGAAATATGAGAGAGCCCTCAAGGAGGTGGAGCATTAGTCTCCTGAAGCTCATGTGAGCAGCACACAGCCATGTTAGGTCAGGTGGTCAAGGTCAATATCTATAGTGATAGATCATGTTGGTAGCATGTGCCCTTGATATGATGTGACGAAAACGGCATTTAACCTCTGTGGTCTTTCTCCCCACACCCAACAACTCTAGTCTAATCATAAGAAAGCAGACAAATCCCAAATGGACATTCTGCTAAAGCCCTGACCAATACTCCTCCAAACTGTCAAAGTCATCAAAAACAAGGAAAGCCTGAGAAGTTGCCAAAGTCAAGAGTAGCCTAAGGAAATATGACAGATACATAAAATGTGATATTCTAATGGTGACCTGGAACAGAAAAAGTAAATGCCAGCAAAGGCTAAGGAAATCTGAATAAACTATAGGTTCTAGTTAATAATGATGCCTTAATATTGGCTCATTAATTGTAACAAATATACCATACTAATGTAAGATGCTGAAAGTGGGGGAAATTGAATGTGAAGAATGTGAGAACACTATTACCTTCATCCTTCATTTACAATCTAAAACTATTGTTAAGAAAACGGTTTATATTTTAATATAATAGGCATGTAAAAGTAACAGAAAGGTTGGAAGTCAGAGTTGAATAAATCTTCTAGAAAATAAAACAACTATGAACCAATGGGATATGTAGGAAAGAAAAGAAAATTAAGAAGATTAGACCCATTAGATCCAATTATCTGACAAATGGGAGTCCCAGAAAGAATGAACAGAAGAAGCGAAGGGAATAAACGTATCAAAGAAACAATTCAAGAGGATTTTCCAGAACAGAAAGGCATACATTTCCAGAATGAAAGTGTCCACCAAGTTGCCAAGCGTGGTGAGTAAAAAGAGCCACGCAAAAGCACGTCATCGTGAAATTTCAGACCAGTGGTGTTCAAGATTTTGCAAGCTTTCAAGGAGACAAATAATAATAGTAAAAAATGATCAAAGATTAAAATAGGGAATCCAAATGGTTTCGAGTTTCTCAACAGCAACACAGGAAACCAAGAGGACAATGGACAAACGTCCTCCAAATTGCGAAACACATCACAAGACGGGGAGTCACAATGATCAGAATCCCCTTCCTGACCCATGTTTTGATGATGTGAGCAGGAGCCTTTGTTGTTTTAAGTCACTGGGATCTGACTTACCCAAACCCAGTGGATCACAGTGGTCCTGGGATCAGCAGCCCCAGCATCAACTGAGACTTGTTAGAAATGCAGGTGCTTAGCCCTCACCTCAGGCCTAATGAAACAGGAGCTCTAGGGGTGGGGCCCAGCAATCTGTGTTTTAAGGAGGCCTCTGGGTGATTCCATGTGCACCAAAGTTAGAGCATCACCAACTACCGTAGCCAAATGCAGATAGTAAGTTCAGTAATTAGGTAACCGTTCTGAACACATGTCTATCCTGTGACCCAGCAATTCTATTTCCAAGTGTCTACTTTAGAGGTTGACAAAAATGGATTTGGGCAAGGATGTTCATTTGCAACACTGTTTATAATAGAGAAAAGGCAAAAACAACTTAAGTATCCCTCAAACGGGGGATGGAAAATAAATGGTGGTTTACCGATATCACAGAAAACTATTTAGCAATATGAAAGAACACACTAAACCTGCATGTATCAACATGGATAAATCTGTATGCAACCTTTATTGAAAGAAAGACAAGTTCCAGAAAGGGGTGGGATATCATTATGCATAATTTTACAATACAAAAGCCAAGTCTATAATACAGATTTGTTATTATGCTTTCACACATTGCAGAAACTCTGCAAACATAGATGGGAATGTTACATTCCAACTTCAGTGAGGGAAGGGGAGGGAGGGGAGGAGGAGAGGAGGGAGGTTGGGACTTAACTGTATTTTTTTTCTTCAAAAAAAGAAAAGGAGACTGTACACAAATAAGACGAAAGTTTAACATCTAGGTACAAAATTATCTACTATATTACCTTTCCTTTTTAAAGCTTACATTATTTCCTAATTAAAATGCTTAAAGACAGATAAATTGCATAACCTCGGATATTGATGAGTGCCATGGAGACAAAAAAGCAGAGGATAAAGAGTGTGGGGTGGAGGGGCCTGAGGAGGGAGGCTGCTTAGTACAGATGGTGGGGAAAGCTCCATGGAGGAGGTGACAGCCCAATGCCTGAATGGCAGAAAGATGGAAAGATCTGAGAGGAAGGCTTTCCAGGCTGCGGGGAAAGTTAAATGTAAAAGGCCAGTGGCAGAAGCAAGATGAGCTTGTTTGAGGAATGAAAACAAGTCTTCATGGCTGGAGCTGGTGAGCCTGAGGGCCAGTGACAGTTGAGAAAGAAGGGCAGGCAGGGGCCGGACGTGGAGTGCCCTAGGAAGCAGGTTAGGGGACGTGGGTTCTATTCAGCGCACAATGGGATGCCCCTGAAAGGTTGGAAGCCAGAGCTTGACAGGATCTGTAAAAAAAAAAAAAAAAAAAAAATCACTCTGGCTGCCAATGAAGCGATACCGGAGTGGGGCAGGTGCAGATGGGAAACCCTGCCCATTTCTGGATAAGAGAACAGAGAGGCAGGCTTAGTGGTGGCAGGGCAGCCAGTAGCCGTGGTGGGATTCGAGCTGTGCCTTGAGGGTGGACAGGATTGCTGAAAGTCAGCTGTAGAGTGGGAGGTGTGGCAAGAGTGAGGTCGAGGGCACTTCCTGGGATGGCCGCCACTGGAGAGAACAGAGGAGATGGGTTGGGTGGGGAAAGCTTTTGGACAAGTCCAGTCTGAGATGCCTGTAAGACAGGCCAGTGGAGATGCTGAGTGGGCTTCTGGTCTGTGAGTCTCGAGCTCCCAGGAGAACTGCGGGAGACAGTGGGATCAGCTGGCTGGATACCTAAATACAGTACAGTAACCTTTTTGTTGTTGTTGAAGTACAGGTGACACATAATGTACAACATAGTGATTGGACGAGTGTATACATTATGCTGTGCTCATCACAAATGTGGCTACCACCTGTCGCCACACCGCGCTGTTACAATCCCACTGACTGTATTGCCGACGCTCTGCTTTTCATCCCCTTAACTTACCCATTCCAAAAGCCAGACGCACTTTTGGTTCCCATTTTTCCAAAAACTGTGCTCCAAGCTATGAATAAGGGAAAATAAAATGTAACTTTAAAAGACTGATGAGCACAGCACGATTCACGATTTTAAAACCTTGTCACCAGTTTATCTTCACTGATTCAAGTTCTTAAAACAATTTAATCAGCAGTTACTTAAGCTGTTTCTTTAATTTCAGGCAGAGCAAGTTTAATACCAAGAGAAGGAAGAGTATCTTGTTGTTGTTTTTTTTTTTAAATACTTGTTTTTATTTGGCTTTGAATGTTTTGGGGCAAAGCCGTGGGCTCTATTGCTCCTACTTAGGACAGGCTTATAGGTGATTAAAGAACCATTTGGCACACAAAACATAGAACCATTTGGCACATAAAATAAAAGATGACCAGTTAAAATTGGATTTCAGATGAACAGTGAATAATTTTTTAGTATAAGTATATCCCAGGCAGTATTTGGGATATACTTATATTTTAAAAGCATCTCTTGTTTGTCTGGAAGAAATATGGTTCCTGTATGGCTATTTGCTAAATATGACAACTCTCCTTACCTAAAATTATCAAAGTTCTATGACCAACACTGCCTCTTGCTCCTTTGAACTCCAAACCAAGAAAATAAATATCTATTTGCTAATATGCTGCTTCTCTCAAAGGATACTACAATCTATTTCTCTAGCTACCTAGACAGACAGAAAAAAGATAGCTGGAATTCATTATGCCTTACTACCAGGTTTTTTTGCATGATTTTGCCTATTTTGTTTTGCCTTGGGGGAAGACAAACCACCAAACCGAGAAGAATATATACACCAGGCAATTTGTAGTTAGCAGAATCGAGAGATCTAATAACGTATTCCAGTCTGTCTCAGATTAACTGTATAATAACCTCTGCTTTAGAATTCTCACCTGAAAAATATGGACAATATCTTTGCCCAATGCTCCTCACGAGAATCTTTGAAATTTCACCAAGATGATGTACTTTTTTTTTCCTTAGGAGATGGAGAAGCTATAGTTCTCTACAATTTTTGATAGAATATTTATTAACATCTGAAAACTACACCCAGATGCAAAAACAAGGATAGACCCTTTTTTTTTCTTTTTGCCAAAAAGCTAAGTAAGAAATTAAAGGCTAAAAAAAAACATTTTAGTCAAAATATGAAAGATGATGCTTCTGAAACATGATAGCATCATTTTAAAGTTTATTTAAAATGGGGGCACCTGTTAAGCGTCCAACTCTTGGTTTTGGCTCAGGTCATGATCTCACAGTTCGTGAGTTTGAGCCCCACATCAGGCTCTGCGCTGACAGCTCAGATCCTGCTTGGGATTCTCTCTCTCTCTTTCTTTCCCTGACTTGCGCTCATGCGCTTTCTCTCTCTCAAAATGAATGTAAACATTAAAAAAATAAAACTAGGGACGCCTGGGTGGCTCAGTCATTTGAGCATCCGACTTCAGCTCAGGTCATGATCTCACATTCCGTGAGTTCAATCCCCACATCGGGCTCTATGCTGACGACTCAGAGCCTGGAGCCTGCTTCGGATTCTGTGTCTCCCTCTCTCTCTGCCCCTCCCCCACTCATGCTCTGTCTCTCTCTGTCTCAAAAATAAACATTAAAAAAATTTTAATAAAACAAAAGAATAAAGGTCATTTAAAACAGATTAACAAATGAGAATTCAACTACATTTCTTAAGGAAAAAAGTGTCCTACCAGATATTGCAACATAAATACACAAAATGTAACACAGAATGGCATCATGCAAGGAGCAGGCAAATAGATGAAGTGAATAGAGAGCTCAGAAACAGACGTGTTTTTACTCACAAGTCAATAGTCAGGGGAAAATTATTCTATGAATAGTATTAGAGAATTGGTTGTTTGCAAATGATTCAGTGTAGACCCTTACCTCACACCACACACCAAACTAAGTTCTCAAATCCAGCTGGAGAGGAAGAACAAATACAACTTAGAAGAAAACAGCAAATACTCATCTAGTCTTTGGTGAAGGGAGGATTGTACACTCTATAAAACAGATGGAGGAAATCACAAAATTTTAAAAAATAGATTTGACTACCTAAAAATAAAAATCTTTGGGATGCTAAAAAGTGGAATTAGAAAGCAACTGATAGAATTATTTCAATTTTGGATAAAGGTTAGTATCTCTGATAAAGTAGGTCTACAAATAAAAAATAAAATTAATAAATACCAAAACAATATGGTAGACATAAATGGGCAAAAAAATACAAACAATTCATGGGGGCGGGGGGTAGGAAGCAAATATACTTGAGAAAACAACCATGTTCATTATCAAGTCAATAAATATAATCTAAAAGATTCTACCATTTTCTACCTTAAAATCAGCAATAATTCTCATTTTTGATAAGAATACTCAATGTTGGGGAGAATGTCTGATGCATTATTGCATAGTGCTGCTTGGTGATTGGGAATGACACATTTGGAAGAGTGGAAGTGGACAGTATGTGCCAAGAATTTTTTGGTGTTCATCTTCTTTTGATCTAGTCATTCTACTAGAATTATCCTAGATTTTACTAGATTATCCTAATCCCAAATTTGAAGAATTTTTCCTAAGGAAATTGTTCTTTTAAAAAATGCACAAAGATGTTCATCACAGTCTTTGAAATACTGTAAAAAATTAAAAACAATATGGAAATGATTAGGCAAATTATGGCACAACTACTCCCGGGAATGTTTTGGGACCATTTCAAATGTTTCCATTGGCATAGAAAATGTTTATCCTGTAATGGAAACTGCAAAAACAGTCAAGGTTCAAAATTCCTTATTAAATATAACTGCAGTGATGTAAAAAAAAAAAATCTAAGTACAGGAACTTGACTGAAACAAAAAAAGAACATGCTAACAATGGTTACCTTTTTATGGAGCATCGCATGTGGCTACTTTCTCATTCTTTTTGTTGTTGTTCTCCATATTAAGAATTCCCAATTTGGGAAAATGTGTAACAAAAGAGTCAAATTTTATATCTGTATGTGTATGTCTATCTATCTGCGTGCGTGTGTGTGTGCGTGTGTGTGCCCATATCATATCTTCTGTTCTGTACACAGGTCCTTTGGAGTGCTGCTGTGGGAAATATTTTCTCTTGGATACATGCCATACCCTAGCAAAAGCAACCAGGAAGTTCTGGAGTTCGTCACCAGCGGAGGGCGGATGGACCCACCTAAGAACTGTCCTGGGCCCGTGTATGACTCTTTTGGGAACATTTCTACAAGTTGCTAAGGATGATTTTCCTTTTAAAAAAATATTGCAGCCACATATGCTTTTTTAAGATGAAGGGGCAGATGGCTGACCTCATTTAATATGCCCCAGGATAGGAGTGTGTCCATGACTTCCGTGAGGAGGGTTAGTCTTCCAGCCCCTCGAAAGCAGTAATGTCATGACTTCAAAGGTTATCTACTGACTGGAGGCTGTGGACTCACCAGGCTCCCCCACACCTCTTAGGAATCTGTGTCCCAGACTCCACCCCGGCTGCCCTATGCCATCTGTTTCAAGTCACCTTTAAAGATTTCCAATCCCTGCATTTTCTGCTGTCTTGTCGGGCATCCCTCACCTCCTTCCCACAAGCAAGGCAGATGGGAAATATAATTAGAATATTCTTCCCCAGAGGTGACTTTAGTTCAGAAATGGAATGAGAGGAGCCATATTTCATGTAAACACCAGGACGTCTGTTAATGAGCTTTGGTGTTCTAATAGCCTTAGACCTGGGCGCGATTCCTTGGCCCAGCGGCAGAGGGCGGCATATGCCAGCCACATGGGACATAGATGAGTTTTCACTCTCCAAGACAGTGCCACCTCTGGTCCCCCTGGGAATGTGCTGGGGAAACTATTTTTCACCCTTGTTTCTCCCGGTTTTAATGAGTGTGCTTACTCTTCTTTTAGATACCGGATAATGACCCAGTGCTGGCAACATCAGCCTGAAGATAGGCCCAACTTTGCCATAATTTTGGAGAGGATTGAATACTGCACCCAGGTATAAACTCTTTTCCCTTTGACCAGCATTTATATGGAAAAGATGGCAAATACCAAAATGTGAAATGAAAGTTAAACCAGCCAGGAAATAGGGAGTTGCAATCACTAGAATGGTTGTTTATCTCTGCAGTAAAATGACGAGTGCCTCAGTTTGCCCGGTTTGGAAATAAATGCTAGTTACCGCCTCTTCCTTCACCAACACATGACACAGTTTCAGACACTCAATAATATTAGGGAATCAGGACTCACAAGTGTTGACTAAAACCCTACTGGGTAACTAATGGTTTTGTAGACAAAACTGGAGCTTCAGAGACGTATGGGGAACACCTGCTCTCAAACAGTTTATGGTGTGGCTACAGAAATGCTAATGTGAAACCACTGCCAGTATATAATTGTTAAATCCTATGCCCAATGACCTATATCAGAGGGATTCAAGGGAGGAACAACGTGATTCGGAGAAATTGTAACATCATCAAAGGCGTTAGTACAGCATCTGTAATACGCAAATCGCAAATCGCTTTCCATGTATTCCATTGTATCCTCAGTCAGGTACACAAAATATCTCCACTTTCCAGATGAGTTGAGGCTTGGAGAGGTTTCTCCAAGCCACACAGCTTCCTAGCAGTACTGCTGGTCCTTATTTCTTTCAAAAAGGACTCTAAATTCTCCTCTTCTACCCCATTCTAGCAGACTATGCCTCCTACCTCAGGAGAGGAGAAGCTAAGAATTCATTTCCCCCCCTGGCTGGACATCTACACCCAGTCTCACCCCCTTCCCCACGTGTCAGTGGAGGTGGAGCCCCTCCACCTGCATCACCAGCTGCATGGTGCCCCCCTGTCCCCCCCCAGGAGTCCCTCCACCTGTACCACCAGCTGACCCTTCAGGGATGCTCCCTCCCTGTGGCAGTGTCACCTCTCCACCCATCTTTCCCTCTGTCGGCTCTCATTCTGCAAGGATATCTGACTCTCGAGAGTATTTCAGAAGTCAGACAATGAGCCACGACCTCTCTAAATCACCTTAGTTGTGACAGGAGACACATACATGTTCAAGCCACATCCTTCATTGCCAGCACCAGAGTCTCACCCTTCCAGCATCTTCAGTTCAAAAGTGAAGGCACTGGGGCAACTGGGTGGCTCACTCGGTTGGGCGACAAGACTTCAGCTCAGGTCATGATCTCATGGTTCGTGAGTCCAAGCCCCACATCGGGCTCTGCGTTGACAACTCAGAGCCTGGAGCCTGGAATCTGCTTTGGATTCTGTCTCTGTCTCTCTGTGCCCCTCCCCCACTCTCACTCTGTCTCTCTCTCAAAAATAACATAAAAACATAAAAAAAAAAAAAGTGAGGGCACTGGCATTTATCTAGATATCAAGTTATTTGGGGTTCTTTCAGAAAACTTGGTGTTCTGTGAATGGCATTTTAGGTTATTGTTATACTAATGGAATATACCCACTTAAAAATGTGTGTGTGTGTGTGTGTGTGTGTGTGTGTGTCTACACACACACACACACACACACACACACACTTCGGAGTAATTTTTCTCCAAAGTATATAACATCCCTCTTAAAAGCAGGTAATTCTGTACAAGTATATTTTGAATGACTCCCCCCATAGAGATTAATAATTAACAGGGAAAGAACTAAAGAATAAGAGAACCAGGATGTAGTTATTTTTATTCTCACGCTCCTTGTTGACAAATCCTGGACCAATGTGCTCTTCTGCAAAACTGAAGCAATAGCTTTCCCAATTTGCATAAAATATTAAAGAATTAAATTCCCCCAAGTTTAAGCTTCCTTCCACAAATTTTCTTCCAATCTCTGGCAACTGCTTCTGCCTTTCTATATTACAATCCACTGCTATAAAAATGATCTAGCACAAAGTCGAGTTTGTAAGTGGTTTTCCTCACAGCACTGCAACATTTCGTGGGTTTCACAGAGAGGCTGAGCGTATCCAGGCCAGATAAAGAACCACTGTGTAATCTGCACACACAAAGATGTAACAGGGGAAAAGTTATCATCAAGTGTAGCCCAGCCAAATATGAAAATGGAAGGTAGCTAGGAAGAAAAGAGATCTTTTTTTTTAATGTTTTTATTTTTAAGGGAGAGAGACAGATAGTGAGTGGGGGAGGAGCAGAGAGGGAGACACAGAATCCAAAGCAGGCTCCAGGCTCTGAGCTGTCAGCACAGAGCCCGATGTGGGGCCCAAACTCATGGATAGCAAAATCATGACTTGAGCCGAAGTCGGATGCTTAACCGAGTGAGCCACCCAGGTGCCCCGAGAAGACAGAAATCTTTTTTTTTTTAATGTTTATTTTTGAGAGACAGAGAAAGAGCATGAGAGGGGGAGGGGCAGAGAGAGAGGGAGACACAGAATCCGAAGCAGGCTCCAGGCTCTGAGCTGTCAGCACAGAGCCCAACATGGGGCCCGAACTCACAAACCACAAGACCATGACCCAAACCGAAGTGGGGTGCTTAACCGACTGAGCTATCCAGGTGCCCCAGCCTAGAAGAGATAAATCTTGTAAGCCAACACAGCGTTTGTGTCTCCTCTCCTCCCTTCCCCTCCCTCTTGTCCTGCGTGCATACACATGTGTGCATACACATGTGCTCACACACACACGAAGCCAAACACACAGACTTTTGTAGTTGAAGGATTTTATTGGGAATACACTGGAATAATTTTTTAAACTGATTTATATTTTTTTTAACCCTTGAATCTGCAAGATTTGCCCAAGGTGGTGGGCATAATAGCCTGCATAGCCTGTCCTGGTCGCCTCCCCTGCCCCGGGCAGTTGGCTGCTTCCCAGCACCTGACACTTCTATACTAGGGTTTCCTCTGCGAGCTCTTCAAGGATGCGGATGATTCCCGTTCACTTCCTATTCCCCGGTGCCTATGAATTAATATATTCCCAATAAACGCTGAATGGTTTCTTCATCTGTAAAGTAAGTTTGGATGAGACCATCGCTAAGGGATCTTCCAGATCCAACAATTCTGTGATTCAGCATCTTAATCGGTTTGTTTCTCCCACCTGTAGGACCCAGACGTGATCAACACCGCTTTGCCCATAGAGTATGGCCCACTCGTGGAGGAGGAAGAAAAGGTGCCCATGAGGCCCCAAGACCCAGAGGGTATTCCTCCTCTCCTAGTCTCCCCTCCACAAGCTAAACGGGAGGAAGGGCAGGATCCAGCTGCCCCGCCCCCTCTGCCTTCCACTTCCTCCGGCAAAGCCTCCAAGAAACCCACGGCCGCGGAGCGCTCTGTTCGCGTCACCAGGGGGCCCGCCGTGGAAGGGGGACACGTTAATATGGCGTTCTCTCAGTCCAACCCGCCATCAGAGCTACACAAAGTCCAGGGATCCAGAAACAAACCCACCAGCCTATGGAACCCAACTTATGGCTCATGGTTTACAGAGAAACCCACCAAAAAGAACAATCCTCCGGCAAAGAAGGAGCACCATGAGAGAGGAAACCTGGGACGTGAGGGAAGCTGTACCGTCCCACCGAACGTTGCAACTGGCAGACTTCCGGGCGCCTCTCTGCTCCTAGAACCATCCTCGCTGACTGCCAACATGAAGGAAGTGCCTCTGTTCAGGCTACGTCACTTCCCGTGTGGAAATGTCAACTATGGCTACCAGCAACAGGGCTTACCTTTAGAGGCCACCACTGCCCCTGGAACCAGTCATTACGAGGACACCATTCTGAAAAACCAGCCTGGGCCCTGAGCCCACTGGCACTCATTTATCTTCCTTGGGAACCCTGAGCCCGTGGAGGAGGGACAGGAAATGGCTCCCCCACAACCAGAGACCAAACGTCGCTTTTCATTTTGTGCCAACTTGTTTTGAAGTGCCACAGAAACAGCTGTATTTTCAAAATGCTTTAGGAAAAGGTTTCGAGCATGGGTTCATCTCATTCTTTCAAAAGAAGAAAAATATCATAAAGACAAGCGAGAAACACAAGGCCCCGACTTGGGGGCGTTTGATGTATGCTGCCTCCTGCTTCTCTCAAACTGTGTGTGCTCTGCCTCCGTGCAGTCAGATTTCGCTGCTTATGTGTCTCATAGTCGGAGTCATGGGTGGCTCCTTACCTTGCTGATGTGGACCGGGACCACTTGAAGAGGGGGGAGGGAACAGAAATAAAGGAGGTGCTTGTAATGGGCTGGCACGGGGAAAAACATTCATTCTTTACCGGACAAGGAAAAATCAGAGACAACTAACTGAAATGTCCCTTTAGATGATGTCCGGATGCTTTCGATTGCGCTGATTCAACGATGATTGTAAAAACATGAATAGTTACGGTACCATAAAGAAAATGTGAATACACTCGTGTGAATGAAAAGCAGATATTCAGCGTACTTTGAATATGATACAAAACACCGTACGTACAGATCCAGAGATTCAAACATCCTGCTAATATACCTCATGCCTTAAGAAAACCCTCCTACTAAAAAGGGGAAAACTGAGTGTGAGGATTCCTACTGGATTGAAAACTCAAGATTTGCATTATCACTTACTTAATTTAAAACTTTCCACTAATTAAAATAAACTCTGATCTTTTAAAAGCAAAAATCTTAAGCAGCAGTGATACATTGAAGCATAGAAACCCATCCCTTCACGGGCCTAGGTATCAATACATCCCCGGCCAAAACCTTCCAACAGTTTCCATCATGAAAGTTACCACGCTGACGTGTCCACCTGCAAGTGACAGGCGGGTCACTGGAGTAACAGGCCGTCAGTGGTCCTGAGGAGGGGTGCAGTGTCCTTCCTTCCAGTGTTCACCTACGTTCATCCCCCTGCATGATGTGATCCCAGTGGACGAGGGGACACACATCTGCTCAAACATACATAGCATCGTTTGTCTAGCTACCAAATGCAGACCGAAACACAGAATTCTTCTTCTGGGGGGGCAGAGAGGAGAGGGGCTGCAGGGCAGTGGCGTGCAGAGACTGACACTGGCATGTTGTCGTGGGGGCTCTGAACTTGTTTTTCACACATTACGTTTATTTCCACGAAAACGAACTGGGGACCAGTTGAATTTGACACACACACACACCTACGCAACAAGGCTCTACCAGTGAATTTTCACGTCGTTCTTTCTTTCTGCTGCTCCTCCGGCCCTTTGCTCAGCTTCTTTCCTGGTGGTAGCTGTGCCAAAGCATTGCTTCGGGAGGAGAGCATTTTCCATTCCTTGCTAGGCTCTGAGCATTCCCGAGCAAAAGGACTATATGTACATATCCGCCTTTTCCCCCACCGCCCCACTTTCGCCCACATCACAAGTATCACTTTGGATGTGGGAAAGCCATTCTGTTCTAGGCCAACTCTGGACAAGTGTCCATTCTTTCTATGGCAGATGCCTTGCCCTAGTCAGTGGTTCTGCACATCTGATACCCTCAACACCACTTTTTCTTTATCTTAACTGCCAAAAATAATCAGTACAGTTCTGGCTCATGCCAGGTACAAAAGTAAACAGTCCAATTATGTAAACATTAATCTAACTCATAAACCACCTAAAGGGGCCCAAGAGTGATACTTTGAGACACAGTCTCCTAAAGGATAATGACAGGGGAGCTGACAAGAACTGAGAAGAACGATTTCATTTTAGATCTGTAACACCAGTAACCAGTTAAACAGGGAGCATGCTACATGGCTGAACAGCCAACTCTTTATTGTCATTAATGGTGGGGGGGAGGGGAGGGGGGCGGAAACTGTATCCCTGTCTCTTCTTAAAAACTATAAATCCATTACATTTTCAGGTTGTGCCTTACTACCACTGAGTTTGATTTGCTGATTCTAATTGTCTTCATTGGTATCAATTTTCATGTAAATGATAGTCAAGTCTTAAAAGCCTGTATACGTGGATAAGTAAATAAACACCTCCACACTGAGATATGACCTCAAGATGTTTCCTTTAACTCACTGTAAGCCCTAGGTATCACCACAAAATTAATTCCAACTACTGACCTCTCAGTATTGCCCCGGCCAGAAGGCCACGGCCATTCATACAGATGCCAGAGATGCTCTTGTTTATTCACTATGATAGAAGAGTCCGACCTAGAGCATGAACAGACACAATGACAGTTTAGAGAAGCCATGTTGTTAAACCATAAGCTAGAATAACTTATTTATATTCCGTATCCGTAAGGAAGCTCACCACAAGTTCACAACCGTACCACTGGGAAACTGGCAATCTGTAAGAGAATGACCAGTTTAATATGTGGCACCTCAAAATCACAGCAAATCAAAAGAACGGGAATAAACTTAATTTTTCTTAAAGAGTATGATCTACGTAGTAGTCAGGAGACTGGATTCTCTCCCACCAGTTAGGGTGCGAGTCCCGGCTCCCCTTGGGGTATTGGATCTGCCTGGACCTCCGCACCTCCGTGTGCAATGGGGAGAATGGTTTCCCTTCCTCGCTGCCCTCATGGAGATTACGAAGTGTATACAAGCACAAGCACTCGCTCAGATGCCTCCTCAATTCCCAAGTGATCTGGGCTGGGTGTGGGGAGAACTTCCAAAGTCACAATGTGCCTCTATGTCCCTGCCCTTGTACCCACCCCTCTGGGCCTCCTGGTTCTCCTGTTTGTACCAGGTTTGGTTTCATCTGCCACTTGTTTAGTAACAGTAGCAAGAACCTGCTAGAACCCAGTCCTTTTCAGCTCAAAAGGATAAGAAGACTCTATCACACTTAAAACTTGGCTTAAATGTTAAAAATAAGCACCACAAAAAGGAAGATACTTCATCAGTTTGAGCAATTTTTTTAAAAATTTTCTGGCTGCTTCATATAATACTTGGCAAGCTCTAGAGCTATAAGAGATTGTAACTGCAGATTAACTTAACTTTACTAAGAAATTCGAAGTGATCAGACTACTTTAATAGATTCTCTCCAATAACAGCAAGATTAACATTCACATGAGCTTTGTGGACCTAAAAACAAGATGCATATAAATTCAGACTACCCTTGATAACAGACTCCCCATGACAAGACTCATAAAACTGTATGAAGTGTGTTGTCAATCTGTCTTTAGCTAATGACTCTTTAAATGGGTCCCCAAAGAACATACAATTTGACTTTGCTAAGTTCATCGCAGCAGATGGTTGCCCATGTTGTGCGAACATGCAAAACAAAACCCAGCATTCCCGTAATCCTCCATAGGATGCCCTAAAATAAAAGAGAATTATTGACAACAAACAGTAAGGCTTCTATTAAGATTCTGTTTTCCTTTGGTATCCTGAGTAGGTGTATTTCACTTTTAATGCGCTACCCAAGCACAAAGCTATTTTTAGCTCTAACTTAATTTTGAAACATTGGAAAAGTTCAGTGTAAGAACAGACCATTACCTACAATGGGGGTGGGGGGCAGGAAGGAACACGAACTATAACCACACAACCGAAGCAAGGACTTCCCCGCTCTTCAGTGTTCAGTAAACGTAAAACAAGTGTTACCCTTCAGGTAAAGATGTGCTACCGGGCTAACCTCGGAACGACCGCAAACACCAGAGTCTGTAGTGCTGGCCCAAAGTCCACTTCTCAGCTGCCTCTGTTGCCCACGCTCTAGCTATCTCCCTTACTCCATCTATCTACCAAGGCTACTGCCTCCTTGAAAGCAATTACAATTATTTATCCTGCCATCACTCCAGTGCTCGCTCAGAGGCACGTCAGCTGGTATTAGTTGAAAGACAGTCGTATTAAACGAACTCCCACTAAGCTTCAGCAACTAGTGTATGTTGCTAGAGTCTAGAATGTTTACATTTTAATATCTGCCAATATAGGTGAATAGCAGATTGACAGAACTTCAGATGATTATAATATTTTGGCTGGTTTAGCTCTCAGCACCTCCTTGAGAGATGGCAGGCAGACCGGGCAGCAGCTAAGAGCCCCGGGTGCAGTTACCAACCCCTGTGACTCAAGCAAGTTAGGTGAACCCTCACTTTCTCACTTAACAATATGAGACTTCACCTCTGTGTGAGGCGAATCCCAACACCCGGCCCCAAACCCACAGGAAAGGAGTGGTGTGTGGGCACACGTGTATGCCTTTCATTAACCTTGACACCTTGACCCCTAATGCATTGGGAGCCAAGGCCAATTAATTCAGTGTGTCATCCCAGTAAGCCAAATTACGTTTAGTCTTTATACAGAAGCGGACCAGAAAGAAGTTTATAGTCTCAGTTCTGTTTATTCTTTCTATTCAAAGATCTCTTTAGCAAACCATAAAATTAGCGAAGAAAGTTAATCGGGTGGTTTCCTGAAAGAAAGCAGCAGGACTATGAGAATCACGTCCATTTAACAACCTTCACGCCTTCGGCACCACACCACTCACTTCCCTTAATGTCTGTTACAACTGCAGACTTATTGGCAAAGTAAAATCATAAAACTTATCTTTGGAAGGTTCTCTTTTGCCACACCCGATATTTCACGATAGGTCTGATGCACTTCCTGTCCACTGCCAATTTGCACCTCCCGCTCTCCACTCCCAGAGCCACAGAACAAAGCCCAGAATAAGCCACAAGTTTGGGACCAGGAGGTGTCTGCGGAGTCAGGCGGTCCTAAACGAGGATAACGGGAGTCCGCTCTCCCAATTACAGAGGATTGGACAGAATCCCTCTTCTCAGGTTTACAGACACACCTACTGTTACTGGATAGCAAGTCTTTGAAACTTGTTGCAGATAATATGTCTTCACAGTGCGTCTAGAAATAGGGAATCTCCAAAGAGAGCCAGTTCAAATGTCCCGCCGAAAGATGAAATTGTGAAGACGGCAGGCAAATTTTCTACATCTTAGTACCTCTACTCCTTGAGAGAAAAAAAAATTAACACTTTTGCATTATTTCAAATAATATTTGTACAGTATTTCACAGCTCTCGGAAGAAATAGAATAATGTTAAAGGCAGATTCTTTTTGCACGCATATGCACCAATAAGCAGCTGGTCAAGTTTCATGCAAGACAGGAGCCTAGTGCACAGTATCACGCTGGACTCTCCTTGGCCACACACCGGGCAGTGTGAAGTGAGGCCTCCCGAAACTCCAGGCGACTTCTTTATTCCCTAAACTCTATTCCCTTCAAGAAAGGGGCAGGAGGATTTGAGAAAACCACAATCCTTCAAACTGATACATACAATCTATTGGAATTCTTATTAGAAATTCACTTTCACTAGCAGGGTCAGTAAAGGGGGCTGGCGTTTTTCACTTTACTCTTCTCTGTTATCTGTAATGCAAAATTCACTTTCCCTGCCATCGATATGGGACTTTTTGTGGCTATCAGGATTCATTTTAAAATCCATCTTAGGATATTTTTTTCCAAAGATATTGGAGAGTAACACCTCTCCTTCATAACGAGAACTGTCAGGGGCAGCCAATGTCAGTAGCCCTGCGTACTGAGATTTAAGCTGAATCTCAGAAGTCATATTTAGAACAAGAATAAAAAGAATGCTTGAAGCTTTGTGTATCGTTTTAACATGATTCATTTCTCTGCCAGTCTGGTTTGTTATGTGAAGAGTAATCAGTTCAGTCCTGAAGAAAGTAAGTCTAGTTCGAGGAAAGCCAGCCTCAGTTCTGTTGGGCTGGAGCTCAAAGAACTTAAGCTCTAGGAGATTGGCTCGGGCCAATGAGGACACAGCATCTGGGTACTGACACCCCCTACGCTCCAGAAATGAGTAAAACTCAAATCCAGTGCAGTCCAAGTAGATTTCTGAGACCATTTAATTTCACCTATCCAATTCAAACGACTCTGACAAAATAGCCAACCCTGAGACCAAACTCCTCCAGGGCTGTGCATGTGGGTCAATACCCTCAATATCTACAGAAGCAGCACACCGGTCTATTCGTTTAGAATTTTAGAGCTGAATTTAAGCCAGATTCGTGAGCACTTTTTAAATGACACTAGTGGTCTTTAGGAACATTTTATTTTAAGCTAGCGCCTAATTTTTTACTAATTCAGAACTTCCTGCCCCCCCTCAGCACTACTGCGAGCACCCCACTGCCCTGTCTGAACTGTAGAGTATGTGATGAAAATGTTGAAGCTTGCTGCTGCTTCAGCATGAAGATTCCACCCACTTGAGACATTCTAAAGGAACAAGAGGAGAAAAGGTTCCCACACCTCTTGGTGTTCTCCTCGAGGGAGAGGCCATAGGCAGAAAATCAGCCCATTTCTACCAAGCACAAAGAAAATACAGTCTCGTGGGTAACATGTGCCCATCAACTCCAATTCTTTTCCCCTCCTGCGAAAGGAGCATTAGCAAAAATTTTGGTAGAGGAAATTCTTTTTGCCTATGCAAAAGTATCGTGTTCTGCTTATCACAAAATCCTAACATGTCCGATTTAACTCGTTCAGCCTACACACAAGCGTCATTAGGAAAGTCTGTCGTATGTTCAAGCAGCTTTATATGTGACACTGTAAATAAGGGCCTATGTAGCAAGGGAGATTATTAGATAATTACTAAAAATATATGTGATGATGTGAGTTTTGTATTAACTACTGTATTTGTATTATAAGTATAGTGAAAAAAAAAAGGGCATGAATAAAAAAATTCTCCCCCTGGCTTGCAATGTGGTGATACCTATTAGGTCTCTGAGTCAATCATTTAGATAAAAATTGTCAAGTGAGTAGTTACAATTATTAGATCTATTTCTCAATTAAGAAGGATTCTTAATACATTGGGTCTCTAGCCATAGGTCAGTGCGGCCTAAATGATGCTATCACGTATTCTAAATGGTCCGAAACGAAACCCTGGAGTAAAAACGTTTGGCACCACGGACCAACGTCGGGCACACTCGGCATCAGACCATACATGCTACTCCATCCTCTGACTTGCCATCCTATCCAACTAGAAATTCAAAGCCCCTCCCCGCCCCAGGGAAAACACACAGGCTGGTGCCTCAGGGGACCCTGTTGCTGTGCCCTCCCCTTCTCCTATCCAGCAGCTCCTTTCTATCTTCTGCAGGTCACTGTTGTGGGGGAAAGTTGGACTACCGTGACTCTAACCTTTCTTGTCCTCTTTCCTTCCTTCCCCAGCACAATTACCTGTTCCACGGCCGGGTCTCTCGAGGCCACCTGTCTGAAGTCAGCTAGATAACATCTCCACTTTGAACCGTCGATGGCCTTCATTGCCTCTGTTCATTCAATAAGCATTCACTGAGCATCCACTAGGCGCCAAGCATTACTCCAGGTGTCAGGGATAGAGCAATGAACCAGTCAAAATCCACCCCTCCATCTAGTCAGGGAAGAGAGAAATAATGCTAAGCAGAAAGTTGAGCGTGACCAAGGATGGCAAATGCTGAGGAGAAAAATAAAACACGAGAGGGCATATGCAGTTTCAGAGAGGAGGGCACAAGGCACTCAGAACAAGACTGCCACGTCTCCAAGTTCAGAGTCCGCAAACATCTGCATCCGAACACTTTTAAGCACTTAAAAACTATTCCCACCAAATTACCCTAAAATGAAAAATAAAGTTTTTTAGAAGAATGTAGGTAATTATTTATATGTTTTTTAAATCTAAGTTCAAAATATTCTATCCTACCCTAAATAAACAAATGAAATCCCACCGGTACAAAAGAAAGTTAAGCAATTTTAGAAAACTGTAGAAACCCCTTTCTTCTTTTAAATGGCTCTCTGTCCTTCAAAACGATACAGCAGGAAGGTGGATAAAAACACAACTTTACTTGCTTAGTAGAAAGCATGATACTTTAAAAAAAATTTTTTTTATTGTGTTTGAGAGAGAGAGACAGAGACAGAGACAGAGTGTGAGCGGGAGAGGGGCGGAGAGAGAGGGAGACACAGAATCCGAAGCAGGCTCCAGGCTCTGAGCTGTCTGCATAGGGCCTGACGCAGGCTCGAACCCACAAGCCATGAGATCATGACCTGAACCGAAGTCAGACGCTCAAGTGCCTGAGCCACCCAGGTGCCCCGAAAGCATGATACTTTTGAAGACACTAGAAGGATGGGACGAATCCAAGTCACAGTGGTATGAAAACAAGTGAAGGATGAACCCGTGTGCTCTGAATCACCAAGAGAAGGGGCTGTGCAGGTCGGGTAAATGACAAGATAACATTCCAAAACCAAAACAGCTTCCCTTTTTATTAATGCTCAAGAAGTGAACTGTGAATGACAGTTAATCAGCAAAACACAAATGAAAACACCTAATCTGTATGTATAGTATATGTAAACATACACATTATATGGATTTAATAATCCTAATCTAAATATGAGAACAACCGTTTCCCTGACCTTAGTGTTGGCATTACTGTTTCTAACTTAGGGTGTTTCATATTTAACAGGAAGAATTATGGACACCCAAGTTCAGAGTAGTCA
Organism: Panthera tigris; assembly: GCF_018350195.1. Classification (NCBI taxonomy): domain Eukaryota; kingdom Metazoa; phylum Chordata; class Mammalia; order Carnivora; family Felidae; genus Panthera; species Panthera tigris. The sequence continues at coordinate 116,056,844 of NC_056662.1, forward strand.
TGAATTTCATATTAAGGTATAAATAGAGTTTTAAAGAAATAAGCTGTATAATAAAATAAGTTTACTTCTGAATTGCAATACAGGCATTTTCTTTAATCAATAAAAATATTCCTTGATTATAAAGCAGCCATACTTTGCAAATGTCTATCAGGAAAATAGCTCTGGCAATATTTGAAATACCACACTTTTAAAAAGGCAGCAAAGCAACAGAATTTAGCTTTTAAATAGTATATTGCAAAATAGTTCAACGTATTATTTCTAAGCACAAAGCGAGCTCCATTCTAAAGAATACTTTTAATCTTATAAACTGTTCCGATATTTCTGTGTAGTTTAAAGTCTAAATATCTACAATAAAAGATAAATCTTTATACACATAGGACATAAACGTCAATACATATCCACGACACAAACGTTTTCCATTATATCACTCTATTTTGAAGGCTAGTTTGTTAACATGTGCTCAAAAAGAAATACAAAAACCTGATACAGGGCTGTAGTTTTGTAATAGGCTGAATTCTGCAATGACTGAAAATATAAAAACAGCAGTGATAGCAAACACAACACCAGTTTTATGAACAGAACCAAAAAACATCGAGAAATCATAAACATTTAAATGAATAACTATTATATGCTTCATAACACATCTTAATTTACTCTCTTCTCTTAAATATAATTTTTTCTAAATGTTTTTCATATCCCGGGAAAGAATAATGGCAAATTCTCCACAAAGATGAAAGTGCATTACGTTTTAAAAGTGCTTCGTGTGTTTTATTATAGACATGTCCAATAAGGAATTAGACAAGTATGTGCAAAAAATTCCAATTGTGACTTGAATTCATAGATCTAATGATGGGTTTTTTGTAGTTCATCCAGATGAGGCAGTTGCCAATACATAAGAAAAATGTGTGATTACACGCTTTGTATAGAGGAAAGGTAGGAAAGGAGACCCCCTGTTCATCAGCTGGTTAGAGACCCTGGGTGAGGAAAGAAGATCTCTGCATCTGGCAAAGGCTGAGAGGCCCACCACCTCCAGGGCTCTAGCAGATCTCTGGATGTGGCCTTCCTGGAAGGGCAAATCAGTTCAACAAAAAATAGGAAAACTACACTAATCACAGAGCTACTATTCGCTCATTGTCCTTCCTAGTACGGAAGGAAAATCTCCAAAAACACTTGACAGAGAAAGGCCATGTGAATGTCAAAGGTTAACCAAAGCCTGTGAAAACCCTCACAACTATGGCATATGGAAAATCCGGGATTATGTGCAAAAGCAAAAGAGTAAACACCGTCAGCCGGTTACCTAACGGCACCCATTTTTTCCCGAAGTCTCAGAATGTTCTTGGGTCTAAAGTTTCAAAAGCTTCTAAAAATGCTTACTTTGAACTTGTTTTAAATGAATCGTGATGCCCACGGCTCAGACAGCTTTTTAAAGGGGTCTCTCCGAATTGTTAGAATGGTTCCTAAGAAGATAGCTCTACTTTCAAATCTAGAACAATGGCTAGATAACTGAACCATTTGCTGTGGACTCTTTATCCTATGTACGTACGTGAGCTCATTTAATACTTCAGCAGTATTAGTATTTAGTATTTAATACTTCAACAGCTCTCATCCACAAGCTTTGACCCGTTTATTCCCCGATAGGTTACTCTGCTCGGCCTAACTAAGACTCCGTGGTTCGGCTTACAGGTGAAATAGCGCTTGTCTCCCACCGCTCCGTCATTCTTCCCCTTGGCGCTTCGAAGCTCCAGTCCCAGCCAGATCCCTGATGCAAAGTCCGTGGGGCCCACGTACCTAACGGTCCCCATCTCATTGGAGCTCGTGAGAAGGACCTGGGAGCCCTCGTGCAGCTTCACGCTCCCTTCCACGCCGCCCGTGGTGGGGGCCCCGCTCCAGCTGCGGCGCAGCGCGGGTTTCCATCTGCGCAAAGGGGGGAGCAGGGGAGAGCGTCAGTACGCAAGCGGTGCGCGCACTCGGCCGCACGCTGTCACGTTCCTTCCCGCCCCAGGGTCCCAATCCATTCACAAGCTGCTTTTATTCTAAGTAGCAATATGAGGATATACTTTTGTTCAACAGTTAAAATGGTTTTCTCTTGGCTATTTTAATACTACCCTAAACTGAATTGAAGATTTCACTAGGCGGGGCTCCTGGGTGGCTCAGTCGGTTAACATCCGACTTCGGCTCAGGTCATGATCTCACAGTTTGCGAGTTTGAGCCCCACATCAGGCTCTGCTCTGTGCTGACAGCTCAGAGCCTGGAGCCTGCTTCGGATTCTGTCTCCCTCTCTCTCGGCCCCTCCCTCGCTCGCTCGCTCTCTCAAAAATAAATAAACATTAAAAAATATTTAATTAAAAAAGATCTCACTAGCAATTTCTAAATATACATACACACACATATATACTTTCTATAAAATAGCAACTAGAAAAAATACACTTATAACCTATTTAACTGATCATCAAAGCCAAAAAAAAAAAAAAAAGAACCTAACATTAGCACTGTAGTAAATTAAAATGACCTTTTATTTACTTTTTAAACATTTATTTACCTGAAAACAATGTTTAAAAACTGCTATTCTATAACTTTATAAAATAAATGTATATGTATCTTCTGTGAATGAACTCTGGTCACACCAAAGGGTTTACCACCCTCCCTGCCACTGACAGTAAGGAGGGTCTTAGCTTCCGGGAGGAGGACTCCTCTCCTTTTCTCTATAAAACATGATTTAAAATGTGCTGCCTCGCAGCACCCGCCCCTGAGCTGTCCTGATAACGACACTACTGCGTACCCACACAGGGAACTCAGCCAGGCCTCGAGCCAGTACCGCCCCACAGCTTCCTCTCTGTCACTGGGAAATAACTGACCTGAAACTCACTCACAGTGCAAATGCCACTAAGGTCTTGTTCCCTGTGACCTGAGGCCTCTCCAAACGGTTTTCCTGAAACCAGCACCAGCGGGGCCTTGCATGCTCAGTCTGCTACCACCTCTCCTTCAAAGCAAACCCTTCTCCCGCCCCCACAGCAGAGACCACGCGAACCCGCTACCAAAACTGCACAGTGCCTGACTGTGAACAGAGGCCGGGTCCTACCTATTCTCCGTTGTATTTCACGGTCTATAGTTTCTAATATACTATCACACACAACGTCTCATTTCCTCCCATTAACCACCCTGTAAGAAAGGGAGGGCACTCAGATTTTACGGGTAAGAAAACTCAAGTCCAAAGACTTGTCCCGAGCCACACTTGCCACTACGGGATAGAATCCTAATTAGAAAACACAATGGAAAAAGTATTCTTTATCATGCCAACTGCACAAATAACAATGATAAAATTAACAAAGAATACATAGTGCCTGTTAGAAAAAGTATAAACCTTTACTGAAGAACATACAAAAGATAAACGAAAGAGCTTTGTTCCTGGAGAGAAACACATATGTGTTGATTCTCCCCAAATTCACCCCCAGAGGGACACTGTCTGCAACCACACACAGTCACTCCAAAGTCCACACAAAAATGACGCTCTCACTTCCTGAGCACCCACTGCGTGCCAGACACTTCCCATTCGTGATCTCATCCAACCTCACCCAACCACTGACCTAGAGATGATCTCCCTTCGAATGGAGGAGAAATCTGAGGCTCAAAAAAATCAAGCTATTTGCTTAATTAATGATGGTGAAGAGGAGAGATGGGGCTCACGTGCAAGTTGGTCCAGGCACCAAGGCCAGGCTCTTACAACCACGAATGGGTGCTGATAATTAAGACAAAATTGAAAACTAACACAGCAAAGATTTACAGAGCTGTCATGTTAAATTCTAAAGTTACAATAATATAAACAATGTGGCTCTGGCAGAAGAATGTACTTTTTATATGACACAGAAAAGAAACCTGAGAAAAACACACACAATTTTTTTTCTTATGTGATTAAAAAGGAAAACTTCACATCAGTGGGACAGGAGTGAACATTCAGCTAGGGGTGTTGTAAAAGTCATCTCGGGGAAAAAGAATATGATTCCTACTACTCACTGTATATTAAAATAAATTCCAAATAAATTAAAGAGCTAAATACATAAGTTAGAAAATAGAGAACTACAAGAAAATAAAAATGGATATTTACCTGAACACACACAAACACGGGTGGGAAGGGGAGGAAACAAATACATGTATATAAAGTTTGGCATCTACTATTAGTTAAATTTTGATTTTTTAAATTAATTTGTATGCCATAAAAATGTTTCCATATCACAGGACAGTCTTTAAGACCTTACAAAAGCCACACTAAGGAAATCTGTTAAAGAATGGGGGATTTATTAAGGGAAAAAGCTTTCAAAGGGTATGTAGAGTATGATTTGTCCATCTTTGTTTAAAATTCAGATACATGCTTTAGAAAAAAAAATTGGGAAAGTATACACCAAATGGGAGTAATAATCTCATCTAGGTGATAAAATTCTAGATGATCTTTATCTGCACTTAGCTTTTTATAATTTTTCAAATGTTGTACAGTCAACTTTCATAATCAAAAAGGTTTTAAAAGAAAGAAGGAATACACGAATTCAAGATCTAAACCAAAAATTCATGGTTTGGATAAAGACTAAACATTCTAAGAAGAATGATTTGATTCAACTTATGTCAAAGTTCTAAAAGCTCTGGGAAGTGCAAAACTTAGAATTACAGTACATTTCAGAGCTCTGTTTACTCATTCAAAAACATTAATTGACCACGTATGAAATGACAGGCCCGGGCTTGGGTTCTAGGACTATTACTGAATAGTCAGTAAATAGTTATAAATACTGCAATAAAGACTGTGTATGGTGCAGAAGGAGCAGAAAAGAGAAAGAACTCTATCCTCCCTTAAGGGCCAGGGAAGATACTTGAGTGAGGAAAAGACACGTAGGCCTCACTTATGAGGAAGTCACCATGAGAACGAAGTCAGGAGAAACAGACAGGAGCTGTGCCTGCTGGCAGGACTTTAGATGCTGTGCCAGTGAACGTGGACTTCATTCTGGGTTTGAGAACTGAGAAGCTTCAAGGGGCGGGCAGAAAATGCAAACAGATGATATGGAAATAATGGAACACGCAGCAAACTGGATTATGGGAGTTCTGCCTAAAGACATTCACGTGTGAGCTGACCGCATAAACCGTGTCAATAGGCTGGATTCCACAGACAGGACGTGCTGTGATAACACAGAGAGGGGCTGAAAGAAGCTTGCAAGGACAGGAATGAGTGAAAGAAGAGAGACAGATGCAGGCTGGACGCGTCATGACTACCAGGTCACTGTGGTGCCGGTTCAAATCCCAAGCCGCCTTTCCCTCTACCCCCATTCTTGGGGTAGAGAATTCTGAAGACAGAAGAATTGCTTCGACCCTCTCTCCATCACTCTGTCCTCTGAATGAAATGCATTCATCACTGTCACTCAATAAACGACACAGAAGAACAGATCCTGTTCCCTTTCCTCACTTCCTCTCTCATGTGGGGCAGGCATGTCCTTTGCCCAAATCCTTCATGTTTCCTCCCCAGGAATGTTCATCACCTCTACATTTTCCAGGTTTCTTCTGAAGTATCATTTATTTCCATATGAATGAACAAGAAAATGGTAGTGCATGGGGAATCTCAATAAACTCATTTTTCAACCCACAGTCTTCAGAATACATCGTGCTTCCAGCCTAATAACACACAACACCCGACCAACTCTGTGCCCACAGAAGGTCATCCGTTGCTCTAATCTCCCCCTACCCCAAGATCAGAGACAGGGCTCCTAGTACCTGTCAACACCCTAAGTTTTTCTTTTGTTCCTTAGAAGAGCAACCACCAAATATTTTAGTCATGTACTCTATAAGCAAAAATAAATTATTTTAAAAATTGATTTTATACCCTTAATAAACGTGTATTTCTCTCTTTTTTTTTTTAAACAGGCGCTAGTCTCAATCTGTACAAAGTATCAGTAAAGCTTCATTTCTTTTTATTTTTATAGAAAACAAAGAGAGGTACGAATGTTCTCCCCTCATGTCAGACATTATCTGGTGTGTAAACCCATACCTGCTGCGTAAGCCCGTGGTTCAGATTTCTCCTCCTTCCCTCGCTTCCCTGGACATTGTGCTCTCCAACCCCCAGCATTGCACATGGCCTCTGACACTCCCCCTGTCCTCGCCCCCCTGAGAGTCCTTTATATCCAGGTGGCCTCTTCCTGGTATTTCTTCCATTCTGCCTAAGAAGGCTTGGATGTCTTCAAGAAACTGGAACAGAGAGTCACGGCCCTAAACTCTCTCAGCTACTCAAGTGAGGAGACCAATTTCAACATTCTCAAAATTGGTGAAGGTTTTATGGAAAGAAAAAAAACAGAAACCCTGGCCACTTCTGCTAAACAATACCTAGCACTGTCGTGGGACAATCAAGGTTGGCAAGTGACATCTGCCATCCTTGTGACACCCCCTGTAACTTCTCACCAGATTATTACATAAACTGCCTGCTTGGTGCTCAGTTCACTGCCACAGTCCAGTGCCTGGGCGCCATTTCTAGTGGCTTCCAGAGCACCACACCCAAGCAAGATTGCGCACTTCCCTACTCACTCAGACCATTTTCCTTTCCCCACCCCACCCCGACCCCACCCCAATACATACACAGCCCCGGTCATCAGTCTTCAGATTAATTGGAAGAATTAAAAAAAAAACAAAAAACAAAACTCCTTAACCCATTCAATCTAGAAGAGGCTTATATTCCTCTAAAAGAAAAAAAGTTCCCAAAAGTGTCAGAAAAATATTCAAGAGAGTAAAGTGGGTCTGAAGGAAATAAATAGAAATGAAAAAGGAAAAAAAGATTCTATAAAGAAACAACAACAAAAAAAAACCATTTTGAGCAGTATACTCTACTAGAGGAAGTAGGAGTATTTTTTAAAATAGCAGTAAGATCACTTTATGCAGAAAGACCTGACATTTCTTTCCTGTGTTGCCAAAAATATTAACTCAAGTCTCTAAGTAAACAGTTTAAAATCAATCCACCCTATGATAACACAAAATATAAATTCCTCTAAGTCTTATTAACAGTACTAAACCCCTCTGAAAATAAATGCAGTATACCACTCTGAGTCACTAGTGACATTTTTAATTGAGCTTGTGAGGGTGAGAGGGAGGACTCTCCTCAATATACTCACACCTTTTCTCCTAAGTGCTAAAATTCTACCGAGCAATGTAAAAGATACAAAATCTATTTTCTTTCTTCACAGAATCCTGTCATGTTCATCTTGAAAAGTGTTTTTCTAAATCTTCTTAATACTCACTTGGCAAAAGCATTTCTTCTGTTAATCTCTTTCTGGGAAGAAGCAGAAGTCGTACTGAAACTTCTCCTAAAACCTAAATGTCAAAGTTAAGGTCAAAGAGGAAAGATAAATCACAAATTTGCAGTCCTCATTAAAAGTTATCTTTTATCATTCCTTCTACAGGTGTTCTAGTCTACCCAATGTTTCTTCGGGAACAGAAAGCAAAGAAAATAAGTACATACAGAATATAACAGTGGTTTAGATTTTTTGATGAATTTTTATCTTACCTTTCTCATCAAACTATGCATATTTGTATCAATAAGTTAAGATCATGACATTACATTTGGAGATTTCTATTATAAAATTTCTTGAAAACCAAATAAAACTGTGTAATGATAAAGCTGAATCTTTTTACTCAAATATTTATCATCTTGATAAATCACATAAAGGTTAAAATGCTTTAAAAACACTATCACTAAATATATTCCATTTATAAAATACTGAACAAATTTCAGAGTTTACGATTCTTGGCATCCCCAATGACAGAATTATTAAAAAAAAAAAAAAGATTTCATGAAATGTACATTTTTAAAAAGATGTTTTTAAAAAAATGTAAGATTTCCAGTTCTGGAAAGCTATGGCAAGCAGATGTGCTGAATCAATCTCTCAGCTGAAGCGAGTATAATTTTAAACAACTGTACTTAAAATATATATATATTACTGAGCTGATACAAAGGCAAATTTCAGGGAGACCAACAACCAAACAGAGAGCACATGAGAAGTAACCAAGCACAAAAGCAATCTATCACCTTGTGTCACAGGATTGCCACTAACTTCTAGAGAATTTTGGCTTCTGCCTTACTGGCTGCACCAGAGATGGGAAAGGGCATAAAGCCCAGGGCCTAAGAAGATGGGGATTCTAATGCTAGACTCTCTGTTAAAACGTGGATCCCAACCAGCTCACCCTCAGTGTAAGGTTAAACGAGAAACAAAATGAAATACCATCTGACAAAGATAAAACAAAGCACTTGTGTCCACCTTAATGCTCAGAAGGCAGCAAAATTTCCTCCCTTCAAAATCTGTGATAAGCCAAATTTTATCTGTGTAATAAAAAGAAAAACTGCAAGGACTGTAAATTAAAGTAGTCCCGGGTTGTCAGTGCCTCCAGGAGTAACTGGCAGAAGAACACACAATCTTCTCTGGAGGCATGAACCCAGGCCTCAAAGAATTCCTGTACATTAAATTCTGAGTAAAATAAGCATCTCACAATAATAAATCACAAAACTCCCAAGTAAAGAAAGTACCATAAGCTAGATTCACAGAAACAGATGGCAGAATCAGACACATGAAGACTTCAGATATGAAACTACTTAACATAAAAGATAACAATATTTCAAATGTTTAAAGAGATAAAAGAAAAAACATGGGGAAATAACAAGCAAAAATAAGTGACAACAAAACAGTTGTGAAAAGGAAACAAGAAATGCAAATTTTGTAACTAAAAACTTTGTGGGTGGATTAAACAGCATAATAAACATGGTTGAAGAAAGAATCAGGAAACATGAAGACAGAGCTGAAGTTGTCTAGAATGCAGTCCAGAGAGACTAAAATGTGAAAAATATGAAAGAGGCATGGGAAAGTCTACCACACTACTCATCAGAGCTTCCAAAGGAGATAATAAAGAGGTAGAAGGAGGAAATATTTTTTAAGTATGCAGACAAGAGTTCTACAGAATTTATCAAAGATAGTAATTCCCAGATCCAGGAAGACCCATGACAGCAAACAGGATGAAAAGAAATCTCCCTCTAGACACGTCATAGTGAAACCGTACAACACAAAGGAAACAGAGAAGATCTTTAACAGCAATCAAAAAGAAAGACAAATTACCTACAACAGTATAGATTAGATAGACTCACAGACTTCACAAAAAAAGTGACAGATAGAAAATAGTAAAATTATATTGTCAATGTGCAACGAGAAAACATCTCTCAAACTCAAATTTTCACCAATTTTTACTTTTACCCAATAAAACTATTATTATAAAAGACAAAAACATGAGAGACAGACACTTTCTAAAAGAAATTTCAAAAAATATACACGTGGTAGGAGTGGAATATCCCAAGTTAAAGTTCTGAAGATTAATGACACTGGTAAATACATGAGCAGATTAAATATTGGTTATTAATTATACTAAAGAACCCATTATAAATAGGGGTCCCTGGGTAGCTCAGTTGGTTAAGCGTCTGGCTCTTGATTTTGGCTCAGGCCATGATCTCACAGTTTGGAGATGGAACCCCACATAGGGCTCCACACTGAGCGTGGATTCTCATCTCCACTCTCTGTCGCTCCCCCATTTGCTCTCTTTCTCTCTCAAAATAAATAAACTTTAAAAAAGCTATTATAATAATGCAAAATTTGTGGGGGAAATCAAATAGATGAATAACTCAGTTTCTAAGGATTCTCTGTCATTTGGAAAAGAGTACATATAATGCCTAACTGTAGACTTTGCTAGGTATGTATGTCAAAGCACCTATAGTAATTACTAAGAAGTATGTTCACAACTTTCATTCAAGTACAGAATGGAATGAAAAAAAAGGACAGAAATGTAACTAGAATAAAGTCAAGAAAGAAAAACAAGTATAAAAATTGAAAAAATTGAAAACAGCATAAATAAATCCAAATATATGAGTATTTACAATAAATGTAATTAGGTGAAACTCTCAGGTTAAAAGGAAAACATTGTCAAACCATATTTTTTTAACAAGTGAAATCCAACCATATTCTATTTAGAAAGTATTCCAAAAGCATAGGATGTAGAAAAGTTATAAGACAACTAATAGAAAAGCAATTATTTGACCAAAAGAAAGCTGATATAATGTAAAAAGAATTATTTAAAAAGCAATACAATTTACATTAACACCAAAAAAATGAAATATTTAGGTATAAATCTAATAAAACATTTACAAAATCTATATGAGGAATATTATAAAACTCTAATAAAAAAAACAAATAAGATCTAAATAAATGGATTCAATGTTCATGGATAGGAAGACTCAATATTGTTAAGATGATAGTTCTTCTCAATGTGATCTATATAATTAATGCAATCCCAATCAAAATCCCAACAAATTGTTTTGTGGATATCAACTAATTGGAAAGTTTATATGGAGAGGCAAAAGGCACAGTATAACCAGCATAATGTTATGGGAGAAGACCATGAAGACTGACACTACCAAACTTGATGAATTACTATAAAGCTCCATTAATTAAGACAACGTGGTATTAGTAAAAGATAACAGATCAGTGGAACAGAAGAGAGAGCCCAGAAATAGACTCACACAGTCAACTGATCTTTGACAAAAGAGAAGAGGCAATTCAATGGAGAAAGGATAGACTTTTTAACAAACAGTCCTAAAATATGCAAAAAAAAAAAAAAAAAAAAAAAGAATCCAGACAGACTTCACACCTTTCACAAAAACTAACTCCATGTATCATAGATCTACATGGGAAACACAAAACTATAAAACTCCTAAAAAGATAACACAGGAGAAAATCAGGATGAACTTGAGTTTAACAATGACATTTCACATACAACACCAAAAGCATAATCCATGAAAAAAAATGTTAAGTTGGACTTTACTAAAACTAAAAACTTCTACCCTGGTGTAGACTGTTAAGACAATGAAAAGACAAGCCACAGACTAGAGAAAAGATATGCAAAACACATTCTAATAAAGGTCTAGCATTCAAAATATACAAAGAACTCTTAAAACTCAACAGTAAGAAAATAATGAACACAATATGTAAATGAGCAGAAGACCAGAATGAACAATTCACCAAAGAAAATATACAGATTGTGGGAATGCAAGCTGGTGCAGCCACTCTGGAAAACAGTATGGAGGTTCCTCAAAAAACTAAAACTAGAACTACCCTATGACCCAGCAATTGCACTACTAGGCATTTATCCAAGGGATACAGGTGTGGTGTTTCGAAGGGACACATGCACCCCCATGTTTACAGCAGCACTATCAACAATAGCCAAAGTATGGAAAGAACCCAAATGTCCACCGATGGATGAACAAAGAAGATGTGGTATATATATACACAATGGAGTATGACTCGGCAATCAAAAAGAATGAAATCTTGCCATTTGCAACTACGTGGATGGAACTGGAGGGTATTACACTAAGTGAAATTAGTCAGAGAAAGAAAAAAAATCACATGACTTCACTCATATGAGGACTTTAAGAGACAAAACAGATGAACATAAGGGAAGGGAAAAAAAAATAATATAAAACCAGGGAGGGGGAGAAAATATAAGAGACTCTTAAATATGGAGAACAGAGGGTTACTGGAGGGTTTGTGGGAGGGCGGATGGGATAAATGGGTAAGGGGCATTAAGGAATCTACTCCTGAAATCATTGTTGCACTATATGCTAAATAATTTGGATGTAAATTTTTAAAAAATAAAATTAATTAAAAAAAAAAGAAAATATACAGATTGCAAATATATGCAAGTATCCTCAACTGTGTTATCAGCTGAACTGTGTCGTCAGCTGAATTGTGCCCCTGCCTCCAAATTCATATGTTGAAATCCTAATCCCCAGAACCTCAGAATGTGACTGTGTTTGGAGACCAGGCCTTAAAATGTCAATTAAGTTAAAATCAGGTCACACAGGTCAGCCCTAATCCATGACTGGTGTCCTTATAAAAAGAGATTAAGACACAGACACATATGGAGGAAGACTATGCTAAGACATGGGAGGAAACCACCATCTACGAGGCACGGCGTGAGCCTTAGAAGAAACCAACTCTGTGAACAGCTTGATTTTGCCTCCAGAATTTTGAGAAAAACGGATTTGTTGAAGCCACACTGTCTGTGGTACTTTGTTATGCTAGTCCTAGCAAACTAATACATCATACACCATCAGGGAACTTCAGATGGAAACAATGAGGTGCTACTCCACACCTATTATAATGGTGAAAATCCATAAGCCATAAAATTAATCTCAACAAATTTTTAAGGACTGGTATTATACAAATCACTCTTTCACAGATGGCTATCCTATGGAAAAAAATGAAATTAGACCCTTACCATACACAAAATTCCAGGTGAACTGACAAATATGAAAGGCAAAAATACAAAACTTTTAGAAAGCAGTACAGGAAAATATCTGTGTGAGGTCTGTTCCAGGAAAAGGTTTTCTTTCTTTTTTTGTTTTTTAATTTTTAACGTTTATTTATTTCTGGAGACAGAGAGAGACAGAGCATGATCAGGGGAGGGGCAGAGAGAGACGGAGACACAGAATCTGAAGCAGGCTCCAGGCTCTGAGCTGTCAGCACGGAGCCCAATGTGGGGCTTGAACTCACCGTGATCATGACCTGAGCCGAAGTCAGTTGCTTAACCGACTGAGCCATCCAAATGCCCTCAGAAAAAGATTTCTTAAGATAAAACATGAAAACATAATGGCTTCCTATTTTGACTACTTAAAATTTAAATATTTCTGTTTATCAAAAGACACCAGACAGGCAAGCAAGGTATTCGCGACACACGAAACTAGCAAAATATTAGTGTCCGAGGTATAGAAAGAAACCTACAAATGAGTAAGATAAACCAACCAAAAGAAAAAGGGGCAAGAGACTTGAACAGTTATGTCACAAAAGAGGAAATGCAAATGGCTCATAAACATGAGGCTCGACCTCATCTGTAATCTGGAAAATGCAAGTTAAAACCACGAGATGCAGCTTAAATCCATCAGATGGGTGAAGAGTTCTAAATCAAGCAGGACTAGTGGTGGGGAGGTAAAGAGCAACAGGGGCTGTCATCCCTGCTCATGAGCATGTGCTCTGCCAACAGGCCGGCACTGCCCAGGGAGGGTGAAGATACGGACAGACCACACCTGGCCATCCTAGGGAAACGTTTGCAAATGTGCACAATGGTCTAGTTTGTAACGGTAAAAAAAAAAAAAACAAAAACGGACATAACACAAATATCCGTCAAATATAGAATAACTACTATGTTTTAGTGGAACACTAACAAAATAGCCAGTGACAATCAAATACATATGTATTTCCTAATATATATTATTTATTAATACATCTATATCTGGGTGATAAAGATATAAAGTAAGTCAAGGGAATAATGAACATAAAGTTCAAGACTCATAACCTGAGGACAAAGTATATGAAAAGGGAGGCAGAGGAGGCTGGGGACACTCAGAGACCCCCCCCAGTACAGGTCATCTTCACCTAGCAGATGGGTAAAAGATGTTTGCTTTATCATTACAGTAACTGTATGAATACATTTATATGCCCTTTTGTATACACAAATACTTCACAATAAAAAATTTTCAATAAATAAAAGCAAAGGAACAACGATTAGGAACATAAAATTGTGTAAACTTACCAGGATAAGAATGATTCTGTTTATTGGAGGAAATTTCCGAAAGGGTGTCCAGGGAGTCTGTTACCCTGTGAATAAAACAAGTACTGAAGCCTCATTAGAAGAAACAGCAGGTCTTCAGATTTAAGACTGGCACTCAAGTGAGGTTTTCACAACAACAGTTATTTCTTATTTCACTATTCAACAAACATGCATTGAGTATCTATCAGAAGTCAGAAAGGAACTTCAAGCTAGCATCAGATACAGGCAGTAATAAAATACAAGAGCCCCTTGTTGTTTAAGGATGGTTAATGAAGAAAAAGATGACTTAAGGTGAATTCACTTACAACAGAGACCTGACTTTATTTCTCTGGAACTTTATCTTCAAAGATGAAACTAAATAATATGGAAATAAATTTGTCTTATATTAAATTTAACAAATGTTCAATTAGAATTGTAAAAACATCACATTTTTAAATTGAAAATCAAATACTGACTCAGTCTGTGTACGTATGTGATTTTCTGATAAAATTGCACAACCAAACACAATTCAACGTCTTTTACTTTCTATTTGACCCCAAGCACAACCACAAAGGTAACTTTCCTGACAGGACTGTATTTTTTGATATTCAAATCATTCTTTATTTTTTAAAAAGCCAATCCTAATAGTCTCGTTTTCTTTCAGTTGTTTACTGACCTAACCCACAAAGCCTTCTTTCTATCAATCACTTCTTCCAGGACACTTGGTCACCATCAAGAAATCCTGCAACTCTCACAATATTTGCAATTCCACCTTGCAATTCACATGCATCATTTTTACTTGACATACACACTACAGCAATCAGTGAGAGATTGCTGAATGCAAAGACTATGACTTGATGAGGAGGACAGATAATCAGGTGGTGATGGGTAACTGAGAAGAACTTAATTCTAAAAGCGATCAGTTCATTAATAATAAGTACCTATAATGGTGAGAACTAAGAATAAGAAAATACTGGGGCGCCTGGGTGGCTCAGTCGGTTAAGCGTCCGACTTCAGCTCAGGTCACGATCTCACGGTCCGTGAGTTCGAGCCCCGCGTCGGGCTCTGGGCTGATGGCTCAGAGCCTGGAGCCTGCTTCCGATTCTGTGTCTCCCTCTCTCTCTGCCCCTCCCCCGTTCATGCTCTGTCTCTCTCTGTCTCAAAAATAAATAAACGTTAAAAAAAATTTTTTTTAAAAAAGGAAATACTGTGATGAGGAAGACCACTTGGACAAAAAACAGGGAGGTAGGCAGAGAGAGCAGATCAGATCTAGTCAGTAAGTTTTCTTAGAATTTCTGCAAAGAAATAGGTTGATTTATATGTTAATGGAAGAAAAGGTATTAACTAAATGAAAGCTGGGTGATAGTAGAAAGCTACTGAAGCACAGGAAATAACATGTGCAGAGATTCTCAGACAGGAGGCACATTCTTTTTCACGCAAAGCAGGGGGAAAGAGCCAGCTACAATCTGGGAAGAGTGAAATTGTGATTGGTCACCACTTCATTAAGACTGTCCTCAAGCAGTCCCTAGTTTAAAATTCTTTCCTCTTGGAGATCAGTGGTGTCTTTAAAGAGCTCCAAAGCTGGTTTAAATTAGAAATTCCTCAAAATCAGGGACCATGTCTGTTTTATTTGCTTATAGAATGCCTAGCACAGCACAAAGTGCTAAAAGACACTTAATAGTATTCGATGATGATGAATGAGACAATCAGAAGATGACAGGAAGACAGCTGGATCGAGAGAGCAGTTCATTTAGAGAGAGAGCCCTGTATCTTTTAAGAAGAGGGGGCTGCTTTTAAAAGAATCACCTTAAAGACGACCAAATAGAAGGCAAGGAAGAGAAAAAGGTAAAAACCGTGTGTTCTATAAACAAAGCAAGAAAAAGAACACGAACATGAGAGAGACAGTGGCTTCACAATATAAAAGGGGGAAAAAACTGTCATAGCATAAGAAAAACACTGCCCTAGATGTGGTCAGTATCTACAGTGCCCAAAATATGCCCAACCATGTCCTCTGGGCAATCAAATATAAATAAAGAACCCCGGTCCTCAGGACTAGGAGACAAAACTTGTATGAGACTGTAGCAATGTGTTAATGGAGATTTGTCCAAAGTAATAAGAGAACCCAGAAGACTGGAGACTTAGCATGGATCTTACCCTAAATGAATCATAAATAAGACATCAGTCCTGAAATAAGGCACCAACTCTCTCTTACTCGTCACAAGGTACTGGTTAAGAACACACATTCTGATATTAAACTACCTGGGTTCAAATTCCCACTTGAAAGCTGTGCACACTTGCTTACTAGTTCCCTGTGCCTTCATCTCCCCACCTGTGAGACAGGGGCATTATAGTACCTGACCCACAGGGAGCTGCAAAGGAGTGAACGATACATGAGGAGCTCTAAACCATGCTGACCCGATGATAGAAGTACTGTTCACTGGCTAGTATCTCTTTCTCTTTATGTATAAGGCACATACCAAAAAACAGCAAACTACCTAAAAGCAAGGGCTTAGGAAAAACAACAACAAAATAACAAACCCAGGCTGAGTCCAGCTACCTCATTAACTAGTGTAGGAGAGACCAAAATGAGCCACTACCAAACATGCTGCTCTGTCATAAGGATTATTTTGAACTAAAGACATTTGAGAATCGATGAATGCGGGAAGAGGCTTTCTCTGAACTCCCCTTATCTGCCTAAAACAGGTGCTCCAAAGAGAAGGACTCTGCCCTCCCCAAGTTACATCAAGCAGGGAAGACAGACTGGCATCCCAGAGGAGGAGAAGGGATGTTAACGCCACACCCAGAGAGACGCTGTCACCAACTATCTCACCTCCCACCCATTTTCCTAAGGGTCCGTTATCTTTCCAGAAAACCAGCTGCCCTCCCTTCAGAGGCCTTTCTCCCAGTAAGATGGTCTATAAGCTCTCCAATCTCACCACTCCTTTGGGTATTTGCTTCCTTCTGTGGTGCCCAGGTGCTGGCAAATTTAAATGTAATAAATTTGTATGCCTTTTCTCCTGTTAATCTATCTTCTGTCACTCTAGTTCACAGACACCCTATCCCACCCCCCAGTCAGCTACTGACCCTAAGAGGATAGAGGAAACTTTTTGCTTCCCTACACTAACTATATGACTTTAGCTAAGTCACTTTCTCCCTGAAACTTCTCTTCACTGGCAAAATAAAATAATCATAATACCTTACAACTCACTGGATTTGAAATATGCGTCTAAAATACACTGTACAGAGCACACCATTTACTAAATGCTCAATAAATTTTTGTCACAGTTACTGTTATTTTCCAGATTGCTTGACCAAATACTTATTAGGATCAAATGAAACAACATTTAATTGAAGTTACTTCATAAACTGCAAAGCATTATATATGTTCAATACTCTGTCATAAATAATAAGAAAAAAATTGTATCAGATACATCAAAGAAGGAAATTAATATAAAAATTGCATGTAGCTATTAAGAGAAACAAAGTGAAGGGGAAAACAGACATAAAAGCGATAAGATGTGCCAGGAGGCAGTCACACAGTCTAGCTAGAAGGGAACTAGATGGGACTCTCGGGACGCGATGGCCGATCCATTCTCATGAACGTGATCACACCATAGATGTTATTTCCTATTTAAAGATTAGTATCCCATTTCCCATCTACTGAGAAGCACGCCAAGCCAACTTCTTTCAGCACATAAGTCATTTCCCATAATGGTACCTGGAATTTCACAAGGACTTGTTTCTGCTCAACTTAATTTTTTAAAGCCAGAGTGAGCAGCTACAAAAGTGTACCATCTTAAGGAGAAACACCGAGGAGGTATATTATATATAAATCCTTAAAGCTTCACTTCCCCCAAAGATCTACTGCCTATCTATTTTTGAAAACTAAAGAAATCAGAGGAAAAAGCCATTTTGGTTCCATTAGGTTTGTAGGAGAATGAATGGGGTGCCTGCTGGCAGGAAATTTAATGTAGTTAGGATGTGACTGAAGCAATCAGAGAGCATTTTTACTTTTGTTTGCATGACAGATTAAGCTTGCTGCTCTCACTGTTCTTAGCAGCAAACGCCACTTCTAATAGCCTACACATACTCATAGGGTTTGCAAATGAGGAATAAAGGAGGGTTTTAAAATTGCAAATCCTCAGCAAAGCAAATTTAGCTTTCCATGAGCCTTCTCTCTGAAGAAGGTGGTTGGTTAACCCCTTGAAAGAAGACACGAGCTGTAGTCAGTGCAGTGCATGTCTTTAATACAAAACGAGGGAACTCTCACTATAAACCATTGTAAATTACAAAAAGGCCTTGTGAATAAGCATAAATGCCATCCTTCTCACCTTTGTACTCTGGATGGGGGAGCAAATATTCCGTATCTTGGAGAACAACTAAAATACTGCACACCTCCAACTGAGCCATCATTCTTGCCATGGGGTTTCTCAAGCTCTATACCGTACCAATATCCTAGAACAAGAATGTTGAATTTTAAAAGCATTTGCACTGTATCCAAAATTGTTATGCTATTATAAAAACCCAAAGCCTGGATGGCTTGACATTTTCATATATGACCAAAATGATGGAAGAGCATCATGATCGTTGTTCTCAAATGATAAAATTTGAAAATTTAAAAAAATAAACAGGAAAAACATTTCACAAGCCGAATTACGTATGTTAAAGGAGAGAGAGAAAATACACAAATTTGGCACAAATTAGCTATTATGCAAGTAGTGGCCAAAATGTATCTAAAATCTATAATGAAAAAGAAACCGTCCTTGACTCAGGAATATGGTGTGTTTAAGAGAAGCACAGCACAAAAAAAATACTGAGCTGTATAAATCATAAAATGAACATATAATATTTTCATCTTATCCTCCCAACATTACAACACCACAAACAGTTCTTAAATAATTAAAGAAGGTCAAAAGTAATACGGAAAATACAACTAGACTTCATGGTGACTCTTCTTTTCTTTTTTTCCCCAGCCGGGGTAAAAATAAAAATCATATTTAACCTTAGCGAAAAGATTTAGATTCCTAGTAGGAAGGATTCTCTAAAAGGCTTTTAAGTATATAAAAGGGACGGCTCTGAGGAAAATTATAGGACTTCCTTTTCTAGAGAGCCTAAAGTTAAAGCAGTGAGGTTGCTTTTAGTGTGGTAAGAATTATGTAAATGGACATACGCTCCTAGTCTAAGTATAGACATATATACTCCTAGAATAAGGATTCTCAAGTTGAGGGTACCCCAAGACCACTTAAAAGTGTCTAATGGTCTAGGGGCACCTGGGTGGCTCAGCTGGTTAAGCGCCCAACTCCCACTCAGGTCATGATGTTATGGTTCATGGGTTCGAACATGTCTGTGCTGACAGTTCAGAGCCTGGCACCTGCTTCAGATTCTGTCTCCCTCTCTCTCTGCCCCACCCCCGCTCATTCTCTCCCTCTTTCTCTCTCTCTCTCTCTCAAAAAGAAATAAACATTAAAAAAAAATTTTAAGTGTCTAATGGCCCATTTGTTTTTATTTAAAAGGAGAATACAGTAGTAATTGCCTTTGGCCTCTTACAATCAGCATCAAATAAAAAATAAAAACACAGACATTGAGAAATTTACTGCAAATTAGAATACAAAAATATTGTTTCTTTCAGATTACGAATTCAAAGAGCCAATATACCCTTAAAAATGACAACCTAGAAGTTCTTCGGTCTTTTCCTCTCATGTTCAAAAAGATGACACTTGAGCCCATTTCTAGATACTTTTGTGTTGAAAAGACTAATGCGTGACCACTGTCTTCCATACTTAAACAGCGTGAGAGTAATGCATACAAACCTACTGCTTAGTCAAACTCATGCTCTGGGAATAGAGCATCATACTTCTGAATGTCATTAACCAGGGTTGTCTGGTTGCCATTTTTATTTCTCTGAGTGCCACCGTTACAGTGTTCCCACTTTAATATACCACATAACGGGGACATGTTTACCATATGACTCTTGAAAATGGGTAACATACCAGAGAAAGACATAATGACAAGTGCCAGCAACTGTGAGTACACACAGTCTGGTAATGGTATGTATCGCTTCCCACTCAAATGGTCATTTTCTTTCCAATAGAAAAGGCTAAAGAGGCCAAATGACCTCCCTCAGGCCTAGATCTTACAATCAGTAAAAAGCCTCGATAGTAGCACCATTCCCTAGCACCGACTGATTGAAATTTTGATGCCACAAGAAACACATGCTACTACTTTCTAAAAAGACAGAATGACTTCAACAGAAAAGTTTCCAACTTCTATGTTTTCTTATGACTTCCCACACTTCTAAATGCTTAAAATCAGGAATTGAAAAATGAAAAGTCAATGGAAAACAATGACTTGTAGCCAGTGAATCAAACCATTCTAACCTTGTTTAAGAGAAAGAAAGGGAACTCCAAAGACATGGAGATTGTGAAAAAAAAATACCCTACCTTTGGGATTCTTAGGTTTTTATTTGAGAACTATATTAAGACCATCCTAACTAATCTCAATTACTACCTGGAGACCTATGAGAGACATGAATTATACAACACATAGCCCATCTCAAATCAATTAGCTGGGTTGCAATTATAAGTGGTATAATGAAAAAGTCTGTGCGGGGAGACAATTCTCCATGGCTCGCTCATGTTTCTGCATGTTTTATGAACAGAGGCACTTCCTGTCTTTCCATGGATGTCTGCACAGAGGGCAACCTTGGAGGACAGAGACAGAGTGTGGGTGGCCGGCCCACACAAAACACAGGCACGCTTGTTGTCCAATACAGAGGTTCTGATCCCTTATGCTCAGGGCCCTTCTCCTGTTAGCATAAACCACTGCATGTGCAGGTGTCACCCCCTGGGAACGGGGGCTCAGGGAGCAAGTGTAGGAAAATGCTGACACACTGGTTTCTGCTGCTGCTGTGAGTATGAAAGGGCTGTGTCTGAATCAGGAGCCTAAAGTCTTCCATCAGCATCTATGAAGCTGTGGCAACTACACAGGTGGGGTAAAATCTCAGATCCTTCACAGTTCTTGACAGAATGCTACAAACTTAAAATCAGTGGTCTCGGTAACCTTTTCCTCAAATGCTGCAATGCCACCATGTGTCAAAATAGCATATTGCCATTTAAAACATACAAACATGGTTTCACTCAACTGGCTTCTACATTTGAAATTAAAATCACTGAAAATGTGCGTCCGACTTTGGCTCAGGTCATGATGTCACAGTCGTGAGTTTGAGCCCCGCATCCGGCTCTGTGCTGACAGCTCAGAACTTGGAGCCTCCCTTGGATTCTGTGTCTCCCTCTCTCTCTGACCCTCCCCCGCTCATGCTCTGTCTCCTCTGTCTCAATAATAAATAAACATTAAAAAAAATTTTTTTAATCACTGAAAATGCAAAAGAAAGCTAATCTTTACTTTTGGAAACACAATATTAAGTCTAGGTTGGAATGAATATATAAATACACAAACGTGTGTTTTTAAGGTCCCAGGGTGCACAAAAGCTTTTTCATTTTCCCTTAAACCCTGTTGCTGGCTTTTCTCTCCAAGCCACTCTGATAAATGCTCTATGCCGTGAACTCATTTTAAGATTATCCTTAGCAAATATCTAATCCTAATATTTTCTCTCTGTTATTTAGCACGCTTGGCAATCAGTGAAAGTCAAGTTGGGAGAATAACAACTAATTTTAACACCAGACAATTTAAAACACAGCTGGCGAGGAAAATTTATGGATAAGAGTCAACCTGAGTACAAACAGTCCGTGGTTTTATCACTGTATTGCTTTTCGGTGCCAGAGCTAACATCCACAACAACTGTTAATCAAGAATTCTCTACAGTTAAGTTTTACCCACGTAAAATTTTAAACCTTTTGTATTCTAAAGCACGCAAACTGAGCAAAGAACGCACAGACAAGTTACCTGGAGCAAAGTTCGTTGTCCCAAAGAATTTAATGACGCCAATTCTCTGGCCTACCACCAGCACGCGATCTCCCAGGTGGAGCTCTCTAGAAGAGCGGCTGTTATTTGCTACAGATGCTGCTGAGGAATTCAAACCTGTTTAATTGGTTGGTGGAGGAAGGGGAAAGGGCAGAAAAAGAGCAGGAGAAAAAGGGGAGGAAAAAAAACAAACAAACTCAAAAAGCATATTAGCCAAAAAACCACTATGTATTCTAACCAGTCTAACTAGTTGAAGATTTCAACATATGATGCCTTTCATTATTTAATTTTTTTAATGTTTGAGAGAGAGAGAGAGAGAGAGAGAGAGAATGAGCAGTGGAGGGGCAGAAAGAGAGGGAAACACAGAATCCAAAGCAGGCTCCAGGATCTCAGCGCACAGCCCAACGTGGAGTTCGAACTCAGGAGACATGAGATCATGACCTGAGCCAAAGTCAGAGGCTCAACTGACTGAGTCACCCAGGTGCCCTGTGACACCTTTCATTATATACATCATCTACAAGCATGGCTCTTACATGTGAGGTCAATATATTCAAAAAATTTTTGAAGGGTTTCCTGAAAAAAATTATTGCCACGGGAATTTAATACACACAGTTCCTGGTACAGTATCCATCCTATCCAGATCGCCCGGGGCACGCTCTACTAGAACAGAGGCCAGGATGCTTTTTCTGTAAAGGGCCAGAGAGGGAGGATTTTAGTCTGTGCGGGCGATACCGTCTCTGTCACGACGACTCAGCTCTGCTACTGCAGCACAAACGCACGCAGACACAAAACGGGCACGGCGTGTTCCAATACGACTTTACAAAAATAGGTGGTGGGTTGGATTTGGCCCACGCACTGTAGTGTACCAATCCCTATTCTACTAAAATGCTACAATTAGAAACTAATTCATTGGAACTCAGTGTATAATATACATACAGGAAGGTGATTTCAAAGTGAAAATTGCTGTAAGTTTCCAATTACCTCCAACTGATCTCCTTATTAGAAACGAAACCACTCCCCCTCCCCTTGATTCAAACCTAATCCCTGAAATGCCCGCTGTGAAACATCGGAAGTCCTAGAGAAAGACTGTCTAGAAAGCTGTTCTGATATAACAGAGAAAAAGTGGGCCCTTGAGGCTTCTCCCATCAGTCCATAAACAGACCTGAACAGCTATAATCTGGGAAGGCAGGGGACAGAGGGTTAATCACACTGCCAAAGGGAGAGAGACTAAAGATATGGCATCAAACGAGGAACATAAACCCAGAGAGAAGGCAGGTCTGGAAAAAGCGCTATACTAAAAAGTCTTAGGCCCTCATAATAACTAATATTTCCACAGCACTTCACAGTTTACAAAGTGCTCTTCGTAGAATTATAATTATAGATAAGATACAAACTCAGAAATTAACTAAGACATGGTGTTCCCAGGTAGTCGAGGGCATACCAGGATTAAAGGCCGGGCCCTACAGTGGGCCCAAGTTCCCGGGTGGGTCCCCAGGCTATTTCAATGGCCCAAGGACAGCACATTCAACAACGGGGTACAATGACGCTAAAAACACAGACTTCCTCCCCTCCCTCTGCCATTCCCCTGGTCTGCTCCTTCTGCTCCCCTGTACCCTAACTTCCCCGTACGTCTGCACCCCTCAAATGCAAACCTACAGGAAAGTGAAATATCTACTCACTCTAGGAAAGTGTCCTGGGGAAATGTTCCTGGGGTCCCCAACATGGGTTTCTCTCATGGATCTCCTATTCTCTCTGCCTCCCTTCCTACAAGTTCCTCTTTCTCATTCCAATTGACAACTCTCTTCATCTATTATCTAAGCCTACATACCGCTTAAATTTATAAAGAGGGGAAAAACATTAAATAAGTAGGCACACTAGAGCTACTTCTTGTAACAGGCAAAAAGGGTAATTCAAAAGCCCAAATCCCAAGTGAAGAAGGCCTTCTATGAATGCGACTAAAACGAGGGCAGCGGGACTGCTGCATGCCCGGTCCTCTCACCTCTGTTCCTCAGAGGGCTGAGCAGAAACGGCTTGCAAGGGAAAGAGCATCTACTCAGAGAATACAGGTTCCAGGTGAACAATTTCAGGCAAAACTTCTAGGTTCTCTGCTTTTACAGTTTCAGCTTGTAGGTGTGTTATGCCAGTGCTACTGCTGAGGGCCCCTCCCCACCACGTACAATCAGTATTTTAAAGAGAAAAAAATCCCGTCATCAACATTTTCTATAATAAAATATTGGTTCAGTACAACTGTTAACAAGCATTCGAAAGAGAATCTGGGAACTATTATGAGGTTCACTGAAAACAATTTATGCCAAAATGGTTTCTTTTCCTTTCCGGACAAGGTTGCTATGTAGGTAAATAAGTGAACTGCAACATATTCCATATAGGCTGATTTGGGCAAGAAGTCAGCTATGAAGTGTTTTCTATATGCTCACTCGCAGCTGGAGAACTATGGGCCGCACGAGGTTGGGCAGGACTCAGGGCGAGTTAAAAAGCCCCATCAGGGGTGCTTGGGTGGCTCAGTGGTTGACTTCAGCTCAGGTCACGATCTCACAGTTCGTGAGTTCGAGCCCTACGTCAGGCTCTGTGCTGACAGCTCAGAGCCTAGAGCCTGCTTCAGATTCTGTTTCTCCCTCTCTCTCTGCTCCTCCCCTGCTCCTGCTCTCTTTCTTTCTCTCTCTCAAAAATAAATAAACATTAAAAAAAAGAAAAAAAAGCCCCAACACAATAGTCAAGCTGTCAGGAGAGCCTCTGACCCTCTCGTACATAGTTTTAAACAAGGACTCGAACTTTATATACGCAGATGACACAAAAGTAGGTGAAAAAGCTAATATTCCAGATGTATGAAACCAAATTCAAAGGGATAAAACCTCTAACATTAAATTGCATGAAAATACATGTACAGCCTTATATGGAGCAGCAGAGTGAAGAGCGCCAGCATAAGGCTCCGTCTGAGCCAATGACACCGTGTGGTCAGCAAACTGCAGGAGCAGCCCTACACTGTACTTGTGCTGCCAGGCGGCAGTCCAGCTCTCTACAGGCTGGCCGCCAGGGGTCTGGAGACCCGGGAGCATGAGGAAGAGCTGGGATGGAGGCAAACCGTAACAGCAGCAGAGAAAGCATCAGGCGGACCTCAGGATGAAGCCCGGGCGTCCCACTTAGAAACCGCCATCAGGCACCGAAGACTTACCTCCCTAAGTCTCGGTTTCCTCATTCATAAAATGAGGATGATAATAATAGTACCTACCCACAGGTTTGTTCTGAGAATTAAGTGAAATAAGGCGTGTAAAATGCTTAGACTAGAACCTGAAATAATAAGTATACAATCCACATTAGTTATTGTTAGTTAGGTCTAGATTAGAAAAGAAGAAAGATAATAACCATACGGTTTCCACATATTCGAGGAGCTATCATAAAGTTCTAAAATAGCCCTTAAAGAGCCAAAGGCATTAGATGCATCGGAAAGGGAAGAAGTCAGTCCAGATAAGGGAAGTGGCAGGGGCACCGGGAGAAAGGCAGGGAGACAGAGGATGCCCACGAAGGGGAGAGGGGTGGGGGCCACGGGAAAGACAGAAGAGGACAAGTAGTTCAATCTGACTGAAGTAAAAGTTTCCTTCTACACATTTAAAAAGAGCAAATCTACTTACAAACAAACCAAGATAAAAAACACCAAGAAAGCCTGGTTGAAAAAGCCATAGATACCAGCACTGGCTCTAGAGGAGACAGATGGGCTTTTGCTCACTGTCTTCTTGCCATTGCTACGTGCATTCAGCTTCTTGGGGTAGCTTGGTTTGTGTTCCAAAGACGATGTAGAGGAGGAGCTGCTGACGGATCCAAGCAGGGTAACTAAAACAGGTAAAGGAAAAGAACACAGAGAAGGGTGGAAAGTAAGAAATGAGCCACTAAGATGCTTTTCCAGGTAAATCCCTCTGAAACCCTCCATTTAGCTTCCTCTGTGGATTATCCAGTGTTGAATTAAATGCCCGGTTTCATCCAAACATACGGTAGTTCATATAGACAAGACTTTATAACCCAAGCAACTGTATTTTAACGATTCACGCCGGACAAGGACACTCTTACACAGAAGAGTACTGTCACATCATTAACTGAAGGTGACTACTTACCTATTCTACCCACCACTCTCTCTCACCTCCCACTTTAGATGGCTTAGTAGAATCCATCCTATTTATATTTTAAAATGCTATTAATTTAAGGTAACAAAAAGATAGTATTAAAATGTTTTGAGTTAATGAAGGCAAGCAGGAATACTCTTGAATTTTCTACCCATGCTCTATTCACCCAATGATTTGACAGCTGAAGGCAACTTTGAAACATTCTTATGAAGCCATCTACACTGGGGAATTTCCTTTCAGTCTCCCTCCTAATCTAATCCAATTGCTCTCTAATTTAAGTGTACGTGGATGCACAGTATAGGATTTTATGCCAAAACCACGTATATATTTTATGACGAGCTGCTGAAGGTATTTTCAAGGATGATCTGCTACTATAATGATTTTTTCCTTAAAAACTTTAAAACTTAGCCCCTTATAAGCTTTATCACTGTATTATTTTAAAGTTCCATCAGTAAATTAAATTTTTAGAATGGAAGTTATAAAATTATCTTACCATCTTTGTCTGTTACAGGTTTTGATTCTTCACCAGGAGGCAATGAAAGTGTTGATTCAGAAGCACTATCTTTTTTGGAGGTCATTAATCCTACCACATAGAAACAAACACTTTCAGCAAGAACTTTAACATTAAACATGAAAATGTATTTGCTTTTTTGTGTACAGACATCCCTCATTATCTAAATCTTATCCACTTCCAAAAACATGTTGGATAATCAGTTCGCAGACAGCAGGGACCAATATTTCAATACATAAAGAGGGGAAAAAATGCATTCTTAGCCTCTCCATCTGAAAACCCCAATTTCCTCAAATACCACTAAAGTCTCTTTTAAACCTATTTAACAGTCCACTAAGGAATTCTAAATACAGTAAAACATTTAAAGCACAGGTGCCTAGTTGTTTGACACTTCGCACACTCAGTAGTGTGTCTGCACAATGCCAGCAGGTAGAGTGAACCTCACAGCTGAAGCACCACCGCCACCCACCCACTAGGACTTGCAAACAACTTACAGACTTCACTCATATGCGCGCAAACCCATTACAACAGATTTTCTATTTAGATAGCGAACTCTGGGTAAAAATTTTTGCAAATCATGATAGTCACTATTCATCAAAGTGAATGTCAGACAGTAAGAAACCCCCCCACTCTCTGCCCTGGGTGCTCTGAAGATAACTATCATCACACCCAAGCCTCACAAACAAACTCACTTTAAAAAAGAAAAAGCTCATGAATAATACTTCGCCTTACTCAGACTTCTGTTTCCATTCTCCAGAACCAAACTGTTTAAATAGGAAACCTAATGGACCGCACCCAGTTCTAAATTCCATTAAGCATCCATTTCAGTTCTTCTCACTTAGGAAGCACTGGAGTGAAGAACTATACTCTGAGCATCACAAACATGAGCAAGACCTGGTCTCAGCCTGAAAGAATCTTTTCAATCCAGTATGGAGGACAGATAGGGAGCATGGGTAACTAAATAACTAAAATATGAGGGCATGTATTGATAAGCGCTAACATAGAAAAGGGAGACAATAATCATGGCTACAAAGATAAATTAATGTCTTGAGAAGATGACATTCTGAGATAGGTCTTGAAGGACAGGTAAGACTTCTTCCAGAGCACAGTGGAGGTATGGTCAGAAAGAACTGAAGGTAGGCATTCTAGATGGACAAAAAGAAAAAAATCTTAAAAGACAGGGTCAGGGAGGAGAAGTAGCTTGGCTGGAATAAAGAACACTTTGGGATATGGAAGAAGTAAGACCGGATAGATAGGTCAGAGTGAAATCTCAGGGGGCAACGGTGCCAGATAAGGAATCAGTCCTCTTGTGGAAGGAATGAGCCTCTGATGGACTTTGCGTGAAAGAGGGCTGGCATGAACAGATGGGGGAACAATGTCACCCTGGCAGCAAAACTTAGAAGGAAACTGGATGGGCAGAGACAGGAAGCACAGACCAGAGAGGAGTTACTACAACAGGTAGAACGAGGACCAGAAGGACAACAGCAGGTACTGAACAGAGGGGTGGGTAACAGAGACTTCGTGCAAGCACCCCACAGGGAGTTCATTTCTTATTTTTCAGTTTTAAAATATCCATTTGGTTCTTTCTTATTTGAATTAGTTTTAATGTTTATTTCTTGAGCGAGCACGCCGGGGAGGGGCAGAGAGAGGGAGACACAGAATCTGAAGCAGGCTCCAGGCTCTGCTCTGTCAGCACAGAGCCCGACACAGGGCTTGAACTCATAAACCGTGAGATCATGACCTAAGCCAAAGTCGGACACTTAACCAACTGAGCCACGCAGGTGCCCCTGTTATCTGAATTTTTTAATTGAGATCTCTGGAGATTCGCATGTAGTTGTATGAGTAATACAGGGAGATCTCTTGCATACTTTGCCCAATTTCCCCAAATGTAGCTGTTTATATAACTATGATATCACAACCAGGATACCAACATTGATACAATCCATGAATCCTGGGGCACCCCAGTTTTAACCACACTCATTAGTTGTGTGCGCATGTGCCCATGCTCACACATCGTTTGGTTCTTTTTTACATCTTCATTCCTCTGAACTTTCTTTCCACTTGTTTCAAGAATTAACCTTAATTCATAGAGGATGGTTATAATATATTATTTAAAGCCTTTATCTGTGTCATGTCTGTGTCATGTCAGGGTTGGCAACCTTTGATTATCTTTTTCCTTGACAGATGTTGAGATTTTCCTGGTTTTTCGTATTTTGAGCAATTTTGGATTGCATCCTGTACATTTTAAATATATTATGTTGTGGGACTCTGGATCTTGTTTAAATCCTATGCAGAATGTTTACCATTTTGTTTTAGCAAGGACTCAACCCAGTTAGGTTCAGGCTGGACATCCCTCCCACCTTCTGGACGCTGTGCTTCCAATGCCAGTTCAGTTTCCAAGGCCTTTTGGGATCCTTCTCATAGGTTGTGCCATCCAGTAGTGTCTGGGACCTGGGCAGTGGTCTACCCTGGAGACCAAAGCCTGTGGTCAGATCCACACGTGTACAAGTTGAGAGTAAGCCCAGGAGTTCACACCCAACATTTTGAGACCACTTTCTTGAACTCCCTCCTCTCCACAGTCTCCCTGACACTTTCCTGCTCCTGGAGGCACCCCTTCCTGGTATCAGGGCAGGGTGCCTAGGCTTTAGTTCCCTTGCTCTGTCATACAGTCTCTGGGGACTGACTCTGCCTCTGGGGACAAGCAGTGAGTAAAAAGAAGACAAACTATTGGAGAGATTCCATCCCTATTCCTGGAACCACAGTTTCTCTGGTGAGAGAGAAGGGTCTTCCTCCCTTGGGGTTTCTGGTACCCGGCCACCCACGGCTGCTACTGCACCATGAAGGACTGCCTAGGGACTGGGGAGGGAAAGAACCAAAGGAATATTAAAAAAATCTATCTTTTTTAAAAAAGGGATTTCCTCCATTTTCTGTCTAGTAGGGGACCCCCAGGGCTTCTCTTTGGGCTTTCTTTCCATAATGGCTGTGAACTTCTGGGTTTCAGGTTTAAAGGATACCATTTACAAGTGCATCAAAAAGTATGAAGTACCCAGGAACAGACCTAACAAAACTGGGACAAGATAGCTATAGAGAAAATTATAAAACCTTCCTGAGATATTTTTAAAGGACCCAATTAAATAAAGCAATATCCCAAGCTTATAATTAAAAGACTGAATATTGTAAAGATGTCAGTTCTTCCCAAACTGACTTATGGTTTAAAATGCAAAACCAATAAAACTTCAGCAGATATTTTTTAAAAGAAACTTAATAGCTTACTCTAAAATTTATACGGAAGTATGACTTACAAGGATCCAAATAGGCAAGACACTGTTCAAGAATAAGGTAGGAAGCTTTCCTTTACTAGATATCAAGATTTATGTTTTTACTAGTTATGAAGTCCACTACTGACACAGAGATATTTAAATAGCTCAATGGAAGAGAGTAGAAAGGCCAACCAAATTCTTGGGCAAAATCCCTTAATCACAGTAGAAAGCCTTTCTGCTTCAGCCACTGATAAGTTAGCAAGTACTTACCAAGGGTCTATTTTGTGCTATGTACTACTACAGTGAATACGAAAGTACAAAACACTCTCATAGCCCATTTAAAGTTTAAAATTTTGCTGAAAGAATAAAAGATCTGCACAAATAAAGCAATTGGAGGAAAAGACCCAAGATAACAAAGAATTGTGTGGTATGGATACAAGTGTACACAGAATTAGAGAGAATGGAGACACCAAAGTGATCTGGGTCATCAGCGAAGTTTTCTTGGAGAAACAGCATCTGAATAAAGAGGTAAAGCACATCCAGGACCTCAAAAGGCATGAGTCAAATTACTTCACCCAGAGAAACAGCATGAGACAAAGTATGGAGGGAAGAGGGAGGACAACGTACGCCCAAGACAGTGAGACATGAAACCACAGTTCGCCTATGGAGGCAGCCAGAGATCCCATCGAATACAGGAAGGACTCAGAGTCAGAATATTTTCTGATTAAAAGAGAAGGCACTAAAATTCTTGAATAAGTGAGAAACATAAAGCTAGTTGTGTTTATAAGGATCTACTGGAGGTATAAAATCTAGCTTGGAGGTTACATTAGCCAGTGATGAAGGTTTGCGGGTGGTAGGAAGGAAAGGAACAAATGTATAGTATTCTTGTCAGGAATCGAAATCATAAACCATGACTGATGTTTAAAACCACGTGAGATGTGGGTTTTATTAAATTCAGGTTCCATAGTTATCTAACAAAAAAGGGTGAAGCAAGCTAAATATAAGGCATTCCACAAAAGAAAGAAATATGCTGAATAAAAGATTTAACTTTCTGGCTTGACCTACCAGTATTTACTTTGGACGTTACATGAGCTACATCAATTTTCTGGGACCTGATAAGAGGCACAGCTTTTGCAGAGGTGTGTACTATATTCTTCCTTCGATCTTTTGCTTTACTTATCTTTGAAAGAGGTGCAAATATACCTAAGGGAGGAACGTAGAGCTTGAGTTAGTGCTAAACAATTAAGAGCATTTCCAATAAAGGGGCAAGTACAACCATTTGATAATATAAATGTTTAAGTTCTTTTTTAGTGCCTACTGGGAATCCTGTAGGGAGAGACAGGAAAAAGTAAGACACAACACTTACCCTCAGAGAGCTTACAATCTAGTTGTCAAGATAAACAACATACACAGTAATTTAAAAATCACATAAAAGATGCATGATCAGGTATTAAGTGAAATTCAGGGAAAACAGAAATGAGTGAAGGTAATACTTGTCCATCATTCCATCATAACGATTTCTGACTAGGCTACTGGCAAATAATAGTGCACTTCAGAGCATACAAACTATTCATCTGTGTCACTTTGTGTCTCCTTTAGGACATATTTTCCCCCCATGACAGCTTTTTATGCCCTTGTTCTATTTCTCTACCAGACTGTACACCTTTGGAAGATGAAATTCAAACATTATTCATTTCTACATTTCCCCACTGTACCTAATTTCAGTGCCTTACACATAGTAGGGATATAAAAAATACTCTCCAGTACAAAATATAATCTTCCCAAAAGGCATAGCCCTCAGCTCCTGACAATCATAAACAGCACAGTGCGTGCTTGGGAGGGGCGGCATGTGGGGACAGAGGGAGGACCTGCAGATCTGCAGCGGCTCAGAGTATAAAATTCCATTTAAAAAGAGGAGTTTACCCAGGAAGTGAAATATCCAGTATAAATAAGTATGCATAGACATTAGAGATAGTGTATAGACTACAAATACAAAGATTATCTGGCTAAGACATTTTAAATAAAAAAAAAGTCATAATATGTATATCACACTCTTCCATCGGGTGTTTACAATCTAATAAAGACATACTGTGACCAAAATGTAAGATGTACATTAAAAATAACTTTGTTTTAAAATGAGTCTGTAGAAATGCTCAAGACTACCAAAAGTGAGTGCTTTGTTAATAACCAAAAAGTGCTAACTATATGCCTTTTCTGCTAATCATGAAATGCTTTCCTCCTTGGGATTCTATATTACTTTCTCCTGATTTTCCTCTCTTCTGACTTCTCCACAATGTTCTCTCTTCTGTCTCCCACCTGGCATATTTTCCTTGAGTTTCTATTCTTTTCTCTAAGCTCTTTTCCTTGCCAAATACACACACACACACACACACACACACACACACTACAGTGTGATAACTACATCCAATTGCCAAGGGTTGGAAGACAGAAATTATTTTATACTCCAGAAATGTAAATTTGTACAATATTAATGGAAGACAAAAATTCTGACCTAATCCTCTTTGTGGCATTAATTATAAAGAAATATTTATACTTAAAGATGATCACAAAGGTTACAAAAGTTACATTCGTATAAGGAAAAATATCGATAGATTTGTGAAGCCAAAACAATTTCTAGTTTACTGCTATGATCCAATTACACTTTTGGAAATTAATCACAAAAAAAAATCCAAATGTGAGGAAAAGACTGTATCTAAATGTGTCATCATTGCAACTCTATTCATACGTAGGAGAAAACGATTATTTGGCAATGAACTATTACATCACCATCAAGACATGAAATAATACAAATTGTAAAGAAATACAGAAAAGTATGAAAATTGAATCAAGTAAATAAAAATGAAGTTACATGTTTGATTATGCTATGGTTTTATCTGAAAAAAAATGTTATGTGTGGATATAAGAAAGACTGTAAAAAACTAAAAACGAAACATACTTATGAGAGCACTCAGACTATGAGTTATCTTTTAAATTTGTCATTAATACCATAATAATGTTGCTTAATGGATGGTTTTTTCTCAATCTGAGAAAAGTTATATGGTTTTTCATCCAAGGTCTTAGTAGAAAATTTCCACATCATATTATTTCACACAATACTTTTAAAAAAATATTTAATTCCGTTGCTTTAATAGATTTTTATAGCATATAATACCTCACCTATATAGTTCTCATTCTTCCAGTTTTCTCAATTGAATAAATCATTTGGGAGAACCAAAATAAATTTAAAGCCATGACTGGCTGCAACCAAAGCCCACAATGCACACAGAATATGGGCTGATGTATCTATTCAGTAACTCACGCTAATCAAAATACTGGTGGGACTTTTTCCCAAATCTCAACATATAACTGTAAAACTTAACTAAACTGAACACGTAGGAAGAATTATTTTTTTTAGGAAGAATTATTTTTAAACAGAAGAGTAATAGGTTTCTAGATCAACATGGCCCGTTTTGTTTTACCACAACTCCTGCCAAAACTCCACTGAAATATTAGCAAGGAATAAAAATGATACAAACTCTAAAGAAAAAAGAAATGATAAAAAGGAGAAAAATACCAAAAGCTTCCAAAGAAGCTTCCAAAGAGGGGAGAGGGGGGGGAGTCAAAAACAGAAGAAAGATTTTGAAACTTCCCCACAGCAACACTGGAAGCTCAAGATAATAGCTGACGAGCCAATGGCCCGGGAGCCACATCCCACCTGCCACCTATTTTTGTAAAGTTCTGTTTGAACACACCCACGCCCATGTGTTCACGGCTGCTTCTTCACTACAACAGGGCAGCTGAATACTGCAAACAAGACACTGGGTGGCCCTCAAAGCCTAAAATATTTACTCGGGCCTTTTACAGAAAAGTTTGCCAAACTCCATCAGACAATAGAGTATAATTTTCTAAATACTGAGAGAATATGAGTTCCAACCTGACATTTCTTATCCCGTCAAACAATCATATAAAGTGTGAGAGTAGGAATAAACATATTTTTAGGATGGAAGGTTTCAAAAATGTATCTCCCACACAACTTTTGTCAAAAAGCTACTGGAGGATGTGCTCTACCAAAACAAATAAGTAAACTGAGAAAAAAACTGACTTAGAATAATAAAGAAAAAAACTGACTCTTTCCTCAGAGTATAAAGTCAATAAATGTCTAAAATTGGAAAAATCAAGGGCGCCTGTCTGGCCTAGTCAGTAGAGCATGCAACTCTTGTTCTTGGGGTTGTGAGTTCATGCCTCACATTACACATGGATATTATATAAAAATAAAATCTTAAGGAAGGAAGGAAGGAAGGAAGGAAGGAAGGAAGGAAGGAAGGAAGGAAGGAATAAAATTGGAAAAATCAGGAGAGATTCATATAAATATCTTATTTATAAATATAAATACTAATATCAGAAGATACAACTGAAGAAGTTGAAATAGTTCCTGCCTCTAAAGAGCAGGACTCAGGGTCAGGGAAGGGCAAGCCAGGGAAGGATTTAACTAATGTTTTTAATAAACTTTATGATACAATTTGACTTACTGAACTAGGTACATGTATTCACTTTGGTAATTATTAAAATTATTAAAATACATAAAAATGGTATTACCAAGTATTTTTTAATGTTTATTTATTTATTTTTGAGAGAGAGAGAGAGAGAGAGAGAGAGAGAGAGAGAAGCTGAGAGAGAGGGAGACAGAGAATCCCAAGCAGGCTCCACGCTGTCAGTGCAGAGCCCAATGTGGGACTCAACCTCACAAACCATGAGATCTGACCTGAACTGAAAACAAGAGTCAGTGATTAACCAACTGAGCCACCCAGGCACCCCAGTTTTGCTAAGTATTAAAATTTATTATAAAATTTTCATAATTGCCAAAACTTAGAAGCAAACAAGATATCCTTTAGTAGATGAATGGGTAAATAAATTGCAATATATCCAGACAATGGAATATTATTCAGTGCTAAAAAGGCATAAACTAGGAAGCCATAAAAAGACATGGAGGAAACTTAAATGCAAGTTACTCAGTGAAAGAAGCCACTCTGAAGACGCCACGTTCATACTGTATAATCCCAATGATATGACATTCTGGAAAAGACAAAACTAAGAAGACAGTAAAAAGATCAGTGGTTACCAGGTGTTGAGGGGGGGAAGGGATGAACAGGCGGAGCACAGAGGATTTTTAGGAAGGTGAAAACACTCTGTATGATACTGTAATGATAGAGACATGTCACTAAACATTTGTCCAAACCCACAGAATGTACCACACAAGCAGTGAACCCCACTGGAAACTATGGGCTTTGAGTGATGATGAAAAGTCGGTGCAGGTTCATCTATTTTAAGAAACGTAGCCTCTGATGAAGGGATGTTGGTAATGGGGGGTGGCCACACATGCATGGGAACAGGGGATACACAGGAAAATTCAGCACCTTCGTCTCAATTTTGTTTTGAACCTAAATTGCGACCTAAAAAAAGGTCTCAAAAATTATTATAAAATTTCTACAATTTAAAAAATCTAGGGGCACCTGGGTGGCTCAATCAGTTAAGCATCCGACTTCAGCTCAGGTCATGATCTCATGGCTCGTGAGTTTAAGCCCCGTGTCACACTCTGTGCTGACAGCTCAGAGCCTGGAGCCTGCTCCAGATTCTGTGTCTCCGTCTGTCTCTGCCCCTTCCCTGCTTGTGCTCGCTCGCTCTCTCTCTCTCTTTCTCTCTCTCTCAAAAATAAATATTTTTAAAAGGTTTTTTAATAAATAAAATAAAAATAAAAAATCTAATATATGTTAGAATGAACAGATCAGTTGAACAAAAAATCCTGAAACCGATGATAGCACTTATAAGAACTTAATTTATAATGAAGGAAGCACAAGCCAGAGGAAAACTGATAAGAGTTAGAGAGAGGGGAGAAAAAATAATAATAACTGTTGCTGAGAAGAGACAAATTCTTCGGCTTCTGCTTAGGGTAACTCCTATTTTTAAATCCAACACATGATCCTTGCCCTGCCCAAAACTCCCCTTTAAGCATGTAAAAGGGACAGAAGCAGGTCCTTGGGGTATCCAGCTTTGTCCTCATCAAACATGCCTCTCCTTGGGATGATGAGATCTGGGGGCAACATGCATTCTGTTACAATCTAAGCATTTCCCATGAACCTGACTGACATCTGCCCTGTAGGTTGCTAGCAGTTTTGCTCTTGCCTTCAGTCTGTTTGACAGTTACCAAAATTAGCTAACAGAGGAAAATCAAAATTAAATTCTTAACTCCACCCAACTAACCAAATACATTCCAAATGGGTTAAATAACTCAGCGTAAAAAATTAAAACACTCAAAAGAATAAAATATATAATTTTAAATTAATCCTTGGATTAGGAAGAAGTATCTAAGCATAAAAGCAATGTAAGAAGTTATAAAGAAAAAGTCTTTTAACTACATAAAACTTTGTGCCAAAACACTGCAAATGAAGTTCAAAGGCAAATGAAAAACTGGGCAAAACATCTGTAATAACTGTGAGAATTTAATATCTTAAGTATGTATTTGTGTTTCTAAAGTTTTTAAAAACCCACTAATATCTCAGTCTCAATCATTTAGTAAGCAAGTAATACGAACAAGTATTTCTGGGCAATTGCCAGGATGACACTGTGTGTGTGTGTGTGTGTGTATGTATCACAATAAAACATTTTCACCACAATCGAAGAAATATGAATTCAAACATAGAAACTTTCAGCCATCATATTGGAAAAATTAAAGAAAATGGAGCCATTAAAAAAAATCACATTTTCTAACAATATTTAATGATTTGGGTAAATTATAATAGCATTTTGGGGCACCTGGGTGGCTCAGTCGGTTAAGCGTCCGACGTCGGCTCAAGTCATGATCTCATGGTTCGTGAGTTTGGGCCCTGCATTGGGCTCTGTGCTGACAGCTCAGGCCCTGGAGCCTTCTTCTGAT
The DNA here is from genome assembly GCF_018350195.1 of Panthera tigris. Classification (NCBI taxonomy): domain Eukaryota; kingdom Metazoa; phylum Chordata; class Mammalia; order Carnivora; family Felidae; genus Panthera; species Panthera tigris. Next base: position 116,093,240 of record NC_056662.1, read on the forward strand.
TCTGTATCTCCCTCCCCTCAGCTCCTCCCCCGCTCACACTCTGTCCCTCTCTCAAAAATAAAGATTAAAAAAAAATTCTTTTTAATTATGATAGCATGTCAAGTAAAAATGTAAAATACATACAACTATATAATCCAAATTTCATGAAAAGGATTAAATGGAAATATATCGGTGATTTTATCTTCTTCTTTTAACCTTTTTTATACTTTTCAAATTTTATACAAAAAAAACATTTTTATAAAGAAAAAAAATTAATAATCCACCAAAAAATGATGCTCCATTTTAAGTGTATGACAAAAGGAAACTAGTAACTTTGATAAATGCATAACAGTTAGCAAATAGCTACCATTTGTTGAGAACTAAGAGGGAATCAAGCACTATTCAAGGTGCTTTATATATTTATCATACAAACTCCTGAGGCATTGTTAGCCCCATTTACTGAAGACAAACTGAGGCACAAAAAGAGTTTAAGGTCACACAGCTGGTAGGTAGGGAAGCTGATTCGTACCCAAGCAGTCAGACTCTAAGCAAGGACTTCAGCATTAAATCATAGTGCCTCCTTGTGGAGCTGATATGAAATAGAACAACCAAGGAAATTAATGTTCTAGAAGAATATTTCATGGCAAGGAAAAATATTCACAAAATAGTAAGTGACAAATTCAATTCAATATGTCAAGGGGTGTGTGTGTGTGTGTGTGTGTGTGTGAGAGAGAGACAGAGAGAGAGAGAGAGAGAGAATATGAATTTAAACAAACATCTGTCAGAAAGAGAAAGAATCATCCTGTCTCAGCAGTACAGTTATAAAGTTGGCTTCAATTGCTATTTGAAGTTTTCAAGCTTTTCCACCTCCAGAGCTCTGCACTTCCTTGATAACGAAGTCCCTTCCTCAGCCTTGAGAGTACCCTGGGCAGGACCGACGGAGGTGCAGAGAGCCAGGTGTACTCCTGGTAAGACACCATCTCCCAATCAATGTACTGCTCATAGCAAGAACAGGCCAGCCCCTTCATTTACTACTTAGGAAAGTTTTATTTAAAAACCATAAAAGAGGGGCGCCTGGGTGGCGCAGTCGGTTAAGCGTCCGACTTCAGCTCAGGTCACGATCTCGCAGTCCGTGAATTCGAGCCCCACGTCGGGCTCTGGGCTGATGGCTCAGAGCCCGGAGCCTGCTTCCGATTCTGTGTCTCCCTCTCTCTCTGCCCCTCCCCCGTTCATGCTCTCTCTCTGTCTCAAAAATAAATAAACGTTAAAAAAAAATTTTTAAAAAAAACCATAAAAGAGTAAATCTGATTATCTTAAACTAATTCTCATTAAGTTAGACCATATCTCCCTTACCATATTTGGGGGCACATTTAAAGTACTGGATTTTCCCAACACTTCCATTGTTTTTTCCTTCTGGTTCATCCAACTCAATGCCAGCCCACTGCCCACTTGCAAATTCAGTTGTTCCACAAAATCTTAATGTTCCAACCTAAAGAAAACATAAATCAGAATACATTTTGAGGATTACTAGTAACTCTAAATGTGCTACTCTTGCAAACTTTATAGAAGTTTTTAAAAACTATTCTCTCAAAGCAGACTTCAGAACAGTAATATTACCAGGGACAAAAGGAAATATTATATAATTATAACAGTCAAGTCACAAAAAGACACAAGAATCCTAAATCTGTATGCACCCAACACCCGATCTTGGAAAATCTCCAAATATTTGGAAATTAAACAATATACTCCCAAATAGCCCATGGTGAAAGAGAAAATCACAAGGGAATTTAAAAACACTTTGAATTGAGTGAAAATGATAACACGATACATGAAAATTTGTGGGATGCAACAAAAGCAGTGCTTAGAGGGAAATCCATAGCATTAAACACTGGTGTTAGAAAAGGCCTCAAATCAATGATCTAAACTTCCATTTTAAAAAACTAGAAAGTGAAGACACAAAGCAAGCCAAAGGAAAGAAACAATAAAGATAAGAAATTAAGAACAGAAAAATAATAAAGAATATCAATGAAACCAAAAGCCGGTTATCTGTAAGGATAAATAAGATTAATAAACTTCTAGCTAGAGACCAAGAGAAAAATAAGAGAGGACACAAACTGCAAACATCATGAATGAAAGCAGGACACTGTTACACTCCCTCAGTCATTTAAAGAATAGTAAGAAAGGGGGCGCCTGGGTGGCTCAAGCAGCCGACTTCAGCTCAGGTCATGATCTCCCGGGGTTCATGGGTTGGAATGCCACATCAGACTCTGCTGTCAGCACAGAGTCTGCTTTGGATCCTCTGTTCTCCTCTCCCTCTGTCCCTCCCCCACTGGTGTGCACACTCTCTCTCTCTCTCAAAAATAAATAAACATTAAAAAATAATAGTAAGAAAATACTATGAACAACCCTATACCTGTAAATTTAATGAATGAGATAAGATAAAATGCTCCAATTCCTTAAAAGATGCAAACTGTCAAAGCTCACACCTGAATTGAATTTATAGTTTAAAACCTTCCACAAAAACAAAACAAAACAAAAAAACCCTGCAGAACCTGATGGACTCACTGGTGAATTCTACCCAAGAATTTAAGGAAAAAATAATCAATTCCACACAAACCTAGATAGAATATAAAAGTGGAGGGGCGCCTGGGTGGCGCAGTCGGCTAAGCGTCCGACTTCAGCCAGGTCACGATCTCGCGGTCCGTGAGTTCGAGCCCCGCGTCAGGCTCTGGGCTGATGGCTCGGAGCCTGGAGCCTGTTTCCGATTCTGTGTCTCCCTCTCTCTCTGCCCCTCCCCCGTTCATGCTCTGTCTCTCTCTGTCCCAAAAATAAATAAAAAACGTTGAAAAAAAAATATTTAAAAAAAAAAAAGAATATAAAAGTGGAAGGACTAATTCTCAACTCATTCCCAGCATTACCCTTGATACCAAAAGCAGACACAAGGATCCTCAACAAAACAAGAGCAAATCAAATCCAGCAATATATAGAATCCAGCAATATATGGAAAATCAAATCCAGTGTCATGACCAAGTAAGGTTTATCATAAGCAAGGTTAGGTCAACATTTGAGAATTAATAAATATAATTCATCATACCCACAAACTTCTAAATAGAAGAAACTTATTCTCTCAACAAATGCAGAAAAAGCCTTTGGCAAATTTCAACATCCTTTCATGATAATAATTTTTTTAAAAAACTTTCAGCAAACCAGGATTAAATGGGAACTTCCACAACTTAGTAAAAGATACTCATAAAATCTACCACTAACAATTATGATACTTAATGCTGAGTGCTTAATGCTGAGTGCTTCCTCCTCCAGATGGGGAGCAGAACAATTGATCAGTTCTTACTACTTCTACTCATCGTTATACTGGAGGTCCTTGGCAATGAAACTAGGCAAGAAAAACAAATGAAAGGCATACAGATTGGAAAGAAAGAAAACTGTCTCTATTCACAGATAACATGATTGTTTCCACGGGATATCCCAAAGAATCCACAAACAAGGTCAAGAGAATTCATAAATTGAGCAAGGTTACAGGATATATGGTCCGTATACAAAAATCAACTGTATTTCTATAAGAAATTTCCAAAACACCACCATTTACAATAGCACCAAAGATCATGAAAAACTTAGGTATAAATCTAACAAGGTATTAGGTATAAATCTAACAAGGTATATGCAGTATCTAAATGCTTAAAACTACAAAACTGATGAAATAAACCTATTAAATAGAGATATACTGTGCCTGTGTTTGAAAGACTCAGTATCTTTAAGACATTCGTTCTCCTCAACTGATCTATGTCAACACAACTCTATTCAAAATCCCAGCAGGACTTTCTGTATGATTTTAAATCCATAAGCTGATTCTACAATGTACATGGAAAGACAAAAAAACTGAAAACAAAACAAAACTGAAGGCCTAACAACAAATGATTGCAAGACTTACTATAAAGCTACAGCACTTAAGACAGGGTAGTACTGAAGAAAGGATAATCATTGCATCGATGGAGCAGAATAAAATCCAGAAAGACCCATACACATAAGGTCAATTGACAAAGGGGCAAGGGCAATTCGAGAGAGAAAGAACAGTCTTGTCAAAATATGGTGCTGGAACAGATAATCAAATGCAAAAAAAGAGAGAAAGCAGCTCTATACCTAGCCCTCTGCACAAAAATTAACTCAAAATTAAATACAAACTAAATGTAAAACCTAAAACTATAAACTTCTAGGAGAAAGCATATGTGCTCTATCCTCTACTGTACTATGACATAGTGGAAAGTTTCTTAGCTATGCTAAACACACAATTCATATAAGGAAACGCTGATAAAATGGACTTCATCAAAATTTAAAACTTCTGCTCTTTGAGGGGCACCTAGGTGGCTCAGTTGGCTGAGTGTCCAACTCTTGATTCCAGCTCAGGTCATGATCTCATGGTTCAGTTCATGGAATGGAGCCCCACATCAGAGCCTGTCAGCTCTGAGCCTGCTTGGGATTCTCCCTCTCTCTCTGCTCCAACCCCCTCACTCTCTCTCTCTCTCTCTCTCTCTCTCTCTCTCTCTCTCTCTCAAAATAAATGAACGTTTAAACAAACATAAAAAACAAAACAAAACAAAACAAAACAAAACAAAAAAAACCTTCTGCTCCTTGAAAGACATCCCTAAGAGGATAAAAAGACAAGCAACAAAGCAGCAAAGCAGCAAACTGAGAGAAAGAATAAAGGCAGCAGGATGGCCGTGAGGTGATCAAGTTAAACCAGCTGACTGGTACATGCACACTCATTATATGCTTCTACTTTTGTATAGCTTTAAATTATCCAAAATTAAAGGTAAAATAAAACAACAGAATAACTCTTCTAAACACCCATTCTCAGGCATAAGACAGGAAGACTAAGGAGACTGAATATTAATCCCAAGTTAAAAATAATAATAATAATAATAAAAGCTAACCAATGTCCCATGGATACATTCTCTTGGAAGTTGATAAATGTCCTCAACATAATCATTTGTTTGTAGTTTACCTTCCTTTTTGAAACAATTTGCTCAGGAAATCCAACTTCCCGATTTTGGTGTTTTCTGAGGAACCTGCATCACCCTCCCCATAAGCTCACCCAAATACTTAGACATAACCGTGTTAGGAAATTCGATAGGCAAGCAGGGATGCCCTGTTCCATTCTTCATACCACGCTCCCCATTAACCCCAAAGCTAAAGAAAAAAGAAAAAGAAAAAGAAACAGCCCTTCCTTATGAGGTATTAGAAAAGAGAGAATGGCAACAAGTAAGTGCTGAAAGGAAACAGGGGCTTTGGAGAAAAAGAGGCATCTAGAGCATCTTCAATAGGCCAGGAGGGGAGGTCCTCTTTTCCACATACACCTTTATTATCAGGTTAAAATAATATCCAAGATTTCTCTATTTATGGGATCTCAAGGCCAAACACCCATGAACGTCAAGGGTCTCCTTTGTTCCATTTGTGCCAGGTAGTCACAGTGGGAAAACCCACTGAGGACTGCAGGGGGCTGCAAGGACATAGCTCTGGGCTCAGCAGTGTCTCAGCTCACGCCTCTGAATTCACGCAACAGTTCTTCCGTACTCCAGCCCTCCCATTCCAGCAAAGACATCTTCATTACTAAGTCCAAGTCGTTTATATTCTTAGATCATACTTCATAGTAAGCGTGCATCTAAGCTTCACAGCTTCCGTTAAGTATGCTTCTACTTACACAATGCACTTTTTAAAAAAAAAAAAAAACTCCCAACTCTGGCCACACTGTATATACCTTTGGCACCCAAGCCACAAACACTATGACCTGAGACACAGCTTTAGAGACCACAGTTACTTACTATACCTTCTGTCCTGCAATAACAACACGATCCCCCAACTTCAGACCGAGTGACGCAAGCATCGCCTTGCTAGTAACACGATCATAGCTTGGAAGCATGGGCTTTGAAATGTCGCATGACAGGGGCACCGCATCTAACAGCATCTGCTTGATTTCTTTAGCAGTTGCTGCGGCATCGGCCATTTCTAATGGCATTTCAACCGGGTCTGGAACAACATCAGCAGGGATCTGTCCTTTGTCGTTCTACAAGTAGAAGAGAACAATTTCAATTCGTATCTACTCCAAAGCTCTACACGGTCATACACATTAAAAAAAAAAAAAAGTTTTTAAAAATTTAAGTTAAACTCATTCCTCATGTATTTATTCAGACAATTTACTGAACATCTACTACATGCCAGACACCATTCTAAATGCTACTGACGCCACAGTGAGGAGAAAAAACCCTGCCCTCAAGAAGCACACCTTCTGGTGGGAGAGACAGACTACAAACAATCAAACAAGTCAAGGATATATTATCTTAAATGGTAAAAAGTGGCAGAGAGAGAAAAACAATTCAGGGAAAGGAGGTGGAGACCCGGAGAGCGGTGTCTATGCATGCACAGTGGTCAGGGAAGGATGCACCGCTAAGACGCACGGACGCCGAGGTCCGAGGAGTCAGGTGTGGGAGTACCATGCAGGGTAGCCAGTCGGGAAAGGCGGCCCAGGCTCGGGGAAGGGCAAATGCAGAGGTCATGAGTGGACAGCATGCCTGGCTGTGCAGGTTTGGAGACAGAAGTCACAGCACCGACTGGCTTCCCAACCCCAGATCCAAGATTCTGCCCACTATTCCACAGCCGCCGCCTCGGCTCTGTGACCTGACCCATCCTGCCCACTCATGGAGTGACTCAGATTTCAGGAATAGAAACTATAGTTTCAACACTTCTAAATTTGGGCTATAATCAAGAAAACAGCTCTGGTCTCACTATAAAGGAGAGACTGCATCCTTGGATTTATCCTGCAACAAGATAAAATGGTCAGTTACGAGCCCACTAACATTTGCATGGTGTTTATATAACCAAATCCTATCATATAAATTGTCTCATTTGATTCTCATATCAAGAAAAAGCTTACGAATAAAACAGATAAAATATCCATGCCCATGGAGAGTTTATACTGTAGTAGGAGAGACAATAACCAACTAAACACACAGAATATTACTACTGTTTCCACTTTGCCCGTTAGGAAAATTCAGTGAGAAAAGATTAATGACTCAAAGTCATTTACGTGATTCCTGGCAGAGGTGACATATGAATCCATGTCCAGGACCTGCTAGACTCAGTCGAGAATTTCTCCTACTCAGGGCTATCCTTCCCTCAAACATGTATCTCTCTTCTGTGTTACCTAACCAAACACTTGGACTCGATAACAGCTTCCAGACTGTAATCTTCTTCTAATAAGATGAATCAAGATTCTTTTGCTGAGAAACTTCTTTTCCTTGCCTTCTCTACTGATTATCTTCAAATGCTCCGTATGGGTGAAAATATGAGGCTTTTAGAACACACTTAATTTGCAAGTGCCTCACATTTTTTGTTTTAAAATTCAAGTCAGTTTGGTCCTAAGTAAACATATGGTAGGAAGACTTGTTATCAAATTGCTGAGACGGTGATGGGTCTATTTTAATCCCAGATTTCAAAGAAAATATACAAAATATAATAAAGATGTGTATAACACAAATATGTACTCTTGATACAAAAGGGGGGGGGATATTTTACAACCTCGTACTGATAAGCTGCAAACTATATTTACAATGACTATTTTACTTTAGATTTATAAGTCCTCACCTCTCTAGAGTAAGTCACACACTTAACATTGATTCCTAGAAAATGTGGCAACTAAAACTTGTTAAAAAATACTAAATAATAATAAAATAACAGTGATTATGTCATGCTAACATAAGAAAGCTTGCTCATGATTAATTATAGAAATCCATTTTCTTCTAAAATTGTGGTTATCACAGTATGAGCCAGGGACTACTGCTGACCCACATGTTGGCTGCTTTTTTTTTAAGTATTAATCTTCAAAATACAATAATCTATTATTATTTCTGGCTTGAATTGGTAATCTACCTCAATGGCATGCCTCACTGCCTCTTACTAAATTCAAAAAATTGTCTCCACTAATGAGGTCTTGTCAACAGTTGTACTAGGAAAAGCACACACACATCCCCCTCACATTCCAACCAAACTGCACAATCATCTCCTAGCCTTCGTGCATGCTACTCTCCTCTCTGCCTAAACCGCTCTTCGCACCTCCCTCCTCTAACCGTTAGTTCTTAATGATGTTTAAGTGCTCAATGTCACCTTTGCCAGAAAGCCTTCCCAAGGCTTAGAGAGATACCCCTGGTACGTGACCCCATGGCACTCTGTGCCCACTCCCGCATCATAACCCACTGAATGCAACACACTACAGTAAAATTACTTGTCCATCCTCCCCTCTGGACTATATTCTCTTTGGAGACAAAAACTTTTATTTATTGTTGTATTCTCCCAGTGCCCAATAAACAACAGGGAAGGAGGAAGGGAGAGTGGGGGGGGGGGGAAGGAAAGAGGGGAGAAGGGTTAATTAATCAAAGATGGGATTAAACAAAGTGTGGCAGAAAGAAGTAGGGAGAAGGGAAACAAGAAAGCGGGGAGGGGGAGAGGAAAAGGGGGGAGGGAAGAGACTTTTTCAAACACTGCCCACTCCTGTCCCTTCAAGGGAAGGCGCAGACCCCATTAAGAATCCCCACCAAAGCAAGTCACTGCTGTTAATACTAAGAAAAAGAACACTGAGAGCTGCTCTGTGAAGACAATAAAATAACCAAAGATTTGAAAATTATGAAATTCAATCCTGTGTGTTAACTTTGTAAATTAGTAACACAATTACCATGAAAAAATTAATTTTCCCTTTAATTTTTAAACATTTACTCCACTCCTAAATGTGCATTTTTAAAAATTTTCTGGAATGTTTTTCCAAAAAAATTTGAAATATAATTTAACATAGAAATATAACTTTAACATATTCATTTTTGATAGCTAACTTTTTATAAATACATCGAAAAACTAAATGAAAGATACTGAAACTCAAAGATGGTAACACTTTAAGGTACATTTTACTTCACTGATGAAAGGAAATTCTGTAGAGCTTATCAATACAAGGGGACTGAAATTCACTGCTATGCCTTATAATTATTTGAGATAAAGTTGATCACCATTACTCTTTATACGCAGCACAAAAATCTAAATTCTTTCCTCATACAGATTCTATAACAACATCCAGATACAACTCTTTACTGGATACTCCACTCCTAAATGTGCATTTTTAAAAATTTTCTGGAATGTTTTTCCAAAAAAATTTGAAATATAATTTAACATAGAAATATAACTTTAACATATTCATTTTTGATAGCTAACTTTTTATAAATACATCGAAAAACTAAATGAAAGATACTGAAACTCAAAGATGGTAACACTTTAAGGTACATTTTACTTCACTGATGAAAGGAAATTCTGTAGAGCTTATCAATACAAGGGGACTGAAATTCACTGCTATGCCTTATAATTATTTGAGATAAAGTTGATCACCATTACTCTTTATACGCAGCACAAAAATCTAAATTCTTTCCTCATACAGATTCTATAACAACATCCAGATACAACTCTTTACTGGAAGATAACAGTAGACATTTTAACTCTTTTAATATTTTTCACTTTTAATTTAGTCTCTTACCCTAAATGCAGGATTTGCTCCATGTTCCAATAAGCATCTCACGGTACTTGCACACAAGTTATATGCAGCAATATGCAGAGCTGTTCCAAAATTAAAGTCACTGCAAGTGGCATCTACATCTGCAATGACACACCACACGTATATTAACTAAAAACTTAGATTTAGCTATTACAATATAAAAGGAGACAGGTTGAGTTTGCTTGTTTTGGTTGGGGGAAGAACATTAATAAGCCACTTAATAAGACTTAAACCAACCTGCTAGAAGCACTGTTTCACATATTTGTCACCTATGTGATCACATATGTAATCACCATTCACAAATATAATCTCCATGTTACAATCTGGTCAACCAATTATTTTCTTAGTACAATAAAATATCGTTACAACAAGAACTGATATTATCATAGACTTTCCAACTATCACAAACTAAACTATATTTAAAAGAAGTTAATGGTAATAATTCACATTTGTAAAAGTATCTGGACACAATCTCTCATTAACCTCTTGCATACGTGCCATGACAACTACAATGAGGTAGAAGGCTTTACGTCAGGAGCCAGTAAACAATGGCCCAGGGGCCAAGCACAACTCATCATCTGTTTTTATACATAAAGTTTTACTGGAACATGGCCACATACATTTTTACATATTCTCTATGGCTAAACACCTGCCATAACTGCAGAATCAAGTAGTTCCAGTGATCCAGATTCCTATCTGGCCTTTTACATGGAAAATAGTAGGTAAAATAATGCAGAATTTTCAAATCAGGAATAAGTTAAAGACTAATTAAACATGCAAATGTGTGCAAATCATATTAATTCAAAATACTTCATCAAACAAATGAATTTGGACTTCATAGTAGGAAAAAAGAATCTTGCAATTCTAAGGACATTTTAATAACCTTTCAATAAATCATCAAGATGTTATATTTAGACACAAGAAATCTTCCAGATTTGGAAATCCCATTTTGAATGTTTTTTGTAACAAGGGTTTTAAATACTTGGCTCCACTAATCCTTCCTTAACCTAAACCGTACCAGCCCACATGCCCTACCAACAACGGCAAACAACCAAGACATGCTCAGGACAGACCTTCCTGAGTTATTCAAGACACTGTACTACCAAAAGAGGCCCTTCTTCCCAACATCAATCAAAAATTAAAAGGTAAAAGTTAAAGATAAAATGGACAATTATACAAAGCAGGTTAGAAACAAACATTCTGGGAAATTTAACTGTTGAACCTAGAAAACAAGTCTTCTATAAACGGGGAGAACACTGTATCCCGCCCACCTTCAACTTTAAGTATTACTACTGCACATGCTCTCATTTTTTTTTCTCAAAAGAAAACCAACCCACTTGAGAGGACCAGAGAAAAGTCAAAATCCCAGGACTGTAATTTAGACACTCTGATGTTCAATTTTAGGGTATCACCATCAAGATAGGAGTGAGGGGGAAAAAAACCCTTGAAATTGTGTCCTTTAGTGGAATCACAGAATTTCAGAACCGAATGCCATCTAAAATACTCTTTATGATTTCAATGCTTAGCTCTGAAAGCTTTATTGCTCTATTTCGGGCTACTCGAGAGAAAAGAATTATATAGCACACAGATTCAATTACACTTTATAAAATCCATGTTAAACTGGGGAATTTGCAGATATAAAAACCCAGAGAACACTATTTTGTACTTTTAATTTGTATCTCTTTGTACCAAGCCTTTTGTGAAATGACAGTAATTAACCTTCAATAAAGAAATATTAAACTATTCCTGAAAAAACGTGGAATAGGAGGTCATATGGAACAAGATGGATTAGAAGTCAAAATCTCTTTGAATTTTAATTTTTATGCCACTAATAAAATGTTCAACTAATAACATCTAATGGTGATCTTATAGTACTTGCCTTTTGGTTTAGATGTCTTCAAAATCACTTTTATAAGCTCAGGGACATCAAAATAAGCAGCATAATGCAAAGCATTCATATTTGTCCAACGACTCCGTAAACTAACATCTGCTCCCAGATCAATAAGTTGAGTTGCAAATTTTACAGCTGTATCAACATCACCTAAAGAAAGTTTTCTAAATTATTCTTCTTCAGTACAAACTGCAGTTCCAATAGATGGCTATCTACTACCTCATTTTAAAAGCCAAAGTAAATAGCATACCAAATATATACATACACCTCAAAAATTTCACTTACAAGGAATTTATTCTAAGAAAATAATCATACTCAGAGATATGGATAAACACTTAGCCATAAAGATGTTCATCACAGCACTTTTTATCACGAATAAATTTCTGAAACTAAACTACTTTACAAATAAATAATAAATTTTATTCTAAAATAAAGTTCTAAAAGCACAATAATAAGAAACTGGTTAAATAAATCATAAGTCATCCACATAATGGAATATTTATACAAAGCCTTTAAAAACAATGTACTAGGGGTGCCTGGGTGGCACAGTTGGTTAGGTGTCTGACTCTTGATCTCCACTCAGGCCATGATCTCAGGGTCATAAGTTCAACCCCCACATTGGGCTCTGTGCTGGGTGTGAAGTCTACTTTAAAAAAAAAAAAAAAAAAGGCAATGCACTAGATTAGTCCTACTCAGTGTGCTCTGTGGACCACTAGCAGTCCCAAACTGTAATTTCTCTGTCCTTTTGATAACCCTTTTCTTTTTCCCTATACAATCATTTCTTCAGAATATATTAATCAAAATTTCATGCATTATGAAACACAAGTGGGCTTGTATTTTATATCTTTATTTCATTTTTCTACCATAATTTCATTTTTACTTTATTTTACAAAAAGAATCAGTCCATGATGGATTGTAGAAAAAAAAAGTCCTTAATCAACAGCTTAAGAAGTCTATATCAGACTACTGAAACAGGGACAAAGATTCACAATACATAGTTAAGTAACAGCGGCAGGTTTTATACCATGGTAAAAGCACAGAACACCAATCTGGGAAAAATGTGCATACATGTTATGTATATAGAAATACCTCTCGGACAGGCCTAAAGGCTGGGGTCTGTAGGGACTGGATACTTGGAAAACAACTTGGGTTGTCTAACCTTGCTGTAAACTCTCAGGAAGGTTCTAGGGGTGTTACCGGTTACTCTCACCTAGCGAGCATGCAGCAATGAAGCCTGCTCAAGAGAAGCTGGGATGTACCAGGAGACTATAAAGCCCCCCTGAGAAAAGGGAGGGAAGGGAACAAGGTTTTGGGGAAGACCCCACTGAATGCTTGCCTATTCAGGGGATATTGTTATCATCAGCTGGGTACCCTCCCAGGGACTGTGGATGGCATAAATACAGCTTATACAAACACAAATACAGATGTCTTAAGCCACTAGTAGTTTGCCACACACTTACCAATACCATGAGCTCCAGATTTGCAAGTATAATGTAAAAGTGTCATATCTGTCAACCCATCTCTGTCATTCACATTGCAACCTCTCTTGAGAATCTGAGGAAACCAAGGATGATATCATGATAACATGGCCACTGAAAGCGGATTTCAAACCCATGCTGAGAACCAGGTTAGACCATCTTATCGGAATTCGTTCTCAATAAAATGAGTATCGAGAACGGGCTTCTCTCAAGGATAAACTTTAAATCTACATCCAATAACAATGATGAAAACTGAACTTGTCAGCAGACTGAAGGAAATTCCTAAAGACGATTCCAGGGTAACCTGGCACTCCAGATACGTACTTTACTTAACCTCTCAAAGGATCAGCAAAATTTTCTTTGTAACAGGCTTAATGGCATTTGAAAATATATACATAACCTTTCTCTCCTTACAACATGACAATGTGCAGGTCAAGGAACCCAGTAACTCCTGCTTTCCTCCTTCAAAAAATCAAATGTTTTTAGAAACTATACTCAAGCCTAGATCTTTACCAAACCACCCAAAAGTATAGATAAAACATGTCGGTAATCAAATCTTCTCATAGACTGTATTTTTTAAAGTTAACAAAATTAATTTGTACAAAGAAAGGAAATATGGAAAATGCCTGCTGCCATCAAGAGTCTATAACGTCAGAGCTCCAGGTGTCAGCAAATGAGGAGCATGAGGGAACAACGGAAAGAATGTACAACTGCTCTGAGCAAAGCCTGGAGATACAAGAACAAACATCAGAATGTTTCAAAGGTTTCCCGTTCAGATGGCAGGGTTCAAAGGGGAGCCCCTATACAATTAACAATCCCAATGATGCCAAATGTAAAATGTAGGAATTCCTTACCTCATTTCCAATAATGTCAATGTTCTGCTGGACCTGAGGAACCCACTGTCTTAAAATGGCAAATAATTCTGATACAGAAGTTTTAGGATCAAAGAGAATTTCCTGGCATGATGTATCATTAGGATCAAAGAAAGAAAACTCTGTTTGAAATTAAAAAAAAAAAAAAAGGTATAAATTAAACTTATTAAAAGTTACAAATAAATATATTGACAATAATAAACAATAAGACCAGTGCTCAAATGATACAAATATTTTTAGATCCTAGCAAAAGTTTACCTTAAGCAATTTTCAAAACCAAAGTCAAGAAAGCCAAAAAAGTATGAAGCATTCCTGAATAGCTGTGAGAACGAGATTTCCGTGCATACCACATTTTTTTTACAGATGAAACAAAAATGTGAGTGCAACCCATCTCAAATGCTGAATTTTCCAAGAACTACTTCTAAGGCACAGAAACTCTGTCAAATTTTATCAATATTTTCAGCTCTTACAACATAAATATATCATGAACAGTAGATTCACATCAACCACTTATAAAAGGGGGAAAATACCAAAATATCAACTAGTCTATAATTTTAAATATTCTTTTTACTTCTCTGATTTGCCCAATTTTCCATAAAAAACAGGCACTGCATTACTTTTTATGCACTGGAAAAGCACAAGGAGAACTGCCATACCAACCAATTAGGCAACAGTCTCTGACAACGCAGAAATGAAACCTTAGGACAGAGTGACTGGCTTATTTTGGAATGTGTATTAGTAAAAACATGGAATATTAGCAAAATTGAACATGACCTAAATATCTCTTAAAACTTTTCTAAGATTCACAGACAACTTTGGTCATCCTATGGCTAGAGAATAAAAGAGAATGGAAGAAAATCAGATTCTACGATCTTGAAGAATCTTAAAAAAAAAAAAAAAATGGGCAGGGAATCTAAAAAACCAGAAACATTTAAAGAAGGAAAGCATTAGCGAACCAACATTTGCTGAGTGCTTACAATTTACCAAACACTACACAAGTCCTCACAAACACCCTACCTAGGAGGGATTATTATTCTCATTTTGCAGATAAAGAAACCGAAGCTCAGACTAAATCATACTCAAAGTCACACAGCTAGTAAGTGGCAAATATGGAATGGAAAACCAGTTCTATATCCAAAGTCTATCTTCCTTCCTCTACTATACTGTCTCCCGAAAAGAATTCACTATTGAAGTCAGCTTCTAACAGCATACATGAGTAGCAGGATTCGTATTTATGTTCTTTATGTTTTTAAATATTTTCCAAAATTACACTTATGTACACATAATTCATACTTTTAGAATCAGGATAACTAAAAGGTGAGTATGAAAGCACACAACCAAGGATGTGTATAAAAGGGGAGCCACAGTCCATTAGAAGAGAATCAGAAAGACTAAAACTAGAATAAGATACTATCCAAAATCTCAGACAACAGAATGGTCCTCTAGGTTCAGAAGGGAAGACACAGAAAAGAACTGGTATCCAACATGGAGAAGCACCTTGCATGGTTTCTTAAACATAGATTTTGGCATGTTTCTTATAAACAGCAGTTGACTAGATTGGGGAGGGGGGTATCTAATTGATTTATCTATTCAATAAATATTTATGGATGAACCCCTTTCCTAGGCATTGGGCATTTCTAGTAGAGAGGTTTCTAAATATATACCTAAAGAGACTCTTCTGCATGTGCCTGCAGGAGACAGATTCAAGAATTCTTACTGTAGCATTTATTATAATGGCAAAACATTTGGGCTGAAACATCTCTCCATAAAGGAATGGATTGGAGTGGCCTATTCTATCTTTCGCTTTTTTACAACTAAATAAATGAATTAAGATATCTAAGTCATTAACTGATAAGCATAGGTC
Source organism: Panthera tigris (assembly GCF_018350195.1). NCBI lineage: Eukaryota > Metazoa > Chordata > Mammalia > Carnivora > Felidae > Panthera > Panthera tigris. Next base: position 116,108,922 of record NC_056662.1, read on the forward strand.
TCAAAAAAAACATACTGATCAATAAGCTACATAATAATATGCAGTATCTATCATTTACATAAAATTACAAATACACAAAACAGTACTACACATTGTTTACAGATGTTCATATGTATAATAAGTATATAATAATATGGTTTGGAATCATCACCCTAAATTTAAGATAGTGGTTACCTCTGGAGAGCAAGGGGAATAGGACCAAAGGAAAACAAGGAGTTTAAACTTCAAGATTTTCTTGTAACTAAAAAACAAGAGCTAAAGGAAAAATGACAAAATATAATATCTATTCTTTCTGATGGTAGATATGTATGACTTACATGTTTGCTATTACTATATTTTGTGCATTTTTATATTCCCATTTTATATTCCTATTTTTAAAAAATGAAAAGCAACGGGAAAAGAATCCCACACATAATATCAATTAAGGTAACAAACATACCAATGAATGTGTGAAGCTTATTTATAGAAAATTGGAAGAGGAGAGGGATTTAAATGGAGTAAGACATATTACATTGCTGAACTAAAAAATAAAATATTTAGAATTGTCAATTTTACCAAAAACAATTATTTAAAATAATTTCAATTCTAATCATCTCACCAAGACTTATTGTAAGAGGAGATACAAAATGACTCTACTGTTCATCTGTTGGCAGAGCTTCTCAAACATCAGTATAGATAGGAATCACCTAGGGATCTTGTTACTATGTAGATTCTGATCCAGTAAATCTCAAGTGGGGCCTGGGATTGCCTAACAGGCTCCCAGTGATGCCAATGCTACAAGACTAAAGACCACACTTTGAGTAGCAAAAATCTAGAAAGTAAATGTAAGATAAATAAACAAGAACATCTGAACTAAAAAGAATAATGACCTGAGTAGCAAGAGGGAGCAGTAGCCCAATAAATAATAAAGCATATAACAATGCTTCAGTAATTATACACTGAGGTGATGGCAAACAGCAGGTATCATTTAAATAGTACTTAATAGGTGCCAGGGACTGTTCTATGCACTTTATAAATACTACCTAATTTAATCCTCATAATGACCATATGAGGTAGGCACTATTATTGTTCTCATTTTATCAAAGGGGAAATAGAACAAAGAAGGGGCAGTTAAAAATAAGTAATTTGCCTAAGAACACACAAGTGGTAAGTGATTGAGTCAGGATTAAAGCCAGACCGTTTTGTGATCTTAACCTCTATGCTATACTGCATAGTAACAAATGTAACTAAATCCAAAGTTTGAGCCCATACAGGGAAAAAGAAAAAAAAAAAAAAAAAAAGCTTTAATCAAAAGAAAGGTGGAGGGGTGTCCTGTTTACCCACTTCATGTCAACATGGAGTAATGGGGACCAGATTTACCCTTCCATCTGAAACAACAAAAAAACAGAGGAAATAGATAAAATGCAGTTTTCAAGGGCACTGGACATAAAGGCAATGAAAGACAGTGACTCCTAAGAGACAGATATAAATGAGTCTTACGATTGTCCCAGGTTTCTGCACTACAGTACAGAGAGAGGGAAACCAAGAGAAGCCCAGAAGACTCCCTATGTTGAGGAGACAGCACTGAGAACCCAAGGAAATCAAGGAAGCTAGAGCTCACAGGGAAGAGTATCAGAGGAGAGAGAACCCCAAAGACTTATGGAGGGTCCTCTTGAGTACTTAACATACATTTACAAGTAAAACCCAAAGTAAGAGAAAGAACCATCTAAAGGATTAAAAGGATCAGAGCCCAGTGCTTATAAAAGGCCTAAAATAGTGCCTATTTCTACCAAAAAGACTAGGGAAAAAATTCACAGGGCACTGGGTAGAGTACTGAATAGTGAGAAATAATTAGTCTGAGACTAGCACTGCTCCAGAAGTACCTAACAAGTAAAAAACCAGACCTGAAATGGCCAAACTATTTCCAAGTAACTTAACTGCATCCCAGAACAAACTTCAAGAATATTTACAGGAATAGAAAAAACACAGCACTGAACAGGTAAATTCACAATGACTGTCATTCAATCAAAGATTGCTGGGCATGCAAAGAAAGGAGAAAACAGGACCCATAATCAGGGATAACCAACTGAAAAAGACCTAGAGGGGGCGCCTGGGTGGCTCAGTCAGTTAAGTGTCTGACTTTGGTTCAGGTCATGATCTCACAGTTCATGAGTTCGAGTCCTGCATCAGGCTCTGTGCTGACAGCTCAGAGCCTGGAGTCTGCTTTGGATTCTGTGTCTCCCTCTCTCTCTGCCCTTCCCCTGCTTGCACTGTCTCTCTCTCTCTCTCTCTCAAAAATAAATAAACCTTAAAAAAAAATTTCAGGGGCACCTGGGTGGCTCAGTCAGTTAAGCATCCGACTTCAGCTCAGGTCATGATCTCACAGCTTGTGAGTTTGAGCCCCGTGTCTGGCACTGTGCTGACAGCTCAGAGCCTAGAGCCTGCTTCAGATTCTGTGTCTCCCTCTCTTTCTCTGCCCCTCACCGACTCATGCTCTGTCTCTCTGTCCTTCAAAATAAATAAACGTTAAAAAAAATTTTTTTAATAAAAAAAGTAAAAAATAAATAAATTTAAAAAAACAGACCTAGAGTTGGCACAAAAATTAAAATTAACAGTGGGGGAAAAAAAAATTAACAGTGGGGCACCTGGGTGGCTCAGTCAGTTAGGCATCCAACTTTAGCTCAGGTCACAATCTCATGGTTAGTAAGTTCGAGCTCCACATCAGGTCGATTGCTGTCAACACAGAGCCCACTTCAGATCCTCTGTCTTCCTCTCTCTCTGCCCCTCCCCCACTCTCACATGCTCTCTCTCTCTCTAAAATAAACATTAAAAAAAATTATAATTGGGGCGCCTGGGTGGCTCAGTCGGTTGAGCGTCCAACTTCGGCTCAGGTCATGATCTCGCGGTCCGTGAGTTCGAGCCCCACGTCGGGCTCTGTGCTGACGGCTCAGAGCCTGGAGCCTGTTTCAGATTCTGTGTCTCCCTCTCTCTGACCCTCCCCCATTCATGCTCTGTCTCTCTCTGTCTCAAAAATAAATAAACATTAAAAAAAAATTTTTTTAATTATAATTAACAGAAAAGAATATTAAACCAGTCATTATAACTGTATTCCAAATGTTCAAAAAGTTAAGTACAGACATGGATGATATGAAAAAGACATAAATCAAACTTTAGGGATGAAAGCAACATCTGAGATGAAAACTACACTGGGTAAGATCATCAGCTGATCAGACACTGCAGAAGAAAAGATTAATGAACTTGAAGACATAGCAACAGAAACTATCTAAAATGAAACAGAATTTTTAAAATATGAAAAAAACATCAGTGAGCTGTGGGACAACTTCAAGTAGTCTAATATTCATGTAACTGGAGTGTCTGAAAGGGTTCAGAGGCAGGAAAAATATTTGAAGAAATGATTACCTAAACTTGATGAAAAGTGAAACCAACGGGTCTAAGAAGCTCAACAGACCCCAAGCACAAGAACATTAAAAAAAAAAAAAATTACACCAAGACACATAATGGAAAAATTACTCAAAATCAATGATAAGAACATCTTAAAAGCAACCAGGGTGGGGGAAAAGACGCATTACATTCAGAGAAACAAAAATGAAAGCAGATTTCCTATCAGAAACAATGCAAGTAAAATGACAATGGACCAACATCTTTAAGCACCAAAAGAAAAAAAACTATCAACCTAGAACTGTATACTCAGCAAACATTTTTCAAAATAGATGGCAATATAAATATGTCCTTAGACATATAAAAGCTGCAAGCATTCCTCACCAGCAGACCTGTACTACATGAAATGTTAAAGGAAGCCCTTCAGGCAGAAGGAAAATGGTATTGACTGGAAATCTAGATCTGCACAATAAAGAACACTGGAAAAAATGGTAACTACATGGGCAAATAAGATTTGTTATTATTACTTAAGTCCATTTAAGAGGCAATTCACTGTTTAAACAAAAGTAATAACAGTGCATTGTGCAGTTTATGACACACGTGATATGTGCTCTGTGTAAACTGGCTCTGAAGGTATTCAAAGCAAAAGATTCAAAAGTCTTTATATTGTCTCACAGAGTAACCACCTTGAGAATCAACACTGAACTATACATCTAAGCTCTGGTTTGTGCAGGTTGGTCTTTCTTTGTTTCTTGTTTTAATCTCATTCTCAGCCTCACATTCAATGGCTCGCTTTCATTACACTTAGCATAAAATACAAATTCCTTGCCAAGGCCTAAACAATCCTGCAAGATTTGCCTTCCTCTCCAACTTCCTCTCCTGTCATTTTGCCCCTCAATCACTTTGCTTCCTAGCCACGATAGCCTTCCATTAATTCTTAGGATATACCAAAGGCTTTTCCCCCAACTCTGTGCCTTTAACTTCCTATTCTTTGGCCTGTAACACTTCTCTCCAAGATCTTCTTGTGACCAGCTTCCTCTGACTCCAGATGACTACCCCATCTATAATAGATGCTCCACTAATCCTCTATCACAGCACCCTGGTTTTTTCCTCCACAAAATTGACTGGGATATTTATATTTTGTTTATTAATTTGTTTACTATCTTTTCCCACTAGAATGTCTGTCTTGGTCACTGTGCTATCCTCAGCATCTAGGACAGTACCTAGCGCATAACAGGCCCTCAATAAATACTTAATGAATACAATTCAGGGTGCCACTTTTAAAGGGGACACTGATAACAATGTACTAAGAAGGGAACAATTAGAATGAAAAGGGTCCAGAAATCCTGCCACTGAGGGAATGATGAAGGAACCAGAAACGTGTAGCCTACGGAAGTACAAGCTAGGTAAAAACATTCAAATTATCTCTAAATATCTGAAGGCTATCATATAAAGAAGTGTGTTCCACATAGCAAAAACCAGTGTCAGTTGGCCAAAGTTTCCAGGAGACATATTTTGAGTGTAAATACAAAAACAATTTTATCACACCTAAAACTTTTTAACCATGAAATGGACTATTTCATTAGTTTCCCACTCTTGAAGATATCCAAGTGACTGAGTGGTTATTTATTAGAGATCTTGAAAACAGAATTTCTATCCTAAGAAGTGAGTAGGGAAAAGCTGACCTACAGGTCCATTCAGATTCTAAGAATGTATAATTCTAAGCATATAAGCAATATTTAATTTCAGTTATACATAAGGGTCAATATCCATTATCACCTTACATTCAGTGTATTTATTCAACAAACACTGACTGAGCAACAAATGGCTATATTAGCCCTAAGACAAACCAAAACAAAGCTTGACTGCTACCCCATCCCAAAGAGCTATGGTCTGGGTAAAGAGATCACACAATTATGACTTGGGATAGAACGAAGTAAGCGCCATAAGCAAGGTACAAAAGTGCTTTAGTTAAGGTTTTTCCTGCATAACTGATTTTGTTATACCTGAAGATAAGCCCAGTCCATGTTTTGTAAAAGCTGCACATACCTCCCAGGATATAGGCTCAGGTTTTATGCAATATTTTTGGTGATTACAAGGCAAAATCTGAACTTGGAGATGAGCAGTTATTAAAATCGATATTACTAAGATAAATTCCCAATCTAATAATTTTATACCTACTAATACTTAAAAATTGCATTTCTAAATAAAAAAAATAAAAAATAAAACCTGCATGATCTTTACCTCCAAAGACGATTTGAAATGATGACCCAATACTTCACTTGAAAAATCCTAACTAAATTAGAAATGTAACAAATCTATCAAATTTATCTCCTTGTTTTCTTTTATTCCTTTATCAGTATCTGATAAAATACAGGTCTAGGGAAATAAGCCTAAATAAGTAAAAACTAGAATAGTTATAAATTTACATTTTACAAAGGATATTTAAGTGAGCTGATTTACATATGAGCCAACCCGTTCCACATTCCAGGGAAAGGTCTCACTCTCCCTGCCTAGGCATATGGCTTTTTTTTTTTTTTTTTTTTTTTTTAAGTTTTACTGTCTTTGTGTATACCTTATAATTACAATGGAAGACACCTGGGGACAGTCCAAACTCGGCTTGCTTATGTACTGAAACACATAACTTATTACACTGTCACCCAAATTTGGATCATTTCAGCAGTGATTATTTGGTAAATTAGATCCTAGCATTTCAGAGACAACAGGGCCCTTAGAGATGGCTAGCTCACAGTATTTTGTTTTGTCTTAATACATGGCTTTTTAAGCAAGTCAGTATATTTAACCAAAATAAATACATCAATAGCAAAAGAATGCTAGATGTCTAAGCACCACTGCATTCTAAAAATAAGATCCTCTAAATCCATCATGGTGCTTAAAATGAATATTTTTACATAATAAAAATGCAGACAGCAGAAATAAAGCATTTAGCTTAAGAGGCAGAAAAAGGCAATTGTATTTTTGAAAAAGGAAAACTAGCAATCTTATGAAAACCACAGCAAATGGCTTTAGGAAGAATTATGAATGCAAAAAGGGCATAAGATAGAAGTCAAGTCTCCAGTCTACGGAAAATACATATGGCTACTTAACATACCACAGTCCGAAGGCATTGGTGCTGCAGAAATGGAAAAGACAACTGGTGTATCAGAACCTGGAAATAAAAATGGGTATCTTCCAATCAAAGAATTTCCTTCTACTGGAAAATCTGGAAGGTCCTCTATGGTCATCTTCTAGAAAGCCACCTTTAATGAGAGAAAAAAGCATATCTATTGTATTTGTATGCAACTTAGAATGATTGCCTTGAATCACAAAAAGACTACTTTCTTTTAATATATAACCTACTGACCTTTTTTTAAAGATTTTAGTAATCTCTACACCCTACATGGGACTTGAACTTACAACCCGGAGATCAAGAGTTGCATTCTCCTCCGACTGAGCCAGCCAGGAACCCCAATCTACTGACATTTTTTAACTTCAACCTTCAAGAATCTTTTTGAGAGAGAAAGGGGGAAAAACTTCCTTTTAGCAAACTGCTATTAAAGAATATATGTTGTTTCACACTGTCTCTTACAGACATGCAATCTTTTTAGACAAAGCTCAGGAGAAATAAAAAGCTAAGTACTGGGGCGCCTGGGTGGCTCAGTTGGTTACGTGTCCAACTTCGGCTCAGGTCATGATCTTGCGGTCTGTGAGTTCGAGCCCTGCGTCGGGCTCTGTGCTGATAGGTCAGAGCCTGGAGACTGTTTCGGATTCTGTGTCTCCCTCTCTCTGACCCTCCCCCGTTCATGCTCTGTCTCTCTCTCAAAAATCAATAAATGTTTAAAAAAAAAAAAAGCTAAGTATTTCCCCAAAACACATGAAAACCTTTTTTATAAATATTGTTTTTGCTTTTTAATTTTTTTTATTTTAGAGAGAATGAGTGTGCGCATGAGCAAGTGGGGGAGGGGCAGAGGGAGGGAGAGAGAGAGGGAGAGAGAGAGAATCCCAAGCAGGCTCCATACTTGGCACAGAGCCCAATGAAGAGCTCAATCCCATGACCCTGGGATTACGACCTGAGTCGAAATCAGGAGTCATAACCTTGGGGCACCTGGGTGGCTCAGTCGGTTAAGTGTCCAGCTTCAGCTCAGGTCATGATCCTGTGGTCCATGGGTGGGTTCGAGTTCCACATCAGGCTCTGTGTTGACCACCTCAGAGCTGGAGCCTGCTTTGGATTCTGGTCTCCCTCTCTCTCTGCCCCTCTCCTGCTCGTGCTCTCTCTCTCTCTCTCAAAAATAAATAAACATTAAAAAAAAATTTTTAAGTCAAACACTCAACTGACTGAGCCACCCAGGCATCCCTAGGTGAAAAGGTTTTTAAATGCTGAGTTAATCCAAGTGGGTGATATTCTCTTTACTTAGAGTAATAAAGGGATATAATATCCCTTGTAGATGTACCTCTATCATAGGATCTGACACAGGTTACATTACCTGTCTTCTAACAGTTCATGCCATGTGCTCATCACATGAAAATAATCTAGAGTGTTCTCGTTCTTTTCTGACATCCTAGAAAGTTTCACTGGAAATCAATCACATCACTTGTACAAATATGGGTCTAAGAGCTCCCGGTATTGTTTACTTCTCCCCAACATACAACATCCATTTAGTCCATCCGTGCAGAAAATGGAAGGCCATGCCTTTTAAACCACATCACTGATATTGCCTCTTTTTCCCAGAAAACATGTGAGCGCTTAGGATGTTTGCCCTGCAGTGGACTGCTGCACCCTAGCTCAGATAGAAATGGCATAGCAGAGCAAATGTTGGTACAACTGAACTATATATAAAGGTAAAAAGCATCCAGTTTCTTTTGCATCAAGTCTGTAAAGTCTGAAATATTATAAATCTCTTTATCAGTGTTAAATATAAGCAAAGACCATATTACAAAACTAAATAAAAATGATTCTAGGCCATTTCAGTAGAAAGAATAAAGATAATTAACTGGCAAAGCTGCCAGTTACCCTAGCAGATAACACCATGCTAGAAATTACTCCAGTGTGTGTTCTATACTTAACCAATCCTATATCTAACTTAGCCATCTTTACTCCACCATCACCACCCTGATCCAAAGAAACAGTCACCTCTCTGAGCTAACTGGTTCCTTTCCAATGATCCATGTTTTCTGAAGACTGTCAGGAACTAGTAACGAGTAAGGTGACTTTTTTTTTTTTTTGTCATAAGGTACATGCTTATGTGGACATGGATATTCTTTATTAAATAACCTAATACACTGTTACTATGTTAAAGGTATTCAAGTTTTCTTAGAAGCTAAAGTTAGTTGCCACCCAATACATTGAATGATTATGATAGTAACCCTACCACAATAATGGGGAAATAACAAGGAATTGGTGCCACACAGCAAGGTGATCTTCCTCAAACACTTCAATTCCAAAAAGTAACACACATCCCCAAAGACAGTCCTCCTTCAATGCCATAGCTTCTCAGTGATGAAAGTAACAGGATTTCTACTTGTTGGCTGCTACTTTTGGCAGTAAATCTGAGCAAAATATTCTATGCAGAGCATGAAGCTTCCTTTGAAATCAAGGGACATAAACAAGGCTTAATAACTATTAAGGAACCACCACATACAAGGCACCGCACTATTCTGGATGTTTTGGAAAATACGAAAGTGAGTAAGATAGTCCAGGCTTATTAGCTAGCTTACCATCTACTAGGGTGAATAAAATAGCACTAGTAACTATAGATGATGAAAGAGAATGGGGTATGTTCTGTGACATAAGTACAAGGAACATCTACATTGGGCACTCCTGACAATCAGAAACAGTGCATGAAGAAAGCATCCCCAAGATGGGTCTTGAAAGATCAGTCAGCGGAAATTTAAAAGAAGAGCATGTTAAAGGAAGTAGGCTGGAACTCGGGCACATCTAGGTACATTGTTTGAGGTAAGGCTGTAATGTTTTTTTAGGACTCTACTTGGGAGTATTGCATACACCTGATCAAAGACCAAACCACTTAATTCCATAAGCACTGGGAAACTCCTGATTTCTTAAAAGGAGAGAGTTCTGATTCAAACCATGTTTTAGGAAGATTCATCTGACTACAACCACACTTTAGAACTCACTCATGTTTTTATACTCCTAATTCTTCAGCCAAGTGATTGAGTGGCTATCCTTCTGAGTTGGTTAAGAGGAACCCACCTTTAAAAACCTCTCTTTTAGAAATACAAATCAAAACCACACTGAGAGATCACCTCACGCCAGTCAGAGTGGCTACAATGAACAAATCAGGAGACTATAGATGCTGGCGAGGATGTGGAGAAACGGGAACCCTCTTGCACTGCTGGTGGGAATGCAAACTGGTGCAGCTGCTCTGGAAAACAGTGTGGAGGTTCCTCAAAAAATTAAAAATAGACCTACCCTATGACCCAGCAGTAGCACTGCTAGGAATTTACCCAAGGGATACAGGAGTACTGATGCACAGGGGCACTTGTACCCCAATGTTTATAGCAGCACTCTCAACAATAGCCAAATTATGGAAAGAACCTAAATGTCCATCAACTGATGAATGGATAAAGAAATTGTGGTTTATATATACAATGGAATACCACTTGGCAATGAGAAAGAATGGAATATGGCCTTTTGTAGCAACATGGATGAACTGGAGAGTGTTATGCTAAGTGAAATAAGTCATACAGAGAAAGACAGATACCATATGTTTGCACTCTTATGTGGATCCCAAGAAACTTACAGAAGACCATGGGGGAGGGGAACGGGGAAAAAAGTCAGAGGGAGGGAGCCAAATCATAAGAGACTCTTAAAAACTGAGAATAAACTGAGGGTTGATGGGGAGGGGAGGGAGGGGAGGGAGGGGAGGGAGGGGAGGGAGGGGAGGGTGGGTGATGGGCACTGAGGAGGGCACCTGCTGGGATGAGCACCGGGTGTTGTATGGAAACCAATTTGACAATAAATTTCATATTAAAATAAAATAAAATAAAAATAAAAAATAAAAATAAAAACCTCCCTTTTATAGGGTAGAGCTTCCCATCCAAAAAAATTTTTTTGAAAGTGATCCTCAGAGCACCTTTCATTTCCTTGTAGACTGCTGAGATCCTCACAGAACTCTATCTTGCGCAACTATCACAGGAGCTAGATTAGTGTCTTACACATATTTCATTTAGATGCAGTGTGGAAAGATGATTCACTCAACAAGGTGGAATAAACACTGTCATTTCATATACTAGATACTTCAAGCCCAGAGAAGCTACAATATTACCTAACCAATGTACTGAACATTCTTTGTATTTTGTGTCTTCATTGCATTTTTCCTTAGTCCCATTTCCTTTCCTTCACGAAAAACTCAACAGTCTATCTCTAGTCCCACTTAAGAAAACTGCACACCTCTAAAAACATGGCAAAGTTTTAGAATCCTTCTGAAAAGCAATCTTTGGGTCTGAAGATCTAAGACACCTGGGATCTCGCTCAAACTTGGTCAAACTAGAATCAAATTCCCCAAACTCTGATTTATATAGGAATCCCATCCTACACCATCACCCCAAAAACAGCTCTGAGAAAATGCAACTGGTAACATGGCTCAAATATCTTGTGATTTTTCAAGGATTCCTGGTCTATTCCCTAACACAGAATGGTGGTGAGAAGAGATGGCCACTAACTTTTTCAAAGCGGTTCAAGGCTAGTAGACCTCACTAAGGAACCTCATTATGGTCAAGAGACTCCCTCAGCTTTATCTGGAATATGGTTCAAGGGCAACATCTTTGAGCTACTCAACTAACAGGAGATCTAAGCTGTGTCCACATGAGTTAGAATCACGAGGCCCTTTCATTCATTTAAATACTGTATTTTGCCAGGAGCCTTTATTTCCATTAGATTCCCAAAAAATTACCATAACCAAAATAAGCATTTAAATCATATCTCCAAGGCTCCTTTAAAAATTAAAAATAGGGGTGCCTGGGTGGCTAAGCATCCGGCTTAAGCTCAGGTCATAATCTCATGGTTCATGAGTTTAAGCCCCGCATTGGGCTCTGTGCTGACAGCTCAGAGCTTGGAGCCTGCTTCGGATTCTGTCTCCTTCTCTCTCTGCTCTCCCCTGCTTGCACTCTGTCTCTGTCTCTCTCTCAAAAATAAACATTTTAAAAAATTTTTTAATTAAAAAAAAAAGTAAAAAATAGAGGGGTGCCTGGGTGGCTCAGTCAGTTGAGGGTCTGACTTCGGCTCAGGTCACGATGTCACAGTTCTTGAGTTTGAACCCCACATCAGCTTTGCTGCTGTCAGCACAGAGCCTGCTTCAGATCCTTTCCCCCCCTCTCTCTGCCCTTCCCCTACTTGAGCGCTCTCTCTCAAAAATAAACATTTTAAAAATTAATTAATTAAAAATTAAAAATAGAATTACTAAGTGATCCAGTGAGTCCATTACTAGGTTTTTACTCAAAGAAAACAAAAACACTAATTCAAAAGATGTATGCACCCTACATTTACTGCAGCACTGTATACAATAGTGAAGGTATGGAAACAACCCAAGCATCCATTCATCGATGAATGAATAAAGAAGACTGGGGGTGGAATATTACTCACCCACAAAAAAGAATGAGAACTTGTCATTTGCAACAATATGGATGGGCCTAGAGGTTATAATGCTAAGTGAAATACGTCAGACAGAGAAAGACAAATACCATATGATTTCACTCATGTGGAATTTACAAAACAAAACAAAGGAACAAAGAAAAAACAGACTCTTAAATACAGAGAACAAACCAGTGGCTGCTAGAAGGGAGGTGGGTAGGTGGTGAGTGAAAATGATAAAGAATATTAAGAGTATTCTTATCATGATGAGCACTGAGTAATATATAGATTGATGAGTCATTATATTGTACACCTGAAACTAATATAACACTGTATGTTAATTATGCTTCAATAAAAGATAATAACCAAAAAAATTTAATGTAGTATCTCCAGCTATCCATTTATTTGTTACATATATAAATCTATTCAATCACTAAACAGGTATTTACAATAGTCGATACTTAGTTGCCTCTCAGCCCTAGAAAGAATATAAAAGACACCTGCCCTCCAGAAGTTCATTAGTCACTCAACAAGCATTTACTGAGTGTTTCTAAGTCCTAGGCTGGGCATACAAAGAGAAAGAAAATAGGTATGCCCTCGTCCCCACATAGGTTAGAGTCTAGTATATTTCTATAAGAAAGCTGAAATTACTGTACAGTTGTAATAAATGCTGTGTTCAAGAGGGTCAGTGGAAGCTTCCTGAAGGACTAAAAATTTAAAGTTGCAGTGTCCAACCAGGTAGCTACTAGCCACACGTGGCTATTTACATTAAACTAAAATTTCAGTTCCTCCATTGCTCTAGCCCCACAGACGTACTCAAAAGCCACATGTGGGTAGCAGACACCATGCTTAAACAGTGCAGAAACACTTCCCTCATTGCAGAAAGTTCTGTAGAACACCACTGAAGAAAAACAGTGCTGCTCAAATTCGATGCGAAAATAGTAAGAATCAACAATAAACAAAGGCTAACAAAACTAAGCAAGCCAATAGCAGCACGGTTAATTATACATAAGGAACCAGGGAACAGTAAGCCTAAAAGTAACCAGATATTTGTAGGTTTAAACAGGGAGAAAGAGTTGATTAACAAAAAGGCCACTAGTACATGTTTCAAAACTGGAGTTGTTAAGAACAATAAAAAGACACCATATAAATATCACTTTTTTTAAAAGACCCTGCTAGTGAAAACTGTATCTGGTGAATCTGAAATGTCTGAAGTACTACAAATAATATACCATTTGTTAAATCTTCTATCAAACAAGTAAAAATACTCATATTTCAAGATCTAATCTTACAGCCCAGGTGGTCCATTACCAAATGAAAGCATTTTTTTAAAAATGCATATTGTTAGCAAAATAAGATAGAACCAGGATGCTTTTGCATAATAAAGATGTAGAAGGCTAGATTTCTGCCATTTTCAATTCTCTGCTTTCGGTCCATAGTCGCTCCGTGTCCCACATCGCCTGATCTTCTGCCATTTAGACGACTTACTTCAAATTGTGCAGAAGGTTCATAAATGACAAACGTCAGTCTGAAAATGAAGTATTTGCAGGATGTTTCTAAGGAGGAGGGTGTTTCTATATTGAAATATTTCACAGGCACCGATTTATACTATGAAATTGCTACAATGTGAACCACAGTCTAGCTGGGAACATAGAGCAAGTTACTATCCCTTGAGAATATCATCCTCTGATATATATCAAAACACTGTCTCAGAGTTTAAATCCAAACTGCCTCTTTAGTCTCGGGATGAATGAACAACCTGACATCTAAAAGAAAGCTGACATTATAAACCCATCAATCTAATCTACAAGGATGAGGTCTAAACCACCTCTCTGTTTAGGGCAGGGCTCAGAGCAAGTGCCCCCAACCCCCCACCCCAACTTCCCTTCCCAATTCCTATTATTTCGAATTAAGGAATCTCAGGATAGCCAAAGACTGGAAGCAAAGCCATTTGGTTTAGCTTTGCATTCCCACCGGCAAAAGGTTTCTTAACAATTTATTTAGCAAGGGGAGGCACGGGAGATGTGAAGAAGCCCGCTGCAGAAAAAATACCAAAGGCGGCGCACCGCACGTAGCACATCTGCGTGCGGGTGACACTCCCAGGGCGCCCGGGCGGCCGCGGCTGCGGAGGCGGACAGGGGGCCCGCAACCCAGGCACCGCGCCGCTCCTCATCCCAAAGTTACACAGCCTGCGAGGAGCGGAGAGGAGAAACCCACCTCTCCGAAGGTGGGCCGCGCCGCCCCCGCCCCCGGCGACAGCCCCCAGGAGGCCTGCGGGAGCCCGCGACCCCGGCGCCACCGGACGCGGCGCTCCCAGAGCCTCCGCGCGGCCCTCCCCGAGCCGTCAACAGCCCCTCGGGCACCCGCGCCCCCGCCCAGCCGGCCCGCAGCCCCCGCGCGCTCCCGCCCCACCTGCTCCTCCGGTCCTCTCGGGACGGCCGGCTGCGAACGCGGAGACGCGGAGGCAAGGCCGAGAGGCGCGCTCCTCCGCCCGGCGCCCGTCTCCAGTGGCCGGCCGCGGAGCCTCCCGCTGCGCCGCTCCCAGACCTGGTCCGGCCCCTCCCGCCTGCCGCCTCCGCGCGCGCCGAGCCGGGCCCCACGCGGGGTCGGCGCGCGCGCAGTGCAGGCTCCCGGGCCGCGCGCAGGCCTCGGCCCCAGCCCCGCGCACGCGCCGGGGCTGGGGGGTGGGGTGGAGGCGAGCAGCGCGCGCCTCTTGCCTGCGCCCCCGCGGGCCCCCAGCCCACGGAAGGTGGAGCCTCCAGGTTGGGACCGCCTGGGAGCTTCCTGGGTTAGGCTTGCGTGGAGGTGGCAGCGCCGTGGTATTTCCATCGCAGTCGCAGGAAGGTTCTCAGGGGAACCCCGCAGGGCCCAGGGCAGTGAGTAGGGGCGGTAGCCCTTGGCGCGCTGTACTCCTCCATTAAAGCCCTTAGCTACCTTCTCCCACCCCCGCCCCGGGGCTAGGAGCGCCCCCACCGAGTTCACAGGGGCAGGCATGGCGTCTTATCTGTTTGGGGCTCCCCTGTGTCTAACCCTGTGCATGGCCCAGAATAGGTCCACCAGTCAATTACCTGTTTGCAGGTTTTGCTGTAAAAAGCCTAGCCGATACTATACCCAGGCCGAATACACCCAAAGGTGTCTGTGGAGGCAGAAGGGGAGACGTGAGTAGTCGTCCCAGAACTTTATTTCTCCTGCTGCTTTGCTCATTTCTCACCTTCTTCTCCCTCGGTCCCATCTCATTCCCCAAGAGCCAGAGGTGGTGAAACTGTAACAACTAACAGACGTTAAGTGCTGACATCCTGGTTCTCCATCACCCAGTAGAAGGAAAGGTGTTGCTTGGCACTTAATGAGTCTCCTTAATGAAGGAACTTAATGAGTCCATTGTTTCCCCATGACTGAGGTTTATAACACTGAATCACTGATGTTACAACATAACAACTCTCTCTCTGAGGCCTTTTCATTCTGGCTGTGATATACAGATTACTACACTGTACCTCCGTGTTCGCCAAGCACAGTGCCTGGCAAGAGCAGATATTGAATGACTGAATGTCTATCTGGGTCTCTTGCAAGAGCAGAGGTAAGTGCTGGGGACACACCAGAGCATCTTCTCCTGTTGGAATCACGGATTCTGGAGATTAGAAAAAGCCCCCTTCCCTTGCCTGGGCCTCCCTTGCAACATCCTTACACCAAATGGCCATAGTTGAATACCTCCAGTAACCAGGAACTCTTTCTTTAAAAGCAGTCATTTTATCATAGACCAGCCTTGTTGACAAGCTCTTCCTACCTTGAGCTAAATCACCTCCCTGCATCTCCTCCTTATTGGGTTTCTACTCTGGGGACTTCTAGATCATGTCTGCCTCCGATTCAAGATATCTAGGACAAGCATTCTCTGTCGCTTAGGCTACTCCTTGTACGACAGGGTCAAGATCCCACTCACCAGCATGTTAAAGGAGTCTTTATGACATACCCCAGCTTCTTTAGAGCTCACAAATGAACGTGGTGTCCTGTTGAGTGCAGAGAAAATAGAAACTCTCACCTCTTTCTAGGTCCCATGCTTCTATTAGCATAGCTCAAGATATCAAAATAGTTTTGTAGCAGTCAATATTACATTGTTGAATTGGGTGGAGCACACTGTCAGCTAAAACCCATAGAACTTATGCAATATTTAAATGCCATGACCATCCCACAGTCCCTGGTCAGCTGCCAGTTTCTCTTTCTCTGCAGGTTCAGCACCTTCATGGACTCTCGGGGATGATCATGTGACACAGTTGCCTCCTCCCTTTGGGAGTTGCACCTCCTTCTCCCTGCTGCCATAATACCCTCTTCTTGTCTGATCCTGCCCACCTCTTTCACTGGTTAGAAGAAGGAAGGCAACTTTGGTTGGCTTTAAGCAACTATAAATTAGTCCTGTTGTCAGTGAGCCACAAAAACTCATAAAGATCTGTGTGTAACAGAAGGTGCTATTGGTGTACCTGTGGAAACATAGGTATACAGTTCACTTTTATTGCTGATTTAAATTATACCTCTGAGATACCACTATTAGTAGGTGACAGGGTGTGGCTAGTTGAGTTGTTTTTAACTATAATAAAAGTCTCTGTTAGAACCAGCCAGGCTGCTAGCCTTTTCTGCTACACCCAAACACAAAATAGTACACAGGCAATTTCCCAGGATACCAAGCAATTAGGGAGAGAGTCTCCTACTCACCTGGTTGCCTTTGTCCAAAATACTGAATTTATTCCATAAGCCATCATCAAGAATATAAGCACTCATCAGAATCATGCTCCCTAGAAAACCCCATGGGTCATACAAGTATGACCACGTATTGCCCAGTTAACAAGAGTTGGACCAGGACTTGGAACTTAAACCATCTGCTGGGGTGGGAAGGCACATGGGCATGTGGTACAACTGTACCTACTAAGATGCAATTGTATCTGAAGGCACAGTGAGGTTCCTGGACAATGAAACATAAACCACAGTCACAGGAAGTTATCAGCACTGGTGATCAGTATGGAGAAGGGGCATTACTGACTGACCACTGTGTGGCCCTTTACCTATGGGATTTTACTTGCCTTCACTTCACAAATGAAGAAAGAGACTCCATCAGGTTGTGGAACTTGCTTGATGTACCCTGGGGCAGGAAAAGATTCAAACTAAGTCTGTCTGATCTGAAGTCTTGTGTTGATCCACTATTTTGTATTACCTATTCAGGGTGTCCTTTGGGGCATTCAAGACACAGAAATGTTGTGTCAAATAGCAGGGACCATTCAGAAATTCAAGCAGACAACCAGAAGTCAGCACCAAAAGGTCTCTCAGCAGCTAACAGGACCCAAACCATGGTAAAAGGGTTGGGGACATAGGCAAAAGAAGACTGAGCCACTGCTCTTATGTGGACTGAGGTATTGGGCAGGATATCATATCATTCACTGAGAAGAAGACAAGGCTCAGTTTTCAGAATCTGGATGTAGGGGCCATCAGGACTATAAGAAAGACCCCGCTGTCAGAATTGGGGTGCCAAATTGAAGCCCAACTAGCAGAAGTCGTGAAATGCAAAATATCAGAGCACTGGGTAGAGCCCCTAAAATCTATATCTGCAGATGATAGGATCGTCATCAGAGAAAAGCTAACAGAATCAACTATTAGAAGTAATAAGTGAGTTCAATAAGGTTGTCAAGTAGAAGATAAATTGCTAAAAATAGTTTCCTCTATATCAGCAGTAAGCAACCAGGAAATATAACAGACAATAAGATTTACAATAGCAATAAAACTCTTAAGCATAATATCCAGGAATTAACCTAACAACTTGTAAGAACTTTATGGAAAAAGTTTTAAAATTCTATTTAAGGACATAAAAGAAGATTGAGGGGTGCCTGGGTGGCTCAGTCAGTTGAGCGTCCAACTTCAGCTCAGGTCATGATCTTACACTCTGTGAGTTAGAGCCCTGCATCGGGTTCTGTGCTGACCGCTCAAGAGCCTGGAGCCCGCTTCAGATTCTGTGTCTCCCCCTCTCTCTGCCCCTCCCCTGCTCATGCTCTCTGTCTCTGTCTCAAAAATAAATAAAAACATTAAAAAAATTTTTTAAAGAAGATTGAATAATGAAGACATGCCATGGATAGGATGCCTTGACATTGTAAAAATCCATCTAATTTCTAAATGCAATGTTATACCAACTCAAAGTTTAAGGAACTTCAATAAACATATGAGGAAAAATAAAAATTTTCATAGTTAAGTCAGTTTGGAAAAGCAACAGCAAAGAGAGGAAGCTTGCCCTGCCAGATATTATTATTACCACATAGTGATAAAAAAAATAGTGTGGTCCTAGAACAGAAATGGAACAGTAAAACAGAATAGGGAGCTCAGAAGCAGACCGTGAGACCTCAACATATATAAAGGTGGTATCACAAATCAATGAGAAAAATATATGTCATTTAGATGATATTGTTGGGGAAACTGGCTTAGTTTATGAAGAAATAAAGCTGGATGCTCCATGTCTACCATATACAAAGATGAACCCCATGGGGCACCTGGGTGGTTCAGTCGATTAAGCATCCGACTTTGGCTCAGATCATGATCTCATGGTTTGTGAGTTCGAGCCCCGCATCAGGCTCTGTGCTGCCAGCTCAGATCCTGGAGCCTGGTTTGCATTCTGTGTCTCCCTCTCTCTCTGCCCCTCCCCAACTTGTGCTGTCTCTCACATAATAAATAAACTTAAAAATAAAAAAAAAAAGACAAAAAACAAAAACAAAGGAGAACTCTAGACGAATTAAAGACCTACATTCGAAAGGTAGAAGGAAAATGTAGGAGAATGTCTTTATGAACATGGGGGTAGGGACTTACTTCATAAAACAAGACTACAAAAGTACAAACCTTAAAACAAAAGGCTGGGAGATTTGCCATACATCACAATGAAGGCTTTTCTCCAATGAAGACTACTATAGAAAAAGTTAACAGCAGCTGACAAACTGGGAGAAGATATATGATGTGTTCAAAAGCATTTAGGGATTAATATCTAAAATATGTAAGGAACGCTTGCAAGTCAACAAAAAGAAGTCAGAAAATCCAATATAAAAATGAGAAAAGGATAGAAATAGGCCGAAGGAAAAGCCAGAATGGCATGCAAGCATAGAAGAGATGCTCAAACCCTCTAGAGAGGAGAGAATAGAAACACAACAAAAAGTATGGTGCTACCTATAGCCACTGGGATGCTGGTATATTTAAAAACCAGCTCTGGGGGATTAGGGCAGGGGCAGTCCTAATTTTAGCGTTTGCTAATTTCCATGTGCAAATACTCTCACCCCTGCCAATTTCAAACTACCAGCAGGAGGTCACTGAACAAGAATTTCGGAAGAAGTGTGTTCAGTCTGCTCTCATGAGCCAGCACCAACACACCAGTGCCTCACCCATCAGCTTAGCAAAAATTAGAAAAATCCCAAATATTGGCAAAGATATGGGGAAATGGGAATCCTCATGCACTGCTGATGGGAATTTAAACTGGTAAATACATTCCATTGAGCAAGCTGGCAGTGTCTAGTGAAAAAAATTATCAGCGTGCTTTATGACTCAGCAATCACCCTCCTAGATATGCCTCAGAGAAAGTGTTTGTAACCTTCACGTGGCTTCCAGGAAGCCATTCTCTCATTTACTAGATGATCTCATCCCATCCAAGGCTTTAAATGCTATCTCTATTTTCAGGATTCCAAAATTTCTATCTCTAGCCCTGAACTTCAGACATATATCCACTGCCTACTCAACATCTAATCTATAGTGTATAATAAGCATCTCAAATGTAATATGTTCAGAATAGAACCCTACCCCACACCCTTCCCATGTCAGTAAATGACAGCTTGATTCTTCTGTTTGTTCACTGGAGTCATCTTTTCCTTCATAGTTCTGGATTTTCCAAACCAAAGCCCCATTCCCCATTTTTAAGAAAAGTTCATAACATCATTTATTGATGGAGAAATTCATCAATACCACTGAAATCCTTTCAAATCGATAGTCACCAGAGACCCCAGGAACTTCCTACTGCTGTCACGTGGGCTTGCTTTCTTCTGAAGAATCTCCTTTTCTCTCTCAAAGCTTCAAGTGGGGACCTGCCTGCTAAAGCAGACTACAAACTGAAGACCTCACAAGCCTTATTATCTGAATCCTTGGTTCTCATTCCTGGTTGCACACTTGAATCTCCTGAATACCTTTCACAAAATAAACCAGAGACTTCCTCAAATATTCTAACTCAACTGGCCTAATTTAGATTCGTGCTATTCTGTAAGTTTATTCTCTCTTTTGTTAGTCTAATTCCCAAAAAGACACAAACAAATGGAGTTTTCAAACCCAACTCATTCCAATGTGGGAACTGCTTCCCATGTCCTCCAGTTGGGCCACTCCCCAACACCACGTGATACAACAACTTTTAAAGTCTTCTTTATGGTAGGGTGCCTGGGTGGCTCAGTGGTTAAGTGTCTGAACCTTGGTTTCAGCTCAGGTCATGACCTCATAGTTCATGAGTTTGAGCCCCATGTTGGGCTCTCCATTGACAGCATGGAGCCTGCTTGGGGTTCTGTCTCCCTCTCTCTCTTCCCCTCCCCTGCTCTCTCTCTTTCTCTCTCTCTCTCTCTCTCTCTCTCTCTCTCTCTCAAAAATAAATAAATAAACTATTTTTAAAAAGTGTTCTTTACAGGCCAACATAAGAAAGAAGGAACACAGGGAATGTTTCATGGCATCAGGATTAAAACTGCCTCTCTAAGGAACAAGTCTTTCACACTGGCTGCTCAAAGCTATGGCCACCAAGGCAGTTCCAGAAACATCTCTGGCACGTAATAGCAGCATCGAGATGGTTTCCACTAGGATGTTAGTTCCAACTCCCCCGCCCCTCATTGAAACATACTTTAACCAAGTCTCTAGATATAAATATCATTTTATAGAAAACATGAAGCATGAAGGAATATCATAAATTACATCATGAGCATGTAATAGGCCAAGTCCAAAATGTGGAAACTTCTACAAGGAAAATAACCCAATTCCTACAATCAAAAAGTAGCTAAGGGAAACTAGTGTAGATCGAAAGAGACATAAGAGCTCTATCTACAAACTATAATGTGCAGAGCATTTAGATCTGGATCAAACAAAGAAATGTAAAAAAATTCTTGAGGCTGTTGAGGGAAATTTAACATGAACTGGACATTAAATTGTATCAAGAAGTTTCTGTTAACTTTTTTAGGAATGAGAATAACATGTGATTACGTTTTTGTTAAAAAGTCCTTATCTGGGGCGCAAAGTGTTTGACTTTGGCTCAGATCATGATCTCCTGGTTTGTGAGTTCGAACCCTACATTGGGCTCTCTGCTATCAGCACAGAGTCTGCTTCAGATCCTCTGTCCCTATATCTCTCTGCTCCTCCCCCACTCACATGCTCATGTGCGCGCTTTCTCTCTCTCTCTCAAAAATATACATTAAAAAAAGTTCTTATCTGCTAGAAATTCATACTAAAGTATTTATGATAAAATGTTTAATGTCTGAGATTTGCTTTAAAGTGGTCCATAAGTGTGTGCTGGGAAAGCAAATTCGTCCAAGCATGATGGAAATCAATATGGAGGTTCCTCAAAAAATTTAAAATAGGTTTACCATACAATCCAGCAATTCCACTTCTGGATTTAAACCCAAAGGAAATGAAAACAGGAGTTCAACGATGTATCTGCACTCCCATGTTTATCATAGCCTTATTCACAATCACCAAGATATGGAAACAACCCAAATAGCCATCAGTGGGTGAATGGATAAAAAAGATGTGATACATATACACAGTGGACTATTATACAGCCATGAGGAAGAAGTATATCTGACAGGATATGCCACAACATAGATGGGCTTTGAGCAACTACGCAAAGTCAAACAGAGAAAGATAAGTATAAAGATATCACTTTTATGTGGAATCAAAAAAAGTTAAACCTGTAAAAGTTAGTAAAATGGTGCTTACCAGGGGCTGGTGGATGGGGTGGATAAGAGTGATGGTGTTTAAAGACACAAACTTATTTTTTTTTTTTTATTTTTTAATATATGAAATTTACTGTCAAATTGGTTTCCATACAACACCCAGTGCTCATCCCAAAAGGTGTCCTCCTCAATACCCATCACCCACCCTGCCCTCCCTCCCACCCTGCCCTCCCTCCCACCCCCCATCAACCCTCAGTTTGTTCTCAGTTTTTAACAGTCTCTAATGCTTTGGCTCTCTCCCACTCTAACCTCTTTTTTTTTTTTTTTTCCTTCCCCTCCCCCATGGGTTTCTGTTATGTTTCTCAGGATCCACATAAGAGTGAAACCATATGGTATCTGTCTTTCTCTGTATGGCTTATTTCACTTAGCATCACACTCTCCAGTTCCATCCATGTTGCTACAAAAGGCCATATTTCATTTTTTCTCATTGCCACGTAGTATTCCATTGTAAAGACACAAACTTATAATGAATGGTAAATAAGTCTTAGAGACCTAATGCACACGTAATGAATTTAGACAATGATATTGTGCTGTGATTATGTAATATGATAAATATCACTACACTAGCAATCATATTATAATATACAAATGTATCAAAATAACATGCTATGCACCTTAAACCAATACAAGGTTACATGTCAAATTTATTCAAGTAAAAATATAAGTGTATGGTGGAAGGGATAGATGAAAAAAGAATGACAAAATATTGATCATTATTAAAGCTGAATGATGGGTATATTATTATTTCTTCTTTTGCATACATTTGAAATTTTTTCCCTAATAAAAAGCTTTAAAAGAAAAAGTTCCAGAAGGAAGAAATTTTAGTCTATTTTTGTCAGTGCTGCATCCTGAGTACCTAGAACCTAGTACTTGGCACATAATACAAATTCAATAAATATTTGTTGATAAAATGGGCCTGGTTCTTTAAGATTTCAGTCACAGAAAAGATAACTATCATATCCAAGGAGTTGAGAAATCACAGTTGTCTTTGTATCACATGCATGCACACACTCTAAAATGGGAAGCATTCATACATCACTAAAGCTCTATCAAGTTGTCTTGCCAGCAGCTGCTTACAAAACCAATACAGTTTCATCTCTGTTCACTGTAAACTATCAGCTGCTTAATAGCATCTTGATTAGGGGTTGAAAGACTGTCAGACCCACTGGAGCATCCTCCCCCTCCCCCACCCTACCCTGTGGGTGGGTAGAGAGCAGTTTGCACCTTGTCAACAATGGATCAAATGACTCACCTAACAAAGAGAACCATTGAGAGACCAATTAGCTGGGAGAAAGTCTCCTTTGTGACAAAAACAGCATTGATAATAAGATGGGCTTTGACATTCCTCATCTAATCATATTTGCAACAGCAGGGAACAGTTAAGACAAAAATAAATGTGAATTGTGTTTTTAGATTCATATAGGGTTCAACCCAAGAAGAGTAAGTTACAGTCCATCCTTTTAAGGCCCATCAAAATATCCCATGCAATATCTTCATCATCATCAAAATAATCACAACCATAAGCCCTGAATGACACTTAGCAAGGCAACCAAATTGCATATTAACCCATCAAATCAGGAATAAACTGAATACCTCCTTCCTAAAGGAAAGTATGGAGTCTACCACAGTATAAGATTTGCTCCTTGTTTTCTAGGATAGGAGGAAGAGTGTTGAAGCTGTCATCATGTGCAAATTGAGCTGGAGCCCCCAGAACCTTCTCTCCCCAGCTCAGTAACCCTAGAAAATCACTTAACTTCTCTGGGCCTTAGTTTGTTCCTTTGTAAAATGAGATGAAAAATACCTGCCTCCCACTGTTGTCATGAGTACAAAGCCTAACTCAAAGTGGGCTAGCTGGAGGAAAACAATCACATGTGGTCATGAGACATGAACATGAGAAAAGAACGCCAACAACGTGCCAAAGAAGCAGTGTCTAGGGATTTCCCAAGAGGGAGCACACATTGCAGGATGGGGTGATCAGGAAAGCCTTTGAGGAAAAGATATATTCTGAGTTAAGTGGGGAGGATAACGAGCTCCAGTTACATGAATGAGGGGGCCAGCATTTACTGAGGGCTTAGTATGTGCTGTGCATTGTTCGAAGCACTTTCATGAATTATTTTACTTCTGAAGAAGAAATATCATTTTAGTTTCACCTTCCAGTTGGAGAAATAGGCATAAGGTAGTTAGGCAACTTGCTCAGGATCACTCAGTAAATAGCAGAACCTGGATGTGAACCCAGGCAGTCTAGTTCAAGAGATTAAACTCTTAACCACAATGCTTTGCAAGAGAAAGGCTTGGAGGTAGAAAAGCTAAACGTGTGTTTGGAGGACAGCAAAGGGTCCAAGTGGTGCAGAGTCCATAGCATGAATTGGTAGAAGATGAGCTGGAAAGGGAGGTTGAGAATAGATCAGGAATGGCCTTGAGTGTCACAGTAAGAGGCTAAGAGACATTTATGAGGATGAGGAAAAGCCACCATGGAATCTGTCAGCACTGTCCAAAATAGAAACTCCTGTCTGACCCTTATGCCCCATATCTGTTACGCTCTCGTAATAAAAAGCCTAAAACAAAAGCATACTAAAAATTCAAGCATTTTGAAGTGAAACTCAGCAACTAAAAACAAAGTTGCCTTGAAAGTGTTAGCCTTTATCAATTCAACTTAACTAGTTCTTTTAAATAGCAAATTATTTTTATAAATGATTTCTCACAGACAGCTTCATTTAACTTGGTGTAAGTATGCACAGTAATGACCTGCATTCAAAATGAAGTGGAGACAAGTTATACAGATGTCCCTGGGGGATGGAAATCTATTGTTTCTGCCTTTCCCATCACACCCCATTAACCACTTTGCAGCATAACAATAACACCTACATATCATCATTTTAACAATTTGGTTGTTATATAATAATGTAATAACATAATAATCTTTTGGATATATGTGCATTGCACAAAAGCATATTCCCAGTGAAGAAACAGCCACTCAGCTTCCTTGGGTGCTGTCCGTCCATCAAGGTGCTGACGGTCTTGCTACCCACCCTATTGCACTCCTTTTCTTGGCACCATGGTTTCTGTTTCTCCAGCCTCATCCAAGCCCTAACTCAGTCTTCAAAGCAGGGAGTCTCTCAAGGTTCAGCATGTCAAGTGAGGCACCACACACCTACCAAGGAGCTGCATTTTCACTAACTTAGGGGCACTGTTGCTAGTAACAATAGCCTAGCATCTTTGTAAGCAATGGTCAGTGACATCATGGTCCATTTTGTGTCTCTATTGCAAAGGCCAGTGGCCACGCTCAGGTCTCAGCTGCATCTAAGATTAGCTGCCCTTACGCACACCCACACAGTCCTGAGCATCTGCAATCCAAAGAGGCTCAAGAAAAGAGGTGTGGCCTTGGAGGGGAGCTTCTGGTCCTCATTTGTCAAGCACTTACTAAATAATTCTTGGTGTCAGTAAATACTATTAGATATCACCCTGTCCTTGGTGACTTTCTAACATAACTGAGAGGAAAAACATTAAATCTCAAAAAAATTGGAAGCAAGATAGAATCCCAGACTTTGAACCCAGACATGTAAGGTTTGCCTGGAACTGAAAGGGTTTCTAGGGTGTGAGTACTTTCAATTTTAAAACCAGAACAGTGCCAGGGATATCAGAACAAGTTGGTCACCCTACAGAAAAACTAAAGTTCAAGTGTAATTAGCTTTGGGACCTTGAACACACAAAATAATTTCTCAAAAACTCAGCCTCCTCATTTATAAAATTGGTATCATAGTAGGACCTACTTTATCACATATTTCTTGTATGAATTCAATGAGCTATTGTATGAAAAGAACTAAGCACAGTGCCTGATGCTGAATAATTGCCCAATAAGTGTTAATACTGTATATGTAATCAATAATTATAAGATAGCATATAATGAAAGGCTGCATTAGGTATTTTAGGAACTAAAAAATCAGATAAGGAAGAATTGGATCATTAAGAAAAGTTCCATAGTGGTAGGGTTGACACATAAAATATAGGCTGCCCAATTAAATTTGAATTTCAGATAACAAATAATTTTTTAGTAGAAGTATGTACCAAATTATTTTTTTTAATTATTGTTTATCTGAAGTTAAAATTTAGCTGGATATCTGGGTATGTGCTTAAAATGGTGAGAGACAAGAGAAAAACACCAGGCAGAGAGATAAACATGAGTAGCAGTGGACCCAAGACAAGAGCAATGCATGGGATGTTCTTATGAATGTTTAGAGATGCTTCATAGAAAGAATGAACAAGACTTTGTGAAGGAAAAGAATGGATCCAAGGTTTTGACCCCAGGTCATTATGAGAGGGACTCTATAGTTAAGGAGATCTAGTATGTGGCTGTCAGGCAGGTGGCTTGAATTCAGGTGATCAGGGTGGAGGTGGGAGTGGGAGTGGAAAGAGTTGGATTCAGAGAGGTTTTATGAAGGAAGGTAATGTCTGTGGAGGAGGTAGTGACTAGAGTTCTAAATATGGATGTGTCCTTTCACCATGAAAACTTCCTTGAATCCCTGCAGTGTCATTATTGGTGACCTGAATAAGCAATTACGTATAACACTAGAGAGGTCTCATGAGGTAAGTTAACTCAGACCAAGAAAAAAAAAAAAAAATAGGGCATTTAATGCCCTGTGTGCTCTTCTCTTTGTGGTAAGAAGAGATTAAAGCTTTGGAATTCATACAATTCCCTCATTGCTTTCCTCCCTCCTAAGAGACGCCACAGAGTTCTCCTGCCCCCCAGTAATGACAGAGTTCTTCAAAGAAACTGAGTTCAACGCAGCCAGCCAGCAAGGGGCCTGGGAAACTCAAAGAAACCTCCCTTGGCATCTGTATCACTATTTTTGACCTCTCAAGTAGGTTGCTTTTTTCCTGATGTACGTATGTGAAATTCTACTCTTGGGGCAAATGAAAAACCTGCAACCCCGTTTGGTAGTTTTTCCCCTGAAGGGCAGTGCTTCTCTTTAGAAACACTTCCTGGCATATGCCTGTAATTCTGATTCAAAGAAGCAAATGGTTCAGAATATCTGCCTTGAGGTATATGTGAAACCAAAAACCAATGGTCCTAAAAGAACCAGACCCAAAGGATCTGTTTAGAAACTCCCTCTGAGCACTTTATCAAGTTCTGATTACTCACACCGACATTCTTCAAAGTCATCTCCCACCTCTGCCCAATGTGATAAAACCTACCCCTTCACTCCCACCTCCCCATCCTATACATGCCATTCTTCTGCTTAGACTTTGCCTGCAATCTACCTCCTCCTATCCAAATCCAACTACACTTCCAGACGCTTCCTATATCTCACCTCTTCCATGGGGAGCTAGCTCTCTAATTTCTCCCTTTCACTAAAAAAGGACACATTTTAAAATCCAATTATATGCTGTTTTGTATATTAGTCACTCATGTGAAAACATTGGGGCACCCAGGTGGCTCAGTCAATTGAGCATCTAACTCTTGATTTCGGCTCAGGTCATGATCTCAAGGTTTGTGAGTTCGAGTCCTACATCGTGCTCTGAGCTGACAATGTGGAGCCTTCTTGGGATTCTCTCTCTCTCCCTCTCTCTGTCCCTCCCGCACTCTTGGTCTCTCAAAATAAAGAATAAACTTTAAAAATAAAATTGAATTAAAATGTTTAATTTAATATCTTTCTCCAGATCCTGAGTTCCTTCCTCTCTTTCAAAAGACAGGAGGAAGCAAAGAAATAAAAGGCAAAGAAGACATTTAAAATGTGGACCAATTGGGGCACCTGGGTGGCTCAGTCGATTGAGCATCTGACTTCGGCTGAGGTCATGATCTCATGGCTCTTGGGTTTAAGCCCTGCGTCAGGCTCTGTGCTGACAGCTCGGAGCCTGGAACCTGCTTCAGATTCTGTGTCTCCCTCTCTCTCTGCCCCATCCCTGCTTGTGCTCTCTCTCTCTCTCTCTCTCTCTCTCTCTCTCTCTCTCAAAATAAATAAACATTTAAAAAAATGTTTAATGTGGACCAAAATACAAAAGTCGATTGTTTTCCTGTATACCAGCAATGAACAATGGGAATTTGAAATTAGAAGCAACTCTATAAACAGTATAAAAAAGAGAAAGAGAGAGAGAGATGCTTAGGTATAAATCTAACAAAATATGTACAAGATCTATATGAGGAAAACTAGAAAACTTGCATGAAAGAAATCAAAGAACGTCTAAATAAATAGAAAGCTATTCCATGTTCATGGAAAAGAAGGCTCAAGATAATTAAGTCAGTTCTTCCCAACTTGATTCATGCATCCAATTCAATTCCAATCAAAATCCCAGTGTATTATTTTGTGGATATTGAGAAACTGATTCTAAAGTCTATATGGAAAAGTAAAAGGCCCAGAATGACCAACACAATGTTGAAGAAGAACAAAGTCAAATGGCTGACCAGACTTAAAGACTTAGGATAAAACTACAGTGTGTTATTGGCAAAAGAAAAGACAATTATATCAGCAGGATAGAATACAGAGCAAAATATACCCACACAAATACAACCACTCTTTCACAAAGGAGCAAAGAGAATTCAATGGAAAAAGAATAGTGTTTTCCATAAATGGTGCTGGAACAACTGGACATTCACATACAGAAAAATGAATCTAGACACAGAACTTACATGTATCACAAAAACTAACTCAAAATGGGTCACAGATATAAATGCCAAATGCAAAATTATAAAACTTAGAAAACAACATAGGAGAAAATCTAGGTAACCTTGCATTTGGTAATGACTTTTTAGCACCAAATACAAGTTGGAGTTCATTAGAACTTAAAACTTCTGCTCTGCAGAAGAAGTTAAAAGAATGAAAACACAGCCATAGACTCGGAGAAAATCTTTGCAAAACTACGTATCTGATGAATAACTTGTATCCCAAATATACAACTCCTAAAATTCAATAGTAAGAAAACAGCACAACTTAGGCAAATGATCTGAACAGACCTCACCAAAGAAGATGGCAAGGAAGCATATGAAAAGATGCTCAATATCATATGCTATCAGGGAAATGAAAATTAAAACAACAATGAGATACCACTACAATTCTATCAGAATGGCTAAAATCCTAAACACTGACAATATGAAATTCTGGCAAGAATGTGGAGCAAAAGGAACTCTCATTCATTGCTGGTGGGAATGAAAATTGGTACAGCCACTTTGAAAGACAGTTGGGCAGTTTCTTACAAAGCTAAGTACTGTATAGTCTTACCTTATGATGCAGCAATCTCACCCCTAGATATTTACCCAGTTGGAAAATTTGTGTCTAAAACCTTGCACATAAATGTTTACAGCAAAGTTATTCATAATTACCAAAAATTGGAAATAACCAACACGTCCCTCAGTAAGGGAATGGACAAACAAATTGTGGTACATCTATACGATGGAATATTGAAAGTGGTAAAAAGAAATGAGTTATCAAGTCATGAAAAGACTTCAAGGACCCTTAAATATATATTGTCCAGTCTGAAAGAAGCCAGTCTGAAAAGGCTACAGTAAAAAGGTCAGTGGTTGCCAGGGACTGGGGAGGGAAGAAGGGAAGGATTAATAGGTAGAGCACAAAGGATTTTTAAGGGCGGTGAAACCATTCTGTACCATGCTGTAATGGGGGATATATGACTTTACGCATCTGTCAAAACCCATAGAATATACAACACAAAGAGTAAACCATCATGTAAATTACGGACTTCAATTAAGAGTGATGTATCAATATTGGCTCATCAGTCGTAAAAAAAGCAAAAAAGGAGTGGATTGTGAAGCATTTTTAATACTCCATTCAGGTTTTTAGCACTGAACAGACTTTTGACTTCTGGTGTTATTATATAGGAAAGGATACAGTTCTGTAAAATATGTCTAAACTGCCTCACAGCACATGTCCAACTACTGCAACCCATGTTAACTTGTTTAAAATAACAGTATACTTTGTTTAGGATGTTCACCTTTGCCTTTGCAGAAATGAAGTTTCATCGGAGGCGTTGGTGGGCGTGAGATTCATTTTATAGTGAAACTTACCCGAACATGACACTATTCTTTCAATGTCACCCAGAAAAAAATTTTTTCAATATCTCATGGGCCTTCCTCAGCAAGAGCACAAATTGTTTAGAGTGTTGGTTGGGAGTCTATGAAAATAGGTGTTTTCATAATGGGCTCCCTTGGGCCCATAAGCAGATTCCAATTACAGAAAGCCAGGGTGGTGGTGGCCAGCTTTGACTTGACTCCCTGTGGTGGAGTCCTCCTTTGAGTGCAACAGCCTGCTTTTCAACAGACAGCAAATACATAATAATGACATTGCCTGTGGTGCTATGGATACCAGATTTAAAGGGCCAGAAACCATAGTTAGGACTTTTAAGCTACCTCTTAGGCTGCTGGAAGCAATAGTGGAAGAAGAAAAATGGCTTCCAGAAGAAAAATGGCTTCCAGAAGAAAAATGGCCCGAAATAGGGCCTGGTCCTTCGTGTCATGGCAAGGAAGAAGCCTAGAAGCTGAGGAGACTCTCTCGCAAAGGGAAGCTGAGGAATTAATGCCTGGACTTACTTCTCCCTCCTCCAAGTCTCGGCCAGTGCATCTCTAGGGCTGGAGCACTAAGGATCCGTCTCCCAGAGTACTGGCAAGGGTGCAGAAATGTGTAGAGTGGGGCACCTGGGAGACTGTAGGTTAAGCGTACAACTTTGGCTCAGGTCATGACCTCATGGTTCACAAGTTCGAGCCTCTCATTGGCTCTCTGCTGTCAGCACAGAGCCTGCTTTGGATCCTCTGTCCCCTCCTCTCTCTGCCTCTCCCCAGCTTGCTCTCTCTCTCTCTCTCTCTCAAATAAATAAACATTAAAAAAAAAAAGAAGAAGAAGTGTGTAGAGTGGATCTGGAGGAGGAAAACAGAAGGCATCCAGCATTACCTGCAATTTCCTATCTTCCCCCTTTTGGTCACAGGGTTATAACCTAGACTCCAAAAAAAGTTGTGTTTTGTTTTTTGTTTTTTGTTTTTTCCACCAACAAGTGTTGGTTCTGTCTCTGATATAAAGAGAACATACTGAACAGAGCTTTGAATGGATTTTGTCATGATTTCTGATGATAAGACAGTGTACTCACCTTTTGGGCTGCAGCAACAGATGAAGTAATAACTTGGAAAAGCAGCCTATAGCTTCCGTGGTCTATTCTTGAGATTTTGCTGACACCTGGCTGCCTATAATTATTGGAACCAGTACAGATTTCACAGTCACTGACTCAAGTGTGCAAAAATGTAATTTTCTCTATTCTTCTATAATTGAGTGTAATTTCTGCCTTAAGCCTCCATTCTGCCTCAAAGCAGAGAAAATTTAATCTAGTCACTCTCAGATAAACTCATTCAAATTCAGTCATTTCTTAGTCAATTCAAGTTTGTAATTCAGTCACAATTCAGTTTAAAACTCTCTCTCTTTTCACCCCTCTGCTTCTCTTCCCTGGAACTGATCTCAGCTCTCAAGAGCTTATCCGAGGAGCCCCCTTCTTGGTCTTCCTCTGTCCTATCCAGTAGATGACATGTGCTCCCTTGAGAGGTGACCTGAACGATCTATGGGGCACAAGGGGGTTCCCACTAGTTCTCTCTGTTGAAAGGGCAGGCAGCTCCATCCACCTGGGTCTCAGCCTCATCCTGGGCTAGCTGACCCCCTAGCTTTCTTTCTCTGGTAGAGTTGTTCCACATGGAAGCCTTCAGGACATTGTAGGTGATCTGTTTCTGCCAGTCTGACTATGGGAGCCTGGGGTGGGCAAGTCTCCCATCCTTTTGTACGGAGACATGCCACACCAGCCTTCTCTTCTGGCACCTCAAGGGCATATGAGGCTCTTCTCCCCAAAGCTTTCTGGTTTGTTATCTCCCAGCCTCAGGCTATGGCCCAGGAAAGGGGCTTGAGAACCTCTTCTCTCAGGAACCACCCCCATGAGGCCTTGAGATCAGAGGTGGGCACAGAAGTGCCACATTCACACAGAACCCTGTGGCTTCTCTCTTCCTAACTCAGGAGGTATTCTTTAACTATGGAAAGAATTGGGGGACAGGCGGCTGTTGTGTCTCCTCCAATCTCCTTGCAGATTTTTTTCCATCTTATACCTGAGTGGAGGCTTTGAACTCTGAAGCTGGTGATTCATTGACTTGCTCTGGTGCTTCACAAAAGGGCTTCCCCAATGTGGCCATGAGGAAAGGGGCTAGAGATGCACTGAAGACATCTGATGAGTAAAAGGAGAGACAAAAGCACCTCCATCAACATTCCACATCCCAGTCTGCCACACCACATTCTGCTTTATTTCCATGTTCTATTTTACTTTGGGAGGCACAACTAACTGTAATTAGATTAATTTTATTTCATGACTGAAGTTGGCTCAGAAGAAAATTCTCAACCAGACTGTTCTGAAAATTTGGGGGGGGGGAGTGGAATAGCTACTTGTTGAAATACATGTTTATGGCCACCCCCACTACCCCATCACTCCCAAGCCCCCAGCTCCCCATTTCTGAGGACTCATTTGGATATGTAAATTACTGGAGGACGGTGATTAACTTGCCTCTTTACTTAATAATCACATTTCTTACCTTCATATACTTTAAAGCTCATCTTTCACTTTAAAGTTCATAGTGGTCACTTACACATTTTCAAGTCACCCCATTAGTTTGCCATTTTGTGGCCCCAAAGAACTTAGTATCCTGTCAGCCGGTTCACTTCCATTTTAAGAATTCTCTAAAATATTAAAACCAGTCCCAGAAATTCTTGAGAGTCCCTAATTTGCAATTATCCATCTTGAAATGTGTCCATCTCAAAGGTGTGCTTGAAATGTGTTAACTGTTTCAGAGCCAAAGCTCGATCTAGCTAAGTCCTATCCCCCCATTTCACAGGAAACTGACACTTAAAAATAATTACTTCCTAAAAGAATAATAATACTGACAAATTCCCAATTACAAATTTGTCCAGGTGTTTCACAAGGTATAAATTTAACCTTTCTAGACATGACAACAAAGATAAAAATTATAAAGAGAAAGACCAAAGAGTTGGTTATGTGAAATGAAAACTTTCGTACTCCAAAAAATATCATAAAACTAAAAGGCACAAGGAAAACTTAAAAAAAAATACTGGCAACATGGCAACATATATGACCAATTAAAATACTAATATTCTGGAAATTAACAAAACAAAGATATACACCCCAGTTTCTACAAATGAGCAAAGAATGTACAAGTAACCCTTGACAGAACATATGCAAGTGGCCAACAGAGCATATAGTTTTTAAAATACACAAACTCTCCAATAAATTCATGAATGCAAATTGAAAGGAGATGCCACTTTTACTCTTTAAAATCAGCAGGGTTTTTTAAAAGGACAATATCCAATGCTGGCAAGTTTACAATAATATAGATACATATTCACACTCCTGCTTGGAATGTAGACTGGTATATAGTCTTTCTTCCTAGAGAATAATTTCACAATTTGTACCAAAAGTCTTAAAAATGTTTATATTCAGGGGGAGCATAACTCCCCACTCCCTATGCGTGCCTGCCGATCATTCTTCCAAAGAGTATAGTAGAGAAATGGGATAGGGAAACACCTTCACGGTGGAGCAGTCTTACGGACACCGTATCAGCCAGGTGATCAAGGTCAATATCGCCAGTTGTAAATCATGTTGATAGTATGTACTCTCGATATGATGTAATAAAAACGGCACATTACCTCTATGATCTTCCTCTCAAAAATCCATAACACCAATCTAATCATGAGAAAAACCTCAGACAAATCCCAATTGACATCCAACAATTTGACCAGTACTCCTCAAAACTGTCAAGGTCATCAAAAACAAGGCAAGCCTAGAAACTGTCATAGTCAAGAGGAGCCTAAGAAGTCATGATGACTAAATGTAATGTGTTCCGGATGGAATCCTAAGACAGATAAGTGACATTAAGTAAAAACTAAGGAACTCTGAATAAAGTGTGGGCCTTAGCTAATAATTATGATTGATTCAATAATCATAATAAATATACTACACTAATGTAAGATGTTGTTATAGGAGAAACTGTGTAAATGGAGAATATATGGGAACTCTCACCTCAATTCTTCTGGAAACTTAAAACTATTCTAGAAAAAGTAAGTCAATTAAATTATTTTAATGTTTACATTCTTTGGCTAAGCAATTCCACATCCAGAATCTATCCTTAGGAAATAATCACAAATGTGATCAAAGATTTACCTACAAGGATAAGGATATTTCAGGGGCTCCTGGGTGGCTCAGTTGGTTGAGCATCTGACTCTTAATTTCAGCTCAAGTCATGATCTCAGTATTGTGGGATCAATCCCCATGTCAGGCTTCACGCTGAGCGTGGAGCCTGCTTGGGATTCTCTCTCTCTCTCTCTCTCCCTCTGCCCCTCTCACCTGCTCGCTCTCTCTCTCTCTCTCTCTCTCTCTCTCTCTCCATCTCTCTCTCAAATAGAAATAACCTAAATATGCAAAGAACTACAGCCTGAGAGTCAGCCAGACCTGAGGTGTAAGTCCCCATCTCATCACTTCCAAGATGTTTGTCTTTGCTAGGCATGGGCTTCTCAGACACACCCTGTACATTTGATCACCCTCTTCTCCATCTACCTACACCACAGGGCAGGTGTGTGTTTATGTCTATATGCATCTCTGTGATGGTATTCTCTCTGAGAAACACCTGCATGGAGGAAGAAGAGTTAGCAAATTCAAAACTGTGCTGTGATTTATACCTAGGGACTCTGCTATTTATCTTTCTCTTAAAGTAAGAGGTTATTGACTTGATTATATACAACACAGTTTTTCCCGTTAAGTGCTTTGAAACAGTAACGCGGAAAATGTTTATAATGTGTTTTTAGTGAACGAAGATAATATAATGGCATGTACAATATGATTAACAGCTGTGCAAAGTATATATACAGGTAGAAGAAAAGAGGGGAAGGTAATAAGCAGAAATAAAAATTACAATGCTTGTGAAATGCAAGCATGCTTATGAAATGAGAACATTTTGGCTGAAATCAACACCTCTTACTTTAAAATGTCTCTAAGAATAGAAGTCCGACACTGTCTTCCTCTGGTAGCAACTTTAATCAGAAGTTAATATGAAGTTATTTTATATATTTAATTCCCTGCCCCCAGCCAGCACTCTGGCTAGCTAGCGTCCTAGGAGGTGAACCAGCTGAGGGACAGAGACCCGGAGTCTGGGCAGAGTTCAGAGGTGGTAGAACATGGGATTTCCTGCGGGATCTAGAATTTAGAGGTAGGGGTTATCTGAAAGTCCCCACCCAGGGACAAAATTAAAATCAGTGACCATCCAGCCAAGTCATCAATCCAAAGGAATAGTCAGAGACAGAGAAGGTTTGGAAGGGCAGTCTGGAGGACTTCTTTGGGCCACAGAGTAAATCTGAAGTTACCTGTTGTCGACTCCTGCAAGCCTCCTCCTGGGGGCCAGAATCTGAGCATATGACTGAAAAGTCCAACATGAGATGAACCACCAATCCCAAGTGGAGCTTGAAATGCAGATATCTCATCCAAAAAAATGTAGTAGGAATAACACCGGCTTTGGAACCAGAGAGACCAGGGTCCAAATCCCACATCAGCTATATGCTAATTATAGGGATTGAACAAATTATCTAAACTTTTTCAGCCTCTGTTTCCTCATTTGGAAACATAGGTGTGGCTGAAGAGACTCCTTGGCCACCAAAAATTGGGGCTCCCCTTCCATGGTAAAGAGATGTCGCTGAAAAGTATAGTTGTTCTGCCAGGGATTGATTGATTACATTGCTTTGCATGTTATTGAACTTTATACAAACAGAACCATGCTGCATATACTCCTTTACGTCTGGCTTCTTTCACTCAGCATAATAATTTTTAAAGTTATATTGTTACATGTTTCAATAGGTTGTTCCTTTTATGGCTGGGAAGGACTCCATTGTACAATTATGCCCAATTTATTTATTTCTCTATTGACAGATTTTTGGATTATTTCCAACTTGAGGTTATTATGAGTAAAGCTAATAGGAATATTCTTGTACTGGTCCCTTTTGAGGACCTATGCATCCAATACTCCTGGGTAAATTCTTAGGAGTGGAATTTATGGGTCATAAAGCGGGTATATGTTTAACTGTGAAACAATTTTCCAGAGTAGGTGGGTCATCTTACATTTCTACTCAAATTACTCAACAGTATCCAAAGTAATTTTTTTTTTCATTTAAAGCAAACGCAATTGAAAAGAAAGAAAAACAAAATTAGTCTTAATGAAAAATGAGTGGCAATGAATAAAGAACTTCTTCAATTATTTGGAATAGTCAAGAAAACCATTCTACAAGGTACAGAGCTATCTGACAGCTGACCCTGCAGGCAAATACTTTTATTTTGGTTATTGGTTTGGAAATAATTTTAGCCACTTAGATCAAAGGTTTTCATAAAGATGACTTGACCAGGGCCCCAAATCCCGAGAGGAGAAGAATGAAGAATGTACACGAAGAACCCTTCAGATGAGCTTTCCACTCTGTTAAATGGAAGAAAGAAGAATTTTCCCACATGGCATACTTGTTTACTGAGCCAGCCCAGTGCTGTGACAAATGAAACAACTTCTTGATGCCTAACACAGCTCGCCCCCAGGCACTGAGTCACAGCTTTGTGTTTCCCTTGAGTTCTGCAGCAAACAAACAGATCAGATAACTTTATTAATTACGCACCCTGGGGCCCAGGGCCGTGACAGGCTCAGGCTCCGCCAGTAGCCCCGGTAGTCAGTTTCCAGCATGCTCACGGCACAGGAGGTGTTTACACGTGCCTTCTGGTTCTGAAAGCATCCTGACACCCACGGTAGTGTTTTCACTGGCTGTATGGGACTCTATAAGAAAAAATGAAAACTGTAAAGCCAGAATATCAACTCCAATCTCAGCAACTGTAGGACATGCTCAATGCCATCTTTTTTTTCTCTATTAGGAAAATACAAAATTGGCCACCAGCAAAATGTCCAGAAATGAGAAATGGTTAAATAAAAGGCCCTCTTCCTACTGCAGATGGTGGGAATTGTGCATTTAAGAGCAGGGAAACGACACAATGAGGCCTTGGGAAAATCCTGAGGTGGCAGTGTGCTGAGCAAAAGGCCATTCTGCACACACAGAATAGCCAAAAACCCAGATGTGGGGGCCAGAAGCCTACCAGTAGGCAGTTATTTCCAGATGATTCAGGAAAGGATTGGGACTTGGTCCTGGACAAATTAATGAATTTTCTTATGACTTTTATTTTCATAAGTGGGTAAGATGCCAGGGGAAAAGGAGTAAGGAATCCTTGTTCTTTTCTTTCTTTCTTTCTTTCTTTCTTTCTTTCTTTCTTTCTTTCTTTTTCTTTCTTTCCTTCCCTCATTTTCTTCCTTCCTTCCTTCTCTTTCTTTCTCTCTTTCTTTCTTTCTTTCTTTCTTTACCTCTTTCTCTCTTTCTGTCTTTCTAATTTACCACTGGCCAGGCGCTGCACCAAGCACTTATAAAGCATTAACTGACTTCATGCCTACAACACCTCCACAAAGTAGGTACCATCATCCCCATTACAAAGATGAGCTCTGTCTCAAGGAAGTTAATTAAGTTTGGAAGCTTCCCCAGCTGAAAGGAGCAGGATTTAAACCCAAGCCTCAAGCCTCTCTACTTGCTCTAGACTACTGACGGTTTTAAAAAGTTCAAGAGGAGTTTTAAGATGGGCGGCTGCTACCCTTCACTATGGACAAGAGCTCCATATTAAGACTGCCTAGAAGCTGTGCTTAAAAAGGAAAAGATACTTTTCCCTTATGTTCTACTCCTAATGACCAAATCGCTCCCCACTGCCCAGGGCTGGCTCATTTTCCTATGAGAAAGATTTAATTAAAAGCCTCTTTCTTTGACAGCATTACCTCCTGGAGCCCCTCTGCTCCACGGGGACCAGCCTTGAGCTCTATATGGCAGCGTGTTTCTCTGCTTTCCCCTCCAAATCGGGGAAGCCTTCTTCCCTGCTATCAGATTCACTTTTCCAGTGTAAAGGAAAGCCACCTTGCCTTCTTTATTCACTGTCTTATTTAGAGAAGTTCTCTAGCACTAGAGCCGTGGTATTTTTATAAGCCACACGAACAACAATGTATTGCCTCAATTACTGTCTATTGTGTGTTTTGGGGTCTCCTTGATAATAGCAGGCTGGATGGAGCACACTCGGCTGCCTTGCCCTTATTAAACTGTGAAGGTCACTTCTCTGCCAGGATCTGTAGCTGGCGAGCCCTCCCTTCTCTTCCACAAATGTTGTCTCTTCCAGAGCTTTTTGCAATTATGGCTCATTTCTCTAGGTTTCATATGGCAGGCGTCTGAACAGAATTAAAAGCATAAGCACGTGCAAAAATAATCCGCTTCCCAAGATAGCAAATGCTGAGAAGTTCTATATTAGAACACACTGGGAGTGCTGACTGGCTAGGGCATGATTAACCTAATAGGCTTAAAGTTCCACTTGCCATGCACATCTGTCAGGACCGGGGCTGAAGCAGGCCCATAATCCCTGAGACTGGGGTCCTTCAGAATTGCCCTGTTGCTCACTAACAGCAGAGGGTTCAAGATTAGAACAACAAGACAACAGGCACCACCACCTCTTCATGGTGGGGCCAAGGGACTAAAGAAAACTGATTCCAAGGACCCGGCACCATGGACTTCAGAGGATTCTGGCCTGGAAATTGCCCGGACAGATTAGTAAGGCTCGCTTTTGTTCCTCCTATTTCAAATTTGATTCTCTGCAAACTGTGAAGAGTGTTGGGGGGGCGGGGAGATGACTACAAGCTGAAATCATGGGGTGCACACCTTCCCACAATGACCTTGTTAATAGCGTCGCTAAGAGTGGCATCCAGTTTTTTAAAAAGCCCAAAGCAATTTTGCCGGGACGTCAGGGGGGCAGTGAAAGATGCTCTACTCCTTTGCTGCTTCCCACCTCCACCTGCTATGACTCTGGGGGAGGCTTGTCCCAGGGACAGAGGCTGGCACAGGAGCAGCCAAGTTCCCAGACCCAAAGCTCGGCTGAAGGTCTTTGTCAGCTCCCAAGAGATCCCACTGCAGGAAAAGGGAAAGATATGGAAGGACTGCCCCCCAAAGCCAAAACCTCCCAATCCCACCTGGGCAAATCACAAAGCCGCACGGCTAAGGACATTCCGTCCAAGACACAGAGCTCCCACGGGTCACCAGGGGCAGCCTCCTCTGGGGAAGCCAGTGAAGAAAGTAACACCCAGGAAAGGATGCTGAGATGCCACACATGTGGCCAACAGGGCCATTGCTGCCAAAACAGCATTCCTGCTCATGAGCCTGAGGGCAAAGTGGACTTCCCCGAGCCCCTGGTGAAAGCGCACCAGCATGCCTATACCTACCTCCACTCCAGCCTCTCCAAATATGAAGCAATTCTGTGCATCACCCATCAGGCCACCCAGACCCAAGAGCTGCTCCAGCCCATGGTCAGCTTCCTGCTGCTGTGCTTTGATGAGGTCAACCGGCTCTTGGGGGAGATCTCCAAGGATGGAGAAGTGCTCCTCCAAGAAGTTAGGGAGGATCTGGAGTGGCAGTTGAGGAAAGGAGAGCCCCAGGAGCAGCCGGACCTCCTACCACAGCTTCTGCAGCACACAGTCAGCAAGCTGCTGGTGCTCAGGGGCATGGTGGCCTCACTCACCGGCAGCTTCCTGGAGAGCTCCAGTGGTTACCTCCATGCCACCGCGAGCCACGTGGGAAAGAAGCTGAGCACAAAGAGGGGTGTGGATGAATGTCTCCTACGGGCTCTGGGGCAACTGGAGAGCTTGGTGAGTGGCCACAGCGACCCTGGGATGCAGGGTCTGCCCTTGTGCTCCGAGGACAGTGGCATCGGTGCTGACAATGAGTCTGTGCAGCTGGCCGACAAGCTGGGCAAGCAAGCCAGCTGGGACTCAGTGCCAGAGCCCGCGGAATGGAAACCGGCGTTTCCAGCCACAGCGGAAGCCAGGCTCTCAGGACACACCTGGCAGCAAAGTCCTTTCCAGATGGGTTCAGACCGACCCCAGGACTGCCCACTTTCGAGACCTCCTATGGCGAAGGTTCAGCCAGAGGCACAGGGTGGGGCCGGTGGCCCATGCCCCTCCAGCACGGGCCCAAGAAACACTACCTCCAGCTCCCTGGGGATGGCCAAAAGCACTTGGTGTGACTCCCTTGGGATTGGGATCTCAAGGGAAGCATGTTTTTCTAAAGGCCCCAGGTTGATGGGCACGTCTTCCCTCAGTGAAGGTGAGGACAGTAGCCCAGAGGAAGAGGAAGACCAAGCGAGCAGCATGAGTCCCTGTGCATGGCGGGAAAATTCTTCCCAGCCAAGGCCACGGTCTTCACCTGGTAGCCCGGAAAGCCTGTTTCAGCCACACCCCAGGAGGCTTAGGAGCCCCCAAGCCCAGGAAATGATTCTGAAGATGAAGGAAGCAATCAGCGAAAGGATCAAGTTTGTCCCTGTGCCCTCGGGGCCCCAGGACTGGCCTGAGGAGGAGGACAGGAGGACGGCGGTCCCACCAAGACCCAGCACAGCCAGTGGCAGCAGGAGGGCCCCTGTGAGGCAGAGGAGGTCCCAGTCAGAGGGCTGTCTGAAGAGCCAGGCCGAGGACCCCACCCTCCAGGAGCTGCGGAGGGTCCAGAGAGACCTCAGCCAGAGGCTGGAGGCATTTTACGCCCTGGGCGCACGACAGCAGGGGCAGAGCGCAGGGCAGGTCCCGCAGCCCAGAGCAGTGGCTCTGAGGCCCGACAACTGCAGGGTCACCCCGAGCAACACCATCAGCAAGCTGAAGGCCTCTCTCACCAAGAACTTCAGCATTTTGCCAAGTCAGGACAAAAGCATCTTGCAGAAATGCGGTCCCCGCCCTGAGAGTGAACAGCCCTGGCGGCGGAGAGCTGAGGGGCTTCCGGTGGCCATTGCGTCGGATGAGAGGGCCAGTGAGGCTCCAGGAGCCATGGACTGGAATGTCAGGGGCTGCCCCACCAGAACATCGGTCAAGAAACTCATTGAAACTTTCAGTCCCACTAAGAGTCTGAGAATACTGGGGGATTCCAAGGACTCTGGGCCAAACCCCTGCCTCAGGAAATGGGGGGTCCCCATCATGCCTCCCAGATTTCCCATTTACAGGGGGCTTGCCCCTTTGTATCCAAAGCCACAAATTTCTCCAGCAGCAAGCAGAGACCCCCTCCAGGTGGGGCCAGACTGGAGGCCCCCACCTATTTTTCCCCCTGTGCTCACAGCAGAACCATCCAAGAGTGAGGATCTCAATTTCAACTGTGAAACAGAGGAGGACCCAGAGCATCTCCCTCCACCGCCTCTGGAAGTCCTGATGGACAAATCCTTCACCTCTCTGGAGCCCCCAGAAAGCAGCAAGCCAGCAGGGAGCTCCTCCAAGGAGACCCATGTGCCAGGGCCCGGAGGGGCTGACCCTGCCCGGAGAACGTGGGCTTCCCCAAAGCTAAGAGCCTCCATGAGCCCCACTGACCTGCTACCCAGCAGGAGCACGACTGCCCCCACCAGGCCCCACAGCACAGGGCCAGGGGGCAGCAAGAGTGGCTACAGCACCAAAAAGCTCACCTGGGACCTTAATCACCTGCCAGCAACCAGCAGAAACCCAGAGGTGGAGGGCAGTGGGGCTCCGAGTCAGGCACCTGCAGACAAGGCTGCCAGCCTGTCCAAGCATCCCCAGAAGGCCATCCCCTGGCACCACTGCAGCCACACATCTGGGCACAACAGGACCTTGGGACCCAGCCTGGCCAGGCCAACACGGGGGCCACATTCTCCTGAGGCCCCAAGACCGAGCCAGGAGAGAAGCGCCCTGCTGGTCAGGAAGGCCTCTCCCTCAAGGGGATACTGGACACCCCGAGCAGTCAGGAGGCAGCCCTCCTCTCACAGACCTGCCCGGCCAAGTGCTCCTTCTGTGCATGGCTCCTCCAGCCCACCTGTCAGCCCTCCGGTGAGCCCCAAGGTGCTAAGCCCCCCAACAACGAAGAAAGGAGCTTCCCCAGCAACACGGCAGCACAAGCCGCCCAGCCCTCCCCCCGCGAGCCCACCCACACGTCACAAGGCCTCCAGCCCCCCCACCCAGCACACAGAAGCAAGTTCCCCTTCCTCTGGCGCCTCCCCATCCCCCCCAGTGTCCCCTACTGAGGGACAGGAAACAAGAGGTTCTGAGAACAATCGGGCAGCCACAGCCAAAGTGTCTGGGAACACGTGTTCTATATTCTGTCCAGCCACCTCCTCTCTGTTTGAAGCTGCACTGCCACTTTCGACCGCCCACCCGCTCACCCCACCATCGCTGCCACCTGAAGCCGGGGGCCCTCGTGGGACCCCCGCAGGATGCTGGAGGAGCAGCTCAGGGCCACGGCCGAGGGCGGGCTCACAGCGGGGCATGGCCCTGTGTGCCCTCAACCCTCAGCCTTTCGTCAGGAGGACAGCTTCTGACCGCCGGCCAGGTCTCCGCCTCCCGCTGCCTGTCCCCGGTGCCACCAGCAACGCTTGTGAATCCCCACTCAGCAGGAGCAGGTAAGGAAGGTCGTGGGCCCTGGCCCTGCGGTAATTAGAGTAGAGCCTTGGGTCTTCGGGATCATCTGGGTCGGTAGTTTTCCAACTGTGCTCCAAGGGAAGAGGCTCCAAGTTGGAAAAAGGGGCTGGGGGATATCCAGCCTCCTGCCACCCACCCCTTCCTCGAGCAGCTGTGCCTTCATCTGTCACTCATTTCAAGTTCCCAAGAAAGATTTTAATTGAAAGAAGTTCTGCTGTGTGAAAAATACAGCTTAGGGGTGGCTGGGTGGCTCAGTTGGTTAAGTGTCCGACTTCGGTTCAGGTCATGATCTCACGGTTCATGGGTTTGGGCCCCGCGTCCAGTTCAGAGCCTGGCGTCTGCCTCAGATATTATCTCTCTCTCTCTCTCTCTCTCTCTCTCTCTCTCTCTAACCCTCCTCTGCTCATGCTCTGTCTCTGTCTCAAAAATAAATAATAAACATTAAAAAACATTTAACAAAAAAAAATTTAAGTAATCACATTAATCCAAGCACACACACACCCCCTTTATTTTGCACTTAGGGAAACGTAGATGAAGTGACTTCCTATGCCCCTACACCCTCCATTGAAACACTGTCACCCTGTCTGGAACCAGTGTCCTCATTACTGTAGTTTAT
This sequence comes from Panthera tigris, assembly GCF_018350195.1. Classification (NCBI taxonomy): domain Eukaryota; kingdom Metazoa; phylum Chordata; class Mammalia; order Carnivora; family Felidae; genus Panthera; species Panthera tigris. The sequence continues at coordinate 116,152,019 of NC_056662.1, forward strand.
AGTTTACTAAAGTAGACCAATATCTATGCGGGAGGCCCTCAAACTTCCTTGTCCTGGGACCCCTTTAAACTCTTAAGAATTAGAGAGACCCCAAAAGAACCTTCATGTAGGTGGGTCGTATCTATCGCTTTTTACTGTATTATAAATTAAAATTGAGAAATGTTTAAAATGTTTATGAATCCATTTTTAAATGACCCCATTATATGTTAACATAAAAAGTAGGTATATTTTCTACAAAAAAAAAATGTTTTTGAGCAAAAAGGGTGGCATTGTCTTATATTTTTGCAAATCCCTTCATGTCTGGCCTCACGGAAAGATGGTGGAATTCTCAAATCTGCTTCTGCAGTCCATCTGGTGTGATATGACACGTCATGTAGACTGGAAAACTCCACTCTACATTCACGGAAGAATGAGTGGAAAAGGCAAATAACGTCTTGATATTATTATGAAAATAGTTTTGGGGCGCCTGGGTGGCGCAGTCGGTTAAGCGTCCGACTTCAGCCAGGTCACGATCTCGCGGTCCGTGAGTTCGAGCCCCGCGTCAGGCTCTGGGCTGATGGCTCGGAGCCTGGAGCCTGTTTCCGATTCTGTGTCTCCCTCTCTCTCTGCCCCTCCCCCGTTCATGCTCTGTCTCTCTCTGTCCCAAAAATAAATAAAAAACATTGAAAAAAAAAAAAAATTTTAAGAAAATAGTTTTGACCTCAGAGATTCCCCCCTCAAAACTGTCTCAGAGACACCCAGGGGACATGCCTTGAGATGGCTCGTCCTGGATGTGTGCGATAGAAATGTTTGGCTTCCCCACGCCCCCAAAAGCCTGCCTCCACTTCTCCTCTGTTCTAGCCTCACCTCTACCTCCCCGTTCAGAGGTGTGTGGGGCGAGAGCAAGACTCTTCATGGGCGCTGAGTACCAGAACCGGGTGGAAGGACTGCCATCTCTACCCTCAGCAGACTGAGTTCATGTGTGCTTTTCTGGTGAGGGCAGCTGGCTTGCATGTCATTGGCCCGGCCATGTGGGCAGGCCTGGGCACGAGGCTGCGACGGGCCATGAGTCACACTGCACCACTACCTGCACACAGAAGGAAAGACACATATGCCCAAGTGGACGGAGTGCATGGGGACATGCATCTTTTCCAGAATGTGGCATGGGAAGAAATCTGTCTATCTGAGACCTATCAGAGAAGAACTCTTATCAATGTGTCTTGATATCAGATCGGACGAAGCTCAACCAGCACGGTCCTTTCTATCTTCAAAACGCCCACCACTGCGTCAATCAGCAGTGTATTTCTGCCAGAGTGATGCGCATTACAGACTTCACAATCTGTTGAGGCATGAATGGTAATTTTTTACAAAGTCCTCGGCAGTCAATTTTAAATAAAGATGTTATCTAGGGAAAGTTGTGCATTATTATAGTTATATAAACTTCCCCAGCCACTTGAAAGAAATGAAATATTGATTATTTTTGCAAGAATCTTAATGTAATACTGCTCTTTTCTTAAATCTAAAATGAGCTTCCTACAGCACGGTGCTTTTCATCTAAGAACCTCTATAAATGTTAATGCATCACTCCTCACTCTAGCCACTTATTCAGATATTACATTTCTAAAACTGTGCCCTTCAGGAGAAGAGCTTGAGAGAACAGGGACAATAAAATGGCATTAATTAAAAACACTAACATTTTAAAACAGCAGGAGCAATACTAAAGTAACATAAAATTGTTCAAGAAGAAAATAATGCCCTTCTCTCAGGCTTCTCCTCGGAATAGGGCAGGCTAAAAGGTTGTTTTATGTCCTGAATCTCAATACTTGGGGAGATGGGGTGGTGAGGGCGGAGAGAAGTGCTTGCAGCTTGAAAGAAAGGAGGATCCGTGAACAGGCGCCTTCCCAAGGTCGCGTGGAAGGTCACAATAATGGCTCACACTCCTTCCCCTGCCTCCTGCTAAGACCACACCTCTCAGCCCCTCCAAACTGTGAGCCTATGAGCACATGGTGGATGTGATGGGAAAATGCTCATTCCCCAGTCCCTCCACACCTCCGTCCCTGTCAAGTTGGCATCTGGAAGGAGAAGTACTCCAGCTATAAAAGCACTGAGTGGTTTCACCCTCTGCCGCTGCCTTTGTTCCTGCCCTCCTGCATATGGGAAACCATACCGAGGAACTAGGCATAATTTCCCAAGATCACGCAACTAGCCAACAAGCCAGCCCCAGAGAGCCTGAAAGACTCAGGACGGGCTGTTTCCGCAAGCAGGGACTGGCAGAGATGCACCACACCCCACACATCTTGCAGCAGAGGCAGGCGTGCAGGATAAACTGGCCTGCATCCGGCATTGACCTGCTTCTCGTCATCCAGGCCGGGCACAAGCCCCTCTTATAGAAAAAATGATGATGTTTATCCTCCCAATCTTGGGGCCCAGGGGGTTGGGAACAGTCCTTGGAGGCTTACCCAGGAAGCTCCGTTACTGAGCTCCAACAGTATTTATGTTTTGAATCCCCTGGTGGGGGTGCCGTCTCTAGGTCCCAGCCTGTTGGGGCATTGTGAGCGTTCAAGAAGGGTCCAGGCTTTCTCCCCTAAATGCAGTGCTTTTCGTCTCTGCTTGGACTGGACCACCCCCGGCAGGGGCTCTCTGCAACTTAAACCCCCCGACCCTATTTCCTGGATCAGGCTACCTACCAACTGATCAGCGGGGCAGTGGCTGGGCAGCCTGCCTCCCCAGCTGTCCTGGAACCAGGTAGAACCACAGCTATGTTGTGGCAACCAGGAAAATCTGCCTCCTAGCCTGAGCCTCACACAGATGTGGAACCTGGCTGGGGTTGGGGAAGACGCAGTTCTAGGACAAAGTCATTTGTCACCTCCACCGACACTACCCGCCACAGCCTATCTCCGGGCAAGCCCCTCCCATTCCTGCCAGCTACCCCATTGGGGAGCAGCAAAGGGTCATGGATGAAGTGTATCCTACATCTGGCTTCCCCTGCTCCAGAAGAGGCACCGGGAGAAGTCAGTAAGATGGGAGCTGGTCCTGCACACAAAATCACACTTGGTCAGGCAGGGACCGGTCATGGGGCCAGAGGCCAACCTGGATGCGGTTGGCTCTGCAGAACACAGTGAGACCCTCACTGCCTAAAAATCACATTGGTGCCAATCTTAGCGCCCACTCCACCCCACCCCACATTCCTGCCACCTTGATCCCATTAGGATCCAAACTCAGACTTGCCCTCCACTGGTTTGACATCTCATGTAAGCCTAAACACATAGAGCTAAACATGCTGTGTAATGAAGCTCCCGGAAGAGTCAAGAACCTGCTGTCACGGGCAGAGAGAAAGACCTTCTGGTCTTTGCATGTGAGGAGCTGGGTCCAATCCTGAACCTGAGGTGACTGATTGAGAGACTTTGGCCCTCAGGTGCCTACCTGTCATATGACAGGGTGGTCCCTAGTATCCCTTCCAGGTAAGACTTCTTGTTCATGCTACAAAGTGGCAGCACCAGAATGACAGCTGGCCATTTATTGAGCACTTACCATGTGCTGGTTAATGTGCTATGACTATATCACACTTTATCCAATACTGATACCTTTGAGTGCCCTATGAGATGGGTGCTATTATTATCTCCATTTTACAAAGAAGAGAACTGGGAATCAGAGAGATTAATATGCTACAGGGCACACTGCTAGTAAGTGCAGGAACTGAACCCAAACAGCCAGACTCCAACCTCCAAGCAGTAACTACAAGGTTAGCCCGCCAGCACACAGCCAGTGCAACTTTCCGAGCCGGTCCCCTTTCTTTAAAAAAAAAAAATTTGTTTCATGTTTATTTATTTTTGAGGGAGGGAGACAGACAGACTGTGAGCAGGGGAGAGGCAGAGAGAGAGGGAGGCACAGAATCCAAAGCAGACTCCAGGCTCTGAGCTGTCAGCACAGAGCCGGACGCAGGGTTTAAACTCACGAACCATGAGATCATGACCTGAGCTGAAGTCAGACGCTTAACCGACTGAGCCTCCCAGGTGCCCCTGAGCCAGTCCCCTTTCCAGCCCAAGCTTGCTCCATGCTGGTGATCATTCTCCATTCTGCACTCCCAGTGCACACTGGCTGTCCCTCTCCACCCAGACCCCCTGTCACTGTGTCATTCAGTGGCTGGAAAGCTCTATTCTAGCCAGATGCCAGGCCTGCGCCAAGCACTTTCCATTTTACTCCATTCAGGAAAAGGGTGGCAGCTGAGTGAAGCAGGGTGTGGTGAGTTTTTTGGTTTTTTTTTTTTGTTTTTTTTTTTTTGCTGTTATTGTTGGCGTTGTTTTCAATTCAACGAGCTAAGCCTAACCCTTTATTAAACAAGAAGTGCTTTAAAAACAAAAACAAAATAAAGGCCCAGCTCCCAGAGTTCCTGAGGGAGCTGCTTTGTTCAGAGCAGCAGGATCCTGGGCATCAGAAGAAGAACAGGACTCAACCTGTCAGCACAGACACCAGGGGCTGGGTTCCCACGGTGCCCGACCACAGCAGGCACACACAGGACAGCACCAGCCAGGCAAACCTGATGCAGGAGGGCAGAGGTCTGACAACAAGGGGCCACAGGCCTGTGGGAGAGAGAGACAGAAGGACAGAGAGAGGCAGAATAGGGATTGAGGCGGCGGGGGGGGGGGGGGGGGGGGGGCAGGTTGCAGAAGGAACAACAGAGTTCTTGATCTACATTTGTCCTTTTTCCCAGCAGCAGCAGTGAGGAGAGCCCCAAAAAGGACACTGAGCCATGGAGCAGCCCCTGTGCCCCGGAACTAAAGGGTTCTGGCTTGGATGCATCTCCCCCAGAGCTCTGCGTGTTGGGCCACGGGCTGCAGCGGGAGGCCAGAGCCAGCCGCGCCCAGGACAAGCCTCAAGAGAAGGAAGTAGCCTGACAGGCCAACCAACAGGGTCACACTGATGCCAGTCATCCCAGAAGGAGATGGGTGACAGCCAAGCAGCAGACTGCCCCATAGATGGTGGACCAACCAAACTCCTATTGAGGTGTCCTAGAAAGATCTGGAAAGTACACTGCCCAGAGGGTCTGCTAAATTCTAAACATTCGCCACTTTCAGTCCCAGATTCTGGTTTGCCTTGGGGCTCAAAAGTTAACTATAACTTTAGACCCCCACAAAGACACTCTTCAATCCTTCAAGTACTGCCTTAACTCAGGGGGGAAATGTATTTATCGCACGCTCGATGGGCCGGGGGTCTTACCTGGGTTAGTTTCACGGAATCAATTAATCCTCACAACAAAGAAGGAAGCAGATAGCATTCTCCCTATTTGCAGATAAAGAAAACCAAAGTGCCCCTCCAGCCCCACCCCCACGGTGTCTTGCCTGAGGTCACACAGCTAGGAAGAGAATACAGCAAAAATCAAACAGGTGTGCCTGGCACCAGAATCTCTTTGCTTTTCGTTCCATTTCATTGCCCATGACTATTTCATTACTCCATCTGCCCAAAGCATGTCTAGTTGTACAAAGGGTTGGAAAGTTTGGGTGTTTGTTTGTTTTTTTAAAGATTAAACAGTGGCACAGCATTTGACACAGCATTTGAGTCACCACTGAGGGCTTTGTTTGGAAACCGATTGCTTCAGAGATAGGAAGACCAAGGTGGAATTAAGACACACACCCTTCTCTTCTCCCTCCCAAGCACAGACCCAAAGCCCTCAACACAAAGCTCCCAGCCCACTTGAGCTGAGCAGCCTCAGATTGTGTCTCAGAGGAGTGTCTCACATGCTCTGCCCTACGCATCCACATGCCTCTCAAGCTGGGTGGGTGCAACCAAGCCTTGCAAACACACAGCCTGTTCTCTGTGCCCCAAAGGGGCTGGGGTTCCAAAGGGTGCACACACGCACACTCGCGCACGCATGCCAGTCTCCCCCAGGGGCTTCTTGGCCAACGTTGTTCATCTGCAAATCATCTGCACAACTTCTGCTGGATCTGAGATGGAAACGAAGAACGACTGGTCAGGCCAAAACCCTGCCTCTGCCCATGTGCTAGATATCTGCTGCAGATCTGGAATTTTTCCATCGGTGGCTGTAGAGGGCTTTCTATTTAGAAAAGAATTTGCCATAATTGGGTGATTCAGTGCAGGCTCAGTGGGTTGTCTAAAGACAAGAATTCTCGCCCACGGGGTACAGCTAAGGGGCAATCCTCCAGATCCGCTGCAAAGCCGATTTTTTAAGTTTGGGAAAATTATAGACTTCAAGTCCTTTCTTGTTGAAATAGATCATGACTCAAGAACGTGTTAAACTGGGCCCTGGGGCTACAGCTACCTCCCCTAGGGACAGGCCGTGACTCTAAGTAAACGAATTCATCTTGACTTGTCCAGTTATTAAAATAGGGGTGATGAGGATAATCTCTTCAAAGGCACCCAAGGATTAGTTGATTAAACCACCGAGAGGGGCCACAACCCACCCCTCTATTGGGAAATGCCGTGCACACCCAGCTGGATGCTCACGCCTGCTGGGTATCTGTGCTGTCAGAGCAGAGCTCAGGCAGGGGCAGGGCTGGTTGTGGGCAGGGCTACGTGCAGGGTGAGTGGGTGGGTGGACCTGGGGAACCGCGTGGGCCACAGGAAATGGGAGGGAGCGTAAGTGTGTGAGAGCAGCCAGGTTTAAGAAACTTCCCTGCTACAGAGTTGGCCAGTCTCCTTACCTGGGCAGGCCAGGCGCAGGGGGGACGAGGGTGTGGGCCCTGGGTAGGCTGGGCACCGGCCTGAGCGCAGGGGAAGCAAGCTGGGCGGGAGATGCAGCTCATTGGTAAACAGCTTCAGGGAGGGACCGTCAGAAAGCGCACCCTGCCCTGGGCTGGGGTTGAGGGGCAGGCTTCCGGGGGGCTGAAGAAACACAGCAGAAACCGAAACGAAGGGAGACTGGACGGGGACCCCATCAATGAAATTGTGATACAATGTAGGAGTGTAATCACAGAGCCAATAAAAAGTCTAGTTCCTGGAACCAGGACAGGAAGTGGGAGTCACATCCACAGGAGGAGGAAGTAAGGCCAAGCTCTCTCTTAAAGGGCTGCCTCTTAGAGGTTTGGGTTCGTTTGAGTCTGTAGGTGGGGGCCAAGTGCACCCAGCTGCAGCAATGAAAGCTAGGTGTGGGTGGCTGGTAGAAAGGTCTGGAATGAACCTTCACGAGTGTGCCTGGCAGGAGGCTCTCTGAGAGAGGCTGCCCCCTCCCCCAAGCAGCAGCTGACACTCACCCTTCCTATGTGGAGGCAGCAATGGAGGAGTACTGAGCTTCTAGGATTCCTGCTGTCAGCCCTGGAGCAGTTCAGGACTCCTCTTCATCCCTCCACATTTACCGAGCACCTGCTTGTACCAGGACAATGCCAGGCTCCTGTCACATATCCCCATACGTGATGTAGTGAGAGGCCTCCAGGCCCAGGTAGCATTAGACCATTGTGTTGGCCCAGGACCCAAAGGCTTCAAGAATCCCAAGTCAGCTTTCCCTGTGGTAAGGGGAGGGGTTGTCAATGCTAAGCGGCTGGGAGGCAATAAAGGTCAAAGGTGAAGCAGTGCGGAGCCAGCACAGGAGCAGATGGGTCACAGAGGTGGTTTTTGGCTACCATCCCAACCACCAGACTTAGCCCAAATTATAGGTGAATTAGACATTGTACAAAAGAAATTAAATCTACCACAACAGGCAACTTATGTGGCTTCAGCTCAGTTTCAACCCTCCTTGAGACCGGGCCTTTACTCAAACCGACATCTACGGTTCTGCCTTAGAAAGCACACTGCTGGTGGCCATGAGGGACAAGCCCAATCCCACAACTTCTCAGATGGGTCACTCTCACCTCCACCCAAGAACCTCGTCCTTGCTGAGCCCAATCCACTTCTTGTCCTCAAAGGAGAAGGGAGAGCAGGGTCTGTTTTGTTTTGTCTCTTTAAAACAATTAAGCCAATAGGGGCACCTGGGTGGCTCAGTCGGTTGAGCACCCAGCTTTGGCTTAGGTCATGATCTCACAGTTCGTGAGTTTGAGCCCCGCATCGGGCTCTGTGCTGACAGCTCAGAGCCTGGAGCCTGCTTTGGATTCTGTGTCTCCCTCTCTCTCTGCCCCTCTCCCACTCGCGCTCTGTCTGTCTCTGCCTCTCAAAAATAAAGAAACGTAATAAAAAAAAATATTTTTTAATTAAGCCAATAGACCCAACCATTAAGGACTCATGAGTCTGCACTTTTTCTACCCAAAGTTAGAGACAAAGAAGAAATTTTGGATATAAAGACAAGAGAGGCTGCCACCAAAGAAGATAACAGTTTAAGAGGCACATATTATACCCGTGTTCTTATTTGGACCAAGTCTTTTCCAGGGTGTCCAGCCATCCTCAACACTCATGGAGACCCCAGAGCTGCAGAGAGGAAGATGCTTCAGCTCTGTATCTAACATGTTAGTAACATAGCATATGGTTCTGCCCCAGGGGAAAAACACAATTTTCCGGTTCCATCAAAAGGATTCATTGAGAAAAAAAAAAAAAAAAAAAGGAGATATATACTCTGGCAGAACAGTGATAGCTTCTTGCAAGTATAAATACAATCTTCAAGAGGAAATAGAACTTTCCCTCCACAGCCTGGATCTGTGCAGTTGTATAAGCAGCATCTATCTCTTTCCTCACATCATACACCCAGTTCAGAACCTGAAATAATCCATGTGGATAGAAAATGCAGGGCAGACAGACCAAAGAGACTTCTCTTGCATTGTGAAAAGCTTCTGTTTGACAAGACTTGTCTCATCAACCCTACACCACGAATGAAAGGATTTTGAGAAATGCATGCTTTCTTCTACAATAAACCAGCGTTTTGCATGTATCAGGAGAGCTGGTGCAGTGACTTATAAGTGTGAACATGTTTGTCAATTGATCATTTGGTTGACAGCTTATAGGCTGCCAAGACCCACTGTATCTTCCAAAGGAAAGCCTTGCAAAGGTAATATATTTTTAAGTAGCCCCACATCAAAGCCTCTGTTGAACTGCCATAAAGTAAATGTGTTCTGGGCCTATATTAACAGAACAAGTTTTACTGCACTGTGGTTTACTCCCAGTGCCTACCTGAAGTTTAAAGAAAGTTCCATCAATCCATCCCGACATTTTTATGAAATGTAATTAAAGATGCATTGCACACGCATTGGAGCAAACGGTTAATTCACTCAGCCATCTAATTCAATTTTATGGGGGACCCTGGACACTGCTGGCTGGATGACTCTCGTGGGTTTCAGAGAGTAACTTCCCGGATAATCTGTGGGCCCTGTGACCACAGAATTCGAGCCATCTAGGAGCCAGGGTTCTGAATGCTGAATCCCAGATACCCTTGAAGTCTTGCACACAAGCCACCAATCTGTTTTGGCTGGAATGGCAGCACCAGGGAGAGTCAGGTAATGCCCAAGGCAAACCTGGTGGGTCTGAGACCTGAGATGGGATGAATCAAAGAAACAAGGTGACCAGAGGAGAAAGGAGGGGTGTGGTGAATGCGACAGTCACCCTGGGGAGCCAGAGTTGGTCCTACTCCTGATGGTTGGAATTGGGACACAGGAGCCTGAGACTCAATGCCTCTATCCCACAGCCCTGTGACCGGGCTTCTAGGGATCCGTTTCTTCATCTGCAAAGCCACCATGACATTGCCAGCCTCCTTACCCTGCCATCGACAAGTCTTCTAAACCATCTTTCTGAGCCATCTGGAAGAACTGAGCTGACAGTCCCTCCACCCCGGGTGCTGGTAATGTTCACCTCTGCCACCCCCACACCGGGAGATTCTGATTAAGAAAAGAAAGTACACGCCCGCCCCTTCCAGATCTGCGCTTTGATTCTCGGAGAAAGTTAAAACTGGCCAAGTTAAATGCAGCTAGAACGGACGTTCTTCTCTATAGCGTTCCGTGTCTCCCAAAGTGAAAAGTCTTTAAAACATTTTGCTGGCAAACATGGCTACAAATATCAAATATTCCAAATGGAAAAAAAAAAATTGAGCTTCAGAATCTCCCATTTATTCCCATGCTGAGTGGTGGCTGATCTGTCAGTCAGATGGTGGGAATGGCTTCCGTGCCTCCTGAACAGCAGGTTTTACTGGGCTGAGGCTACAGTTGATAATAATTATACCTTTTCTTTGTCCGTAACACTCTACATTTTCAAAACACAATTATCTACATTGTTTTACTAGATTTTTCAAAAATCCTCTGAGATGAACAAAGCCAGTCTTTTTTTTCAACACCTTTTACAAATGAAAAAAAAAAAAAAAAAAGGCTGAGGGATATCAAATATTTGTTCCTAAGACACCCTGCCAGCTAGTGACACATTCCTCAGCCCCTGCTCAGCCTTGGTTCTAATACCTACTGCCAGCAGGATTTAGATTATTCTAAAAGATGCCACAACCTTCTTTGGCAGAAATTCCCAGTTTTCTCCAGCATTTACAAAGAGGAAATTATTTTTCATATCCAGCCAAAGGCCAGCTGTAATTTTAGCCATACCTCTTAAACTAGCTTGGATAGAAATTCAAAACAAAATTTCCAAGAGAATTTTAGAAAATAATAGTCCCCTCTACGTACCTCAACAGCTCCCTGTCCCTCCCCACCACTGCCCTGGCATTAAGAAAAAAAGAGAAGTCATTTTCAAAAAAATTTTTTTTTAAATCTTCATTCCCTGTTGCTGTGAACCCCCCCCCATAAGTGGGCTTCCAGGTGAAACCCCCCGAAGGGAACAGAAGGCACTTCTACTTTATTGCCAGTGCCCCAAAGTAGCAAAAACCAATGGATGAGACAGAAAGGAAAATACAGACCCTGGGAAACAAATTGCCTCCATGAAAATTATTTATCTAGCTTTTTTTGTTTTCCCTCCTTTGGAAGGGGGACAGGATTGGCTGTGTTTACAAAACCTGGAGACTTTTTAAAGCTATTGTTTAGTTAATGGCTTCTGACACCAGCCTCAGAGGTGTGGATCACTTTCTGGATGTCAAGATTCTCAAGGAGAGCCCAAGGTGATGCTAATAACAGCTGTCAACCCACGGAGAGGTATTATAAAGCTGTGATTAAAACAACACAAAACCTTCAAATGTTATAGCCTTCTTCACCGAAACACCAGGTGACAAGACACAGAGGAGACATAACACTTCCCTGAATAAGCCCCAGTAATGGTAAGATGGTAAGGACCAAACTGGAACCCCTACTGGTCCCAGACTCAGAAACACCCACCTGGTGAGCAATGCTGTCCTCACTGGAGGGACTGAGCCAGGCTGGGAGCAGGCACTTAGGCACTGCTTCTCCAGCCCAGCTGCTCCACAGGAGGACGTGATTGCGGCCGGGGGGGGGGGGGGGGGGGGGGGGGGGGGGGGGGGGGGGGGGGGGGGGGGGGGGGGGCGGTAATCAAAGCATACAAACTTCTAGTTGTAAGATTAACAAATTCTCCGGACCTAATGAACAGCATGGTGATTATAGCTACTTATTCTGTATCATATACTTGAATGCTGCTAAGAGAATACATCTCAACACAAAAAAGAAACAGTAGTTATGCCATGGGATGGAAGTGTTAGGTAAGGCTATGGTGGTAATCACTTTGCAATGTATAAATGTATCGAATCAACACATTGTATACCTTAAACTCACACAATGTTATATGTCCATTAAATCCTAATAAAGCCGAGGGGGAGAAAAAGAAAGAAAAGACCGTGCCCTGGGCCCCACCCCATACCAAGTGAATCAAAATCCCTAGTGGTGGGATCCCGACATCAATCAGGGAAGAGAAAACAAGATGAGAAAACAAGATGAGAAAACAGGGCCTGTAGGCAGCTTTTCCTAAAGTCCCAGAAAGTCCTAAGCAGATACAAGTCAAGTCTAGTCCTTAATTCTTACACTGGAGGGAGACAGGGGCCCTTGCATAACTAGAAGCTATATTCCCACCCCAAGCACATCTTCAGGAGGTAGGGCTCCTGGCTGCACACACAGCCAAGCAAAGAATGGGGTGGCTCTCAATCTTCATTTCCCACCACTGACCATCCATTAGGGCCTCCTTCCCGCACGCACTCCCGACAGACCGAGGCTAATATGCTGTCTTCCCTGTTTTAAAAGTAATGATGTGGGAGGGGTGCCTGGGTGGCTCAGTTGGTTGAGCATCCAACTTCAGCTCAGGTCATGATCCTGTGGCTCGTGAGTTCAAGCCCCAAGTCAGGCTCTGTGCTGACAGCTCAGAGCCTGGAGCCTGCTTCAGATTCTGTGTCTCTCTCTCTGCCCCTCCCCACTGCCTCTCTCTCTCTCTCAAAGATAGACATTAAAAAAATTATTTTTTAAATGAAATTTAAAAAATTTTAAGGAGTAATGATGTGGGAAACCTTTGGAGGCTGAAATTTCCTAAGGCCCTGAGAGAACCACCCAGGCCGTCCCCAGTGGGGTTGGGTCAGGGGCATTGCCCACAGAGCCCAGCTGCCCAGAGACTCGATCTAAAGTTAAAATTGAGTGGAGGAAAATAGAACCTTGCAGTTATTTGTTGCTTTTCAGCAGTTCTCAGTTATTTCAAACTCTCCACCCAGGAGGGTGGATACAGAGCACAGGGAATGGGAGGCTTCCATTTTGAAGACGTCCTTGGAAAACAGGACCTCGAAGCGGGAAGAGAGGATGATGCCTTTGAGCTTAATTTCCGCCTTCAAAGTCCCTGCCAGACTCTACATCCTTGGGTTCCTACAGGTTCTAGGATCTTGGCAAGCAGAAAATGTCAGTCTCCCGACCAAACCCAAAGAGTCTGCTCAGACTCCAAGCAAACACAATTAATTAAATTGTGTAAAACTTTAAAATGTTTAAAAATCAGCCTCTTGGGCATCTTTCATGACTCCCTGTCCAGCAAGCCTTTAACCTGCTTCAGTCAGAATCAGCCAGGGAAGTGGCTGCTGGGAAGCCCCTGCTGGGGTCACAATTAGCGAGAAGCAGCTCCTGCTGGGGCTAGAATTACTTAAAGTCACACTTAAGCCACATATTAAAAGTCCCGGGATGATTGTACCATACCCAACCTCACCCTAGAGCATTGTGGGGGTAGGAGCCGGCCTTGCTGTATCTGGCCACACAGGCAAGATGAAAAAGGGGCTTTCTCAGGGATACCCATGAACATGGAAATATATAAGTGAGTTGATTCAGGGCTGCCCAGCCAGCTCTGGGCCATTCCCCTCGGGAGAGGCTTGGAACCGTGATGTAGAACCGATATTATGCCTTGAGGTGGGTGACACTGGACGGGGTCCACCTCTGGGGCCTGCCAGAAAACTTGCAGGCAGGAGGCTGGGGCCTCAGGGCCTCAGCCATCTGGATCTGCCCAGAGTGTTGCTGTGGGTCTGGCTGGGTTCCTTGGCTGGGATGGGACGCTGCCCCTTCAGCTCATACCTTATACGTGTGTTTGAGGTAATGACCTGAGCTCTAATTCCTCCTGGTCACAGTATTGCCAACCTGCCAGTGGCCCCAGGCAAGGCAAAGCCACTCTCACTGCATCTAGGGCCCCAGCCCCAGACGTCCCTCTCTTCCTGCAGGACCCCATTTCCCTGGCTGCTCCCTCAGGGGGCAACACTTTCTCTCAGCTTGTGTTCTGGCGCATCCTGTACCCAACACGCCCCTCCAGCTTCCCGATCCAGCCCCCGGTGGAGGAACCCATGTAATTTCAGAGCTCCCACACGACATCTGCACATCATGTAGCTTTATGCTTGGCCAAGTGCTTTCATTTATGGTATTTTGAGTGGGAAACATCATCCGACCCTCTGCAGAACTAGTCAGAATGCCATCTTGCTGAGAAGGCTTTTAGTAACGCAAATGTCAAACTCCCCCTGCCTTTTGAGAAGCTGGACAGATTAGAAGATTCCCACAGAGGGGCACCTGGGTGGCTCAGTCGGTTAAGTGTCCCACTCTTGATGATATCGGCTCAGGTCATGATCTCACGGTTCATGGGTTCGAGCCCCACATCAGGCTCTGTGCTGACAATGCAGGGCCTGCTTGGGATTCTCTCTTTCCCTCTTTCTCTGCCCCTCCCCCACTGATACCCTTTCTCTCTCTCTCTCTCAAAATAAATAAACTTAAAAAAAAGAAAAAAAAAAAGGAAGCCTCCCACAGGATCAGGATGACCCTGGAGATGTTTGCCCTACTCACCTCAAATCAGGCTTATAACAAACGGACTGGGTTTAAATGGCCAACTCAGGGTCTCTGGGTTCAGGAGGGCTTGTCCAGTCTGTCACAGATAGGGGGCCGTGGCCAAAAGGGTCTGCAGCACAGGGGTCTGTGCTACCCTTTTTCTCCCCATCTCTTCGTTTCGATGTCATCTGCAGCTGATTTTGCTGTTGTCTTGTTTTCTTTGTCACAAGCCTAGTTATTGAAAAATTCCCTGAGGTTAAAAAAGCACACGATAATAAAGCCTTAGAAAAATAAATAATTCCTTTATTCCTACTTCAAAATATACTATGTGCATCTGGAACTCTAAGAGAAAGTCGGCCGGGAGACTGTTCCATCATAAAAATCAAGTAAGATAAAAAATAATGACTGCCCATTTCAGATCCGTCTGTAACCCAGGTGAAAGGGGCACGAGCTGCCAGTTGTCTTGTTGTCAGATGCCACCCCTCTGTCGGTGACGTTGGCTGGGGCTGCCTCACCGGGATTCTGTGTCTAAGAGTTCCTGGAGCATTTTGAGGACTTGCTTTGGCTGGCCAGCAGCCAGGTGCCGCAGCCGGGAGCCCATCTGTTCCTGGAGGCCCCTGGACAGCCGGCACACCGCCACGCGGACGTTCCCGCCATGCCCAGGCAGGACACCGTTCCCCGTCATGTTGTTCAGGAAATACCAGAGGACCGGAAGGACCTGACGCTCCACGGCCTGGGGCTTCTGGGGGTAAACAGAGGCCACCAGCACTGTTGGGCAGAAAAGAGGGAGAGTTACTCAAGGCAGGCTTGCTCTCTCTCTCTCTCCGTTTCCCTGCCCTCTCTTGGGACACCAGTTCTATCCCCCAAAGGGCAGGCAGCCCAGAAGGGCCAACTAGTCCATCAGACACACGACCCAGGGCTCGGGACACGTGGAGGGGCCCTGGAAATGTTATTTCTTTAAAATCCAGAGAAAAAAAAATATGAAGATATCCAGCCTGATTTATATTCATGTTTATACCAATCAGTTGTAATATAAAATTTTTAACTTTTTTTTTTTTTAATGAAGGAATGAGTATGTAAAAACAAAAGTGCTCAGAGCCCATGACAGTCGTCACCGGTCCCTGCAGCCCAGGGGAGAGGAAAGAGGCAGACAGGGCCGGACTGCAAAACTGCCTCTGCTATTCACTAGCTGTATGACTTGAGAAAGCCACCTAACCGTTCTGAGGCTGTTCCCTAATCTAAGGATAATCATCCTGAACCAAACTCTTAGGATTGTTAGAGCTTAGATAATAAATGTACGTGAGGTGCCCAGGTAGGTAGGCAGGTGACAAAGAGTAGCTAGGACTAGTGTTACTTTAATCCACATTCCCACCTATGTGACTTCACATGAACAAAAACTTGTACCAGGGAGGAAAACCAACACTCTCTCAAATGAAGCATTCTGAAAAATGAAACAGGCAGCAGGAGATAAGCCCAGTGTGGCCTCCCCAGTGTCTGGACACCAAACCTCACAATAAGACCAGCAGTAATCCGGGAGGCCTGAACGTGCTTTTCAACCATCAAGCTCTGCACAGACCCATGATTCATTGACGAACCCCTGAAATCGGGTTATCCCAGCCTCTCTACCCTTTTTAATCCCCAGAAATCCAAGAAGCAGGCTACCCCTGCCAGCAAGCCCTCTGTCAGAGTAAATGCCGGGGTCAAGACCACCTCAAGAGCTACCCCAAGTCACTTCAGAGCCACTGCTCCAGCCGTCAGCCACGGCCACCATTACCCTGAGTGCATCGGTGCTAACAATGCTTGCTCTACACAGTGCGGTCCGCCTGTCATCCTGCCGAGGAGAAGGGCTGGTGAGGGCAAACAATGCCGAGAGAAGCACTTTACTTATTTATGGAGCAAAGCAACTGGAAGGTTCCCTGGGCCAACACACATCCAGGAACCTAACACTGCCTCAGTCCTGAGTCTGGGGGTCAGAGCTTTGCAGCATGACTCCATTGTTCTCACAGCACCTCAAGAGGCAGGACACCAGCCCATCCTGCAGAGGAGGAAGCCAACACTCAGGGGTCAAGAAACCTGCCCAAGGCCACGTGGCTAACAAGGGTGCAGGGCAGAGGCCAAGCCCGCCTCGACTCCACAGCTCATGCTCTTCACTCCCCGCTGTCCCCATCCTCCTGGAGTTCTTCAGTTCAGAGGCTGGTGTGTTTTGTTTCATTTTTAGTGAAACCTCAGTTTGTCCTTCCTTCACCAGCTTAACATCATCCGACCCCCCAGGATATTTCCCACGGGGCCCCTCTGACTCCGGAGCAAGCCTCGGACAACAGGGGACCAGAGAGGATGAGCTGGCCCCCTCAGCTCGGCCTGGCACTTGAGCCATGCCATTTCCCATGGAGCGTGTACGTTGGCTTTCAGGCCACACCCCCAGGGCTCCTGCACCCCACACTGTGGGACCTCTCAGGGGCTCCCCAAGGTCATAGAGCCCTCAGAAAGAAAGGCAGTCCTCGTTCCCAGGCAAGGCAGGACGGCACCCAGTGAGTCAAGCCAGCCACGTTGAGGGTGAGCAGCCTCATAAAGTGGGGCAGAGAGGTGGGAGCTGGAGACAGCCCTCGAAGCCAGAGACAGACTGAGAAGGAGGCCACAGTTAACAGGAAAGCCACGGGGGCAGCCCTAAGGTCGGGGGAGGCAAGTTATACTGAACAAGTATAATTCAGAGTCTTTTTTAAACCTCCACGGGATCTCACCTGCAAACCGAGGAGACAGCTATCCCCAGAACCAGGCGCAGGTAGGGCTCCCCTGTGCCCACCCAAGGGTGAGGGGCTCACCTGCCCCTAACCTGCCCCGCGTCACTCGGCCGCGGCCTCCCGCAGGCTGCACTCACACCTGACCTCTCTCCCTCCCAGCAGCGAGGCCTTCACAGCGGGGCCCAGGAAGCTCACTTCTGCAGTCAGGCCCACGTTCCCCAGGCACAGAAGGCGGAGGTCACCTGGCTGATGGTGGTGGGCCCTCAAGCGGGCAGAGGCAGCGATCGCCCTTCTGGGAGTCATCACGGGGAAGAAAACCCCACTAAATTTTGAGCTTAAAAGGCAGCTGAAGTAATTAGCAAAAGATTTACTCCTGTTAAGCTGTGCTATTATTAGTCCACACCTTGTGCCAATTGAAATTTTCTTCTCTGTTCCTGGCTGGGCCCGACTTAACGGGAGAGCTACGTAGAAACTCTTGCTTTGAGGTCTCTTGGAGACAGATGGAAAATATTTACAGTTAAATGGAGGATCTAAAGCGAGGTAGCCATCCACCTCCGGGGCCCATATATCACTCATACAAGGACAGGTAAGGGTTTCACCCAGAGAATGTTGATGTTGAGCAACAGAAAAGGGTTCCTTGTCTGGCACCCAGGTGGTCTCAGGGGGCTCCTGGGCACCAGCAACATGACACCGTGGCTGCATTTAGCCCCCGGCCCTACTTTGCTTGGAGAAGGCCTATCACCTGGGTGGAAGCCAAGGGTCCACTCCAGGGACACTAAAAGGGCTGAACCAGGGCACAGAGGCAAGGCCAAGAGCAGGACAGGGCTGTGGAGGAGTTGAATGACATCCTCAGCCAGGCAATGTGCGCTGAGCACCCCCAGTGTGGACTGAGGCTGGCACGGTGCGGGGGGCGGGGGGGGGGACATGCTCCTGAGAGGCTCACGAAACTCAAGCAGGGGGGTAGGGAGGAAGGGGACACAGAAGTTGATGCCAGAACCAGGCCAGCACCACCCAGGTGGAGGAAGAAGGGTGGAGAAGGGCTCTCTCTGCAGGAGGGGAGCCGCATGTGGGCAGGACAGGGCAGAGGATGGGAGATCAGCCCCAGCAAGGCCGGTGGCATGCTGGTGCCACTCAGGGAGGGCACTCAGGGAGAGACAGCACAGCACGGAGGCTCTGTGGCCAGGCTCCTGGGGACAAAGCCCAGATTGCTCGCCAAGGGACCTTGGGCACTAAATCTTTCCGATCTCCACTTTCCTTACTTCTACAAAAGGGATAATCATGGCACCCACAGCCTCTTTACGAGGTTGTTAGGAGGATTCGATGATCAGTGCGTGTAACTGGGGGAGGGGGAGGGGAGAGCCCGGAAGGCCACTCCAGGGAGCCTCGACACTGTCCTGAAGACAACCCACACAACGACTCGAGCACGGGGGTAGCACAGCCTGTCTGCATTGCAGAGGTTGGGCGCTCAGAGGTCTGGAGAACAGAGCCCTTCTGCCTCCTTCCCAAGAAGGTAGGGGAGGCTTTTGGTAAGCACGGAAGATTATAAAACCAAGTTAAATAACCTGCCCAAGAGCAGAATCGGCACATGGCAAACAGGTCGGTACAACCACAAAGCCTAGGTCCTCCCCGTGCTGACTCCTCCCGCGTCACCGGAGGTTTCAGACCTGGAACAGAATCACTGGAGACAGCAGACTCAAAGAAGACACCGCCTGGGAGCAAAGCTCTCCTCGGCCAAAGCTTGAACACAGCAGAGCAGACGCCCGCCAAGGCCCCAAATCCCACGTAGTGCAGCCCCCGGGCACCTGGAGCAGGCATCAAGGAGGGTTGAAATCCAGCCTGTGCTCTGCTTTCCAGCCTGTGCGTGCCCAAAAAGAGACAACGCTAATTCTCACAACAGTGTTGCCGCTGACCAAGCCATGTAGCTGGGAGGCAAGGTCTACCCAGAAGAGGTGGTTTTTTTGTTTTTTGTTTTTTTCTGATTCACACAAAGGTACCCTATGGCTTAGTGGACGTCCTGTTTGCAAAGAAGAAATGCATAATATTTTCTTTTCTTTTCTAATTTTTTTAACATTTATTTTTGAGAGAGAGACACAGTGAGAGTGGGGGAGGGGCAGAGGGAGAGGGAGACAGAATCTGAAGCAGGCTCCAGGCTCCGAGCTGTCAGCACAGACCCCGAAGCAGGGCTTGAACCCACAAGCTGTGAGATCATGACCTGAGCCGAAGTCAGATGCTTAACCAACCGAGCCACCCAGGTGCCCCCATAATAGTTTCTTAAAAGCTATTTTGTTTATGTACAAACCTGCCCCATTGTGGTCAAAAATGAAGATTACCTTTGGATAAGGTGGGAATTATTTATAAAAAGCAGATTATCAAGTTTTTTTAAAGATCTGCGAGGATTATTTGATTATTTGGGGGTCTAAGATAGTGGGTGGTTCTACATGCCGGGAGAGAAGAACAGAGATGGACTGGAAGGCTAGGGTGAGGAGCTTTGGGGACGCTCACCGGACAGACGTTCTGTGACATCAAGCACTGCACGGCCACTCAGGAAGCGCACCTGCCCAGCAAACGCTTGTAGGAGGCAAAGCTTGTCTGAAAGAGAAGGAGAGGGTCAGTGGCTGTGAAGCTGTGGCTGGTTCAGTGCTGTTCAGTTCCAGGTCCCTGCAACACCTGCCTAGGGAAAGAGGCCCGTTGGGGAGCTGAGTTAAATGTCCAAGTCGCAACGGAGTGTCGGGGGAAGAGTGAACGACCTGGCATAGTTAGTTACACTGGCTCCCAAAGAGGCTTCATGGACTCCCACAGATACGGTTCCTATTATCTGTGCTTCCTTAAAATTGAGTTTGGGGGCAAAAGAGGGTTGCCCCAGTCCCGGGCAAACCAGGATGTTGGTCACCCCATCAGCAGCAGAAGCATCTGGCTTACTCTGGTTGGGTCAGAGGAGGGAATGTGCGAGGACCGGCAGGGGGCAGGGCATGTTATTAGCTCTCAATAGTTTATCTATAACGTCCCTGTGTGAGACCCCGGCCCAGATGGCATCCTTGTACAGACAGCAGAGTTTATCCTCCACATGCCCCAACCCACTTTTCAGGAGGTTTAGGGGAAAGAGGGATTTTTTTAACCTTTTTTTTCTTTTTTTTAAATCATCCCAGCACCCCACACCCAGCCCCCGGAACCAGCTCTCGCTGCTACCCAGCCACACTCATGGTGGGGACTGAGGACTGGGTACTTCCCCGTCTGGCTGTTGAGAGAGTGTTTATTAGAATGAACCACTAATGGTGAAAGCACAGGCAGCTGCAGGGGGGCTGCTTTGGGATAAAGAAGCCTTCTGGCATTCTTTGAACGTATTTCTAAAGATCCCACAGGTGCTGAATGTAGACACTGCTCATTCTTCCCCATTCTGGCTGACGTCTCCTGGTTTCTCACACTATTAAAACTTGAAGTCCTGCACTCCTCACAAAGACGCACAGGGTGAGGAAAGTAGCCCTTCACCTGAGAAAGGCGTGCTAACATCACTCCCATATGCCCAGCTCCCAACAGTGCGCAACCACGGCAGTCCCAGGATGACCCCATGGGAGGGAATGCAAACAACAAAACACGCTCTTCGGGGGTGTGGCTGCAGGGCCCGCCTACACCTGTCACAGAGGTCTGTGTGGGTGTCACCACAGGTGCCCCCAGAAAGTAGGTCCTGGGATCCTAGGGGCTGACCCACTCAAGGTGCCAGATTTCTCTTAGCAGGGGACAGAGATTAGAGACCCACCGCAGGAAGTCTTTCCAGACAAGCTCCACCTTCCCTGAGTTCCTTAAATACCTCAGCATCCCCCTGGATGTGCACAGCTTCGCTTTTCCCGTCAGGCGACAATTCTAGCTAAGAGCTCATTCCCATTTCCTAGCTCCCCTCCTGAGAGCTGGAAGGGGTACAGAGGAGGAGATGTACACATGAACATCACGCATATCCCTGCTGCTTGCAAAAGCTCCATCCATAAGGCAAGAGTCTTTAAAATCATTTGTTCTGGGAAATAAAAGAGATGCCAACCTCTAGAACGTTGCAGTTACCGAGAAGCAGTCTCAGGGCCACTTGGTCAATCTGTAGTCGTGTAAGCATAGGTTTTTATATCAGTGTCATCTGCATTGTTTTTTCCAGGTGCTTCTATTTGTCCCACCCCCACCTTTAACCATGAGCTCACCTCCAAGGACATGGACTTCTGCCTCCTTGCTCTCCCCCAACAAAACTCAGTTCAGGACATTTTCTGGACCCAGCCAGACCTCCCCGCTCCTGGTGGCTGACATGGCCTCCCAGAGCCAGAGACAGGTAAAGAACTCGGGGGATACTAGAAAATGCACATCCGACAGACATCTGTGACAGATAATGCTCCCATGTGCCTGGCACACAACAGGTGCTCAATAAATGCTCTAGCACCACAGAAAGTGTTCAAGCAGAGATATTAAGCATGCCTGAACTGGTTTATAAACCCCAGAGCACCACACCCCAAGTAGATGGCCTCTCTTCCTCTGTCTGCTTTTGTAGTGATGGCTCACCACCCAGGTCACACCCAGGTTTATTGAGAGACAGGAAAATAAATGGTGAAGGGTGTGAGCTCTGGGTTCAGGTCGCCTGGACCCAATCCTGGCTCTTCCACGTTTCTCTATATTAACACTGGACAAAACCTCCTACACTTGAGTTTATTCATCTATAAAAGGAGGATAACATCTTCCTCTTAGAGCCGCTGTCGTGTTATGATACTTAGGATATTGCCCTGGGCATATAATTACTATGTAAGTATCAGCTATTACTGCTAGTGTTACTCTTATTACCTGAGAATGTTCCAAAAGCTCAGCAATCTGAATGGTGGAGAGACCATTAAGAGGCTGGAATCTAACTTCCAAACCCTTAAAAAAAAAAATCCATGTTCCATTAGCCGGAGCTCTTCACAGGCTCCTGTTCTGCACCACAAGGGAGCCACAGCTGCCACAGCTGGCCTTGGCACTGCCTGGACGAAGAGCAAACAGAGCCATGCAGCGTAGGGAAAACAGCTACAGGCTGGCAGGCCACATCCCCGTCCTCCCTGGGCCTCGCCTTCCCTCCCTGCAAGGGGGCGGAGGTCTCCGGGGCCTTGCACCTGTCCCATGCAGCTAAGCCCTAAGCGCACCAGGCCACATCCTCCTCAGGCTACTGGGGAGCCAGAGAACTTTTTTTAAAGCACAAAAAGTATGGTAGCATAGACAGTGACAGCAAAGAAACTGGAGTCAAACTGGACTCCCAGCAATAAGCACAGGACTCCATGAATCATGACATGCCACACAGCCACCCAAGCTAGGTGTGTTCATTGCAGCAAAAGTGGAAATGATCCATTTAAACAGAAAAACACAAGATGTGGTCCAGCATGTGACAGACCTGTTAAAAGTGACTCCAGTGTGTAATCATATGCAAATGCTCACGCTCTGCTTCTTTTTTTTTTTTAAGCTGGATGCAAATTTAAATGTGTAATATGATCGTGACTCTGCACAAGAGTCATGCACGTGACTCTGCACAGGAAAAAAATCTAAAATGAAAAAAGCCAAATGTTAATGATGGTCTCTTCCAGGGGTGCCTAGGATGGTTCAGTCAATGAAGCATCCGACTCTTGATTTCAGCTCAGGTTAGGATGTCACAAACCATGAGCTCGAGCCCGGCATCAGACCCCGTGTCAGGCCCTGTGCTGACAGTGTGGAGCCTGCTTGGGATTCTCTCTCCCTCTCTCTCTGCCCTCCACCCCCAAAATAAAATTTAAGCATTTTTTTAAATAACTGTCTCTTCTGAGAAATTGAGACTAAAGGTGAAGGGTTTTTTCCTTTCAAATGCTTTATATTTTCCATTTTCTCAATAATTAATAAGTATGACTTTTACGTGATGGAAAGTAAACTTCTCATTTTTAAGTAGGAACACTGCATGATAGCATGGAATACTGGATAGTTAAAGAAGCAAAGTCTAAATCGTGTTTACCTTACAATCTCTAACAAGGGAAATCTGTACACAGGCAGACAGGAAATAGAACAGATTTTTAAGCAGTTGGTATATTAGAGGGGCACCATGGATGAGTTTCTAAATTCCTTTAACAATACCATGTTGGTCATATGATTATATAAGGTAAAGAATTCAAAGTCAGAGCAAAATCAAAAAAGTAGATCTGAAGCTGCCCATTCGCAGCTTATCTGCACTCTCCAGCACTGGCCTGGGGCCACGCTAATCAACAGAACTCCTTTTGATGCTCAGTCTGACTAGGAGGGGGGTGGCTGTCAGCAGCCTGATGTTTTAAGTAGTGAAGTTTCTTCTGTAGCTAGCCCAGTCACAGGGCCCAAAGACAGAACCAGCCAGCCAGCTCAGGAACTGCCCTGATCCCCAGAATAACTCCCCTGAAATCAGAAGGTCCTGGCGCAGAGTAGAAAGGATGCCACCCCAAGCTCCTTCCAGCAGTAACAAAGGGCAGAGGTCAGAGAGCAAGGTGCTCACATGTTTCCTTCCTCACCCCCCCCAAAAAAGGGGACATGGGCAGAAATCCCCACTTGCTCTGTGGACCACCGCACCACCTGCCCCATACACCCACGGGAAAACCAAGGAACCGGAAGAGATGTGGTGACTGTTGAGTCAACTTATCACTGAATTCCAGAATCAAGAGGGACCTTAAAAGGTTGCTTAAGAAGGCCAACCTCCCAGTTTGGCTGTGTCATCTGGACTTTGTGCCAGAAGGCAGACTACCCACTGTGTTCTTGTTCTCCTGGCCCCCTGTTGATCAGGGAAACAAACCACAACCTGCTGAGTCATTTCTTTGTGATTCTACACATTTAAGTACTCCACAGCATTTGGCTGTTCCTCTCCAGCCTGTAGCCAAGAATCCCTTGTGGGGGGTGACACCAGCCTTGGGAAAAAAGCTCCCTCTGCTCAAAGGGCTCCAAGCTACTTCCAGAAGGGACCCTGAGATGCTAAGAGTCTATCGGAGCCACCAGGCTCCACCTGGGTGACATGGGAAGAGAAGATTTACAACCCTTCTCTTCTGCCACTCCTGCCCCAGTCTCTATGTCTACCACCCAATCCCCTGGGACAGTGGAAAGTTTAATTATTTGCATCCATTTTTCCCTCTGCAGGCCAGACTCAGCCCATTCTAGACAGATGAGAACCATTCCCAGAGAGAGCTTGATTCTACCCTAGGTACTCCCTGGCAGGGGTGAATTCTTACCGGCAATCTAAACCCATCCACTTCTGCCCTTTCTGGATATAGAAATCAGCTAGTTAAAAACACCTCCAAAACCAAGACTCTTCATTGGGCTGTGAGTATGGCTCACAGCAAAGCCACATGGCCCCGAGAGCCGCTGCTGCACCTGCTCAAACTGACTGGGAGCCAAGACCCTGTGCTTCCCCCTTTGGGCCCCACAGGAGCTTTTTGCCAGGGATTTACTGGGCTCCATCCAACTCCCTGAGGCCAACGACATTCCATTCCAGCCTAACACTGACCTAAGGATTAGAGAGGAAAATAGTGCCCTTCATGCCTGCCTCTGTTCTCCTCCCATCAGATCCTTTCACTGATGGGACGGGGCGGGGGGGGGGGGGGGTATCATCAGCCATTTCCAAGGAGACCCTGTCCCAGGAGGAAAGGACAACTATAGGCATCTTTCCTGGAAGCTGCAGCCTGCCTCAGGGTGTGGTCAGATCACAAAAGCAGCCGTCTCGCAGCCCCTTTCCAGGGTGTCCCACCCAAGTGGGTAGAGGAGGGCCTCAGGTAGAGAAGGCCTGAGCCTTGTGACAATGTGAGACACCACATCCTGCAGCCCAGAGTTCCAAAGCTCCAGCGTGCTCCAGGAGGATGGCCCAAGGACAGAAAGTGGAGACAATAACACCTGGAGAGGAAAGTGTTAAAGCTCCTCTCCTCAGACAAGGGTGCTTAGCCTCTTCAAATAGCTAAAGCCTATTTTGCTTGGTGCAGGTTTTCCCAATAAATCCAGGGCCCGCAGTGATTTACCAAGAGCCGTGGTTATTGGCAACAGCAATCTCACTTACCCAGAGCAGCGCTGTGAACTAGCCGTAATTTAAAGCTGGATTTATATTGTTTGTTCTACAGCAACAAACTCAGCAAATCATAAATCCCCTTTGAGATGAAGAGAGGAAATTGACAGTATTTATGAACTGAAGAGGCAGAGAAGGGCCTGACCAGGCCTTTGATTTGTAACTGAAACTGCTTCTGGAAGCTCCAGCCAAGGACACAGCTGCTGTCCAGCCCCAGGGAACTGGGCTCCCATAGGGTGTGGGCACCAGGAGGGGAGGGGTGCCTTTCGGTGTTTCCAGCCTCACCACGGGGATGCTCTGCGGGTTCTCAAGGCAGGACATTGCTCTGTGCTCATCGGGACATACAGCAACAAGGCCAAAAAGGTGGTTCTCTGAGCATAAGCTTGGTCACATAGAGTCAAGAGTGGTTTGAAAACCCTTGGTTCCTCTGGTCTGGACATGACCGTACTCATGTGCTACATCACACACACATCTGCACTTCAGTCTGCGTCTTAGATACACCAAATATCGCTTTCTAATCATCTACGAAAGGCATAGAGAACAGAAGCGGATGTACCCCAAATTCCACCCGATGTTGGAGAACCAAGATGTGTTAGTGCGAAGCACATAGGACTTAAGGAGCTCTTGCCTTCCCTGATGTCTCTCCCATTGCCCCCCCCCTTTTCCTTTTCATCCCACCCCCACCTCCACTCCCCCTTCACCCTCCACCCCTCATCCTAAATTCCTCCCTCCCTGAGCCCTGGCCCCGAACAGTCTTTCTCAAAGGCAATGCTTGTCCATCCCATGCTCAAAAGCCAGTGGGATCCCAGCCTGACTCCTGTATCAGACAATCAATCAGTGGACCTGGGTCCACTCACCCATCTACTTTGTCCTCCCCAGCAGACTTGCTCTGCTCTCTCACCACCATCCGGCCTGGTCCCCATACAAGCCACACCCACTGTTACCATCTCTACACTGTTTCCAGCTTCTTCCTGGTAACCCTGACCTATTTTTCCTTCCATGCCCTGTTGGCTCAATCACTTCAGTACTGTGTGACCCTGGCTGAGTCATTTCTGTCACATGTACTATGAGGAGGCAAGACTAGATCATCTCCACATCTCTTCCACTCCTACCGTCGAGGACCCTCAGGTGGCTGTGACATGGAAAAGCCTACCAACCATGTCCTGGGCTGTCCACCCCCATCCTCTGCAGCCTCCAGGGAAACATTTGGCCTGAAAGCCCCAGTGCCTGTTAGCACTGTGCTGATTCCCAGCAGGAAGGGTGAGCCCACCCCGCGGAGGGCTCAGGGAGCGAGCCCACTGCATAATGGAGCCAAGCAGGGCTGTGGCAGGAGGCTCACCCAGGCTCTCAATCATGGCGTCCAGCGCAGCCGTGGCGGCGGTATAAATCCCCGAGTTCTTGGAGTTGAGGTTGTCTGCAACAGCGATGATGATGGACAGCAGCATAGGGTGTAAGCTTTCTTTGAGGAGGGGGATCATCTTGGCAAGGGACTCCAGGGCCCACTGGTTCACTTTCTTGTTGGAGTCCTGAAGCCTTGGGGTGAAAGCATCAAAGACCTATTGAGGAAACAGAAACCAAGAGCCCATGGGAACCCAGGCTGGGCAGGAGGCCCACAACCCAACCAACCACCCTTGGCAGGGATTCCTCCTGCCTTCCTGGTCATCCAAACTACACCAGAATATTCTCAGCGACGAGGAGCTTACTTCCTCAAAAGGGAAAGAGGGGAAGAGGGCAAGAACAACTGTATATTGAGCACTCATTGCGTCAAAGCATCTAGAGCATCCCGTTAGGTACCCTGCACTCTCACGGAACGATCCAAACCGATGAAGCATGCATTCCCATCCTCAGTTTACTATTAAAAACAAAACAAAAACTGAGGCAGAAAAAGGTTCACTAACTTTCCCCAGATCACACAGCGAGGCTGCTGACTTCAAGCCTGTGCCCTAAGTACTCTGCTACATGGCTTGACCATCAGCAGCCTCAGTCCTGGAAGAAGCAAACATCTGCCCCTGCTTCCAGCCTGTGAAAGGCCTGTGCTTGCTCCTAACCCACCTGTCCAGCCATCATGGCCAGTCCCCTGGCCAACACATACTCTGCCCCCAAACATCATGTGCCTGGCTAGACCAGGAGCAGCCTTCAGCCGTGGCATCCTCTACCTCTAGCTTCCCCCCCGCCCCCCCCCCCCGCTCCCCCCCCTCCCCCCGCCACCCTGCTATAAACCTGCTAGAGGGATGAAAGATGCCAGGACATCTCTGGGTGGTCCCAAGGGGCCTGGCAAGAGGTGATGCCCTTGCCCCCTTGGCTACTTCCAGGCAGTCCCACAGCGTTACCAAGGCAACTGGATAGCAGGTACTTTTCGGGCTCCCTTTACCCTGAGGGGTCTGGCACAATGTCAAACCCTGTCCTGAGTTTTCCAAATTGAATTTGCACCCACAGGGGACAGCCAGGCGAGACAGCAGGGAAGGGGCAGCACTCACCTGGACCAGGTTGGCGGTGATGAGCTCTGGCTCAGCCTTGCAGCGCTCCAGGAGCCGCCCCACGCCCTCCATCCGAGACTGATATTCTCTGGCCTCCAGCAGTCGCGTCAGCTCCCGAAGCCATTCCACCACCTCCGGGCCACTGTGCATGGAAGGCCGTAGCCCTGCCAGCCGAGGGCCATTGGAACTGAGCCTACGCAGAAGGAACTTCTGACCTGGGCAAGCCCCAGAAGATGGATGCACCTCTTGTCCCATGACCCTCCCAGACAGGTGGAACTGAGACAGGAGTGTCACCTGCAGCTTAGTCCACCCCCAGCTTTCCACCCGCTGCTTGAGGACACTGGCCCCAGAACTCTGGAAATGCCTTTTCCTCAGGGCAAAACAATCGGGTTGCCTAGAGCCCCATCCTTTCATCAGGGGACAGGGCTCTCTCTTCCTGCCTTTTTTTCTCTTTTCAGAAAACATGTGAAGAATGGGGGATGGGTATCAGAGCGAGAAGTGGGAGTCCACGAAAGAATGACTGCACATTTAATGTAGGAGTGAGGAAAGGTCTTGCCAGCTGACTGTGTCCTGAGCCCTGGTTGCCTAGGCCCTGCCCTTCTCCAGTGACCAAGGAAATGTTAAGACTCCCTGTTCTATCATTGTGGGGGCACATAGCTATAGTATCCCCTGATCCAGTGCAGCCAGTATGAGAGCAGTTCCAAACAGGACTCCTATCCCCCACCCCAGCTCAGAACCCGGCTCTCTGAGCTCATGCCCTGCACCCAAGTCCCCTCTGAAAGAGCCCAACACCATCCATTCTGTCATTCAGTCCTACACTCCACACTGTTTGCCCACTGAGTGCCAGGAGCTGTACTGGGCACCGAGAAGAGGGACGTGAAAGACACGCCCTTTGCCTTAAGGAGCTCACAGACCAATGGGAGACAGGTGGGTCAACCGGCTGACAGAGTACTGAAGAACAGAGGGCACAGAGAGAGCCTCGGGGAGACGGTGACAGTGATCTGAATCTTGTGGAGTCTTGCAGAATAAACAGGCATGTTCTAGATGCAGGTGGCTCAGCATAAGCAAAGAAAGGCTCAGTAGGAGATAGGATGGTGGGGAAGGGGGATGGGCAGGGAACATGAGCTGCTCCGGTCTGGCTGAGAGACTGTGTGTAGGAGAGAGCAGGAAGCTAATCTTAAAGAGGTGACAGGGGCTTTCCTGGGCGCCTGCTAAGGAGTTCAGATATGATCCCTCCCCGACACCACAGAAGAAGTTTGAGTTTCAGGCACATCAGTGATCAGGAGGTTTCTGCTTGGTTTCGGCTCCTCCCAGCACCTACCCACCCTCCAGCCTCTCCGCCCATTCCCTCTCATCTACCTTCCTCCCAGCTCTGCCTCTAAATTTGTCCCAGGCAGGGCACCCTGATGGCAAAAGGGTGTGCTGCTCTAAGCGGGTGGAGAAACACTGAGTGCCCACAGAGGGCCTGGCCAGCAACATGCCCTGCCTGTACGAGTGGAACTGCACCCCACTCGGCAAGACTGCAGCGGCCAACTTCTACTGGCAAGTGCTTCCGGTCCCACAATGTGGTCTCCCTGAGATTTGGGTGGGGAACACCTCCTATAAATTCACCCATGAGTGCTGCAGACCCAACTAGGTCTCCACCGTAGCCCAGATCCACACAGACTCCCAGAGCCACCCCTGGCCCAGGGCAAGCAGGACGTCTGTGTCGTCAGCCTTCGATGAAAGCTGCAGGGAGACAGGCGCAGCCATACCCATCCTTGCCGGGCAGCCCGTTCTCACACAGCACCAGACTCCTTGACACCTTGCGGCCCTTGGCAGATGGAAGTCCATCACTGTCTTCTATTCCCTTGAAAAATGCACACAGAACATGAGCCAAAGGGGTGGCCCTCTGGGGAACTGCCGGCCACTCCAGGCTACACCATAAGGAAAGGAATAACCCCTTCCACCTGGCAGAGCCTCGGAGGGAACAGCCGAGCCTTCCGGAGCCCTGGTAGTCAGGGCAGGGGTCAAGATCCTCACTGAACAGGAGACAGTGTGGACGCCCAGCAACTCAAGGGACACAGGCAGAGAGGAGCACAACCAGGTCCGAGCACAGAGCAAGGAAATCACATTTATCCCACCAGGCAGGGGTTGTGAGTGAAATGGAAGCCTCTGGAGTGCACACTCCCCTGACCGGCCCAGCTCTGATCTCCACCCTGACCTGCTCGTGCCCCCGACTCACCCGCTGCTTAATGGCAGCCATGACCTTCCGCAGGTCATGGGACGGGAGGCTCTGCTTCAGAAATGCATCAAACTTCGTGTTCGACATCAAGATATTCACCATCTTCCGGCCATAAAACCTGCCACAGGAGAAAGAAAGGGATGAAAAAATAGCCATAGAAATGCATCATAAATCTGCTTTACAGATTTACAAAAGTTTTCTAATTGTAGTAACAGAGTTTTTAATACTTTTTCTAATGAAGACAGGAATTGCTAATTGAGCAGTTAAAAACTAGATTCATAAAAGAATAAACATCACCCAAAGCCCCATTACCAAGAGAAAACTACTATTAAATTTTTACATATTTCCATGTAGTCTTTTTGATGTGTATACATTTTCTTTGCTATCAGAATGTATATACAACTTGCCTCTGGTTTTTTTCACTTTATCATTAATCATCTTCCCATGTCATCCTTTTTAGTGCATTCATAATATTCCTTTGGATGACTATACTGAAACGTACTTAACTTTTTCTAGTATGGGGCATCTAGAAATCCGAGGAAGGGTGCAGTGGGGCAGTATGGGAGGAAGTGGTCAGCTCTACCTGGTGAACAGTGCTGGGTGGAGGGGGCGGGGAATCAAGGAAGACTTCATAGAAGAGGTGACCCTTAGATTGGGACACAAAAGATGAGTAGGAGTTCAAGATTGAGACGGATTAGGGGGTAAGAGGGTGGTGGAGGGGTGTCATTCTAGGATCCATTATATGGTCTGACATGTCAGCAGGCTTGTGGTTGGAAAACAACAGGCAAGACCTAGATGTGGGATAGAATACAGAGAAGGTACGACCCAATTTCTCAAAACATGAAGGAGTTGAGCTTTAACCTGCGTGCAGAGGGAAGCTGAAGAATGATCAGAATTGCACTGAAGTCGATATGTCTCTGGCAGCAGTGTGGAGGATGCGTCTCTGTGGACAAGGCAGGGGGGAGGGGGGCAGGGGACCTGCTAAGAGGCCACCGTAATAGTCCAGGCGAGAGATGATGAAGTCCTGAAATAAGGCGGTAGAGTGGGAGTAAGGAGGGGTGGTCAGATTCAGGACATGCCGAGAAAGTTGAAACTTCAGGGTATGGGAGCTGATTGGAGGTGGAGCTCAAAGCATCTTCCGTTCTCGTATTTCACTCAACCTAAGACTCCACTGATCATAAAATGCACCATTGACTTATTTTCCACTAAGGAAAAACAGAAACAGAAAACACTGGCAATTTCCACTGCCTTCTATGACACTGCCCCATGTCGGAAGGCAACCCTTCTCTGTATTATCTCAGAAACGGAGTTAACGTTACTTTTAGGTAGTGCCCTTCCCTCCTTAGGTTGGGTAAACTACTTGGTTTGTGGTGGCCTTGTAAGAAAATGTGGAATTTGGTTATTCCTTCCATGATGACTGTTTGCATTAATATCTAATTTATGTCCCACCTCTCTATTTCCATACCTTTTCTCATACACTATAACTTTTCATTTCAATGCTGAATAAGAGTGTAATATTTCCAAGACATTTTAGAGAGCATCCCACAGAGCATCCACGGTGACTTCTTAAAATAAATATAAAAGGCTAACAAGCAGAGAAAGCCTCATAGTTTACTTCCTACAATGCAAACTGTAATTCAAGGGTTTATGCTATGAGCAATAATGACCCAAGTTTGCAAATGTGCAGATAGTAAAACCCAAATCAAAATTGCTGCCTGGCCAACAGCAACGGTGAGATGCCTCTGATTGTAAGATACTAAAATGCGGGGGAAACTGTGTGTCTTAGAATCAATAAAGTAGGAAGGTCTCCATTTTGCATCTTCAGTGACTCAGTAAATAATAGTGACTTTTAACAATAGAATAATTTCAAACAGAGAGGGAGGGAGGCAAACCATACGAGATTCTTAAATACAGAGAACCAACTAAGGGTTGATGGGGGGAGGGTGGGGAAGAGGGGAAAACGGGTGGTGGGCATTGAGGAGGGCACTTGTTGGGATGAGCACTGGGTGTCGTATGTAAGTGATGAATCACGGGAATTTACCCCCAAAACCAGGGGCACACTGTACATACTGTATGTTAGCCAATTTGACAATAAATTATATTAAAAAAAAAAAAAACAATAGAGGGAACACAGCCAGAGAAAGGCTTGGGGAGAAGGCAATGGGTTCATTGAGGGACACTCTGCCCCAAGGATAACAGTGGGACATCTGGTGACAGGCCCTCTGGAGGTAGAGGTAAAGCACTGATGCTCAGGGAAGGGAGACCCTAGGAAGCATCAGAGTTGCTCGGGCTGGAGCCACGGAAGTGGTGACAGTGGTCAGGGAGAATTGTAAGTGGGGGACAAGAATGAAGACACTGCTGTGGCAGGCAGGCAGAGAGGGGGCCACAGAGGGAGAGCGGAACCAGGGAGTGCAGGGCCACAGACACCGGGAGGCATAGGAGCCAAGAAGGAAAATGGAATGTAGTCAATTCCTGCAATGGAAGAGAGGTCAGAAAGGAGAGGGACATTCGAGCTGGAGAGATATTGGATCTTGATTTCCATCCCCCCACCAACAACCAAAAACAAATCTATAAAACCTTCTGGCTCCCCACCAATAACCCTCATTTCAGTGACTGGCACTAACACTTACCCAGCTGTTCAGCTGAAAAACCCAAGCATCATCTTTGATTTCTCTTTGAAAGCCTCACCACCCACATCCTGTTGGCCCTGCCTTCAAAAGACACCCCAATCCAGCTCTCCCCACCCTCTGCTAGCCTCCAGCACTCCTGTCAGGGACTGGGGAGCAGCCCTCTGTCCGGTGCCCCTCGTCCATCCTGCTCCCTCTCTCCTAGCAATCCTCCAATGAGCCACCAGAAAGACTATTTTTAAAAATCAAAAGGGCAGTGAGCCTATAAAGAAACATAAACCCTAGTAATCGGGGTGGGGGAGGAGCAGTCTGACACAATAATGAGCTGTTATTTTTACCCATCAGATCAATGAAAATTAGAAATCCAGATAATGCAAGGTTGCGAGGACATGGGCACGGGCGCCACCGGTGGGGGGCGGAGGGGCACAGCGTGCTCCCGGGCGCCCTGCAGTGCTCGGGCTGCGTCAGGGGACACATGCCCCTGACCACAGTCCTGCCCCCAGGGCACATTCCCAGCAGCTCTCTGCTCCATCAGGGAGCCATGTGCGCATGTGATGCGGGGCGCTGTCGCAGTGGGGAGGGCCCACCCGTGGACTGCTGGTGTGAAGGCACCGGCTGGTGCACACCACAGAACACGGCTGTGGAGCAGTCCCCGAGCTGGTGTGGTCTCCAGATCTGGTGACCAGACCCAGGAACCAAGGAGTGTGATTAACTGGACCCTAACCCTAGCTCTCCAAGACAGGGAATCAGGTTCTGTCACTCTCCTGTTTAACACCATCGAATTATCTCCTCACACTCCTACTAAAAATCCTCCGGTGGCTTCCGGTCACACACCAGCCCGAATCCCAGCTCCTGGCCGTGGCGCGTGGGGCGCTGCCAGGCCTGGCCCTGTCCTGTCCGCCTCATCTCCCGCCCACTGCTCCCCCCTCACCAGGCACCCTGCAGCCCAGCCTTCTTCTTCCTCCATCACGGGGCCTCTGTACCATTTCTTTTGCCTGGGACACTCGCACCCCAGACCCCCAAAGAGCTAGCTCCTGCTGGCCCATCCGTTCTCAACTCAAATGTCACCCTTCAGAAAGATCTCCCCAGACTTGTAATCAAAGTAGCTGCCACCCCATTCTCCGTTACATCTTGGCGTTTTTCCTCTGTATCCTTTATCCATATCTAGAAGAATCATAATAATTTCTTTATTTTCTGCCTACCCAGACTAGGGGTGAGATCCAGGACAGCAGAGGCCTAATTTTTCTTATTCATTGCCCTATTCCTAATAATGAAAAATGATCTGTTCACTATCCTTGGAAGGAATGAACAGTGGTCTTCGAGAGTGGAACTGGGGTGGGTCAGGATGGGGAGGGAGAGCAGCAGGAGAGAGGGAGAACCGGAGGCAGGGAGTGTGGACCCTCCTACAGGCCTGGCTATGCCTGTGCACAGAGACAGACAGCAGCCCTGAGGAAAGCAAACAGCTTCAGTCTATCCGACCCCAGGGAAGCTGAGCTATGGGGGGCCAGGGCCTTCAGGGCTGGCTGGTTGTCTTATCTGCCCTGGGCTGGCCAGGTAAGCAGCCCCCAGGCCCCCGGCCCTGCATCACCTGGTGTCCTGGTTGGAGTCCTGGGCCAGCCTCACCAAGTTGTGCACCAGCATATCTGTGCTGTCCCTGGTGCCTGAGAGAAGCTTCTCGGCGCCTATCTGCTCCAGGACGGCTGAGAGGTGCTCGGCAGTGCATTTCCGGACTAAGGGGTTTCGGTGGCTGAAAGGAAATAAAATCACAGTCAAGGGCTCACACAGGAATGGGGTGTGGGGTCCCTAGAGTGCCACACATGGACCTACACCTGTGCACCCATGCTTCATGCTGTGATGGGCTCTGAAATCTGTCTCCTACGGGCTACAGGGAATCTTCAAGGAAAGAGCAGCCACGTCCTGACAATAGAACCCAGGATGACAATGGCAACAACACAAGGAAGAAGGAGCACCTGAAGCCACCTGATGCTGTGCCACAGTCCCTGTCAAAGGTGCTGGAGGCTAGCAGAGGGGAGGGGAGAGCTGGACTGGTGTATCTTTTGAAAGCTCACCACCCCTGTGCCTTCCTGAGCCCATGTTTGCCTTCCCCATCTTTTCTTCACCTAGAAAGATCCTACCCAATCAACGTCTCCATCTCTGCCCTCTCCAGCCCCCTAGGCAGAATATCCCCTTGTCCCCTGGGAAGTACAGGTGCACCCCTGTGGCTCTCCCACCAGGCTAGGAGCTCCCAGGGAGCTGGAACCAAGCTTCCTCTCAGTGGAATCCTGTGCCCTGCTGGTGCCCGGCACATGCCCACACGTGGTGGGAGCTTACTGCACGTTTGTTGAAATGAATTGAGACAGGAGGGAGGGACAGGGGATCAATGGGTGACTTGGTAACCACAACAGGAGGAACCTGAAATCTTACAAGAGAAGCCCATCAGGGTGCCACTTGTTTCTTTCCCACCTTTTCCAACGGGGCCTGTGTGTCCACAGTTCATTAGGCAGCAGTGACCCCTATTTCCCCCAGGGTCCCATCCAGTGTAACACAAAGGGGTCTTCTGGGTTCTCCCTACTCATTATGGTCCAAGGACCAGCTCCATTAGCATCTGAATCAGAATCTGCATTTTAGCGAGATCCCTGGGAATTCAAGTGCACAGCCCTGAGGACACCTGACCCTGGTTCCTGCGACAATGATAGGGTGGTTCAATTTGTAATTAGTGCATGCACTGAGCCAGGTACCCTGCTGAACACCTTCCATCTATTATAGGTTCAACTCCATAAGCCACTGTTACCATCATTTTGCCTGTGAGGAAGCTGTGCTAAGGGAGGAATCCAGAAAAAAGTACAATTAATTTCTCCCAAGTTAATAACAGCCCCAGTGGGCACTCAATAAATGTTCTAGTAAAGGCAGGCACTGTTCTAAGTGCTCCTTCATGAATCAATTCATCTACTCCTCACTGTTTTATGAGGAATATACCATTATTATCCCCATTTTACAGATGGGGAAACCAAGGCACAGAGAAGTTAAGTAACAATCTGGGATGTGAACGCAGGCGACACGGCTCTGGAGCCCCTTACTCTCTGTACTGGGCTTTGGTGCCATTACCAAAGGCAACGGCTGCTACAACACAGCCTGGGGTCTATCTGAGAAGTCTCCTGCAGGAGCGTCGCAACCGGCTCTGGGGTTGAGAGAAAGGCTTTGGGAAAAGGTTTTGGTTTTGCTTTAGTTTTGGTTCCACAAATGAAAGCAAATCTGGCTGCAGAAAGCCTCCGATGGTAGAAAGCACCTTCCTCCGCCCAGGAAAATGCCAAGAGGTGTGAGCCGAAGTAACATTTTGTGCCTTGCTCTCCTCACAGCCCGGATTTCATCAGAAAGAACGCCCCTCCCCTGGGAGAGGTACAGGCTGCAGGCTGCCTCTCAGCCCTGTCTCCAGGATATTACCACGGACACTGTGATCTCCCCAGAACACAGCAGCTCTCCCCTTCCAGCTGAGGCCCAGGGCTGCCCTGAGCTCACCTCATTATCCCCAGCCTGGCCCAGGAAGGGCAGGAGAGAAGCCCCCCAGGAAGCAGGGTCTTCCTCCCCCAGCTAAATGTGTGAGGCACCTGTACCATCTGCCCGCTCCCCTCCCATCCCCAGGGCTCTCCCCTCGCCTTACCTTCCCAATCCACCCCTCCCACAACGAGCCAGCACGTACTAGATGCCCGCTGAGGTGAGGGCCCCCAGGGAGCGGGCAGGGGTCACATGCTTCACCATGGCCCCCAGGGACCGGTTGGCTGCTCTCTGGATGAACTCGCTGGTATTCCCCATCTTCTGGAGCAGGCAGCGGGTGATCTCCTCGGCCTCCTGGTCCATGTTCTTCTTCAAGGCCCGGAAGAGGTCTCCCAGGGTGCTGATGGCCAGGCGTGACACTTTGGAGCGGAGGTTGGTGACCTAGGAGAAAGATGGGAGAGGGACCCTCCAGGACCGCTGGACTCTGCCAAGGGCTCCAGAACATACGAAGAATAGGGCACGGCACCACCCTCTCCCACCACTTCCACCCTCATTGCAGGCCTAGGCCTTGCCAGGCTAGAAACGAAAACCTTGCAGCAGCTCTGGACAAAACAGCCCTATTTTCTTAAAAAACACTGTTATTGTTATCACCATAATTATTAATTCCACCTGTAATTTTAAATTTGAACATCTGAAATTTGGGCAACACTTAGTCGGCAAAGTACCTTTACAAATAATGCTCAATTTGGTCTTCACAAGCTGCCCCGCCCTCACCACTGGAATAGTCTATTCCCAAGAAGGAGCCCCACTGTTTCTCCAGGCCCGGCCTAGGCCCAGGACGAGTACCAGGGGAGAAAGTCCTTGGGAAATGTTACAACTTCCCTGAAGATGGAGATTTAGCCCAGAACACTCCAACCCTGCTCAGGCATCTGAGTACAGAGAACAACACAGGGCTGTGGCAAATGGGCATACAGGATTCCAATTATTACAATACCCAGCGATGAGAACAAAGGAAACCCCAGGCCCCAGTCTTCCATTCTGAGAAGTGGGCGGGTACCTCCCACCTCCATGGCTGAGGGCTAAGAAGTAAGCAGGGAGGGAGCCACGGCCCCTCCGTGGCTACCATGTGACCCTCACTGAACAGGGGCACCAGGGAAGGGGGAGTGGCTGCAGGGTGGGGACAGTGCCCAGCTGTCTAGGTGGCCTCACCTCCCCCGTCACAGCCAAGGACACGTCGTGCAGCCTCCCAGCAAGGACATCTGAATGACAGGCCGCCAGGCGCTGAATGCTCACCAGGCCCTTCTCCTTCATCTGCCTGGGAAGCGAGTTCCAGACCTCGTCACAGGCAGGTAGGGAGGAGCCCTGCAGACCAGGGGCGCCCCTGCCACCACCCCTCCCCTTGCAGTAGGGGGAGAAGGGGTCTCCTCACCAGTCGCTGCTCTCGAGGCACTGGAGGGCATCCATCAGCCCCAGCTCAGGGTTGGAGAAAGGCCTCAGCTCCTTAAAGGCTCTGAGAGCCATCTCCTCCTCCTCTTCTTCCCATTCGGGAGACCCCAAGGTAAGCACCGCAGGGAGTGAGTTGACTGCACTCACAGAAAAGAGAAGGAACAGGGAGCATTTCAGCAGGAGGACCCAGGCCTGGCCGCGTCCCAAGCCCCCCTCGCACGAGGCGTGCTCAGAGAAGGGACTGGTGGGGGCCGAGAGGGCAGGGCCTGTGCTTCACCACCGGGGGTGCCACGGACACCACCCAGCACTCTACCTTTTGTCGGCCTTTTCCGTCCCGGCCCTGCCAACCTGATGGTTCTGAACAAGCTGGCCTGTGATATGCTGTTGATGTCATGTGACAAAGCACACCATGCCAGTGACTCACCCCCAACCCTACCCTATCTGTGGTTGGGTGAGGCTCATACATCTGTCAAGGAGGGAGCCCCTACTCACACTGGTTGTGTTCTAACCTCATCCCCACCCAGGAACCTGTGTTATCAGTCTGTCCTCCTCCCCCCCACTCTCCATCCTCTGCGAACTTGCCCACAGGCAGGGAAGTGGTCCAAAGGAGGAAGCAGGGAGACAAGACAACGCAGCTAACTGGGGCCCGCGTGGTCAAGATGTGGCCACACTGGCAGGGACTGCCGAAAAGCAGGGATGTTGTTTAAAAATCGGGTCATGTTTTCTAGGCTCTCCTTCCTTGGGGATGGGGCCAGAATCACACAATCCTAGTGGAACAGGAAGGCAGTTTAGTCATCTATCTGGTCCAATGCCTGAATCACGGCACTGAGGCCTCAGAGGTTGGGCCCCTTCCCCCACAGTCCCTCCACGGAGCCATGACAAGAGGGTCTGCTCTGAACCCAGAGCTGTCACTGCCACACCTCACTTCCTTGCTACTTCTTTTCAGAGACTTTTCAGAGACTGGATTCTCCTCTCAGCTTTGGTGTTGGATAAGAGTCATTAGCCAAAATCTTAGTCCCTATGGGCCACCATCACCTAAAGTCAACTTAGGGGACTTTGGGTCTCTGGGTCTCAGTCCTGTTGTCTGTAAAATGAATGGAGTGGATTATCTAGATCAATATCTCCTGAGTGTCAACCATTCAATTACCACTTTCACGATTATTTGTCATATCTCTTAATTACCTATAATTTTATTCATATGGCATGTTTCTTCAAGCTGACCCACTTTTTGAATCTTAAATAAGTTTATTCTAAAGGGAGATTTATGTCACTGCTGTAATTGGTAAACAAATATTATTTTGTCATAGAATAGGGTATTTGCAAGAAAAGTAAAAGGATGATATAAACTCCAGCTATCAAATTATAGCCAGTTTCTGATGCCTCCAGCTGGAAGGAAGATCTCTTTGTTTAAAAAGGAGATTCCAAGTCTGCGAGGCATGCTAAAGACCAGCACCGAATTTAGACTTTCTGCTTGACAGAATCAGAGGGATAGAAAGAGAATGGAAAAGAAGGGTGAGTCAATATTATTTCTGGCACCAAAAAGGTGTTCTATTCTACCACCATGGTCCCACCACACCCCCCACTTAAAGAAACTGTGAACCAGGCTGGTTGTTTTCCAATGTTCTTTAGTAGAAAATCTTTCAAACTTGAACTCTCAAGTGGTTATGCAATAAACAAAAAAGTGAGGCAAAATAGGTATTGCTCAAGGTATCCCTTGGCACCTTCCTGAGCATCCCACAGAACCTTTGGATCCTGAGATCGCAGGCTGTAACCAGCCCTATCCAACACTGACACTTTATGAGGCAAAGTGTAGGAACCCAAGGTCTTTACAGACCGCTCTCTTCCTCTTCCTGATGTTTCCAGCTACTCTCGTGGGTGCTTTCCACAGGATCTGTGGTCCTGGTGCACTGGTGAGCCCTCCAGGACAAGTCATGTGGGCTGGACACACCTGCCCTTCTCCCAGTAATTCAGCTGCAATTCCCTGGGTCTCCAGGCTGGCTCCCACACTATTCCTCTCTCTCTGGCAAGGTGATTGCACCTCAGGCCACCCTCTACTCTAACATGGGTAATGAGGAGAAGCAGAGCAGTCCCGGTCACCTTTGTCGTGCCCCCAGAGCATCCCGAGGCAGCACAGTGAGCGGGACGTGTGCCCCCCAGCCAGTCGGTCTGGCCCCTACCTGAAGCATGGCGGGCAAAGCTGGGCTCCTGCTTGCTGACAGGGATGCTGGGTAATGAGGGCCGGTTGGCCCGCTTCCTGAGGGTGACACCCATGTTTCTGCGTGGGATGCTCAGCCCAGTGGGCACAGACAAGGTTCCACTGCCCCGGAGGGGAAGGAGGCCTGTGGAGGCAAAGAAAGCCCTAGGATGGAGCTGGTCCCGCCTGTCCTCGGCCCCAGTGTCCTCCTCTGGACACGGGCCAATCCGTGGCCCCCTGTCTGGTGTGAGGTTGGGGGACATGGGGAGCTGTGGGTAGTCCCTCTCTTGCCCAGGGGTTGGCCAAGAGGTCTCCCCAGCCTGAGGGAATCTTGCCCTAGGCACCCAGTACCTTCCTTCATCAGGGATCTCTGGGAGCCCAGGCTCTGGGAAGCAAGCTCCCTCTCCCTCTCCGGCTCCTGTGCCCTCTGGAACTCCAACTCCTTCATCTGCCTCAGCCGCATCTTCTCCTGGGCAGACTTGGAGATGGTGACCTGGATCTGGCACAAGGTCAAGGCAAACTCCATTACCCTGAGGACCCAATTGTGTTTTCTGTACCTTCATTTATTCAATCATTGGGAATGTGAGTGGCTTCTGTGTGCCATCACTGTACCGGGAATGAACACAACCACCAAGACCTTGCTCCCTAAAGGCTGCCATGGAGTGGGGAGACAGCAAACAGACCAATCTCGAACATCAGGTGATATGTACTGGAAGGAGAATAAGGGACAGACGGTGATAGGGCTTCCATTTTAAGTAGGAAGACCCAGAGGGACTCCCTGAGGAGGTGAAATTTAAGCAGAGACAGGAATGAGATAAGGGAACAGGGGCCATGCAGACTTCTAGGGGAGAAGTGTGCTAAGTAGAGGGAATAGAGTGCAAAGGCCCCGGGGCTTGAGTGTGCTGGGTGTGGTTGGGGTGAGGGTACTGGCTGGACCACACCAATCAAAGGATGGTAGGACACAGGGTGGAAGGTGGCAGGCGTGTACCAGTCGCCGTGGTCCTTGGTGGGGAGTTGAACTTGTCCTCTGAAGGACACAGCAAACCGCTGAGGTTCTGAGCACAAAAAGTGACATGATCTGACTTCCACTGGGGGGTGAGGGGGCTCCCCTAAGTGTTACTGATTTTTTTTTAACTTTGTATTTAGGAACAACTTAAGACTCACAAGAAGTTGCAAAATAGAACCAAGAGTTTACATGTGGTGGGGTTTGCACTACCACAGCAAGAATGAAGATGACAAAGTGGCCTGATTCTGGACATGTCCCAAAAGTAGGGCCCACCACTTTGGCTGATATATGAGGTGTGGGGTGACAGAGAAAGAGCAGAGGCAAGGATGGGCCCAAGATTTTCAGCCAGTGTAGCTGGAAGGCTGCCATTCACTGAGAGGGGACCCTGGGAGAAGAGGAGATTTGGGGAGGGGGGGGTAAAGATTCAACAGTTGAGTTTTGGATAAGGTACGTTTGAAATATAATTAGATATCTAAATGGAAATGCAGAGTATCAGTGAATACACACTTAGTAATATAATTTAACTGCTACTGGAGGTCAGGGGAAAGTCTGGGCCAGACAGAGAAATTTGGGAGTCCTCAGCATATAGATGCCACTTAATGCTTGGCCTGGATCAGGTCACAGGGGGTCAATATAAATAGACCAGATGCCAGAGGTCAGGGCTCTAGGGCCTCCAGTGTATAGAGGGCAGGAGGATGAGAAGGAGCCAGCCAAGAAGAACCAGGAAGGAATGAAATCTGATGGAGGCAGAGAATCAAGAAGGAAACCACCCCCTTGCTTCCCCTCCAAGGTGAAGACTTCAAGAAGGACAAGCCATTAAAGCCACTGGTGGGTCAGGTTAGAGGAGGACTGGACTGTGCTGCATGTGGGAGGTGGAGGTCAATGGTGGCCTGGGCATGAGCAGTGTCAGTGGGGCCCAAACCCAACTGCAGTGGACTCAGGAAAGAATGGGTGCAGGCAAGGGAGTAGTCTGGTTTTCCGAAGAATACAGAAATAACAGAGAGCTAAGATGCTGATGGGAGTGGTCCCATTTCAAGGAGGATGTTGTTGACGCAAGATCAGGGAGCAATGCTGGGGCTGGGTTGTGGATGGACGAAGCCAGAACAACAGGAGATGGGGACACTGGAAAGCGAGGTGCCCATGGGGATGAAGTTATCATGAGACCCAAGGTCTGACCATGGGTGTGAGTGGCCAAGGGTGGGTCGGTGG
This sequence comes from Panthera tigris, assembly GCF_018350195.1. Lineage (NCBI taxonomy): Eukaryota > Metazoa > Chordata > Mammalia > Carnivora > Felidae > Panthera > Panthera tigris. The sequence continues at coordinate 116,193,524 of NC_056662.1, forward strand.
TGAGGTCATCTCATGGCCCTGAATCATTTTGCCTTCATTTCATTCCTGGCGCCCTGGCTGGTGTGGGAGAGCTGTGGCACCTGGGCCTTATCATCATCATCATCACGGGATCCTAACATAGCTCATGCACACAGCAGTCCTTTTGTATTTTATATCTCTGTTTCAAAGACTGAGAACGGATTTCCCATAACAGTGACTCTTCAAGTTTTAGTAAATTCATCCAGACCAGGGAAGAGAATCATCTGGACCAAGGTCACCTTAGAAGTGCAAGGTATTTGTCAGCCTGTCAAGCACAGCCTTTGGCTGATCTGCCTCTGAGTCAGCGGCCTCTCAGTTGCTATATTGGGTGTTGGTTCAAATTACTCAACTTGGTTCACCTAAGCCCCTCTGTACTCTCCACATCCTGCTTCCTTCCGAACCATGTATGACCTCCTTCTGCCCTCCCTTCCTCCCCCATCTCACCCCTCAGATCCCCACTGTACTCTGCCTTTCACTTAGCCACTCCCCCCACCCTTCTCTTCCTCTCTCCTGTTTCTCTCCCTTTCTTCGGTCCTGATCCCCAAACCATCTATATGTTCCAGCCTTAAGTACCAGGGTAACTGCCTCAGGGCTCTTCCTTGCCCTCCTCAAGCTGGCCCCACTTTTATGTACTTCAGAAACATGCTTGTGTTCATCCAGTGGTCCACTCTGACCCCAACTTTCTCCTCCCCTCACTTTCCAGATACCTTGGTACTGCTCTCCCTCTGGTCCTCTTCTTTGAGCAAGAGGCGGGCTTCTTTGGCATGGCCGAAGGAGAAGGTTGTCAGCGTAGGAGCAGACTGAGATGAAGGCAGGGCAGCCTTCTCAGGGGCAGCAGACTTGTCTCTGGCAGGTGGAGCCGAAGGTTTTGGCTCTGAGGAGTCGAGAACAAGAGTGCAGCTGAGGACACCCAGCACCTTGAAGCAGTATTCATCCCTTTGGGCTGTCCTGGGGCCCTATGACACTGTGGTTGGTGCAACATTTTACTGCCTAAGACTGCCTCTCTCCATTGTTTTGCCCAGTACCTCCTTGTGGCGAAAGACCCAAGTTAAATTTACACTACAGAATAGCACTGGCAGGCATAGAATGTTCTCCTCCTTTCATTCATCCATCCACCCATCCATCCATCCATCCATCCACCCATCCATCCATCCAATAGTTACTGTATACCTTATTATAAGACAGGGAAGGGAGGGAGGAAGTGTGGGCAGGAAACAGGGGGCAGGTCTGTTGTCTAAGAAGTTTAAGATATTTCCTGAGAATGCACATCTGTCTTACCTGGGAGGTGTGCACCTCAGGAAGAGAGAAAATAAAATGAGCGCCCTCATCACAAAACATGAAGAGACCAGAGAACCAACAATACTAGTCCAGTCCTCTCATTTTACAGACAGAAAAGCTGAGACCCAGCAACCTTCAGATGCTCTTGTGATTGATACAATACAAACTGATTTCCAAATGACATCAAATCACTAGTATCTCTTTGTTAATCTAGATTTTCCTAATCAATGAATTTCAAAAGTATGTTGTCTTGTGATGGAGGCAAGACAGGGGTGGATTAGTTTTCTTTTAATGAAAGAAATGTTAACTGGGTTCTCCTGTTCACAAAGGTTGGAGCTCACTGTCCTTGGGTGAACCTGCAAATAAGGGGACCACTATCTGGGGCCACCTGAGGCTGGAAGGGGTGTCTTGAATCTGGGACCTCCAGGAGGGCTCCCAGGTTACCCTGGACCTCTGCCCAGCCCATGCCTTCTACAAAGGATCCCTCTGCTTGCGTCCCAGGAGAAGGATCAAGGGCCAAGATGGAGGAGGGATGAAGCCTCCATTTGCCCAAAAGTAAAGGGCAGGGCAGAGGACACAGATGTCCAGGTACCAGCTAACCAGGGCAAGGACTGCAGGAATGCCACAAGATTTGGGAAGCCCTCAGCTTCAGACAATACCATGTGAGCTCCTTCTACATGGTAGACGTGTTACACATATTGGGCAATGTTATCCCCAGCTGACAACTGGAGGGTCAGAGGGCCCTTTAAGGACTTTACTACTTGGCATCCCCTCTCCTCACCTCCACCTCCAAGAGAGGCCCTAAAAAGCCTTGTCTGAGCAGCCTGGACCCTGCCGCCAAGCCCCCGGGGACCTAGTTCTCAAGCAGCAAGCTTGTGATGCAGACAAAGGAGTGGTTACAAACTGGGGTCTCCTGGCCCAACCCCCTGACAGCACCCTCAGGGGTAGCTGTTGAGGGACACCGTGGGTGCCAGTGGCTGTCACACCAGACTGCCCAAGGTCACCCCACTGCAGCCCAGCCAAAGAACAGCAGGGGAAAGAGCCACCACAGAAGTTTCTATGCCAGGACCGCCTCTCGGGCTCAGCTCGAGTCCTGACCCTGGGGTTCCTTGGGCAACAGCCTCCCCCTCGCCAGCGGACCCATCTGCTAAGCTATACAGAGTGGCCTGCCAGAAAGCTGGACCAGGAGTCTGCCCCCTCCTGCCAGTCAGCACAGCAGTGGCCTCCAGCCCTCATCCCCGGGCTTGGGGATCCCCACCCCCAACCTGCCCAGGGCTCATCCTCCCTCCTCTCCACAGAGTGAGGTCACCAGGCTGGAGAGCTTCCTGTTCCCTCTTCTGAAGCCTCTCTGCACCTTGGCCTCTCACTGGCCACCCAGTTGGCCGTATTCCCCTGATGCTGAAACCTTCTGGGGCCAGCTGACTAAGGGGTTCACGGGATGTGGTTTAATTTCTCACTCGGTCTGGTGAGGAGTATTCTCCTCCACTTGCTCAAAACCATGCAGAGGCAGCCCCTCGTGTCAGAAGCTCCGTCTTTGGAGCCATGTGGACCCACTTGCAGATATGCCGGGACTGAGACCTCTGTGCCGAGACTGAGGACAAAACCCAGCTTGCAGAGTCTCAGAGCATGCACTCCTCTGTCACACAGGGTCTACACCTTCCCTCTCAGCTGGCTCACGAGCTGGTGTGGGTCCACATGCCGGGCATAGCACAGGGCCACTGGTCCCCAAAGCGGCACCGCTGGTGACTTCAGCTTCTCCATCCGTGAAATGAGGGGTTCGGGTCCGAGCATGCTCAGGCCTACTCAAACCCCAGTTCTGCCCCCACACCCAGTCCAGGAGGCAGGGAGTTGAATAGATAGCAAGTGGGAGTGCGCAGGGGGGGTACATACCCAGAGATTTAGGGGTCTTCTCCCGAGGCCCACTCTCCCGAACCAATCTTAAAAGAACGGGGAAGAAAAAACACTATGAGAGATGGCAAGAAGGAGCCCCTGCTGTGAGGGGTCCAGTAGCCCCGGGATGGGGCAGTGGGCGGGACGGGGCACACAGTGGAGGGGCTGTGGGCGGCTCTGTAAAGAGGCTCTTGGCTAGGAGTTCAAAGCTGCAGGAGACGTAACTCCATCTGCAAAGTCAAGGGCAGGCTGACCGGGAGACCACATCAGGCCAGGCTGGGTCCAGACACCTCAGACCACTGCCTCTGCCCTGCCAGGCACCCACGGCTTCTCCCTGCACTGCCCGTAGCAGCCTCTGCCTCAGTGTGCACTGCCCTCTGTGGTCGTCAAAGTGGCCTTTCTAACTCAGATCTCATGGCACTTCCACACCGAAAGGCCTTCAGCAGCACCTCATTCTCCAGGCTAAAGCTCACCGTCCTCACTTGCGCACACGGGGCCCTGCCACCCTGCTAACCTCACCCGCCCGTGTCATACAAACACCGGTGCTGCCGTGCAAACCCCTGACAGTTCCGTGAACATCTCCATCTCTCCCTCTTCATCTCCCAAACTCTCCTTCAGCCCTCAAAGCTCAGCTCAGGCCTCACCTCCTCCAAGAAGGCTTCCTAGCCTAATCGAGATCAATTTCCACTGGGCTCCCCAGAACCAAGGGCAGCCTTCTACCTTAGTTCTTACCTCACTAGACCTCGATTCAGTAGGTTACTAGTAAATCTCTCTCATGAGCTCCTAGAGCACAGAGACTGTCTTGTTTGGCTTTGTTCCCACAGCACATGGCACATAGTAGGTGTTTACTAGCTCTTAGCTAAGTAAACGAATGCATGGATGGATGGATGGATGGATGGATGGATGAAAAAGCAAATGAATGAAAGAAATGGTAATGGAAGCTCCTTCCCACCTATATGCTAGCCTCACAGGGTTAATGGAGAAAAATCCATGCCATAACTGGACAGCAAATGAGCAGATATTTATTGTGTGTGTGTATAATCCATGCCAGGGACCAAGCTTGGCACCATGGAAGCTGCAGAGGTTTCTGGATATGGCCTCTGCCCTGTAGTGCTCCAAGTTAAAGAATAGGTACGAGGTTTAAATAAGGGTTGAACAAATCAGTGGAGGGGATGTGGTCAGGCAGTCCGTGGGCTGGTTGCTGTGTGGACAGCGCAGAGGACGCCCTTCCCCCATCGCCTCCTGGAGGAGAGCAGGGAAGACTAGCACAAGGAGAGGCATGAAACCGGGGATTAAAGGACAGCAGGCTCTGAAAGCAGAGTGAAAGGCTGGTGTTAGGGTTGGGGAGGCGCCGCCAGGGGCTCTGGAGGGTCTGGGGGTGGGAAGGTTCCTGCAGAGCAGCACAGGGGGCCTGCTTGAATGTCAGACCAAGGAGAGTCGACTTTAGGCTGCTGGCACAGGAAGTCAAAAAATGTGGATCATGTGGAAGAAAGGTACAGAGGGTGGTGGATGAGAATCGATTAGGATGCAGAGCCCAGGGGGGCCAGGAGCCAGGCTAAGAGCTGTCAGGGAGCTCAAGAGGGAGCCAGTGAGTGAAAACTGAGAAGAAAGGCAAAAGCAAGAGAAGGCCTGCACCTCAGTGGACATCAGGAGGTCATGGGAGGGAGGCAGTTTGGGGAAACATGAGGTGCCCCATCCGTGTGGTCGGGACGGGGGCACAGCCTCCCTCTCTCTGACATGACAAAACTGGAGTTGCCCAACAGGAGGATGGAAATCCAGAGCTCGACTCGAGGGAGACCTCAAGGCCGAGCAGGGCATGAGGAAGACACCCATCCCTGGAAGCTGCCGGCACAGACAGGACTCCTCCAGGGGAGAACGAGGAGATGGGTACAAAGAGCTGGGAACAAGCTTCAGGAATGGCCATGTTTAAGAGACAGACAAAGGAGAGCACAGGGGAGACTGCCTGGAAGGTCTTGTCACAGAAGGTCAAGAAGCGGGTTTCAAAGTCAGGAAGGCAAGGAAGGAGAAAACTCCAAGGACATCAACGCCCCACATGATGTGAAGTCAAGAGCAATGAGATGGGAGTAAAGGTCACTGGTCTGGGGCTAGAAAGTCCTTCCAGCCACCAGGAACGGCTTTGAGGGAAGGAAGGAGTAGATGTTTGAGCAGAAAGGAGGAGGGGCCTAATGTGAGGAAGTAGAGGTTGATGGAGCTCCAATCCAGGAGCAGGCCCACACTCCTCCAGGGTTGAGAAGGAGGCAGACATGTATACAGACAGAAGGGAAGGCAGCATGGGAGATGGAGAGGTGAGGAGGCATGAGAGAAATGGGAAAATTCAGTACAGCATGCCCCAAAGCTATGCAGGAAATGAGACCTTCCTCCCTCTCACTCTTGTCTCTCTGTCTCTTTCACTGTCTCTGTCTCTCTCACGCGTGTGCACATGCGCACGCGCATGCACACACACACACACACACACACACACACACACACACTTGCTCTGACATTAGTCTGACCTGCCCATGGAGATGTTCTAGGCCATCTGAAGAGATCCGTCTGTCCCACTTATGAGCCATAAATGTGGACTCATTAACAACACAGCAACCCTCTACCCCATCAGTTCCCAAACATTTTCGAGTCTGAAGACCCCTTGTAAAATCTAAAATTTTGTGGACCTCTCCCTCCTGCTTCCATACACACACACATGATAAAGCTTGTAATTTTAGCATCCGTTAATGAAGAAAATATATGCTACCATGAATACAGATTGTATTTTCTTCATCACCACAGCAGCCACAGATAAGAAACTGGTGGAAGACAGAAGCTGAGACATTGTCTCCTAAGCCCAGACCACCCAGCTCGCCTTGGCCTCCTCAGGTCTGTGGCTCATGGGAGAGCCAGGCCCTTCACACCCCGGGTGCCCCAGACCTGTGCTGGCGTGGAGGTTCAGCGGATCTTGGAGGGATCGGAGAGAGGACTACAAGGCAGTTGTGACTTAGGGCAGCTTACCGTGTGCGGGGGACCCTCGGGCCCGTGAGGACATCCTGGCCTGGAGGCAGGAGGTGGGGAAGGGAGCCAGGTGCACCGGAGGAGGCCCCAGCGGGCACCCCGGCCTTTGGGATGGGCGGGATCACAAGACCCCCCAGTGACTTGTGCATCTTCTCATCCTTGCAGTGCAGGTAGTGCCTGGAGATCTGCACCTGAGAATGGAGGTTGGGGGAAGGGTCTGGATGCTCACATCCCAGGCCCCTCATACAGGGCGGTCCCTTTTGTCAGGAGCCACGTGGGGTGGCAGGCAGTGCTGGGAAGTGTCCTCTGGTTTCTCTCTGCAGCCACACACCCCTAGAACTCCCCAGAAAGCTCAGCGCTTCCTTACCACTCCAAGACAGGAGACTGGCCAGGGGTCCCCCTCATCCCTACTTCCTTTTTGTTATTTATTTTTCTCTTCTTGTCATTTGAGGAAATCCTAGAACATCAATGCTGAAAGCAGTCTTCAAGAACATCTGGTCCAGTACCTCCTTTTTATAGATATGCAAAACAGACCCAGAGAGAAGGGTGACTGGCCCAAGGTCACACAGCCCGTGAGGGGCAGAGTGGAAACCAGAGCCCAAGTCTCCTGAATTTTAGCCCAGCCTTCTTGCCCCTCAGCCTATAATGGGGAGGGTCAGAAGCATGAGGAATTCTGGAACATATAGACCAAGTCTCCTGAGTTTTAGCCCAGCCTTCTTGCCCCTCAGCCTATAACAGGGAGGGTTAGAAGCATGAGGAATTCTGGAACATACAGACCAGAGAAGGCCTAGGGACCACCAACCATAGGACTGGTGGTCACACAGCTCTGGGGCAGCCAGCCAAAGCTCACAGGCCGGCCATGAAGGCTTGGGATGCTGCCAGAAAGATGAAATGAGGACCCAGAGCCCCATCCTTGAGGGCGGCCCCTCAGACACTGTCTGAGAAGCTAGAGGCTCAGGAACCAGGGGTAGTAAAGAATGGAAAGAAAGGCAGAAGGACCAAGAGGTAAAACTCAGAGCAGTTGGATCACCTTACCTCCTGGGCTCTGGGTCTCAGCTCCTGGGGACCCTGGCTGCTCCCAGGCAGATCCAGGCCATTCTCCTTGGCTCCGCCAGCCTCAGGGGTGGTGGGGATGCTCTGGATGGGGGGCATCGGCTTGGGCACCCTCAGCAGCCTCTGAGAGGTGGCCTGGGGGATGAAGCTCCTCAGAGGAACTCCTCTGGGGCCTCCCACAGGATCCAGAGAGACTGCGGGATAAGGATGAGGAATAAGTTAGTCCCGGGAGCATGGGCTGGGGGGCAGTTCAGATACTGGCAACAGGGATGGAAGGCCAGGCCGGGGACAGAAGGAGATCCACCCCGGCCCGCCCTGCCACCAGGCCGAGCAAGCCAACGGTGCGGAGGGCCTGCTCCCCCTCCTATGAAATTTGGTAGAAAGGGCCCAAGTCACCTATTTAAAATTCAGAGGCAGGGGTGCCTGGGTGGCTCAGTCAGTTAAGTGTCCCACTCTTGATTTCAGCTCAGGTCATGATCTCACGGTTTGTGAGTTCAAGCCCAACTTTGGGCTCTGTGCTGACAGTGAGGAGCCTGCTTGGGATTCTCTCTCTCTCCTCTCTCTCTCTCTCTCTCTGCCCCTCCCCAGCTTGCATGTGTTCTCCCTCCCTCTCTCTCTCTCCCTCTCTCTCTCAAAATACATAAATAAACATTTTTTTTTAAATAAAACAAAATTCAGAGGCAGGCTAGGCAAGAAGGGAAATCTACCAGTACTAGACTAGGGGTGAGGAGAGTGGGGTCCCATCCTGGCTAGAAGCTGTGTGACCTTGGGTACATCTTTGACTCCCCATTTGCTCTTCTGTAAGATGAAAGTAGTCACATCACGGGGTTGTCCAAACATTCAGTGACATAACTTACATAAAATGCCAAGAAAGTACCTGGCCCATAACTTACTTCTGTTTCTGCTTCCTTTTCAGCTAATGATGTGGAAGCGTAGCTGTTCTGACACAGGGGGCACCCTGACCTAGTCTAAAAGCAGACCACCACACTTGCAGCTCTGTTATTAGTACCTCATGTGTCCGGCAGACATCTTCACTGCGCTTTGCCCCACCCCCTGCCATCCCTACAGTAAGGAGCTCAGGATGGTCTTTGCAAATTTTTTGGCAGTGGTGAAAATACTTAGCACTGAACTTTCGAGGGCCATCTTGTTCCAGTTCCTTGTTCCAAAGTGGTTGCATCAAAACAACCAAGTCAAAATATCTTCTCCGCAACCCTGCCCAGCCCGGCTCCGCCCTGCCCTATCATCAGTTTGGTGCGGCGAGGGAGGTGAGGAGGGGTCACAACCCAGGTGGGGACGTCACCACCAGCATGCCCACCTTGGGCCCCACCTGGGCAGTGGTGCAGAGAGGCCAATGCAGCCCCAACTCAGAGTGGTGAGGGTAGCCCCAGCCCCACTCGGGGTACCAGAGATCCCTGTCCCGCCACACTTGCCGAGGGACCTGATCAATCAAGATCACTTCCTATCTGCACATTGCACAGCTCCTGTTCTTTTTCTCCTCCACTGGACCTTTGTGAAAAGACATGACACGTCTAGAAAAAAGACTTCAGACCTCTCAGGGAGAGAGTCACTGGTCTGGCAATTCCAGAAGCTGTATGACTTGGAAATTAGTTAATTAATTAATTAATTAAAAGGATGCCTCTGGAGAGAAGACTAGAAGGAGGCAAGGGAGAGAATGGGGAAGTTAGTTGGGAGACCACTGCAGGGCCCAGGCATTCCCCGGTAGATGGCTGACAGGACTCTTGGTGGGTTCACCCTGAGCAGCTTGGAGAGAACCCGGCTGCCAGCTAGATACCTACTGATCCTCACGGCCAGGTAGCCTGGTGTCCCTGGCCTCAGGGTGGGTGGGTGGCAGGTGGGCAGAGCCCGGGGCTCACCTTGGGAAGAAGATGCCAAGCCCTCTGAGAGCCTCCTTTTCTTGAGCTTGTCCTTGATCTGGGTGGTGTCCCGGGCCACACTGTTGGCCTCAGACTCCAAAAAGGGTGCCGGGTGGTTGGGCCCCAGAGATAAGGCACCAATGTTCCTGGGGTGGCCATTCCTGGCCTGCCATCCCTTTGGAGGGGCATCCAGCTTGAGGTTGCCGGGGTCCACTTGTCCACTCAAAGGCTGCAATGGCTCCTCTTGCAGGACCCTCGGAGCTGGCTGGAGGGAGGCTGGGGGAGATAGAAGCAGGAGAGGCTTGGCACACAGAGCCCAAGGTGACACCAGGCACCGGCAAAACCTTTGGTGCTGCTTCCTTGGAACAGTCAGGACTTGCCCCGTGCTCCCGATCATTCAATGTTACTGTCACTCCTTGGGTCAGTTCATTCATCCAACAGTACCTGTGAAGACCTGGGTCATGAGCTACTCGAGAGAAGAAAAGGGGACTCGCTACGCAGCCCTTTCACAGCACAGATGTGAGGCCACAAATACTTAGGGTTGGCCTTCTGCCCAGGGACCACCATCTGGCAATCTCCAGGATCCCAACCAATGCACTCGATATACCTGACGATACCAAATGCAGATTGAAAAGAGAAGTTGAGGGGCGCCTGGGTGGCGCAGTCGGTTAAGCGTCCGACTTCAGCCAGGTCACGATCTCGCGGTCCGTGAGTTCGAGCCCCGCGTCAGGCTCTGGGCTGATGGCTCAGAGCCTGGAGCCTGTTTCCGATTCTGTGTCTCCCTCTCTCTCTGCCCCTCCCCCGTTCATGCTCTGTCTCTCTCTGTCCCAAAAATAAATAAAAAACGTTGAAAAAAAAAAAAAGAAAAGAAAAGAGAAGTTGAGGTGACTCAGGACAGATCGTGCTTCCGTGCAGACTCCAGGTTATCCAACGACTCACCCAACAAACATTCAGCGAGCGTCTAGTATTTGCCAAGCACTGTCCAGGCAGTGGAGGCACAGAGATGTGTGAGGCACAGCTTTATCACTGAAAGACTTGCAATCTATTACAGAAATAAGATTTGTCCCTAAATGGGTTCATTACAAGGTAAAATATGATATGAGCCATAAGGGTGGTATCAATAAAATGCTTTGTGCATGTAGAGGAGGAGGAGAGGGATCTGGAAAACCTTCACGAAGTGGTGATGTCTGAACTGGGCCCTGAAGGAGCCTAGACCATGGAAGGGACAGGGAGAACAAACAGAGACCAGCTTTTGGAATCTCTGCCCCACAAAGAACAATTTTTTGAAGTGCCTTGACATAAGCCACGAGACCCACAGAAGAAGCCACAGATACTGGACAGCACCAGACCCAGCAAAAGCTGAAGTCGGTGCCAGCCACAGGCATGCGAGGGGACTAGCCTGAAAGAGGGCAGGTAACCGGAACAAGCTATCTTTCCACCTAGAACCCTGGGACTGGAGCTCTGCAGAGAAGGGGGGTCTGCAGCTGGAAGTTAGAGCAGAAAGTGGCCAGGAATCTGAATGAGTGTTCTGAAAATCACTGCTCCAGCTTCTGTCCCTCTAGAGGTGCCCACCTCCCCACCACCACCCTGCATGCCGAATGCCCATCCAGGGGACAGTGGACCTGGTCTTTCCGGGGCTCATGGGTTCTCCTTGGGTCCTGAGGAGAGTGAGGGACATGCTGAGATCCCCACTTCCTTGTTCCTGTGGACCCCCCTCTGTGCACCTCATCCTCGGAAGCACAGAATTAAAGGATCCACCTAAAGCCAAGGGGCATCTGCAGCAAGGACCACAGTAAAGACAGCCTCTGCCAATAGGTGGAGGACACAGCCAGACATCCAAATAAACTCATGTCCTCTCTCCAGGATGAGGCCCACGCCCTGCTCTCTGGTCACTGGTCCTCATCAGGCAGCTGCTGGTGGAACTCCAGTTCTCTGCCCCAAGTCCCCAGAGAGGCCACTCAGGGCACTGGAAGGCCATCTGGTGTGACCGAGTCAGCAGGCCAAGTCCCCCAACCTCACCTTCTCCGTAAGTCCGAAGCCTGGAGTCACTGTTTCCGCCCGGGAGTGCGCGGGGCCCAGCACTGGTCCGAGGGACACTCCCACGGTACACGGCCACCGGGGCCAGAACCTTGGCTGGGGACAGAAGCATGGGAAGAGCGTCACCTTAGCGTGCACCAAGTCCAGGACTGGGGAACAGACTGTCGGAGCACTCAGCCCCTGGGGGTCTCTGTGGCCCTTCCCCCAAACCAGAGCCTGGTCCACAAAGGGGGGCCCGCCACCCCACCCCCAGCCGGCCGCGGTACCACGATCCCCACCAAAGCCCACCACCCCACTCTTCCCAGCCCCGGATCCCCACTTCTCACACTCACCTGTCTTCTCCATCCAGCTTTGCTCCAGCTCCCCAGCCCCACCCAACCACTCCATACCTTCTTAGCCTCCTTCAGGGCTCCCCTCCTCCACACCCCTGCCCTGCCTCTGTCCACTGCACATCTCACACTAGCTGCTTTCATGAGCCGCTCCTCACCACCACGCCTTTAATTGTCACCCTCATGTGGTAACCCCCTGACCTGTGGCTTTGGCCCTGACCTCTCCCCACAGTGGCAGGGCAGAGCATCCAATTACCTCCCCTGGGAGTCCTCCAGCACCTCATCCTGCACTGACCCTGCATCTTCTCCTAAACCTCCCCAACTCAGCAAATTGATTTGATTGATCCCTACTGCGGATATTCATCAAACGCTGTCTGTCAGGGACTCTGTCCCCCAGTCCCTGGTGACACAGTCCTGGGCAAGGCCCGAAGGCAGGTGGGGGAGACAATGAGTAACAAGCAATGACAGTGTGGGATTGGGAACCCAAGGAGAGGGGCCCTGAGCAGAGACGCAGGAAGCGAGGAGGGGGAGCCTCAACTGAGCATCCAGTACTTTGAGAAGCCTTGCCTCCCCTCTGTGCCCCCACAGTAGCCCAGGCATGCCCCATCTTACCTTCCCCTCTCTTTGCCTCTCCCCTCCCAGCCCTGCCGCACTCAGGCACAGGGATCATGTCCTATTCATCTTTCGAGGACCTGCACTCAGGAGGAGCTTAAATGTCTACAAGCTGAATCATTAGTCCTATGCCTCCATGACTCCTCCTAGGCACATCTCAGGACCATCCAGGGGGCCCTAACCCACCACAACCCAGCATACCCACCCCCAGGGTGGAAGGTCACAGGACCGGGAGTCGGGCGTCTGTTCCCTTCCTGTTTCTGTCTGCTGTGTGACCTTGAGGAAATAAGTTAGCCTGAGTCTCAGTCCCCAGGTTGGTAAAACAAAGGAGTTAGAAAGGACTATGGGTTCACATAGTCACATCTTAATTCTATTTCTAGATTTCTAGGTTTTTCTTAAGTTTTCAATACTTCCCACTTCCCCACAAGAATCTAATGTCCGACAGGATCTGAAGGTGGCACTAAATTACACATTTGTTTTCTCATTAATATAGCAAAGTCCCAGGGTGCTCTGCCCCTAGGTCATGACCTATTTCCTGAACTACTCTGACATTCTGGGGTCCTCTACACTCCTCTCAAGTCATCACAGGGCCCCTGCTCCAACCCCCCCTCCAGAGGGAAAAGCAGCTCTCCACCTCACCAGCACCCCTTCCACCCATGGCAGGACCTATAGATCCCTTCACCCTCCAAAGGAAACTGAGGCTCATTCAGTAGGTCTGGAACCCCATCTCTTGACGCTGAGCTGGGCACATTGTTCCCATTATCCTGCCCTGTCAGCTGAGGAGACAGAGACACCCTGAGGCCCAGCCACATGTCCTCTGGCCATCCATGTGCTCCCTCCACAAAACAGGTCAGCTCCTCAGCCAGCTCACCAGCACAGAGTGGAGGCAAAGCCCAGACAAGTTTCTAGAATACTCCAAGCCTTTCCCCAGGCTAGGGAGGCCCCAGACAAGAAGCTGAGTATGGAGAGCCAGCACAGCCGGCAGAGAGCCTTGGGCAAGGGCAGGAAGGCATGGCCACCTGCCTGGCTACATCTCCCAGGCAGAGTGCAGCCCCGTACCTGGGGGGACAGCATCACGGGTGCCCATGCCCCTATCAGTGAAGGTGCCTGGGAGGTTGTCCAGAGGCAGCTGCTACTTCCTGGGCCGTGAACGCAGTCCTGGGGATCCAGAGGTCCACAGCTTGTAACATCCAGAGACCTATGGTAGGGAGCGGCTGAGTGAAGTGAGAACAAATAACAAACATTTTTACAAACATTTTTTTAAATGGTTATTTATTTATTTTGAGAGAGAGAGAGAATTCCAAGTAGGCTCCATGGTGTCAGTGCAGAGCCTGATCTGGGGCTCGATCTCACAAACTGTGAGATCATGACCTGAGCCGAAGTCAAGAATCAGACACGTAACCGACTGAGCCACCCAGGTACCCCCAAATAGCACACTTTTTAAACCACTTTGCAGGAAGCCCATCAGGAATTGAAATATTCTTATACTGAAGAAATCTGCTGCTGAACAAAAGGACACCTCTTTTCTTACATTCTGACTCTCTTAGACGCTTGCAACATTCCAACTGCCAAGGCCACAAGACTGTGACCAAAGTTGGCTATGAAGAGTGTCACCAAAACCCACTAACCTGGATTCACTTGTGGCTTTGACAGGGACACCTTAGGGTCTCTGGGGAAGGTAGAATTTATCAAGGCAGAGTCTGATGCTCTCTTTCTCCATTAGTTTCTATTTTCTTCAAAAATTCATTTTCTCCACCAGCTGCCCTCACGACAAGTGTCGGGATTTATGACTCTGCCCGTCCCTCAGACGTCTGGTGGGGTCTCCCGGAACCAGCTCTCTAGTTTTCTCTCAGGATATGCCAATCTCCATCTGCATGAAGTTCTTGGCCCTCAATCTCACCTCACTGACCAAGCCAAACTTCTGTCAGAGAGTCATTTCATTGTCCTGTGGCCAACAGCTTGACTACTTCAGGCCTCTTCCTGGTCTCCCTCAAACTCTGGGGTGTTGTCAGCTCTTGCTCTTGACCTAACTTCATTCTCTTTCCATGGGACAAGGGTCTCACCAGAGACTCTGCCACTTTACACAAGTTTATAGTCTTTGCTGAGCGAAAGGTGACCGACCCATTTCTACCCTGACAGGCAGTGAGGTGGATGGCCAGGGCTGATCAGTGATAAAATCTGGGGTAAAGGCCACATGTCCCAATCTGCACTCTGGAGTAATTCCCTCGAGATATCATCTGGGGACAGGGCAAGATGCAGGGCCAGCTTCCTTTTGCTGAGCAGCAAATCCCAACTCAGGAAGTGAGGAAACCAGCCTTCTGTCTGGAAGCCAGCCTGCCACCATCCCCACTCAGGCCCCAGAGGGCACGGCAGCTCCCAGCAACGCTTCTGGCCCAAACAGAGGTTCCAGCCCAGCCTCTGCCTGGTCTCATTGCTTACGTCCTCAAACTCTGAGGAGCATTTTCCTCGCAACTCCCTGACCTACCTCTGCTGACTACTAAGATAAATATCTGGCCACAAGGTAGTGACACACAGCTGAGAATGTACGTGAGGTGCAGCATTTCTCCCAAGCAATGTGGTGGACATTGGTCTCAACACCCTGCCCCTTGCCCCAGTCAGCTGGCAAAGAGGCACACTCAAGAGATTGGCAAGGCGGCTGCTTCCAGCAAAGCCCGGCAGGAATGTTCCCTACGGGAACAGACCATCCACAACTGAATTAAAGCAAATAAGCTAGAGCCCAGGCTTTGGGGACAGTGAGAGCCGCAGGCCCCACAGACTCCTGCTGCCATATCTAACCAGAGCAGAGGCTTTCTTCATGAATTATAAGCAGAAAAGTGGTATTTAGCTGCAGCCCTTGTTCTCGACCTTGGCTGCAAATCAGAATCGCCTGGGAACTGATAAAATGACAGATACCAAGGCCCCACCTCCGGCTCCTGCTGAATTAGTCTTCTAGGGAGCAGCCCACAGGGATCTGTTTGGTTTCTTTTTCTTAACTCCTGAGTGATTTTGATGTTCAAACAGGATTGAGAACTATTGGGCTATAGTTCAGATTCACTTTCTTTTTTTTTTTTTTTTTTTTAAGTTTATTGATTTTGAGAGAGGGAGAGGAGAGCACATGCGAACAGGTGAAGGGCAGAGAGAGAGAGAGAGAGAGAGGGAAAATCCCAAGCAGGTTCCTCACTGTCAGTGCAGAGCCCAATGCAGGGCTTGAACTCACAAACCATGAGATCATGGCCTGAGCCGAAATCAAGAGTCAGAAGCTCAACCTACTGAGCCACCCTGGTGCCCCCAGATTCACTGTCTAAGGGGATCTCAGCCCTGTTTCTCACCTTATGCTGTCAAAGTGGTTATTGCTGCTTCAGTTTCCCCAAAGGGATCACTCACTAAGAAGCTAAAGAAAAGATTTGGAGCTGCCTGAGACTACAGATGAGAAAAGCTTCAGTGGCCAGCTCTACTGCAAAGGGCCTTCTGAACCAGACAGTCCCCTCCCCACTCGCCACAAGCTCCTCAGCGGGCAGAATGGCCATTGGCCAAGACAGCCGACATTACTCTGTGCCCAGAGGGACACCCGCAGTACAGAAAGGAAACCTGCATCCACGTCATAGCTTGCCAGGGCACCCCAGCAGGCAGACCCCCTCGTAGACCTGCCCCTGACTGTATCTACACATATGACCCCTTAGGCTCTCAGGGTCTACATGCAGGATCTCCTGCTCAAGGGGAGGTGGCCACAGCTGCATATGGACAAACAACCATGTCTTATGTCTTATGTGAGAACAATGGGTGGCCCCTCTCTGGGAAAATCATGTAGACCCATGACCTGGTGGGAACTTAAAAATCCATTTGCAAACTATAAAAACCAAGATCCAAAACTCCAGCTCAAATGTAGACAAAGCTTTGGGGTTTAGCCTGGACCGTACTTAGCCCCTGACCAAGATACAATTTACTGAGCCCACATTTGCGCCTTGCACTGTTCTGTTCTGGGCACCAAGGAGTGACTATTCCTTATTGGAACAGCCAACCCCTGACCTAAAGGGCTAATAGCCAATGGGTTCTGGGGACCAGGATGCTGTCCTCACTCCCTGAGGCTCTGGATTGCCCAAGATGGCTGACTCCTCCACCCTCAATCTCAGTTTTCCACCTCAGGGAATGGAGTGGCCCAAGGTAACTGACCGTTGTCTGCTCTTTCCACTAAAGCTATGGCTACAGAGGTTCCATGGTGACTGGCACCACAGGAATGAAGAAAGGTGGCAGGAGGGACTCAGGTTTCAAGTGGAAAGGAAACAAAGCAAAGACTGGCCCAGTAAAGAATGTCAGCCCCAGGGACAAAATCCCAATCACCCCCTGTGCTTTGCACGGCCTGCAGGGAGCCCGTGCCCCATTCCATGTCCACTTTGCTCCCAAGGGAGCCGGGCAGAGCCCAGCTAAGTAAGAGCACTTACTTAGACAGGAGGGCAAGGCAGAGGCTCTGAGGAGGGGTCAGAGCAGAGAGGCCCGGGAGGGGATGGGCCCCCGATCCTGAGATGCAGCCCCTCCTGCCCCCTCTTCCAGGGGCTACTGCACGTGCAGCTTCCTTCGTGTGGCCGTGACACTACCCACTCCTCCTTTTAGAGACCTCTGAGAGACACGGGTTCTGATAAGTCAGAGTTCTTACCTCCTCAGACATGCTGGGTGGGAACAGTGGTGTCAAATGTCACGGTGGGTAGAGAAAGGGAGTAAGGGAAAGACGGCAGAGCGAACAAACCTAGGTTTGGAACCCCAAAATGTCCCCCACCGAAACATTCTCTCTCTGCAGAGAGGCCTCAGACAGGCACCCCTCCCAGCCCACACCCCTACCCCAGTATGCTCCTGAAAGCCCACGTTGGGACACCTAGATCTTTGGCCTTGAGGCAAGACACAGCTGGGTTAACTTGGTAACTGACCCTTGCCCCTCTCATATTAACTTGGGAAAGTTCCTTAATTCCTCTGAGCTTTGGTTTCTTCATCTGAAAAACCGTCCTACCAAAAGGTTCTGTCAGGATTAAGGGAAGTCATGTGCAAAAGTAATTCAGCACCATTGCTGGTAGGTGGTCAGTAGCATCAGGTGTGACCTCTTCCTTTCCCTTCCCCTTCCCATAAGCTCTCTTTAAAGTTATGACGGGGGTGCCTGGGTGGCTCAGTAGGTTAAGCATCCAACTTCAGCTCAGGTCATGATCTCACCGTTCATAAGTTCGAGCCCCGCGTCGCACTCTGCGCTGACAGCTCAGAGCCTGAAGTGTGCTTCAGATTCTGTCTCCCTCTCTCTCTCTACCCACCCCCCCAACTCACATTCTGTCTCTCTCAAAAAAAGAAATAAACATTTAAAAAAATGTTTTAATATATTTATGATGGGCCAGCCCTCTGTCCTTACAAGACAGACCCAGGTGACCCATGTGCCCCGCAGGTGGAGGAGACACATGTGTCCATAGAGGCAGTGGTTCCAACTAGCCCGGCCAGGCCCTCCCACCGTTCTCACCTGGGATGCTGTGCTGTGAATTCACACCCACCACGACACCAGGGGTGGGTCCCGGGCAGAGATGGGCACATGGGAGACCAGCAGTGCTGTCTGACTAGGCCCCTGGACACCCTCCACAGGAAAGCAGCATCCTTGTCGGGCCTGGAAGGAGGCAGGGTTCAGACGCGGAGGGAAAAGGCCTCCCAGGCCGAGAAGACAGTCTGAGCCAAAACATGGAGGAACGGACTGTGAGTGTGGGATTTGGCAGGAGGGCCCAGGGCTGGGAAGGCAGATGAGGGCTGATATGTGGGGACCTGCAGCATTCTGTCAGAGTCGGGGCTTGCTCTGCCGGTAAAGGGAACTCTAAAGACTTTTTGAGGAGAGGGGCGCCTGGGTGGCTCAGTCGGTTAGGCGGCCGACTTCGGCTCAGGTCATGATCTCGCGGTCCGTGAGTTCGAGCCCCGCATCGGGCTCTGTGCTGACAGCTCAGAGCCTGGAGCCTGCTTCACATTCTGTGTCCCCCTCTCTCTCTGCCCCTTCCCTGCTCATGCTGTGTCTCTCTCTGTCTCAAAAAATAAAATAAACTTTTTTTTAAAAAAAAGACTTTTTGAGGAGAGAAATGACAATATCTGACTCCTGAGGTTCATAGCCCCAGGAGCCACCTCCACCAAAACCAGGAGACTGATCCCTGCACCCACCAGACACACCAGGAGTGCCCAAGTGCTCCCACTCAGGCTCCTGCCTCCAGACATGACTGGCACGTGGGCCAGCAGGAAGGCAGCTCACAGATGACGTGCCCCACCCCCCCAGTCCGCCATAAGTGCCCCCTTCCCCGGGCCCCTTCCCCAGCTTTGAAGCTAAACCCACTGATTACAGATGCCACCTCCCTGCTGTAATGGGATCAGGGGGGTCAGTACTCCTGTAACCCTCTGTCTCGAGACAGTAGCAGGTGCATCAGCTAGCAGGCCCGCAGGAATGTAAAGAAATGCAGACAAAGTGCCAAACACAGCGCCTGGCACATAATAAGAGCTCCATAGCCGTTTGCAGCATGCAAGAATGGAGAAATCAACACGAAAGCACATCTTCACAGGCAGTCTCATTGAGAAGAAACAAGGGAAGGAGACTAACATTTCTCAGTTCCATGTTATGCACCAGGCGCTGAGCTAGGTGCTGGCAAATATCACGCCATTTAACTTTTGAAACAGAGCAACAAGGCAGATATTATTGTCCTCGTTTTGTACATAAGAAGACGGAGGCTCAGAAAGGTTAAGTAGTTGCATCGAGGTAAGTGAAGGCCTCAGGGCTGACAATCTCTGCTCCTGGAGACAGAAGAATATGGTATTTCACAGCGCGCACTCAGGAGTCAACAGCCCTGTGTTAGATTCCTTCCCCTGCTAGTTACAAGACTTCACATACAACACATTACTAACCCCTCTGAGCTTCCGTTTCACTGCAAAAGGAAAAGAGTAACACCTGTCTCACAAGGTTACTGAGAGTATTCAATAAAATATGAAAAGCATTTCATACTGTCCGGCCCCTAAGCAAGTATTCAACAAACAGTGGCTACTGATACTATTGTTTAATAACTATTTTAGCGTGCATGTTAAGATGCGCAGGAAGAGGGGGAAATGCCCTGTTTGAAAGTTTCTGGGGCACGAAGCTACGGTGGCCTGGCTGAGGCTGGGTAGCAAAATGGAGGTGCCACCTGGTGGATGTCCTTCATCGCATACGTTTTCTGGGGTAAGCAGGAGGCAGCAGACAGGCTGGGGCAGGACACTTAGAAGAGCAGCTCCGAGATCCCTTCTCACCAGAACAGAGTCTGTTAAGGAGGCAGCTACTTAGTGCCCGTGTCTTAATGACTTTCCGGGACAGTGTGGATTTCATGGTCAAGAGAACTTCTCAGCCATTTTTATTGCTAATGCAGCTAAGGAATGTTGCCTTCCAATAGTTTACTGTGTGTGTTGGGGGTGAGGGGAAACCGAGGGTGGAAGGGGAGAGCTGCATTTATATCTAGGGCTGTGACATTCAAAACAGCCCCCACCTCCCAGGAATTCTGATATGAATCATTGGTCTAGAAGACATGGGAAAGCCTATGGGTGAGAAGAAGTTTTATTTAAGCTGTGTTTGGAAGACAATGACAGTAGGGGACAAGCAGGGCTGCCCTGTGTGGTTGTTCAGGTCGGGCACTTCACGAGGCATCACAATTAAGGGGACCCCATTCACACTGCAGTCACCACAAATTTGCACATTTATTGCCCTTCTCTGACAAATAGAAGTAAAGTGTCTTGATAAAGAGATGTCTTTTGCTAACTCACACAAAGGCACTGTATGTGCAAGTGGTGGCCTTAGTGGAAAGGGTGTGTAATATATCCATAAATTTACAAAATTCAAAACCTTCTGAGCCTGCCCCACTTTTGTGTATCATCTTGATGCTAATATAAATTAGAGATCAGAACACATGCTAGTAACTCAATGAAGCTTCACCTTGTGTGGACAAGGGGTGCCTTCATCTGCTTCTCCTGTCACTAAACTGTGAGCTGTAAGTGCCTCGAAGGTAATCTAGTCTCCTGGCTGGCAAATAAGGGGTTAATGTGGGGTCTGGCTGTATGACACACCCAGGGCCGGCAAGAGCCTAGGCCTACCCAGGGGTCATATCCCTGCAGGCATCACACTGGCCACCAGCTGACAAGGTCCTCAGCTTCCTCCTCCACCCTCCCACTGAGGCCTCCCCAAAATGGTTGGTGCAGTGCCTCGGACTGCGGTGCCTGGTCAGAGCCAGGACAAGGGGTTCCTGAGGAGGACTACGTTTCCTGGTGGGGCCGGGTGCCACCGTGTCAATCGTGCCTGAAGTTACACAGCCACTGGCTGAGACTTGGAACCTTCTGCCCTCCCACCCTGAAACCTCCCCCATCAAGGTGTGAGTCGTCCAAGAGCTTGATCCTAGTGCTGAAGTCTTATGCAAAGTGGCCTGGTCCACTGCCCCAGGAAGGCTCTCTGCAAGGTTTCCCGGCTCAGGGACCCCCGCCCAGTAGTTGGAGCTCCAGTCATCAAACCACAGTCTGTGAGCACTTACAGGTACGAGAGGACCAGAAAGGGCTGAGAAGAAATAAACACCTCTTCCACTCAGCATCTCGGCAAGCTTGTGTTGGCCATGCCCAGTGTCTAAATGTCTGTCACATTCCAGGAAGTGGCCCTTGACAAAGGTCTCCCTGTAAGAAGCTCAGCAGGCTTCAGACCACCAGCTCTGTCCTTTTCCAACGGCCCCGGGAGAAAGCGGACTCTGCTTGACCAAAAGCTCGAATCTTACAGGTGCCTCTCCAGAACGTGTGCCAGGTTTTGCCTGGGAAACTGAGATGGCTTCTGTGGAGGGCCATGTTCTTCTGTCCTTTTTACTGAAAGGAAAGCCAAGGCCCAGGAAGGGATGAAAGTTGGGCCCAAAACCAGAGGTTTTGAAGCACAGACACAGTGGAAATATCAGACTTCCAGATCGCCGCCCTGGAGCCCGGTCTAGTCTAGGGACAGATGGGCCTGGAGAGCAGAGAGAACAACGGAGGAGGCTGGGAAACAGCACGATGCTGAGCAAGGAGACCAGGGGAAAGGGGCCTCCCCCAGAGAGAGGAAAGCGGGGTGTAAGAAAGCGGCAAGGCAAGTCCCAATCCCTGACCAGAGAAGTGCTAGTCAGTCAGAACACTTGTGTCAGTCGGCCAAGATCGCCAGCAACTAAGCCTCTGGATGGACAATACCAAGTGTTGGTGAGACCCACAGTGGCCGGAGCTCTGACGCACAGCTGGCGAGGGGGACACAAGCACGGGCACGGAGGGAAGCAGCCTGGCTTAGGTACTAAAGATGTGCAAGCCCTATGCCCCACAAGTCTGCTCCTCGGCACCTGCCCTGGAGAAAACCTCACATGTGTGAACCAAGAAAGAAGTATGAGAATGTCCACAGCAGCTCTGATTTGGCAATGGCCAAAATGTGGAAACAGGAAACTGGAGAAAAGAGTTATGGGTATTCATGCCATGGAATATTCCACGGCAATGAAAACGAACAAATTACTACTCCCCTCAACGCCCTGGGTGGCCCCACGGTGTCATGTTTACTGAAAGAAGCCAGCCAGGCACAGAAGATTCCATAGGGTGCCATTCTGTTTCTATGAAGTTCAAAAGAAGCCCGAATTAAACACCTTAGACATGCACACAAAGATGGTGAAACTTTATGGAAAAGCCAGGGGAAATGAGAATACAGTTAACCCTAGCAGAAGGGGAAGGGAGGTGGCTTCCATAAGGAAGGGGCCTGTGGGGGAGGCTTTGGGAGGCTGCCTAAGTGGGCGTCTATTTCCTGACCTGGGCAGTAGTGGCTACACATTCACAAATTCTACTTAAAAAACATTTTCTTTTCTTTTCTTTTCTTTTTTCTTTTTCTTTTTTCTTTTTTTTTTTTTGAGAGAGAGAGAGAGAGAGAGAGCACGAGTGGGGCAGGAGCAGAGAGCAACAGAGAGAGAGAATCCTAAGCAGGATCCACACTCAGCACAGAGCCCAATGCAGGGCTCAATCCTACGACCATGAGATCATGACCTGAGTCGTAATCAAGAGTCAGACCCTCAACTGACTGAGCCACCCTGCCTCCCCTATAATTCTACCTTAAACAATTCATGAGTTTTATATATCTTTCTGTTGACAAGAGGTTGAGTATGCAACAAGTAATAAATTTCCAAGCATCCATGCAGGTGAGCAGAGTCAGATCCCTGTGAGGTGGCCCTAAGGACAACAGGTGACCCTGAGGTAGGTCCTTTTTTATTTTTATTTTTCATTTTAAAGAGAGAGGCAGCACAAGCAGGGGAGAGGGGCAGAGGAAGAGAGAGATTCCCAAGCAGGCTCCACGCTCAGTGTGGAGCCCAAGGAGGGCTTGATCCCACAATCCTGGGATCATGACCTGAGCTGAAATCAAGAGTCAGATCTCAACCAAGTGAGCCCCCCAGGCACCCCAAGCCTCTGACTCTTCACTTTGGCTCAGGTCATGATCTCAGGGTTCATGAGATCAAGCCCCGCTTTGGGCTCTGCAGTACAGAGCCTGCTTGGGATTCTCTCTCTCTCCCTCTTTCTCTGCCCTTCCCCTGCTTGTATACACACACACACACACACACACACACTCTCTCTCTCTCTCTCTCTCTCTCTCTCTCTCTCTCTCTCAGAATAAATAAACTTTAAAAAACAAAAAGGACCGGTTTGGTTACAGTCCTACACATCCCTGCTGGTGGGACTGGGTGCCCCTGTGCTCTGTGACCCCCTTAGCACTGCACCCACAGAGCACTGGCCATACAGTCCCTTCTTGTGCTCCTCAAGGTCCCCGGCCAATGTGGGCCTTTGTCCTGGAGAGGTGGCCCCTAACACAGAGCCTTCCTTATCCCTCTGGCACCTTCGCTCTCGGCAGCCCCAGGGAGTGGGGCTTACCCCCAAATGGGGAGCTCTGCCAGCGGCCATGGCCAGCAGGAAAGGGCAGCCCCGTTTCTTGGCTTGCAGGCTCAGAGAGCAGCAGGCTCCAGAGAGAGGAAGGGACCGCCCCCACAGTCCCACAGCCTCTATCCATCGGTGCCCTTTGTCCTGGCTCCAGGTCAGGTCCTCAACACCCCTCCAAGGACTCCTGGCGGGCTGACCCATCCCCCACCCCCTTCCCCCGCACATCCCTTCCTCACCTTTCCACAAAGAGGCCAACCACTGTCACTGAAGAAGCCCAGGCTCTGTGGTCTCTCCACGGACGATGCGGCCCAGGAGTCCAGGGGGGCAAGGATGAGGTGGCCCCACACCTGGCCAGCCCCGGACTAGAGGACAGGCCCCTGGCCCTGCTGCTGGTGCGCTGCTGGCCTCTACCACGCTCTCCTTGAATAAACAAGGCTGCATAGCAACCGCTGCTCTGAAGGAGCCCGCAGCTCCTGCAAGAGGGAGAGAAGGAGCCAGGAGACATTTCCCCTTGGCCTCATTTCCCCTGGGGCCCAGCCGGGCACTGGGCACTCCCAAGTGGCCAACCTGTCCTGTGGGGGCTGCCGGGGAGAGAGAGCCGGGCCCCGCTGGGTAGTGACCACAGCAGGGAAATGCATGGCAGGCTTGGGGCTGGGACGCGCGCTGTGACGCCTGGTTTTGCTGTAGTGGCCTGTGGGCCCAATTCCGGTTCAGCTCTCAAGCTGTTTCAAGGCGCAGAAGGGCAGGTCGTGTGAGCATCCAGGCCTTGGCAAGAGGCAGAACTGGCTGTGAATCCTGATCCTGCTTCTTCCAGCTGTGTGACCTCTGGCCAGTCCGTAACCTTCCTCACCTTCTGTCTCCTCATCTATAAAATGGGGGTAACAATACTGACTTGATAGGGTAGCCACAATGGGCATGTAACAGACTATGATTACGTCCAGCCCATCATAGGCCCCCCACCTCAGTTAGCGCCCTTCCCCAGAAACACACGCATACCAGGAAGCCTGTGGCCTCCTCTTCAAGCCAGATCCCACTGACCCAGCTTTTGGAAAATGTGAACTTGAGTAGCCCATGCATGCTTCCTCACTGGGCCCTTGCCCTTGGATGGAAACACCAGGCTCACATTGCCCTACCTTGAATGAAAATTGCTCCCTCCCCTCACCCTACCCACTTCTAACCCTCACCATCCAAGGGGCACAGGGTGGGGGCAGAGGCAGCCAGAGGCTTCATTGACTTCACGCAGCCCTGCAAAGAGCCACTCACCCAAGATGCTATGAAGTTTTCTAGGCAGATCCCCGAGGGTCTTTACAGAGAAAACAGGCAGGCGTACGTAACATAGGGCAGGAGAGCTGGCGGGAGGCTGTTCACACATCCGGAGGCCCTGCTGACTGAATCAAACGTGCCCGGGGTTTACTGATTAAAACCTCTCCTGGCCTTTCCAGCACTTTCCTGGGTTCTTTCCTCTTCTCTGAGACACCACTGAGGGCAGACCCGTGGGGGCCTCTCCTGAGGCCCTGGAAGGAGCAGCTTTCATTAACCACGCTTCACGAGGGGCCCAGGAGGGCCAGCCCATAAGCACTGAGGAGATCCCCCATGGCAGAGACCAGCCCCGTGCCAGAACCCCACAGGCCCACTGGGCTCCACGGGGAGGCTGCTCCCATCCACAGCCCCTCAGGGGGCAAGCTGGCACGGTGAGCTGAGCTCCTGAGCTCCCTTTAGCAGAGGCCCCAGGAAGGAGGTTCTTCCTCCCAACCAGGACCAGTGGCAGCCGGCAGCAGGAAGAGGCTCCTGGGTGCTTTGCAGTGGATTCCCCCTGCGAGGTAGGCGTGAAGAAACCCTAGTTTACAGATGGGAAAACTGAAGCCCAGCAAGGCAAGCCCTGGCCCGCGTTTCATAACTTATAAGTGAGAGTGAATCATCAGTGGCGATGCCAGACAGGGTGGGGATGGGACGAGCCTGGCCTCCACGTCCCTGAGCTCTGCTGGGAGAGGGCAGGTGGGCGCCTCCCCGCAAACCCATCCTCACATCACAGCCTGAGAGTCAGACCTTCCAAAATACAGATCCAATGGTCACCCCATTGGACACCCCAGCTGGACACCCCTCGTGGCTCCCAGTGTCCTTGGGAAAAGGTCACACCTAGCACCGCCTCCGACAAGCTCCTCCAACCTGGCCCCCATCCTGTCTTCCTTCCACCATGTCTCTTCCTGTGCCTCTTGCTCTCCAAGCTGACCCCGCTGGACAGTTGAGCATAAGTATCTCCTGAGGACTGCTTCGCCCCGCTCTCTGCCAGATGTTGGAAATAGGGGAGACTACGGTTTGCCCTTGGGAGCCGAGTGATGGAGAGAGACCCCCACTGCATTCCTGCATTACCCATAATAAGGGAGGTACAGTTGGCTCAGCCTTTGAGAAACAGAGCCCTGGAGGCAGACTGGATCTGACCCCAGCCACCGCGTCACCTTGGACAAGAAACGAGCTCTCAGAGCCCCAGTTTCCCCACGTGCCAAGCAGGGAGGAGCACAGCTCTGCCCTCCTGGTGTGTTTGACCCTCGGAAAGCACTCGCGCAAGGAACAGGCACTCGGTGAGTCACACGCTCACGGTTACTATGACCACGTGATGAGAGTGAACCTGGGGGCCATGAGATGTGGTGTCAGCCTGAAGCCAAAGGGTAAGGAGCTGGCCAGGCGCCAGCAGGGGTGGGAGATACTGAAGCTGCTGGACTCCCAGCCTGGGGCCTTAGGAGCCAGGATAGTTGCCTCGATGGGCGAGTGGAGGCATGGTGGCAGGCTGCCCTGTGGAAGCTTTCTGGTCACTCGTCTGAAGAGATCCCAGAAGAAAGGGACTTGAATCCCCTGCCCCAGTACTTTGTTGTGATTTCTTTTATCATCCTTAATAAATACTTTCAGATCTAATTTTGCCTTCTTTCTTAATGAAGCTCCCAAATTGTTTAAGCACCAAGCCCCACAAAGCCTGGTTGGACTCCTGATAGAAGAGTCTCCAGGGCACAGGCAGAGGAGTTCCAGGGGTGGGAACCTACGGGGCACAGGTGAAGGGGGTGAGGGAAGAGACCCCAGTTCTCAACGTCATCTAAGCCACCTGCAAGATCCCCAAACACGTGGCTCTCAGGACTCATGGTTCTGTTTAATAGCTCCCCCTGCATAGCACACACATGCCCACACAGGCGCCCACACATGTGCACACACACATACACACATGTATGCACACACTCACATACATACACATGTGCACACACACATATACACACGCATACACACGTGCATGCACACACATATATATACACACATGCATGCAGGAGCACATACACACATGCATACACACACTCACACACACATGCACACACATGTATATATACACACATGCTCGCAGGCATGCACGCATGCACACACACACACACACACACACACACACAGGCAGAATGCCGTGGGAAGTTGGGAGTTAGGCTGCCACAACCAACCAACTACTAAAAGCCGGAAGCAAGCCTGGAACATCCTTCCCCAGCACCTTCAGAGGGACCTGGCCCTGCCAACAGCTTGATTTTGGACTTCTGGGCTCCAGCACGATAAGCCGATAAATTGTCACTCTTCTCAGCTGCCCGGTGTGCAGGACTTTTTACATAAGGACCAGGAAACTGCTAAAGAGTTCCAGCACCCTTCCTGGGAGAAGCTTCCCCTCCTGCAGCAAGTCTGTGTGCAGGATATCTCCCACTCCCCTAGGGTCCCCTCTCCCCCTTCACTCCAGGCTCCCTGCCTTCTGGCTCCCTTGGGTTTGGCCAGTGGGAGACAGGAGGGGGCACCAGGGTCCTATTCCCCCTGCTTCAGCTCTATGGAGTCATGCTGGGCTGGCTGTGCCCCTCACTGGAAGGTCACGGCTCCTGACAGGCAGCCGGCTACGTTTCTGCAGTCCTATAACTAATCCCTTCAAGCCCAGGGGTGGTCCAGGTGCCCAGAATGACCAGTCAGCCCCAGAGCTTCCCCCGTTTCTCAGCATCCTGCCCACCCCTGTGTGAACCCCTCCAACCACCCAATTTGAGCAGGAGGCTGTCTCCGGCCGCTCCCTATGTTTCCTGTCATCTCACTGAGTCTCTGGTGAGCTTATGACTCTGTAGGGGTGTCCCCCACCGTTCTGTGAGTTCCCCGAACACAAGGACCATGAGTGATTGTCTCCCTACACTAGACACAAGGCATGAGGCTCAGCCCGCCCTAGAAGGCACTGAATAAATACTTGAAATGAATGAATTAAATGGACTGACAGACTGTGCAAAATCACAAGCTGGGAAAAGGGCTCTTGTACAGAGCAGATAAGTAGTCCCCTCCACAGCCACAGAGGATAGCCCTTGTCTACCCAGCAAGCAGCTCAAGATCTCAAAAACTGATATCCTAAAACTTTCAACACATGATTTGGTGAATGGACGATTATATTTTGACCCTATTTCCTCAATGAAAATGTCACTGAGGGTCCTCCTGGCCCTTAATAAATTAAACTGCTTCTATTCCCAGCAATGTAAAAGACCAGATACCCTGAACACACTTCCCATTGCAAAATATCTGGAGGTCTGATTAAAATATGCAAATAAACATCTAAATACACAACTGAGAAAAAGCCTCTCTCCTACCCCTACACATATACATGTTGCCTCTGGCCGAGTCCCATTCCCCTTCGAGGAGCCCTCCTTGACACCCCCAGGATCTCCCCTGCTTCTCCAGCCCCTGCATGGACCTGTCACGACTCCACTCAGCACACTGAACTGCCATCGTCCACCCGCCCCCGCCCCCAGCCAGCTCCACACGCACCCTAGGCCGTGAGCTCCCTAGACACTAGCCCCAGCCAGAGTGCCCAGTAGACCCTCAGTCATGTGATGGAAGTGACATGAACCCTGGTGATGTGGAAGACAGGGGACAGTTAGTGGCATGGAGCTCCCTTTCCCTGCAACATTCACTGCTTTTCCCAGGAGCAGACATTGGGAATGTTACCTCCAGGCTACAGACCGGAGTCTGAGCACCATACATTATATGGAAGAGGGGAAGGGGGGTCTGGAGCCACCCCTTGACCAGTACTTCCCCATTAAAAACCAGCACTGGGGCATCTGGGTGGCTTGGTTGGTTTTGCATCAACCTCTGCTTACGTGACAGCACACAGCCTGGAGCCTGCTTTGGATCCTGTGTCTCCCTCTCTCTCTGTCCCTCCCCTGCTTGCACTCCATGTCTCTCTCTCTCTCTCTCTCTCTCTCTCTCTCTCTCTCTCTCTCTCTCTCTTTCTCTCTCAGAAATAAATAAACATTTAAAATTAAAAAAAAAAAAAAACAGCACTGTCCTAGCCACAAGGAGAGGTTACCTCACAGGCAGCAGGTGGGGCAAGTACCTCCTGGTGGAGACCCTGTGGGGGTGAAGGCCCAGGCTAGGCCTTGTGTTCCCACCTCTCAGGATAAAGCAAGTCCAATTTACTGATGATTAGCACATGACCAGACCAAGGGTTCAAGACAAGGAGGCAACGGGGTTGGTCCCAGTCCTGAGCCTGTCATCAACTTTATTGTGTGACTCCTGGCAAGTCCCTGTCTTCCCTGGGCTTCTTTCATTATGAAACAAGGGGATCAGGCACTGGATGACCTCTAGGTCATCCCGGAGGCCAGATGCCCTGTATCCTGGGTCCCACCCCAGGCTGAGGAGAAAGGCTGGAATTCTGCCTTCCTTCCACATGCCACACACCCCCACACAGAGAAGTAGAACAGTGGAGCCAAGCTGGCCCGTTTCTAGACTGACACTTGGGCTGACTCATCCTCCCAAAATATCACTCATGTTCCTTCTTACTCCAGCCCAGACCTCAGAGCCCAGCCTATGAGAGCCGGGGAGGTGCTGACTGCAGTACAGGCTGGGTGCAGGTGCTCAGACACTCTCAAAAGCACAGAATAGGCCCCACTCAACTGGCATCCCCCTGTGGCCTGTCTCATTCCTGGGAAGTTCCTGAGAAACTCCAAAATAATATAGGCAACCTGAGCCACAGGGTCAGAGAGGACCAAGTCAAACCCTTCCTATTACAGATGAGGGAAACTGAGGCCCAGAAGGTCTCAAAGGAAATCAATGATAGTAACAGGGCATGGACTGAGGCTTTCTGATTATGCTGCTTCTGGCCCAGCCCCTCAGGGACTTCTCCCAAGATAAGCCAGCCCCTTACCCCACATGGGGCATGCCCCCTCCAGCCTTTCCCCCCACAGAAAGAGAGAACACAGAATGTTAGGGGAGAGAAGCTCACTGCCCCACAGTCACAGGAAAGAAGATGAGGGAGGATACTTGTTCCTTCAATAATGGATGGATGGATGGATGGATGGATGCATGGATGGATGGATGGATGGATAGGAGGGAGAAGGGATGGGAGGAAGGAAAATTAATATGGGAATAAATGAATAAATAAATGAAATGAAAGAATGAATCTAAAGAAAGAGAAATGGGGCACCTGGGTGGCTCAGCCAGTTAATCATCCAACTTTTCATTTCAGCTTAGGTCATGATCTTGTGGTTAATGGGATCAAGCCCCACATCAGGCTCCACACTGTGTGAAGCCAGCTTGAGATTCTCTTTCTCATTCTGTCTCTGTCTCTCTCAAAATAAATTAAAAAACATTTAAAATTTTTTTAAAAAGAGAGAGAGATAAAGGGTAGAAGGAGAGAAAGAATCAATAAGTGAGCAAATAATTCTGGGAGCTACTAGAGAAAAAGAGTTTGATACATTTTTATAAGAGCATGCAAAGAAATAAGAAAATTCTTAAAATGCCCCCACATTTCCGGTTTGTGAAAATTCATCAAGCTTATGATCACATTCTTAGGATATGTGTACATTTCTGTATGTTTGTTTTTCTTTTTAAGGTGCCACACAGCAGGGTGCAGTGGGAATGGAACTTCCACCCCCACCCTTTGGAAGTGAGGCAAGGCATGACAGTGGGAGGCAGTGCCCTGCTTTTGCTGGGATGGTGCCAGTGGGGCCCAGTGGGAAACTGAACATCCATCCCTATCCAGATCTGTGGGCTACACCTAGATAGCATGACTATCTACAGAAAAGGAGCCTGAATAGGATCTCTAGTCTCACCACATAACACTCAAATACTCAAGATACAACTGAAAATTACTCTTCATACCAGGAACAAAGATAATATCAACTTAAATAATAAAAGATAATCAGTGATACAACACCAAAATGATACAGAAAATGAGGATTTTAAAGCAGCCATCATAAAATGTTTTGATGAATATACTCGAAGCACATAAAAAAGTAGAAAGTCTCAGTGAGGAGATAGAAGATATAAAGAAGAACCAATTGGAAATTTTAGAACTGAAAAATACAACTGAGATAAAAAAAAACTCAATGTGAATATGACTATGCCATAGGGCAGAATCAATAAACTTAAAGGGAGAACATGGAAGTTACCCAATATGAATAACAGAGAAAACAGACTGACAAGAAAGGAACAGAGCATCAGGGACTTGTGGGACTATAACCAAAGCTCTAACCTTTGTACTACTAGAGTGAGTATGGGGGCTAACGAGTGTGGAGCTAAAAAGTATTCAAAGAAATGTCTGAAAGTTCCCCAAATATAGTAAAAGACTTTAATCTACAGATTCAAGAATTGAGAAAACTCTAAATAAAGAAATATACTCCAGGAAATATCACAACCAAAGTTCAGAAAAGTAGACAAAGAGAAAAAAAAAAAATCTTGAAAGAAAAAAAAAAAACCTGTTAGCTCAGAATTCTATACCCAGCAAAAATATCCTTCAGGAATGAAACTGAAATCAAGACATCCTTACACAAAAGAAACGAAGAGAATCTGTCACCATCAGAACTACCCTAAAAGAACGGCTAAGGGAAGTTCTTCAAACAAAATGGAAACAAAAGAAGGAAATTGGAGACATCAGGAATGAAGAAAGAATAAGGAAAGAGTGAAAATATGGGTAAAGGTAATAGGCCATTCTCCCTGGAGCAGGGCAGGCACGTAGAGTGAAAGAGAATGTTCCAAAGGCTTAAAAACCTTCATACACAGATCACACAATTGGAAACAATCAAGGGACAAAGTGAAGAGGTATGTTTGAGGCACTTTGAGACACTGGGTCAAGCAAGCTGCAAAACTTACTATCAAATGCCAACTAGTGTGTTGGCAAAGTTTCTTTATTATTTAAGACATTTTGAGGAGGGTTTTCTATTACTTGAAGGTGACAGTTTCCTAAATCACAAGGCAATTTGTGTACTGGAACTTTCCATCCAAAGATCCTTGTGCTGAGAACAGAACAACTAAAATGGAAAGTCTTGACAAATCCTCCTCACTAGGGATGACACCTCATTTAGCCCATGTGAATACAAATCACATCTTTGGTGTGGACCTGTGTGGCATGGACAGTCCAATCAAAGAACCTACACATAAAAGTTGCTGCCCTAGGAGAAAGGCAAGCAGTGAGAGCTTGACCCCTTCTCCACCAGGGACTGGGAGCAGGAGCTGCTCTAGGGACTGAAAGGAAATGTTCAGTCTGCATTCAGATCTGCTTCTCCTTACTGCACTGTGGGAAGGATACCAGCAAACCAAAGCCCATCCAGAGGAACGAGAATGTGACTACAAGGCCATAACATCACATAAGGAAGTGTGAAGACATAGAAAAGATGGACTCAGGGGGGAATGTGAGGGCTCCATTGAGCCACTGAAGGGATAATAAGCCACAGTGAAACTGGGCTCGGCTGCACAACTCCACAGGTCAGGGCACCACTTAACATACGTGCAGGACGCTGTGCTTTCTGGCATGCTAACAAATGGCTTCCCCAGGAAGCAGTGAACTCTCTATCCTTAGGGATGTGTGAGGAGATGGCAGCCATACAGCATCCTTCCAGGATGCTTACTAGGGATCCAGCCTTCCCCCACTCAGCCTTCCATTCCCCAGCCCCCCACTAAGAACATTTATCACTCCACAGCTCTGGAACGTGGGGAAAATGGAGATGCAGTCCCCTGCATTCCAAGTGAATTCTGTTTCATTCCAGCTGCATTCTGGAACATAGAATGAATCTGGACTATATAGGGAATGTCAGCCCAGCTATCCTCCAGTTGTATTTTGTGGAATAAATATGAATACAAAAAAAAAATTCCAGTAAAAGTAGTTTGGGAAACATAAACTCAACTAATGTTGAACTAGTTTCTTAACTAGATGATGTCTCAGGACCCTTAATAGGTTCTATGTATTGTAATGCTCTAATAAGGGGTAGAGGATGAAGTGGTTTCCAAATACATATGACCATAGACCCATATGAAGCAATTTCTATATCCGTGTGACATAGAAGACATGTTTGTTCATGAAATATGTCTTAGGACCAGAGTTTTGAGGAACACATGTTACAAATCAATGTTCCGATCTCTTTCAAAGTTTGCAGGGCAACTAGCCCAGAACTTGAGCCCAAGTGAATAACAAATTTGTAATTCAAATTTTTATAAATCATATTTTACCTCTTGGGACCATCAAGAACAAATCAGATCTCAAGAAAGTTGTTCAGATGAGT
Source organism: Panthera tigris (assembly GCF_018350195.1). Lineage (NCBI taxonomy): Eukaryota > Metazoa > Chordata > Mammalia > Carnivora > Felidae > Panthera > Panthera tigris. The sequence goes on from NC_056662.1 coordinate 116,226,083, forward strand.
CAAGGTGTGTATCTCCCTCACCAGCTGGTACCAGGACACCGTTACTTCCCTCCTGAAAAGTCATCAGAAGCAGAAGAGAAGAAAAAGCCCTTCAGAGAAAAAAATACCCCAGAGAAGATATAAAAGAAAGACAGAACATGTCTTCCTACCATCACACAGTCGATTGAGGATCTCCCTGACAACCACCACCATCAATCTTCTCTCTAAAAATTATCAACTACCACAAATGCAAGCTTTTCTGAGTAATTTCGGCCCCCTCCAGACTACAACCGACAAACACTTCCCCAAACCACCCACCCATTACCTGAGGCGCCAGGCTTCAGGGGCGTTTTCAAAGGCGAGGAGTCCCAGGCCCGGTTCTATAATTTCCAGGCCTGCTGGTCTCCAGCAGCCTTGAGTAGTCAGCCAGGACTCCCTAGGGGGAGAGAGAGACAAGCAGGAGGAGACACCCACATCCTCTCCAAAGAGACTAACCAGGCCTGATGGTCTCTGGGTACCCGGCTCTATCTGATGAGTATGGAAAGAAAAGACTCTTGTTTCTTACTGTTCCTCTGGGTGACAGTTACCATGGATATGAATCAATTTTGGGTGCTTGTCAGTTGCCAGTTGAAAATAAAGAGCAAACCCGCCCCGAACCACAGTCATGTAGGGACGCATAGGCAGACAGCCTAACGCCAGCCCAGGTCTACTGATGGAGTGGATGCCAGCTGTGAGCTCACGGTAGGTCCTAATGTGGCACTCACGTGAGCACACGGGGCCCTCACAGTACACACGCTCTCACAGAGAAGCAGTGTGACGTAGATGGATGCTAACTCCCTCTACCCCTTATTAATACGCAGGAAACCAGAATTCTAAAGGACACCCTCCAGGAATACCCAAATATCTGAAAATAAGCCCATGGGGGCAGGCCTGGTAATGGGGCATTTAATAATCAGAGCGACCCTTAGTTGCCAGTCTAAGCACTTTATAGACACTAGCTCATTTATCCCCACAACAATCCTTGGGGGTACATACTCTAACTACCTCCACTTTGCAGATGAAGAAACTGAGGCACAGCGCATCATCCAGACAGCAGCGGTAGGGCCAGGATCAAAAACCAACTTATCTAGTTTCCTAGCAGTTCTCCTGTACTGTCAGGACGTCGGGGACCCAGCTTGTCCCGGTGGCCTTGTGCAGATCAGTAAATGTCTCTGTACCCCATTTTCTCATCTCTAAAACAGGAATAAAAATATTTTCCCTGCTTACGTCCTAGCACCGTTATAAGAATCATGTCAAAGCTAATCCAAATTTAGGGAAGAGAAAAAGAAAGGAAATTAACATTCACTAATCACCTACTATGTGTCAGAGAAGTTACACTGATTCTTACATAATGGCTTATCTCTAATTCTGCAAAAGAGATAAGGAAAGCCATGTGTCAAAGACCTCATAGTCAGGAAGCCCAAGAGTCTGAATTCAAAAGGGGTCTATCTGGTTCCAAAACTTTTGTTTTTTATGTTTTTCATTCGTTTGTTTTTGAAAATGTTTTTAAATTTTGTTAATGTTTATCTATTCTTGAGAGAGCATGTGCCAACATGGGAGGGACAGATAGGGAGGGAGACACAGAATCTGAAGCAGGCTCCAGGCTCTGAACTGTCAGCACAGAGCCCTATGCGGGGCTCAAACTCATGAACCATGAGATCATGACCTGAGCTGAAGTCGGACACTCAACTGTCCAGGCACCCCTGGTTTTTGTATACCAACATGGGTACAAAAAGAACCCACTAGCATTAATAACCCAAGTGCCTTTAGGACTCTAGTCTTCTAGAATCCTCATTTGCCCCACCAGTGTGAGCATGTCCTGCCTCACTGGACACAGAAAGGCTGTGGCCTCCAACTTCTGCAGGTGGGAAAGGTGGCCACCCTAGCCCAAGACCCCCTGCCTCTGAGTCATCTGTAGCACCCACTACTGTGCCCCACATCCTGCCAGGCAATTCCAGACCCAACATACTCACCTTTCAATGGGGCGAAAACCAGAACTGAAGGTGGCATGGCAAGTCTCAGCCCCTAGAGGTAGCACGCAGTGCAATGCAAACCTTGCAGAACTCCTAAAGCCCAGCCAGAATCTTCCTGAAACCTCTCCGTGCACAAAGTAGCCTGACGCTTCACCATAAAACACAGATGGACATTTGTCATCGTTGCTGCAAACAGAAATGGCACATCCTCCCGGCAACACCAAAGGGCAATAGCCTGCATTTCTCTCTTGCTGGTGTTATCAGAGCCCGCACGACGGCGGAGAGATGGCCTCCCCTTGCCAGAGGCAGGGTGAGCCTGCTTGGGGGACCCTCTGAAATACCATGACCACGGCAGAAGCAATGACTCTCTAAGGACCCTGTGAGTGACAGGGGAGTGCTTCCCCAGAAACACATCCTTGGGATGTGTGTAGGTTGGAGGAGGAGGGCAAAGGTATAAAGGATGAAAATGGCCTCGTCTCCTCCCAAGAGACACACTGAGAAAGAGGGCCGACCCGGTGGGGTGGGGCGTGGGGGAGACAGCGTGAGAGAGGACAAACAGAGCCAAAAAGAGAACATCTACGACAGCACAGCACGTCTCTGAATATAGAAGCCAAGGTGGTCACATGGAGAATTTGCAGTGTTACGGGGGAAAGTAACAATTTAAGCTGTTTAAAAAGAGAGGCCTTAACTGGAAAATAGATGAAGACGGGGGAATGAATACACTTCGGGTTGGGAGCAGTGGTTTTGTACTTGATGTTCTGCTGGCTCTGTGGTCTTCAGCTAGTTTTGTAACATCTCTGAGGCTTTTTACTGAACGTTCGTGTGCTGCTGGCCACTGGATACACTAGAAACCTTATTTTTTTTTTTTAATTTTTTTTTCAACGTTTTTAATTTATTTTTGGGACAGAGAGAGACAGAGCATGAACGGGGGAGGGGCAGAGAGAGAGGGAGACACAGAATCAGAAACAGGCTCCAGGCTCCGAGCCATCAGCCCAGAGCCTGACGCGGGGCTCGAACTCACGGACCACGAGATCGTGACCTGGCTGAAGACGGACGCTTAACCGACTGCGCCACCCAGGCGCCCCTAGAAACCTTATTTTAATGCACCTTTACAGCCACCTTTCGGAGATGTTACGTACTTTGATTTTGTGGATGAGGACGCTGGTACTCAGGGAAGGTAAGGGCTTGCCAAAGCTCACAGAGGAAGTGCTGGGGTCTGGACCCTCAGCACTCTGCTCCAAAGCTTTTGCCATACTCAATTTCTTCATAGGAAAAGGCACACCAGGCCTGGCCCCCTCTGATAGGGCCCATGCAGGCCCTAAGATAAGACAAGAGTTACAGAGCTTTAATGTATACAATTTTTAAGCAGAGTGGCCTATTTGGGTATTTTTCTTTCTTAACTTTATTATTTTTTGTTTCTATTTATTTTTTTATTTTTATTTTTTAAGTTTATTTATGTATTTTTTATTTATTTATTTATTTATTTATTTTTAATATATGAAATTTATTGTCAAATTGGTTTCCATACAACACCCAGTGCTCATCCCAAAATGTGCCCTCCTCAATACCCATCATCCACCCTCCCCACCCTCCCACCCCCCATCAACCCTCAGTTTGTTCTCAGTTTTTAACAGTCTCTTATGCTTTGGCTCTCTCCCACTCTAACCTCTTTTTTTTTTTTTTTCCTTCCCCTCCCCCATGGGTTTCTGTTAAGTTTCTCAGGATCCACATAAGAGTGAAACCATATGGTATAACCAATAAACAGTCCAGACTTGAACAAATTTCTTGAACTCTGACAATCCATAAAAAAATATTCTCTGTCTTTGCCCCCTCAAACAATACATTTGAGGACAAGCTCCTTGGGAGGCCTAAGAATACAATGTCAGACCCACTGCTTCTCTTTCTCTCTCTCTCATTAAATAAAAATCTTTCTCTTATAAAGGTTTTACATTTGCAAACTTGCAGACTTTAAGAAACAAAAAACAAATATGATTTTCTTGTACACATGAAAGTTCTCAAGTCCAGAGTCTTGCAAATGTCTCTGAAATGCAGTAGGCTCTCCTGAGAAACTCATGAGCTGTCATAACGCAGAGGAAAAATGGGCACCATTTCTCCTGCGTTCTTGGGGAGTAGGCAGCTGTTATAAACCATCGTCCTGGTGGGGATAGTATGGTCTTATTTTTATATTTATAGATACATATGCTCATAGAAAAGTCTGGAAGGATATATGCTAAAACATTATTTCTGCTTACTTCATGATGGAGGGATTATGGATGATTTTTACTTCAATTGGTATTTCAAGGTTTTCCACTATGAACGTAGATTATTTATATGCATTTTTAAATTACTGTAATAAAGACTATGTCTCCACATAAAAAAGATCAATAATCAAAAGTTAAATGAGACGTCTCCTTCTGACATGATGGAATAACATAGACCGGATTTACCCTCCCACGATAGACAATTAGAAAAACAGACAAAATATATGAAACCATTATTTTTAGACACTGGACAACAGGCAGCACTAGCGATTCCTGAGGGAAAGGAAACGGATGTAGTGAGGCCTGAAGGAATCTGCTTGGAGGCACATTCCAGACCACAGAGCAGGGAAGGGGACCCCCAATCCGGCTGTGTTGAGAAGACAGAGAGGGGGGTTCAGAGGAGCTGATGCAGCTGGAAGTCACAAGACAGAGTTCTGGTGGAGAAGGAGGTGGGTGGAAAAATGGCTCCAGACAACTCTTCCTAGGTGTGCCCTTGAGTCTTTACGAATACCAAGATGCTCGTGTGTAAAGTGAAATTCCAGGAGGTCAGACAAAGAGCTACCAAGAAACAGTGAGCAGAAGAGTTCCCAGAACTCACACAGCATTTAACCAACATTCCGACTAACCAGAATGGAGAGTCCTTGTTGATAACTCAGGGCATTCACTAGGGACCCATAGGGTCATGCATATTGTGATGCATGTGGAAACCTAGAGCCATCAGTAAAGTAATAAAACAAAGAAGTAGAGCGAATAAGACAATGGTGACGATAAAGTGGAATTATTTTGAGAGAGAGGGTGTGAGCAGGGGAGTGGCAGAAGGAGAGACAGAAGAGGACAGAGAGAATCTTAATCAGCCTCCATGCCCAGCACTGAGCCCAAAGTGGGTCTCGATCTCACAACCCACCATGAGACATGACCTGAGCCTAAATCAAGAGACTTGTTTAACCAACTGAGCCACGCAGGTGCCACTAAAGTGGAATTTTTAAAACTATTTATCCAAAAGTCACGAAAAGAAGGGAAGGGGTGCCCTGGGTGGCTTAGTCGGTTAAGCATTGGACTTTGGCTCAGGTCATGATCTCGTGGTTCATGGGTTCAAGTCCCACATCAGGCTCTGCACTGACAGCTCTGAGCCTGGAACCTACTTTAGATTCTGTTTCTCCCTCTCTCTCTCTGCCCCTCCCCCGCTTGTGTGCTTGTTCTCTCTCCCTTTCTCTCTCTCTCTCTCTCAAAAATAAATAAATGTTAAAAAAAAAAAGAAGCCTCCAAGTGTTTATTTAAACAAAAGAAGAAGACAGAGGGAACAAAGACCAGAAGAGACAAATAGAAAACTAATAGCAAGATGGTACATTTAATCCCAATCATTCTGATAACTACAGTAAATGAACATGGTCTAAACATTCAAGGAAGAAAGAGTCAGACTGGGCAAAAACAAAACCCAACTATATGCTGCTCACAAGACATCACTTTAAAATTTAAAACACAGGGGCACCTGGGTGGCTCAGTCGGTTAAGCATCCAATGATGCTCAGAGCCTGGAGCCTGCTTCGGATTCTGGGTCTCCCTCTCTCTCTGCCCCTCCCCCACTCGCACTCTGTCTCTCTCAAAAATAAATAAACATTAAAAAAAGTAAAATAAATAAATTAAATAAAATTTTAAACACAGGCAAAAAGTAAAAGGATGGAAAGAGATTTAATATATTGTGCAAACAATACACATAAGGGAAGTGGCAATGCTGCGTTAATATCAGAAAATGCAGACATTAGAACAAGAGCTTCCACCAGGTATAAAGAGGGACATTCCACAATGACAAAGAGGCCAATTCATCAAGAAGACACAGCAGTCCTAAATGTGGACGTGCCCAATGATGAACCTTAACATACGGAACCAAAAACTGGCAGAACGCAAGGAAAAACAGACAAACGCATATTTACGCTTGAATACTTCAGTAGACCTCTTTCAATAATGGATAGGATAAGTAGACACAAAAAGTAGAAAACCTGAACAACACCATCAAACAACTTGACTTAATTGATATTTATAGAACATTGTACTGAACAATAGCAAACACCCATTCTTTTCGAGTGCAAGAGAAACATTCACTGAGGTAGATTATGTACTGGGCCATAAAACAAGCCTCAGTAAGTGTAAAGAATTAAGTCATACAGAGGATATTCTCTTACCATAACAGAATTAAATTAGAAAGTAATAATAGAGAGATCCTTAGGAAATCCCCAAATATTTGGAAATGAAAAATCACACTTCTAAATAATCCATGAGTCGCAGGAGAACTCACAAGAGAAAAGAGAAATTAGAGAATGTTTTGTGCTGAATGAAAATGAAAATACAGCCTGTCAAAATTTGTGGGTTGTAGCAAAGGGAAAACTTAGCTTTAAATGCTAAAACCAGAGGGGCACATGGGTGTCTCAGTCGGTTGAGCATCTGACTTCAGCTCAGATCATGATCTCACACTTCGATCTCGTAAAATTCAGTTCGAGCCCTGTGTCGGGCTCTGTGCTGACAGCTCAGAACCTGGAGCCTGCTTCAGATTCTGTGTCTCCCTCTCTCTCTGCCCCTCCCCCACTTGCACTCTCTCTCTCTCTCAAAATAAATGTTAAGAAACAAAACAAAAGATTTGTTGAAGCCCATTCACCTATATACTTAGAATGTATGCTACTGATTGTAAATTATACCTCAATAAAGCTTTTTTTTAAACTAGCATCACTAATAGTGGGACAATGTATCATTATCTCACCTCCTGAGGTGTTACAATATGAAGTATACAGTGTCATCTTTGAAGTCTTATCGAAACCATTAAACCTAAATCCAATGAAGCCTTAAGATCCGTGCTGCTCCATACCATAGCCACTAGCCACATGCAGCTATTTCAATGTATATTAATGAATGAAAATTAAATAAAATTTAAAATTCAGTTATGCAGCCATGATGTCTACATTCTAAGTGCTCAGTGACCACACGTAGCTGTTGACTACCATATTGGACATCTCAGAGAACATTTCCATCATCACAGAAAATATTCTATTGGATAGTACTGAGTTGTAACATCCAGATTATAGAAAACACAGAGGATAGAATAAGTTATATCCACGACAGGGAAACAACCAAATCCAGCATGTGGCTCATTCTATAAGACAACTGTCATGGTCTCTTCAATGTGTTAATGTCATAGAAAAAAACTAAGGAAGGAAAATGGGAGATACTGTTTTAGAGCAAAAGTAGCAAAAGAAGACTTAAGCAGATCCAGTGAGTGAACCTTGACTAGATCCTGGCTTGAAAAATGACAGCTATAAAAAATAAAATACATTTGGGGGACAGTTGGAAAAAATCGAATATGAACTGGACAAACGGGAATTACTATTTTATCTTTTTAGCATAATATTGATACTGTGATTATGTTGGAGGTCACAATTTTCAGGAACTTCACAATGAAGTATTTAGAAGTAAAGTTTGGTGACATCTCCAATGCACTTTCTAAAAGATCAGCAAAAATAAACATGCACACAAATATAGATGAAGCAAAATGAAATATTAGCAGTGGATTAATGTAAGTGGTATGATACAGATAATTACACTATTCTTCCAACTTTTCTGTATATTTGAAATTTTTATAAGTTGGGAAAAGAAGTGGAAAAAAATTCTACGTCCCTCCCATTATTGCCATAGCATAGAATCATGGTTTCCACGGACCAGACTTTACAGGGGAAACTGATGCAATTGACGTATGGTATGTGTGACCTTTCTCTGATTTTGGCTTTATTATTATTATGACTTCACTTTTGAAGGAAATGCAGAAAGGGGAGCATCCAATCAAGCTTCCTGTGCTGGGCGACTCACAGACGGCTGCTTCTCCTGTCGGCTGGGCATTTTGTCAGGTAGGTGCTTGGCCTCCAGTGGGGAAGGGGGCTGGTGCTGGCAGTGGGTCCGGGAAGGGTGCAGACAGGCCAGCGGCCCACTCTGTCCAAATGGGCCAACCACCTGAAGACTCAACCTCCTCTAAATAGGGGTTCACTTCTGGGTCCTTCTCACAATGCGTGTTGCTGGGCTTGAGACACCCAGGCTCTGTTTTAGGACCTGGACACCAGAAAACAGAGTTGGGAGCGCCTCATGCTTTCTCTGGGGCAACCCCAGAAAGTAGGGTGTGCAGAAGGCACAGCCCCACAGAGAGGTCAGAACTAGCAGCTTTTCCTCAAGACTCCCGAAAGCAGAAATTTGCACAAAGCAAGGATGGCACCTAGTGGTTGTTTTATATGGATGCTGTCCTTCCAGCCTGAGAAAGTAACCAGGGCAACCTGGGGAGGATGGGAGGAAATTCAACGCCCTGAGAAAATTCAAGCAAGGGCAGAAAGCAACACACGTGTGCACTCTAAACTAGACACTGGAGGGGCGCCTGGATGGCTCAGTCGGTTAAGCGTCCGACTTCGGCTCAGGTCATGATCTCACGGTTCGTGGGTTTGAGCCCCGCGTCGGGCTCTGTGCTGACAGCTCAGAGCCTGGAGCCTGTTTCAGATTCTGTGTCTCCCTCTCTCTCTGACCCTCCCCCGTTCATGCTCTGTCTCTCTCTGTCTCAAAAATAAATAAATGTTAAAAAAAAAACAATTTTTTTTAAATAAAAAATAAAAAAAAAAATAAACTAGACAATGGATGTCCAGTGAGGGTGAGAGGACCATCTGGGACTACCTGAGAAAATGTTGCCATAGGCTCTCCCCATTCATCAAAACTCATTTTGGTTTCTTGAAACTAGATAGTCTCCCATACTTCACTGATCAAGGATCTCAGTTCTAAGGTGTTCATGTTATGTTTCTAGAACGCACCTCTTAAGCATCTATTTTGCTCCTCACTTTTGTTTTTCGACATTCTGATCTCTGGTTGGGAGTAGATTGGTCTCCCCTTTCTCACGGCTTCCACGGCACCTGTCTTGTAAAAATAAATGACATTTACTTCATTCTACCTTGTTTTCTAAGTAGTTGTTCAACTGTATCTCCCCACTCATCCCCACCCCTAAATTGTAAGTGCCATAAGTCACAATCCCAGGCAACTGTGTGCAAAGCACTGAGCACACAGCTGTGAAACAAGAAAGGCAGAAAAAAACCCTTCCCGATGAAAAGATTCCCACCTATGCAGAACCCCAGTGCCTCCCCTATCCTACTGGAGTCCTAAACAAACACACAAAATCATTCAGCCATGAGGTAAGAGCCTGAGGAATATGATGTGCCAGAACAGGCAAATTATTTACTTTGCCCAAACTGGAATGTTCAGCCACACACACTCCTAAACTACAATTAGATCATTTCTTCCAATGCGATTACCCCAACCTGCAGACGTAGTAGCAAGAGCCACCATTTCCCAATTTAAAAAAAAATCATCATCATATGATAATTCCTATCCAATGGGAAAACTAAATTTTAAAGTTATGTTATGTTATGTTATGTTATGTTCCATGTTCCATCATGTTCCATGATGGAATCAATTCTTTTACTCTATTGCTCTACCCCCAAGCCAGGCCAACTGGTCCTGAGGCAGTTTTAAGGAATGAGGAAGTTCTGTCTTACAAACTTGGAAAGTCTTCCAACATGCGCCAGGTAATAAAAAGTGAGTTCTAGTTGCAGAATGCTACATACAGTATACCATTTACGTGAGAAAAGGAGAAATGACTTAATTTCTAAGAGCACATGTATGTAGGCAAAGAAAGGCATAGGAAAAGCTTCAGAAGAACCCAGCCTCTAAAATAACCATGCTCACCTGTGTGTGTGACCATCGTGAGTGGTGAGGAAGGGGATCCGAGGTGGGGGGCAGATTTAGTTCAGCCTTATACATAATGTTTTCATCCTTTCTGACAAGAATGTATTTCTGTATTACTTGTCTAAGATTTATTTTTTCAATGAAGTACCTGGAGTGATCAGATTCAGAGGCAAAAGGGACAACAGTGGTTGCCAGGGGCTATGGTGAAGGGGAGAGGAGTTAGGGTTCCGAGGATAACGAGTGTCAATTTGAGAGGATGAAAAGGTCCTGGAGATGGGTGGTGGTGATGGGCGCACAACATGGATGTACTTAGTAATGCCACTGAACTGGTTAAAATGGTAAATTTTATATTATGTATATTTTACCACAACTTAAACATTTTTTAATTTGTTAATGCTTTAACTCTCTGTGAGGTATACAGCAGCTCAGTTCACAATGAACCTGACTTTGGACAGGAGACTGCCCCCTTCACTACCGTGATGTGACATGCCCAGGCCTGGGTGATTGATGTGGTGGTACCTGAACCAAAACGAAGCCACGCTCTCCCAGGAACCGGCAATTTGGACTGGCTTAAGCTCCCAGGGGAAAACAGGTAACACGCTTTGATAGTGTTTGAAGAATTTCATAAAGGGGCTACTTGCAAAGGTGTGGGCAGAGTTAGGGGAAATTGGCCAGAGAGGGTGAGGCATTGAGAAAGATAGGCAAGAAAGCAAAGTGAACTTCAAACTGCAACCACAGAAGAGCAAAGGGGGGATTGTTCCTGGACTCTAGCCAGAGCTAAGTCCCTGCCACCCCAAGGCCAGCTGGCTAGCTGGAGAGCTAGCCCAGGCCAATAAACAAGACCCTCCTGTCCTCCCACCCCTGCCAGTCCCGCCCATTGGCTGATCCCAACCAGCCGCCAGCCCAGGAGCTGGGCTGATGCAGTTTATAAAACCCAGCCTCCTAGCCATGGAGCAGATGGAGAAAGCGGGACAGTGGATCTGGAGACGCAGAGAATATCCAGCTCTCCTGAGAGTCAGCAGTGGCTGGATTATAACATCATAAACTTGGGGACAGAGGCGACAGAGGGCAGAAGATAAGGGACTGCTCGGAGCCGTTGCTGGTTCTTCCCCCTCCCACCTGTAATCCCTTCCTGAGGGCCAGCTGGTTCTGCCTGTGCACTGAGATTCTTTGAATTTGTAATACGTTTGTTTTGCTTAAGCTGCCTCCAGTCAAGTTTTTGTTTCTTACAACCAAAGAATATTTACTTAACAATATGGAAGAATGAAAAAATATTTAGGGAATATTTATAGGTATAGAGATACCAACAATAAAAATGAATTAATTGCAAAGCAACACTGGTTCACACCAATGTAGCAGTGATACAAAGGAGAGAACAGTGAATAGAATGGTTGGCAATGAACCAGACCTGCCGTATAAGCATACGTCTACAGGCCGGAAAAAGAGTCTTCGTCTGCTCAGGCCGCTGGACAAATACCACAGACTGGGAGCCTTAGACAGCAAACATTTCTCTCTCACAGTTCTGAAGCCTGGGAAGCCCAAGATCAAGGTGCCGGCAGATCTGGTGCCTGGTGAGAACCTGCTTCCTGGTTGGTTGGTGGATGGCCATCCTCTCGTTGGACACTCACATGGAGAGAGCAGAGACAGGAAGTAAGCTCTCTCGGGTTTTCTATATAAAGGCAAGAACCCCACCATGAGAACTGCACTCTCCTGACTTGATCACCTCCCAAAGGTTGCATCTCCAAATACCATCACATCGGGGATTAGGGGATCGACATACGAATTTGGGGAGGACACAAATTCAGTCCAGTGCTAACAGTATTCAACAGTGTGGAGAAAACTGGTGTGTGTGGAGGGAAAACTAAATCAGAGCCTCCCCGTCTCACAGATACACGGAAAAGAATTCAAAATGGATTACAGCAGCAGCTTTCAAGTGTCTTACCCACAGAAACATGTTTTAGATTGCAACCTAACATATATGCCCCTCTAAAACAATCACTCTCATCTACATGCAACGTATTAATGTTTTATAGCATTTATTTTTTCCACTTGGAAAAATAGTGGTTACAACCAACTTTATTTCACATGGATTGATAAATCACAACCAGTTACTAGAAAGGTAAATGTGGGGGCAGGGGAGATAAAGAGGACTAAAACAAAATACAAGGAGTATCTTCCTAGGGGAAAGGTTTTTTAAGCTTAAAAATAAGAAAACCATAAAGGAAAATAGTATCATACAAAAAATGAAAAGGCAAGTCGGGGGAAAATATCTGTGGCATGTTTGTCAAGGGATGAATATCTTTAATAAATAAAAAGTCTTTACAGATAAATAAGACAATCCCTTTAAGCAAAGACAAGGACCTGAATTTGCAAGTCTAAAGAAAGAAAGAGTCTTAAAAAAAAAAAAAATCAATACAACCTTTCTGGAAAAGGATTTAGCAAATTTCATGTCTGAAGAGAATATTCATGTATCTTATTAACTAACGCTATTCCTAAGAATACCTCATAAGGATACATTTAAAAAGAAATACAAAACGTGGGCAAAATGTTCACTGTAGCGTTACTTACAACAAATTTAAAGTAGAACATGATGGAATACTAAAAACCACAGATAGCATTATTTCAAAGGGTAATTAATAATATTAATGTGACAAAGAATAAAATGAACAAATGTTAGGATTCCAATTTCTTAAGAAAAATGTGTGCGCACCCATGCAAAGAGAAAAAGATTTATTTTTTTATTTTTATTTTTTTTAAAGAGAAAAAGATTTAAAGGAGATACTCCAAACAGTATAAACGGTTATCTGTTAATATAATTTTATTTTCCTTCCTTATGCTTTTTGGTATTTTCCAAAATTTACTCAATGGATGCCATTGTTTTTAAAACAATAGGGTTTAAAAATACATTAAAGAAAAGGGGGTGGGAGGGGTGCCTGGGTGACTCAGTCTGTTACGTGACTCTTAATCTCAGCTCAGGTCATGATCTCATGGTTCCTGATCTCATGATCTCACTGTGCACTGACAGTGTAGAACCTGCTTGGGATTCTCTCTCCCTCTGCCCCACTCCCCTACTCGTGCACTCGCTCTTTCTCTCAAAAAACAAACAAAAGGGAAAAGGAAAAACAAATCGGTTAAAATCGTCCACGTATATTTTACCACAATAAAGAAGGGGAGGCAGACTTTGCTAGGTTGAAAATACTTAACAAGGTCAAAGTTTGGCTGAAAATGGCAAGTTTATTTCTTAGGTGTAACTGCATGGTGATGGTGCCCATGGTCAGGAGGAAGCTGTCCACTAAATTATTAGAATGTACCCTAACCAGCTGTCCTAAGTGGGTGGGTGCCTGAGGAGGCCCAGAACACCTGCGTTCCAACCACAGTAACTGTCCCATTAAAAGCAGGATCAGTATGAAGTGAAGGGCCTAGAGCAAGGAAAAGCCTAGAATTCCAACCCCTTCACAATGTAGACTACACACTGCCCGTTACACCAGCTAGTAAAACCATCCAATTCATTGCTTATTCCAATTTCACACTCTGGTTCAAAGACAATCTTCTAATTATAAAGCCAGCTTACTCTGTGGCTTTCCTGTGCAGAAAGACAGGTCTCCACCAAACTTGAACACGCTACTCCGCTTGAGAGATATGCTTCTCACTGTAAATACGCCATTTAAATACCAATCTTTCCTAGAAGCCTTGTTAACTTTTTCACTTCACGAAATTGCATCACTTCTAAGGACAAAGGCAATTAGTTTCTGAACCTGCGAAGCTTTGGCCCAGTTTTGCAACATCATGACCACACAGGGCCAGCTAAGGCAGCTAGCTGCCACATGGCCTCAGTCTTCAGGGATTGCAGAAGGCCAGGCACCACCATGCCCCTTCGCCTCTTTCTAACTGGAACAAAACACGCTACGGTGGGGCCAAGGGTCTAACAAAATGCTTTCATACCTACTTACTTCCATCAGGAAATCCCTTCACTTCAGCGGCCAGTTACGTATAGTTATTTCCTCCCCCTTTGAGTGATCATTACCTACAAAGAATATGCCAGGCAACTTTTAAAGTGGTGATTTTCAACCTCGGGGTTTTTCATTTGACATTCCTCGCGTGCATTTATAATCGCCTTGTTCCTCTCAGAACTACCTTCCTATCAAAAACTATCCACAAAGTACTTGCGAAGTATGCTCAATCTGGTTTTCTCACAGCCAGTCAGCCAGCATTGTACAGAAGAGACAGAATACCATCTATCCCACACTTGTGCCAGACTGTGCCTGCTAATCTGTCTACACGGCTACAGACTCTCATTCTACATTTTCTGATCTGGTATACAAATTGTGGACACAAAATGGGTTAGCACAAAGGACAGTGCTGAGGTGCCGGAAAGAACACATTATATTAAAAAGCAAGTTTGGGGGGGGGGGTGCCGAGGGGGCACCTGGGTGGCTCAGTCAGTTAAGCGTTCGACTTCAGCTCAGGTCATGATCTCACGGTTCGTGGGTTCAAGCCCCGCGTTGGGCTCTGTGTTAACGGTTCAGAGCCTGGAGCCTGCTTTGGATTCTGTGTCTCCCTCTGTCTCTGCCCCTCCCCGGCTTGTGCTCGGTCTCTCAAAAATGAATAAATGTAAAAAAAAAATTTTTTTTTAATAAATAAAGATAAATAAAATCTTAGGGGCACCTGGGTGGCTCAGTTGGTTAAGCGTCCAACTCAATTTTGGCTCAGATCATGATCTCACAGTTCGTGAGTTTGAGCCCCTCCCTGCCTATTGTGGGGCTCTGTCCTGGCAGTGTGGAGCCTGCTTGGGATTTTCTCTCCACCCCGCCCCAATCATGCTCTCTCTCTCTCAAAAAAAATCAACAAACTTAAAAAAAAATGTATTTCCTTCCTTAAAAAAAAATTGTACACCTGAGTTGCCTTCAAAGAAGGGATCAACAAATGGTCATGAAGGGCATCGTAAAAAACACCATGGCCTGGGAGGACACACCAGTAATATCACCTACAGTTGAAAGAATCACAGCTGAAGGTTGTCATGAATTCAGATTTCAAGAGAATGAAGAGTAAATAAACATCAGCCCCTCCTACTCCATGGTCACGCTTTCTTGGATGCGTTCCTTGAAGTTTCTCTTCTCGTACTCGGAACCTGAAGCCCCAGGCCTGGGTGCTCTTCCTATGTCCAAGTGCTCTATGGGAAGCTCACGCAGTCTTGTGGCTTAACTGTCACATACATGTCAATACCAAACCTCCACCTCCATCTCACTTTCGCCAAGTCAACTGGGTAGGTATGTGCCTAATTACACATCTAGAACTCAACATGTCCAAAACTCAATTCCTGATTTACTTTTCTAAACTTGCTCTGCCCATAGCATCATCCAGGTGCTCCAGCAAAAAACACTGGGGAGTCTTCCGTGACTCATCCTCTCTCATACCTCACAAGAAATCCAATTAGCTCTGATTTTAAAACAATCCCAGAAACCGACCAAACCCAGACTACCACAATGGTCTAAGTCACCATCATCTCTCACTTGGATTACTGCCAAAGCATCCTCCTGGTCTCTGCCTATTAGAATACAACTTTTCGATTTCTCAACATAGCACCAGAATGATACAAAATTCTCAACACATAAGCCAGACAGCACTCCTCTGCCCAAACACTGCAACTTTATCAGTGAGAGCACCACTCCCAACAATGGCCTGCAAGGCCCTATGAAACCTGACTGCTCCTTACCTCTTGATGTACTCTCCCTGTCTCATTGACCATCTCGCTGCAACACAATCACAGGCAGGTGCTGGCCACAGGGCTTTTGCTCAGGCAGTTTCCTCACCTACAACACTCTTCCCCAGATACCCACTTGCTAACTCCCTCACCCCTCCTAGTCTATATTCAAACCTCACCTTCTCAACAAACCCTACCCTGATCATGTATTTAATTCTGCAGCCTACACTCTCCCACCCCCAACTCCCCCCCATTAAGTCACCATCTAACGTACTACATAGAATTTACTTGCTCTTACACATTGTGTTTGCCTATCTCTCTGGTAGAACACAGCTTCTCAGGACAGAATTCAGTGATGTATGCCAAGCAACTACATAATCCCTGGCACAGAGTAGGCACAATCAATCAGTATTTGTTGAATGAATGAATGTAGAATGCTGAGAGTTAATTTCCATAGGGAACAGCCTTATATCAATATACCCAGTGTTCTCACTGCCACGATTCCACTTCTGCGCCCCAAGAGCCCCGCTGCACTAAAACTTCAAAAGTCCCAAACCTAAGTTTGATACCTACTTACATCAAAACATATACTCTGTATATTCATCTACACCCAAAGACTTCTTTACAAATTAATCGGATACCCCTACCTATTTAGTATTCTTGCCAAAAACATTTAAACCAGAATCTAACCAAAAGGAAACAATCAGACGAATCCAGATGGTACAACATTTCTCCAACACAGCCTTATTTATGGGTATCATTTAAATATCAAAATCATGACACACACACACAAAGGGGGATATTCTGGATTAACAGAGCAGTAACCACAACCAAATACAATGTGTTAATCCTTGATCATGAATGTAGGGTTAACTTTTCAAAATAAAAGCTTGGGAGGAAAAATTAATCTCAGAAAAGACGACACCACACACACAAAACGCGGTTGCCCTGGATTAGGAGTGGAACGACAATGGTGAAAAACACCATGAAACTAGAAACGTCTTTGAAACAAGCCTAATTAAGCCCCGGATTTGTCTAAGCCCAACAATAATTAGTAAGCAATCACTACACACGTGGTCCTTTACTTCTCCCGGGAGAGTCAGGTGCAGGGAAACCACGACCACCACTGTAGCCTCGGGCTGTGGGAGCACGACTCAGCCAGCGGGGCTGCATCCCAATTCAAAGTTCCTGGTTCTTTCACTTCGTTACAAATTCCAGGTTTTCCAACAAACCCTGAGAGTGTACCTATTAACGCTAGCGGAGTAGGATCACTTTCTTGAAACCTTCACACAAGCCCAAATAGGTGGCTGTGTTCCTCTACATACACCACAAGACAAGACGGGGTAAAGATGAATATTTATTCACTTTACAAAGAGAATGGTATTAAATTGCCATAAACAGTTCCATTTATAGACAAATATAACTGTACATTACACCAGTAGCTGGCTCAAACTTGTTTCCCAAGATGCCTATATGGCTCCGGCTCCATTAGTTGAGCACAGAAGTCTCTTGTCCCGCCACTGGTGTTAAAAAGTCCCTCAGAGATCATGGTTTTGTGTTTTACATATTCACAGGTGGTAAAAATAAACCCATCTCCCCAGCCCTCCCTTAGAGTTGAGCTCCCATCTGCATGTTCCCTAGAGAGCACTAAACAAATACTGGCTCATTCTTTAAAATTAAAAAAAAAAAAAAAAAAAAAAAAAAGAAAGTACTGATAATTTGAAAAGGCTTTTGTTGCACACCAAAATACTTATTTATAGATACATAAAAAAATCTTGAGTCAGATTTATTATTTTAAAGGTAAACAGATACCCTAACACTGCCAAGAGTGGATAATGAAAAGGAAGGAAAACATTAAATTACTGAATTATAAAAATATTTTCTTTGGAAAAAAATTCCAACAAGGTTATCATTAATATCTAAAACCAAAGAGAAAAAAATAAACAATTGTTCTTTGATCCATTAGTAATTTAAATAAAAGTGAAAACCTCTTCAAAAGCAGCTATAACTGAATTTTTTAAAAAGTTGCAAGTAATGGATACTTCTAAATCTATACACTGATGATTCTTTACAGGCAACTTGCAGTCAAGAAAAATCCTTAATATGGCTAATTCTTTAGTTTTTTTAATTACCATAATTTTTTGTGTGTTTTAAAAAAATATTCCACATGACAGATTAAAAAATAAATGGCTGTTTAGGGGAAGCACTCCAAATATTCAGCCTGACTCAAATCAGATCACCACCATTCACAGACAAGCTAGGGAAATTGATATTTAATTTTTAAAATCGCAACCGTTTTTACTATGAATCTTTAGTCATCCCTTCATATTTTATGAAAATGTACCAAATTAAAAATTGTTTTCACTAGTGCTGCTTCATATCTGGATTTGACGAGAGATACCGACCTGAGATAAGAGCTGACTCCTTCACAAAGTCCAGTTCTTGAAACCCTACAAGGGAAAGGTCTTCATCTTCACTCCTGTCAATTCTTGGTATAACCAACCATACTAGGATATTATATTATAAAAATATACCATATATTGGACACTCATGTCAGTACATTGCAGAAAATGTGTCTATTTACTGTGTAAAGTTTATTAACATTTGAATGAAACACTCTTATTTACACAGCTAAGTCTGGGGCACTCAGGACAGCAAGATGGCATGGGAACCACCATGAGGAACTTGGAAATGTGCAACGGTCCTTGGCATCCGTCCCAGAGACAACCCTCCCAGGAGAACTCGGCAGCACTGGGCAAGGTGAGCCAGAGATTACATAGTTCCATTGGCTTCTTTTCCATCTTCATTCTTCTTCACTTTCATTTTCAGGATCTAAATCAGAGTCTCCATTTAATTCCTTCTCACTTGCCACATCTCTGTCCTCACCATTTTCCTCGTCCTTTTCTTCAGCATCTTCCTCTTCCTCTTCCTCCTCATCAACATCCTCATCTTTTTCACTTTCTTTATCTTCCTCATCTTCATCCCAATTATCCTGGTAGAAATATATTAAAAAAGGAAAGCAT
The DNA here is from genome assembly GCF_018350195.1 of Panthera tigris. Classification (NCBI taxonomy): domain Eukaryota; kingdom Metazoa; phylum Chordata; class Mammalia; order Carnivora; family Felidae; genus Panthera; species Panthera tigris. The sequence goes on from NC_056662.1 coordinate 116,244,815, forward strand.
TCATTAAGCCCTCGTTCTTACAGAACACAAGGATATAAAAGCAGATTTATGTAACAGGAAACAAATCACTCACATCAGAATCCTTCTCTATTTCATCATCTGACTCCTCTTCAGAAGACTCTACAAGGAGAAAACCCAACCTTAAGTTTGTAATCAACAAGCAGAGGGCAGAGCCCTAAAAACTAAATAGAATCAGATTCCTGAATGTACTTTTAGAAATATATTCAGCTATCATCCACCTAAGAAGTAACATTAAGTTAATACTCTTATTTGCATAAAAGTACATTTATTGTTTTATTCCACCAAGATCTCACTGAGTAGGACAAAGTACCAAAACCTTAACAAAATCCATCCTTAAAAACTTAAGCCAAGGATGTGGAGAAACGGAAACCCTCATGCACTATTGGTAGAAATGCAAATTGGTACTGGCATTACTGAAAACAGTATGGAGGCTCTCCAAGAAATTAACAATAAAACTACCAGATGACCCATCAATTATGCTGCTGGGTAGATGTCGAAGGAAACAAAGTCAGGATCTCAAAGAGATACCTGCACCCCCATGTTCACTGCAGCATTATTTACAACAGCCAAGACACAGAAACAACCTAAGTAAGAGTCCACTGATGGAATGGATGGATGTTTAAAAAAAATGTGGTACACATTCAGCCACTGAACTCAGCTATTAAATATCACTCAGCTTTTTAAAAAAGGAAATCATCCCATTTATGACAACATGGATAGACCTTGAGGGTACTGGGCTAAGTTCAGTAAGTCTGACAGAGAAAAATAAATACTGTATGATCTCACTTATGTGTGCAATCTAAACAACACAAAACTTACAGAGAAGAGACTGGTGGTTGCCAGACATGGGGAATGGAGGGTAGGGAGAAATGAGTGAAAATTAAAAGATACAAGCTTCCAGTTAGAAAATAAAGAAGTCCTGCGGATATAATGTACAGCATGGTGACCATAGTTAACAATACTGTACGGTTTATTTGAAAGCTGCTAAGAGAATAAAAAAAGTTCTCATTGTTAGGGGGGGAAAATGCAACTATGTATGGTGATGGATGTTAATTAAATATATTATGGTGGCCATTTCGTAATACATACATATATCAAATCATTATGTTGCACACCTAAAAAAAAATATAATGTCATGGGTAAATTGTATCTCAATAAAATTTGGAAAAATGCACATGAAGTCTAATTAATTCAGGTATGCTTTTATGTCCTTCAGTTATGTTCTGTAATTTTCTCTATATAAAGGTTTGTTTCATTTTTTAGATATATTTCTAGGGACTTCATAGTTTTGATTGCTGCTATGAATGAGATCTTTTTCCTAATAGATTTCCTGACTGGGACACATGTTAGTAGACACACAATATGTTACTGGAACATAATAATGCTACTGATTCCGATTCCTTTTTGCTGATCTTGATATCCAGTAAACTTACTTCCTTATCTCATTCATGATGGTATAACTGTAGATTCTGCTGCATTTTCTAAGTTGTGATGGTTAACAACTGCCAAGTCCAATGTTCTAGAATTCACTTCTTTCATACAGTACTAGGCAGGATATCCAGAAGCAATAAAAAGTACATTATTGTCTAGTTCCTGACTTTATGGGAATGCTTCCAAACTCTGCCTTGATACAGATTAAGAGAATTCCTTTAAATTTGGAGGTTGCTTAGATTATCAATAATGACATAAAGACTGAATTTTATGGAATTCTTTTTCTAGATCTATTCGTATATAGTGTTCTATTAATCAGTTAATGTAGTAACTACATTAATAAATCCTTGATGCTAAATTGTCTTACAATCTTTAAATAAATTCTACTTGGTATTTTAGTTAAGCACTTCTATAATCTGCTACTCAGGATATTTGAAGATGGTCTAAAATGTTGTTTTCTTAATATCCTTATCTGGTTTTGACTCATAAAATGCCAAAATTGTTTGTAACAAAAATGACTTATTCCTTGAAAGACTATCAAAATTCACCTATAAAAACTCTATGCCTGGCATCTTTGAGCAAATGTTTTGATTAAACCAATTTTAGGGCCATCAGCTTATTCAAGGTTTCTAGTTCTTTTTACTTAGTCAACTTTGGTCATTAATGTTTCCTAAGAAATTACCTATTGTCATCTAGGGTCATAATGTGCTGGCCTAAAGTTTGTTCACAGTGTTCTCCTACTTCTGTTCATCTCTTCCATACCTAATGCCCTTTTTTGTTACTCTATTGTATTTGTGCCTTCTCTTTTCTTATTTGATCGTATTTTGCCACAGAAGGTGTGCCAAGCATGATCTTATTCACATTCATGTTCTTTAAAATAAGATAACAGAATTCAAAGTTAAAAGATGAATGTTCCAATTCTAAATTCTACACTGCCCCCAAACCTTACCTTCCTCATATACCAATTTTGCCTTTTGCTCAGGACAAGTCATTCCCTTTGATTTCTCTGAAGCTGTGACCTGAAAGACAATACGGTTTTATCATGAAACAGAGTACACAGATATTTCAAGTATCGCAACCCCACCACACTCCACCTTCCTCACAGTAAACTTGCCCTCAACCACTACGGTGGATGGCCTTAATATGATAGTCAAATACAGAGCAAAGAGCAAATTTGCCAAATACGATAAAGAATTACTCTGTAAAAGTTGAAAAACCCTGTAAGGTGATCAGAATTTCTTTCTGTGCCTGGAACTTGTTGTTCATAGCACAACTGTCCTAAGCATATTAACAACTGAAATAGGATAGTGAGAACCCCTCTGGAAAACAGGCATAATTAGGTTTACTTACGATCGAATACATAACATCTCCGAGTTATTAACATTTATCAATTTCTTGCTGAAACACACGGCTTTCAATTCCTCCCTGTATTCCTATCACATCCAAAGTTTAGCACAAAACAATTTGATTTACTCACTTGAGTAATCAGAAGAATAAGCTTTCCATGAAGGTGGGAGAGTTTCTGAAAAGTTTTTACTCTGCTTTCCATTAACTGGTATAGTGTCCCCAGCTGGGGTACCAGATCAGGCAACTAGGGAGGGAAAAAAGATGATGTCATACCATCATGACAAAGTATAAATGACAAACATACAAATCATGCTCAGACACACCCAAGTATTCAGCCACTGCCCCCCAAGTATCTGCTTGCACATCCAGTGGCAGTGTCTGCTTGGGACACAGCCTAACAACATCTCAGATTTTTGTAGGCCTTCAATGTCCTGATGGCAAAAAAAACCAATGGATTTTGTTAAGTAATGATATAGGGTCAGAAGAAACTGCAAGGTAGTTCAAGAAAAAGCAGGGGAGGGTGCTGTTCTTTGTGCTGATCATGAGGTTTTAGAGAAGGTCAATACAAATGAGACACTGAATAAAAAATAGATATATCCCCGGGGTGCCTGGGTGGCTCAGTAGATTGGGCATCAGACTTCAGCTAAGGTCATGATCTCATGGTTCAGGAGTTCGAGCCTCGCATCGGGCTCTGTGCTGATAGCTCAGAGCCTAGACGCCGCTTCAGATTCTGTGTCTCCCTCTCTCTCTGCCCCTCCCCTGCTTGCACTGTCTCTCTCAAAAATAAACAAACATTAAAAAATATATGCATCCCCACCATATATCTCCGAGATAAAGAGGACTTTCCTCTGAAACTTACTCTGACAGTATTGTATTATCTACTTCTACCATAAGTCCTCAGAGCAAGTTGAAGGAAGCTCTTCCCAGTTTCCAGAGACCAGAGACCAGCACAACAGAGCAACACAGTACGAAGCTGACCTTATCGTATTTCAAACATACTCCCTATTAATGAATCCTATGAACCATGCTTAAGGAATTAAAGCACGGATTAAATTGTCCCTCCATAGGAACAAAAAATGGACCCTACTCTGCCCTTTAATTAGCCTTTACTTGTCCTCCTATCACTGACAATTTAGCATAAATAAGAGTATTTCATTTACATGTTAAATAGCAAACAGACACAAAAAGAATAAAACAAAGTTTAACATGATCACATTCCAATTACCATCATCTCTTATTTGTCCCTATTCAGAAGGTAAGTTCCAGGAATATGGGTATCTGAGTGTCTTGTCCATTACTTAAGCCCCATGCCTAGCACAGTCCCTCGGCTTAAAGAAGGTAAAGATACCTGATAAGGAAGGAGGAAAGGAAGGAAATGTAGAAGGAAAACCGCTGTTTTCTGAGGTGAGAGAACTCTCGGCAGTCGAGTCCTCTCTATACCACGCTTCTTTGGTCTGTTTTGCCATGACTGTGAACATTACACAACTACTACTCCAGCAGTTCAACCTTAGGAGTTGATTCGGGAATGAATTTCACTACAAGGCCTCCTAGGGCTCTTTTCACTTCTACACAAGTAAATGAGGTCACAAAGTAAGTGCTGCCCGGTTTACCAGCCACAGTCCCAAGTCTTGAAGCTTGTGGGACTCTGTGCCTGCCCATCAGATGCCAATCAGCCACTCCACTCACCACTGCCCTCAACTGCCCTCCCAAGATTCTGCAACCTGGGAAACCCAACAGCGTACCTCCCCACATTCTAACATCCTGGCGAATTCTCCCCAGACACAAAGAACACACTGCTGGTTATCCAACTGTTTCTCCCGATTTCAAACTAATAAAGGGGGAAAGGAGCCTGAGACAGAACAAGGGACAAGGGACCAGGCGAAGTTGGATGACACTGTGTTAAGAAAGTAAGAATAGGGGTGCCTGGGTGGCTCAGTTAAGTGTCCAACTTTGGCTCAGGTCATGATGTCACAGTTCATGAGGTCGAGCCTTGCGCTGGGCTCTGCACTGACAGCTAGGAGCCTGGAGACTGCTTCAGATTCTCTCTCACTCTCTCTGCCCCTCCCCTACTCATTCGTGCTCTCTCACACACAAAAATAAACAAACATTGAAAAAAATTGTTTAAAGGAAGAGTAACATTAAGAATTTTCTTAAGAAAACCTATTACATGGCACTAAATAATAAAATTAAAGAAAAAAGTAAATTGGATAATTTTATTTCTAGCTTAAAATATAACTGATTTGATGATGTGGCAAAGAACACAATTCATATTATGACATAAAATTGTTTTTTTCTGGTGTTGCTTTAAGATTTTATGTTCCATGCTTCCCATTTGCATAGATAATCAAGAGCTTACAGAAGTCCTACAAAATGACATGTATTAAATATTTAATTTCATTTTTACCACAAGCTATTTGTTATTGTCCTGGGACAAGATAGGACAGGGGAGAGATACATACAATGTAAAAAATAATTTTGTGAAACAGGTTACATACATAGAAAACTACATCTAAAGGCTAATATAATAAGTCAGCATGCTACTTTTCTCCTTTCTGTATTTTTTCAAAGTTCTCTACAGAATATATATTACTTTTAAAACCCAGGGGAAAAAAAGAGGCCAATTTACAAAAGGCAACAATGGACATTACTACACCACACACCTGGGGAAAAATAAAATCTTTAAAAGCAGCAGCTGATGGCTGAAGAGCAGTTGGAGAGAGGATGGTTCTATTAACCCCTCAGTTTATAATCTTTATCAAAGCAAACTACAGCTGACGACTTACTGTGGATAGGTAGGATGCATGGACCGTTAACACACATTTTAGCCACTGAACCATTAAAACAGCACTGAAAAAAAGAAAAAAAAAACCCAAGTAAACAAATATTCACAAATTCAAAATTAAATACAACTGAGTTGTAATATTAGAAGAATTTAGGCCAAGTGAAGATCCATAAATTGTGTCCTGTGAAAACAACACTACGAAATAAACCACTGACTTCTCATCCCTTCAGACTCTAACAGAGATCTGAAATATACCCATCTCTGGAGGGATTGTGAGGGGGGAGTTACATGGACCGGAAGAGGACAAAACTCCCTTCCCTCTAAAACAATTCAAGAATAAATCCCATACTTTACTTCATAATTAACAGACAGTAATTATGGGCTCAGTAAACTGGGCTTAACGGACTTTGCATTTTACCCCGAACATCTACTCACTATCAGGTACAAATAGCAAAAGATTTCCATGCCACATTAACAGACAAATACAGACCAAAAAAAATGTATAAGCTCGGCCTAATCGATGAATTATTTGGCTTTTCTTTGTGAGCTCCAAACACTACGGGAGTCTATGAGGGGGAAGAAAACTAAAAGAAAAACTTTATTATATACTGTAGCACCGAAAATACTACACTTAAAGCTTAGGATCTTTGACATACCAACTTCCTATTTATATACTTAATCATCAGATTATTAACAAGAAAGACCCACAAAATTCAGTCATATAAAATACTTCCTTATAATATCTTAGGTTGGGAGAATTCTACAAATGGCAATTTTATATATGATTAGGATGACATCTTAAGACTAATTCATTAAATGACCTAATAATAAAACAAAACACCAAACACGAGTTTCCTAAAAGAAAGGAGAAAACTATACTAAAATCTTAGGAATAAGAATCCTTCAAGTCAGTAGGAAGAGCAATGTCTGACCCTTAAAGAGTCTTCCTACTTAGAATTTGGGGCTACCCACTATGTAATTTCATGCTGTCAGAAATTGCTGTTTTTAACAGTCACCTTTAAAATGTTTATAAAATCAAAGCAATTTAAGTCACCTAAGTATCTTACCTATTAGGATGTCCCTGCAATCTTTTTGTAAGCTGAGGGGGAGAAAAACAGTATTAGCAACAGTACGTCAGAGGCAGCAAATCTGCACCAATTCCCACAATACATAACATCCAGAAGAACAAAGAAAATATAGAAAAGACTATTAGGAAATCACTATTCCTAAACAATTCCTAAATTTCCTAATTCTTCAATGTTCAACAAACATAATCTAGGAATACTTCCCACAGTAAGAGTAATTACCTGATAAAAAATCTGGCTAGGATTTATATGAATGAATGTTCAGAAGTGGCAAATCCAGGGCGAGAAAATAATTTGTGGTTGCCAGAAACTGAGCGTAAGGGAGAATGAGGAGTGGCTAACTGGTACAGGATTTTTTTTTTTTTTTTTTTTTTTGGTAAGAACTACACAATCTGTGAATATGTTAAAAAAACACTGAATTGTACACGTCAAAGGGGTGAATTTTATAATATGTGAATTATATCTCAATAAAAAAATACACAGAAAAACTATGGATTACGTCCATCTTATTTAAGTAGATCTATCATCTACTCTAAACACTCTGCTTGCTTATATACTGCAAATCCATTTCTCTATACAGATTCTCTTTAATTCACAGTGTAAGGACCTTAAAATGAAAAGAATATTCAGTTACCTCTTGCAACAATGGAATAACAGCATGCAGGGGCATCCTTAATACAGTCCTCTTAATTAGGTTTAAATTCCTAGTCTGAAGTACTTTCTGTGAGAAAATAAAAGAAATATAAAGATAAGCATATTCAGAAGCTAAGGACACTACAGGAGAAACTATTAGTAAAAATGATTTTAAAAACCAAACAAACTACAAACTGAACTTTAGTGAATGACGGCTGCTGGAGGGACTGACTGAAAAATGTTATGTTAATGTCCATGGCTATCAGGCAAGTATAATCTTCAGGAATCAGGGCATTTGATAAACAGATTTCTTCTCTACAAATTTTAAACTTTATGAACAAATTTTTATATAATACAGAACACCTCTATACGTTTAAATGCAGATATATGCCACTTTAGAGAAGCTGCCAAACCATCATTACATAAAATTAGAGTTATAACCACATAAGAGTGAGCAAAACACACTAAAATCACACTTAGCAACAAAACTTTTACAATTGTCAACTTTTTGATAAGATTTTAAGCCAATCAAAAGATAGGTTCTTTCTAGTTTCTGGCTATTAAAATATAAAGTTGCTATGACCATTCGTGTACAAGTCTTTATATGAACGTATTTTTGATTCTCCAGGTAAATACCTAGCAGTAGAATGACTGGGTCTTAAGGTAAATAAATCCTTAACTTTTAAGAAGTCGCCAAATTGTTTTCCAAAGTAGCTGTACCATTTTATATCCCCACCACCATGACAGGACATTCCAGCTGCACCACATCCTCCCCAACAGAGGAACTGTCTTTTATGGGTCCATAATGGGTGTGCAGCATCACGTCACTGTCACTTCAGTTTGCTCATCTGTGATGACTAATGACACAGAACACATTTACATGCACTGATTGGCCATTTGAATTCTTTTGTGAAGGATCTGTTCACACCTTTACCAATGGTTTTTTGACCTGAGTCTCATTATCCAGATGTTTGTGTATTCTGGATATGAATCCTTTGTCTGATGAAGGAGTTGCAAACATTTTTTCCCAGCCTGCAGCTTGCCTTCCCACACTCTCTTAACAGTGTCATTTCAAGAGCAAAAGATTTCAACTTTCATGAAGTCCAAATGACCATTTTTTCCTGTAGATGGCTTGCTGGGAAGCCATCTAAGACTTCATCCACAAACGTTTGTGTAGATTTTATCCTGTTTTTTTCTAGAAGTTTTGCAGGTTTTGGTTTTACATTTATGTATTTTGTGTTGACTTTCATGAAGTAAGAGTTGAGATGCGTTTTTTCCCATATGGATATTTGGTTGATTCAGGACCAGTTTTTTCCCATATGGGTATCTGGTTGATTCAGGACCAATTGTTGGGAAGAGTTTACTTTCTCAATTAACCCAAGTTAGTACGTTTATTGAAAATCAATTGTGTGTAGTCTTTTTCTGGACTATTGTGGTTTCTTAATTTATACTTATTTTTCACCAATACCAAACTATCTTGATTACTGTAACTTTATCTTGAAATCAAGTAGGGTAAGTCCTCCAATTTTACTTGGAGATGTTGAAATTTAATTGGGAATGCACTAAAAACACAAATGTGGGGGAAATTCCTCATTTTTAACAGTATTAAATCTTTCAACCTACAAACATGGTTTAGATATCTATATATTTTTATCTTTATTAATTTCTCTCAATTTTTGTAATTTTCAATATAGAGGGAAAGTCATCTTTTATACATTTATCTTAACTTCTTGGTACTACTATAAATGGCACTTTCAAAAATTAAGTAAATTTTTAAAAATCTTAAAATCTCTATCTTTTCTGGGTGCCAATAACTTGGCTTCTCTTCTCTTTTCATAAGCTATAGCCTTTTCTTTTGAGTCAAATTTCCACCTTCCTAAAGCCACAAGTTTAACGTCAAGTTTTCTATGGCATGGAGACACAGGATTCAAAGCAGGCTCCAGGCTCTGAGCTGTCAGCACAGAGCCCTGACACAGGGCTTGCACTCACGAACTGTGAGATCATGACCTGAGCCGAAGCTGGTGTTTAACCGACTGAGCTACTCAGATACCCCTCTAAGGTGGGGATTCTTAACCTCAGTTTTAGTCACATGATGTATCCCTGCCATTGCTACCTCCCTTCTTTCATTCTTTAAGTCCTCCTACTATATTTCATGTGTCCTCATAAGGTCACTTTGGGGAATGGGGAAGACTATTTTTAGGAGAAAAGAGTTTTGTTTTTTTTAACTTGTCTCGCTTTTTATTTTAGAGTGAAGTACAGAATATGTGAATGCATCTCCCAGGCAATACAGTATGGGAAAATCTCTATACTTTTTTTTTAAGGGTTATTTTAAGCCCTCACTATAACATTTACAGGTCTTTTCCAGCACCCAATTTTTCAGGATTCTAGTTTCCAATTACTTCTACTTAAGTAATACAATAATGAGAAAGTCTTATGTGTACAATACTTTATAATTTAAGAAATGCTTCCATAAACATCATTTCATTTGTCCCAAAAACTGTGACACCTAATAAAAGGACACACTGTCAACTTTGAAGTACCAAAAGATTCTAACCTGAATCTCTACAAGCTTTGAGATACAACTACCAGTGTATAGAAAATATGACAGAGGAACATGTTAAATGATACCATTTATTGGGGCGCCTGGGTGGCTCAGTCGGTTAAGCATCTGACTTCAGCTCAGGTCATGATCTCAGGGTCCATGAGTTCGAGCCCCGGGTCGGGCTCTATGCCGACATCTCAGAGCCTGGAGCCTGCTTTAGATTCTGTGTGCACCCACCCCCCGACCCCCCTCCCCCACTCGTGCTCTGTCCCATTCTCTCAAAAATAAACGTTAAAAACAAATTTTTTTAATGACAACATTTATTGGATTAAATGACCCAATAAAATGGAGTTTTGCAGGAGACAAAATACAGACTATGAGGTCTCTATGCAGCTAATAACTCAGCTCCTCTAAAAAAAAAAAATTAACTGCAAGAGACAGAAGAGGCATATATCTACCCAATACTGTGTGGACTTCACAGGGATCCTGTTTTAAAGGAAGCAAAAATAAAAACTAAAGAAGTTTATGAGACAATCAGGGATATTTGATGGTCTCTGATGGATATTTGATGGTTTTAAGTAATTACTGTTTATTAGGTGTGATAATAGATCGTGTTTGTTTTTTTTTTTAGCGTTTATTTTTGAGAGAGACAGAGACAGTATGAGCAGAGGAGGGGCAGAGAGAAAGGGAGACAGAATCCAGAGCAGGCTCCAGGCTCTGAGAAAGCTGCCAGCACAGAGCCCGACACGGGACTTGAACTCACAAACCGCGAGATCATGACCTGAGCCGAAGTCAGACGCTTAACCAACTGAGCCACCTAGGCACACTGGATTGTGCTTGTTTTTAAAAGGACTTGCTATTGTCAGTGGAACAGGGATTTATTTATGGATAAAATGATGTCTCTAAAAGATATCTTCACTATAATGTGTGGAGACATGTGGGCAGATAAATGAAACCATCACAGACAGACTGGCTAGATTTGATCATTTCTGAAACTGAGTGATGAGTCCATGGTGGTCCACTGTAATAATTTTTTAAATGTTTTGAAATGTTTCTTTAAAAAAAAAAATTGGGAACTGATTTAGTTATACTACTGAGGAAGGTTTCAAAGCACAATTAAGGAGGCAATAACAACAGGTAAGTTAACAGTGTATTTTAAAAACGGTCAGCTGTTTTCTACAGCTTATTTTTCACCTAGATTTCTATGCCATATTAAACTAAAATCCACCTTCCAAATTACATACACTTACAAACTATTTTACAAGCAACCTTAAGTTTTAGGATGTAGTTTCCCCTTTATGCCAAAGTCACCTTAAACACAAATATAAGATATTCCCATTTAGATCAAAATATAAATCAGAAAGATGCTATTCACAGGTTACATATTAAAAGGCATATCAATACTAAGTGGCACCATAATATTGCTGAGTCACTAAGAATAAATGCACTTAAGAAAATGTAAACTGCTTTAATCTAATTAGGCAGTGCTTAAATCCAATTTTTACACTTCAATTTTCTGTACAGATCACTGTTACATTCTGGAATTTAAGGGGACCTAATTAAGTCACTTCATACAAGCAGTCACCAACTTACAAACACACAAATAATAAATGCTTCCCTTATATAAATTTCCAGTATTTTACCTCTAAATACTTCACAAGATAACCCCCAACCCTCTTCAATTTTTCCCCCAAACCTCCTACCCATTGCCAAGGTTCCACCTCACCGCCCCCTCTCACGGCCAGGGGGAAATAAGTTTCTGGAATCCAGAGTAAAAACTCAGGAACGCATTTTCCTACAGAAAAAAATATAAATTGTGATCTAGAATGCTGAGTATTATAATTCAGCTACACTATGTTAATAAAGGCTTTTGTGAACTAAAGCCTAAGACCTAATAACAATTCAGAACAATATTTCTATGAGAAAATGCATTCCAGGTTCAAAATAATTTAATACAATGCCTTTGTAGGTTGGTGACTGTCTGTATAGTGCCACCAAGTGATATGTATTTGACTAAACTCACAAAATATTAAATTCAAAACAGCTTTATCACATGACTCTTCAGTCTGAGTGTGCTATGTCAATCACTTTCTAAGAAAAATTAACTGTCCTAATTCATTTTAAAAACTGCTATAATACTTACATTTAACATTTCGAAATCATTACTTTCTAATCCTTGTGTGAGAAGAACTGGAAAGCTATTTGTCTGTGGAAGGTCATCCTTCTCTTTCTTTGTATCTATATCCAGTGCTCCCAGGCGCTCTTCAATGCTAACCTGCAGAACAGAAATGATCTATTAATGTTAATCTAGACAAGGCCTAAAGTAGTTTGGTCGAATTACTTTGTTCCTATGTCTCAAAAAACAAAAGCACTGACTGGTTCACAATGAAAAACACAAACAAGCTCTTTCTCATTCCAACAAGATCTTACTACCATAAAGCCAATGATGGAGACCAATGTATTATCTGCAATCCAAGGTTCCAGATCCTAGTGATCTGGAAGTGCATGAGAAGTCATGATTTGAAAATGTAATTCATAAAAACATCTCTCTATAGAAGATTCAAAAAATACACAGATCTGGTATCTTATTACTAAAGCACAAGAAAAGACCTATTATCAAAAGAACTTTCCCTTCTAGAGCTACCCCTGGTTATCAGCCTCAGATCTGTAAAAAAGGAAAATTATCAAAAGAAAATGAAAAATAAAGACAACTATGTTCCCAAAACAATTTTTAAAATGTCTTTTCCTATTTTTCATTTATTAGTTCCAAATGATGATTTTCTAGAAGATGCTCTACTAAATCAAGTTCCCTTGATAAAAGAATCTAAAATTTAAGTGTAAATAAACAGGATGCAATTTGCTACACAAAAACTCAATTGTAGAGAACTTATCTCTTATTAAAACAAGTCTAACAACCATGTTCTGCCCGCCTCTTAGTAACTAAATCAAAATACAAATACTCTGTGACTACTATGGCAAATAGGCTCTGGCAAAGCCTCCTATTTAGGTTAGCATAAAAATCAAAAAAGGCAGGAGGAAATTAAATAATTGGATCTAGGCCAGGTTAAAGAAAGTTGGCACGTTATTTTTAAATACATATACCATGTTACTAAGGAATAATTTTAATGAACAACTACTCAGCCCCATCCCCCCACACACCCTACAAAGGAAGACATTTAAAATCAGGTAAAGAAACAATCTTTCTCTAATGATAAAACAATTAAAATTTCACATCATTTCGGGTGACACATAAGAAAAAGGTCTACAGAGACAAGTACAGTAACCACAGGAAGGTCTAGGGAGCTGAGAAAAAATGAAGTTTGTAAGCACTTGAAGAGGTTATAGTGATGACCACTTTTAAAGGCCAACACTCAGTAAACTAGCCAGAACTGCTCAGACAGCCAAGAGAAAAGGCATCACTGGAACTCAGCAACATGCGAAACCCAATGGAAATCATCACAGCAAGTCCTGGCTTAAGGTACCGTATTCAATTATGTGACCCAGCTGACTGCTAACAATGGTCAAAACAGCACCCTCTTTAGTTAGTAAGAGTCTGTCTTCTCCATTAACAGTGGCCAAGTAGAAGCCTCGGGTTACAATTTGGAATTTCTGAACCTGTGCTGCTCGGGATGAGAGAGGGAACCAGCAGCAATCTTAGTTAAGTTCCTAAAGTTTCAAGTTTGGCTCTACCCAATAATTTGTTAGTCTCATGAGTAATCTTACATTTCAAACTCAAAAATGGTCAGTGATTCTATTACCTCATTTTCCCCTAATTTCCTCTTGCTCTCTACTTCCTCAGTTTGTGAAGGAGGAGGTTTGATAGCTGCATGATGACCAGGTACCCCAGGCACCAAAACTTTTGCTTCAGAATTCATCACTGGTGTCCTCACCTGTTAAAAAGGAATAGCCAGCAAGTGACAAAGGGAATTATGCCTCAGTCCTTGTAAGATTTAGCCCCAAAGAAAACTAACAGCTTTTAATTGGTTTTTCTACTGGAAAATCTTAACATAATCTTAACATAATTAATTTAATATGATAAGAACTACAGACAAATTTTAATTGAATGTTAGTAAATAAGTCTCCAAATTATAATTTGAAAGTTTATAGTTTTAAGGTTTTCAATAGCACATGAGTAAAAACCAGGAAAAACAACATTTAAAGATTACTTAAAAACATTAGAGAGTGAAGTTGTACATTTTACTACCACCTCCAGTAATCCAGCTTTGCCAGAAATGCTCAGACAGCCAAGAGAAAGGTGTCATCTCTGAAACTCAGCCAGAAGCGAAACCATATATGGATGTCATCATAGCAGGTCTTGGCTTTTTTTTTTTCCTCATTAAACTGCCAAACATGTATCTACATGTAGATGCCATGTTATATTCAAAATAGAAAATCATGATGATAAGCTTAAATATGGTATTTAATTCCAAACCCATCATATAGGGCTTTATATCCTTAAATATAGGATTCCTCCTTTAAATGCTGAAATCAGCAAAATAAGTTATTGACAAATATTGTATTTATTTAATGATCACACATGGGTAAAGGACTAACTCCCAAGTCTTTAACTTTTAGTTGTCTATTCACTCATTCATTCAACAAATCAAAAGCACAGGAAAGAAGTTGTATAATCTTGTTACCTAAAACTTAATCTCACCAATTTGTTAAGATCATAAGGAGGGTATTAAAGAGTCTAAACATAATATTATATAACAATTCAATTCACCCAAATCTCTTTTTTCTCAACTTCTAATACGAAATGCACTCACCTTTGTTATAGCCGTCTCTACTTTGGGGGCCCAGCAGTTTGAAATGTCTCTTACTAAACACATGTGAGGTTCTTTGGAACTTAAAGCCTGGGAATATAATTTTAAGGAGGGGGGAAGAAAGGGGGCGGAAATGTCAAACAAAGCAATTGGAAATAAGAATAACATGAAAAGCCAATGCGTACTTGTGCATTTTCATAAAAATACAAAAAAGTATAGAAAGCTTCCCCACAAAACTCAGCCACCCAGACTGCCCACTACTCGGACTGATGGCAGCAGAGAAAAGTGGGTCAACTCTGAAGATATTAAGCATAATGTGTACTTTTTTCGGTTATGAACTGCTCAAATTTTTCACATGTATAGTTTTAAAAGATGAAGAGGTTTTTAAACTATAACAGATTTTTAATGATTCCTGTTTGTCACCCTTGTAAAAAAATAATCCGGGCTATTTAGGGTCCCCCCACTATACTTTCCACAAGCAAGTCAAAGACAGCACTGCTGATGAACAAATTGCTCTAAGGTGGATCTCTAAATCCTGATGTGCCATTACAAGGGGGACAATCAGATGCAGCAAAGTACATGTTACCCATAAGCCTGTATGGTTTTATGTAATTCTCTGTTCTGTGCCCATATAATTAATTAGCATCTGGTAGGACACAAAACAAGCAGGAAACAATGGCTGCATCTTTAGAGGACGGTTAGGGGGTCCAGGTACAGCACAGAGAGTTACGTTTATAGCTTAATACCTTTCTCCCTTTTTTATTAAACCATATCCATGTGTTAAATTCTTAAAAAGTAAAATAAACTCCACAAGAGTTTGCTTGGGCACATAATATTTCAGTCATCATCTCCCAGAAGGCCTTACTGAATAAAAGCAGTATAAATGCAAGCTAAAGAAATCACCTATTGGACACGCCCATAACTCACCAAAAGTCTCCAAAGAAACTTTCAAAAAAGTTAAGTAATTGCACCACCCATTACATTTCCACTTAGGAAACTCAATGAGTACTGTTACTAAAGGCTCTTTTATTAAGATGTATCTTTTGGGTAATTGGGTATGTGCATAAGTGAAAATATATACCGATTTCAAAGACAGAATACCAAAAAAAAGGGCGAATAAAATATCAGAAATAATTTTTCATATTGACTAAGGATTAAAATATTTGATATGCTAGGTGAAGTAAAATTACATACATAGCTCTCATAAACTAAAATAAACTACCCAGTGAAAGATCCTTCAGTTACACGAAAATACACGACTTCTTTTTAAGTATTCAAATAAGCAGACCAATGAATCACTCCACAGTCATCTTTTTTTTTCATGTCCACGTTGATGCTATTTTGCTTTACTCCAGAGTAGTATCTACGTACCACTCGCTCAATGGTGGGCTGAAACCAATTGCCGTATACAAGCAACAATGACATTTTGTCTGAGCAAAACCCAGCTGCTAGAATAGGAATGGGTTTTGGTGTTGATTTCTTGCCTTTCCCAGGTGTCACTATCTGAATTGTGCAATTTGAAGTCAAAGGCTTTTTGCAGTATCTAGAAATGAAAAAAAAAAAAAAATAGATTAGAAAATTTGAAACGTCTCCTATGAATGCTTTGAAGCTGGCATCAAGTCAAGAAATGTAACCTCCTGTGGGCTCCACACTATCACCAGAGTGACCAGGATCCCCACACCACTAGTGTTGCTGTCAAGACCTCATCTAGCAAGACCTCACCACCAAATCTGCCTGGACACCATGTGCCCTTCCATCCCATTGCCAAGCCCCATAAAGGGCGCCAAGATCCCAGGTACTCTCTCGCTGCCTTGTGCTTCAGTCCCAGGGGACTCTCTGTACATGCCCTGTTCCAATCAGTCCCATTTCCAATTGTTTCCAACCCACAAAAGCCTCACCATGACCTCCGCAATGCAGTTCCAAGAGCAAAATTATCAGCAAAATATAAACAACAAAATTCCATCGTCTAATATAAAAAATTCCATTATCTACTGCTTATCCAAGGGCTTTCATCAGCTTCTTGCTCTACGCTGGCACATCAGGGCAGATCTCCCAAGCTGTAGCTGTTTTCTCTCCATAGCCTTTATGTCAGAAGCCTAGGCATGAGATGATTTTAAGAGTGTTCCGTGTTCTTCACAAACATTTCAAGATGAATAGTCTGTCTCTCTTTCCCTTCTAAAACCTGGGAAAGTGTTACCAGATACCAGATACCTCCCTCTCCTGCTGTCATCCAATGATTTCTGGGCCACTCCCCCAGATTTCTTGAAGATTCTAGTGGCTGTCATTCTAACACTACTCCTGAGGAATTCCTTTCTTAGCAGTCTGGTCTCTGCATCCACCGTGCAGGCTGATGATGCTTCTGATACACTGTCCTCCTGCCTCCAACAGCCCCGCCCTTCACTGTGTCTCAGCCTCTCACTCCTCACACCGGGAGGAGACATCTTACTCCCAACAGGTGCACCACACCATCCTTCTAGCTCATGCCTCCTGGTTATCCTGACTCCACAACCATCTCCATCCAGGATTTCTGGTCTTCTACCCCTCTGTAGTCTATTCTCAACACATCCGACAGAATGACTCAAAAGCTTAATAATGTTTTAACACTTAATACCTGATGAGGTCAAACCTTATCAGTCTTCTGCATAAAAGCAACAGCTTACTATTGCCCATGGAGAGGTGCCCAATTCCTCACAGCAGCCCACCATCTCTGGGCCCTTAGTTATATGTTCCACATACGCGTATGACTGTATCAATAAAGGCCTCAAGTGTTATACACCAAAAATGTTAAGAGTTACTCTAGGGAGTAGAACTCAATGCAGGGAGAATTAGGCTTTATAACCTATTGTCTACACATCCTAAATGTTTTTAAATGTTTTATGCCTTCATAACAATTTTATACTTAAATAAATTTCTACATGAGGATTGTAAAAGGAAGAATACCAACTGACAAAAAGTTGAAACCATCTTAAAGTTCACACGATTGATTCTCAGACCATGTTTACAGAGAATGGCAAAGGTTGCCAAGCTTTCTATAAAGAGCAGATAGTAAATATTTTAGTTTTGGGGGGCCACGTATGGTCATACTGGATTTGACCCACAGGTCATAATTTACTGATCCTAGATCTATGACTACTACACATGCTAACAGCAACACCCCCCTCTGTCCACCAAAACAATAGCACTGCCATGTTTCATTGATCCACATATATATGGCAAGGGAAACTATTATCAAAGTTAGAAATCAAGGTTTTACCAAGTTCACAAGCAAACTTTTCCAACTGAACCACTTTCAGTTAAAATGTATCACTAGAGGGATGCCTGTGTGGTTCAGTCTGTTAAGCGTCCAACTTCAGCTCAGGTCATGATCTCATCGTTTGTGGGTTCAAGCCCCGCATCGGGCTCTGTGCTGACAGCTCAGAGCCTGGAGTCTGACCCAGATTCTGTGTCTCCCTCTCTCTCTGCCCCTCTCCTGCTCATTCTGTCTCTGTCTCTCAAAAATAAATAAACGGTAAAAAAAAATTTTTAATGTATCACTAGAGGGGCACCTAGGTGGCTAAGTTGGCTAAGCATCCAACTCTTTTAAATTTTTTTAAACATTTTTTTATTATTGGGAGACAGAGAGACACAGAGCATGAGCAGGGAAGGGGCAGAGAGAGGGGGAGACACAGATTCCAAAGCAGGCTCCAGGCTCTGAGCTGTCAGCACAGAGCCCGACATGGGGCTTGAACTCACAAACCGGGAGATCATGACCTGAGCTGAAGTCGGATGCTTAACCGACTAAGCCACCCAGGCACCCTAAGCATCCAGCTCTTGATTTCGGCTCAGGTCATGATCTCACGGTTCATGAAATCAAGCCCCATGTCAGGCTCTAAGCTGACCAGAGCCTGCTTGGGATTCTCTCTCTCCCTCTCTCTCTGCCCCACTACCTCTCATGCATGCATGCATACTCTCTCTCTCTCTCTCAAAATAAATATAAACTTTAAGGTAAACCAACAAAATGCATCATTAGAACTGCCAACATTTACTAAGCATATATCATAAAACTACTTTACTACCACAAATATGAAGAAATGGTCCACAATCCGAAAACTTGAATCCTCACTGGAAATGTATATACTCATATGGATAATTAATAATTCTTTCAAAACAACCTAACTGAAAAGTAATATAAGGCAAAGAATACTGAGGTAGGAACAAAAAAGAATAACAAGTCAGGGAAAGAAAACAAATTTGACTTGATAAATTTCGTACTTACCCATTTAATATGTGTTCAAAAAGATGAACTTGACCATCTTTGCAAACAACAGCTAACTTGACAGGCTAAAAGAAAAATTAAACTGATTACTCTAATGAAGAATGGCTTTCATAATATACTTATAAAACTTCAACTGTCCTCCTCACCCCTTTAAATAACCAGAGAAAAAGTCAGAACACCAAGGTGGCACAACTCTTGCATTTAAAATTCATTACTGTCATCTAAACAACTGGAGTTGTTGTCAAGCATAGAAATAAAAGTTTAAGCCAAGAAGATAACAAGGAGAATGCAGCCTGGAAGTTATAGGAGCAAAGTCACTACCAAGTGCAAAGTCACTGACAAAAGAAACTGGCAGGCCCCGCATGTCAGAGCAGTCAGATCCCTGAACACGGGGGGTGGCTGGGTGGCTCAGGTGGTTAAGCATCCAACTTCAGCTCAGGTCATGATCTCGCAGTCTGTGGGTTCAAGCCCCGCATTGGGCTCTGTGCTGACAGCTCAGAGCCTGGAGCCTGCTTCAGATTCTGTGTCTCCCTCTCTCTCTGCCCCTCCCCCACTCATGCTCTGTCTCTCAAAAATAAATAAACGTTAAAACAATTTGGAAAAAAAAAAAAAAGATCCCTGAAAACACCATGGACACGGTCCCCCTGCTCGGAAGTGCACACCAGTGATTTATTTAATGGTTACTCCGGACAGTCCAAGAAGATTTTTGTTACATTTTGTTCTTTCTTCCCTCATGTCCCCTACTTTCCCAAATCATTAAATCATCAAAACACTAACTTTAAAAATATAATTTGTGAAATCCAAAAACAAATTCTCAAAAATTGAGCCATTTACCTCTTCTTTATTTTCTGACAACGTCAAGTCAATATAGACAGGTTCATCTGTAACTGTAAAAGACATCACTGCATTCTTTTCTTTGTTTTCTGACCGGACCTGCCTAGATAACAAAACCCATGATTAGGTAGTAAGAAATTTAACAACAAAAAAAGATGAGCACTTAACGGGAGTAACAGCATTAGATTCCCAATAGTTTTTGCATCTTTTGAAAGCTAAATAAAGAGACTACAGATCAAACTTAGACCCATTTGTGTCACTGCCACTTAACACGGTTGCAGAGAAAAGAGAAAGCACTAATGCCCTTATGCAGATTTAAACAATTAGTAACATTCTCTATTCTTTTCCACTAATCTGTTTATCTTGATGCCAATACCACACTGTTTTGATTATTGTAGCTTGACAAGTCCAGAAATCAGGCAATGTGAGTCCTCCAACTTTTTTCTGCTTTTTCAACATTGTTTTGGCTATTCTACATCCTTTGCATTTCTCTTTGAATTTTAAAATCAGATGGTCAATTTCTACAAGAGAGTTTGCTGAGATTTTGACTGGGTTTACACTGAATCTATAGATTAATCTGAGAATTCACACGATAACAATGCAAAGAAAATAGAGTCCAGAAATAGACCCATGCGTATATTTAACCCAAATGATCCTCATTATTTGTGGATTCCTTCTTTGAGAATTTGCTTACTTGCTAAAATTTGTTAGCCTCTGAATCAGAATTTGTGGAACTTCCATAGTCTTGAACAGAGCAGTAAAAATGCTCAAAGCAGTGAAAAATAATAAGAGTTGCTCACAATGTTCAACAAGGCTATGCTCTGACTTCTTCCTTCAGCTCTCACACTACAGAAGTGTTATCAGTATTATTTAGTATCATTAGTATTATTTAGAATGCTAAAAAGTATTTTCATTTTGTTTTCATGTTTTTGTTGGTGATTTCACTTTTAAAATGTCCCTTAAGGAGGCACCTGGATGGCTCAGTAAGTTAAGCATCAGACTTTGGCTCAGGTCATGATCTCACAGTTTGTAAGTTCAAGCCCTCCATCAGGTTAACACGAGCCCCACACCACACTTCAGGTGAGCTCAAGCCCCAATTTGGGTGAGCCCCACTTCTCTCTCCCTCCCTCTCTCTGCCCCTCGCTCACTTGTGCCCCTCGCTCACTTGTGCCCTCTCTCTCAAAAAAAATAAAAAAATAAACAGTGCCCTAAGTATAGTGCTCAAGTGCTGTCTCATGTATCTAAGAGCAAAAGAAGCTGTAATATGCCTTAAGGGAAAAAATATTTGTTAGGTAAACTCTGTTCTGACAGGAGTTAATTAACTATATACATGATGTATTTTCAAACAGAAACACACATAAAACGAGGCTATATATTGATTAGATGACAAAAATGTAACCAACAAAACTTGCAGAAACCTAACCTTATATTTCCCGGAGGACTCACAGTTCAGTATCACTAACTGTGCGCTCATGAGGACTTTATACAACATAACAACTGCAAATAAGAACCAACTGTATGTGTATTTCCATGTATATATGCAAAAACAGTTCACCGGAAATAGTCTTTTCAACCAATGGTACTGAGACCAATGGATATTCCTAACATAAGAACATAAATTTCCATCCATTCAGGAATGCAAACTGGTGCAGCCACTCTGCAAAAGTTATGAAGTTTCCTCAAAAAGTTAAAAATAAGGGGGTGCCTGGATGGTTCAGTCAGTTGAGCTTGGGCTCAGGTCACGATCTCCCAGTTCGTTGAGTGCAAACCCCAAATCGGGCTCACTGCTGTTAGTGCAGAGCCCGCTTCAGATCCCCCCACTTTCCCCTAAATAGACATTTGCAAAAAAAAAAAAAAAAGTTAAAAATAGGGGTGCCTGAGTGGCTCAGTCACTGGGCATCTGACTCTTGATTTTGGCTCGGGTATGATCTTGCAGTCCGTGGCATCAAGCCCCCACACATCAAGCTCTTCACTGGCAGCACAGAGCATGCTGGGAATTCTCTCTCTGCCTCTCGTTCGCTCTAAATAAATAAATAAATGTAAAAAACACAACTGTCCTATAATCCAGCAAGAGCAGCACTACTAGGTATTTATTCAAAAAAAAAAAAAAATGCTAACTCAAAGGGATACGTGCACCTGATATTTCTACAATACCAAATATCTACAATAGCCAAATTATGGAAACAGCCCATTGATGAATGGATAAAGATGTGATATACATATCTCTCTCTCTCTCTCTCTCTCTCTCACACACACACACACACACACACACACACACACTGGCATAAAAAATGAAATCTTGCCATTTGCAGTGACATGGGTGAAACTAGAAAGTATTATGCTTAGTGAAGTAAGTCAGCGAAAGACAAATGCTATATGATTTGTGGAATTTAAGAAACCAAACAAAGAGGAGAAAAAGACAGGCAAACCAAGAAACAGACCCTTAACTATACACAACTAGTGGTTGGGGGTGTGGGGGATGGGCTAAATAGGTGATGGAGATTAAGGTGTACACTTGTGATGAGCACTGGGTATTTATGGTAGTGCTAAATCACTATACTGTACACCTGAAATTAATATCACACTGTATGTCGGGGCGCCTGGGTGGCTCAGTCGGTTAAACGGCCGACTTCAGCTCAGGTCACGATCTTGCAGTTTGTGAGTTGAGCCCCGCGTCATGCTCTGTGCTGACAGCTTGGAGCCTGGAGCCTGCTTCAGGTTCTGTGTCTCCCTCTTTTCTCTGTCCCTCCCTGACTCTAACTCTGTTTCTCAAAAATGAATAAACATTAAAAAAAATTTTTTTTAATATTACACTGTATGTTAACTGGAATTTAAATAAAAATTTTTAAAAAACTGTCATTCATTCCTTGTACCATATACACATATTAGCTCAAAATGCAAGCCTTAAAACTAAATCTTTCAGAAGAAAACCTTTGTGACCTTGGATTAATTAAGCAAAGATCTCGAAACATGATCTGAACTACATCAAAATTTAAAACTTCTCTTCAAAAAGACAATGCACATACTAGGAGAAAATATCTGCAAAGCATATACTTGATAATGGGTTTATATTGAGAATATATATAGAATTCTCAAAACTCAGTAAGAAAACAAACCCAATAAAAAATAGGCCAAACATATGAACAGATACTTCATCAAGAAACATATCCAGATAGCAAACAGGACTAAGATTCTCAACATGAGTGGCCATTAGGGAAATGCAAACTAAAACCACAGGGAGGTACCATTACATACCTATTAAAATGGCTAAGGTTAAATGATTATATCAAGCATTGGTGAGGATATGAAAGAATTTGCACTCTTATACATAGCTGGTCAGAATGTAAAATGTAAAAATGGTACTATCACTTTGAAAAAACTTGACAATTTTTTTCAGTAGCCCCAACATGGGGCTTGAACTCATGACCCTGACATCAAGAGTCACATGCTCTACTGACTAAGCCAGCCAGGGGCCCAAACTTGGCAATTTCTTAAAAAGTTAAATATACATCTATCATATGATCTACCCATGCACTCAAGGTATTTACACAAAAGAAATGAATCATATGTCCATACAAAGATTTATACACAAATGTCTGTAATAACTTTGTTTTAATGTTTTACACAACAGGTTTTATTTATTTATTTATTTATTTATGTATTTACTTATTTATTTTTAACGTTTGTTTTTTTCTTAATTTTATTTTTTATTTTTTAAAATTTACATCCTGGGGCGCCTGGGTGGCTCAGTCGGTTAAGCATCCGACTTCAGCTCAGGACATGATCTCGTGGTCCATGATTTTGAGCCCCGCGTCGGGCCCTGTGCTGACAGCTCAGAGCCTGGAGCCTGTTTCAGATTCTGTGTCTCCCTCTCCCTTTGCCCCTCCCCCACTCACATTCTGTCTCTCTCTCTCCTTCAAAAATAAATAAACATTAAAATAAAAGGAAGAACATGTGCAGTTTATTATACATCAATTATACCCCAATAAAGGTATTTTAAAAATTTAAGGCACAAATTAAAAAAAGAAAAAGACTAACAGTAAAAAAACATGATTTGCAAACACGATTCACAATCAGTTTGTTTTTGTCAACTAGTGAGACTTTATACATTCACCAGTAAACAAGGGCACCTAGGTGGCTCAGTTGGTTAAGCGTCCAACTGACTTTGGCTCAGGTCATAATCTCACGGCTTGTGAGCTCTTTTGAGTTCGAGCCCCATGTCGGGCTCTATGCTGCTTCAGATTCTGGGTCTCCCTCTCTCTCTCTGCCCCTCCCCCACTCACTCACGCACATGCTCTCTCCTTCAAAAATAAACATTAAAAAATATATATATATTCACCAGCAAGCATCTTTCAATATTTTTGTGTATAGAAGAAAACTAAGAATTTTATTGGATCACTTCTAAGTATTCCCACTTATGAATTCTTCATAAAACAATACTAATTCTAACTTGAAGCCATTTATACTATACATTGTTCAAAATCACTGCCATAAGACTACTTTATACAAAAGAAACTGGTATCTTAGCTCAACAACAGGATAGTACTGTCCTTACAGTAATATGAAAAGTGTTTTTTTGCTTCATTTTCATTCAGCAGCAAGAAGCCTTCAAATGTTATTTCCTAACAGAAATGTGTCTTTCAAAGGTAATCATCAGGGAACCTTAGGCTTCCTCTACCTACAAAACACAAAGTTTTCCATAAATGGTCTTTGGAGGCAGCCTTTTAATATGGGTTTTTAATTTTTCAAGTTTATTCCTCTGTTAGTAGGAAGCCCACAGGCATACACATACTATTTGGGGGATGTTAAGACAACAGAAATCAATTTCTCTTTTACAGAAGAAATTTTGTAGGGGCATCTGGGTGGCTCAGTCAATTGAGCATCCAACTTCGGCTCAGGTCACGATCTCACGTCTTGTGGGTTCAAGCCCTGCACTGGGCTCTGTGCTGAGAGCTCGGAGCCTGGAGCCTACTTCAGATTCTGTGTCTCCCTCTCTCTCTCTCTGCCCCTCCCCCGTGTACACTCTGTCTCTCTCAAAAATAAACATTAAAAAAAAATTTTTTTTTTTAAAGGAGAAATTTTGTAGCTGGAGACCCCTAGGTCTAGGGAGCCAAACAGGTGAAGCATTTTTAAGACTGGAACATCCAAGTAGCGTCAGGAGGATTTGGTGGCAGATTTTAACTTTCTGGCATTACTAATTTCTTATGTAAGTGTTAAACGTTATAAAACTAAATTATCCCAAAAGGCATGCCTCAAAAAACAGACACAGGACAGAAAACCAACACAATGTGGTTATGAAAGGATAATTAGGACTATGGCTCAGTTGATGGTTTGAAGGTGAACAGAAGTCCACATTAGATCTTATGAACCTTTCCCCACCCAACCACAAGGTTTATGTATTTGATGATTCCCACTTCTGAATTATTTGGTATAAATTCATAGTAACTTTGTATGATCAAGAACATGCTCAACTAACTGATTACTAGGATGAGAAACTACTTGTTTAAATCTCCACTTATTTTAGCTGAACAGGTGTTTAAAAAAAGTTAGCTTCACCATCGGTTCTCATAAAATCCAAGAAAACCCTTATTTTCTTAAATTTAAAAACTTTCTGATGGCCGTTTAATACCAAATTAATTTTTACTTTTAAAAGTAGTTCCAGGGGTGCTTGGCTGGCTCAGTCGGTAGAGCATGAAACTCTTGGTCTTAGGGTTAAGTTCAAGCCCCACATTGGTTGTAGAGACTACTTAAAAATAAAACTTTAAAGGGGCGCCTGGGTGGCTCAGTCAATTAAGCATCCGACTCTTCATTTCAGCTCAGGTCATGATCCCAGGGTTATGAAATCAAACCCCAAGTCAGACTCTGCATTGAGCATGGAGCCTGCTTAAGATTCTCTTTCCCTCACTTGTGCTCTCTCTAAAATAAAAATAAAATAAAATCTCAAAAAAATAGTAGTTCCAAGGAAAAATAGTAACAGCAATTACTGCAAAAAAGGGAAGAAGAAAAAAGGGGGGCACTACTGGGCATTCTCAGACATATCCAAGAAATTAAATGTCCTCAGTAAAACATCAGTAAACAGACATTACTGCACTAACCCAATGGTCCTTTTTCAAGAAAATTAGACATTATCCTAAAATTTTTTAAGAAGGTTATTTATAACTTTCCCGGTCACAAAAATATTCAGACCCCTCTACCTCTAGGCAAGCAAGATGTGGTACTATGATACAATGCTCTTAAATTTTTCTCATAAAGTCTGTTTTTTAGGCAGGCTCAATTCTTCATTACAAGTCAAGGTAAATCTAACGTTAAATACAATAAAGCCAGTCTCACATTCATCATTTATATTACCCATACAAGCTGTGACAGATTCCTTCAAGGCAACGCTACCTCCCAGGCCCGAGACTACATACCAGACGTTAAGTAGCCGGTCATGCACTGCTCCTGACAGGAAATAAAGGCCTGTGACCCCATCAAAGGGTTGGCTCTCACTAGGAGGTCTGACAGTAGTGAAGACGAGTGAGGAAACAGGCGTTGCATGTCCTGTGAAGTGCTAGAGAGAGTTCAGTCTCGTTTAGGAGAGGACACAGAACAGTGACAAAAGTGAAGAGTCCTTATGGACCATAAACAATACAGATGATCCATATATGAAATCAGAAGTCCAGACTAAAGGTAACAGCTAAATTTAATTCTAAATAACTGAGATTATTTGTGCTACATTCCATGCACTTTCAAAAACTCCACCTGAGGGGTGCCTGGGTGGCTCAGTCAGTTAAGGCTCTGACTTCAGCTCAGGTCATGATCTTGTGGTTCATGGGTTCGAGCCCCACGTCAGGCTCTGTGCTGACAGCTCAGAGCCTGGAACTTGCTTCAGATTCTGTGTCTCCCTCTCTCTCTCTCTCTGCCCCTGCCCTGCTCATACTCTTTCTCTCTCTCTCTCAAAAATAAACATTAAAAAAAATTTTAATAAAAAAAATAAATAATTAAAACTCCATCTGAAAATCATCATGCCCTAATAACTGCCATGGCCCTACCCACAATCTTTATTTTTTCCATCCTGCATTAAAGACCCACTTAATTCTATCCATGTTTAAGGGGCGCCTGGGTGCTCAGACACAGCCAAGGAATTGTAGGTCTTCATTTTACTCTCAGTGAGTCGAAACCACAATTTTAAGGCATCATCACAGCACCAAATATACACCCCGTAGCACACTCAAAAATATAATACTACATATCCCCATAGTCAAATACTGCAAATGTAGTAAACACAAGATGCAAGGAAGAAATCAAACCTACTATATCATTATACAGCAGAGTAAAAGATTTTTAATTCAAATTCTACTTATTTGTTCTATTCATTTCTCAAATGCATGTGAAACGGACACATCTAACCTATTAAATATCAACACACTGGATTTGGAAGCTAACTTTCATCTTCTGATTCTACTATTTGATATGCCTGAAAATAACAAATCTGTACTCTCAAAATGACATTCTATGGCTCAGACTTTCTGCCCTTCTCCATACTTACTCTAGACAAATGTTAGGCTTACAACTAATTTGATTCACTCACTCTGTAGATTTCTTTGGTCTCCAAAACCCATAGTTTGATTGTTCGACCAGCTGAAAGCAACATCTTTCCATCTGGGCTAATACACAGGGAACTGACGCTGCTGTTGTCACCTTTCCATTTGCTGTAAAGTGAAGAGAAACAGAAACATCTCCATGAATGGGGAGAAAACTTTATTCAGAGCAAAAAAGTAACAAGAAACAAATAAGGTATTAAAAATACCACTTAAGGTTCCATGCAATTATTCCCTAAAAGCCTGTATAAGGTGACTAACCTTGAATCTAACACTAAGGTAAAGCCTACTCAAAGATTTTCAAGAGGTACCAGAAAATGGATGAGTAAGAGATTTAATACAAAAATGGGTAGCTGTGTATCCTGTGTATGAGGTGGATTTTGTTAATGCCCAGGAAACTACCTGGCTGGCTGGACCTCCACAAGTCCATCCTATCCCCACCATGGTTCCCACACTATGTGGAAGCCTGGCCTTTAATTTACTTAGCAGCACAAATTACTTCTCAAGCTACAGTCCAAAAAGGTTATTTCTATCTCAAATCAACATAGGTGCACTCCCATCTGACAGAGTAAAATAAGTCAAGTATAGACGATCCCCTTCTAATACCTGAAATATGATTGGCATGAGTCTTTGTACTTTGTTGCACACATTAATATTTTTATAAACAAGGAGCTTGGTTATTCACTTATAAAATCAAGAAATAACAGTAGCAATCCTCTTACCAAAAGACATGAATTATAAAGTAAAAGAAAACACACTGCTCTGCCAATCACATTGGAATATGCCAAACTACTCATTTGGAAAAACAAAAGTAGATTCCTCTCTTCTACTACACACACAAAAAACTTGACTAATTAAACTAAAGCTAACAGATTAAAAATAAGTATTAAAAAGTGCACAGGAGAGTGTTTTTATAATCCTGTTTTAGGAAAGGCCTTCCAAAGCAATTACAAACCAGAAATCATAATGGTAAAAATAACTTGATTTAAATAAGTAAAACTTCTGTACCACAAAATAAGTCATAAATTTAAAACCAAAAAACTAGAAAATATCAAATATATATACTACAGGAAAAAGATTAATACTCAGAATACATAAACAGCTCTTTATATTTAAGAACTAGATCAGATTAAAAAAAAAAAACCTCAAAAATACACAAAAGATATAAACAGGCAATTCATAGAAGAAATACAAATTGTCAATAAACATGAAAACACTCACCCTCACTAGTAATCAAGGAAATGCAGCAATAATACAGGACACTTTTTCCTTCACCCTTTTTTCAGTTGCTAACATTTTTGATAATTTCTCAACAATTCCCACAGCTTCAACATTTTATATTCATCATTCAACCCCTATTCACTTAATATACATATAAAAAAAAGACATGATCACCAGCCCGACAAGTGTCCCTGAATCTATCTCCTCACTCGGCACTGAAAATGCTAGCAAAGAGCTGACACCACTGCTGAGCTCCCTCCCCAACCTCCATTAAGAGCTGTGCAACTCAAAGTGTAACCTCCTACACCAGCATCACCTGGGAACTAAGAATGGACTCCCAAACCCGACCTAGACCTACTAAATCAGTTCTATCTGCACAAGTAACTCACGTGCACATCAGAGCTTGAAAAGCACTAGATCAGAAGATTCCTCTCTAGGAAATGTGACCGGTGCCAAGGTAATAACCCACATATACTGACATTCAAAGGCTTCCCCCTCACTCCACAAATGAAGCCCAGCAATTGAGCTGCCACCTACACAAGCCTTCCAATCAGTTTCTTCATGTTTCATTTTCAAATAGCAACAGGCAGCCAAGGATCCCCCATCATTTCAAGAATGCCTTTAACTAACATAAAAGACAGAAGCTAAAAATCAAACAAAAATCAACACATCCTCAAGAGGGAAATCAAACAAAAATCAACACATCCTCAAGGGAAATGTTCCTCAAGAGGAACAAAAGAAAAATACTTTAAAATCCTGTAATTATTATCTTCAGAGTTAGAAAATATTATATCCATGAAAGCAGCATGATGCAACAAAAAAGAAACATTAAGAGAACAAAAAAAAAAATCTCCCAGAAATTAAAAATATGGTTAGAGAAATGTAAAATTTCAATAGAAAATTTGGAAGGTAAAACTGAGGCAATCTCCCTGGTAACAGAAGAAAAAGACAAAAGGGAAACTAAGAGAGAACAAAGAAACCTAAAGGATCAGTCCAGGAAATGTAATATCTAAGTTACAACAGACTGTACTAGAGAAAGATCAAAAAAACAGAGAAGATGAAATTATCAAATACATGCTACAAGAAAAATGAAGGAGTGCCTGAGTAGCTCAGTTGGTTAAGCATCAACTCTTGATTTTGGCTCAGGTCATGATGATCTCACGGTTCATGATAGAGCCCCACTCCCCTCTCCAGCCCAGGGTTTTGCACTGAGGGCAGGGAGGCTGCTTGAGATTTCTGTCTCTCTCTCTGCCCCTCCCCTGCTCACACTCACTCTCTCAAAATAAATTAACACTAAAAAAAAGAAGAAAGAAAAATGAAGAGCAATTTTCCTCAAAAATGAAGGAAAAATAACCAATGAACCAATGCTTCAAAATCCTGAAGGAGAATTACTTCCAACCTAAAATTCCATATCTTCAAACTATAATTAACTGTGAGGGTACAATAAAGGCGCTGGTGGACAAGCAAAATCTCAGTAAATTTACCATCAACACACTTTTCTTATGAAGCCACCAATTCATGTGTTTCACAAAAAAGACAGTAACCCAACAAAGAGAAAAATGGGATCTAGGAAATAGAGGTTCCATTTGACAAGAGAATTTTCAGGATGATAAATGTAAGAAAATCCCAGGATCCTCACTGTTCAGCAGACCTTGAAAGGTGACTGAGAAGTCCTCCAAGAAATATAATATAATTAACTGAATAACTGATGTGCTCCAAAATAACATGCAACTGTGAGGGTGAAAACGAGCTAACGACAAGTATATACAAAACTAAGCAAATGAACAACATGGAAATTATAAACCCCAAGAAAAGCAGAGTTTTGTGCCAAAAAATATAAACCTAGTAGAGTACAAGGCTTATCTGTAATAATATTTAAGCAGTCATAATGCAAACAAATAGCCCTTCATCAAAAAATTGTGATGGGGCGCCTGGGTAGCTCAGTCAGTTGAGCGTCCAAATTAGGCTTAGGTCATGATCTAACAGTTCGTGAGTTCAAGCCCCACGTCAGGCTCTGTGCTGACAGTTCAGAGCCTAGAGCCCAGAGCCTGCTTGGGATTCTGTGTCTCCCTCTCTCTCTGCCCCTCCCTGGCTCATGCTCTCTCAAAAAAAAAAAAAAAAAAAAAAAAAAACAAAAACAAAACTGTGATGTTGGGAGAATGGAGAGGGTGAGAACTAAATCCTCATCTTCCATAGAAGTCAATACATAGTACCTAAAATGGTACACAATCCACTGACAGCAGCATAGGAATGCCAAGAATGGAGCTGGGAACACAACCCTATGAGATAGTAGTGTGCATGAGAGCTCAGGCTCTGACCCAACCATTTCTCAACTGTAAAACAGGAACAGAGCCCACTCACAGTGCTGTGGTTAAATACAATACTGTGTAGAATGCACTGAACAGAGCCTTAAACATTAGTCCCTACGTGAAGCACCTAACGTTGTGAACTTTCACCCATGCAGCATTTTAAAAATACAGTTGTGTGGCCCCCACCCCAGACCCAGTGGGTGGGAATCTCCACAGGTGTTTCTGACAGTCATCGGTGGGGAAACTGATGCAACAGATAAATGGAGACAAAAACTTACTGAACCTCTAGGGAGATGACCTATTCATCTGCACCTCCCACCCCAAACCCTCATTCAAATTCTAAGCCTCTATTCACAACCCCATCTGCTGGCTCTTGACTTTCATGTATTATTTCAAATTAGACTTGTTTAAAACTCAACATCCATTTCCCTCTTCTGGCTATAATTTCTATGAACTGTGCCACACCACTTGTCTAGTAAGTTCACAAAACTGAAAATGGTTACATTTAACTTTTGTCATTTAATTCCCCTTTTCAGGCTCCCCAAATGTACTTAGTTGCTATCTTCTTCATTCTCACTTTCCACTCTTACCATCCTACATTTAAACTACCACAACCACCTAGAATCTGGCTTCTCTGCCTTTGAACCTGCTCCTTTCCATATACTCTAGACAGTGCTGGCAGATCACCTTTTCCTAAAGCATTATCTTGGTGACTTTATTCCCAAGACACGACCTTCAGTGGCTCTCTCCTGCTTACAACATAGAATCCAAACCTCTAAGTAGTTTTAATATAGTAGAAAAGCACTGTACCAGAATTCAAGACAGCAGGATATGAACTCCTTCCCTGCCATTTATTAGTTATAAGACCACAGGCACCATTATCCTTCTTAGGGTCCTTATCTACACAAGTTGAACTAATTCAACACTTACTGAACACTTACTATAAAGCCTATCACAGGATTACATGCTTGAACTGGAAGAGTTGGTTGAGATTTTTTATCTATGACAGTTAAGGCCAGATTCTTAATACACTTTGGCCCATATCCTCTACCAGTCATTATTCCCTAGTACATAAATCTTCCCATCTTTCACTTCCTTTTTCCCCAGACTTTGGTCTTGCCATTTCCCCACCTTCCTTCCCCCATCCTCTTCTATCCAAATAATACCTCTCCCAGAACGCCCAACTGAAATCCCTTCTCTTCCACCAGGCCTTGCCAACACTATCCACCTCATTTGACCAGTAATTACTTGCTACCTTATGTTTTCTCTTGTGCAGTTATTTGACTCTTGCATCATTTATTTAATGTTTATGTACTAAAATCTTGCATGCCTGATTTGATTTAAAGTTCCTTGAAAAGTCTATACCCTCATTAGTATCTACATTCCCTGTGTCCAATATCAGACTTTACCTACAGCCAAGAATAGTCTTGATTTATCAAACTCTAATGAATTTCCAACAGTAACCAAGTTACCCCTCCAATACCATAGAACCATCAATGTTACTCACCACTTTACTTTGCATGTCTGTGTATTCCATTCCACAATGTGTTTATCATCTGAACAACTATATAAACAGCCATTGTCTTGATGCCACTGTATGCAATTGACCTTGTTGTCATGTCCACCACTCTAAAGGTCAAAAAAAAAAAAATTAAAAAAAGAAACTCATCTTATAGAACATAATTACACCCTGAAATCATTACAAAGAGTTAACAAAAAAGACAGTCGTTAACCTAACCAAAAACACCCTACCCTGCATCTATCCATTTCCAACATCAAAAATGAGATAAATCAGCTATAAATACATCAAATGTTAATTTTCCCTTCTCTGCTTCCCTTCTATGTTTTTACATACTTCCACATCATAAGTCAAAGAATGCTAGTCCTAAATGCCACTTGCTTTTCACAAGAATGCCAGCACTAAGGCAAGATAAAATACTTCATGCACAGTGGCAGAAAGTTTGTGACACTTGAGTGAACCAGTAAAGTCAAATCTTGGAGTTTAAAGTCAGTACTTCAGGTAAAAACCACATCTAATCAAAACTATCCTTGAAAATCCCTTTTTTAAAAACTATCAAAACCATCTCTCAATAAAGAAATCACTGTTTCTTCAAGTAAACACGAAATATCTCCTTGTGTTAAGGAAAATACGATACGAACAAGACTTTAACATACTCAGCATAGCAAGATGCTCATTCACTTAGAGGCACACAGGAATGGACATATCAACTGGGGAAGAGCAAGTTCAACTCCCCCACCCACCTCACACACATTCTGGGACAAACTTATTCAGCAGAATAAGGTGAGAAATCATCTACACTAAGCAATTGTGACTTTCACTCTACTTGAATTCACATCAATTAAACGAATACATGAATCAACATCACGTACATATGTAAGTTAAGGATAAAACTCAAAATCACTACTTCTATTACATAGATTCTTCCTACCTCGAAAGAAAAATAGTTTTAAATGTTAAGTTCAAAGGCATCTGGGTGGCCTAGTCGGTTAAGTGGCTGACTCTTGATTTTGACTCAGGTCATGATCTCACAGTTTGTGGGATCGAGCCCCACATCAGGCTCCACAGGCTCCATGCTGACAGCACAGAGCCTGCTTGGGATTCTCTCCTTCTCTTTCTGCCCTTCCCCTGCTCATGCACACAAACCTTCTCTCTCAAAATAAATAAACTTTAAATAAATAAATGTTAAGTTCAGATACTTCCCTTCGCTAATATGAGCTATCCACTCAAAGAACTAAATCCTGTATCATAGGATCCTATATCATAGACACATACACAAAGAACTGAATAAAAATACATGCACAGATAAATTCCACTGAAAGAATTTAGTAAGAAAATAAAATTTTCAGGGACACCTGGGTGGTGCACTCAGTTAAGTGTCTGACTCTTGATCTCGTCTCAGGTCATGATATCACATTTCATGAGTTCAAGCGCCACTTTGGGCTCTGTGCTGATGAACGGAGCCTGCTTGGGATTGTCTCTCCTTCTCTCTGCCTATCCCCCGCTTGTTCTCTCTCTCCCTCAAAATAAATAAACATCAAAAAAATTTTTTTAAAGAAAATAAAATTTTCAAAAGTAGTAATCCAAGAGATATAAAGCAAAACAAAGTAACATTTTCAGTCTGTCCATCTAGCAATTTGCTTATTAGCATTGTAATACCCATAGTGGTAAGGTTGCAGAAAAAAATAGCACTATCATACATTGATAGGAGCTAGTATGCCCTTTTGAAAAACAATCTAGCAACTGTACATTTGTTCATTCACTTACATAGTCAATAAACATTTACACAATACCAATTATATGCCAGGCACTGCACTAGGCCAATATACTAGGCCAATACAATATACTATTATATCTAAATCCCAATAAAAGCATGCAAGATAGGTTACAGAATACCCATTTAAGAAATGAGAAGACAAACTACTTATCCATGACCACATAACTAGAAGGATTCAACCTCAGGACAGACTAGGTCCAAAGCCTGATCCCTTTCTATTTCACCATATCATCCCAACACTCTTTACTCTGACCTCCTTGGTTACTATTTAATAAACTCATTCCCTATTAAAGATTTATGTATAGAGGCTCCTGGGTGACTGGGTCAGTTTAACTTCTGACTCTTGATTTTGGCTCAGGTCATGATCTCACGGTTCATGGGATCGAGCCCTGCCATCAGGCTCTGCACTGATAGCATGGAGCCTGCTTGGGATTCTCTGTCTCCTTGTCTCTCTGCCCCTCCCTCCACTACACACGCAAACACTCTCTCTCTCTGAAAAATAAAGTTTTAAAAAAAAGATTTATGTATAATCCCATGAAATACCAAAATGATCTAAAAAGGAGTTCTAGGCTCCATCAGCATTATGTCCACAACCACAGTAACTAAGTAAAGCAACTATCACACTGTACAGATGGCTAGGTACCTGCTCATCACAAGACTGATAAAATCAAAGGATGGGCTCCCAACTACAGTGGGGTAAAAGCCTACACGAAGATCACACTTGACTTGGAGAGGAGGGAGGAAATAAAGGAGATTCCCTTCTTATTAATTATACCTCTAAATAATTTGTTTTACAGTTGTGTTTTTATAATCTTTAATATGAAAATAAGTAACATACTTTTAAATGCAGACTTAAAATCAGACAAAATGTTTTATCTATCAAATCAGCTGGGTTTCTGTTAATGTTATTGCTGGTTTTTTTTTTTAATTTTTTAAGCATTTATTTTGAGAGAGACAGCACAAGTTGGGGAGGGGTAGAGAGACAGGGTGAGAGAGGATCTCAAGCAGGCTCCATGCTGCCAGTGCAGAGCCCAGATGTGGGGTCTAAACTCATGAAACCATGAGATCATAACCTAAGCTGAAACCACAAGTGAGACACTTAACTGAGCCGCCCCAGGTGGCCCAATGTTATTGCTGTTTTAATGGGAATATTCAATGGTGGAAATAATGCTACTGGAATACAGGTACAGTCTTTTCATTGCTGACATAAGTAAAATTAGAAGAATGTTTCTAGAAAAGTATTTGTATACTATGCCTAAAATGCCTTAACATTAAAACACTCTGACTCATTACTTACAGGTAATTTTGGGAATGGAATCCATGTAAACAGATAAAAAAAATGTGTAACAACAAAAAATTAGAAGCCACCTTAACAGTAATAGCTAAACTGCCAAGGGACTATCCAATTTAGTGGGATTTCAGGCAGTCACTGAAAATGTTTATAACTAGTTCTTGAAAAATACGAAAATGTTGTAATGGATTTAAAATTTTTTAATGTTCATTAATTTTTTTGAGAGAAGAGAGGACAAGCAGGGGAGGGGCAGAGAGAGAGGGAGACACAGAATCTAAAGCAGGCTCCAGGCTCTGAGCTGTCAGTGAAGAGCCCAATGCAGGACTGGAACTCAGGAACTGTGAGACCATTAACCTGAGCTGAAGTCAGATACTTAACCGACTAAGCCCTGCTCATGTTGTAATTTAATGGAAAATATCAGGATACGAAATAAGTAAGAACTGTATTTCTTAAACATGTACACAAAGAAATGCACAATCTATTAAATCTCTCTCAGTGGTAGATATAAGAGTAATTTTTTTTTCTCTTTTCGACATAATGTAGTCCCAAATTATGTATGGAGCATGTTACTTAAAAGAGAAAACAGGAGGGCCGCCGGAGTAGCTCAGTTGGTTAAGCATCTGACTTCGGCTCAGGTCATGATCTCAGTTTGTGGGTTGAGCCCCACGTCAGGCTCTGTGCTGACAGCTCAAAGCCTGGAGCCTGCCTCAGATTCTGTGTCTCCCTCTCTCTCTGATCATGTTGTGTCTCTCTCTCTCTCTCTCTCTCTCTCTCTCTCAAAAATAAATAAACATTAAAAAAATTTTTAAAAAGAGAAAACAGGAGGGTGCCTGGGTGGCTCAGTCTGTTAAGCGTCCAACTCTTGATTTCAGCTCAGGTCATGATCATTCATGGTCATGAGTTCAAGACCCTCGTTGGGCTCCATGCTCAGCGTGAAGCCTGGTTAAGAGATTCTCATTCGCTTTCTCTCTCTCTCTCTTAAAAAAAAACTAAAATAAAATAAAAGAAAAAACAGGGGTGTCTGGGTGGCTAAGTCCGTTAAACATCCAACTGTTGATATCAGCTCAGGTTCATGAAGCTCAAGTCAGGTTCTGGACTAACAGCAGGGAGCCTGCTTGGGATTCTCTCTCCCTCGGTCTCTGCCCCTCCCCCACATGCACACACACTCTCATACTCTCTCAAAATAATTAAACTTTAGAAAAAAAACTTAGATTAAAAAAAGAAAAAACACTGCTTGATTCACATATACAGAAAGCATTCCTAAAGAAAGAGAAAAGTTCAGCAAACACCAAAAACATAATGTAGTAGATAATGTCTGAAACAAATCATTGTAAGTTAAATCACTGTCCTGTAGTATATATTTGCTCTGTGGTACTGGGGCTAGGACTCCAAACCACATTCTTGCTTTGCCAGCTGCACGGCCAGTAGGCTCCACCAATAAGGGGTGCTAGAGGGAGACAAGGCTGGAGGAAGAACAAGGGACCTGTTCCTTCCTGTCTTCTAGTGTATATCAGCCCAGACTATCTTTACCCCAACAAGGCAATGCTTCTAGCAGCAGCTGAACCCAATATGCAATTTTTCCAACCCCTGGAATAGTCTCCTCCCCTCCTTTCAGAGACACTAGTAGTCAGCTAGAGCTCTGTCCTCAGAGGTCTGGACCTCAAGTCCATGGGGCCACTCCTCCTCAAGAGACAGCAGCATAGAAAGCAATACCTGTTCCTTAAAGGTCTGAGTTGCAGCAATAATCCCACTGCCTCCTTTGTTCTCTGGCCCTGGAAGTGGTGAGCTCTTTCCTGCAGTCACTGTTTGTGATACCTTGAACTTATTACCTCTATTTTAAACCTCATCAAAAGTTCTTCGTATTCTGACATATCATGAAGATTACGTTACCTGTCACAGCTATTAGCAAATATCACTATACACAATTTTAAATGTGGGGGCAGAAATATGTGCCTATAGTACAGACCCTATAGCATTATCCTGAACTGTTGTTTTTAATAAATCTCTAATAGTTTCCCCACCATCTTTTATGTACAATATATGTCTGTGCACATACAAATATCTATACTTACTATCAATTTACTGTGTAATTCTCCTTTTACTGTACTGTATAATAAAATACTACCAACTGCTGTACCAAGAGCCAACAAGTCAATCTGGTTACTCGGTCCTATAGCTTCTGATTTCCTTTTTTTCCTCTGGGGACTTTCCTGGGGGAGGGGGAAGAAAAAAAGAAAAAACAATTATGTATTTCAATACAAGACATCATTAATGCATAAATGCAAATGCCCACTAGACAACAAATGAAATGACTGCTACCAAAAGACACTTTAAAGACAGGGGTGGGGGAATTCACTCTCAAATGCTTTCTTTCTCACTATTTAGGGGAAAAAAAAAAAAACTACTCCAATGAAAAGAAGAGCTTGTAAGTCTCAGTCCCTGCCTCCTACCTCTCTGGAAGGGAGGGAGTAAAGACAACAGGGTATGCTCTTGGTATTCTCTTAAAAGATCCATGCAGCCTCACTGCTGCTTCCACTTCTCAGAAATGAACCACTCCTGATAGGTCCAAGCCTCCACTCCCAAGCAGAGATTATAGACCCAAGCAACCAACACTTTCCCTTTTCGTCTCATCTTTCCTTTGTGTTCTACCTTCATTCCCAGGAGGGGACTCTAATGTTTTTATAAACACACATTTATTTCGGTTTCAGTCAAAAAAAAAAAAAAATCATTGTAACTAATAGCTCACACTAGAATTGCTCTAGTGTGTGAGAATTAGGGTTAGTCAGAAAAGTTCCATGCAGTCTTGGTGATCCTAATGACTTAAGAGGCACAAGTTTCAATCTAATGTCTAATGCCACAAGACTTCTTTGATTTACTTCAAAAATAATACTAACAGCTCCCATATGCCAAAAACAATCAATGATCACATCACATCAAAGTATATTTATAATGCTGAAAATGTACCATTTCAGAACTTCTCTTCCATATGTTTTTTTAAATTAAAGCTTGCCAGCCTGTACTTTAGCATAAAGTGCTGAGAAAGCCATTCTTTTAATATAAAACATTGTTTTAATATAAACCACTAACCCTGGAAAAAGAACGTATTCTCAATAGTGCAAGATCTTTGCTCTAGAGCAAAAACAACAGAAAATTTGCCCCAAAAGCCACCAACATAAACTATGATGTTACAAATACATAAAAAATATCGAGGAGATTTATACAGCATTTTCCATTTTTTTGAGTTTTCTTATGGGGCTGTTACATTTGAAGAATTTTATTCATTTGAACACTTAGGTCACAAAAAGTAAAAAGATTTAACAAAAAATAAACTTTTTATATATAGAAAAAAATACACATTTTGCAAGTCCTGAGGAAATGTATCTACGTTAATAAACCCCAAAGAGAAGTTACAATTAAAAGCCAAACTATAAAAGTCTGATGGTCTTATCAGTAATTTAATTTGCTTAAAACACTGAAACCTTAGCACAAGCAATGTCCTATGTCCCACCTTCAGTTAAACAAATGTCTAAAGCCAAGTCTGAGTGATCCCGCAAGGCAGATGTGGTCTCTGCACAAGGTTATAAACACAAACACCTATTTCAGGCAAGGGCAGTGGGGGAAAGTATACCAACCTCCTACTACACCTCATCAGAAAACTCTTCTCTGAAAGATTCTAGAACTTATTTCTCCAACTCTTGGTTTTCCCAAATCAAATCAAAATTATCCACACTGAGGTTTCTAATGTGTGAAACATATGCTGGTCCAAATATGTATATGTGTTTTTGGAGATACGAATTTGCACTAAAAAGCACAAAGAAATTTTAGAAATTAAACATTAACATATTCAAAGCCCTAATTTCCCCATCAACAAAATCTGTATTTTGGGGAGAAGCAAGCAGAGACAAGTGGAGGAGCATCCACAGAACCTATGCCCAATTTTGAGGATTACTGGTCTAAACCTAAATAATAACACAAGTAACACATCTCAAAGAACTACTGACTCATGCATATTTTCTCTGAGTTGGACGATCTTTTTAAAAATCACTTCCAAGTTAGCAGGATGAGCATGTCTGAACAAGTCAACCAGATAAGCTTATGTAAGCAATGTGCATTTTAGTGAAATCTACTATTTTAAATACTACCCCATTACCAAATATTTCTGAACCCAAGAATTTAAAGCTAATATTTATGGATTATGATAGACCTTTGTCAGCATTTTCTTTCTGAACCTGTTGCTCCTGTGATCAAAAACTTCAATGATTCCCCAGAGAACAGTAAATCAATATAAACAACTTGTATTCAAAAGTATCTGCAATTTGCCTCCAAACCACCCTTTCCAACCTTATTTCTAATTCCATCTTTACATTACACCAATCACTAACACTTTCCCCTTTTGCTTCTGCTTTTCCCTGAACCTGGAGGGGTCTTTTCCTGCTCACCTCAATTTTTACCTGGTTAAAAATCTATCCATGCTTCAAGGTCCACCTCAACTCTCACCTCTCCACAAAAATCTCTTCTTTCCCTTAAGGCACACATCATACTGTGCTCTGCATTACAGACACTGCATATCTGAATTGTCCATTTCTTCCCTGATGTCTCAGTCATACTCAGTTTTACTTCCTCTAAAGTGCCTAACACAATGTCATGTGCACACTCATTATTTACATATAATTATATAAAGTAATGAAAAGGGTAGGCTAAAACTTTAATTCAAATTTGTGATTGGAAAATTGGGAGTTCCTGGGGGTACCAGGAGTGAAGACGAAAAAAAATGTGATTTCTTACAGTCTTTTTCAATGTTGAAAAGTCTGACTGAGCTAAACAATAAAGAGCAGCACCAATCTGAAAAAGTTTATCAACATTTGATCCAAAAGGCAATCAAAAGGCTGGGTGAGAGTGTCACCAACATATGTGCAGGATTTACAAAATCAAGACAGGGCAGATGTGAAAAACAGAGGAAAAAAGCACATCCCTTGATGAGAAGTCTGAATTTGACCAATAAAGCAATGACTTTTTAGACTGAGATCCCAGAGTAAGAAGAGTTTACATGGACAGCCAGTACACACACTCATAAAAATACATATATATAAGCGAAACAAGTTCCACAAAAACCATATCCTTTCCCAAGCAAAACACACTCTGATGGTCTATTTCATTTAACACTATCACAACCCACTAATCTGTCTCACAATCCACTAATGGATCAAAACTATTTTTGAAAAATTCTGACCTCCAGACACCAAAAATTATGCCGAAGTTTCAAGTTTCATTCTGCAATTAGTCTCCTACGCCTTTTCTTGGCCTATCTTACCATCATTTCTCTGGCAAATGTTTAAGTTTCATAGATAACAGTGAACAAAATGTGTGCATTTTACATATAATTACATACAGTCTTTATATCAAAAACACTTAAATTCTAATACACAGGAACTTCTATTCCTGTCAACAGGATCTAATCTGCAAACTTTACCTTGTTTTCAAGTTCAAATACTGGAGAGACCCTAAGATAGAGCATCATGCAGGAACACAACCAGACTGTACTACATCTCCAAGGGATGAGAATGGGAATACTCAGCTCAGATTCTTGCTAAAAACATTCTTAATGCTACTGTGCTTGCCCTGTCTCACAGCTGAAATCCATGTGTTTCGTTCAACAAGTACTAAGCTGCGTGAGACCATTTTAACTGCAGTGACAGCAAAGGAGCATAAACACATTTCCTGTGGTAGCTAACAGTCGACAAGGTCTGTTTCTTCAGAGCTGTACATCAGCTAGGGAAGGAAAAGTAGAGAAGTTTGAGAGATTTAAGGGGGCAATGAAATAGCAGGGTCAGTTACTAGGTGGCTCAGCCACTTCCTCCGTGGCTTTGGCATAACATCTCCGCCTCAGTTTACACACATACACCTGAGGAGCTGTAAACACAGCCATCTGTCGATAGTCCATCAGTCTGTCTTCTTGCACTTTGCTTATCCTCATTAGAGGTCCTCTTCCCCCAGGCCCCATCAACCAAATGAAATGCTCAGCTATATAACATGTACAAAAACCCTCCAAACACTACTGTGGCATGTGAAGTATTAGAATCATCCTGTGACCAAGAACAAGAAACAGCAATCCGATTTTTCTAAACATTTACGAAGTACTGCTTTAATTCTTGTAACCCAAGCAACCCAGCACCAACTCATTTTTCTCCACTCAGTAGTAATGTCACCAAACTTTGTCTTTGGGTGGCAAATTGCCAATCACTGAACCAGATACAAGATACCATTACAAAATGATTTACACTGAGGAATGTTAGCAGTAAATAGTAAAATGAGCCCATAGAGAATGCTAACTGAAGCATTCAATAACAATTAACATTTACTGAGCACTTACTACAGCAGTCATATAATTCTCTGAAGACTCTGAAAGGTGTGTGGCATAATCTCCACTTCAGGTTTGAGTTCCAAAAACGTTAACATGCTGGGAACACTGGCTTCAGAATAACATCCATTTCAAGCCTCATACTCTAATCCTCAAAGATGGGAAATGGAAGGGTTTAATAAGATGAGAACATCTTAAAACTTAAGTGACAAAGATCATAACCCAGGGGCCTGGGAGCAGAGACTGAAGCAGGTGCTATAAATCACTAATCATTTTCTAGCTTTAAAAAATTATGTGACTTTATTTTACCCCAAAACATGTGTGCGCATTCAAGAAAACTGCTTCTCCCCTCTCATCTTCAGTAAAATTGATGTTCTAGAAGGATACATCTCCAATATGACAAAGACTGGATGTCTCTACATTCCTCCAAGTTCTCAATTCTGTGACTCAAGATCTAGGGTTACCGCATGAGAAAAGCGGACAAGGAGTCAGAGTACCTCAACTCTAGTGGCCACAATCTCTTCTTTGGTTATTAAAGCTTCGGTGAAGTCACTTGAATTTTCTTAGTTCTGATTCTGTTCTTAAAAATCTTATTTCAAAACATTTCACAAAGTTATGTGGCTAAAACAAGAGCATACAGATAAAAGGATACTGAAGCCTACAAAAACTTTTAAGTAGCCAAACTCTCATTTTTCAATTAAGCCTTCCAAACTAGTGACTTGCTCAATGTGACAAAAGCCAAATTTGAGTTGAGTCCTGGGTATGAAACCAAATTCAGATATTTTTCTATATCAGACTGATATACATAACCTAAAACTATGACTTTCAACAGGAAATTTGTAACTAGGCCAAAGTTTTATTCCTGAGGCACAGAATGTGACTTAAGTCAACAGAAAATCAAAGGGGGGGTGAGGCAAAGAGGGATGGGGGCAGGCAACAAACTTCTGCCAACCTAATATTAACTATTTGTTGTAGATAATGGAGAACTAAGCCCTAAATACCTGAGTTCTATTTCTGTTTTTGGTTTTTTGCAAGTTGCTTAATTTTCCAGAGCCTCAGTTTCTTCTTCACAAGACAAAAAGTTAATCTTTCCCTGCCAGGACTAACCATACAAACATGAGATATCAATAATGACCAGTGGTTGTAGCACTTACATTATTCTAAATACTTAGGTGTTCTTAAACATGTTCACCTTCACAACCATTCTATGAGGTGGGTATTATCACCCCTGTTTTACCAATGATGAATCAGAGGTATAAAAACTACTGAATTACTATGAAGCCAAACCTAGATTAAATGTAAGCAGTAGAGCTTGGATCCATGCATCCAATCATTGTTCCAGATTTTCCCTCAGCATCAATATTGTCATCTCTTTATAGGACTGTTAAGATAGAAACATAGAAAATAATTTTGAAAAGGAAAATTATGCAGACTGCTCTAACTTTAACAATGACGCCTATGATTTTTTTTAAGAGTCTGAGTTCACCTTAAGAGCCCCAAAAAGGTTTCTTTTAATAATCAACTAAAGTCACTTCATCTAGAAACTATGAAAAGCTACCTTAAGATCTGAAAAATACCTAAATATACTCATCCAAAGCATAGTTAGATGTACCCCTACTTTCAACCTAAACATTTAGCAGAAAGCTCCCCCACGGACCCATAGTGTCAGCTAAACACGATACCTGAGGCTTCCAAATCACATTAGAATGATTCCGTTTGACTACTCTATACCTGTAGTACCCACGTGCATGTGAGTTAGAGCAGACGTAGTCTAGTGACTAAACAGTGAGTGACATCTTACCTGAGATGGGGCCCTAACAGTGAAAAGCCTTCCCTAACTCGGCAGTGTCCCATCTAAAAAAACTTCACCTGGACTGACATTCATTAAATTAAACCGGCCACTTCACTTTATCTCCACATCCTATAGCAGACTTCAGACTTGGTTTTAAAAGCGTGTATAAAGGGGAATTGAGATGTTAAAAATAAAAAAGCGTATAGTTTCAAAATACTGAGAATGGAAACAAACCTGGGAAAGTCAAGAGTTTCAAGAGTGAGAGTCCCACACACTGGACGTGGAAGAGAACACGTGGTGAGCTGCACCCAAGGGTTGGGGGGGGGGGGGGAAGGGGGGGTGTCCGGAAGCAAGGAAACAGACTCACTCATTCCAATCGCCTAAGGCAAAGCCGATGAACTAGAGGAATCGGAAAAGAACAGTACAGTCCCAAGGAGGGACTCTGTCAAAAGCCAAGACACTGAAGAGCACATGTTGATGCGAGAGGCTTGGCAGAAGCAAGCCGCCCTGGGGGACCGGGGGCCTATGCGAACATGGCGGCCCCGACGACAGCGGGGCGCGGGGCACAGACCGCATGGAGTCAGTCGGTGGGACTCCAGTCAACGGCCCATCGGATCCAGCCGCGCCCTCTTTCGCTACCCTGCGGACAGGCCGCACACGGGACTGGCGAAGTGGATGGAGTCCGCGCCGCCGCCGCCGCCACGCTCTGTGCCTCCTCGCCCCGGGCCTCGCAGGGCCGCGCGAGCTGCCGAGCCACGCGCCGTGGGGCCGAGGGTGCACCTAGGCCGAGCCCGGGCGGACGCCCGCCCCCCGCCGTCCCGCCTGCTTTACCTTGGCCTGCAGCCGCGCTGGCGCCCAGGCCAGGCAGGTGCAGGTACCG
Organism: Panthera tigris; assembly: GCF_018350195.1. Taxonomy (NCBI): domain Eukaryota; kingdom Metazoa; phylum Chordata; class Mammalia; order Carnivora; family Felidae; genus Panthera; species Panthera tigris. The sequence goes on from NC_056662.1 coordinate 116,289,238, forward strand.
CTGAGGTGCGCGGAAGGCACGTACTCTTGGTGCAGCCTATTGTTGGCTGTCTCCCACACTCGCAACTGACCGTCGGCAGACGCCAAAGCGAAGTAGGCCTGGTTCAGCGGGGAGAAGGCGCAAGGAACCCCTGCCGGGGACAGGGGGTCTGCAACACCACGGCCGCCCGCCGCCATTGCTGCCCTAGCTCCGCGGCAGCCACGTGTTCGTCTGTGCGCATGCGCACCGGCGCGGGGCGGGGCCTGGAGGGAGGAAGTCGGGAGGAGGGAGCGTAGACAGCCGAGGGAGCGGCTCCTCGCGTCTTGAGCAAGCGTTGGGCGGACCCAGCCTGTGGACGGTGGCCCGGAGGGCCCAAGGCTAACTTATGCTGCGGGGGAGGGGACTGTGGAGGGACGTGACCGCAGACTGGAGAGCGGGACATTTCTTTTCAAAAAAAAGAAAGAAAGAAAAAGGTTTGGGTTTGTTGGGTTTTTTTTAATTATAACATGATTGAGCTCAATGTTTAGATGAAATAATCACATAACTCCGTGATTGTGACATTTGTTTTCATTTTTTCTTATCCACTTCCACGCTGTAATCATGTGCACACATAACACACGTAATTTATTCAGACATCATAGTGTAAAAGTAATGGTAGGAGCTGCTTATTTCGTCAGGATTAATCCCATGTTACTACATCAAATAGACAATTTGTAATGACTCCAGAATGTTTCAACAAATCAATGCATTCTAATTCAAGAAATGCCAGATATTATTCGGCCCACACAGCTTATTGCCTAGCGGTAAAGACAAAAAACACCACCTTCAGGGATATAGGGAGACTCTAAAGCTTTACAAACAGGGAGTGCCAAGGTAACATTTGCGTTTTAGATTATTTGGAATAACAAACAGATCTACATTTCTTAAAAGGCCTCCTGGCCTCTGGATGGAGATGTTAGCGGGGCAAGAATGAAAGCAGACACACAATACAGAAGGACACTGGTGGGCTGGACTCAGATGAAAGCAGTAAAGGTGGGGAGAATGACCAAATTCCACATGTAATCTGAAATTAGAGCCAACCAGGTTTGCTAAATGATTGCAAAGGGTAAGAAAAAGACAGGTGAAAGATGATTCTAAGGCCTGAACAAACTACTAAATGGTGATTCCATCAACTGGATTGGGGAAACGGGTTTGGTTGGAGTGGAAATCAAGAGTTCTGTTTTGGACAGTTAAGTATGATATGCCTATTGTACCTCCAAATAGAGTTGTTCAGGAGGAGCTGGCTATAAGAGAAGATCACAGAGATAGAAGTTTGGATGCATTAGCATACAAATGCTTTTTGAAACTGTGGGACTAGTCAGAGCATTTTGGGTATAAGTGCAGATAGAAAAGAAAACTTAGCCCCAAAATGTGCCAACCTTTAGAGGTCAGGAAGAGGAGGAAGATCCAGCAAAGAAGATGAAGAATGGGTAACAGGTAGGATGAAAGCCCAAGAGAATGAAATGCCCTGGAAACCAAATCTTTATAAGGATTTAGGAAGCAAAACTGATCAAAAACATGTCAAAGATTGTAAGATGAAGACTGAAAACGAACCAAGATTTGGCAAGGTCAAGGGCGTTGGTGACTTTTCAAAAACAATTGAGGGGTGCCTGGCCCAGAAGGTAGAGCATGCAACTCTTGATCTCAGGGTTATGAGTGCAAGCCCCACGTTGGGTGTGAAACTACTTTAAAATAAAATCTTAAAAAAAAAAAAAATCCAATAGGGGCGCCTGGGTAGCTCAGTCAGTTAAGCATCAGACTTGAGGGCTAGGGTCATGATCTCACGGTTCGTGAGTTACAGCCCAACTTTAAGTGAGTTTGAGCCCTGCATCTGGTGAGCCCAAGTCCCACTTGGGTGAGCCCCGCTTCAGGTGAGCCCTGCTTCTCTCTCTCTCTCAGCCCCTTGTGGAATTCTCTCCCCGTCTCTCTGCCCCTCGCTCACTTGCACCCTCTCTCTCTCTCTCTCTCAAAAACAAAACAAAAGCATTTGGGGTGGGAGACTTAGTGTAGAGGGTGAGAAAGAAAAAAGGAGGTGAGAAAGTGCAGAAAAGGGATTTTCAGAAACGTTTTCAAGGACTTTGTTGTAAAGGAGCATATATGAATCTGTATGAAGAAAAGTCTGAGCTAGAGTTATAGTCACAAATATACAAGTAAAAATAAAAGCTTATTGTGCACTCACCATATGTCAGGTACTATGCTAAGTATTTTGTGTGCATTAATCCATTCAGTCCTCACAACAACCCTAGGAAGTAGAAACTATGAATATCTCCATTTTTCAGATAACAAAACTGAGGTATAGAGCTGAGCAGTAAAGGAGGACTTGGATTTCTAACTAAGTCATCTTTGAGTATAAACAATTTGACCCAATGAGACTATATAAAACTCAGGTCGATGACCCTTCAATACCCAAAATATCATTCATTGACCTCCTCCTTTTCAGGGATCTTGGCCTCTACCTTACTTACTCTCATGGTCACGTCTCAGACCTTATCATTACAATAGCTGCACCCGCTTCCTAATCTCAATTTTCCCACACCACTCTCTAACCATTAACTCCTATCTTTCCGTAAGGCTTGCTCCCTCCAGCTCCTTAATGGCTGCTCCTTCCTCTTAATTTATATTTTTATATATTTTTAATTTTTAAAAAGTTTTTAAATGTTTATTTTTGAGAAAGAGAGAGACAGAGTGCGAGCAGGGTAGGGGCAGAGAGAGGAGACACAGAATCTGAAACAGGCTCCAGGCTCCAAAAGCAGGCTCCGAGCTGTCAGAACAGAGCCTGACATGGGGCTCAAACCCATGAACCATGAGATCATGACCTGAGCAGAAGTCAGATGCTTAACCACCTGAGCCACCCAGTTGCCCCCTTAATTTTTCTTAAAGTCTACGATTACAACCCTCAAATCCCTTGCCTCTTTCCCACATCATAGTCCTTCCGTGGTAAAACTGCAAACCTGGTAAAACCTAACTCTTCCCCCCCCAAAGCAACTGAAAGTAACTAGAGAAAAGTCACAGCCACCTATTATGACTCTTATGCACTTTAAATTCATGGCCACAAGCTTCACATGGGAAGTCAATGCTGCCAGGTTATCAATTGTTCCCGAGTCCATTCACACTTCCACTCTCCTAGACACTAATTCTTATCTTCTCCTACCATCTCAAAACTCCATCCTCCTTGCTCTCAGTGGATGACTTTGCTTCTATTTTTTGAGAAAATAGAAGCAATCACAAGAGAACTTCCACAAGCTTCCAGTACCACAAACTCTAACTGACCTGTGCTCTGTCACTCCTGGCACTATGGATGAATTGTCCATGCTCCTAGCAAAGGCTACCCCTCCACATAAGTTATAGATCTCATTATTCCAAAACGTCTTTCCTCTCTCTACCAGCATTAATCTTACTTCTCAACTTAATCCTTCTCATCAACATATAAACATGCTGTTATTTCTTTCTTCCTAAAAAATAAAATTCCCTTTACCTCACTTCCCCCAAAGGCACTGTCCCAATCTTTTCTTTCCTTTAAAAAAAAAAAAAAAGTAATCTAATTTTCTTAATCTCTCTCCTCTGATTTCTCTCCTCTAACGGGATTTTCATTCCAACCCATCACTATGCCAAAATTCTCAGTAAGGGCACAGTAACCTCTACATTGCTATATATGTGTCCATTTTAAGTCTGAATCTCATATGACTTATCATCAGTATGCTTGTCTTCCGTAGCATCACACCCTCCTGGCTTCCTCTTGCTTCTCTGGCTCCCCTTCTCTGTCTTCTCTCCTGGATCGTCCTTATCTCCCACTCTTTAACATCAGGGTGCCTTGGGGCACTTCTTTACCTGGGCATGTGACTTTCCAGAATAAAGAGTACATTTCCCAGCTTTCTTTGCAAACTGTGAGACCATGTGACTATAGGCCAGTACAAAATGTCCTTAAAGTGACAGGGGTTGCTATTATTCATTGCTTTTTTTCCTTCTTAATTCCTGGAACTCAAATATGATGGCCAAAAGTTAGAGCATCCATGATGGAGTTTGAGGAGAAAACGACATGCTAAGAAGAGCAGAGCAGCAAGATAGAAGGATCTAGAAACCCTGAAGCATGATATACGCTCTGGGCCACCTTGCCTGGACTTCTTTTATACAAGAGAAAATTAAACTACCCTGCTGTTTAAACTACAGTATTTTGGGTTATGTCGTACGCAGCCGAACCTAATTGTGCTCATTCTGTTATATCCTTTGCCTTGGCTGATGATACCATCAACTATCCAGTTAGCCACTGGAGAAAGTCAGAAAGCCACCTGTTACCCAGTCCCACATCTCACTTCTACCCAAACACATATACATATCTGATCAATCATCAGATCCTATTTTATCTCTTAAATAATTCTCCATTCAATTTCCTCATCTCCATCCAATTCTACCACTTCTGTTCTTATCTGAGCCTTATATCTCCCACTGGAACTGCCACCACTGCTTGTATTAGACTCCCTTTCTCCACGCTGGTCTCAGTGGTACGATCTTTGTAGATTATTAACCTGGCCATTCCACTTCTCCACTTGAAACCCTCCACAAGCTTGCTGGCACCTACAGAAGAAACTCTATGCTGTTTAATATATATGGATTACAAGACAATCTGTAATCTGGTCCCTGTCACCCTCCCCAATATCATCATTCACTGTGGATGGTCTCAAACATCACTAAACCCTGACCTGCTTCCGGTTTCCTGCCCTTATCATTCTTGTTATAGGTCCTGCTCTTTTGCTCTGCCTGTAATTTAAGCTCTTCTAATCCTCTCTCTGCCCCAATTCCAGGCCTTCATTGAACTTACTAACAATTCAACGTTTAACTAATTCTTTTTATCCTACAAAGTGATAGATCCTATCAGTCTCTAATCCTTAACAGAATATTTGCAAATCTAGTCAGCAATATATAAAAAAGATTAAAGACCATGATCAAATGGGATTTATCCCAGGAATGTAAGGTTGGCTTAACATTCAAAAATCAATAACTGTAATATACCATGTTAACAGAATAAAGGATTAAAAATGCATGATAATCTTGAAAGATAAAGAAAAACATTTTTTGATAAAGAAAAAGATTTTAACAGAATCCAACACCGATTGATAATTAAAAAAAAAAAAAACTTTTAACAAAGTAGGGACAGAAAGGAATATCCTCAATCTGATAAAGGGAATCTACAAAAAACCTACAGCTCACTTCATACTTAATGATGAAAGATTGATGCTTTCCTCCTAAGATTGAAAACAAGTTAATTCTGTCCATTCTGACCAATTCTATTCAATATTTACTGAAGGTTCCACCTATTGCAATAAAGTTAATAATAATAATGATAATACCATCCAAATTGGAGAGGAAAGAATAAAAGTATTTTTATTCACAGATAACTTATAGAAAATTTTGAAGAATCCTCAAAAAATTCTAAAACTAATAAATCAATGTAGCAAGGTCTCAAGATACAAGATCCATATAAAAATCAATTGTATGTCTACATTCTATCAATAGACAATCAATATTAAATTGAGAATTACTCCATTTGCAATAGCAACAGAAAAAATACCTGGGGGGAAAATGAACAAAAGTTCAAGACTTGTATTCTAAAAAGTATAAAAAATTGCTGAGAAAACTTAAAGGAGACCTGAATAAAGGGAAGGACGTTGCATATTCATGAACTCAATAAACTCAATATTGATAAACTCAATATTGTCCAGATAGTAATTGTACTCAATTCGCTCTGTAAATTCAATAATCCCTACAAAAATCTTATCAGGAATATTTTAATTTTTATTTATTTTGAGAGAGTGTGCATGCAGAAGGAGCAGAGAGAGAGAGGGTGAGAGAGAGAGAGAGAGAGAGAGAGAGAGAGAGAGAATCCTAAGCAGGCTCCACACCGCCAGCACAGAGCCTGACACAGGGCTTGAACTCACAACCACTAGATCATGACCTGAGCTGAACCCGAGAGTTGGACACTTAGCCGACTGAGCTGCCCAGGTGCTCCTTAGCTGGACTTTTTGTAGAAATTGGTAAATTAATCCTTATATGGAAATGCAAAGTGAAGCAATTATCTAAAAGAAAAACAAATTGGCGTACTCCTACTACCTGATTTCAAAATTTAGAATAAAGCTACAATATCGAGACAGTGTAAGAACTTTTAAGATGTACTCTCTTAGCAACTTACAAATATGCAACGTAATATTAACTATTGTCACCATGTTGTACATTACATCCTCAGGATTTATTTATTTTATATCTAGAAGTTTGTATCTTTTGACCTCCTTCAATTGACTCCTTCAATTTCGAATACACAACAGTATATCCTAGAGGAGTTTTACAGAATCCAGATTCAAGTTCAGCAGCAACAGGGGGAAACACATGAAAAAGCAAGAGAAAAGCAGTTATATTCTCAGATTTAGATACTTTATGTTTTGCTAAAAATCAGTTTTAAAAAAATCATGAACTTCAGCAGTTCTAGTAAAAGCTAAGTACATGTAAAGATACAGAATAAAACATACAACTATTAAATATATTTGGACAATATTTACATGCTGAATTATTTAGTATAGGCACCTAGGTATCAGGGCTGCTGTTTTTCTCATTTCCTACTTTCTTCAATCATTTATTCAACAAATATTTATTGAGGGCACATTGGGTTCCAGGCACTATAACAGGCAATGGAATTATAATGATGAGTTAGACACAACCCTCTCCACAATCTTATCCTCTAACTTCAGAAATGGTAAATAAACAGTGATCTTATTTAATCTGACATGCACAATGCAGGGTTTGGTCTAAAGACAGGATATATACCAGGAGCACATAGGAGAGTCACTTCTCCCAGTGTTTTGGAGTTATTATAAGCCACCATTCTGGTGAGGTTGATACCTGAAGGATGAGGGAAAATTATACAAAAGAGAGGAAAGAAGCACACTCAAAGAGGTAGAGGAGAACATTGGTGGAATTAGAACTGATGGTCTAATTTGACTTGAGATTTTAAGATGTTAGCCATCAGCCACAGTACTCCTTGAAAGCTGTTTGAACTTTAAAATAATTGCTTGACTAAATGACACTGGCCTTATAAATATGAGTTGATGATGCCTCACTATAGTTTCAGAGTACAGGCTGACAGTTTCCTAGAGAAGATGGAAGGAAAGGGAAAAGGATAGTCAAAAAGAGAAAGGCACGCATAGTGACTTTTTGAGAGCTTAAATGCTCTGAAAGATCATCAATTAATAAGGATTAATTGTATTTTTCAACATATGTTAATGTATTTCATTAGATGTGTGTACGACAAAGATTTATAACATCGTGTCTTATTCAAATAGTAAAAAGGGGTGCTATTTGCTTTTTACAGTTTATGTTAGCAATCAAAGATATGTAAACTTATTTCCCACATTCTGTCATTATATCTTCTTCTTTCCAAGCCCTACTCCTTCTGAGATAACAGCCAAATACAATTTAATCATCTTTAAGAGATAATAAAGCAGGAATGATAAATTTTAAAACCATTAGTAGGGCTTAGGATTCAGACAGTGCCAACCCAGGCCCTCATTTGGGAGTAATGACAAAAAGATTTCTTAAAATCATAGAAACTTTCTTAAAAAACATAGGTGGGTGCCTGGGCGGCTCAGTCAGTTGAGCGTCCAACTCTTGATTTTGGCTCAGGTCATGATCCCAGGGTCATGGGATGGAGAGCAGTAAGTGGGGCTCTGCACTGAGTGTGGGGCCTGCTTAGGATTCTCTCTCTCCCTCTGCCCTTCTCCCTCCCCGCCCCCCTACTCTCTCTCTCTCAACAAACAAACAAAACAAGAAAACTTCCTTAAAAGCAAATCAAAACAAACAAATAAAAAACAGAAGTGAGACGAACAGTTGGGTGGAGGGTCAGAGCAGTTTCTTTATTCATTTTTAGGACTGAAAGAGAGAAACCTGATAATGGAGTTTGTGGTGGCTGATGTTTTAGAAAGCACAGTTTAGAAAGTTTTAATTTATCTTCAAAAGCAACAAAAAGACTTCTTTTATCAAACTGAAACTGAATTCATAGCCTTTTGAGCATATTTTGACTTGAATTCTAAATTCAATTGTACTGTTGACCAGTTTTTGGGAAGGGGTGTTACAGTACAAAGAGCGTGGACTGCTGAAGCAGAGTGACCTAGGTCAGAAACCCTGTCATGCCGCTTGTCAGCTTTGGGACCTTGCCCATATAATTTAACCTCCCTGGGTCAGTTTTCTTATGCATAAAGGAGGAATACTTATTTCTAACACAGTGTTGTTGTAAAGTTAAATCAGTAAAATATCCAACATGCTTGGTATTGTCAAACCCTCAGTAAACTTTTACCAACTGAATTAATAAACAAGTTAGTGACATTTAATGTCAAATTCGACCTTGGACTCCAAAGATAACCTTTTCCTGGCTTTGTTTTGGTTTTAGGATTAAATAAATTTATTTTTATTTCACTCTTTTGGGGTAGGGTGCCAAAACCTGAATAAATGATTTTTAAAGAGATCCAATAAAAAAGAATCCAAAAATCCAGTCGATGCTTTTTTTTTTTTTTTTTTTTTTTTGCTTATACAACAGAAATTTATTTTCTCACAGTTCTGGAACACATAGGTCAAATTGTGGGCAGGTTTGGTTTCTTCTGAGGACTCTCTCCTGGGCTTGTAGATGGACATCTGCTGCCTGTCTAGCTGGTCTTCCCTGAGTTCCTGTGTTCTAATCTCCTTTTCTTGTCAGGACACCACTCATAGTGAATTAGGTCCCACACTAGTGACTTCATTTTAACTTAATTGTTTCTTTAACCTTATCTCCAAATACAGTCACATTCTGAGGTACTGGGGATTAGGACTGCGCTATATGAATCCTGAAGGGATTAAATTCAGCCTGTAATACCCCTGTACCCTACAACCCTATTTTAGCAATGACCTTTTCCACCCTTAAAGATGATTCTACTTAGTTTTAGGGGTGGTAACATAATTAACTGTTATATTTTAATTATCAAAAACAATTCTGCTAAATAAGCACACAGTGACTACTATCACTTTAATCGGCCCTTCGGGACTCCCTGGGCCTGGGGCAGGCATGCAGAGGGTCAGAGCCCGGTCCAAGGGACTTGCTAGGGTTGGGGGTGAGGGGGTGGGACTTCGCGGGCAGGGAAAGAACGCGGGTCAGCGGATGGCCGGTCCAAACGCCGCCAGCCAAACGCATCTCTGGGCTTTTTCCTCCGACATCTTGGGGGTGACCAGGTGACGTTAGTGTTCCTGAAGGCTACTGAGCCTACGCTGGTGCAGGACTTCAGTTTACACAGCGCTTTGACAGCTTTTGTCTCTCTTAAGCTTCCTGTCCCCGGGGTGAGGCTGGCGGAATGGGTCAGCGGTCAACTGTTTACTCGGCCCACATTCCGAGTTGGAAAATGGGCCCCCGCGCGGGAGTGCGACTCGCTCCAGAGACAGTTAACTCAGCGACAGCCGGGGGCCCCGACACCCCCAGTTCGGCCTCCTCGGCCCCTCTGCACGCACGCGCAGTCGCAGAGCTCTTCCTGCGAAGAAGCTGCGGATACTCAGCGGCGGCTGCGTCAGCGCGTGTGGCCGCGAGAGGGCCTCGAACGGCCTCACGTCACTGTGTGCGACGGCGCCTGCGCCGGAGACCATGCTGCCAGCCGCGCGGCGAGGTCAGGGCCTCGTACGGCTGCGGCTCCTTCGGAGATGGCCTGGGCTCACGACCTTCTCCTTCCTGCGCGGCCTTGGGCCAGAGCCTTTGGAGACAGCCCGGTCACTGTGTTGCGAATCCTCCCCTAGAGACGCACGGGATGGAGAGGGACGGCGCGGAGCGGCACGGAGGAAAGCCCCCGGCACAGAGTCGCCCCCGTCTCTCCCTCCGCGCGTCCGAGGCACTGGGACCAGACGTTTTTCGTCGCTGGAAAGCCTCAGACTGCCGACGCCACGAGAGGAGTCACCCCCTCAAGAGCGCGAGGACTCGAGCGGAGACCAGGGCCAGCCCGGTCCCGCTCACCGGGGAGCCGGGGGTCCCTTGCCGCCCTCCCTGGCCCAGTCCGGGACCGAGGTAGAAGAGCTTCATGGCTCCTCTTCCCGGTCGACTTCCAGAGAGGGGCCCTTTCGCGCTGGGGAGCTGATCTTAGCCGAGACGGGGAAGAGAGAAACACAATTTAAAAAATTATTTAGGTTGAGTAACGCCGGACACTTAAATAGTAGCTGGGGGACAGTCCCGTTCAGCGAGATCGTGGGGAAGTTTCCCGGCCAGATACTGAGGAGTTCCTCTGGGAAGCACTTCATGCTGAGGAGGCCGGCGTTGGAAGACTATGTGTTACTGATGAAAAGAGGGCCTGCCATAACATATCCGAAGGTAATGCGGTGGGAATTAAGTGTGTGCTGGTTCCAGAAAGAACAAAACGGATGCGGAACTGCAGTCCTGATTCATGTACTTAAAGCACATCTCAGGGGCGCCTGGGTGGCTCAGTCGGTTTAAGCCTCCGACTTTGGCTCAGGTCGCGATCTTAGGGGTAGTGGGTTTGAGCCCCGCGTGGGGCTCTGTGCTCATAGCTCAGAGCCTGGAGCCAGCTTTGGATTCTGTGTCTCCCTCTCTTTGCTCCTTCCCTGCTCATGCTCTCTCTCTCTCAAAAATAAACATTAAAAAAAAAAAGCACATCTCAGAACATTTAAATTGTTCTCAGACTTAAAAAAATAATAATAAAATGAAACAATGCATATGAATTTTGCATATCTTATGATTGCTAATTTTAGGAGGAAACAGTCACCTTTAATTTTAATTTCGGAGTGTCAGTTCTCTCATCTGCAAAGTGAAAAGAATATTGACTAACTATACAGAGTAATGTGGACTAACGAGGCACTAATAAGTACTTACATTTGTTTCCCATAACCATTAAGTTTGCAAATTCAGGACTGGAGAATGTTCAACTCTTTTAGTACCATATGGAGGTATTTTAATCATCATTTAATAAGCCATGTTACTAGGGGTAATGCTTTTTCTCTTTAGAGAAAAAATTTTTGTATTAAAACATTTGACACTGAACACTAAACATAAAAGATATTCTTTATAAATAAATGAACTTCTTAGGGTTCCTTGTTAGTTTTATCATAATCGTCCATTGCTAGTGGTTTATTTCAGTTTTTAATCATGGTCATACCGGTTCTACTTCATGATTGTTTCCTTAAATTCTCTACGTCTTTTAAGTGAGGGCCTTCTGCTGATTTCTCTGTTCTTTGAACTCCTATTGTTACTTAATGTCTGTAATTTTGGTATTATGCTAAAGTGCTGCTTTATTTACTAACCAATTCTTGAATCTCTTATTTCATCAAGTAAAATATAAGCTCTTGGTAGACTGGACCAGAGTTTAATCCTTTTTTTTCACACCTTTCTTCTCTGAGTCCAACACAGTGTTTGGTAAGAGTGTGTACTTAGTACATATTTATTGGTCACTGAGTCACCTATACTGTGTTTCAACGTTTTTGTTTTTTTTTTTTTTTTTTTTATTTATTTTTGGGACAGAGAGAGACAGAGCATGAACGGGGGAGGGGCAGGGAGAGAGGGAGACACAGAATCGGAAACAGGCTCCAGGCTCCGAGCCATCAGCCCAGAGCCCGACTCGGGGCTCGAACTCACTGACCGCGAGATCGTGACCTGGCTGAAGTCGGACGCTTAACCGACTGCGCCACCCAGGCGCCCCCACCTATACTGTGTTTCAATCATAGGATATGAATATGATACTGTCGATGATGGACATCCACCCAGGTGATACTGTTTTGGAAGCTGGCTCAGGCTCTGGTGGAATGAGCTTATTTTTATCCAAAGCAGGTAAGAGATTGGGATAAATGAGCAGGGTTTAGATGGGCAAAGAAAATGTTCGATCTTTCCTAATAACAGAAAGTAAAATGAAGATGTTTTAGAAAATATTCACATAACTTTGTGATCAAGAGCATTCTCCTTGAAACTAAATGCAGGCAACTATTTTTCTTTCCATATTGTACGTTCATTCTAGTCATTCTCTTTGTAACCCTCTCTCCATTTTCTGTGTTTTCTCTTGCTCCCTCCATGTATTTTAGGGCTTTTTTTTTTTTTAAACTAAACTTTTTATTGGGATGTAACGTAGCCATAGTGCACTGATCATAAGTGTGTAGACTTCAAAGAATTTTTAATGTAGTAACCATATCAAGTACTCATCACCCAGATCGAGACAAGGAATGTTGCTGCATCACAGAAACCTCCTCATGTCTCCTCTTGCTCATAATCCTCCTGCATTCTTTTTTAAATAATAAACTTTGTTACAGCTGTTGAAGGTGTATATGGGTAGATTTTATAAAGAGTACAGATAGAAATACACTGAATTAAACCTTTTGTTCTTTGACCTAATGCCATCACATACAAACATAATCCAGTTTATACAAGGTCAGGAAATTCATTCTGGCCTCCTCAAATCTTTTGTTTGATTCTTTTCTGTACATAGGTAAAGGCAGTAATTTCTTCACAGTGACTGATTCCTAAAGGCATTTGATAGAGTGAATTTACAAAAAATTTATGAGAGGAGTGCCCATATTTCTAACATCTATAGTATCAGAGGAGTGTCATGGCATGAATAATCCCAAACTATGAGTGATCAAATTATTGCTATTTACTTTTGGGATGGATTTTTTTCTCCATAATTTTCTTTTCTAATTGTTTAGCTTATGCTATTGTTATCACTCATTTTTATCTTTTGAGAACATGATGCATTGCAGCTGGAGTTACATTTCAAAAGACATCCTTGAATTTAAACTTTTCATTAGAGAGGCCCCCTGGGTGGCTCAGTCTGTTGAACATACAGCTTCAGCTCAGGTCATGATCTCACAGTTTGTGGGTTCAAGCCCCGCATCAGGCTCTGTGCTGACAGCTCAGAGCCTGGAGCCTGCTTAGGATTCTGTGTCTGCCTCTCTCTCTCTCTGCCCCTCCCCCACTCGCTCACGCGTGCACACGCGCGCGCTCTCTCTCTCTCTCTCTCTCTCTCTCTCTCTCTCTGTCTCATTCTCTCAAAAATAAATAAACATTAAAAAATTTTTCTTTTTTAAATTTAAAGTTTTCATGGCGCCTGGGTGGCTCAGTTGGTTAAGCGTCCAACTTCAGCTCAGGTCATGATCTCGCAGCTTGTGAGTTTGAGCCCCACATTGGACTCTGTGCTGACGCTCAGAGCCTGGAGCCTGCCTCGGATTCTGTGTCTCCCTCTCTCGCTGCACCTCCTCCGCTCATGCTCTGTCTCTCTCTCAAAAATAAGTAAACATTACAAATAAATAAATAAATAAATTTAAACTTTCCATTAGTAAACTACAGACTGATGTGGGACAGCTTCCAAATGATATTCAAATCACCTCAAACAGAGGTGGGTGGAAAATTTTTGCTGTAAATTAAAATACATATTAGTCTTTTGCAGAAATTCCACTATTACCATGGTAAACAGTTTAAAAGTTTTTCAGACACACACAAAAATACAAATCTCTTTTAAATGTATGAATGGCTGGGGTACCTGGGTGGCTCAGTGGGTTAAGCATCCAACTCTTAGTTTTGGTTCAGGGCTTGATCTCAAAGTTTGTGAGTTTGAGCCCTGTGTTGGGCTCTGTGCTGACAGCGTGGTGCCTGCTTGGGATTCTGTCTTGCTCTCTCTTTGCCCCTCCCCTGGTTGCTCTTTAACTCTCGCTCTCTAAAAAAATAAACGTTAAAAAAAAAAAAAAAAAAAGCTTGTACTAAAACAAAAATAAAAGGCCTAACTTCATCCATAACTAAAGAAATGTAAATTATAACTTCAGTGATAAGTTATTCAGTTTTTACTTACTTATATTTTCTTGTTTTCCTTTTTTAAAATTTTGTTAATGTTTATTTTTGAGAGAAAGAGACAGAGCATGAGCAGGGAAGGGGCAGAGAGAGAGGGAGACCAGAATCCAAAGCAGCCTCCAGGCTCTGACCTGTCAGAACAGAGCCCCGTGCAGGACTTGACCTTACAGACTGCGAGATCATGACTTGAGCCAAAGTCAGACACTTAATGCACTGAGCCATCCAGACACCCCTATATTCAGTTTTTAGATTGACACAGATAAAAAGTTTGAAAACTCTTTCTTGAAGAAAGTATGGAGAAATAAGCACTCTACTACATTGTTGGTAGAGTGTAAATTGGTATCATTTTTCTGGAGGATAATTTTGTAATGATTTTCAAAATAAAAAATTCACATACCTCTTGAGCTAGCAATTTCATTTTTAGGACTGTCATTTCATGAATACAAAGATTTAGGGAAAATAATTTTCATTGCAGTATTGTTTGTTATAGCGTAAGACTAGAAACAAGCTAAATGTTCATCAGTAGGTGATTGGTTAAATAAACTATGGAATAGCCATACGATGGAACATAATAGCTCTTAAAAAGAATGTAGTAGATCATTAATCACTGAAATATCACTGGTAAGTAAGAAGGTAAGCATGGGACAGTATATATAATACACGTATGTTTTAATGTGTGTTAAAAACAGCGAGAGACACTTTACATGGTAAAGTAGGTAACCAAAGTAACATGGTTGCCTCTGAAGAAGATTGATTAAGGCTCTGCGATGCGATAGAGAGTTTTGTATTATTTATATTACACCATGCACTATTTGTATTATTTTTTCACATCCATGTACTACCTTTGCAAAATAAGTTTTTATAATCTTTTATGAACTAATAAATACAATGAAATATCATAAGTTGTTTTTTTAATTAAGTGGGATCACAAGGACAAGTCCTCAGTTTTGAAATACGAAAAGACCACCTTGAATTGGCTAAGAAGAATTATAAAAACTGGTGTGATTCATGGAAAATAAGTCATGTAGAAGAGTGGCCAGACAATGTGAATTTTATTCATAAGGATATTTCAGGAGCAACTGAAGATATAAAATCTTTAACATTTGATGCGGTAAGTTTTCTAAAGTGGGTGCTATGATATTATCTAATACTGACTACAAAGAAAACAGGCATCATACTTTATACGGAAGGCTCTTCCTTCATTATTTGCACCATTTCTATCTGTAGGAGGAATATTTTCCTTTAATATCATGATAGGATTTAGAGTAGAAAGACATACTGAATCAGATGTCAAAGTTGTTAATAAATGTGGAGTAATAACCAAACCAAATACGAAGAGGAGTGACTGAATATCATGAACTTCAGCATTTCCAGGATAAAGGAATAATAATTTGGAAGCAGCATTGGAAGCATATTGATCCTAGTGCCTGACTTCACGTTGTGAGATTTGGGGGAATAAATAGCCTCCATTTGTGAGAGAATAGCCAAGAAGAATCTTTGGACGGTTAATGTCAGGATGTAGATGAGCGCTCATTAAAGATGTTGAGGACAGAGGCATTTGTTATGAACACAGCTCCAGAAAGTGGAGCGGATGGATTTGTAAGGAGGAGCACTGGGAGGTTCAGTTAGGGGAGAAGGACAGTTGATGACAGGATGATATTTTAGGCTGTGACCAGTGATGGTGGAGATGTGGGACGTGGAGGTATTAGGTGGCCTCAGAGTTTCAGAATTCTTTATTTATTAAAAAAAATTTTTTTTAATGTTTATTTTTGTGAGAGAGAAAGCACTGGGGAGAGCAGAGAGAGAGAGGGACACAGAATCCAAAGCAGGCTCCAGGCTCTGAACTGTCAGCAAAGAGCCCAACATGGGGCTCAAACTCATGAACTATGAGATCATGACCTGAGCCAAAGTCAGATGCTCAACTAGCTGAGCCACCCAGGTGCCCCTCAGAATTCGAATAAGTTACCTTATCCTTAATGATTCCATTATCATTTCATAGCTTGACACTACAGACTGAGGTCTAGGTAAGGAGTCTTCTTTGCTTTTCTTAATTGGCTTTTGGAAAGTTGGATTACTTTAGGACATTTATGAGGGAAACTGGTTGAAAAATGAGATTTTTATCAAGACTGGTTCCTATCTCTAACGTTCTTAAAGTCTATAGTTTTGGTGACACAGATCCTGGACACAAGGACCACAATTCTGTTTTTTTTTTTCTTCCCCTTAATGTTTTTGAGAGAGACAGAGTGCAAATGGGGGAGGGGCAGAGAGAGAAGGAGACACAGAATCTGCAGCAGGCTCTAGGCCCTGAGCTATCAGCACAGAGCCCAATGCGGGGCTTGAACTCTGAACTATGAGATCATGACCTGAGCTGTAGTCAAGACACTTAATCGACTGAGCCACCCAGGTGCCCCATACAGTTTTTTTTCTTTATCCTTGTTTGTTTTGCATATTACAGCTCAGTAAGGGCCCCCCTCCCCCAATTTTTTTTTTCTCTACCTAGGCTATCCATAAGAATGTCATAGATACCTGGGAGGTTAATTGGTCATCAGAAGTTTGTTTGATGATCATGACACACAAGGATTCTAATGATATCATTGAAGCTTTTTGGAAACCTGCTGAACCATCCTTGATCTAAAAGAAAGAATATTCCTTACTAGATTTATTCAGCGGACTCTTGAGCATAGTGCCAGATGTTTATCAGTATGAGAAATATAGGAGGAGTCATACTCCTGCCATCCGAAATGATGCTAAACTGAACAAAAAAGGTGGAAAACCACAAAGAGAACAAAAGGAGAAAAAATGGCTAATAAAATATTTTTGACAAATTTTAAAAAGCCTAGCCACCAGAAGGGGAATGCACACAATGGGATACTAAAAATAGTATTATTTAACATAGTGAAATAGTGTATTATATTTACATCAGTAAATCTCAAAGACATGATGTTTAGTGAAAAAAGCATTATAAAAAATGTGTGTATATGTAAAATTTAAAACTACGTAAAACGGTACCATGTATCGTTTGTAGCAATACACATATGTTGTAAAAGTATAAAATTACTTGGGAACATTACCAACTTCAGGACAATGATTATCTCTGAGGAGAGAAAGGGAACGGGGAAGAGGGAAATAAGTTTCGGAGTCCACTCAGCCTGGTTCACTCGGGCTCCCATAATAGCCAAGATGACCTTGGGTAAGTTACTTCAATCTTTCTGTACCTCAGTCCCTTCACATATTAACAGGAATGATAACAATATTTCCTATTTCATAGAGTTGTTGAGGATTAAATAAGATACTTCATATAAAGTGCATAGAACAGTGCCTCATGTATAGTAAGCATTAAAGAAATATTAGCTATGATTTTCATCTTATTATTTCTCTCCTTTTCCTCACCTGTTTAAATTCTACTTTTCCTTCAAAGTTTAGATCAAAGGTCACCTTCTTCACTGGAATATGTATACCTTACTCATCTAACTGGGGGATTATCATCATTCTCTGAATTATTGAACCACTGTTTCTTGATACAATAAGCATTTATTAAAGACCTGTTTTGTACTGCAATGTACTATGCTAAGACAGAAATGAAGTATGCATTTAAAGGAGCTTTCATTCTAGAAGATAGACATACAATTACTGGAAAGACTCACAAGTGTGGAATACCACGACTGTAGAAATTAGGTGTCATGAGATGAAACTGCAAATGTCATCAGGGGCTAGATAATGAAGAACACTTATGTATGTATCAAGCTAGGGCATATGGACATTATCTTACAGGTCATGGGAACAACTGATGAGTTCTTTTCTTTTTTTTAATTTATTATTTTGGAGAGGGTGGGGGGAGCGCCAGAAAGAGAGGGAAAAGGAGTGAAAATCTCAAGCAGGCTCTGAGGTGTCAGCACAGAGCCTGATGCGGGTCTCAAACTCACAAGCCACGAGATCATGACCTGAACCGAAATCAAATCAGACACTTAATCAACTGAGCCACCCAGGCGCCCCACTACCGATGAGTTCCTAATAGGGAAGCAGAATGTCCAAATTCCCATTTTAGAGTAATTCTTTTTTTTTTTTTTTTTTTTTTGATTCCAGTGTAGTTAACCTACAGTGATCTGTTTCAGGTGTACAATATAGTGGTTCAGCAATTCCATGTATTACTACTCATCAAGATAAGTGTACTCTTCTATTTTAGAGTAATTGTGGTGCAATGACGGAAGCTGTGAGTCTATGTAGAAAGCTATTGTAATGTTTCAACAAAATACAATGAGGTCCTGATCTAAGGCATTAGCAGTAGGATGACTTTGAACAATACTTCAGAGGTATATTTGTGGGGCTGGATAATTTTAATCCAAACAGAAGTGTCAAACTCCACAGATCCTCGAAAGAGAGTTCAAGGTAAAGAAAATGATGACTCCCAACAAGTTTCTGGTTTGAGTGACTAGATGGAAATGTTCACTGAGAAGAGAGTATTCAACAGGATTGGCAGTTTTCTTGGTTGTCTGATTTTTGGTCCCGTCAATAACATAGACAAACTACACCCAGAGAAACCCATTAATGTTCATCGTTTTGACCCTTTGATTCAGTCACTGGGATCTTTCCTTGGAATCTAATAGGCATTTTAAACTCATATCCAAACCTGAATTCTTGATTATTTCTGCCAAGCCTGCTCCTCCCATAGTCTTCATCATTTTCCTCATTGGAAAAGGACATCTCTATTCTTTCTGTGGCTTAGGCTGAAAACACTGGATTCATCCTGATTCCTCTTTGTCTCACATCCCACAACCAATCCTAATTGCAACTGGCTCTACCTTTTCAAAATGTATACCGCTCATGGCATACAATGCTGTTTGCTTGTTGCAAGTCCTCATCCTTCCTTGCCCTCTCTCCATCTTCTCTATGTATGGATTTAATAAGTCCGAATGTACTTCATGCCACTGAATTGTGAGTGAATTCTTCTCTTACCATTTCCCCCTTTTGTCTCCACTGCAGTGACAGTGGCCTTCTCAGATTCACCAAGTATCCTACAGCCTCAGAACATTTGTATTTGCTGTTCTTTACATCTGGAGCATACTTCCCCCCCTAAATTTCCACAGGGTAAGCTTAATGATTTTCTTCAGGTCTCTTTACTGACCAACCTATATATAAAATGGCATTTCCTTTCCTTGTTACTCTGTATCCTTCTTACTTTGCTTTATGATTCTATAGTTCTTCTTGTCACTTATCCTCCTCTGATTTACATATCTATTGGATTTTTGTTTAATGTCTATCCCTTTATTAGGATATATGTTCTCTTGAAACAGAGTTTCTTATTACTGAGCAAAATGCTTGGCACATGGAAGGTGCTCAGTAAATATTTGGTGAATGAATAATGATTGATGAACCATTAATGCCATTTAAAAAAGACAAATAATGGAATAATTTCTAATTTAATAAATATGTTGTTGTACCAACTACCCTTAGCTTTCAGAGTTATCCATCAATGAAAGCCACTTTATTTTGTATTTTGACCCTATTTTATTTTAAGTGATTTTTAAAAATTTCGTTTATTCATTGAATTCATTTAACAGCTTTTGTGAGTTATAGCCTTACAGTCTGCAGTTGAATAAAGAATAAATAAACAAGGGACATGATTCTTACATTTTAGAATCTCTGAAATTAATATTCATAATTTTCCTGTTGAGCATAAAAATACATATTTGAGATCATGTGAATTCCTATTGCCAAAAGCTGAATTAAAGTATTGAGTGAAACTTTATAAAGTATGTATTTGTATACATATGTGTATATGAAATACAGCTAAAGAAAGATTCCTGTATTATCAGTACTGCCAAGCGTAAGACATGCCATTATGATTTTCATATAGTCAAGTACTATGACGAATTCTGTAACAGTAAATATGCTTTTTGGGGGGGGAGCAGCAAAATGATAGTTAATAGTATTGTATTTTAAAAAATGAAAACTGTAACTGGGTAATCGCTTTCTAAAGTGTATCATTATACCACAGTAAGGAAAGAAAACTTGTGCTTTGTTTAAAAAAAACTCAGTCTGATTTGCTTTCCTCTCAACAGGTTGCTTTGGATATGTTGAATCCTCAAGTTGCTTTGCCTGTTTTATATCCAAATCTTAAACAGGGTGGTATATGTGCTGTATATCTAGCAAAGTGAGTAATGTGGCTATTTTTCTTTGTAATGTGATTTAAAAAAATTTTTTTTCATGTTTATTTTTGAGAGAGAGAGAGAGAGACAGAGCCTGAGTAGGGGAGGGCAGAGAGAGGGAGACACAGAATCTGAAGCAGGCTGCAGACTCCATGCTGTCAGCACAGAGCCCAACACGGGGGTCAAACTTGAGAACCACAAGATCATGACCTGAGCTGAAGTCGGACACTTAACCGACTGAGTCACCCAGGTGCCCCTGTAATGTGATTTTAAATACACTTTTATTTTGTCTTAAGTATTTGGTTAAAATGTTCATTTTGTAACTGAATTAGAATTAGGTATATAGGTCATCTCATAAAACTTACGAAATGACATATGTCCCAATTAATTTATATTGCTGTTTAAATCATCCTTTACCTAAATGGTAATATAAGATGTGTATTTCTTCTGGCAATTTAGAAGAAAAGTTTTAAAAGTGTATTGTGAACAATAATGTTAAATTATGGTCTCTGTATTTTTTTACTTTCTATGAAATTGCTTATTGTGTGCTCTAATTTGCATATTTGTTTTTCCCCCTTCATTTAACTATAGCCTTTGAATTTGGGTCAAGAGATATAGTGAACTTAAGTATAAAGTTACTATTTTTGTAGAAATTTAAAGTACATTTTTTCCACTTTTCTAAAAGCATCACACAGGTTATTGAACTTTTAGATGGAATTCGCATCTGTGAACTTGCTCTTACATGTGAAAAGATAAGTGAAGTTATTGTCAGAGATTGGTTGGTTTGCCTTGCAAAACAGAAAAATGGAACTTTACCTCAAAAAGTAGAACCTAAAATCAATACAGATTTACAATTACATTCTCAAAAGAAAGTTAGCATTGAAGATGAGATGTTTCAAGAGGATGACCATGGTAAGCTTCAATTTTATTTCATATGTGTTTGCAATAATAAATCGAGAATAGGCTCCTGAGTGTATTGACCAATAATCAGAGCTGTTTCTCAGGGATTTGGGTTTTTTTTTCCCCCTAGAGAAGATGAAATGTACTATTTCTTTGTTAAATTAAAATCTCTTAAGGGACAGAGTAATGTTTTTTTGCCTTTTATGTAAAACTCTGATACCTTTGAAGAATTGAACTTCTTATAATATTTGTATTTTACTTGTATCAAGGAGGTTGGCTTATGAAATACTTTAAATATACTAAAGGATGTTTTGAATTTAGATCAGTGATTATTACTGAAGGCAAAGAATAGGACCTAATATGCAAATAGCTAATATTCCAAAAAGCAACTTCTGGACACTGCTAGAATTTGTCAAAGAACTAAATTTAGGTCCTTATTGTATGTACACATTATTTAGTTCTTGAACAAGTTTTCAAATATCCATTGATTTATGATATATAAGCTTACCCATTTGGTTATAAAACCATATACAAGTTTATCATTTAATCCTTTTCAAATTGTTTTGTAAGATAACTGGCAGAGTAGCTCCAAAACAAATGCTGAAAAAAATGTCTGAGAGAAAAAACTTAAAGAAACAGTAGTTTGTATTTTAACAGTTTTGTGAGCAAATTATAACATATTTTATGTAGCTTATAATATATATTTTGTTCTACAACAGAAGAATCACATTCGGATTTTCCATATGGATCATTTCCCTATATTGCTAGACCTATACACTGGCAAACTGGTCATACAGGTGAGTGATGTTTTCAGGTCATATTAAATGGTGTTTTCTTCTAATTATTGTAATGACCTTACTTTTTTTCTCTCTCCTTAAATTAGCATTTCTTGTCAAGCTGAGGAAGTTTAAACCACAACTTAACTGAGTACCTCAGAGGATAGCAACTGATGTGAAGAAGGAAAGGTATCAAAATAGAACTTTATATTGCAAAACACTACCTTCATAGATTGAAATTTTTTGTATATGATTTGTATAACTTTTACATATAATTTCAAAAAATAACAAAAGCTGAAGGAAGATGTGTAACATTTCAAAACAATTTAAATGTCCCATTTTGACACTTGTCTTGTAGTTTGACATTTTGTAGTTAATGATTCCAAGTTGGTTTAGTTGAGCCATTTCATTCTTCACTTCCTGTAAACCACTCCATAGATTTGTCTTTCTTCATAAAATTAGTTTTCTTTTCTTTGTCTGATTGATGGTCGTTGGCTACCAAAATAAAATACGCATTTTAAGATAAATTTTAATGTATTTGTGTATTTTAAGTACATATTTTAATGGCTTGTCTGTATCTTAAAAAGTAGCGAAATCTGGGTTATAGTAAATAATAGGAAAACTGATAAGAATCATATAACCATCTTAAAAACTGTAATAGAAGATGTAACAATTGACTCCTTTATCAGAATCATTTTAACTTGTTTGAAAGAACATCAGAATTAATTAGGGGTTTATTATTCATAGGCATCAGTTATTTAGCATTTACCAGGTACCCTACATTGTTTTAAACTTTATAATGTTTTTTCATTTAATAGCTGTAGCTTTTCTTTAAGGTTATCTATATTCTACAGATAAACAAAAACGTAGAGTGGCTAGGTTATTGTTTAGATATGGGTTTTTATAGTTTTTATGTTTGTTTATTTTTTGAGAGACAGAGCACGAGTTGGGGAGGGGCAGAGAGAGAAGGAGACACAAAATCCGAAGCGGACTCCAGGCTCTGAGCTGTCAGCACAGAGCCTGATGGGGGCTCAAACTCACAAACTGTGAGATCATGACCTGAGCCGAAGTCGGACGCTTAACCAATTGAGCTACCCAGGCGCCCCAATGTTTTATAGTTTTTAAAGGGTAGTACCTGAGAGGATAAATGCTGCTATTCCTGGATTTATCCCTTAGGCTATTTAAAATAATAAATATTCTAAATAACATTTTACATATTTTTCATTTTTTTGGAAAATTTTAACATCTCTGCTTTTTTAGACCATAAACTTTAACTAGGCATTAAATAATCACACAAATAGAAAATTGTTATATGCTCCAAAGAAGTACAGAGTACTACAATAGAGGTTTTGCTCTGGCCAAGTAATTACCTATGCAAGTGACAAGTGAGCTGAGACCTGAATGGTAAGTACAAGTTAACTATAGCAGGGAAAATGAGAACAAAAAAGGCCAGTGATGCTGGGGTTGAGTGAAAGAGACCCGAAAAATAAGTAGGGGTCAGGTCATGCAGGATCTTCTAGACCTCTTAAGCTTGTCTATCCTAAGAAAAATAGGGTCTCATTGAAGGATTTAGTGAAGTGAGGGTTAACATGCTTAGATCTGTGTTTTGGAAAAAAATCACTCTCATTGTATTTGGGGAACAGACTGAATCATATAAGCAGATTAGTCTTCTGATGTCATATTTCTTTATGGTAACTATCTAAACACTCATAGAGTAATAATGGCTTTATAGTTTTCATAACACTTCAGATACATAGAAGCTCTGAAGTATATTTTTTTTTTTTGGAAGTTTATTTATTATTGAGAGACAGAGAGAGACACAGTGTGAGCAGGGGAGGGGCAGAGAGAGAGAGGGAGACATAGAATCTGAAGCAAGTCCCAGGCTCTGAGCTGGCAGCACAGAGCCCAACGTGGGGCTCGAACTCACAAACTGCGAGATCATGACCTGAGCCAAAGTCACTTAACTGACTGAACCACCCAGGCACCCCTGAAGTACAATTTTAAGTTCTATCATGGAACATGCCTTTTTCTTCTGTCCTGTGTTTAACCAGTAGTGAAATTCTTCATGTATTGTTTTAAATGCAAGTTCTAATTGTACTACTTGGAGAAGGGGCTGGCTTAAAAGCAAAGAAAAGTTGTGCCTCTACTCCTATTTCACGTAGAATAGTTTCTGTTCAGTACACTGCGCTCAATTCAACTATTGACGTTGAATTGAACAAGATGTCTTTAACGGTGTCCATTCTAATAAATATTAAGATGAATTGAAAACCAAACTACATAAGCAAATTAGCATTTATTTATATGGTTAAAGTCCAGCTTAAGCCCTTTCTCCATGTCTCCATTGAACACTAAGCATGTTAACAATCTTGCTTATGGGACAGATGTGTTCTTTTTTATTTTTTTTATCTTTAAAGTAAGCTCTTTACCCATTGTGGGGCTTGAACTCACAACTCCGAGATCAAGAGTCTCATGTTCCACTGACTGACCCAGCCACACGCACCGCCTACAGATGTGTTCTTTTAAAGTTAACCTTTCTTAAATTCGTGTCTGGCTGTCATCTCTCATACTGTAAACTCCTATAGATTTGTGACTGATTCCGTTGTCTTCCTAGTACCTTCCAGAGATCCCACCTTTTCCACCCACTAATGGTCAATAAAAATGTGCTGATGGCTGTAAACCTACATTTGATCATGTATTGTTTTTATCTGTTGACTTGGTTGTTCTGGGGGGAAATTTAGGCATACAGCTCTTGGACTGTGGGGGACTTGGGAGTTTGAACTCTACTTCAGAGGCAGTAGGGAACTCCTGAGGGTTCTCTGGTCATGTAAAAGGAGATTTTTCTGTTTTAAGTTAGTCTGTTAGTAGTGTCTATGAGTATTTGAAGGAAGGAAAAAACAATTGAATCAGCAATTTCACAGTACCACGTGGTATACATTATGAGGTGATTGGTTGTAGTATATAACCATGAGGTAAGGAAAAAGGGTAGATTTAAAAAATATTGTGAAGGAATAACTAGATAAGCTATTCATTGGCTATCGAGACAGTGAGAGTATATGCTTTCAAACTTTTATCTGCTATTCAGAAGCCCTTCCCCTTACTTTGCTGGGCAAAACAGGACTTAGTTGGTGTTCAGTTCACATATTACTTCCTTAAAAAGCCTTCAACAGCCTCTAAAAAGTCTCTCACCCTAGAGTCTTTTGTACTCTTAAATGTTATATAATTAGCATTGCCCTATTACATCATTAATTTACAAACACTGATTATGCCTTTATTAGGTATTAGGATTTTAAACCAGTAGGACTAGAACAGTTGTAGTGACTCAACTAAATAAGGATTTGTTTTTTGAGGAAAAATTACTTGATTTTAGATTATATAACAGTTGTACTGTCCCATGCGTGTCTCTGTGATCCAGGAATAAGGTTTGATATATTGCTTTTTTCCTCTGGCTTCACTCTAAAATCTGAGGAGTCCTCTGCATATTCATGTTTCAGAGGGATTAACTTAGGTGTCCCAAGGCTTAAAAATGCCTAAGGTAAAGTGTCATTTAGTATTAAAATAGGCCATATTCAGATAGAATTGGGTCCCATCTTACTGGTTTTGTTGTTTTACCTTACAATTGTGACTTTTCTGAGTTTGTTTTTTCATCACTAAAAATCAGCTGCTGAGGCAGTAAGACACTGTCCACTGCTCCTGATAACATTGTGTTACCCTTGAATGCCCCCACACCCCTACTGAGCTCACTCCCAGTTAAGCCTATTGAGGGAAAATGAATGTATATGTTTCCTGGTCAAGTGTATGATTAATAATTTTTCTTTACATCGAAAATTTACATTGAAAATGCCATCCTGAAACAAAAGCTTTTACATTTAACTTTAATATTCTGAATAAAACAGTAATGAGTAAATACTTGTTCTTTCCTGTATAGGATCTGTATATATCCTAAACCAGGGCTTCAGGACTTTCCTCCAGGGACAGAATGAAAGCACAGTTCCATTTACAACTCCCTTAAGTCAAGTGCTCCACTTTTCACCCACCATCTGTCAAAGTTGTGCTTTTGCTTCAAAGCAAGCCAGCTGGCAGAGCCCCTTCCTCCCTGGGTGCACTGTGGTTTCTACTCTTTTTTTTTTGTTTAATGTTTATTTATTTTTGAGAGAGACAGACTGCGAGCAGGGGAGAGGCAGAGAGAGGGAGACACAGAATCCGAAGTAGGCTCCGGGCTCTCAGCTATCAGCACAGAGCCTAACATGTGGCATGGACCCACAAACTGCGAGATCATGACCTGAGCTGAAGTTGGACGCCCAACCACCTGAGCCACCCAGGCACCCCAGAGAGTGTTACTACTCTTTGATATCTACAGGGATTAGCTTGAGTAAACCATAACTGCTTGTGTTCTGCTTTCTATAAATATTTGTTCAAATTGTGGTTGGAATTCTCTCCCAATTCACTCCATACAACCTTTCATTAGGGCTGGTTCTTAACGCTTTCACCACTTCCTTAGTCCTTAGTTTGCTAAAAGACTTCTGTGGCAGCTTATTTTCATCACCAAAGGTAAGATTTCATCAAAGGGGGCAGCAGAGCATAATAGTTACAAATTCAGGCTGTAGTCTAGAGTCAGACCTGGGTTCAAATGTCGCTCCACTTTGGGCAAATGATTTAACCTCTCTAAGTCTCAGTTTCCTTATCTGCAAAGTAGAGATAATAGTATTTATCATAGGGTTGGCTGTGAACATTGCAATTATCAATGTACAATGTTTAACATATTGCCTGGAACATTTTAAACATCTAGTAAATCTTACCTATTACAAGAACCAAAAAGTGTAGGTAAAAGTTGCTGGTATAGAAGGGAAAGATGTTAAAAGGCAATTTTTATTTTATACTTTAGCCTATGGTAGATCCAACTTACCTTAAGATACAAGTGAACAAATGAAAATTATGCTTGGAGGTGTTGCAAGGGAAGAGACTATACTGTCAAATTTGTTTAGTGATTTACTATGGCCATGGAATGAAACAATGACTGAGGTGTGATCCCTACCCTGAAGAGTGTTAAGAGTTTAGTTTCTCTTTTACTAAAACTTCAGTAGCCACTATTAATCTCATAAGGATATAGCAAAAATAAATACGTGATATTCTGAAATAATGGAGGTTCATTATAGAATTTAGGCAGAACTATAAGAAATCTGTCAGTCCTATCTTGGATGAAAATCTAGAAAAAAGGCTTTATAAGAAGTAAAAAGGATCACTGCTGGTAGAATATTATTCTGGCTCGGTTTCAAATGTCAGAAATACTCTACCTTTATAAACATAATTTGAATGAAAATTATGGTGTGGTCGACTAAAAGTATTTCCAGTTCATATGATTATTTTCTAACTAATATATCATTGTGCAAAACCATTTAAATACCAACAAAAATGAAATGTGCAAATAAATTATGATACTTACACCATGTCATGATTAAAAATCAGGTTTTCAAAGACTAATGACATGGGGAAATGCTTTATGGTAAGTGAAAAAAAGCAGGCCTAGATATAGTATGTTTCTAATTTTTTTTAAATAGTAGGAAAGTGTATAATATTACACTATAGTAATCAAAACTATGATTTTCACATAAAACTGACAAATAGAGAAATGGAATGGCATAGAGAGCCCAGAAATAAACCCACACATATATGGTCAATTAATTTATGACAAGACGTGCCAAGAAGTGGAAACAGTCTCTCCAATAAATGGTGTTGGAGAAACTGGACAGTCACATGCAAAAGAAATGAAGACCGCTATCTTATGCCATGCACAAAAATCAACTCAAAATAGGTTAAAGACTTGAATGTAAGACCTGAAACCATAAAACTAGACCAAAATGGAAGGATACTCATCTTGCCAATGGTTTTTGGATTTGACACCAAAAGCAAAGGTAACAAAGCAAAAATAAACAGTGGGATTACATCAAATTAAAAAGTTTCTGTGCAGCAAAGAAAGCCAAGAAAATGAAAAGGCAACCTTATGGAATGGGAGAAAATATCTGCAAAATATCTGCAAACCATTCTGTTCTGATAAAGCATTCATATCCAAAAAAATATAAAGAACTCTTACAACTCAAAAGAAAAGTATCCAAATAAAATGGCCAGAGGAAATGAATAGACATTTTTCCAAAGAAGTCATACAAATAGCCAACAGGTATGTAAGAAGGTGTTCAGCATCACCAATTGTCAGGGAAATGCAAATCAAAACCACAATGAGATTTGTGATTATTAATAAAGCATTTATGCTGTATGTAAAAAAAAATCACAATGATACACACACTCACATGCCCATACATGCAATGGAATATCATTCAGCCATAAAAAGTAAGGAAATCCTACCATCTGTGACAACATGGATGACTTTGAGGGCATTATGCTAAGTGAAATACTTCAGAAAAAGAAAATAACATGTGATCTCACATGTGGAATCTAAAAACAAAACTAAACCAAAAAATGAACTAGATACAGAGAACAGATTGGTTTGCCAGAAGCAGGGATGCAGGGTGGGCAAAATTGGTGAAGGTGGTCAAAAGATACAAACTTCCAGTTATAAATAAATCCTGGAATGCAATGAACAACAGGGTGACTATAGTTCACAATATGTGTTGTGTATTTGAAAGTTGCTAAGAGAGTATATCTTAAAAGTTCCCATCACACACACACACACACACACACACAAAACTGTATGTGGTGATGAATGTTAACCTATTGTGGTAATCATTTTGCAATATATCAAATCATTATATTGTACACCTAAAGTTAATACAATATTTTGTGTCAATT
The DNA here is from genome assembly GCF_018350195.1 of Panthera tigris. NCBI lineage: Eukaryota > Metazoa > Chordata > Mammalia > Carnivora > Felidae > Panthera > Panthera tigris. Next base: position 116,317,713 of record NC_056662.1, read on the forward strand.
ATATCTCAATTTTAAAAAGTATATAAAAGAAAACCAGTAGTTAATCACTGATAAAGCTGGTGAGATTTCAAGTAAATTTATTTTCTTCTTGAAACTTCTTTTGAACAAAACATTTCATAGAAAATGCTTCAGGCTCTTCAAATACTTAATACTTTAAAATACTTGAGACCCATGGTGTGTTAGGTTTCAGTGTAACATAAGTCACATTAAAAATCTTTTAGCTTAGGTACACTACCACAAAAACAGATACTGACACAAGACAAATAGTAACTGAAAAGGAGAAAACTTTCAATACTAATTCACTCATAATGTGATATATAAATTACTATGTACCCCTGCCTGTAAGAACTGACTACAGGTCAATAAATGAGGTTTGTTAATAACTTGCATAAATCTAATTCTGACATATTACTAAATCATACCTTGAGAATAGCTATAAGCTTGAGAAGGATTGACTACTATGTCCATTGACTTGTGTGATTCCTGAGAATGTTTCTCCATCACCTCTACTGTATCACTGGATGAAGATGATGAAGACAATCCCAGTCTAACATATCTTCCTTTTTTACCACAGAGTGAACAATCTACTGGGGTGGCACTAGGTCCTCGGGGCAGTTGAACTTCATCTCTGTTGTAGTTTCTAACAGCTCCACTGTGATGCACAGAGCGTTCCCGCTGCCATATATAATGGGTTGGGGCAATAGCCATAACCTACGGTGGAAAGCTTCCTTTTAGAATTTTAATAAGATTTGAAAATTTGGTAAAATTAAATACAAAAATTAAAACTCACAGCTAGCTCTATAACTAGATCTAAAAATCTAAGTTACTGATGTTAAGGAAAAAAAAAAAAAAAGGCATCTCCAGATAAGACAGCACTACCTATAAAGTGATTCACTGCTTAGATCCTAAAGACAATAACTGACAAAGTACTTATTTCAAATATGAAATAAGACTGAAGCAACCTTCTAGGTTTTTCAATTCTGAGTATTCTAAGTTTGGGATAGATAATACAGTTAGTCCAAAATGACACATAATTTTTAACTGGAATATACTGGGTCAAAAATAACATTGTTGAGGTTTCTAACTATACGTTAGGCTAATCTTAACATGTTTGCAATTGTGGCAAGGGAAATGGCAAATAACACAGGTAATTTACATAACCTCTCTGTTCCTCAGTTTCCTTATCCATAATATGGAGAGAATAATATTGTCTACGTTAGAGGATTGTTGCAAGGATTAGATGAACAATTAATTATAAAACTCTTATGATTCTTCACTACATGTTGGGCATTGTTCTCTAAGGTTAAATAAAATCCTGCCTTTGGAGTCTGGATAGACCTATTTCCTTATCCTGACTCTGCCAATTGGTAGCTGTAGGATACTGAGCAAGTTACTTAAACTTTCTGAGGCTCAGTTTCTATATATTTAACATGAGGATACTATCTGCCTCACAGGACTTTTCGGCGGGTTAGATATGTGTAAAATCCTTATCACATAGTAAGGAGCTGGCAAATGATAGTCATATATAGGTACTTTCCCAACATATGAAGGGAATTGTGGGGACTCTTGAAAATTTTGCTTGGAAAGAAAGAAAGGCTTCTGCTATTAAAAATGAAAACCTTAGGTTTTGTTTTAGTGGGTCAGTTGGTTAAGTGTCCAACTCTTGACCTTGGCTTGGGTCGTGATCTTGTAGTTTGTGAGACTGAGCTCCACGTCAGGCTCTGCACTGATAATTTTGCACTTGGAATTCTTTTTCCCTCTCTCTCTGCCTCTGCCCCACTTTCTCTCTCTCTCTCTCTCTCTCTCTCTCTCTCAAAATAAATAAACTTAGAAATGAAAAGAAAACCTTAAAACCCCCTGATTAAAACCAGTCTGCTTAAACAGAGTACCGGTGGCCTCCTCCAAAATAATTGCTAAAGAATGCTAGCTAGGCTAATTTCTTTAGTGAATTATTTTATAATCTACTTAAATCCTTCAAAGAAGTTTTCAACAAACATGTAACAGTTACATATCTTTTATTTTTAAAAATTTTTACCAAGTTCAAAAAATTTTTAAGTTTATTTTGAGAGAAAGAGAGAGAGAGTGAGAGAAGGGGAGGGGCAGAGAGAGAGGGAAAGAGAGAGAATCCCAAGGAGGCTCTGCATCATCAGCACAGAGCCCAATGTGGGGCTCGAACCCATGAACCATGAGATCATGACCTGAGCCAAAGTCAGAAGCTTAAGTGACTGAGCCACCCAGGTTCCCCCCCACTCAAGTTTTTATTTAAATTCTAGTTGGCTAACATATAGTGTAATATTGGTATCAGGAGTAGAATTTAGTGATTCATCACTTACATATAACACCCAGTGCTCATCACAAGTGCCCTCCTTAATATCCATCACCCATTTAGCCCATCCCCTACATACTTCCCCTACATCAACCTCAATTTGTTCTCTATACTTAAGATTATGGTTTGCCTTCCTCTCTTTTTTTTTTTTCCCATCCCCTATGTTACATTTGTTTTGTTTCTTATATTCCACATATAAGTGAAATAATATGGTATTTGTCTTTTCCTGACTGACTTATTTCACTTAGCATAATACACTGTAGCTCCATCCATATCATTGCAAATGGTAAGATTTCATTCTTTTTAATAGCTGAGTAATATTCCACTGTGTATCTTTATCCATTCATCACTTGATGGACTGATTTGGGCTCTTTCCATAATTTGGCTATTGTTGATAATGTTGCTATTAACACTGGGGTGCATGTGCCCCTTCAAATCAATATTTTTGTATCCTCTGGGTAAATACCTCATAGTGCAACTGCTAGATCTTAGGGTAGTTCTATTTCTAGCTTTTTTAAGCACCTCCATACTGTTTTCCAGAGTGGCTGCCCCAATTTGCATTCCTACAAACAGTGTAATAGGGTTCCTTTTTCTCTGCATCCTCGCCAACATCTGTTGTTTCCTGTGTTGTTGATTTTAGCCATTCTGACAGGTGTGAGGTGGCATCTCATTGTGTGTGTGTGTGCGCACATGCACACTTTATTTCCCTTATGAGTGATGTTGAACATATTTTCATGTGTCTATTAGCCATCTGGATGTCTTCTTTGGAAAAATGTCTATTCATGTCTTCTGCCCATTTCTTAACTGGATTATTTGTTTTTGGGGTATTGGGTTTGATAAGTATAGATTTTGGATGCCACCCCTTAATCTGCTATGTCATTTGCAAATATCTTCTCCCATTCCATAGGTTGCCTTTTAGTTTTGATGATTGTTTCCTTTGCTTTGTAGAAGATCTTTATCTTATGAAGTCCAAACAGTTCATTTTTGCTTTTGTTTCCCTAGCCTCCAGAGACATGTCTAGTAAGAAGTGGCTACAACTGATGTCAGAGGTCGCTGCCTGTGTTCTCTTCTAGGATTTTGATAGTTTCCTGTCTCACATCCATTTCGTATTTTTATGTATGGTGAAAGAAAGCGGTCCAGTTTCATTCTTCTGCATGTCACCATCCAGTTTTTCCAACACCATTTGTTGAAGAGACTTTTTTCAATGGATATTCTTTTCTACTTTGTCTAAGATCAGTTGACTATATAGTTGTGGGTCCATTTCTGAGTTTTCTATTCTGTTCCACTGATCTATATCTATTTTTGTGCCAGTACCATATTGTCTTAATGACTAAAGCTTTGTAACATAACTTGAAGTTGGGAATCGTGATGCTTCCAGTTTTGCTTTTCAAGATTGCTTTGGCTATTCATGGTCTTTTGTGGTTCCATACAAATTTTAGGATCGTTTGTTCTAGCTCTGTGAAACATACTCATAGTATTTTTTTTTTTTGAGAGAGAGAGAGAGAGAGGGAGAGACAGGGGGAGAGATAAAATGAGCCAGGGAGAGGCAGAGAGAGCAGGACACAGGATCTGAAGCAGGCTCTATGCTAACAGCAGAGAGTGTAATGTGGGGCTCAAACTCATGAACTGCAAAATCATGACCCGAGCTTAAGTTGAACACTTAACCAATTGAGCCACCCAGGTGCTCCTGTTGGCAGTATTTTGATAGGAATTGCATTAAATGTGTAGACTGCTTTGGGTAGTATAGACATTTTAACAATATTTGTTCTTCCAATCCATGAGCATGGAATGTTTTTCCATTTCGTTGTGTTATCTTCAATTTCTTTCATCAGTGTTGTATAGTTTTCAAAGTACAGATATTTTACCTCTATGGTTAGGTTTATTCCTAGGTATCTTATGGTTTTTGGTGCAATTGTAAATGGGATTGACTCCTTGATTTCTCTTTCTGCTGCTTCATTATTAGCGTATAGAAATGCAACAGATTTCTGTACGTTGATTTTTGTATCCTGCAATTTTGCTGAATTTGTGTATCAGCTCTAACAATTTTTTTTGGTGGAGTCTTTCAGGTTTTCTATATAGAGTATCATGTTATTTGCAAATAGTGAAAGTTTGACTTCTGCCAATTTGGATGCCTTTTATTTCTTTTTGTTGTCTGATTGCTTAGGCTAAGACTTCTAGTACTATGTTAAATAACAATGGTGAGAGTGGATATCCCATCTTGTTCCTGACCGTATAGGAAAAGCTCTCGTTTTCCCCATTGAGGATATTAGCTGTGGGTCTTTCATATTTGGCCTTTATGATGTTGAGGTATGATCCTTCTATCCCTAATTTGTTGAGGGTTTTCATCAAGAATGGATGCTATACTTTATCAAATGCTTTTCTGCATCTATTGAGAAGATCAAATGGTTTTTCTTTTCTTCTATAAATGTGGTGTATCACATTGACTGCTTTATGAATACTGAACCACCCTTGCAGCCCAAGAATAAATCTCACTTGATCACAGTGAATAATTCTTTTAATATACTGTTGGATTCAACTCGCTAGAATCTTGAGAACTTTTGCATTATGTTCATCAGGGATATTGGCCTGTAATTCTCCTTTTTGGTGGGGTCTTTGGTTTTGTCTGGTTTTGGAATCAAAGTAATGCTGGCCTTATAGAATGGAAGTATTCCTTTTCTTTCTTTCTTTCTTTCTTTCTTTCTTTCTTTCTTTCTTTCTTTCTTCTTTCTTTCTTGTTTGAGAAGAATAGGTATTAACTCTTCTTAAATGTTTGGTAGAATTCCCCTGGGAAGCCATCTGGTCTTGGACTTTTATTAGAAGATTTTTGCTTACTGACTCAATTTCTTTGCTGGTTATAGGTCTGCTCAAACTTCTTCCTGTTTAAGTTTTGGTAGATTATATATTTCTAGGAATTTATCCATTTCTTCCAAATTGCCCAATTTATTGGCATATAATTTTTCATAATATTCTTTCATAATTGTATTTCTGTGGTGTTGGTGGTGATCTCTCCTCTTTCATTCATGATTTTATCTATTTGGGTCCTTTCTTTTTTCTTTTTGATAAGTCTGGCTAGGAAGTTAGCCAGCTCCTAGTTTCATTGATCTGTTCTGGGTTTTTGTTTCTATATCATTTATTTCTGCTCTAATGTTTATTATTTACCTCCTCCTGCTGGCTTTAGGCTTTATTTGCAGTTCCTTTTCTAGTTCCTTTAGGTGTAGGTTAGGTTGTGTATTTGAGACTTTTCTTGCTTCTTGATGTAGACCTGTATTTCTACATACCTCCCTCTTATCACTGTTTTTGCTGCATCTCAAAGGTTTTGGACTGTCATGTTTTCATTTTCATTACATTAGCTTTTAAAAAGTAGAGGTAAATAGGGCTGCCTGGGTGGCTTAGTCGTTTAAGCATCTGACTTCAGCATAGATCATGACCTCATGGTTCATGGGGTCAAGCCCTACCTCTGAGCGGTCAGCACAGAGCCTGGAGGCTGCTTTGGCTTCTGTGTCTCCCTCTTTTTATGCCCCTACTCTCTCTCTCTCTCTCTCAAATAACCATTAAAAAAGTTTTTTAAAGTAGAAGTAAAGATGTTGATTCTAACTATAAATGTTTCCATAACAATGTAAAATTAGGTTCAGAGCTACCTAAAGTGAGGAAGCAGAATATCAGAATTTCTTATTCCTTCCATATTTAGTATTTCTTCCTTAACACTTGTACATCTTTATTTCCTATTTCTGGAATGTCCTCTCCCTTTATTTGTCTTAGTATCGCTTTTCCTTCAATGCTGAGCATAAGTCCCACATTTTAAATACTCCAGCTTTTAGATTGTATTGTTTCATTGTTAATCTGACATTAGGACTTTTAACGTGTCTAGTACTCAGATATCTATCTGTCTATCTATCTATCTATCTATCTATCTATCTTTTTATGAATGTAACCAATCTACGGAAGAACTCTGGGCAGGAAGAGTCTCTCATACACCTATCAAAGGCCCTCCACACAATATTATTTAGTCATATATTTTTTATTGATAGATGAAAATAATTGATAGATGAAAATAGGAATTAGAGGCCACTGACATTATAAACTTTCAACAGCATGATTTTTATAAGAATTCTGTCACAAACTCTAGTGAGAAGAGCAGAGAAACATAGGAAGCAAAGGGCACACAGCAAGTTTGGTAAACCATTCTTTCTACAACAAGCTAGGCATCAGTCTCTCCACATGCTAAACCAGCTAGAAAAATGCATGCACACATATTTGTGTGCTTTTCTAAATACAATTTTTTAATACCTATTTTATTTTGGAGAGAGAGAGAGAGAGGCAGAGAGAGAGAGAGGGAGACATAGAATCTGAAGCAGGCTCCAGGCTCTGAGCTGTCTGCATGGAGCTCGACACGGGGCTCACACTCACCAACCATGGGATCGTGACCTGAGCCGAAGTCAGTTGCTTAACTGACTGAGCACCCAGGTGCCCCATTTGTGTGCTTTTAAATATGTTTGCACATATTTTATACACACAAATATAATTAGAATATTATTGTGATAACAGTTAATTAAAAAGAAAATTGTAAGAGGGTCAGGAAAGCAGGATTTAGTTCTATGACCTTAGGCAAATTATGTAACTTTCTGGGCTACAGGGTGTATTTTGTATATGAACAAACAGGTCACTTATAGTCCTCAAATTCTATGATTTATGAAAGTAACTTCTTTAAAGCATTGGTAGCACTTGATCTACTGGGAATGTTATCCTAGTTTTTACTTTATCTTACTCTTCTGTCATTTTTAGTGATTTTGTTGTTGTTGTTCTTTTGGTGGGTGTTACAAAATTTAATACCTGGACCTCTGTTTTTCTCTCTATATTTTACTGGTTATGATCTCAAGAGATAGTATAGTATAGTATAGGTGTTAAAAAAAAAAACAACCCAACTCTGCGTGTGCCTGGGTGGCTCAATTGGTCAAGTGTCTGGCTCTCGATTTCAGCGCAGGTCATGATCTCATGGTTCGTGGGATCAAGCCCCGCCTTGGGCTCCATGCTGACAGCACAGAGCCTACATGGGATTCTCTCTCTCTCTCTCTCTCTCTCTCTCTCTCTCCTCCTCTTTTTCTGCCCCTCCTCTGCTCTTTCTCAAAATAAACAAACAAACACCAACTCTGGAATCAGACTGCCTAGGTTTGAATACTGGTATGCTGCTTGACTAACTGTGTGACCTTAGAGAAATCATTTATTCTCTCTGTGCCTCAATTTCCTCTTCTGGGATTATCTAGCTAGCTGTAAGAAGAGTTATGAGAGTTAACACATATGCAGTACTTAGAACAGTGCCTGACAAGTACCCAAAAAGTACTAACATCACTTTCACCATGGATCTCTTATCTACTCTACCAAGCTTTCAACATCACTTATATGTGTTGACTCATACTTTATTCATACCTGTTGACCATTCACTTAATTATCCAAGTATCACCTTAAATTCATATGTGTGATATAAAATTCCTTATTTTCTCAATAAACCAGTTTGTTTCTTTAGCATTCCCTATTTTCATTATGGAACCCATTACTCCTTCTGTTCTACAGATTTGAAACCCTGAAAGTGGACTTTCCCATATAATCTATATCCAACTGGTCAGCAAGTTATGACAATTATAATTTCATAACATTGATTTTTCTTTGGCATCATTATATTCAGCACTAGGTTGATACCTTCCTTTCTGACCTATACCAAGTTTAGCAGTTTTCAGTACCCTCCCTATATTGGGTCTCTGCTGCATATGGTCATCGGATTATTTTGTTTAAAACTCTGTTTATATCACATCTCTGATTTCTAAATTCTAATCTGGAATCAAGTAGTAGCTGATAGACAAATAAGTTATGATGATACTGTGCCATCTAGGCCAGAGTACATAACAAGATCAGAGAAAAGATTCCTTTAGATAAAATTGCTACCCTCCATGATGCATAAAGGGACTGGAATTGGAGTCTAACTCTCATCAGATTGGCATATTCCATAATTTGTGAGCCAATCTAGAAATCAAGCTATCATCAACCTAAATAAATTCCACCTCAGAGGAGCTGCTATCCAAAAAAGTATACTAACTGTAACTAAGAAGATAATAATATCAGAATGAGTAGGGAAATAGTCTTTACTCTTTTCTGGAAAGGCCTACATATATTTTTCAATTAAATCATACCTCATCTCTTTCCAAAAAAGGATTATTGGCAGCTGACAAAAACAGCAAATAAATTTTTCATTAAACTAGCACCCAAAAGGGAAAAATTTGGCTACAGGAAGAAAATAGAGGGGCGCCTGGGTAGCTCAGTCAGTTAGGTGTCCGACTTCAGCTCAGGTCACAATCTCGTGGTCCGTGAGTTCGAGCCCCGCGTCGGGCTCTGGGCTGATGGCTCAGAGCCTGGAGCCTGCTTCCGATTCTGTGTCTCCCTCTCTCCCTGCCCCTCCCCCGCTCACGCTCTGTCTCTCTGTCTCAAAAATAAACGTTAAAAAAAATTTAAAAAAAAAAGAAGAAGAAAATAGATTTGCCAGTAGTAATGAGTAGTAGAATTGAGGTAGGTAGAGAGAAAACTTGGCTCTTAGCTTCTTTGCAGCAACTAAGGTTAAAAAAAGAGACAAATTACAAAATTCATATAACCTGGAAGGAGAGAATTAAGTTGACAGTGGTATATATATATAAAGAGTGCCAAGTTTAAGTACTAGCTGGCCCTACCACTTATTAAATAAATGACCATGGACAAGTTACAACCTTTCTAAGCCCCAGTTTCTTCATCAGAAAAATGGACAGAATATACTATTTAGTTCCTGAGATAAAATAATAGATATATGTGTGCCTTTCAAATTAACCAGTATGAGCAGTAGAAGCTAGATGTCAGAGAAAACAGAGCACTGAGAAGTCATTAGATATGAAATCACATCCTGAGTTTACCATTTAATTGATGTATGATCTTGAGTAAACCTCAAACTCCTTGGTCCTCAATTTCATCAGATGTAAAATAAGAATGCTGCAACTCTCACAGGCATTTTTGTGAGGATAAGAAGATAATCTACATATGAAAATATTTATGAATTTATGAAGCACAATGCAAATGTAAAGTATTATCATTGTAAGCCATTTTATAAGTACTATCATAACTTGGGTTTACTTTAGGGTGAGACTCAAGAAATGAGTTGGCAGTATGTCAATACCAGGCTCTCAATAACAAATGTATAGAATACTTAGCTAAATTTCTAACGCCATGTCTTGCACTTTAATGCATCAAACTTCAGGGCAAAGATGATGTAACACTTTTTTACAACAAACCCCCATAATACTGAACTTAAGTGTCTTACTCATTAGGTAGCTATTGAATGAATAGTTAAGAGAACAGGATAAAGTCTACATAATTTCTTTTCCTATGTACTACAATGATTCAAATGTACCTGGTCGGAACAGCCATAAAAAAGCTTATCTATGTGCCCGTTGTAAGAGGCAGTGCTAAGTCAGCAAGTTTTATAGTTTATTGTTTTTCTACTACATGGATAAGAAGGTATGAAAAAGAATCAGAAGCTTTAAATCCCATTCACTGTCATCCAGCACTATTTACTGAGTACCTACTATGTGACATGCACTGTTCTAGGCACTGGAGGTCCAATAAGAAAATAAAGACCATACCCTCTTGGAATTTATATTCTAGTAGGGGGAAATCGTATTTGTAAGATAATTAAAACAGAGTATGTTATATGATGGTTAAGTGCTATGGAGGAAACTACGAAAAGAAATACAGAGGGACAGTGGGAAGTAGTACTTGTTATTTCAGCAGCTTTATTGAGCTATATTCTCAAAATACCATACAATTTACCCACTTAAAGTGTAGAATGGCTTTCAGTATGTTCAGAGTTGCACAACCATTATTATAGTCAATTTTAGAACATTTTCATCACTCCATAAAAAAACTAATCACACCCCATTTCTCCTTCCCCTTGGCCTCTGGCAACGACTAAGCTACTTTCTATCTCTTTGGATTTGCCTATTTTGGACAGTTTATTTAATGGAATCATACAATATGTGGTCCTTTGTGACTGGCTTCTTTCGCTTAGCATAATGTTTTCAGGGTTCATCCATGTTGCAGCCTGTATCAGTACTTGATTCCTCTTAATTGCCAAGTAATATATCACTGTATAAATATACTATATGGTTTATCCATCCATTCACTGAAGGACATTTGCGTTTTCATTTTTTGACTATTACAAATAATGCTGCTATGAATACTCATGTACAAGTTATTGTGTGGACATACCTTTCCTTTCTTTTGTATATACAACTAGAACTGGAACTGCTGGGTTGTATGGTAACCCTGTTTAGTCCTTTGAGGAACTGCTACAGTTTTCCAAAACAACTACACTATTTTACATTCCCAACCAAAGTGTATGAGGGTTCCATTTTCTCCATATCTTTATCAACACTTGTTATATTTGTCTTTTTCACAATAGCTATCCTCGTGGGTGTGAAATAACATCTACTTGTGGTTTTGATTTTTCATTTCTCTGATGGCTAATGATGTCGAGCATCTTTCCATGTGGTTTTTGCCCATTTGTAGATCTTCTTTGGAAAAGCCTTTTCAGATCCTTGCCCTTTTAAAAGTTGTCTTTTTATTGTTGAGTTGTAAGAACTCTTTGTATATTCTAGACACAACTCCCTTATTGGACAGAAAATTGGCCAAAATTTTCATCCACTTTGTGGGCTTCTCACTTTCTTCATGGTGTCTTTTGAAGGACAAAAGTTTTCAATGTCAATGATAATCTCTATTTTCTTTTGTTGCTTGTGCTTTTGAGTTCAAGCTTGTGCTCGTATGATCTCTGAGAATCCTAATCCAAGGTAATGAAGATTTACACCTGTGTTTCCTTTTAAGAGTTTTGTAGTTTTTAGCTCTTACATTTCAGTCTTTGATCCATTTTGAATTAGTTTTTATATCTGATATGAAAATTGGGGTCCAAATGCATTCATTTGCATGTAGATATCCACTTGTCCCAGCATCATTTGTTGAAAAGACTATTCTTTCCCCATTGAATTTTCTTGGTACTTTTGTCAAAATTCAATTGAACATAAATATGAAGGTTTATTTCTGGACTCTTCAATTTTATTCCATTCAGGGAGATACTACTTGATGCAGGGTGCTAAGGAAAGGTTTCTCTGAGGTGCTATTTAAGTAGAATCCTAAATGAAGTGAGGAAGTGAAGCACATGGATATCTGGGGGAAAAACATTCCAGGCCAAAAAAAAAAAAAAAAAATCCTGAGGTGGGAATGTCCTTGGTGTGTTTGAAGACGAGCAAGGAGGCCAGTGTAGTTGGAGGGAAGAGAGATGAAGAGATGAGAAGAGAGTTGGCAGACCAGGTAGAGCCATGATAAGGGTTTTGCCTTTTACTCTATGTAAGATGGGAAGCCTCTGGAGGCTTTTGAGTAGAGGACCAATGATTTGACTTACTTTCTAAAAGATTTACTCTGGCTGGTGTATGAAAATATACTACAGGAGAGAAAGATTATAAGAGAGACTACTTGGAAGATTATGGCAATGACTGAGACATGAGGAGACAATCAAAGTAGGATTTAGTGGTAGAGGTCGTGAGAAATGGTAGAATGCTGGACATTTTTTTAAGGTATGGATGTGAGAAAAGTATAGGGCAACAGTTTTTTGGTCTGAACAACTAGAATGATGAAGTTACCATTTATTAAGATGTGGAAGACTATATATAGAAGGAGAAGTTTTGGAGGTCTGTGTAGGGGAATCAGAAACTGGATTGTCAGCATGTTAAGTATGAGGTATTTACTAGATAATGAAATACGAATAGGAAATTTAATATGCACATCTAGAATTAGGGGAGAGATCTATTGTCAATGTCAAAGCCTTGAGATACTAAACTTTTCTGTAAATCCCATTACACAACTAAGTTTACAGTTATCTAAAACTTTTTAGTCTTTTATACATACACCATTAAGGTACATCATACTCTGTCTCTTTAATAGTCTTATGCCAGCAACTGAAGTAATTCCATCTCCAATTGTGTAAATTAAGTTGTTGCAGTTATAATGCTAGTTGTTCTATCTTAGGAGTGGGTGGGCAATCTGCCATGAGGTGAGCATTGCCTATCCCAGCCTCTTGCCTCTGGTGCCCATTCCATGCTCCTAGCTGAGTGTACCATGGGGCTTAAAGTGTTCACTTTGAAAAAAATCAGAGTGTTCAAGTAAGATCTACTATCATGTCCAAGGATGGCACAGGGGCACCAATTATCCACTCCTGACCTGGGGACATAGAGATAAAACATAGCAATACATGACTCTTTCAATGTCCTCTAATTGGAATGAGTTGTTTAAATCCTTTAATGAGGATCTATTAATTTGGGGGAGGGGAGATATACACTCAATTTTCCATATTTTTCTGTTGAATTTCATCTTTTTTTTTTTTTTTTTTTTTGAGAAAGAGTGAGTGAGTGAGCAAGGGGAAGAGAGAGAGGAGAGAGACAGAGAATCCCATGAAATGCAGAGAAAGAGGAAGAGAGAGTGTGGAGCCCAGAGTAGGGCTCGAGTTCACAAACTGTGAGATCATGACCTGAGCTGAAGTTGGATGCTTAACCAACTGAGCCACCCAGGCACCCCCACTGAATTTAACCTTGAAAAAACTTGGCCTTGCTATTTCAATCTTCTAAGTTATTTCTGAATCCTTTAATTTCCCTCAACATTCAACAATCCTCTTAATTTAATACACAATTATCCATACTTGCTAATACTTTCATCTCATTAATAAATATAATTAACAAGGTTAATTCCAGGCAGACTTCTGTGACACACCTCCAAAGTCTTGCCTGAAGTTTGACACTAATCCATTAATTGGTTCTTTTGCCTATCATCATTTAACTGGATATAACTTCATTTCATTACAGCATTAACTAATTCACATTTACCAAACTTTACTAGTACTGGCCTACAATGATCACTGCCCTCCATTAATTTTCTATTTTAGAATATTTCTTTAGTTTGAAACATTAACTTTTTTCTTTATTGAAAACCTAGAACATTAGGTAAAATAACCCATTTTCTAATTTTTAGTGTTTTTCTGTTTGACTTAATAGAATCTGGCATCAAGGAAACTTACTTTATGTATTATTCTATGTGAAAAGAGGTATGATTTTTAACATATTTAAATTTATTTAAATTTTACACCATGTAGTTTGCATTTTAATCTTGGGAACTTGAAATTTCACATACTTTATTTGATGGAAATTATTATTCACCTCCAAATGTTATTAACATATTTTGCAATCTGCACACTGTCCTTTCCCAATATTCTGGTCATCTTTTAGACTAAAGAAACACACTAAAACAAAAATACTTACTACAGAAGTAGGCTGTTCTGAAAAACAGAAATGACAATTTTTAATTATTGTGGTAAAAAATTAAAATATCAACATTGTAATATACAAGATGTATTCATGGTAACCATCAAGGTTAATAGCCTACCCTTACATATACAAAAAATGTATTAGAAGCACATTTAAAAACAAGACAAGGGAAATTACATAAAGAGAAAACAGATTACATATATAAAGTTTTTTAAAAACCTTACCTCCTCACAGCATCGCCTGCTTACAATAGCCCTATAGTCAATTCTATCCCAGAGTTGGTCCCTTAATTTTAAGAAATTAGGGAACAATTTTCTCCAGTTTTTCCCTAAAGCCCATGGAAAAATTTCATATTTGGATTCTTCTTCATCTTCTTCAACTGTATTAGCCAGATACCTAACAAAAAAGACCAACAACTCAAAAAAGAAATGGGAAAAGGACAAGAACAGGCAGTTCACAAAAAAATATATAAATTACTTACAAACACATAAAGATGTTCAACCTCACTCATAATTAAAAAATGTAGACCAAAAATAGAAATACAGTGAGTTGAGTTCTGGATATTTTGTTTGTTTTTTAATGTTTATTTATTTTGAGAGATGGAAGGGGCAGAGAGAGAGGGAGAGAGAGAATCCCAATCAGGCTCAACACTTAGCATGGAGCCCAACATGGGGCTTGATTCCACAACCATGAGATCATGACCTGAGCTGAAATAAGAGTCAGAGCTTAACCAACTGAACCACCCAGGCGACCCAAGTTCTGGATATTTTTGTATTCCTATAAAATTTGAACTTTGTTCCAGGATGCAGTTAAGTTACTTAGAAACAGTCTGATCCTTTCAGGCCTTGCTTTAATGATTTGTTAGGTGGATCTAGAGCAATGTTCAGTCTGGGGTAATTATTCCCCACTACTGAAGCAAGACATTCTTGAGTACTCTACTCAATATTCTGTTAATTATGAGTTTTTTCAGTCTGGCTGGTGGGAACAGGCAAAATTCCCAGCTCTGGGTGAATATTAGGCACTGTTCCCTCTAATCTTTCCCCACACCCAAGTAGTTTCCTTATATACATATGGAAATCAGTATCCTCCTAAATACATGAGGGGGATCAGGCATGCACAGAAACAGGTACACATGACTCATAATAAAAAGAATCATCAACCAAAATTGACACGTTAGAAGTAACAGACATTAAACAGACAAGGACATTAAAACTGTTATATTTACTCCAGATGTTCAAAAAGAACAGGAGACACAAAGTGTACTTCTAGAGATGAAAACTATCTGTACAATGAAAAATACATGGAGTAGGATTAATAGACTAAATACTGCAGAAGAAAAGATTTGTGCACTGAAGACAGCAATATAAACTACCTAAACTGAAACATATAGAAAAAAAGAAACAAAAATAATAGAGCCATCAATGAGCTGTGAGACAACTTCAAGTGGTCTAATGAAGGCGAAACTGGAGTCCCTAACAAGAGTTGGGTGGACAGAAAAAATATTTGAAGAAATAATCGGTGAAAGTTTTTGAAATTTTATGAAAACTATAAACATACAAAGAAGCTGGATGAACTCCAAAGCACAAAATATGAAGAAAATTACACCAACACACAACATAATCAAATTATTCAGAACAGGTGATAAAGAGAAAATCGTAAAGGCAGTCCAGACAAAAAATGAGACATTAGATAACACAGAAACAGAGGTAATGACAGAGATTTCCCACTGGAAACAATGAAAGCACCATAGATGATTTTCTAAGAAAAACAAGCAACTTCCAATAAAAAAAGTGTAAAACATGTAAGGGAACAGTGTACCATAAACATAAACAGACCCTGAGGTCTGAAGATACTGAAATTAATAGTCCAACACGAAAGAAATAAATCCTAAAAGCAATAAGAAAGGAAGGCAAATGATCCCAAGTGGAAGGTTTGAGATGCAAGAAGGAATAGTAAGCAAAGATATAAATATGTAAGTAAGTCCTTAAATAAATGTTCAGTGTAAAAACAACAATAATAATGTCTCAAAGTTTTTGGAGGGCTTCATGTAGAACCACAGAATTGCAAAACAAGAGAATATAAGTTGAGAAAGGGGTGACTGGAGTTAAAATGTTTACGGCTCTTGATTAAAAATAACTGGGATAGAGCTTCCTGGTTGGTGAACATGCAGAGATCAAGGGGTGCTGAGGGGTTATGGAAGCTCCATGCCTTTTCCTCATACCTTGCCCTATGCAAATCTTCCATCTGGCTGTTCCTGAGTTATATCCTTTTATAAGAAACCAGTAATCTAGTAAGTTAAAAAAATAGGTAACTAGGATAACTGCTGAAAGGATATAGACTGCATAATTTCCTAAAAAGCAGAGGAATAAAAGGTATCAAAAAATAAAAATTAAAAAGATCTCACAGAAAAAGTGGGACGTAAAGACAACAAGATAGTAAAAAATTCAAATATATAAGCAATAATATAGAATATTATTATTCTGCAGTGAAAATGAATGAACTAGAGCTACACATATCAATATAAATGAATCTCAAATCATATTATAAAGCAACAGAAGGAAGTTACAGAAGAACAGTGCACATTATTCTTTTACATATAGCTTAAAAACAGGAAAAACCAAACAATATATTATTTAGAGGGTTATATACAGAATAAAGAAAATCAAGAAAATTACTATCTGTGGAAGGGAGGGGGCTCTAACTGGGAAATTGTGCACTGTGAGCCTCTAAGATTCTGGCAATGTTCTATTCTAAAGTTGAGTCATGGGTATATGGGTATTTGTTTTGCTTTTTCTTTAACATAAACATATACACATTCCATATACCACTTTTATAGATATGTCACATTAGAAAAATTCAAAAGGCACAGAAATGTATAGTATACTTCTATTCATATAATATATACACTGGTTCATGTATAGAAAATTATTTCTAGATACACATGATATGTTCATTGTTCTTGAGGAAGGATGCCAACGTCTTGAGACATGAATACTTACTTTTAATTATATACCCACTTATGTCCTTTTAAAAAACTACATGCATATTCAATTTAGTTACATTAATATAAAAATAGCACCTATTACTTTACCTTCCCTTAAAATAACTGTACATATTTTTAAATTACCATAATATAAAAGCACCTCATATGAAACCCATTCAGTTATATGAATCCAATCATGTCCTCTGTGAAATTACATAATTTCTTACTTTAGTATCCTTGATAGTTCTTAGTAAAGGGTAGACAGAAGCCAGAGGTTGGCTCCTTTCACGCTTGTTAACCAAATAAAACAAAATCTATAACATACTATGGTACTATGCTATCAGAACTACATTGTAATTCTACTCTAGATTAACAATTTTTCAGGCTCAATGTTATAAAAATATTTGTATTGTATGCATGTAAGTTGTCTTCTAATTTGAAATAGATTTTCTTGGAGCAGAGTTCATTTCTTTTGTATAATAGCTAATTATGCTTATCCAAATAAAGAATTAAGAACAACCACACGTTAAAGGATGCAAAAAAACAATTTAGATACATGTTCCTTCCCTTTAAGCAGCCTATAGTCAAGTAGAAGAGGTAACTAAGTATGAAACAAATAACTGTACAAGAGAATATGGAATAATGACAATAAAAGTCCTGAGTGTTGTAAGAACATATAGGAAGGAAAAGAACTTGAGTTAGAACTGTGGCTAACTGGGACATTTGGGTGACTCAGTCAGTTACACATCTGACTCTTGATTTCAGCTCAGGTCAAGATCTCAGGAACTGTGAGACCGAGCCCTGCGTCAGGCCCTGTGTTGCACTTCATGCTGTAAGTGTGGAGCCTGCTTGGGATTCTCCCTCTACCTCTCAAAATAAATAAATAAACTTAAAAAAAAAAAAAGAACTGTCGCTAAGAAAATATTTACTGAGAATTATTGAGTCAGGATATATAAAAAAGTATGATTAGATATAAAATGGAAATTATAATCCATGTTATACAGACTACTACACGGTAAACTCGTGCTGCTTTACTTTACTGGTAATAACATTACCAAAATATCAAACAAATCCAATTTCAGGCATTTGTAAGAATTAAAAAGAAAGCTTCTTTTGGTTTGTTTTTAATTTGCAGGTAGAAAAAACTACAAAATAGATATTGTATCAACACAGAGGTATAATATAATACTAAGGAGACATGTTAACAGCAATGTAGCTTAGTGGTTAATCACTAAATTTGGCCACGGGCAAGTCACACCTGACTGTGCACCCCAGCCCTGCCACTTACTAACTTTTGTGAGACTTGGAAGTACTTCCCTTCCTAAGTCTCAATTTCCCCATATGTAGAATGAAGAGAATTTAATAATGTATCTCACAGAGAAGATTCAAGGAGCTTATAAAAAAACAATTTTTGTGGTGTCCTGCACATAACACTCAGTATTAGTTAGTACTATTATATTCCCACAGTTTATCAATCATCACTAAATGTTATAAGGTTCATTATCCCTTATGCATGGGGAAATATGTCTTCTAAATACAAGGAGATCAGTTTCTTCTAGTCCTATTTCTTGAATCACACTTTGAGTCTGAATTAAATAGACTTTGAGTAAAAACTCACTCATCAGTGCAAACAGTTGTTGAGGTATTCAACTTAAGTATTTTTTATATGTAGTTCCCTAGTTAAGTACTTAAAATTATATTCATACATTCCCAACTGCAGTATTATATCCAGGTACTGGGTATAAAAAGTTTCGAGATTGAGATACATTTTCTTAAACATTGCTTCTAGTATAATTCTGACCTATAGGCTGGAAAGCCATGTTATTAAAACCATTTAACAGAAATGGTTAGTATCAAAGCTAGTATGAACGATCCAATATAAAGTCAATAGAAGAATAGAAAAATTGGAAAAAACAGCTATATTCCTTGGTCAAAGTTCAGTGTGTTAAGTCAAAGAGTCAGTGGTTACTAAAGAAAGGTGTCAGATATGAATAACTTCTTTTTTTAAAATGTTTTTTGATGTTTACTTTTGAAAGAGAGAGAGAGGCAGACAGAGCACGAGTGGGGGAGGGGCAGAGAGAGAGGGAGACAGAGAATCCGAAGCAGGCTTCAGGCTCCAAGCTGTCAACACAGAGGCACCCAGGCACCCCAGATATGAATAACTTCTAGGTTACAGACAAAAATCTATAATTAGTATGTCTGTAGCATTTTCCACAAGTTGTTTCATGTAAAAGGAAAATGATGATGACTTTAAGTTTATTTTGAGAGAGAGAGCATGCACATGTGCATGAGTGGGGTAGGGGCAGAGAGAGAGAGGGAGAGAGAATCCCAAGCAGGCTCCACACTGTGTGGTGGAGCCCAACAGGGCGCTCGATCCCACAAACCATAAGATCATCTGCAAGATCATGATCTGAACCGAAAACAAGAGTCAGACGCTTAACTGATTGAACCACACAGGTGCCCCAATGACGATGATTTTTGCTATAAATTTACTGGAAATTTCAAACTGAATATTCTGGATTTTAAAACATATCTGAGTCCAAAAGAGGAGAATTTGGGATAATTTATATGGAGCACTCTGAAATATGTAAAAGATGCAATACAAACCCAAGTGGAATACTGAAAAATAAATCTTACGCATATGGCAGGATAAGATCAGTGAAAAGAACATAAAAATATTCTATTAAAGTAAAAAAATATATAACTTCTATATATAAAGCCTATTCAAGGATATACATCAGGTTTTTAAAAGCCTCTGTTTTATTTTTTTATGGGTTGCAATGTTAACTTCATTTACTTATTTTTTTAAGTAAGCTCATACCCAATGTGAGGCCAGAACTTACAACACAGAGATCAAGAGTCACAAGTTCTACCTAATGAGCCAGCCAAGTGTCCCAAAACAGACTGTTTTAAATAAGTTATCATATATATTATAAATAAGGACCACAAAAATCACTTAGTAGAAAGCATACTTACAGAGCAATAAAGAAATTTATCCTGGTATGCTCATTTATGGTAAATTTAGCTCTCTTGAAATAAACAAAGGTCATAGCCAAAAGATACTATAGGGAAAAAAGTAAAAGTTAATATTAATGTTTTACGTTCATACGTAAAACTGCTTTAAGATAGTTATTTTTAAGATGAATAATAAGCTAAAAACAATAAAGCATTATCTATCTTTATTACAGAATTACCTATTTATTTGGGTCCTTATTTTCTGGCTTCCTGTAATCCATGTGAATGGTAAGAAATAGTTCTGAACCATTTATCATGATTAAGATTAGGAAGAACTCCTAAATTTTATTATTGCCAATATTTTTTGAACCAAAACCCTAATTTTTTTCTATCTTAAATTTCAAATACATAGAGAAGTTGAAATAATAATAAAACAAATAACCATACATCCTTCACCTAGATTCATCAATTGTTAGTGTGTTGCCACATTGGCTTGACATATGTATCTATACAAAAATTTTTTCCTGACTCCTTCCAGTTAATTGCAGACACCTATACTCATTTTTCATTCATTCATTCATTCATTCATTCATTCATTCTTCATTCATTGTGGGGGGGATTTTTAAATTGAGGTATAATTGACACAGATGTATATATTTAAAGTTTACAGTGTGATGATTTGTTATATACATTGTGAAGTGAATAGCAAAAACAGGTTAATCAACATATCCTTCACCTCACATAATTATCTTTTTTCCCTTTTTGTTAAGAACACCTAGGGTCTACTCTCTTAGCAATTTCACATACTCACTTTTAAAAATAACTTCAAATCAGAAATTAGAATAATTTATTCTAATGGCTCTATTTTCTTCAGAAAAAAAGTGTTTTAAATGTGTTATTAGAAAGACATATCTTTCCTGGTATTAGGGCACTGTCCAGGTTCTATATGTTAAAACTAAAAACAATTAAAGTACTGATGTATTAGATTCTCTCTCATAAAATGCCTTTTTATCCTACCTTCACAGGATTCACTACAAAGGTGACTCCAAGTTTTCAAGATAACTTTCAGTAGAGAACTCTTAAATACGGTATGCATGGTTAGTTACTTTAAAAACACTGCCCCCTGCTGTCCAGCAACTTTAATTACTGTAATGCATTTAAAACTGTAAAGTAGGAAACTTACAACTCCACATGCACATTACACAGCTATTTTATATGAAGGCATTAATATTAATTTTTAGAAGTGTTAGAAAAATTGTTATGTTTAAAAATATCTCATCTTTTAGAAATACATCTTGAAATATTCATGGATAAAATAGTCTAGTTTTGGGAAGAAGGATTAGAAGAAACAAGCAGAGCCATGAGCTGATGATTACTGTAGCTCCAAGATAGGCACATAGAGGTTTTTTAATTCTATTTTCTCTACCTCAAGGTATACATGTTTTAAATTTTCCAAAATTAAATTTCCAAAATTAGAGATTAAAAAGACCAAACTTCGATTTTATCTGTGTTATCTTAAGCTTGAAATAAAAAAGTTCACATCAATATTAACTTAATGTATATTTAATCATAAGCCAGGCTTCCATTCATACCTTTCCCACATTAAATGGGACATTAAATTTAAGTGTGAAATGAAGTCATGCTGAATTTTCTGATATGACTACCTGGTCTAAGATACCATTTATAAAGCTGAGATCATAATTGTTCTGCTAAATCTAAAGAGTACAGAAATATGGCCCCTAGTATGTAAGTCAGCATCATGACGATCTTTTAGAAACACAGATTCCGAAATAAAAAACACAAGTACCTAATTTTATCTATAAAATTATTGGGATTTGTTTTACCTATAAAATATTAACTGTATCACAGACCGCCTTAGTGAAATTAATCTCAGAATATTCAGTAATTCAGAATTACTCCATAGCTTGATAAGAGGTGATAATTCTGATCAAAACATGTTAAGTCTATACTGATTCTTGTTTTCAATCAGATAACAGACTTAAGGTCACTTAAATATAATTAATAATATTCTGCAATTCCTCAAGTATAAAATGAGTCTATGATGTATGCTAATTTCAAAAATTAATGCATAAGGATTACCCCTTAGAAGGAGCAACGCAGGCTAGTCCTTTTCCTAACAATAATTAATAGGATAGAAAATTCTTATAAGGTTTTGTTAAAGTTCTGATGGTTTAGTAACATAATAATTACATCTTTACCAAATTTACCTTGTCTGCAATTTTACAGCAGCAGTCCATCCACAAGAAATCTTGAATTAAATCGTCATCTAGAACAAAAGGTAGCTATGACTTGTCTTTTAAAAACAGAATGTTTCCTTTTGAAGAATTAATTTCAAGATAGGGGATTATAAATGATGCTCAGAAATCAAACAAAAATGCCTGGACAAGTACTGTCTAAAATGTAATTTTCACTTCTTTGGTGCATTTACCATTGCAAGCACTGTACAAAAAGTTACGGCTTTTACTCTTGGGTAATCTGATTTGCTCGGGCCAGAGAGGGTATGGTAGAAGTGTTTGGTTTCCTGACTATCCCAATAGCTCTTTGAGAAAGATGTCTTGGGTAACTGTAGATTAGCTCTTTATTACTTTCAAAAATCAATCTTTACTGGTAGAAATGGAGTCTGATAAAAGATAACTCAGTCTTTAAGAAATAATGACTAAATGAATATTACTGATTTTCAAAATGTTTTTACTCTTTCTACTACTTTCCCCTGTTAGGTCTCAGGGTATTTTCAGTTTTGAATTCTTCTTTTCACCTATTTATCTCTGTCCAATTATCTATTATCCAAATAATAATGAAAATGTCTATATAAAGATTCATAATTTATTAGCTATTTACAATTAATACTTAATTCTGGAAAAACTGAGTATTATGACAAAAGATTAACAAAAATACTTTTAAAATATGCAAAAGTAGGTCAAAAGTACTTACTTCAATTTTAAAAGGTCAAAATATATAATCCCCAAATATATGAGTAGTTGTCTGAATACAATCTGAGAAAATCTGCTTTTTCCATTCCCCCCTTCATTTTAAGTTAAATAACAAACAAAACATACTTCTTTATACTAATTTTTACATCCTAGAAATATCAATATGGTCAAATACATGGAAAATTCCAAGAATAAGTACACATTTTCTTAGAATTAATTTCTGCCTTGTTAATTCCATTTTTTAAAAAGTAAACTCTACACCCAACATGGGGTTCTAACACACAACCCCAAGATCAAGAGTCTCATGCTCTACTGAGCCATCCAGGCATCCAGCTATTTCTTAAATTACTTATGGTAGAACCAGGTATTTTCTATTTCTCAGGATCAGCTATGAATAATAGAAAAGTTTGTTGGTAATAGTTTTGCACTAGTCTTAATAAAGAGAAGGGGGAACTTATATTAAGAGTATTATACTTACACTACTTACATTTTTTCTTTTTAGCTCATCTTCTGATTTTACTTTACTTTAAATCTTAACCAGCTTGCCCTTTCTTTTTTCTTTCTTCCTTTCTTTCTTTCTTTCTTTCTTTCTTTCTTTCTTTCTTTCTTTCTTTCTTTCTTTCAAGGTTTATTTATTTTGAGAGAGAGAGAAAGTGTGAGTGGGAGAGGAGCAGAGAGAGGGAGAGAGAGAGAATCCTAAGCAGGCTCTACACTGTCAGTGCAGAACCTGATACGGGGCTCGAACTCACAAACCATGAGATCTTGACCTGAGCTGAAGTTGGACCCTTACCAACTTAGCCACCCAGGCACCTGCCTGCCTCTCTCTCTCTTCCTTCCTTTTCTCCTCCTTCTCCTCCTCCCTTCCTTCTTTTCCTCCTCCTCCTTCTTCTCCTTCTCCTCCTTCTTCTTCTTCTCCTTCTCCTCCTCCTCCTTCTCCTTCTTTTTTCATATTTTTTTTTTTTTTAAGATTTTTGTCTTCTGAGCAGGGCAAACACTCTTGTCCCCAACTGACTTCTGCCTGTTACCTGGATCTAAGAGACTGTGGTACCTACATGACTTGATTCACTCCTACAGATATTTACCAGAATCCATCTATCCTACCCTTTAGTCTAATCTGTCTACCTTACTACCTTACCTTAAAAAAAAAATTCGTCCCTTCCTTGGCTACTAGAATATAAAATAGTTTCTTGTTTTAAGAAATTTGTCAGCAAAGTAGCATTGTCTCATGATCTGAACAGATAAATTTAAACTCATTTCATGAGCATGATGATAAAGCCTAATTTTTAAAAATATTCCGCTGGGACCCCTGGGTGGCTCAGTTGGTTAAGTGTCCAACTCAATTTTGGCTCAGGTCATGATCTCATGGTTCCTGAGTTTGAGCCCTGCATCAGGCTCTGTGCTGACAGTGCAGAACCTGCTTGGGATTCTCTCTCTCCCTCTCTCTGCCCCTTCCCCACTCACACTGTCTCTCTCTTTCTCAAAATAAATAAATAAGCTTTAAAAAACAAACAAGCAAACAAACAAAAAACCCCACAATATTCCCCATATGTGGGGCACCTGGCTGGCTCAGTAGGAAGAGCATGAGACTCTTGATCTGGGGGTCATGAGCTGGAGCCCCACACTGGGTGTAGAGATTACTTAAATAAAAATAAAATATTAAAAAATAATTCCTGGGGTGTCTGGGTAGCTCAGTCAGTTAAGCATCCAACTCTTGATTTTGCCTCAGGTCATGATCTCAGAGTCATGGAATCAAGCTCCACTAAGCAAGGAGCACGGAGCCTGCTTAAGATTCTCTTTCTCCCTCTCCCTCTGTCACTTCCCCATGTGCACATGTGCTCTTTTTCTCTCTCTCTCTCTCTCAAAGAAAAAAAAATCCCTACATATAATACTGAAACTTCTGGAGGTTGGCCAACCTTCCCAGTTTGCTCAGTTTCAGCACTGAAAATCCTGGGAAACACCTCAGGCCCAGTCAAACTGGGCTGGTTGGCTCACCTGAGACTTTATGTAGTATTTTACTTAGGTCACACAAAACTCATGCTATGAACTTGAATTGCTCAGAATTCACATTTGACACTTGGATTTAAGTAGTCTAGAAGCAAGATGAATCTGAACTTCAAATCCAAAAGCAATCCAAAACAACAAAAATCCAACATTAAAAAAAAAAAAAAAAAAGACAAACCCTAAGTAAAACAAAAACAAATTGATTGGAGACAGAAAATCTGACATAGAAAATAACAACATCTTCTTTGATTATTATGAAAATAATAAAGTAGATCTTTAGATTCTCTCATTTTTAAGTACCTTACAATTACTGCTATTACAACATTTTAAACGTACCAAATAATTTAAAGAAAGCAGTCATTTCCTGTCTCTGTATAACTAGACAGGGTCCTTTGGGGCGTTTAGACTTGTTGCTATTATGTGCATTTTTTTCGGATGCTGGCCAACTATCTTTAAAAATAGGACGCTTCAGATTAATGGGTTTTTTAGGCTGATGTGATCTATTTGACCCTGATTTTACATGAACAGTGACAGTAGGCGGTGTCTCACAACACAGCTGATTATGTCTCATTTTGGTTTCCCAAGATTCCTGTAAAAATAAAACATAATAATTTACCACACTCTTGTTCATTTCTATATAAAAACAACTAATCAGATGACATTACCAGATGCAGTCATATAAAATGTTATTGAACTTGCTACTAAAATATTATTTGTGATAGTAACTCACATAAGAAATTGTTTTTATCATTCATTGCTAAGAAATGCTTTGTTTCCTTTGGGTAACTGATACACCTTCTTTTCTCAGTAAGATCCTGTATACCATTTTGCTTTGACTACTAGGGAACCCAAAACCAAATTTGAAAGTTAATTAGAGAAACTATGCTGCACTTATAATCTATTTGTGGTATTCTTTTTTCCTAAAGTTTTAAATTCTGCTTATACTGACATACTTTTATCATATAGTTATTATATGACACTTCAAACTTTTTATAGAACAAGGCCAGCTATTTCCAGAAATAAATTATTATCATATCAAATCTTACATTGAAAGTAATCCACCTCCCCACACAAAATATTTTCGTACTGGTAATTCTTTGATATGCTACAAAAATCACTTATTCAACAAGCATTTACTGGTATTTATTGAAAAGTTAAAAACAATTCTAGCAAAGAAATGTAGGGTATACGTGAGGGATTCTCATAAATTGATCACTCTAATTTTTAAATTTGTGAGTGTATGACTTAGTGGTTAAATGAGCCATTGCTTTAGGGAAGAAAGATGGGCTTATCACTGTTTCGCTAAAATAAAATAACTCTTAAAAAACAGAATCCTTATTGAAATGACTACAGCATTTTTCTCTATCATAACCACAAACTGTTGATCTGAGTGATTGATTTTAAGTGTATATGAATGTACAGTGTTATAATAAAATTAGAAACAAAGTTAATTCATCAATATTTAACAATATGCATAATCACTACCATGTTTGGTGGTAATTAGTTCACATAATTATTACTACAGTTTGTATTACTTTTGTAATACCTTTTTTATACGGTGGTAGGAAATGGACATATGCATAGGCAAAGCAGGAAACTACTCTGAGATCCTAATGAGAACTTCTGAACCCATAACTCACAGTGACCCAAGCATGGCAATCCATAACTCACAGTGACCCAGGCAGCCATGCCTCCCTTGGTGTTCAAGGAGTTAGGTACAGATTCTCCTTCCTGACCCTCAGAAACTTCCCTGCTGAAGGAAGGAATGGAAAATAAGATTGGATATAGTAGGGCTAGATCAGCAATGTCCACTGTAATGTGAGCCACATTTGTAATTTTATATTTTTAAAGCCACATTAAAGAAGTACTAACAAGCAAATGAATCTTCGTAATATGTTTTATGTAATCTGGTATACCCAAAATATCATTTTAGTGTATAATCAACATAAAAATTAATGAGATATTTTACATACTTTATTTTTCATACTGAGTCTTTGAAATCTGGTGTGTATTTTACACTTATAGTAGGTCTCAATTCAGATGCTAAATTTCCAATAGTGAGAGTGAAAAGTAGTCCTACCAATACAGTAAAGTAGTGTGTAAGGGAAAAATATTTTACACTCCTTCAGTACTTAATTTTAAATTAAAATAAAAAATTTTCAGTTGCACCATCCACATTTCAAGTGCCCAACAGCCACATGTAGCTAGCAGCTATCATATTAGACAGCAGAGGGCTAGATTATGAAAAACTAAGCAGAGGAAATTATATTCAATTGATTCTATAATTGCTCTCCTCCCTCTGTTTCACTTCCCTCCCATCCGCTCATCTTTCTTCTCATATCTAAGGTCCAAGCAAATTTAAGGCAATTATGGAGTTGGGGGTGGGTGCTACAAACTCCATAGAAAAAGGAATGGGTGATAAATTGAAACTTGAGACTTCAGAACTTTCTGCTCTTTCCTACCCACCTTGTCTGGGAGACAGCTGGAGGTCTCATCTGCATCTTTTTTTTTTCCCCCCAAAGTAAGAGCAGCCTTACAATCTAGATGGAAAAAATTAAAGTCAGGCTTCTCAAACTGGGAGCTAGGCTTGGGGGTGGAATGTGCCAGAATACAGAATAACTATGGCATATCTCCCAGAAGGTAAGTTTTACTCAATGTTAGGTAACTTTAAAAGTGTTGTTATACTAAGATAACCACGGACATATCATGAAACCAGAAGGCAAATTTTGTCAATCAAATAGATAAATATGTTCATAGTATAGCTTTACACTATTCCGTTAAATTCTATATATGTGTTGGGATACTTCATATGAAATTTGAGGAAATAGAGAAAGAACTGTGAAATTCCCCAAACAGAGATTCATTGAAGTTAATCAGCAAACACTGGCAGAAAAGTTATGGAGACACTAAGGAGAGAAGCGATCAATGCTACATTCTTACTCGTATTCCAACTTGAGGTAGTTTTAAATTATGCTCTTCATTTAGATATACTGAAAATAGAGTTCTCATGGAAGCAAGAGGAAAAGAATGCAAGGCAACTAAAAATATGAGAAAGGGTAAGAGACAGGGAAGAAGGAAGGAACCAGAAGAAACTACACTCAAATGGTAAAACCCTGTAGTGGGTTTTTATGTGGACTCCACCAATCTGAAAAAAAATTGTACTAGAATTCACACTTGAATAGGATGTCTGGGTTTTTTTTCCCCCCTTTGGTAAATATACCACAGCTAATTTATAGGTATCTAAAATAATTTGTTTTCTCTGGGGGTAATATAAAGAGTGTTAGGGTGTGGTGCACAGAATCATACGACAGAATCAGTATTGGGAGACTCAGCTGCCTATATGAAAAATCTAATAGCAACATCTGATGGCGATTCAGGGCAGGCAGGGAAACCTTAACTTCCTTATAATTGCAGCCTTACACTGAACACTTAATGTGTGCCAGGCACTGTGCGAAAAGTTTCACATGCATTATCTCATTTAATCCTCAGAACATTTCTATAAAATGAGTATTATTTTATCCTTATTTTCTAGATGAGAAATTTGAGGCTTGGGGAAGAAGAAATTTGCCCATGGTCACATAATTAACGAGTGATAAACCTAGGATTTGAATCCAGGAATGTCTGACACCAAAGGCCCATATCCTTTAACCACCAAAGAAGTGTTTTCAGAATTAAATGAAATCATGTGTAAAACATCATGGTATGCAGCCCGATATTACTTACTGTCACCCTGCCAGGAAAACAAACCCAGCTTATAAGCTTACACTTTATAAAAATTTAAGTCAAGCATTTGCATTGTCAATACGCAAAATAAATTATGACTTGGTGGTTAAATATTAGCCATTGCTTTAGGGAAGAAAGATGGGCTTATCACCGTTTTGCTAAAATAAAATAACTCTTAAAAAACAGAATCCTTATGGAAATAACCACAGCGTTTTTTCTCCATCATAACCACACACTGTAAACTGTTAAAAAAAAAAAAACACAGCAAATTTAAGAAAAAAAAATTCTTGGCAAAACTGCTGGAAGCTTTGCTGGGGCTATTATCACAACTCCATAATGTTGATTTTTAAATACGGGTTTGTTTTTTTTTTTCTAATTTAACATCTAAATGGCTATTGAATACTTTTGGCCTCGGCCAAGGGCTAGGTGCTACAGCACTTGTAAAATTGCACAGCAGAGCTGTTTCAAGAAGAAGTTCAAGTCTGATTAGAAATCCACGCAATTAGGTGGAGAAAACCAGACACTTTCATGATGAGGTGGTCGGAATAAATGGAAGCTGGGCTGGACAGAACCGTAGGAGTGAGTTGTGGCCGCACTCCTGGGAGCACCACTCCTGGGAGCACCCATTTCCTCCTTCCGGATGTTAAGACACGAGACACACCTAGGTGCTCTTAGATCCTGGTACACAGAAGCATTCAGTAAAAATTACGTATTCTATTCTTAGACGTTGTTCATAATACATATTTAGGACGGTTCATGAGCGAAGGAAGTATACGGATCTATCTGCCGAGCGTAGTGCTGAATCCGTGGCCCAAACTCACTACACGGCAGCAGCATTACTGCGTCTTTTTTGCAGGGAGGCGTGTCTTTCGAGGGAAGAAGAGTCAGACGGTGCCCGGAGAGCCACATTTCACCTCCGGCGATATAACTGAAATGTTAAGATGGTACTGGTAACGGAGACCAGAGGTATTTTTAAACGTGCTTGTGTTCGAGAACAACATTTGTTAAACAAGCGGGACCTCGGTTTTCACATAGCATGGGGTTTATCCGTGTCGAAGTGTTCAATTCCTTCAAAAGGTTCTTTAAAAAAAAAAAAAAATCGAAGCCCGCTGGCCCCCAGCCGTGCCGACGGGTAAGAAACCGGCGGCTGGAAACTGTGGGAGGTGGCTCGGGGCCAGGGCACGGACGGACAGCGGCTGCGACCCCACGGCTCCTGGAAGAGGACGCGCTGACGGGGACCCAAGCGGACCGGGGCGGGCTCCTCCCTAGAGGATCACGACCGGCGGCGGGCGGCGTCCCCCGGGGCCTCTCCTCCCCGCGAGCGCGCCAGGGAAGGGCCCGCCGGCGACACGGAGGAGCGCGACGCCGCTCCGCGGTCCCCACAGCGCGACCGAGGAAGGGGCAGCCTCGCGGACTCCGACCTCGTACGCCCCCCGCCCGAGCCCAGGCCCGAGGCGCCGGGAGGGTGTGCTCCCGTCGCGGCGAGGACACCTGAGGAGACTCGCGGGCCGAAGCGTGTGGGGGAAGGGGGCGGGGACGCCGTCCCATCCTCACACCCGGTGGGCGGCGGGGCCGGGGGCGAGAGGGATGGAAGGACCCGGCGCAGCCGAAACTGGAGGGTGGCCGGCGAGGCCCGAAGCCGGAGCGCGAGCGGAAGATACCTGCCAAAACCTGGGTCCGGGGCGCCGGACAGCCTCCCTCGGCACGCTTCGAGGCCTCAGGCGGTTGCTCGCCACTCGCTCCGCAGCGGCACTACCCGCTCAGAGGCCTCCCGCCAACCGCGAGCGAGGCCGGCGCGGGCCAATCAGCGCACAGAGCCGCCGCCGGGGGCGGGGCCAGGCTGCGCGCGCCGCTTCCCCGACTCTAGGTGGAGCGTTCCGGCTCGAGCTCCCGCTGCGCCTGCCCGACGCCCCGCCAGCCTTCTACCAGGCCTTGCTAACCCTCGGGGCCAGACCCTGGCAGAAGCGACCACCCTCCCAGATCTCTTCTGGCCTCCGAATTGATCCCCTTTCCCTTGGACGCTCATTGAAGTCTGACTTGTATGCGAGCCCTGTACCTCGTCTCCAGTTAGATGGAGAAGCCCTGGGGGGCTGGGACTACAGGCCTTCCTTAACTCACTTCCACTTCACAGCACCAAGCGCGATGCCTGCACACAAACACCAGCAGGTACTCGACAAAGAGAGATGTCAATAGTAGGAAGACAAAGAATCAGAGGTGAACTTTGCAGCAGCAATTATTATGCCCATACAGTGACTGCTAGGCTAAAATAACTAAACAGAGGGACACCCCTTAAACTAAAAAAGAAAGGTGTGAATACCGTGTGGCTCTTTGTGACAAGGGGTCATATTGCACTCTTCCGTTTAATCTACTGTTTTAAGCTGTAAATTCTACAGGAACCTTTTGATTTTGGCCTCCTCCTAGCCCTTGGCCATGTGCCTGAGATGTAGTAGGTGATTAGTAAATGTTAAATTGAGTAAAAGGATTCGTCATAGCTTTAAAATGTTTTCCCTGATATCCTTTCCTCTTCACTTCCCTTCTACCTACTGTATAACGTGCTTTCTTCCCCCGTTAACATCTCCTGGCCTTTTTTTTTTTTCATGTTGCTACAATCTTTCTAAAATTTTATTGAATGCATAATACTCCAGGGTGGATGGACCCTTCCTTCCTGACGGTTCCCTTCTTTCCTCCTTCATTTGACCTGGCACTCTGATATTTGGGTTGCTTCCAGATTTTTCAGCAACCACAATTATTACACCTAAAAAGAATGTGGCCTTGCCTATTTGTGGAACTTCCCAGCAATTAATTACTCAGCAACCCTGAAGAATGAGTAAGCTAGTTTCCTTCTTTCTTGGGCTCTCACCACAGCAAGATGAGGGCAAAATCACCTTCAGGTAGGAAGACGGTGCAGTCTGGGAACTCATTTTTCCTTACAAATGCCTTCATCTTTCCCCCTTGGCCTTTAAATGGGGGAATGGACCAAGAAGCATCAACTAGTTGTGAAAACCTGTAATATTTACTCTCCTAGGAAAATGACTGCTTTAAACCCCATTCCTCTGGTTTCCCTGGTTGTTCTTTTTTTCCCCAAAATAGCAGAGTTTACTGTGATAACTAGTTTCCAGCCTTGCATAATGTTTACAAAGCCCACGTATGTCCACTATATGGAAATCACTGTTACAAATGTGAAGCAAGGAAAGTAGC
Source organism: Panthera tigris (assembly GCF_018350195.1). Classification (NCBI taxonomy): domain Eukaryota; kingdom Metazoa; phylum Chordata; class Mammalia; order Carnivora; family Felidae; genus Panthera; species Panthera tigris. The sequence goes on from NC_056662.1 coordinate 116,349,228, forward strand.
ACAATAATGAATAGCGGCGCTATCCTTCTAGAACTTTCTAGACAGATACAGACACGAATAACTAAAACAACGAGTTGTGGCACCAGAGATGCATATATAACGCAAAGGCAAAGTCCAGTTAGGAGAGGGTATTCCTTAGGATCCCCAAGTCTCCACACAGGAGTTTGTTTTCACTTAAGTAAAATTTGTACACAAAAGTCAGCAAATATACATAGATGTTAACAAAGCAAGCTATTGGGGAAGAAGCTTACCACTTAAGTTTTGGCTTCAGGTTAAGGGTTATGACCAGCAAGGTCTTCATGAGCCTTCTCATTCTTGGGTTTTTGACTATGTTGGGCCCATGACACAGAGGAAAGAAAATGTACTTTAGAGTCACAGGCCTGGTTTGAATTGAAGCTCTTTCACTTTACTGGCTATATGAACGTGGGCAAATTAACTCTGTATGCCTCAGGTAAGTGTAAAGGTGGGATGATACCCTCTGCTTTGTAAGCGTATGGGACAAATTTGATATTGTGGTAAATTGTTCAGCAGTGGACTGGCACACAGGTGTGTTGTTACCTTCTTGCCTCCTTCATTTGATCTGGCAACTGGCTGATAAGAACTGAACACACATTTATCTAAAGAGCCTTTGCATTATTGCCTACAGTCCTTTTCCTCTTTTCATCCATCCTAATGCATGGCTTTGCTATCTCCTCACTAAAATATTACTGATTGCCCACAGCCTGACCATTCCCTGTACCGCGTGCATCGCCTCTAGTTTGTCCGCATTCTACCTTGTATCTCCCCACTATTATCCAGTGATTCTTTACTCCATTCTTAGTGACATACTTTTTTCTGAGTATGTCTTAAACTTTCTTTTTTGAGGGGCACCTGCGTGGCTCAGTCGGTTAAGCGTCGACTTTGGCTCAGGTCGTGATCTCGTGGTTCGGGAGTTCAAGCCCCACGTCAGGCTCTGTGCGGACAGCTTAGAGCCTGGGGCCCGATTTGGATTCTGTCTCTCTCTGTCCCTCACACACACTCTCTCAAAATAAATAAGTAAATATTTTTAAAAAGTAAAAAATAAAAGACCCTTTTTAAAAAAACAAAAACTTTCTTCTTTGAGCTGGCATATAATGTGCTCTTTTTTAAACTTCATTTAAATTTTCTACATGATATTCATCCTTTAAGACCCAGCTCAAGGCATCAGTCCATCATCTGAGTACTTAATAAGTGCAGGACTCTGCCATTCTTGAATTCCTGCAGCATTTTCTTTTTTAAAGGTTTAAAAAAAATGTTTACTTTGGAGAGAGAGAGAGAGCAAGCAAGCAGGGGAGGGGCAGAGAGAGAGAGAGAGAGAGAGAGAGAGAGAGACAGAATCCGAAGTGAAGCAGGCTCCAGGCTCTGAGCTGTCAGCACGGAGCCCAACTCGGGGCTCGCTCACGAACCCTGAAATCATGACCTGAGCCGAAGTAGGACACTTAACCGACTGAGCCACCCAGGTGCCCCCTGCAGCACTTTCTGAAGTTCTGATTTTTGCAATCTTATTAACCAGCTATTTTTTTACACAAAATTTTTTATTATGTGTACATATAGATACAATTTTACATAAATGGGGTTGCATACATGGTTTAAAAAATGGAATATTTGATATGTACAAAAGAATATATTGTAACATATATGCAGGCAGAGCATAATAAAGCAAAAACTTCAAGAAGCCACTACTAACCAAAAAAGCATGAATCCACCATCCAAGAAATAGAACATAAACAATACTGTTGAGATCCTGTATGCTCTTCAGTGGAAGAGCATACTTTCCTGAAGAGGTGACTTTTGTTTTTCCCATTCCCTTAAGATTCACTGTATCCTTAAATACAGATTGTTTGTAAACTTAATACTTTGTATTCTTTATAGTTTAAGATTTTAACATGCAAATGCAGGACACTGTAAAGCATTTTCATTGTTGTATGGAATTCTGTTCTATGAATATACTGTAACGTATCACCATGCTCCTCTCACTGGTCATTTTTCACTATGAATGCCATAAGTCTTCTTGTACACAGACTTGGTTGGTTATCAGCTGCTGTGTCTCTGTAAAACCGTGTTAGTTATAGTGGGCATAGGTTCTGATTAGTTGGTGTTGGATTGGTCAGTGCCCATGTTTCAAATATTCAAATACTACTTCTGCTTGTATATGCCCCATGGTGCACACTTTTTTTATATGTACTTTTCTTATAAAGGCTTTAAAGTGAAAATGATGGATTTTAGGATATGCATTTTACAAAATTATGAATGCTAAATTTATTTCCCAAGTACTTGTACCAAATTAATTATCTATATGCCCAAAGTGGAGCTCAAACTCATGACCCTGTGGTCAAAAGTTGAATGTTCCTCCGACTGAGCCAGCAAAGTGCCCCTAGTTGTACCAATTTTAAGTAAGAGTCCCATTAGTCTACATCTTGCCAAGTTTGTATTTTCGGACTTTTTGTGACTAGATTATCTTTTAAAGTATGTCATAGAGAATACCTTTGGATTTTCTTTTTAGCATCCCTTTTCTGGTAAATTTTCTACTCAACCTCCCAAACCACTTGGGTGCAGGGATAGCAGCTATATTCATACACTATCATCTCTCTTCTTCACCTGCTGGGAGTCCTAAGGGCACCTGACCCAAGTTGAGCCAAATTCTCTTCCTGGAATGTTGCACTAAGACCCAGAATTCAGCGTGGCTGACTGCTCTTTTATATGGAGGCAATAAAAACTGAGAAGTATGAGGATAGAACAATAATCAATCTAACAAGGTATAAGCACTGTATTAGTTTTCTTCACTGTACTTTTTTGTTCCTTACTGAAAATAACCTAAAAAAATTTTTTTAATGTTTATTTTTGAGAGTGAGACAGAGCGTGAGCGGGGGAGGGGAGGAGAGAGAGGGAGACAGAATCCAAAGCAGGCTCCAGGCTCCAGGCTCCAAGCCATCAGCATACAGCTGGATGTGGGGCTCGAACCCACGAACCATGAAATCATGACCTGAAGCTGAAGTTGGATGCTTAACCAACTGAGCCACCCAGGCGCCCCTGAAAAGAACTTTCTTGATCTTTCCCCATACTTGCTTCTGCCTATGACATAATCCTTATTTGTCAAATTGAGGCAACAGCCTCACCACTTTCAAGTTTTGATTCCTAGTTTTAAGTATTCACAAATACTAGGTGACTTTTGCAAGACAAAATGTTACACTACACCACTTTTCTAAAAATGTTTGAAGTGGCTCACAACAAAGGTGACTTGAAGGTCAATTACACAGAGAACCTAGAGGATAGAAAGGGGGAGGGGCAAGAAAATAACCATAAAGATCTTGGGAAAGTTTGATTCCGAACAAGAGGCAACTTTCTCTACGTGCCTGTCAGGTGCTAGCTGCGTTTCTTCAAGTAACTAGACACAACTTCTAGCACTTACCAATATTTTACCAGATGAAGATTAGTTTTGACCATAAACTATTTATTTTGGTCCCACAGACCCAGATCAATTTTCTCCTGAAATTACTCCAGCATTCTTGTGAAAGACAAAAAGCAGTTCAAGGAGGATAAATGAAAACTGGAATCTTTTTTTTTTTTTTTTTTTTTGCTAATTTCTCCAAAAGGTCAAGGTGTTTAAACAGAAAGTTTTGAAACTCACTTGCATTCATTAAAAAAACATTTGAGTGCTTACTACGTGCCAGGCTCCACTCTAGACGCTGGAGACACATCCACAGAAAAAAAAGAGACAAAAATTTCTGCCTGTATGAGCTTACATTCTAGTCACATACAATTAAACTGATTGAAACCCAAAGGCTTCTAAGGGCCAAATACAACAGTCTTGAAGGAATGCCCACTGTACTAAATGGATCTGTACAATGAAGAATTGATTTTCTTCAAAAAATAGAATAGACCACAATTTGTTTCAATCTGTCAGTGAGCATACGGAGTTTAGGGAACTCAGTTGATTAAAGATTAAGGTACCACATTCAAAACAGGTGTTACTGTACAAATTCTCTTCAATGGAGTTACCAGTCTCCACCCAGGCATGAGCTACAAAACCTGAGGCCATTATCCTGGAAGGTAGGGACCTGTTTTTTAAAACTTCTCACTTTAGTTGTACACTACATAACAGTTCCATGTTGAGAGTTGGGTCTTGGGCTTCTCACGTTTTTCTAAGGTAAGAAAGTAGGTTATTAATTTTCAATTTCATAAATTTCAGTAGTTTTACAAGATCTACCAGAAAATGATTTCTCAAGTGATTCTACCCCTCACCCCCGCCTTCTTAGGAATCCTTACCACACTTGAGAGAGCTAAAGCAACAAAGCTCACGGTTACCCCACAACAGTAGACAGAACAGGTGTGTCTGTCAATAACCTGTCGGGAAGTGGCAGCATTTTCAGAAACTGTGCCAACACCAGCTTGAAAATGATATAGGTGAGGTGGCCGGATATAAAAAGTCACAACACTTTGCTTTTGTTTCCGAGCTCTTTTTTCCGATAAATATACTGGAAGGATTAAGACTTACTTTGAAGTTAGTTGAAAGTAAACACATACAGGATTCCTCTGGACTACTCCTTTCCTGTTGTACTGTATTTTGTCTTTGTGACTCTGTCAATAATCAGTGTTTATATATGAATAATCTATGATAGTTTCACATGTTGAGTTGTGGTGTCACTGCTTTCTGAGGAAGAATTTTGGCCTGTAAATCTGCTGCATTGCTCAAATTAGGCAGCTGCAAACTGAGCACACCCTCTTACTTGGTGATCCCAGGCCTGTCTCCAGAAATAGACCAAGGCTCCCAACTTTTTGCATGTCGTATCAAAGAAATGCTGAATCTGTAAGCCTCAGGCAGTTAGCTTATTCTCCTCCCCCATTCCACTTGTTATCTTCCACCCTACTGGCATTCAAAACATGGGGAACAAGATTTTATAACCGCATTAGCTGGCAAAGTCCCTAAGAGGAGAAAAGCAAAGATTTATGGCCACTTTTATAAAAATAAGGTTTAATAAAACTTGCAACCTTAACAGGAAAGTAAATTACAGTGAGAAATTAAAGAAGTTTATAAGTCAACCAATATAGGAGGTGGTGGCTGAGTAGGTTTTGACTTCTATAATTTCCTAATTAGGGAATTTATTTAGAAATTCTGGAATTCGGGGCCCCTGGGTGGCTCAGTCGGTTGAGCATCTGGTTTCAGCTCAAGTCATGATCTCACGGTTCGTGGGTTCAAGCCCCACATTGGGCTCTGTGCTGACAGCTCAGAGCCTGGAGCCTGCTTTGGATTCTGTGTCTCTCTGGCTCTGTCCCTCCCCGACTCAACGCTCTGTCTCTCTCCCCCTCTCAAAAATAAACATTAAAAAAAAAAAATTCTGGAATTCAAATAGACAGGTAAAATCCAATCTCAACAGATCAAAACTGTTACACTATATCTAAACTTCACTTTTGTTGAAGTAAATTTTAAAGAGACTATAGATTAAACTCTACATGTATACTTGCATGGAATCAGTTTATGTCTTATTTAACTACTGTTCATTTTGCAAGGTATGCTGTCACTTTAAAATATTTTTTAACTGCTTTTTAGCTGTTTAAGGAAATTATGGAACACTGAAAACTACCAGCAAAGAAATACAGTATTTCTAAGTGGATGCCACTGGTCTAGTCAGGTAGGTAGGGTCTTCTCAGGCACAGCTCTGATTCAGGGCTGGATTCATAAGGAAATGAGGTTAATGAGGTTAATGCACCAGGAGCAGAGTAAACTTGACCATTTCCTTCTCTGAACACATTTTCAGCGTAAAGATGTGACAGAAAATAATTGGTTCTTTTGGTTCAAGAGTTATGGTTGCCAAGGAGACAAAGGAATAGAACTGCACTTATAAACGAAGATGTTACTTCAGTTCCTTGGCTCAATAGAATACACTTTTTATATTCCTTAGGGACACATCTCAAGATGTTCCTGGCTTTCCCTCATATGAGTTTTCTTTTTGAATGACATATATATCCTCTGAACACTGTTAACACTTCCAATTACCAACCACCTTTTAAGCTTTAAAATTCTTCTTGCTGGCATTTTGACTCAACACTTTGTACAAACCAGTCTGGATGATCATGATTAAAATTTGTCCACAAACAAAATTAAAACAACGAATTTGTTAAAACTTCAAACACAAGGGGTAGTACATTGCAAATGATTCTTTCCATTCAAGAACTAGCAAAAATTTAACCTAATCCATGTGATCCATCACATTAGCATGTTTGATTTTAAATGTCATGACATTTGGATTAAAGATAAATTTGAATATGGAAATCATTAAAAATCAGAGAGGAAGGATGCTATAAATCAGTGACACTAGAATCCGGGTATTTTTCTCCTAAGAAATGAAGTTTTATTTATTTGAAGTGGCACTGTTACCAAGTAAGTAATCTTTGTAACACATTATATGACAGAAACTTGTAATGTGGTTTTAAGACTCCTCAAATAATCTGAATTTATTTTTTTGAGTAATCTCTATACTCAATGTGGGGCTTGAATGCATGACCCTGAGATCAAGAGTCATATGCTCCTCTGACTGAGCCAGCCAGGCATCCTACTGCTCGAGTAATTTTTAAAACATGATAAATTTCCATCCTTTCATTCAGTGACCAATATTACTTTCCTTAATTTACTATTTTTTCATATTCAATACTGACCAGGATGAATTATTATTTTAAAAACATAGTAAGTCAAATTCAAATTTATGTGTTTTGACTAATACAGAGATTAATAAAAGACTGCCTTGTCTCCTGCCAAAGGTTTATTTTTCTAGACTTCCTTCACTATGATTACTTTAAAATTCTATTAGAAACTGCTCACCTTACATTTCAATTAGGATATTTAAATCACATTACATAAAAGCCTATGTGATCTAACCTAATAGAACACATGCAATACAAGAACACTTTCAGAAATCAACTCAGTATATGCGAAAGATATTGAAATCTGTTTGAATAGAATGTGTGTTTAAATGTCTCATTGTAAAGGAAAAAAAAAAAAAAAAAAAGGAATAAAATGACCAGTCAGGCTTCATATCAATTAGACAACTTTTACTAAATGAGAAAACTACATTTAAAATGTGCTTTAAAACAAAATGGAATTAGAAAAAAAGACATATGCATTTGAAAGAACTTTGCACTGTGCTGAAAATCAAATCTCTTGCAGAAATACAATACGCCAATTCATAAAATGTAAGAGTTAACAGAATTCTCAATTTAACATTTTCAAAGACAATATTAAGGTCAAGAATTTCACATCAATGGTAGCACATATAGAAGAAGGGCATTATAAATATGATGTCCATCCCTATGAAGCTTACAAATTTGACAATACTCAATAAAAGCTTTTAGAATCACATCCAAAAGGGTCGCATCCAAAGTATCTCAAATCTGTGTCCTGTAAGTTCTCCTTCTAAAATCCTTATGTTGACTTTTCTACTCCTTGTTAATACTAACCCTTTAAAAAAAGAGAACAGGAAAAGAAATGCTGCAATAAACCCTTGATCATGTACAGAAATTATTGCTACTATAGCTCACTACAAAGCATGTCTATACAATATTGGATGAACTTTGATCATGAAAAATCAGAATAAAAATCTTTAGTGACATAAGCCTTACAATCGTATACAACATTCACATGGCAATATTAGACAGTTAAGCACCCAATAACCATCGTTGACAAAATGTCCCACTGACCAGCATTCATTTAAATACATCCTTCGTACAGAGGGAGGAAAAAAGAGATAGTGTCAGCTTTCCAAGGCTTGTCAAAAAAGGATTCTCATGTTCTGTGGATCTAAAAACAAATAGCAACAACAACAACAACAACAACAACAACAGCAACAACAAAAAACCCAAAAAAAAAAAAAAAAACAAAACCAATGCAGGTGAGGGTGTTACCAGAAAGTTAAGCATGCCAAAAGGTGTTTCGTGCGAATTAAAACCTAAAACCAAGGTACCACATAATCACATTACCAACTAGTTGGGTAATACTATATGAGCCTTATCTTAAAGTTAAATGAAATGCTACTGCACAATAGAGCATCAATAAGTTAAAAATTAGAGTGCACAAATCCAAATCAGTGGCAATTTCTGTATAAAGCAAAATATTCACTATCAGCTGTGAAGTTTGCCCAGTCAAACTGTTTGATTCAATCACTGGATTGGATAGTTGGTCTATTTTTTTTGAAAAATATCAATCTTTAAAATTCCTTTTTACTGTAATGAGGCATAAGTTTTCTTAGTAAGATTAAACAGGTACATAAGTAAATAAGCAAGGGAAAATAATAGTTGGTGAATGTCTTTAAAGCTCTTCCCACATTTCACTTGTAAAAATGTTCAGGGAAAAAAAAATTAATATTTGCCATTATTCTAGCAAAAACAAAACAAAACAAACAAAACAAGCCCAAAATAATTAAACGACCAAGCAACACTAAAACCACATTACACAGATGGATCATCATGCTTTCATCTGGTTTAACTATCACATCTAGTTTAACTGGGATGCTTTTCAACTTTAAAAACTGTGATACGTGAAGATGTAACTTTAATGGGTAATTTTGAATTTGAATTTAACTTTGCTGAATATTATAACAGAGTATACTTATTACAATACAGTGTAGCACATCTTTCTATTAGAAAAAAATTTAAGATCCTTTACCCGTCTCCTTAAGTTAAAGGTGTGACATCATAAAGGGTGTCAAATGGCTGGATGGTTTTACAGTGCACACTTATATATTATGAAGTATGTCCTTAACAAATCTGATGGTTTCTTTATAGAGTTCCTTTCTTCACCTTTTCTTCGGTGGATTAGCTGTTCGAGGTGGAGTGACAGGACGTCCTGAATTCAGTCCACCATACTGGTACTTAGCTTTCTTTTCAGATGGTTTCAATATCTTAAAATAAATAATTTATTAACAGTGTTACTCTTTCAAGTGCAATAGGTTTAAAAAAATTATTGTTATAATAGTGGGCTTTTCAAAAAATGACATAAATTTTAAAGGTTCAATAAAAGTACGGAAAACAGGAAAGTTCCATGGACAGCTCTCACATTTAAAGTGTGCAGATGACTAAATATTTGAATATTCTTATCATCTGTCAAGCCACTGGTAATTCAAAACCTTAAACACACAAATCCTATCAACTACCCAATCCTTAGATTTAAGTAAAAAAAATTTTTTAAATTAATATATCTCTGTGGTGAGGAAAGAACATTTAGTTTATGAGTCAAAAGACCAAGGCTGACTAACAGACACAAGAAAATATACTCAATGTCACTCATTGGGGAAATACAAATCAAAACTATGATGAGATACCACCTCACACCTGTCAGAATGGCTAAATTTAACAACACAGGAAACAACAGGTGTTGGCGAAGATGTGGAGAAAGGGGATCCCTCTTACACTGTGGATGGGAATGCAAACTGGTGCAGTCACTCTGGAAAACAGTACGAAGGTTCCTCACAAAGGTAAAAATAGAACTACCCTATGATCCAGCAATTGCACTAGTAGGTATTTACCCAAAGGAACAAATGGAGTACACGTGCACCCTAATGTTTATAGCAGTGTTATCAATAATAGCCAATTTATGCAAAGAGCCCAAATGTCCACTGACTGATGAATGGAACATACAATGGAATATGACTCAGCCAATCCAAAGAATGAAATCCTGCCACTTGCAATGATGTGGATGGAGCTATAGTGTATTATGCTAAGCGAAATACGTCAAAGACAAATACCACGTGATTTCACTTGTGTGGAATTTAAGAAACAAAACAGATGAACACAGGGGAAAGAAAAAAAAAAGGAGGCAAACCATAAAACAGACTCTTAACTATAGAGAACAAACTGAGGGTTGCCGGAGAGGAGGTGGGCAGGGGGATGAGTTAAACGGGTGATGGATCAGTCACAATGTTTATTCCATAGTATATTTGCTCATCTAGTATCAGTTGTAAACAGAATTGTATTTTCCATTATATCTTCTAACTGCTTGTGGTTTTCATATTTTAAAGCTATTGACATTTGGTTATTAGTATTAAATGCTAATATTTTATTACATTATAAAATATTAGGAGCAAAAAAACAAATGGGTGATGGGTATTAAGGAGGACACTTGTACAAGCACTGGGTGTTATATGTAAGTGATGGGTCACTAAATTCTACTCCTGAAACTAAGAATACATTATATGTTAACTAACTAGAATTTAAATAAAAACTTGAAACAATAAAATAATAATAATAATTCTGCCACTATTTAGAGGATAGTCACAAATGCTTTAATTTTTATGTGTAGATCTTAAAAAAATTATTTACATATTTTATGTATCATATCAGTTAAAATGTACATGTCGATGATTTAAAAGCATTTACAGTTGTACAACCATTGCTGTAATCTAATTTTAGAGTTTCTGTCAGTCCAAAAAGAAATCTTGCTCCCATAAGCAATCATTCTCCACTACTCTAACTTCCTTCAATTCTGAGGAAAAACTAATTCTTCTCTATTTATCTGTCTTTTCTGGCTATTTCACATAAATGAAATCATCCAATATGTGGTCTTCTGTGACTGGCTCCTTTCACTGAAATCATGTTTTTGAGGTTCATTTATGCTGTAGCATGTATCAGTACTTCATTATTTTTAATTGTCAAACAATATGCCATTTTATGGATAGTCCACATTTTGTTTTCGTTCTTTACTTGATGGACATCTGGGTTGTTTCCATTTTTTGGCAATTATAAAGAATGCTCCTATGAATATGCATATACCTGTATTTGAGTACCTGCCTTCAGTTCTTTTCGGTATACCTGAGTGGAATTGCTGGGCCACAAAGAAACTCTATGTTTCACTTTTTAGGGAGATGCCACACTGTTTCCAAAAGCAGCTGCATCATTTTCCATTCCCACCATCACTATATGAAGTTTCCAACTTTTCTGCATCCTCATTAATTCTTGTTATTATCTGATTTTTTAATTGTATTTATTCTGGTGGATGTAAACAGAGCTTTAACCTACATTACAGATAGAAATTTCAGTATTTACATACAAGTGTGTAGAAATGATTTAAGAAGCATTTCTTAGAACTATTCAGAGCATCACAGTGTCTCACTGAAGAAGAAATCCAATTCCACTATGGCAAATGCTGAAAGATAAGGTCTAGTTCCTATCCTTAAATTATAAATGAGAAGTCACGTGTTTATATTCAGGTGTACTAGCTGACAGAAATAGTAATAAAATAAAGGGAAAGAGGGATAGAAAAGCCTGTCCACATTTAAAGAAAGAGACATACAGTATATGCAGGAGAGGCACATAAAATACCCTTTGCAAAAATAAAGCACTGAAGTTGTTTTAGTCTGTGAACAAGAATGACTTATAAGTAGCACACTATGAAGCCAGAGTTGGTCTATTTCTAGCAAAAGGAAACAAAACCTAAGTTATTAACTGAATTCACATTCTTTTAGCAGGTTAAGCCCCTATTCAAGAAGTCATACAGGAATTTAACAACTTAAACATTGCATCAAGAATGACTGACATAACTTAGGCTCTCTAAAACTCTAATACCTGATATACACCAAAAAGTCCGGAGCATTTGCGAATGAAAACAGAAGTCTCTAACAAGTCTATGAGTGATAATCACTTCTGAATAAAACTGATTTATATGTATTTATACTATACCTGAAATGAACACATCAAAGTTTCATCCACACTCATCATTCCACCAGCATTATCAAACTCGCCACAGTAATTTGGGGCTGAAAATAGGGTTACCAATTGTCGTTTAGCAAAAAATTCATATCCATCTTCCACCACCTGTGAAAGGAAAGGTCAAAAGAAAAAACACATTTATTTATAGCTGATTCTCAACTGTCTATATTACTGAGATTAATGTGACAAAGACCTAAAATTAAACACTGTTTTGTTTTGGAAGCTTGATTTTTATTTCTCAACTTGTCTTAGAATATTAAAATATTTAGTATGCCTTTTCTATAATGGCAAGGATTTAGCTTAAATGAAATCGTACACTTATGATAAATAAAATGTTTAAAAATCATACCATTTCTAAGGCTCTCCGTATGCTGATAGGTATAGTGTCTACAGGAACCTTACATACCTAGTACTTCTTTGTTGATGACATTATATCACAACTTCAGAATCCTTAATTCTTTAATGATTTAACATGATTTCTAGAATCTGTTGTCAATTTGAACGATTTAAACAATTTATATTTCTCAGCTCTACAATTCTGAGAAGTAAAGTCAATAACACATAAATATTTTATATTTATTTACAGTAGGCAAGAATAATTTTTGAAGTCTTTTAGGCATCCTTTGATTAAACACAATTATCCTACAATACTTGCTCATAAGAAGTACCTCCAAAACAATTTACATTTTACAAGAATTCCTACTATAGTATCAGGTACATGTTCCTATTGTAATTCCCTCATGGTAGAATTTAGATATTAACCTTTTCTGTTAAGATCTTGGTCACCTTATCTATTCCAGCTTGGCCACAGTGTTTGGAACTCAGTGTATCCTTTTAATTCCTAGTCTTATTCACTTGTTCATTCATACATTTACTAAACAGGTTTATTGTAAAAGGACATATGTGTAGTTTGTGCTGTTTCCCATCAGAAGTCTCTTAATTTTAGAGATAGGTTTGAAAATAAGCAGAACAGGATTCTGGAAGTGTCTGGAAAAAGACTGTCCAAACCAAGGTAGTTCAATAATCTGACTTCTTTAAAAAATCATTTAAAAGTTTTATTCATTTATTGAGAGAAAGAGAGAGAGAAAGAGAGAGAGAGAAAGAAAGAGAGAGAGAGAGAGAGAGAAAGAGAGAGAGAGAGAGAGAGAGAGAGAGAGAGAGAAAGAGAGAGAGAGAGAGAGAGAGATCATGACCTGGGCTGAAGATGGGTGCTTAACCGACTGAGCCACCCAGGTGCCCCCATCATCTATTTTTGAAAAGATCTATGAAGGGAAATATATTGCTAAAAAAATTGATTATTAGTGGGTATCTTGATTATTAGTGGGTATCTTATTAGTAAACTTAGCAACTCTGCACTGTTATCTAGTAGAAAACTTCTATTAATTAGCTAAATCATAAACACAGTATTTACCAAACCTTTGCAAAAGCAAAGGATTTGGGGACTTGACTTCATTTCAACTGAGTTAGGAAATTCTGGTAGGAAGAAGACCTGTGATATACAACATATGCAGAAAAAGAGAAACCAATCTTCTTTGTTTATCCATAGGATCACAAAGAAAAGTAGTCAAGTGTCATAGGGAGCAAAGCTCTCCCAAAAAGGGAAGTACTGTGGCACAGCATCTACTTAACAAACTTCCTTTTAACAGACAAAGAAAAAACAAGGAATCTTTAAAAGTATTACACTTAGAAACTTCAAATACTTTTAGTACTTTCAGAAGTAAACAGAAAAGATTTATAAAAATGTCTTTCACTGAATGTATTTACCAGTCATATTTTAAAGAGCATGAGGACTTGACATATCAAATCATTAAAATAAGCTTTTGCTAATTAATTCATTTATTCAAACACTAAGTGCACGCTGCAGTATGTAAGTTTACAAGGCAATGGATATTTGGGGCTCTTGGGTGGCTTAGTCAATTAAGGGTCTCACTCTAGACTTTGGCTCAGGTCATGATGTCATGGTTCGTGAGTTTGAGCCCTGTGTCAGGCTCTGTGCTTGGGATATTCATTCTCTCTCTCTCTCTCTCTCTCTCTCTCTCTCTCTCTCTCTCTCTCTCTCTCTCTTCCCCCCCCACCCCACCTGTGCCTCCCCTGCATGCGTGTGCACTCACTCTCAAAATAAACAAACATTAAAACAACAACAACAACAACAAAGCAATGGATATTTAAAAGTCAACAAATCACAATCCCCTCCTTGAAGAGTACAGAATATAGTAGTGGTGGTGGACATTAAAAAAAAAAAAAAAAAAGTAAACCTAAATAAACTTTATTTTAAAAATAAGTATGTATTTTTATAATGAAAGCTCAAAGACACACAAAAGGAGATAGAGTTCAATAAACTCTCATTCTCACTATCCTGATTCAATAATTACCAGGATTCTGCTACATTTGTTTCATTTACTCTCCCTTTTTTCTAATGTATTTTACTTTTTTTTTAGTAATCTCTACACCCAACGTGGGGCTTGAACTCACAACCAAGATAGAGGTGCACGCTCCTTTGACCAAGCCAGCTAGGCGCCCCAATGCTGATGTATTTTCAAGCCAATCCTAGACCTGTCATCTTGCTTCTATATACTTGGGTATGTATTTCTAAAAAATGGACATCCTTCTTACATAGTACCGTTATTATCCTAAGATTTAAACAATGAACAATGACTCCTTCATATCTAACACCCAGTCTATAACTGAATTTTTCCAAGTGTCTCAAAAGTATCCTTTAATACTATGGTCATTTGATTGTTATCTAAAATACATATAAACATATTAAAATGGGATCAAGTATTTCTAGAAAGCTTCAGACAAGTGCCAAAAATTCTGCCAGCATTGTAGTATACTGCAAAATATAAATTAGTTTGAAACACCCTCCTAGAGGATGAGAAAGGGTTAACAAATCATTAGATTGTTAATTGTGAGATCAAGGTATATAGGCTTCATCTCTCCTACTACTTTCCTTACATAATTAGTTTTAGATCTTCGTTTCCTCAAAAACAAAAAAAGCAGATCTGTGTAAATAAATATTAAAATGTTCAAAAGTTTTAGATTTCATACCTGATGAGCTCGACAAATCAAATCTAAATCATGACGATTCAGAAATTTACTGACTACATCAGCTCCAAAAGTGAAGGAAACACCACGATCATTTTCTCCCCAGCCTTGCACATCCTTATCTGGGTCAGACCACAGCAAATCACAGAGCAAACCTTTAAAGAATAAAAACACAACAATGAAAAAAATAAAGTTTATAAAGTATATCTGTATCACGTTTCTTCTCATGCCCTCTTACCCTCTAATAAAGAGTAACAATCACTTGCTTCCTAGTACCCCAGACTATTGAATTTAGCCACTCTTTGCTAGCCCACCCATATAATTTTGCCTGGCTGAAAGCAGCACTTCCCAACTCTTCCCACATACAAGAAATATGTGCATGGCACACTCTAAGCACACAATATATGGAAAAGGCTGTTCCTTCTATACCTAGTTACTCCATATGAACAAGCAATTGACCCAGCAGCATTTCCTGAATAGAGAGGCTACTTACACTATTTCTGGGGGCCAATCTATTAAATTAATCCATTTTATTTATCCCTAAGCCAGTAACACACTAAAGCTTTTAAAAAAATCTTTATATTTGGTAGGGGTAGTATCCCCACTTAATGCTTTTCTCCAGAATTAACTTGGTTACTTTCACATATATATTTCTGAATCAGTTAGTATAATTCTATGAACCCAACTGAGATTTCACTGGAATTGTATCTGATCTAATGATCAATTTGAGGGAAGAAAACATTTTCTATAAAAGCCTGGAGGATTTAAATGAAATATGGATGAACAAAATGAGAACGGATCCTTGGCTTCAGTGTCAGGCATAAGAAGTCAGAGCTAAAAATATTTGAGTATCTTCATCATACTCATAGTAGTATAAATCTTAGGAGGGACTCAAACCACCTTGGGAATGTCAAGTGAGAAGACCAGTAAATGAACTCTGAGGAAGCAAACATTTAATACACAGGCAGAGAAAGGAGAAAGGGGAATGAGCAAAAAGTACTGAGAAGGAATAGTCAAAACAAAAGGAAGAGATTAGAACAGTAGAGATCTCCTGAAAGGGGTAAGAATTATCTAGAAGTAGGAAATGGTTAAGATTCAAGTACAATGAACAAGTAGAGCAGGATAAAAACCAAAAAATGCCTACCTTTTTATAGACTCTTTGGATCTTAAGAGTAGGAAATGTACTTAGTAACCATCTAGTCCAACTCTACTTGATGAATAAACAACTCCCCTTTACAAAATTACCAATATGGAAAAAGACAGTCTCTTCAACAAACAGTGTTCGGAAAACTGGAAAACAGTATGCAGAAGAATGAAACTGGACCACTTTCTTTTACCATACACAAAAATAAATTCAAAATGGATGAAAGACCTAAATGTGAGACAGGAAACCACCAAAATCCTAGAGAACACAGGCAAGCAACCTCTCTGACCTCAGCTGCAGCAACTTCTTACTAAACACGTCACCAGAGGCAAAGGAAACAAAAGCAAAAATGAACCACTGGACTTCATCAACATAAAAAGCACAGCAAATAAACAATCAACGAAACTAAAAGGCAACCTTCAGAATGGGAGAAGATACATGAAAATGACATATCAGATAAAGGGCCAGTATCCAAAACCTATAAAGAACTTATCAAACACCAAAACAACAATCCAGTTAAGAAATGGGCAGAAGACATGAATCGACATTTTTCCAAAGACATACAGATGGCTGACACATGAAAAGATGTTCAACATCACTTATCATCAGGGAAATACAAATTAAAACCACAATGAGATACCACCTCACACCTGTCAGAATGGCTAACATTAACAATACTGGAAACAACAGGTGTTGGCGAAGATGTGGAGAAAGAGGATCTCTTTTGCACTGCTGGTGGGAATGCAAACTGGTGGAGCCACTCTGGAAAACAGTATGAAGGTTCCTCAGAAAGTCAGAAATAGAACTACCCTAAGGTCCAGCAGTTGCACTACGATTTACCCAAAGGACACAAAAATACAGATTCGAAAGGATACATGCATCCCAGTGTTTAAAGCAGCATTATCAATAATAGCCAAAGTATGGAAAGAGCCCAAATATCCATCAATTGATGAATGGATAAAGATGTGGTGTGTATACACACACACACACACACACACACACACACACACACACACGAATATTACTCAACCACAGAAAAACCCAGAACCTTGCCATTTGCAATGACATGGATTGAGTTTGAGTATACATGCTAAGTGAAGTAAGTCAGAGAAAGACAAATACCATATGATTCCACTCATATGTGGAATTCAGAGACAAGTGGATAGGTGATGGGCTAGATGGGTGATGGGTATTAAGGAGGGCACTTGCTGTGATGAGCACTGGATGCTGTATGTAAGTGATGAATCACTGAATTCTAATTCTGAAACCAATACTGTACTGTAACTGGAATTTAAATAAAAATTTGAGAAGAAAAAAATTACCAATAAACAATCCTCTCATCAGTAAGCTAAAACATCTTTTTTTATTTACATGACATACTTAATATACCAAGATTTTCTAGACCCCTATGGCACTCTAGGCAATCCTATTCAAGTTGTTGAGAACTGATGAATACAACATACAAAGGGTGGGTCTGATTACACAAATGATGGGACAACGAATCCAGTAACATAAATTCATTAAAAAAAAAAAAAGTCTGGTAGAAACCGAGAGAAAGGACAGTTTTGCTTATGTTAATGCTTTTAATGGTAAGACAGTGTGATATCATAAAACTACATTTAGTTTTTGTTCCTATTCCTGGCATACAGCTCCTAAAACCTTTGGAATTTCCTGAGTGACAGAGGTATCTTTTTATTTTTTAATGTTTAGTTATTTTTGAGAGAGAGAGAGACCACAGGCATGCATGCGTGGAGAAGAGGCAGAGAGAGGGAGACAGAATGTGAAGCAGGCTCTGAGTTGTCAGCGAACAGCCTGAAGCAGGACTTGAACTCACAAGCCATGAGATCGTGACCTGAGCCAAAGTCGGATGCTTAACCAACAGAGCCACCCAGACGACCAGACAGGAGTATCTTTTATTATTCATAAGGAGCCCCTTTCCATCACACCTGAGTGTATGCTAATGAAGTGATCCAGATCCCCTAAAGCACTTCACAATGAGGCAAGTCAACAGCAAGACTAAACATATGATTAGACGACTGGAACTTTCAGCTGTCCCCTCTCTCTGGAGAGGTGGGCTGGAAACTGAGCTCTATAAAAACTCTTGAACAACTGGACTTGGGAAGCTTACAGTTGTTGAACACACTGATGACAAAGGGTGTGGAAGTTGTTCCCCAACCGATATCTCCTAGTTCCTGAGTTGTATCCCTTTATGATAAACTGATAAATACAAGTAAAGCATCTGAGGAAGTGGTTGTGGGAATCCCAGAATTGTGGCTGGGCAGTAGTGTGGGGGCAGTCTTGTGAAATGAAGCCCTTAACCTGTGGAGTCATGGCTAACTTCAGGAATTAGTGTAATTAAATGTTAGACACGTAAGTGTTGGAGAATGGGTTGTGATGTGGAAAAACCATAAACACTGTGTCAGAAAATGCCACCAACAAAGGTATTGATGTTTTAAGCAAACGGTGAACAGAAAAGGAGAATTTTACTGCATTCAATTCACAGGTTATCACAGCATTTTATTTTTTTGTTAAAAAAATTTTTTTAATGTTTATTTATTTTTGAGAGAGAGGGAGGGAGAGAGACAGGGTGTGAGTGGGGAGAGTGGCAGAGACAGGGGGAGACACAGAATCTGAGGCAGGTTCCAGGCTCTGAGCTGTCAGCACAGAGCCCGACATGGAGCTCAAAGTCACAAACTGCAAGATCATGACCCGAGCTGAAGTCGGACACTTAACCGAGTGAGGCACCCAGGTGCCCCATCATAGCATTTTAAGAATATAAATGCCATGATTAGTACACATCTTAGTACATACACTGGCACTCAACTATGAATAATTACCACTAAAAGCCAACAGAAAAGTTAGGCCACTGTGTCCAGAATTTATTTATAAAATTACACGAGGCTCATTTGTTAATCAACAGAGCAATGTATCCTCAAGTGGAACTTAATTTGCTTTTGTTTTGACTTGCTTCACTTACCTAAGAGTTATTCTGAACATCTGAACAGTTAACTTTCATTATTCTTTCACAAATTTTTCACAAACTCACCATGTATCTCTACAGCTTTCTGAGCTCTACAAATGTGAAATATAGAAGATGCAAAAAAATACCAGAAAACTAAATGGTAATTTTTAAAAGGCAACTGTATCCTCAGCTAAGAAAAATTATTATTTTTTAAAGATTTTATTTAAGCAATCTCTACGCCCAAAGTGGGGTTCAAACTCACAACCCAAGATCAAGCGTCACATACTCCATGGACTGAGCCAGCTAGGCACCCCAAGAAAAACTATTTTACTTAAAAAACTTTTGGGGCGCTTGGGTGGCTCAGTCGGTTAAGCGTCCGACTTCGGCTCAGGTCATGATCTCACGGTCTGTGAGTTCCAGCCCCGTGTCAGACTCTGTGCTGACAGCCCAGAGCCTGGAGCCTGTTTCAGATTCTGTGTCTCCCTCTCTCTCTGCCCCTCCCCTGTTCACACTCTGTCTCTCTCTGTCTCAAAAATAAATAAACGTTTAAAAAAAAAAAAAAAATTAAAAAACTTTTGGGGCACCTGGGTGGCTCAGTCAGTTTAAGCTTCTGACTTTGGCTCAGATCATTATTTCACAGTCTGTGACTTCGAGCTCCACGTCAAGCTCTGTGCTGACAGCCCTGAACCTGGAGCCTACATTGGATTCTGTGTCTCCCTCTCTCTCTGCCCCTCCCCAGCTTGTGTTGTTTCTTTCAAAAAATAAATAAACATTAAAAATTTTTTTAAAACTTTTGATTAATTTTTTAAAAATCCTTAAAAAAACTTTATTTTTTTAACAAAAATAAATGTTTATTCATTCTTGAGAGAGGGAACAAGACTGGGGGAGGAGCAGAGAGAGAGGGAGACAGAGGATCTGAAATGGGCTCTGCACTGACAGCAGGGTGCACGATGTGGAGCTTGAACTCACGAACCGTGAGATCATGACCTAAGCAGAAGTCAGACACTCAACGAGTGAGCTATTCAGGCATGCCCCCCGCGGCCAATTTATTTATTTATTTTTTAACTAGGCTCCACTCCTAACATTGGACTTGAACTCATGACTCTAACATCAAGAGTCGCATGCCCTAACAACTGAGCCAGCTAGACACCTCTGTTTGACTACTTTTTAACAAGTCCTTGAAGGACATAATCAATGTTGATATGAATGAAGGAATTTAGAATGACAGGAAGATAAAGGGAATCAGTTAACAAGATCTTCTGTGATAAATAAGTTTGAAAGAACCATACTACAGTTAAATATGAAACTTAAAAGTATTGCACCTTGGGAAGTAAGTAGTGGGAAATAAAATATATTACTGCAAGTAATCTGTAGTTAGCTTACTATTGAAAAAGCTCTATTATTTATTACATAAACCAATCTTCAACTAAATATATAGTTAAGTTCAAATATGTCAATATTTTACATAAAACAATTAAACTTCTCTATATACTCAACCTGTATCAGGGACATCAGTGGGTCTCATAATTCTCCGAATCTGCTCCATAGACTGCAGGTCTGGTGACAGTCCTATAAATAAAAGATGGTCAGAGTAATGACATCTAAACAATTTTCACTTAAATAAAGCAACATTTAATCAAAGTAGAGTCACTATCTGAAATTAAAAATATGTAATGTGTTCCTTCTAATGTTATCTTCAATATACAGAGTTAGAAATCTTACCATTCTTCTTTCTTTCCAACCATTCTCTGCCTTTCTCCAGGAATATACCCAATTCCAATCCTTCCGACCACTTTTGTCACTTCTCACCACCTAATCTTAAAGATGTTTACTTCCAAGTTTAAGTGCCTCACTGTCCTGTAAGACCTTCCTACATCTCTCTGCAACATGCTCATTATCTTCGTAAAGTGTAATTGTTGATCACAAGGATAAGAAAAAGCACATGAAAACACTTCACAATCTTCAGTACATAAACTATTATTTCTCTTTTATGGATAATCCAAGTACCAACACATAACTTCTTAATTTCTACTTTTAAGTATACTAATGTGCAAGAACTACAATTTCCTAAATGTTTAGGATCTACTATAAAATGCTTCAATTAATATAGTAACATGTTCTACCAGAGAATAAATCATGTTTTTAATGTTTATTTATTTTGAGAGAGAGAGAGAGGGAGCCCATGTGTTCCCACATGTTGGGGAGGGACAGAGAGAGAGAATCCCAAGCAAGCTTCACACTGTCGTCATGGAGCCTGATGCAGGGCTCAAACTCACAGACCATGAGATCATTACCTGAGCCGAAATCAAGAATCAGGATGCTTAACTGACTGAGCCACCCAGGTGCTCCAAGAATAAATCGCTTTTTACCTCAGGCCTAGACAAGTACATCTATCTTTTCAGCATTTTTCACTTTAATTCTTCCTGCATATTAATAAATAATAATTATAAATAATATTTATATAACTATATAAAACACTAATTTTCTTACAGTATTTTTACTATATTATTTCCATGTACAAAAACCCAATATGGTTATTAAACCATTCAACAAACTACTTTGCTCAGTATTCAAATCTCTATAATCTGATACTCATTATTCCCTATGTGCTTGACATTCTAGTTAGGCTAGTGCTCACACATTCCTTTAACTAGACAAATAAAAAAGACCATCTCAAATTCTTTACACCTCTTCAAAGTCTACTCCATCCTTCTAACTCAGGCTTCCATAAACATGTGTCCAACAATTCTCTCCCTTTCCAGACTGCATAAAAACTATTGCTTCTACAAGTGCTTTGACATAATTAAATCCTTTTCATTAGTCAGTATCTGTTTTGAAATATACTTTATCTTAACTTTTTGGAAACATGTATTTTATCAATAGGTTTTTAATTTCTTAAGACAGCCAGATAATATACAATCTATATATTTTCATGGCACCTATTCCTGCTTACTTTAAAAGTTATACAGAATAACTTATTCTATCAAAAATTATCTTTAGGATGAAAATGGACATATTACATACAGCCTAGAACTCTTGATATGTGGGACTAATAAACCCAATTTCATCTGGATTCTAATGAAAGGTATTTAATATTGGCAGTAATCATGATCTTCTCATTTTGACTGACAGTAGTGGTATCTTTCTATCAAAACTGAAGCAAAGGGAATACGTTATTTCAAATAAAACTCTGGTTATCCTCCTCACATGTGAAATTCTTTAAAGATAAGTACTCAACTAAACATTCATTTTGTATAAAGCTTCATAAATTTCTAGTTATTAAAAGAGATTTTAGCCATGTTCAGAACAGTTTTAATAATTTGACCTTTTACACAAGCACAGCTATATTTTTCCACAGTGTGCATCCTAGTTACTGTAGGTCTTTTCCAAACAATGGAATGACAGTGAGAAAAACCCATAAAGCAAATTTACTAGTCTACCTCCATGACAACAGAAGATCTTCTCATCCACAATGGCAGCTATAGGCAGACAGTTAAAACAATCGGTGAAGGTCTTCCACAATTTAATATTAAACCTTCGTTTGCCTATAAAAAGAACAAGCAAATAGAAGAAATAAATCTAAAACTGTTTTCATTTGTTATCTCATAGCCACAGGATTATAATTTCAACTTTATTCTTTATACCGCACTTTGTTTTTTCTGTAATGAGTGCTTCTTGTATATTTTTAAAAAGGTAATAAATTTAATGAACATTCAACACCTTCCATAAAGTTAAAAAAACTTGAAAGATTGTGCTAGGTATTTTACAGAACACACATATCAAATCCTTTTGTCTCTTAAGATCACTATAATATAGTCACTTTGAAATAGTCTAACAGACTACTAGTTTATCTGTTCCATTCAATGTGTACATTAGTTGAATACCTAGCCAAATAAGTAAGCAAAAGTGAAAGGGGTATCTCTGGAGATTGTCCATTTTAACTCTAATGCATTGAGTAACACAGCATAAATTTACTGCCAAGAAAGGACAATTTCCAAATGCTTCCATGGTATTCACTTTTGAGTGAATTACAACTTGGCACTACATAAAGTATAAATAGAGACACAAAGGCTATAATTTTCCTATAGTCTAGCATAAAGAGCTACAAGAGAAATCTCAAGTGTATGTTCACCTTTTTAGAGTTACTTGATCTTCCTGAATTTGGCAAGAAGTTGCAACAACTAACGCTGGGGAGCGATGAAAGACACAGCACTAATTTCCTATGCTTTTATGCCATAACCTGCCTCTCTGTGAAAAAGTATAACTCAAAACAGTTTTTACAAGCTGCTCTCATGTACATTAGCTCAACTGATGTCATTTCTATAAACCTTGAGGATACTCAAGCCCATATTTTATTCTTTAAAAACACACCTCTATTCCTCATATAGCTTTAGAAAAGTGGTTATAGTTAGATGCACTACAATCTGCTTCCTGTCTACTGGTCTGATTTGAACAGTTGAAACCATACATTACACCTTAGAAGTAAAAATGCCACGTAAAATCAGATGTAGAATCATTCCTAGTAGAACGCAGCTCCACGAGACTAGAGATGATCTGTCTTGTGCGCTGCTGCATTCCTAGTGTGTAGAGTAGTGCCTGGTATACACACTTCCTCTTGTCAAATTATACAAACCAAGAAGATAGGAGTTTGAATAAGAGTCTACCATATTTAAGGAAGGAAAAAAACAAAAATAGATTCCAATGGAGAATTCACCACCAAAAAACAATAAATTCAATTTGAAAATCGTTGTATTTGGTTCTAAATTGTAATTAACCAAACATGTGTTCTTTTCCATACTCTAACAAAAGCAAAAGACCAATTCAAATGTAGTAATTTAGTAATTACACTTGGAAACATTACTACAAAACAGGAAATCAGTGATTTCTTACCGAAGAAAAAGAGTACAGTAAAATATACCTGAGTAGTTGCTATCCTCATCTCTCGTTTTATAGGCACAAATTAAAATTCCAATAATAAACTTAAACTTTGAAAAAATTCCATAGAACTTCTCAATATTTTTCCTTCTTTATCTCAAAGTTTATTTATTTTGAGGAAGAGAGAGAGGGAGAAAGAGAGCACTGCACGTGTGCCGGGGAGGGACAGAATCCCAAGCGGGTTCTGCACTAACAGCATGGATGTGGGGATCAAATTCCCGAAAGGTGAGATCATGACCTGAGCAGACACTGAGTTGGCAGCTTAACCAACTGAGCCACCCAGGCGCCCTACAACTTGTGAATATTTCTTGTGACACAGGGCCAATGAAAATTTCCATCTTATCCCAAGAATGCTGAGAGCTAAAATCTTAATAGATACTAGAAAAAGAGGCTATTATCTATAGTGACCTCTGTTTCACGTGGATATTTTGCCAAATGAACTGATTAATTACAAGAGGCCCTTTCAGCTGAGTAAGGTGCAGTCAACCTGAAATACCACGATCTTAAGAGATCCCAAAGAACTAGTTTAATTGGTAATATGTTTCCTGGTTTCAGGTTTTTCTTCCATGAAAGATTATTCTTGGTCCTATGCCTGATAAATTATATTAAAAAAAAATGAATCAAAAGAAATCTTTTGAACTGGAAAATTATATTAGGGAATATTAGGGAATTTTCCCATTAATAAAAGATAAATTTTTATTTTTACTTACATTCATCATAGAATCCATAAATGCGATTGATGCTAGCACACTCATGGTTTCCTCTTAAGAGAAAGAAGTTCTCTGGATATTTTATTTTATAAGCCAATAGCAAACAAATGGTTTCCAAAGACTGCTTTCCTCTATCCACATAATCTCCTAAGAAAAGATAGTTGGCTTCTGGTGGGAAACCTCCATATTCAAATAATCGCAGTAAATCTGTATACTGTCCATGAATATCTCCTGAAAATAGAAAAAGACAATTTTAGAGCATTTGGTTACTGTGGGAAGCAGCTTCAAATGATTCCCAATGTTTACACCCGTATGTAATCCTCTCCCCTTGAATGTGGGCTGGAGCTGGTGACTCGCTTCTAACAAACAGGAGACAGAAAAAGTGGGATGGGCTGTCACTTCTGAAATTAGGTTACAAAAGATCACGAGTTCCAATCTGCTTGTACTCTCTTGCCATCTCTCATTCTTGATGCTGAAGCCAGCTGCCTTATGGAGAAGCACACATGGCAAAGAACTGAAGGAGGCCTCTGGCCAAACACTTATTAGGAACTGAGCTCTCAGTCCATCGGCCCTTAAGGAACCGAATCCTTTCATCATTGAGCCTTGAGATGAATGTAGTCCCAGATCACACCTAGATCACAACCTTGTGAGAGACCCAAAACCAGAGGATCCAGCTAAGCTGTGCCTGGATTCCTGACTCATAGAAACAGTGCGGTGATAAATTCATGCTGTTTTAAGCCATAAAGTTTTGGAGTAATCTGTTATATAACAGATAACTACTACAGTTGCTCTTATTATCTGGTAGTTTAACATTACTTTGTTATACCCAAGAGTGAGACAGCCAGAATTTAGAAATATTTAGTATAACTAATTTCTATTACCCTCCAATTATTTCTGTATCAAAGCATTTTAAAGAGTATCTTGCAGAGAATTGGAATCATTTTAAAATGTTACAAGTAACTACATTTGCTTCATTTAAATTCATAGAAGAGACTGATCATTTCCACAAAATTCTTCTTTTTCAGATTTTATTTTTAAGTCCTCTCTACACCCAACTTGGGACTCGAACTCACAACGCTGAGATTAAGAGTTGCATGCTCTACCAACTGAGCCAGCCAGGCTCTACTCCACAAAATATCATATTACCTCTTACTTAAAGGTGCTATTCTAAGCAAATTAATTTATTCAACAAACATTTACTTAGCTAATATCTTTTACTTGCTAGATACTGTACCAAGAAGCACCAAGCACATGACTTAATAAACACAAGAAAGAGGAGAAAAAGTAAAGAACACACTAAGCATCTGCAGATTACAAGGTATGAATGTGGACCACTAAGAAACATGCAGGACAGTGAAAATTTTTACATATAAAAATAGTCCTTGACTGAGCAAAAGATGATGATTAAGTCCATCATCAAAGTCCATGTAAAGCTATGTCATACACACAAACAGCCACTACCAGTTATCAAGCCAAAAGCCAATGATAATTATACCACTTCCCACTGTTACATGAACTATAAAAAACGCTTTTTGTACAATTTTTCTGGCTAAAACAATGTGATCACTCAACCTAAGGTTGTAAATTTTTGTTTTTGGCCAGAAGCTACCATGGATATTGCCATATTGCCACCCAAACTTTAGTTTGTTTGTAACTGGTACACCAAAATGCCCATTTCTCTACATCCTTGACAACAGTGGATTATCAGTTTTTGACTTTTTTTCCGACATGTCTAGAGTTTAGGATATTTTTAAATTGCATTTCACTGATTACTAGTGAGGCTGAGGATCTTACATTTATTGACCCTTTGAATTTCTTCTAAAATCTGCCTTAAAAAAAAGATCTTTCTATTGTATTGTCTGTCTTGTTTCTAAGAACTAAAAACTGTGAATAGCAATCTTGTTATCTGATGTATATTAAAAATATTGTCTGTAACTTACTATTTTATGAAAGTTTTAATTTTTATATTTTATGTTATCAAACCTATCCATCTCTCTTATATAAAAATTTTTAAATGTTTTCTCTAGATCACCTTCAATTTAATTAGGGGAGGAAAACTGGTATTCAAAATAGACTGTTTCCAACTTTACCCGATTACATACCACAAATTTTCAGCGGTGCTTCCAATTCCAAAAGAATAGGCTGGCTGAGAAAGATCTCCCGAGACTTAATACATAAGCCTCGAACTTCTGCTTCAGTCATCTGCACAATCTTTCCTGGACGACATCCTCGTACTGTTAGACAATGAATAAAATGGTCAGTTTTTAAAAATGTCTCTATAAATAATCCTTAAAAAAAAAAAAAGTCATGCCCATATTTTGAAGGTCCAGAAAGTCACACAGACAGCAAACTACCAGATACCCTGTAGTGTTCTATGGCTAACAGTAAGGTTATTCTAGTGATCTTTGCCTTTCTATCTTTATTGTTGCTGGTTTCTAATGATGTTCCTCAAGGCTGCTGCCACAGAAATGCAGTCCCTTGTGCTTTCCAGTGGCCAACCTTGCAGCCCAAGAGACCTAAACGATTTTAGGAACAGCACCTTTGAGGATAGCCTACTCTGTCAGTAAAGTCTTGCATTTAGGAAAAGGCCAAAATAGCATCATTAAGAACCAGTGGCTATGAAGAAAGGGAAATGAAACAAAAAGTGGCTGTCAGTAGGTGATTTAGTTTCACACACATCCTTGGAAAATTATGAACAGTCTTAAGAATTTTAACAATCCCCACCCTCCAACTTCTAATCAAAACAAAATTTAAAAGGTTCCAGATAGCTATTAAATTTTAATGCGTTATTATGTCACACAAGGGCACTATATGAAAAACTCTAAAAGCTATTTAGATGGAGGAAAGCATTTTTCCTATGAATGAACAATAAAATCTATCAACTAATAAGTAACTTCTGGAACAGAGTAGGGAGAAATGGTACATGAGCAGTTCTTATTTGCCCTATTGAACTGAACTTGAAATCATTTCCTCTCATTACCTTCTCCATTGGCTCTTTCTCTCTAAATATACTGCTTGCTCCCATTTAATCTTAACTGAAAAAACATTTATTTTTTATTTTTTTAAAAATTTTATTTATTGTCAAGTTAGCTAACATACAGCGTATATAGTATACTCTTGGTTTCGGGGGGTAGATTCCTGTGATTCATCACTTACATACAGCACCCAGTGCTCATCCCAACAAGTGCCCTCCTCAATGCCTGTCACCCATTTTCTCCTCTCTCCTGCCCCCTCCCTTATCAACCCTCAGTTTGTTCTCTGTATTTAAGAGTCTCTTATGGGTTTGCCTCCCTCTCTGCTTAAAACTAATTTTCCCCCTCCCTTCCCCTATGGTCTTCTATTAAGTTTCTCAAATTCCACCTATGAGTGAAAACATCGTATGTGTCTTTCTCTAACTGACTTATTTCACTTAGCAGAATACCCTCCAATTCCATCCACGTTGTTGCAAATGGCAGGATTTCATTCCTTTTTTTTTGGCCAAGTATTCATTCTGTATATACAAACCACATCTTCTTTATCCATTCATCAGTTGATGTACATTTGGGCTCTTTCCATGATTTGTCTACTGTTGAAAGAGCGGCTATAAAAATTGGGGTACAAGTGCCCTTATGAATCAGCACTCCTCTGGCCTTTGGATAAATTGCTACTAGTGTTATTGCTGGGTTGTAGGGAAGTTCTATTTTTAATTTTTTGAGGAATCTCCACACTGTTTTCCAGAGTGGCTGCACCAGTTTGCATTCCCATCAACAGAGCAAAGGCTGAGAAGGTATTTAAAAAAAGAAAGCAGACTGTATCTCTACATATCCCTACTATTTCCCATTTACAATTAAGTCCACACATTTCTTGTTAAAGACTATGTTTCTTTTGTCAGGTTCAGAGGTTAAAAAAAAAAAAAAGGCCCCCACATGCAAAAGTCAATCCATGTATACGTAACATTAATATAGTAATATCTAAGTAACAGAAAAGACAGACTCTGTTGAAATGTGCTTTAGTAAATATGACTGTTAATAAGATCACCCCTGAAATTCAAAACATCATCAGAACTGCTTTTATTATAGGAACTTTATCATAGCTTCTACATTAGTACTAGCTCATAATCATCAATTACCTACTTCCCATGGATATGTGGATTTTTCTAAGACCAAAAAGGGCATCTTACTTGTACTTTCCAGTAAGTATCTACAATACTAGCTTAGATGCAATTCTCTGTAAAATTCTTAATCTTGGCATTAAGTCTTAACTGTATGGGAAATGATATTTGCAAAATACAGTTTTACCATCAGTGCATCAAGTACCTGTCTACTTTCTTGAAGAGAAAAAGTTATTTTTCTTGAAGGATTAAAGATCTCTTGTTGCTTTCAGATGACAAATACTCACCTAAAAATAATTATTTAAAGATAACAGCAATGGACAACACAAACAAAAGTTGGCTCTTAGAAAAGTTCCTACCATTTTTGTTATGATTCTGTAGTAATAAAACACTTTAAGTTACCAACACTTGGTTGTAACTTGATGACAATCATTAAAACTAGTGTGTGTCACTCTGACCTGTCAATTTAAAGCGTCTAAATTACAGTGGTGAATATTTTATCTCATATTTGTTTTATTTTCCCTGTAAATTATGTGTTTAATTTCGACCTCCCAAGTAATTTAGGTTACACTACGGTGTACTTTGACTAATATTTTTACAGAGCTAGAAACGCTTCAATTTAGAAGTCATGCTAATCCATAAAACTAAAAATTTACCAAAACAAAAACACACATGAAATTTCGTTGATTTTTAAGGTGCATGGTTTTCCCCAATTAATTTTTAAGTTCAGAAATACTTTGCAATCAA
This sequence comes from Panthera tigris, assembly GCF_018350195.1. Lineage (NCBI taxonomy): Eukaryota > Metazoa > Chordata > Mammalia > Carnivora > Felidae > Panthera > Panthera tigris. The sequence continues at coordinate 116,378,573 of NC_056662.1, forward strand.
TAATTTCTTACAATTTTAATTGGCAGTTGCTTTTTGCCTCTTAGTGGCATATAAAACAATGGAGCATTGCATAATCAAGTCACTTCTAAGAGTTGATGAAATGCAGTTAGAGAAACTAAACGTTCTTCTAAAGGTTAAGCATTTGACAAATGACCAAATCTTAGGAATAAGTTATCCAAATATTTGGAAAAAGATGATAGATGGCTCAGGGCAATTCCAGCTGTCTTGTCAATTCAAAAGTCCTGCTCCCTCATGTACTCCTGCCAGTATGTACACCCAAATATCCAAGAGCATTTCAAATTTCTCAGTCATCTGAAAACAGGGAGTAAATCAAGGCAACCTATTAACAAAGAGGAACTAGTTCACTGCCACAATATCCATGAGGGGTTCCAGAATTTGGGTATATGAGCTTAGATACAAGCACCTAGCTAGATTATGAAGATACTAAAAATCTGCACAATTTATAATTCATTAGGTGCAAAGCAATTTCACATCAATCATCTCATTTAATCCTTTTGATGTCCCAAGAATTAGAAAGGGAAGCTATTATCCACACTATACAACAACAGAAAAATTTAAAAACTTGAAAATCAGGGAGCCCAGGTTTATAAAACTAGAATGAGTAAAAAGCAGCAGAGAAGAATTTAGAACCAGTCTTCTAACTCAACACACTCCCCCCTCTACTACCACAAAAAATTCTTAGTCAAAAGTTTCCCAGAAAAAAATCTAGCAGCCAATAATTGTAAACCAGGTAAATACGCCATTATAGGAAATATCTACCATGCTGTTGCTGTTTAGAAAATATTTTGAGGTATCACACATATATACAGTAAAGTACACTAACATTATGGGCATTTACTCAATAAATTTAAAAATTTTAATGTTTATTTCTTATTGAGGTGGGGGGGAGGGGCAGAGAGAGGGAGTCACAGAATCCAAAGCAGACTCTAGGCTCTGAGGTGTCAGCACAGAGACCGGATGCAGGGCTTGAACTCACCAGCTGTGAGATCATCACCTGAGCCGAAGTGTGAGGCTTAACCGACTGAGCCACCCAGGTGCCCCAAATTTTAACTATGTATACACCTAAGTAATCACATTCACATCAAGATACAGAATACTTCCAGCAACCCTGAAGGCTCCCTTATACCCTCAACCATTCAATAATAATGCCGAAGGTTACTATTTTTATTTCTTTCAGTATGATTAATCTGACTCGTTATTGAATTCTGGATAAATAGAAATATACAGTATACTCTTTTGCTCATTCTTCTGTGAAATCTATCCATGTTACTGTGTTCAGCAATGTTTATCTCCTCTAAACATATTTCTTTATGTTTCCTTCTAGACGCTTTACTATTTTAGCCTATCTCATTCAATAATCCATTGATTTAGCACTATTTATTGTAAAGACCATCCTTTCTCCACAGAACTGCAGGGGGAGATGTGTAGAAAAATCAGGTTGACCATACATGAGTGGATCCATTTCTGGACACTCCATATAGTCCATTAATCTGTTTATTTTTACAGCAGTACTACATTGTCTTAATTACTGTAGCTTTTTAAAAGAAACTTTATTTTGAGAGACAGAGACAGAGCGTGCGCGCACCATGTGTGTGCATGTGAACAACTGGGAGAGGGTGGAGAGAGAGAGAATCCCAAGCAGGCTCCACGCTCAGCATGGTGGTGGTGGGGGGGGGGGGGCTCAACTTCACCACCAGGAGATCACCTGAGTTGACCTGAATCCATATCAAGACTTGGATGTTTAACGGACTGAGTCACCCAGACGCCCCCACTGTTGTTTTTTTATAAAGTTATCTCTTAATATAAGCATTCCAACTTTGTTAAGATTGCCTTTGCTAATCTAGGTCCTTTTGCATTTTCAAATATGTTTTAAAATTGGCTTGTCTATTTCTCCTCACCCTCAGCTTGTGGGAGTTTTAACTGGGAATTAATATATCCAGGGAGAATTTACCTTAGTAATTTTGAGTCTTCCATAAACATGGTATCTCTTTTATTTCAGTTGTCATGTGTTTCTCTCACCAATGTTTTGTAGTGTTTAAGGGGCAGTCCTGCACATTTTCATTAAATTGAATTGAAGGGGTGCTGCTTTGTAAATGTGTTTTCTTATTTCATTTTCTAATTATTTGATGTTAAGTATAATTGATTTATGAATAGTGACTTTGTTTCCTAGTCTAACAGTTTGAAGATCCCTTCGGATTTACCAAGTATACAACCATATCATCTGTGAAGACTTTTACTACTTCTTTCCCAATCTTTGTATCTTTTATTTTTCTTCTTCATTGAATTGACTAGGACCTCCAAGACAATGCTGAAGAAAAGTGTGCTAAAGGTTTTCCTTGTCCTGTTCCTGAACTAAGAGAAAAAAAAGCATTCAATATTTCTCACCATTATGATAGCTATAGTTTTGTACATACTCCGTTTGCTAAGGATTTTTATCATGAAGGATGTTAAAATTTATCAAATACTGTATCTCATCCATTGAGATAATAATCCCCCTCCACCTTATTCTGTTAATATGATTTATATTGATTGAGTGTTCCTTGGATTCCTAGAATAAACCCCACCACATTATGACATTTATCTTTCTTATTCAATTTGCTAATAATTTGCTCATGATTTCTGTGGCTATATTCATGAGCGATACTGGTCGGTAATTGCCTTTCTTTGAGAGTTGTCAGATTTAAGTATTAGGGTTGTGCTGGCTTCAAAGAACAAGTTGGGAAGTGTTCTTTTTCTGCTTTCAACAAACTTGGCCTAATTTCTTCTTTTTTAAATATTTAAGTCACCAGCAAAACCAAATGGGCTTGGAATTTTTTTGAGAAGTATTCCAACTACAAATTCATTTTCTTTAACATATATAAGACTATTCAGATTTTCTATTCCTTTTTATCAGTATTGTCAAGATTAGTTTTTCATCTAAATTATAAAAGTTATTAGCACTAAGTTATTTATAAAATCTTAACTTCCTTTAAAATACATATACATAACTTTTCTCTGACCCATTTAAGAACAGACTGTATTCTGGGTGGCTTAGTTGGTTAAGTGTTCAACTCTTCATTTCACCTCAGGTCACGATTTCGTAGTTGTGAGACAGAGCTCTGCATCGGGTTCTGTGTTGACAGCATGGAGCCTGCTTGGGATTCTCTCTCTCTCTTTCTCTCTACCCTTCCCCACCCTCAAAATAAATAAACTTAAAAAAAAAAAAAAGATAGCACAGTATAAATTATCAGATCCAGGGAATTTAACGGATATAAATCTTTAATGTGAAGAATATACTACAATTTTAATAATTGTCTCAATCATGTCCTTTATAGCACATTCTTCTCCTCTAGTACAGAATCCCAGCCAGGATTACATTATTGCTTTTGTTTGTTCCACCTCGTTAGTTTCCATTACTAGTCACATCTCCTGTATCTTTTTTGATAATTTGTTTTCTATTTCTTACATTATCAGTCTTTCTGGGGATTATCAATTTTATTAATCTTACCAACAATTTCTTTTTTAAACAATTTTAATTCACTTTATTTTTCTTGTATAAAACTATATTGTGGCCGTAGCTGGAGCCTGAGCCCTCTGCCTGGAAACTGTGGTGTGGGTCTTTACGAAATGGTCAGTGAATTCTTGATAGGAGATTTGGCGAACACAGTCTCTTTCCAAAGGTCAGGGATGAGATCAATGTTAAACCTTGGAAATGGCATCAGAAGTGGCCTTGGCGAAGTTGCCCAGGGTGGCAGTGCAGCCCCTGGCCAAGGTGTAGCAATCATCAATACCAGCCATCACCAGTAGCTTCTTGGGCACGGGCTGAGACAATGCCAGTGCCTCTGGAAGCAGGGATGAGGAGCACCAGCACAAAGCCACAAGAGCCAGTCACCTTGCATGGGACAGTATGGGCTTGCCAATCTTGTTTCCCCAGTAGCCTCACTGCCTGGGGACAACGAGAAACTTGGCCAGAATGATGGCTCCATGGATGGCAGTGGCTACCTCCTTGGAGCACTTAACACTCAGACCGATGTGCCCACTGTAATCTCTGATGGCAACAAATGCTTTGAACCTGGTCCACTGGCCAGCATGAATCTGCTTCTTGCACAGGTATAATCTTCAAAACCTCATTCTTGAAGGATGACCCCAGGAAGAAGTCAATGATCTCAGATTCTTTTTATGGGCAGGGAGGAGACAGGTGTCCTCTAGACTTGATCTTCATGTCGTTGACCACCAGGTGGCCCAGCCTAGTGGCAGCCTTGTCCTTGGCTTTGCCTCCGTGAGCTCCACAGCTCCTGTCCTGACCCCGGCTATGGCCCTGGCCCCAGATGCTGCTGCTGAAACCTCTGTGGAAGCTGCCATGGCCTCCCATTCCAGGGCCCCTGGGCCCTCCCACAGCACTGGTGTCATCTGTTATTTGGAGTCTTCCCAGAGAAGAAGCTTCAACATTTTCATTTTAAAAAATCATACATTTGATTTTTATTTGATTTCGGCTCTCATCTTTATTATATCTTTCCTTATTCTTCTACTGTCCTGAAATAAAAATTTAATGTTCAGCCTTCCCCCCCTCCCCACCAATATATATTATATGTATTTTTAAAGCTATACATATCCCTGTAAGCATTGCTTCTTGCTGCAATTGCACAAGTTTGACATGTATTTTTATTATTATTCAGGTCAACACATTTTATAATTTTCACTGCTATTTCTTCAGTAGCAGTAAAATATGTAAAAGTACACTGCTTATTTCTAAGTATTTGAGAATTTTCTAGTTACATGCTATTGATTTCTAGTTTATCATTACTGAAATCAGAGAACCTGAGATCTCATTTCTTTTAAATTTACTGAGAATTGCTTTTTGGTACTGCATATTGCATACTTCAGTAAATGTTCCATACATATTTGAAAAGTGTGTATATCCTGTAGTTGTTGAGTAAAGTGTTGTGTGTGTCACTTAGGTCAAATTTACTGTGTTGTTTAAATCTTCTAGATCCTTAATTTTTTCTTTGTTCTATTAGTTACTGAGAAAGGTACGTTAATCTATATAGTGTGGTTTTGTCTATTTTAACCTTTTGGTTCTATCAAGTTTTCCTTTTTGTGTTTTAGACCTATAATATTAGATACCTAAAAATTTTAAGATTATTGTCTCTTCCTGTGGCATTCATCCTTTTAACATTATGCAATGCCCTTCTTTACCTCTAGTGATACTTCCTGTCTTATATACTATTTCTGATGTATATACATCCAACCAGGTTTCTTCTGGTTAATGTGTGCATGATGCAGTTCTCCCATTCTGGTGCTTACTCCTCTACCTTTGCCCTTAAATTTAAAATATGTTCCTTGTATACAGTATAGTTAGGTCTTCTGAACTTTGTCTTGAGTGTTTACTCCTTTCACATTTACTATAATTATGGACAAATCCTGTCATTTGCTTTGTTTGTATCACATGTTCCTCATTCCTTTATTCCTCTTTTCTTGCGTTTCTTTGGAACAATTATCTTTTATTACTCCATTTTCTCCTCTGTTATCTTTTTAGTTATATATTCTTTTTCTTTTGGTAGTTACTCTAGAAATAACAAATGCACTTTTTAGCCTTTTGTTCTACAGTTGTCATATACTGCTTCCACATAGTTTAAACCCTACAAACCATAATTGTTTTAAAAAGCATTAACTTATAATTACACACATTTATCCTTATTGTTGCTCATTTACTTCTGCAGTTCTGTGCTTTTATCTGGAATCATTTTCTTTCAATACGAACTTTACTAGAAAATTCCAGTACCAGTCTGTATCAGTAAATTTTCTCAGCTTGTGTTTTTATTTTGTTTCACTTAAATTTTTTTTTAATGTTTATTTTTGAGAGAGAGAGAGAGAAAGAGAGACACGGACAAGAGCGTGAGTCGGGGAGGGGCAGAGAGAGAAAGAGACAGAGACAGACAGAGACAAGTTAGGGGGACTGTATTATAGTCTAAATTGGAGCCTGGAGCCTCAGGCAGGCTCCAGGCTCCAAGCTGTCAGCACTGAGCCCGACATGTGGCTCGAACTCAGGAACCGCAAGATCATGAAGGCATTCGTTGCCTTCTCTTCTGAAGGATATGCTCACTGGATTTAGAATTCTAGATTAGCATTCTTCCTTTTCTTTCAGCACCTTAAAAGGACAGTCTATTGTTTTCTGGCATCTGTAGTTTCAGGTGATATATCAACCATCAATGTTCTCTTGAAGGTCATGTAATGACTTGTTTCCTCTGGTAGCTTTTAAGATTTTCTCTTTTGGGGTGCCTGGTTGGCTAAGTCAGTTAAGAGGCCAACTTCAACTCAGGTCATCATCTCATGGTTCATGAGTTTGAGCCCTACATCAGGCTCTGTGCTGACAGCTCAATTCCATGCCCCCCCCTTCTCTGTCCCTCCCCAACTCGCATGCTGTCTCTCTCTCAAAAATAAACAAACATTAAAAAGATTAAAACATAAAGATTTTCTTTTTCTTCATTTTTAGCAGTTAAGTCCACGATGGGTTTCAATATAGTTTTATTTGTATTTTTCCTTCCTGGAATCCATGGAGCTTCTTTAATCTTTTGGTATCTTTCTCCCTTTGGAGAAGTCTTGGTCAGTATTTCCTCTATCCTGTATCTCCTCTCTTTCTGGGACTCCCATTATGTATGTTAAACCTTTCCACTGTCTCCTGCTTTCTTTATTTCCCCTGTTTTTTTCTCAGCACTGCGTAATTTCTACACAACACTTTTTTCCTAGCTTTTACTACGCCGCTGTTTCTACCGTGCTAGTAAGCCCAACTCTCAAATTCTCATTGTTAGTGAATGCACTTTTTTAGTTGTAAAGTTTCCAGGACTCTGATAAAATTTCCCATCATTTCTTATTTATCCTGAGCACATTAAATCAGTTATTTTAAAGTCTCTCAGTGATAACTCTAATATCTGAATAATCTGGGGATTTGTTCCCTTTTTTCCTCTGATTTCTGGTCAGTTAAGTCTATTAGTATGTCCTGTGGTCATTTCACTGAATGAAATATCTGATTATGGATGGAAATTGTATGAGCTCTAGACGACATCTTCCAGACAGCATTGTTTCCTTTCAGTGGTAAGAATAATAATGACTTACATTTTCTTGAGGGCTGGTCTACTTCAGTTTTGCCCTCAATCTTAGGGAGTGGTCATGATGGAGTATCAATGGAAAATTTAGACTATAATACAGTCCCCCTAATTTGGCAGTCTGAACTTCAACTTTTGCCCCTCTGGCACTAGGGTGATACTGGAATCTCTGCTCAGATCTTTAGCTTTCCAGATACTGTTTTCTTCTGAGTTTCTTAGAATCTTCTCTTGTATACGTATACCTTAGAAGTCAATGACTTAAGGGGGACCTGACTGCAGATTTTGGGGTTAGAATCTATGTGGTTCTCTCCTCTTTTGGATTTAAGTTTCAATGCTTTAATGGCCTCAGACTTCCATCTCTCCTCTTGAGTCCAGGAAGACTGCCACTCTTTGTTTGGGATCTATTCCTCTATACCTCCAGGAAAAAAGCCAGAGTGATTGGTCAGCTCACTGCTGCTTCCTTTTCCTCAAGGATCAAAACCCTCAAAAATTTCCTGTGTTCATTGCTCAAGTACATACAGAAAAGGACACAAAATATGATTATTGGTCACAGAGGAGAAATTTGGATGATTACATACAGAAACTAGAGGAATATCTTGCAAGGACTAAACACTATGGGCCCTAACCCCATATTTTTTACCAGTCCTGACTGGTAAAGGTCTTCTACTCCTGATAAGAGAATCTTTCTGTGCAAGCATGTCCACATCAGAAAAGGGGGAAAACATGAATCAAATTTGGCCCAATGCCTGGTTTTGTGAGTTTTTACTTTTTAAAAAATGATGGGGGGGGGGGGCGGGGAGGAAGAGACACATAAAAATTATATAAGTTTTCAGCATCCATAAATAAATTGTTTTACGGAAACACAACTACTCTTACTTGTTATGTTTTTCTTTTCTCCTCCCACCCCCAACCCCCATTAAGTATCATCTATGGGCACTTTCACCATACAATGGCAGAGCAGATTCATTGTGACAGAGACACAGGGCACTCTATCATTTCACACTGCTTCTCATGGTACTACGAATTACAGAAATGCAGTTATAACTCAACAGTGTCTTGAGTTCCTGCTTGTTGCTGTTCTGCAACATTTAAAAACATTTTTTTACTTTTATTACAGTGCATACTCTTCACGCAGGAAAAATGGAATGCAAATGTTGCACTTTTAAAGCACAGTGGAGTGTGGATTATTCTGTTACTGAATTAGACAGCTAAGCATTTTATTTATAACATTATAGCTATGCTTAAAAAAAATACAATATATGTTCACATTACCAGGCTAAGCACTATCATCACAATATTCCTATTTCACTCAAAAGCAAAGACAATTTAAACATTTTAAATGGAATCTCATCACAGCAGAATTTCTTCACAAAAATAAAAATGAGACTGCAACCAAAATTAAATTTCCAACTGGCTACTGTGTTAGCAAGCAAGGAAAGCCATGTACTAATGGTGAGTTCCTGAAATCATGTTTGATTGGAAAAGCCAAAGAAATAGGTCCTGAAACAATATTCTTGTTTAAGACTATTACCCTTTCTGTAAAAACAGTTCTTGAAGCATCGAAGACAACGGGAGCAGTATTAACCAATCATCAGTTAAAAAAACAAATGAGGAACACCTAGGTGGCTCAGCTGTTTAAGTATCCAACTTCTGCTCAGGTCATGATCTCACTCAGTTTGCGAGTGACAGCCCCACACTGGGCTCTGTGAACTGACAGTGTGGAGCCCGCCTGAGATTCTCTCTCTCCCTCTCTTCTCTCTGCCCCTCCCAGCTTGCACTCGTGCACGAGTGCTCTCGCTCTCGCTCTCTCAAAATAAATAAATAAACATTAAAACAACAACAACAATAAAAAAAAAAAACAATAAAAAATGAGGGCATCTGGATGGCTCTGTCAGTTAAGCTTCCGACTTCAGCTCAGGTCATTATCTAGTGGCCTGTGAGTTTGAGCCCTGTATCAGGGCTCTGTGCAGACAGCTCACAGCCTGGAGCCTGCTTCAGATTCTATGTCTCCCTCTCGCTCAGCCCCTCCCCCATTCATGCTGTCTCTCTCAAAAATGAATAAATGTTTTAAAAAATAAAAACAAAAACAAATGATTTCAAGTGGTTTTCCTTGGCTATTCGTGACTTCACAGATACTACCAATACCTAACTGTTGCCTTATTTAAGGAGCCAATTGAGTGACTGAAGAGTTAGCCTTGAATTAGCTATCAAAAATATTTTCAAGAAGCTGAGAAAAACAAAAGAAAAAACGGTGGTAAAAATATACATGGAGCACAAAAAAACCCTAGTTGGGCAATTTTACAAACTTGTGAACATTTAAGGTGTTTATAGTGTATGGTGCAATTACTCAGTAGAAAGATACTTTACCATGTATTGTTGGCTCAGCGGTAATCAATAGTGCACATCATTAGCACTCATGAACTATTGTCAGTTCCGTGAGTATTTGTCAGAAATAAAAGCTGAATATCTCAAATTGCTCTACTACACAGCAGTTCAATGGCCTAGTAGTGATAGTTTTATTGTGATTTTTTTGAGCTCAGGGCCAATACTGAAATTTTTCTGAATGACAACAATCACTATCACTATTATGGGTAGTTTAATAAACTAGATTTTGTTGCAAACCTGATAATGTTTCTTAATGATTGAATCTAAAATTGTAAGGCAAAAAAATATTTATATGTGAAACGTATACTGTGGTAAGTCATTATGACAACTAACGATGCTTGAATTCACAAGCAAATGTCAAAGCTGCTTTATACACTCCCAGTGCTGTCAAAGTTAAAACAAGATCTTCATTTCCTCACAGATTTGCATTAAATATATTTTCTAAGCTCAAATCACAGTTCCAACAGAACTCTTCAGACGTCAGTGCTAGTGCACACTATACCAAAATCTATTTAACTGTGCAGGTGAAGAGCTTCCACTTTGCCCTTGATTGGAACTGATTTGTGTGCTGTGATAACATAATAAAAGGCAAATATTAGGAGAGAACTAGAAGAAGTCTATAAATAACTTCCAAATGATAACTAAAATCATTAACTAAAATCACATTCTTGTGGACTGATATCAGTATTTGGCAATACCTATCCATGTTAAAAGATACCTTCCAAGATGAAATACAGATCTCATTACAGATCAGCATTAACAGATGAACACTTGCAATCAATTTTGATGACACAGAACACTAACTCTGAACCTCAATTAAACAAAATGTTATCTGATGTCAAAAGAAGATACACAAATTGCACTTAATCATTATATTTCAAATTTCATATTCATGTAAAAAACCTTTTCAATGCAGGTTTGTCTTTTAAATCACAAATGGTGTTGGGCGCCAGGGTGCCTCAGTCAGTGAAGCAGCCAACTCTTGACTTTGGCGCGGATCATGATCTCATGGTTCATGGGTTCAAGCCCCATGGTGGGCTCTGCACTGACAGTGCGGAGCCTGCTTGGGATTCTCTCTCTCCCTCTCTCTCTGCCCCTCCTCTCCTTGTGCTCTCTCTCAAAATAAATACACTTAAAAAAATACAAATGGTGTGTGATATATGTGTTTTTATGTGTATTGTGTGTATATTAAATTTTATCTTTCAATAACCATCTGCTATTTTCTCTGGCAAGTTCTCACAATAACTGCCTTCTCTAAAACAGAAAGGATGTCAAGAAAAAAGAACCAACCCCATTACTATCTATCATATCTGCCCCATGAAATCTTAGGAATCTTCCATAACCTTTAATATCTTAATTCACTCTACACCCCCCCAAAATTCACTCATGGTTACAAATTAATCAATAGCAAAGTTAACTTCAATCCAGACTTGCTAAATTTCCTGGTTTTTTTCGGTAGGATGAAGTGGCTATTTCTCCCTATTTAGCATGTAAGTCTCCCTTTAAGCCACAAAAAGTAAAAACGGTAAAATTTTTACAAGTGGTTAAAATGTGGAATTTTGGTTTCAAGTGAAAGAATTAGGCAGCTGTCACAATTTCAATTTATCTTAAGTCTGCCTGATAGGAATGATTAATGTGGCCTTCAGAAGCTCTGTATAATACTTCAAACTGTAATACTGTGTATATATATGAACATACATATTTTTCTGAAAAGGCCTATGGCTTTCATGAATTCTCAAAGGGTCCTGTGAAGAGTCATAAATTAAAAAGTGATTCCAGATATACCAGTAAACAAATGATAAGCAAAGAATAAAGAAGTAGCAGATATAGGTGAGAGCCAGATGTTTCAGAACAGAGGAAGAGTGCCCTAGCTCTATGGTTCTCCAAGCGGGATCCCCTTTTTCACTATGTTGACATCTGCATGACACAGAAGCCAATGGTGGGCAAAACTGCTAGCACCTTAGCACAAAACAAAATCAGTGGTGCCAAAATGTACTGGTGGTATTCATTACCATGCATTTACAGTGAAACACAAAGAAGTCCAGTTTCACTTAAGAATGCCCTCAAGTAGTAAAAATTATCAATTTTATTAAATCTCCACCATTGAATATACATCTTTTTAATATTCTGTATAATGAAATGAAAAGTATCCATTAGGCATTTCTGCTACATACCAAAGCACAATGGCTGTGTTCAAGAAAAGCACTCGAGTGACAGTTTTAGCTCCAAGCGGATCTAGCCACATTTTTCACAGAACATCTTTTTTACTGGAAAGCGTAGCTGACAAACTATAGCTATTTACACTTAGATTTCACAGATACTCTTGAAAATGAACAAAGTGAGGCTGTGTCGTTTCAAAGAAAACAACTGACAGCATTTGTTGCTAATGATAAAAATCAACCTTTCAAGTGAAAATTAAAATTTTGGAAACTTTGTATCCAGCACCACGAATCTGACAGCTTCTTCCATACTTAAAGACTCTTCTGATACCTTGTTATATCAACAAATATGATTTTTTGATATTGTGTAAGATGTATCAACATTAGAACATTTGCATAACTCGATGTAACTGATATTTTCCAAATGACCAATGCATGTTATAAAGAATGTATAAGAACCATTTAAGTGTAAGACAGGGGCGCCTGGGTGGCTCAGTCAGTTAAGCGTCCGACTTCGGCTCAGGTCATGATCTCACGGCTCGTGAGTTCAAGCCCCCCATCGGGCTCTGTGCTGACAGCTCAGAGCCGGGAGACTGCTGCAGATTCTGTGTCTCCCTCTTTCTCCCTCTCTCTCTGTTCTCCCCCGCTTGCACTCTGTCTCTCAAAAATGAGTAAGTGTTAAAATAATTTTTTTTTAAGTGTAAGACGGATCAATGGATTTTAATGTAAAGGAACAAAAAAACTCAGATATTTCTGATTCCACATTACAACTAACCTTTAAGAAATTACCACTTGTTGATTAGTACATTAAAGAATATCATTAAAGAATAAACACAACATTAAAGAATATCCACAATTATCTAAAAAGACTAATAAAATACTCCTTCACTTTCCAACTATATGTTATATGATTAACTTCTACAAAACCAGACATTAAAGAGGTTTACTTATCACTATATTTCTTGTTTTAGAAAACATTATTTATGCTGGCATGCAATGGACCATTATTTTAAATGAATTAAAAAAGATATTTTAAAATTCTGTTTTAATCTCTAACACAGTACTAATAAATCACATAAATAAAAGCTCTTGTCCTCTATTCTTTTTAGGAGTATATAAAGTGGTCCCAAGAGTCAAAAAGTTTGAAATCCACTGCTCTAGTCCCCAGCCAAAAGAAGGCATACAACAAATTTCTTTAACTTACTTTTCACCATCTTATTCTGCCTAAAATTGTCTGTGCCCTTCAGCACCAACACTATGTCAAACCAGATTACAAACTCCGGATGATGAAAATAGGAACAAAATGTTTTACACATACATACACATATATGAAAAGAGTGGTTGCATGCAATAACACAATGTGGAGGACACAATACATGTTAGATCCTCATAAGGAATGGCCTTCTCAATAATTACTACAGGAAGGGTTCAGGGCTCAGCAGCATAAAAAGTCTTCTATTGCCTATTTCTCAGTTCAGGTTTATACCAAACAGAAAGAGTAACAACAGCTAACATTTTCTGAGCTTTCATTATGCATCAAAGGGTTTTATCTGTTTAGTCTTTACAGATACATTATGAAATAGACACTATCATCCCCAATATGCAGAACAGAGGCAGAGCTGAAATTAAAATACATGCAGAACCTGTATCCTAAACCAGCATAAACATGGCCTCCCACTGTAACAATACTTACAGATATATCTTGAGTAAATACACAACTGAGTAAACATCTGATTAGCATAACTACTGCAGTTAAGTTCAAAAAACACATTCCTTTCTATCACTGTGTAAACTTAGATCTCCTCAGAAGGCTGGTCATTTTCTCTCACTACTTTGGTTCAATTATTTGACAAATATTCAAACAACAGAGATACCTACGAACAAACACCTATGAAGATTCCTTCCCAATTTATAGAAGTCATTATAACCGTGAATTATAATATTAAAGAAAGCTACATAATAGATGTCCTTATTAAACTCCTTTTATTATGAAAAGTAACTTTTGATTTCTCTAAATCTTAAAAATAGAGGAGGTAAAATTAGAGGAAAAGTTAAAATGGTGTTATTAAACAAATACTCAAAGCAAGAAAATGCTTCTGTGAATCTGTAACTGACTAGACTGGAACTTAGTGATATTCTGATGAAGATTCTGGGGATAAAATTCTTTTATGGTGAAATAAACTGTGTCACCTCCAAATTACACAGTGTGGGCACATTATCAGGACCCAAAGGCCATGTTTCCACTATTACATAAGTAACTCTTACTTGTTCTTGCAGGTAAATTTGGGAAGGGAGAGAGAGGCCAGGAATTTTCAGGAAAGTTACGTATATACACCCTCATAAATCACTCTGCTACATGAGTAGAGCAGAAGCAGGATAAAGGACAACTGCCACTGTCCTTCTACTACTTTTTCTACTGTATTACAAGAACCCACCTAGACCAGGGACTGAATTCCTCCAACACTAGGAAAAGACTGGCTAGTGGTTTTTTATACTTGCTAAACTTCAGAATGAGTTTCTGCATTTTTAGTCCTTTACCTCTAACTATGTAATGAAGACTATTTCCATTAAGGCATTTTCAATTTTATCTAACAGATGTCATATGGTGTATTTCAGAGAATAGAGTGTAAAAAAACTGCATTTCACCTACCAGTAACCAAGACTTCGAAGGTAATCCAATTCAATCTTGGGAAGACATAGAGGGTGTACAAGAAAGAGATGTGTCCCTGATCGCTTTCTCCTTCCTATATTCACTGACCCTCTATCTTTCCAGGAAAAATAAGCCTTGGAATGGCTATATACAGCTGCTAGAAGGGCAGGGATTGCTGCTTGAGGGTATAAATTTGTATCCACTAAAAATTAAATCCTAGAAAACTCAACTGGGAATTCCCATCCTCCACCACATCACTCCTAAACCTACCTCATTTACAAACCATTTCTTCTCTTTGCATCCCCATATCCCAACTCTTCCAGAATAACTTTTGTTTCAGAAATACTTAATGAGATTTCAATTATTATTTCTAAATATTTTGACATTCTTATATACTTATATTATTTTACCTCTGTTAGAACTGAGAATACGTGCCATTGGAATGAATACTGTTAAAATAGTCAATATGGAAAGCAAGAGAGAAAAAAGCCTGCTAGATATAATTTGTTATCTTCCTGTTAACCCTAAATCTTAAAATATAATACTGTCTCTAGACTCAAATGTAAATAGATTTCTAAATCCCAATGAATTTTAATCTTGGATTTAGATATTTACCAGAAAAGCTTCAGCTTTGCATTTAAATAACAAAATAAAAACACTTCTGCACTACTTTAAACTTTCAATGTTTCCCTCACTTGTTGAAACAACGAATTAACAGGAAAACAAACCTAATCTCTGAATCAGTTAAAAAATGTACCACCTTTATGCATCCTCTAGCTTCTCATCTAGGAAGCAGCAAGGGAAGAGCGAAAGTATCCCTCAGATGATCTTTCCTACTCCTCAACCTGCTCATTTCTAACAAACCTGGCCTTGGATCTATATATAAACAACACTTTCCTGCAGAAGTTGGGGTTGCCAGGAACAAGCAGACTAGCACTTCCTTCAAACTGCCTAACCTTTAGACTTCTGGATCACAACTAAACAATTTAAATCGGAGAAAAAAAGGCTTTAAACAGTCTGGCAGTTCCTCAAAAGGTCAAACATATATAGACTTACCATATGACCCAACAATTCCATTCCTAGCTGTAGACTCAAGAGAAGTAAAAACATGCCCACACAAAAATTTGTACACCAATGTTTACAGCAGTATTATTCTCAACAGCCAAAAAGGGGAAACTCTAATGCCCAACAAGTAATGAATAATAAAATGTGGTCTACTCATACAATGGAATATTATTCACCTACAAAAGGAAGAAATACTAAGACATGACACAATATAGATGAATTTTTAAACATTAGAAGAAGCCAATCATAAGAGGCCATATATTACGTTTCCATTTACATGAAATGTCCAGCACAGGCAAAATCCATAGAGATACAAAGATTAGTCGTTGCCTAATGCTGGGGGAGGGCTGAAAGGAAAAAGGGAGTGTGTTGGCTAATGGGAACAGGGCTGTGTTGGTGAAAATGTTCTAAAATTGTGGTGATGCATGGGCAACTCTGCAAATATACTAAAAATCATCGAATTATACACTTGAAGTAAGTGAATTACATAGTATGTGAATTATATCTCAATAAAACTTTTATTTAAAGAGGATTTTAATGTGCTTTTATTAATCTATTTAATTTTTCAAGTCCATTCCATTTTTTTAACTTTCAAAAGGACACAAACAAAGCTTCCTATTTGCTTAGTCTGTCTCAGCCTGACTAAATCTTTAGAATACATAACCCACAAGAACGGAAATGATCACAGAAGTTGCACAAATTCAGAGATATATACATACACACAGATATATATGATAAACATAACAAAATATAGGATCTACATAATAGGCATGTGTTAATTATCATCCGGTACAGCCCAGTTTTTAGACACTTGGATAAAGTCTGGTTGGGAACAGCTAGTGGGAAGCAGTTTTTCACCCTATCCTCTTTCCAAACAGATCCAACTACTCATTCTATTTCACCTCCTCCCAAAATAAACTCAACATTTATAATTTGAACAATGTTTGCAAGGTGATTATGCTATATTCCTACTGCCACCCTAACTCCTTTTGGAACTAATGATCAAAGTAAAAAGCTTTCACTGGGTTTTCCAGGACACCCACAGGAACTAGATTTAAACAATCAGTCAAGAGCATTATTATAAGCCACGAGAATGTGGTAACAGGGTTCACTACAGGGGATAGAATCACAGGCGTCCTTGGCTTTTAGTTCTAAGTAAAACTTAACCCAATATACTGGAGGAATACACACTATTCAAATAAGAAATTAGTATATGGTTTGCATTAAATAACAGAAAATTTTAAATTGTTCTGAAGGCACTTTGAAAATATTACATCAATGATATGCCCACTCAAAAAAGAAAAAAACACAAAAGCAACTTATAAAATATGGTTACCAAACGTGTTACAGCCCACTGGCAATTTGATATAATAAAAAAGAAATCAAGAGCATGCCTTGGAATTACAATAAACGTTTTATTTTTTTTTTAACGTTTATTTATTTTTGAGACAGAGAGAGACAGAGCATGAACAGGGGAGGGGCAGAGAGAGAGGGAGACACAGAATCTGAAACAGGCTCCAGGCTCTGAGCGGTCAGCACAGAGCCCGACGCGGGGCTCGAACTCACGGACCGTGAGATCATGACCTGAGCCGAAGTCGGACCCCCAACCGACCAAGCCACCCAGGCGCCCCAACAATCAACGTTTTAAAATAAGATGAAGTTCTGCTGATTTTTCCCATGTGGAGACATTCTAAGTTTTATCTTATATATTCATTTATTTTTTTTTAATTTTTTAAAAATGTTTATTTATTTTTGAGAGAGAGAGACAGAGTACAAGCGGGGGAGGGGCAGAGAGAGGTAGACACAGAATCTTAAACAGACTCCAGGCTCCAAGCTGTCAGCACAGAGCCTGACGTGGGGCTCGATGTCACCAACCACAAGATCATGACCTGAGCCAAAGTTGGACGCCCAAGTGACTGAGCCACCCAGGCGTCCCACTTATATGTTCATTTAACACTAAAAAAAAACAAAAACACCTACTGCAGCTATTTTGCTAGGCAGCTTTACAAAACACCATCACTTGAATCTAAATGAACTTTAATGAGCAAGTAACATCACTGAAAACAAAGGCAGACAAAAAAAAAAAATACGTCTGTTCTGGATGTCTTTGAACAGGTATAGATTTTGGAAGAGGAAAAGAGAAGGAGCCTGCAGAATTTAAGAATTCCAAGGAGGGACTGTCAAACTAAATATACTTCCCAGGATTGAGAAGCAAGTAATGAAACTCTTTTACTGATGGTAGTGTGTTGAATATAGACAGAGGTCGCAAAAGCCCAGAAATCACTTTAGCCTGGAAGCTCCCTGGGTGAAGAGATTGTGTTTTATCTTTGGATTCCTGGTGATTGGCATAAAGGAGATCAATATTAAAAGGGGAAAATGTCTAGACTATTTCTCTCTCTCTGTCTCTCTCTCTCTCTCTCACACACACACACACAGGCGGGGGGAGGGAGAGGTTGTTCAAAGCCAGCACCAAATATTAAATCTGAATTCACAAAACTAATGGAATCCCTCAGCCTATTTTTCCCTCCGTATCTTTTTTCCAATAAACTCGAACAATCCACTAGTGAAGTTTCTTAAGTATCCTAAAAAAGTGCTGAACCTAAAAGGTCCCAGATCAAACATTTTAAAACACAAAATCTACTGTTTTATGCCTACAAAGTATACAAGTATGTAAGTACACGAAAAATAGAAGTGAAGAAGTTGAAATACAAACATCAGATTTTTAAAATACTTAAATTTACAAACTCAAGTTTAAAATGTGTAAGAAAGCGGGGTCCAGATTCCCCCAAAAGTTATCAAGACATTAAAATGTTTAAGTAGCTAGGGGCGCCTGGGTGGCGCAGTCGGTTGGGCGTCCGACTTCAGCCAGGTCACGATCTCGCACTCTGTGAGTTCGAGCCCCGCGTCAGGCTCTGGGCTAATGGCTCAGAGCCTGGAGCCTGTTTCCGATTCTGTGTCTCCCTCTCTCTCTGCCCCTCCCCCGTTCATGCTCTGTCTCTCTCTGTCCCAAAAATAAATAAATGTTGAAAAAAAAAAAAATGTTTAAGTAGCTATACTTCCCTCTTAGAACAATGCACAATCACAAAACAAAATTTTTTCCAAAGCAAGTATCTCATAGACCCAGCAAGATGTCCACATCTGTTAAAAGTCCACCAAGACTTAAGCAGTGAACACGGACTACAGGCACCAGGGGGCCTCCCAAGAATAACTCGATAGTAAAAGAAAAGGTAAGTAAGAGTTCCTGGTAAAACTTTCCTATCCAGTCTTAAGACTGCTGGAAGGCTTTCACATCTGGAGCAAATAAACTGTAGTTTGTTACACAACGGGCACATACAGAACTGACGAGAAACCAACACACAGACTGAAAAAAGGAACTAGCCAGCCCCTCACCCCCAGGAATACAATTTTCTTTGATGATTTTCCAAATGTAAGAATATACCGCGCTTCGCTGTTGTCAAGTTACCTTCAGGTAACCTGAAAGCAAGTAAGTTAGTGCATACGCACTCTAACGATTTCCAACAGAAAAGGCTAAATTTTTTTGAAGGCTTAGTATCTTTTCTACACACTCACAAAGCAATTAGTGGTGAGGCAAATTTTAGGGTAAAGGGATTCACTGGCACAAGACTGCGATTAAGTGTGAATAATAGCCTGGTCTCTCCATCTCTTCCCATTCCCTCTAACCCCCACCCCAACATAAAACTGTTCAATAAAAACAGAAGGACCAGGAAACTTCAAAAGCAGCGAAGACTTGTAAATACCTTTCACACACGAGAGGCTTTTACAATAAAGTAGACCTTTCTAAGTTTGTGCAGAAATTAAATCCTGCTCAAGCCTGTTAAATTCTCAAACCCGAAAGCCGATCCCGTCAGCAAACGTGTCTACATATTCTTTCTTGAATGCATCTTCAGCTCGAGTCAAAGACTTCGGTTTTACTATTTTTTTTTTAACCTAAATAATAAACAGGAGGTACTCAACTCCCGCTAATGTTATCCCCTCCTTAAACAGAGTTCGTCCTACAGCATCATGCAAAAATGCAGAAGAGGTCCAACAATTGTCTCAATGAGAAGATTTTTATAAAATTCACTCCCGGAACAAGAATCGGAGGCAGCCAAGGGCAATGCACAAAGAGAACAGAGAAGAAATACACGTTCCACGGACATACAATGCACAGAAACTCGCATCCTCGCACCCTCCTTGGGAAGGGTCACCCAGCACCCTTGGGCTCCTCGTAGCCCCCGGCCAGCGCGATGCCATGACGGTCCCCGAGGGTTCGCGGGGACATTGCCCGCCGGGCCGCCCGCGGGGACAGCCCCTCTCGAATTGCCTCCTGCCGACCGTGTTCCTGGAGGCCGCTCCCCCCCGGCCAAGCAGCCTCTTCGCCCCCCTCCTCCGCAGCCGCCGCGGGGCGGAAACGGGGGTCCCCTCGGGTTCGGCGGCGAGGGGGAATGAGGGCTGAAGGGGGCGCCCCCTCCTTGCGGCAGGCCGGGCCCCGCACTCACCCTCCAGCAGTCGGGTGATGAGACTGTCCACGTTCAGCTCCCCGTCCGCCATCTTGTCGGCACCAGACGCTCCTTCCCAGCAGCGGGAACAAGGGCTTCACGGCGGCGGAGGCTGCGGCGACGGCTCGGCGCTCCCTCACCTACAAGTCACGCGGCGTTTCGACCCCGGTTCCAACTCCCTCTTTTCCCCGGGCCCTCCCCCCACCCCCTCCCCACCAAGTAGTGGAGCGCGCGTACACTCGGAGGCCCACACGATAAATAAATAAATAAACAAGCGGAGCCCCCAAGAACCGGGCCGCGTCAGACCCAGCCGCCACCTCCTCCTCCTCGGCACCGCCCAACTCCGCAAAGCTCACCAGCGCCGCCGACGGCCCCACCCGCAGCTCCACTTACAGCACACCACCCTTCCCCGCCACCGCGCCACGCAACCCTCCGCGCAGGCGCACGGCGCACGCCTCCGCGGCCCCCACCACAGCCCTGGCTTTTGCGCAATCGCACTGGACTCCGTTCTCCCGCCGCTGCCGCCGCTGCTGCTTTCGCGCAGGTGCGTCGCCCTCACTCGCCACTTCCACTGCGCCGAATCGCCACGGCGGCGCAGGCGCCCCGAGGCTCGCGGGGCTCGCCGCGCTGGGGAAGCTCCCATTAGGCAGAACGAGCGTGGGCAGCGGCTGACCTTCCCGCTGTTCAGCTGCCCTGGCAGGGGCCCTGTGCACACCGCGTTGCTGTGCCCTTCCCGCCTCTTTTTTCTTTTCTTGTCTTCCTTCCCTAGTTTTGCAAGCAATTCCTCATGTTTCCGTTAATCGGGAAACGTGGACTACATTATCCATGTTTGAAGCCCAGGTTTGCGCGTTTGGGAAGCAAGAAGGGGTTGAGTTACTTTGATGGAAAAGTTTGACATTGCAAACGAGGGATTTTCTACCCCATCATTCCACAAGGCTAGTAGTTGCTCAAGTGTCCCTGGATGAAATACGTTAAAGTGGGCTCTGGAAAGGTCAGCAATACTATTTCAACGTGGGTACCGCTCTCTGCCTTCTGTGTAGTACATCCACACATCTTACATCTTTATTCACTCTATGCATACCATTTTATCTCAGTGCTTTTTTTGTCCAGACCTCCGTTATATTAATCATCCTGCCTTGTGATTGTTTATGCATTTGTCTCCTACACTCGACTGTAAGCTTCTACAGGGTAGACCCACCAAGTGTCTGGCACGTAGAAGAGACAGAGAAAGACGGAAGTTCAGAAAGGTTGGTTGCCCAGCTGTTCTTTCCACATAATTTCACCTCTAGAAAGGCAGGAGGGAGAGTAGCCACGAAAAAGATACTCTGGCAAGCCAGAGTTTTTGGCCTGTTCTAAGAAAGTGGTCAGATCAAAGGTCTCTACTCATTCCTCAGGTGTTAGTCCAGAAACCCAGGCAAGGTGCTGTCCTGAGGTCAAGGCAGTGCTTCTTCCACTCACCTATCACTAATACTAGCCAACATTAAGATTTCTGTATGTACTCTGGCACTGTTTTAAGAGTTCTACATTATCTTATTTAATCCTTAAACCAGCCCTATGAGGTAAGAACTATTATTATCTCTACTTTGCAGATGGCATTAATTGAGGTACAGAATGATTAATTATGTTGGCCCAAATCACACAAGTAACTAGCATATCTGGGATTCAAACCCAGGAATCTAGTGCCAGTGTCTGCATTCTTAGCAATTGTGAAATGTTATCACAGTACATGTTAAGCTGAGACTTAAATATGCATGTGCTATCTCACAAACTTGGAAAGTAGAAACCAATCGAGTAGAAACTCGATTGTCCAATCGAGTGCTTTATAATGGCCCAGATGACTGACAGAGCTAGGATTTCCTAGTGCCTTTTTCCCCCCTAGCTTTTTCTCCATTTCAGGATTTAGCTTGTATATCGACAGTGGGCATAGAACAGGTGACAAGCAATAATGGTGATCCTGAATAGTTTTCACAGGCTCATTGCCAGTTCATGTTGGGGCTTTTAGGGTGAAGAAATGGCTCTTCATCACACTCTTGTTCTGTTAAAGAACATTTATTTATACCCTGTTTTATTCCAAAAGAAGGGATTTAAGGTAGCTTATGAAAATACATGCAGTAGGATAAATTAAAAGTAAGTAAAGAGAAAAATAGGACCAAAAAAAAAAAAAAGTGGGAAAGATAAGATAAAGCCAGCAGTTTTGTATGCAAAATGCATGGTGCAAGATACTATTGGTTTGCTAGGATAGGCCACAAATATGATTCTCAGCTTTTTAGCAACCAGGGAAAAGATCAGTTGCAAGTGGAGTAGGTGTTCTAGCTGAGGTGGAACTAGGACTCAAATACACCAGCTGTGGTTTTGGATGCCACTTCCCCACATCTCTCCCATGAAACTCTTTGAGAATAACAGAATGCTTGGGAACAATTAAGTAAGTGACTGCTTATCTTCCAACGTTCATGGGACCCGTGAATCCCATGAAGCTTTGAACCCTGTCCACAATTAGGGTTTAAATACATGCAGACATGTTTAATAGACAAGGGACACCCAAAGGAAACTGTATTGCACAGGGAGAAAGTAAGCTTCTATAGAGAAATCACCACAAGTGGGGCAGCGAGAGGCCAGTCTCAACAGAGTTGTGGGAGTCAGAAGGGATTGGAAAGTGATCCTGAGTACTGCCTGCAGATATCCCCTTCTCTAGGTTTTCTAGTGCTTTGGAATCCTGGGAAAGAAAAGGCCATTATAAAAATGAAAGAGCTGTATATCACTAGGGGCCCAGTCAACTTTTCTGTGGAATCTCCTTCCAAAAAAATTACATAAGAATTCAGATTCAGAATTCCTCAGATTTTGAAGTTTAACTGGTACATATACTACATATTATTTAGCACCCCAGAAGCTCACTCACAGGCAGCTCACTATAATCTGAAACATTGTATTTTTTTTAAAAGAAAATCATATGAATATTCACATCACGTAAGATAAATAAGATGACATTATGCTTCATATCAGTACAGGTTAGATTTGCCATTAAAGTAGTCCCCTCTTTTGTCCCCGGAATAAAATGTATTTATTGAAGGAAATTTTGAAAACAGAGATAAAATATAAAAATCATCTATGATTTCACCAGCTATAGATAACATCTTTCCTATCATGTACCTGACTATATCCTATTTTATGAAATTGGGATCATGCTTCACTTCCATTATATCCTACTTTGTTAAATGAGTTTCATATTTACCTGAAACTCAGCTTGCAAAGTTTATTTGAACTTTAAAATGTGTATAAGAGATTGAGGACAGAAGAAGAGGTAGGAGGGGGAGACCTGGAGGCTGCTGGAGACAATCCTACAGACAGTAACAGCAGAGGCAGTTGGAACCACCATGAGGTTCAGAGGTAGGTGAGGACCAAATAGAGAGAAGCCCCGCGTGGCAGATATGGGCACTGAGGAGACTCGAGGTCTGTCCTGTTGGTGGAGTAGGGGTCATCAGTTAGGGAAGTCAGCAGCTCAGAAGCAAGACACGAGGAGGCTGCCAAGGGTGTAACAGACGTTCGTTGGGCCAGGCACTGTGGGGGGATAGCAGCCCTGTAGAGAACCCACACCTGGAGACCAGAAAACTTCAGAGCAGAGGACTGGCCGATAGTGGTCCTGGCTGCCTATAGGGAATTGCCTCTCAGTCTTTCTGAACATGAGGCAAGACTCAGGAAAGGGACCATGGTGAGGTCCTGCTTCTTGTTAGACCAGGATTGTTAATCTCACAGACCAAAGGGCAAACTATTAGCTGGGATTCCCAACCCAGTGGGGGCTTTAGATAATGGTGTGCTGTAGCTGTCTTACGCTGCTGGCTCATGAGAGTCAGTTGTTAAACTTTCAGAAATTCTGCAAGCCAGTTGTTAAACAGAGCCATGATTTAAAAATTAAATTATATAGACTTACAAATGAATAAATTATACTAGAAACAAAGGTAACGATTACTCAAAACTCATCATGTCCTGTTTATTTCGCTGCATTTTACTATTATGTATATTCTAGAGGTTGTTTACATCTACTGTATCTATATGGTGGAAACACCATACAATGATAAGCTACTATGCATCTCTTTTCCAACTCCATGTTCAGTGACATCACACTGGCCATCACAGAAATATTTACAGCAAGGAAATTAACAAATGCTATGAATCTGTAGGGTTTTTTTC
Organism: Panthera tigris; assembly: GCF_018350195.1. Classification (NCBI taxonomy): domain Eukaryota; kingdom Metazoa; phylum Chordata; class Mammalia; order Carnivora; family Felidae; genus Panthera; species Panthera tigris. Next base: position 116,402,619 of record NC_056662.1, read on the forward strand.
CCCCTGCCATATTGCTGGTTGTTAAACCTTTACCAGTACACCACTGAGCTTAGGGAGACGTTTGGGTTACACGTGCCAATATCCTTGGGTAATTCCAGAAATGTCTGTGGAGGGGACTTGGACTTCCTGATATCAAGGGACGTGGGGAATCATAATTTGGGGTATTAATAACATCATGATACATGTATTATCTGTTTCTTCCAAACAGAAAATGCCTGGGGTCCATCAGTGCCCATTAGATAAAGACAGACCAGTGCTCAGAGGACCCCAACCATCACTATGCTGAGATGTCCCTGTGGCTTGTTCTCAAACAAGGCACTTTGGAACATAGTGAACAGAAGCCTCATTACTCCTTTTAGTAAACACAGCATAGACTTTAAAAAAAGATGTTTTATATACTATTCAATATTGGCCAATAGCCAATAAGATGTGAAATTAAGTAGGTTTAGGTGGCAAAATGTGGAGGCTATGGTAGTGATGTACAACTCTTTGTGCCCTGACTAATCCAAAATAGCTTCTACATGAATGAATCGGCATTCATTGGTCTGTCCTTCCATAAATGTAATTCCTCTTAATCAAGTCTTTAATAAGTCTACAGTGGCAGCAAGTTCTAAATTTTACTAGATACAGCTTGAGGGCAGCCATCTGTATATCAAATGCTATAGGCTTTTGTGGTCAGCTCAATTCAAGGGTATTGAGAAACCACACAAGGACACAGAAGCTGCCCCTTGCAATCCACGGCCAGGCTGAGGTGGTACACCAGGTCAGAGCCAAGACTGTTTTTTGAGATTTAGTTTTGGTTTCATTTCAATACACATATGAGAGAATAACCAAGTGCCAAAGTTACCAGCTAAGTCATAAGGCATGTCCTCAGGAATTTTAGCCCCCCAAATTATAAAGCCAGATACAACCAAATGCCTCTTCCCCTGCCCTTGGCCAGTAACTGCCCCACCTCCCAATTCTGACCACCTAACACACACATACAAACTCTCAGTGGAGCATTGTCTTTTAGGAGAAATTTCTGGTAGAACCTTCATGGTAAAATGATTGAAAATAAATGCCTAGTAATTTATTACTATTATTATTGTTAGTATTAGTATTAATAATAATAAATGCTATATAGAACTGTTAACTATAAGGCAGTGACAGTTGGATGGGCAGATACCACAAAGGATGATGATTTAATTTTTTAAGGGTTGATCCTGTGGTCCTTATTTTTCTTGTAATTAGATTACAGGGCCAGCTGTCTATTTAGGTCACTCCTAGTTTGTTACAATAAAACCATGTCATCTGCATATATGAAATTGTTTCTCTTTAGGTGCGCTCCCATCCTGCTCATTGAAACAATATATGAGGAAATAACTAAATGTGTCTGTCGGTGAAGGAGAATATACAACATGTGAAAATTTGTTTCCAAATAAAACAATTTAAATGTTTTATTTCTAATGATGGCTGCTCTCCTCATACAGCAAATCCAAATTATGTATGAGTCACCTTTTCAGTTGGAGAAGGTTTACTTCTGAATGATTTCACAAGTCTGTGTCAGTTGGTTTTGGTAAATAAAACAAAGCATTATTAAGCTTTCTACTGTAGTTACAAAATGAGTAGCTCTCTCCTAAGACTGTTAAAATTAATGGCATGTGTCTCCTAAAACTAAACCCAAATGTGTCTCTGAGCTGTGAAAAATATTTATTGATGCAGCACTGATAGGTCCTTTTATGCAGGAAACACTGGTTAAATAGAATATTTATGAATTCTTATTCAAATCTTGACTGAAACCAAATCCAGTCTATTACAAATACTGTAAATACTTAATTAAAATGTCATAATGGTACTTGTTATTTAAAGAAATCTTACAGTGAATGGACCCTGAAAGCAAAGTGAATAATGAACGAATTAAGTATTTATGAAACATTTAGTATATTTGATTTTGTGCTGAAGACGTGATCTTCCCAACTTTGAAATGGTTTACTGACAAGTGGGGGGAATGACCACCAAATGATTTGGACGTTGGCTTGGAGGTGGAGACCAAAGTAGCTGAATAACCTGGGACAAATCTCTCTCGCGCTGAACCGTGGCTTTATTACCTACAAAATTAGTTCATTAATAAATGATCTGCAAAACTTTCTTCCAGCTCTAACGAGTCTTTGATTCTAGGACACAAAAATGAAACCCAAAATGTAACACAATATTGTACAGGCCGTCCCCAACGTAGGAACTGGATCAACTCCAAAAGGTCAATTGTTTGGAACACAGAATATATTTTCCCACAGAGACTGTGGTACAAATGGTGGTTAAATTCCCAGATCAGTCTGCAAAATCAATTTAATCCTTAATGTAACCGTAGGAAAGTATCCATGGTAATACGGACTCTAACCACCAATTATAACAAAGTTTATGGGGAAGAGCCATTGAGGATTCTAATTTGGCATGGCAGAAAACATCTATCTGTGTTTTCCACTCCCCTGTGCAATAGGCATGAAGACAGTTTGAGTTGTAATTCACAGGCAGACCTAGGCCCTAAATGTGGGACTGGCAGCATGGAGAGTGAAGGAGGCTGGGACACCTCTGATCCCATAAGCAGGGGGGACACTGAGGACTGTTCATGGAGTCTGGGGGTTTGGTTGCCAGGAAGGAGTTGGCTCCAAACAAAAGGATAGGGAATGAAAGGGCAGAAGGGAAAAAGGGAGTGAACATACGTGCTGGGAACTTTTAAAAAAAGATACTATTACTTTTGATCTCGCTCACTTTGTGGTTGAGGAAGTTGAGATCTGGGAAGGTTAGATTGCATTGTCTTAATAACAAAACTAAAACTTGAATCTGGAACTTACAGTTCTTAGCCTGGTGAGCTACCTATCTCTCCCTGCCTCCCTTCCTTTCTTTCTTTCCCTCCCTCCTTTCTCTCTCGCTCTTATTTTCACTTGGAAGCAGTTGCATTGTGCAGGGACCTACTCTTTTCATCCCTGCTTTCCTGTGCATGAATCACCTAGAACCCTGTATCTCCACACCAATTCTCATTTTAGTTTTCATTCTCTCATCTTCCAGGGCAGCCTGGTCAAGAATAAGTACAGCAGTTTTCTGTTTTCTGCCCCAATGTGTTTTAAACAGCGCCACCAGCTCAAAGAATGACTTTCTAGTTGCTAAAAAGAAAAAGGGTTGCTCTGACCCCTTATATTCCAGTCCAGAGAATGTGATTGAGTAAGCCTAAATCCTAAATTCTGGTAACATTAGGATACTTCTAATAGTGATGCTTCTGTTAAGACAGAACCCATACTGGCTGGGAGAGCCAGGATCCCAATGCCCAGGAGACAGGCATGGCTCCTTTGTCAGAAAGAAGGCTTTTGGATGCGGTGTCTAAGTGTACCTAGTGCTGGGAATTTTTACTGGCATTATATTTGAGCCCCCTGAAAATCCTGTGAAGTAAGTATTTTCTGTGACAGATGTGGGGATGAAGATTCAGAGGCTTGGAATACCCAGCCGGTGAGATGTAAAGGTCAGAGCTAGTTACCGACCAGCTCTGGGACACTGTTGTGGGAGAAGTAGGAAGACGTGAATGAAGGGATGGGCTGGGTCGGTGACCTAGATCCGCTGTGATAGCAGGGCCCATTAGCTCGCAGCAGGCTAGGAGTGAGCAGAAGGTGGGTGATTTCACTGTGGGTGGGAGTCTTCAGGGACGAAAAGGAAGGAGGGGTCATTCTCAGCCAGAGCCAGGGGAAGGTTGGAATGCCTGCTTCACACACCTGAGAGGGCTCCCATGAGCAACACTGACATGTCCATATTCTTTTGCCAGGCCTGAAGGCTAGGGCTCAGGAGTGTGGTCCAGATCCCAAGCCTTTTAGAATTCCAAAGAGGGAGAGGGCAATGAGGTCAGGGAAGGCCTTTACAGAGGTGATGCAATCGAGGGACGTTAACAGACGGGAAGCATTATGGGGTTTAGTTCAGCCCCCTTCCAATAAAGTGGCTGTGTTCTTGGTGTCAGGATCATCTGGGCAGCTTTTTCAAAACACCACTGTGTGATTCCTCTCCTCCGACCAAGGAAGTCCAATTTAATCCTCAGGATTGGGAGTGGAGGGGTACATATTTTGAAACAATGCCCTGGGGAATTCTGATAGGGTCCCATGCATCCCTCATCCACTTTTCATTGGTATGGAGTCAAAAAATAAAACATAACCCAAGAGACTGACTCAGGTAGAAGAGCCAGTGGAGGGCTCATTTCTGGTGAAGTTTGCAAAAGTGTGGGGAGACTGGTGGCAAGGGTTGCAGCAAGGTGGCAGTCGGAAACAGCATGGGGTAATTAAGATGGGCCATCAAGAAGGAGCTGGAATGCTGGGCTGGAGACTTTAAACCTGAAACTGTTTGAAAAAGGAAACTATTTATGTATTCACCTGTTCAATAAATATCTATTGAGCACCTACTGTGTGCCAGGCACTGTGTTATGTGCTGGCTGTAGAGCAGAGAACAAAAAGTCCTTTCCTTATCAAGCTTAGATTCTGGTAGGGGTAGTATAGAGTGATCAGTCAATCCTAGTTTGCCTGGGAGTTTCTGGATTTCAGCACCAAAAGTCCCTCGGCCCAGGAATCCCCTAGGCAAACCAAGATAGTTGGTTCCTTAGGAGATGGAGTGTGTGTGTGTTGGGGCGGGGGTTGGGGGTGGGCGTTGCTAAGGGTCATGATGAAAAATAAAGCAGGGTAAGAGGGATAAAGAAGAATGTTACTTTAGAGAGGGCAGTCAGGGAGGATTTCTCTGCAGCAATTTGAATAAAATGAGAGAGAGAGAACTGTGTACATATCTCATGGTGGGTTGCAGAGGGGTGACTATTTCTAGCTGATAGAAGCACCACCTAAGGGCCCTGTGGTGGAAACATGATGGGCATAGATGGGGAACAGCAAGTTGGTGGAGTGGTTGAGAAGAAGGGACAGAGCAGAGAAGGGCCAGATAGAGCGAGCCACATTGAGGACCCAGGATCATATTCCAAATGTGATGGGAGCCACTGGAGGGTTGAAAACAGAGGCATGACCTAATTAGTCAGAAGGTGGGGGAATAAGAGTGGAAGCAGGAGGAGCATTTAGGGAGCAATTTCATTCAGAAGTCTTGAAGAGTTTCCTCTCAAAATGTTTGGTCAGAGAAAGAGCAGGATACAGTGCCATTCAGCCATACTGCTATCAGACCAGGCTGGGCAGGATTGGGCTGACCCAGGCTACACTGCAGTGATGGCACCAGGTATGAAGAGGAGGAAGCATCTAGAGTTGTTTTGGAGATGGACTTGGCAGAAGTTGGTGGGGCAAGATTTACAAGGGAGATTAAGGAGATTCCTTTGAAGGAATCAAAGATGATTCCTAGCTAATCTTTCCCAGGCTAGTGTTCCAGGTTTGAATTTCTCCCTCGGGTTGTCCAGATCTAAACTTCATGGAAAAGAATGTGGTATACTCTTTTCTACTAGAATGAGGAAGGTTCCATGATACTGTAGCAAGAGCAGGAACTTGGGATCATACAGACCAAGGCTCACACCCCAGCTCCACCACAGACAAGCCACATCTAAGGCAGCTCATCGAAGTTCTGGGGACCTCAGTGTATCTGCTGGTAAAATGGGAATAATGATGCCTGCTGGCAGGGTTGGAAGCACTGAATGAGGTCACACCCATGAAGAACCTAGTTCAGGACATGGCGAGCCCTCAATCTGGGTTCATCCTCTCCCCCTGGTTGCACCCTTGGAGTTCAGTATGTATGCCTACACACTTTCAGAAGAGATCAGTATCTAATATGCCATTCCATGCTCTTTGCTCCCTTCCCTCTCCCCAGCCCACTTATTCCATAAACACATTTCTGCTTAGTGGCAGGGCCCAGCCGGTCATCACTTGGTCCCTCTTCTTCATCCTCACTGACACTGCCTCTGTGCAAATCCGCCTTTCCTTTCCCTTGGGCGGCTGCAGAAACCTCCCTGGTCTCACCCTCCCACTCCCACTCTCTCATCCTTCAGGCCCTGCACATCACCTGCAGGGTAAAATCTAAACAGTGAGCAGCCCCTTGCACAGTCCACTTGCCTCTGCCCACTTTCCCATATTCTGACCTCCCTGATCTCCCCCCCACCACCTTTGGTCTGCCCTCCATCCTCCACCCCCGCCAAGTGCACAGCTTCATTCTTAGTGCTCTTGTGGTACTTTGCACCTACTGCCACTTATCTCTCCGTTATTTCTGTACAAAAGGGCTATGATATTTTGTGCAGGGGTTCAGAGTTCTTGCTCTGCAGCTACCCACTCTCCATTTCAACCCCAGCCCTGTTACTTACCAGCTGAGCCTAATGAGTAGGGATTAATTTAAAAGACAATGATATTTCTCTATACTGGAATAGTCGAGCAAGTTATTTCATCATTGTGCTTCAAGAATAATAACAATACCCACCTCACAGGTTGTTGTGAATAGTAAGAGTTAATACAGCTAAAGCACTTAAATAGTACCTCCTACATTGTAAGCCCTTAAGACACATTGCCTGTAATTATTACATCTATCTTCCTGAGCTTGAGTTTCATGAAGGATGACACTGGATGTAATTCTCTTCTTAAAAATTCTTCTATCTCCTCCTAATAGTCACTCAGATGTTTGTTGAACAAAGACATAAGCAAATCTTCTTTGAAAGACTTTGTTCCCCCTCTGTACTGAGCTCTTTTTTGACTGCAACATTTGGGCTATGTCCAAACCTTTGTTAATAAAAAATGCTGTTATTAATATTTTTGTAAACTTTTTATCTTCATTTCTGTTACTTCCTTGTAATATATTTCCCAAAGTGGAATTATCTGTTAACGAAAGGAACAATTCCATAGCTCGTATACATATTTACAGAATGTTCTTCAGGAAGACTTGTGCGTTAACAACTTAAACAGGCAACTGGTGAGATTATGGTTTTATTTTTGTGTAGCAGAACATTATGCAGTCACTAAATACCATATTTCTCCACAACAGCCTTGCTGGGCTTTTATCGTGTCCATTTGGTTTTGCTAGTTGAATAGGTGGGTAGTGATACATTAATGTCATTTTAATTTGCATTTTTAATGAGCCTCGCCACTTTTGCAGATGGTGATTTACTACATTTATTATAAAATGTGCAAACGTTTGATTCATTCCCCTAGATTGCTTATGGAATATAATTAGATACTGGTCATACATATTTGAATCTATATATTTGTATCAATTACTATCAATATATTTTGGACGGGAAGATCCTATTTTTTATATTTAGCATAGGTATTAAATATATATTTTATGGGGCGCCTGGGTGGCTCAGTCGGTTAGACATCTGACTTCGGCTCAGGTCATGATCTCCCAGTTTCAGGTCATGATCTTCCGGTTTGTGAGTTCAAGCCCCGCGCTGGGCTCTGTGCTGACAGCTCAGAGCCTGGAGCCTGCTTCGGACTCTGTGTCTCCCTCTCTTTCTTTGTCCTTCCCCACTCTCTCTCTCTCTCTCAAAAGTAAATAAATAACCTTAAAAAATAACTATATATTTTATGTTCTGCTGTATTTTGTTTGTTTAACTTCATCTATTTTGTCGCTATCAATGGCATCCATTAAGTAAAACAGTAGAATGTTAGGGCTTGGAGGAACTTTACTGTCATGATTCTTTTGATGTCATGAATCTTTTGATGGATGAGGATTTGGAGGGTCCCAGAATCTGACTTAATTAATGCCACAAAATTGTCATTTTTTAGTAGCTGAAACCAAATTCTCCTGTAGTTGGGGTGAATAGAATGTTTTCTGTTTTTTTTTTGTTTTTTTTTGTTTTGTTTTTGTTTTGTTTTTGTTTTTTTTAAATCCCAGATACTCCTGTATAGGATGGGATTTGCTTGGGCCATGAGACATGTATATGTAATGTTAAACTGCTCAGAGCATGAGCACTGTTTGTTTAACACCTTCTGTCATCTATGTATTATACTCTGAATGTGTGTGTACGTCTGTGTTGATGGATGAGTGGTAAGAAGAAAAGCAAAAGACAGAGAAAGAGAGAGAAACTTTCACTCCTCTCCTCAAAAGTCCTTCTTTTTTTTTTAATGTTGATTTATCTATTTTGAGAGAGAAAGAAAGAGAGGGAGAGCATGAGCAGGGGAGGGGTAGAGAGAGAGAGAAGGAGAGACAGAATCCCAAGCAGGCTTCACACTGTCAGCACAGAGCCAGATGCGGGGCTCCAACACATGAACCATGAGATCATGACCTGAGCCGAAACCAAGAGTCGGATACTTAACCAACTGAGCCACCCAGGCGCCCCTCAAAAGTCCTTCTAAATAGCAGCCCATTTGCTCTGCTATGTATCTACAATGATAATTATCATAAGGCTTCTCATACAGTGAAAAATTAGAAATAACTTAAATGCCTAATGATTAGGAGTTAGTTTTATGGTGCTTCCATAGAGTGGAACACTACGAAGCATTATAAATCACACTGTAAAAGAATATTTAATGACATACTTAGATATACATAATCTATTGGTAAAATTTTGAAAAGTGAACAATAATTTTAAAAGGTCTAAATAGAGTGTTATAGCATGCTCATGAATTGGAAAACTCAGTATTAAAATATCAGTCTTTTCCAAATTAACCTATAGATCTAATGGATTCCTAATGAAAATCTCAACTACTTTTTTCTTGGGAGTGGGGAGGTGGTGGTCAAAGTTGACAAGCTGTCCCTAAAATGTATATGGAAATGAAAAGAATTCAAAATAGATAAGAAAATCTTGAAGAGAAAGAACAAATTTGGTGGGTTTTACTCTCAGATTGAAAGATGCAATATAAAATTACAGTCATTAAGATAATGTGGTATTGGTGTGAGAATAGACAAACTAGTAGAAGAGAGTACAGAGCCCAGGAACAGACTTACATGTATATGGTGGGGGGAGAATGGTCTTTTCAATAAATGATTCTGGAGCAATTGGATATTTTAATTGGAAAAAAATGAGCTTTGACTTCTACTTCACACTATACACAAAGAGTTAACTGGAGATGGATCAGAGACCTAAATGCTAAAACAACAAAGCTTCTGAAGAAAGCATAGGGGACTTTCTTCAAGACCTTGGGGCAGTCAAAGACTTCTTAAATGGGATACAGAAAACATTAACCATAAAATGAAAGATTAAGTAGGACATCATTAAAATTAAAAATATTTGTGAAAGGGCAAGTCATAGACTGAGAGAAGATATATATATATCTTATATGTATATGTGTATATATGTATACATATATATACGTGTGTGTATATATATAGAGAGAGAGAGCAAGAGAATATACATATAGAGAGAGAATATATAAAGAGAAATGATAAATTATATATACATATGAACATATATAGTATACATAAATCCAACAAAGAACTTGAATTCTATAAACCAATAAGAAAAAGGCAAACAAGGGGCACCTTGGTGGCTCAGTCAGTTGAGCATCTGACTCTTGATTTCAGCTCAGGTCATGATCCCAGGGTTGTCGGATCAAGTCCTGTGTTGGACTCTGTACTGAACATGGAGACTGCTTAAGATTCTCTCTCCCGCTGCCCCTCTTTGCCACTTGCACTCTCTCTCTCTAAATAAAAGAAGAAGAAGAAGAAGAAGAAGAAGAAGAAGAAGAAGAAGAAGAGGAGGAGGAGGAGGAAAAGAAGAAAAAGGCAAAAAACCCAACTTAAAAAGTGGGCAAAAGATTTGAAAAGAAAAAAAAGAAAAGAAAAAGGCAAACAACCCAATTTAAAAATGGGCAAAAGATTTGAACAAGCATTTCACAAAAGAGGATGTCACATAACTTTCTGAGAAAGTGCTCAACTTCATCAGTCATTGGAGAAATGCAAATGAAAACCATAATAAGGTATCAAGTCACACTCTTCAGAATGGCTAAAATTAAAAAAACTAAGACTATCAAGTGCTGGTGAGGGTATATATTGGAACTCTCACACGTTGCTGATGGGACCATAAAATGGTACAATCAGTTTAGAAAACTGGCACATCTACAAAAGCCAGATCTGACTATCCAATGACTTAGTAATTCCATTCCTGGATTATACCCAACAGAAGTGAGTACGTGTGATTTCTAAAATATATGGACAAAATGTCCACGGCAGTTTTATTTTTAATAATAAAAATTTGGAAACAAGCTAAATATCCTTCAACAAGGGAACTGATAAATTATAGTATACTAACATGGTGGAATTTTATACAGTAAAAACAAACAAAAAGTCCATCCACTGCTACATGTAGTAATACAGATGCACCTCAAAGATATTATAATGAATGAAAAAAGGAAGACAAAAAGTATTTACTGTATGATTCCATTTATATGAAATTCAAAAAGAGGTAAAGCTAATCAAAAGTAATACAAGTCAATATAGTTTACCTATGGGGTTCAAGGATACTGACTGGTAAGTGGCAAGTTAAGAATTTTCTGGAGTGCTGGAGTGTCCTTTATGATGCCGAGGTGGTGGTGAAACAAGTATGAACTTACGTAAAAACGTACCAGGGCACCTGGGTGGCTCAGTCGGTTAAGCAGTTAAGCAACCGATTCTTGTTTTCTGCTCAGGTCATGATCTCTCAGTTGGTGAGCTGGAGCTCTGAGTTGGGCTCTGCTCTGGCAGCTTGAAGCCTGCTTGGGATCCTCTCTCTCCCTCTCTCTCTGCCCTTTCCCTGCTTGCGTGCTTTCTCTCTCTCAAAATAAATAAACTTTAAAAAAGAGAGAAAAATGTATCCGTATGCATATGAAAGATCAGTACGCCTTACTCTTTATGTATATATTACACTTCAATAAAGAGTATTACAGGACATTTTAATTTTCTTCTTTTTGCTATGTGTTCTAAATGTTCTCACCTTTTTCTCAGCTATATTTTCCAAAAAGTCTAAAGTGAAGTCATGATAAATTGTAAGGAGAGGAAAAATAGAAGTTATTTTTAAAAAGCTAGAGCTGAATCTCAGCTACCTATCCAGATTTAGTGCCTTGAGCCCTGGACCCAGCTAAAAATAGCTCAGGGTCTTGCCAGCCTGTGACCCGGGAGCTGGACAATGTTTAGCAGACCCAGCACGCGAGTGAAATGGGGTGGAGTCAAGTGGAGCCTCCAGGGTGTGGTAGGAGTGGCTCTCCTAGCAGGCTGTTTAGGCCTTATTTGTCATCAGCAACTGGCTGTTTCTTCCGCTGCAGACCAACAGCAGAGTGTAGGCTCAGTTTACTGCGGAGTGGAAATGAAAGGGAGGAACAAGAACCCATCCTGATTAGAAGGGGGAGAGGTCCAGCGCTGTAAGCAGATTGCACATAAAGGAAGTCAGAGTAGCTAACCCAGGGTATGCCTTCCTTTGCTCTTCACCAGGCTAGACTTTTAATTTTTGTTTTGGAAAAGATGTATTCATCTGTCTACAACTCAGTTTATAACTTTTTTAATGTTTATTTATTTTTGAGAGAGAGAGAGAGAGAGCTAGGGAGGGGCAGAGAAAGAGGGAGACACAATCCAAAGCAGGCTCCAGGCTCTGAGCTGTCAGCACAGAACCCAACACAGGGCTTGAACCCATGAACCCACCAACCCACGAACGGAACCGTGAGATCATGACCTGAGCAGAAGTAGGACGCTTAACCAACTGAGCCACCCACGCGCCCTGTGTACAGCTCAGTGTTAAATGTTAGGCTTAAGTTTGAGGAAATCAGTTGCAGAGCTATTGAGATCGTAATGATGAGAAGCTCCCTGAATGGTTTTGCTGCTGAATCAGCTTAACCTGAAGAATTGACTTTGTTTAACCTCTTCCTTTAATGTGCCCATCTCAAATGCAGGAACGACTAGTAATTATCCGTGTCACAGGGATGTTTTGCAGCTTAATTAATGTTTATAACCGGCTCTGAAGTATTCAGATGAAGAGAGAGTTGATAGGAATGGTGCCATGCTAGGTTTCATTTACAAACTATGACAAGTTGCAAAAGTAGTACGTGGTACTGGGCTTCCAAGGTGCCAGCGTGGTGTCTCCAAGATTCTACCTCGTCTGATCGCAATCGCGGTCACTCAGCCCATATGACTCAGGAGGAATCTCTTTCTACATTTTGTTGATTTGTTAAAGGACAGTGTAAATACGACAGTAATTCATAACAAGTGACCCCATTTAGGGAGATGACTTGAAACAAGTTGGGATGTTGCTGTTACCAGTAGACAGAAATGTTAGCCCCAAAGGAAGATGGAATTGAACTTTTAAGACAGGGCTAGGATATGCCAAACTCTGAGATCAAATACAAGCTTTAAGTCAAACACTGTGGATGCCATGAGAAACCTTCCCCCAAAAGAATCCATCCTGCTGCATGATTTGAAATGGCTTAGGATACTATCTTTTCCATCCTTAAGAAGCAGAAACCCTGAAATCTCATCTATGAAAAACAATCTGGGAGATACTACTAAGACTCTGTCAAGAGCACAATTGTCCTTAAACACCATAGCCAGTAAACTTGGCTTTGCTTGATTAAAAAACTTAAGTCTGTGATCAAACAGGAATGTAGTGGGCTGAATAATGACAGTGAAGATGGTAACAATGACGGTGATAATAATAACAGCAAGCATGTATTGAGGGCTTACTAGGTGCCAGACACTGTTCTAAGAGCTTTGCCTGTCTTGACTCACTTGATCTGGGCAATAGTCCTAGAAGATAAGACCTGTTATCACCTCTATTTTACAGACAAATAAACTGAGGCTTGGTGAAGTTAAGTAACTAACTTGCCTAAGGTTATATAGCTTTGCAGCTAGCAGTGTTTCCAAAACATCAGTGTGCTAAAAACAAAAACAAACAAACAAAAACAAAAACAAAAAATCAGTGTGCTTACGGTTCCCTGGAAAGCTAGTTAAAATGAATATTCCAAACCCAAGACCAGAGATTTTGATTCAGAAGTGTGGGATAGGACCTGGAAAAATACATTTCTAATAAACTCCCAATGCAGATTTACTGTAGGTGGCCTTTTGAGCATCCTTTGAAATAGTGGCCCAGACTTAGACAAATGAGAGGCTGGGAGTCAGCCTTTTCCAGTGTTTCTCCAGTCCTGGCCTTCCCCGTCTAGCTGAATAGTAGATCATTTGCCCAGCTCGGACTATATGTCCTTATAGTAAAAAAAGACTGTATCAGGCTGCCATTGCTTAATGAAAATAGCCCTTCAAAACACCCAACTTGATTCGTTCATTTTCCATATTTGACATTTAACCTTTCTGACTTTAATTTGATTTCTTAACAGATTTTCCTGCCAGGAAGAGTATGTGTTGACCAACAGACACGAATTTCTAACTCTCACAGTTAGTAAATAAATGGTGTTGTAATTTATTTTTTAATCTTACTTTCAAATTTTTATTTAAATTCCAGTTAGTTAACATACAGTGTAATATTAGTTTCAGGAGTAGAGTTCATCACTTACATATAATACCCAGTGCTCATCACAAGTGCCCTCCTTAATACTCATCACCCATCTAGCCCATTCCCCACCCACCTCCCTTCCATCAACCTTCCATTTGTTCTCTATCATCTCATGGTTTGTTTCTCTCTCTCTCTCCCTCTCTCTTTCTTTGGTTGTACTTTTTTAATCAACCTATTATAACTCTAATTAATGTGAATCAATTCTCTCCTGAATGAACTGAGAATAATAGTTTATGAATCTGTAAACCTCAGGGCCAACATACCTTTTGAAACCTTATTTATCCTTTCCTTAACACACACACATCACTGAGCTGGAAGATTCATTTTGAGACTGAGAATGTTGACACATCCAACTCCTCAAAAGGGTAAGTTTATCAAGTTTAACAAAACAATTCACAAAAAGTCATTCATATGGCTTTCATCTTGCAATTCCTCAGAAATCATTCATATGCTCTTCTATCCTTGGCTTTTAAACACGCATGACCTCTGAGATACTGAAGGGCATGATGATGAATTTTCTACATCCTTGTCCTTTCGCTCTGCTCAAATGTCATTTTTCAGATTTGGAACACGTATCACCTGGTAAATCTGGAAAAGACACACAAATGAGTTTGGCCAGAGACAATACTGTGGAGACTGAACCAACCCATATTATACACCCACTTTTCCTTATGATATATTTTTAAAATAGAGCAAAAACATGAGGCAGTGTAAAGCAATTATAGTTTCCATGGTCCCTCTCCATGAGGAAATCATCAAGGTATTTGCTCCTGCATACTTTCCACATCCTATGCTCTGGATAAGACTTATTGCCACCCGCCTCCTTGCTGGCCACACTCCAGCTCTACTACCTTTCTCTTCCCACACTCACCAAACTTGTTCCACCCCCTTTGTCCCTTACCTGTGATGTTCTTTACCCACTTCTTGCTATGATTGGCTCCTCTGTCTCTCAGGTCTCAGCTTTAACATGGCCCTTCAGAGAGGCCTTCACTGCTAACCCCTCTAAAGCAGTCACTATTACATTACTTGGTCTTATTCTCTGTACAGCACTTATCGGTTGTTGATATTTTTCTTGTTTATTTGTTTTTTTATAGTCTGTCTCCCTCAACTAGATGTAAGCCCCATTGGGTAAAGAATCTTCTATTAGATCATATTTTCACTTTTATATCCACAGTGCTCAAAACTATGCCTAACACAGGAGAGATGTTTTGGGAGGAAAAAAAGGAAGACAGTGGGGAGAGCCATGTCTGATCTGAGGCTGATTCTGATTGTCAGGGGTGTCCACTTGGCTATTTATTTGCTTAAGAGTGAAATATTTTTATCTACTTCCCTTGGAAATAAATTAAAGATCTTAAAGATGTGTTGACTTTATTGTATAAGACTATTTAACAGATTTAAAAAAAACAGATGAGTTACCCTGAGAGTCTTTGCTAGATATTTGTCATCATTAGCTCAGTCTCAGTAGTTATTACAATAAGTAGTTAATACAATTACTACAATGTAAAGAAATCAGAAAAAACTGCTTCGGTGCTTGAATTCAGTAGGTTAAGTTTCAAAGTATAATAAAAACAGTTATACTAAAAGGCTTTCTTTCCAAAGAGCTCAAAGATACCTTGTTGGCAATCAATGGGGAAATAGTAAAGTATCTTCCCATATAAATAGGAAATGAGGGTGCCTTCTAAAAGTTAAATCAGTAAAACACATGGGGCGCCTGGGTGGTTCAGTTGGTTAAGCATTTGGTTTCGGCTCAGGTCATGATCTCTCTATTTGTGGGTTCGAGCCCTGTGTTGGGCTCTGTGCTGACACCTCAGAGCCTTGAGCTTGCTTCGGATTCTGTGTCTACCTCTCTCTCTGCCCCTCCCCCATGCATGCTCTGTCTGTCTCTTTCTCAAAAATAAACATTAAATTTTTTTAAAATTTAAATCAGTAATACACACACACACACACACACACACACACACACAGATTATAAATTGACTGAAGGAGTAAATGATAGGTAACCAGTGTGTAACTGGAGACTTTGGAAACACCTATAACTACAGCCAAGGTGACATGGGAATAATCTCAAGGATGGCAAGCACCAGAATGTAACTGTTAATTTAAAAAGTATAAAGCTAATCACCTGTTTGGAGAAAGCCTGGATGAATAGAGATGGTGAGCAGAGATGCTACCAGCCTATCATGGAAAATCTAAGCCTAAGAAGCCAGAAGTTGCGAGTACCTTCCCAAATTCTGTTCAGGGGTTAGGGGAAAAGGAGCCTTGGCCCAAGGACTTGAGCTCTCAGGTGTCTGTGGCAAATGATAAATCATCTACCTACCTCTCCTTATTCAGAGTTCATGCTCTAAGTACAAAATTTAAATGAGTTTGCTCCCTGTCCACAGGGATCTGCTGATATGAGGGTCCATCTGATAGCTGGTTGCATTTATCATTAAAATGGAATACACTTTATTTATTATTATTATTTTTTAAAGTAAGTTCCAGGCCCAATGTGGGTCTTGAACTCACAACCTTGAGATCAAGGGTCCTACGCTCTACCGACTGAGCCTGCCTGGCACCCCCAAAATGGAATACACTTTAATTCTGGCTATACAGCAGTCTCTGTGAACTTGGATTAGTGTGAGTCTACCCCTCAGATAAAGTTTGAGTGCAGAGTGACTTATGTTGGCTCCATACCACATGGCAGAGAATGGACCAGAGTTTATACTGCCGTGACAGGCTGGCTCTGAGAAGACAAGGGCTGACCTAAGCTCGGTTCTTTCTCTCAAATTCCCCAGTGCTATAACTCATGTTCCGAGGAGATATTGAGTGACAGAAAGATGAGAGGCCAGGAGTGTATTCCAGCTGGACACATCCTCCAGAACTGCAAGGCTTTAGCAGAGGAGCCACAAGTGCCACATTCTGGTTCCTGGGGTGACAAACTTTTCCTGTAAAGGACCAGATAATGAACACATCAGACTTTGCTCATTGAGGAGACAAGTGAGCCCAGGAAGGGAATGTGGACTGGAGGGGCCAGAGAAGAACTGTTGCCTCCTAGAACACTTGGGAGAACTAGGGTTACCAGAATTAAAGGTGGGGTGGGTAAGAGCAAGATGAGGTTTTCTAGAGAAAACTAAGGAGAAAGTGCCCTTGGCCAGGAATGTGATGAGCTCAGGTAATTAATTGGTGGAAAATACCAAATCCAAGGGATCTCTGAGACATCTTATAAAGGTCTCAAAGCTACACACTCACCCTTTTGTGGATCTGTAACTGATTGGCTCTGCTGGGTTCTGTCAGTTCTCTACTATTTATCTGGGTAAAGGGATCTGCCCCCCCCACCCCAAGCTTGGATAACACACCTCAATTGCACCCCAATGAATGAATGGACATCATGTTGAAACACAATCCTCCAGCTACAATTGAATATCTATACTGCGTGCCTGGGTGGCTCAGTCAGTTAACCGTCCAACTCTTGATTTCAACTTGGGTCATGAGATCGAACTCTATGTCAAGCTCTGCACTGGTGGCAATGAGCCTGCTTGGGATTCTCTCTCACCCTCTCTCTCTGCCCCTCCGCTGCTCATGCACACGCTTTCTCCCTCTCTCTCAAACATAAGATAAATATTAAAAAAAAAAACATGATAGAATATCTGTTTCCTTGATGGGGAAGGGGGGACAAGATTTAATTAACCAACTTTTCTGTTTGGGGTTAAGTATAGGGACAGTCTAAATATATTTTTTTCCATGATAGCTTTTTCATTATATATTTTATTCTTGGGAACTTAAATCACTTTATATATATTTTTTAATTCTCTATGCTGTACTTTTTATCCCTGTGACTTATTCATTCCATAACTGGAAGCCTGTACCTCCTACTTCCTTTCACCCTTTTGCCCATTTCCCTACCCACCTCCCCTCTGGAATCTATAAATAAATTCTGCATGTAGAGCATGAAATCTGAGTAAGAAGAGGTAGGTAGGTGATTTATCAAATTCAAAATATGCAGATGAACATATAAGTGTAATTGACCAGAGGGTAAACCAGGATCACAGAGCATTTGGGGAGTTGGTGGCAGAAACGTAAATGGAACCTGGGTTCCGGGTTCTAATCTGTTGTCACTCTACTGCCGTGATTCTCAAATGCTGCAATGGATAGGATGAGTGGAAGCAGATTTTCAAGCTATGTAGTTTGAAAAAACTCTTACCCCTCCTTACCCCCAGTTGACATCCAATGATCTACAATTCATCTTCTGTTGCTTTGGATCTTCTTGACACCTCTTCAAATAAAATTTAAAAAGCCGAACCAAACCAAAACAAACATGAGTTTTATAACTCAAGCTGGAGAATGGTTCTCCTTATTTAGAAGCAGCCAACAGAAGAGCTATAAAGAACAGAATGATTCCTGAATCAGCAAACCCCACAAGTTTGGATGATGCAAAACCAAGAGACTGTGGCTGGGATCAGTCTCATTCACTGGCAAGAAGCCGCCCGATAAATCACAAGATAGAACCATTTTAAGGCCTCTCTCTTCTAAAATAGGAGAGGGGAGTGTGTCAGACTTGTATTTATTCCGAAAGGAATGAAGACAAGTAAATTCGTTTAGAATTTCAATCTGTGGCAAGTAAGTAACTTGAATAAGATGACAAAACTATTCTCCACCAAATGAGGGTGAATTGAAGGTGCATTGCACCTGCAAAACATGCTCGTATCAACACCCCTCCTGCCAGGAGCAAAAGGTAACTGTGGGGCTTTAGGTAGGGTAATAACACCAGGAAAACTTTAAGAGGAACCTGGAAAACACTAGGGCTGATCCTGGCATCAGCATTCTAGAAGTACTGTGGCTGTATCAGTATAGCTATTAAACACCTTATCTGAAATAATATGAAACCCAGAGTCATCAAGTAGAATCATGTACATTTTAGAGTTTGAATGGACCCTAGAGAAGATATCCAGATGGAGAAACTGAATCCCTCCTCTGATCTCAAAGTATTCCCACTGAGTATCCCCAGTATCCCCACTGAATCCTCTAAACTGGGCTCCTTGACCACAGGGACTGTATTTTTTTTTTTTTCATCTTTGAATTCCTAATGCTTAGCACAGTGTGTAGCACTTCATAAGTATTCAATAATGTTTGCAAACCAATCAGAAGGAGCAAAAGTGTAAATCCTAGGGCGATAGGAAACACAAATAGAGAGGGAAAATCCTTCTCTGATCTCTTAGGCAATGGTGGGGCAAAATCACCCAAAAAAGCAACGGTGATCTTGACCTCAGTGTGTGTCTTTTTCTGGGTGAACACCCCAAGTCACATTAGCTTTTGCTAGACTGCCCAGAGCTATCACTTCTATCGTTGCTACTAACAATGTGGCTTGCTTATTTTGTCTTATTCGAGTATTAGAATGAGTTCATTCACAATGAAGTCTCCTGCTTTAATTATGGCAAGAATAAAAATTGGGCAGACAAGTGATTTTCATTCAAGGATCTCAGACATGTTTCACTTTTGAAACCTGAGGTATTAAGGGAACATCAAAACAGCATTGTTGGAAGTTAAAAGTACAGGTTATCTCCTCGTGGAAAAAGATTAAATGTAATTCTATCTACTTTATGATTACAATGGTTCGTCAGATTTGGTAACTGCTGGGAAACAATCATATCTTTTCTGTATCTAAATTATTTGGTTCTTTTCTCTGAAAAGACTGAAAATACTATGAACCCTTAATTTCAATGACACAAAGAATTGTGCATTGCATATTTATAAGTCAGCCACAGGACAAAGGGAAGCAATAAAGAATTAAATATTACATTCTCTTAAGAAGTATTTTTTATCAGTATTATGTAAATATCTTTGTGCTTTTCCATTTTCTCTTTGAAACCAAGTAACCCTATGACATTTCAAGCTGAAATAACCACACATGCAATTTTTATGTACAGGCTACGATGACTTTTTTTAGAACCAAGTGTAATTAACCACACATGGCATATTATTCATTGTCCTATGACCTTTGTTATTTAATTTCATACTCCGAAAATGTTTGTTTCTAAATTTAGTCAGGAAAATGAGGGACTGTCATGATTGCTGTGTTGGCTGTATATTACTGTGGATTATACCTAGAAGGGTTTTCAAATGTGGAAGTTTAAAAAATATATATTGTTGGGGTGCCTGGGTGGCTCAGTTGGTTGATCGTCCCACTTCAGCTCAGGTCATGATCTCGTGGTTCGTGGGTTCGAGCCCCACGTTGCACTCTGTGCTGACAGCTCAGAGCCTAGAGACTGCCTTGGGTTCTGTGTCTCCCTGTCTCTTTACCCCTCCCCTGCTCACACACTGTCTCTTTCTCTCTCTCTCAAAAATAAATAAACATTAAAAAATATATATATATATATGTATAAAATCTGCCTACTTTGGCGTGTGAAAGGTTTAACAAAGTGGTAATTTGGATTTACAGAGACTCCCCATCCAAGGTCCAAAAAAAATTCTAAGTTGCAGGCACTGCAAAGGACAGTGCCTGGTGGGGTCAAAGAGAGGAGCCCGTCTGTTGCTGTAGGGGCCCAAAACCAGTGGCTGTTGATGTTCCTGAAATGCACCACTGCACTCTCTCATTGTCCCTCCTCTCACATTGCCTCCAGAGACCATGATGTGGCTGGTCTAGATCTGGAGTAAAGAAAAAAAATTTTTTTAAGTTGTACAATCCCTTCTTTCAAACAAAAACAAAGCCAAAGCCAAGAACACAACCTACACTAGATATCAGGCGACAACGAGCTGCTGTGGCTGATGTGTGTTTTGGGGAGTAGGGGTCAGACACAGCTCAATGGAACCAAGGGATGCATGGAATGGAATTTCGGAATCACTGCTCCAGTGTGCTGCCACCAGAAGTCAGGTCACCTTCCCTGCTCTATGTGGCCGCCACTGCCCAGGCCAGAGCCACATGTGTGGTGGGACAAGTTGTGCCTGTGCTTGGTGCCCAGACAAGGGAGCTGCGGAGGGCTAAAATCCAGGCCTGGCTCCCCTTGCCAAATTCAGCTCCCTGGCTCAGGGCTGCTTCTGCAAGGAGGAAAGGGCTCTTTTCATGTTTCATTTGCCTGAAAGGGATTCGGTTTTCTTCCTAGCACAAAAGTCTTAGGAGCTGGCAAGGCCCAGGCCCAAGGCTGAGCATGTTCTAGAAAGAGCTTCTGATCCCACTCCTGTCTTGATCTTTCTGGCCTGTGTGTCCTTGGGGTTGTAGTACCCCCCACTAGGGTGAGGAGCCCCCAGATCAGCACCAAAGAGGGGTATCTCCCTGGGAATCAAGTCCTGAGCAGGAGGCTATCTCTTAGTCCCAATCCCCGCCACCCACCCCCCTCACCTCCACTGTGAAGTAGGGTGGGAGGCTCCTAATGGCCCCTGCCACCAGCACTGGGAAGTGTGAGTGAGTTCCTGCTTTTCCTCTCCCTCTTCCTCCCTTCTCGCCACTCCTTCACCCCAAAGGAAGAGTCATAAACCTTCCCCATCTCCAAGGTTGTGGGGGCATGTTTCATTTTCCCTCTCTGGTGAATTTTAAGTGTGCTCAAAGAATTATGACCACCCAATGGAATTCCTGAAATTTTTATTTTTATTTTTGGAGAGAAAGGCATAGATTCAAGTGTTCCTTTGAAGTCCCCAATGCTTGGGGCGCCTGGGTGAAGCAGTCGGTTAAGCGTCTGACTTCAGCCAGGTCACGATCTCGCGATCCGTGAGTTTGAGCCCCGAGTCGGGCTCTGGGCTGATGGCTCGGAGCCTGGAGCCTGTTTCCGATTCTGTGTCTCCCTCTCTCTCTGCCCCTCCCCCGTTCATGCTCTGTCTCTCTCTGTCCCAAAAACAAATAAAAAACGTTGAAGTCCCCAATGCATCCTTTATATTTGCCTGGGTACCTTGGACCACTCAAGAAGCAGGCCAGGTCAGGGCGCAGACAGAGCTCCACATACCCTATGTCCATACATTTAAAAGTTGTAAAGAAAGCTAAAAGATGTTAAGTAAAATGTGTCGTAGCTTTCTGTCTTGACAAATCAATGATGAAATCCGAAAATGTTTACAAAGCTCTGGTCTTTAAAACAAACAAACAAACAAACAAACAAAAAACAAAAAAAACAAAGCTTTGGTCTTTATATGATGAAAATCGGCAATATACCAAAGATGAGTACATTCAGTTATTTTGCACATGTTTGGATGAGCTAGCGACATTTTGTATGAGTAACAAAAGACATAAATAATTCACAAATCATTCACTTATTCTACAACATCTGTTTTATTTTCTTCATTTCAGCAAAACCATTAATTGTGCTGTTACATAAAGATTTTCATGTCATTTGTGTTCATTGACAGTCATAACAGATGAAAAACAAAGTGCAATTGTTCTCAAAATGTTTAAAAATTTGAGTATACTTCTACCAAAATGTAAATTAAAGTGAATGGAAATTTTGAAGTTGTAATTACTTTGTATATTTTCAAAAGTTATTATTTTAAAATATTCATATTATCTATTAAAATTAAAAGGCAAAATAAAAATACATGAAAACAACAGCATTTTAAGTAAAAATTGTTTAAATAGAGTTGAACTTTTAAATTTAACTCTGAAGAGTTGTTAAATCTTACTAAATACATTTATATACATATTAAATTATTGCCATCCTAGTGTTTAATACCCAGTTGTCAATATAAAGAATCAGCATTCTGTTTCATGCGTGCCACAGCTACATTTATATATTTATATTTGAGGAGTAATACGAACTGTTTGCTGTTGCAAAATGTCCTCAGTCCCTGTGTACAACTGTTGCGAGTACAATGTAATTCTCAAAGTACCACCAGGACTGTGAGATAAAGGGAAGCAAGAATAGGGATGCTCAGCATTGCTGGGTAATGATACTTCGTTATGCAAGAGTCTATTGCATTCATACTCTTTGAGAGAAAGGATTTGACAACTTAATTAATTTGTCTTTTCTTACCTAGGAGCTTCCACTGCTCAAATCTTTCCAAAGCAATTTTTATTTCTAAGATCACGAGCGACACAGCCCATGAACCTTCTTTTGTTTTGAAGACAGAGAGCAAGAGAGGTCCAGCAGTGTTTCTGGGAGTCCTGGATGGTGTTATCTCAAGAACAAATGTTTAGGGTCAGGGAGCTCCCTGGGCCAGTGTGGCGTGCTGGATCTCAAGGGCCAGAGGCACCCCTATTCCCCTATTCCTTCTGATCAATCTGGTGTGTGGGGGGTAGACATGCGGTACAGTGAGGGGGCTCTGTTGTGTGGGTATCAGGATGGTGCTGTCTGGAGGGTTGGGAGAAATCATCTTAAAAAATACTTCCAGCGTCAGAATTCAGAAGCAGATGAATTTATATGGTAGAGATCCTGCTATAACAAGCAAATTACAAATAACAGTTGTGCTCAAACTTTACTTCCCATTTTGCTGAGAGTAGTTCTTTTTTTTCTTTTTCCTTATCTTTTCTCCTTCTTCTTCTTCTTTACCTTCTCTTCCCTTCCTTTCCCCTTTCCTTTTCATTCTCTCCTTTTCTTTTTTCTCTCCACTCAACTCCCCTCCCCCTCCCTCCACAACGCATTGCCAGCCTGAATCTAAACAGGTCTGGGATCTACCAATCAATTTGCATTCTGAGCTTTGTATCAGATTCCTTCCTTCCTTCCTTCCTTCCTTCCTTCCTTCCTCCCTTCCTTCTTCCCTCCCTCCCTCCCTCCCTCCCTCCTTCCTTTCTTCTTTTTAGTTACCAGTCTTATTGAGATATAATTCACATACTGTACACTTTATCCATTTCAAGTATACACATCAATTATTTCTGTATGTTCACAGAGTTGTGCAACCATCATCGCAATCAACTTTAGAACGTTTTCGGGGCGCCTGGGTGGCGCAGTCGGTTAAGCGTCCGACTTCAGCCAGGTCACGATCTCACGGTCCGTGAGTTCGAGCCCCGCGTCAGGCTCTGGGCTGATGGCTCGGAGCCTGGAGCCTGTTTCCGATTCTGTGTCTCCCTCTCTCTCTGCCCCTCCCCCGTTCATGCTATGTCTCTCTCTGTCCCAAAAATAAAATTTAAAAAAAACGTTGAAAAAAAAAAAAAATTAAAAAAAAAAAAAAAAAAAAAGAACATTTTCATTATCCCAAAAGAAAACTCCATTGCCACTTGTAGACACTCCTTATTTCCCCCCTCTTTTCCCTTCACTCCTTGACCCCAGACAATCACTAATCTACTTTTGTCTTTATAGATTTGCCTATTATAGCCATTTCGTATAATTGGCATCTTACCATATGTGATCTTTGTGACTGGCTTCTTTCACTTACAATGTTTTCAAGGTCCACCCATGTTATAGCAGCTGTCAGTCAGGATTTCATTCCTTTTTGTTGTTGAATAATATTCCATTGTGTGGATAGACCATATTTTATTTGTCCATTCATCAGTTGATGGACATTTGAATTGTTTCCACTTTTTGGCTATGATGGGTCAGACTGCTACGAACATTTGCATACAAGTTTTTTTGTGTGGACATAAATTTTCATTTCTCTTTGGTGTGTACCTAGGAGTGGAATTGCTGGGTCATATGGTGACTCTATGTTTAACTTTTGAGGAATTGCCAGACTGTTTTCCAAAGAGGCTGCACCATTTTACATTCCCACTGGCCATGCATGAAGGTTCCAAGTTCTCCATGTCCTTGCTAACATTTTTTATTGTCTGTCTTTTTTAGGATTTTGGCCATCCTAGTTGGTGGAAAGTGGTATCTCAATGTGACTTTGATTTATATTTCTCTGATGGCTAATGACATTGATAGTTCTTTTCAAGTGGCTTTTCCTGATGAGAAAGAACAGAAGTCTTTGTGAACGCCATCACTCAGTGCCTTGCTCATGGTAGTTAGATAGAAATCAGCTCATAGGACAAACGTGTTAGAAGGGACCTTGGACCCAGGGCGGGCTCCTGCTTTACAACACAGCTCACCTGCTGTGCTGAATGTTTACTACTTCCACTGTCAGAAAGTCCTGATCTTTAATGAGAACTGCTTTTTTTAAATCTGAAACTGAGTCACTGAGAACTATTTTTCTTAAATCTGAAACTGAGTCACTGAGACTTAGTCACTGAGTCTAGCTTTGCTCTCTGAAGCAAGGCAAGCTTTTGTCTTCATCCCAGCACCCTTCTCCTTCACTGGACTAAATCCCCCTACGTATTTGTAAGGACAAGTGTCTGCAGTCCACTAAGTTGTTACCTTGTTTCCTTTCCCTTTTGAGTTAATGAATGCAGCCTGAGGCTGGGATGCAGACTAGGCCACACTGCCAGGCTGTAGCAACTCAGCAAGGGTTCTCCAGGAAAGTCCCATAAGTCAGAGGGTACAGACCACATGGGAAGAGGGTGTATAAGAGACCTGAAGAGACCTGAGAAATCACCTTGCTTTGTTTTCAGTTACTGTATTGGTTTTGAAATTCCAAATTATTTCAAAAGAGGGTATGTGGATTTTATGTTTACTGAAAGAGAACAAATGTTAAGAAGGTATTCGAACGCAGTCCATAAAAACAGAGGCTTGGCCATCCTCTAAGGCTAAGAAAGACACGGTTAGCTCATTTCCCTCAACCTGGCACACTTTGAAAAGGCACCTGCCGTTGCCGTGTGTGTGTGTGTGTGTGTGTGTGTGTGAGGCTGGGCTAGGGCCTGTGCCTGTGTGCATGTGAGCACCGGTCCACCCGTCTCCTCCACCCCTCCGTGAACCTGAAGCTCCCGCTCCGCTTCCTGTCCAGTTCTATGTTCTCCCTTGTCAGACCTCTTGCGAGGGTTCTCTGTCCTCCTTCTCCTCAAACTCTGGAACTCTGTGGACAAAATGTTTTCATTTCTCCCATCTCATACTTCCAACCCCCCCCACATCCTCATCCACACTGATCACCTCCTCCTGAAGACACTTGTCCCGTACCCTCCCCACCCCATTCCCTCTTTCTTAGGGAGGCACCATCTTTCTCTTGCTCTCTGCCACCACCTTTGGAGTCTGCACTGCCATGCAGGCCTCTTCTCTCCTCTCTTCAGGTTCCAGTCTCTTACTACTCTATGCCATGGCTGCCACACTGATTTTCTGGAATCACAGACCCTCCCTCCCCACCCCTCCAGCTTGGAATGGAATTAGAGGCTTTTTATAATCTGACCTTCTTACCTTTGGCAGGGGCATTCCTTGACATGGTTCCAGCCCAGCGACCTAGCAGCTACAAGTGGCCTTCATGTGTGGGTGACTAGACCCTAGGAATGGCTCAGCGAATTCCTTCCTTTTCCTGGAATGCGCAGAGCTAATGCTCTCCTCATAGCCTTTGCATTGGGCTGTTCCCTGTGGCTGGAGAACACCTTTCCAGGTATTTTCCCCTGGGCTCACTCCTTCCATTACTCAGATCTCAGCCCACGGTGCAATTCCTCTGAGCCCCTTCCCTGACAGCCCTCCAAAGCAGCTCAGTGGCAGAGGATTTCTGTTCTCTTTGTTATCTGCTTTGTTCACTGCTGTCTTCCTAGCACCTATAACAGTGCTGGCATGTGGCAGGCAGCAGATACATACCTGCTCAATTACTGGAACAAAGCAGCTTCTACAAAAAGTACTGGGTTGCGTAAGTTCTGCCATTCTGTGGGCTAGAAAAGAATGGAGGAATGAACAAAGAAAGGAGGAGCAGACAAGAGAAGAGGGGATACGAGCTCTTGCGGGGCAAGGGACAAATATAGATAGCTAGAGACAAAATAGGACACAGGGTTTGAGACCTGTTTTCCACTCTCCCTGATGTGGAAAATAATCTCCGTTGTGATTAAAGCCAAATCCAGGTTTCACTTGCAGAAAAGGACATTTCTGAAAACACCAGAAAAGGAGACAATCTCTCCCCCATCCCTCCAGCCACTCCTCCTCAGTTTCCAGGTTTCACCATCAAAATAAAAAATGGGCAGGTGGGTGTCAATTCCCACTGCGTATTTGGTGATTCCCTAGTTAAAAATATCAACAAAAATGGGATCCAGATTCAAAGGACACAAATTGTCTAACTTGTCTGAAAATTTTAAAAGCAGTTTCTTCTGAAGGGCACATTACTTCCTAAGACTTTTGGCCACTCACTGAAGTACTTTTGCTCACGACTGAGCGAAGTACCTGTCATTGTAGAAACTGACAATGTATAAAGGATGTTCCCAACTCAGAACCCCATTGTGCAACTTTTCTTGATCTTTTTTTTTGTCAAACTGGATCTTCTGCTTCCTTTGCCAACTGAAATCAAATGGATGTGTTAGGTCATGGCATTAATATGAAATAGTTTCCACGCTTGTTTGTCTTTCTCCTTTCTTACCGCCTTTGTATTACATGTAACAAGTCAGATTGTAATTATGAAAGTGAGGAACTCAAGCAGCTTGCTAGCACACAGGCTGAGCAATGCTGCCTGTCTTGTTTAGGACTCTCGGTGAGAGCCAAAGGGTGTTGGTCTCATGATTGTTCAGAATGTGCAACCAACCAAGGCTAAAATGACATCACCGGAGTGAATTACTCTGGGGCTTTGCAAGTCTGCAATGGAGGATTTGCCCCGGGAAAATGAAACCATCAGCTCTTTTTACTCCTCCCATCCCCCCTCATGGATGTAGTATTCTTTTTCTAGTGGCTTTCATTTTATGCTGAAGAGGAACTTGGTCCGTTTTTCTTTCTGGTACCTAAAAGTGTCCCAGAAACTAAGGCTTTGTAGATGTGCAATCATTGCCACTTCAAATGTTTTAGTTTTTCTTTCTTAATGTAATTATCCAATGCTTTAGACCTCTGTACGTGCTACGTTTTCCCACATCTCTGGATTTGGTGTGGGATGTTTCCTCTGTCTCGCATGCCCCTCTCCCTGGCTTTGTCCCCTTGTCTATCTAGTGAACTCCTACTCAACCTTTAAGACCATTTCAAGTGACTCCTCCTATGTGAATTTTCTTTATTTGTTTTTATTTTTATTTTATTTTATTTTAAAGTAATCTCTACATCCAACGTGGGGCTTGAACTCACAACCCCGAGGTTAAGAGTCACCTGCTCCACTGACTGAGCCAGCCAGGCACCCTTCTTTCTATGTGAATTTTAAATATATATATTTAGAGTTGTTACATATCCCTGATGAATTAAGACTTTTATCAAAATTTAGTGACTCGCTTTATCTCTAATCCTTTTTTGCCTTAAGCTCATTTGTCTGATATTACTAATAGCCACATTGGCTGTTTTTGGTTAGTATTTGCCAGCTCTGTCTTTTTACATTACTTCTATTTTCTGTCCTTCTGCATCCTTAGAATTCAGCAAGCCTCTTATGAAAAGTATATCAGGATTTATAATATTTTTCTTTCTTCTTTCTTTTTTTTTTTTTTTGCACTAAAGCATTTTATTAGAATCCTTTTGACAAGACCAAGTATTTGATTACAATGAAGCAAAGCGGTCTGAATGATATTTAAAGATCTCAAAATTTCTATGCAGTTTTTTTTCTCAAGTTCAAAGCTGCTCACAGGTTAATGCAGGACAGCTTATAATATTTTTCAATCTAATATTTTCTGTATTTTTAATAGGACAGTTTTATCCATTTACATTTATTGTAATTACTGATAATTGATTACTTGGATTTATTGCTATAATCTCATATTTTGTGCTTTCTATTTGTACTGCTTTTTCTCTGCTTCCTGCTCTCCCACTTTTTCTGACGTTGTAATAAACTTCAACTTTGTGATTCTTTCATTTTTGTAAACAGGCTGGATGTGCTACTCGTATGGGAGGATTGAACTAGCAGGTTTCTGCCTTCCTGTTTCTTAGAACTTCTTCTTTTAACTAGGTAAATGAGAAAATTCTAAAGAATATTTATGACTACTCATTGTATTATCAAAAAAGAAGAATAGCTAAGAGAAGACTTGGAGACAAACTTTATTTGTTAACAGTTCTCAGTGAGGACTAAAACACTTTAACAGCCAAGTAGCTGGTTCTCAAAATGATGAGTCAACATAGAGTGTAACGCTGGATACAGAAAGATGGAATTTGTGTAATGTCTCTGCTTCCACTGTGAGGATGGTAGCTAAGGGGAGGTCCTTGAGAGTGTGACGTGTCTGTACTATATGCTGCTTGACTGCATGGAGAAACAGTTTTCCCATGATTTGTCTTTGTTGAATCTACTGCAACCCCCCCCCCCCCATTCATTCAGTGTGCCATAATAGTATTTGGCTTCCCTTTGACTTGAAATCCATCATAAACAAAAAGAAAAGGGAGTCATTAAATTGTGTGACAGGACTCAGTTATAACTGGGTTGCTTAGTGATCCAGCATATGTTTGTATCACTTTTTAAGATTATCATTTAAATATAAATATGTATTTTTAACATACTTACAGCAAGTTTTGCTTTGTGGTATCTTTCTTTGGATTTTTTTTTTTTCTGGAAAAACAAGTACAGCATAGCAGTGAATATCCTGAAATCTAGGGTCTGAATCCTGATTCTTCTTCCATGAACTAGCCATGTGATCTAAGGCAAGTTACTTGATCATGCTAACCCTCAGTTTCCTCATATTTCCTGTGAGGCCAATATTAAATCTACACACAGGGTTGTTGTGAGAATTTGATAAATTAAAACTTAGTAAATTATAAGGCCTTTGGCATAAAGTGAGTACTAAAATATGATAGCTGTTATTATTATTACTTTTTTTACATAAATGAGGACTTTTTGGAGTCATTCCTTCTTCAACCCCTTGTCCTTTAACATGAAATAATGGAATAATATGTTGGGTTATTGGGCTGGAGCTGGAACTGGGGGATGATTGATCTTTTTACTTCAGGGACTTAATAGGCTGAGTGTGGTAGAAATCCTTTTGAAGTTTAAGATGCTCTAAAGGAGATCAAGAGTGTGACTTCTGTCCTCATATGTACTATCCTGAGCCAACAGATATCAGGGATGTTGGTAAACTCTGTTTCAACAGATGTGTCCTCCTTGATGACACTATGGCATGACTTTATGACCTCAAATCTTGATTTCCTCTCCAAACCCACTTAGAAAACCATCAGATACCACATTGCCACCAAACTTCTCATTCTCAGGAATCCCTGTTTCAAGGGTGAGAGGGAGTCCTGTCCTAGCATGCTGAGTTAGAATTGGGAATTCATTCCTATGACACGTGATTATTTGTAGGTGATGTGTACTATCAGACTCATGCTATTAATAATGGGTAAAAGTAAAAAAAAAAAAAGATCCTCAGGACCTACCTGAGATTCTAACCTCTTTAAATAACATGCTTCCCTATGGCAAATGTATTTTCAGTTCCAAATAACTGATTTACAAGTAAAATATAGAAACATCCACTGTTAGGAAAATGGGGCTGCAATTTGGCACATCTTTAGTATAGGAAAAGGAAAGAAAATTCTGTAGGCCATCCAAAATGTAGGAACAATTGAACATTGTGCATTTTCCTAAACTGGAATTTAGACAGGACAGTAGATGAGCAGTTTCTTGCAAAGAACAACTGTGGCTCCTTAGTGACCACCAGTGATGGGGACATTGAATTAGGTTTGATCTCATAGCCACCCATTGTTCTCTCCTGTATCTGGATGACTCATTATTCTTTCAAGAGTCTTCCTCAGAGAGGACTACCTTCCTTTCCAAGGCTTTCTGGAAGTTTCTGAGATTTCCTGGGGTGGGGTGGTGTCTCTATGTCTATACTTCTTCCCCCAAAATTGGCCTGACTCTAAGCAGTTCCCTAAACAATCCTTGTAAGATCATTCTGTGTCCTCCTGTCACTCTTATCTCTGGTGTTTGACTGCGCTGGGTGTGGATCTCTCAACAGTCAGTCAGTTAACAGGTAGATGCCAAAAGTCTACTATTGCCCAGGATTCCTCTACTCTCTGTGAGAGTACAGAAAAGAAAAAGACAGGATCTCTGCTCTTAAGAAACTCACAAACTAATTCAGGAAGCAGAATATCCTAGATCTTAAAACACAGGATCCAAATCAGCCAGCCCCGATCTGAGTCTCAGGTCTACCATTTCATAGCTGTGTATTTAGGGTCTCTGCTTTTTCATCTGCAAAATGATGATAAAAGTGGTTATCCCATAGTATTGTCATGAGAGTTGTGTTGCAAGATAAAGCACTTAGCAATGCCTGCACATAGTAAGTACTCAATAAATGTTATCATTATTCAGAAAGCCCAAGATGGGGTATAGACTGGTCTGAGCAATGTAGGAAACTAATAGCACTTTCCTCAGTGCCCTCCTTACTCTTCCCAGACCTGGGAGAGGAGGTACTGCCTTGTCGGTCACAGAAATGGATGGGGTTGGACTGGTGGGAAAGGGGCCTTGGGGCACAGTGAGGAGCTGTTGTTGACTTCCTGGCGAAGGCGATCTTCCTGTCTTGGCTCAGTTCTGTGCTGGGCGTCTTGTTGGGCTTGGAAACCAAACAGGTGGAACTTCCTCTACCTTTGAAGAATTTGCCAGTCCGGTGTGGATCCAGGACATACATACAAGATGCAGATTTAACACAATAATGAAGCAGCATCTTAATTAACAAGAACAAAATGATATGGTACCTACAATAAATGTTTAAGGCAAGAAATGCTTACTGATGAGTCTAAATTCTGGACTTACAGGTAAAATTTTCTGAGCATGTTAATATCACCCAAAGCTCTGTGGAAAACACAGCAGAGACACCCTTTTCTTCCTGCCCTCCACCCCCAGAATCTTGCCTCTTTGTTCCCTGTGTCTGTTTCTGCCCCCAAACTATGGTCTGGACCAGCCGTGAAATACAATTCTGAATCTTGCCCATGGTTTTTGGTGATTTGGGATAAAAGGCCACAGTGATCTGCTAGGGGACCTGAGTATATGTTTACACTTTGAAAGCAGGGACTGGTGGAGTGATGAATGGTGAACACTCTCCCTTTCAAGGAGTACCGTTGACTTTAGGTGACTGCTAACTCCAGTCTTTGCAGAGGATAATGTTTACTTTGCAGGCTTAAGGACAGGGCTGGCTTCCTGGGAGTGTTGAAACAAAGAGACTCAGACAGAGGCGTCCATGGACCTCCTTGTTAGTAAATCTGCTCCAACCAGCACCACGAAGGTAGTTCCACTGAGTTTAGGATTTGGTTGTGAGACAGAACTCTTTTCTGAAGATTTTTAGCCAAATACCTGCGTGATTTTGCCTTCCAGAGAAATGGGTGTGTTCAGCAGCAACCATATCTCCTGGACTCATTCTCTTAGTTGTTTATGAGACTGTGAGAAGAAAGTCAAAACAAAATATAAAACATGGTTGTGGGGTGTCTGGATGGCTCAGGTGGTTAGGTGTCTGACTCTTGGTTTTAGTTCAGGTCATGATCTCATGGTTTGTGGGTTTGAGCCCAAGGTTGGGCTCTGAGCTGATAGTGTGGAGCCTGCCTGGGATTCTCTCTCTCCCTCTCTCTCTCTCCCCTCCCCTGCTCATGTCATGCTCTTCCTCTCTCTCTCTCTCTCAAAAAAAAAAAAAAAAAATCAACCACCATGGTCATGACTCTATAGTAGTTAAAAATATCCTTATGGAATTTGAAGGCATCACAGAAGTCATCTGTAGATGGGAAAAGCCAAAGCCCAGAGAAGGGAAGTGTCTTCTTCAAGGTCACACAGCAAAGGAGTCAAGAGCAAAGCCTGAAACCCAGGTTCTCAGCCGATGGTTCTCTTCTCTTTTCATTATTCTCCTTCTGTTGACAACCAGGGAGAGTTCTTTTCTCCTTTTGTCAGACTGTTCTTCCTTCCTAAGCCCCCCAAAAAACCAAGATGATCCAGGAAATCCTAACTCACTTCCAAAGACACTTTGTTGTCTCTTGGCCATGCTGTGCAGCTTGCTGTTTCAATTAAGTTTTTCAACATTTCACATGAAATTATGCAAATTACCACTGACTTTAAATAAATCAGAGTTTATTCAGGGTTTATAAATATGGACAATCTCACTTTCCTCTTATTTCTCTTTTCCCTGGATTTATTCCCTACACTCGCCTCCGTTAAGATGCTTTCTTTTTTTAAGGCTTTACTTGGGATACATATTTTAACAGCTTTCTTCTATCCCAATCTTTATATTACCATCGTTAATAATGACCAATGTTATAATGATTTATAGTTTGTAGAATTTTTTAGTATATTAACTTGCAGTATAACTCTTAACTTTTCTAATGAGGAGGAGGGTGCAGATAGGACTAGGTAGAGAGACTTTGAAAATGTGGGCAGGGTGTTTGTGAATGTCTGGGCAGTGGAATATTTTTGCGGCCTGGTGGGTGTTTTGAACTCTCTGGAAACTAACAAGCTAGCTCCACACATACACTTGATGGAAGTCCTCCAGGCTTCGGATAACACAGGAGCCTTTCAGAAGTCTGACCCAAGTCCAAGTCAAATTACAGCCCAGTGTACTTGTGCAAATGGGAGGCAGAGCAGATCAGAGGAAATGACACTGGTCCGGGACCCCACCCCCTCCCCCACAGAGCCAGGTGCTGGTTCTACCATTAGCACTAGTTTCCTGGTCTATGAAAAGGGATAATAATAGTTCTCACCTGATGAAGTTCCTTTGACAATAAAAATATAATAATGTATGCAAAATGCTGAGCCCAACGCCTGGCACATAAGAAACATTTATTTGTGTGACGTGTCAATAGGTTTCTGGGCAACTAACAGTCAACCAGAGAAGGCCTCCACTTGGGCAGTGAGGCACCAGGCCTACGGCTAAAGGCTTTGAAGTTAGCTGGGTTTAGACTTCAGCTCCAGAATTTTCCAGCTGTGTTGTCCTGGATAAGTTACCTCACTTCTTTGGGCCTCACGACCCATCTCATGGCATTCCTGCCTGGATTAGTGATGAGCCCATGTGAAGCTGCTGCCTTAGTGCCTTGCACATGGTAGATGCTCAGTAAATGGCAGTTATTGTTCTAGGTTCTGAGAGAAAGGGGCCATAAGAAACAGGAAGGTGTGAGGCAGATAAGAGAGTTGTTAAACTGAGAGTGGGGGAGGAGTTCGAAGAAACTAGGAGAGCAAGATTAACCTCTTTGGAGCTTATATTAGTCTCCTGGGCTGCTGTAACAAATTACCATGACGTTAGTGGCTTCTTTATTCTTCCACGGTTCTGGAAGCCAGAAGTCCGAAATCAGTGTCCCTGGGCGGAAATCACGGTGTAGGCTACAGAGGCTCTAGGGGACAATCCTTCCTTGCCTCTTCCAGCTTCTGTGCCCCTGACATTCCTTGCTTTGTGGCTGCATCACTCCAATCTTTGCCTCTGGCTTCACATGGCTGATCTCTCTTTGTGTGTGTGTGTGTGTGTGTGTGTGTGTGAAATCTCCCTCTGCTTCTCTCTCACAGGAACACTGCGGGGGCACTTGGGGCCCACCTGGAGAATCCAGGGTCATCTCCCCATCTCTAGAGCCTTAACTGAAGCACACCTGCAAAGACCCTTCTTTTTCTTGTAAGGTAACCTTACGCTCAGGGATTATTCTGCGTCCACGGAGCCTAACACATCAGTGGCTGGGCGAAGATCCCAGCTTGTCTTTCTTTGGAGTGAGGTGGCAGGGACAGGAGTGTGATGAGGAGGGGAGGAGAGCTGCCACCAGGGCAGAGGCAAGACAAAGCAGGGCAGAGCAGGGGTGTGGGAGAGGCTGGTGGGGATCACATGGCCACGGGCAGGCTGACATCAGCGAAGCCATGGGGCAGAGTGGAGCTCTGCACCAGCATCTGGGCAGGGGCATGTTAATGGCCTCCAGGGAAAGGCATGAGTCACTTGGACACCTGACCAGGAGAAGGAGGAGGCCAAGGCTTGCCTGATTGCACTGGTGGGTTCAGAGCCATGGTGGACTGCATTGGGAGCCTCAGACCGAGGGCCCTTGCCCAACCTCCCTCTACTGAGTCCAGCTGGGCCACACTGACTAGGACACAGTCCCTGTCCTTAATGAGCTCACATCCTGTGCAGGAGGCAGGCATATTCAAAGTGCTCTATTAGTAAAGCATACCTATCTATATGGATCTGAGGGAATGTGTATAAAAAGAACACTGAGGCGTCTGGGTGGCTCAGCTGGTTAAGCGTCCGACTCTTGGTTTGGGCTCAGGTCATGATATCACAGTTCATATGACTGACCCCGCATCAGGCTCTGGGCTGACAGTGTCGAGCCTTCTTGGGAGTCTTTCTCTCTCCCTTTCTCAAAATAAATAAATAAAAATTAAAAAAAAAAAAAAAGAACGCTATTCTACTTGGGCCCAGAGAGTGGTGGATCTAGAAAGTTTCAAAGAGGTGAGACATTTCAGATGGATCTTAAAGTTCAAGAAGGAGTCTTCTAGGCAGAGGTGGACAAAGTCCAGCAGGGTGATAAGGAGGCACAGGGCAGTTGTGGAAACCAGTCGTGACTTGGCGTGTCTCCAGATTTCACCTTGCTATAAGACAAGTGGCTCCTTCTTTACATCTAAACAGGCCATCGAAAATTGCCAGGGTTTTATAATCACTGTGGAGCTGAAATATTTAAAAAAAAGCCCTGAAATTACAGTGAGAAGACACGAGCTCAAATCGTGACTTTGCCATTGACTTGTTGACTGACCTTGGGCAAACCACAAACACTCTCTGAGCCCCATCGTCCTCTCTATAAAACGAGGGCGGTAATATCTTCCTCAGGGGATCATTTCGGGAGTAAGTACAATAATGTAAGGGAAATAGTCTGAAAATCAAATACATGTCAGTTTCCTTCCCTCCTGAGAAGTAAGGCAGTTAAATCTGACAGATCATCACTGGGGCAAATGTTCTTCCTGGTTGGGCTGTGACAATGAGGTTACTTAATACCTTTATGGGCATCACAGGCATCCTACCTTAACCATAAACTCAGGCTGGTTTTCTCAATGGTCTTTTTTTCCTCATTCTTGCCTTTACCCATGCTCACAGGAAAACACTGGGAGGGATTCTGCATCACATTCATGCCTCTCAGTTTTGCTGATTTGAGACTGTTCACTCCTTTTTCTTTTTAAACATTTATTCATTTTTCAGAGACAGAGAGAGACTGAGTGTGAGACGGGGAGGGGTAGGAGAGAGGGAGACAGAATCTGAAGTAGGCTCCAGGCTCTGAGCTGTCAGCACAGAGCTCAACTTGGGGCTCAAACCCATGGACTGCAAGATCGTGACCTGAGCTGAAATTGGACACTTAACTGACTGAGCCACCCAGATGCCCTGAGGCTGTTCGCTCCTAAAAAGAAGGGGGTCTTTCAGTCATAGTGGCATTAATAAAAAAAGACACATACACTCTTGACCTCAAGGATCAACTATCACACTCTGTCATCCTGACTTTCTGGAAGCAGGGCCAGTGCCCTCCACCATGGCTCCCTTGACCACTCCCATCATGCTTCTGACAGCCCAGTTCCAAGAGCAACACCATTATAAGGTCTGTAGGAGTTTCCTCAGGAGAGTAGCTAAGAGCATGGGATTTGGGACAAGAGATAGTCTGGGTTTAAGTCTTCGCTCTGCCCTTGAACCTGGAGGCCTCAGTGTCTTCTTCCACAAAGTGCGATACTGATACTCATAGAAACACTGACAGGAATGTCTTAAGGATTAAATAAGATATTGTAAATTACTCAGCACAGTGTAGGGCTACTATTAACTGGGCTGGAAGGGAAGGGTTAGGAACAGAAAGAAGGAAAAGTTGTATAGAAACCCAGGCCTAAAATGTCCAGCAACTGAAGAATGGATGAAGAAGATGTGGTTTATATACACAATGGACTACTACTTGGCAATGAGAAAGAATGAAATCTGGCCATTTGCAGCAACATGGATGGAACTGGAGGGTATTATGCTAAGTGAAATAAGCCAGGCAGAGAAAGACAGATACCATATGTTTTCACTTATGTGGAGCTTGAGAAACTTAACAGAAGACCATGGGGGAGGGGAAGGGGGGAAAAAAGTTACAGAGAGGGAGGGAGGCAAACCATAAGAGACCCTTAAGGACTGAGAACAAACTAAGAGTAGATGGGGGTGGGGGAGACGGGAAAGTGGGTGGTGGGTAGGGAGGAGGGCACTTGTTGGGATGAGCACTGGTTGTTGTACAGAAACCAATTTGACAATAAATTATATTTAAAAAAAACATAGTTTGTTCATCTGAAAAAATAGACATCACATCATTAATATTATTTACTTTGTTGTAATTTTTATTTGACCCAATTTTTATTACATCAAATTAATCAGTAAACCTATGTTGTATAAAGTCTTAGAAAAACAAAAAACAAAAAAGAAACCCAGGAAGAGCCGGGATGGTTAAACAGTGCTTCCCGTTGTCCCATGATTTCCTGTGATTGGGGCAGAGGGGCAGCAAATCCAGTGAGCTGTGATCTTCTGGGAAGGCAGTGCACAAGAGCCTCCTCCCAGAGCCATTTTTTTTCAGTGGCCCAAGTGGAGCCTGATATTCTAGCTCCCAGAAAGTCATTCTCTTGACAAAGGGGTTAAATCTCTAGGCATCATCTGCTACATCAGAGAAGTAACAAATGAAGTCATTAACATTGTAGCTCAAAATATTTAACATCTTCCTGGAACCTGAAGGAAGGAAGCAGAGGGCAGGTAAACTTTGACAGGGGAGGTATAGTGGATGGAAAGATGACCTCCAAAAGGTAGGCCACATCCAGAACCTGTGAATACGACTGACTTCATTTTGAAAAGGAGTCCCTGCAAATGTAATCAAGTCAAGGATCTAGAGATGAGACCACCCTGGATTATTTGAGGGGGCTCTGAGTCCAAGAAGTATCCTTTAAGAGATATGCACAGAAGAAGAAAGAGGGAACACCCTGTGAAAATGAAGATATGCCTGCCTCCTGCATTAGGATAAGCTCACCAAGGACAGGGACTGTGTCCTAGTCAGTGTGGCTCAGCTGGACTCAGTGGAGGGAGGTTGTCCTGGCCGGGTGTCCAAGTGACTCATGCCTTTCCCTGGAGGCCATTAACATGCCCCTGCCCAGATGCTGGTGCAGAGCTCCACTCTGCCCCATGGCTTCGCTGATGTCAGCCTGCCCGTGGCCATGTGATCCCCACCAGCCTCTCCCACACCCCTGCTCTGCCCTGCTTTGTCTTGCCTCTGCCCTGGTGGCAGCTCTCCTCCCCTCCTCATCACACTCCTGTCCCTGCCACCTCACTCCAAAGAAAGGCAAGCTGGGATCTTTGCCCAGCCACTGATGTGTTAGGCTCCGTGGACGCAGAATAATCCCTGAGCGTAAGGTTACCTTACAAGAAAAAGAAGGGTCTTTGCAGGTGTGCTTCAGTTAAGGCTCTAGAGATGGGGAGATGACCCTGGATTCTCCAGGTGGGCCCCAAGTGCCCCCGCAGTGTTCCTGTGAGAGAGAAGCAGAGGGAGATTTCACACACACAC
Source organism: Panthera tigris (assembly GCF_018350195.1). NCBI lineage: Eukaryota > Metazoa > Chordata > Mammalia > Carnivora > Felidae > Panthera > Panthera tigris. Next base: position 116,440,287 of record NC_056662.1, read on the forward strand.
ACACACACACACACACACACACACACACACACACAAAGAGAGATCAGCCATGTGAAGCCAGAGGCAAAGATTGGAGTGATGCAGCCACAAAGCAAGGAATGTCAGGGGCACAGAAGCTGGAAGAGGCAAGGAAGGATTGTCCCCTAGAGCCTCTGTAGCCTACACCGTGATTTCCGCCCAGGGACACTGATTTCGGACTTCTGGCTTCTAGAACCGTGGAAGAATAAATTTCAACTGTTCAAAGCCACCAAATACCTTGAAATTCATTATGGCAACTGCAGGAAACTAAGCCAGGATGTTGGAGGCACAGGGAAACACAGAGGGAAGGTCTGAGGCAAGTCAGGCTACAGGCATTGAGCACTGGCACCCGGGGAACAGACAGAGGCACTCCTGGAGAGAGGCCCGTTGTTAGATGCTGTGGTCTCACTTAACTCCATCTCCAACCTCTGTCCCCTTGTTCATTCATGAGCTTCTGCCAATTTTGGCAACAGCAAGGACAAGCACTATTTATGTAGCCCTTACTGTCGGCCTACCAAAGGCTCTGAGCTCAAGGCCATGAGCCAGGCAGGCAGGACCCCCATTCTTGCAGAGTTCCCAGTCTGGTGGAATTGCACCAGCCCTGGGCCTGGGTCTTGGGCTCTGTGGCTTACACTTGGGTTTGGCATTGGGGTTGTAGATATTGTGTTCCGACCTTAAACTCTTGTTGTTCTACTTGTTTTCAGCCTCTGCTATTTCCTGGTCCCTTCTCCTCTTCCCATCGTCTCCTTTGCCTTTCGAGGGTTGGTACTCAGCCTGCCATATGCCTGGCCCAGCCTGGCCCTTGTGGATCAGATGATCCCGACTGCCCTATCCAGCCAGCACACCATCGCGGACCCACCGTTTGTGATTCTATTTTCTGGCCTTGTCTCCTCACATCCTACTTCACCTCCTGAAAGTAACTTCACATTCTGTCTTTGGATTAAGTCACTGCTCTTGCCCTCCTGATTCTGACCCTGAATCGAAAGGGTGTTAGTAATTTATAGTTATTGACCTGCCCCACCTGCCTGGATCTAGGACGGTGGGGCACCCAGAGCAGGTTAAAGAAGGCCAAAACAAACTGAACAAGATTTCTATGTTATTGTGATCTTGAGATGAATGCCAGCTACACAAACTGACAGTTAAATTGTCACGGTGCTCGCCAAGGAGGGAACACTTACTTGGCTGCTTCTTCCTTATGCATTACAGCTTAGCTCAGGTTAATAGCTCCACTTTGTAGGCAGTCAATGATCGCTTTGTTCAAGGCAATCTGTTTATTTTGGTGTGTCTAACACAATGACCACCACATCCAGCTTTCCCCAACTTTATCTTCTGTTCCTGCTTTACTCTTTCTTCTCTTTCTTAGCAAAGGGCAGGAAAGGGTGAAGGTGAACATTTGAAGTCTTTAAACAAAAGGAATGTGTGTCTGAGGCTTTTTAATAACCAAACTGTACCTCCTTTTAGAACACATGGTTCTGAATGTATCTTTCCGTTTATTTCTCTGCAGCCTATGTGGCAAGGGGGTGGAAACGTGGGGAGGGAGGGAGAAGGGAACTGATTTTTACTGAGTGACACTAAGTACCAGGCACGGAGGTAGGTACTTTGTTGATGTTGTCTGACTCAAGGTCACACCAATCTCCAGAGATAGGCACTATTATCTCATTTTATAGAGAAGGAAATAGAGGCAGAAGGCTCATAAGACTTGTCTGAGGTTGTGCACTTGGGATTCAGAGCTGGAACCCATATATTGATGTACGTGCCCTAACACAAGAGGAGTAACGATAAAATATTGTTTTGGAAATCAGCTGAGGGGCGCCTGGGTGGCTCAGTTGGTTGAGCGCCTGACTTCGGCTCAGGTCAGGATCTCACAGTTGGTGAGTTCGAGCCCTGTGTCGGGCTCTGTGTTGACAGCTCAGAGCCTGGAGCCTGTTTCAGATTCTGTGTCTCCCTCTCTCTGCCCCTTCCCCACTTATGCTCTATCTCTCTCTGTCTCTCAAAAATAAATCAACATTAAAAAAAAAAATCAGCTGAGAATGTAACTAAAACCGTAGTCCGAAACACTGGAGGCACGTTATCTCGTTGCTAGAACGAGGGCTGACATGGGTTTTAGAACCTTGAATTTCTTTCCTTTCTTTTTTTTTTTCAGTGTTTATTTTTTCTTGAGAGAGAACATGAGGGGGGAGGGGCAGGGAGGGAGGGACAGGAGATCTAAAGCAGGTTCTGTGCTGACAGCAGAGAGACCAATGCGGGGCTTGAACCCACGAACTGTGAGTTCATGACCTGAGCTCAAGTTGGACGCTTAACTGACTGAGCCACCCTGGTGCCCCTAGAAACTTTGAATTTCTTTCTTAATGGAGTCTTGTGACTATAAAAGAAACTGTAGTTGTAGTTGGAGGTTACCGCCTTCAAGTCTGCTTTTTTAGACTGTGTCTTGCATTAATTAACCTTCCCAGAGCTCTTTAAGGCACAGAGATAAGAGATGTCATAGATGTGACTAGTTTGACTACAATACTGCCCTCAAAGCAAGGAAACATTCTAGAGACATCGCCAGGGCCGGACAGGTGCCTATGTGTGTCCTAGTGACCTGCCATGGTATGGAAAAAGCCCTATACTTGGAATCAAACATCTTCCCTTTGGAGAGAAGTAAAATTCTGCAGGGAGAATTTCAGCGTTTGGGCAGAGGGTTCTGACCCTTGTTAAAATATAAATGCTCTTTGGGAGGTATTAGTGGTTATCTGTTACTTTCACCTGAGTGGGAAGGGATTTCAGATTCTGTCTAGAGATTAGGTTAGGTTCGAAGGAGAGAAAACCCAGGGACCCCATATCAGAGGGCTGGAAGGAGGAAGGTATCAGCCAGCTGGGCAGATGAAAACGAAGTCAAAGACCAGCTCTACTCAATCCTGAACTTTGCCTGGGGTTGGTCCTTGGCATGAGGCCGTATCTTAATTTTCTAGTTAAGGGCCTGGGTACATGCACAGGTTTAGGCACTAACAATGATTAGAATCTCAGAAGTACTTGGAAACTTCCAGAGAAAGAAAATATGAGCACAAAGAATGAACAAAGGGCAGAAAGGTATTTCAGAAATTGAGGTTCAGAACTGAGAATTCAGAATTGAGGCCCAGATTTCCCTGGGCAGGGGGTGAAGACAAGGACCGAGAAAGAGCAACGAAAGATCCACATGTGGTGGGAAGAAGATTTAGAACCATCGAATGCTTTTTGATTGTGTAGGACAAGACACAGAAAATGCTCTGTGTTGGTGTGTTTGCCGTGATAGCTTTAGCCCCCTCACCACATCCCTCAGAGATAGTGCCGTGATCCATTTACACGGGGAAGCTGAGGTCCAGAGAGGGGAAGTAATGTGTTCCAGGTCCCACCATATGTCATCAACAAGGACGCGAGTACCAAAGAGACAAGAATGGACACAGTGGAAAGAACCCGAGCTGTGGAGCCAGCACACCTGACTTTGCATGTTGGCTCCAAAACTCATTTGTTGTGCAGCCTTAGCAAATATTTGACTTTCTCTGCCTCATTTTCCCTAGTTATTGAGTGGGCTGAGAGCTCCTGCCTCTGACTTTTTAAAAACATTTTTAATATTTATTTATTTTTGAAAGAGGGAGAGAGAGAGAGACAGAGCATGAGTTGGGGAGGGACAGCGAGAGAGAGGGAGACAGAATCCAAAGCAGGCTCCAGGCTCTGAGCTGTCAGCTCAGAGCCCCGATGTGGGGCTCAAACTCACGAACTGTGAGATCATGACCTGAGCCGAAGTTAGACACTTAACTGACTGAGCCACCCAGGCGCCCCTGCCTCTGACATTATTATTTATTTAATTTTATTTATTTTTTAATTTTATTTATTTATTTTGAGAGAGACAGCACCAGCGGCGGAAGGGCAGAGAGAGAGGAGAGAGAGAGAGAGAGAGAGAGAGAGAGAGAGAGAGAGAATCCCAAGCAGGCTCCGCACTGCCAGTGCGGAGGCTGACATGAGGCTCGAACCCACGAACTGTGAGATCATGACCTGAACCAAAGTTGGACACTTAACCGACTGAGCCACCCAGGTGCCCCCTGCCTCTGACATTTTTAGTGCCCTATTCATCTCATGCTGAAAAGAAAATTCAGATGATGATGAAAATCATAGTAGTTCACACACTGAGTAATTACTATGTACCAGACACTGTTGTAAGCATGATCCATATATTAACTTCTTTAATCCTTCCCGCAACTCTGTGATATAGAGGTCACCTTGGTACCCATTTCACAGATGAGGAAACTGATGCACATAGAGGCTAAGTTGCAGAAGGCCCCATAGGAGTAAGTACAAGAGTTCAGTAAGAAGGGTACAGATAAACCCCTGGGACTGGGGGGTACAGAGATCTGTGAGGACCGGGGAAGAGCTGGCCCCTGTTCGTACCACCTCGGTGCCCCCCACAGGCTCAAGCGGGAGCTCAGGGGTAATGTTGTCAGTGATCAGTTTCTTCTTACAGGTGCTCCCCACCTTGGTCATTTCCCCCAGTGGTGACTCTTATCTCCAGCCTTGATTTCCTCTCTGCTGTTTTCAGCTGCAGCTCTTGTGACTCAGTTTACCTCTCCTGTTAGGCTTTCTGTCCTCAATCAGGTCTTGACTCCATCACCCCTCACTAACTCCCATCCTTGCAGAACTCGCAGTCTCCTGTCTTTTGCTCCTCTGGTTTCTCTATTTCCAGGCACCCCATCACTTGCCTATACTCACTTCTCAGAGACTGAGCCTGGGATGCAACTTACACTGGCTTCTGCTCCCTACACGTTTAGGGCCGGCAACCCAGCCTCCTCCTCGCTCTAGGGACATGCGCATGCCAGAGTAGAAGAGGGAGGTTGGCTGTGACTGACTTTTAAGAGTACTCTGCCTCCGAGCAGCTGTTATTATAAAGCAAACCCAGAGCTGGTATGTGCTGTGCCTGGTACAGGGAAGCAGAGTGGAAGGAATGTGTATCTGGAGCTCTTGGCCACACTCAACCCCAGACCCAAATAACGCGTGTGGCTTCACGTTTGAATTCTAGGGACAAAACTGTTAATTCAAGGCCTTGGAAAGGAAACTGAGCCCGCACTACTGGCCTTCTTGCTGCAATGCAGCCGTGTGTGCTCCACCCCTGCCCCGTCCCAGAATTTAAGAAGCTACAGGTGGTGGTAGCCAAGTCATTGGATGATGGAGTTAAAAAAAAAAAAAGCCACTTTGGTTACACAGGGCAAACCTGAAAGAACAGAGATCCAGAAAGCCCCCGCGTCACGGCTTTAGGACAGGTGAAAGAGGGATTGGAGCTTGGGGTTCTGCCTGGTGAAGCAGCGCGGCGCTTCTCGGCCTGGGAGCGCGGGCACAGGCGCCCTGCGCGCAGCCGCGGTGAGTAACGACAGGTGCACACCCAGCTCCGCGTCAGACGCGGCCGGGGCCCTGAAGCCTCCCCTCGCCGCTGCGCTGCAGCGCTGTGACCCCCCGGGGCCTTCCTGGAGGTGGAGCAGCGCCCCTCCCCGCCTCTCCCCGCAGCAGCCCTGCACGGCGGGAGGAGAGGAGCGACCTGCCTGATCACACCCACCTCTCCCAAAGCTCCTTTTAGCGCGGGCTGTTCCAGTTTCCCTGTAGCTTAGCAACCTGAGCCTCTGACAACTGATTTACTGAAAAACAGCTCGACTTTCTTGGGGCAGGTTTTCTCTTTTCTCTTCTCTTCCTCTCTCCTCCCCTCTCCTGTCTTTTCCTCCTTGCCTCCCTCATCTTTCCTTCCTTCCTTCGTTCTTTTTTTTTTTTTTTTTCCGAATAATCAAAACCCTGACTATAAAAATGTTCTTGTGAATTCCTCCAAAAAAAAAAAAAAAAGTTTTTGCATGGACTCTCTCATGGGCACCGGCTTTCGCCCCACCCTCCAATCTCAGGCCTCACCCCCTCCCTTCACAAGACAGCCAGATTGATCTTTGTAGAGCTCAGTTCTGATAAGCTTCCTCTATTACTTAAAAGCCTTCAATAGCTCCCAAGAGAAATATTCTCTCATGGCCCTCCAGCCACCAGCTCTATTTGTTGTCACCCCATCACCTCACTGTCATACCCTGTGCCCCACCCGATTAGAATTCTCTTTCTTGCCTCCATATCTTTGCCTATGCTGTTCCATCTGCCTGGAGAGCCGTATGCGGGCTTACTTAGCTGTGAGATGTTCAGGATTCAGCTTAAACATGGGCTCCTCTGTGAGCCTTCTCTGGTCAACCCCCAGGCAGAACTGACCATTCCTCCCTCTACTTTTGTGGGTTAGGTATGGACCTGCACTAAAAATGTCTGTTTATGTGGAATTGTCACTAGACACTGGGCTCCTGGATGGCAGGGAGTATTTCTCATCATCCAACATGTCCCCAGTGCCCAGCACAGGGCCTGACATAAAGCCGGTTATCCATACATGATCAAATGAGTGAGTAATGTTGGAAGGAAGGGGGGAAGAAGGGCTATATGATGGAAACAAATGAATGAGGATCCAGAAGCACCATCCAAGGGGGTGGAGGAATGAAGCCCAGGGTAGCATCTGGCCACTAGGATGAAGAAGCCATGAGGTGGCTTCTCTTTGATTCCCAGTCCCCAATCTTGTGGATCAAAGGCAAAGCAAGGTGGGCTTCTGGAGGCCTGGCTCTGGAACATGGTAGGAGAAAATGAAAAGCCAAACCAGCCCATTTGCTCCCAGATCTATTCCTTGCCTGTCTCTTGCTCTGCTCTGAACCACAGGGAGGCTGACCACGGAGGTTTCATGTCAGTGGCTTCCGGCTGGGTTTGACCACTGTACATGTTGGTGGGAAACTGGAAGGTGAGAGGAAGACAAGTGAGGGTATGCTTTTCTGTCTCTCTTAGCCTCGTGGTATTTCTTGCTGGGAGTTTTGGGTCTCTGGTTTCTGCCAGATAGGCCTGTCACTATTCCCTGACCCTGGGCTCAGGTAACTGCCTCTCCTTCTGTTTGTCCCTCTGGCCCTCAGGGATGATAGTTGCTTCCAGCTGCTGGGGGATGCTTCATCATCCCTTGGGAGATCCTGGGCTCCTCTGTCAGTCATGTAACCAATTCCCTGTATTAACCCCCCTTGTAAATATTCAGTTTGTTTCGACCCTGACCAATATACAAGTTCAGTTTAGTGTCCCACTGTAGAGGGTAAGGTCACTGATATTACCTTGGAGGAGATGGTGTATTTATTTTTGTCTTTTTCTAGTTGATTACAGGGTAAGGTTGTATGGTGTGTATATTTAAACCAGATGGGGAGAGTTGAGTACATTTGTCTGGTGTGCCAGCCCCATTGCTGCTCAGTTTGAGCTCTGAGGGTCCTCGGTACAAGTCCCATATAGGTAACAGGCCCTTGGGCTTCAGTGACTGTGGAGGACAATTGTCTCCAGCCCCCTGCCTCATGGGGAGAAGACGGGGGAGGGGTCTTAGCTCCTGAGATCCCTTTGGAAAAGTATCACAAAGGGGAGGCAAGGAGCTGGTGCAAGAATGACAGGCATGGAGAAAGGAGGAAAGGAAAGGGAAAGATGGGGAAGAGAGCGTGGAACAGGTGCATTTGCGTTTAGCACAGAGTCTTTACACAGTAGGGCTCAACTGATGCTTGTTGAATGAATGAAAGAATAGAGGAAGTGGAAGAACAGGCAGACAGTGTGGGTAGTACTGGCAGAGATCTTTGGAACGTTGTCTCCATTCCCACAGCTGGCACCTTGCTTCAGGGCTTCCAGATAACTCCCCTCTGACAACAGCCTCCCAACTGGTGTCCTGGTCTCTGGTCTTCCTGTCCACTGCTTCAGGGGGCTTTTCCAAAATCACAATCTCAGTTGCTTGAGTCAAAATGCATTGGTGGCTTTTAGACGGACAGCGATGAAAGTTTGCCGCTGTATACTTCCAAGCCTCACTTCCTAGTACCCACTTTCAGCCTGGACTCTTCCCCACTCCTAGGGAGATCTATCAGGGATGGTCCTTACCCTCAGTCCTGTTCCCTCAACCCGCTTCCTCGGGTTCTATTTTTGTCCTTTTAAGGCCTGGGATCCAACCGTGATCTGAGACAGGGCTGGAGAAAGAAAACCTGGGTAACTGAACTCAGGTCTGACCCTTGACCCTACTGGTCTTCCTCCTCCTACAAATTCCTTTTGGCTCTTCAAAAGTCTGGAATGGTGGCCCCAAGCCAGCAGCCTGGAGGTCACTCATCGTGGTTCTGACTCTCTGGGCTCCTGAGAGAGAATGCACAGAAGGGACCAGCACCCCCATCCCACGCCCCGGCAGGCTTAGTTCATGCTCAGAGAGGTCTCAGGATGCCTGCTGCCAAGCTGTGTGTGCCAGAGCAGATGTGAAGTCTGGCTCTGGACAAGTGAGCCAAAGACAGATGAGCACAATGTGCTTCCCCACGACCAGGTGGGTAGCTTGTGACTGCACGGGAAGTCACACTGGGACTTAAAGATCCTTTGCTGACTTTGCTGGGAGAGCTAGAAGCATCTAGTTCAACCACACCACTCAAATTCAATCCAATTAATGTTTTCAAGTGCATGTAGTGCAGCATGGCGGTTGTGCTTTGCACAGACCTGGGTGTGAATTTCTGCTCTCTTATATGCTCCATAGTAGCTCTCCTGCCATGTAGACCAATTACTTAATCACTCATTTTTTCTCATCTGTGAAATAGAATGATAAATACCCACCTTATAAGAGTTCTGAGTACTTTGCATCTGATAAGACTTCAATAAAAGGACACTATTATTATAACTCCTATTTATTAGTTTATTAATTATCTGGGACCTCTTGGGGACTCTGAGCTTGGCCTCAAGGCCACAAGTGAAGCGTCAGAGATGAATAGGATCTTGTCAGTACTGTAGGAAGCTGACAGTAGGGATGGGCAAACTATGGCCTGTGGGTCAATTCTGGCCTAGTGTCTGTTTTTGTAAATGAAGTGTAATTAGAACACAGCCATTGCATTCATTCGCATATTGCCCGTGACTGCTGTCATGCTACAACAGTGGAAGTAAGTAATTGCACCAGGGACCATATGACCCACAAAGCCCAAAATAGTTACTATCTGGACCTTTATAGAAAAAGTTAGTTGACTCTTGGTCTGGAGGAGAAGATAGATATGTAATAAGGATGAAGCCAGTTGCAGGAAATGTGTGAATCATCTAAATTGATGGCCCAGGGCGCCAGGGTGGCTCAGTTGGTTAAGCATCCAACTTTGGCTTAGATTGTGATCTCATGGTTTGTGGGGTTGAGCCCTGTGTCAGGCTCTGCAAGGACAGTGTGGAGCCTGCTTGGGATTCTCCCTCTCTCTCTCTCTCTCTCTCTCTCTCTCTCCCCCTCCCTGTGCCTCCCCGACTTGTGCTTTTTCTCGCTCTTTCTCTCAAAAGAAATAAACTTTCAAAAAAAAATCAATTGATGCTCCTGAAAAAGAAAGAATCAATTCTGACTTGGGTAGGTATAAGGATTTTTAAGCCAGGCTTTGAAGGCTGAGAAGGAAATTGATCCTTGGAGCCTCAGGGTGGGAAGGGGTGGGAAAGAGCTGGTCAAGTTGGACCACAGAAGTTTTACAGGGATGTCATGCATATGAGGATGGACGAGACTAGAGATTAAATGGCTAGTCCAAAGTCATACAGCTTTGGAGGCAGAACTTGAACGTGGTTCAGTGCCTTGCAGAGTTTACATTGCTTTATATTTAGATGGCATTTCATAAAATACAAAATGCATTTACACATATTGTCTTATTGGATTCTCACAACCATATTAAGAGTGGGCATTATGAGTCTGATTTTACAGATGAAGGACACTTAGAGGGATTAAGAATCACTCAGCCAAGAAGTTGCTCAGCCTTGAATCCAGGGAAGGGGTCTGCAACAAGGGTACAAAACTCGTGCAGGTTGGAACTCTGTCACGGGGGTATGCCCTGGTTAACTGATGTATGGTGTAAATGACAGATCTAAAAATATAGGCAAGGTAACCTTAGCTTTGCACACCATGTAGGTTATTCAAAAGTCAACGTCTTTAGTAAAGATCTGTTGTGCACATGTACGAAGCTAGATGCTGAGAGAGAAACCCAGAAAGACGTATGAGACAAGACTGTATTGGGCTCCAGAGGCCGTGGGTTTAGTTGAGGACACAAAAGCCCCACAATATTATGAAGTAGTGTATGCCAAGTGACCAATGTGTGATGCAAACAAGGACACAGGAGTTAGAGGCTGTATCAGGCAGACTCCATAAAGGGTGTGGGGCTGGAGCCGGGGTTTGGGTGATCCAATGCCATGGATTAATTCAGGCAACCATCTTCACACATCACAAAATTCTCATAAAACCATAGAACTTCAGAGCTGGAAGGGACTCCAGTTCTGTCAATGTACAGATGGGAAAACTGAGTCCCCGAGAAAGGATTGGGTTGTCTTAATCAGTACCGATGTAGAATTCAAATCCAGGCTTCCCTCTGAAGTCCAGGGCTCTTTCTCAGCATTGTTTTGCCCTTTGCTTCTGACTTAACCCGATAGTCTTCGGTTTTCCTCTTCAAATCTATACTATAGAGTGCTTGCAGAGGATTACTCCAAACCTCTGAGGGGTATATGACACCCTTCTTTCTCTCCTCTTCCTGCCCACCCATTGTTAATATCTCCATGCTTCCGTCAGGATAAAGACCAAGTCTTGTCATCCTGAGAGGCTGTTGAGGGTAATGGATATGAGTGTGAGATCTGGCATCAAACTTTCTGGGCTTGAATCCCTGCTCTACCATTTAATCCTGGTAACCCTGGCAAGTAATGCAACCATTCTGTGCCTTAGTTTCCTCATTTGTCTAAGGGGTATAATCACAGAAATTACCCCAGAAGTTTGTAAGGAATAAATGAGACAATTCATGAACAAAGCAGAGATTAGTATTCAGTATCTAGTAGGTGCTCAATAAAAGCTAGCTAAAGCCTTACTGTGTGGTAGGAGACACAGACTTACAGCCAAGTGCTCAGCACTGGAACGAAAGTGGGACCACAGCGCAAGCTGGGGAGCCTGCGGAGGGAGGGAGTAATTGTGGAATGGGTGTTTGAGGGTGATGATGAACAAGCGTGACAGAACTGAAGAGGGAGATTCTCGAGTCATTATACAAGAAGACAGCGTGGATCTGGGCACTGAAGGACAGGGAGAGGTTAAGCCTGATACTGCGCTTTCCAGCCTGGAATACCAATGGTGTCTGTCTGAGAAGTGCCCGAGCCTGGCCAGGGCCGCCATGAGTAGGGAACGTGTGAGGACACAGGGCCTGGCTGAAGGGACATCTGTTACTCCATCTTTGGCCTGCAGACATACTTGGTAAGGGAGTCTGAGGCCGGGACACCGCAAGAAGACTGACAACCAGGGAAGGAGTCCATCTGTGCCTGGTACTGGAGGAGGTCGGCCTGAAGGCAGGGATGGGTGGGAGCAGCCAGGCCAGAGGGGGAACATGCACAGCAGGGTGAAAGGGTAGCTCGGGGATGGATTCTGAGAGCGCTCACTTCTGAGAGCGCTCTGGGCACTTGAGGGCAGGCCCTTGAGGGGTCTGGAAGGCCCCGCTCACACTGGGCAGTTTTATTGGCAGAAACAGGGAAGTACAGGAGGAGGAGAAAGGGTTTGCTCTGGACTGGGATATTTGGGGGCTATAGCATGCCGAGTCTCAGATGCTATTTGCATGTACAAACACCAATGCCCAGGGGGCTGTTGGGAGATAGGAACTTGAGTTTTGGAGGTTTTGGGGTCAACAACTTTGAAGAGGTGGTTGACGCTGAAGTAGTGGGTCCATCTTGTGAGGGAGAGACCATCGGGGAGGGAAGAGGGCTGAGGACCAAAGGGACTTGGGGGCTGGAGGAGCAGGTGCCCAGAGAGAAGTCAGTGTGGTAGGATGAGAAGCAGACGAGGCACCTCAAAAGAAAAGCCAGGGTTTAGACAAAGCTTTCTTGATTCAGGAGTGGGCCTGTTTCCCGTGGAAGATCTGAGCAAGAAGTCAGTATTGGAGGAATGCCCACGCAGGTTCCCTCCTCAATTCACTTTATGCCAAAGGATAAACCAAGCTTTTCAAGGTCAGGAGAAGGGGTGGGGCCCATTAGGACTCCATAGCAATTTAATTCTATGCCCGTGGGGACACCGGGGTGGCTCAGTTGGTTAAGCCTCTGAGTTCAACTCAGGTCATGACCTCACAGTTCAGGAGTTTGAGCCCCTTAGCAGGCTCTGTGCTGACAGAGCAGAGCCTGCTTAGGATTCTCTCTCTCTCTCTCTCTCTCTCTCTCTCTCTGCCCCCTCCCACTTTCTCTCTCTCAAAAATAAACTTAAAACAATTTTTTAAATTCTGTGCTAATGTTGAAACGGACCAACAGCAACACCACCAATAAAGAATCTCCCAGGGTCTTCCAGTGGGTCCTCTCGTGGCCCTGACCCCCTGCCTTGTGAGAGGGAGCAGGTGTAGCTCGTGGAGGGGAACACAGACAGCAAGAGACTCGGAGGGCATAAAAGCACAGCGGGCACCTTTAATATGTGAGGAGAAAGAGAAGGACATTAGAGACTGACCTCAGGGAACTTCCAAGTGGATGGAGTAAGTAAGGGAGGCCCTATACCAGGTGGAATGGGGCAGGTGACACCGGGCAGGTATAAAATATTGGGTTGTTTGGGGTGGGGGGGAGGTTGTGGTGGGCCAGGGAAGCCCTGTGAGGGTGAGGGCATTTCAGACAGCCCCGAGAAAGGGGGCGGGAGGGTGTTGTAGGTGGGGGACTGGCGTGAAGAGGGGGTGGGGCCGGAAGGGTAAGCTGCAGTCCAATGGTAAAAGGTACCAGATGTGGGGCTGAGGAGTTCAAATAACAGCTTGGCTCCAGGAAGCAGCCACTGACGGTTTAGGGCAGGGGACACACTGACAACGACATGAGTCAAACTGGCTTTCAGAGTTCAGAATGGAAGTCCTACCTAGCATGGATCGGAGTAGGCGGTGCCTGGCACCAGGGAGGCCTTCTAGAAGGCTGTTGCTACAGTCTAGTGATAACCTGAGCTTTGTCATTTTCCTGAGAAGGACCTGGAGCCACCTTGTCACCCTTCTTGCTGTGCTGTCCTGCCCTTGCAATGCCAGACAGGGCTCCTGATAAGGTGGCCAGGTTACAGAGGCTGGTCAGGCAGGGACCGAGGCTTGGTAGATGTGTCACAGATAAGCAGGATCCTCCCTCACACCCTGACCTTATCCAGTCACTTTGAGTGGGGGTGGGAGAGGATCAGATAGCTGCACCTGGCTTGTCCCTTTCCAGTCAGCCCTCTGCTTCCAAACTTGGGCTTTTTATGAGTGCCTGATGGTCGAGGGGGGTCACCTTCCTTTCAGACTCCTTGTTCCTTTTTTTTTCTTTTAAAGCTCATGATGTTTATGGGGTAACTTGTTCCTTTTTATTCACCAGTGTTTACTTTCTTGTACTAGGAACTCCCCTGAAATCAGGAACTTCATCTTTTCTAACCTTGTATACCTCACTCCTTGCTTTGTACGCACCAGGCACGCAACATTCTCGCCAACTACAAACCCAATGAAACAAACTCTCCGTAACTCCCCCCGAATTATTCAGCCCTGTCCCCAAGATGCTTAGACAGATCCCCACCCTTGGTTAACTGGCACCGCAGGATCTCATCAAGAGAAGATAGGGTAATAATCAAATAAAAACATTCTCTTGGCATCAGCACTTTCTGAGGATAGTGGAGGAATTGTTTGCCCTTGTGGGGTTTTGTAAAGGTATGTAAAGAGTTAATTAAATCTCTGCCCATGGGGACTTGGCCATATAAAGGCATTCCACCCAGAAGGAATGTGCTGGAAAGCAGGTTTCTCTCTAGGCTCCAGGGCCTGGAGTGCTTGAGCCAATGCTAATGTCTGGGGCCCTGGGGCCACAGACACAGGGAGACACAGGTCCCTGGGGTCACTGAGCATGATGTAGAGGCCTGGGCTTCCTCTGCCTGGTCTATGCCTACAGTGGAGGTGCCCATGTGACTCCAAACAGTGAAGTGTCTCCTGAGTAGGGAAGACTCAAAATGGGGGTAATCATTATAGCAGCTGCTGTTCGCTGAGCGCTCACCGTAAGCAGTCACGCTGCCTGGAGCTCACCATGTGTGACCTCATGGTCACCCCTCACTCTGGGGCTGGTGGCTTTGAGGACATGGCCGTGGCCTCCACCTGGAATGCTGGCCCTGTTGGCCTGTCACCAGTCCTCGGCCTGCTGCACATCTTCTCGGCTGAATCCCCAGTACCAGGCACATAGTAGGTGCTCAGGAATGGCTAATGTTAGGTGTCTTGTCTGCTCCAATTTGAGCATGTAGGACACAACCCCTCAGTTTCTCTGGCTCTGTGAGGGCTGGTATCCCTTGACTTGCCAGGGAGAAATATTTCTCTTTCTTCTCCTCTCCGGTGATGGATGCTTGCTTGCTGTAAGACTGCTCTCCAAAACATTTACTCTGTGAAGCCTTACTAAGATCACTCTCGCAGATCTCCCTCAATATGTATATATGTTTTTTGTGTATCAATCAAAGTTTTTTGTTTTTGCTTTTCCCATCTCCAATGGTTTCCCTCTCCTGCTCTAACCCCCATCCCTCCATAAGAAGCCAGGCCTTTCTGAACCTGTCACCTCAGGGAAGGATGTGGCAGGGCAAAGGAAGAAACAGAAGCATCTTCTTGTTTGGGGGGCACCATGATATTTATCTTTAGGAGACCAGAGGGGACTCTGGACACAGAAAGTTTGGGGGGAAACACCTGTGTAAGTTTAAGAGCATGGAGCTGGGGGGCGAGAGGGGGAGTTGAGAGTGGGTACAGAGAAAGGGAACCCTGGGCAGGTGGCAAGGCCTTCTCAGGGGATGGCCTAGTGGTGAACCTTGGCCAGTGAGGCCTTGAATATCCTCACAGAACTTCCTATGCCCAGCGTGGCACAGAATAGGGGAATGAGTCCCCTGCCCTAAGCACAGAACACCCTGAAGGAGGTCAGGAGCAGAAAACCGCCTGGGCAACCCGCATGGGACATGTCGACTGATGTGTCAGTGAACCCCAGAAAGACCTGAGGTTGAGATGTCCGCGGCATGCCTCAAGCCCCCCAGAACTTACAGACACCTCAGAGAAAGGTAAGAGAAGTCATAACGTGACAGAACTGAGGTTTCTGCTTCCCCGGTGAGGAGACATGGTATAAAAATTAAGTTCTTACAGAGGAAGAGAATAGGGGCTAAGCACTCGGACTCTTGAATCAGACTGTTTGGGTTCAAATCCCAGGTAGCTGTGTGACCTTAGGCAAGCCATTCCTCTTAATTTCTCTGTGCCTCAGTGTTTGGTTTTTATTTTTTCATCTCTAAAATGGTGGTTCATATAATTTGTAAGACAGACCCAGGTTCCAATCCTGACTCAGCCACTAACTAGCTATGTGACTCTGGCATAGTCACTTACCTACTTTGTGACCAAGCTTCCTCAGAGTTATCCCTACTGAACTTACAGGGTTGTCATGAAGGTCACACGAGTTGTATGGTATTCCTTTGATGGCACCCTATTGTGGAGTTAATTTCTGAACTGTAATGCGTTTTTTAAATAAATGTCGATTATGATGATGATTCCTGTGAATTGTAAGTAGATTATAAATAAATCAAGGGCAATACTGATTTTCACCTGTGCTGAGAAATGGAGGTGCCACCCTTATGTCTTATCCTGCCCCAGCCTAGCTCAGGGCCCCATCACAGGGCAGCTCAGCAGATATCTATTATGAATGGGGATTCTTAAGAAATAGATGTAGTGTTACTTACAAAGAAGGTGAACACAGGGTTTGGTTCTGAGGGTCAGGAGAGAGGATCTGGTCAGGGATTGCTTCACAGGGGCCACTAGAACTTAGAGTTTTGACTTTGCTCAGTGCCGTGGCTGGCTTTCTAAGTGGGCCTGACCTCAGTCAGTGGTCCCATGAACCCAGTGGGGCTGTGGGGATTTCTCCCCTTCCTCGGTTCCCTTATCCTGAGTCTCGTATCCTAAACCTCAACTCCCCCCCTGGACAAATGCTTGCTTCAGCTGCTTACTTAACCCCCTTGCATCCCAGTGCCTTCATCTATAAACTGTAGCCAGCATGGCCCACTTTATGGGGTTCCTGCGGGGATTGAATTGGATCACGCATGCCTGGCCCTTTGTCCGGTGCTCGGCACAGAAGAGGTGCTTCCAACATTACTTTTCGTCTCCTCTTCCCTTCCTGGGGAGCTGGGTTAGCAGGAAAAACCTAAAAGCAGGCAGTGGAGCTTTCATCCTGCCATGAAAGGGACGGCTCACGTGATGTTTGCCCCTAACAATTTACTAATCTGCAACCACTTGAGGGATGTAAAAAGTCCTCACCCTCCTCTGGGGTCAGAGAAGGTCAGGCTTCTGTTTGAGAAGCAGCGTATTGTGTTCAGAAGACATTATACACTGTGTCAATATTTGATGAGGCCCCGGGAGGTGCTGTGGGCTTGGCCGGCTGATTGCTCTGTGACTACAAGGTGTCCTGTACCTGATGTGACATGCCCAAGACCCACGTCCTAAGGGAAGGAGTGCCACATTTGTCCTTTAGGAAAGACAGCAGGGCTGATCTGGCTCCAAACCGGCTACTCTCATTTTCTTTCTCTCCCTTTCGAGAGGGAAATGATATTACTGACCGCTTATCCTGGGCCTTATCTCCCTTAGTCCTCAGGAGGCTCATTTTACAGTTGAGAAAACTGAGGCCTTGACAAGTAAGACACTTGCTCAAGGTCGAGTTGTGAGTTGTGACTGAGAAGGGCCAGCTAACCGAGGAGAAGCAGTATAGGGGTCAACTCAACCTCAAGAACAGGGGCCTTCGTCTGTTGATAGACCCTTAAGTTGGCCTTACAGAAGAGGCACTTTCACACGACAGGGCCTATGAAGGGCGAGAGAAGCCGAGGGAAACAGCAAAAGGGATGAGAAGCCTCGTTCCCAAACAACTGCAGGCCTGCCTCGGTCTTCACACAAGGATTATGGGATCGGCCTTCATGCTTCCTTCAAAATTTTAGCTTCCCTTTCCTCACTACTGCTCTTTGCCTGGCCCAGATCTTTCCCTTCCGGAGCAAATATGACCCAGGAGTTTTCAGCTGGTTTTTGTGAGCTTCGAATCGTGTCTGAGCTGCACCCCCAAGCAGCTCCTTCCCACCTGTAGACTAGGCTGGAGCCATCCCTGTCCCCTGGGTCTGTTAACGAAGTGTCTGCCTCTCTCTGCCTTGCCCCTCAGGACTTCTGTGGCAGGTGGACTTGTGTCTGCTTGGATCTTGGGTGTGGCCTCTTGGATACCCTTCCACTTAGCATTGCATCATGTTTGGTGTTCCTCCCTGGCCATCTTTGGGACCTCCATCCCGGGCACAGCACTTGTCTGCTCGAAAGGGGTGTGGAGTGATGGAATCATGGATTCAACAGGATCATGGGTGCAGAAGCGCTCACCACAGTGAGTCCCCGTGGTAGGTACTCCATCCGTGTTATTGGAATTCACTTTAGAGTGGAAGCATAGGATTTTAGTTCTGTAAAGGAACTTAAAAGTTCTTGACTCAGACTCCACATCTTTACAGATGAAGAGATTAGACCCCAGACGGTTAGCGGCTTGCCCAAATTCATAAGAGGAGTGACCTGGGTGAGCACTCTGAATGCCCGGATAGTAACAATAATGCCCTCCTTTTAATTTTTTTTAAGTTTATTTGTTTATTTTTGAGAGAGAAAATGCACGTGTGAGCAGGGGAGGGGCAGAGAGAGAGGGAGAGAGAATTCCAAGCAGGCTCTGTGCTGTCAGCTCAGAGCCCAATGGGGAGCTTGAACCCACGAACTGTGAGATCATCCCTTGAGCTCAAATCAATAGAATGCTTAACTGACTGAGCCACCCAGGCACCCCCTTCTTTTTAAATTGAGGTATAATCAACATACATTATATTAGTTTCAGGTGTATAACATAATGATTAGATATTTGCATATATTCCTAAATGATCATCATAATCACTCTAGTTAGCATCTGTCACCATATATAATTACAGAATTTTTTTTTCCCTTGTGATGAGAACTTTTAAGATTTATTCTCATAGCAACTTTCAGATATGTAACACAGTGTTAATTTCCCTATGGTCACCATGCTGTACATTATATCCCCATGACTTATTTATTTTATGATTGGAAGTTTGCACCTTCTGACTCCCTTCACCCATTTCACCCACCTCATACCCCTGCCTCTGGCAGCCATCAATCTGTTCTCTGTGTCTTTGAGCTTGTTTTTGTTATTGTTGTCTTTTTTTAGAATCCACTTATAGGTGAGATCATAGGGTATTCGACTTTCTGACTTATTTCACTTAGCATAATACCT
This sequence comes from Panthera tigris, assembly GCF_018350195.1. Taxonomy (NCBI): domain Eukaryota; kingdom Metazoa; phylum Chordata; class Mammalia; order Carnivora; family Felidae; genus Panthera; species Panthera tigris. The sequence continues at coordinate 116,458,614 of NC_056662.1, forward strand.
TCCAGGTCCATCCATGTTGTCACAAATGGCAAGATTGCCTTCTTTATTATTGTTGACTACTATTCCACTCTGTATATGTGTGTGTGCGCATGTATTTATGTGTATGTGTATACATAACATCTTCTTTATCCATTCGTCTGTTGATAGACACTTAAGTTGTTTCCATAGCTTAACTATTGTAAACAATGCTGCAATGAACATAGGGATGCATGTATCTTTTTGAGCTAATGTTTTTACTTTCTTCAGATAAATACCAAGAAGTGGGATTGCTGGATCATATGGTAGTTCTATATTTATATTTTTGAGGAACTTCCACACTGTTTCCAGTAGTGGCTGTACCAATTTACATTCCTACCAACAGTGCACAAGGATTCTCTTTTCTCCACATTCTTGCCAGTCAATACTTGTTATCTCTTATCTTTTTGATGATAGCCATTCTAACAAGTGTGAGGTGATGTCTCATTGCAGTTTTGATTTGCATTTTTCTGATGATTAGTGATGTTTTCATTTCCCTGTTGGCCATCTTTATGTCTTCTTTGAAAAAGATATATTCAGATCCTCTGCCCATTTTTTTAATTGGATTTTTTTTGCCATTGATTTGTATGAGTTCTTTATATGTTTTGAACATTACCCTCTTATCTGATATATAATTTACAAATGTTTCCTCCCATTCATCAGGTTGCCTTTTCATTTTCTTGATGGTTCCTTTTGCTGCACAGAAGCTTTTGGTTTGATGTAGTCCCACTTGTTGATTTTTGCTTTTGGTGTCAAATCTAAAAATTCATCACCAAGATTGATGTCAAGGAGCTTCCTGCCTATGTTTTCTTCTAGGAGTTTTGTTGTTTCAGGTCTTGTGTTCAAGTCTAATCCATTTTGAGTTAGGTTTTGTCTATGGTATAAGAAAGTGGCCCAGTCTCATTCTTTTGCATGTTGCTGTCCAGGTCTCCTAACACCATTTATTGAAGAGACTGTCTTTTCCCCATGTCTATTCTTGGCTCCTTTGTCATAAAATAGTTGGCCATATATGTGTGGGTTTACTTCTGAGCTCTCTATTCTTTTCCATTTCTTTATGTGTCTGTTTTTATGCCAATACTATACTGTTTTAATTACTATAGCTTTTAATATAATTTTAAATCAGGGAGCATGAGGCCTCCAGCTTTGTTCTTCTTTCTCAAGATTGCTTTGGCTCTTTGGTGTTTTTTTGTTTTGTTTATTTATTTGTTTGTTTTTGTGGTTCCATACAAATTTTAGAATCAATCTTTCTACTTCTGCGAAAAATGCCATTGGAATTTTGATAGGGATCGATTGAATCTGTAGATTGCTTTTGGTGGTATGGGCATTTTAACGATGCAATGATATCCTTAGATGCCCTGTCCTATTCTTGGCTCTGGAATTTAGAGGACTGCCCCCCATCCCCCACTACAACCCTCCTCCAGCCATGCCTCTCTTTTGAGTAAGGAGTTCACAGGGCCAGGAAGATGTGACTGCCTAGAGTCTATGCCCGTCTTTGAGATCATTCTCTACATACCTAGAGAATTCTAGAACATTCTCTGGCTACCTAGGTAATCTTTAGGGAACCTAGAATTTCTTGCCCAAATGACCTCTTCCAGTCTTCTTCAGGCCTCTTCCAATCTTCTTCAGGCCTCTTTGCCACATCCATCCTACCAAAGGCAGAGATCAAAGCCAGTATGGCCAGTCTGTACACCCCTAGGCTCAAAGAGTGGCAAATTGGGGGGCTGTTAGTGGTGCATGGATGGAGTTTGGACATGTGGTTTGGGACATGGGCAAGGAGAGTGGGGATAGGAAGAGGAATCCATGAGTCCAGGGCTGGGCATTTGTGGGCAGGCTCTGTCTGTACAGCAGAATTTTTTTTTTTTAATTCTTTAAGTGTTTATTTATTTCTGAGAGAGAGAGAAAGAGTGTGTGAGTCGGCGAGGGGCAGAGAGAGAAGGAGACACAGAATCTGAAGCAGGTTCCAGACCTGAACTGTCAGCACAGAGCCCAATATGGAACTAAAACTTACAATCTGCAGGACCATGACCTGCACTGAAGTGGGACGCTTAACCAACTGAGCCACCCAGGTGCCCCTGTATCGCAGAATTCTAAGGAGGATAAGAGTTCTACATTTGAGGAGTGCTTGGGTGGCTCAGTTGGTTAAGCTTCTGACTCTTGATTTTGCCTCAAGTCATGATCTCACAGTCATGAGACTGAGCCCTGTGTCGGGCTCTGTACTGACAGTGCGGAGCCTGCTTGAGATTCTCTGTCTCCCTCTCTCTCTGCCCCTCCCCTGATTGCATATGGTGCTCTCTCTCTCTCTCTCTCTCTCTCTCTCTCTCAAAAACAAACAAACAAACAAACGAATAAACATTAAAAATAAAAAAAGAGTTCTGCATTTGAACCTGGACTTCTAAGTCACGGTGAATATGTAGTTGTCAAGATAGGATGGTATAATGTATTTTATTTGTTAGCTTGATCTGCAACTCTTAAATATTAGACCTCTGTGTATGGGCCTTCATTTGCACTCTTGTGCTGCACCCTACAAATGTTAGGAGTGGCCTGCACCGTGGTGATCTGTTTGGAGAGCCCAAAGGGGAGCCCCGATTGAAAAGCTAGAGAATCACTGGATGAGATGACTGGGACAACACGGCTGAGTGTTTCTTTTTCCTAACGGCCGGTGGCTGTCCAAGCCTATCAAGAAGCACAGCTAGTTGTATGAGAAATCTGAACAGGTTGTAAGTAGGACTGGAAGAATCATCTGTACTGTTCTGTTAATATAATATCTGTTCTTGAAAAGAGCTGACTCTGGTCTTCAGATCAATTTTGCTTTAAAATTGAAGGAAACTTTGACAAGGCTGTAAAGGGTTCACTTCCAGGCCATCATCCAGACCAACAAGGCCTCTTATAATAAATAGCCCTTTATTCCCCATTCCTCAAAACCAGGGGTTCAGGGAGGGTGTGCAGTTTCCCTATACATGTCTTCTTCCTCGGCCTTCTCTCCATGGGTCAGTTTCTCAGACTCAAAGGTGAGGGGATGGGCACTATGGGACAGGGTTAGGTTAGAGCCTTCATTCCACCAAAAATAAGCCCTTTTCTGTGTTCGTCGGCTTGTCTAGAAAGCTGGAGAAGCAGCCCGGCTGCAGACCCGCCCTCTTGCTGCGAGGTGAGCGTGCCCTTGGCTGTGAGGCTGTACTGCCAAGGTTTATAGGAAGCTACACCCCAGGCTATTGTGCTGCCATCCCTGAAGGAAAACCTCCTTCCCTCCCCTGATGGCATGTTCACCGTCTCTGTTTATTGCCAGCATCCAGTTCCCAGAACTCTCTAGAGGATTCACAAGCCTCAGACAATGAGGTATCTCATGTGGAGAGAAAGGAGGGGCATGGAAGTCACCAGGGTCCACGTGGACACTTTGACCTTGGAGTGGCTGTACCTGCTTATTCCCATTGACTGAAGCTAGCCAGCAGTGCTCAGGGTCTGACCATGTTGCCAAAATGAGGGGACAGGAAGTGCTCTAATGAGCACTTGGGGGAAGGCTGAGGGCTCAGAGGTCAGAGGTGGAGCCCAGTGACCCCTCGTGTAGTATCCCACACTGTAGTTATTCCCCCATAGCCTAAGCTGGAAGAGTTGACCTTCAGCAAGAGCATGAGGTCAGGCAAGTTGGTGTTGGTTAAGCTACTCTTCATTGCTTCTTCCCCCTAGAACCCACGGGGGTGCCTTGCTGCTCTGGTCTCCCATCCAGCATTTGCCCATGCCTCTCAGCTCCCAGGGCTAATGCTGGGCTTCCTGCATGGGTTCCATCATACTACCCTTTCCTGGGCTATGGTTTACACCCTCGAGGACTAAGGTTTACACAGACACACATGCAAAATTCACTGGTTGGCATTGCATCTTCCCAGAGTCCTATTTACTAATGGGAGGCAGGGGAAGAGTGACCTCCCATTCTGGGGCACAACTGTTCATTTAAACCCTGATCGCTTGTTTTCCTAACCTCCAGGTGAGGTCTATGCCGGTCCATGTGGCAGGCTGTGCAAGAGAATTTGAGAATACTCCAGGCAGGCACAGGACCTGTTGGGTAGAGTTGAGGTGGGGTTCTAGCCCTTATTTACCCCTTGCCTGGACACCCCTATGCTCTGAGTTATCTCTTAACTGAATGCACCCCACAAGAGAGATACTCATGGGAAAGATTCCAGGCTCGGGAGGAAAGTTTTGGTGGCAAATGAAGCCTTGTAGTTGCCCACAGACCATCTCAGGAAGCTATTTCATCTACTCTGGTGCTGGAGGCTGGATGTATCTCACTGGCTCAGCAAGGAGCCCCTACTGAGAACCCAGCACTCACAGAAGCAGAGTGTGTGTGCCTTCACAGCGGGCCGCGTTCTCAGGAGCATGACCTTATTTGACCCAATGACAACTTTGGGAAGAAGGAAGGGCAAGAATCTTATGCCCATTTGTAAAAACAAAATGTTTATTTTTCTATTTTTGAGAGACAGAGTGTGAGCGGCAGAGGGGGACAGAGGAGCTAAAGAAAAAGCAGGCTCTGCGCTGACAGCACAGAGCCCAACGCGGGGCTTGAATCCACAAACTGTGAGATCACGACCTGAGCTGAAGTCGGACGCTCAACCGATGAAGCCACCCAGGTGGCCCTTGTACCCATGTTATAGATGAGAAAACTGAGACTCCAGGGAGGTGAAGTGATGTGCCAAATAAATGGCAAAGGTGGAACAATGATCCTCCAGTTTTACCTGTTCAACAGCCTTGTCATGTTGTCTCTTAGCAGGCAGACTCACAAAGTCCAGTTTTCATTTTAATTTTCTAGAACGTAAAGGTATTTCAGAAGTCCTTTGTGTCTCCAGACCATGGCCCATTTGCCTCCACGTTTTCTCACGTCCTGCCAGACGTGACTGGATTGTCCCAACAATACTGCACACCTGTTGAGTGTTTACTGTTTGCAGTGCCTTTTTTTCCCCCTAGCCGTCTCTGAGGCGGGCAGGGCAGGTTTTCTGTGCCTTACAGATGGGCAAAGGGAGCGGGGTGAATTGCCAAGCTCACACGCCCGGTTTGGCACCAACATCCAGTTCCTCTCATTTTCAAACCCAGTGAGCCTTCGGCTTTGTCACGCTGCCTCTTCCCCGGGGGGCTAAGGAAGCATAAGTAACTGCCTACAGGAAATATGCTTCCCTTCCCTTCCCCACAGACACTGCGTTCCCGGAGAACCAAACTCCATGGAAACAGAATGGAGAGGGTGTGTCCACGACCTTTCTTCTGGGCCCATCCACTTCTCATGAGAGAGGCTGGGGAGCCACCACATATTTTCCTGGTGGGTCGGTCCCTGTTTGTACCCTTCTTCAGTTTTTTTTTTTTATGTTTATTCATTTTTGAAAGACAGAGAGAGACCGAGCATAAGCAGGGGTGGGGCAGAGAGAGAGGGGGACACAGAATCCGAAGCAGGCTCCAGGCTCTGAGCTGTCCGCACAGAGCCCGACGCGGGGCTCGAACTCACGAACCGCGAGATCATGACCTGAGCGGAAGTCGGACGCTCAACCGACTGAGCCACCCAGGCGCCCCTTGTACCCTTCTTCAAAACAGACCAGGATAATTGAATCACAGGGTATCAGAGAAGAAAGGGAACCACAGAATCTTCTTTCTGGTCTAATGCCCCTTCCTTCTGCAGACGAGGAGACAGTTTTTTTTGGTTTTGTTTTTCAGCTTTGCTGGCAATATGAGAATTGTAAGATATTTAAAGTTACGATGTGATGACTTGATACGTGGATATTTATTTATTATTATTTTTTAGCGAACTTTTAAGTTCTACTCTCTCAGCAAATTCCGGTCGTACGGTATGGTGTTATCAACTACAGTCTCCATGTCATACATTAGATCCTCAGACCTTATCCATCATCTAGCTGGATATTTTTACCCTTTCACCAGCCTCTCCTTATTTCTCCCACCCCAATCCCTGCCAGCTACTTCTCTACTCTCCTGTTCCATGAGTTCAGCTTTAAAAAAATTTTTTTTTTTTTTCTCCCTAGGTCTCACACATTAAATGATACCATGCAGCATTTGTCTTTCTCTGTCTGCTTTGTCTCACGTAGCGTAATTCCCTCTTGGTCTGTCCAGGTTGTTGCAAATGACATAATTTCCTTCTCTTTTAAGGCTGAATAATATTCCACTGTACATCTAAACCACATTTTTCTTGATCCATTTATCCACTGACAGACACTTAGGTTGTTTCCGTAACTTGGCTATTGTGAATAATGCTGCAGTGAACACGGGATGCAGATGGCCCTTCGAGATAATACTTTCATTTCCTCTAGGTATACGCCCAGAAGTGGGCATCGTACGGTGGTTCTATTTGTAACTTCTTGAAGAACTTCCACACTGTTTTCCATAGTGGCTGCACCAGTTGAGATTCCCAACAACAGTGGACAAGGGTTCCCTTTTCTCTATATCCAAGCCAGCATTTGTTATTTGTTTTTGATACTAGCCATTCTGACAGGTGTGAGATGTTTATCTCCCTGTGGTTTTGATTTGCATTTCTTTGATGATTAATGATGTCGAGCACATTTTCATGCACCTGTTGGCCATTTATATATCATCTTTGGGAAATCGTGTGTTCAGATCTTTCCCCCATTTTTAAGTTGGGTTGGTTTTTTTTTGCTATTGAGTTGTGAGTTCCTTGTATACTTAGGATAGGAACCCTTCATCAGCTATGTGGTTTGCAAATAGTTTCTCCTAGATTATAGGTTGTCTTTTCATTTTGTTGACGTTATTCTATGTTCATGGACAGGAAGAATTAATATTGTTAAAATGTCCATAGGACTTGAAGCAATCTATAGATTCAATGCAATCTTTTTGTTAAGTTTGCTTGTTTGTTTGTTTATTTAGAGAAAGAGCAGGGAAGGGGTAGGGAGAGAGGGAGAGAGGTAATCCCAAGCAGGCTCCACGCTGTCAGTGCCGAGCTTGATGGGGGCTGGATCTCACAAACTGTGAGATCATGACCTGAGTCGAAGTTGGACGCTTACCTGACTGAGCCATGCAGCCACCCCTCAATGCAATTTTAATCAAAATTCCAATGACATTTTTCACAGGAATAGAAAAAGCAATCCTAAAATATGTATGAAACCATGAAAGCTCCCAAGTACCCAAAGCAATCTTGAGGAAGAAGAGTAAAGTTGGAGGCATCACACTTCCTGATTTCAAACTACATTTCAAACCCATAGTAATTGAAACAGTATAGCACTCACATAAAAACAGGCATGTATGGGGCGCCTGGGTGGCTCAGTCAGTTGAGCGTCAGACTTCGGCTCAGGTCATGACCTCGCGGTTCGTGAGTTCGAGCCCCATGTTGGGCTCTGTGCTGACAGCTCAGAGCCTGGAGCCTGCTTCGGATTCTGTGTCTCCCTCTCTCACTACCCCTCCCCCACTCTCTCGCTCTCTTTCAAAAATAAATAAACATTTAAAAAATAAAAAAAAAAAACCAAACAGGCATGTAGACCAGTGGAACAGAACAGAGCTCAGAAATAAGTCCATGAATAGATGGTCAGTTAATTTTCAGCAAAGGAGCCAAGAAGACACAATGGGAAAAGGATAGTTTCTTCAATACATGGTGTTGAGAAAACTGGACAGCCACATGCAAAAGAATAAAACTGTATCTGTATCTTATACTCTACACACAAATCAACTCAAAATGGGTTCAAACTTGAATGTAAGACTGTAACACCCCAGGAAGAAAACATCGGGGGTAAGTTCCTTGACATCGGTCTTGGAAATGACTTTTTGTGTTTGACACCAAAAGCAAATGCAACAAAAGCAAAAATTGAAAGGGGGACTACATCAAACTGAAAAGCTTCTGCCCAGTACAGATGAGAAAATAATTTGAGGCTATAATAGAGACAGGGTAAGTGACTTGCTCAGGGCCACCCCTAGCTCTAGGTACAGGAAACATTTCGGTCTCATGTGGAAGTTGCTAGCTTGGTTTCTGTCTACACATATCCACAATCTGGAGATTAGGCCCTGGAAAAGATGAATGGCTGTTGTCATTTAAAGGAGACCTGGGAGAGACAGGGTGAAGACCACGGACTGGAAGGTTGGCATCTTATTGCTTGCTTTAACTCTGAAATCTGGGCTCAGTTGGCTTTCCCTGATTCCCTTTCACTTGGAAAAAAAAAATGTCTACTTTTGTACTGACCCATGCTTTTTGGGTCTGAGACCTGCACCCCAGGATTCCCTGCAGGGTCCCACCTTTTTAGGGGAAAAGTTGTTTCCTCAACACACATTTACAGAGCACTTATTTCATACAAGGCCTTGTGCTAGACCAGGGGATACCCAATAAGCAAGACAGACATGGTTCTAGTCCTCAGTCTAGCAGAAGCAGAAAGGCTGCTTCAAATGATTAATCCTGGAGTTACTTAAATCCATAATTAATCCTGAGAACGCCTTGCAATCAGCATTCACAACTTGGTTGGGCTCATGTTCTGGATCCTGAGCTGCCTTCCCCAGCCTCTGGATCTGTAGTATTCCCACTAGTTTCCCGATGCCCATCTTGGTTGGACCCTATGCCTTGATTTATGGGTATCTATGTGGATACCACTGTGTTCTCCTGCTTGGCCTGAGCACCTGAATTTGTCTCTGTGCCAGTTATTGGGGATAGGATGCTAAACAAGTCAGACTTGGCTCCCATTTTTAGGAATGGCTCCTGGTTCTTGGCCTCTACTCTCTGGCCGGAGCTATCGATGTTTTCCCTGTTCGCTTGGAACTGGTGAGCATTAGCCTTGACTCTATTACACAGATTCTACCTTGTTTATGTACGTCCTCCCTTTGATCTCATGTCAGTCTCTGCCCTTGACTTTGATGTTCGGGTTCACGGTAACCGTGCATCTCCTTCACCGATGAGCTGACCCCCAGCTATAATCTCACGCGTGACAACTTCCTGCCGTCATGCCTACCAGCTTGGCCTGCCTTCTAGTTCTGTCCCTCCTTGGCTCACTTCATCTCAGGCAACCCGTGGCCCGGAGCCGACCCATCCTAACAGACCCTTGATATACATTTACGAATTAAAGCAATTCCAGAGTGGTTCAGAAATGTCAGGAGCCTCCGAAAGAATCCAGAAGAGTTGGCTAATCGTATGTTCTGAGTTGAGAATCTCTCTCTTTCATTCCTGTGCTTCTCTGTGCTCCAGAAGTTGAAAAGAAAGCAAAGAGAGTCTCATGGTGGGTGTGAGGCAGGCTGAGATGAGAAACTCTTCACATAAAACTTCTCAAGCCCAGCCACCTGGGGGGCCTGGACAGCCCCAGGGAGGGGTGGTGTGGGACACAGGTGCTGCCTGTTACTGGCAGATCTGGGGAGTATTTTCTTCCCTCCACACTTCCTCAGAACAGATCTGCCCACACAGCAGAAACAAAGCTGACCGGGGAGGTGCTTTGTTTTCTTTGAATGCCTTTTCAGGTTTTTGCATGGGCTGTTTCTCTGGATTAGAAACCTTTGTTGGCATCCATGAACTTTCTTCACACCCACACAAGGTAGATGCAGACAACTTGCGTGAGCACCAAAGTTAAAGGCCTATGAGGCAGATGACCAGACCCCTGCTGAGTGGCCACCATTGGCCATTATTTTTGCCACCCTGCTCACTTCGGCCACCGTGTCAGTAACCAGAGAACACTCTAGTCCCTGCATTAAGTGAGCTTGGAACTTTTCTCAAATTCTGTATGTCTTTTTTTGATTTTACCCCCCAGGGTGAGAGAAAGGTTGTACCTTTTTTTTGTGAAATAGTGGTTGAGCCTTTATATCCTGATAGCCTCTAAGATGGCCTCCAATGATCCCCATCCCCCGGTATTAATACTCTTATGTAATCCTCTCACTTTGAATAAGGACTAATTTATTTATTTTTAAAGTTTACTTATTTTTTATTTTATTTTGAGAGAGAGAGAGAGAGAGAGATTGGCAGAGAGAGTGGGAGAGACAGAATCCCAAGCAGGCTTTGTGCTGTCAGCGCAGAGCCCAGCATGGGGCTCGATCCCATGAACTGTGAGATCATGACCTGAGCGGAAATCAAGAGTTGGACGCTTAACCGCCTGAGCCACCCAGGCGCCCTGAGGACTGGCCTTATTGACCTATTGAAAGAATCAGATTCAACAAAAGGGATGGATGTCACTTCTGAGATTAGGTTATAAAACATTTGGCTTCTGTATTGAACACCCACTATTCTCCTCTTGTTTTCCCTTCCCTTCCTGTCCCTCCCCTTCCCTCTCATTCTCTCCCCTCTCCATCTCTACTCTCTCCCCCCCCTCCCCCCCCCACCACTCTTGGATCATTTACATTGGGGGAAGCAAACCGCCAGGCTATGAGCAACTCTGTGGAAAAGCCCGCGTGGTGTGGCAAAGACCTGAGACCCTCAGCCCAGCAGCTGTGAGGAACTGAAGGCTGCCAACTTCCCCATGAGTAAGCTTAGAAGTGGGTCCTTCAGCCCCAGCTGAGAGCTTTACTGCAGCGTTATGAATGAGGCTGAGCCAGAATCACTCAGCTAAGTTGCTCCTGGTTTCCTGATTCACAGAACAATGAGATAAGAAATGTTTGTTGTTTTAAGCTGCCAAATTTTGGAGTGATTTGTTTTGCAGCAATAGATAAATAATATGCATTCCTGTATAGGAGCTCCGAATACATGGCTTTCATTTCTTCTTCTTTTTTTTTTAATGTTTATTTATTTTGAGAGAGACAGAGAGAGAGAGAGTAGGAGAGGGACACAGAGGAGAGAGAGAGAGAGAGAGAGAGAGAGAGAGAGGGAGAGAGAGAGAGAATCCCAAGCAGGCTCCATGCTGTCAGCGCAGAGCCTGATATGGGGCTCGATCCCACAACCTTGAGATCGTGACCTGAGCCGAAATTAAGAGTCAGACGCATAACTGATTGAGCCACCCAGGCACCCTACATGGCTTTCATTTCTTCACCAGCGACTCATTCATAACCTTCTTGCCATCTGCCTCTGTCCCCACCAAAGCTGCTGCTAGCCCATCAGCCACCTTTGCGCCAGGTAAGAAGAGGGACCCATTCCTCAAGACATTTTTCTCCCTTTGGCTGGAGGATTGTGGTGAACATCCACTCTGTGGTGCCTGGGGAGGGAGTGGTACCCTGCAGACGGGCTGTCTTTGTGCAGTGCACAGGCTGCATGACCCTGGCCCTGCTCCTGCTGAACATCCTCTTTTCCATGTCACCTGTGCCTTGCAGTTTTGCAAATCTGATGACCTTTCCTGAATTCTCCTTTTCTTTAATCATCTCTCAGTCTTCCGTGATACCCGTGAGCCACTCCCGCATCCTTGCAACTTGTTACGTAGGATTGAAGGAGACAGGACCAGACAGAACAAGAATACAGGTGGTTTATTGCCAAAGAGATTGATTGGCCATTACAACCAACCCAAGCCCCGGCATGGCTGTTCCCGGAGCCAGTCCTCTGTGGTGATTCACCCAGATGTTGCCTGGGGCTTCCTGCTCTCATCCTCACGGTCACCTCTGGTTCCAACCTCCTGTGTCCAGTGAGTCCTTGTTCTCTGCTCCGGCTTTGGGGCTCTCCCTTTATCGCTACCCTGATGTGCCAACGTGGAATCCATCCACTGGTCCTCAGTTTTTATTCAAAACTGCCTACTTTAGTAAAGTTTGAGGAGACAGAAGGAGTGCATTTTCCTTACAGAGTAGCAAACAATGGACTAGGAGAGCCCTTGATTCTTAGAAGTTCTTTGGTGATTCGGCAGTCCTACTGGTCCTCTGGCTCTGTTGTCTCCCCCAGCACTGAGGCAGCTGCGTTTTTAACTTTCTCTTTTGTTAGCTTGTCTCCTGCCAACCTATGCCTCCAGCCATACCCTCCACCTGAAGGTTTATAAATGTACTTTCCTGTGGAAGATGTACTTTCCTCCCCCACCATGAGGAATTCCATTCCCAGCCAGTAAGCTACGGGTTTTTGGTTTTGTTTTGTTTTGTTTTTCTTCATGTGCCTCAGTTAGTTCTTGAAGTGACCACAGATGGATCAAATGTTAAAGGTTACCTCCCAGACTGACTCAAAGTAGAGGGGAGCAGTTTTGACAGAGTGAAGATTCTTTTCTAGAATTCTCTTCTCTCTGGGACCATTTGTCTCCCTTTTCCTTGGCATCCCCCCCGGTCCCCCACTCCAGCATGCTGTAGGCACTTTTTACTCCATATTTCTGAGTTTCCACAGGAGCCCAGAAACCACTTCTGATTTGATGGATTCGCCACTGCACCTTTTACTTTGAAAACGGTTATGATGGAATAGGGGCTAGGGTTGTTCTCCATGCAGGCCTGCACTTGCTGTATGTGACATTTGCTTTGAGCGGCTTTGAAAAATCCAATTTAGATGGTCATCACCTGCACTTGGTCTTGAACTCAGTGCTAATGCAGAGACTCCTTTGTTATCAAAATAATCCAGCTGTGGGGCGCCTGGGTGGCTCAGTGGGTTATGCGTCTGGCTTTGGCCTAGGTCATGATCTTGCGATCCGTGAGTTCGAGCCCCACGTCGAGCTCTGTGTTAACATCTCGGAGCCTGGAGCCTGCTTTGGATTCTGTGTCTCCCTCTCTCTCTGCCCCTTCATGTTCTGTCTCTTTCTCTCAAAAATAAATAAACATTAAAAAAAATAATCCAGCTAGACACTGTTGAACAGTCTCTCTCTCTGGCACTGCTACTCTCCAGAAGTCCCGATCATGTTGCCTATTCTCTCGCTCTTTCCCTTTTGTGACATAAAGTCTTTCCTTCTCTTCCCACCACTCAAGCCAATGGTCTCTCTTTACACCAACTTCTTTCTTCTGTTCCTCAAAGGTGAGCCCTTTTGGCTCACTTTTTCCTTTTTTCTCAGGAAACCTTACCTACTTTTGGGGTTTCAGCTATTGCTTTTTTTTTTTAATGTTTATTTATTTTGAGAGAGAGAGAGAGAGAGAATGAGCAGAGGAGGGACAGAGAGAGAGGGAGAGAGAATCCCAAGCAGGCTCTGTGCTGTCAGCGCAGAGCTCAATGTGGGGCTCAATCTCATGAACCGTGAGATCGTGACCTGAGCCAAAATCAAGAGTCAGACGCTTAACTGACTGAGCCACCCAGGTGCCCCCTTAGCTATTACTTTAGAAGTTATTAGATATTCCTTCCTTCCTTCCTTCCTTCCTTCCTTCCTTCCTTCCTTCCTTCCTTCCATCCTTCCTGCATTTATGCACATATGTGGTTTTTTCCATCCTAACCATTTGTGTGTGTACAGGGCAGTGGTATTGAGAACACTCATGCTGTTGTGCGACTGTCTCCACCATCCATCTACAGAACTTTCTCATCTTATAAAACGGAAACTGTCTCCCCATTAAATACTAACTCCACATTCTCCCCTTCTCCAGCCCTGCAACCACTATTTTAATTTGAGTTTCTATGAATTTGACTCCTCTAGGTCCTTCACATATGTGGAATCAGATAGTTTTTATCCTTTTGTTACCGGCTTATCTCACTTAGCATAATGTCCTTGTTGGGGAACATTATCAAGAAAATGACCCATGAGCTGGACCCAGGCACCTGGAGGCTCCTTATACCTTCTCTGTCCTTAGAATGTGGATTCCACTTGACTTTCTCACACCCAGAGCCTGCTCCAAGGACACAGCCTTGACATGGTGATGTGGTGTTGAAAACACCTGCACGGTATATGTGACTGAGCCCAGTTAGAGCCTATTTATAAACTTTTAAAATTTAGAGGGTGGGTCTGGGGATCTGTTCATTTTGCTGCTGCCCAAGACAAGCCTTGTATTTAAGTTCTCTTTGCTGTTTCTAGAATTGCCACCTAGCAACATGGAGTGGTCTCTTTCTTTGGTCTCTCCCTGCCCTCTGTACACGGGGGTCAGTTTCAGATTCCACCAGGACAGTTCCGGAGAGGTTTCTGAACCTATTGTCCTCAAAGTTCATCCATGCTGTAGCATGTCAGCTATTACTTTAACATGAGTGATTCCAAAAGTATAGCTTCAGGCCTTACCTCACTCTCAAGATTCACTTCTATATCTCCAGCTCCCTTTTGGGCTTTTCCATCATTGCAGACAACTCAGAGTCCACATGTCTAAAACCATGCTCATCTGCCTTTTCTTCAAATCAGGACTCCTCATTTCTACTGATAGAAATAAGTTTTGACAGTCTCCTTACATCTTGGGTCATTTCTATTGCTTCTTCCTCCACTTCCTCACATCAAGTTACTCCAAAGTAAACCGTTTATAGCTCCTTATTGCCCACATAATGAAGTCCAAAGTCCTCAGGCCACTCATGGTCTGGTTTAAAATTTGTTGCAATTAGGTTCAGTTGTATGTGTCAGAAATCCCAAAATAATAGTGGCTTAAAAAGAGATAGAAGTTTATTTTCTCTCATGTGAATAAATTCTGGAGGTAGGCAGCCCAGGACTGGTATACGAAGCTGTCAGAGATGCAGACTCCTTACAGTTCACTGCTCTATCATCCCAGGGACATCCCTATCCTCATGGTTTAAGATGCAGCTGGGGCTCCAGCCATCCCATCTGCATCCCAGACCACAAGATTGAGGCAAGGGTAAGGATAAAAGGCACATGCCACTTGTTGGTTTTTTTAAAAATTTTTAATGTTTATTTCTTTTAGGGAGAGACAGAGTGTGAGCAGGGGATGGGCAGAGAGAGAGGGAGAAGCAGGTTCCAGGCTCCAGTCAGCACAGAGCCCAATACGGGGCTCAAACCCACAAACCGTGAGCTTATGACCTGAGCTGAAGTTAGACACTTAACCGACTGAGCCACCCAGGCTCTCCATGCCAATTGCTGTTTAAGGAGGTTTTCTAGAAGTATCTTTATACCATTTCCAATTATATTCCATTAGCTAGAACTTAGTCACGTGGTCACAACTAACTTCCTGGGAGGGTGGAAAATATACACAATCTTTATTCTGGGTAGCCCTATATCAAACTAGAAATTGGGAGTTCTGTTACTAAGGAAGAAGGAAGGCTAAATAATTGAGTAGGAACAGACTGCCACAGGCCTCACGTCTGCTTCCGAGTGCCCTCTGTATACTCCTGTATCAACATGTTCTGCTCGAGTGGGATTATTGGACCCTTGCTATCACTCCCACTAGGCTGAGAGCTCTTTAAGGCTGAGTATCTTGTCTGCTTCATTTTTGGACTATGGTATTTGGTGCAGTGTTTGCCAAGGTAAAGGGGCTCAACAGGTGTTTAATGAATATAGCTGCCAGTGGAAAAAAATAAAGGAGGAAAGAGGGGCTCAGGAAAGTGTCCTAGAGTAAGGGGAGGGCTACTTGTGGGTGAATAATCCCGTCTTAGAAAAAGTAACAGCAAATGCTAATGAACATGTCATAAAATAAATAATGTCACAATACATCATCATGCCATTTGTGGTAACCTTATGAATTAGGACAGCTTTGTTTTTCCCCTTAACGGAAGAAGCAACAGATTCGGTGATGCTGAGACACTGTTTGAGGTCACATGCCCAGTTAGGGACTTGTTTTCCTTCACTTCAAGCCCCGTGTTCTCTTCCCCAGATGTGCGAAGGCTGCAGAATCACACTATCTCCGGTGCACGAAACTCCATGGTTTGTAAATGAAGGAAATACTGACGGGCACTTCAGCCAGAAGGGGCAGCTCTGGAGGGGGCCCAAAGAGGAACTCCGGAGAATGCCTTCCTGGGGTTGGGGCTGCCCCCTCAGGCTGCCTTGCCCCTGTCACTTGCAGCCTTGTAAATACAAGGGAGGCTAAGAACCTGGAAACCATGGCTGTCAGGACTTCAGTAAGAAGTCTGTCTTGCAACCATGTTTTATAGTTTTCAGAGTACAGGCCTTTCACTTCCTTGGTTAGGTTTATTCCTATGTATTATTTGGTGCAATTGCAAATGGGATTGTTTTCTTTTTAAAAACATTTTTTAATAATTTTAATAATTTTTTATTAAAATTTTTTTTTAATGTTTATTTATTTTTGAGACACACAGAGAGAGAGAGAGAGAGAGAGAGAGAGAACGCAGATGACCAGGGCAGGGGCCGAGAGAGGGAGACAACAATCCAAAGCAGGCTCCAGGCTCCAGGCTCCGAGCTGTCAGCACGAGCCCCATGCGGGACCCGAACTCACAAACTGCAAGATCATGACCTGAGCTGAAGTTGGCTGCTTAACTGACTGAGCCACCCAGGCGCCCCCAAATGGGACTGTTTTCTTAATTTCTCTTCCTGCTACTTCATTATTAGGGTATAGAAGTGCAACAGATTTCTGCACATTGATTTTCTATCCTGTGACTTTACTGAATTCATTGATCAGTTCTAGTAGTTTTCTGGTGGAGTCTTTCAGATTTTCTGTATATAGTGTCATGTTATCTGTACACAGTGAAAGTTTTACTTCTTCCTTACAAATTTGGATGCATTTTTTTTCCTTTTTGTTGTCTGTTTGCTGTGGCTAGGACTTCCAGTACTATGTTGAATAAAAGTGGTAAGAGTGGACGTTCCTGTTTTGTTCCTGAACTTAGGGGAAAAGCTCGAAGCTTTTCCTCATCGAGGATAATGTTAGCTGAGGGTTTTTCATATATGAGATCCTTTCATTTTCAATGACATGGATGGAGCAAAGGGTGTAATGCTAAGTGAAGTAAGCTGGTGAGAATAATTCCACTTATATGTAGAATTTAAGAAAGAAAGAAACAAACAAAAACAAGCAAACGAAAGAGAGAGTGAGAGAGAGAGAGAGAGAGAGGGAAACCAAGAAACAGACTCTTAGAGAACAAACCTCCCAGAAGGGACGTGGGTAGGGGGATGGGTGAAGTGGGTGATGGGGATTAAGGAGTATGCTTGTTGTGATGAGCACTGGGATGTGTGGAACTGTTGAATCACTATATTGTACACCTGAAACTAATAGAACACTGCATGTTAGCTACAGTGGGGTTTAAAATAACATAAATGAAATCAATCCAAAGACAAAAAAATAAAAATAAAGAGACAGAAGTTGGTCTTGGGGAAGTTGGTCTTGGGGCACGGCTCACATGGTGTGTTCTTAGAGTGCCATAAAGATCTCATCTGATTGTTGATTGCCCCAAAACAGGACCTCAAAGACAATATTGCAGCCAGATCTCTGCTTGGGGTGAACACTGTCTTGTATTGGACAGGAGTGCAGGGCTGTTTATGTGATTTCCTGTTTAGTTGCATCTTGGGGTCAGGACAGGCAGGTTTTGTAGGATGGTTGAAAGCTGGCCGTGCCTTGCACTGATTCTGACCACTCGGGCATTCTCTGGCACACTTGTTCTCCACAGGTGGTCCTGGGGCCAACAGCATCAGCATCGCTTGGGAACTCTCTAGAAAGGCAAATTCTCACACTCCTTCCAGGCTCACTAATTAAATTAAACTGGATCCCAGCCATCTGTGAGTTAACAAGCTCTCCAGGTGATTCTGTGAAAGGCGGCTCAGGTGAGAGGTGAAAAGGCCAGTAAGCTAGCAATGGCGGTCTCTGTGGGTTGTGGGGAGAGTCGTGGGGGAGGCTGGTAAGGCTTGTCCTGGCTTGTCTGCGGTGTCGGCTTTGAAGAGGCCCCGGGGTGTTCTTCCGCTTCACGCTGATTCCTGGGAGGAGAAGGCCTATCCCAAAGAAGGGGCCATGGCCATCAAGGGGCAACAGGTAAAGGAACTGGTGGGGCCCCACCGGGGAGGAGGGGAGACCAGCCAGTTGGGACGGCCGGGCCTGGTTAGGCATGCCAACACCTAATGTGCAGGCCGGGCCAGAGCGGATGCACAAGCTCGCACTTGTGCTCTTGAACGTAGGCCAGAGGTTCTGGGCTGCCCGGCTGTCAGTGTTCCTGTTTCCTGCCCTGTTACCCGGTAGTGTCCTTGGCCGCTGCCTTGCCTGAGCGAACCCCGTCAGTGAGCAGCTTGAGTTCTCCATATTTCACAGAATGTCTGGCACCTCTTATTACTTCTCATTACCCCTCTTTCCCCTGCTCCCCGCGGTGGCCAAGTGGGGCATCACCTCCCTTGGCACGGTCTGCTTGACTGGGCTTTCGGGCTTTAGTTTTGCATCTCTGCCACTCAGGGCTTGGTTATTCCAGTGATGAGGAGTAGGACGTCAATATGACACGTGTTCAGGGACTGGGGTGCCCCAGTTAGATGTGTCATGGTAAAATCAATAAGTCATTTCATTAAAAGTTATTGGTGATTAATTGCTCCAGTGCTGTGATTAAATCCCATAACCGTGTTTACCGTCGGGCGGCGAAAGCTCCGTGCTACACGTTTTACACGTCCGTGCTAAGTCATGCCTTAGTCCTCACGGCCATCCCGCTAACGGTGTCTGCTCCGCCTGCGAATGGTTCTGGCTCTGGTGAGCTGAACCGGGCGGCATACTGAGACCTTGTGGCAGAGGTGGGCCCCGAGGGGAGGAGAGCGACCCACTTGTGGAGCTGGATTCTGAGGGAGGTGGCCGAAAACTTGCTGGGTCCCCCTTAGCAACTACATTCGGCAGATAAATGATGAAGGTTCATCAGGGTCCAAGTGTGGGACACACAAAGGGGAATCTCTGTGTTGGTGAGAAGCAAAGGTAGGTGGGTGGCCACGTGGCAGTCCATCAGGTTTGGAGCTGGGCGAGGGCAAGGCTTCACATCTAGGACAGCCAGGTAGGGGCTCCAGGCCTAGAAATGAAAGCCACGTAAGAGCCAGGGTGGTGGCTGGGTGGCTTGAAGGAGGCTGGAGGATGTGTGGGTTTCTGTCGCAGCAGATGTAGCTGGAAGGACCGCTCCGTGGCCGGTGGAGGAGAGGTGCGCACCTGCCAGGAGCGGCCCCAGACGGCGAGAGGTGTCAGGGCTTTCAGGAGGCGGGACCGCCTGGAAGTGTGGTGTGAGTTATCAGTTTCCTGAGGACGTCATGGATTTTCCAAGCTTTAATTACAAGTCTACCTTCCACCTGTCTGTTTCCATCTTTGCCCTCCCTCGGGGAGGTTTCTGGAGTATTTATTTGTTGGCTTTCTGCACACAGCGGGTTGTAGAGGGAAGCATTCGGAGTCCGGCCAAGTAGGCTCTGAATCCTGGTTCCGCTGTTTGAATGTGGGTGTTCCAAGGGAGTTGCTTCTCATCTTGCGGAGCTCGGGTTTCCCATCTTGAAAATGGGACCCGCGATGCCTTCCTCATAAATATCGTTGCAGTCGTGAGGATGAAGGAGGTGGGGAATCTACCTTTTCACGGAGCTTCTGAAGCAACGCCGACTCCCTCCCTTTCTCCTCCCTGCTCCCCACTCCCAGCTGGCGTGCACCCAGAGTCCTCAAGCTCCTCTGTATTTTGAAAACCCAAGTGCCTTAAGTAAACACACACGAGCTCATCTATGTCCGCTTTGTTGTAAACAAAGGACTTGGGGAGAGGGAGTTTGTCTATTTTTTACTTGGAAAGCCAGAGGCAGTTTTCTTTCTTTTCCTTTTAGTAAGACGGAATCTATGCCAGACATTCCATCCTAGAGATCAGGTTCAGTGCTCTCGGGAGGGTGTCACATAATATCCATCACGATCACAGGGGAGGTTGGAGTCGCAGCCTCGTCCACAACACTGACCCACTGATCGTGGACAAGGAGCCTCGCTCTGGTTGCAGGCTGGGGAGAACCAGGGTGGGGTGTGGGCTCAGGCTCTCGGACAGGCCATCTGTTGTGCGCCACCACGTTGGAACAACCCAATGGTTTATTCTCTTTAAGAATGCATTTCTCAAATCCCTGCCTCCTAGCCTGGATGTGAGTTTGGATTATACTGCTTCAAATAGCCCTGCTTGATTCTTGCTCCTTCTGTCCCCCCTGGAGTTTGAGCTGTGTTTGCTGCTAATAGCAGGAAAGGGGAGGTCCCTTGGACCTTCAAAACCTCCTCCAGCTGCTGGGCTGCCTGGCACGTCAGAGCATTACAGCTGCATTTAATCTTTTGGGAGCGGGGCTGCTGGAGGCGTCCCAGCGTCCTGGCGCCTGTGGGCGGGTGATTGCCTTGCCCCAACTATGCATTTGAGCCAAAGAGTCTTCAAAAGAAAGAATCGCATTACAAAGCTATAGACGTTTCTAAGTGCTGTGCGTCAGGGGTAGATGATGTATGTTTGTCATTCCAGCTTAAAAGAAACTGTTGAGAGCTGTTGAATCCCCAGTTCTTTTTGCTACATAGACTGGGAAAATGCACATGGAGATTTTTGGAAGACCTAGGGGGAAAAAAGGGTAGGAAAGAATAAAGGAGACCTCTTCAGGGTAAGATGATTGTAGAGAAAGAAGGGAGGAGAGGAAGGCGAGGCAGTTAGCCACAGCTGAGCAATTCAGTTCTGTGTGTGTACAGTATATCCCTATAGTATGCAAGGTACTGTTTCCAGCACCTACATTGGACTCCGCCATCAAAAGCAAGGGGAGAGGTATCTACAAGGGAAGGGAGCGCTGGTCATCTCTCTGAATGCAGCCAGGGAAGCATCTGCCCCAGAAGACTGGCTATGACCATGGCCTTGGCTTCCATTTCTTTGGAACATACATTGTTCCAAAGCTCTTTAGGACCTAGACTGTGCCAGATTGTCTCCTGAGTCCACAATGCCTGGCACGAGGTAGGTGCCTACAGAATATCTACTGAATGAACAGGAATAAATATTTAATACTGGGAAAGACAACACCAGAGACTGAAAGACTGTAAGTCCAGATGAACCTCCCTCTATTAGCACTCTTAAATTTTCTTGACTGTTCTGCTGCTGTCTTTGAAGGTAGAGCAAGGAGTCTCGAGCCAAGGAATTTAGGTGGCCTTTAAGATTGGAAAAAGCAAGGAAAGGGATTTTATCCTGTGGAGCCTCCAGAAGGAAGCCTCCAGCCCTGCTGATACCCCCAAATATGTTCAAATGGCGACTGTGACTCAGTAGGTATGGGGTAAGGATGGGCCTGGGAGTCTGCATTTCTAACCAGCCCCCAGATGCTGCTGGTCCTAGGGCCACACTTGGAGCAACAGAGCTCTTCATTTTTCCTAAGAGCTGGCCAGTCATCCTCTCCTCATCTGACCTAGCATTCCTGAGGTCAGAAGTAATGGCTCCCACATGGGCCTCACTGGATGGTTGTTACAATGGCTAAAGCCTGCTTCACCAGAAAGCGGAAGATTATAGGTTGAGACTCAAAAAGGATCGAGTTGCCAGCCTTGTCTGCAGCCCACTGAGCTCTGTGGTCCAGTGACCCAGGACCACCCAGAAAGAGAAAGCAGGCATTTCTGCTCCTCCCCCTGCTGGCACCCTGGGTCCTCCCCATAGCTGAGAGGTCTGTGCCTCCACTGAGTGCCCCTGGTGACCAAAGCCTTCCTGGACTCTAGAAAGGTGGTCACTGAGATCCCATGGGCACCAGGGGCCATTTTGTTAGGCGTCTTTGCTGTGGTCTGGATCCTTGGAGGTACATGGTTCTCTTTCCAGCTTGGACGTGGCTTCTGGTGATTTTGGACAGACCCCATTATTCCTTTCCAGAATCCAGTTGAGCTGGATTCGCAACTACCATCCCCTCTGTCTCCACCACCATTTTACTACCACTGCTGCCCCGTCAGCGCCATGACCCCACCTCTAGCTTGCCTTCCCACTGTGCACTGGTGGCTTTTACCTGCTGCCCTGTCAACCCATGGAGCAGGCATCATTCTCTCCAGTTAGAAGTATAAGGGCTAGAGAAATAGTTTTATGTCTGAGGCCCCCTAGTAAGGGGCAAGGCTGGGACTCCATGTCCTCTGATTCCAGAGCAGTTGTTGTCACCCACTGTTACCGTGTCTCCTCCAATGGGTCCCACATCCCTCTTCGATTTCCGTTACATCAATAGGCCCGTGGCTTTTACTCTGGTGGGGAGATCCTGGTCTGTGGAGAAGTGAAGATTCATCCTACCCTGGGCACGGTGCTAATTCAGCCATAGAGGTGCTTCAGATCTCCCTGGGTCCAGCGGCCACCCCATTGGGTTTATGGCTGTGCTTCTGTGCCAAAGCAACAGGCTGAGTGGGTCCCTTCACTTAAACTCTTAATTCAGTGGGGTGGCTGGGGGAAGTGGTCAACAATGTCCCTATCCCTTTATAATTTAAGTTTGTAGAGTCAACCTTTGAAAGCTATTTATATCTTTAAAAAGAAGAAGAGAGAAAAAAAAAAACCCTTACCCCACCCCTGTCCTAAGTCTCTGATGTGGGAAGAAAGACGCTAAGTCATAAAATACTGATGATAAACGCGTTGCATTGTTAAGGCAATGTACATTTTCAAAGAGCCTGTGGTACTTTATTTCATCTCAATCCTCTTCATGCCTCCTTTTAAGGTAGGCAGGACAGGTATTATTCTCATTTTATAGATGGGAAAGCAGAGGCTCAAAGAGGTCAAGGACTTGTGTAAGGTCCCAGATGTAGGTCCTGAATGCAAATTACTCCCAATTCTGGTGCTCTTTTGGTCACCTGCACATGCCATGGTTACCTGACTTGGATACACTGTCACCATCCAGCAGAGGGTTCAGATGGGACACGCAGTCTGAGCCCTGGCAGATCTATTAATAGCAGATCATTCCCTATTACCAAAACACCCCACTCTTGAGAAAAACATCTGAAAATTACTAAGCAAGTGCTCTGATTGCTGAGTTGGCATCTGAGTGGGAACAGAACATGGAACACCCAGGGGAGGAGCAGGAATGCTTCTAGAGGAAAGGGCATGGGTACCGGGAACCAGGACACCCGAGGTCACGCCCAGAGATAGCTGATGTGGGGACCAATAGGCAAGGGTGTGCCACCCAGCAGGCTGGGCTCCAGTCTGGAAGAGCCCGGGGCAGAAGGCAGGTCAGGCTAGTGTCTGGGTTTTAAGAGCCCCGGTCCAGAACTCTGGAGGAAGAATGTCAAGGACAAATGTCTGGCAACAGAGTCTGGATGAAAAATAAATGTGCCTAGGCAAGAGACCAAGAATAGAGCCTGACACTTACTAGGGTTGCATAAAGCAGAGGCTGTTTTTAGACTTCCTGTTCAAGATGGAACTAGGTTTAATTAAGTGTTTAGGTTGGTCTGGATCCATAGGGGAAAGGCAAGCGGGCTGGTGGACTGCAGTGGAAGAACCAGGAGGTGAACAGCAAGGAAGTCCCATCAGACAATTCTCCTAGCGCTCTGTTTTCCAAGCTGACATTCTGCAGAACACTCTTCCGTGTGAAGAGACCCCTCCAAGAAGGAAGGGTCTGTGCCCAATAAAGATGGGAAATACCGTATCAAGTGAAGTTAAACAGGTTCCCTTACTACACGAGTTCTCAGCACCTTTAACAAATGTGCAATGTGAGCTAATTGCATACAAATATGCAATGTGAATTTCCAGGTGAGAGCTGTTGAAAGCAATTTTTCCAGACATTTTTGACCACCGCCCCTTCCTTTTATTTATTTATTTTTTGGCCTTGATACACCTGTTACATCTCCTGGGACACAGTTTGGAAAACTCTGTCCTGTCCTCCTTCAGTTGGGCCAGTGGCCATACCTGCAACACTTCCTGCTTCCCACACTGGGACCCTCACCCAACTCCCTCCTCATAAGTGTGCTGGAAGGAGAGGTTAGGATTAGGAGTCCAGACAAAACAGCATTGTGATTTTAAAATTTTCCCACCCTTTCCTCTCTAACTTGGCATGTTTTCTTCTGGTCCTTTTTTTTTTTTTCTATGCCTTTCTAAAGCTTGTTTAGCACAGTCTAACACATTTTATTTATTTTTTTAGAGAGAGTGTGCATGAGCAGGGAAGAGGGGCAGAGGGAAAGGGAGAAAGAGAGGGAGAGAGAATCTTAAGCAGGCTCCATGTCTAGCATAGAGCCCAACTTGGGGCTTGATCCCACGACCATAAGCTCATGACCTGAGCTGAAATGGTCAACTGACTGAGCCACCCAGGAGCCCCCTAATACATTTCAGACTTGTGTTTGGTGTCTTGTACACTGGGTTTGGCAGCCAGTTCCGACAAATGTGCTAAACTATACTGAAATTCAAAATAAACCCTCAACAAAGCCCAGGGAGCTCAACCTGTTTCTGACCACCAGGATAGAAGCTGCCCACCTTATTCACCTAAATGAGCAGGAACCAGAGGGAAAGAGTGGAGTAGGGGCAGCCAGACGCTACTGTCCCTTTTGGATCAGTCTTCATCCCATGTGTGACCATGGCCATCTGGCCTGGACCTGGCAGTGCTCTCTGATTTTCTCTCTGGAATCTGTTCCCTTCCTGTTTCTCCCACTGGCGTCAGCCCTTCGGTATTGGGAAGGTCCTTAATGGTCACTGGCCTGCTATAGTGGTTCTCCAACTTGGACATTCATCAGAATTAACTGAACAGCTTTTAGAAACACCAATTGCTAGGTCCCACCTCCAGAATTTGATTGAATAGGTCTGAGATGGAGCCTGAGAACTAGCATTTGTTTTTTTCTTTAATATGAAACTTATTGTCAAATTGGTTTCCATACAACACCCAGTGCTCATCCCAACAGGCGCCCTCCTCAATACTCCTCACCCACCCTTCCGTCCCTCCTACCCCCCATCAACCCTCAGTTCTCAGTTTTTAAGAGTCTCCTATGTTTTGGCTCCCTCCCTTTCTAACCTTTTTTTTTTCCTTCCCCCTCCCCCATGGTCTTCTGTTAAGTTTCTCAGGACCCACATAAGAGTGAAAACATACGGTATCTGTCTTTCTCTGTATGACTTAATTCACTTAGCATAACGCTCTCCAAGAACTGGCATTTCTATTTAGTTCACATGTGATGCTGATGTTGTTGGTCAGATGGCCACACTTTGAGAACCTGCTGGTCTATAGTTCCTACACCTGTGTATCAGTCAGCTTGGGAAGCCTGGGTACTTGGAGATTCTTGGAGCTTACCTCAGATCTGCTGAATTGGGATTGCCAGGGCTCAATGTTTTGTCTGCCTTTCTGACTTGGCCTCTGATGTCCTGCTTCCCTCTCTTCTGCACTACATAGGGATATTGGGATGTTGGCCCCTTCTGTAGTGAACTTTCTCAACTCCCTATTACCACAGAAGCTCATCACCTCTAATGTGGCTAGGCAAGTTGAGAACAGGGACTTGTATTTGCCATTTGATTAGTTTTTAGAAGGTCCTTATCGGAATATACATGCTCTCTTTTTTTAACCTCTCCATGGAAGTAAAACTCTCATTACATGGCATATTGATCTTCAACAATCATCCTATGGAGAGAGTATCCTTTTACATAAGAAAAGACTCAGAAGTTTTCAAAAATTGGCTAATGACTCTAAGTCCCATAACTTCCCCATTATCCAGTGCTGGAGAGAAATCTCTAGGTGCTTGTAGACACTAGGAGGGTAGTGGAGGGTAGGCTCCTCCCTTCTCTACCTGGGAGTAGGTACGCAGGCAGAACTAATGGTTCTTCCTGATCTTGGGCACCACTGTGGTGAGTCCATGGGTATCAGGCTGCACCTAATCTCAGGTAATTTATATAAAAAGACATCTTAATAGGGCCCTTAAATTAGAACTTCAGACATACTGGTCTGCAGAATCGAGAATGAATAAATATGGAGTGAGTGTAATTAGGCATGCTAAATAATTGAACACATCTCTGCCTTCCACATAAAACTCCATTGTAGGAATATTCTCATTTTTTAAATGGGGAAACTAGACTCCATAAGATCAGATGATTTATCCAAAGTTATGGGGTTAACAAGTGGCAGGACTAGAATTTGAGGTCTGACTTTGAAACCTGTGCTCTTCAGATTAAGAAGACTAACAATAACAAGTGTTGGTGAGGGTGTGGAAAAAATGGAACCCTCATTCATACGTGGCTGATAGGCATACAAAATGGTACCATCAGTTTGGAAAGAAGCTTGATAGTTTCTCCTAAAGTTAAATGTACCCTTATTATATGACCTAGCAATCTCATTCCTAGGTATTTACCCAATAAAAAGGAAACCTATACACAAAGACTTATACACAGTGTTGATAGCAGTTTTGTTTACAATGGTCTCAAAGTGGAAACTACTGAAATGCTCAACAATAGGTGAATGGAATAAATCATGTTCTATCCATATAATGAAACTCTCCTTAGCAATGAAAAGAACACCATGAAAAAGAATCACAACACAGACAGATCAAAAAAAAAAAAAAAAAGTTAAAGAAACCAGACCTCAAAGAACGCCTACTCTATGACTCCACTTACATGAAACTCTGGAAAAGGTTAAAACCTCTCCATAGTAGTACATGTCAAGAGTTAGGGTATAAAACTGGGTTTTTTAAATCTCTATTTTACAGCTGAGAAAATGAGGCTCAAGAAGGTTAAAGGATTATATAGGATTGTTCTGGATTACACAGCCAATAAGCTACCCTTCTCTTCTTGATCTGGGCTATCCTGCTTAACCTTGCTTGTCTTGCTGGCTCCCGCCTCTCTTTGGGAGAGTGTTCATACTCACAGTGTAAACCTGGGCTTACTGCGTCCCTCTGCAGGTAACTCAATGCCCTGTAAGTTTGGTATCCCCTGGACTTTTGTGCTCTGATCTTCACTCTTCTCTCCGTCTCTACCCCCTTGCATGTGAATTACACAAAGACTCAAATTCATTGTCAGGGTTGAAACTGAGACAGTCTCTGATCCACCATGCAGTTTTTAAGTCCCTGCTGGCTAAAAGGACTTAGAAATATATCCTCAGTTGACAAAGGGCAAAAAGAACAAAAAACTACATTTAGCTTGTGTCAGTAAGATTCTGGATTGTTCCAGGAAATAAACAAGGGAAATCCTATGTTAGGCTCCCTGGTGAGTTATTTCGCATTTCTCCTCTTTGAGATTTTGCAGACCCAAAACACACATAAACTACTTGATCTGTAGAAAACTAAATGAGAAGCTGTCTGTGGGAACAGTCGGTTGATTTATAGTTACAGCATTTTATTTTTCAGATTTATTGGGATATAACTGACAAAATTGTAAAGTATTTAGAGTGCACAATGGGATGGTTTGCTTTATGTATACATTGTGAAAGGATTCCCCCCATGGAGTTAATTAACACATCCATCACCTCACATATTTTATTATTAAGAACACCTAAGTTCTAGTCTCTTTGCAAATTTCAGTTTCACAGTACAGTGTTATCAACTATAGTCACTATGTTATGCATTAAATCCCCAGACCTTATTCATCTTCTAGCTGAAAATTTTTACCCTTTTACCAACTTCTGTTTCCTCCACCTCCAGGCAATCACTTTTATACTTTGTGCGTTTGACCTTTAAAAAAACACTTTTTCTTCTAGATTCTACATGTAAGTAATACCATGATTTTCTTTGATTTCACTTAGCATAATGCCATCTAGATCCATCCATATTTTTGTAAATGACAGGATTTCCTTTTTTAGGGCTGAATAATATTCAATTATGTGTGCATATATGCGTGTATCCCATTTTCCTGACCCATTAATCTGTCAATAAACACTTAAGTTATTCACAGTAGCCAAGATACGGAAATAATACTGCACTGAACGTGGGAGGTGTAGATCTCTCTTTGAGATGATGGTTTTGTTTCCTTTGGAAATATACCCAGAAATGGGATTACTGGGTCATACGGTGGTTCTATTTTTAATTTCTTGGGGAATCTCCGTATTGTCTTTCATAGTGACTGTACCAGTTTACACTCCTACCAACGTGTGCAAGGGGTCTCTTTTCTCCACATTCTGACCAGCATTCATTAGCTCTTGTCTTTTTTGGTCAGAGCCATTTTAACAGGTAGGAAGTGATAGCTCATTGTGATTTTGATTTGCATGTCTTCGATGATTAGTGATGTTGACTACCTTTTCCTGTACCTGTTGGCCATTTGTATGTCTTAGGAAGAATGTCTATTTGGGTTCTTTGCTCGTTTTTATATTGGGTCATTTGGGGGTTTTGCTCTTGAGTTGTGGAGGTTCCGTATATATTTTGGATATTAACCCTTTACTGGATATGTGGTTTGCAAATATTTTCTCCTATTCCATAGGTTGCCTTTTGTTGATGGTTTCCTCTGCATGTAGATGCTTTCTAGATTGATGTTTTTGCTTTTGTTGACTTTGCTTTTGGTGTCAAATCCAAAAACTCCTTGCCAAGGCCAATGTCAAGGAGTTTACCTGCTCTGTTTTCTCCTACATGTATTATGGTTTTGGGTTTTCAAGTCTTTAATCCATTTTGAATTAGTTTTTGTGTTATGGCATGTCATGGGGGTCTAGGTTCATTTTTTTTTTCTGCGTGACTGTCCCATATTCCCAAAATCATTTATTAAAGAGAGATTCTTTCCACTTTGTATATTCTTTGTTCTTATAAACTATAGATACATGGATTTATTTTTGAGCTCTCTATTCTGTTCCATTTCTTCATGTATCTGTCTTTAAGCCAATACCACACTGTTTTGATTACCATAGCTTTGTAACATAGTTTGAAGCCAGGAAGCATGATGTCTTCAGCTATATTCTTCTTTGTCAAGATTGCTTTAGCTATTCAGTGTCTTTTGTGGTTCCATGCAAACTTTAGGATTGTTTTTCCTACTTCTGTGAAAAATACAACTGGAATTTTGAAAAACACTACTTTAAATCTGTAGATCATTTTGCATAGTATGAACACTTTAACAGTATTTTTTTCAATCTGTGAGCACAGAACATCTTTCCTTTTATTTGTGTCATTTTTAATTTCATCAATGATACATAGTTGTCAGTGTATAGATTTTCCACTTCCTTGGTTAAATTTATTCCTAAGTATTTTATTCCTTTTAATTCTATTGTAAATGGGATTTTCTTAATTTCTCTTTCTGCTAGTTTGTTGTTGGCATGTAGAAACACAACTGATTTTTGTATACTGATTTTTTTTCTTAGCCTGAAACTCTAAGTGTGGAGTGTTTTTTTTTTTTTTTTTTTTTTTTTTTTTTTTTTTTTTTTTTTTTTGGTGGAGTCTTTAGGATTTTCTATATATAGTATCCTATCATCTACAAATAGAGACCATTTTACTTCTTCCTTTCTGATTTGGATGCCTTTTATATCTTTTTCTTGCCTAATTACTGTCTAGGACTTCGACTTTGAATAAAAGTGGTGAGAATGAAGATCATTGTCTCATTCCTAACCTTGGAGGAAAAGATCTTAACTTTTCATGGTTGAGTATGATGTTGCCTGTGGGCTTATCATATATGGCCCTTAATTTTAAGGTATGATTTCTTATACCCAGTTTGAAAGTTTTTATCCTGAAAAGATGATGAATTTTTATCCTATTGTTAACATGGTCATTGACTGGTTTGCAGGTGTTGAACCATCCTTGCATTTCTGGAACGAATCTCGCTTGATCATGGTGTGTGATTCTTTTAATGTACTGTTGAATTTGGTTTGCTAACACTTGGTTAAGGATTTTTGCATCTACATTCACCAGAGACATTGGCCTGTACTTTTTGTTTTGTATTGTGCTTATCTGGCTTTGGTATCAGAGTGATGCTGGCTTTGTAAAATGAGTTTGGAGGTATCCCCTCCTCTTCCATTTCTTGAAAGCATTTGAAAAAGGATTGGTATTAATTCTTTAAATATTTGGTAGAATTCACCAGTGAAGCCATCTAGTCTTGGACTGTTCTTTGTTGGGAGGTTTTTGATTACCGATTCAATCCCCTTACTAGTAATTGGTCCGTTCAGATTTTCTATTTCTTCATGATTCACTCTTGGTAGGTTGGTGTGTTTCTAGAAGTTTATCCATTTTTCCTAGATTGTCCGATTTGTTGGCATATGCAGGTGTCCCCCTGCTTTTTGAAACTTTGCGTTATGCCACTTCACTTTCACAAAAGACCTACATTAGTACCTTTTTTTGTTAACCAACAGAAATCTGAAGAGCATTTTCACTTTTACAAAAAAAGGTGATAGACAAAAATAGCATTAGGTGTTTGTTTTATAGCAAACCATTATCTATCTATCTATATATCTCCTAGAGACCGCATGCACCCAAGCAGTGGGAGAGTGAGAGTAGCACTGCAAAGCTCCTTCCCCAGGAACTATACTCAGCATCACAGTATTAAGCTGCCATAGCTTTAAGCTGTGTTTGTGAGCATCTGTGTTTTATCTTGACTTATTTTGTGCATCTATAAGCAAGATACATTCTAAGGTATTAGAAAAGCCTGAGGAATGTTATTTTTGGGGTCTGGGAATGCTCAATTTTTTTTCCATATAAATTATTGCTAATTGTTTCTTTGCTTTATGCCACTTTGGCTTATGAAAGCTTTCATAGGAACTCTGCTTTTGGATAGCAGAGAAAACCTGTAATTCTTCATAGTAGTCTCTCCTAATCCTTTGCATTTCTGTGGTATGACTATAACCTTTTAGAGGGGACAAACATAGGCATTTGGGGTATTTTTCTAGAGGTAAAGGTGGGGTCAATCAGTCCATCAATATAGCATCATTGCCTTGTAAGTATAGCAGTAAAACAACTGTCCTCTCAGAGACCTTAGGGAAGACACACAAAGCAATTAGTGAATAAGACAATATCATATGCATTATAATTAAGCTATTCATCGGAAGTCAAGGAAACCAGCAAATTCAGAGGCTGGAAAGGGAACAGTGGTCCTGTGACAGAGAAGTTGGAGGAGTCAAGAAAGTGCTTCCTGAAGTTGCCTCTGGATGGCTGAGAAAGTGTTGGGTTTTAGAGAATGGAGCATACACCCTGCTCCTGCCTTCCAGAGGCCCCTTCCCAGGCTGGGAGGTACGCAGAAGGAGACTAGCATAGGCAACAGCTTTGTCATTGTTTTTGGTTTGGGGTCCCACTGAAACGTTTCTTGGCAGGAGGCTGGGGAGCAGCAAGGTAGGGACAAGGTAGCACATCTCTCTGAGGGGCTGCCCTGCCAGCCCAGTGTGAGGAAGTTTCTGGGGACTCCGCCTTTCAGTTCCTGGGCACAGATAACCAGGAACACAAAGGCAGGTCCTGATGGGTGAAGGCTCAGGCTAAACTACATTGAGAGCCCAATAAAGGAATAAGCTTGGGCGTGACCAAGTGTGGTTTTGGTGTGAGATCATAGGGGCAGCTGTGCTGTGCAGGCTCCCAGGCCCCTATTACAGAAGCCACAACACATCACACCAGCCACTCAGCCTGGGGGTGGGGTGCGCAATTTAGGGTAGAGTTAGAAAAATGGAGGCCATGTGGTTTAGGGAAAGAGCACAACTTGGTTTGTTCTTGTTTTTTTTAATCTATTGAGTATAACGCATGTGCTACAACGAACCCATTTTCAGCATACAATTTCATGAGTTTTGACAAATGTCAGTCCACCACAATCAAGATCTAAAACAGTCTCATCACCCCAAATTCTCTCCCTCATGCTCTTTTGTACTTAATACCCCTGCCCAAGCCCAGGGAACCTGCTATCACTATAGATGTGTTCTTACCTTTCCTAGAATTTCATATAATGCAACCAGAGTACATACTCTTTGATATTTGGCTTCTTTAACGTTTTCGAGATCCATCCGCATTGTTGTGAGGCTCAGAACATTCCGTTTCATTGCCAAGCAGTATTCTGTTGTACAGATATACTGCAATTTTTATCCCATTCATCTCGTTGGACAGTTTGGTAGCTTCCAGTGTTGGGCTATTATAAGCAAAACCATGATCAGCGTTATGTACAACTCTATGTGTAGATGTAGGTTTTGTTTTAGGGGGACAAGTGCAGGAATATATTACTGTGTCCTATGATAAGGCTACATTTAACCTTAGGAGAAACTGTCGGACTGTTATCCAGGGTGACTGTGCTGTCTGCATACCCATCAGCAGTGTATGGGGGTTCCGGTTCTTCCGCATCCTTGCCAATGCTTGTGATTGTTGGTCTTTTTAATTTCAAGAGCACAGGTTTTGAAGTCAGATTTAAAAATCTAGTTCTGCTACTTGCTAATGCCATAATCTTGGATAAGCTTTCCCGTCTTCTACAGCCCAGCTTCCAATCTCATTTAAAAACTGAGAATAATAGGGGTGCCAGGGTGGCTCAGTTGGTTAAGTGTCTGACTCTTGGTTTTGGTTCAGGTCATGATCTCACGGTTTGTGAGTTCGAGCCCTGCATCAGCCTCTGTGCTGACAGTGTGGAGCCTGCTTGGGATTCTCTCTCTTTCCTTCTCTCTCTGCCCCTCTCATGCTCTTTCTTGCTCTCTCTTAAAATAAATAAACTTTAAAAAAAGAAAGAATGAAACCTTCTTCATGATGATGTTGTGAAGATCAAAATGTTAAAAGGTGAAGCACCTGGCCTTGACCATATGATGTATGTGAAACTTGGGAATGAGGTAAAGGAGCAGGATAGAAGTTTGGGAGTGGGGGAAGAACTACACTGTTTTAATCACAATAGGCTTAAAGCTGGACAAGGAGTGAACATAGAATCTCAAGTACAAACCTAAGAATAGTTTAGGTAACTATCAGGAACGCTAAGTTAGAAACACAATAACTTGCTGATACATTCTATCTCCTAAACCAGTCACACAGTAATAAAACCAATAATGCACTTGATCTTAATTTTTCATATGTGCCTGAATTGTTTGGGGTGTGGGTGAGGCAGTGGGATGATAATACAGGAAAAAAATTTGGCTGTAGAGTCTGTTGAAATGCAAATAGCTGTCTGGATGCGGCTCTAGAAATTCTGATTATGAAGATCTACAGTGGGGCCCAGTAATTTGCATTTTCCAGGTGATTCTGATGTTAGTGGAACTTGGACTCTATTTGAGCATATCCTCAGGAATGCCGTGGAAGGTATCTAATCATGCCTCACCTACGCTTAAAAACAATCATTCCCTACCACCTATAAGCTATTGTCAAATGCATCTTGGATGAAGTCCAACTCCTTAACATGGCATTTCCAAGTTTTTTCACCATTTCCAGACTGGAGCCCTATGGAGGAAACACTAGGAGACATCATTTCTTACCAAGGAAATAATAATGATAATAAAAACTCCCACTCTCTTTCAAGACAACACTGTACAATGTTAATGTAGGAGAGTACATTCTAAGTCCTTAAGAGAAATCGGTTTCACTTCCCGTTCCTTCTGATCAGCTCTGGATATCTTCATGTTCCCCAAACATTTCGCCATTTATCCTGCAACTCTGTTCCTACTGCTTCCTCCCTCCCACTGAAATTTCACCCTTCTTTCAAAGCTTGCTCAAAGGTCCCACCACTTCTAGTATGAAGTCCTCCTGAATTTCTCCTTATTTCGTTTCCCATGGGTCCACAAGTGCCCCTTTATTACAGCATTCGCTACATTTATTTATATATTTTCTTCTCTGTCTGGCTCCGTAGTTCTCACTGTTCATGCCCACTACCCGAGACAGACAACAATCCCTGTCCCATGGGCCGCTCCATGGTCGTCTCCCATTAAGCAGGAGTCTCGAGACCAGCTTTAACTTCAGACCGTTCTCTCTCCCTTGGGAAAGCACATGGGTTTACAAGAATATTTGAGAAAGGATGGTAGTGATAACTGTTGTTCTCTGGTCAATTGTTCTCTGGGACACAATACGTTTCATTTGAGGATTATCCCCAAAGTGAAGTATGTAGGATGATCCATTAGGATGGGGGATGAAAATATTAAAATTTCTACTTACATGCATTTTTTTTTTTTTTTTTTTTTACTTAGTTTTGGGACAGAGAGAGACAGAGCATGAACGGGGGAGGGGCAGAGAGAGAGGGAAACACAGAATCGGAAAAGGCTCCAGGCTCCGAGCCATCAGCCCAGAGCCCGACGCGGGGCTCGAACTCACGGACCGCGAGATCGTGACCTGGCTGAAGTCGGACGCTTAACCGACTGCGCCACCCAGGCGCCCCCTTACATGCATTTTAATATAAGCTATCAGCCTTCCTAATATTTGTGGATTGATCCCAGTGTTCTCAAGGGTCACATGAGACATACTGTATGAGCAGTGGCAGGTGGACCGAGCACAGAGGGGTTGAAAGTGCTCTGATGATTGTCCTCCCAGGTCAGACAGTTAGCAAGTAATAGAATAAGAACTGAAGTCTGACAACAAGCTGTCAGGCAAGTTAAAGCAACAAGAACATTGGTAAGGGCTGATGGCCCTTGGCAGTGCGGGCTCTCCATAGCGTGTTATGAAATGCAAATGATCTCACCAGACTGGACAAGATGACAAAACATTGAAATTATCAAGAAGTCTGGATTGGATATGGATTTATATACACCCCTCGCTGGTAATAATACACCCATCCCTGAGTGCATACGACACGTTGAAATGTAGGCTGATGATCGAGCCATATGGATTAGCAAGATATTTAGAAACTAGGCATTTGGTACAGGTCCCCAAACCACTACACTTCTTAAAAGCAAGGTTTGAAATCCTGGGTCCTGAATTCAATCCCTCAAAATTCACTAAATGTAATGATAAATGTTTAGAGGTATTTTTTTTTCTTTCTTCAGTTTTCTTACCAGCAGAGGCAAAGAGCCACATGCCATAATGACTAAAATAAAACAAGGAAACCACACAGCACAAAAGGAATAGGCACTTGTCTGCATACACTGTTGGAAGGTGCAGAGAAAACATTGCCAGGTGTTAGAACAAATTATGAAGCGTTGGGCATCTGGATAAAACACAGATTAAAAAAAACTCAACATATCTTAGCCTATGGTATTTATTGGACTGTTTCAGTTATGAGCTATCCATACAGCTGGGATGCATGCACACCATTAAAAAAACGTATCCCTGAAGATACATTCTCAACAGAAAACTACTACTTTAATAAAACAATGCTTTGGAAAAACCGTAGAAGTAAGTGTCCTCACTAATAGTTACTGCTTTGACTAGAATAAAGATTCCTGGGTAAGAATACAAATACAGCACTGTTGATGACATTCTTTTACCATATTCTTTATTGGGGAGTTTGTGCAGCAAAGCCAAGGAGTGCCCAGAGTGAGATAACATATCATCAGTGTGATAACTGTTACAAAAACAGGATCTTAAAGTACGATAGAATCCTCCTCACATTCTGTAAGGAGATGGGGAGTCACGATGAAAGGATTTTTGGCAACATGCTTTTAAAAGCTGTCAAACTTGAAGATGAATTATGCTTTTTTTTTTTATACTAATAGGCAACTATTTCAAACTTGCTGACCTTTTGTATGATGACAACTGGTTGTCAGTAATATGTCACCTAGCAAATATTTTAGGAAAAAAAAAAACTCACCTCATGGAAAAGGAGGGGAAGTGACTGCTTTTTGAAAGTCATTTGTGGAGGGTGCTGTGCTAAAGGTGCTTCATAAAAACAAAGGTGGCGACGGGTGTTGATTTTGAAACCGATGTTTGGAAATGTTACTGTTATGTGATTCTGTAGCTGATCACGATGAACGCCTATAAAATCTGTATCTTTGTGAATTAAACAGAAACTAGTAAGTAAACTTTTTAAACCTGTTTTTGAAATTTCAAAATGAAGAGTATCAGTGTGGCTTGAACCCATTTGTGAAGAATGGTACATCTTATGGAGAAACGGGAACCCTCTTGCACTGTTGGTGGGAATGCAAACTGATGCAGCCACTCTGGAAAAGTGTGGAGGTTCCTCAAGAAATTAAAAATAGACCTACCCTATGACCCAGCAGTAGCACTGCTAGGAGTTTACCCAAGGGATACAGGAGTACTGATGCATGGGGCACTTGTACCCCAATGTTTATAGCAGCACTCTCAACAATAGCCAAATTGTGGAAAAGAGCCTAAATGTCCATCAACTGACAAATGGATAAAGAAATTATGGTTTATATACACACTGGAGTACTATGTGGCATTGAGAAAGAATGAAATATGGCCCTTTGTAGCAACGTGGATGGAACTGGAGAGTGTGATGCTAAGTGAAATAAGTCATACAGAGAAAGACAGGTACCATATGTTTTCACTCTTAGGTGGATCCTGAGAAACTTAACAGAAGACCATGGGGGAGGGGAAGGGGAAAAAAAAAAGTCAGAAAGGGAGGGAGCCAAACTATAAAAGACTGTTAAAAAACTGAGAATAAACTGAGGCTTGATGGGGGGGGTGGGGTGGGAGGGAGGAGAAAGTGAGTGATGGGCATTGCGGAGGACATCTTTTGGGATGAGCACCAGGTGTTGTATGGAAACCAATTTGACAATAAGTTTCATATTAAAAAAATAAATAAAAAGAAAAATGGCACATCTTAGAAGTTGCTAAAAAAATAAAAAAGATTGACCTCAAGAGAAAGACATTTTATTAGTGACATTTCAACAGAAATCTTTGTATGACTGAGAATCAGGAATTATTTAGTACAACTAACAAGGTACATCTTTGGTTTGGAGCTACCCCTCTTTGCCAGAAATCTTTTTTTTTTTTTTTTTTTAAAGCTATAACAGCCTTTGAAATCTAGTTGAGTAATAAAATTAATTCCAAGCCAGACCTATGAATAGTTACCTTACACACCTTTAAATCTAGATTTTAAAAGGTAGTGAAACCTATTCAATCAAAATGCTCTCCCCCAAATATTAGTTTTGCAAGAGCAAAATGTATATTTCATCTTTCTCTTTTAAAGGTTTCTATTTTTGTGTTTTAAGATGGGTATAGGAGTACAGTTAAACATATAATTTATAAATAAGTATCTGTATATTGGGGTACATGTGCTAACATTTTTTGCAGGTGCATAATCAAAGTGTGACCGTGCTACAGCAGCTGTAAGATCTTTGGAGGTGACCTGTATCTTCCAGGACGCAGGAGAATGAGGCTCAGTTCCATAGGCTGACATCTTTGGTAACAGTGTTTCTGTCCTAGAATTAGCAGAAGTATCAACTTGGGGGGGGAAAAATTGGAAAAAATAAATAAGCGTTTTGCAGAGCAACAAAAGCAATCAAATGAAATATGAAAACAGCTTCGTATGCACAATAAGTAGCTACATTTATTGTCACTCAGCTCGATGGGAGGCTCTGTGCTTGGCGCCCAGCACCTGCAGGAACTCTCACAACAGCCTTAGAAGATACAGAGCCAGCCTGGGGCCGGTTTCACAGGTGCCTGAGTGGCCTTCTGGAAGGAGGACTGTCCTGGGGAAACTTCAGGATACCACTTATGTTCTTGCGTCTCCCCAGGGGATTTCAGACCCAAAGAGATCCTGAATAAGTCCCCTGCTGTGTAAAATGACTTACAAAAATAGAACTGGAAAAAAGGTCAAAATGGAGCCTCCATATATAATGATGTTATCATCGATCTGCTGGTCACAGGAGATATGCTTTGAGCTATTTTTCTAGCAAGTGGAAAAAAACAAGCTGCCCTTTGGGCAGGGCCTCTTGGGCTCTGCTGCAGGGCCCTGGGCACCTTCCTCTCTGGGAGGTTGACACCCCTTGGCTGCCTCCTCTCCTCTCCCCACCGACGGGGCAGGGGTGCGGTGATGGTTTGTCACTCCAGCTTTTGAGAGCACAAAGCACCGAATGGTCTTGGGGCAGGGACAGCTTTGTGGGTGTGTGACCTGTGAGTCACACTGGACCCTGTTCTCAGAAGGGCCCCCGTGCTTGTTTTAATGCTCTGTCACCACAATCTTAAAATTCTTAAATTTTTAGCAAGGGACCTTGTATTTTAATTTTGCTCTGGGCGCTGTGAAATATGTAGCCAGTAATGGATCTAGGCCAGGATGGGGGAGTCCTGGGGAGGGCTGGCCTGAGGGATTTGTTCCAGCTGCTGCTGTGGACTACAGGGCCGTTTTAACCCTTGAGATAAAGATTAGAAATAAACTTAACCTGAAACCAGATTTTGCTAGGGGGACTCTGTGATACGACCCAGTGGGCAGATAGCAGCTGCCCCTCGGGTGACTTGGGAACAGGTAGTGAGAGACTGCTCCTGTTGTATCCTGCATCCTAGGATGTTCCCCAAATTTAGGGCCAACCCAAGATGGTAGCTCTTGAAAGGAGACCGCACCATCAGCCTCGCTTATAGGCCTTCTGGAAAGCTATCAGTAAAGCTAGACAAGTTAAAACTGAATTTAGCAATGCTTAGAAAGGAGCGGGCAGAGGCATGCCCAGAGGCTGCCTTGCTCACCTCTGAGTGTAGGACCCAGGGCTCCAGGCTCTGTTCTTCCACCCCAGGGAGGGTCCCCCCTTGGGTGCCAGCTCGAGGCTGAAGGCCGTTTTGTTTCAGGCTTAGGCTGAGAACATCCGGCGACCCAGGGTAGGCGATGCGGTACAGAGGGTGGAGATCGGAGGGCTCATGGACCTTCTTTCAGCCCAGGTTGTACACAGGAGAGGAGAATTATTATAGCTTCTGTTTATCAAGACCTCCTCTGCCAGACCCTTTTGTCCTAAGGGTTTCCATAGAATCCACAAGCAGCCTTTTATTTATTTGTTTACAATTTTTTTAAATGTTTATTTTTGAAAGAGTGAGCACGGGGGGGGGGGAGGGGCAGAGAGAGAGAGAGAGAGAGAGAGACGGGGAGGGGGGGGGGACCCAGAATCCGAAGCAGGCTCCAGGCTCTGAGCTGTCAGCACAGAGCCCAACATGGGGCTCGAACCCAGGAACCGTGAGATCATGACCTGAGCCGAAGTCAGACACTCAGCCGACTGAGCCACCTAGGTGCCCCAACAAACAGCCTTTTATTTATTTTTTATTTTTTTTTAACGTTTATTTATTTTTGAGACAGAGAAAGACACAGCATGAACGGGGGAGGGGCAGAGAGAGAGGGAGACACAGAATCGGAAGCAGGCTCCAGGCTCTGAGCCATCAGCCCAGAGCCCGATGCGGGGCTGGAACCCGCGGACCACGAGATCGTGACCTGAGCTGAAGTCGGACGCTTAACCGACTGAGCCACCCAGGCGCCCCACAAACAGCCTTTTAAAGTAGACATTATCACTGTTTGATTACAGTTGAAGAAACAGGGTCATTCCTAATAATCCAGGATTAGATCCTCTCTTGCTCCTGTCTGATCTTCAGCTCTCCTACTCCCTGCTTGGGGTGGATTCTTCAATCACTGAGCCAGACTGTGCTTGAGACTTTCATTGGTCATAATGAAATTCAAATGACTGAAGCACTGTCCATGAGGAATGTATTTAGGGGAAGCCTCTGTTCTCTCCTCTCCTCCCTTTCTTTCCCGTGCCTGCCCCAACTCTCCTCAGGACCATGCATGAGCACCTGAGGGCAGCTTGCTTGTTGCCGGAGGGTGAGCCAGGGCCTCTCTAGGGGGACATACACCCCCTTGGCCATTGGTATGTGACAGGGCCAGCTGCCAGAGTGGTGGGACAAGCTTGTAGTGACAAGTCTTCTGGACATTGCACAGAGGTACAGGATGCACGCCCTTAAGTGGCCTCCTTCTGCTGAAGCCCAGTGAGCTCTTGCTGCTACACATTGAGTGCTTTGTTGCTGGGGAACTGGCCTTAAACCGGCTACCGGTTCTAGGGCCGGAGGCTGCTTCTGTGGCCAGCTGGATCCAGGGCCTGCCCTAATGCAGGCTCCTTCCCCCCCCCCCCCCCCCCACTCACGTCAACTTTGACTTCTGTTTCCTTCGCTGTGGTGACTTTGTAATGAATACTCATCAGAGTTCCGTATATGGCCCTTTGGAACAGCCTTTCCATGTTGGCTGGGAAAACCAAGGTTTTCCTGGGCATATCCTCAGGCTTGAGAGCCTAAAACGGCTCCCTCCCACTGGTCACCGAATAAATAGGCAACTTAATTTAGTTCTTCCATTTTTTTTAACTTAAAAATGATGAAATATACATAGAAAAAGCCTGAAATCCATTTCAATTCAGTTTAAAGAATAATTATCAAGCAAGCTCATGCTAAGAAATAGCAATTCTTATGTCTCAGAAGCCTTCCATGGGTCCCTCCTCATCACCATCCCCCTCCTTTCAAAGGTAACTATTTTACTGACTTTTATGATCTTGTTACATTGAATTCCTTTACCACATTTGCTACCTATCTCCACTTTTAAATGGAATCCTGTCGCATGCATTCTTTGTAAAACTTTCTACGTTATATGTAAGACTCACCCAAGTTGATGAATGCAGCTGTTGTGATTGATTTTTCACTGATGCATAAATGCTCCAGGTTACTAATATACCATGAGCTATTTTCCCAATCCGCCATTGATGGGCATTGATCTCCATGTTTCTGGTTTTATTGTCCTTATGAAACATTGCTGTGTGTGTTCTTGCACATATCTCCCTGGAGGGATGCATTTGCAAATGTTTTTTTGGGAACTGTCTCCTAGAGATGGAATTACTGGCTTGTCCATTTCCTCTTGTTCAATCTTACTAGGTTTTTCTAGGATATCCTTAGGTTCTATATATCTAATTTTAAAAAATGTTTTCTCTTTATTTTAAAAGTCGTTCTTTAAAAAAAATTTTTTTTAAATGTTTATCTTTGAGAGATCATGAGCAGGGAGAGAAGGAGACACAGAATCCGAAACAGGCTCCAGGCTCTGAGCTGTCAGCACAGAGCCCGACACAGGGCTCGAATCCACGAACCAGACCCTGAGATCATGACCTGAGCTGAAGTCAGATGCTTAACTGACTGAGCCACCAGACGCCCCCAAAGTCATTCTTGTTTAATGTTTCAAAAGCTAAAAACATGATTTTCAGGCAAATATAGGATGAACGCTTGTCAAAGAGTTTAACTGAGTAATTGATGAAGGAATCATTTGGATAGTTAAGTCTGGTTCAAGGGAGAATTTGGGCAATGGAAATTTACATTGTTGGTCACAGAAATGTTGAAAGGATGTTGCTAATAGATGTAAAACTTGTTAATGTCCTATAGAGTGATAAAACTGTAACCTTAGGTGACTTTTTTTTTTTATCAGTCAGAAATCCAACAGAAAACAGAACTTCTCAGTGTCTGGGCTCTAATCAAACAGTGTAGCAAAGTCAAATGCAGGTATATTCTAGATAACTAAGTATTTCTTCGATGAGCTTGTTAAACTTGTTGAATTGACAGGACAAAAGGTCCCTCTTCTGTCTTCTCTCCAAGTTTGGGTTATTTTTTCTTAATGATACTGTACTTTGCTTCCACATCTGTAGTGAGGATCAGAGGAGATGAAGTGTTTTGTAAGGGACCAAATATATTTTCATTACTATGGTTGTTTTATAAAGCCCCTTGAATAATCTACTAGAACTAATACTGATATGGGAAGGGAGTTAATTATTGAATACCTATTTTTTTAAATACCATTTAATTAAATGACATTGTGTTAAATGTCATTTCATTCTTATAAAGAGGCTGAATAAACATAGAATCTGCTTTAGTTATCTCTGTAAGGTTGGGATAATAGCTGTGTCTACCTCATTGGGCTGTTGTGAGAATTAATGATGGACTGCTAAAAACAGTGCCTAGGACACAGTAAATACACAAAAATGTTGTTTCAAGAAGTGATCTGTTTTTGAACACTTCTGAAGTTTATTTTTCTTTAATAACAATATATTCTATTTCTAGGAATTCTATTTGGTTCTTAGTTTCTGCCTTAAAGTTTTTTTTAATGTTTATTTTTGAGAGAGAGAGGGAGAGAGAGAGCGCAAGCAGGGGAGGGACAGAGAGCAAGAGGGAGACCCAATCTGAAGCAGGCTCCAGGCTCTGAGCTGTCAGCACGGAGCCTGACGTGGGGCTCGAACCCACGAACTGTGAGAACATGACCTGAGCTAAAGTTGGATGCTTAACCAACTGAGCCACCCAGGCACTCCAGTTTCTGCCTTTTTAAAAGAAATAATGACTTATTCTAGTTTCATGTTTTAAATTCCTTTGCCTTTAATATTTCTAGACATATTTATGGTCTGTCTTCAATACTGCTGTTATGTAAAATCTCCATTTGTGTCTACAAATTCTCAGAGCCATTGTCTTCATTTTTTGGGGTTTTTTTTTAATTAAAAGATTTGCTCACTGCTAGAACTCCACACGTGCTCTAGCAAAATAAATCTTAGTCCCTGTAGTTTTTAAAATGATAGATTTTTTTTTTAACTAGAGATGGTGGACTCCTTCAGACCAATTGGAAGCAGAGAAACTCATGGTGTCATCACAGCCTCGGTAAGATAATATCCCCCCTTTCTAGATTTTTATTTTACGACACATTCGTTTACAATTTGGCCTCCTTCACTTCTAGGATCACATGTTTTGTATTTTCAGGTTATTCCCCCACCCTGGACACCAGTATTCATTTTGATGAATGTCCATTCTGTAATGTGAGTATAACTCTCGGCCAGCCACCTCTTCTCTGAGTCTGGGTTTCCCCCTCTGTGAAAAGAGGAGAATAGGGATTTGCAGTTTAATTCCCCTGTGCCATGGTGTCCATCATAGTGTGAACACCCCGTCAGCTTTTATTGGTATTATTTTCTTTGCGCTATTCTTTTGCCGGTAACATTTACATTCCCAAATCCCATGCAGCCTGATAGTACAACCATTACAAGTCTAGTCATTACAAACTCCTTGTCCTTTCCAGGGTGCCCCCCGATCCTCCTCCGTCCTCGTTTTTCTGGCTCGCTTGTTGCCCCCCGTGCACACCACGCTCATTTGTCTCTCCACTTTGATGGAGTTTGCCTAGTCTCAACGCCACCATTTTTTTCCCCGGCCTCTAACCAAGTTCTCACACCATTCTTCAGAGCTCAAAGTTCCATGCTCTTTATGAAGGCTTTTGACCAAGTTTAATGCACACTACTCTCTTTTGAATTCAGAACACTCTGTGGAGAGCACTGTGGAGCACAGCATTCTCAGAATTTGGTGGTTTCATTCATGGTGTGGCAATGGGTGTTGTCCTAACTAGACTGGCCATTTTCCCGTAGAAGATGCCACATATCCGATGTATACACACTTCTACGAGGTGCAAGTAGCTACTCTCACATACTTAAAATTTTTGGCATTTTATTACGCACTCAGTGGGAATTCAGGGTCTGGCTCATGCTTGTGTCTGTTTGTGCCGAGTGTTTCCTTGGGCACCAGCCTGGGACTACTTTTTGGGGGGCTAATTTTTCAGACTGGGGACTCCTGGATCACTCGGGTAGTATAAATTCCAACCCAAGTGTGAGGACGGATGTGTGATTATGAATTCCATGCTTCTTTGAGGTGGGAGCTACTGGAGGAAGCTACTTGAGAAAGAAGAAAAAGGCGCATGGTGGCACTGGGCTCTTAGAGTTCACGGGCTCTCTGCTATTAACTGTGGTGAGCCAGGAGCACAAGCTGGAATGTGGTGGGTCTTTAGGAAATGTATGGTTCGGTCACTACGTTTTTCTGGTCCATAGGAAGAATGGGGGGGCGGGGCAGGTATGCTGTTCCCATAGTACAGAAACCGAAACTGGAGACCAGATGAACCCTGGGGCTGGATCGAGGTTCTCTGGGGACCTCATTCTGTGTGCCAGAGAGATAAGATAGTGGACCTTCACGAATGGAAGACAAGCAGTCTTTGTTGGTACGTGACTGCCCAATTCCCCAATTCGTCTCTGAACCTCTCCACTTCCCTGACCATCTGAACCCTATCTCAACTCTTCACAGACGAGAAAACAATCCCCTTTTATGTATGTAGTATTTTAGAGTTACAGAGCATTTTTATATGCCCCCCCCCCCCCCCCCCCAGCAGTGCTGTGAAGCAGGCAAAATGAGGACTTTCGTTTTACAGATGAAATATCTGAGAAACCGGGGCCCGGGCTGGTGTTGGGTTTGCTCTGAAGGCCCTCCCCCCATTCAAATGGTATGCCTGGGGATTCTAACTCACATTCTTGGTCACCCCAATCTTTGGGATCAGGGAGGTCCTTGGCATGCAGATGATAATGGAATTCTCTCTTATTTTTTACTGAGGTGAAATTCACATGGCCTACGATTTGCCATTTTAAAGTGAACAGTTCAGTGGCATTCAGAGCAAGGGCATCCACAATGTTGTGCAACTACCACCTTTAGTTTTTCATCACTTCCTCCCTGGGATTTTGTGCAGAATACACGAGAATCTGTGTAAGACATCCAGCTCAGGGGCTCAAGGAATGCAGCCTGTATTCTCAGCCTCTCTCTAGTGCTCTCTCCACCACCTGGTAACGTAGAAAGAGGAATTCTTTCCCAAAGTTAGCACTTTGAGAAAATCAGGTGAAGGTAAATAAAGTATTTACGTCCCAATCCCCCCCCCCCCTTTTTTTTAAAGGCATTTCAAAATTTATCTCTTCCAGATGATAACTTTCCCCAAGGAACTCTTCCTATTCTCAGAGGGATCAGGCACCTTTACCTACCAATGCCCAGGAACAGAATTGTACCTTGTCATGAGCTTCTTGCTTTTTTGAAGGAGTTTGTCTTTTGAGGGAGTTGGTGGCACGCACACCCTTGCAAGTATCACTGTGCACTACGTTGTCCTGGGTACGAAACAGGTGTAGAAAAGCTATGTGTTGGAGTGAATGGTGGCCAGCCAGCCCCACTATATTCTAGCCAGCACCTGGTGGCCAGCATTTTCCCCACCTTTTACATAGTGGGTTTGGTGACTGGCGATATGTTCATTGGGTGCCAGGCTGGGCTCTGGTTGGCCATCACTTGGGCAGCTCTGGCTGAGGCAGGACATGAAAGGCTCTAGCTCCCACACCTGCGTCGCACAACGGATGGAAAGCGAGAGCTTCAAGCAGGTTAACCCAAGAATAGAATGACTTTGGCCTTTATTTAAATTTGGCAATTCCAGGAGCATAGGCTCTGGGCCCCAAGGAGTCGTGACTGTCCCTTTGGCTTCCTATGTCACCAGGTGACGAAGCAAATGCTCTCTGTGGTGGCCAAGGTGGCTGAGGTAGACGGCTGGTGAGGAGTGTGGCTGGGGAATTTGGGATGAGTGCATGCCCGTGGCT
Source organism: Panthera tigris (assembly GCF_018350195.1). Lineage (NCBI taxonomy): Eukaryota > Metazoa > Chordata > Mammalia > Carnivora > Felidae > Panthera > Panthera tigris. The sequence continues at coordinate 116,503,259 of NC_056662.1, forward strand.
GGAGGCCTAGAATCTCATAGTGTTGAGGCTCATTGGAGGATTTTCCCGCTGGCGACCTCCTATGGCTCTCCATGCCATCACTGCGCCGACGCCAAGTGCAAGGCCACCTCCTGCCGCCACAGGCAAGGCCCAGGACAGCACCGTGGGGCCTGTTTCAGAATGGTCTTGGAGTAGCTGACTATTCCTCAGGGTGTGGAGGTAAGGGCTCTCCTGTGGAGGAAGAGAGGGTCAGGGGTTACGGGTCTCTGAAAACCATCCTTCTGCCCACCTTGGGCTCGCTTAGTCCCTAGCCCTGGGGAACAATGGTGCAATAACCTCACCCATTTTCTCTGCTCATCCTTCATCGACACTGTGCTCAAACCTCCTGAACGCGGATGGGTATCCAAAGTGGTCAATACCCAGCTATAACCTCCTTTTAGTTTCTCACCTGTATCTCTTTTCCCTGTCAACCTGATACTGAGATTGGGAACTGATAGGCGACCAGAGGGAGAGAGTCCTGGGGGCTGCAGAGCCCCCACCTCTTTTTTTCTCAAGGCCACCACTGGACAGCTGTCCCCATTCCCCCATCCTAGGAGTGCCCGTGAGCAGGGACGACAGTCAGTGTGGAAGGACAGCTGGTCCTGTGGTAGGTTTGAGACCCGAGCGTGAAGGGCCAGAAGAGGAGGTATTCAGGCCTGCTTCCCTGGATTCTCTCCTTCCTCTGTGCACACGAGTGTGGAGCCCTGTGTAGGAGCTGAGAGAGTGCCGAGAACGTGACCACTCTCACGGTCTTGGCCAAGTTCAGAGACAATCACATCACAAAGGAGACTCAGTCCCAGTCTTTTGAGAAGTGTGAACAGAAAAGAGACGAACACGGATGCGTGCTGGAGGCAGCAGCCTTAGGGTGAGGGGACAGGAGAGTAGACCAGGGAGGGCAGCACCTGAGCCTTACAGGGTGTGGCTTTCTCCTGCAGGCAGAGATGGGGATGAGCCTCTGGGAGGAGCAGGTGGCAGAGTGAAAGCACAGACCTGGCAACTGTGGGGCTTGGCTGGGCAGCTGATCCTTTCTCCAGGAACATAGTGTGTCTAAGGTGATAGAGGAAGCTGGGTCTCCCCTCTGGATGCTCCAGTGGGACCAGGGAAAGGTTTCAAGCAGCCTTGACAAGACTAGAGTGACTTTCCAGGTAGGCTGTGTAGTGCCTGGCAGCGGTTACAGGAGGGCAGGGAAAGGAGGGGAGAGCTGGGGGACATGTTAGGAGCTTGGTCAGCCATCCTGGTGAGGGCAGTAAGGGAAGAAAGGATGTGCTGGGACGGGATGAAAAGGAATCTGCGCTCCACAGCAGACACGGTGTCTTACTTCTTTCTGCACAGCACCCCCTCCCCCACCAGTGCCCCTTCAACTGCCTCCCCTGAGTGCCTCTTCCATCGGACCTGCTGCTTTCCCCCACACCCCGAGGAGCTGTGAAGTTTCAGGGACAAGGAGAAGAGGTGAGAATGGATAATGATGGCAGTTGCATGATGATAAAGCTCCCAGGGAACTCCTTTGAGCCTCTAGGTCTCAGGGACCCCTGCCCCCTAGGCATCTGTTTCACGCTGGATGGAACAGGCCGGATGTTAGGACATTACTCACAGGAGAGGGGCATTTGAGTTTGGTTCGGCTGTGGGTGAAGTTGTTGGAGGTTGTCTTATGGCCCACTGGCTCCAGCTGGAGAGAGAGAAAGGACACTGTGATTTCCTCTGAAGCTGAGTATCTCACACCTGATTCCCTCCTTCTGCAAGGGTGGGTTGACACCAGCAATAAACACAAGATCCACGTCAGATCCCAGCTGCCCTGGCCAGAGCTGGACCTGACTTCTGATTCAGAAGGGGCGGATCAGAGTCCATCAGGCAGGGTGGGACCCTGAGCCTGTGTCCTGGATTTACCAAGGAGGACCCTGGGGCCCAGGAGACACGGATCGGTCCTGCCACAGCCAGTGTGTGGAAAGGCCTGGCCCAGCCTCACCATCTCCTGCTTCCCTTCTGGGTGGCTGTGATCATAGACACTCTGCAGTTTTAATTTTATAAAATGTTGATCATCCTATTAACCAACTTGAAGTGTGTGGGGCTAGTCAGTTTCAGAAAAACTTTGAAAACATATTGGTTACCGTGACGTCCTTACTATATATACTTGGCTTGCCAACCTTAAGAAATCAAAGTTTCTCGCTTGAGCTACGTTGTTTTTCACACAGATGTAGAGGTTTACCTGAAACATCCCTGGAGCGATTGTTGTTCAGAGAGGTTCTGCTTAACACTTTGAATCCTGGGACCCTCTGAGGATGAGCTGGAAGCCACTCTCTACCCCTTCCCGGCACCGTTAGCCTGTAGCCGCCTCCTGCCGTGGCCAGCGCTGAGAAGTGTGCTCCCTCCTGTTTACACATCCTGACTGCGTAGCCTCTACCCTTAGAATCTGCTTCCCTGCCTGGTCCTGAGCCCCTCAGGTACTGCCCGTAGGGGAAGCGAAAGCACAAGATGCCAGCTAACCACCACACCTGGCCCGTGATCTTGCTTTCTGTTGTTTCTTTACACCTGTTCCTTCGCACGAGAAGGGTAGGGTCGGCTGCTCTGGTCCTGAGAGACACCGCGGTGACTGGCACAGCACAGTGGGAGCATCGCCTGGGGCCTGGTTCTGCTGCTATTGCCATGCCAGGCAGGCTCCTGGGCTGCTCTGAGGTCAGGGGTGGGGCACTAAACCCCGTCCTGACCACCCCGATTCGGTGGCTGTGAGCAGCAGCTGAGAAGATGAAATGAAAGCTCACTGAGGTGGTTTACATATGGATTGTTGCTACTTCCTTAGAGCTGAGGAAGCACAAACTTCTTGTGATGGAACCACCGTCGAGGGACAGTATAGACGCTCAAGGTCAGGTTGGCTGATTCCCGGACATTCCAGGAACCCAGGAACCGACTGGCACAGAGGAAGGTAAGGATCACGTGGGGTTGATGACTGCATCTGTTTCTCCCTTTCTCCTGGCTCCTTGTCACCAGTGCCCAATGTACCTTCCAGCTGTCAGCCAGCTACCTTCACCGCTTGACTGAAGCTCTGGCCAAGGTCACCTTGACCTCCAGCTCGCCAGATCCACTACTCACTTTTCTGTCTTCTTGACTTTTCAGCAACATTTGTCAAAGTTGGTGCTTCCCTCTCGAAACACTCTCCTGCCTGGGCTCCCCGAACAAGGTCCTCTTCTTTTCTCCTTCCTGCCTTCCCCACCCCCTCCTCCTCTGTCACTGGAGTCCAGAGTTGGAATGAGGGTCCAGGGGCCTGGTGGTTGGTCCACACTCTTTGCCAACTACTCTTCTCTAGGAGGCCTCACTCAGTCCATGGCCTCAAATACCCCCACCCATTAACAACTCCCACATTTTGTTTTTTCTAAATTTCCGTTCCTGATCATGATTCATTCTTGCTTGCCTGATGCCTCCAGGTGGATTTCTAGAAGGCAGTTCACACTTCTTATGGCCAAAAGAGAACTTTCAATTTTTTTCCCCCTCAAGCCTATTTATTTCTTTCTACCACCTCAACCACCCACCCAATTGATTTTTTTTCTTTATTCCTTGACCCCGAATAAAGGAGTCTTTTATTCCTTTTTGTTTTAAATTTAAATTCCAGTGTAATATTAGTTTCAGGTGTATAACAGTGATTCAACAAGTCCCTACAACACCCGGGACTCGACACAGCAAGTGCACTCCTTGATCCCCATCACCTGTTTACCCATCCCTCCCACCCCCCTCTGGCCCTTATTCTTTTTCTACCTCCCCCATCAGCCAGTCCAAAACCTATCCCAAATCTGACTCCTTTGCTCCTTCTCCACTGTCATCACCCTGGGCCCAGGCACCTTCGTCTCTCACCTGGGCTCCACTTCCTTCCCTCTAGTCCACTGCTATATGGCAGCCAAAGGGCACACCAGGTCTCGTGGCTCCCCTGTTGGAAGCCATCCAAGGACATGGCCCTGTTCTTGCTTACCTCTCTGACCTTGTTCACTTCCCTCCAGTTACACTGGCCTCCATGCTGCTCAGACACTTCAGACTCATTCCTGACTCCGGGCCCACACAGGTCTTATTTCCTCTGCCTGGAACACTCTGGCTCTAGACCTCTGCATGCCTGGCAGACTCTTGACATTCAGTTCTCAGTTCACATGTGACTCTTGGATGAGGCCTTTGCTCCCGCCATTATTCTGTCACAGTACCTGCCCCCACCCTCTTTTAAAGCCCTGAATATGGTCAGAAATTCTTAACGATTTGTTGGTTTTTGTCTATCGTTTGCCCAGGAGTGCAAGGATGTTCCCTTCCCCAGCACCTGGAATAGTCCCCACTGCATAGTGATGCTCAATAAAGAGTAGATGAGGGACTGGGTGGGTGAACTGGAGTCACGGAGCCCTGAGTGGAGAAGCTCAGATGAGAAGGCCTGGGGCAGGGTGCAATGGGCTGAGTGGGCTTCTAGTCTGTTCTAGGGATTCAGAGAAGGCTTCCTCTAGGAGCTGGCATCTGAGTTGAGTGTTAAGGTGGCTATGAATTCGGAGAAGGTTGCAAGGGCAGCCCAAGATGTAAGGGAATGAGCAAGAGCAGACACACAGAGGCACCATGGGTGGTGCAGGAAACTACTCCTTCCCAGACAGCCCAACTGCCAGTCGGAGGGTGGCGGGAACGACCACTAGAGAGGTCAATTAGGGCCAAGTCTCAGAAGGCCTGGGGTGCTATGCTGAGGGGCCTGGACTTTGTCCTTCGAGGAGGGGCAGGCCTTGGAAGTTTGGTCAGATTTTCATTTCCACAGATTCCTGTGGCTGCCCTGTGGCAAACAGATGGAAGGCAGTGGTTTGCAAACTCTGTACAATAATATCACTTGAGACCTTTTGGAACCTACAAAACCTGTGGGCTACCCCAGACTAATCCAGAATTTCTGGGGATGAGGCCCAGGCACTAGTGGTTGTTTGTCTTGTTTTTTCTTTAAATCAACTTTCTACCGAAGCTAACAGGAGAAGCACTGCAGATCATAAGTGAACAGCTGGTAAATTGTGATCAAATGTACCCGTGTAACCGGCATCCAGATCAAGGTACGGGATACTGCCAGCACTCCAGAGCTCCCCTCCCCCCTCCAAAAACCATACAATAATTCACTTGTTTTTGAAATGTATAGACATAGTTGCGTGTCGTTGAACCTTATTTATTTGCTGTAAGGTATTCCATTGCGTGAATGTGCCACATTTTGATTATCCATTCTATTGGTGGACATGGGGGGAGCTTCCTGCCTGGGGATTATGAACGGTGCTGCTGTGACTTTTCAGGTGAGCCCACATGTACATTTCTGTTGGGGATCTACATGGGGGTGGGGTCGCTGGGTCACAGGGAATCCAAATGCTCAGCCTTAGTGGATATGCCAAACTGGCTGCCAGTGTGAAAATCTCCCAGATTATTCTAACCTCTGGCCACAGCTGAGCTTTGCTGTTCTAATGGCGGTAAGCCCAGACACAGGGACACCGGTTAGGAGGCTTGCATGGTCACCCGGCCCCTGGGCAGATGCAAATGTTAGCAGACAGTAAGATTTCTAGTGAAGAGGGAGCAGGCATCAGAAAAAAGAAGGAAAAACTGCTTGTAGGAAGAAAAAAAAGGAAAACAGCCTCACGCTGCTGGTGCTTTTGGTGTTGGCTTTGCAAAGGTCGCTGGAGAAGGAGGCATAATCTGTTGCGAGAGGAGAGGCAGAAGATGAAATAGTGTAAAGTGTGTTTGTGGCCACAGTAGAGTGCCTGGCAAGCGTCAGCCAAAGCCTGCAGACACTATGTCATAGGACTGTCATTGTGAGACATGAATTCACTGGTTATATATGTGCTGATCCAGTTGGGAGCGGGGAGGCCGGGTGATGCTGTGGCCAGGGCACTAGGGGATAGATTAGACATGGTCTAATCTCGGCTTGGCCACGACCAGGCTGTGCGATCCTGGGCAAAATGCTTCATATCCCTGTAGTCTAGTTAGAGCATTCTGGCTACATGAACTGTTAAGATCTTTTCTGGTTCTAATGGACTCTTACATATGTCACTCTAGAGGTGACAGCAGAAGACGATCTGAAAAGTTGGCATGATGTAATAACTTTATATCTGAGATGGTTTTGGATGAGAACACTGGACTATCAAATTCCCTAAATTATCTAGCACAGGAGAAGATACTCTCAGATGATTTCAGTTTTGTTTTAGTTTTTTAAAATTAGGGATATGGCCAGGACACTGGTGGCTGGGAGCCCCAGACAGTCTTGTAATGTTACTAATATGGCAGCATTCACCTTTTGTTTTCATATCTAATCCCCTCCCACTTGCCTTTGTGTATAAAAGCCTCTCACCTGGGGGTACCTGGGTTCCTCAGTCAGTTGAGTATCTGACTCTTGATTTCTGCTCAGGTCATGATCTCACGGTTTGTGAGACTGAGCCCCGCGTCGGGCTCTCTGCTGACAGCGTGGAGCCCACTTAGGAGTCTCTCCCTCTTCCCCTCCCCTGCTCGTGCCCTCTCAAAAATAAACATTAAAAACAAATCCTGTGGCTTTCCCTGAGCTCTCAGGGGGATACATGGGACTGTGCACAGACACCCACTCTTTGGAGGGGATGTAAAAGGAATGAGGTCATGGGACTCAGCCGTGAAGGAGAACTGGACTTCAAAACCACTCTCAGGAATTATGTTGTGCAAACTTTGATTAAAAAGATTACCGTGGAGGTTGGGTAGGAGGGAGGGCAAGGATGTTTTGACTGTAATTCCAAGTCCTGGGCTGATAGACTGTGACGAAACCTTTAGCAGGGGGCAGATTATGGTGTCAAGAGCAGGAGACAAAGGGAGAGGAAGGCTGAGACTGATTAAGTAGGCCAAGGATGGAACGTGCTGGCATGCTGCTCAGGGGACGGCAGTGCTGGGCTCGCTGGCTAAGGAGGCAGGTGTGGGAATATTCGCGCCGGGGAATGCCGGCAGAGCCCCGGCCAGCCCCAACGGCAGTAAAAGTGGGAGTGTGGATGTGTTTAGTCACCATGGGAGAAACGGGAGAATGCAGGTTGGGGTGGGGATTGGGTTACCCGCTGAGCCAAGATCAAAAGAAGCCACTGGGTTGGAAAGGCATTTCATTTGCTCTGCGCCACAGGATACAGCTATTGTGGTGACCGGTCCAGCTCTGTGCCGACACAGCTGATTGTAGAGGAGTGGCCAGCCATCAGAGGCAAGGCCAGGTGACCCTGTGGCCCCTCGGCTGTATGTTCGTTTCCTAAGGTCCCCATTAGCCCCATCAGAAAGGACTGGAGAGACAGGCTGGGTGGCTCTTTTCTTTGTGATGTTCCAGAAAACGATAACTGGGAATGTGTTGAGACTGGAGTCCTGGGGGCTGGCATTTATTGGATGCTAACGATTGTGTTTTGTGCTGCACACACGTTACCCTCAACAAGGTCACACGGTAAGGGGCTGAAGCTGCTATTTTCATCCTGTTTATCTGATTACAAAATTATCCCCCCCGCCCCACCCAGCACTGGGAAATTGCTAAAATAATGGAATCTGTCAGGACAAATAATAAGGTATGCTGCCATTCTGAGCTTTGCGGAGAAAGGGGCTCCTTCCATCAGTAGGTCTTTGTTTTGGGCAACGGTCAACAGCCTTGAGCTGCCTCCTTTGACACACAGCCCACTAGGTGCTCGGCCACTCACCATGTTGTTCCAGAGTGCGATGGCCATCTCTGCGTGACCACGTTCTGAGAAGTGGAAACAGTCCTCGGAGAAGAAGGTGAGGTCAGCGCCACCTCTCTGTGACCAAAGGCAAAGGGATTACCTTTCTGGGAAAAAGGTGCAGCTACCCACCCCTGCGGGCACCCTGGGCATTTTCCCTTCCAATTCTGCTGCCAGTTGTCTCGGATACTGATGGACAAACTCCCCAGTTTTGGAACTTTTTAAAAGACCTAAATTATAGCCACCCCCAGTCCATCCCTTTTCCTTTGGCATCCCTGCCCTGATAGTTGAAAAAAAAAATAGGAAGCTTTCCATTCTATCCCAATCTAGCAAATACCAGGGCCATGCCTGGGGAGCTTGGTCACTGCTGACATTCTCCCTTTCCTTCCAAGTACATCCAGGTTCCATTCAGACCAAAAGAAAAGGTAAACAGAAAAAGCAACTCCCTAGGAGCCCTCTTAGAACTACATGGTCAGAAAAAGCCCAGGTACAGAAGGAAGTATATCGCCTAAGAATAGCCTCCCAGAATTGCCTGTGGCTTACGCTGTTCAGGGGGACAAGAGTGTTCTGGAAGAAAGGCTGCACGACCACTGCGAAATCTTCACGCTGCAGGTACTGGTGCCAGTATGACAACCTGGAGATGGCACTCTGGGGATGGGAGAGAGGTTCCTCAACCCTCCTGGCAGGACTGGGCAGATGGGTTCTAGTCCTGCCTTGTGCTGGCTGTGAGGGGCCAGCCCACCCTCACCCAACGTGACTTCAGGGGATGCTCCAGTGCACGTGCAGGCATTCATCCTGCCTGTACCTGGGCACCACCTGTTCTGTTCAGAAGTCTCCGAGGCTGGATTTGAACCTCTGACCAGACTGCTTGGGCCAAAGACCTCCCCTGTTCTTGCTGCATGAAGAGCTGAAGTACCACACGGGGCTCCACATCTAGCTCAAATGGGGAGCATTTCAACACTAGCTCCCCAAGATGCCTATAAACTTGGAGGATGAGTGTCCATGTAAAAGGGATAGATGGGCTTCTCTTCCAGAAGCTTTTAGGGGCGCCTGGGGGGGGGGCGCTCAGCTGATTGAGCGTCTGACTTCGGCCCAGGTTGTGACCTCATGGTTCATGAGTTTGAGCCCCACAGCAGGCTCTGTGCTGTCAGGCTCCGTGCTGTGGGTTCTGTGTCTCTCTCTCTGCCCCTCCCCAGCTTGTACTCTTTCTCTTTCAAAAATAAACATTAAAAAAACAAAAAAAAGCTTCCACTCCATCTGGAAAAAAGGGCCAGGATGTTAAAAACAACAACAAAACAAACATGAGAACCAGATAGGGCTTCAGGGTCAGGCAGAGATACCTGGGGGGAAGTTTAGGCAGGGGAAACTTCTTGGAAGAGGTGAGAAGACCTGTCCTGTGCACAAGATGGAGACGTAGAAGAAAGATGTGGGGTGGGCATAGCAAGAGGGGACAGCAGGGGTGCACGCAGGGCTGGGCTAAAGCCCAACAGGGCGGTAGACACCTGCCCTGCCTCCTCTGGGTGAGAGATGATGTCTGGCACGTGGCATCTACTCTGGTCACCAGGCAGCGAGGCAGGAATCCTCCCAGCTTTCTCTGAGATTTCTCCCTGCCTGACTTGGTGTTCTTTTCACCCGGAGAAGGGTTGCAAGGCCTGTGATCTGCCTTTAGGGAGAGGCCTTGCTCTCAGCAAGCCCTGCTCTGGGAGTAGAGGGGGTTCCCAGCTGGGACAGGAGGAGGAGGGCTGCGGGTTCACCTGGAAGTTCCAGTTCATTTTCTTCAGTTCTTGCATCTCCAGAGAATTCTCCTGGGAACGCGTGAGGCAAGTGCAGTTGCTCCTGGGAGAGAAGGGGTCCTGTGGAGAGGTGCCTGGGTGGCTGACCCCTCCCCCCACCAAGGGAAGAAGGCCTGGACCCTGTATTGCCTTGCATGGGAGGATGGTAATACACAGGTGCCCCTGCCACACAGCCTTGGGTGACTCCTGGACCCAGGTCACAGACTGGGCACTAGGGGTAGCAGGTGCTTGTTTAAAGAGAAGGTGGGAGAACTGGCACCCGATATCTGGGTCCCCTTGCCACCTGGCTGCTCCCGCCCAAGCCTGGGCTTCCTCCAGGGAAGGGCTGGAGGTTTGGAAAGACTGCCATCACCACCTTATCTCTCTCCATGTTCCGGAGGGCCCCAGCTCTACTTCCAGCTGCTTAGCGCTTGCCCTCAGGGCTCCAGAGCGGGGAGCCTCTTGGGAAGCAGACCTGAAGATCCTGCAGGAGCCGTTCACACCTCCTAGCTACTGCCTGTTCCACCCTGGCCGGTTCCCAAGGGGAATGGGAACCAGCCGGTCACCTTCCCAGCAAATCCATGGGACCCCCAGCTGGCACTCCTCGGCCCCCTGCAGAATCTCCTCTTCCATAGCAGCCTCACAGGAAGTCTGGGTGACCCTCTGGCCTCAGAAGCTGACAACTTCCTGCCAGGGTCACAGCTGAGCTTTAATAAATTCCAGCCACCAACAGAAATTCATGTCTTGTACAACATACCTTAGCTCTAAGCCTGGCTTTCAAGGATGTTCTAAAAGCTACCGCTATACTGAGCGCCTGCCCCACAGGGACCAAGCCTGTGACACGCATTTCCTCTAGACCTCGCATTCCAGGTGAAGAGGAGGCCCAGAGAGGTTATCTAGTTTGTGCAAGGTCCCACAGCTCCTACATGGCAGACCCAGGTCCAAGACAGGTGTCTTGGATGCCCATTGCTCCATATTTGAGAGGCAGCACAGGGCAATCACAGATGGTGCCGGAGGCCTTAAGGATCATTGGTGTGTGTCTCACTTTACAGAAAAGCAAACTGGGGTCCAGAGAAATAAAATGACTTGCATACAGTAGGCATTCAATAGCATAGAGGTATTTCTGAATGATCTTCCAAGCCCCTGGCTAATTGCTGACATCTGCCTTCTGGATAGGCTCGCCTGCCTCTGCCCGCACTGGTCCATCTGTCGGCACCTGTGAGTCCCACCCTCCCCAGGTGCCCTCGCCCTGGGGCTGTGTACTCACTGAGCGGCCAGCGGCAGGTCGCATTTCCCACCTTGGCCCTGGTGCAGGCCAGCCAACTCCATGACCTCCACCACATTGATGAAAGCCCTTGGAAGCTGTGGGGGAGCAGAGGGGTGAGCTTCGTTAGTCCCCAGGCCGTTGTGGGGGGTGCTGGTTACTACTGGAAGGAGCCTAGGGGGTCCTTTACAATCTAACTTCCTCCTCCCCAATTTTACCAATGAAGAACCTGAGGAACAAAGAGGGCATGGGACTTGTATCATCTCAGTCTTCTTTAGTGGCCCACTTTATCACTTGGGAAGCTGAGACAGCAATCACTGGGCTCAAGTCACATTGCTAGTAAGCCACAGTGCCTGGCCACAAACAGGCCGACTGGCTCCAGAGGCAAGCTCTTTGCCACCAAACAGTACAGTGTGATCCAGTTAGAATTTCCCTTTCAGGGAGCTTTGTCCCTGCCTCCCTCCCCTTCCTTCCCCTCCAGGTGCCCTTGTCTGCTCACAGCGGGGCTTTTCTCAGCACCTATCTCACTAAACACAGCTTGCCTAGATGTGCCCAGAGGTGATGCCCAGTGAGGGAGTAGATAGGTTGCTGGTGGGAGAGGAGAAACATATGGCTGTTCTTTCCTACCTCCTCATAGAAGATGTCCAGGGCCTGTTGGATGTGCCGAATGTACTCCCCAGCTGAGTGGGCCTCCTATGAAGAAAGAAGGGGGCTCTTGTCATCCCCTGGGTTCTGTGAGAGGATGATCATGGTCTGATGACTAGCACAGGAGGATCTGGGATGGTGGCAGAGGGTACAGAGGGGCTATAAAGGTACTAGACAGGCTAAGCCCAGCCCTTGTTGGCAAAGTCTTCCTTTGACCCCTAATAGACACCATGGACAATCCCGAGGGATCCCCACCCCGATCACAGTATCTCAAACCCAGAGGCAGATTCTGATAGCACTGCCTACCCCCCCAATTCTCCAGTCCCATCTGTCACCAGCGTCAGGCTTCTGAGCCACATCAGTACCATGATGACCACACTCTCTTCCCTTTGCGCTGTGGCCCATGCTGGCCCCATTGATTCCCCCTAACTTCTATCTTTTTGACTCACCTCGAGGGTTTCCTCCTCTGACCCTTCCTAGAACATGGCCTGAGTCAATCCTGGTGGTGGCCTCTAGGTCTTTCCCACAAAAATATGCTTTCAGGACTACAAATCTGGCTTTGCAAGAGGGGCAGGTATTCTGGGGATAATAGAGGCATTTTTCTCTACCAGGTGTCCACAGGCAGCTCTGGGGACTCTCTTGGCTTCCTGGACCCTGTTGAGTCCAGGATACAATGGCATTTAATCCCCCTGGTGATGGGTCACTTCCTCCTCTAGAGTCTAGTAAGGGAGAGAATTGAGAGGAAGAGGCTCAGAACAAACCCCTGGGTGGGGGAGGGTAATTCTTGTCCAGCCTTCAGTGGTTGGTCTGAGCCATGAGGAATGATAAATGCTTTCTCCCCCTGCCTGTGACTTCAAACATTCTACTCTAATGTCTCAGTTATGGCAGCTGCTCTTTTCTGGCCCACTAAATACAGGACATCCCCAACTTAGAACAAGTTGTATTTCAACAGTTACAGCTTCCCAAAGACTATAAGTCTGGACATATTTCCCCATAGAAACATCAGGAACAAGCTGGATTCTCAGGCTGGCTGGCTGAGGTTGGTTCACTTATGAGATCCTCGGGGCAGCAAGCCCTCCTACTAGGACCAGTTTAATTTTATCCAACCTTGTTTATGACATTGGTTCAGCTTCCCCCTGTGTACACACACATGCACGCACATAAAAGAAAAATCAAAAAATGGGTAGGGATGCCAAGTAGGTGTTGGGGGAAGCTTGCCATGTACTCATTGCATACCCAAGAACAATATTTGTGTGAGAAAGAACAGTGTCCGAAGAGTGGGTGCATCTAGACACTTCTGGAATTGGGGAACCAATCAAGCTGCTGTCCCAGGGGCCACTCAGGAATGGGAAAGGCCAGGGTCTGCCTGGGAGAGCAGGCCAATGTGACTTCCACGGGGTTGAGCAGGGGCCTACCTGATTCTCACAGTAATGACACATGTCGTTGCTCCCAATGAAGAGTGTGATCAGCTTCCAGTCGTTCTCTAGATCAATTTCCTGGGGGGGGGGGGGGTGGACAGGAAGCCCTCAGCTTAGGCTTTTGGTGTGCATATGCAGATGGCATTCACCAGGACAGACAGCACCCCACCCCCCCAACCATGGTCTTTCGCCCTCTTTGTACCCTGATGGAGAGAAGATGCCAATTGGAGCCTCCCTGACCTTCACCTTGGTTCTTGGCAAGGAGCTCCAGAGAGCGGATTCAGTGTGTGCACTTGTGTGCACTTGTGTGTGTGTGTGTGTGCGCGCGCACACGCATGTATCTGCTCACACAGGAGAGGATGACTATTTTTCCTTCGAGATCCTAAGCAAGCTGCAGTATATCACGAAGCAGAGTGTGTTAACACACCGCTGAGATGTCATCTCAATGCCTTCAAAGGAGCAGAGGGCAAAAGATACAACTAGAAGCAAAAGCCCAGAGGTGCCTCTTGGGAGAGGGGGCTGGCGGGGACTGGAGGTGGGGTGGGGTCTGGGGAGGCCCTCGAGGAGCCTGCCTTCCGCTCAGCCACCACCATAACAGGAGTCCTGCCAGGCGCTGAACTTGGAATTCCAAGGCCTAAACACACAGAGCATTTAAAAGAGTGCCGTGAGAAGTTTCAGAGGGGCCGGGTGAGCGGGAAGGAGGAAGGATCGGAATGAGAAGCCTATTTTTAGAACCTGGGGTTTACATAATAGGGCTCTGCAAAGCCAACTCTTGGGTAAGGTGGGAAACTGCCAGAGGCCAAGGCCAGTTCTGCTACCTCCTGCGGTGGGCCTCAGGGGTGCGGGTGCCAGAGCCTGGGTCAGGAAAGGGCAGCAGAGGCCTTGGTGGTAAGGCCTGCTTCTCGTGGCTTGTCTGGCCCCTCTTAAAGACAAGCAGGGGCTGAAACGGTGCAGAGCGGGCTCTTTTAGGGCCGCTGCACCCCCCTACATAGCTGGAGACTAAGCACCTTGTAGGGGGGCCCAGGGTCCTGTACTCACAGGGTTGTTTTTCATTCGCTCCACCAGGTCCCGGGCCTGCGTCGGCATGTCCCTAGATGGGGAAGAGAAGGGAACCTTAGAGCCAGCTGGGAAGCAAAGGCTCAAGCCGTGGGATCCTGGCGTGGTGAGACAGGTGCTCTAAGAAGAGAAATGTTATATAAACTGGACTCCTTCAGAGTGTATCCAAAGACTTTCGATTCTCAAGAAACCTCAACCTAGTACAAATCAAAGATGTGCCCCAGAACTCAGAGCCACATGGATCCGGACCCTGCCAGAGGCTAGCCTGGGTCCACCCACCACCTCCTTCAGGCCTGGTCCTCCCTGGCCCCTGGGGGGGGGGGTCTGGATCTGATCATCCCTTTCCCATAGAGATGGTCCCTTACATTCCACCGGGCTCTTTCACAGCGAGCTGAGCCTGTTCAGATCTTACTTGGCTGCCTGTTTTAAAAATAACCTCTTGTATATTTGAAAAAAGTCACAGCCTTAAATTATCCCTCTGCTTTCTCCTTTCCAAGCGTCATGACTCCTTAACCTTCACTTCTAAATCCTGCTTTCTATTCCTTTAATCCTTTTTTCTTCTCTGTTGTTACTTTGGACTTCCACACCATCCCCTTGCTTTTTCCCTCTCCCAGTGCAAAAAGGATTGCGGGGGTGGGGGGGTGGGGGGTGGGCAGGGAGACAAATCCGGAGTGGGTTACTTTCTCCCTTCCTCCCCCCGATGTCTGCCACGAATAAGGAAAATGAACACTCTGGGTACGAGCTGAGCATGTGGTTGGAACAGTACCCAGCAATAAGGAGGAGAGGACTGTGGACAGGCACGACGTGCATGTGTCTCAAAACGATGGCGGATGGAAGTTAGACAAGAGTACCTCGTGTCAGATTCCATTCATATAACATTCCAGAAAATGAAAACTGATCTACAGTGACAGAAAGCAGGACAGAGGCTACCTGGGGCCCAGAGAGTGTGGTAGAGATCGGGAGGGAGAGCTGGATTACAAAGGGCACAGGGAAACCTTGGGGTGTGATGGGTGTTTATAATCTGGATTGCAGTGATGACTTCACAGCTATGCACATACGCCAGCCATGCTTATCAAATCGCATACTTTAAATATGTGCAGGGTAGTGCGTGGCGGTTGTACTTCAATAAAGCTGGTTTTTAAAAACAGTGAAGCGTACGAAAAGTTATGTCAGCAAAGGGACACAGCCAGTGGAGGCTCCTGTGGAAGAAGTCATTAAAAGCGGTAACTGGTACGAGATGGGCGTTTTAAATCTTGGCCTGCCCACGATGAGCTGGGCACATGGCCAGGCACACCCAGAACCACCCCTCCCCTATTTCTCACTTCCACATCCAGGATACTATCCCATACATTGTTGCTATTGATGCAATACATCGGAAAGCTAGAAAGAAAGCCTGTCTTGATTAAAGGGGACCACAGAAGTGTCTGTAACCTTTCAACAGGCTCAAGAGCCTGTTCAGATCTTAACGTGCTGCCCTCTTGAGCATGAGCGAAGTTAGGAGTGCACGCTTCCTCCCTCTTTCCCAGCCATGTTCTTTATACCCTGCAGGCTCAGAGCAGACTCCCTCAGCCCCCGGGAGCCTTCTCTCCCAAGTGCCTTTATCCACAACTTCTTTTCCCTTTCCAGTTCCGGCGTGAGGAGCCCCCACTCTGGGAGTTATGAGTCCTGGGTTCTCCTCCAGCTTTGCTACCAATTTGCTGTGTGAGCTCGCCCAAATTACCGAACAAGGCTAGGGTCCGATTTCTCCATCTTTTAAATGAGGAGTTGGACTCGATGAGTCCTGGGGTCCCCTCTGGGTCTGCACCTGCATGTGGGTATCTTTCCAACAGTTATTTCCTGTTTGTTTGGCCTCCTTAACGAGACAGCAAGCTCTTTGTATAGGCAAAGAAGTCACCTTTTGATTTTTTGTATCTTTTAGTAACTACCTTGGGGTTCGAGCCCCATCCCGGGTTTCCATGACTTCTTGCTTATTGGTTGATGGAATGGGAAGTTGGACATTGAATAAAACTTTGAAACTAAATATCCTAATATTGGCAAACGTTTTGGCGGGCCTACATATCCTATACTATACTCAGTATTTTCCATGGGTTAGTAATCTCATTTCATTCTTAGGACAATGCTGAGAAGTAATAAGGGAAAGGAGAGTAAGCCATTGACTTCAGTAAGCAAGGTTGGGAAGTTGGTCTATGACTCTCCTTTATCTGCATTGTCATTTGGTATGGTGTTGATAAGGATGAGTGCACCTCAAGAAAAAAGATAAATACCACAGCAGAGCAGTTATGATCCCAATTTATGGATGAGGAAACGAAGACTGAAGCACTAAGTGACTTGTCCGAGGTCTCGCAGCTAGCCATCTGGGAGCTGGGATCCGGACACAGATGGTCTGACCCCAGGTCTCATTATGCTAGGTGCTCTGCTGTGGCCTTTATCTTTTTCCTGAGGTGCGCTCCTTCGAATCCAACACCGTGCCAAATGACCATGCAGGTAAAGGAGAGTCCTAGGACAACTTTCCAACCTTGCTTACTCAGGTCAGTGGCTTACTCTCCTGTCCCTTACCACTGGACATCAGAGACGCTCAGAGGGACGCTACCCGTCTCGGCTACTTCCCCTGCTACTGACTCCTGGTGGAGGCTCCGAGCAGCAGGAAAACGGAGAAGGCGGTAAGAGGTGAAGCGAGAGAGGGGCTCAAATGTCAACAGACTGAGGAGTCAGGCCCTGGTGAATGGAGCCTGGGCTGCACAATCATAATAAAACGAGGACAGTGGTGACAGCAGTCATAGCAACAACAGTAATTCGATGTTGATTTTATGGCCCCATGAAACCCCGTGTAACAAAATAAGTTCTTCCTGCTTGTGACGTTGAGGAACTGACATGGCTTCCTGTGGTTCGGAGACTCCGGCCGAGCGTGGGGCCCTCCTTACCACGTCTGAGAGGAACGCTCCGTGTAAACAGAGCGGGTCAGTGTCGTTTCCCTGGTGATCTGAGCGCAGCAATCCTTCTACAAAGCAAATACCCAGCACACTCTGTGCAGAAAAGCAATGAACTCTGTCAAGCGTTCCGGCTTTAATTATCTGGGTTGTTGTCGATAACAGAAATCGGAGTGAAAGCAAACAGCCGCTGTGCTGTGTCAGGGGCCCTAAGCTCTAACTCCCTAGGGTCAAAAGATGGCTTTTACAGAGCCAAAGACTCCAGGTTCCGAGGTACAGGTGGAGAGAGGGAGGGAGGCCGCCCGTGGGGCCATGCCCTGAGTTCTCAGCACCCTTCCCGTTAGCGCTGAGCCCCCCCTCACTCCTCCAGGCAGGGAGGTCAGCTGGTGTCAGCAGGACAGGGCCAGGCCACCCTTAAGCTCTCCTGCTGTCCTGTGAACTGGTGACAGCCCAGTGAGCCTGGCCTCTCCTGGCTCCTCTGACAACCTTGGGGCATTCAGGAAACTTTGTCAGCCTTAGTGTCCTCGTGCTAGTCCCCACCCTGAAGGATGTGAGGATTGCAAGAGCTAATCCACTTGAGGGGTCAGGCGTGCAGAAGCGTCCTGCCCACGGCAGCTTTCATTGCCCACCTGGGGCCAGGCTCCCAGACACACCCTTCTCTCCTCCTTCCCATTCTCCTGGGACCTCTCAGCCTTGCCCTCCTCTTCCTCCCGTTTCCACGGCTACTCACCTAGCTCTGGCTCCTTCCACGGCCACATTCAGTCCTGCTGTCTCCTCCAGGGTACCGGTGGAGAACCCAAGGATGTGAGGGTTGAACTTCTTCAGAATGTCTTTTAAGAGGGCGAAGCAGACAGCACAGGTGAGAGGGACGGAGTGCCGCCTCGGGGCCCAGGCGTGGGGCAGGACCAGTCTGGGTCTTTTCAGGGCTGGTGGACTCCCCTCCTTGCAGATGACCTTCTCCGCCCTTGCTCAGGGGGAGGCTCTGGCCTCAGCAAGGGGTTGTCGTGGGCGTAGTCACGGTGCTTCTCTGTGTTGCTACTTACTGGGCAGTGTGGTGTGGGTGTCCAAGATGCCGTCCCCTCCAATGCTGGGGAAGAGAAAGCACCTGTGTGAGGGTCACCCTGACCTGCTTCTCCACCAGTCGTCATATTTCTGAGTCAGAACCAGAGAGTCTGCCCCTGACACAGGATTCCCACTACCCTCGGGACTGACATGAGCATCAGGGAGCCTCCTTGCATCTCAGGGCCAGACTGTGGGAACCCAGGCTGGTCTCTGGAGGGGTGACAGGGGTGGGGGGAATCATCGTTGGAAAATGAGTGGAGAGCATCCTCACCTCCAGGAGACTCCTCTCCAGGACATGGGTAGGTCGCTGGAGTTGCTTGGTCTGGCTCCCAATGCTGTCTGTG
The DNA here is from genome assembly GCF_018350195.1 of Panthera tigris. Classification (NCBI taxonomy): domain Eukaryota; kingdom Metazoa; phylum Chordata; class Mammalia; order Carnivora; family Felidae; genus Panthera; species Panthera tigris. Next base: position 116,521,438 of record NC_056662.1, read on the forward strand.
AAAGGCGAAGAGAAGGCTCCAGAACTGTGCTGGGCCTAGGTGTAGGCCGAGGGGACTGGGAAGGGCCCCTGTGGCCCTGGCACACGTAGCAGTGGGGAGTTGGATTTACCTTTTCTGAAGATTGTACCAGCTTTTCTCCAGGCCGTTTAATCTCTGGGTTGTCCTGACTCCCTACTCCTCTACACATAACTCATAACCAAGTCCTGGAATGATCAAGATTCTTCCTTCCCAGCCTCTCCAGCTCCCATCCCTTTCTGTCTGTCCTCTGTGCTACATTCCTAAGTGAGACTCTTGCCTCCTGTTGTAGACGACACTCTGGCCTCCCACCTGACCCCATGGTCTCCAGTGTCTCTTCCCTTCTCACTGGAGTGCCCACCTGTACTTCTGAGCCCACCTCTTTCTTCACACCCCTCCCCCCTCCTGTCTCTGCCTTTCAGTGGGTCTCTCTTACCACTCGGTCAAAGCCAAACCCCATTACCAATGTTTTGAGCTCACCACAATCTGGGTTCTACTTCCCTTCCCTCGTTCACCCCCTGCTTTCTAGTCCACACAAACCTTCAGGTGTAAGCAAATTGATCTGAAGCATGAAGTCCTTGGACCAGCCTACCTAGTTACCACCCACTGCATCCTTGCTGGGAAAGCTGAACTACCCGCTTTCCAGTCCTTAAATCTCTAATTCCTCCTCTAAGACTCTTCTCAGTTTCAGCCTCCTGTATGAAGCTTTCTCTAAATGTCTTCTCTTAAAAAAAAAAAAAAAAAAAGAGAAATTCCTCTTTGAAACTTACAAAAGTAATACATGTTCATTATAATTAGTGAAATGATACAAAGATTCTGTTAAAAATTAAAATCTACTGGGGCACCTGGGTGGCTCAGTCGGTTAAGCGTCCAACTTGGGCTCAGGTCATGATCTCACAGTTCTTGGGTTCGGGCCCTGCGTTGGGTTCTGTGCTGACAGCTCAGAGCCTGGAGCCTGCTTCAGATTCTGTGGCTCCCTCTCTCTCTTCCCCTCCCCTGCTCATGCTCTGTGTCTCTCTCTCTCGAAAATAAACATTTTAAAAATGTAAAAAAATTAACAATCTACCCCCACCTTATTAATCTTGCCTCCTGCCGCCTGTTCTACATCTCTCCCCCACCCCCACCCACAAATACACATCATCAGAGCTAAGTAATGGTTAAGACCCTGGGGTTTATCCTTCCAAAGCTTTCTCCATGTTTATATCAAAATTTACCACATTCACACGCATATGGGGAAGTTGTTTTTCCAGAAATGAGTACCTGATTTTAAAAGGCCCGTGTGTCGCCTATATGATTATATATCTCCTTCTGTGTAAGTTGCTTAGTTTTCCAGCTTGACAAGTTTCTTAAGGATTATGACCACATCTCACACTTCCCTCAGAATGGTTAGCAGAGCATCCTGTATACAGCAATAGCTAATACAATTTGTGCAGAGAAACTACACTATATGTAGGAATTGGGCTCTCTCTGCCCCCAAAGAACACATCTGCAAATGGGGTGAGGGGGTGCTAAGTAGTGTGTAGGTAACCACCCCCCCCACCCACCCCCCTGCCCTGCACACACCGCTCTGTGAGTCTGGGTGGTTGGAGATGAGTTCCCTGATAAAGGCAGGCAGACTCAGATAACTACGCCATAATACACAGATAAAATGCTTGGGAACAGTAGGAAAGTGGGGACGGAGGGGGCGCCCTCACGGAAGAGGTTGTGTTTGAGCAGGACTGTGGAAGGGCGGAGGGCAGAGCATTCTAGATTGCCCGGTGAGGTCTTGTGGCTGCCTGGCTGGGTTTCAGTGCCTGACACAGGTAGGTTCTCAGTACTGTCAGCTAAGTGCTGAATGCAAAGCCAGTGTGGAAGAAGTGTGCATTCTACACAGGGTCTGGCTGGGTTAGGGGGTGCCCATGCCCCTCCTGGCTCAGCACTCACAGTCAATGAGTCGCCCATCGCGGCCACCACTTTGATGTCTCCTGGCCGGAGCTCATGGACTAGGGGAGACAGGAAAAAGAGGATCAGGGAGACTCTTCCGTGTAAAGTAGAAGCTTAACTAGGAGTTGGAGATTCTGCTATAGTCCCTCGGGCCCCTGTTAGATTTATTTCCAGTTTAAGACTTAACAAAGTTGCCTCTTCCATCCATTTGGAGCAACCAAGGCACTGAGGGTAATGGGCTTGATGGCTATCGTCCATCCTGAGAGGAACCCCATTCACACTGGGGTAGTCCAGGAATGTGCTGGTTGCAGGAGTCTTGAGCATAGGCAGATAGGACCCCGATCCCTGACTGTACCTTCCCTACTGGGCAGGGAGGCCTGAGGGGCTGCCACTGAGACTAAACAGGGATGAGAAGTATGATCCATGCAGATGCCTGGGTGGGTCAGTCAGCTGAGCACCTGACTCTTGATTTCAGCTTAGGTCATGATCTCACGGTTTGTGAGCGAGCCCCACGTCGGGCTCCATGCTGGGTGTAGAGCCTGCTGGAGATTTTCTCTCCCTCCCTCTCCCTCTGCCCCTCCCCTGTGCTTGCTGTCTCTCTTTCCCTCTCTCTCCTTCTCTCTCTCTTAAAAAAGTGTGATCTATGGAGAGGCCTGGGAGCCCAGCAGTGGTTGCAGGCTAGCTTTTCATGGACTGCCCAGGATCGAGACCCGTACTGCACGGGAATCAGCAATGTCTGCTCAAGGCTCCAAGGTATATTTGTAGGGTGTCCCCCCAACCTGACACTTAGCAAAGTCCTTAACTGAAGAGGATAATGATGATATTTCCACTCACCTGAGGTGGGGACGCTGTTGGAAGGATTCCACTCTGTACACAGGAAGTCACTGCCCCAGTTCTAAAGCAACAGGAGGAAAGACAACAACAACACCCACAACTCATTGTGCAGGAGGGTTAGCTTTGGTCCAGGGAGAGCTGGCTAAGGAATTTTTGATGGAGGCTAGAACTGTGTCCCTGTAGGGAATCACGTGTGGGCAGGAACCATTCACTGTAGATGGTCTGAGAGGAAAATCAGGAGAAACTGGGTATCTACCAGTTTGCCCAAAACACATAATGTGCAGGCACACATACGCATACTCAGTGCTTCCCAGCTCAACTCATCCACACTCTTCATGGAGCCAGCAGTCACAACAAAGGGGGAGAGAACAGTCAAAGTGCTATAGGTGGTCTCCCAAAGGAACATAGATTCGGATGCCCTAATGGAAGATCACACATAGGTTTTGGTGTTGCCGTTTAACATTCAGCCACTGGACACTGAGTACAATGCTGGGGCCACAACAATATTAGAATATTTTTAGGAAAATACCATGAAATTTTTACCATTGTAACATTCCTGCTTTCCGCGTATCTTTTTTGCTCGTGTGTATATATATTTTTGCATATTTAACTTAATAGCCAAACAATTTCCTGTGTGTGTATAAATTAATGCCTGTAACCTGGATGCCTTTAGTCAGATTCCCTTGTCTCTAGAATACAGAGCACATTTTCTAGGTGCTGGAGGAGGGGATGGGGTGGGAAGCCCAGGGCACAGAAATGACCAGTGTCAGTACGTTGAAGGAGAAAGTCTCTTCCCCAGAGTCCCCAACACTTGCACGTCCCCAGGAGGGTCTGAAGGACAAGCCCAGGGCTGAACGCATGGTAGGGCTTTGCAAGCAGGTGACGACTGGGTGACTGTTTCTCTGGGGGTGTGACTGCCAGAGGCTTCTGTTGCTCACCTCTTCTGTTTAGTCAGCAGATGGTAAAGACCAGCCTTGTTGAAAAGTCTCCTCTCCCGAGGGAGCAAAGATGCAACGTCTTTATTTTATTTTATTTTTTTTTTTAATTTTTTTTTTATTTTTTAATATATGAAATTTACTGTCAAATTGGTTTCCATACAACACCCAGTGCTCATCCCAAAAGGTGCCCTCCTCAATACCCATCACCCACCCTGCCCTCCCTCCCACCCCCCATCAACCCTCAGTTTGTTCTCAGTTTTTAACAGTCTCTAATGCTTTGGCTCTCTCCCACTCTAACCTCTTTTTTTTTTTTTTTTTCCTTCCCCTCCCCCATGGGTTTCTGTTATGTTTCTCAGGATCCACATAAGAGTGAAACCATATGGTATCTGTCTTTCTCTGTATGGCTTATTTCACTTAAGATGCAACGTCTTTAAAATATTATTTGCTTAAATCTGATAGAAGTGAGTTTATCCCAAGAGGTTGCTCTTGGGATAAATTCATCACACTGATGTGGAAATTCTATTGAAATCAAGAACATGGTTGTGTGCAGAGGACAAACATCTGGGAAAAAGCAGCTTCAAAGAAGTTCTCTAGCCGGGAACCCTTTAGAAATGTCTCAGCTAGCTGGTGAGCCAGAGACAAGCATGCTCCCTGCAGCCGTAACCAGTGCAGGTTGGACTTTGAGCATGCTCATCTGTCACAAGGGAAGAACCACATGCTATACCCTGCACCAGGGCACCCGAATCCCCTGGGGGTCTTGTCGGACACGGATTCTGAGTCAGTAGGACTGGGGTGATGCTCGGGATTCGGCATGTCTAACAAGTTCCTCGGTCATGTTGATGGTACCTGTCTGTGGCTACTTTATTTTTATTTTTTTAAATTTTTTAATTTTTTATTTTTGTCTGTGGCTACTTTAAATGGCAAGGTATTGAAAAAAATAACACCTTCTAGGCCTGGGGTTTAACTTTTAGCAGCAGAAGTAAAGGTTCATGAGGCTGTAAGATCCAAGAGGGCAGGCAGAGAGCTCTCTGCTCACCTCATCTACCCAGCACTTAGCATAGTGCCTGCTCCAGTCAGGAATCCGATAAGTAAATCAATGCCTCGTTGACAGGAGGCAGGTGACATTTCGGTTATAGTGGATTTGGGGCCATGGTTTGCCTGGGACAAGCCTCCGTTGGGCTAATGGGAGCCTGAGAGAATCCAGAGAAGCTGGACAGCCGTGAGACTGACATGGCTCATTCCCCAGAGCTCAGCATCTAACCGTCCTTGAAGAATTTCATACAAGTTAGCCTCAGCGCTCCCGCTGGCTTATGAAAGGTCTTCACTCACTCCTGCTGCTTTCGACCCATTTCCCACACTGGTCAGGGAGATCTTTCCACGCAGTGAACCAGATTGTGTTCCCCTCTCCCAGAAGGTCCAGGGCCTTCCCATGTCTCTCTACTTGAAGCCTCATCTTCTTCCTCGGGAATTCAGATTCACTGTGACCTGGGCTCTGACAACCCTTCTGAGCTCACCACCCCACCGCTCTCCCCCTTATTCACCTGCCCACAGCCACTCCGACCTTCTGTCTCTTCCTCCAGTCCCCGAACTCAGCCCCACTTCTGAGCCCTTGCACTCTTAGCCCTGCCTGGGACCCCGGCTTTGGCTTTCCAGATGGCCAGGGACTTCTCATCACGTGCATCCCAGCTCCTAGCTCCCCTCCTCAGAGAGGCCTGGTCTGTGAGGCTCATCAGAACTTGCCACCCCTCTCTTGTCCCTTCACACTTTCTCAAATCACCTCCCACGGAGCCGCCCTCAGAGCTGAAAGGATCGCGTAGAGCTAGGTATCCGATGCCTCTTCCAGTAGATTGTAAGCTCCCTGAGGGGTGGAACCCATCTGTCTGGTCTGCTCTGTCTCTCTGGAGCAGTGCTAGGCACATCGTAAGTGCTCATTATGGAATGACCTCAGACTCCTCAAGGAGAGGACTATGTCTGATACTTCTCTGAGTTCCCTCCAGCCCCAGCACAAGACTGGACATATGCCATAGGTGCTTAGCTGAGACTGGTGGTTGAGCCCCATCCTGGTGGCTGACGGATCTTGTCTGGACCAGGCCTGCGTGGCAAAGCATCTTCAGGCCATCTTTGGAGTAAGCAGTCCCTAAAGCCACGGGCCTTGAACCTTCGGGGTTCCTCAGAGCTAGAACAATTGACTTGAATCAGACAAGCCCTGGGGACCCACCTGGATATGTGTCAGCTTCCTGTTGGGCCCGGCCCCTGGAACCGAGGCTCTTCCCACTCAGCTTCCACCTTACCGGAAGTCTATGGCTCATCAAACCCACCACCTCCCCCTCACCCCTGCTTGAAAGGCTGAGCAGCCTAATCAGAAATGAGGTCTGTGCAAAGGTTCACGAAAGCCAATCCACTGGCACTTCGTCTAGTTGGTTGCTGATGTCAGTAAGCACTTGAGAACATGTTAGGACAAACCGGGAATTTCATGGTTCAGGAACCTTTTTTTTTTTTTTTTTTCACATTCCAATTTCCAGTATGTAAGATGGGTGCATTTCTGCTTAAGCTCAGACTCTGGAAAGCGTACCACACCCCGAGTCACTGGCAGGTAGAAATGCTTTGTCCCTGAGAGAGGCAGACGTGCGTCAGGGGTTACCTCAATGGCCGGCTTGGTGGGGTAGGTGTAGTTGCTGTTCCGGGGAGTTCTCAGGAAGGGCTCGTTCTAAAAGAGAACAGAAACCACAGGGAGAGCTTATCTGACAGCCTCGAAGGTTACTTAGGAAAGAGGACTAACAATGCCGTCCTCTCGATTTATTTAACACGACTCGTCTGCATTTCAATAGTAAGAACCGCCTAAACTTAATTTAATTCATCCTCTGAAGGGTTTTATGTAACAGCTTTGGCAGGAAGTGCAGAGACCTCAAAAGGGTTCCGTGCATGTTCTTCTCAGGGTTCTAGGGTTTGGTTTTCACTGTAGCAACAGAACGTCTATCTACCTAATCCTCAGAATGATCGCTTTTATTTCCTTTGTACCTTCTCCAAGAGATCCGCATTATAGCATTTTTTTCTTTTCCAGAAAGTATTGACGATCAATATATTTTCATCTTTTTTTTTCCCTTGCCTCCTTTGAACTTTGTGTCTTACTCCCTTCAGGTTGGCTTCATGTACTGTGGTCTTATTTTTATTGTGAGACAGCCTCTTCATGTCCTAATCTATTTCACAATTGGTTTTCTCCCAAGCCCGGTCAAGATCCAAGTGCATTCAGTCACAGGTGAGGGTTAATTGAAGCAGGAAGAAGGAAGTAGGCAAAGGAGAAACAGGGGAAACACAAAGTAATGAGAAAATGTAAAAATGATAAGAAGCGAGAACAAGTTAGTAAGCCTGAGACCAGGAGTTAGCAAGTGGCCTAGGGCCACCAACAGTTTCACCAGACGTGCTCTGTGGAATGGCCGAAACATTTAGGTTAAAATGGGAATAAGAAAGAAGAACCAGCCTGTTGGAGGAGGGGGGTCACTGGGGATCAGTTCCAGGGGTTGAAAACTGACTGCCTGTGGGCTAAACTGAGCCAGAAGACATTTTGTTTTGTTCTCCTTTATTTTGGCCTGACTGGTGTTAAAAAAGAAGAGGGGTGGGGAGGAGAGAAGAAGAGTCTGAATGCTTTAAGAAAAGGTGCATGGTCTTCAGTTCCGGCCCTCCCACTGCCTCCTGTCCGATACCTAGTCCCATCCACCCAATCGTGTTCCTGCCTGGCCTGGCCTCTGAGTTTGCAACCCCCGAAAGCCCCCATTTTACAGATGAGGAGCAACTGAGGTCCAGTACAGGGGAGGGACCTGGTCCAGGTAGAGAGCAGGTAGTGAGTGCAGAGTGGGGTCTGACCGGACAGGCCTTTCTCACAGCAGGGTCAGACCAGTGAAAGAGCTTGTCGGTCAGGCGGAGGAAGAGGAAGTGAGGGACTCAGCAGTGGCCTTGGAGGACTGAGTCTGCATGTGCAACACTGCAGGCCCGGCACCGATCCTGGCTCCCCGGAACCCCCACGTGTCTCTCCCTCCTCCTGAGGCTCAGCCTTCCTAGCTGAAACATGGGCCTGATGAGTACTGAGAGCCAAGGGCAGGAAGCGTGCAAGGCCGCGGAGGGCTCACGATGGCACGTCACCATGGCTAACTGGGCTTGTCTCAGCTGATATTGTTGGCAGCCGCTGAGCATTCCCCATCCGAGGAGGGCAATGTGGGAGCATTCTACAAATAACTGACCTACGTGTGTGTAAGCGGCCCACGTGTTCAGAGCCCTGTTCTAGGTGCTACGATGAGGGGAGGGTACAAAGAGGCTCACAACCCGGTCAGGCAGAAAGCATGAGATGACGCTGTGAGGAAGTAAAGCCTCAGAGACCAGTGTGTCCAGTAAGTGCAGTAATTGCTGAAGAATTGGCTATAGGATCTGGGGACATATGGACCTCAAGTAGGAGACTCAGTGCGTGGAGGGTCACCAATGGTTTTCCCCACCACGTCAAGGGAGACCTGACTGGGTACAGGGTCTGGGGGCTGGAACTAGCCCCAGAGTGGCCAGCACAGGAACAACCAGGGGGCAAAGACTCACCCTGCCCTTCTGGGAGTCCTGAAAGGCCAACTGGAGAGTCGGTTTGGTCACATGACCCAAGGGTTGGAGGAGAGGCCAGAAAGGGGAGACTGAGTCAAAGGGGTCAGAGGTCAAGGAGACACTGGAATGCTGTGGCGAGTGAGGCCAGAGCAGGAACAATGAGAACAGGTCCAGGGCAGTGGCAGAGAGGTAGCCTTGTTTATTGACCACTGACCACATAGTGCATGCGTGAGTCACAGCGGTGGAAGGGCCTAGCGTGGAGCTGATAAGGTGGAAAAGGGACTGATTGCAGCGAGTCTGACTGGCTCTCTGAAGCTAGATCTGTAACGCCAGTAGGTAGAAAGTGAAGCTGATGGGATGCCAGCACCAGGGCGTGTGTTCTCCTAGGCAGGGCCGTGCAGAGATGGTGTGGCCTGCCTGGGGTGGCCAGTGCCAGCACAGCCACCTGTCATGAATCAGCACCGTGAGTCAGTGGCTACAGGGAAGGTCATGTTCATCTTGGCTGTGTTACTAGGTGTGAGGTTCTTCAGGGAAGGAGTGGAGGTTTTCTTCTGTCCTGTGCTGCTCAGACCAAACGAGGAGGGTACAGTCAAGCCTAGGCACCTACCCAAAGGGGGCCTACATTCCAGGGGGCATACCTACCACATGAGGCAGGGTTTGGAAGGCTTGTCTGAGATAAGGAGAAGACGAGGGAGGGTGCGGGGGGTGGGGGTTGGTGCTAGTGACAGGAAGGAGGACATAACAGTACTATATGGAATGCCCTTGGCCTCTCTACCCAGTCCCATCCCATTCCAAACGTGCTGGTTCATGACCGACTAATCTGATTTCACAACTGGGCAGCCAGTTGAAAGGTGCGGCCTTGAGAGCATGGAAGTTTAAGTAGACGCCATAGAGATGCCTTGGGAGGAATAGCTCAGTTATTACAGGACACATCCCACCCACAGGACGCCAAGGCCCTCCCTGATGAGATCCTAAGGTTATAGAATTCTCTGTTGTTTTTATGGTGGGAAGGGCCACAGGACATTTAGCACACAAAGTGATGAGGATGTGAATGGAGGTGGTGGCAGGAGGAAAGGAAAAGAGGACAGGTGGGGGGGCACTAGGAAGGCTCCTATCAGATAGGGCACCCGATGTCCCACACCCACAGACCTGTGAAAACCACAACAATACAGAAATAGGGAAGTCCTAAGGATCAGACGGTTTGGGGAGACAAATAGTGCCTATTTTGACATTTCTTACTCAAAAATAATTTTTTGGTTGGATGTTTGTTGAGTTTGGGGTGATGGTGAGGTGGGGCAGGATTTAGAAGTCCAAAGCATTCAAAATATAATAGTGTCCCCCATATGTAATTCAAAAGAGAAACACTGCTAGGCAGTAAAGTAAATATAAGAGAACCCAGCAGACCTCTCCTTTTTCTCAAGATGAAAGATTGGTGAAATAGCACTTAACGTTATTTCAGTTTCTCTCTTTCTCTGTCCTCTCCCTTCTCGGTGTCTCTCTCTGGTTCCCCGCTTTGTTGATACCCTGGCAATACGTTTAAGCTGCCTTCTGGGCAACCTTACGCCACCCAGGGCACCCCAGCAGGAAACATCTCTTCCAGGTTAGAAGAACAGAACTGGAGTTTAAGAAAGGAGAAATGAAGACACGGGCTGGGGAAGTCTGGGCAGAGAAATTTAACAGAAAACTGTGGAAACCGACAAATCTGAGCGAGGGGATGTGGAGACAGAAAAAGGGAATCGAGGTGGGACAGGAAAGTGGGAGAATGTCCCCATTTGGGAAACAAGAAGAGACAGTGACTAGAAAGACAGCCCAACCATGGTGGCTTTGCCTCCAGGAATGCAGGCAGAGATGAACTTCTTGGAGAAGGCGGTTAACATGGACAAAGGCAGAGAGAGGACAAGAGGAATAGGAACAGAGAGAGACCCATGTTGGTTTTCCAGCTGGTTTCTTCAAAGCCTGGAGAGGAGCCACAGCCGGCTGCCCTGGGTTAGGGGAGGCGTGGGCAGAGAGGCAATGAGAGCAGAAAGGGGACAGCGGTCGCAGTCCACAGAGCGGCTAATCAAAAGCTGGCTGGAAGATCATGTGTCCAACCTGAAAGTCTGACAGAAATCCATGGAGTGCTATTAAGTGCCCGACCCGTCTGGCAGACTACCTCACGGTTGCCTAGGGCAGGGGGAGGAGCAGGGAGGAGGCTGAGAAAGCTCTCCAGTGCTCCCATCCATCCCGGCCCCCTTCTCCCCGCTGGGTCCTGCCTGTTGCCTCTATGTTTAGACACAGCTAGGACTAAAATATGTTCTGCCTGGCCCCTGTCGGCTCGCACTGAGATGTTGGTGGACTTTTATAGAGCTCGGAGGCACACGGGAGGGAGCAGATGGGCCAGGGGGACGCAGGGTGCTGCGTTGCCTGGTGTGGGGAAGCGGGGCTGGCCAACAGATGGATCCTTTCGGAACGGGCTCTGGGGTTGCCTGGCAACCGCTTCTCCCAGGCTGGGCTTCTGCACTTCTAAGAGGCTGGCTTTGCTCTCCTCTGCTTACCAATGGCTCAGTCAGGCTCAGCCCAGAAGCTGGAGCAGAGCCCACTGTGGCCCGACGTGCTGGTTTGAAGCGGCACCCTTTTGTGGCTCCTTGCCTGGTTTGGGGCAGAGAGTGGCACAGGTCCCCTTGAGGCCCATGGTGACAGAGCTCTCCCTGACCCGGTACCTGGGCTCCGACCTGGTACTTAATAAATGTTTGTGGGGAGGAAGAGCGAATGACCGGTCCCTGGAAGGAGTTATTACGTTTACTATTTAACGGAAAGGCAATTGACAGATCGGAGAGGATTTTCCATGGCTGATGTTCAGGATGGACATCCGGGTTGTCAAAACACTGAAATAGTTCTGGTATGGTTCACAGCCACTGCTCTGAGTCCCCAAATGCCCCCATTATGTAGGTTGCCTGATCCCTCCCCTGGAAACTCCTGGACAGCCTCAGGACCTAGCAATTAAACAGTCTACACCTGGCACAGTAGGGCTCCCTCTGGGACCTCGCCCTAGCCCTTCAGCAGATCTGACCACCGGGCTGGAGGCATCCGTGTTACGTGTGTTACATCGTTTGCCTATTCCTTCGCTCCAAGCACTAGACCCAGCAACCCAGCCCTTTGCCCTCACTGCCTTCATTCTCTATGCCTCCTTCCCACCGCCCTTGCCCTCCTGATGGTGCACGAGGCTGGGCTGGGGGAGGCAGCAGGTAGGGAGCATGGGTGTGAGCTAGGGTGCCCAGGCTCCCTGGAGCCCTGGTAGACACATGGGGGAGCTGCCAGTCAATTTCTTGCTCAGCCCTCAGGGCAGGAGAGGGTGAGGCCGCCAGACCCAGCAGGGAAAGGGTCAGGCTGGGTCAGGCCCTTCTGCTTTAACCACCTCCCGCCTGAGGGCCCTCTGGCTTCCGCCTTATTTGGTTAAAAAGCTGTTAAGACAGGGCCTAGGAAAGGGAGCTGAAGGCAGTGGGAACTTGCCCCCACCCTAGGCCTGAAATCAAGTTTAACAACCACTTAACATTTTCCTCCTTAAAAGGAGCCCTGAGCTGAGTCCTGCCCCAGTGGCCCCTCCTCCACCAGCTCCCTGGTGCCCTTTGCCAGCTCTCCTATTTGACCCCCGGCCCTGCTGGGAGCTCCCACTCCTGGCTCTAAGACCACTAACCACAACTTCAGAGCCGCCTGGCTTCTCACGAAGGCTCCTGACCCGCAGTCAGACTTTCCCAGCGGCCCCAAGCGCTGTTGCTAAAACGAGCCTTCTTGCCACACTTCTGGCTTCTTGCCCCCACCCCCACCTTCCCATGAACCCACAGCTCTCGTCCGGATCCTCTGCCTCTGCTTGGCCTGGGCTTCCCACCCCCACCACCTGCTTCTCTCATCTTGTCAAAGAAGGTCTTCTGCGCTCTCTCCTCTGCTTTCAGTTCCCAGCCACTTCCCTCCTTCTAAAGTCCTCCTGTTCACCTTCTAAAGTCCCCTGGCCAGGACCAGGTGAGGGCAAGGTCTGAGCTGTGGTGTCTGGAGAGGGGCAAGGCAGGTCCTCCCCCATTACCTGAGGAGGGCAGGAGAGGGATATATTTGCCATCAGGTCCAGGGTATCTGTTTTCCTTCCTAGTGGCTCAAGCTATTGGGGAAGAAAAGAGAGATCAGGTGCACTAATTTGCTGCCGCTGAAGCAAACATTCCCTGGCAGCACCTGGCATCGGGGACAGCTCACAGCTTGAGGTCAGGGGGTTTGGCCTCCTCTCCTGGCTCTGCTGGGGGATGCTGGGCAAGTGTCTCCGAGTCTCCAGGACTCGGCTTCCTTAGAAACTCCTGAGAGTTGGCTGGCAGGCCTGGCGAGAGGCTGAGATAACATGGTTTACACCGCCTCGCCTAGCTGCTGGCACGTAGAACATATTGAATGAATGTGAGGGGTCTGCCTGGCATTCCGAAGAGAGTCCCTCCTCACAGCGCAAAGCACAAAGGAGAGAGTGAAGTTGATCCGAGAATCCTAAGGACTCCATATTTTCAGTTCTATAGACTTCTGCAGTTGGGCCAGCCACTGCTCCTTTACGCCTTACTTGCAAAGGGAGGCCAGGAACAGGCACCATTCTATAGGTGCTGGTGCTTTGCTAGACTAGAGCCCCAGAGACCCAGGGATACCCCACTTATTTTACCATATTGGCCCAAAGGGCTCTGGAGAGCTGGGAGTGGAATTTCTGACTTGGGTGGATACAGTCTGGGGCGAAGAAGGATATATCCAGGTGCCCATCCTGAAACAGAAAAATGGATTTAAGATCCTTTTGGTATGGAGGGTAAAGAGGGGGCCACAGCTGATCGGCCTGACCCCTGGGGGTGGCCACTCGGTGCCCCCCTCCCTCTAGGGAAGTTCCCAAGAGGCCTTCTACAAGGTCTGCTCACCTCAACAGGGAGATAAGAGCAATCCCACAGATCAATAGCCTTGGGTGACCCCAACCCCCCATTCTCCTTTCTGGCCCCACAATGCCACTTATTTAATGTTTTTAAAAAGCGTTATATTTATTTTTAGGCACAGTTGTGCAATGCCCTAGCCCATGCCATGGTTGAGGGAATGAGATCCTAGTCCCTGAGGAGTCTTGGCAAGCCAGCTAGGAAAAGCTCCTTCCCAGGCCTTGGTCAGCTGGTTCCAGTGGTCTTGGTGGGGAGAGTGGGGCAGAGCTTTGGGGCAGGCCTGGGCAAAGCTGACACCAGGGCAACCAACACCCTCATCTCTCTTGAGGTGATCAGGGGCGCTCAAGGCCTCTTCCAGCTCCCCTCCAACTAGGCGAGACCCTGTGGATGGAGGCCCAGGAGGAGAGAACCGAGTCCCCACCCCAGTGCACACACAGAGCTCTTTGGCTCAGTGTGTCAGGTGGAGAGCATGGCGGGGGGGTAGGGGGACCCATTACCCAGAACCCTCCTTTATCACTTCGGTGGTCCGTGTGTGGCATAAAGTGTATAATCTGAAGTTGGATATGTTCAAATCTTGCCTCTCTGTCCCTCTTTCCCTATGTGATTGTAGGAAGGATACTTCACCCCTCTGAGCCTGTTATGTGGGGATGAAGACACTCCTCTCAAAGGTAGTTGTGAAGATTTTACTACGGCAGACCCAGGGCCTGGCACATAGCAGGTGCTTAACAAAATGGAGGTCACTATCAGTAGTAATGAAAACATCCCACATCCGGCTGCCTCTAGGAACACAGCTCAGGTGCCCAAGGAGGCTGTACGGCCAGACCAGCACCGGGAGAGTTGCCTGCCTCTTCCCCATTGTATTCACACTCTCCTGAAAGCCCTTGGCAACTCTGCCTTGAATTTCTTCTTCCTCCTCCCAGGAGCCCCAACGGGGAGAGCAGGGAGCGTACCGCCAGGACGGGGAGCCGGATGTTGCGGAAGAAAGGCTGCAGTACCACGGAGAAGTCCTCCCTTGTGTCATAGCGGCCTGACTCCACCAGTTCACGCATGCTGCTCTGTGGGTACACGCGGGGTGCTTTCAATACCGGCCCTGGGGGGCCCAAAAGCCCAGTGGGGGAAGCAAGGGAGTGGTGGGTAGCATCCCTGCCCCCATCTCCCCGCATGAGGGGGTGAATCAGCCCTTCCCTCAAGAGCACAAACACGTGTGACTGCAAATCTCTTTCCAGAGAACTGGAAACCAGTTGGTTCACCTTTCTTTTAAGGGAATTGCAAATCTGAAGAGCCATACAGGAAGTGCCACAAGGAATAAAAACCTGAGCAGGGTCTCCAGAAGGCCACAGGCTCAGGGCCTCTAACCCCCCCGTTTGTGGTCTGCCTGGTGAGGAGGGGGAAAGAACGGGGGAGGGACGGGGGCAGCTGGGCCTCCAGGGTGCAGGGGAGGAAAAGGCCCACCCATGGAGCACCTATAACTACTGACCTCTTCAGGCTGAGCACGGGGTTAAGCCACCGAGGGCAGCTGGGCCACAAGGGCGTTGTCACCTGGATCCCTTTGGGATGACTCTAACCAAGGTGCCTGAGACACTTCAGCGAGGTGGGGCAGAGGAAGGGGCCCAGAGGGTGATGTCCTCAAACCTCGAATAGCTCTTCCCTTCCCCAAGCGCTGGTGTGTTGACTGAGTAGGGGGAGGTCACCCCAGATGGTGCCTTTCTTGGTCTCACCTGGTAGGCTTGGGTGATGGCCTCTAGCCTGGCCAGCTCTTGGGAGCTCTCCCGAGGGGTCAGAATGCAGTTACACAAAATGCTGCACAAAGAGGGGGAGGCAGGGGGACCCGGAGCTGAAGCTCTGGTCAGAACTGGTTCTGTTCGCTTGAGCTGCCCCCCGCCCCCCTTAGGAGCACATGTGCCCCGCGGCTCTGATGCCTGTTCTCAGGAGTAGGTTCCCAGCCTGACACAGGGACTGGACAAAGTCCCAAGGGCACGTGAGTGAACACCCTCTCATACTCATAGAGAACCAGTATCTGACTGTCGGCACAGGGCCTGTGGCAAGTTATGCCGAACAAATGAATTTAGGCAATGAAAATTCAGTGTTTAATTCTTAAGAATAAAATTAAAATGCATCCTTGGTATGGGAGCCTATATTTGGGGGCCTCTGATGCTCACGCCCTCGGATACCTCCTTAGTTCACACTAGTGTCTCACTGTGTCCCCCTTGATCGTGAACTGTGAATTCATAATGAGTCTGAATGAATTTCATCATGAATTATTTCACGCTCACGAAATGCACTTAATGTTAAAGCAGATATTATCTCTAAAGTACTCAGAACAGTGCCAGGCACACAGTTGGTTCCGTGAAACTATTGGTTAAATAAATAAATGTACATATAAGGTATGAAGATGAATGAAACATGTACCTGTGCACCTCTCACCCTGCGTCAGAAACAAAACACACCCATTCTGAAGTTCCCCAATTTGCTCCTTCCCCGTAAAGGTAACCGAATTCTGTGGATCATTTCCTCACTTTCTGTTCCAACTTGACCACGTACGTATACATCCCTACACGGTTCCCCTTTTCACAGGCTGGACTACACTGTTTCTCAAACACCAGCCTTTGTCCCAGCCCTGACCTTCTCCTTTGTGGCTCCCATGTCACAGAGGTTCAGTAAGGGGGGCCATGTCCCCAACCTCTCAGAAGGGGGCGCTCCTAAGACCCCCTTTACAGACTTGGACACATAGACAAACCAAGTCACAAAGACCCTGAGGAGTCACCACTGTATGAGCCAGACCAGGGGGTCAGTGCTTCTCTTTCTGGGGCAGCCAGCATCTGCCTACCTGGCCTGCTGCACAGGGCACTTGTCTGGATTGCCCAGGAACACCTGTCGCATGACACTGGGGTTCATGAAGTCCACCAGGTTGACCAGGGCTCTGGGCACCTAAGGGAAAGGCTGCAGGTGAGAGAGGGGCTCTGGGGGCTTCTCCCTCAAACTGCCTTAGGGTCCTGAGAAGTGGGACTAGCTCTGGGGTCCCTACAGAACTCCAGCTCAGTTGTCCCTGAGTGGAGTCTTGGGAAGGCCTCTACACAGATGACCGCCTAGGTCCCTGAAGGCTACGGTGCCCACATGAGCTACAGCGTGAGTGGCGCCTCCTGGCGTGGGACAATATGGCAGACCGGAGTCCAACTCCTGATGGTTCAGCTCTATTCAGCCATCAGTCAGCAAGCTTCAAATGTGCTGGGATAGGTGCCCCATTTGCCATTTCCCTCTAGCCCAACCTGGACCCACTCTGCTGAGCAGGCATGAAGACTCAGCCGCCCAGAGAAGCAGGTGGTGGTTGGAGTGCCCCCCACTGGGCTGCTGGAGCGGCTTCCCCATGTCAGGGGGGTAGAAAGGGAATGAGCTCCTGGGAGCAGGACCAGAGAGGGGCTTGCTCCAGATACAGCCTACGGCTCAGAGTGCAGGGCCCAGCCTTGGACCCACCATGCTGCTGCCCCTAGGCAATGTCCCAGGTGGTGGTAGGGGATGATTAGCACACGAGCTGCCTACTTTTCTTCAAGCCTGAGATCCTTCTGTGTTGATTCCAAATGGAATAGGCATCCTTGGGGTAGGGCCCAAACTCTAGAAAAGGGAGGAGCCCACGCCCTTGGCTGTCTCCTTCGGGGGAGGGGGCATCTCACCTTCTTGTCTCCATCCACCTTTACCCCCCACATTCTTGAGCTGTGTCCAGCTCAAGAACCCCTTGTGGGAACCCCTACCCACCTCTCTATGCAGGATGTCCAAGGCATTGCGGAGATGGTCAAAAAACTTGGCTGCAGAATACAGATTCTGGGAAGAGAGAGGAGGGAGGTGAGGGGCTGGTTCAGGGGAGAGGGTAGGGGGCCAGTTGAAGGGTCCCCTCCGGCTCCACGCAAAGGACTTCTTCTCCCTCTGGCCCCTGGTTGTGACCAGCTCATCGTGTCAGAATCGGAACAGTTGACTCCTTGCTGTCACCAAAGATGGGCCAGCCCGAAGACAAGCTTTAGTTTAGGAGGTGAATGTGCAGGTCCTCCCTCCCACTGTGGGGGTCTACACACTTGCCCCGCTTTCTGGATTTTCTGGAATTGTAAGAGGAGAGTAGAAGTACCACATCTACCACCTGGGATGTGGAGGTGGAGCCAGAAATCTGAGGGTCACGGGGTAAGAGGAGTGTGAGTGTGTGTGTGTGTGTGTGTGTGTGTTTGCACGTGCACGCACACACACACACAGGCATAGCTGGACAGTCCCAGCCTTGGTTCCAGGGCCTGTTCTCAAAGAGGACCCCCAAGCCTACTGGTCAATGTCAGGAGCAGTGAGTAGGCCCAGCTGCCCCCATTACCGAATCCGTGCAGTAGTCACATAAATCGCTGCCTCCAATCAGCACCGTGATAATCTTCCAGTCCTTGTGGAAATTCACTCTCTATACAGGAGGAAAATGCTTGATGATTTCCAACAAACACACAAATAATGCCACAGCTCTAGGAAATCCAGTCAACCTTCTAAGACTTCCTTGCCCACTCAAAATAATAGAATCAGAATCTCGGAGCTGAAAGAATTTTAGAGGCTGATTTATAGACCACAGAACCTTAGCATCAGGAGGGACTTTCAAGATCATTGTGATCAGTGATGACACCCCACCCCCACCACCATGGGTGTAATCTCCTCCAGGGCCTTGGATATGGGCTCTCCTACCACTGCTTAAATGCCTTTAGTGACAGGGCTCACTGTTTTCACAGCAGACCACTCCATTTGGGGACTTTAGTGGGTTAGAAAATTAGTGCTTAAAAATAACCATAAATCCGACTCACATGGTCATCTTTCATCCTCTGTACCAGAGTCTGGACTTGGCTCATAAGTTCCCTGAGAAGGAGAGGAAATCAGTCCTACTGAGGAACAGTGCCTGGATTTTTCCTCCTAAAGGGCCTGAACTGGAGGTTTCCATGGCATTATCCCCATTGCATGAACTGCCAGAGATCCTGAGGCTCAAGGACAAGGAGCTACTTGCCTGTTCTGAAGACTTATTACAACAAATAACCCTTTGAAAAGCCACTCATATGTTTGTCCTAAAGCTGTAGTCAAGGGTATTGTCAACTGTCTTTGTTACTCGTGGTCTCCTTTTTAGGACTCTTCTGGGATTCCATTGATCTCCTTTGAAGGACCAGTATAGATCCTGAAACCAGATCTATAAACGTTTTAACATGCTTTCTCTTTTTACTCTGGCTGCTAGGAAGCTGAGAGTTTGATGCTCAGGCATGATAACTGTAAAAAGGCTCAGATTGACACAGCTGCTTCTTCCCCATCTTCCCACCACCAGTGGCTGTGATTTTTCTAATGTACATGTTACTTGTTCGTATGTTTTTGGTAAACTTAGTAAGATGCTTCTTTTAGAATGGGGTGGGGAATAAACATATACTGCGCACGTGCCTGGGTTGATAGATAATTCATGGAAAGACTAGATCTCAAGCACCCCAAGCGCCCCACTAGTTCAGGCCCCTGTTACAGGTGTGGGTGACATGGAGCCACAGCATGATGATCCCCTGGGACCTGCTGGTGGGTCCCTCTGTCCCCAGATGTTTCTGCCATCCAGAAAGGTCTTCCCCGGCTGAGTGAGCAGGTTGGAAGGATGTGCCCATCAGCTAGAAGGGCGTGGGCCTGAGCAGGAAGGTGACAGTGTGATGGAGGCTCAGATGGCTGGGTCAGGAGCAAAGAAACCCGGGCAGCTGGAGCCACCAGAAGCAGGGTGAGGGGCCTCCTGAGATCATCCTGGGGGAGGGGGGTGCTGAGCATTCCACTTTAGCTGCCTCTGGCTTCTCAATTGCATTTCCTATTAGCTCCATAGCAGGACTAGGGATAGGCCATGACATGTGGCCCCAGAAGCCTCCAAGGCTGGAGATTCTCGGCTTGTCTGTTCATTTGCTGGCACTCCTTGATGCTTTCGGGGAACTGCCACTTGTGAGGCTTTGTGGAGAGTGAAGCTCGCTGGCACCGTTGTGTCACAGTGAGTTTTAAAACTGGGATAAGGTTAGTCGGTTCGTTGCACGATTAGAACACATCACCCCATGAAGCAAGGTCAGGAGTTCAGCCTCCAGGGACGTGGCTCCTGTCCCAGCTTCAGCCTCTCGAGCTTCCCCGCTGTGGCCTTAGTCACAGGGGCAGCCAGGGAAGAGAGTGGCTGAAGGCCTCTCAAATCATCGCTGCAAACGGATGAATGTCCCCTTTGCACATGGAGGCCAGCATTACAGTCTCAAAGGCGAGCGACCATGTGCCTCCCACTTTCTACCCCGCAGGCCCTCCTCCCCGAACGCCATACCCAGCCTTTGCTCCAGGAACAGCCTGATTAAGGAATGCATTTGTGCCATTGGCGTCACCCGTGCCCACCGCGTAGCCTCTGAGATTTCTGTTAAACTTCCGAAGGATATCTGGGAGAGAAGGGGGTGAACGGGACACGGAGACTTTAAGAGGAAGGCCAGAAGGTCCACTCTGTCTGGTCCACGCTCCCCAGAGTGGGCTTCGTGACCGTCTCCAGTGAGGGGAGGCAGGGAGGCAGAGGGTGTGTCTGGCAGGGACTGGGGCTGAGTGGAAATGATGTGGTAGACCAAAACAGCAAGAGCCTCTCAGGTTTTCTTTTCTCTTTCCGTTTCCTTTCTTTTCTTTCCTTCTCTCTCTGTCTCCCTTTCTTGCTTCTGCCCTCCCTCCCTCCCTCCTCCCTTTCTTTCTCTTCCTTTCACAGTTCACGGTGCAGGGAATACTCATTACCTCACTGGATCTCTGTTCCCTCTGGACAAGTTGAAAAAGCCTGAGCCTCAGAAGGTTTGGTGACTTGGCCTAGGCCACCTTGCCCTGGGCGAGCACAGAGAAGAGCCAGGGCCTGAACCCAGGTGTCAGGGCTCCAAATCAGTGCTTATTCCACCCCCTCAACTACCTGTCCATGGGCCTCTCCTCCCATTCGGCGGCAGCCCGCAAAGATGATGTTACATCCTCTTTCTTAGCTGAGGGGCACTCAGGAAGCCCAGGGGTCAGGGGGAACCAGCGAACAGACTCGAGCCCCTGGTGGGTACTTACTTGGTAAGGTGGTCACGGTCTCAAGGGAGCCATCCCCTCCTGAACTGTAGGGAGTGAGCAAACCAGGGAGAGAGACTGAATCAATACTTAGACTCTATGAAAGAGCACCCCACCTTTCTTAGCGCCCACACCATCAGCATCTGCAAGATGTGCCAGACCTAGCAACCTCCTCATGTGGAGAAAGTCTGAGAAAATTTGAATTTCCCCAGTGGGTTGCTTCCCCTCAAATCTAGGATTTAAAGGCAAGAAAGAACTCTTTCTTTTTTTGCACCAATTTAGGAAGGAACGTGCTTAGCTGAGTATATGCTATGTGCCCAGCCCAGCATGAACTAGATTCTCTACGCTAGTTACCTACTGCCTCCCAGCAAACTTATGCTATAGATGGGACTCTCCCCATTTTACAGAGGAGGAAGCTGAGGTGCACAGGGGTGAATTAACTTTTGAAAGGTCACTAAAAACCAGCTTGAGGGGCGTCTGGGTGGCTCAGGCGGTTAAGCATCTGACTTCAGCTCACGGTCCATGAGTTCAAGCCCTGTGTTGGGCTCCATGCTGACAGCTCAGAGATTGGAGCCTGCTTGAGGTTCTGTGTCTCCCTCTCTCTCTCTCTCTCTGCCCCTCCCCCCGCTCTGTCTCAAAAATAAACAAACATTAACAAAAATTAAAAACAAAACCAAAAACCCAAAAACCAGCTTGAGCTGTAGACCTTTGGAAAACGCATTAGGTCTTCCCTGCCCAGTGGTGAGGTAAATTTCACTGGGAGGTTCGGGAGGTTGGGGGGATGGCCTCTCATCGCCTTCCAAAATCCAATCTGATTTCATCTACTTGAATCTAGTTCCATGGTGCTCAATCTAACCTCAAGACACACTCAAAATTACATTTCCTTTCATGCATTTAAATTGAATACATGTGGGAGGCCGGGAGACAAGTATTTCTATTTTAACAAAGTCCAATGTTCAGATGTACTGTATTTACTGTGTTTTCTTCTTCTTCTTTTTTTTCCCTCCCCTGCTCAATGCCAGCGTATTATTCCAGGCCAATAGATTTTGAGAACACAGCATCAGCAACCAGCCCACCAGTATAGACTTCCAAAGGACAGGCCATGAATCAAAGTCACGGTGGTTCTTCACTCAAGGAAATGCTTGGAATGAAGAAGACTATTTCCTGCGAGGGTGGTCAAGTCAGAGGCTCAGCAGCCGCAGGTGGTAGAGAGGAAGAAGTCCCGTGAGCCCTGCCCTTCTACCTTACCCAGGTATCTCTCTCCTGACTCTCACCCATGTCTGAACCTAGCTTGGCCAGTGATCGGACATTTGTTTGAGCTTCTAATTCTTTTCCAACTCTGCATGAAGTTAACTGCTTTAGCTGCTTCCTGATCCTTCTTTCTTTGGACTAAAAGCATTTAATCAAAATACTTTACATTTGAGAGGGAATTAGAAATCCATGTACCCCCTCCAATCACTGTGTTCTAATTCTGCCTCCTTTTCTTCTTCCATAAACATATAGGAGCGCCTGGGTGGCTCAGTCAGTTAGGTGCCTGACTTCGGCTCAGGTCATGATCTTGCCGTTTGTGAGTTTGGGCCCCTCATCTGGCTCTGTGCTGACAGCTCAGAGCATGGAGACTGCTTCGGATACACACACACACACACACACACTCTCTCTCTCTCTCTCAAAAATAAACATTAAAAAATAAAAAATAACTGTATAAACACAAGCCTAGAGATATACCTAAACACATACAGCAAGTACTTTTTATTGTAATTTCTTGCCTAAAAGTATCTTTGTTCTAAAACAAATGCCATAGCTAATCAACACCAAGAGGCTACAGAAATCTCTGGGTGAACACTTCTAGGGAGAAAAGAGAATCACACAGATAAGTATAGAGGAACAAAAATATTTAAGCCCTCATTGATCAGAACTATGTGACACATAAAAGAAAATAGACCTGTATGAAAGAACTCCTTCATAGGAGATCCTTCCAATTAATGTAATTTATATTAAACCATGAGTTCAAAGGCTGGGTTTTGTTCATCTGTCATCACCCACAGTGCACAGAGAATTATAGAGTAGATGCTCAATGACATTTGTGGAAGGAGTTTCAGTAAGATTGAACTCCTAATTAATAATGAAAAGAAAAAGCTTTTTTTTTTGTTGTTGTTTTTTGGTGAGTAAATTTTATTTTGGTCTTTTGATGCCAAATAAGCAAACCTCTTTATTTTATTTTATTTTTTGTACGTAGGCTTCATGCCCAGCATGGAGCCCAGCACAGGGCTTGAACTTACAACCCTGAGATCAAGACCTGAGCCAAGATCAAGAGTTAAGATTAAGAAGCTCAACTGACTGAGCCACTCAGGTAGCCCTGAAGAAGCAAACTTATTTCAACTGAAGAAAAAGCAATGCTCGAAAGACCTCTGGGCCTGCCACATGGTTAAGCTAGCTAAAGCTGGCACCTGTCACTGCTGTATGGTTCTCACAGATCAAGAGGCCTTGGAAATAGTCACAGCTAAGCCACCTCCTGCATGTCCTGCTCACAGCAACCCATCTCCCAAGAATTCTGGGTCATGGTCCCTCTCCAAATGTACGTGGCCCCCTCTCTCCACTTGCTGTCTCCTTGGAGGCAGAAGCTAGAGCCTTAATTCACCTGGAATCATTCATTGCCTATTGCTTCCAATCCAGAAGCTTTAATGGCTTCAGAAAATTGCTTTTCTCAGGTCAGTCTACTACATGGACATTTCCTGGGGTGGGGGAGGGGGCAGGGGTGAGGGTGAGGTGTGTGTGCGCGCGCGCGTGCAAACACACACGGCGCGC
Organism: Panthera tigris; assembly: GCF_018350195.1. NCBI lineage: Eukaryota > Metazoa > Chordata > Mammalia > Carnivora > Felidae > Panthera > Panthera tigris. Next base: position 116,544,512 of record NC_056662.1, read on the forward strand.
GCACACACACACGGCGCGCTCACACGCTAATCGGTACTGTGAATAAAGAAAGGTTTCTGGGATGAAGAGAAACACTGGATTAAACAGATACAATTTAAGCAAATGTCTTCATTGCAGAGCTTCTCAGAGGCTTTAATATGCTAACATACATGTGAGTTCTCCAGAGGAAGGATACGGTAGGTAATGTTCCCTGCCCAATACAAAGAACTTTGCCCTTGTCAGGAAAATGTAGGAGGCTAGTGTTCCATGGAACACTCTTTGGGAAACACTGTATATATTACCAAAGTGTCAAACTATCTCAGGCTCTGACCCAGAGTTTCCATCAGTAACACTTGTGGATGGTGGCCCGGGTATTTGAAACATTTAGAATAAAGGGTTTAAAGGCACAACAGCCACTTGAATACAGAAAATTGAAACATTAAGCCACACCTGGCCTCCCCTGCAGGGAGAAATAGAGCAATGGCTGACTTTTCCCCTTGCTACAGAGAAACATCTAGCAGAAGATTGCCTGTTTGTATCCAAAGCCCAGGAATCTGTCCAGTTGGACTGTCAGCCGGGAGGGAGGGCACACCACCGGCTTCCCCAGACTGAACCACCAGGTGTGGCTCCAACCCCCGTTGACCGGCTTGTCTACCTTACTTTCTGTTCCCCACACTGTGACCCTTCTCCAGCTAAGACTGAGCGCAGCTGTCGCTCACGCTGTCTCCTGATTGTATGTCATAAGCCCTGCTTGCTTTCTTCCGCTCTGGCTTTCCTTTTTTGCACAGCCTCAGTAACATTTGGGGCACGGTGGTCAGACGGCGAGGCTTGGTTTGCTTCAGAGTTGGATCCCCTCTGCCCCGCTGAGGGGCTGGGGCAACCTGGGGGTCCCCCGGGAGCTGGGAGGCATTTACTTCAGTGGATGGTGTCCTCTTGCTACCCACACCCGGGGCCCTCTCTCCCTTGCTCCCCACCTAGGAAATCCTTCCCCTCTGGGGCTGTCCTCCGAGTTGGCGGGAGAAGTGCCACAGTCTCGGTCATCCCCACACTGCTCCCTCTCCCTTTCCTGAAAGAAACGCTCCACTTGAATTCACTGGGCAGAAAAGGGAGGAGGCGAGCGTGTGGTCTGGCTGCAAAACTTCTCCTTAGCACTCTGCCCTCTCCTGGCTGGCCTTGTTCTAGTTGTTTTGAATTCTGAGCTAATTGCCTGTTACTGTGAAGCATCCACAAACGTGAACTTCATTGGGAACCGAAAGAAACTTAAGAAAACCCACCCGCATCCGCCCACTCCCCTGACGCACCGCGAGCTTTTCTGCTCCCGGTCTGGAATGCCCTCTCTCATCTAATTGCTAATCTGTCCATTCCCACCTTCTCTGCAAAGCCTCCCTCTCCCCTGGCAGGGTTGATTATTCCCTCTTCTCTCTTCCTGTAGCCCGCGGGCGGGCATCTTTCATTTTTGAATAGCACTTGCCAATTGAGCACGGGCATTTGTCTGTGTTCCCTGTACGTCCCCTCACCCACCGCCCACCCGCCTCAGTGCCTGGTATCTTGCAGGCATACAGGAAGGGCTCAGGGGCTATGACTCTGTCTTGATCATCTCCTCTTGAAGTGGTGTATTGCATTTCAGAGTTTTCTGGACAGATGTGTACATCCATGTAAAGGCAGAGGTGTGAGTGCAGAATGACATGGATAAATGCACAGAGATGGTAACCAGATGGAGAGCTCCACGTGCACATACACACACAAACAGGCAGATGAAAACTCAAAAGTTTGGTGCTTTTCAGGTGCATTTCATGTTGGATTTGCTGACCCAGGAGTCTGACAAGAACCCTGGTTTTCTTTTTCTGCAAAAAATTTATCAACAATAAAATATCCTCTCCATTCACCGTATGATCACATTTTGCAGAAATATACAGGTTTTTCTTCTGAAAGCCCCTTCCAGACCTGGTCCTTCCTCTTTGGTATTTATGTGTTTAAAAGAGACAACCCCCCTCGTCTAGGTTCTGAGAGTGAACTTGGGGCGGGAGGGGGTACAGGCTTAACATTACCTATATGACAGCCCCCGATACTGAGTGGTGACGTCAGAAAGGTCATCTGGTTTGGAGCCAATTCCATTGCCGGCCTTTGAATATATACCAAAATACGTAGGAAAGTGAGTAAGTCAGAGGAAAGGGACACAGGCGGTTCCCAACACACGCATCGCGTGGCACGAACAGACCCTGGACTGGGAGTCAGAGACCAGGCTTGCCTTCTGCCACCTCCTTTCCAGCTATCTGCCTTCCCTGAATCTCAGCTGTCTCCTTACTGAACTGAGGACGTGACCTGCTGATCTCCTAGGATTATTTTGATGACCAAATTGGATCATAGCTGTAAAAGCAGCTTTGAAAACTCCCCAGTGCTTCGCACATCTGAGAAGCTGCCATACCATTACCACCAGCATTATGCTCCTAAGTTCTTTGATAAGCATGAAGAAAGAGCCTATAGATTGGAGTGGATGGCAGGGGACAGATTTCTCATAAACTGCACATGTCTCCTCTTTCCCTCTGGGACATTCTGTAAGGCAATCGGTCATCTGGGATGGTAAGGGCCCTGTTTCTTGGAACTTAGGAACAGGGCTTTAGTCACAATTGTGGACTCTGCTGCTTTCCATGAAGATGGAAAGAGGGGCTGAGTCAATCCAAAGCACAATCCAAAGGGAAAGGAGCACCCCCACAGGTAGGTTTAGAAGATTGTTTTGAGTTGAAACGACCTATTTTTGTAATAATTAAAAAAAAAAAAAGTGTCGTTAGGTGTTCAAAACCTCCACTATTTGAAACAATTCAGCTGTGGGGCGCCTGGGTGGCTCAGTTGGTTAAGCGGCCGACTTCGGCTCAGGTCACGATCTCGCGGTCCGTGAGTTCGAGCCCCACGTCGGGCTCTGTGCTGACAGCTCGGAGCCTGGAGCCTGTTTCAGATTCTGTGTCTCCCTCTCTCTGACCCTGCCCCATTCGTGCTCTGTCTCTCTCTGTCTCAAAAATAAGTAAACGTTAAAAAAAAAAAAAAAACTATTAAAAAAAAAAAAGAAACAATTCAGCTGACCCCCGAGAAAGATTTCCTCTTGCACGAGCCAGGACAGGGGTGCAGGGCAACACAGAGGCCGGGGTGCAGACCCTGGAACTGGCACAGCCCCACCACACCCCAACTGGGGCCCAAGAGTCCTTACGGTCAGAGAATCCCCCAGCGCAGCCACAACTTGGATATCTGCCGGTCTCAGGGTGTGCACTGGAAAGACAAGTGGACACACTTGAGTCCGTGGGAAGGAACCTGTAGTCGGAGCCTACGGCTTCCTGCTTCAAGCAAGACCAGAAACATGACCCGTGTGTGTGTTTGGGCCATGGAGGCCGACAGAGGTTATATGAGGAATTTTCCCATAAAGAGACCCAACGATAAGTCCTGGACCTATGGGGAGAGAGGTGCTGAGGGAGAAGGAGAGGGAATGGATGGATGGATGGACAGATGGACGGACAGATGGTAGAGAGGGCAGAGTAGAATCAACCGCTTCAGTGCCAGTGGTCGTGTGGGAGGCCAGCAGTGACCTGAGCACAGGACCACAAGGGCACCAGACCATCTGAGATATGGTACAGAGTCTGGTGCTCAGCCCGTTTAGAGCTGGGCTCTGGGTTTTCACCCAAAATCTGAGAAATAATCATGTCAGGCCTTTCCCTGTCCCAAATCTCTCTACTAGAAAGTAGGGCTAGAAAGTTGCAGAGTCTGGGACCACAGGACACCCTGCAGAGCTGGCTCACTCTTGGGACTCCCCGGGTACCCCACCCCCACCTCTGGGCCTCAGTGCGGTCACACCACTGGGGTAGGGAGAACTCATGTGGCTCCCCGACATATGCTCCCTCAAGAGGCTGAATGAGAAGGCAGCAAACGGTTCCTGGCCTGGCCACCACGGGTCCTGCTGGCTAATGACATGGCTGCAGGGCAGAGGGGGACAAGGCAGGGACATATCCCAGGCAACCACCCAGACAGGAAGCAAGCACTAGCCCTGTGTCATTTAGTTCCATATGCCAAGTCTTGTCAGAGCACTTGTTGGCCCCTGAGTCCTCGTGGAGGGGCCCAGGGGTCCTGGTGTCTCATGAGGAACTTACCTGAGGTGGGCGGTGAGGCAGAAGGAGCTCTGTCCCTGCACAGCAGCTGGCTCCCATGACCCTACAGGCACAGAACGAATCCTGGAATCCCGGGTTGAAAGGGACCCGAGATGCTGACTAGGTGTCACACTCACCCAGAGAGCTTTACCAAACACAGGTTCCTGGGTCCCACCCGGGGGGTGGGAGGGACCTGGAGGGGCACTGAAGAAGGCCCCCTAGGTGATCCCAGGCTGGGATCCGCTAACCGAGTTCAGAACCCGCACCATCCAAGGCAAGATCAGAGCATCAACTCAATGCCCTCACCCCACCCCCCTCCACCTCTGTGTCTGTGGCAGTTTTATGAAGAGGAACGCGATCTTCACTTATGTCTTTGATGAGGCTGTGATTTGACTGGCTGGCCTCCACCTGGGCTGTTACCAGTGCGGCTTATTCTGCCTGCCACCCTGTCCGAAGGCGTAGGTGGCGGATCTCACACAGAAGCGTTCATTCCCCTCGGCTGCCCATCAGGACCCTTGCCAGCGTTCCCACCCCGCCTTGTTGGGCCAGTCCCAGCCCAGGGGCTGCCCGCTGTGGAGAAAGGGGAGAAACAAGCCCGTACCTGCACGCTGTTCTTGTAGGTTCTCAGAAACGGCCAGAACTGTGAGAAGAGGGCGGTGAGCAATTCCAGCAAATTCTGCTTGCTTTCCGCACAACACTTTGGGCCTCCCCTGCCCCACATTCCCAGCCCCTCCCTGCCAGGCCGACCACTGCAGGCTCCCTCCCAGGATGCACTGGGCCTTCTCTGCAACCTGAACTTGTAGGAACGATTAGAATAAACCCTGTAGTGGCTCCAGAGGAGCAAGTCTGCTCTCAGGTTCCCACACAGCTGGCTGGGGCAGCTGTATCACCCCTCCTTTTGACCCTGCCCTTCCCAACAGAGCCTCCCTAGGGCCCTTGCCACCCCCATGCCACTCCCACTCTGCCTAGGCAAGAAAAGACAGGTGCTTTGAGGTCCTGCCCCACATAAGCCTCAGCTCAGTCTAGGGACCCCTCTGGGAATACAGAGACATGCGTAGAGGTGAGGGAACAGCTACAGAGATCCAAGAATCTTCCTGAAAACTGGTGAGTGAGCATAGGGGGCTGCTTTCTTTGCTCTGGCTTCCAGTTGACCAGCCCCATCCCCAACCCTTGTCCTAGCAGATGTTATTCCGGGTCTCAGTTCCTTGTTCTTTCTATCCCACCATGGAGGCAGCGGCTACATGGAGACAGGGTATCCTATTGTCCCATCCTTGTCCTTGAGGATCGCTACCGCCCTCAGTCTCCAAAATGAGAGCTGGGTAGTGCTGTCACATTCCTCTTCCCAGCTGGAGAGAACTGTGTGCAGCCCAGACTTGTGCTAGGGTTCCCTGGGATGTGGACAAAGGAGCACCCTATGGGCCTCTGGCCACTGGGGGCTGTCACCCCTCATGGTCCAACCAGATAGGGCTCTGTGGATGGTTCACTGAGTCTGGGGTAGGGGTAGGATCTGGGGGTGAAATGAACTGAGAAACCTCACAGAGGTGTCAAAAGCCTGGAAAAGATGTTTCAGATAAATAGACCTGTTGCAAGGATGAACTTCCCACTCTACCTGGGTCGGACATGTGATATTGATCTTGTGTTCAAAATTATGCTGCGTTGTCTTCTGGCCAACAGGTTCCAGCTAAGGCAAGAAGCAGAAAAGAGGTGGCAAGAATGGGAAGGTCAGGAGGCAGGTCGGGGCTGGGGAAGGGAGGGAGGGGTGTGGGGAATGTGGTTTGTCATCATTGCGGTGTGGGAGATCACACAGCCTGAGTGATGGGCCTCTGAACTCCTTCAAGAGCTTGCCAGAGACTTTCTCCTCCCAGAGGGAGAATAATTTTCCCGACCTCAGTCGTCTTACCATGTTGTTCCAGAGGGCACTGGCCGCATGAGCGTGAGCTTTCCTGCTGAAGTGGAAACAGTCAGGAGCGAAGAAAGAGCTGTCGGGCAGCCCTGCCTGGTCACAGGGCAGAAAAGGGGGAGGCACGTTATAGGGACGTTGGATACAGAAATGACACTACAAACTGGACACTGCGTGGCTCCCCTTTACCCATGAACGTTGCTTTCGTTACCGAGGTCTTTGGCATGTCCACTTTTTCAAAAAATGGCTGCACGACCACCGTGAAGTCCTCCCTTGTGTCGTATCGCCCATTTTCAACCAGCTGGTGAGTCCCCTCCTGCAGGAGGCAAACGGGGGCAAGGGTCAGGGGCCTCTTTGCACCGGGCCTTGTGCAATCTTTTTCTCTGCCATAGAGTTTAAACAGAGTCTGACCCTGGAGTGAAATCAATCTGTAGCAAAATCTCAACCTATCCGGAACCAACTAGTTACTTTTTAGATCAGCCTTTATCTCAGACCCTGCCCCCAACCCCAGCTGCCATTGCATATATTTGACCGAGGCTGTAGGAAAAAACCAAAAACAAAAACAAAAGGAAAGATAAGGAAAAACCCGAGACCATCAGCTGGATCTCCTTTTAAAGCTTCTGATTAAAGACTGGGGCAGGGGACATTGGGGAGGGGATAGAGTATTGATTTGATCAAATGACTTTTTGGGATAATCCTTACATTTAACTTATTTCTGCCCTACATTTGTTTAGAAAATCAAAGGTGAATCAGCAATGGCACTTACTGCCCATTTCTATCATTCGTGCATGGTGTGTGTGTGTGTGTGTGTGTGTGAGAGAGAGAGAGAGAGAGAGAGAGAGAGAGAGAGAGAGAGAGAGCGCGAGAGAGAGAGAGAGAGAGAGAGAGCACGCATGAATGGTCTTGTGCTTGTACACTTCTTTGAAACTCTCAGATCTGTCCAGGAGGGTAACAGGGCTGTTACTCTCATAGCTCCCACTTGGGCTTGGTTCCAGGAGGACCAACTATCCCAATTCTGGCTTCAAATTCTGCCAGCCTCTGCCATTTCACTGCTTGCCAGATTTCTAGCAGATGGGGCCAGGACCCTGGCTGGAGAGGGAAGTCAGGAACCTTAGTGGGGGCATTTCAGAAGGACCATGTACTTCCTTTTCCCAGGGGCAGCCAGAAAGAGAGTGCAATACCACTAAGTAGCTGTGTGACTTTCAGCAAGATGCTCTCCCCCTCTCTGGATCTCTCTTTCCTCATCTGTAAATGAAGGGTGTTTGGCAAGGCCTGGACCATCCTTTAGATCCCTTCTGATGCTACTGATTACCCTGTGGATGAGACACAGTGGCACACAGTGGAACTGTGCATCCCTTGAGAAATGAAAGAGTGTCTAGAATGCCTGGCTCATGGTGGTTTTTAATGCAACGATCACCTCCATGGCAAGTTACGGGAACCATAGCTTTTGCAGAAAGTAGTGAGTGAGAAGATTCTGAGAGCGGGCTTGATGGCCTGCTGTGGCTGACCAGCGAGCTCCTCCAGGATCTCATTGGTAACCGAGATCAGACCTGGAAATGGCAGACTAGAGAGGTTGGTGAAGGCAATTTTGGTGAATAGATTTCCTTTCCTGTCCTGTCCTTTCCCTTTTCCTTTCCTTTCCTTTCCTTTCCTTTCCTTTCCTTTCCTTTCCTTTCCTTTCCTTTCCTTTCCTTTCCTTTTCTTTTCGCTGACCACCAGCATCTGAATCCACTTTCTATGTTTGGAAAAACTCCACTATACTAAGAGCAACCTGCCTCCCACTGTAGAAGGGGAGAAAGATGAATGCTGGCTTTCCCAATGACCCTCACACTAGGGCTTAGGCACAGGCCCCGGGGCCCTCCAGAGCTGGTGATAGAAAGACGAACAGCACAGAATCCTTTCTGCTAAGGGTGGCAGCTGCATTCAGTTCCTAAAAGCAGCAGTGACAGCTGTGTCCACAATGTTTCCACTGAACTAGTTCTTTGGCCTGATTTTGATCCTTATGGCTTGGACCCTAGAATTTCACGATTCTGTGATATCTCATGGCACAGCCTCTGAGCCTCGCTTTTTAACTCTTTCAGACACTCTGCTCGTATAACACATCTGCCAAAATTAACCAGCAGTGCAGAGGTTTTTGTTGCTTGCACCCAAGAACCTGTTCCATCTGGAGCAGCCTTGCTTTCATGGCCATAACCTTGGCTGCCTTCCCCCGCCTGCTGCCGGCCATGGACTTCCTCACCAGGGGAAGAGGTGCCTGCCCACAGCAGAAGGAGGTGCAGCTGGGGAGTCACCCAGAGGGTGATAGATAGAAGTTCATTCCCCTGAGCCCTGATACCCCCGGCAGGCATGGCTGCCTCAAAGCAGGGAAGTGGTTCTACTCCAAGGAGTCCATGGGTTTGAAGGATGGAACCACTCTGGAAGCTGTTTGCAGCCTACCCTAGACAGCTAGAAGGCTACCATTGTCCTCTTGAGTGACTGGATGATTGTTTGGGGGAACTCAACATAGTCAAGGGATCCATTTGCTCTGCTCAAAGATTGGATGGAAAAAGTCCCCAAATGAAGAACCCACAGGATGTTTGGAGATCACCTGCTGACTTTCTTTCTCCCTGTGCTCCCCAATAACACCTGTTTCCCTGGAAGAGGAGGACAGAGGAAATGCAAGTGATCTCACTGAATCCTCTAGACTCTCTTAGACAGAAACGGTTTCCCAGCCAGGAGTCGGAAGCTCATAAACATTTCTCAAGGACAAATGGAAATATATTTGTGTGTAAGGCCAGGCACTGAGATTTGGTGAAATATGTTCAGTGACTTCGTTGTTTACAGCTTGATTCAAATAAACTGAATTACAGTCCCTGCTGCCTCTCAGAGTATCTTTAAATCTGTAAACTGGTCAGTGGTAACCTCACACTGGACAGCTGGGGTCAAGATAACGTAAGCATGTGCTCATTTTCTAACCAGAGCAATCAGACGACATCTTGGGCAGTCTTAGAACCTTTCCTGGCTTACCTGGTATTTCTTATTGACTTCGATGAGGGAGGCAAGTTCTGGTGAGTTATCATCAAACTTCAGGACACAGGAGCACAGATTCCTGTAGACCAAACCAAGGAGAGGCCCCACCCCATCAAAATCACCATCTGAATGCATGACCCTGGCTTGAGATTCAGAACCTATTTAATTTGGAGGTACCAGAGGAAGCCGAAGAAAATTCAACAGACCTGGATTTTCTCCTTAAAGTGAAATAGTTACTTCTGACATCTGCAGGAGTGACTTACAGAGCTGAGTTACCTTATGACTGTCTGAAGACAGATGGCACAGATAAGGCACACCTACTTTTAAATAATAAAAATGACAACAATAAGAGGGGCTAATGCATATTAATGTTTACTGTGCCAAGAGCTTTATGGGTATGAACGCATTTAATCCTCTCAGCTATTCAAGAGGTTGGATTATCATTATCCTCACTGTATAGATGAGAAAACTGAGGCTCAGTGTGGTTGAGTACTTTCTCAAGGTCACACGGAGACTAAGTGTGGGAGCTAGGACTTGAACTCAAGAACGTCTGGTCTGATCCCTGGTTAAACTGCTTCTGTCCAGTCTGTATCTCCGCTGTGATTGGCCACCTTGCATATCCAGGCTTTTGGTCTAAGGGGGTGAGGGTATAATAGTAGATGGCTTAGAGTAGATGGCCCTCCGAGGAAGGCTCGACCACTGAGACAGGACAGCAGAGAGGCGGCAGACCAAGGTGACCCCCAGTCTGCCTAACCTGTCAGTGACTTGGCCATTTCAGAGCTGAGAACAGACCTGGCAAATGCCTACTCCGAACCTTTAGCTTTAATTGTCTAAAAACCCCGCAGTGATTGGTAGCAAGAGATTTGGGGGTAAGCTGCTCTGAAATGAATACACTGAATCCCCCGTGTGGCCCAGTGACTGGAGAAAGTGGGAGCCAGAGAATGAGTCAGCAGCTGAAAATAGCATGCCTGACACCAGCTGCATTAATAGGCCTGTGTCATCCAGCAGCCATCCTCCTGCTCACGGTGTCCTCAGGCCTTCCCCGGGGGACCTGTGCAATCTGGGCCCCCAGGTGCGGTCTGGCATGGATCTTCAGGGTGGCGGCCAAGGTACCCCTTCATTTCCAAGAGCAAACCTGGCCCTTGTGAATTATTCATTCACTCATTCAGCAAACAGCCACAGAGCCCCTACACTGTGCTAGCAGTGACTCAGACAGAGGTCAGGGCTGCTGGGGGAGAGGCACATGAATAATCAGCACGTGGTGTGCCCAGGGCTGTGGTGGGGGCCTGGGAAGAGCTACAGAGCTAGGGAGGAAGCTGGGCTGGGGCACAGCCACCGTGGCCTGGGCTAATGGTCCAGAGAGGGCCTTACAGGAAGAAATGCTGTGAGAAATGTTCATGCTCGGGTTAGAAGGGTATCTTAACCCTGAAGGTCATGGAGATGTGTAATATCAGAGAGGGAACTACCTTTGTTTGGCTCTGGAGACAGAATAAAGAAGGCTTCTCAGGGACTTTCCCAGGACCAGGGCGCTCTATGCTCCGGGAAGACTGTCCTCCAGATCCTGATTATAATTTGTCCCCCCCCCTCCTCTAAGTGACAAGAGCCCTACATTTGTGATTGCCCAGCCAGGAGCACCCATGCCAAACAGAAGCTCCCTCTGTCCTGGAGATGGGCCTGTAGGGGTGGGGAAGCTCTGGATACACTTAGTGGTGGCCCGTGAGCCTGGCCATGCAGGACCACTCCGTTCCTCACACTTTACTCTTCCCTCCCCTGAGAACTGAAGGGTGTCCTGAGCCGCCATGACAACAGGAGCACGGCTGGGTTGTAAGTACATACTTGGAGGGTAGATGAGGCCTACGCTCAGTCACGAAAACCCGTTAGGCCTTGTCGGGTTGGAAAATGGGGTGGTCTTAACACTTCTCACACATCTGCCCTTGGGCTTTCTAAGTAATTGAGATTACTTTCTGCTAAGGGTCTCATGGCGCTACAGGGAACGGGGCCGGGGAGTGGGTGGGTGGGTGGGTGGTTGGGGAAGCTTCCTTCTCACCTAAGGATCAGCCTTGGGCAGCTGACTTTCTTCTCCTGATACAGCTCCCTCAGGTTGATGATCTCCAGAACATTTACCAGGTTCACAAATGCCCGAGGAACCTGAGGGAAGGCAAGACCAGTCCCTAAGAGGACCAAGGCCAGGGGATCCAGTCTCTCATCTGGGTCTGGGGCCAGCTGGGTCTGTGGTCTTTAATGTGGCCCCGTCCACTTCCTTATCCCTCCTGCCCCACCTCCCCCCATTGACACTGTATTTAGGACAAAGCATGGTCAGCACTGGCCTCCAGGGAAAGGCAGGCAGGAAGCCAGAGCTGCCTCTGGGCCAAGCCTGAGGCCCAAGAAGGACGCGGTTGAACTGCACAGAGGCCACGCAGACCAGCTTCCACACCTCAGCATGGAGGATGTCCAGAGCCTTCCTGATGTTGTCCGTGAAGTTCTGGGGAGAATAGTGGACCTGCAAGAAGACAAAATGTTTAACACCATTCACTACCCAATCTCTCTGCAGACCAGGGCCATTTCCTCTCTTGGGTCCCCTTCTTCTTGTACTTCAGCCAGAACAGGCAACGTTGAAACATAAGGTTCACCTTCGGGGCCCCCAGCCTCTGCTCCAACCCCACTGTCCTTGGGCTGGTCGTGGTTGTGAGACCAGGGAAGCCTTTTTTTCTGCATGGAATTATGGAGAGCTCTGGATCCACTTTGCACTAGCGAGATGCAGGGCCTTAGCTAAAGCACATCACACCTCTGGGCCCCTCTAGAATGGGGTGTTGGAGCCTAGGACCTCTAAGATTCCTGTAGTTTGAATATTCTCTGATCCTATGGCCTGAGCTCTTTTCTTAGAGCCTCAAGTGCCTGGGGGACCTATGGCCCAATCAGATCACTTAAGGAGATGATGGGAGGGCAAGGGGGTCCTGGGAATCCTCTCCCCTAAGCATAAAAACATTTTAATCATTTTTTCTTCTGCTCTCCATACTTGTGGTTTAAAAAAAAAAAATTTTTTTTTTTTTTTTTTTTTTAAGTGGAACCCTTTCTCTGGCTTAAATCTAACCAAGAGCCCAAACTAATCAAAACTATAACTTTCAAGAAGGGGGGCAGGGCCATGGTCCAACTTCCCCACCCACTTTGCTAACAGCCCCAGGCCCACCGTGGGCCTTCACGTCACAGCCTGAAAACCTCAGACCCTGGTGACTTTGATGCCAGGGAAGCAGGCTGTGAGGGGTCTTGGGGCAGGGTTGCCCCTCAGAGAAGAAGCTCCCAGGCTCAGCAAGACTCCCCACTTCCTCAACTTTCCTCTGCTGGTCCTCTTTCTGCCTGACAAATGTCCTCATTTTCCAGCCCCAGCTGGAAGGTCTCCTGCTCTGTGTAAACCTCTGACTCTCCCCCACACAAAACACAAATTCCCATGGCAATTCTTACTTTGGAACTCTCTTCTGTATCACTACAACCACATCATGATGTTTTCCTTATCATGTTATGGCGAGTTGTCTGCGCCTCCCTCCCTGACTGTGTGTTCCTTGAGGACAGAGACTCAAGGCTTAGCTCCTAGTACAGCGCCTGGCATATGATACACGCCCAGCAAATGATACTAGAAATTAAAAACGTTCTGTTTATCAGAAAACACTATAAACAAAATTAAATAGAAAGCCACAAATAGGCAACATATTTGATAAAGGGGTTAGTATATTTAATATAAGGGGCTTTTAGAAATCAATAAGAAAGCGATAAATACCTTAACAGAAAATAGTCAATAGGCATAATATAGAACTTTTCAGGAGAAATTCAAATGAGCATTAAATAGAGGTTTATTCCTCCCTACTGATCAAGTAAATGCAAATTTTGAAAACAAGATACAATTTTTTCATTTATTAGATTAGCAGCTATTAAAACAAATAACATACATTGACAGATGGAGAGTGAGGAAATAGACATAACTGATACCAACATTCTGGAAGCAATTTGGCAATATGTATCCAAAACATTAAAAAATGTGCAGAATCCCCCCAAAATAAGATGGATGGATAAATCCATTAAACTTATAAGATAACATTTTGCTATATTAGCTTAATGGATTTAACAACTGTAAAATCTAGGCAGTGGATATATGAGCCTCTCCTCCACAATTCTTTCCATTTCTCAGTATGTTTGTAAGTTTTCGTGATAAAATATTAGGGGAAACATATATATCTTCTTGCTTAAAAGTCTTACTACTTGGAATACATATCAGGAAACAATTATAGATGTACATAAATATGGATGTTTATCCTAGTATTATTTATAACAGGCATAATTAGAAACAATACAAGTTATGTCTCCAATGACTGGGGACAGCTAAATAAAGTATGGCCAATATAGGTTATGGGTGACTTATACGGTCATTAAGAATTATTTTATGGAAGACTAAATACTGACAGAGGAGTATCTTCCCAATGTATTGCTATTGAGAAAAAGCAGATCACCAAACAAGATTTCCAGAATGATGCTATTGTTAGCAAATAATAAAGAAATGGCTTCCCAATCACAGAACATGCTAGAAAGACATGCTAGACATGGCATTTTTGGATGTTGTTAATTACAGAGAATATTTTTTTTTCTCTGTACTTTGATATACTTCCTATGTGGATTGCTTATAAAATAAAATTTTTAAGAAAACCTATTATCTTTAAAGTCTGCTGGATTCCATGCGAAAGAGTTGCAGGCATGCCTAGCACAGGCAGAAAAGGTAGAAATTACAAGAAGGCCGAGTTGGGCTTCACACAAAAAGCACTACCAAAAAAATTGGTACCTGCTTATAATACTAAGTAGAGCACATTAGAGAGCTGCCTATTGCTGGGAATGTTCAACAGCTAGATTCTATGGAAGGCATTCCTGCCACAGGTAGGAGAGTAGTCGGTAGGGTCGAGGACAGCTCAGAGATTCTGGGGTTCCAGGAAGAAGCGCCACATCCACAAGGCAGCAGCCTGGCTCTTGGGTTTCCCATCAACTCGGAGAGACTTGGCTCCGAACCTTGCCTAAACGCTTGCGTTAGGAAATCAACCTTTCCATTCAAGTGATGGCCTAGAGATGGTAAGGCAGTTCAATGCTGGAGAAAGGAGCTGACTTATAATGACCTAGATGAAGATACGCCTGATTTTTCCAGATCCTTGGAATGCTATCTTGGTTTCTAGAATATGATATGATAAGGTTCCCTTGTTATGAAACTTAATCAAGATCAATTTCATAACCAGCTTGGTTGAATCTTTTCCTGGAGGTGAATGCCTCCTTGGTCTCAGGGTTAATCCCAGGCCACAAGCCCCAAGTCCCAACCCCTGCTGTACTGCTCCAGCCACCGAGGGTGACAATCCCTTCCCTGGGGAGTCTTGAGTTAAGGGCCTGGAGACTCACCAGGTCACTGCAGAATTCACAGAGATCATTGCCTCCTATAAACAGTGTTATTATCTTCCAATCTTCCTGAAAATTTATCTTCTGAAATGAATAGGAAACCAACAAGTAAGTGCCTTGCTCCAGAGTCAAGTCAAGGAAAAGTGCTGAACATTGGCAGGGATGGATCCTCACATACCAGAGGGTTTAATGGACATTAACAATTCCTGTTCTTTGGTTTTGGGGTCCTGAGATCATAGGTCACAGGTTGTAGGTGCTAAGTCATTTGTTGTTGTTTTTAAAGGTGGATTCTCTAGACTTCCATGTGGCCTCATCCTCTACCCCAGAGCTGAGCCTTTCTGCCTCCACGGATTTCTCCTGCTCACTCTCTCTTCCGGGGAATCCTACCTCAAGCGGTCCCAGGTGGTGCTTCCCCCAGAATTACCGTGTCATTCTTCATCAGGTCCACCAGCCTCCTGGCCTGAACAGGTAAATTCCTGTGGGCACATAGGAAGAAGTCACCTGAGAAGCAGGGACTGTGAAGCGGGGCAGGGAGAGGACTTCGCAGAGATGGCAGGAACCAAATGTGCAACAGGATAGTTGGACGGAAGGCTATGTTCCTGCCCCAGATCACCTTTCCCATTCAGTCTCCATTGGAGGTGTGGGGGAGGCGGGGGAGTCGTGACTATGCTTTGGGAAGGGCAGGGCACGCCACACATGAGGGGGTGACTCAGAGGAATGTTTCCTGATTGGCCTCCTTGATGAAACGTCCTCCTTTCTCTTCCAAGCCAGGCTCATTCGGGGAAGACAGAAGGCTGTATGTGTGTCTCATGTCATACATTGCTGGGTATGAGTCTGATTCCGTGGTATGAACTCCACCTCAAGGGTACCCGCACCCTCGAGGTGACGTGGTTGAGTCAGACACACTTGGGCTTGACATTTAGTGGCCTCCTGCTGACTGTGGTCATGTAACTTAAGTTTGCAGTCCCCAAAGAGTAGAGATAAACCCCCCCTAACCGAGAGGGTCATGGAGAGCAGTGAATGAGATGAGCAAAGGAGCCTTGTGGAGTAAGAGCCACTCTTGGTGCCACACAGCATGGGGCTGACTCCTGCTTCCATCAGCCACTGCCTAGCTGTGAGACCTTGACAGAGTACTCAACTTGGCAAACCCTCAGTGTTTCCCTGTGTACCATGGGGACGGTAAGCATACCTTCTTCATCGAGTTGTCGGATGGATGAGATCAAGAACTTAGAGTAGCATGTGGTAAGCATCCACATTGGAAATAACCCACTGAATCACTACCACCACCACCACCATCGATACCAGTCTCTGGCACAGTGCCAGCAGGAAAATACTGGTTGTCAGATCTTCCTCTCTTTTTTAATAAAAAAAAATTTTTTTTTTAGTTTATTTATTTTGAGATAGAGAGTGAGCAAGCATCAGTCAGGGAGGGGCAGAGAGAGAGGGAAAGAGAGAATCTCAAGCAGACTCCACGGTGTCACGGCAGAGCCTGACGTGGAGCTTGATCTCACGAACCTCGAGATCATGACTTGAGCTGAAACCAAGAGTCGGATGCTCAACCGACTGAGCCACCCCGGCACCCCAATTCCGTCCTCTCTTAACTATTAGCCCAGCTAGTCTGGTCTTGACCACAGTGAACAAAGTATCAAGATGACCTGGGTGGGAGTTTTGGGTAAGCCACTTAATCTCTTTGAGCCTTGGTTTCCCCATCTGTAAATCTGAAGCCATCAGGGCACATGCTCTGTGGACCAGAGTCTGATTACTTGACCTCTCTGAGCCTCAATATCCTCATTAAGAAAATGTGAGTATCTGACCTCTGTTCTGTCCAACTCACAATAACGACACAGAACACAGGGATAATAAACATGAGGCTACCTTGTACATTGGACACTGCTGTTAGGTATGAGGGGTTATTACTGGACCCGGGATAAAGCCTGCAGGGCACAAGGACAACAGACCACATGGTTGAGTTGATGCTTTTGTTCAGACCACTTTGTCTCTTTGTGCTACAGTTTCTTCATCTGTCATCTGGGCGTAATAATCCCTAACTCTTCCCTACATCTCAGGATGTGCTTGGACAAATGGATTACTTGTGCAAAAGAGCCCCATGGCCTTGAGGACAGCAAGGGAGGAATCCATATGAATCAAGCTCTGTTTTGCTTACTTTTATATTCTCCACGAAGGTTTCATTCTTGGATGCCTCCCTGACCGAATCGTGCTTAGAAATGTCTCTCCTGATACTACAAGCTGACAAATGCTTTGGGAAAAAGCAAAGCTATGGTAATATTAAAGCCACAATTTTTAGGCAGTAAATTGGTAACCTTTCACTTTTCCCCCACCAAAAGGGAAAACGAAGCTGCAGAATTCATTATAAAACTGATCCGGTTTTGCAAAATCTCTCATTTGGATTATTCCTGTCGTGAATAAATAAGAGTTACTCAGGTAGCGAGTAGTTTCGGGATAGGATTGAATCGACTGGCCGAATGATGTCAGGGAATCTGGGAACCAAACACAGAATCCCTAAGATCTACATAGTAAAGAGGTTTGGGACTATTCTGGAAGAAAAATAGGATTAAGAAACAGAGAGGATCGAGGCACCTGGCTGGCTCAATTGGTTAAGTGTCTGATTCCCGATTTCAGCTCAGGTCATGATTTTGCAGTTCATGAGTTCGAGCCCCATATCAACACACAGCCTGCTTGGGATTCTCTCCACCCTCCCCCGCCCCTCCCCCAACTTGCACTCTCTCTCAAATAAATAAACTTTTTAAAAAATTAAAAAAAAAAAAGAAACTGAAAGGGTCTTTCCATATTTATCCTAGCTTCAGTGTGGTATTCACTTTTCTCTGACTAGGTGGCAAATCTGAGGAAGCACTCCAGGCTCGGGGATCATGGAGAGAAATGGAGGCGTAGGACCCAGGGAAGCCTACCCTGCTCTCGGAACCTTCCACTCAGTGTGCATGGACCCCTGCTCACCACCAGTTCACCCAGGTAGGTCCTGCATTCCTGCTGCATTGCTACCGGGACCACCATCCTGACCCAACCTGTCTGCACAACTTCCAGCTCACCAGAACTTTCACATCCAACATGGCATGGAACCCCATAGCCACCCCATGGGAGAGCTTCACAGCCAGGCCCATCTCGGAGGCTAAGGTTTAGGGAGGCGGGATGTGTGTGCTAGGACGCAGACTCAGAGCTTCCTCCCAGGACCCGTGCTCCTTCAATGACCCAGGAAGGGTGCAAAGTTGAGAGCCTGAAAAGACTGTTGGAAAGCATGTCTGAGGAAGGCAAGGAGAAGAAGACACGAAAGATGGAGCACTGAGGAGGCAATGAAAACTGGAACTCAGATTGAGCCCTCTCATACCACTGTCTTCTGTGGACATGAGATTTCTAAACAAGGCAAAGTAATTTGCTCAACGCATATACCTGGCATCAGAGCAAACTGTGACTAGTTCCTGGGGTGGTGTTGGGGGTGGGCTAGTATGTTTGTGTCCCACAGTGAGGGACACCCCAGGAGAGCCCAGCCAGTCCAGTCTTTGACCCCCAGACCTCTCCCTTGGACCAAACCTCCCAGCCTTCAGCCATACACCCCTGCCCAGGCCAAGCCCCCGACTAGGTCCCCAGAGGACCTCTGGGGCCACCCCCAAGGCTCCCCTGCTCACTCAGCTCGGGCTCCTGCCACAGCCTGATTTAGGAACGCTCCAGCACTGTTTTCTTTCCCGGTACCAATAGAGAAGCCCCTCAGGTTAGGGTTGAATTCGCGGAAGATGTCTGGAAATACAAAGAAGAGACATGCTTAGTAACTACCCCGAAAACAATCTTCACATTCCTTTGATAAGTGCCAGTGCATGTTAGGGACAAAGAACCCTCACACTTCAAGCTCTTAACCTTACTGTTGACTCAGCCCAGAAAGAAAATGTCCAGCAGGCTGGTGCTTAACCACATGGGCAACACACGTACATTGGTGTTTCATGAATTATTGTCATGAATAAATGTGAGTCTGGGTCTGGTGCCTCTCTCATGCATTTTTCTTTTTGTTTTCTAGGTATATAATAATTTTTTGAGATAGAATTCGTACACCATGACATTCACAACTTAAAGTGCAGTTCAATAGCCCTTAGTCTATTCACAGAGCTGTGCAACCATCAACATAATGGACTTTAGAACATTTTCATCACCCCCAAAAAGAAACTCTGTGCACACGAGTCACTCCCCATTCCCTCCAACCCTGTGGCAACCACTAATTTACTTTCTCTCTGTGTAGGTTTGCTTATTCTATACATCTCATATAAACGGAATCATACAACATGACTTCTGTGGCTGGCTTCTGTCACGGACCATGTTTTCAGAGTTTATCCATGTTAGAGCACGCATCAGCGCTTGATTCCTTTCACTGCCAAATAATATCCCACTGTACAGATAGACCACATTTATCCACGCATCCTTTGAAGGATTGGGATTGTTCCCACTTTTTTGGCCATTATGAATAATGCTGCTACGAACAAGTTTACTTTTGTACTAGTTTTTGTGTGAATTTCTCTTGGATATACATTTAGGAAGAGAAATGTTGGCTCCTATGGTAACTGTTTAAACTTTTGAGGAACGTACAGACCTTTTTTCAAAGCATCTGTGTGATTTTATGTTCCTGTCAGGAGTGTAGGAGGGTCTTAATTTCTGCACATCCTCACCAACATTTATCTTTTTAAAAATAACAAATATAGTGGATGTGGAATGGTGCCTCATTATGATTTGGTTTGCTTTAATGGCTACTAATGTTGAACATCTTTTCATATACTTATTGGTCATTTGTGTATCTTCTTTGGTGAAATGTCTATTCAAATTGTTTGCCCATTTTTAATGGACCCAAATCAAATTGTCTTATTGAGTTTTAAGAGTTCTTTATATTTTCTAGATATAAGTTTCTTAGCAGATATGATTTACAAATATCTTGTTTCCCTCTTTGGGTTGTCTTTTTACTTTCTTGGGGGTATCTTTTGAAACTCAAAGGTGTTTAATTTTGTCCCATCTATTTTTTTTCTTTTGTCACTTGTGCTTTTGGTGTTGTGTCTAAGAAGTCTTTGTTTAGCCCAAGGCCATGAAGATTTGCTCCTATACTCTCTTCTAAGGGTGAATTTTAGCTCTTACATTTAAGCCTATTATCCATTTTGAGTTCATTTTTGTATATGGTGTGAGGTAGGAGTCCAACTTCATCATTTTGCATATGGCTATATACTTATCCCAACACTATTTATTGAAAAGACTATTCTTACCCATTGATGTTGGCACTCATGTTGAAAACGAGTTAATCATAAGTATGGAGGTTTATTTATGGACTCTCAATTCTATTCCATTGATCTATATGGCTATCCTTATGCCAGTACCACATTGTCTTCATTATTGCAGCTTTATAAGTTTTGAAATTGGGAAGTGTGAGTCCACTGGATTTGTTCTTTTTCAAAATTATCTTGGCTATTCTGGGTCTTTTAAATTTCCATATGAATTTTAGAGTCAGCTTGTCAATTTAAGCAAAGAAGCCACCTGGAATTTTGATAGAGATTATATCAAATCTGTAGATTAATTTGGAGGATGTTGCCATCTTAACAGTATTATATCTTCTGATCCATGAACATGGAACGTCTTTCCATTTGTTTAGGTCTGATTACATTTCTTTCAGCAATGTTTTGTAATCTGAAAAGTATAAAGGATGCACTTCGTTTGCTGAACCAAGAATGCAATAGAACCTACACAACACAGATGCACTGAACTCATTCCTTGGGGCTTTGGAGACATTGTACCCAATGGATAGAAATTACTCTGGGGGGTGCCTGGGTGGCTCAGTTGGTTGAGTGTCTGACCCTTGGTTTAGGCTCTGGTCATGATCTCATGGTTGGTGGGTTCAAGCCCTGCATCAGGCTCTGTGCTGACAGTGTAGGGCCTGCTTTGGATCCTCTCTCTCCTTCTCTCTGCCTCTCTCTCTCTCAAAATAAACATTCAAAAAAAAAAAAAAAGAAAGAAAGAAATTACTCTGATTTCTACTCAACAGAAGGAAGAGCTGTGAAATCACCAGAGCAATCTGCAAATAGAATGGATTCTCCCAGGTTTCCCATTACTGGGGGAACCCAGCACAGGCCAGCTAGCTACTTATCATGAATATCACAGAAAAGCACTACACATTGTTTCGAGCAAGAACTTGCTGGTGCATGCAGTTCCCTCTGCCAGTAATGTTCCATCCCCTTTCCTTACCTGATGAATTCTATTTCTTAAAACCCCTTTCAGAAGGCACAGTTAACCATCTTCTTATTTATTTTCCCCTAAACATTGTATGTAACTATCATTATCGGTATATGTGTCTGTCTTTAGGGAGACATGTCCCCAAAGAGATTGTGATGATGTCATGAGGGCAAGAGCCTTGCTTCATTCTCCTATTTCCCAAGCATCCAGACCTGGAGTATCTGCTGGATTAAATTGAAGAGGGAGCCGAACCCAGGTTCTGTTCTGACCTTATGTTCTCGTAAATCTTCGAACACATTTTCATGCAGTTATTTCCCTGTGGATTACCCAGTTACTTCATAACTGTTGTGAGGAAGAGTCTGAACAGGCAATGGTCTGCTGCTCAGCCAAGTATGGACTCTACCCGGGGGGGTGACACTGTCTCAGTCCTTTGTAAATCACTGTAGTGAAAGGTCCAATCCCCTCATCCATGATAATAGCGTGGGAATCAGGAAGCCCAGCAAAGCTGATGTATACGCAGGGCCAGCTCACAGCCCAGTCAATCACACTCACAGAAGCAACCCAAACCACCTCCCCTAGCAGTAAAGACAGGGAGGACACGTGTCACAGGACTGTACCTATTTCAATGCACCAGAATTTGCAAATAGCAAAACAGATAACCACACATGAAGCCCAATCGGTCCTGCCTAGGTGGAGATCAAGCCATCTCCATCACCAAAGTCTTGGTGCCTTAAACCTCAAAGAACTCCTTGCCTTCCAAAGATATGTTACAAAGGGATAATTCCAAGAAAAGTAAACGAGAGCAGGACCAATTAAGTTCCTCTCAGGCAAAAAACAAATATTATTAGCTGGAAGATATGAAGGGAAAATAATTGTGACATTTAGTGAATGCCTACTTTAAGAACAAGCACTGTGGTGTTCGTGCGCGAAGGAGAATAAAAAGACACATCAAGCCAGACCATTCAGAGAACATAGCTCAGGCTTAAAAAAAAAAAAAAAAATTCCAAGCAGGCTGCGGGTGAAGTGATTCAAGGAAAACATCAGGCCCCCAATACGGCTGTGTTTGCACAGCCTGCACAAACTACTGCTGTGGTGGTGGTGTTTCCTAGTGACACTCAGGGATTCAACGTCTTTGTATACAGTGGTGATTAATGGAGCCCAAGCCCAGATCAATGCCTCCCAGAAAGGTGCTCTGCTCAGAATGACAGGCAAAACAGAGATGGGTTTACTTTCCTTCTTTCTGAAATCATTTCCTAAGAATGACTTGCACTAAGATTTAGCCTGAAGTCTCTTCTCCCTCTCTTCCTTCCTTTTACAAATACAATTTCTCTTTAAAAAGAAAGAGAGGGAGAGAAAGAGAAAAAAAAGAGAAAGAGAGAGAAAAAGAGAAATAAGGAAAAGAAAGGAAAAGAGAAAAGAAAAGAAAAGAAAAGAAAAGAAAAGAAAAGAAAAGAAAAGAAAAGAAAAGAAAAGAAAAAAGAAAAATCTCTCAAAGGCTTTCATGATGTTCATCAGAGACAGGCGACCGCCTCGGGGACGTTGCGCCCCCTGGTGAACGTGGCTGAGTCCCGCCGGCCGGCTCCCTGCCGAGCCCGCGACCGCCGCCAGGAGGCGCTGCTGAGCCGCACAGGGCTGAGCCCGGGCGATCGCGTACTCACTTGCGAGGGTGGTGACGCTGCTGAGGTTGTGATCGCCGCCGATACTGTGGTAGAACAAAAAAGAAAACCGAGGTTGAAAGTGCCATTGATGCCAAAACACCTCAGACACTCCCAAGACAGGCCTTTCTTCTGAGAGACACCCTGGGGGCTTGGAGCTTGTCATTTCCTCATTATTTCCAGTAGAAAAACAAACCGGAACATAGCAACTCCTCTTTTTGTCCCCACAAACCAGAACACCCAGAGAAGAAACAGATTTAAATGGCACGGTGACTGCGATGATTTTTTTTAACTTCGAGCACTGACGTTGGGACAGGGGAACAAAGTGGTCCCCCTTTGCCCCTGTTTTTCTAAAGGGAAGGTGAGCGTTCCTTGGATGCTGAGCCAAGTCGCGCCCCACTAGCCACTGCAGCTGGGCACGGCTGTTATTATTGAAAACACAGTGGAAACGTTTGCCCTCGTCATTCTGTTCCTATTTGGCTTGCAAAAACCTGCTTTTAAAGCGTGTCTTCTAGAGAGAACCCATCTTCTAAGCTGCTTCTAAAATTCCAAGCAAATCAAAGTTGGATGGGTTTCTAGGCATGAGAATATGCAACATTCCACAGTTTATTGGATTCCCTGCTTTTCCATATCCCCTCATTCTCTGCCAAGTACATCTGAGAACATTTAAAAGGGTCTCAAATGTTTGGGGTTTAATTCTGTGCAACATCGCAAGGGAGGATGCCTGGGATTCAACACTCAGGGTCAGTCTGGTACCAGGGATGCCAGATTCCGGGCTGAGGAAACACCAGACCTGCCCTCTCATGCTTGGCATGAGCCAGGTGTTCAAATCCCGAGTCCTGCTCACTGCAGCTTGGGGCAGCCTGGGTTTGATTACAGCCAGAGCAGGAACAAGCCTGCATGAAGCAGTCACCATGGGGGAATGTGCCAGATTAGGGGTCAGGAACCATCTGCTCTATTTTTTGCCCTTTTATCATCTGGCTGTGTGATCTTAGATAGGTTACTTGTCCTCTCTGAGCCTTGCCTTCTCATCTGTAAAACGAAGGCCCTTTAATAATGATACAAACTTCCATTTATATCTACTTTGCTGGATGCTTAAACTCTCTCTATTCCTCATGACGGTTCTCAGGCTGTATTATTATCCCTGCATGGAAGATAAAGAGACAAGCTCAGAGAGGTTAAGTAACTTGCTCAGAGTCGCACAGAGTTAGGCAGCTAGGATTCAGGTTCAACTCCGGTTCCAAAAGGCCACTGTCTCCTTCTGAGCCTACTCCCCAGAGAGAGAAATGGAAGCTAGAGAAGCTTTTCAACCCAAACATTTATGTTCTTTCTCTCCCAAACTCGGCCTGTTCAGGCCTCAGTTCCTGTCCTGGGGAATGCAGTGGTTCAGGGGAAGCTTTTACAGTCCTTCCTCAAAGTAAACCAGAAGCTTCTGTTGAAAAGCACTAGGTGGCTCATGTGTCTGCTAGAAGAATTGTTCTCCGTGAGGCTCAGGGGTCCTCCCCTGCCCTGCAATGAAGGGGTCATGCGGCGTCTTGCCACACCCTCACTCACCTCCAGGACAGGCCTCGATACTGAGTCAAGACATCCAAGATGTCCCCAGGCTTTGATCCAGCCCCATTACCTGCCTGAGAAGGAACATCAAGAGGTGAGTTTCCCTGCCCCCTCAGCTGGAAGGTCCGTGTTCTAGTTGTGGCTGGGAGCACCTGAGCACTCCCTAGAAGCTAGAGTGTAGACAGTGCCCTGTCTTTTTTTTTTTTTTTTTTTAATGTTTATTTATTCTTAAGACAAAGACAGAGCATGAACAGAGGAGGGGCAGAGAGAGAGAGGAAAACACAGAATCTGAAACAGGCTCCAGGCTCTGAGCTGTCAGCACAGAGCCCGACGCGGGGCTCGAACCCACGAACTGTGACACCGTGACCTGAGCCGAAGTCAGACGCTTAACCGACTGAGCCACCCAGGCGCCCCTACCCTGTCTCCATATGCATCTACCTTTACAGAGATGAGTGAGAGCTCCCACTGGGAACCCTGGTGCCATCCACCGCTTGGCCTCACCCTAAAAAACCCGGCCCAGACCAAGATCAAGTGCTACAGGCTAGCAAAATGGCTCTGAAAATCAGACTGCAAGTGTCCACTTTTCAAAAGGACCCGTTTCTGGGTCCCATCCACCTCCTTTTGAAAAGTTGTGAAATAGACCATAAAAGGAAACATATCACAATCCTTTGAAATCAACGTATCTCCTGTATGTACAATTTTAAAAATAGTAATACAATGCCATGTACCTACCCTTAAGCTGAAGAAAGACACGGTCTTTTAAAACCTCAATCTGGGCACGCTCTGCAGATGCATGGCCCTTGCCTAAAGCGTGTCATTTCCAAGCAGGGCCATTGCAAAGGTCATGCTGAAGACGGGCCTCTGAGGCAGGCCAGGGGGGAGGCTGGCCTCCATGAGAGACCCTCCGGGGTGTGACCCCTGCTGTCTGGTGCCCAGTTCTCTGCCACCTGCCATGTATGTCACACTCCAAAGTTTGCCTCCCAGGAAGTCCTGAACAGCTATGCTGATTCTTGAGGACTGCTTCTCCCGAGAGCATCTTCAAGCAGACCAGCGGGTCAGGGGTCAGAGGTCAGGCGTCGGGGGGAGCTACCAGGCCACATCCAGCAGGAAGTGGTTGGGATAAGCAGTGCTAAGGACCAGCCTGCCTGTTCTTCCGGAAAGTTACCAGCAGTAGGGTGTTTGGGGTAAAGAATCGCTGAGGGGTCGTGGAGGGCACAGCCACAGTACAGGGACAGGCTTCTGGACTTGGAGTCAGGACTCATGAGTGCTGGTCCTGGTCCAGTGCCTGCAAGCTATGCAGTCGTGGGCACTCAGTGCACCTACCCGGCCCCGTCTTCTTTTTGGGTTAAGTTTAAGGTAAGTCATGTTTCGGAAGATTGTATCGAGGATGTCGATGGGATAGATGAAATGCTAACGAGCCACAGACATGAAAGGTGTCTACTGGTCTTTGGGGAAGATTCTCCTGGAGGCCCTGAATTCTACGGACCCAGAGAACAGCAGCTGGATGCGTCTGGAATGGGCGACTAGTAAATGGAAACTTGTGTCTGGGAACCTCTACCCCGTCTCTCAAAGGGCCTGATTTTCTTTCATTGGATAGCACTTTGCAGGCCTGAGGGGTCATCATGGAGCAGCTACAGGGATGGGCTGGCATCATTCTGAGTACCTCGTCTTCCTCTGCCCCCTGCCCCCCACCCCATTAACACCTGCTCCCGCCTAATCCTCTCTTCACCCTCCTTTGACTTCCTGCATGACCAGCGCCGGGTCTTTGAAGGAGCCCCACACTGTGCGTGAGACCTAGTCCAATCCGCCCAATGCTACCAGACTGTGAGACTTGGGCTGGGTCACTTCTGTCACGGCTGCTCCCTCTGAGGTCCCCCCACTTCCTGCTCGCTCATTCATCCCAGCGTCGGGAGAGGAATACTGAGGTTAGGGTGGACATGGGGACCGGAGGGGGGCGGGAGATGACCATGGTCATGAGAGTTCCTCTCTCCGGGTTCTCCCATTAATCCAGATCTCCTCCCCTGCCCGCTCCTCCCACAGTTGGGGTAACTCACCGTGAGAGAGTCCCCCAGGGCTGCGATTACCTTGATGTCAGCCAGCTTCAGCCTGTGAACTGAGAACGCACACACCAGTTAATGGAAGACAGGGGTTCTTATCTCCTCTGAAAGTGAGCGATGTTCCAGGAAAACTGAGAGAGAAAGTCCATTTGTAATTGTAATTCAGCTTGGGCAGAGATACTAAATCTGTCACAAGCCTGTCATAAGGCCGTGGATCCTGACTGTTATCTCTTCCTTGGAGCACTTGCACATGGGCTCAGGACCTAGGAGGTGAACCCAAATTTCAGAGGGGATTCTGGGGCCTTTGGTGAAACCTGGTGCCACAAGGTGAGCAGTTACCCTCAGGGCCTGAAACGGCTCCTGGCAATGTGGTCTGGGAGTCAGGCAGGAGTTGGCGTGGAGATGTAACCAACACTTAATCTATTCCAGGATCTGTTGATAATGAAGATAAAATTTTATATCATCCTGTTAAAAAAAAAAATCAGCTCACGGGCGCCTGGGCGGCTCAGTCGGTTAAGCGTCCGACTTTGGCTCAGGTTGTGATCTCATAGTTCGTGAGTTCGAGCCCCATATTGGGCTCTGTGCTGACAGTTCAGAGCCTAGAGCCTGGAGCCTGGTTTGGATTCTGTGTGTCCCTCTCTCTCTGCCCCTCCCCTGTTCTCTCTCTCTCTCTCTCTCTCTCTCTCTCTCTCAACAATAAGTAAAATGCTAAAAAATTTAAAAAAATACTCAGTGAAAACAATGTTCAAAGGGATCTCCAGGTCCTGGCTCCTTCCATGGAGACATCTTGTCTACCTCACCTCCATACCATCTGCAGATGAGAAGCTGCCACTCCCACTGAGGATCTGCTCTCACTGGAAAAGTAAAAGTCCCTGCCTCTTCTAATGACAGCATGCAAACGAACACATACATAATTGTGAATGTGTGTAGGCAAAATATATAGATTAGTGATCCTCAAATTTGAGCGTGCATCAGAATCATTTGGGGAGCTTGTTAAAACGCAGATGGTCGGTTCCTACCCTCAGAGTTTCTGCTTCAGTAGGTCTTGGGAGGGGGTGGGGTAAGGCTATGTGGTTAGAAGAACAATATCAAATCACAAAGCCAGCTGCACACATTAGCACACATCCATGGGGTTGAGCCTGAGAACTTTAAAATGACCTCTTCTCAAAGAAATTGGGCTATGGGTAAAAAAAGGCAACCCAACAGAAAGTAAGACCTCCTTCCCTCAACTCCAGAGGGCTTATTTTAGTTGCTGGTGATGACAGCCAATCACTATATTCTTGTTGCCATAATGTATGATAGCCACAGTGAATGCTGTGAACACTTGCTAGGGGGCAAAGGTTAGGGGAAATCTTTGAAGCTGGTAAAATGTGGAAGCGATGGGCAGATTTGCTTCAAAAGCTCATTATAGTTTGCTAAAGAGGCAGCTGGAACTGGTCATCCCGCCGCCTAAATTTGTAGCAGACAGAAAGGAAACGTACACACGTGTGCATGCATGTGCACATCTGTGTGTGTGTGTGTGTGTGTGTGTGTGTGTGTGTGTATATGTGTAGATAGATCTGAAGGATTTCCTTTGAGAGATAATAAACCAAACCAAGACTATGTGGGAGGGGTCTGACTTATCTGGGATTTTATTAATATAGAGCCCGGCAGGTTTCATTTGTTTAACATCCTGCAGACCTTGATTTGAGCTTTGTTAATATCATCACGCATGACAAAGACACAGCCTGGAAACACAGCAAAGCACTTTAGCAATTGCTCTCCTTGGGGAAAGAACTACTTAGAGATAAGATTAAATTTATGTGGGCTGATTAGCTAAACATTATCTGGTACAAACTGTCCACCACCCTGAAATGAGTTGATAAATACATCAATAACTCATCAAGATTTCTACAGAGGGGGCCTCTTATCAGAAGGCCATCCAAGCTATGATGAAATATCACGAATGGTAAGAAAATGGTAGACTATAGAATGAGGAGAAGACTTGACACTTTGGAGCTTTGTCTTGTATACCCCAAGAGCTTAAACCACGTGCAGCCATAATCTGACAAAAGCAGCTTTCCTCGCAATTGTCAGCTAGGGCCACCCAGCTCCTGTGCCCTCTGATTCTCAGGACTTATGTTAACTTATGTTAACAACGGTGCTAAACTGCTGGCACCATGTTAGAACCTTGTTTGTGCCTTGGAAGTACTTCAGTGTGAGTTTGTATGAAGCAATCTGTGCCTTAGGAAGCACAGGGGCTCAAGCAATGTGCTAAGTTGAATTACAGGCTAAGTTAGTGACTCTGTGTCACAGACTTTACAGCTCTCAAAGCTTTAAATGATGGGCACTGCAGGGAAGGGAAATACCTATGCGTCCAAGTGTCTTTGGGTGATTTTGAACTTGCTCAGTGGACTGAGCAAGGGGACAGGTGGGCTGTTATTCCCTGTGGGGCATCAGTGCTTCCTAGTCATAGATGAGGTTAAACCACAAGACCCATGAACAGGTGATGATTACAGCAGCATCTCCAGGGTCATTGCAGTGCTGGGTCATAACAAAGTGAAACCCTTAATGATCTCCCGGTTCTGTAACTAGGGCATTTTTCATATTGGCTTTTGAGTAGCTCATTTTAGTCAAATGGGTATAATAAAGAACATCAAGGACTTACAAAGGAGCCAATGTCTTAAATGAATGAACTGTTCTAGATTTATACTATTGGTGACAGTGGCATATAAATAGCTTTGTAGTTCTCTATTTTCAAATACTGTGAATTTCTCCCCCAGCATGGAATTAGCAGCTTGACATCAAGATAGCCAGCTTGAGTACAGAGCCAGGAGCCACGTCCCCCCCCTCCGTATTGTTACTCTTTTGTTTGCAAAATGCTACTCTTTTTCTCACTGGGAAAACCTTAGGTCAGCTGCCAGGCCCAACATATTTTTCTTAGTTACCCCAACTGTGTTAGAGGCAGACCATGGGGTAATATAAAATGATGCAAGTATGTGCAAAGTTAGAAAGCCCACAGGAGATAGCACTTAGAGAGAGAGCATGTATGCACTGACTGGGAAGAAAACTCGGCAGCTTTTATTTATTTATTTTGCTACCAAATACCGATTAGTTATAAAAAAAAGTTGTGTCAACTCTCTCTATCTCATTCCAAAAGGCTCACAGATTGGAGGAAGAGGGTCATCACCTGTGGGCCCCAGAGGGCATGAGTGAGGCATCCAGGTTGCCAAGGGCTGTGGCCTATTGATGAAGGCAGTACCCTATGTTGAGACATCACTTTTGGTTAGTTATGTGTATCTGTGGATGGTTGAAGAGAAACACTAGGGAAGGGCACACGGCAGGTTTTTGAAAAGAACTCTGAAGGCAAAACAGTTATTTTATACAGAGTCTTAGTGAAAAATTGCTTTAATGGCAGATACCTTGATCTAGTTGGATTTAAAGATCTTTTCCAACCCTGAAAACTGTTGGTTTGCTACATTGGAAATACTCATTAAGATTAATTCAGCGAGGGGCGCCTGGGTGGCTCAGTTGGTTAAGTGTCTGACTCTCGATTTCGGCTCAGGTCATGAACTCACAGTTCATGGGATCAAGCCCCATGTTCGGCTCTGTGCTGACAGCACGGAGCCGGCTTGCAATTCTCTCTGCCTCTCCCCTGCTCACACTTGCTTGCGTGCTCTCTTAAGATAAATAAACATTAACAAAATTAATTCAGTGAACATTTACTGGGATCCTATTATGTGCTGAGTCACTGGAGATATAAAGATAAGACAATCTGCTCCTTTAAGTATGCATCAGATACCATCATCTCAATCAGAAATTGCAAACATGATCTCCAGAGGAGTGAATGACCTTGCCAGAAATAGGACAGTTGTCAAGAAAAACTAATAATGTGGCCCTGTGCTAACTCTCTTTTAACTACCCCAACAATCACAAGGATGGTTAAAATGTCCATTCACAGATCACACGTGCTAATGAAATGTGTTTTTTATTATTGCCCAGTTAGCAGTGGTCATTTTCCTAAATGACACCTTTCAGGCAGGACTCAGAAGGGCAGGCCCAGCTCTCATTTAGGATGGCTGTCACCCAGTTGGAGCGAGAGAGCATTTTGGTTCCATGCCCACTTGGTTAGATCGAGGAGACCTAAATGTACCCATTTGCTTATTCAGACGGTCCCTATCACTGGAGTATCTTCGATCTCAAGGTCTTAAGATTTCTTGTGCTTCCATCTTCAAATGCCAATAAACACAATAATCTTCAGGGTCAGAGGATAAAGAAAAGGTTCACATTTTATCTGCTTTCAGATGTTGAGATACGTTCTAAGGGATTGGTTATCATTATGACAGGAACATAATCTGGAAAGATTGCAAAATACTTTATAGTTCATCCTCTCAGAATGATAAGATTAAAAAAGGGATGGATATCATTTCTCTGTAAAGACTGGCGATTAAAAAATTCAAATTCTCTCTGTCCCTATACATGCAAATGCATGGACATACATATATACGTACATCTTTGTGTTTTTGCTGTAAGACAGCCTGTGTAGGAAGCTGATAATTTGTTTCTGCTGCTAGAGTTCTGCTAGTAAACTAACCAATAGGACTAAGTTGTCACCAAGTATGAAGGGGATAAAAATCTAAAGATTAAACACACACAAGCGCGCGCGCGCTGTGTGTGTGTGTGTGTGTGTGTGTGTGTGTGTGCCTTATCTCCTATTCCATTGTTCTGCAACTTAGAACAAGAACCAGTTACAGACTGAAGTTTGTTACAAACATTTTAACTTACTTGCCATTCATGTGGCTTAATTTGAGCGTAGAGAGCTAAGACCTGCATGAAAGGTAGGCTGACACTTTGTTGTTCTACTAACGCTCAGCAAAAGAAAACAGTCTGACGACAAAGATGTGCATCCCTGAAAGAACCCTGCTAGGCACTGTGACATCTCCAAACCTAATTTTCTGTCTTGGAAGGCACTTAGGAGGCATTCAACAATCACCTAATAATCAAGTGAATGAATCAATGAACAAAGGAGTCGCCCTCTAGGACCAAGCAAGGGAACCTATCGCACTGTTGCAGGAATGCTCCTGCACTGATGGGGTCAGTCCTACAGGTCAACGTACAGCCTCCTCCCTGCAACCCCCGCTCCATGACCTCCCATGGTCACATGCACACAGCCATCATTCTCAGACAGGCTCGTCTAGAAGAAAAGATTTAGCCCTTAGCCGGCCCCTTTCTGGGAGGATGTCACCTGGAACATTCCACGAGTTTCATTTTCACGGCCCGGCAACAGTCATTTTGGAAATACTGAGAAGCAGTGAGAACAGCACGTTTCTAAGATGGCGTGCTTTCCTGTTCCGTGCAGTGTATGAGTGCCTCCTGCCTATGGCTCTGACGTATGGACCGGTTATTTCTGCCTCCTGCTTAAAGATTGTTTTGTCTTTTGGAGAAAAAATTCACTGGTTCGTTAAGGCTCCACGGCAGAGGGACAATGACAGCAGCGCACTCAACTCATCCTGGGCTCTTCGCAGGACAAGACGTGGTACACGGTTAACGCTTAATCAATGCTTTCTGCTGCTGGTTTTATCATGTTGTAGCTCAAGAACAATCAAACACAGACACGAACTTCCAAACACACATCAGGAGCTACTTCTATTGTCCTTGGAAAAAACCCCTCTCTGATGTATCCCAGACTGTGTGGAAAGCCCGTTAAGGTTGCCCTTACGTTGATGATTTCGAGCCTCAAATGAGGTTAAAAATCGCTTGATTTGAGCCATGTACCTGAAGTGGGAATCGTGTTGGAGGGGTCCTTGTCAGGGCACGTGATTTCCATTGCATCTGTCACCTGAAATGAGAGGCACAGAGAAGGAGAAATGGATCTTGCAACATAGGAAATTGGGTGAGAAGTGGGGCCTGTATTTGGAAAGCACCCCTTAGTATAGAAAGCTAGGTATCCCTTAAGATCCCTCCCTCTCTATGAACACTCATATCTGAGTGTCCACAAAATCCTTTCCTAAATGCTCCCCATCCTGTTGCCTCCCCTCTAGTGCCTTGACCTTCATCCAGGCCTGTGTTACTTCTTTTTCAAAAATAGGGTTTTTTAATGTTTATTTATCTTTTTTGAGAGAGAGAGAGAGAGAGAAAGAGAGATAAGGGTGAGTGGGGGAGGGACTGAGAAAGAGGGAGACACAGAATCCGAAGCAGGATCCAGGCTCTGAGCTGTCAGCAAAGAGTCCGACGCGGGGCTCGAACCCACAAGCCGTGAGATCATGACCTGAGCCAAAGTCAGACGCTTAACCCACTGAGCCACCCAGGTGCCCCCTCAGGCCCGTGTTACTTCTTGCCTGGAATATTACAGCATCTACAGCCTTCAGTCCTGTGGGCTTCCTCCCCAGCCTTCTGAACCCATAGAGATGATGCTCTCCCTCTCTCAGCATAATATAATGGTGTCACCCCGCCCCCCCACCCACCCAAATTCTTAGTGAAAGCAGGGATTTTTGCTTGTTTGGTGCACTGTATCCTCGGAGCCCAGAACAGTGCACAGTGATGCTCAATAAATGTGTGTTGGTTGAAAAAAAATACATTTCTGCTGTATTAACATCCGCACGAAGTCCATCCCCCTTGGCGCATCCTAAGAGGACCCTGACATTCTAAACCACCAGCTCTGGACCCAGCTCTCATGCTCTCCATGCCTCTGCCCGAGTCTTCCTCCGTTCCCCCCTCACCCTCCCCTCCCTCCACGTTCCCACACGTCCATCTACCGGGCCACCCCCTTGGCCATCCTTCAAGGCTGGGGTTGTTGGTCTTCTTTGGGAAACTATGTCACCTCTCTCCCGTCAGTCGCCTCCTCTGTGTTCCCAGAATACCCACGGAAACTTTAATTAGAGTCATGCCGCGACTGCTGATTGGCTCCACGAGGCTGAGTTCCTTGGGACGAGCAATGGATTTTATCTGTGGCTTTATCTCTTATGCCTGGTATTCCTCTGCCCACCCAGCCATGTCGCCATTCAACAAATAGTGACGAGTCCCTGCTCGGAATCCCTGCTTGCATTCTAGTGGCACACAGAAGGCTTTCAATAAACGTATCTTGAGGGAATGTGTCGCTGCCTCCTACCAGATGACAAATACTGGCAACGCTTGTATAGAGCTCAGAGCGTACCGACACTATTTCATGTACTTTACGCGTATGAGCTTATCATTAGTAACAACTCTGTGAGGTGGGGCTGTGACTAGCATGTCACAGAGATGGTAAGTGCCTTGCTCAATGACACAGAGCCAATAAGTGGAAGAGCCTGGATTTGAACCCCAGAGCGCCCTGCTGCCTCTCAGGTATATCCTCACGCTGAGGTATCGGTTAGAACGTGAGGGACATGATGATAAATCAAGAGTCTTTCCTGCTGTATCTCTCAGGCTTTGTGCTGGGGACCCAGGCCGTCGTCTTTGCCGCTGGTGGGGATGGGAGTAGGAGTGAATTCGTCTCAACTCGTCTTGGTCCGCAGTCCTCTGAGAGTGAGGACATCAGCCTTGAAGTGCTTCTCAGCTCCCCAGAGGAGTGCAGGGTGCCCTAGCTCATCTTGACAGGAAAGATCAGAGAAGGACTCCTGAGACAAGCACCAAGGGAGGCGTGAGGAGGCACGAGGCGGCCCCCACGGGCGTGCACCAACTTCGAAGGCCTTCTGGCCTCCATGCTGTCTGGTTTCGCGCTTCACCGCATTCCTCTGCTTTTTCTTAACTTTCTCCTCAGATTAAGCCCTCAGGTGAGTTTAAAAGGACTTGTTGGTGATTTGGGGAGAGCCTGAGGATTCTTGGTTTATGTCAGAAGAAAACAGGGAGCAGGCAGTGCTGAGCACCCCACCATGCCCCATGAGGCCTCAGGATGCTGGTTGCTGAGGCCGTTCTAAAGACAGGGATAGGGGTTAAGGGTCCGACTTCGGCTCAGGGCACGATCTCACGGTTTGTGAGTTCGAGACCCGCATCAGGCTCTGGGCTCAGGGCCTGGAGCCTGCTTTGGATTCTGTGTCTCCTTCTCTCTCTGTCCCTCTCCCACTCATGCTCTCTTTCTCTCAAAAGGAAATAAAGATTTAAAAAAAATCAAAGACAGGGATATAGGGCTGGCCTGCTTCAAGCACGAACGGGGCGGTCACACACCTGACCCTTTGACCCTTCCCCAGGGGCTCATGGGGTTCCAGGGAACCACGTAGAAACTTCCAAAGACTCGGCAAGGGGTACCGCCCCTGGTTCATTTGCATGTTTGTCAATCACAGAAAACCCGAGCCTACCTCAAGCTCCTCAGAAGATTTTAGCAGCCTGGGCAGGTAGTTGCTGTTCTTGTAGGTGAACAGAAAGGGATTCTCCTGCAGGGGAAGGTAATACGTTATAATCATGACCCAGAAATCTGTATCGTTTAACCACCAGGCTTTCTCACACAGTTATGCCTTTGGTCAGTTTGGAACGCTCATAGCATCCTTGAAATGATGAGAAAACCATCATCTGGCTTTTCTTCTCCACGCTGCTCGTTAGTTCTCTGAGAGGGCTCACTAATGCTTTGAAATGTCCCCTTTGCCACAGTCAGCATCTCCTGCTTGTACTGGAGTTTCATGCTACCAGGCAAAGTACATATATTTCCACAGAAAGGGAACTGAATTTTAAGCTTCCTGGCAGCCAAGGCAAAGAGGGAAACAGGGCAAATGATCTAATTCCTACAGCCCAGTAAAAAAAACAAAAACAAAACAAAAACAAAAAACAGAAAAACCCCAAAAAACAACAACAACAACAAACTTACCAGTTCAGTAAGAAAGCCCAAAACCGGACTCACATTAAATGATAAAAAGAATTCTAGTGATTTATGTTCGGTGTTCCTTTTCTCATTCATTTACTCAGCAGCACTAACTCTATGCCTACTACATGTCGGGTGTGTTATTCAAGAT
This sequence comes from Panthera tigris, assembly GCF_018350195.1. Taxonomy (NCBI): domain Eukaryota; kingdom Metazoa; phylum Chordata; class Mammalia; order Carnivora; family Felidae; genus Panthera; species Panthera tigris. The sequence goes on from NC_056662.1 coordinate 116,579,345, forward strand.
GCTCATCCTCACATTGGGGACCAGGTAAGCTGTGGCTTTGGTCCTATGCCCTCCACAGGTGTGGAAGGGGCCTCAGTGCTGCGGACACGGCTCTCCTGACCCGCCGGTGTAAACCTTCAGCGTGTCAGGTGTGCAAAGCTGTGCCCAGCCTCGAAGAGCCACCCCAAGCCTCTGATGGGGCTAATGTCTCATCCAGGGAAGACCCCACTTCACAGCAAAGCCCACTTCTTCGTGGCCCCATCTCGGTCCCCAACTCAGCAAGGGATTCCCTCCCGTCCCCAGGTCTGGCCTACCTGAGAGGGACATTTCACCGGACTTCCGTCTCGTGCACTGAATGGCTCATCTTTCTGTCCTGCTGGCTCCATCTGGAAAAGGAGGTGATCTTTAGAACAGAGAAGTCTTGCATAGGTGGCCGCATCCTGGGGTGCCAATGACAGAGACTCATTTGCCCAGCATCTCTCAGAGTGTTATCCTGGGCCAGCTGGCGGCACCAGCATCACCTGGGGACACATTAGAAATGCAAATCTCCAGGCCCAACCCAGACCTACTCAAGTCAGAAACCTTGGGGTGGGGTCCAGTGCTGTGCATTTGAACAAGCCCTCCAGGAGGTCCCAGTGCAAGCCCCAGGTGAGGCCCAGCCCACCCCTCCTGATGTTACAGAGAGAGGCATGGAATGCCAGACAGGCTGAGCTGGGACTGGGACCCCAGCGCTGACGAAACTTCCCTCCGAGAGGAGAGCAGGGGTGGGAAGGAAGGACAAACCCTTGGCTCTTGTGTAAAGCATGCACCCTCTCCCCTCGGCTCCCCTTCCCGTGGTATGTAAGCCCGCGTCCAGGAGGCAGGAAGAGCCTCTGTTGCCTGAACACTGCTTACGTGGCCGTGAGTGAGACGAGCTATGGCTTCTGGCTCAAGTCCGAGGTCTTTAATCAGAGGAACAGACGTGGGGCCCAGCCCAGCCCCCACTCCCAAACAACTTGAACATCTAGCGGTTCGGGAATGAGCAATGGTGGGCTCAGTGCTGATCTAGGCAACTACTTAAATGATAACCGGAGCCCGTGGAACAGCGCCATCGAATAGTGTGCGTGTGTCAGCAGGGGCCCCAGCAGGTGATAAACCGATGTGAACGTGCTCAAGGCCACACGGGAAAATGAAGGCAGTTGAAGAATTCAGTGGGGGAAGGCTTTCTTTTTTTTTTAAATTCCTTTTGTTGGGGCGCCTGGGTGGCCTAGTCAGTTGAGCCACCGACTGGATTTTGGCTCCAGTCACAATCTCATGGTTTATGAAATCGAGCCCCACGTTGGTCTCTGTGCCGACAGCATGGAGCCTGCTTGGGATTCTCTCCCCCTCTCAGGCTCATGTGTGCTCTGTCTGTCTCTCTCTCTCTCTCAAAATAAACATTTTTAAAAAGTTCCTTTCATTATCTTTAAATGCTTATGATACATAAACTCTTGAAAGATACCACAGCTTCGAGAGACGACACATTTCCTTTTGCACTGCTATTTTCTCCCATTTGGGAACCTCATGTTCACGGTCAGCCCTACTGCCCACAGGTACTAGACTCTTGGGCACCTTTGTCCCTCACCTCCCTTCCAATGACTTGACAAGAGGCAAGAGGCTGTGGGATGGGGCGCTCTGTCTGGCTCAGTCACAGGCTCCGCCATCCTCCACGAGGATTTTAGATTCTTCAGCAATATCTTATCCCAGCATCTCGCCATAAACAAGAACCAGGGAAAGAACTTTACCCTTCTTGGGATTAGCTCTTCACCCAAATGGACAAAGTCAGATAAGAGGGTGTAATTGACCTTTTGGAAAAAGGGTGGCAACCTTTTAGCTCAAAGGCTGGAGGAGGAACTGGGGTCCCTACCTTCTTTCAGATTTATTCTGATGGTGGGCACTCCTGGAAATGGGAGGTCCCGCCCACAATGTTCAAGGTTGCTCTGAAAGGGAGTGTTCAGTGACCCGGTGTCAATCTGGCCTGCCTTCTTCCCTTCTCCAATCTCTCAAGAATGTAATCAATAAGAGAGTCTGGAAAGAAGCTCTGAGAGAGCCACGCTTAATAATTCTGGTAGAATGGGGGCGCCTGGGTGGCTCAGTCGGTTAAGCACCCGGCTTCGGCTCAGGTCATGATCTCGCAGTTTGTGAGTTCCAGCCCCGCGTCGGGCTCTGTGCTGACAGCTCAGAGCCTGGAGCCTGTTTCTGATTCTGTGTCTCCCTCTCTCTCTCTGACCCTCCCCCATTCATGCTCTGTCTCTCTCTGTCTCAAAAATAAATAAACGTTAAAAAAAAAAATAATTCTGGTAGAATGGATATAGCAGAGCCCATTTTTTAAGGACCTTAAAGAGAGGAAATTCATAGGCTTGAATAAACACTTTCCTTTAAGAGCCTTTCCTCAAATGTCTCTTTATCAGTCTCCTACATCCTTCCCACTCCTCTAATGCCCTTTACACCTGCTTGGACCCTCTACCCTCCTCTGTGCTCAGGCAGCATGGAGAATGAGGCAGCCAGGCCAAACATCCCCTCCCACTGTCCCTCCGCCTGCCACCCTGTGCCCGTGTACAAGTTCACATGCACTCCAGGGACAGTGGGGGCTGGTCTCTGTGCTCTCGCTCCACACCTCAGTCCTGGAATCACCCACATCTCTTCTCCACAGCCTCCCTGCCACACTGGAATTAACTGGAATGTGGGAGGACCTTAGACATTCTCTCCCAGGAGAATTCCCACTCAGCTGAGCAATTCCTGAGGGAATTTCAGGGCTTGGCATGCAGTGGGGGTCTGTGATTGCTGGAAGGATCCAGTTCCCCAAAGGTGGGTTTCTTCAGAACCAGTGTTGCATAAGAATCATCAGAAATTACTGAGGAGGCGGTGATGGGGGCAGAAGGGACCAAGGGAGTGAATTACGTCTTCACAAAATCCCCCAGCTTTGTGTCAGGAGCTCAGCTGCGGTCTGGGGGCACGTTATGCCAGGGCGGTTCCAGGAGTGTTTCAGAAGTGGGGCTGCTCTCTTGCAGGTATCTGCAACTTTCCTTTGTTGGCCCTCACTCAGAGCTCACGTGTACCCTGGGGCCTGGCCAGGGAGAACAGATGCAGGGGTGGCCTGCACTGCCACCCCCACTGTGGTGTCTGGGGGCAGCGTGGGGGAGAAAAGTGGTGGAACTTGGGCCCCTGTGGTCACAGCGATTATGTTGGACCCTCTCTGCTCCCCACATATGAGAGTGGCCCTCATTCCAGGCCCTCTGTGTCTGTGAACGTGGCCTTGGATAGACCTATCTGGCTTTCATCTCTGTGGTCTCAAACCCAACACAGCAGAGACTCAAGGAGATAAAGGCAGAGACACGCCTGCCCTCCTTGTGTCCCTAGGAAGACACAAGAGTGAACCCAAGGGTGAACCACTCGTGCATGCTGCTAAAGGCCTCTGAGGCTCGCTGAGGGTCATCACACACCTCTGGCAAGGAGGGAAAAGAGAGGCCGAGAAAGACCACACGATTCGCCTCACGCTACAACCAAAGACACAGGTGTAACCGGAACTCCGGGTTTCTGGCTTTTTACCCAGTACTTTTGCCCAGACCTGGTCGATTCCTCATTTCTTATGGACTAACCCGTGCCTGCAGGAGCTGTCCACTCACTCTCGCAGCTCTGCTCACTCTGGGAGCCATGGATGGTCTGGCACGTCACCCATGAGGAAGCCAGGAGAGTGACACATCCAGGGAAGCCCCTCTTTCTCTGCTGGCCTGGCTGCCCGGACCTCGAGAACTCTCATTGGGAAATAACTGGGGGTTGGTTGGACAGGACAGAGTGGGGGTAACTGCCCACCCAGGAGAGCTGCCTCCTCCTCCTCGGAGCCCTTGTGACACCTACTATGTCATGGTCCTTTGGCCTTGAGTCTGTTCCCATCTGTGGGCCTGCTCAGCCTCATCCTTATCCTCACCCTCAAGTGGGTTGTAGGACACTGTGGTGCCGGGTGCCTGTGTCAATGTGCAGGATGACACTCGGGCTCAATAAAGGCAAAGATTGTCCCTGTTGCCTCTGCCACCAGTGACGACCAATAGCAAGGTGAAGGGGTAGAGAGGGAGAAGGAGGGGGAAGAGAGGGAGGGGGTGTGTGCAGGGGAGGGAGGGGAGGGAGGGGATGGAGAGGAGGGAGAGGAGGGAGAGGAGGGAGAGGAGGGAGAGGAGGGAGAGGAGGGAGAGGAGGGAGAGGAGGGAGAGGAGGGAGAAGGGGGAGAGGAGCCTTTCCCTGGATCTGTTCTTTCTGGCATTCGGGGTACATTATTCCTTCTCAGGGCCTCCTTATCCTCAGGTTTCCTCTCTTATCAGACCAGCCTCATACTGCCCCTTGCCAGTGCATTGGCTCTTCTTTTCTCCATGCCCTTTGCTCACAAAAGTCCTTTTGCCTGGGAATGCCCACCCTGACCTCCTCCGACACACCTTACAAAGCCATTTGGAATCCTGTCCCCATGGGATCCTCCTGACCTCTTGCTCCTATCGTTGTTAGGTACACAGTCCAGCACATCACTGCTGGCTCAGGTCAAGTTCACTCTTGTTCTTCTGGGTTGCCTGACCTTTCCAGCTACACCCTAGGTTCTATGAGGGCAGAGGTCATCTGGTGTGTGTCCTGTATCCTCCTAGGACCCAGCCTAGGGTGGGGCATGTTGTAGGTGCCCTTGTGTTGCTTGGGGGAAAGCGGACATAGAAGGAGGAGGAGGTTTGGCTGAGCTGGAATCAGTCCTTCTCCCCCAGAGAGAGGGTGGAGGGGGCTTAGCTCCTGCAGGAAGGGTCACATTCCTATTCTCTGCCCTTCACAGGAGATGGGCAGCAAAGTGGTTTCCTGGGGGAAATATCCTGCCCAAGGGTCAGGCCCACTAAAGGATCCTTATTCAAAGAAATCAGAAAAGAAATCATCGCCTTCTCCAAAGGGGAGTGTGAGTTCCTTGCCATGGGCCATCTGGGGACCTTGCCTACTCTCCTTGCTCCTGGCTAACGTGTGCTAGTGTGTGGGCTAATGAATGCAGTGGCTCACGGTCTCGGCACAGCAAACCAACCGAGGAAAGGGAGAGAAATTTCCTAACCAAGAACAAGGACAACCAAGTTCCCATCACTAGAATTCTAAAAATAGGGCAACTTGGATGGGGAAAAAATGGCAAAGTCAGGTCTCTGTCCAGTGCCCTGGAAACGTTCACAGTTTTGAGGTTCTATCCCACCCACTGACTGAGCCCAGCTGGCCCGGGGGGACTTTCGTAGTCTGGGGAAAGCCTGTCACAGGTATAGTAAGAAGGGCCAACGCGTAGTGAGTCCTCACTGAGGGCCAGTAGGGCCAGGAATAAGCCGTGCACAGGACACGTGTTGCGTCAGGGGTTATGAAAAGGGTTTTGCAGAACGGGAGCTGAGACCTTGTATTCACACAGCTCGTGAAGGGTGGAATTAGGAACAGAAGCCAGGTCTTCTTCATTCACAGTCCATGCTCATCACAGCCACCACCCTGTGCCTTTGAGCCACACGATGGTGAGGGAAATCTGGGCTGGAACTACTATGTGAGCCCAATCCACAAGCAAAGTGGCCTGTGCAGACGCGGAGGAGATGCCCGTGCCTCTGCGAAGAACAGGACCGCGGTAGCCCAGCCCCAGATGGGAAGGTGAAACTCCCAGGAGGTCAGACCTGGGCTGTCAGCAGGTGCGCGCAGGGCCCCTGGTGGCTCAGAGTCATCGTCCGGGGTCCTGCGGGCAACCTGGAGCCCCTCTGTCCGAGCAGGGGGCACAGTGGGTGTGGCGGTGGAGGTCCTGCCTCTCTTCCTGTGTGCGAAGCCCCAGCTGGCACGGCAGCACCCCCCCCCCCTCCGCGACCCCCAGCCACTCACCATGCTGCTCCAGAGATTCAAGGCGAGTGTGCTGGGATCCTGGAGTGGTTGTTCCCCCTAAAACGGAACCAAATAAGAACCTGCTTTTGCCCCTTAGGATGGGGTGGCCCGCCGCACACTTTGAGCCTCCCTGGCAGAGATGGCGTGGCCCACCAGACTCTCTCTCAGCCCCAAGTGCCACCATTACTGGTGGGCACTTAAAGGACCCTGTCTGAGGTCAGGCTCAGAGGTGAGGGTCTGCAGGGGCAGGTCGAGGGTCTGGCCGCTCTTCCCTATCATCAGGTTGTGCATACAGAGCTACACGGCAGAAGGAGCAGGTGACAGGGAAGTGAATCATGTGTGTTCTGAGTGGGGGTGGGGGGATGGGAATGAATACTCCTCCTCCTCATTTCCAACCACTATCTGGACATCCCTGAAGCCCTAGAGGGGGCACAGGGACTCCAACAGGCAGGATCCAGGAGCCTGGAGGGAGGGACCATCCCAGATGCTAAGGCCTCAGAGATCTTGCCGAGCGTGCACGAACCCACCATGGTGCTCATGGTCTGGGCAGCCCCGGGGGGTGGGGGGGCAAGAGGCATTTGCCCAGTGACCTGGGGGAAGGGTGGGGGCAGCTCCAAGTCCCCTCCCTTCCAGGGATGGGTGTAGGGTGTGCAGAGGGAGGAACGTGGTGTTCTGCCCTGGAAATTCTATCCCAAACAGTCACAAGAGCTCGGAGGAGCTGAGGGCCTCCCAGACGCAGGTGCCGCTCTGGGCTCCATACGTGTATTTACTCAAGCAATCCTGACAATCACCCTAGAGGGAGAGGATATTAGTAATGGCCCTGAACCCGCAGATGAAGAGCCAAGGCACACAGGGTGCAAACAACTCACCCAAGTTCACACAGCTGGCCCATTCCAGAGTCAGGACCTGTCTGGCCGGTAGAGTCCATGCTCTACCTTTGGGCTGTTGTGCCTCTAAGAACCCGCCTCATGGGGCCACCCAACCCCGTGGCAAAACCGCCAAGAAAGTAGAAGAGGGTACCACGGCGTTTCTCCCCCGGCACATGCTGGGCTTGCGGAAGCCTGGCTTCTGTGGAGGGAAGAGGGGCGGGGGGAGGGCTGGTCCCACCTCCTCGCAGCCCCCCTCACTCACCGAGGGTAGGGTCTGGTAGAAGAAAGGCTGGAAAACCACTGCGAAGGACTCCTCCTTGTTGTACTTGCTGGAGGCCAGGAGACGGTCCCAGCTCTCCTGAAGGAGGGAGCAGAGAAGTGTGCCACCTGAGTCCCCGCAAGGCCAGGCTGCCCCATCCTCCCACCAGGGAGTTCAGAGCAGGTCCCCGGGTCAGAATTGCCCCTCTGTGCGGTTCTGAATGACATGCTTTTTGGAAGCTCCCCCTGGTCTCATACTTTGGGGCCCTTTGATGAACTACATCAGGGTTTCGTTTTCCTCTGAAGCCTCAGCATCACGTAATACCAGAGATGAACCTGAAGTATATTCTCTGGGTGATCGTGAAGTGCACCCCAGCCCACGAGCTGGGACCCCCACGCTCTCCTCAAGGGCGGGGTTCCGTGGAGGGATGTGCTATTGACCACTCCAAAATTGTCGTTTCCAAAGTGGGAAGTGCCGTATATAACTTCATATAGGGCTTTCTTCTTAAATAAAAATCATCATGTTAGAGGCACGTGGGGGGGCTCAGTCAGCGAAGCGTCCAACTCTTGGTTTCGGCTCAGGTCATGATCTCACGGTTTGGGAGTTTGAGCCCAACTTCGGGCTCTGTGCTGACAGTGAGGAGCCTGCTTGGGATTCTCTCTCTCCCCTCTCTCTCTCTCTCTCTGCCCCTCACCACCCTCTCACAATAAGTAAACTTAAAAAAAAAATTTTTTTTTAAATCATCGTGTTAACACGCATCAGGAGGAACTTGTGCTTTGAGCTGTTTGCTGGAAGGGACGATGGCACCCGCTGAGCCATCCACGCTCCCTTGGGTCTCTTCTCTAAACTAGAATGCTCATCATTAGGAATCCTGACTTGCCCATGGGTTGTGGTCTGGGGAGCAAGCCCACCCTGGGCACCACCACCTCACCAGCCAGGGACGTGTGGTACAAGTGGTGATGACAACCAAAAGCATTTCAGAATGAATCTGCAAAATTCTCCTTGATCTTTTTTTTCTAACTTTATTTTGAGAGAGAGTGTGAGTGGGGGAGGGGCAGAGAGAGAGGGAGAGACAGAATCCCAAGCAGGCTCCGTGCTGTCAGCTCAGAGCCCGACACGGGCTGAACTCATGAACGCATGAACCATGAGGTCACGACCTGAGCTGAAACCAAGAGTCAGACACCTGACCGACTGAGCCACACAGACACCCCTTGATCTTTTACTTTAGGTTCCACCACCGCCCCCGCCCCCCACCAGGAGTTAGTCCCCACTCTGCTCAAGAGAGTACCGAAGTATGGCCAGAAAGTGAAGGAAGGGTAGCTCTCTTTGGTCCCTGACTCTTAATCCTGAATTTATGGAAGAAGTTCGACATGAACAAGTTTGCTTCCTCCTTGTTCCTACCACCCCCGTTCTCCTCCGGGATCACCTGTCCCTGTGGGCCAACAGCCAGTCTCTGAGGGTGGGCTCACCTGATAGGACCACTGTGTCACAACCTCGGAAAGCTTCAAGGTCTCCCCTGAGTATCTGCAGGGCTCTTCTGCGAGGCTGCCGGTTAAAACAAGCCAGAGATGAGAGCGTGGTTGCGATGTTGGCTATTCATGCTGTCCATGGGGGAAGAAGGGAGCTGGTGGGGGGACCCTGGAAGTTGCTTAGGGAGTACGGAAGGAAAAGTTGGAAGTCTTACAGGTGTAGGAGGAGGAGGCACACGTCGGGGCGGATGAAGGGTAGGGTCGTTCTCATAGGACTGAGGGACACGACGTGCCCCGTGCTGTGCCTGACACACGGCGGCCAATCAACAAAATGCTGGTTTCATTTCACTTCCCTTTTTACCTGAGCTGAGTCCCTTGGTGCCAGTGAGAAACCACCAGAGCCTCAGAGAGATCCACCAGGTTCACAAACGCTTTGGGGACCTAGGAGGATACGAGGGAGAAGGTGAGCATTTGCAAGGTCACCACCACTGCTGCCCAGGGGCTTCTCTGGAACCCTTGGGTTGAGCCTGTTTGGTGTGTGGTTGAACACGGCAGGCCTCTCCTTGGTTAAGTCCCTCCTTTGGGATGTGCTTGGTTGGGGTCTCTCCAAAGCTGCCGGCACTGCCACTGTGGAAAGGTGTCATTCACCATCCCCTGGGGGGGCAGAACACCGCCCCACCACAGTGTCAACAGGGGAGTAGGACCTTGGTGGCAGCGGGACTGTAATCCTGACAGAAAAGCCGCCTCCCTGGGGATCAAAGGGTTGGGGTGAGAGCCACAGAGCTCCCCTGCTCATCATGGTCAGGCCAGAAAGGGAAGGCCCTTGGGCTGTCACTGCCTCAGACTCAGAGGCCTCAGGAAAGAGGAGGGCCACTGAGACCCCAGTGCTCTATCCCTTCTTCTTCCAGAAGTCTTGCTCAAAACTCTTCTTGGATTGTGAAGAGCTATATACCTGACCCGGGTTTTTCTGAAAAGGCAAGAAGACTGGCTTCTCCACTTTGCTTTTCCCCTCGGTCTTGGCCTCCCTCCTGAGGCCACTTTCCCGGTCTCAGTGGAGGCCACTGGAGAATAAGCCGGAACCTGCCGCATCAGCCCTTGGAAGAGCAACTTCCTGCCGGCTGCCCGAGGAGTCTTTGGGGAAGGGAAACTCAGGGCCCGTGGTCCCGGGGAGCTGCAAATCTCACCTCCTGGTACAGGTAGTCCAGCACTCCAGCTAGCTTGAGCAGACCTCCCGCCGCGTGCCTGTGCTGGGAGAGGAGAAGCATGCTAAGGGCAGGTGGGGATGGGCCCAGGGGGCCAAGGATGTGCAGGCTCCTGCCGGCCTGCCTCTTTCTCTCCCCACCCCCTATCGGAGTCCTTAAATCCAGGAATAATGATGTTCCCCCTTTGGACCCGATTTTCTTCAGATACAACTTCTTCCATCAGCCTCTGGGAGGAAGTCTGGTCCCAGGTTTTTGTCCATTCTCTGACTTCCCCAACCCATCATCCACCAAGAAAAACCAGACTCTCTAAAATGGGAAGTTCCGTGTCAGGGAAGGGCAAACCAAGGTCAGGGCCATTCCAAAGCTCTCAAGGAGGGAGGGGAAACCAGACTTATTCACAAAGACTGATGGAATCCCTTTTATTTTTTTAAGTTTATTTATTTATTTTAAGAGAGAGAGAGAAAGAATGAGTGAAAGAGGACGGAGAGACCATCCCAAGCAGGCCCTGTGCTGTCAGCAGAGAGCCTGATACAGGGCTTGAACTCATAAACTGTGAGACCATGACCTGAGCCGAAATCAAGAGTCAGATGCTTAACCCAGTGAGCCACCACAGTGCCCCTCCCCCCCCCTTTTAAGTTTAAGAATCACTTTCATCTGAAGAAAATCAGGTCCAAAGGAGGAACACAATTACCGCTGGATTTAAGGACCCAGATGGGCCTCAAAACTTCTGCACGGCACACTTTTATCAGACCTCCCCCTGCCACATGGGCCCCCAGGGAGAAAGGGCTCAGGGAGAGAATCCGAGCTAACTCCTATTACTGAGTATTTAAAGACACCTCCTACCCCACCCAATTCTTTGTAATGAAAATATATAAACAAATGACAAGACCTCAAAAATCAACCCTGGTTTACCTTTCCAGGGTGAAAAAAATAACTAATGATAAATTTTGCAACAAGACAAACTCCTAAGCAGCCTGCAAACCAGCTGTCCCCTGAGGCGACGTGGCTCAGACAGGAAGACATGGAAGGCCAAGTCGCTGTTCTGTCTCCTGCGGGGACACAGGCAGGGACTCTGGAGACAGCTGCCAATCACTCAGGCTGGAACAGCGAGAAAGGGCAGCTCCTACCCCACATCCCTGCTTTGACGCAAAAGTGTCCTCTCGAGGCTGGTTCAGCCCGCTCTGTCACCGTAGGCAGCAATAAAGCCTTTTGTCCATTTCTTATAGTCTAAGGGAGTCTCTCCCTGAGCATGACAGTCAGCATCACACTTTCCCTTCCGAAGAGTCTCGGGAACTGCCTAGAAAGGTCCTTGCTGCCCATCTGGACCACGTTCAGGGCATCCCTCTTCCCTAGGGTACCCAGGGATCCCTGCGTGGTTTGACCCCTATGTCAAACCCTGCTTTAGACACTCCTTAGTCAAGGTGGTGGCAAAACGGTATTTTAGCTTTGATTTTAATGTGTTAGTTTTATTTTTAAGGCAAAAGCATTTGTGCTTTGTTTGTACAACTAAAAATAAAAGTAAATAAGGCATAATGGATATGTGTATACAGAAATGCCTTGTGTAGGCAAGAATGCTTAAAGGCATAAATACATGAAAGAATACAATAATCCATAATGCTTGAATAGGAAATAAAGTGTATGGAAGGAATCATGAATGAGTGTAAGCATCAATGAATGCATTCAAACATTAAAAAAAAAAATGCTAGCATAAACAAACTCATGATGAATACAATAGCACATACCTGCATGGAAGAAAAGAGGATGAATTTATGGATGAATAGATAACAGATGGATGGATGGATATGCAGAGGAATTCAGCAATGTCTAAATGCTTGTTTGAGCACTTCACCGCATGAATGCATAAATTCATGAATAAATGTTGGTGTGTATAATGACCAAAAGGGGAAGCAGAGAATAAACAGGGCATGTAAATTTCACTTGGCATTGGAGAAAACAGAGAGTAAAGTAGAAATATAAAGGTTCAAGATCTATATGCTACACACCCAGGAGATCTGTAGGAATATTGTTCCACAAAAGCTGGTCAGGGAAGGTGGGCCTCCCTCGGCATTCTCCAAGGGCTCGACATCAGTAATGGAAGGCGGGAGGGTGGATGGTGGGGCAAGAATCAGTGGGAGCATGGGGCATTCGGAGGAAGGCAAGAGCATATGTTGTGGGAGAGGAGCACAGGAAAGAGGACAGGACCTCAAGAAACTTCACCCGCCCATGCCTGTGCCATGGCCTGGTGGGGGCCCTGGATGGGGCTGAATGCACGGTGGGCAGATAACTGGTCTGCCATAGGTGGCTTACGTGCCTTCAGGCTCCTGAGGAAGAGTCTGTGTGCCATTTACGTCACCATAACCTGGGCATCTAAGCCACCCCTTATACTTTCAACCGATCCTAACCAGGACTAACCTCCAGTAAAGACTTAAGTCATAGTCACCTACATAAATAAACGCAGGCACACGTTTCATGTCTGGTTTCCAGGAATGCCAAAGAGCCTGGAAGTTGCAGCCTTCCTACAGAAATACTAGCTTCCCCTTATAACTAGAGCCCATGGGCCAACAGGCGACAAGAACACATATATCCTGCTTTTCTTCCCAAATTCAGCACTAAATACAAGCAGAGCTACAAGAAGCAAATGATTTTTCACTAGGAAGCGGATTTTCCTTAGTTGCAGAATGATTATTAACTCAGCCTCTCTACACCTCACTTTCCTTTCCTTGATATGAAAGATAGTACATTAAAAACACTGTCCCTAGAGATGGCTCTTGAGCCCTTAGATATCTAACACCCATTTATTTATCTGTCTGTTGCCCAAGTTCTGAAATAGCTGCCATCAGGCCCCACCTGACAGGTGTAGACCAGACAGGTTTAAGGTCATTCTGGCTGCCCCTACCCCTGCACCTGCAACCCTCTGCCTCCCAGCCTGTCGTTTACCTGTTGGGCGAAGGGACAGAGGTGACCCTGGCTTGTGTTACTGAAAAACACATTGATGAGCTTCCAGTCATTTTGAAAGTCAAGTTGCTGGAAAAAAAAAAAAGAAAGAAAGAAAAAGGACAAGAGCATAAAAGGAGAGAGTGGTAAGACCTGGCGTTAAGAGAACTTTTTCCTTTTCAAATCTGTCAATTTCATTACCCACACCCATAAAATCATATTTATGCATTTTTTTCCAACGAAGAAGTACATGGTAGGAATCTAAAGTTGTATAAACACTCTAGAAGGCAATTTGGCAAGATGCATCAAGAACTATTTTTTAAGGGAATAACTCTTTATCTAATAATTCCACTTCCCAACATATATTTTAAGGAAACAAGGATACATGAAAGATTTAGCTGCAATGATGAAGCCTTGTTTATAAGCATGAAAAACTGGCAACAACATAAATGTCTAAAATAGGGGATTGCTGTATAAATTGTGGAACGCTCATAAGATGTAGCTGTTAAGACAGCGCAGGAAAATGTAATTATCGTCATGGGAAATATTACATTGAGAAAAGCAGGTTATAACAAGTAGCTACATCTAGTAACATCCCTGTTTAATAAAATACATACTTAGAAAAAATACAGAAGGGACTATACATCAAGTTGTTAACAGCAATTATCTCGGGTATCAGGTTGAAGAATGGTTTTAATATTCTTTTTGTTTATCTGTGTTTTCTGATTTTTCTATAATGAACGTGTATTAGTTGCAGAACAAAAAAAAAAACAACTTTCATTTTGTTTTTTAAGAGGCAACGCGGTGCGCTTGAGAAAACTTAGACTGTCACCCAGGCTGCACTTTAGATTTTAGCTTAACTAGCTGTGTGAACTTGGGCAGGTCCCATGACTCCTTAGGAATTCAGTTTCTTCATCTGTAAAATTATGGGATTAGGTTCAGGATCTTCTAGCCATTCTCCAGAATGTTATGAGTATTCTAGAAATTCTGGAATTCTCCCAGTAGGGGAAACACTTAATAGCATAGCTCCTGCACTCGCCACTGTTCCCATAGAACCTGAAATGACCTAGCTTTAATCCCCGAACTCTGTAATGAAGTCATGGCTGGCCCAGATAGCATCTTCCCTTGGTTCCAGCAGTCCAAGCTCAGTGCTGGTTACAGCCAGCTTGGTGGCAAGGCTTGCCTTGACCTGGTACTTGCCTGTAAGGAGGCCACAAAACATTTGGGGATGCTTATTACAAACTCATCTGAGTAAACAGCATCTGAACTGCTAGGAGAATGGGTTTGTTGAGGGTCAGAAGCTTGCCCCTGGCCCCAGCACACGTGCCAGTCTCAGAGCCTGAGGCCACCGGGCACACTGCCCAAGACCCCAGCATGTAGGTTACATGACCTCCACCTAAGACCTAAAATGAATATGAAAAATAACAGCAATCATCACCTCAATGTCATTGGCAACTACAGGCTTTCATTGGAGCAATGCCTCCGTGCCAGGCACCTCTGATGCCCCATTCAATCCTCCCTAAGCCTGTCCAGTAGCCTCTTTTATTACTCCCATCTCATAAATGTAGAAACTGAGGCTTAGCGAGGTCAAGGGCCTTACCCAATGTCACACAGCCAACAGGCTGAGAAGTCAGGATTCACAAAGTGTCTCCCTCTGGAAGCCAAGCTCTCAAGTGCCTTCCCAGGTGGGAAGTCAGTTTCACCTGCTGACTTTTAGCAGGACCACATTGCGGACGTAAGAAGAAGCCCTGTGTTTTAATGGACTCCAGAGAATTGCCACAGGAAGGGCATCTTTGGGGAACCCAGACCACACTGGTTGCTGTGTTCAGGGCACAGTGGCAGTGGGGTCACGCCTGCCCGGTGTGTTTGGTCTGACGGCCTCGGAGCAGACACGGGCAGCCCCGACCTCAGAGTCAGTTGGGTACTCACCTGGTTCTCCCTCATGCTCCGCACCAGTCCTTCCGCCTCTACCCGTAAGTCTCTGCAGAGAGGAAAGTGAATCCAACAGAGCTTTGTTGAGGGCTGGAAGCTTGCCCCTGGCCCCAGCGCAAGTGCCAGCCTCAGAGCCCGAGGCCACACTGCACCACCCCTGGCTTTTGCAGGGCAGACACTGACCTGATTTTTAAAATTAGGCCCATCAGGCAGACTGAAATCCATGCGGGAGACACATTTTGACTCTGATTTAATACAAACCTTTATTTCTAAGCCTCTTTGACTTTGCCAGCACCCACCCCCCCACCCCCACCAACCCGTCCAGATGCCCAGGACAGACAGGAGTACACAGTCCCAGGGGAAGCCAGAAACGGGACTTACTGAGCACCAGTGTGGGCCACCACTGTCTTCCCAGGGGCGCACAAAGGCCTCAGAACAGAAGGGTTGAAATATCTGATGATGTCTGAAAGGACTAAAGAGAGAGCTGCTTTGAGGCTGTGGCCCTGCCAGCTGGAGGGGACCTGTGAAGGCAGACCCCCCCCCCCACCTCGTAGGGGGAGGTTCCAGGGTAAATCCACTCTTCCAAAGCACGCCCTTCACAACCTGCCCTCGGCTGCGAGGTCAGTCTCGGAGAGGGCCCCCGGAAGTGACTGGGGCTGAAAGCTATCACCTGTCCAGGGCTAGGCCAAGCAAGCGCTAAGTGCTTTACATGTGTGAAGGGGAAACTGAGGCGGAGAGGAACTAAGCAAGCTACCCAAGTTCTCACGGTAAACTGAGGTTGTTGGGATTTGAACCAGAGCTTTGAAACACCAAGCTTTTCACCGTCACGCACCATCGACTCGTTAGGGGAAGTGTGCTAGGACAGCGACCCGGGTAGGCTGCCTCCCAGCCCCCCTTCCTCCTCCTGAGAGTGACAGCAGGGCGGGAAAGCTCCGGGGAACACATGTCCCAGAGCTGACAGCCAGAGGACCGCTAAAAATAGTGCTGTCAGGAGCAGTTAAGTTGTGTCTTGATCCCACGAGAGGAGAGGGCAGAGCCGGGAGAGTGTCATGGGAAGGAGATGCCTCCCCCCACCCCCAATCCCTCCTTCCCTTTTACCCCCATCCAGAAGGGCCTGGGGCTCTGTGGGAGCAGAATCCAGCCCATACTGTGCAGATAGCAGACAGCGGGCGGGAAGTCAGGAGACCGGTCTCTTGGCTTTGTCCTCCTGGACAGTCACCCAAGTCATGTGTGACTGGGTCTTCATCCTCAACCCAAACTAATGAGCTTCCTTTTCTAAGTCCTGACCAACTAGGAGGAGAAGCCCCTTCCCACATGTGGTGAGAAAACAGGAAGCTCAGAGGCCAGCTGAAGACGACAGGGACAGTGTATGCACACGCACGTGAGTGTGTGCACGATTGCGTGCATGCAAGCGGGCGGCTGGGGGAGAGAAGACATTTTCCCTCGCTCCCCTCAGGAGAGCCTGTGAGAGCAAACGACAAGACATGAAAAGCTGGTGCTAGGTCTTTGGGAGAGAATCGCTTTCCAGAGTAGAGGTGTTTGTATCGTATTGCTCTTTTGTGATCAGACGGGACCATGCTCTTTTCGCATAAATCTTCCCGTCATTTTGTTTTAGGGCTGCCTCTCTCTCAGTCTCCAGTGAGGTCACAACGAAAGGCGCAGGCTGTGGGGCTGGACCACCTGAATTCAAAGGGACTCTGCCACGTACTGATCGTGTAACTTTGGGAAAGTCCATTCACCTCCTCAAGACTTAGTTTTCCCATCTGCAAAACGGCCACGGTGGGCAAGGGCATGGCTAGATCTGAAGAGCTCGGAGGTTCTGGGATTGAAGGACAGGTGGGCCGAGCCAGATAAAGTTGGGCCAACCCTAACAGACCCCTGCACGGGCCTGGATGTCCCTGGAGCCCTTTCTCCTCGGCAGACTAGCTGCTGAGCTCCGGTCTGGCTCTCGGCTCCGCCCCACTTTCCCATGCCTTAGGGCGGCTGCACCAACAGCTCCGGGTGAGGACATTCAGGTGCAAAATCTGCCCTCCCTGCCCCACCTCCTGCTGCAGCTCTGCCTAGTGGAACTCCTGGTCACTCGGCTGGTGTACGAGGGGCCACCAGGACTTTTTACCATGTGGGTGAGGGGCCAAAAAATGGAGACGAGTTGAGAAATCAGGCACAGCAGCAGCTGTGTTTGCTCTGCAGAGCCTAAACTACATCCCACCTTCCCAGACACCCCAAATATCCCACCATGCTTCTCTTTTCCTACCATTTAAAGGAAAATGGGGCCAAACTGAGGCAGAGCTGCGACAGCCACTAAGTTGTTTGGGGCATCTTCTTTTGGAACACTTTGACCTTCTGCAAGGGGACCCTGCCACCACTTTGGTCAGCAATATCCCCTCACCCGTCAGTCAAATCCTGGAGGCTGGACATCCGGTCTCAGCCTTCCCTGCTGGAAGGGGAGGGCTGAAAGCAGGGGCATTATCCTGCTCATCCCTGTCCTTTGCAGAGATCCTAGTCATTCCCAGGCCCTGGGAGAAGTTCACTGGCTGGGCTGACAGGGCACTATCTACCTCACTCGCTGTGCTTATCGTGTGGAGGGGACATTGCAGCATCTTTGCTCTAATTATGAAGTGAAAGGTGGTTTCCTCGTTCTTGGCTTGTGAGCACCAAGCACAGGTGACTAACATCCCGCTAGGCAAATGCAGCGGCATTAAGGGACTTGGGGGCTTCAGAAGGTCTTAATAAAGTTGTAAGGGACCTTTGACAGTAAATGAGAAGAGCCAGGTCACAAATTGCATATTCATAAGCACATTCGTATGTGAAAAGGCCAGAATGTTACACACCGATCATCTCTGAGTACCGGGATTAGAGTTAATTTTTATTTTCTTCATTTCGTTTTCCTGAACCCAATTGACATCTTTATTTTACGAGTAAGGGAGTTATTACGAAATGAAATAGACTGAAAATTAGACCTGGGTCTTCTCCTTGGTGCGGGGAGAGGGGAGTGAAGAATGGTGGAGAGTTTCCCTCGAGGAAGTGCTACAAGTCCAGCCTTGGGGTCCTCGGGGAGAAGGAGCTTCAGGACTCTGCCACCTTTGAGGTCTCCCCGGGTCCCTTAACCTAATGCCTCATGCCTTCTTTTTGCTCAGAGACCCTCAGACACATTTCTCACGCCCCCCACCTTTTGGGTATGTGACTTTTCATACCCTGGCTCCATGATGAAATAGCCAATAGGATACACGCTCTTCGCTAATCCAAATGCTGCTCTGTTGGGAGGGATGGGGACAATCTGGAATGTGGCCATAAAGACACAGGACTCACCTGTCACCACTTCCATGCATGCCTGCTGTGGCCTTCTGTCCGTCCTGCAAGTAAAAGCAAACATGCAAGCATCAGACTGCACCTGTCAACCCTTTCTCTCCACTAATGTGGTCTAGTTCATAACAAGCCGTGGCTCAGCCTCGCTCTGGTTCTGGATTTATCCTTCCTGGAGTCAGAGACACACCACAGGTGGCTATGGAGCCACCAGAATAGGGTGAACAGCTTTGCTGGGTCCTCCTCTAGTCTGGCCCAAAGCTGGAAGGGGACGCAGCCCCGGTGTAGAAGGAGAAGGACCCCGGCCCAACCCTGCATGCTTCCCCCAAAGCAGAGCAAGGAGACAGGTGGTAGGAAGAACTCCATATTCGGCGCCTCCTCCTCCCCTTTCCTCCCTATTCACCCAGAGGACCCCAGGGGGATGTGTGGGCACAGGAGTGTCGGGCGAGGAGGCAGGAGGCTGGGTTCTCATCCCTGTTTTGCCACCTGCTCCTGAGGCCACTTGGAGCAAGCTGTCTCCTCCCTGGCCCTCAGGTTTCCCCAACAACCAAGCCAAGAGATGAGAGCAGATCCTATTGGAGGCTCCTCTCAGCTCTATGGCTCTGTGGTTCCAGAACAGTTACCATTTTTGCTTCTCCAGGTCAACGGTCCCAGAGTCTGGAGGCTGGAAAAGATAGGAGGTGTGAACAGCCCAGCCAGGGAAGGACGCAAGAGCCTGTCCTTGTGAGACCCCGGCTGCCTCCTACCAATAAAAGGGAGCCCATGGATCCAGAGAAAGGCCAAATCTGCTCATGAATGTCAGGCTTCCTATGCAACACGTTTGCTCATTTGTTCGTCAGAGCCCAGAGCAACCGAAGGTATGAATGTTTTCTTCGGAACAGCAAATGGCAACAGCAGAGCTTAGATTCAAACGCCTCTGTGTAGAATGTTAACCTCCACTTAGACACAGAAGGGGTTGTTTTACTGCATGACGTTTCTCATCTGAAATTCTGTTTATTGCCTGTCTCCCTTGACTCAAGTGTTAAGTGCATGAGGGCAAGAGTTTATGTCTGTTTTGTTCTTGACTATATTCCTCGGACCCAGAACAGTGCCTGACACATCAGAAGTATTCAATGAATATTTGCTTGATAAGTGTTTTTTGAATGAATGACGCTTCTCATTTTCCTCTCGGTAAAATGCTGGACAACACAGGACACTCCCTGCTGAAGATGTTCCCTGACTTTGGACGGAGGCAAGACTGTGGGAAGCCACCTGGGCATTGTGTCCTTTACAGGCTTCTAGGGGAGTCTAGAATTGCATCCAGTACATAGAAAGTACTCAGTGTGTATTAGCTATCATCAGTAGTAGTATTTTCACAGGTTCTGACACAAATTTTCTCTCTCGACTTCCTAGAAGATAGTGTCTCCAGGTGTCATGGTGACAGGTGACAGTTGTACTCACACTACCTACACCCAGTCTTCTGCTGCTTCTCTTTAAAGAGCCTGTCTATCCTTACCCACCCCGCTCAGCGGACAACCAGTCTGTAAAACTGGGTCACACTTCTGGAGCCTTCTTGGGAGGGCAGGCTGACCACAACCTTCATCTAAGTGGGACAAAGTGTTTTTACTCCCCAGGAAGAAGGAGTTTGAAAGGTAAAATTTCCAGGGAAATGCGGCAAGCTAAACAAAAATCAGGAATCATAAACCAGGATGCCAGGCCGTGAAGTCATGAGGGCAGCGGGCTGCTGGGCTGAGGCAAAGTGGGCAGCTTGTGCCCAAGCAAAGGGGACCTGAATGATAGCAGAGCCCCTGCCCAGAACAAGCTTATTGGGGCTGGTGAGGGGAAGGAAAGAGAGAGAACAAGAGGAACAAGGTGGGGAGAGCGGGGGAAGAGCCCAGTTAGAAGTCACAGAAAGGGAAGGCTGGGACAAACCCAGCAAACTCCTATGTCTCCATCTTGCCTGCTGGCAGCCATTTTCTCTCCATATCACCTTGGCTGAATGCACTATGGCACTGGAGATGCAAACCTAAATGAGACACAAGCCTGGTCTTCAAGGAAGTTGCTAGAATGACCTGTAACCTCCCTGGCACAGAAAATTCCTAGAACTCTTAGTTAAGCAAACAAAGCAAAACAAAAGAACAAGTCATAGATATTACATACAGTATAACCCTATTTAGGCTACACACACTCTCTCCCTATATATTGGTGTGTGTGTGTGCACGCCTGTGTGTGTGTGTGTGTGTGTGTGTGTGTGTGTGCATGCATGCTTGTGCAGACTGAGCAGAAGAGGTGATCAAATGAGATCTTCAATTTTTTATTCTGTATACATGTATTTTGTTTGATTTGTTTTAACATTTGTTTATTTTTGAGAGAGAAAGCAAGTGGGTGAGGGGCACAGAGAGAGAGGGGGACAGAGGATCCGAAGCGAGCTCCACACTGACAGGACAGAGCCCAATGTGGGGCTTGGACTCATGAACTGTGAGGTCACAACCTGAGCCAAAGTTGGAAGCTTACCCACTGCCGCCCAGGCACCCCTGATTTTTTCTTATACATTTCATATGTACCACATGTTAGTTTGGAAAAATATTTTATGAGCATTTGTAAATTTGCTCTTTAAAGTTCTTTGAGGAGGGGCGCCTGGGTGGCTCAGTCGGTTGAGCGTCTGACTTCAGCTCAGGTCACGATCTCGCGGTCCGTGGGTTCGAGCCCCGCGTCGGGCTCTGGGCTGATGTCTCGGAGCCTGGAGCCTGCTTCCGATTCTGTGTGTGTGTGTCTCTCTCTCTCTGCCCCTCCCCCGTTCATGCTCTGTCTCTCTCTGTCTCAAAAATAAATAAAAATGTTAAAAAAAAATAAACTTCTTTGAGGAAAAGTTGGTCTGGCTGAATTAAACAAACGCATACTACAGGCACAGGTAAGTGAGCCTTAGTTACAGAAAGTTCCAGGAATTAAGAAAAAAAAAAAGTACCAGTGTTATGAATTCTTTTCTTTCTAAATTCACTTTCCGTGAATTTTTCCTGGCCCTGTACTTTCTATAAACCAGGCTGAGTTCACAATCGCAGTCTCTGGGTAGACAGGAAGGCTGCCTCCTAGGAGCTGTGTTTCCAGGTTTTACCCTGAAGGCTGAGGTGCTGTCTGTATGATGATAAGATTCTGGGAGCAGGGAGTCCATCCCTGACTGGAGCTGTGTTCAGTGCCAGGCCAGCTCACAGGAGGAGAAAGGGGGGCCAAAAGTGACAGGCAGGAGCCCTGGGGTCTGCATAATTCATAAGCACGAGAGCTCCCAGAGCTGCAACCACAGAGGGGAAGTCATCACCCCTAGCCAGGTCTGACTTTAGAAACCTGACTTAGGGGGCTCCCTTCACTGAACTTCTCTACCTACACGGGAGAGTGCTCGAGTCCTCCAGCAAGGGTCACACACGTTCCGGGCACACAGGGACACATGGGCTCAGCAAACTCAACATGCTATCCGTGACGTGAAGCCTCTTTTCTCGATCACCTCCCCTTCCACACTCTCCCACTAGCAGACCCCCACCTTCACCCCCCATCTACACACACTCAAGGTCACACCAGGCACAGATAGCCTTGCCTGCCAGGTTCCCCTGGGCCCCTGGTCTGTTTTCTAATGTGAAGTCTGGTTCTTTCTGGAGGGCCAGCACCAGGCATGGGGAGTGGGCCAGGGCTTGTGGCGAGGGGACAGGAGAGGGCCGCTGGGAAGGAGCTGTGGTAGGTGGAGGAGGGAGGAAGGCACTGGAGGAGATGGTGGGGGAGGGGAATGTCCTGGTTCCAGGGCTGCGATGCAGCAGGACTCTGGGGTAGAGCGGAGAATGCTGGCCTGGGCACCCCTTCCCAAGACCTGGCCAGGGTTGGGGTGGGGGGCGGGTCCTGCGGGAAGCCAGCACTGACCTGGGAAATCACACTGGCGTTTGGCTCTGCTCTCCAACCCCCTTCTCTCCAGACCCTCTTTCACTGTTCATCTCTCTCTCCTTGTTCTTTCCGCCTCACTCATTGCTTTCTTTCCCCCTTCATCTGACCATATAAAATATACCACCTAAAATCTATTAGCAAAGATGGGTAGATTTTTAAAAATTCACCAAGCATGTAAGGATGATTTTTTTTTAGCTCATAAATAGAAAGTTTCAGAGATGATCTTTAAATTTCTCTGTGATCTTTGACTTTATTTATCCATTGATTTAATTCTTTAATGAGAAACTCCCAAAGTTTCCTCATCCTGATGTAAAGGGAGTCATTCATCTGATTTAAACACACACACACACACACACACACACACACACACACACACACACACACACACAAACAAACCCCTCTAGGGTTTAGAATGCTTCTGAGTCAGAGAATGTTCTTCTCTCCCAAAATGAAACACCTTGCCTGGCTACCAGGCATGCATCTGAGGCTCACCAGTCCCAAACCCTGACTCCCACCTCCACATCCTTGAAATACTCACAGGTTCCACGTAGCCCAGGGCTGCCACAAATTTTATATCAGAAGGTCTCACAGAGTGGACTGCAAAGACAAGAACTCCTTTAAGAAGGTCTAGATCTGCATTCCCCACAAATGAGCCAACGATGCCAGATGGGAGGGGCAGGCCATGGCAGTGAAAAGCCATGGCAGTGGAAAGCTGAAGACCAGGTGGTCACTGGGACCCATAGGAACCCAGCTGAAAAGAGGCTCATTCTTCTCTGGAAGCCACAGGTATCCCATGGAAGGTCACTCATGGCCCTCCTTTTCCCTCTTGCCGGGCCCTCTTGCTGCCTCTTGCTTCCCTCTATCCCTTGGCTCTGCATTTCCCCATTAATAAGTAACCAGTAATGACCTGAAATGACCTGAAAATGACCTGGGTACAAAAGGGATAATGTCAGCTTGAAGAGTGCCAGAGCACGGCACTCAAAGAGTGCCAGAGAACATCACTCTGTGAACACACAGAAACCTCAGATGCAAGCCAGATGCAAATGGTCCACCAGGAAGCCTCCATGACCCACCTGGGCCACAAGCATTTTTAGAACTAAGTCTCCCTAGAAACCACGGACCTACTCCTGGTCATGTTACAGGGCCATTACAAGTAAACTTCCTAAAGAGATCATTTCCTGAGAGGTGCATCGATTTCTTTTTCTAGCTACACTCCTTATATAACAGAATAGTAAGGATAGCATGCTTAACTGGAAACTGATAAGATAGTGCAATGCAAACATAAGCAAAGCCATTAAACATGGTCTATAATGTAGCCATTTGATAGAATAAAGCCAGAGAAGACAGCCAGCTCAAGAGCAACACTCATACCATCCAGGTATTAGACAAATCTAGCCTGTTATAGGAGAAAAATGTCTACTGTAGTAGAAAAATGTGCCACTGTAGTTTACATTACAAGATCCAGGAAGGCACATGAGTGACCAAGTTCTAACCCACAGCTCCTATGGCACCATCTGGGCCCCCTGAAGGTGAGCTCCCAGAAGTCACCCTTTCCCAGGCAAGCCACTGTGGGGCCATGTTGGTTCTATCTCTGGTGTCCTTCTATAGAAATGGCTGAAGGGAAAGGAGGAGGTGTTAAGGACTGAGGCTGGGGAAGAGGCTTGGATGGCCAAAGGATACAAGAGGAGTAGGACTGGAGCCTCTGCTGACTACCTCACAAAGAAGATGCCAGCCTTCCAAGCTCATGGCTCAGGGTCACATACCTGACTTCGGAGGCACACTGGATCCTGACTTCTTTGGGTTGCATGAGAATGCAAAGTTCTTCAGGGCCTGCAACAGAAACCAAATATCAGAAACATCAACTGCCCTCGTAGAGAAATATTGTAGGTCCTGAAATCTGGTGTACTTTGACCATGTACTTGTTCTCTCTAGACTCAAAATTCAGAAGCAGTGATTATCCATAGTCATGTTCATCATAGTCCCCATTCACCTAGTAAAAGGGGACATGTATCTATTGACAATGCCCTTAGCAAGTGGCAGGTAAGGATGCCTCAAAACATATGTGTATTTTACCACAGTAAAAAAATAATTAAGAAGAGACCCAGTATATCTAGACTAAAAAGTTAAAAATAATCCATTCTATGCTATCATATTTTTTATATTATCTACTTTCCCTCTTTTAACTTGCTTATCTGCATAAAAGCAGGTACAGGAGGCATTATGTTCATGTGCTGCTGGAAATGAATGGTAAACCAGAAACTGGGAAACTCGGGAGTCCCCGCCATATCAGTGTGTCCTAAGCCCAGAGGGGCTGTTGAGAGCAGAGAAGGGACTGGGTGACCAGCACTCGGGTTCACATGACCACTCAGGCTTCGTCAGATGCCCACACAGGTCCAGAGCAGTCTCTGCTGGCAATCACATAGAAGGCGTTGGGAAGGAAGATCATCTTTTCTCCCCAGAATCAAGAGTAGAAGAGGAAATATGCCAACAGGGGAAAACACACCATAAATAGGGTGCTTGACCACATCTCGCTGTCACAAGACACAAGTTAATTTCTCTGGAATTACTGATTTCGGTAAGAGATAAAGAATTTATTCTCAGCCCTTATCTTGTGGATGTTCTGGGAAGACCTCACCCAGATGCCTCCAGATAATTCACGGCATCTGCTCAAGGTTCACAGAGATAACAAGCCCATTTATAACTCTTTCTGGACGCTTCTGGGAACCACCAGCTCGGAATGCAGAGATGATGAGCCTCAAATTCCAGGAGATATGGTTGTGCCCTCTCTGCTGTACCAGGCAGCTTCACTTCTCCCGGGGAAGAAGCTCATCCAGCCCATTCCATCCAGACCTCAAGGGGGCACCTGCCAACTTGCATCGAGATTTGGATATACCCACCAGAAAAGGAACCCACCCACCCACCCCTCTTCTCCTACCAGGACAAAGCCCTCACCTCTGGTGATAGTTGCTTTTCCAGTGTGTTCTCGCCAGGAGAGGTAGTGGCCTGGGTGAGCCCTAAAAGAAAGCAAATACAGTTCAGATTATTTAGCTGCAGCTTTAGATTTACAGCTTTCATGCCCTTCCTCCCAGCTCTATCTATGTGCCCAGCTCAGTAACGTCCCTTGTAGTAGAAAAGTCCAGGTTCATCCCTCCGGCTATCTCCTCCATTGTCAGGGACACCTGCTTTCATTAACACAGCCTATTAAGGCAGAGTCCCCAAGTTGAAAAGCAAGAGTGTTACCTGGCAGGGGTCAGTAATAACCCTGCATCACGCTGTTATCTAGCAATAAAGGTATAAAGATACCTTTACTGGCTCCTTAGCAAAGGGCAGAACTCTTAAGGTAATGTTGGACACCTAGCTGCTGTTGTTTGGGGATCCAGGACAAAGCAAGGGAGGCAAAGGACATTCTGGAATAGTCTGAAGGGTTAGGTGAGTTTCAGAGGTAACCGTGAGATTCCCGTGGGGATGTCGAGAAGGGTCTTGCTGAGTGTGAGGTGGAGGGGGAAGAAAAGGCAGGTAGAGAAACTGCAAACCTCAAAGACATTCTCTTCCTCCCAGCTGATTTTGGGGCAGTGTCACAAAATATTTACATTTTCTTTACCTTCTCAAAATATAATTTACATACGATAAAAGACTCATCCTAAGTGTGTAAGCCAAAGAGTTTTCCCATAAAACATTTAATTTTTGAAATACACAAGTAACACTATAGTACCTTTAACAGCCCTCCAAATAAAAACAAAAATTCGCCCACAGTGCCACTACCCCAATAACCAAACGTGATTTGTTCACTCTCTTGGGTCTATCATCAGGCTCCAGATGGGGCACTCTTTCCATTTAGTTATAATCAGTGTGGATTACATTATATCCTGCAAGCTCCCTTTAATATTGTATTGTGAGTATTCTTTATATTGCTATGTAATGTTGATGTTTACTTTAACAGCTTCATGATACGTTTAT
This sequence comes from Panthera tigris, assembly GCF_018350195.1. NCBI lineage: Eukaryota > Metazoa > Chordata > Mammalia > Carnivora > Felidae > Panthera > Panthera tigris. The sequence continues at coordinate 116,605,023 of NC_056662.1, forward strand.
GATACTGATACCTAATCATAAATCCTGGTCCCTTGTGTCTTCTGACTTTCCTTGCCCAGTTCTCTGCCCCTGGTACACTCTTTCTGTAAGGATGTACCATGTGAGAAGCCCCAAACAGCATTAGACAACGCCAAAGTGGGGGTCCTGACTTGAGGGAGATGCCTTGATTTCTTTTCTACCTCTGCCATCTTCTGCAGCTTTACCTTTTGACCCTGAAAAGTATTTATCTGGAGTTTCATAAGCAGCAAGAGTATATTTCCATTTCATGCCCACTGTGAGATCAGGCACTGATTTCCATATTGGAGCTCACAGCAGGAATGATTGCTGTAACTTGCCCCAGATCTCAGTGATAATCCTTACATTCCCAGAAGAAAGCTTTCTGGGCAGAAAGAGCCACATGACAGGGAGGAACAGGGGTGCGGACAAGGACAGAATGCTAGAAAAGGCTGGAGCAGATTTGTAAGTGGAGGGCAGGGTAGAGGAGGGTAGAGGCAGGCAGCTGGGCTATGGAGCTGCAAACGCCAGACTCCTCGGTGAGCAACAGGGAGCCATGACCGATCTTCAAAGACAGGAGTGTTGATGTGTGTTTTAAGATGATCATCACTCTGGGGGTGGTAGGGTTGGTGAATTAGCAGGGCAAGGAGGCGAGACTTATTTTTTTCGGCTAGGATACAAATGTATATGGTAGCTAACACTTATATGCAGCTTCTATACGTCAGGCATCCTAAGACTTACATGAAATAATTCATTCATCCTCATGACAACTCTCTGAGATAAATGCTATTAGCCCTACCTTATAGATAAGGAACAGCATCAGAAAGGTTAAGTGACATTTTAAAGGTGACACAGTTAGCAAATGGTGACTGCAGGATTTGAAAATGGGCAGTCTGGTTCTGTGGGCTGTGCTCATAGCCAACAACCTAAGTGTAAGTCACAGCCTAAGATCTAGATCAGGCATCAGCAAGCATTTTCTGCAAAGAGCCAGATAGTCAATATTTTGGGTTTTGCAGACCATACAGTCTCGGTCGCTACTCAGTTCTGCTATTGTAGTGTGAAAGACATCATAGACAACATGTAAACAGATCAACTTTCTGGAGACTGAAATTTGAATTTCATATCATTCTCATGTGTCATGAAATACCCTTCTATTTTTCGCAACCATTTAAACCTTTAAAAACCTTTGTGGATATCAATGAACGGATTTTAAGGTGTATATGAAAAGGCAAGATACCCAGAATGGTCAACAGAATATCAAAGGAGAAAAAAGTCAGAGGCCTGATACTAGCCAACCTCAAGACTTACTATAAAGCTACAATGTGGTATTGGCAGAAAAACAAAGAGATCCGTGGGATGGAGTAGAGAGCCCAGAAACAGACCCATGGAAGTAAAGTCAACTGATCTTTGACAAAGAAGCAAAGGCAATATAATGGAGAAAAGAGAGCCTTTTCAACAAATGGTGCTGGAACAAATAGACATCTACATGAAAAAAAAAATCTAAAAATGTAAAATCTATTCTTAGCCCACAGGCCATACAAAAACAGGCATAAGGCCGGATTTGGCCCCATGGCCATTATTTGCCAACCAATCAATGCTCAGTCTATTCTGCTACTATAAAGAGATCATCAAGGTAAAACAGGAAAATGGCATCTGGGGATCAGCAGTAGCCTTTAGCCCCAGGAAGGCCAGATGGGAGCCTGGGATCTGCCTCTAGATTATCAGGTTGGCTGTTGCCGAAGCTCTTCACTGGGCTTTGCCAGAATCCCACAGGTAAAGGAGCATTGGTGCTGGAAGCCAACTATCCCGTTGTCTTTGAGAGATGTCCTGTTCAGCACGTATCCTAGTCTTCCAGGCTCTAAGCCTGAGAAACAAACAAACAAACAAACAAATCTCTCCTCAAAGAAACTCTTTGGTCCCCTGCTATAAAAAGTAGGTTCCTTAGATTTTTATGACTGTTAATACACTCAGCTCTCTATAATTTCTAAAAAATTTTCAATCAAATAACATAAGCAGAATATCTAGCCAAGTGCCTGCACAAGTTGTATATTGAAATACGTTCCTTTTGAGGAAAGGTGCTGTTCCTTATCAAAACAATCCAGAGAGAAAGCGGTCATTATTAGCATAATTTTGTAGCAGAAGTAGTTAACATTGTTCTTTCAAGAAGTAGGATTGGTTTGAGAGTCTCCATCTGCTGACTCTAGATCTGAAAGGTTTTAAAGGGGATCAAAGGAGACTGTTCTTGAAGACAGTAGATGGATCCCTACATCTCTTTCCTGCAAACACTATGGGATCTTCTGGGTCTTGATTTTTCCTTCTGCAGAAATCCTATTGTGCATTTCCACATTCTCTGTGTGTGTGCACATGCATGATCGTGCCCTTCCACTGAGAGTCAAAAAGGCACCAAGAACTGGAGGGGTCAATAGCCAGAGAGAAGGGAAGTGAAGAGCATGGGCCCAACATTTGGTGCTGGTTTTACCCTAGAAACATTTGCCAAATCTTTGACAAGAGACATCAGCAGGTAAGAGGCTAACATGCCACGCAGAGCTTCAGGCAGTTGTGTGAAACTGGAAAGAAACACTAGGGTGTAATGTGCATCAAGGAGGGCAGGCCTGGTAAACATCCTGGGTTTCAGTTGGCGCTTCAAAGAGCTAGACCCCTGGAGTAGGGATAAACTTGAAATAGGCCATCCTGCAAAAAAGACGGAGTCCACTTTGAATCATTTTTATTCCAGAATAGATTAAGGTGATATGCCCCTACCTGTCTGCTTTTACGAAGGAAGATAGCACCATCTACAATGTGAAATTGTATTTCTAATGCCCGGCTTCCAATAAAAAAAAAAAAAAGTACCAGGAAACACCACCAAATAAATAGAAACCAAGAGAGAAAACAAAGAACAAAACAAAACAGACAAAAGAGAGTATATAGTAGTGAACTAATAAATGGGTAACATCCACGGCTCTATTAGCCTAATGTTTTGTTTCAAGGTAGGGTGAGAGGTGAACTAATCAGATTTTTAATGGGGGCAATCCAGGAAATGAGGAAGGTTGAAAGACGCTCTTTCCTTTCTCCTGGCTGACTGGAAATCTACATCCGTGCTAGGAAGACCTGGAATAAGTGAAGAGAAGCTTGAGAGTTGGTTCAAACTTTGTGTCCTTCCACAACCTACACATATGGAGCCTTAGCAACCCAAGTCATTTGAGCACGACCTCTGTCCGAGTCGCCGACTGATCACTAAACCATGCAGACCCGGGGATGACTCCTAGAATGCCAGGTTAAAAAGATAAAAATAAGAAATAAAAAACTGATCAAACACATCAGTAGCTACACATCATGAAGGAGAAGACAGATTCCACAGTTTAAGTCTAGGCAAGTTGCTGAAAAACCAACAACCCTCAGAAAAAATTAAACAAATCCAGAATTGCTAGATGTTTATCAAACATGTCCAGTTTGCAACCACAAATTACTAGACGTGCCATGAAACTGAAAAGGGAGCCTTGCACTATGGGGGAAAAAACAGCAGTCAATGGAAACCAGTTCTGGGTGGGCCCAGATAGAAGTTAGTAAAAAAAAAAAAAAAAAAAAAGAAAAAAAGAAAGAAAGAAAGAAAGGAAATCCAGAGTTGAAAAACACAACACTGAAAGATTTATTAGATTGGCTCAACAACAGACTTGAGATGGTAGGAAAAAGAACTTGTAAACTTCAAGCCAGATTGATAGATCAATAGAAGGTACATTTCTGAAAAATAGAGAAGAAAAAAAGATTGACGAAAAATAAACAGAGCCTCAGAGATCTGTGGCTACTGCCAAGCACACAAACATACACGTACTGAGTCCCAAAAGAAGCAGAGAAAGAGGCAGAAAAGGATTTGAAGAGATTATGGCTGAAAACTTTCCACATGTGAAGAAAGATATTGAGCCACAGATCAAAGAAACTGGGGGTGAAGGGGGGGGAACTTTAGGTGGGAAAAACACAGAGAGAAATTTACCCAGATACTTGAACTGTACTAACTGCTGTGTCTACGTGTAGTTCTAAAGCGAAGGAAAAAATTTCGAGAGCAGAAGAAAAACACACAGGAGACCAACATTATGATTAACGGTCAATTTCTCAGAAGCAATAGACACCCGAAGACAGTGGGATGACACATTCCAAATGGTACGAGGAAAATGATGCCAGATAGAAGCATGGTAATGTAAGAAGGAATGAAGTGCAGTAAGAGTGAATAAATCCAAAATAATATTGACTGCATAAAGCAGGAGCCAGTACACTGAGGCTCATAGGTCAGATCTGCCCGCAGCTTATTTTTGTATGGTTCTCTAGAGAAGAATGGTTTTCACACCTTTAAAGGTTAAAAAAAAAACAAAAACAAAAAAACAATATGTGATAGAGACCATACGTGAGCCACAAAAGCTAAAATATTTTGTCATTTGGCCATTTATAGAAAAAATTTGCCACCCCTGATAGAAACAATAAAAATAATGGAGGGTGGGGTTTAAAATACATGTAACATATTGCTGTGTGGGCAGATTCAGAGTAAATGGAGCTACGCCGATAAGGTTTTTCCTTTATCTGGGAAGTGATTAAAGTAATCATTTAATTAGATTTTAACAAGTCAAGGATGCATGTTGTAATTATAAATGCCAAAATAACAAAAACATGTATAATTAGCAGGCTCATGTTCAGCAGGGTAGGGTGGTGGAATTGAAGCAATAAAAATATTTTATCCAAAGGAGGCAAGAAAGAAAGAGAAAAGATCAGAAAACAGATAGGACATCTGACCCTTCACGTTTCAATGTGTCCTGTTTAAACACACTTGGGAAGACCAGGGAAGAAAAGCCGAGGGGGATGTAGGAGACCCTCCTTCAGTATCTAAAGGGGGCCTGGCCTTGCTCCATAACCTTTGTTCCCCAGAACCAGGAGTGGAAAACGTACAGTGACAGTTGTGATCATAATTTCAGTGTCACAGAGATGGTTAGCACAAACCATTTTTCAGACCTTTCCAACCTCAATGTTCTGTGATTTCCTCATACAACTACAGAGTTCACGTTTTGGGGGTTTTTTTTGTTTTTTTTTTAAGGTTTGTTTATTTTTGAGAGAGTGTGAGCAGGGGAGGGGTAGAGGATCCGAAGTGGGCTCCACACTGACAGCAGTGACAGCAGTGAGCCTGATGTGGAACTTAACTCACAACTGCAAGATCATGACCCGAGCCAAAGTCGGACTCTCAACCGACTGAGCCACCCAGGAGCCCCCAGAGTTCATGTTTTTAACTTGATGATCTGAATCGCCCATGGTAACTGCTTAGAGTAACTATATCCAGAATCTAAACATTAAGTGCTCAGAACAGGAGAACTTAGACCCCTTGGTGCTGTCCCCACTGACTCCCAGAGTGACTTGGCCCTCACTCCAGTTCTCCACTTCCCACCAGATAAATGGAAAAAAAAATTCTTGCCTGTTCCCATAGCACCCTGAGGTATTGTGGAAGAAATTATCAAAGCACTTGTGGCATGATTGAACCCCATGAATCTTTCTCTTTTGGAAGATTGTTTTAGCCTCCAGCTCACGGATCTATAAAGGGCTTTGAGAAACTCCCAACTCAGTAAGGTCAGTAAGGGAAAAAAACATGTACTTTTCCACGCTGATGGGAATGAAAGAGGAAGGCATCTGTGCACATTCAGAGAAACAGGTCTGGCTGAGATCAGTCATCCAAGTGGGAAGAGCCATGACCACTGGGGTCCTGGAACTAACAAAAGGCCATTAGAGCATCAGGCCTGACGAGGTAAATTCACACACGAGTGTCCTTAGGGAAGCACCTTCTGAAGCAAAGGTCCTCAACCCATCACCTGCTGCCTAGCCCCCCAAGACAGAGGCTCAGATTTGGTTGGCCTGATGTGGGGCCTGGGTATCCTGGACACCAGAAGTTTTTAAAAGCCCTTTGACTGCTGCACCTGTGAGATTAAGAGCCCCAACTCTTCAGGGAAACCCAGAGTGCATTAGCCCAACATCAGGCCAGGGGTAAGGAGGCTGATTTCAAAAGCAAAATTAAAACAGCCCATGCTCTCTTAATTTACAAATTTCCTTTATATTTTTCCACTTATGCTGTGCCTGGGGCACAATTTTCCACCCCTATCCCTGCCTTGAGGAAAGACAGCCATTTTGTGACCTTAATCAAGAATTAATGTCTCTGAACCTTGACTTCTTCATCTATCAAATGGGGATACGACTGGTTTCCTGGCCTTCTTCTTGAGGTTGTCTCAAGGATCAAAGAACAGGAAACTGCTGTGTGAACAGAAGAGGGCTGTACACAAGCTAGGAGTGGCTTGTCTCCCCGGATGAAAGGAAGGCCCTCGCCTTGGGCAGTGGGGGGAGGACTTTTAAGGCCAACGCATGTGCAATTAAGGCCACTCTTCAGGGTACATTAAATTCTCAGACTCTTTGAAAAGTATATTGTCCTCCCAGCAACCCTAAAGGGTAAGTAAGTGGCAGGAATTATGACCCTGTTAACATTTTTATAGGCTCAGAGAGACTAGGTGATTTTTACCAGCTCACACAGACCATGCCAGCAAGGGCAGGGACAGGCTCCGGGCCAGCGCTGCCATCCACCAAGCAGTGAGCTGTCCTGGCGACCTGGGAAGGGGAGGGTTCAAGTCAGCCTGTATCTGTCCCCTGTACTGTCTGGGCTGTAAGCAGGTCTTCTGGGATTATCTGTCTCTGCATGCAGCACTTTATCCCATGTACACCCAAGGGCCTGCAGAATGCTGTTGACCTGGGAGGAGGCACCACACATGACTGCCTGTGGGAGCAGAGTCAAAAACCACAAGTCATGCTTGGCTGCTGCTCCAACACCAGGACCGCCTGTGCGCCAAGCATCACAGGATGTCAGCATCTCTTCCTCAGTGTGGTGCTTTGATGGTCACATGCCATAGTCAGTAGAAGGGGACAGTGAGGACTAGAGAATCTTTCTGGGGTAGCTGGCCTAACCTCTAAACATTTGTCTTAGAATTCTAGAATGGTGGGGCAGCTGGGTGGTTCAGTCGGTTAAACATCCGACTTCTGCTCAGGTCATGATCTCACGGTTCATGGGATCGAGCCCCACATTGGGCTCTGTGCTGACAGCTCAGAGCCTGGAGCCTGCTTCGGATTCTGTGTCTCCCTCTCGCTCTCTGCCCCTTCCTCACTTGCACTAGGTCTCTCTCAAAAATAAACAATAAAAAAAATAATAAAGAATTCTAGAATGGCCAACGTGGGCAGATCCTTGATATCATCTCATTTAATGTCTCAGGAACCTAAGACCCAGAGAGGTTAACAAACTTGCCGAAGATCACTCAGCAAGTTACTAAAAAGACCATGATGTGGAATTTGATTCTCCTTAATGTCATCTGATATGCTTTCCTTGGGACCAAAGTCTTTTTAAAAGAATGTTCTTAAAGGGCTTGTTGTGTGTGTTGCTCTATAGCCTGAGTCCCTGGCATGTGGAAATATATTCTTTTGTCACGTCTATAAGACCAGTTTTTTTTTTGGCTGTCCTAACTCATCAATCTCAATTTTTCATCAGGCATGCCAAAGAATGATAACAGTATTAACACGGTCACAACTTTTTGGGTAGACACATCCTCTAGTCTGATGATTGTACAAAAAACATTAGAGATGACTTGGGAAGTCCCAAACCAACATTCTCTAGATACTCCGTGTCCTGTGCTGATGACCACAGGGGATACCACCACCCATTACAGATTCCATCCCAGACACAGACCAGTGCACCCTCCTGTCTCCACCTCCTGATGCCCACCCAGTATCCAACATCATACACCCTGTGTCGGGGGAGAGGGAAGAAGTCTTTAGGGAGCAGTGTGAATGGGAGGGAGCACATCTGCAGTTGACTTAAGGCTTTGCCCTTCGCTCGTTATATGACCTGAGACGAGGAAGGCTTTGCTTGTCAACTAGGTTTTCCTCACCTTCCTCATGGGAACAATTGAGGTAGGCCCAGAGCCAGGACGAACAACCCGAAGAAGAGGGTGCCATGGTGAAGGTGAACCAGTGGTATCTCAGCAGCGGCTGGCCAGGGCCCTGACTCCTCCCATGCCAATACCCTCCACAATCATTCCCAGCTCCAGTCAGAGATTTAACGGGGACCCTCAAAGGTGGATGGGGGTGGTAGCGATTATTAGTGAGCTCCAACAGGAGGGGAATCTCAGGGAGCTGTGCGGGGGCCTCATGGTCCACCCTCCCCCGCAATCAGGAAAGTCTCTTTCCAGAGACAACTGGGAGGTTCTAGTGTGAAGAAGAGAACATGGGCTAAGGACCACTGTTCCCACTGAGATGCAAGAACACAAGAGGAGACAGTTGCCTAAAAGAAAAGCGCTTGGCCTTCCCAGAACCAAGCAAACTCCCTGCGGGGCCTCTTTCTAGGAGCCAGGCACACAAATTCACCAGTGTGCTGCCTCTTTCCACACATGACCTTTTATGTTTGAAGCTGGCAGACTCATCTTGTCCAAAATACCACTTGCATTAGGCCACTCTCCTCCTGAAGAGTCTGTCATAGCTCCCCACTTCCCACAATAGCAAATCCAAATTCTAGGCTTGCTGCGTAACCTTGGGCAGGTCACTTAACCTGACCTGCCCAAGGGTTCGGTTTTTGTTCATGTAAAATAAATAAATAAATCAACACACAAACAAACAAACAAACAATAAAAAAAAGGGGGAATAGTTCTTTTAGAAGTCTCTTTAAGCCAAAAGATATTATGATAATCTCTATTGTTCTGGTCTTGGGATTTCAAATTCCTCCCCCGACACTAACCCTGCCCTCGGATCAGCAGACCTGCTCCCTGCACTAGGAACCTCGACTTCATCTCTGAGTGTGCTGCTCCCTAACTTGCATGCCCTCCCTGCTCCTGTGTTTATCTTGATCCCACACAGCTTTCAGAGCTCCGCTGAGTTTCCCTCCTACGTGAAACTTCTCCAGCCCACGTTCACCTCTCAGTTCTCTGAAGCCTGTTGCTTTCATTACAGCTACTTCACCTATTTTGGTACTTAATTCTTCTCCAGTGATTTTATGCAAATAAGCTCTCTCCTGAGGGTTCCTTCTTTTGGTTTATTATCTCCCAGCCAGGCTCAGCTCAACTCGGGTTCTTAGAAGAGCGCTCAGACAGTTAACTGACAGTAGCAAAAATGCAACTTGATGAAAAGGATGATCGACGATAAAGTCCTCAAAAACTACAAGGTACAGATGACAGCCCAGGAAAAGTATGGCTCCTGAGTCCCCCCAGAGAGAATCCCTTACCTGGGTGTGCGGCTGACAGAAGGAACTTGGAGGCAAGTGAGTTGGAGCAGGGGGTGGAGATGGGGATTGAGGCATCTGATGTAGAAGAGAGTCTAACACCAGAGTTCCAAGGATGGCTCGGCCACCAACTGGCTATGGGACTTGAGCAAGTCCCCACTCCTCTCTCGTCAATAACTAGAAGAACCTGGACTACCAAAAGCTCTCCAGGGTTGCTATCTACTCTTATTTGGAAAGACGATTTCTAGAAGGCTCGGCTGGCAACCTCCAGGAACGACTCTAGGTCCCTGTAAAACAAACATTGACTGGCTGTACTTATTCTAATGAGAAAAGAGGTATTCCTTTCCTTACCTGCTCCTACCTTTGGCTTACCAGTGACAGGCCTGACCCAGGTGCATTACCAAGGCGATGAGTTTTCATTCCCCAGCCTGACAGTCTCCCAGGGAACTGCTGACCCATTCCAGGAAAATGAAGCTCTAGCAAAAATTATACTTTATTAGATACAGTGGTTTCTTGCCAACTTGCTTTTGCCAATTGCAGTTTTAAGATAATGATGTTTCAGTTTTATACACCCAAACTTTTGGAACAGGAACCTATTTCTACGTGTGTTGTTTGTTGAGCCCATTTCAAAGCTTAAATAAAAGCCAAATTATGATTCTTCCCTCCCTGTAATACAGGGTGGTGGCAAAAAGCCATGACTCAGGACTCAGTCTCAGGACTGAACTCTGGCTCCTGTACTTACAGCTAGATGATCTTGGGGAAGTTATTTAATTTCTGAGTCTCAGTTTTCTCATCTGTAAAATGAGGATAATAGTATATCCCTCTTTTTTTTTTTTTTAAGTTTTTATTTACTTATTTTGAGAGGAAGAGAGCAAGTGGGGGAGGGGCAGAGAGGATCCCAAGCAGGTTCCACACTGTCAGCACAGAGCTCAACATGGGGCTCAAACTCACAAACTGCAAGATCATGACCTAAGCTGAAACTGAGAGTCAGATGCTTAACCAACCAAGCCACTCAGGCATCCAACAGTATATCCCTCTTAAGTGGAAGCTGTTATATATACACAGTAGTTAGTGTGGCGCTTGGCTGGCTGTTCTAGAGAACCTCACGCTGTGAGTGTAGTTTGAAGTGACACTCAAATGGCAAGGTCCCCAGTGCTCGACAGAGTTACATTTATACGGTCATATTCATCTTAGGCCCCAAAGAGTCTACAAATAACTCTTGGAGGAGTCTGAGCTGCACACAATAAAAAATAACTAGGCAAAGAGAGAAACAAAGTATCCAGAGGTAAGAATCAGCAGAAAAAAAAAAAAATACAGTAGAAACAGATCCAAGATGGTGGAAAAGAAAATTTGAGGCTATTCACGGAAACACAAAATTTTTTTTTTTTTTTTTTTTTTTTTTTTTTTTTTTTTTTTTTTACAAAATTATTTTTAAAAGTAACATTGTCAGTTTGGTACAGAAATACATGTAAATTATATTTGAAAAATATTTTCAAAGCCTCTAATGATCAGGTCTAACAGCACATTAGACACAACTGAAAGAATGAATAAATTAGGACATGTGTCATAATATATTACTCAGAATGCAGCAATTTTCTAGAAATGCAAAAAGATGGTACAGTTGGAATAGAGGCTAAGGGACATGGTATATAAAGTAAGACAACCAAACATACATTTAATTGGCACCATGGAAGGAAAAGACAGAAATAATGGAGTAGAAGCAGTATTTCAAGAGATACTGTCTGAGAATTTTCAAAATTTATGGAAGATATCAAGCCATAGATTCAAGAAAGACTATAAATGTCATGCGAGATTAATTCACAGAAATTAATGAAACAGGAAAAAACATACAATTTAGACCGTAGTGTATTTTTCCAAAAAGGACCATAACTTTCCTCCCATCCTGCAGGCCCCTTTGCAATGTGACTTTTGCCACCCCTCCCCACAAGAGGTAAAGTCTATTTCCTTCCCCTTGTATGTAGGCTGGCCCTGAAAATTGCATTGACCAACAGAAGCAGCAGAAATGACTCTTGGGCCCAGGCATTAAGAGGCCTTGTGGGTTCTATTTTTGCCCATTTAGGTACTTCTGTACCCAGCCCAGGCTGTCCTCCTAGAAAGACCATGTGGAGGAGGACCAACACACCCCAGTACCAAGTCAACAGACATGTCATTTTAGATCGGCCATGTCAGTCCCACACAATACCGTGTGGAACAGGGACAAGATGTCCCAGCTGATGTCTTCCCAAATTGCAGATCCACTGAATTGTGAGTAAATAAAATGGTTGCTGTTTGTCAATATGATTTACTGTAACATGCTCTGCAGCAACAGACAACTATGACATAGAAGATCAATAAAGCCAAAAGTTGGTTCTTTCAAAAAACTAATAAGGTAGATAAACCTCTGATAAGATGAATCATAGAAAAAGGATGAAGTCACAAATAACCAGTATTGGAAATAAAAAGGGGGCATAACTACAGAAGCTACAGATATCAAAGAGATAACAATAGAAATTCTCTAAAAATTATGCAAAAAACTTCAACATGTACTTGAAATGAACACATTCCTAGAAAGACAAAACTTTCCAAAACATACTTATAAGAAATAAAAATATGAATAATTCTATAACCATTTAAAAAACTGAGTCAGGGGATGGGAGAAGATATTTGCTAATGACCTATCAGATAAAGGGTTAGAATCCAAAATCTATAAAGAACTTACCAAACTCAACACCTGAAAAACAAATAATCCAGTGAAGAAATGGGCAGAAGACATGAACAGACACTTTTCCAAAGAAGACATCCAGATGGCCAACAGGCACATGAAAAGATGCTCAGCATCACTCATCATCAGGGAAATACAAATCAAAACCACACTGAGATATTACCTCACACAGGTCAGAGTGGCTAAAATTAACAACTCAGGAAACAACAGATGCTGGCAAGGATGTGGAGAAAGGGGACCCTCTTGCACTGTTGGTGGGAATGCAAACGAGTACAACTCTCTGGGAAACAGTGTGGAGGTTCCTCAAAAAAATTAAAAATAGAATTACCCTATGACACAGCAATAGCACTACTAGGAATTTATCCAAAGGATAGAGGAGTGCCGATTCATAGGGGCACATGTACCCTTATGTTTATAGCAGTGCTATCAACAATAGCCAAATTATGGAAAGAACCCAAATGTGGCTGGTCTGATGAATGGATAAAGATGTGGTTTCTATATACAATGGAATACTACTTACCAGTGATAAAGAATGAAATCTTGCCATTTGCAACAACGTGGATGAAACTGGAGATTATAATGCTAAGTGAAATAAGTCAGTCAGAGAAAGACAGATATCATGTTTTCATTCATATGTGGAATTTGAGAAACTGAACAGAAGACCATAGGGGAAGGGAAAGGGAAAAATAGTTTCAAACAGAGAGGGAGGCAAACTATAAGAGACTCTTAAATACAGAGAACAAACTGAGAGTTGATGGTGGGGTGGAAGGAGAGGAAAATAGGTGATGGGCATTGAGGAGGGCACTTGTTGGGATGAGCACTGGGTGTTGTATGTAAGTGATGAGTCATGGGAATCTACTCCCGAAGTCAAGAGCACTCTATATACACCGTATGTTAGCTAACTTGACAATAAATTATATTTTAAAAAATAATTTAAAAAATAAAAAACTGAGTCAGTAGTCAAAAATCTAGCAAAATATATTCTAGGCTATTGGTGAGTTCTACCAAGTAAAGGAAAATATTCCATTCATATATTTTATATAATTTTTTTAAAGTAAACTCTACCCCCCAACATGGGGCTTGAACTTGTGGCCTCAAGATCAAGAGTCTCATGCTCTACTGACTGAGAGAGCCAGATACAATGAATTCCATTCATATTAAAAACTATTCAAGAAAGAAAAATAGAAACACTCCCAAATACATTTTACGAGAATGTAGAACACTGATATCAAGATCCAACAAGGGCACCAAGAGAAAAGAAAATGACAGTTCAGTTTCATTCATGAACATGTAAGAAAAAGAATCCTACACAAGTGTTAGCAAACTAAATCCAGCAGTACAGTCGACCCTTGAACAACTGGAGGTTGGAGCACTGACCCTCCACACAGACAAAATCTATGCATAACTTTTGATTCCCCCCCAAATTTACTACTAATAACCCACTGTTGACCAGAATCCTTACCAATAACATAGTCAACTAACACATATTTTGTTTTTTATATGGATTATATACTGTATTCTTATAATAAAGCAAGCTAGAGAAAAGAAAATGTTAATAAGGAAGAGAAAATACATGTATAGAGCTTTGTGTTTATCCATAAGTTTACATCATCTGTTTACAAGATGAATTATCTGTTGTACTTAACATCAATATTGCCTTAAAGGATACAAAATACTCTAGATGGTATATGTTTTATGAATACCAGACATCAAAAATGAAAAGATAATCTATGTCTCTGTGTAGATTTTGATAATTTTTAGCTTTTCATAATAGATTTGTGTACATTTTAATGGTAGTAAATAATAAAATAGACTAGTATTTACATAGAATTAACACATTCGTGACATCCCTAACTTTTTCTTAATGTTTTTGATATTTCCAGGCTATGCTGTTTCTAAGTTGTTTCAAATTGTCACAAATCTCCAAAAAATTTTCCAAAAGTTTGTTGAAAGAAATTGGATATAGGTGGACCCACATGGTTCAAATCCATGTTTTCTAGGGCCAGTGGTATATAAAGACAAAATATACCATGACCAATTTGCTTTTATTCCAGGAATGCACAGATAGCCCAATATTAGCAAATCTATTAATGTAATTCAAAATAATAACTAATCTAAGAGGGGGAAATAAGATTATTTCCATAGATGCTAAAAAGACACTCAACAAACTTTAACATTTATTCCTGATAAAAACACTCAAGGAAATAGAAATTTATGAATATTTCATTAATGCAAACACACACACACACACACACACACACACACGTGAGTGTGTATGTGTATTTATGCATGTATGGATAATTCCCAAAGGCCATCATCCAACTGAATAGGGAGAAATTTACCTCCTACTAAGGTCAGGAACAGGGTGAGAATTGCCACTATCACCACTGTTATTTAATATGGTATTGGAATATTAGCCAATTCAATTAGTAAAAAATAAATACAGGAAGAAGAATTAGAAACGAAGGAAAACTCTTATCTGTTAATAATATGGGTGTATAATTGCTCTAGAGAATTAACGATAAAACTAATTCAAAAGGTATAATAATGTAGCAAGATAGAAAGTATAAAATTAACATGCAAAATGTAAAAGCCTTTGTATATATCAATATATGAGCTGGCCCAGTTGGAAGTATAGTGGAAGAGAATAAAAAACATTTATAATAATTATAAAAGATTAAATACTTCTGGATAAGCCTAGTTTCATTTTAATTTTAAGTGAATTTCAATAAAAATGCCAATGGATTTTTTTCCAAAGCTAGATGAATTGATTCTAAAGTTCATTTGGCAAAATAAACATGCAAAAATAGCTATTAAAAACCCTGAAGAAAAGAGCAGTGAACATAGACCATTACAAAATGGTCACAAATATGCATCTGTGGATGCGTGTCACTTTACAATGTAACTTTGCTGCTCCTTCCGTCTAGAGAAGTTTATTTCTCTTCCACTTAAACCTGAGGTTGCCCATATGAATTGCTTGGGCCGATGGGATGTTATCAAACATTCGCAAGCAGAGACTTGAAAAGTGCTAGCACATTGGGACTTAACCTTTTTCATCACTTTTTTGGAACCTGAGATCACATGGTCTTTAAAAATAAGAAAAGATACTCAACTTCCTTTGTAATCAGAGAAATTAAACTAAAAATGCCATTTCTCACCTGTGACCTTTGCAAAAGTTCTAAAGCTTGACTATACACTATATTGTCAAGCTACGGAGAAGATGACATTTTATTTATATACTACCAGGGGGAATATAAAATGGTACAATCTTTACAGAGGCAAATTTAACAACATCCAACAAAACTATGTGTGTTTACCCTTTGACTCCTAAGTTCTAGGAACTTATCCTAAGCTATACCTCCAACAACATGAAAAAGACATATGCACATGATTGTTCATGACAACACTACTTATAATAGCAAAATATTGGAAACAACCTAATGGCCACATCAGGAGACTTGTTGAATATATATGGTAATAGTGGAATAGTCTACAGTTGGAAAAAAATGAAAAAGATCTGAATAGATACAGTATAATCTCAGGATACATTAGGTGAAGAAAATTAAAGTAAACAAAAAAACATACAGGTTATCATTTGTGCAAGAAGGAAGACAAAATAAAGTATATTGCAAAAAGAAATATAGTGAAGATATGAAAATAATGAAATTGGTTATCTACATGAATAAGTAGAAAAGAAAGGCTAGAGTAGATGGAACTTCTCTGAGTGTCTTTTTTCACATAGTTCTGACTTCTGAACCGTGTTAATGTTCTATATATTCAAAAGATAAACTAAAATCAACAAGAATGGGAGAAACCCTATAACTGAATACAGAGACAAACTTAACTATGTGTCCGATAGATAACCATACAGTGAGAACAAAAGAAATAGAATTAATCCCAGTGATTTTGAACTAAGTATATTGATTATATACCTTGAGTGTGATATACTCGAAGGAAAAAGAATGGCAAGAAACCATTGTTATTGGTGCTATTGTCATTGGTGCTATTATTAGAGTAGCTCCGATATTATGTTGTATCACAGGACTCAGCAAACAAAAAGATTTATTGTTGCTTTTGTAACCTTGGTTTGCACTGTGAAAGAAGGACAAAACCAATCTGAAATGGGGGAAGGAGATAAAAGGCTAATTCTACCTAGAGATCATTTGTATACATTTATTTTTTAAAAAGGAAACTGTACTTCTTAGCTCTGTCCACGGGGTGAGCTTGGACATAACTCCAGCAGCAATGAACACCCCTAGCACCTAATCTTGGTTTCTAAATAAAATCCCCCAACAATTGGAACCTTGAAGAAATGGCTAATTGCATGGCTGAGATTGGAAAAATATAGGATTAGTTGGAATGGCTTGTTCCATAAAACTAAAAAGTGCTTAAAAATGGATGGGGACACAGGAGGCAGTATGAAGGCGTCTCACTGGCCAAATCCATAATTCCTTGAGCATCGAAATGAATAGCAGCCTGAATGGATTATACCATGCTGACTAATAAAAGAATCCATAGAGGCACCTGGGTGGCTCAGTTGGTTAAGTGTCCGACTTTGGCTCGGGTCATGATCTCCCTGTCTGTGGGCTCAAACCCCGTGTCAGGCTCAGTGCTGACAGCTCAGAGCCTGGAGCCCGCTTCAGATTCTGTGTCTCCCCCTCTCTCTGCCCCTCCCCTCATGCTCTCTCTGTCTCTCTTTCTCGAAAACAAACATTTAAAAATTTTTTAAATACTAAAAGAATCCATAAATCTATTTTATATTAAAAAGATAAAACATAATAAGAATGGGGTAGAGAAGAGAATCTCTTATTTTTTTTAATGGGGGAATGCTAACTAACAATGTTAGAAGGAATGAGAGACATTTTAAAATCACCACGTTACGGTCACCCTGGTAATATTCAGTTCAGGCAAGAATCATCAGTGGATGGGAAAACCATTGGGTAGAAGAATGGTCACATAGGATCACAGTTCCTCCTCACAGATAACTTATAAATCACATGGGGGGAGGCACCCTTACAAGGGAGAACTCTGGCAGACACACCTTAATCAAATTACCAAACTTAACACAATCAATTAGGGTATTTACCAGCATCACATGTATCCCCCAATACCTTAAGGACAAAACATGATCTATTTTTTATTTCTTCCCAGAGAGTTTAATCTGATTCCAGCAATAAAAAAAAAACCAATTTGGACAAATCCAAATTGAAGTGCATACATACAAAAAGCCAGCCTAAAGTTTTCATCAACACAAAAGAACAAACCAAGAGGCTAAAGAACTATTCTAGATTAAAAGAGATGGAAAAGGCAAGGTAAGTAAATACAATGTGTGGTCTACAGTAAATCTAATAAGCAATGACTGAAAAAAATGAATAAAATAATAAAGTCAATTCATCACAATAGCAAATTTAATGGAGTCAATCATATAATCTTCTCAATAAGTGCAGAAAAAAATATTAGATAAAATCCAATATCCACTCATGATTTTTTAAAAATCTCTTAGCAAATTAGTAACAAGATAGAACTGCTTAGTCTCATAAAGAGTATTTGCAGAAAAGCCTACAGCATACACCATACATACTGACAAAATGTTAAACACTTTCCTTTTGAACTTGGGAATAAGGATGCCTCCAAACATCACTTCCATGAAAAATTGTAGTGGAGCCAGCACGGGAAGAAAAGTAAAAGAAAGAAACAGTATATAGGTTGAAAAGAGAGCAACAAAACTGTCATTATTGGCAGGGTTGTGTATATAGAAAATCCAAAAGAATATGCAGATAAAAAAACATATTAAAATTTATAAGAACTTAATTGGGTTCACAATCAATATATAAAAATCAATTCCATATACAAATAAACATTTTCAAAGCAAACAGTTAAAAATCCATTCAGACAACAAAAGGTCATATGCCTAAGAATAAATTAAACAAAACATACACAAGCCCTCACCAGAGAAACTGTAAAACTTCAAGAGGCATTAAAGAAGATCTAAATATATGCTCATGATTTGGAAGACTCAATATTGTAAAGATGTTTGTTGTCCCGAACTTGATCCATAGAATTCAGAGCAATTTTCATCAAAATCCCGACAGGTTTTTTGAGGGGTAGAAATTGACAGAAAGTAAACTGTATATGGAAGTTCAAAGTCAAGTCATTTTTAAGAAGAAAAAAAATAGAAAGACCTGTTTCCTCCAATGATAAAACTTACTATAAAGCTGCAGTATTGAGACAATGTGCTGTAGGCAAAGGGTCAGACAAATGGGTAGATAAAGTTGAGTTCTGAAACTGATGCAAGCACATCTGAGCCCTTTCCATATGAACAGAAAAGGCTCTTCACAGCAATGAGGAAACCATGGACTTCCCCATAAATAGTGTGGAGACAACTAGGTATTTGCACAAAAAGAAGTGTGTAAAAGTCGGTTCCTCTCTTACACTAGTCACAAAAACCAATCCCAGGTGAATTCAAGACCCAAATGAGAAAAGAAAATCTATGAAATTTTAGAAGGAGATATGGGATAATATCATCAAGACCTCAAGGCAGGAGAGGAGTTCTTAAATAAGACCCAAAGAGCACAAACCATGAAGATTAAAAATGTTAGTAAAAGGTGAAATATTTATATGATCTGAAGAGAAACCAGAGTATAAGATCGAAAACTTTAGAAATAAAGAGACAGAACACAAAACCGACAACAGCCAGACGACTGATAAAACTGAACTCTGACCAGCACACCAGCAGGAAACCCAACCACCACCCCAGCAGCCATCAGTCTAGAACAGTGAGGACCTGGTCCCCGATTGCAGCTTCCCTACTTTTTGTCCCTGCTTCCAACTCAGGACCAACCACAGAAAGCCACATATGTTCCCCGAATGAATCATGTCAGATGCCTCGCTTCTCATTAGCCCGCCTCCAACTTCCCCATGGCAACAGCTTCCAGTCAGAGCACACCTGAGTCCTTCCCCTTTTCACTGTCAAGCTTTCCCACACCCCCGCCTGCGCTGGCGTCTCCCCAAACAAAGTGAATGTTGCTGCCTTCCCTGTTTCAGCAACCTCTGAATTGCCTCCATTTGTTCTCGTTTGGGTCATCTTCATTTATTTCCCCCAAATCCAGAATTTTGCTCGTCTAAAGTCTCCATAAAGAGAGCAGAAAGACAAGGTTCAGAAAACATTAGCTGTATCTGTCACCCACAAAGAGCAAGTGCACAGCATGTATGAAAAACCCCTTAAATCATGGGGAAAAAGGAAAAACCTATACAAAAATGGGAACACACTTGAATAGGCACTTCACAAAAGAGGAATTCATATGGATCAAACATGAAGGAAAAAGCTCTTCTGCCTCATTTAGCAATCAGGAAAATATGATCACCCTGGATATTAAGCATAGCAAGCATTATTATCCTCCCCTTGCCTCATACCCTGCACCCTTGAGCACCACGCTCCCCCCCCCACCCCCCACCCCCCACCCCCCACACGCACCTCCATTAGACAGGGTAACAAACCTGTCCAAGGTAAGCAGCAAGACTGGTGCTTGGACACCAGCCAGACCTCTGGGGGCTAGAGGGAAAGTGCTTTCCCTCTCTGGGCCCAGGCCTCTTATATGGAGAGGCCAAAAAATCATCTTTAAGGCTTTCCAAACAAAGAGGAGCCAGAGGTCAGGAGAAGAGAGGCAAAGGGGATGTGGCAGAGGCACAATCTTCTCCTAATCATTAGTTCAGGATAAATCCAAAGCTCTGACTAGTAGCCCACTCATTTCTGAAACCTACCTTCCTCTTTCCTTTTAGCAAAAACAAAAAAAAATCCTGTAAATAGTAGTACTACCATTTTAAGGATGAGAAAGAAAAAAAAAATCAAGGTCCAGGGAGCTAGAACTTGCCCAAGGCCACACAGCACAGAAAACTAGAACCTGGGTCTTTGTGACTCCCTCTACCGACGGCTTTTTTCTGCACCACAGAACTGTTACCCATCAGCATTTTCACCTATCCCCAGACCTGCCTCTTGCCTCACAGCTGTGGGCACTTGAATCTCAGCATTCCAGCCTGCTTGGGTCTAACCTGTGCATTCTGTGCTCATGAAAAAGAGGTATTCCTCTCGCAAGCTCTAAGCAACAAGGGACATCAGCAGGCTGACCCATTAGTTGCCCTCTGAGCAAAAGGAAGACTTACCTTGCCCCAGAAGCAACAGCAGCCCCAGGAGGAAGATACGTGGCTGCAGCCCCATGCCAGAATCGTCCAGGTGTCCCAGCCTTGGATGAATGGTTTGCACAGGTGGAGGCTGCCACACTTCCTCCTGCTTTTATTCTCCTCTGTTGTCTGATAGTACACCTGTCATAAATTTTACTGTGTTCACCTTTGAAAGGGTGCAGTGGCCAGCTGTAAATGATAAATATTAACATTTAGACAGAAGATTTCTCAAGGTAGATAGGTCAAAGATGGGTAGCATGTTCTAGACAAAGGCACCAAAAGACCAGGACCACATAGCCCCCTTTATATGGCCTCCCAGAATCGTAGGCGTCCAAAAATCAGGCACTGACAGACTGGGAGGAGCTTAGGATTGGAAATACAGGGCTGGAATCTCAGATTAACCACACCTGTGAGATCTAGGGTGCGTCCCTTAATGTGTCCTTAGCTTTTCAGCTGTAAGCCATGGAAATAAAAGCCACAAACGGAGTGAAAGTACTTAGTAACAACTGTAAACCATAAAGTCCCCTCCAAACGTGACATCTCTTAGTGTCTGAGGAGTGCAGCTGAGTTCCCTAGTCTACAAGATCCAGAAAGGTTTGTTTCTGTCCCTCTCTTCCAAAGCCATGGGTGGCGGGGAGTGTTTTAGTGATGTGCACGCCACACATAGATTGTCTGCAAGTTGAATTGAGAGATACAAGCCAGAGAGGTGAGCCCTTGGAATGCATTTGACAGAATTAGCATTTTGCTTTGGGTGACTGACGTTGAAATGCTGGGCAGGGTCTAAACTGGGCAGACAGAGTCGGAATTTAAAGCCTCGGTGACAAATATCCTTGGGGGTGAAATTTAAATATTTTCCACAAATATCAAGTAACATTCGCCTTTGGGTAACATGGCCAAATATATGTAAATCATCCTTGCATTCTGGCCACAGTTATGGCAGCAAGGCCGAGAGCCAGACTTCTGAACTCCAGCTTGGGGACCCGGAGCTGGTTTCTATTGTTCAGCCTTGGTCTTCATCTGCTGACATCTTTTTCTGTATGTTTAAAATCACAGTTATAGGTTGGTTGTCTTGAGTATAAAGAGAAGTCTAAGTGGGCGGCCGTCTGTTCCTGGCTCTCTGTTATTAAGGTATTGTCTTCCTTTCTCATCTGCTCAATAAAATGTGACTTGTGGGTGACCACTGATTTAGCCATGCCAAAGCCTCAGCCTCAGAGCCGCATGTGATGTGATGAGGTCACATCAGGCGTGTATGGCCGCTGCTACAACAGGCCCAGCTGGTCATAGGCTGGTTCCAGAATCTGGCTGAAAGCAGCATGCACAGAGAAGGAAGAAGAAAATACACCCGAGGAGGGGTATGCAAGGACCATTTGGGCATAGATGTTCCTGACCATTGGACACTTATTATCTTCACTAACTGGCCACAAGCTCAACAAGAGACCCAAAGCTGCTGTCTCACTACTAAGGACAACAGGAGTCCCTCCTAGCTCCATGCCACCAGCAGCTTTGAGAAGCATCCCTGATGCTTGGACTGAATGAAAAGTCACAGGTTCCCACTCAACTTGGGCCCGTTGGCAGTAGGATAGGACATGTCATGGGAAATGGACAGAAATAGCCTGGCTTTACAATCTGTGTATTTGCTTCCACCTCTTAATGCTTCTCTGCACGACCACCATGGCCCCACTGGGTTGGCACACACACCAACCTCCAACCTTTTTTACATTTAGAAGCATTGAGAAATGAATTAAAAACATTTTTTAACATTTATGAGAAATTTTAGTATAGGACAGACTGAATTCCCTCTGAGATATAAGAAATCTTGGAGTCCTGTCAACACATTAAGGAATCCTCATCAGATATGAGGCAGTGGGGGAGTAATATCTCTTGGACACTCTTACCAGGCACCGTTGGCACCCTTCACATGCATTAGCTTAATTACCACTGATCATCTATTAGCAGCTATGAAAACTAGGGGGGCAGTACTTGTCAAAAGCCAGAGACAAGCTCCATCACTTTTTAATACAATTTTCTTCTCTGAGTTTTGCTGCTACAATGTCCTAAGATGACATATCCTAGAGGAGGGAAGATGCTCCATTTGAAATTTTAGCAACAATTAGCAGATGTTCCTTTTGGGAAAGGCACAGGCCCATGGATTCAAATCTTCCAGCAAAGGCAGTCCAAGCCTCCCTCAGAAGACATCTCAGGGATTGGAAAAGATGAGTGCTTGCTGTTGTCCGGAAATCCACAAGGGGGTGCTAGACCAAGCCTTGGCCGCAGGGCCCATGCGGATCAAAGCAGCACTGGCTGCGAAAGAATGTTTTTCAAACTGGGGTTACAACCCATGATTATCCCATGAATTTAATTTGGTGCATGATCAATCCATTTAAAAAAATTAAATAGAATATAAAATATCTGAGGACATTGCATACAGTAAGGGTAAGTAATGTTTTGGGAAACTTGTTTCAGTCACAGGCGGTGATGCAATATGTCTTTCTTAATATAGGTCATTAAAAAAGAAATTGAAAACCACTCCCTCAGCCATCAGTAGATCAGTTCCACAAACAAATCCCTAGGCTTCAAGAAAGAAAACAGGTTTGTTCTTCCCTCTGGTTAAAGATGCACCTACACCAAATTCCCTGTGCTAACAGCTAGAAACAATGCCTGTGATTGGCTCTGGGCCTTGGGAAGAAAGTACAAATCAAACTTATTAGCAGTTGTGAGAAGATAGGGAAATTGTCCTCTTTTTTCAAAAAGGAAAACCTTAGTCCCTGGCTCCTGGGGGTGAGCTCTGCCAATGTGATGGAAATATGTGTCCACAGCCTGTCATCTGGGATGGGACAAGTTCCCATTGGTACCTATTTTAGGGAAGGCCCACAGCTTGAAGGGGAAGGTCCACACTAGAACTGTGGGAAGGAGTGGAACTGTCTCAGAATAAACTGCACCAGTACCAATAATGCCCTGAGAATTGTCTTCCCCTGTGACTTTTCTAAAGTACCTACTTGTCCTCACTACGATGGCCTTCCATCACTCGCTCCTTCTGTGTGGAAATAGTCCTATGTCCCTGATGGGCCTCTTGAGGGAGAGGCTGGGCCTTTCTCTTCTTGACATTTGGCACCTGTAGAACCCCATTCTACCAGAGTACCTAGCTCAATGTCCTGTGCATAAGAGGCCCTCACCAAATCTTCATTCATTGGTTGAGTATTCTTCAGAGGCAAAAAGACAATTGGTTTAACCAAGCCTGTCTTCTCCAAAACCCTTCCCAGTCACAGAAGTACAAGGAGGCTTAGGAATCTCCAATCGCAAATGTCTTCCAGATTCCAACATTCCTACGTATACACAACGCAAGACTTGTGTGTACACACACGCAAAACATTGTCCAGTACAAGTAACTGAACTTATTTAGCTTCCTTTGGACAGAAGCTTTGCTTAAAATCAAATAAGAAGTTTAATTAAGGACTAAAAAGTAAGAGAGAAAATGGAGAAGGGACGAATGATGTATGTCTTAAACAAAATACCATTTTCAAATATCCCAGCCTTGTTAATAAAAAAAGAACAACAGGGCAAATCCCAGTAGAATGTACACACCATGAGACCTGGCCTTCTTGTCCTTTGCTATATCCCAGAAGCTAGTACATTGCCTGTGGTAGCAGGCATTCTCTAGATGTTGGATGAATAAATAAATAAATGAAAAGCAGAATAAAAGGAAAGGCACTAAAACTACTGTAACTACTAAAACTACAGCTCAATTTGGGGCGCCTGGGTGGCTTAGTTGGTTGAGTGTCTAACTTCAGCTCAGGTCATGATCTCACGGTTTGTGAGTTCGCGTCCTGCGTCAGGCTCTGTGCTGACAGTTCAGAGCCTTGAGCCTGCTTTGGATTCTGTGTCTCCCTCTCTCTCTGCCCCTCCCCCACTCATGCTCTGTCTCTCTCTGTCTCAGAAATAAATAAACATTAAAAAAAATTTTTTTTAATATCAGCTCAACAAAATAGAATAGGTAAGATGAAAGGGGTAAAAATCATGTTTTAGGATAGAAAACA
Organism: Panthera tigris; assembly: GCF_018350195.1. NCBI lineage: Eukaryota > Metazoa > Chordata > Mammalia > Carnivora > Felidae > Panthera > Panthera tigris. The sequence goes on from NC_056662.1 coordinate 116,629,225, forward strand.
GGAAAAAGAGAGGCACGTGGCCCCAATACCATGAAGCATGATGGGAAAAAAACAACAAAAAAGCAACATGGAGGCTCACAGCTCATGGCTCTTCCCTGAGGTCATGCTGTTATTCTCCTACATAGTGGTCTCAATCCTGGCTGCAGATTGGAATCGCCTGGGAGATAAGAAAAATACCTGTCCCTGTGCTTCACCTACTGACATTCAGAATTAATTGGTCTACGGTAGGACTTGGTCATTTAAAAAAAATTTTTTTTAATGTTTGTTTATTTTTGAGAGAGAGAAAGAGACAGTGTGAGCCAGGGAGGGGCATAGAAAGAGGGAGACAAAGAATCTGAAGCAGGCTCCAGGCTCTGAGATGTCAGCACACAGCCCAATGTGGGGCTTGAGCCCATGAACTGTGGATCATGACCTGAGCCGAAGTTAGACGCTTAACTGACTGAGCCACCCAGGCACCCCAGGACTTGGTCATTTTTAAAGCTCACTGATGGATTCCGATGTGCAGAGCCAGGGCTGCCTGGTGCCCAGCACTGAGGGCTGAAGAAAGCTCCATCTCTGCTGCTGCAGATAAGCCAAATGTCCACAGGGCATAGCCTGATGTCTGACAAACTCAGACTGACCTGGTGGCCTCTCTAGAGAGGAAACCCATAGGAAACCCATAGCAATGGGTTATGGGGGGACTGGGACTTATCTCTCAGCAGTCAGAGAATGGGGAAAGGGCCAGATTCTGGTGTCTGGAGAGGCCCAGTCACTGAGAACCAGGATATATGACCTAAATTTGCAGATCAATCATATTACCCATTATCATGTACAACCATTTCCTCTTTCTTCATGTCTTGGTTTCCTGATCGGTGAGTTTGACAACATAAAGTCCACTATCTGTTATGCACTGTGAAGAATGGGACCATGGGTGGGGAAAGGGTAAGACGAGCTGTCTACCTCAAGCATACAGGATACTCTCCCAGCCATTACTGCAGAAATGGTACCATCCCTGGCTGACTACCATTCACAGATGGTGAGTATGAGGTCCCCACAGCCTGAGCTCTGACATCTTCTAAATTACAGCCATACTGCCTATTGGTCCCTCTTTCTCCTCTCCCTTCCACCATCTCCAGACTCTTGGCCCCCCCACCAGTGCTTTCCCAACTTCATGCCTCTCAGCACACAAATGGTGGTGATATTTGCATGGCACACAGGATGAGCAGACAGGACAATTTGTGGCCTGAGATGATCAGCTGGGGTCTGGGACAGCCCCAAGCCCTGCCCCTGGTGGGCCTGAAGGCTAGGGGGATCAATGTCTTTGCCCATCTGTACCTCTTAGTGCACCTACCTCTGGGTGAAGACTTAAATAGCATTTGGTGAGCACCTATTAGGTGTCAGGCATCTTGCTAATTGAACTCATAAATGTCATCTTTATTTAATACTAGCTATATTCCTCAGGGGGTTAAAAGTCTCAACTAAGTTCACTCAACTAGTAGTAAGCTGTAAAAAGGAGTTTCTGATCCAAGTCTTCTAGCTCCATATCTGTTAGTTTCTCTCTGCATGACTGAGAGATGCTCCTGGTAAAATGGCCTTAAATGCCCCTTCTGGAGAGAAGCCCAGGAAAGGCTCTTCAGTCTGCACTGGTGGAGGGCAACCTATGACTCATGCACCCAGTTTGGCAGGGGAGTCTGGCAGTGTGACCATTCCCTCCTGGGAGATGAGTCTGAGAAGATCATCTGGCCTGACTACCACCCAGCCAGGGCCCAGGGCACTCACTATTCTGTGGAGGAAAAGGGGCTTCTCTTGGTGGAAGCACCAGAGGCATTGTCCTCCTTGGTATCACCTCCAGAGGACCAGAGAACCAAAAAGGCATGCTCTGCCCCAACCCAGCTGGTGGATCCCAGCCCAGCTATGACCTCCTCTCCCCTCCTTGGGAGAATCCCATCCAGAGGCAGGGAAGCGACAGGGATGAATGAGGTCAGAACTGGTCATCAGGCACATGGACCTTAATAGCCACCTAGTCAGTCCCTGCCACTCCCATTGCAAGGAGGAAACTGAGGCAAAGAAAGAGGCAGGGCCAGTCTGTGACAAGGGCCCTGAGCTAGGTTTTGGATTCCCTGATTCAAGCCTGTGCTCTTTCCCACTCATCATGTAGAGCTGAATCACCCTGACCACTTGCAGCAATGGAATTTCTAGTTTGATTTTACAGGTAAGAGACTAAAAACCCAGAGAGGATTAGTAACTTGCCCAAGGTTGCTCAGCTACTAAGGATAGCTTGCCCTCTTCACCACAGCCCAGCAATGGCCAAGTTCAAGCCAAAGGGACTTGGCATAGACCTCACACCAGCAGATACCACATAAGGCTCAGGGTCTGCATCTCCATTCTGGGAATGAAGATTCCATGGAGACAGGCTGGCCAATGTGGCCAGTAGACATTGGCACACAGGAGAAGCTCTTCCCTGGATCTTTTAGAGCTGAGACCCCACATGGTAGGCCTGGTGGAGCACTCTACCAACCAGCAGGATCCCAGGGAACTTCTGCTATGTGGCTAATTTTTCCATTAGTCAATTCCCTTTGAGCCCTGTCCATGAGAAATGTGATCTGTTCTTTAAATCCAAAGGGAGCAACCAAAGTCCCCCAGACTTTTCTGGAAATCTCACATGTTTCAGACCATGCTAGGAAGCTCCTGGCTCCTACCATCCCAACCATCATGCGCCAACCCCGACATGCCTCCCTGACCTGTGTTCAGAACAGACCGCCTGCTTTGGAAGGCTTCTCCTGGACTAGGAGTCCAGAGAAGGAAGACAGCCTCTCTACCACCTGCCATGGTAGCTTACCAGCTAGGGACATCCCTCCATCCATACTGCCACTATGGAATGGGGCCTCTGGGCCTTTGGCTGTGGGCAGAGGATTGCTGTGACATGGCATCACCTGCTTGCTACCAGGCTAGGCTATCAGCCCCCACACCCACGCTGCACATGGTGTTAATAGCTTTGGTAATGATGATGATGCACAGGTGTGCTTACTTGCCAGCTCCCTGGGCAGGCCCACTGTTTGCCTTTGATGGCACCACCTAGGGAGAGGACTATGGGAGGGGAGAGGGTAAGACTGGCCTTCTGTCCCACAGCCCTCAGGCAGGTGATCCAACTGGGCTGGGCTGGGGAGGCGGGGGCACCGTGGAATCTGTGCTGAGCTCTGGCCTTCAGGATAGTTAGGCTGGTTCAGTAGACACCTCGGGTTGTTTCCCAACTGCTCCATCCTGAGGGAATGCCTGTGCCTCTGCCTCTGGGCATTGCTGAAGCAAGCCAGCCTATTGTTCCTTTCTTGTGGGTTCAGGAAGGGACTTGTTCGTAACTGGAGGGTTAGCACTCAAAAGAGAAAACATGAGGAAAAAGAATTTTCAAATTCCGTATTTTCTCCATTCTAACCCACACACATTTTCATACTATAACATTCCTGAAAAGAGACTCTATCTTATAATCCACAAAAATGTTTAGAAACTTGTCCCAGATCACACAGAGAGCAGGTGGTGAAGCCAAGTATAAATTTTTAATACTGTTTTTTTCTGCTCCAAAAGCCAGTTCTCTTAACCTGAGATACTTCTTTATTTTTGTTTCTTTCATTTTGTTCCTCCATCAACCTTGGGAGGCCTTCTAGGGGCATGTGTGACCAGGAACATGCAGGGATATGGGCCTTGATCTCAGGCTTTTCAGAGGGCAGCTGGGATCTTGGCATGGTCTCTGTGGGAATCCCGGATGTCTCCTTCCACTCCCACTCATTTCTTCTTTGCTTCTGGGAGCCACCTCGAGCCAAGTTTCCAATTCTTCCCCTCTGTTGACATTGAGATCCATGTTTTGTGAACCAGAATGAGGCTCCAAATTTTTGAAATTTAACATCTCTTCTGGCACCAATCCCCAGAGCCTGGCCACCCCAATCCTCCACCCACCCCAGCCCTGAAGCGACCTTTCAAAACACCTTGCACTCATCTCCACCCCCACTTCAGTAGGTGTGGTGTCTGCTCCCACCACTTTATCAGAAATGTTCTATGGTCAACAATTTGTTCAATCCAATGGATAGTGAGGTCCTCAGATTTCATCTTACTTGACATCTTAGTGACATTTGACAGCTGACCTCTACCCCTATTCTCAGATAACTGCCCTTGGTCTCCATGTGTCTAGTTTCCAGGTTTCTTCTTCCCAGCTATACCTTCTCAGTCTCCACCCCCAGCCCCTCCTCTGCTGCTGGAGCTCCTCAGATCTCTGGCATGGACCCCCCTGTCTCTGTCTCTCAAGGTGATCTCACATACCTACACCCCCATGGCTTCATTTAAAATCGATGCACTGATTCCTACACTTCAATTTCCAGCCAGCCCTCTGTTCTAACCTTCAAACCCTGTAAACTCGTTCAATGACTCAACATCTCCACTTTGATGCTTCATAGGCACCTCAAACTCAAAGAGTTGAGAACTGAATGTACGATCCTCCTTCACCCATCTGCACCCCTAAAGGAAAGGGCTATAGTGGTTGTAGACAGACCCAAGAATAATCCGTGAAAACTCTTTCTCCTTAGCCTCAAAGAGCATCAATTGCTGAGTCCCATTAATTTTATATCCCAAATCACCTCGTGAACCCATTTACCATTCTCCATCTTCACTGCCCCAACCTGGACCCAGGCCGCCATCTCTGCTCCCCAGAGTGGCTACAAGAGCTGTTCCTAAGTCTACTCTTTATTTGCCACCCCCCCAGAAGCCTGATGATCTTTTCAAAGTGTGAGCCCATTGTCACACCCTTGCATAAACCCTCAATAGCATCCCACAGCCCTTTGGACAAAGTCCAACCATCTTGGTATGGTTTAGAAGGCCCTGATTTCCTTCTCCTCTTTAGCCTCATGCCCCACTCCCCCCTTCTTCCCTGACCCCATGCCCACTGGGCTCCTTTCACTTCCCTGAACATGTTATTCTTTCTGCCACCTCAGAGCCTTAACACAGGCTGTTCTCTCTGCTTGGAACTCAGGCCAGGCCAACCTCCTTCCCATTTCTTGACCTCACTGACTCTCCTTCCAGGCTCAGTGTAAATATTTCTTCCCAAAACACTTTCTCAAACCCAGCCAATGTAAGACCCTGTCTCATGCTCCCCTGGCCTCCCGTGCTTGTCCTCCAATACTCTGAACAAGCAATTACAAGTGTGCTAAGTCTATCCTGTCTGTCCAACCATGAGCTCTAAGATGGTAAGAACCCAATGGTTCCCTGCTGTGTCCCCAGCATTTAGCACAGGGCCTGACACCAGCAGGTGCTCATCAATTGCTGCATGGATGACAATGTCCAGCCTTGCTCCAGTCACTCCTCCAGGGCCCCCAGTGAACAGAATCAAGTCCTACCTCATAGTAGGTGAACCACTCCTGCCCTCTCTGAAGCTCTGCTACACCACTTACTTCTTCTTGTCTGGTATCCCCAAACTGGCCAGATGGAGCTGTCTCTTTTGCTGGAGAGGGTATCACCCACGCTTCATTCTCTTTGTAACCTGCATGGTCCTTAACATAATGGCTTTGGACACAGTAGGAAACTATCTCAAGAACTGCACTCTTGGGACCAAGAACAACACATTACTGTAAAGGAAGGGGGCCCTGCTTGACCTCTGCTTGGCCCAGATATCCTCCTATGCACCTTAAGAGTTAAGAAATCTCTTAAAATAGTCCTCCTAAAACAAACAAACAAACAAACATCAAGTCTTATAAATTATGGATAGCAAACCAATCAAGGACTGCCAAATGTACTTGAAGGTCGATTAAAACCTCCCGTTTCCAAAAATCGCCCCCTCCCCCCACTAACACACACTAGCAAACTGCGTACTTGCCAGTCAGTGACTGTCAGTATTTCCTTTTTTTTTTTTTCCTCTCTAAAACTTACTCTCCTTTCTGATACCTTTGAACCCCTGCTGAAATGTAAGTGATTACAGATGGTCCCCTTGTGGCTGTGAGTTTATAAATAAACAGCCTTGGCTAATTTTATCTCTGGTCCTGTTTGAATTTTGGCTGTGATCTTGGTGCTGCGGCTCAGATATAGGCTGACCTGCTTGTTGCTGGGGCCCTTGGCCCTTGGCCAGGTGTGGTGCTCACCGAGGCCTCTGTAACCTCATTGCCCATGGACCCTGAGGTCTGCGCTGGACCTCAAGTCCGCTCTGTTGCCAGTGAGCCCCTTGATTGTTTCATTCATTTGTCAAATCCTGGGTATTTATGTTTGGTTAATGTTCCCTTTGAGGGTTGTGTCCTTGGTGACTTGCTTCTGCCTGTCCCTTTGTTTTGTCCTATGTCCTTAAGTGTTGCTTCGTCAGGAGGAGGAGAATCACAGAGTGGAACACGGGCACCGTTCCTATAAGCTGGCTGTTGAAGCCGGCCTCACAGACTGGAGACCTGACTGTTCTCCCCAGGCCATCAGTCTCTGAGGACAAACTATGCTGTAGGTCACCAATAAAACTGGATGAGGGTGTCCTCTCATCCTGGCCATTTGTCCTGAGAGCTTGGCTTTGACTCAGAGAGGGCATTCTCCCTCTCCAGAAATGATGTCTTACCAGCTCTCTGGTCCATTAGGTTAGGGGCCCAAGACACAGGTTGTATGAACAGTTTCTACTGACTGTAACTTTCACCTGACAGTCACCGAGAATTTTCTCTATCTAACCCGTGTCCCTCTCTGGGAAAAACTGCTTCTTACAGGCACCCCCATTCCTGCTATAACCCCTATGCTTCTCCCAATGGCAGAACTCCACCAAAGATGATTTGGTCCTACAATGGACACTTGGAGGAACACTTAATTTAAGTAGAACTGCTCATTTGAGAGGTGCCTTAGAACAAAAGCAGAATAAAATTCCTCAGGCCCAATGAGCACCCTTTTGTGATTGGCACCCTGATGTTTCTAAACAGAATACTAAAATGCCGGTTCTGTAAAGAATTTTTTCTTTCAAGTCTAAATAAGGAATTTGATGACCAAGTATAAAGCTTTCTGGGGTAAAACTGCCTCCCTCATTAAACCCCCACCTTCTAGCACCTCCTACTCTTTAACATACCCTCCCCTCCACTTCCACATGGTTCTGACCTCAATCCCCTCCACTTCGTCCATCCTCTTGCCTGGATCCCTTACCATTTCTTAACAAGCCCCCTGACACTCCAAAACATTAGTTTCCTTTAAAAATCTCATCCTAATTGAGAATCACAAATGCCTTTAACCATAGAGTTTAAACCCTGGTCTCAGCAGAACTAAGAGCTATTGTCTGAAATGTCCCCAAATCCTGATTAAGAGAGACACCTCTTTACTGAAGAATTCAGAATCTGCCAGGGACCTTATAATCCAGGACTTCCAAATCTCTGCCAACGAATTGACATGTTGGTACGGAGATCAAATGCTAAATTATCAATGAGAAAAGCTGAATAGACTGATCCAGGGTCAAACTTGAGGGATCCCACAGGCACACGAAACCAGCAAGCCTCAGGGGGGCCCAGAAAATAGGTCGGAGTTTACTAAAGGCAACTTCTGGGACCTTCCCTGTAAAAATAGATCTGAAATCAAGAGGAGGAGAAGACAAGCCAGAGTCAGGGAGAAAATATTTACAAAAGACATGTTTGGTATGGGACCATTATCCAAAATATATAAAGAACTCGTAAAACTCAGCAGTAGGAAAATGAACAACCTGATCAAAAAATGGGCAAAACATCTGAGCAGATACCTCACCAAAGAAAATACATGGATGGCAAATAAGCATATGAAAAGATGCTCACCCTCATGTTATTAAGGAAACGAAAACTAAAACTACACACGTATCAGAACGGCCAAGATCCAGGACACTGACGACACCAAATGCTGGTGACGATGTAGAACAGCAGCAAGTCTCCTACGTTGCCGGTGGAAATGCAAAATGGCGCAGCCACTTGGAAGACAGTTTCTTGCAAAACTAAACATATTCTTACCAGACATACCTGCAATCACACCCCTTGATATTTACCCAAAAGAGTTGAAAACTTAAGTCCACACAAAAACCTGTACATGGTTGTTTATAGAAGCTTTATTCATAACTGCTAAAACTTGAAAGCAATCAAGATGTCCTTCAGTAGGTGGATGGAGAAATAAATTGTGGTCCATCCAGACACTGGAATATCATACAGCGCTAAAAGAAGCTCGCGAGCCAGGAAAAGACATAGAGGAAACTCAAATGTGCATCACGAAGTGAAAGAAGCCGATCTGAAAAGGCTGTGAGCTGTATGATTACAACTGCATGACATTCTGGAAAAGGCAAAACTATGGATACAGTAAAAAGATCAGTGGTTGCCAGGGGGGAGGGGGAAGGGAGGGATGAATAGGCAGAACACAGAGGGTTTTTAGGGCAGTGCTACTATAATGGTGGATACATGTCATTATCCATCTGTCAAAACCCCAGAATGTACACCAAGAGTGAGTCCTAATGAAAATTGTGGACTCGGGGTGATCGTGATGTGTCTGTGCAGGCTCTTGGACTGGAACAGATGTATCACTCTGGTGGGGGATGTTGATGGTAAGGAAGCCTTGTGTGAGGGTGGGGTAGGGGGGAAGGGAAACTGTTTTCCTCTCAGTTTTGCTGTGAACCTAAAGCTGCTCTACAAAATAAAGTCTATTTAAAAAATTAAATAACATAAAAATTATTGGGTCGCAATTTGGTCTTCTAAGCAGAGAAAAAATGAATCGAAAAGAGATTTTAGAGACAGGAAATGACCTTTCAACAAGGTTCAGGAGTCCCTTTCAGAGCCACGTCCTCTCATCTTATTCTGTAAATAGATTAAACCTGAAATCAGAGACCTGGTTTGCAAACAAAAGCAGACTGGGTGATAGCCCCACTGTCTAAATTAAAACACACAGCTGAATATTTTAAAAGGGGGAAGGAAATGGGAAAAAATAGATACAAACACGGAGGGAGGGAGGGAGGCAAACCACAAGAGACTATTAAATACAGAGAACAAACTAAGAGTGGATGGAGGGGGAGAGGGAAAATGGGTGATGGGCACTGAGGAGGGCACTCGTTGGGATGAGCAGTGGTTGTCGTACATAAGCCACTTTGACAAATTATATTCATAAAAAATAATAATAAATTAAATTAAAAAATAAGTAAAAGGACTTTGGAATAGAAACAACATAAAACGTAATTTTAAAAATGCGTGACTTTGCAGATAAAACAATTAGGTGCTCCTAATTCTAATTAACCCCCCCTGTTGATCAAGATGCCTGTAAATACTGTAAACAGCAGGGACACTGGAAAAAAGAAAAAAGACTGAGCTTATCTACCCTGTCTTGTTAGAGGAAATGCCCTTCCTCCGATCTAATTCAGTTGCCTAGAGGCAGGCATGTTCCCAGGTGACAGCTTCCTGCCCTAAATTCCTCAAGGCTTGGCTCAAACCTGGAAAAGGTCTGAAGGCAGACGTGGAAACTGCAGCCTCCCGTTGGAATCACCCTGGGCCAACTGTTGCTGAAATTACGAAATTACACAGGAGCGTCTGCTCTGAGGCTGAACCTCAGAGGCCCGGCCAGCCCTCTGCCTGCTGGCATCTGGGCTCAAGGCACTCTGGGCTGGGACGATGCCCCCGGACCTCCCCAGCGGCCCTGCACGGCCCTGGCGTACCGGGCTGCTTTGCACCTGAGTTTCCAGGCACCCTCTCAGACCGACCTCAGTTGAGCACTAGTTGGCTGAAGGTTAGCATGGAAATAGGGGGGTCAAAAGGGACATTAGAATTGAAAGACAACAAGGAGTGCCTGGGTGGCTCAGTCGATTAAGTGTCTGACTTCGGCTCAGGTCAAGATCTCATGGTTTGTGAGTTTGAGCCCCATGTTGGGCTCTGTGCTGACAACTCAGACCCTGGAGCCTGCCTTGGATTCTGTGTCTCCTCCTCTCTCTGCTTCTCCCCCACTTGTGCTCTGTCTCTGTCTCTCAAAAATAAATAAATGTAAAAAAACATTTTTTTTTTTTAAAGAATTGAAAGAGAACGTGAGGAGCTACTACTCAAAACACAGGCTAGCCACAGTGGAGTCACCTGGGAGCTTGTTAGAAAGGTGGAATTGCAGGCTGGCCCAGACAGCCAGGATCAGTTTTGTGTGCACACTGCAGTTGAGAACAATGGTTCTCAACCATTGCTCCCTATCGGAATGTCCCGGGGCTCTTTATAAAAAAAATGACAGATGGGGGAGGGTGTGTGTGGGTGGCTCAGTTGGTTAAGCCTCTGACTCTCGATTCCGGCTCAGGTCATGAACCCATGATTCGTGGGTCAAGCGATTCGTGGGTCAAGTCGGGCCCATGCTGACAGTTCAGAGCCTGCCCGGGATTCTCTCTCTCTCTCTGCCCTTCCCCCTCGCAGGCACGCCCCCACAAATGTACCCCACCCCCCTCCTGAAATAATAAATAAACAGGTGGAAGAGCCCTGTCCCAGACCGATGGAATCAGAAGACCTAGGAGTGGGGCCCAGGCACTGTTTTCATTGTTGTCTATCTTTTGTTTGTCTTATTGAGGAGGTGATTCAGCTGAGCAACCAGAGTTGAAAACTACTGGCTTCTCACCCCTTTTGTTTTCGACAAGGGGAAACAGAAAGGAGGGAGGAGGTGGGTTCGCTCAGAGACATGACTGTGGTCAAACCCAGGGATCCTGACAGCTAATGCGAGCTGTCCTCACTGCCTCGATTGTCCCTAGGCCCTCTTGAGTACTGACACCTGCCAGGTAGATCCTGCAGCATTCCGGTCTTTTCAACAATGTGTCCCTTATGAAAGTACTGGAAATTTAAAATCGTCCATCAGTAAGGGCACGGCTGAAAAAGGTGTGGTATGGCCACACTACCGAATACGACAGAGTAATGGAAAGGATGGGGTGACCCACACCTACCAACCGAGCTTTTCAAGGTATAATGTTGAGTGAAGAAAGTGAGGAGCCCAAAGGTATGTACAGTGAGAGATCTTTCTTCTAAAAAGAATAAACAAAAATAACCAACAAAATACGATATGGGTTTCCTATGGGAAACCATATACGCACATGTAGGTGAGTGTGGATATGTATTAAATATAGAGGAAAAGGCCTATAAGGATATTTTAAAAGTCATACCAAGTTATATCAGTACTACATGAGGCTTGGTGGTCCAAGGGGTCATTATCTTTATCATTACAGTTTTATTTATCTTTTTAAAAATTTTATTTGTATTGATTAAAAAAATTTTTTTTATGTTTATTATAGAGAGAGACAGAGCATGAGCAGGGGAAGGCAGAGAGAGAGGGAGACACAGAATCCAAAGCAGGCTCCAGGCTCTGAGCTGTCGGCACAGAGCCAGACGCGGGGCTCGAACTCATGGACTGTGAGATCATGACCTGAGCTGAAGTCGGACGCTTAGCTGACTGAGCCATCCAGGCGCCCTGAGAGTGTTTCTTTCTTACTAGTCAATTAATGGACTATATCTCCTCTAAAAGAGTGAATATTTTGCGCCTGAAGGACTTTCCCTACCTGAGACAGGTCTGATGCTCCAAAGCACGCCAGTGGCCAGCAGTTCTGGATTTTCTGGAAACGTGCGTGGCCATTCCATTTTGCCTGAGGAACATCTACAGCTAACACACTGTCCACATCCCAGGACAGGTCCCTGCGAAGCCCCCAGCTCAGCCTCGCCCTGGTCATCTGGATCTCAGGGGCATCTCCATGGCGGAGGCTGAGGCACTCCCCTCTGGAATGCCGTCACCCACACTGGTGAGGAATGAGGCTTGGGGACCATCAAGGGCCCACAAAGGCCAGTGGTTCATCCCACCATGTTCCTGATGATCTGTGATGAGACTATAACCCACACATTTTTCTCAATCTTTTATTTATTTATTTATTTATTTATTTATTTTTATTTATTTATATGTTTATTTTTGAGAGAGAGAGAAAGTGAGAGAGAGAGAGAGAAAGAAAGCACATAAACAGGGAAGGGGCAGAGAGAGAGGGAGACACAGAGTCTGAAGCAGGCTCCAGACTCTGAGCTGTTAGCACAGAGCCCGAGGGGCGGGTGGTGGTGAGGGGGTAAGGCGGGGGGGGGGGGGGGGGGCGCTGGAACTCACCGAGAGATCATGACCTGAGCCGAAGTCGCATGCTCAACCGATTGAGCCACCCAGGTGCCCCATTTATTGATCTTGTTCTAAGTTTATGTATTTATTTGGAGAGAAAGACGGAGTGTGAGAGTGAGTGGGAGGAGGAGTAGAGAGAGAGAAAGAGCTTGTGCCTCTTGCTCTGGACTCTACTTTCCTCACCTCCTGCCTCAACGTTTTTATACATCCCTGCCTGTTATGACGTTTCTGGAATAGGAGGATACCTGGGACTCTTCCATATGTCTTGACATTTGGGCAGAGCCCCCAATAGCCAAGAATAACCGAGCAGGTGCCAAACATGCCACTTCCTAACTTGGGGACCACCTGTGCCGTTTGAGAAAGAGTCTGAAATCAATCGTGCCACTATCAGCCCGTGCCCCACCTCCAGGCCCTCCGGAGATTGACGGTCACATCGCCAGGCTTTCCCGGAAGGGCAGTCATCTCTGGGTTGTGCATCACCCCCACTTCCCATCCCGGGGGTAGGGGGCCTCAAAGAATTTGACAGGTGTCTCCTGGATTTGAGGAGCACAAGAAGTGGTATGTAACCCCTGAAAAGCCTCAGTGTGAGCGAGGTGCCTGGGAGAGGTGTGTTTCCAGGATGTTGGAAAACCTCACTTCTCCCAGTGTCTCCTTGATTCTGCCTATCGCACACTTCTGACACCCGGTGTGGGGCAGGGGCGTTCCCACACCAAGCAGAGGAACCGCCAGAGGGAAGAGGGTGCGGAACTTCCATGCCCTCTGGGCACACCACTTTCCCCAAATTGCCATGTTCTCACCAACCTGGAAGCTCTCCAGACCCCCATCCTTTTGCATTTTTACGGAGGCTTCAGGATACAGACACGATTGATTAAGTCATTGGTCGTTGGTAACTGAACTCAGTTTCCAGCCCTTCTCCTGTCCCGAGAGGTGGGGCGGGCCGGCGGGAATTGAAAGTGCCAACCCTCTGGTCACGTGATCGGTTTCCCATGGCAACCAGCCCCCAGCCTAAGGGGACCTAGGGGCTCTCCAAAACTCACCTCGTTAACATAACAAAAGATAACCCTTAATCCCTCACCACACTTAGGGAATTCCAAGGAGTTTAGGAGCCCTGTGCCAGGAACGGAGATGAAGACTAAATCTGTGTTTCTTATAAATCACAATATCGCGCAGGCTTTGGATCCCACGGAAGAGGACCACGAAGGGATGGGGTGAGGACTGGTGGCGCCACAGAGATCCTGCGTGACCGGCCAGGAGACCTGGCCCAATGTCAGGAAACCACATATAAAAGAGCCTCAGTGACAAGAGACGCTCTAAAGTGACCACAGACTCCCCCACAAGGGGACCTGGCTCTGCAGTCAGCCGGACCTTCGGGCTTCGGGCTAATGCCACACACGGCTGTGAAACGTCAGGCAGGCCCTTCGCTGCCCTCAGCCCTTCCCCGCTCTGACCTCCACCCAGGAGCAGGCTCGCCGTCCTAGGCACGCAGGGGGTGGACGCTGGAGAACTAGCTTGTTTTCCTCTGCACCTGCAACTTCCCCTGCCTGACTCTGTGAGGGAGACACTTTGGAGGAAAAGGAGCTTGGAGTTCTGAGATCCCACTGGCAAGGTATTTATCACAAGACAATGGCCAGAACGGTGAGCGGTGCTTGCCTGAGTTTCCCTGCAGGGAAAAATGGATCCAGAGAAATGTTTGCCGGGGCTCACAAGAGAAAATGAAGGTACTTTCCCCTGATGTCATGTGTCCCTGCTCGCTCGCTCAGCAAAGCGTTCTCCCTGGGTTTTCACCTGCTAACTTGGGTTAGCAGCCTGCGCTTCAGCGAACATGAACACGAACTGAGCTTCCTCCAGGTGTCAAACCTGGGCCTTATCTTTATCTCTTGTGGTTCCGTGCCGCAGCCCAGCTTGAGTGATCTGAACATTTTTCCCTGTCACATTTGAAGAGTTTAAAATCGGGTGTCACAAAAGCGCCGGACCGGCCCCGCAAACCTTCCAGGTACCAGACCCCACGCAGTGTGCCGCCTAGGAACCCGGCCAGCCCAAGGGCCTCTGCACCAACAGCACCTGGAGACCTTTCCCCTCCCTGCCCTGGCCATGCTGAACCTCTCTCCTGTAGCCCCTCTCAGCCTCTTCTGCCAGTAAGTCCCCACCCCCTGAAAGGCCCCAAGGCTCCCTGTAATTGTCCTAGTAGGCGGGTGTCTTGAAGGAAGATGTGACTGAATCTCCAATGTGTGACACGATTTAGAGAGAACTAAGGGCCACCCACCTTGTAATAAGGGCTCCACGCAGACTTTCCCTCTTCCTTTCTCATACTGGTAGGAAATATTTTTTTTCCCTCAATTCAAGGCCAAGTCCCTAGGCCATCATCTTCTTCCCCTGTAACCAGAACCTCCCTGGATCCTTGTGCTCCGGGCCTTCACTCTGCCTCCACTGCCCTGGATGCTGGGTCCAGGGGCTCACACCTTGCCTATCACAGGGACAACACGCATCCGCCCTGCATAGCATGGTGACCGGAACCCAGGAGTGTTATCCCCGAGTAAGCCCCAAGGGTCAGCACATATTTCCTGAGCTACATCTACATGCCAGGTGAGGCCCCTGACCTCAAGAAGCTTATATTCTAGGCAGGCAGGGGGCATTGGTTTCACAAATGAATGTGAAATGACAGTATGGAGACAGGTGACGAGATGCCCTCTCCCAGGCTCGTTTCAAGGCTCTGTGGTTGGCAGGATCTCGGGGGAAATCCAGGAAGGGAAAGGCCGGGTGGCCACAGTGCAGAGTGAAGGCAGATGTAGGTGGGAGAGGTAGGCCTTGGTAGCATCTGGGCCTTTGTCCTAAGAGAAACCAGAAGCCAATAAAGTGTTTTAAGGGATTGGGAGGAGGGGAGGTGTGTGAAAGGATCTACTTACTGTTTTAAAAAGGTGACTGATGCTCTTTGGAGAATGGATGGCAGGGAGAAAAGGGAGGGAGCTGGGAGCCCAGTCCCTCTGAGCGGGAGGTGGAGGGGACTTGAAGCAGGCTGGCAGTGGTGGGAGGTGCAGAGATGTGGGTAAAGAGGTGCTCAGGGTAAAACTGATGGCTTGTGTGTAAGAAGGGAGGAGAAGCGGTGCTGGGTTTCCAGCCTGGGCCCTTCCCCGGGGCCTGGACGGCAGATGATGTGCTGAGCAGGGATCACTGGGCAGGGACAGGGTTTGGGGAAGAGCGCTGAGGGAAGTCACAAATTCAGGTCTGGATGTACTGAGCGTGAGGTGCCTTTAGGACACACGCGCAAGAGGCACCCAAGAGGCAGGAAATTAGGTGGTTGGGAAACTCAGAAGAGAATGGGGAGCCAGAGCTCTGCAGGAATCAGAAGTGGTCCTTCCTGTGGCCGGTGGCTTCGTCTGCCAAGGAAGGGGGGAGGAGAGGGAGAAAAAAACCAGGTGACTGCATCCTGAGGCACTCTGAGGGCTAGAGAGGAAAAACACCTACAAAGGAGATAAGGAAAGACTGGCCAGAGAAGTAGGTTTGGGTCTGGGAGAGAGATGTTTCCAAAATGGGGAATGCTACAGACGGTGGGGTCTGAGGCCTGGAAAACTGAGTTGTAGCAAAAGAGGGTCATTGTTGCTCATAGTGGTGTTTCTGAGGGACTCTGGGCACCTGTGCCCGGCCCAGGGACTGCCATTTGCCTGACAGTGGAGTAAGGAGGTTGAATCAGCACCACGGTCCCCACAGCTTAGAATTGTTCCAGAGAACCATCAAGGTGGAGGCATGCTTCAGCCTCTCTGTGCCCAACTCCCCTCCCATGCTCGACCATGTCTTCTGGGTCGGTTTGGGGGCTACAGTCCTGGAGCCACAGGGTCTGTGTGTGGGGGGGAAGGGAAATTCCTTCTGTGAACCAATTTCAGGTGTTATGCGAGAGACGGGAAAATGTAAGATGTGATCCCTGTCCTCAGAGACCTTGTCATCTCTGTGGGGACGTAAGATGAACATATACAAAAAATGAAATCTAGAGACTCTAAGTGAGAGGAAGGACTACATAGATGCACACTAAGCCATCAGGCGAAAGAGGAGGCAGCAGACCCACAAGGGAAAGCTGCTTGGAGTAGGCAGAGAAAGGTGTGTAAGAAGCTGAGTGTGCTAACCGGAGGAGTGTGAGCTAAGTCATGGAGGTCAGCCAGGAGCGGACGGATAAGGGCTTGGCCTGGCAGGCCTGACCGTGTGGGATGGGGATTCCGGAGATGGGGTGGTGTGGGCATAGCTGCTCCCATCTGGGTCAAGGGTGCTGGCCCAGTGGTTCTCCAGCACTGCAGATCCAGTGCCACACAGGACAAGCAAAAGCAGGTATCATCCTGTAGGAACCTGTTCCCCAGAGTCACTTCTGCTGTGACCAAGAAGCACAGACTCACAGACACAACACATCATGGGCAGGACTGGGTCTGAGGGAACCCTCTGAGTACTGACGGTGTGGTTCTCACCAGACCCTGTCCCTTCTTCGTCCCTCCGACCAACCCAACAGAAAGTCGTTTCTCACCTTGACCATCCACGGGCCCTTCTTCCTCTTCTCCTCGGCCCCACTCCTGGCCTGTCTCTCTCCTCCCCGAGGTGGTGGGGGCTGCAGGCTCCTCCCTGAGGTCTGCCGGCTGCACCTTCAGGCCAGGACAAGCTTCTCTGGGCGGCTCGTCTCTAAGAAACTCCACTGCCCACATGAAGGGGCAGCTCCTCCCCTTTCTTCCTGCCTCCAGCTCACATCTCCAGAATGTTCTCCTTCCTCCAGTCTTGGTTTGCTTCTTCCCTCCTCTGTCCTCATTTCCTTTCTTTGTCATCAGGCCTCTTCCCTCCACCAGTGGTTCCTGTGGCCTCTGGAAGGGGCACCAGCCCCAGGCCCAGGCCCTGCATACCTAAACCTTCCCTCTGGCCTTATCCTCAAAGATGCCCTTTGAGCACATTTCTGGTACCACACTGCCTCTGCACCTTTCCTCAGGCTGCACTTTCCTCCTGACAAGGCTCCATCTGACAAGCTCCTTCCCACCCTCCAGATTCATTTCAAACCCATCTGTCCCACATGGCAGCCAAGCAAAATGCATAAGAGAATGTACTTTGGACTCAGAGATATCTGACCTTCATCTCTGTTTGGCCTTTTTCCAGCTCTGTGTCCCTGGGCAAGTTACCTCATGTCTTCTGAGCCTGTTTCCCAATCTATAAAAGGAGGGGACGATAAAATGAAATTCTCTATGTGAAGTGCTCAGCATGGCACCTGGCTGCTGGCAGGTTCTCAGAAATGCTCACTATACGGCTTGTTTCCAGGCCCCTCCCACCAGCTGTGCTCTCATCCTCCTGTGAGGCTCCTGAACATTTTGGGTTTCTCTCTCAGCACCCAAATCGGCAGCAAACTCCTCTAAAGCAAGAGCTCCTTTGTACCCCTTTGAGTCTCACACAAAAGATATTTGTTGAATGGAAATGGAAATTGTTGACAGACCTGTAACGACTTGTCCTGAGAAGAACAAACACTTTCCTGTGGTGAAAGATGCCCTGAAGCCAGTTAAGGCCAGCACCTGCCTTCAAACCCCGGGACCAGCTCACCTTCTCGTTCGACACCTTATCTCAGTGCAGTGGACCACTTTGGCCACTTCCTGGTTCCTCCTGTCCATCTTAGACAATGATGTTAGGCACAAATGGGTCTGGCTGAGCAGAGATGACCTCCAACAATGCCCAGAGAAGAAGCTGTGCCCTGATGGATCCCACCTCACCAGCCTGACCACTCAACATGGCCTTGTCTCTTCACACTCTGCAAACTGAATGCCAGACTCCGAGCGTTTCCTTCCCAAGGTCCCTGACATTCTCTCCCACCTGTTCCCCACACATGGAGCCACCTCCATCCATTAGAGATATTAGTGTTGATGATCTTCAGCGAGCCAGGGGCAGGTTCCCAAGGCAGCACGGGGCCACTGAACAACTGCCTGCCTCCTCCCAGCAAACTTCAAGCTCTGCCTACAAAGGAATGTGTGAGGGGGACAGACCTACACTGTCCTATCACACCCTTTCTCACCCCAGGACAATAGGTGTCTACTTAACAGATGTCCATACAACTCTAAGCAAAGAGAATCTGCTCAGGGTGGTGAAACAGAGTCTCTCCTCATTCAGCCTCCTTCCTTGGGATGAGAGACCAAAATAATTGGACCGATCAAGGGTGTCATCCACACAAAGAGACAAGGGTGAGCTCTTGTCCAAGGGAACTGGATGGTAATAGAAAGTTGAGTCGGGGGTGAGTTAATCAGCAGGCCAGCAGTCCCCGCACCAAGCCTAGAGGACTCCCTAGAGCCCCAAGGTCGATTTCAATCTGTGTCCCTGAAAAACCATCTTGCCGTGTCCCTTCTCTGGCCAGGCATGACGGCACCCTGTGTCTACCCGTGACAACACTTATCTCCAGTCATTGGCTGATCACAGGTCTGTCTTAACATGGAGGCAGAGCTCCTTGTGGGATTTGCCTCTTTGTAGCTGTAAATTGCCTGTATGTACCAGCACATTCAGTAAAAATGGGTTGAAATGAATGAAACCATGGATTAGAATGTAGATGAAGACTTAGAATTTAAACCTCTTCCATTGGTGTGGGGAAGAAGTAAGATGAAGTCTCCTTTTCCTGACAACCCAAACTCTGTCTTTCGTTCTCCCTGTCTTCCAGGCCCCAAACCTCCATCATCTGACTCCTTCATTTTCTTGTCCTCTGCCTTCATGAAGCCCTTTTTGACTGCCCACGTCCCAGGGACCATTCCCCTCTCTAAATCCCTGAGCCCTGACTGCCTGGTCCCTTCACCTGGTATTTGCTCTGTCCTGTCTTGGTTCCTAACTCTTTGCAGGCATGATTCCCCTCCCTATCTAGGCTTCTGCAAGCTTCAAAAAGGCAACATGCCTATGTTCTGATTCTTTGCATCCCCCAAAGCAGCAGCACAGGGTATGGGCCAAAGTCAGCATTTTGCAAATTAGTAAAAATGATGGAGTGAAAATGATGGAGTGAATTGATGAATGACCTAATTCCCAAGGGGTGTTTCACATTATCACAAAGCTCCGTACATACCCGTGGGGCAGTGTACCCTTGTGTCTCCTCTAGAACATACTTGCTATGGCCTATGGCACATGACACATGACACATGCAGTGTTCCACACACACCTCTCTGTGTGCATGGGACATTCTGAGGCCCCCACATCCCACATCCTCTGAGTGCCCTCTGCCCCTATTTCTTTCACAATCTAGTGTAGGAGAAAGAGCCCAAGGGTCAAGAGTTGGGAGCCTGATATCATCCCAGGTCTCGGCTTGCTGGGATGTCTGGCTCAATATGCCTCACCTCTCTGTGCCTAGATTCTTCTTTTCCTTTGTCACTTTTATTGTTACTATGAAACACATGTTTCAGCCTGGCATATAGTAGGTCTTCTCAGTGATTCTCTTTGCTTCCCTCATGGTTACAAAATTGCTGCTAATCTCTAAGCATCCCATTTTTACATAACAATGACCAAAGGTAGGAAGAAAATGCAGGTGTGTGTGTGTGTGTCTTTCTGTTTTTGTCAGAGGAAATCTTTCCCAAAGATGTCCAGCCAACACTTTCTCACTAGGTCTCACTAGGCAGAACTGGGTCACATTATCACCTCTCCTAAACCAGTCACTGGCAAAGGAGACAGAATTATCACGACTGACCTAGACCAAACATGACTCACCTCCTAGGGCTGATAACACCTTCCTTGGGCATATTGTTGATCAATATCTAAACAAAACTGAGATTCTATTCACAAGGTAGGAAGACGGAATAGCTGTGTTGGGAAAGCAGCCGGCAATATCTCTCACATCACCAAGAGATCTCTGGCCAGAGCAGCCTCTGTCCAATGGAGAGAACAATAAAACCTGTTCAGTGGAGTTTGGGGCAGTTCATTTTATGTAAAAGATGCATTCTGAGGGGCACCTGGGTGACTCAGTCGGTTAAGCCTCCGACTTCGGCTCAGGTCATGGGCTCACAGTTCTTGAGTTTGAGCCCCACACTGGGCTCTCTGCTGTCAGCACAGATCCTGCTTCAGATCCTCTCACTCTCTCTCTCTCTCTCTCTCTCTCTCTCAAAAATAAATAAACATTAAAAAAGATGCATTTTCAAAACCTGCACATTTTAAAGCTCATGTAAATTCAGACCAATCCTGACAATGTATGGTAGTAGTTTCTGTTAGTAGGTAACGTTGTACCAACTATATGACAGTTGATAGGTAAACAGTTGGCATAAACATTTGACAATTCCCTTTGCCTGCCAGAGGTTTCAAATTATGCAACTTGTGACAAATTTTTAAAACTTTTGGGGACTCACATGATTTCATGCATTGCTTACAAATGGAGGCTTTATTAATATTTTCATTGATATTTTGAAATAAAGTAACCTCAAATTTTTTTTAAATTTTAGAAAAATTTTCAACTTCTTAATTATTTATTGTTTATTATCTCGTTATTTATTATCCCCAAATTCCCACTTCACATTAAAATACGATACTGTCTCTAAAGTGAGTTGATCTGGCCAGTTGTAAACGTGTGGGTGGTTGGGTTGGGGTGAGGGGCCATTGCGGTTCATTTTCCCAAGGCACTGGGAGGATTATATGAAAAAGAGGAGCCAGTGAACCTGGGCAAGACTCTAGGCAAATTAGTCTCTGCCCCAGTTTACCTGATCTGGCCAGCTAGCTGTTGAAAAGCTTCCTTGTGGTTCTAAAAGTTTGAGTCTGTGGATCCCATAATGAGTCTAAAATTTTATGAGCAACTACATTTTACCTTCTCAGTGGATGTTTTACAACTGAAGACACACAAAGCATTTATAGGTTCACTATTTTGCAAAGAGATAAGCAGAGTCTTTTGGAAGGAGAGAATGAAGTCACCCAGGAAGCCAGAGGCCAAGGAACATCTGATTTCTTCCTCCTCCAATAAGTGGGTAGATACTAACATTCCTTTAGGGGGTGGGGGATTGGATTCCACTCAAAGCCTTTCCTCCACAAGATACTGCAGGCTCAACTGCTCTTTCCACCTGCCCAGAAAGCACTAGGCAGGCTCTCTCTGGTGCTTAGATAACATAGCTGTCTTCCTGAATTTGGCCCTGGCTGCGGCGGTAACTTAAGAACTGTCTGGAGAGACTGGAGTAAAAGGCCAGTGGGCCAGTGCCAGGCTCCACAGGCTCCGGCTCCCCAGCGCTATAGGTAGAGAACAGGGGCCCAAAAGGAGAACCAAGGGTCACAGTGGTCTGGCTTATCTTAGACACTGATCCCTCATACAATATTTTGAAAAAAAAAAAAAAAAAAAGAATTAGTTGACATTTTAAAATGGGATGATTCTATATTTTAAAAGTTCACATTTCTGGCTTTTTTGGAAAACGCGGAGGATCTCAAAACACTCAGGGGCCCACGAGTAAATGCTTCATTGCTTAGTTGGAAGATGGACCGCCCAGGCTTGTCAGAGCCCCTCTACTCCCTCTTGTCTCCCTGTAGCTGCTTGATTCTGAGACACTTCATCCAGCCATTGGAGAGTCAGCTCTTCCTAGAGGGCTAGCCACATTCCTGCAGGCCTGAGTCCTCCCAGGATGGCAGCTTGTTAATTTCCCCACAAGGCATCCGCTCTGAAGAGAGGGACGCCGCCCCTCCTGCTCCTCCATTATTTGTGCTTACAGGTCTCTCTTCCTGCTCTGATGTGGGCTATTAATAACCTTGGGCAGCGTTATTAGCCTCCAAGCTCCAGGTCATGGGAGGTGAGGGTCTCTGTTCTCTGCCCTGATGCCCCGTATGCAGAGTCTAGTATCCAATTCTGAAGGCTGGTATTTTCAGAGAAGCATCAAACCCGTTAGAGACCTGCCTGCATCTAGAGGGCAGTTAGCTAGATGGGAAGGGTCAGGAAACCACACTACAGCAGGAAGGATTGATAGAACTGGGGGTGTTTAGCAGACAAAGAGAAGACCCAGGAGATGTGATTTTCTCCCTTAAACATGAAGGGCAGTCATGTAAAAAGGGGTGATATAAGTTATTACTGTTAATAACACTAATACAACCATTACTAACAATACTAGTGAGAAATCTTGAGTGCTTACTATATGCCAAGCATTACTCCAAGAATACGTATTGACTCACTAATTTTGACACAAAAACTAAGAAATAGAAGCCATAGGAAGAGGTTGCCACAGTAAATAGTGAGCTCTCTGCCTCTGGAGGAGTGTAAGCAGAGACTAGAGACTGAAAATCATCAAAGGGGTGGTTGTACTAAATGATTCTTAAGGTCTCTTTCACCCCTGGCATTCTTCGATTCAAATATTTTAACTCCAGGGACCTCCCACAGGAACTGAGTTGGATCGGTCAGTGCGAAAGATCAGAGAACCAAGGAATGAAGCGGGGAGCTCAGCTCTGTGGCCCTCAGTGTGCAGAAAAGTACATGTGTTTGACAGCAGCTCAAGGAGGATGAAGTATACATTTATATAAGTGCATTCTGAAGTTTGTATATGTAGATATATGGGAATTGATAGGTAGGTTGAGTAATCAATTGTTATTGAGACTTCTCGGGACCCTTACACGGCTCACCACTGTGTGAGAATCAGACAGACCAAAGCTGACTAGCTTATATGTTTTCCAAATTACTGGTTAGAACCCACTAGTGAGTTACATAATCAGTTTGGTTGGTTGTAGCTAGCATTAAAAAAAAAAAAACACGATAGAAAACTATCAGAGTTCATCACAATTAATCAGTAATAACTCTCATTAAAGTTTTGTTTCAATAATGTGTGAGTGTAAATATCACAAGGGTGTGTGTGCTGAATGATGATGTAAAATTGGTGGGAAAATAAGTTTGAAAGCTACTATGTCAGAATGGGAGCAACCCTGTTCTGCAGGCCAAATCTGCCTTACCAGGAGTAGCTTCCCCTACCCTTCTGGAAGGAAGCTTCTGGAAGACGCCTTGGCCATCAGTGTTTGTATGGCAGCTGTACCCTCTTGTAGCTCACCTGAGTGCTGTAGCAGTCTTTTAGACTTCATTTTACCAAAACCAGAGCTAGGCACAACACCTTTTGGTCTTTCGCATTGGAATTTGTTCTGTCAAAAGCCCATTTCTTACCCACTCTGATTTATAGTGAGTGCCCTGAATGGGCATGAAAAACAGGATGCTGTAGAGATCATGCAGCTTGACCCTAGGATGGGTTTGTCTTGTGGTCGAATGCAGATAATAAATTAGCAAATTCTTCAAAAACCCTTACCTTTTTCTATGTTTTGGAATAGGTAATATACGGGCACATTACAAAATTCAGAGAACTAAAGGGTGTAGATCCTTCCCACTGGGGGCAAAACAACAAGTCTCCCTCCCTCCCCTTTCTCACCCAACCAACCCTTTGACTATGGCTACGTGACTACTACTACAACCCTTGACAAGGCACTTTTGTAAACCTTTCCCCTTTTAATCTTGTTGGGTAGAATATGAATTAGTAGCGTCTACAGATGAGGAAGTTGAGGCTCAGACGTGTTTCTCATCCAAGGTTGCACGGCAGATAAACAGAAGAGCCAAAACTGAGCCTGTGTTTTCTGACCCAGTCTAATTCCCATCCCATACTTCCCAATGCTGCCTGAGTAGTCTCTTCAGAAGTATACAAAGTTTTGGGGAAAATTAGCAGTACAAATGGTTGCTATGGCTTTAGTCTATCTAAACATGCAGGCTTGCTGTGAAAGATAAGTAAGGTGAGGAGGCTCTTCCATGGCTCTCTTGCCTCACACACATCTGAGCTGATTATCAGTGTCTCTGCTGAGACTTTGAAAAACATCCTCAGGTAGAAATTTTAACTTCCTTCATGTCAGAAATGAAGTTTACAGAGACTATTTTCCTTGACATCAGCAGAATGGTTTCTGCTGCAAATATTCCATGAGGTTGAACAGTCAGGCTCACCGAGAGGAATCCAAGGGATGCCGTTTTACTCCAAAGGATGAGCTCTCTTTTCTCTTCCATGCTCAGGCTCTGGAGTACATTGGACTTCTTCTGGAACACGTTTTGACCTAAAATGAGTATTTGCTAGACTCAACTCCAACTAGTTTTGTCTATATCCAATATCAAATCCACCAACAAAAGACCATGATTTGTTGTCTTTGAGGGTACTCAAAACATGTAACTCAGATTTTAAAAGCAATTCAAGGGGCGCCTGGGTGGCTCAGTCGGTTAAGCATCTGACTTCAGCTCAGGTCATGACCTTACGGCTTGTGAGTTTGAGCCCCACATTGGGCTCTGTGCTGACAGCTCAGAGCCTGCTTCAGATTCTGTGTCTCCCTCTCTCTCTGCCTCTCCCCCACTCACACTCTCTCTCACTCAAAAATAAACATTAAAAAAATAATAAAAAAATAAAAGCAATTCAAAGCAAAACTGTGTCCAAAAATATTTTGAGTTATGGCAATGTTCTTTGGAATAGTTCCCTAGAACTAATTGAAAGAATGGCAAATACCCAATTTGGGTTTTTTTAAAAAAGTTTTTGTTTATTTTGAGAGAGAGAGCACATGTGTGCATGCGTGTACTTGAACAAGGGAGGGGCAGAGAGAGAGAGGGAGAGAGAGAATCCCAAGCAGCCTCCACACTGTCAGCGCATTGCCCAACATGGGGCTAGAACTCACAAACTGTGAGATCATGACCTGAGCCGATATCAAGAGTCAGACACTCAACCGGCTGAGCCACCCAGCTGCCCAGCAAATAACCATTTGGACTCAGAACTTCTGGTCTATGAAAATGAAGTTTTATTACTTTGTAGTCATTTCTTATAAATAACAGCACTCTGTTCTATGATAATTCATTTTTGAAACATATATAAAAAACATATTTATCATTTAAAAAGTTTTTGGTTCTGAGCCACAAAAAATCCAATACAAACTGGTTTAAGAAATAAAGGGATTTCTTTTTGGCCTGCTGCCTCTTTTCAGTGCTAGGCTAGGTCCCCTCATGGTCCCCTCCTCACCCTCATCACATCCAATATGCAACAGCTTCTCCACTTGCCGCCAGCTGCTATGGGTGAGCTGCTCATAATTCCATTTAGGGCCAACTCTCCACTTGTGCACAGGATCCTGTCTCCTCTCTCTCTCTTCCCGCACCAATTATTCCCTCTCAGCTATGCCGCCTTTAGCATGCCAACATTGCGTGATTTTTCCCAATGTCAAAACTTCTCTTCACTTCATATCCCCCTCCAGCTGCAATCTCATTTTTCTTTCCTCTTTGAGGGTAAAATTCCTGGAGAGAATTATCCATGCTCCTGGACTCCAACTCTTTGCTTCATTTCAGTGAGTTCTGACTCAAACACCTAAACAAAAATATCCTCAGGTTTACCAGTGACCTTCATATTGCTAACTCCAGTAGTGAGTTTTCAATTGTTATCTTAACCTTTGGCAGCATTTAATACAGTTAACTACTTGTCCTTTTTTGGAAATACTTTCTTCAATTGGACTTCAAGACAACACTCTCTTGGGTTTTTTTGTTTGGTTGGTTTTTAGTTTTTGTTTTTGCCCCTCACTGCCCACTTTTTCTTGATCTGCTTTGCTAATTCTTCCTCACCATGCATACTGGAGTATAACTGGGTTTGGTTCTGGGCTTCTTCTCTTGTACAAGTATACTCGTATCATGATTTATCCACTCCCATGACTGTGCACCATCTATATCCTGTCAAATGTTAAATTATTTCTCCCCAGAACTCCGGGTGCATATTCAACTGGCTAGTGAACACTTCCACTTGGATGTCTAATGGACACCTCAAACTTGATGTGTCTGAAACAAAAATACTAACAGTTCTGGTTCCAGGGTAGCTCAGTAAGCTTCAATTAGACAAACTCCTGCAGATAATAATGATGAACATTAAAACAAAACAAAACAAAACATAAAAAAACACAACTACCTGAAGGCCCTAGAGAGTGAACAACAACATGGGGTTTCTGGAGAGGAGTCAATACTTGTAAAAATGAATACACAGGATGACTTTCCTTTTTTTTATGGCTTTTAACCTGAAGGTTACTGTATTAAATGCTGCCACAGTAGGTTCATACAGGGCAGATAAAATGATAGAAAACCTACAGTCCTTCTGGCCTGAAGAATCAAAGGATGGAGTATGAGACAACCATAGCCTTTGGAAAGTGAGGGGAGGAATCCAGGAAAAGAGAGTCAGAAAGGAAGAACCACACACTCTGTATATAAACTCTGTCCAAATCTCTGGTCAACCTCTGAACTGTGCACACATAAGTCAGGCTCCAGCGACCCAGATAAGAACAAAAGTACTAAGCTGAGGTTTGAGCTGTGTCCCAGGAGACGAGTTACAGTTTTATCCAACCAAGTTTATTGCTGTCTCAAACAAACAAATAACCAACCCCAAATTCAGCATTTGGAGGGAAACTATAAAACAGAATCCAGAGCCTCTATAACTTAACAATTACAATGTCAAAAATACCCCCAAATTACTCACCATATGAAGACAATGGAATTTGTGATCCATTCTCAAGAGAAAAGATAATCGACAGAGACTGACCATGAGATGACCCAGATGTTAGAATTAGCAGATCATAATTTTATTTTTAAAATTTTAGTTAATACACAGTACCATATTTGTTCTGTAGAATTCACTGATTCATCATTTACACACAACACCCAGTGCTCATCACAACAAGTGCCCTCTTTAATATCCATCATTCATACAGCCCATCTCCCACCCACCTCCCTCCAACAACCCTCAGTTTGTTCTCTATTGTTAAGAGTCTCTTGTGGTTTCTTCTCTTTCCCCCCTTCCCATAGGTTCATCTTCTTTGTTTCTTAAATTCCACATGAATGAAATAAAATGGTATTTGTCTTTCTCTTATTGACTTATTTCACTTAGAATAATACATTCTGAGCGAGGAAAAAGGAAGATGGCGGTGTAGGAGGACACTGGGCTCACCGCGCATCCTGCTGATCACTTAGATTCCACCTACACCTGCCTAAATAACCCAGAAAACCGCCAGAGGATTAGCAGAATGGAGTCTCCGGAGCCAAGCGCAGACGAGAGGCCCACAGAAGAGGGTAGGAAGGGCGGCGAGGCGGTGCACGCTCCACGGACTGGCAGGAGGGAGCCGGGGCGGAGGGGCAGCCTGCCGGCCAAGCAGAGCCCCCGAGGCTGGCTGGCAAAAGCGGAGGGGCCAGACAGAGTGTGTTCCGACAGCAAGCGGGACTTAGCGTCTGGGAGGTCATAAGTGAACAGCTCTGCTTGGAAAGCAGGAAGGCTGGAGGACAAAGGGAGGGAGAGCTGCTGAGCCCCCCGACAACAGAGCTCAGTTTGGTGGGAAACAAAGGCGCTCGCCAGAGCCATCTCCCTCGCCCATCCCCCAGCCAAAATCCCAAAGGGAACCAGTTCCTGCCAGGGAACTTGCTCGCTCCACGCAAACACCCAACTCTGTGCTTCTGCGGAGCCAAACCTCCGGCAGCGGATCTGACTCCCTCCCGCTGCCACAGGGCCCCTCCTGAAGTGGATCACCTAAGGAGAAGCGAGCTAAGCCTGCCCCTCCTGCCCCCGTGCACCTTGCCTACCCACCCCAGCTAATACGCCAGATCCCCAGCACCACAAGCCTGGCAGTGTGCAAGTAGCCCAGACGGGCCACGCCACCCCACAGTGAATCCCGCCCCTAGGAGAGGGGAAGAGAAGGCACACACCAGTCTGACTGTGGCCCCAGCGGTGTGCTGGGGGCAGACATCAGGGCTGACTACGGCCCCGCCCACCAACTCCAGTTATACACCACAGCACAGGGGAAGTGCCCTGCAGGTCCTCACCACTCCAGGGACTATCCAAAATGACCAAACGGAAGAATTCCCCTCAGAAGAATCTCCAGGAAATAACAACAGCTAATGAACTGATCAAAAAGGATTTAAATAATATAACAGAAAGTGAATTTAGAATAATAGTCATAAAATTAATCGCTGGGCTTGAAAACAGTATAGAAGACAGCAGAGAATCTCTTGCTACAGAGATCAAGGGACTAAGGAACAGTCACGAGGAGCTGAAAAACACTTTAAATGAAATGCAAAACAAAATGGAAATGACGACGGCTCGGATTGAAGAGGCAGAGGAGAGAATAGGTGAACTAGAAGATAAAGTTATGGAAAAAGAGGAAGCTGAGAGAAAGAGAGATAAAAAAATCCAGGAGTATGAGGGGAAAATTAGAGAACTAAGTGATACCCTAAAAAGAAATAATATACGCATAATTGGTATCCCAGAGGAGGAAGAGAGAGGGAAAGGTGCTGAAGGGGTACCTGAAGAAATAATAGCTGAGAACTTCCCTGAACTGGGGAAGGAAAAAGGCATTGAAATCCAAGAGGCACAGAGAACTCCCTTCAGACGTAACTTGAATCGATCTTCTGCACGACATATCATAGTGAAACTGGCAAAATACAAGGATAAAGAGACAATTCTGAAAGCAGCAAGGGATAAACGTGCCCTCACATATAAAGGGAGACCTATAAGACTCGTGACTGATCTCTCTTTTGAAACTTGGCAGGACAGAAAGGATTGGCACGAGATCTTCAGTGTGCTAAACAGAAAAAATATGCAGCTGAGAATCCTTTATCCAGCAAGTCTGTCATTTAGAATAGAAGGAGAGATAAAGGACTTCCCAAACAAACAAAAACTGAAGGAATTTGTCACCACTAAACCAGCCCTACAAGAGATCCTAAGGGGGATCCTGTGAGACAAAGTACCAGAGACATCACTACAAGCATAAAACATACAGACATCACAATGACTCTAAACCCGTATCTTTCTATAATAACACTGAATGTAAATAGATTAAATGCACCAACCAAAAGACATAGGGTATCAGAATGGATAAAAAAACAAGACCCATCTATTTGCTGTCTACAAGAAACTCATTTTATTTTATTTTATTTATTTATTTTTTTTTTTTAATTTTTTTTTTTTCAACGTTTTTTATTTATTTTTGGGACAGAGAGAGACAGAGCATGAACGGGAGAGGGGCAGAGAGAGAGGGAGACACAGAATCGGAAACAGGCTCCAGGCTCCGAGCCATCAGCCCAGAGCCTGACGCGGGGCTCGAACTCACAGACCGCGAGATCGTGACCTGGCTGAAGTCGGACGCTTAACCGACTGCGCCACCCAGGCGCCCCAAGAAACTCATTTTAGATCTGAGGACACCTTTAGATTGAGAGTGAGGGGATGGAGAACTATTTATCATGCTACTGGAAGCCAAAAGAAAGCTGGAGTAGCCATACTTATATCAGACAAACTAGACTTTAAATTAAAGGCTGTAACAAGAGATGAACAAGGGCATTATATAATAATTACAGGGTCTATCCATCAGGAAGAGCTAACAATTATAAATGTCTATGCGCCGAATACCGGAGCCCCCAAATATATAAAACATTTACTCATAAACATAAGCAACCTTATTGATAAGAATGTGGTAATTGCAGGGGACTTTAACACTCCACTTACAGAAATGGATAGAGCATCTAGACACACGGTCAATAAAGAAACAAGGGCCCTGAATGATACATTGGATCAGATGGACTTGACAGGTATATTTAGAACTCTGCATCCCAAAGCAACAGAATATACTTTCTTCTCGAGTGCACATGGAACATTCTCCAAGATAGATCATATACTGGGTCACAAAACAGCCCTTCATAAGTTTACAAGAATTGAAATTATACCATGCATACTTTCAGACCACAATGCTATGAAGCTTGAAATCAACCACAGGAAAAAGTCTGGAAAACCTCCAAAAGCATGGAGGTTAAAGAACACCCTACTAGCGAATAAGTGGGTCAACCAGGCAATTAGAGAAGAAATTTAAAAATATATGGAAACAAACGAAAATGAAAATACAACAATCCAAATGCTTTGGGACACAGCGAAGGCAGTCCTGAGAGGAAAATACATTGCAATCCAGGCCTATCTCAAGAAACAAGAAAAATCCCAAATACAAAATCTAACAGCACACCTAAAGGAAATAGAAGCAGAACAGCAAAGGCAGCCTAAACCCAGCAGCAGAAGAGAAATAATAAAGATCAGAGCAGAAATAAACAATATAGAATCTAAAAAAACTGTAGAGCAGATCAACGAAACCAAGAGTTGGTTTTTTGAAAAAAATAAACAAAATTGACAAACCTCTGGCCAGGCTTCTCAAAAAGAAAAGGGAGATGACCCAAATAGATAAAATCATGGATGAAAATGGAATTATTACAACCAATCCCTCAGAGATACAAACAATTATCAGGGAATACTATGAAAAAGTATATGCCAACAAATTGGACAACCTGGAAGAAATGGACAAATTCCTAAACACCCACACTCTTCCAAAACTCAATCAGGAGGAAATAGAAAGCTTGAACAGACCCATAACCAGCGAAGAAATTGAATTGGTTATCAAAAATCTCCCAACAAATAAGAGTCCAGGACCAGATGGCTTCCCAGGGGAGTTCTACCAGATGTTTAAAGCAGAGATAATACCTATCCTTCTCAAGCTATTCCAAGAAATAGAAAGGGAAGGAAAACTTCCAGACTCATTCTATGAAGCCAGTATTACTTTGATCCCTAAACCAGACAGAGACCCAGTAAAAAAAGAGAACTACAGGCCAATATCCCTGATGAATATGGATGCAAAAATTCACAATAAGATACTAGCAAATCGAATTCAACAGCATATAAAAAGAATTATTCACCATGATCAAGTGGGATTCATTCCTGGGATGCAGGGCTGGTTCAACATTCGCAAATCAATCAACGTGATACATCACATTAATAAAAAAAAAAAAGAGAAGAACCATATGATCCTGTCAATCGATGCAGAAAAGGCCTTTGACAAAATCCAGCATCCTTTCTTAAAAACCCTTGAGAAAGTCGGGATAGAAGGAACATACTTAAAGATCATAAAAGCCATTTATGAAAAGCCCACAGCTAACATCATCCTCAATGGGGAAAAACTGAGAGCTTTTTCCCTGAGATCAGGAACACGACAGGGATGCCCACTCTCACCGCTGTTGTTTAACATAGTGTTGGAAGTTCTAGCATCAGCAATCAGACAACAAAAGGAAATCAAAGGCATCAAAATTGGCAAAGATGAAGTCAAGCTTTCGCTTTTTGCAGATGACATGATATTATACATGGAAAATCCGGTAGACTCCACCAAAAGTCTGCTAGATCTGATACATGAATTCAGCAAAGTCTCAAGATACAAAATCAACGTACAGAAATCAGCTGCATTCTTATACACTAATAATGAAGCAACAGAAAGACAAATAAAGAAACTGATCCCATTCACAATTGCACCAAGAAGCATAAAATACCTAGGAATAAATCTAACCAAAGATGTAAAAGATCTGTATGCTGAAAACTATAGAAAGCTTATGAAGGTAATTGAAGAAGATATAAAGAAATGGAAAGACATTCCCTGCTCATGGATTGGAAGAATAAATATTGTCAAAATGTCAATACTACCCAAAGCTATCTACACATTCAATGCAATCCCAATCAAAATTGCACCAGCATTCTTCTCGAAACTAGAACAAGCCACCCTAAAATTTATATGGAACCACAAAAGGCCCTGAATAGCCAAAATAATTTTGAAGAAGAAGACCAAAGCAGGAGGCATCACAATCCCAGACTTTAGCCTCTACTACAAAGCTGTCATCATCAAGACAGCATCGTATTGGCACAAAAACAGACACATAGACCAATGGAATAGAATAGAAACCCCAGAACTAGACCCACAAATGTATGGCCAACTCATCTTTGACAAAGCAGGAAAGAACATCCAATGGAAAAAAGACAGTCTCTTTAACAAATGGTGCTGGGAGAACTGGACAGCAACATGCAGAAGGTTGAAACTAGACCACTTTCTCACACCATTCACAAAAATAAATTCAAAATGGATAAAGGACCTGAATGTAAGACAGGAAACCATCAAAACCCTAGAGGAGAAAGCAGGAAAAGACCTCTCTGACCTCAGCCGTAGCAATCTCTTACTCGACACATCCCCAAAGGCAAGGGAATTAAAAGCAAAAATGAATTACTGGGACCTTATGAAGATAAAAAGCTTCTGCACAGCAAAGGAAACAACCAACAAAACTAAAAGGCAACCAACGGAATGGGAAAAGATATTTGCAACTGACATATCGGACAAAGGGCTAGTATCCAAAATCTATAAAGAGCTCACCAAACTCCACACCCGAAAAACAAATAACCCAGTGAAGAAATGGGCAGAAAACATGAATAGACACTTCTCTAAAGAAGACATCCAGATGGCCAACAGGCACATGAAAAGATGTTCAACATCGCTCCTTATCAGGGAAATACAAATCAAAACCACACTCAGATATCACCTCACGCCAGTCAGAGTGGCCAAAATGAACAAATCAGGAGACTATAGATGCTGGAGAGGATGTGGAGACACGGGAACCCTCTTGCACTGTTGGTGGGAATGCAAATTGGTGCAGCCGCTCTGGAAAGCAGTGTGGAGGTTCCTCAGAAAATTAAAAATAGACCTACCCTATGACCCAGCAATAGCACTGCTAGGAATTTACCCAAGGGATACAGGAGTACTGATGCACAGGGGAACTTGTACCCCAATGTTTATAGCAGCACTCTCAACAATAGCCAAATTATGGAAAGAGCCTAAATGTTCATCAACTGATGAATGGATAAAGAAATTGTGGTTTATATACACAATGGAATACTACGTGGCAATGAGAAAGAATGAAATATGGCCTTTTGTAGCAACGTGGATGGAACTGGAGAGTGTGATGCTAAGTGAAATAAGCCATACAGAGAAAGACAGATACCATATGGTTTCACTCTTATGTGGATCCTGAGAAACTTAACAGAAACCCATGGGGGAGGGGAAGGAAAAAAAAAAAAAAGAGGTTAGAGTGGGAGAGAGCCAAAGCATAAGAGACTCTTAAAAACTGAGAACAAACTGAGGGTTGATGGGGGGGTGGGAGGGAGGGAAGGGTGGGTGATGGGTATTGAGGAGGGCACCTTTTGGGATGAGCACTGGGTGTTGTATGGAAACCAATTTGACAATAAATTTCATATACTGAAAAAAAATAATACATTCTAGTTCCATCCACATCATTGCAACGGACAAGATTCCATTCTTTTTGATGGATGAGTAATATTCCATTGTGTATATACGCCACATCTTTATCCATTCATCAGTCAATGGACATTTGAGCTGTCTCCATAGTTTGGCTATTGGTAATAATGCTGCTATAAACATTGGGATGCATTTACTCCTTCAAATCAGTATTTTTGTATCCTTTGGGTAAATACCTAGTAGTGCAATTGCTGGATCATAGGGTAATTCTATTTTTAGTCTTTTGAGGAAACTCCATACTGTTCTCTGGAGTGGCTGCACCAGTTTGCATTCCCACCAGAAGTGCAAGAGGGTTTCCCATTCTCCGCATCCTTGCCAATGCCTGTTGTTTCTTGTGTTGTTAATTTTTAGCCATTCTAACAAGTGTGAGGTAGTGTCTCATCATGGTTTTGATTTGTGTTTCCCTGATGATGAGTAATGTCGACCATCTTTTCATGTGTCTGTTGGCCATCTGGATGTCTTCTTTGGAAAGGTGTCTATTCATGTCTTCTGTTCATTTGTTAACTGGGTTGTTTTTTGGGTGTTGAGTTTGATAAGTTCTTTTATTATAGATTTTGGATACTAAATCTTTATCAGATATGTCATTTGCAAACAATTTCTGCTATTCTATAGACTGCCTTTTACTTTTGTTGATTGTTTCCTTTGCTGTGCAGAAGGTTTTTATCTTGATGAGGTCCCAATAGCTCATGTTTGCTTTCATTTCCCTTGCCTTCGGTGACATGTTTAGTAAGAAGTTGCTCCGGCCAAGGTCAAAGAGGTTGCTGCCTGTGCTCTCCTCTAGGATTTTGATGGTTTCCTGTCTCACATTTACGTCTTTCATCCATTTTGAATTTATTATCATGTGTGGTGTAAGAAAGTGGTCCAGTTTCATTCTTTTGCATGTCACCATCCAGTTTCCCAACAC
Organism: Panthera tigris; assembly: GCF_018350195.1. Lineage (NCBI taxonomy): Eukaryota > Metazoa > Chordata > Mammalia > Carnivora > Felidae > Panthera > Panthera tigris. The sequence goes on from NC_056662.1 coordinate 116,663,303, forward strand.
CATTTGTTGAAGAGACTGTCTTTTTCCGTTGGATATTCTTCCCTGCTTTGTTGAAGAAGAGTTGACCATATAGTTGTGGGTCCACTTCTGGGTTTTCTATTCTGTGCCATTGATCTACTTGTCTATTTTTGTGCCAGTACCATAGTGTCTTGATGACTATAGCTTTGTAATATAGCTTGAAATCCAGAATCGTGACGTCTCCAGTTTTTTTTTCTTTTTCAGGATTGCTTTGGCCATTTGGGGTCTTTTGTGGTTACATACAAATTTTAGAATTAGCTCTGTGAAGAATGTGGGTAGCATTTTGATAGGGATTGCATTAAATGTGTAGTATACACAAAGCTTAAGCTTTGGGTGGTATACACATTTTAATAATATTTGTTCCTACAGTCCATGAGCATGAAATGTTTTTCTATTTCTTGGTGTCCTCTTCAATTTCTGTCATAAGTTTTCTATAATTTTCAGAGTACAGATCTTTTACCTCTTTATTTACATTTATTCCTAGGTATCTTCTTGGTTTTGGTGCAAATGTAAATGGGATTGATTCCTTAACTTATTTTTCTGCTGCTTTGTTATTGGTGTATAGAAATGCAACAGATTTCTGCATGTTGATTTTATATCCTGTGACTTTGTTGAATTCATGTATTAGTTCTAGAAATTATTATTTGCAGAGTCTTTCAGGTTTTCTACATAGAGTATCTTGTCTTATGCAAATAGTGAAAGTTTTACTTCTTTGTTGATTTGTATGCCCTTTATTTCTTTTTGTTGTCTTATTGCTAAGGCTAAGAATTTTAGTACTATGTTAAATAGTAATGGTGACAATGGGTACCCTTGTCTTGATCCTGACCATAGGGGAAAGGCTCTTAGTTTTTCCTCACTTAGGATAATACAAGCTGTGAGTGTTTCATATATAGCCTTTATGATGTTGAGGTATGTTCCATCTATCCCTATTTTGTTAAGGGTTTTTATCAAGAATGGATGCTATATTTTGTCAAATGTTTTTTCTGAATCTATTGACAGGATAATATGGTTCTTTTTAAAAAAATGTTATATTTGAGACACACAGAGAGAGAGAGAGAGAGAGAGAATGCACAAGCAGGGGACGGGCAGAGAGAGATGGGGACACAGAATCTGAAGCAGGCCCCAGGCTCTGAGCTGTCAGCACAGAGCCCAATTCAGGGCTCCAACTCACAAGCTGTGAGGCCATGACCTGCACCAAAGTCAGCAGCATAAGTGACTGAGCCACTCAGGCATCCCATGGGTCATATATTTCTTTCTCTCATTAATGTGGAGTATCATGTTGATTGATTTGCAAATATTGAACCAGCCCTACAGTCCAGGAATAAATCCCACTTGATCATGATGAATAGTTCTTTTAATGTATTGTTGAATTTGATTTGCTAGTATCTTGTTGAAAATTTTTGCATCCAGATTAATCAAGGATATTGTTCTATAATTCTCCTTCTTAGTGGGGTCTTTGTCTGGTTTTGGAATCAAGGTAATGGTGTCTTCACAGAATGAGTTTGGAAGTTTTCCTTCTATTTCTATTTTTTGGAACAATTTGAGAAGGATAGATATTAACTTTAAATGTCTGGTAGAATTCCCCTGGCAAGTCATCTGGCCCAGGACTCTTGTTTGTTGGGAGATTTTTGATTACTGATTCAATTTCTTTGGAGGTTATGGGTCTGTTCAAATTTTCTATTTCTTCCTGTTTCAGTTTTGGTAGTTTGTGAGTTTCTAGGAATTTGTCCACTTCCCCCAGATTGCCTAGTTTGTTGGCATAGAATTTTTCATAGTATTCTCTATAATTTTGTATTTCTGTGGTGTTGGTTGTGATCTCTCTTCTTTCATTAGTGACTTTATTTATTTGGGTCCTTTACTTTTCCTTTTCCTTTTTAAAGTTTATTTATTTTTGAGATAGAGTGTGAGTAGGGGAGAGGCAGAGAGAGAGGGAGACACAGAATCTAAAGTAGGCTTCAGGCTCTGAGCTGTCAGCACAGAGCCCAACATGGGGCACAAATTCATGAACTGTAAGATCATGACCTGAGCCAAAGTCCAACACTTAACCGACAGAGCCACCCTAGGTGCTCCCCTTTTCCTCTTTGATAAGTGTGGCTAGGGGGTTGTCAATTTTGCTAATTCTTTCAAAGAACCAGCTCCTAATTTCATTGATCTGTTCTACTGTTTTTTAATTTTATGTTAATATCATTGATTTCTGCTCTAAACTTTGCTGGTTTTGGGCTTTATTTGCTGTTATTTTTCCAGCTCTTTTAGGTCTACGGTTAGGTTTTTTTATTTGAGACCTTCCTTCCTTCCTTAGGAAGGCCTGGATTGCTATATACTTCCTTCTTATGACTGCCTTTGCTGCAACCCAAAGGGTTTGCACTGCCATGTTTTCATTTCATTGGCTTCCATGTACTTTTTTATTTACCCTTTAATTTTTTGGTTAACTCATTCATTCCTTAGAATTTTCTTTAACCTCCAAGTATTTGTGGTCTTTCCAATTTTTTTCTTGTGGTTGATTTCAAGTTTCATAGCATTTTCATCGTGGTCTGAAAATATGCATGCTATGATCTTGATCTTTTGGTACCTGTTGAGGGCTGCGCTGTGACCCAGTATGTGATCTATAATGGGGAATGTTCCATGTGCACTTGAGAAGAATGTGTATTCTGCTACTTTAGGATAAAATGTTAAGCCTATCTGGTCCAGTGTGTCACTCAGAGCCTTGTTTCCTTGTTGATTCTCTGCTTAGATGATCTGTCCATTGCTGTAAGTGGAGTGTTACAGTCCCCTACTATTATGGCATTATTGTCAATGAGTTTCTTCATGTTTGTGATGAAATGATTTATATATTTGGGTGTTCCAAGTTGGGGGCATAAATATTTACAATTGTTAGATCTTGGTGGATAGACCCTTTAATTATGATATAATGCCCTTTTTCATCTCTTGTTACATTCTTTGTTTTAAAATCTAGTTTGCCTGATAGAAGTATGGCTACTCTGGCTTTCTTTTGACATTCATTAGCATGGTAAATGGTTCTCTTTCAATCTGCAAGTGTCTTTATGTCTAAAATGAGTCTCTTGTATGCAGCATATAGATGGATGTGGGTTTTTTTTATCCATTCTGATACCCTATGTCTTTTGATTGGAGCATTTAGTCCATTTACATTCAGAGTGATTATTGAAAGATATGAATTTAGTGCCATTGTGTTACCTGTTGAGATGGTGTTTCTGGTAATGTTCTCTGGTCCTTTGTAGCCTTTGTTGCTTTGGTCTTTTTTTTCCTCCACTCAAAGAGTCCCCCTAAAAATGTCTTGCAGGACTGGATTAGGGTCATGAACTGCTTTAGTTTTTGTTTGCCAGGCACAGGGTTGGGAAGAGGGGAGAGTTGGTGTAAGTTGGTCTGCCTCCACTGGGAGCCACTGTGTTGCTCTCTGAAATCCCACCATGCTAGTGTTAGGGGGGAAATGTTGCAACTCTAATCTCTCGGCCCTAGACAGGGGATCTCACGTGCCCCTACTGTTCAGCTAGCCCTCACAGATAGGAAGGGCAGTCAGCTTGCCCTGCACCATAGCTCTCCTGTATTTTTTCTTTGGCATGCTGCTGGGATTCAAAACTCAAAGTCTTAAGGGGCCCGGCATCATGCAGACCTGCCCCCTTCTGCAGAGTAGAGCCTCTCCACTCTGCATCTGATGTCCTTTGTCCCAGAAAAACAATCCTAACCCTGCACAGTGTGTGGAATCTATGGTGTAGCACATCTAAGAGCAGCAAAAAGGTTATATGCCCTCTGTGTGTGCTTCTGTCCCCTGCTGATGATAGATCTTTTGCTGGTGCCTATGGGATCTTTTGTCCTTGGAGAGGCAATATACCCTCTTCCAAAAGTACTCCAGGAAGGGGAATGTTCTCTGCCACTGTGCCTGGATATTCCTACACCATGTTATGTACTCCAGGGCCAGCACCCTGTTCCCCAGGAGCATGCACCACAGCTCCACTCTGGAAAAAGTCGTGCACTTCCAAAACCTCAGCGTGAGCTCTACAAGCGGTCTGCAAAAAAAAACCCTGCCACACTCAGTATCTCTCACTCCCCAGTTAGTGGTCCAGACAGGTTTTCCTTTTGTGTGAATCCAATGCCACTTTCTCACATTCCTCTCTCTTTCTCTCCCTTTTGTCTCTTCATGGAAAGGGTTCCCTCCTCTCTGCTGCACTGCTGTTTTCTCTCCCTCAGCTCACTTCCATGCACCTTGCACCTGCCACACTGTCTCCCTCCAAACTTGGAAATACTTCTGCCACTCCACAGATCAATTTCCTGGGTGTTCAAAGTGATCTGACTGCACTACAGCTGTGTTTGAGAAATGAGGAAAGTCCAGGGTCCCCCTATTTCTTCACCATCTTAACTCTTCCTGTAGCAGATCATAATTTTAAAGTGGCTGTTATAACTATGCTTCATGAAGTAAGGGATTACATGTTTATAATAAATGAAAAGAGAAACTATTTAAAAAAAAACTAAATGGCAATTCTAGAACAGAAAAAAAAATAATATTTGAAATTAAAAATTTAGTGGGTAGGCTTAACAACAGAATGAAGACACCAAAGGAAAAAAATCAAAGACCTTGGGGCACCTGGGTGGCTCAGTCAGTTGAGCTTCTGACTTCAGCTGATATCATGATCTCACGGTTCATGAGTTTGAGCCCCGAGTCAGGCTCTGTGCTGACGGCTCAGAGCCTGGAGCCTGCTTTGGATTCTGTGTCTTGATCTTTCTGCCCCTCCCCCACTCACATTCTGTGTGTATGTCTCTCTCTCTCTCAAGAATAAACATTAAAAAAAAGTCAAAGACCTTGAAGTTATATCAGTAGAAAGTATCTAGTCTGAAGAACAAAGAGAAAAAAGCTTGAGAAAAAAAATGAACAGAGACTCAGAAAGCTATGAAACAATCCCAAAATGTCTAACACATGTAACTGACTCTTCTCTTGAAGGGGAGAAACTACCAAAGAGAATAAATTTTTTTTGAAGAAACAATAGCCCAAATTTGGTAAAAGACATGCATTTACAGATTCAAGAAGCCCAGTATATTCCAAGTAGCATAAATACAAAGAAAACTTCCCTTAGACACACTGTAGTCAAACTGCTGAAAATCAAAGATAAAGGGAAAATCTTGAAGGTAGCCAGAAAAAAAAATTACATTTCATATGAGAATAGGAGGAATAACTCACATGATCCTGAATTCTCATCAGAAACAATGGAGGCCAATATCTGATAAAGGGTTAATATCCAAACTATACAAGGAACTCATAAACTCAATAGCAGAAAAACAACCCAATTAAAAAATGGGTAAAGGACCTAAGTAGACATTTTTCTGAAAAAGACATACTGGTACATGAAAAGGTGTTCAACATAACTGATCATCAATTAGATGCAAATCAAAACCACAATGAGATATCACCTCATGCTTGTTAGAATGGCTACTATCAAAAAGACAAGGGAAAAATGTTAGCGAGGATGTGGAGAAAAGGGAATGCTCGTACACTGTTGGTGGAAGTAAAGTGGTATGACCACTATGGAAAACAGTCTGAAGCTTTCTCAAGAAATTAAAGATAGAATCACCATACGATCTGTAAGTCCCACTTCTGGGTGTATGTCCAAAGGAAGTGAAACCATTATCTCAAAGAGGTATCTGTACTTCCATGTTCATTGTAGCACTACTCACAATAGCCAAAGCATGGAAACAACCTAGTGTCCGACAACAGGTGAATCAAGAAAATGTGATATATTTATACAATGAGATACCATTCAGTCTTAGAGAGGAAATCCTGTCACTTACAACAACATGGATGGACAGTGAGGGCATTATGCTAAGTGAAATAAATCAGAGAAAGAAAGACAAATACTGCATGGTATCACTTATATGTGGAATCTTTAAAAAAAAAAAAGTCAAATGCATAGAAACAGAGGAGAAAAGTGGTTGCCAGGGGGCTAGAGGATAAGGAAAATAGGTTGGTAAAAGACTACAAACTTTAGCTATAAGATGAATAAGGTCTGAGGATCTCATGTATAGCACAGTAACTATAGTTGAGAACACTGTATTGTATAATTGAATGTTTCTAAAAGAGTAGAATTTAAATGTTCTCATCACCCACCCCCACAAAAGGTAAATATATGAGGTGATGGATGTGTTAATTAACTCAATGGGGGAAATCCTTTCACAATGTGTGTGTGTGTGTGTATGTGTGTGTGAGTGTGTATAAAATCACATGTTATACACTTTAAATTCCTTATCAATGTTGTCAATTATACCTCAATAAAACTGAAAGAAAGAAAACAAATAATTGAGGCCAGAAACCAGCGGGCCAACATCTCTAAAGAACTGAAAGTAAAACTTTTCAAACCAGAATTCTATATCCACCAAAACTATCCTTTAAAAACAAAGGTAAAATAAAGGTATTTCCAGATAAAGGGAAACTTAAAAAATTCACCAGTAGCAGAGCTTAATGCAAAAAATGTTAAAGTTCTCAGGCTGAAGCCAAATAATGTAAGAGGGGAAATTTGGATCATTAGAAACAAAGGAAGAGGATAGGAAATGGTAAACAGCTAGGTAAATACAAAATCAAATCTCTCATCCCCACTCTGCTCCACCCAAGCCTGCTTTTCCAGTAGGTTTACTTATCTCAGTGATTAAAACTCCATTTTCACAGTTCCCCAGGCAAAAAAACAAAAACAAAGCCTTGGCATGAGCTCTTCTTCCTCTCACACCCCAGCAAGTGTTCTTGGCTCTACTTTCCAATCAATATATATTCAGAATCTGACCGTTCTTTTTATCCCTATTTACCTTCCTGGTCCAAGCCCCTGCTATCTCTCACCTGGATTACTGCAATAGTCTGTTCATTAATCCTCCCTAATTTACCCTTGCTACCATAGAGTAAATGGCACACGACACAGTCACTCTGCTGGTCAACACTCTCCATTGGCTTCCCACCTCGCCCAGAAAAGAACACAATTCTTGTCACAGTCTACAAAGTCCCCATGTGGTATGACCCCTGCCACTTCTCTGCCCTTCTTCCCCCACCCCCTCTCCTTGCTTACTCTGATCTGGCCACCTTGGCTTCCTTGCTGTTCCACAAACACATTAGCATACTCCTGCCTCCGGGACTCACTTCTCTCCCCATTACTCTTTTCTGATATGTAAGAGCAGGCTCACTCCTTCACTTCTCTGTCTACATGATGCCTTACCATCCTAACCATCCTAAATAAACCAACAATACAACATACATTCTCTTCCTCCCATGTCTTGTGTTAGTTTTCTGCATAACACTTATTGTCTTCATATTTAAATGTTTGTTGAACAAATGAATGGCCCAAATACCTAGAATACAAGGCTGAAGGCTCAGATAAAGGCCTAAGAGAGCTCAAAGGAGGAAGCAAGTATTTATTGAGCATCACCCGTTTCTAGCACTGTTGGCTAAGTTATATCATTTGATCTTCATGACCATCCTGTTAACTAATTTGTTGTCATTAATTTAGAGAGAGATATTGAGGCCCAGAGAGGTAAAGAGATTGCCAAGGTTACGTGCATAGTAAATGGTGGCAGAATTCAAACCTAGATCTTTATAATTTCACTTAGATATTCATTTCATAACTCAGCTCCCCAAACCGTATCTGGTGCAGGTGAGGGAAGAGGGAGGAAGTATCTGGAACAGTTTCCTGGAAGAGGTGGCACCTTGGTTCCTGTGAGATAATAAAAAAAGTATCTATTAGTCTGTCCCTGGTTCCTAGCACAGAACTGCTAAAACCCTTGTAATTCCCTAAGTGATAAGAGCACTAGAAGCATCTTTTGTTCTAATATTTGGTCTTTGACCCTAATTCCTGACACAGGGCTTCTAAATCCCTTGGAATCTCCTGGATGACAGCAGTATCTTTTGTTCTATTGAGGTGACTCTTGGTGGGCTTCTGGATGAGGGCCGGTCACCAGAACGACAAAGCCATAATGAGAAGCTTGGAATTTTCAGCCCTATGCCCCCATTCTCCAGAGAGGGAGGACGGGCTGGAAATGGACTTAATAACTTGATTACACCTACATGATGAAGCTTCCATAAAATCCCAATTGTATGGGGTTTGGAGAGCTTCCAGGTTGGTAAACATGTGGAGGTGCTGGGAGAGTGGAGTGCTCAGAGAGGGCATGGAAGCTCCTCATCCTTTCCCATGTATCCTGCCCGATACATCTCTTCCATCTGGATGTATCATCTGTAACCTCTATCATATCCATTTAAAATAAATATAAGAATTAATTAAACTGTTTTCCTGAGTTCTGTGGCCACTCTAGCAAATTAATCAAACCTGAAAAGGGGGTTGTGGGAACCTCCAATTTATAGCTGATCAGTTAGAAGCATGGGTGACAACCTGGACTTTCAATTGGAATCTGAAGTGAGGGGGTGGGGGACAGTCTTGTAGGACTGAGCCCTTAACCTGTGGGACCTGATGCTACCTCCAGGTAGACTATGTCTGAATTAAGTTAGGACACCCAGCTGATGTCTCAGAATTGCTAGGTGTGGGGAAAAACCCACACACCTGGTGTCAGAAGTGTTGCAAGTGTGATAGTAGTATGAGTAAAGGAGACACATAGGAAAGTTTCTCCTAACATAGTTCCAAGGGATTAGGTATAGGCAAGAGGTTAGCATTGCTCACACTTACAAGGAGTTGGATGGAGTATAAATTTGCTAAAAGGAAAGGGACGTTCTAAGACATATTATGTAAGAGATGAGGTGATACCGAGAGCAACCCTTTCTGCTTCACAATTCTGCCTAAATTTCTCAACAATTACAGTTGTCCCCAACTGGAGCCAGTGACCTAGACAGTAAGGATTGTGAAACTGAATAGAGTGGAGCCAGGAGGCCAGAAGGGGGAGCTCTCACACTGTACCACTCAACAGCACTTCTCAGACCCAACAGATAGAGTTGTATCTTGAATTCGCAACCCAACCAGGAAAAGCCTATTTTACTACCTCAGAAAGAGAAAGGAAGATTTTCTCCTTGCCTGGCAACAAACCAGCCAATGAGAGACTCACAACTCAGCCAATGAAAAGCCACTACAACTCCCATTTTACTCCAATGAACTTTTCATTTACAACAGCCCCTCCCAACTTCCCCCTTCTACTCTGTAAAGCAGTGTTCCTCTCCTTTGTGCTCCCCACTTGCCTATGGCTTTTGCTGTAGCTGGCTTGTCCCGAATTGCAATTCCTCTGTGATTCCTGAATAAACCCGTTTTGCTGGGGAAAAGACTGGCTGTTTCACTTCCTTTTTTTGTTAGTTTGTTTTAATGTTTATTTATTATTTTGAGAGAGACAGAGCGTGAACAGGGGAGAAGCAGAGAGAGAAGGAGACACAGAATCTGGGGCAGGCTTTAGGCTCTGAGCAGTCAGCACAGAGCCCGATGCAGGGCTTGAACTCACCGACCAGGAGATCATGACCTGAGCTGAAGTCAACACTCAACCGACTGAGCCACCCAGGTGCCCCTGGCTGTTTTACTTCTAAGGTCAACAGGATGATAATCTAATGATCTCTTATCCTTATAGATTGCTTTAGAGTTTACAAAGTACTTTCACATATATTACCTCATTGATCCTGTGACAGTTCTGTAACTAGGATAAGGCAAGTATTATTTTCCCCATTTCATATATGAGGAAGTGAAGGCTCAGTTATTAGACACCAACACAGGTCTTTCCACTTGAGGGTCAGTGCTCTTTCAAGGTAGTGAGATCTCCAGCCTTGAAGTGTTTGGTGGAAGACACAGGACTCCATGTCAGATTGGGGTGTGTGTGTGTGTGTGTGTGTGTGTGTGTGTGTGTGTGAACAATGGTAAAAGAACAAGACAAACTCTGTGGGCTTCATGATCCTGGTTCAATCAGTTTTATAAACAAGTATTTATGATAAAATATATACAGATGGTCCCAGACTTACGACAGTTTATGATTTTCCTACTTTATGATGGTGTGAAAGTGATACACAGTAGACATTGTACTTCGAGTTTTGAATATTGGTCTTTTCCCAGGCCAGTGATATGCAGATACCCTCTTCTGACCCTGAGCACTGGCATCAAGCTGCAGCTCCCAGTCAGCCACGTGATCATGAGATGAACAGTCAACACACTTACAGTCCTCTGTAACCATACACCTGCTCTGTTTTTGACCTTCAATATAGCATTCAATAAATTACATAAGATATTCAACACTGTTACGAAATCATTTCTGTGTTCGATAATTTTGCCCAACTGTAGGCTCACATAAGTGTTCTCGGCACATTTAAGCTCAGCTAGGCTAAGCTATGATATTCAGCATTTTCAACTTACGATATTTTCTTTAATTTTTTAATTTTATTTTTTTAAGCATGTGCTTGAGAGAGCGTGCACAAGCAGGGGAGAGGGGCAGAGGGAGAGAAAGAGAGAATCTTAAGCAGGCTCCATGCTCAGTGCAGAGTCTGACACTGGGGCTCGATCCCATGACCCTGGGATCATGACCTGAGCAGAAATCAAGAGATGTTCAACTGACTGAGCCACCCAGGTGCCCCACCTTACGATATTTTTAATTTATGGTGAGTCTGTCAGAACATAATCTGATTGTGAATGGAGGAAGATCTGTGTAACATAAAATTTAACATTGTAATCATTAAAAAAAATGTGTTTTAACATTTATTTATTTTTGAGACAGGGAGAGACAGCATGAATGGGGGAGGGTCAGAAAGAGAGGGAGACACAGAATCTGAAACAGGCTCCAGGCTCTGAGCTGTCAGCACAGAGTCTGACACGGGGCTCGAACTCGCAGACCGTGAGATCATGACCTGAGCCGAAGTCGGATGCTTAACCAACTGAGCCACCCAGGCGCCCCAGTAATCATTTTTAAATGTACAGTTCAGTGACATTAAGTGCATTCACAATGTTGTGCAACCATCACCACTGTTTTCAGAATTTTTTTTGTCATCCCAAACTAAAACTCTGTACCCATTAAACAATAACTCTCCGTTCTCCTGAAAACTATCATTCTACTTTCTGTCTCTATGAATGTAACTATTCTGGGTACCTCATAAGAGTACAAATACAATATTTGTCCTCTTGTGTCTGGCTTAATTCACTTGGCAAAATGTTTTGTGGCATTTATCAGAATTTCACTCCTTTTTAAGCCTGAATGATATTCATCATATATTTTTACCACATTTTGGTATTTTTTCATTGTTGCCATGGTTCAGTCTTGCTGACAAAAGACTGCAGCCTCCTTCATCAGAAATATTTTTCTTTAGGCTGCCAGTCCTAAGATCGAAATATACCAGCATACTATCTCCTTACCCCAGGGAAGCTCCTCCTACCCCCAACCCCCTATGCAAGCAGGGCTATTTGCACAGAGAATTACCTACTTGGGATGGGATCCCATTGTGAGGACCAGACTTCCTAGAAGTTTCTAGTCTTCTAGAAGACAGTACTGTGCAAGGGCCAGGCACTAGAACTTCCCTTTCCTTGAAGAATAGAAATGGCAAAATATTCCAGTTCCTCTTCCTTCCCCAAACTCAGAAATGTAGCCCAGCTGCTCAAATTGCCTGGGCCAGGGAGTGAGAGAAAGGTGGCCCGTGGGGAACAGTCACAGTTTTTCCCCTGTTCCCTCACACAATCTCCCAAGAACCCTCCATCCTGCGTAGCCACTGCCCACTAAATGCCAGAACAGGGTGGTGTGGCCACCTGTTGGGCACCGGGGGTGGTGCAGCCTTGGGGCCCAGAGAGGCCACAAGGTCCACACAGGGATCCCTGCTCTACGCCATCACTGGGGAAGGAAAGGGCTTGCAGGCTGAAATTGTTTCTGGAGAAGCTAGATAAAAAGCAAAAATAAAAAACAAAAGCAGCCCCTACATCCAGACAATGGAATTTAATTCAACGCTGAAAAAGAAATGAGCGATCAAGCTTAAAAAGACACAGGAAACTTAAATGCAAATTGCTAAGTGAAGGCAGCCAATCTGAAGAGGCTACATACTGTGCGATTCCAAAGATAGAACATTCTGGAAAAGGTAAAACTGGAGACAATAAAAAGATCAGTTGTAGCCAGGGGTTGTGGGGGCAGGGAGGGAGAGAAGAATGAGTAGGCTGAGCACAGGGCATTTCTGTAGCAGTGAGACCACGGGTACTATAATGGTGGATACATGCTGTCATACATTTGTCAAAACCCAGGGAATGTGCAACACTGGGAGTGATCCTTAATGAAAACAATGGACTCGGGGTGATTGTGATGTGTCAGTACAGGCTCACGGACTGGAACCGATGCTCCCCTCTAGAGGCGGGTGTTGGTGGTGCTAGAGGCCGGGGGTGGGGGGTGGGCAGGGGGTGGATATGGGAACTCTCTGTACTAGCTGTTCAGTTTTGTTGTGAACCTGAAACCGCTCTAAAATATAAAGTCTACAAAACCAAACTCTGTGCTGTGTCACAAGGAGGGCCACTTTGATCCACACAGCAGTCAGTCACCCAGTTTCAGACTCAGAAAGCCCTGCTCTCCCCCCAGGAGCCCTCACAGCCCCTCTCTCTCTCTTCTGGTGCCTTTTCCCCATGGGCAGGGACAACAGCCACTCCTTCACCTTTTTCGCGAAGTGTAGGAAGAAGCTCTCTAGAGTCGCTTCAAGTCCTCTGTTCTATTCCAGCTTAAATGTCACCTCCTCGTCAAGTCTTCCTTGACCACCCTGACCCCCAGCCTCTGCCCATCCCATCTGGTTTTGGGCCCAGCCCTCATCACTACCTGAAATTAGCTACTCCCTTACACATTTCTTTTACATTGCCCCATGACAGAATATAAGCCCCACCAAAGCAGGCACTGTCCCTAGTGATCAGAACAGTGGGTGGCACAGAGTAAGAGCTCAAAAAGGCTTGTTGACGGACTGAATAGTTGTGTTACCGACCAGCTGCATAACCTGGGGCAAGGTAGTTAAACTTCTCCGGACCCCAGTCTCCTCATCTGTAAAATGGGCAATTAGACTTAATGATCATCATCTCTTCTTGCTGCAGTGCTCTGAGCATTCCAGCAAGCGTCAGAATGACCTTGTTATTCCACTTGAGGGCTTCTGCCAGGCCACGGGGTGACTTCGAGGTATTTAGGGAGAGAATTCCTAGCGACCCAACGTTGCCTGACCTCCCGGGCTAGGTGTGTGGGTGGAGAGGTCCAAATGTGTGCTGGGTGGGGGCGCCTGGGTGGCTCAGTCAGTTAAGCATCTGACTCTCTATTTTGGCTCAGGTCGCGATTTCACGGTTGTGGGATTGAGCCCCGTGTTGGGCTCTGTACTGACAGCATGGGGCCTGCTTGTGATTCACTCTCTCTCCGCACCCCCCGACCTCTTTCTGCTGCTCCCCTGCTTGTGCGCTATGTTTCAAATATAAAAAGTTTTTTAAAAAAGGGGTGCCGGATGAATTGGGGCCCGGGGGAGTCCCTAGAAGTACATTCTAGGAGTCCCCTAGAACGTAAACTCCAAGACAGCAAGGATCTTGTGTTTGTCTATCCCACGTGCCGAGAACAGTGCCTGGCACACAGTAGTCTCCATAGTGCATGAGTGAAGCGCACACAGTGCAGGTGTTTCCCTTCCCGGGCGAGTATTGTCTGGGTCATGTGTGGGATGAAAATAGCAATGATCGTCCCTCCCATTGGCGGAGCCCTCTGCAAAGTGTTTGCACCTGCATCATCTCATGTGCGCCTCATGACAACCCCACGAGATTAGTCCCATTAAGTGTTATTATCCCCAATTTACGGATGAGCTAACTGAGGCTCAAGGAATTTGACCTGCTCAAGGCCACATAGCTGGTAAATGGCAGAGCCTGATCTCGGACCCAGTGCTTGGGTGTGTTGCTGGTCACGCAAAGCCCTGAGTGTGAGCAGGAGAAGGAAGCCTGGTGTTACACCCAGGCCCTGAAGAGAGAAAAAGAGGAACAGAGAAAAGTGCTATGAGCCCCGGAGAGTTCATGGGGCTGAGCCCACGGGGTGCTGCCTGGGGTGGAGGCTAAGTGAGCAGCAGGGGGAAGGGGCAGAGACCCCCCTCCTCGCCCCCGACCCCGGCCTCCAGAGGCCGATGACCCCATGCAGGGAGCTGCTAGAGAGACTGCTAGCCTCACGTAGGCTCCACTGCCCCTCAGGCCCAGACACGCACGGCTCCAGAAAGGTCCTTCACAGGGCACAGAAGCCAAGGATGTGGGCAAACTGGTTTGAGGCACACAAAAGCCAACTCAAAGCTTCTTCCCTTTCCCGCACGATGCACGTACCTGCCCCTCACCCCTACGCCAAGGAGAACTCTTCAAAATGACATTTACCCACCTCCAAATCTGACTTTGCCAAAGTCACTCTCGTGTCACCCCGAGTCATACCTATACACACAGCCGCCCAGACTGCTCCCCGTGGGGGCCCCCAAGCACAGTCCTGTCCTGCCCTCACCCACCTCCACCTGTGGAAGCCGTCTGGCCTCATCCTGCAGAGTCTTCTCTGCTTTCTGGGCCTAAAGTGCCTGCCCTCTCCTGTATGCCAAAGCCTGCGGCAGGCCCTCTGCCCTGGCTCCTACCACTGGAGCCTTCCACACCGTTAATGCATATGTGTGACTACTTCCCCTCCGCAGCTGTCAACCCAACCCCCCCAACCCCCATGGGTAAAACTCAAGCCCCCAGGCTGGGCCCGACCTGGCACAGGGGTCACAGAAGCGGTCACCTTGCACCAGCCCATGTCAGGGAGCTCCGGGGGCGGTCAGAGGCCATCACACATCCCTGAGGACTTTTCCCCAGAAGCCACCAGGCAGCGATGAGGAAATGGGAGGTGGGGTAGAGGCCGGAACAAATGGGAGCCCACACACCTGCCTGTGTTAGTCACCGAGGGCATGCAGCCGAGCCGAAGTCATCTCTAAAGCTGGTGCAAGCAGGACAGGTGGGAAGAGGGAGGGCCCATCCGCAAAACTGGTGGGAAGACGCACTGGGTCAAAATGTCCTTCTCTTGCTGGAGGGACAGTTTTCCTTCCGGACTCCCCAGTAAGACTCGAAATAGCAAGAAGAGGATGTCTTGATCAATCACAGCCTGTATTTTGGGTTTGCTCCATCAGTCAATATGGGCCCCGTGGCCTCCCCTCCTGCTGTGTGCCAGACCCTAGAACTTAGATTCTACCTTCTGGCTTCAGATGGAGCTTGGGACGCAGCTTTCCCTGCCTGCCGCTCTGGAAATGGGTGCCGGAGATCCACCAAACAGACGGTTATTACCGCCAAGTGTAGCTAATAGTTATTTATTGATCACATGTTCGTTGATTGCCTACTCTCCCGGGCCTCGTGCTAAGGACTTCACACGCATTCTCATTTACTTAGTGGGGTAGCTCCCGCAGATGATTCTGGTGGCTCCTGTGGGGAGGGGGCGAATCCAACCTGGGTGGGGTGACCAGATGCCCTGACTTGCCCTGGACAGTCCCGTTATATGTCTGTTGTCCCAGTATCACCATCAACAGAGCCACCTCTCATTCTCGGAAGTGACCTGATGAGGAGATAAATGATGGGTTTGGGGGACTCTCCCTGGCCTGGCGCCGGGGAGCTGTGTGTGATGCACCTGTTCCCCAGAGTCACCTGGGTGTTGCCAGGCGGACACTAGAGGGCGCCAGTCAGTTGTGCCTGGCCTTCGCATCTCCAGAGGGCCCAGCAGCCCTGCAAGGCCAATCTTGGGAAAGCAGAGGCGGCAGGTGGGGGGTGAGCTGGGAGAGTACCCAACAGAGCCCTGGCTGAGCCCCCTCCTAGCCTAGATCCAGCCTGGCCCACCTCCTCTCACACCCCCCATCCACCCAGCCCAGCTCCTGAGCAGACAGAGCCCTCTCCCTCCAGGAACCTGGGAATCCTATGAGGGAGGAGGGGTCCCGGCACTGTTTCCGTCTCTTCCACTTCAGCCTGGCCAGGCCCCTGCCAGCCTCTTCCCCAGGATGTCGGATCCAGTATGGCTCACCCTGGGCTGGAGGCCTCAGACCATGAGGCCTGGGACTGGGCTGCAGGTGGTCGTTCTGGAAAAAATAATGAGCAGGCCAGGTATCAAGGAAACTCCTCAGCCCTCCAAGGGGTGGGTGTGGGAGTGAGGAGGACAGGGGACAGGAGGTAGAAGGGCTGATAGAGCACTTGGTTGGTTGTGTGTGTGGGGGGGGGGTGGGGGGTGGGACCGGCCTTCTCCTCCTTAACCCACTCTCACTAGCCTTGAGAACTCAGGCACAATGCTCAGGCCTCAGTGTCCTCTCCCTTGGAGGGGTCAGAAGGCTTGTGGCCCACAAAGAGCCCACATCTCACCATCCTGGCCTGGCCACTGCCCCACCCAGCACTCTGCCCTGCAATCACAATCAGACACAAGATTGGTCTCCAGGGGGACAAACTGTTCCCGTTCAGACAAAACCCTGGCCCCGGCCCAGATGACTCCTCTCCAGCAGTGGGTCTGAGATTGCTGGGGCACCGAGGCCCAGAGCAGGGGCGAGCATGTCTGCTTCCTTAAACCGGACGCCCCCAGGCATCTATCTTCAGTCCTCTCCCTGAGAAGGCTGCACCAAGGGCAGGCCTGGGGAATGTTAGAAGTGCTTTGGTGCCCAACAGACTTGGGCATGGGTTGCAGCTCTGATGTTGGTAGCTGGGTGACGGTTGGCGAGTCATTTAACTTCTTTAAGCCTCAGATGACTCACTTGCAAAAGGTACTCAGAGGATCTATTTCGTAAGGCTGGTGTAAGATTAAATGCAATGACGAACATAAAGTGCACAGCTCAGGGCCTGGCACCCAAGTGAACAGCGAGCAGTGCTCACAGTGGAGGACGCCCAGAGCAGCGCCAGCGTGGCCCTTTAGCCCCGGCCCAGCTTTCCCTCTGTCACAGGAGTCCTTGTCCGTGAGAGAAGAACAAAGACGGACCTTGCAATGCAATGTGGTACGCATGATACACACGGCTGAACCTTCTGTTTGACAGTGACATTGATGGATGTAGGCAGCCACGGATGCCTCCATGCCAACAGTTTCAACCTTTTCAAGAATCACTCATTCAGGGGTGCCTGGGTGGCTCAGTCGGTTAAGCATCCAATTCTTGATTTCGGCTCAGGGCATGATCTCACAGTTTGTGGGACGGAGCCCCGCATCAGTTTCCATGCTGACAGAATGGAGCCTGCTTGAGATTCTCTTTCTTCCTCCCTCTCTCTCTGAAAATAAATAAATAAGCATTTCAAAAAGAAAAAGGATCATTCATTCATTCATTCACTCATTCTTTCGTCCCAGATTACAACTGTTGTCCTGACATAATTATTAATAGCCTCCTTTCATTCTTGAAGTGTCCCAGTTTGGATGATAAATTATGTGATCGCCCTACTTTGCCAGATCCTGTGCTAGGCACTGGAGATTGGGAGAGGGATGATGGGCACTCCCCCTGCCCTCCAGGGCTCCCTCCACGGAGACTCTGGAATGCAGTGTGAAAAGTGGGGCTGGGTGGCTCAGTCGGTTGAGCGTCCGACTTTGGCTCAGCTCGTGATCTCACGGTCTGTGAGTTCGAGCCCCGCGTCAGGCTCTCTGCTATCAGCGTAGAGCCTGCTTCGAATCCTCTGTTCCACTCTCTCTCTATCCCCCCCTACTCATGCTCTCTACCTCAAAACTAAATAAACGTTAAAAAAAAAAAAGAGTTACAAATATCCCATCTGTTCTATGGGATCGTAGAACACGACAGTGATCTAGAGGCACACTCTGAATGGCCAGCCCCTCATAACTTACGCCAAAACACAACCCAACATTTTATGAAATGGGGGGAGTCTTAAGGAAAAGGAAAGGAGGGGCAAAAGGAAATGAAAGAGACAGATGTCTCCCGAGGATGGCTGGGGCCCGTGGCCGGAGCAGTCACCTCTGGGCTCCTGCCTGATCATCTGTGTGGTGTTGGGGCAGGGTGACCGCCCTCCCCGAGGGGCAGTAGGCAGCCAGGCGTGAGTGTGTGGGCGAGGGTGGTGCCCCCCCACACCCATGCCAGAACCAGACATGCCTTGGAATGTGGAGGCTTTAAGAGGCCACACCCCATGTCAAACATCCTCCTCCTTCCCCCACCTATGTCCTCCTGGGTGCCCCCTCCATTAGCCGGAGAGCATGAGAGCCCCATGTTTACAACAGGGTCTGTGTCTGTCCAACCGTAGGTGTCCCACAGCAATCCTATCTGTCCCATCTCTCATCTGGGGATACATCTCATGGCTCTACGTCCCCATTACCCGAGAGTCGTGACTGGGTGAAAATCATGACAATTCACGGATCCTGGGGGAGTGTGGCCTTATTTAGATGTGCCGCCCCCAGAGGAGGAAGAGGCGGAAGGAGGGGGAGGGGGCTGAGAAGCAGATGGGAGTGAAAGGAGAAGAAAGAAGGCATAGGTGATTCTGAGAATTGAGGGTAGCTAGTGACGTCACCACGGGGAGTGTTTCACCCAGGTCAGTGGGTGGGGGCAAAGCATGGTGACTGGGGCCCTGTGACTCAGTTATGAGCCTGGCCCCTGTATCCAGAAGTCCTTCATTTAGTAAGTCATTAATTCTGTCAACACACGTTTATGGAGCTGTTATTATGTTTGAGACACTGGACTAGGCAGCAGGGAGGGAGAGCGAGCTGATGGGGGGGGGGGGGTGCTGGGGGATCCAGGCCTGGCGGGAAGGGAAGTTCCCCTGCAGGGTGTAGGTATGCAGGGAGGTGGGGGGAGGCAAGTGTCCTCTCAGAGGGAGTGGCCAGGGAAGGGCCAGCCGGCTGGGATAAGTCCCCGTGGGAGGAGTAGGCAGAAGCCAGACGGAGGAAGGGGAAGGAGGGAGGGGTAGGGAGTTTCAGGCACAGGAAGGAGATTCGTGCTTGAAGGCACGGAGGGTGGGAGGGAAGGTTTGGGGAACTGTAAGTAGTTCCTGAGAGGGTGAAGGGAGAGGCAGCGAGAAATGAGCTTGAAGAGGTAAGAAGGAAGAGGTAAGAAGTAAGTCCTAAAGGAGTTCAGAGGCCATCTCCAGGTGGCGAGGCCCCCTGACGGGGAAAACCTGGGAGAGTGTGGTCAGATCCCCCTCCTTGGGAGAGGAGACTCTTCATGCGGTTCCGCAAGTGACTGATAGACCGATGCCTGGCTTGCTCAGGAGACAGGACGGGTTTCAGGGATGGACCTCTTACAGGGGTCTGGCCTGTGCTGGAGGTGCCACCAAGCATCACCCACACCACCTCCAGCGACCCTCGGAGGTGTCCCCCAGTGGCCGGACGGAAAGGCTGAGGCACTTGAGGCAATGAGCTGGCCCTGGCTTCTCAGCCAAGAAGTGGGCAGAGCCAGGATCAGAAGCCAGGGCTGTCACAGCTTCCGAAACTGGCCACCACGAGGCCTCCTTACGACCTCCTGGTTGAACTCACTTTCCAGGATATTTTACAGCTCCTTCTGGGCCACAGCCAGTTTCACAGGGTGCCCTTAACAACAGCCAGGCTTCCCTGTGATGTAGGGTCCACTCAGCCTGGGCCCTCTCAGCCATGCCCTATGTGATCCCATCACAGATCCAGAAATCCTGGCTCCCTAGTCAAGGGCTGGGCAGCTCCTAGCTGTGTGCTCCCTCACTGTCTCGAACCTCCATGTCTGGGGGGGAAGCTACCGGGGGGGGGGGTCCTCCTGAGGGAAGTGAGGCCATGTCCTCCTGTGAGGCCACAGCCCACCAAGATGATGAGGGCTCCCAGGAAGGACCGTCCCCATTGGAATTCTCTTTTGAAAAAAGGAGATCCAGGTAAGAACCATGAGGATGGGCCCCTGGATACCAAGGGATTGTTTCTGTGTGAACAATAGCCACATCTCCCTTGTTCAGGCCCATGGTGGTTCCGGTCACACAGAAGGAAGGAAAGACCATTTCCAGCTGACCTAGGGTGCCAACATTGCCAATATTTCCTTGCTGGCAATAAATTCCCAAATATATTTTTGCTTCTCCCCTCTAACGTTAAACCTTGGGTATATTTCAAAGGAAATGCCACTCTGCCTGTTTCTGATTCATACCCGCTGAGCTCATCAAAACCAGAATTATTTGGTAATAGCTGTTGGGTTTACTGGATGTCCTCTGGGATCTGTAAAAATCTCTGTTCCTCAGAAACAGGAAGTTTCAACAGGAGGACAGAGGCTGGTACAAAAATCAAAATTTGAATTCTTTCTGACTATTGGAGAGGCACAGGGTTCATGGCATTTCCTTCCTTCAGCCAATCAACACACATGGATTCGATGCCTGCTGTGTGCAGCAGCTAGGAACACAAAGATGATTTTTTAAAAGTTTTTTTAAATCTTTATTTGTTTTTGAGAGAGAGACAGAGTACAAGTGGGGGAGGAACAGAGAGAGAGGGAGACAGAGAATCCAAAGCAGGTTCCAGGCTCTGAGCTGTCAGCAGAGTCCGACATGGGGCTCAAACTCACGAACTGCGAGTTCATGACCCAAGCTGAAGTTGGACGCTTAACCGACTGAGCCACCCAGGTGCCCCACAAAGGTGATTTTTAAAAGGGGCTCTGAATTAATTTGAAGGGCTGCCATAACCGACCGGATGGCTTAAACACAGATATTTACTTTCTCACAGTTCTGGAGAGAGATGTCCAAGATCAAGGGTGTCTTCAGGAGTTTTGAAGGCTCTCCCCTTGGTTTCCCTGATGGCTGCCTTCTCTCTGTGTCTTCACATGGCCTTCCCTGTGGCTATGTTCTGACCTCTCCTTATAAGGATACCGGTCACATGGGATTAGGGCCCAGATGACCTTGTTTTAACTTAATTAGCTCTTTAAAGACCCTGTCTCCAAATTCAGTCACATTAGGACTTCAACATATGAATTTGGGGAAGGGGGGTGAAATACAATTCAGCTGATAAGAGGCTCTGATCTCAAAAAGCCATTCTCCCATGACAATGTCTCTTGGATCTCTATCTGAGGTTAGCAGCCCAGATGAGGTGTTCTAGGCTGTAATCCCCAGGCTGGTGTAGACTTTCCGCGGCAGGATGATCCAGTGGAGAGCATGGAGCTAGCTGTCAGATCTGGATTCGAAGTTTGCCTCCCTCTCTCACTAGTCGGGTGATGGAGCCCAAGTTATAAACCTCTGAAGCCTCAGTTTCCTCATTTGTGTAACGTGGATAATATTACCTGTGTAGTATACAGGGAATTTTTGTGAAGATCCAAGAAGATAATACATGGAAAACATAGCACCATGTCCAGGAGCAGAGTAGGTGCTCACAAAATGCAAGTTTCTTTTCCAGGTGTGTTTCCTGCCAGGTTTCTTCTACCAGAGAATGAAGGATGTATCACAACCATTCTCGGGCAGGCGGAGTGTGCCAGGAAATGTAAGAAACTCGGGCACAGGGTTACTTCCACCTGTCACTGCCTTGGAACACATTCCACCCTTAAGACAGCCAAACCTAAGAGCAGGAGGGAGAAACGATCCGGGATTGGACCTCACCCGTAACCCCCACTGCTGGGACCTCTGTGAGAATGTGGTGTCGGAAAGTAGCAGGGGACAAATATCAGGTCCAGGCTGAGCCCGGCTATGGAAAACTGATCTTGCAGAAAACAACAAAGCCCAAAGGCTGACAAAGCCCTCTGGTCAAAGGAAGCCTTCACAGTCCAGAGGTGTAGCGCCTAGACCAGTCGAGTCATCTGGATTCTACTCCCATCTCTGATGTTTCCCAGTGGTGGGACATTTGCACCCACCAGACCTCTCTGAGGTTCAGTCCCCACAGAGGGACAAATGGAATAGAGTGTTAGACTGATGTGAGTTTATATATTATTAAGAAGTCCAAAAGGCACTGAACCGGCACCCTCCTCTGGGCTACCACACTTTCTCAGCTGTCTGGGGCTGAAGGGGGAAGTCCCTGTTGCTCTGGTTTCTAGTTTCCTTAAACTGCCCACATTTACACACACACACTCCACACATGAAAGCAGATTAAGGATGCATATCCAGCTTCGGAGTAAGAGGGCTGAGGGCTCATCTGGGCCACATGGCCGCTTCGACATCTCCCACCCCCACCTGGGAGCCCTCTCCCCCTCCCCCACCCTCCCCAAATTACTCACACTCCTGGAAACATGACTGATGACTTCAGGATGAGTAAGAGGCCGAGCACGTCATGGCCCAACTGCTGGCAGGGTAAATGAGTTCAATGCTCCCTTGAGCAGGGCCACTTAGACACGTGCCAAGAGTCCATTCTGGGGGAAAGGGGTCACGGGACCCTAAGAGCAGCTCGGCTTGATTTAGCAATGAGCCAGAAGTCCTTTGACCGATTTCCCTGTTTCCAACCCCTGAGTGATGACCGCCTTCTCAGCTTGGGGTGACTGCCTCAATGCCTCTCTGGGAGGCCCGGGCAGTGGGGGCAGGGGCTCACACTGAGCTCTAGGACACTGTGTTTCTCTGACCCAAGCACCCCTGGCCTCACCACAGCACAGCATGGCCCAGGGCAACCTGAACTTGGCAGCCTAGCCTGGACTGCTTTGAAAGGGCCCTAATCCAGGGCCCGACCTACAGTGTGCTTGTGTGTTTATCCTTTCCTGCACACCCTAATCCGTGGTGCCAGTCAAGCAGGCATTTTTGGTCTGTTTTCCATTTTCCGTGTGTCCCACTTCTGAGCCTTTGGTGGAAATGGGATCACAGCAAAGGGGTGTGTTAACTCAACGCGTCTTGAAATGCCAATTTTCACATTCTTGGAGTTAAGGTAAGGGCTCAACATTCTAATATAAGCAAAGCAGCACACAAACTGGACTGTCCTGGCACTTAATACATAGGGCTGAAGCATCAGTTTCCCCATACCTAATATGGGTGGAGTCGGGGCACGGATGGCGTGGAAAGGAAGGCCAGGACAGTGAAGGCTGAGGCAGCCTCACCTCAATGTCCTTTGCAACCCAGGCAAGATGGCGTCCTCACCCTGAGCCTCTGCTGCCAGATGATCACTCCTGTGTGGGGAGTGATCACCCCCCACACAGTGCTCACCCCCGAGCTTGGCTCCGTGAGGATATCAACATGTTGCTTGGGATCCACCGTGATGTCCTTCAGATTGCTCAAGACAAGAGTGATGCATTACATGTAAGGACTTTATTAGGGTGTTTCAGGATGGAGAAACTAGAACGCAGAAGAACATATTGTGAGGATGATTTGTTCGATGAAGTCTGAGATCCTAAAGGCAGGGGCTGGAACACAAGTGAGGCAGGCACCCGATCCTTCTCAGCCAGCTCCTCTCCCATCAGAAAGGATGGGTCTTCTGCCCCCTCCCCACTTTTTATTAACATTAGACTTAGTCATTTAAATACAGTTTGTTAGAAGATCCATATAAAGCCAGAATAAGCCTTCAGCAGTAAACTCAGAGATGTCTAAGAGACATTTCTTTCTTCTCAGCTGAAACATCTTTGCCACCAGAGTGGCAAAACATTAATTGCCGTGGATTCATGACCCCCTCCCCCTTTTCTTAGCATCGAGACTGATTTTCTAGAGTTTTACAGAGAGTCAAAGCACTGGGGTGACTTCCCGCAGGGCCACCTGTCCAAACCTCTCCTGGGAGGGTCATCATTCTGACCCACAGCCCCTTCTGGGTGCAGCTCTGCCCAGGCCACAGTGAGGGTCCAGCATTCATTCTGCTGTTCCTGGGCCATCAGAGATGGGGGGCTCTACAAGGCTGCCCCATGCCTCCTTGAGGTCTCCATGGCTCCTGAGATTCTAACCCCAGATTTAAGGGTGTGTAATTGCTCTAATCCTTCTACACAGCCTAGGGGATTTTTCTGTAGTCTTAGAAGTGCTATTAACTGGAAGTAGAGGGTAGAGATGGGGGTTGGTGCTCTCTAGCATGCTCTTTTCCCCAAACTTTATGTCTCTATTCCCCTAAGGACTTAGATTTTCAGAACCAAAGCCAAAAAGTCTCCCTTTATTCCTTCCCTATGTCTTGGGATTGTGCTCACTTCCCCTTGGCAGTCAGCAAATAATTGCTTCAGTGGTGAAAAGGGCAAAGGATAAATACTGGAAGGAATGAGTTGGTATTTCAAAAACTTGCTACCCCATAGAGGATTTCCACTACATGATTTAGGACCTGCAGTTAAGCTACAGCAATCAAGGTAGTACATACAGTATTGGCACAAGAATGGACAATGGGATCAAGGGAAGAGTCCGGAAGTAGACGCACACAGGTGTGGCCAACTGATTGTCAACAAAGACACCATAGTAATTCAATGGGTAAAGCAAAGTTTTTTTAAATTTTACATGGTGCTAGAACAATTTGATAGTCATATATTTAAAAATGAGCAATCACCCTTACCTCACATCATACTCAAAAATTTCTTTAAGGTGGATCACAGACCTAAACACACAAACTAAGACTATAAAGCTTCTAAAAGCGAACAGAGACAGAAATTTTCATGACCTGACAGAAGGCCAAGTTTTCTTAAACAGGTCATAAAATCACAAACTATTACAAAAAAATCAATTGGACTTCATCAAAAAAAATTGTTTTTGCAATCCAAAGACTCTGTTAAGAAAACAGACAAGCCAGTCTGCAAAGAAATATTCACAATATATATATCTGACTAAGTGCTGGTATCCAGAATATATAAAGAATGCCAACAAATAAATAATAAAAAGATTTTTTTAAAAAATCAACCCAATAAATGAAAGAGAGCAAAAGACTTGACCTGACAGGCCACAAAAGATTACAAGTAGCCAATAACCAAATGAAAATTGCTCAACATCTTTGTGTTAGGAAATGTGCAATAACATTTCACACCCACTGGAATGGCCACACTTAAAAAGAGCAACAGTACCTAACGCTGGTAAGAACATGGAGCAACTGGAACTCATACATCGTTGGCGGGAGCATAAAATGGTACAACCATCTTGGAAAACTAGCAGTTTCTTACAAAGTGAAATATACACCTACCTTATGATTCACTGATGCCATTCCCAAGTATTTATCCAAGAAACCTGAAAATGCATATTCACAAGAAAAGTTGTCCAAAAAGTTTCATAGCAGTTTTGTTCATAGCAGCAAAACACTAGAAATGACCCAAATGTCCATCCACAGGTGGGCACATAAACAAATTATGTTATCTTCATATAATGGTATGCTACTCAGCAGTAGAAATGAATAAACTACTGATAGATGCTACATGGCTGAACCTCAATATTATGTTGAAAGAAAGAGAAGCACAAAGCATACATATGGGGTGATTCCATTTTTATGAGATCTAGAACAGGCAAAGCCAATCCATGAAGATAGAAATCAAGACATTGGTTGCCTTGAGACAGGGGGGTGGGTGTTGACAGAAAAGTTCTGGGGACCTAATGTTCTGGAAATCATTATCACAAGGTGACTATGATTACAATTAAGACTGAAAAACAAAAAACGAGAAATATGGTAACTTTGTGTGATGATGGAAATATGCTGTATCTTGATTGGATACATGATTACATAGGTATGTATGGTCATCTGTCAAAACTCATCGGGTTTTACACTTAAGATCTATGCATTCACAGTATGTAGACTACACCTCAATAAAAAAAAAACAAACAAAAACAGTTGCCAGGGGCCAGGGAGTGGGCGAATTGGGGAGTTGTGTTTAACGGGTATGGAGTTTCAGTTTTGCAAAACGAAAAATTATAGAGATCAGTTGGACAACAATATGAATATACTTAACACGACTGAACTTAATAAGGTAAATTTTATGTTATGTGTATTTTACAATAAAAATGAACACAACATGCTACCACAACATAGCAAACCTTGTTCATGAAGATTCAAACACAAACAGCTTAATTTCTTTCTTTCTTTTTAAAAGTATTATTTATTTTGGGGGGTGGGGAGAGAACAAGCATAGGAGGGGCAGAGAGAGAGGTGGACAGAAGATCCAAAGCTGGCTCCGAGCCGACAGAACACAGAGAGCCCGACGTGGAGCTAGAACCCACAAACCGTGAGATCATGACTTGAGCCAAAGTCGGACACTTAACCGACTGAGCCACCCAGGAGCCCCTTAACTTCTTAATATAATATTTATGTGGCCTCTTGAAACAGAAGGGCCAAGGTAAATCACAGGTTATATTGGATCACAAAACAGTACAATAGGAAATAAAATAAAACAGGCAAGTATTGCCATGATCCTGCTCTCGGGGCACCTGCTATCTGACTGTTGGCAGTGAGTGTCCCCCAACAGTGCCCTGGCTTTCCAGATTGCACCATGATGGGTTTTGAAGGGAAGGTCTTAAATGCTGATATTGCTTGTACTACTAGGGAAGAGAAGTTCCAGAACAACTCTCTGATGAATCCTACCCTAAAGAGCCTCATTTCTTGTGTCTTCACATTGGGTCTCCCTCATTCCCACCCCACTCCCTGGGCCCAGACCCCACCTCACACAGTCAGGGAGGGTTGGTCAAGGTGACTGGGCTCCTCCCACATCCTGCCTTCTGGGCCCTGCAGGCCTGCTCAGTGGTGGGGCTGGCTGGTGGGGACCCTGAGCCCTGAAGCCCTGTGGTCCATGCTTATCATGTGACATGCTTGCCATCCTCCCGGATGGGGAGGGTCCTGCCCATCCTCCCCTCTGTCCCTGGCAGAGGACGAGGTCACTCTGCAAGTCTGGCCGCAATGCCCAACATCATGCTCACTTGGCAGGCATTCAGGAGAAAGTGCGGTTGGGGGAGGGGGTCTTGAATATTCCAGAGGTCGTGACCTTGCTCTCTACTTCCGTCATTGCTATGCCTCTGCACTCAGCATGCATCTTCTCCATCAGCCCAGTGTCATGGTGGCAGACATGGGCAGTGTGCTGGGGACAGTGGAGAAGTGAGCGGGTGCCCCCGTGGACGTGAAGTCCTCTCTGTAGGGCTGCCTGGCTCTGGGGCTGAAGAACATCATGGACCGTTTAAATTTCAGTCTCTGCCCACCTTGACTCCCCAGGGGACAGAGAGAGAATTAGCTGGAAGGTTCAGGAGACCTCTCCTATGAACCCATTTCCTGAGAAGCTGGCCCCACAAGCCCAGTCAGTATCCTAGAGGTTTGCGTGTGCCAAGAGGAGCAGGCCCTGCCTCGGCTGTGTGTCGTCTGTGGCGGGGCCCAAGGAAGGAAGAAGGTGAGGGGGCGTGATGAGCCTGGACTCCACAGGTAACACCCTACGTGGCCTTGGCCAAGTCTGTCATCTGTTAAAAAAATATACATATATGTATGGCAGACACGAGCACAGGGCTTTTTGTGCTGAGGTCCTCAGCACTGGCTAGGACTCCCCTCTGGCTCTGCCTGTCTGGGAGCCAGGCTGGGGCAGGGCCGAACGAGAGTCGACCCCCCCACATGTGGCTAATGTCCAGGCCCGCTGCGTGGCTGAGGAGTGATGTTGTCAGTGGAATGGGGGTGGCAGCAGCTGTGGGGCCCAGATGGGAGGAAGGCACACAGAAAGGGCACCCTGGAGAAGCAGCGAATCGTGAATCATGCTGTTCATTAACTCAGGCTCATTAGGAGGCAAGCATGACGGCCCCAGTTTTTACCATCCCCATCATCCTGCTGATGGGGCCCCCTACCTTCTCACCGGTCCTGAGTGCCCGGGGGGAAGTACATGCTTTCGGGGTGGTTGGCATGGATGGCTGCCTTGTGAGAAGGGAAAGAGAGCTGGCATTTATTAAGCATCCCCCGCATGCCAGGTCTGTGTTAAAGTTTTCGCAAGGGTTATACCTCATTTTGTCCTCACAATACCCTGAGAGGTGGGATTCATCATTCTCACTTTGCAGATGGGGAAATTGAGGCTCAGAATGGAGAGTGGACTTGCCCAAGTTCTCCTACTAAATTAGGCATAGCCTCTTCGCCCATCACCTCATTGCTTTCATCACAATATAGAACTGTCTTACTTGTAAGACTGAAGATACTTCTAGATTTTCTATTCTCGACACCTCCAATTATGGCTGTCACCTGCCCTAAGAATCAGCCTCTGAGTCTTTCCAACAATCCCCTTCCCCTGCTGGAAATGGAAACTTCCTCCACTGAGACAGCTTTTAATGGCCTAGATGAAGAGTACTCCCCAGAAGAGGGAAGGTAGGATTTTAATCTTTCTGAAATAAATTGGAAAAATAGAGGTAAGAACAGCAACTACCATGAATGGCAGAGATATCTGGCAGAATGAGCATAGACTGTCCTAGAAGCCCAGGGGGCCATTGTGTCTGGAGTACAGGGACTGGGGCATGGGGCGCAGACAGGGAAGAGGTATGCGTTTTATTCCATGGGCATTTTCCTTAGGGGCGATGGTGCCCACCCACGGCCCTGAGAAGACGAGGCAAGAGAAGTCAGGTGGGCAGCTCTACCGGGTCTGGGACTCGGAAGAGAGAACTGGGCTGAAGCTAGATCAGAAGTTGGGCTGACAAGAGCTCCCCCAAAGGAGGTTTGATCTCAATACCTCAGAGCCTGCCACAGCGAACTGCAAAGCTGGGCGCTTGTGATATGGGAAAGAGAGTCCAGAGGAACAACCTTGATTCTGGGCCCTGCCGCACACCTCCCACAAGTCTGGTGTCCCCAGATGCTCACCCTGTGTTGCTGGACCCAGCAGCATCCACCGGAGGTCCCAGAGCACGTTCTTAGCACCACAGCCCCTCAGGCCTGCCTGCCCTTGTCTTCTCCGTAGCCTTCCCCTGGAGGCCTCTGATCCCCCAACCCCATTTCTAAACTGGAGGCCTCCCAGCGACAGGCAGAACCCGGAAGGCAAGACTCCAGGTGCACACGCAGGTATTTCAGCAATGGTCCTCGACGGACCCACTCCCACATACCCACAAAACCAACCTGTGCTGAAAGGCACGGGAGACCGGCATCTCAACAACAGTGCAGTGTCCCCTAAAGACTCTCAGTAGCAAATGGACAGCCCCTTGCATCTGGCTGGTCGTTCCTTGGAGGACTGATTTCGTCCAGAACTCCATGGTCTGCTGGAGATCTTAGGTGTCGGTGCTGCTTATGGAAACCAGGCAGGCGCAGGAAGCCCTGTCTCCTGCCAACGATGCTCAGCCCTCGAAAGGACAAGGTGGCCCAGCAGCAGTTGTGTCTGCCCACACAGAGCCAGAGAGCAGGGAACTCATCCTGACACAGACATGGGGGATGGCCAAGGTGTGAGGCCCCTGCCCATGATTTCCCAGTGACTGCAGAAGCTTCTTACTTTTGAAAGTCCTGGGCAAGGGCTTAGCTGGAGGAGACAAGAACCCAGTTATGGCTTGGGCATTCTAGCGTCTCTGTAATGGGCTGGAAACCCTATGAACTTGTATCGCTTTCCCGAACAGTAGATTTGGGTGTTAAAAAGTGTTAGCGAGATGTCTTTTAAGTATTTAGAAATATTTCCCAGCCCTACCACCAAAGACGAGCGTTTGTTTTTTAAAAATAAACCCTTGGCAAAGATGCCATGTGGTGCCTCGCGCAGGTGACGGTTGTGCAAGCCGGCCCGCCCACCGACCGTGGGTGGGGACCTGCCTACAGCTGTCACCCAGCTCCTAACAAGTCCTCGGGGCACACCCTGCTCATTAGGCCCCAGCCACGCCCAGCCGCCCAGACTCCTGGTCGAACCAGAATGCCAGGAGGGGGCGGTGGCTCCTTGAACCCTGAACAATGGGCTGTGGGGAGTTAATCCAGGCCCACGGCTCTAAGAACTGGGTGCTGGAGCTCGGGGGCTCCCTCCACTATGTCTAGGATGGGTCCATGGGGCCTACACACTGGCCAGGCTCCCGTCTCCTTGGGGGTCAGGGAGCAGCAGGGGCCCCCAGAGGGAGCCAGGCAGAGCTCTAGGCAGTAAAAGTAGACCTGTGTTTAGAGGCTGCCTCCCTCCGTGGAGGGCTGAGCCTGCAGACATTATCTCACTCCTGCTCAATGTCCCCCCAGGCAGGTAAGGGATGGGACTTGTTCCTGCTTTATAGCTGGGAGCCCAAGCAGAGAGGATGGGCAGCCAGAGAGAGGAGGACCCCAGCATAGCCTAGCCTGCCCAGTATGTGACTACAGCTGGGCAAATGCCCCCACTGGCCCATGTTCCTGCCCCCTGGGGTAGATGCTGCCCCCTGTGGGTAGGGACGTGCCCCCTGAAACAGTCAGCCTGCCCCCCAGCCCCACCTCAGCTTGCACCCCCTAGATAATCCAGACCTGGCTCCCTTTCCTCCAGGACCCCCCCCCCATTTGCAGCACTGCCACCCTCGGGGCCCCGTGTGGCATGAGGAAGGACGGGCTGCCCAGCCCAGCCCCGCCTGGGAAGTACACCTCACGGGCTTCTGCTAACTCAGGATAAACCGGATTGGGGTTAGGCAGGTGGCAACATGCTGCTATTTGTGGAGGCTCCTGGCCTTTCTGCTCCCATGACACCGGGAGGGTGAGGGCGGCATCCATCTTTGCTCGGTCATGGACTCAGGCCTGTCAGGGAGCCCAGATGGAGTCACGGGCCACAGGCTGGAGGCACAGAGTCTGCACAGAGCCAAGGAAGCTTTCAGGAAAGAGCCCTGGCTTGGGACACAGGAGACCCCATGCAGAAACACAGAAAACCCGACCTGGCCACCACCCGCCTGGGGCAGCCTTCCCCTCCTGGGGCCTCATCTGCCCAATGAGGGGGTTGGATTAAATGAGACCCTCTCGCTTTGTAATTCCTCCACTGTCATTAGGCTCTGTTCCCTGACTCTCAGTCCCTCCACTGCTGGTCTCAATAAAACCCATTCAAGTTTGGGGGGTTAGAATTAAACTCTGTCTAAATTAAAGGCTAGGCAGGGAGTGATGGCAGAGGCTGGGCAGACACAGCTCTGGGAAGGCAGCCCTGGGGCCTCTGAGAAGAATGAAGAGCCAGTTACAAGCCCAGAGACCCTGCCTTGCACCTCCTGCCTAGTCCCGACCCCAAACCTTGACTTTGTGACACTTACTCACTCTTTCCGGGTCTCCAAAGCCTGGGCTAAGGTACTTGGGCCGGAGTCCTCCCTGGAGATGTGGGCACAGAGGCCCTGCAGGAGTCATACAGGATGGGGGCCATGAACCCTCAGTAGAGAGCCCCTCCAGGTGCCACAGACCAGCCATGGGGTTTGAGGAGTCAGAAGCCTTCTTAAAACCAGCTGTGCTCTAGACACTCATCCGCTAGGAAGGCCCAGACCAAAGAAGCTCTAAGCTCTGCAAGCCCTTTTACTAACCACTTGAATTGGCTAATCATTTGTAGAGTATGTTTTGGTTGACAAAGCATCTTCCTATATATGATGTCATTTGATCCTCATAGCAACACAATGAGATATTTTCCCATTTTACAAACAGCAAACCTAAAGCTCAGAATTTAAGCAACCTGCTTATAGGATCCCAACCAGGAAGGGGTGGAACCAAAACTGGGGGCCTCGTGGTCAAATTCCGAGTACAGAGCTCTCTCTCTAGGACTCCATGTCCTTATCGCCAGGCTCCCGGGACCCAGAAACACTCCCCTGGGACGAAGACAGTAGGCTGAGGTTCTCCCAGCTAGCAAGGCTATGTGCTTGCTATGTGTCTGTAGTCCAAAGAGCCTAGAGACTCACCATATTGTTGCCCTGGGCCCGTGCGCAGGCCCATAGAGAAGGATAGAAAAGCAGTTTCTCTATAGCAGGGCAAACCCTCCCTGAGGTCTGAAAGGACTGGATTTTCCTCCTGCTAATCCCCATGATGTTCTTTCTTAGGGGAAGTGACCCAGTAGCTACCTTCAAATCTCCGAAAAGCCATGAAGAACAGGGAATGGTCATCTTCTGTGGGGACCATAGACGGAGAGAGCAGGAAACAGATGCAACACGGTGTAAGGAAGGATCATGTAAGGATGAACTCTCCAGCAATGAGAACTGCCGGGGGATGAAACTAGCTGCTTTGTAAGGTGGTAAGGTCCGTATCACTGGAGGAGTTCACGCAAAGACTGAGTAGCCACTCTGCTCTGGAAATGTTATATAGGACACTCAACCCTTAGAATACCAACTAGGAAGAATGGACTCCATGATATTGACACTTCTTCACACCAAGAGCCTATGAAGAAATGGGAATTATCCAGCTTCTATTTGGACCCCAGATTCCCCACTCTGAGCGTCATATTGGATCAAGACAGAGTTTTTGCTGAGTGTCTCTACTATCTAATCCATGTCAGACTAGGATGGAGTAGAGAGAAGGGGTCAAGAAGCAGGGCTGTGGGTGAGTATAGTAGCCCCCGAACCATTGCAAGGTCTGACATGGGAAGTTCTTCTGGAGCTCTGATCTGAGGGCTGAGTGTGTTGAGGCCATCATTATTTGCCCTCCCTGAGAGGTAACTGGGGCATTCCCATTGATTTGGGCAGCTAGCCACAGACCTGCCTAAGCCTCCTGGGTAGCTATCCCCTTTGCCACAGTGACCAGAATGAATTGTCAGGCCAGGTCAAGGCAAGCCCTGCCTGGGTTGTGAGTGTTGGCCACCTGCCAATGTCCAGGAGACAGCTGGCAGAGACATCTACCGTCTCTTCTTTGCAGCTGGCCTAGATTTTTCATATTGAGGAAGAGCTCTCTTGAGACACCTGAGTACCTGGAACCTGGAATGTGGACTTGGAGGTAGAGAGATTCGGCACTAGCACCCCAGGACTGTCCATGGGATACCCCAAGCTACAAAATGGTCTGCCATGGTTCCCCGAGGGTTAGGAGACACCAGACCATCGCCCTCCTCCAGAAAGTCTCCCGGGATTGTGTTCAGTTGATGAATAGAGGGTGGTACCTTCCCACTCCCACCATCCTCTGTGGACACCCACCTCCTGCTTGTCTTTTGGTTTTCTCCTGGAGGTAAGTATTGCTAACCTGGAGAGGTAGGAAGGGAAACCCAAGCTTGGCCCAGCCTGGCCCATGTTCTTCTAGGAGTCCTGGGAACTGCTCCCACTCATTCCTTCAATCAATCAATGCTTACTGAACACCTGTGCACCTGCAAACCAAAAAGAAAAATCACCTCATAGAAAAATGGGTGAAGTATATAAACAGTCAATTCCCAGACTGGCCTTGCCACTTACTTGCTGTGTAAATTTGGGTGAGTAACTTAACCTTTCTGTGCCTGTTTCCTTACCTATAAAATTATGATAATCATGGTTCTAATTCACTGGGTGACCTTGGAAAGTGAATGAGATTGTCCAAACATTATGGGTGGAATTGTGTCTCTTGCAAATTCATACTGCTGAAGCCTAGTTCCCAATCCCTCGGAATTGGAATTTACTTGGAAATAAGGCCTTTAATGGAGTGATTAAGTTAAAAGGAGGCCATTAGGGTGGGACTCTAATCCAATCTGGCTGGTATCCTTATAAAAGGAAGAGACAAAAAGATGGGCACACAGAGAAAGGAACACGTGAAGAGGTAACAAGAAGATGGCCATCTGCATGAGAAGGAGAGAGGCATCTGGAGAAACTAACTTTGTGGGCACCTGATCTTGGACTCCTAGCCTCTGGGGCTATGAGAAAATAAATTTCTGTTGTTTTAAGCCATCCAGTCTGTGCCATTTTGCTATGGCATCCCTGGCAATCTAATACACCACCTCAAGCACACATTAGTTTTCTGTTGCTGCTATAACAAGTTACCACAAACTTATTGGCTTAAGATAACACACATTTATTATCTTACGGTTCCGTAGGTCAAAAATCCCACCGGGCTAAAAACATGGGGTCTGCTGAGCTGTATTCCCTTCTGAGGGCTCCAGAGAATCCATTTCCTTGCCTTCTCCAGCTTTTAGAAGATACCCGCCTTCCTTGTCTGTGTCCTTTTCCTTCATTTTATTTTATTTTTTTTAAGTTTATTTATTTATTTTGAGAGAGAGAGAGAATGAGCACGGGAGGGGTAGAGAGAGAGAGGGAGAGAGAGAATCCCAAGCAGGCTCCACACTGTCAGCTCAGAGCCCAATGCGTAGCTCAAACTCATGAACTGTGACATCACGACCTGAGCCAAAACCAAGAGTCGGACGCTTAACCACCTGAGCACCCAGCACCCCCACTGTTTCTCCATTTTAAAGCCAACAGAGTAGCATCTTCAAATCTGTCTTTTTCTGCCCCTCCTACCTCCCTCTTACAAAGATCCTTATGCTTACATTGAGACCGTCCAGATGATGCAGCATAAATAACCTTTTTTTTCTCAGGACTTTTCTGCAAAGTCCCTTTTACCATACAAGGTCACATATTCACAGATTTGGGGGATTAGAACATGTACATTTTTGGGAGAAGGGGCATTATTCTGCCTACCACACATACAATCTATTATTTAAAAAAAAATTTTTTTTTTGAGAGAGCACTAGAGGGGGAGGAGCAGAGAGAGGGGGACAGAAGATATAAAGCTGGCTCTGTGCTGACAGCAGCGAGCCTGATGCCAGGCTTGAACTCACGAACTGGGATATCACGACCTGAACCGAAGTCAGACGCTCAACGGACTAAGCCGCCCAGGAGCCGCCATACAATCTATTATTAAATGACAAAAGCAAGCCATAGAACAATGTACGTAGGTTAATCTCATTTATGTAAGAAGATACTAAATCAATTTATACAGATTTATACTCACAAAGCTATTAACTGTGGTATTTTCTGGGGAGGGATTGGGGCTTATATTTTTGTGCATTGTGCCTTTTTTTTTTTACAGTATGCACACACTCATGAATTACTTGTGCAATTTTTAGGAATTTTAAGTAAGTCAAAGACAAAAGGAAGAGATGTGTACTCACCCTTTGGAGCTGGGTCTAGGGACACCAAACAAACCCACAGCATCAGAACCTCTAGGAAAGTTTTCTGAGAAGTGTGAGCAGAGAACTGTGGCAGCCGGGGTGGGGGCCCCTCACTGCCTGAAGCGACACCTCTGTTGAGTTCTGAAGGAGGAGAAAAAGTTTCCTAGGTGGAGAGGAGGGAGAAGAGCGTCACCCATGACAGCAGGCCTAAAGGCGAATGACCTGGCTGCATGGCCGCGGCCAGGCCCAGGGGAGCTGACGGGCAAAAGGAAAGGAAGCTCGCACCTATTGAGCCCCTACCTGCCGGGCCCTGTGCCGAGCGGTATTGTGGGCATTTCCTCATTGGATGGAAGTGAACCAAGGCTGTGTGTGTTGATGGAAGAGAGGGTCCGG
Organism: Panthera tigris; assembly: GCF_018350195.1. Classification (NCBI taxonomy): domain Eukaryota; kingdom Metazoa; phylum Chordata; class Mammalia; order Carnivora; family Felidae; genus Panthera; species Panthera tigris. The sequence goes on from NC_056662.1 coordinate 116,698,320, forward strand.
GCTGGAGGAGAAAAGGCAAGGAGAAGGTGGCAGGGGGCTGGGCAGGGTCTGCTCCTAGAGCAGCTGATGCAGACAAGGAGGAGTGAAGAAGGAGACAGGTAGGGCTGGCGCTGGAGGCAATTCTTTCCCTCACCCCCTCCCGCCCCCCACTTCTGGGTGTCCCATTCACATCCTCAGCCCGGAAGCAGGTGCAGGTTTGCAGGCCACGGTCTCAGGCGGCCCCTCCGAGCTGAGAGTGCTTCCAGACCTGCCCCCAGACCTGCTGCCTCAGGTCGTCCTGGCAGCGAGGTGGCCACACTAAGCCACTTCTCTTAGTCCTTTGGGGCCACTATAACAAAATGACACAGACCAGGTCAGTGGCTTATAAACCCGAGAATTTATTTGTCACATTTCTGGAGGCTGGAGGCTGGAAGTCCAAGGTCAGGGTGGCAGTATGGCCGGCTGAGGGTCCTCTGGGTTGCAGGCTGCTGATTTCTTGCTGTGTCTTCACATGCTAGAAGTGGGGCAAGGGATCTCTCTGGGGCCATTTTTATAAAGGCGCTAAGCCCGTGTATGACCTAATCACCTCCGAAAGGCCCCAGTTCCTAATGCCATCACCTTGGGGGGTAGCTTTCAACACATGAATTTGGCGGGGGGACACAAACGTTCAGATCATAGCATCCCTGAAGGGTTCCCAGGTGGGGAGGAGACTGGGCCCGCGGGGCAGGGAAAGCAGGCAGAGGGGCTTCAACCTGGGGCCCTCCGCCCCGGGCACTTGTCCTTTCTTGCGGCGAGAACACAGCCGTGTCCCGAGGATGTGGCTGCAGACGTGACAGAAGGCACCTGTCAGTGGCCGAGGGAAGAGGTGACGGGTGAGTGGAATTAAGTAAGGGGGTGGCCGTCTCCGGTGTTCCAGTGGCACACTGGCCCAGATGATGGGCTCAAATCTCAAATCTGCCAGTTTCAAGCTGTGTGGCATTGGACAAGTTACTTCGCCTCTCTGGGTCTCAATCTCCCCATCTCTAAAAGGGAGTAATGATAGTATCTGCCTCATAGATTACCATCTGGTAAGTGTTTGGAACAGCCAGAGCATTGGAGGCCCGCTGCTTAAGTGCTGGGGGTCATTCGTGCGGACTCTCCATGGATGCCCCAGCTGGGCTTGGCAGGCAGAGGGCCCCTTCAGGGTCTCCATGCTACCATGTCTCTAACCTCACCCCTGCTCCTGGGGTGGCTCTGGGAGCAGGGCACAGGGACAGCAAAGGAGAGCTGGCTCTGGGGAGTGGGGAATGACAGTAGCCATGGCCTCTCGGGTGGGAGGAGGACAAGGAGGAAGCGGGGGTTCCAGAGGGGCGGAGACACCAGCAGGAAGGTTTGCCCCGGGGGGCAAAGACTGTTGGTCAGTCAATGCCTGGCTTTGGGGTGTCAGAGACAGCTTTATGGGTGCCAGAACTCCTCAGCTCTGTTTCACGGGGCCGAGGTGTCCGTCATGATCTCTGGAATGGCTGTGAAGATTTCCAAAAAGAATTACTTTTAAGTCACTTTAACTGGACAGAAGATCTGTATCCCAGGCTGCACTTTTCAGAGGCGGGGCTGTCACCAAGTCAGAGAAATGCTGATGAGTCCGGGTCCATTCGGGAGAGCTGGGAGTAGGAGGTATCTGGATACTGATTCCGGCTGCAGGCCGGGGGCTCTGGAATGCTAAACTCGCTCAAGGAGGGGGAAAGAGAGAGAGAGAGAGAGAGAGAGAGAGAGAGAGAGAGAGGTGTGCTGATCCCTTGGAGCCCAGCTGTCTCCCACAGGAGGCCCGTCTCCCAGGAAGCCGGGTAGAGCCTCAGTCCGGAGGAGCGCGACCAAATCATCCCGGTTTGCAAATCAGTGGCAGAGCTGGGAAGCAGTAGCAGCCTGCAGCTTTGTAATCCCATTGCCCAAGCGAGCGAGCGAGGGGACATCATTCAGGTGTGAAATGCACCCCTGTCAATTCACCCCTGTGTGAGGGATTCTCAGAAAAGGCTTGACCAAGGCAGGGGTGGAGATGATTGCAGAGGAAGCCCAGGCCTGCCGCGCACTGGCTGCGAGGCCTTGAATGACTTGCTTCTAATCTCTGGGTCCCCGTCCCTCGTCTGGGTCCCTGTCCCTCATGTTGTAATAAGGAAGGACGGCTGCCTAATGATAGCATTAATCATTATGCAAGGCTTACTGCATCTGAGTCACCTTACGCACATTATCTCATGTAATCCTACAACAACCCTGCGTGGTCGGTATTTGAATCCTCATTTTGGAAATTCCATTTTCCATTTGTCCAAGGCCATGCAGCTAATGAGTGACCCGGCGCAACTGAAAGCCTTGAATGGCTGCTAACGCGGCTCTAGACCCCTCCGGGTCTGCTCTGCACTCCATCCTCAGCGGGAAAGATCAGGGGAAGCCACCAGGGTTTCGTCACGCTCCGCCTCACTGCCAGGCCGGAGAGGCCACGAGGACCGGGCTCCCGGCCAGGAGTGCAGGGGATGGGTGGGGATGGCCCCGGCCTGCCCCCAGGACCCCGGAGCGCCAGGGTAAGAGGCCAGAGCCTGGCACCCCCACGATCCACATGCTTGGTTCTCACAGGCCTGAGAACGGTGACTGCCTTGAGTTTAAACTGAGCTCCTCTTTCCAAGAGCCTTCCACGCGTACCCTTTACACAGCAGCTTCCTCCTCTTCCACTCCAACAAATAATAGCTTCTCTGGAAGCCTCTCCAAAGGACCTTTCCACCCAGGCCCATTTACTGCTCATAACCACCCAGGCAGGGGAGGGCATCATCATCATTTGCACACTCAGCTGGGGCAGAGAGGTGGCCAAGAGCAGGTGCTCCAGAGTCACTTGTGGCTCTTCAATGACCAGCTGGTTGACCTTGGACACGTCAGCCATCTGATGGTTATAAGGACTAAATGCCACGTGGATGCACAACGCTCAGAGCCCTGCTCCTGAAGAGCGAGCCCTCGACAGTGAGAGCTTTTTTTTTTTTCAAATCCCTTTTTTATTTTTTTAAATTATTTTTTTAAATGTTTATTTATTTTTGAGAGAGAGAGAGACACAGTATGAGCAGGGAAGGGCCGAGAGAGAGAGAGAGAGGAAGACACAGAATCCGAAGCAGGGTCCAGGCTCTGAGCTGTCTGCTCAGAGCCTGACACGGGGCTCAAACCCACAAACCGTGAGATCATGACCTGAGCCAAAGTCGGACGCTTAACCGATTGAGCCACCCAGGCACCCCTCCAGTCCCTTTTTCTTTAAATAAACTATTTTTTTAGAGCAGTGTTAGGATGACAGCAACATTGAGAGAAGTATGCAAAGATTTCCCATATAAGCCCACGGCCCCTCACTGTCCACATCCCCACCAGAGCCGTACAGCTGACGGTCCACGAACCTGCATTCAGTCACGTGGGCCCACCAACGACCCGTCATTATCACCCAAAGCCCATCATTTACATTAGCGCTCACTCCAGGTGTCGTACATTCTGTGGGCTCGAGCAAACGCATAACGCCCTCTCTCCATCATTGTGGTATCATACAGAGTAGTTTTACCGCCTAGAAATCCTCTGTGCTCTGCCCATTCAGCCCTCCCTCCCCTCTAACCCTTGGCAACTGATCTTTTTATTGTCTCTGTAGTTTTTCCTCTTCCAGAATGTCACGTAGTTGGAATCGTACAGTGCTGTAGCCTTTGTGGTTTGGCTTCTTTCCACAGAGTAATAGGCATGTAAGGTTCTTCCATATCTTTTCATGGCTTGGCAGCTCATTTCTTTAGTGCTGAAGAATATTCCAGTGTCCAGATGGACCACGGTTCATTTACCCATCCATCCACTGAAGGACGTCTTGGTTGGCATTTATGAATAAAGCCGCTATAAACATCTGCGTGCAGGGTTTTCAACTCTTTTGGATGAATACCTAGGAACACCATTGCAGGTTTATAAAGAGCAGGTTTAGTTTTGTGAGAAACTGTCAAATTGTCTCCCAAAGTGGCTGTACCATTTTGCCTCTCCACCAGTAATCGCGTGGCTCTAATTTTTTTTACTCAGAACTAAAAAGTGCCTTACTTATGACTACATAGCCATTAGTTGGCAGAGCAGGGACCAACAAGCAATCCTTCTGGTTCCATATTATGGGCGGTTTCCTCTGGCGGCATTGCCCATCCACTAGACAGGCCCTCACAAACACATTCACTCTTACTCGCCATTGCTTTTGAGAACTGATTCTTGGTGTGGATGTGTCCCCAAGCATTCCTTTTCCGCCCCATCCAGGAAAGGCCGCCATCTGGTCCCTGCAGCTGAGAGGCTTGTGATGCTCTTGCACAGTGCCCAGGTGCGTACAGGGGCCAGTGTCCAGGTGTCCCAAGCTTACCTGGACCTGGAGGAGAACCAGGTGGCTCTGGGAAGCCCTTCCTCCTTTCAGAGCCGACTCAGCCAGCCCCAGAGTCCTAGGCGTCACCGTGCCCCCATCAGGGACTGGCAGAGGAAGAGAAACTGCCCCCACACACCCACCTCTCACTCCAGCTACACGTCTGCCTGTCCTTCCTTCCTTCCTTCCTTCCTGAGGTGAAATTCACAGAACAGCATTAATCGTCTTAAAAGCGTACAGTTCAGTGGCATTCAGTACATTCACGATGTTGTGTAACCACTACCTGTACCTACTTTTGAAACATTTGCATTATCCCCAAAGAAAACCCCACGAAGCTATCACTCCCCTTTCCTCTTTCTCCCTCGCCCCTGGCAACCGCCAACCATTCAGCCTCTTTGGGTTTACCTATTCTGGTTATAGAATAAACAGAATCTGTGTCCGGTTCCACACACATTTCTCAGACCACACTTTCTGTAACTTCCTGAGGAAGGAGGAGGAGGAGAGACCTCTCTTGCTGCCTTTGCCTCTGGCCCCACCCCCTTGTCCATGGTGCCCTGTGCCTCCTGCTCACGGTATTTGTGGTCCAGCGAATCCACTCTATGGCATTTCCTATTTCTTTGAACTATCGTGAGCAAAGGACTTTGTTCATAAATTCATTCAACGAATAGCTCATGAGCTAGCAGGGGAGACAGGGAAACCGTCATTACGACGTGTGATCAGGCAATACTGTGGATTTTTCAGAGAGGCAGGGGAGCCGTAGAAGAGACACATCACCGAGCCTCAGGGCTTGGGTGGTCAGGGAAGAGACCAGGGGGACGGGGACCTGCATCTGTCTGATTCATCCGTTTCCTTAGGACTTAAGAGAGTTCCTGGCACATAGAACCAGGATGAATGAACAAGCCAGTCAACCAATCAATAGAGCTCTCAGCTAAGAGCTGAAGGATGAATACAAATCCGCAAAGCATATCATTTCATCATTTCATATCTGAAACCTTGGAGGCAAAGGTTCAGCCGCTTTAACACACTGAAAGACATAGTGTCTAGATGGACACTGAAGGGGAGGCAGGTGGGAGATGGGGCCAGAGCATGCAGGGCCTTGGAGGCTACATGGAGTAGCTTGACTTTAACCTGAGTGTGAAGAGGAAGAATTTTAAGCACACTTGCATTTTAGAAACTCATCTTTCTTTTTTTTTTAAGTTTATCTTTTTTGACAGAGAGGGAGAGGAAGAGAGAAAGGGAGAGAGAATCCCAAGCAGGCTCCGCGTGGATAGCGCAGAGCCCCATGTGGGGCTCGAACTCACAAACCGCGAGATGGTGACCTGAGCCAAAATCCAGTCAGACACTTAACCGACAGAGCCACCCAGGCACCCTTAGGAACTCATCTTTCTAATCCAGATTAGAGTTTAGGATGATCTGATGATGTGCCAGGACAGACAGACATCGTTCTCGCCCTCCTCCAGCTGATGTTTCCATGGGAAACAGAGGTACTTGATACATCATATAAAATAACTAATTCAAAAGTCATAAGGGCACAAGGTGTTCTGAGGGATGCCATGGGTCAGGGAAATCCTCTTGAAGACAGTGACCTTTAAATCGAAACCTGAGAAATGGACAAGATTTGGTCAATTCAAGAGAGAGGCAAAGAGCTTTCCAGACCACCCGGAAGCTATTAGGAAGGTCCTGAGCAAAATGTGCTAAGAGGACTGAGAAAGGTCCAGTGTGTTTGCCGTGCATGGTGTGAGGCTGGGAGTTTGATCAGCTGAGGCTAAGGGATACGTGAGGCTCAGACCCCAAAGAACAGTCTTACACATTTTGGACTTACCCTAAGTCAAATAGGAAGTCTTGAATGATGCAAGCAGGATCCTATTTTGAAAAATGGAATAACTGGCATTTCTCTTTTGTGTTTCTGTGCATGTGACCTTCTTCCTGGTCACTGCAATTATCTGCTTGCTTTGGAAGTGAAGTTAGGATTATCGAAGACAAAAAACACTGGGAAGATAAGTAATGTTTAGCTTCTGACATCCACGACAGAATTTTTTTTTCAGCCAGACAGTAGTCTTGAAAGTCCATCATTGTTAGGAAATGGGGTATTCTAGATGTCTGTAACTTCCTCTTTAAAAGATATCAAGAAGTACGCCTGCTGGTAGAGCTTTACTTCAGGAAGAAAACCGAGGAGAAAGCCCCGCTCTTAGGTTTGGAAAATATTGGGGAGGAGGCAAGAGAGGAAGGAGGTGTGGAAGGAAGTCAGGTGTGTGTCCTAATCATCCATCTTGCAAGTCCCAAGTGGAGGTGTGTTTGATGGGGGAAGGGGTGGTGGTTTCTCAGGCCCTGAGAGGCAATTTCTGTACATATCTCTCGAGAGGTCGTCACACCAAAGTACACTTCAGTGTGGTTAGGCACAGAGAAGGTTAGAATTTAGCCTTCTCTCTTGGAGTTGTGAGTTCGAGCCCCATGTTGGGTAAATGTCACCTTCTCAAGCCACTCTGGTTCCCATATGGTGTTAAAATGATAGCAACACTAGAGCTTTAGCTGTAGGTTTTGCATAAGAAACTAACCAGAAGCGGATAGTTTGAAAGCCTAAGATTAAAAAAAAAAAAAATGCATTGAACAACAAGCATTGACAAAGTCCTGTCATTTAACAGCTATTTCCTAGTAAAATGCTTGGGCCCCAGAACAGCAGGAAGTAGACTACGAACCCCCTGAAGCTCCCAATGCCCATTTCAAGCATAGCTTGAGGGGTGATGGACCAGGAAGAACCTCCCGGAAGGAAAAGCCCAGAGACAGTGAACGAAAAGAATTCTTCCCAATGAACAGAAAAGGGGCTGCCGGAGGGGGCTAACCAAGAATTTAACTCCACTGCTCAGGAGGGAGGTCTTTACTCCTCCAGCCTATTAGCACTGGATGCTTGCTACAAACCAGGGCCTGATGTGTTCCCATGCTTCCCTTTTCTGAATGGAGGTCTTCGCTGCAATTACCACGTCCCCCTTCCACCTGGTGTAGGGTGGCGTCTTTGAGCTTATTGTTTTCGCGTCGAGCTAAACTTGAAGCCCACGGAGAGGACTGCACATCGCCTGATAATCCTGGGCTCGGATCCGCATGAGGTTTTGGGATGGTCTCCCCTGGGAGGGGAGGAGATAATTCAGTACATGGGAAGAGGGGAGCACATGAATTTTGGGGTGGCCAAAGGGCCGACTCCAGCAGAAACAGCTAGTTGTTTACTCCAGTATCCATTCTCCCCTTTTTCCTTACGAACATAGCCCCTCGTTTTATTACTAAGACTGTATTTAAGATTGTGTATCTCAGACTCCCTTGCAGCTACCTAGCTCTGGCCTCAGGATTGTAAGTTCTAGCTAATAAAATAGAAACAGAAGCGTCCTAAGATTTTTCAGGGAAGGAGTCAAAATAAAAGGGGCCATTCCTCTATCCTGCTTCTTGGAAAGAAAATGTAATGGCCTGGGGTTGCTGAAAATTGGGTCATGGGATTTAGGGTCACACTTTGGGATCGGACAAGAAAGAACGGCGGGAGGGCCCTGGCCCCTGACAACCTCATGGAACCATGAGACGAGCCCTTAAACTCCAGCTCCAGACTTTTATAGGAGAGAATAAAACCCGGTGTGTTTAAGGTTCTGTTCGTTTGGATTTTCTGTCACAGGCAGCTGAAAGGAATCCTAACTGATCTATCTCTAGGGTGGGCTTTGAGCAGGAGGCTAACATAATCCGTCTGGGGGTAGGGCCCCGGAACCTGCAGCAGCAGGAAGCAGAGTGTTGAACATACAAAAGCAGTCTGGGCAGCAGCGTGGGGGTAGGGGAGGTGGCTGCTGTTGTCGCCGGGGAGGGGTGATGGGGCGGGGACCAGGATGGCGGCAGTGGGGCTGGATAGAACATTCAGATTTGAAACATAGTTAGGAGGTGAGGCAGTGCCCTGCACTGAGACGGGCGGTGAGGCAGAGATGAGGGTCATGGGCAGGAAGAGGGAAGCAAAGAAAATGGCACGTCCAAGGAGCAGTTAGCGGTGCTGGCCGCTGTGCAGTGGGCAAGGAGATGCAGGCTGTGATGTGTGGGATTTGGTCACAGGGTAGTGGTGTCAGGGCCGTGGGGGTGGCAGCCAGCTGCAGGGGGTGAGTTGGGGAGGAAGTGGCCCAGCGAGTGGAGAGAACTCCTCCGAGGCTCTCCTTGACTAGGAAGCTAAAACTGGAGGAGGGGTCTAGGAAGGTTCTTGGCATTTTTTTTTTTTTTTTTTTTTTTTTTTTTTTAGAGAGAGAGAGAAAGAGAGAGTGTGTGTGCAGAAGCTGGGGAAGAGCAGAGGGAAAAGGAGAGAGAGAATCTCAATCAGGCTCCGTGCCCAGTGCAGAGCCGGACATGAGGCTTGATCTCACGACCATGAGGTCATGACCTGAGCCGAAATCAAGAGTCAGACGCTTAACCGACTGAGTCACCCAGATGCCCCTGGTTCTTGGCACTTTTAAGATGGGTGAGACTTAACCTCGCTGAACGCTGATGGGAAAGGAAGGGCCCCTTGGAGAGGTAAAAGTCCAGGACAGAATAGGAAGGGGAGGACACTGGCTCACGAGGTTCTCCAAGCACAAGGACCATGTAAGACCCGGAGCTGACACTACAGGGAGCCTGGGGCTTCTCTGTGAAAGCAGGCAGAGGAGGGAAGGTGGCAGGCAGGCTGTCGATTTAGCGATGGCAGGGCGAGGAGATCCCCTATGGATGGCCCACACGCCTTCTGCCAAGTGGCCGTGATGTCATCCGTGGTAAGTGCGGTGGTAGGAGAAGATTTGGGAGAGACAGGAGGCAGCGTGAGCACCCCTTCTGGGAAACAAGAGAGAGAACTGGCCAGGAGCACAAAGGGTCGAGGCTCCGGCCAGGCTGGAGCCATGAACTGGTGGCGGCACCAATCTGCAAGCCTGGCTGGTTTTCTCCAGAAGGAAATCCCGAATCTGGAAGCTGCGGGCCCGGCTTCGCACTCAGCAGAGCGTGTGCACCTGCAAATCCCGGACCCTCCTCGAATTAACGCACCTCCCCACCCAGCTCCTCCGCTTGCCCTCTTGTTCCTCTGGTTTTTATTCCTGCAACCAGAGGTCTTGGATCCCCAGGAGCACCTTCTTGCCTCTCTGACCTCACTGCAAGCTCTGGCCGTCTCCTGCGCTGTGGGCAGGGCCTCCTCAGGGACCCCCCCTGTCTCGGCTTCCTTTCTCCCCTTCACCGCCCACCCCTGTCCTGCATTCTAATGCATTCAACTTCTGAGTGTGACTGTCACTGTGTCACTCCCCATTCAAAACCACTCTGCAGCTCCCCATACTTCAAAATAAAAGCTCTCATTTCCGCTTACTTTTGGGATCTTGGCTTGAAAGCCCCTAGTTCTGGGAAGCTTTCCTAGACTAGGGAAAGTGTCAGTGGTCCCTGCACCTGCGACACCTTATAAGTCTTCTCTGAGACACTCCATAATTACTTGATCCTCCCCTCATTAACGATGGCAAGGAGTGTGAGCGCGTGTGCGTGCACGTGTGTGCACAGGCACGTGCTCCCTTATCACCTCTATCTCCCTAGCGTGAGCACATTGCCTGCCTGATGACCGATAAAAAGAACCGAGCCTGTCAGTAAGGCCCTGGGGGTCTCAGGTTAAATTTCCATCACCCCATAAGTCAATCCATGCTCCAGATACTGGGGACTCCTTTCCAGTCCCCGAAGTTGCCCCCCACTTTCCTCCCTCACCAGGAGTCTTTGCTCCAACTGCTCCCTCTCGTACAGACATGCCCTCCTTCTGGCCCAGGGCCCTCCCACTGCGGATTCTTCTCTGAAACCCCCACCCGCCACAGGCTGAACCCCAGAACGTCAGCTCCTGGAATGCCTGCCTTCGTCAACACTTCACCCCCACCAGACTCGAACCTTGAGGGAAGCTTCCAGTTGGTAGTTAATCGATAACACATGAACAATGAAAACGTTTGCCTGTGAAGCCAAGAGCCATCTTCTACAAAACACTCGTCTAACTAGTGTCCTGTGCAACTCTGTCCCCGATAGTGACTTTCATGGTGCCGCACACTTAGTAGGGACACAAAAATATCCTTAAATGCAGATGATATTTTCTCCCTCATATGTGTAGGAATATGGTGGCGACAGTCTCCACCTACGCATTCATTTTGAAAATTAATTTAAACGCAGGTGTCCCGTGTTTACAACGTGAAAAGGATGTCTGTTTTCATCAGGGAACAAAGTCTGTCTTTTCAGGTTTATTCCATCTTTACTTGGGAAACAAACGCATGCCTTGTGCAGCGGATCAAGGTAGTGACTGTATTCACCAGTATACCAGACACACCACTGCGTAAGGGAAAAGGAATTTCTCCCAGAGCTGATAATTTCCAACACGTTCAGTAACGTTTGTCTCTCGGGCTTCTGAACGAGACCATGAATGTGTAGGTGCCTGAAATCTACAAAACACTAAAATAAGGGGGAAACTATATTGCTATCCATATATATGAGCTTATTTTCTGTGCTGATGTTTCAGGATGGTTTTTTTAGTTCAGAAAACGGACTCATTGGGATTCTGAAAAGTACTGCCTAGCTATAAATCCATGGAGACAGAAAGCAGATTGGTGCTTGCCAGGAACGGGGGGGTGGGGGGGGGGGGAACAGGGAGCAATTGCTTGATGGGTCAGGGTTTCCTTTTGGGCTGATGAAATGTTTTGGAACTAGACAGGAATCCGTGTTGCACAACACGGTGAAGGTACTACATGCAACTGAATTGTTCACTCTAAAAGGGTTACTTTTAGGGGCGCCTGGGTGGCTCAGTCAGTTAAGCGGCCGACTTCAGCTCAGGTCATGATTTCACGGTCCACGAGTTCGAGCCCTGTGTTGGGCTCTGGGCTGATGGCTCAGAACCTGGAGCCTGTTTCAGATTCTGTGTCTCCCTCTCTCTGACCCTCTCCCGTTCGTGCTCTGTCTCTCTCTGTCTCAAAAATAAATAAATGTTAAAAAAAATTTTTTTTTAAATAAAAGGGTTACTTTTAGGGGCGCTTGGGTGGCTCTGTCAGTTAAGCATCCGACTTCGGCTCTGGTCACGATCTCAGGGTTTGTGAGCTCAAGCCCCACGTCGGGCTCGGTGCTGACAGCTCAGAGCCTGGAGCCTGTTTCCGATCCTATGTCTCCCTCTCTCCCTCTGCTCCTCCCCCACTCATGCTCTGTGAAAAATGAACAAACTATTAAAAAAATTTGTTTAATAAAAGGGTTACTTTTAGGTTATGTGGACTCCACTTTAATACAAAAGTCACATATCACTTACATAATACTGAATATTTTTCTGAAGGTCCTACAAGAGAAGGCAGTGCTGTATTCTAGAACAGCCCCAGATGGAAGGCTCCGCAGCACCCTGTGCCTCACCTCTGGATAAGGAATGGGGTCCCGCCGTGTACAAGCAGGGCCACGTCCTCAAAGCGTCCTCGGAGACACGCTGCAGAGCACCGGTACAGATGCCACTACAAACCAGGCCAAACGCTGCTGAGGGTTTGCATTTTCATCTGTTTCTCCCCCCTGGCTGACACTGGGGCTTGTTAAGGTGTTTAGTTTGATTAAGGAGTTTTCTAGCTCCAGAGGTGGAGCCCAAAGCAGATTTTATTTTTTTCCTTTAAACGAGTGGAATTTTCCAGCAGCAACAACCCACAGACGGTGGATCAAGCCCCGGACACTTTGCTGGGCCATCTGTCCACCAGCGCCCAGAGGAGAGGAAGGGGGAGGAGCCTGCCCACGGGGCAGAGTCGTGGGCTAACAGTTTGTCTCCACTTGGGGCAGGTTCTGCAAAGGCAACGACTGACTGTAAAAGGGGTGGGTGGACTTGTCCTAACAGCTCACGGTTTCTCAGGAAACAGTCCTTTCATTGTCTTGTCCAAGGAGGAACCTTCTGCCAGGATGTAAGAACAGCGTCGCGCATCAGGAGTGAGGCGGACCCGGAGGGGAGGCCATCAGCCCTCCTCCTTGCTGGGGCCCTGGGCCAGCGAGGCCTGAGCTGCCCGTGCACAAATATCCCATCCGTCCTTTAAATGCGTGGGGCCCAAAGGGAAATCACACCTTTCCATTTCAAGCATGGAGAGCCCAGAGCCCAGTGGCTGAACTATAATCAGATTGCCTTAGTCAACTTTATAACCAAGGTCTATGGGTTTTAACCACTTACGTCTCCTCCTGATTTTAGCACTTCGTACCTTGTCACATGCCTTCACATACAGGGTGTCATTCAGTAGCCCAAGAGACAAATGCTGCCGAACGTCTTGGAAAATACCGGCTCCAGAAAAATTCCTTCTCTCTCACGTAGTGGCAGTGCAATGAACAAAGAAAGCCTGGTGACAAAGTTCTGTGCACCTGGGCAACTCTAGGTCCAACAAAAGAGGGGAGTCCCAGGAATCTCTCGCCAACACATCCTTCCTCTACCTAACCCTTGAAACTCCAACTTTGTTGGAGATGTCATCAGTACAGTTTGCCATAACCCAGGCCACTCCAACGGGTTTGGACCAGGATAGCCTAGACTTAGCAGTGACTGAAAAGTTCCCTGACAGAGGTAGGTCTAGGGACCCAACCGTGGCAGCCCCTTTTGGTTTTTCTCAAAACAAAAACAAAAACAAAAAACAAACAAGAGACTGAAGATCTGTCTGGATGCTTTTAAGGCATTTAGAGGCGCCCAAAGAGGCAGGACTGCTTACGACTCCATCTCCTAAGTGCCCGGCAATCATCGACCTCTCTAATTGCCATGTGGGCGAAGAGGTGGAATTTAAACGAAGTAGATTTCCAAGTGTTATTGAAAGATGAAAGGTGTTACGGAAGTGCCTGGGCATGAGAGGTGCGCGTAGACACGTGAGCACAGGCTTCTCTCTGGGCGGCATAGTCCCCAGAGCCTACGGAAGCCCGTGTGAACACTCCCAGCATCTGACACACCGCCAAGGGACACATTCGCTGTTCAGGAAGACACCTCTTTTCTGTGGTGTCTGCTGGGGCAGAGGAGGTCCCCGGGAGGTCCCGCGCTGAGACTTGGGAGTGCCCCGTCCCCTAATGCCGCGGGCCCTCTCAAAACGGAAAGGGGGAGCTACCCTAATCCTTGTGGTGTGGGTGCTCTGAGTATACTATCATGACCCTCCCCCTCCACAGAGGAGGAGACTAAGGCTCAGAGAGGTTACGTGGCTTTCTCCAGAAGTCAACAACCACTGAGTAGTGAGGGCAGGCCCTTCTGACTCACGGTCCGCTGCTCTCGGGTCCTCCTGAGAAGGGAGCCTGCATGCGGAGCTTGTCGGAAGCAGACTTGCAGTGCCTGGTGTAATTTCAGGGGCTAATTCTCAGCCAGCTGCCAACCACAAGCACTAACTAATGACAGCCTGGCCACCCTAGCACTTATGCTGCAAGGCATAAGCAGCCCCAAACAGATGTTGCCCATTTACCCCGGGGTTTCCTGGTCTACAGGGCAATGGGGTCTGGGCTGACACTTCTCAGTTTCACACCTAACAACCTGTGTCTTTTCAGGGAGAAAATCTGGAGATGTGATCATCCACTTAGGCGCACCCCTCAGTTGTTTTCCGAGGCCTTTCCCACACGTGATCTCATTCGACCACCTGGACAACGTTCGCGACACGTTTAATTGGTTCTTTGAAGATTCGTGGGTTTCCAGGACCAACCTGTTCAAACAAAATACCTCCAGGAAGGGACAGCACCTTGAACTTTTATTGGCTCACACCTTGGCAGTAGTTGGCAGCTAGCTGAGAATCAGGCCCTGAGAAAGGGGAACAGGATTGGGAGGAGTTGGGGGAGGTTCGAGAGGAGAAGCAGGAGAAAGGAAATGGGGGCAGCTGTGAGCCGGGGCCAGAGGCCCACCTCACTGTTTTGCAGAAAGAGGTCCTAGGAGGGCCATTTCCCCGCCTTGCCCACCCACCAGAGAGACCAATTCTACCCCAAGGCCAAAGGTAGAAAAGTCTAGAAGAAAGAGAAGGGACAGGAGAGACGGGAAGAAAAGATGGAATAAACCAACCATCAGAGGCTCTTCAATCTTAATCATTTTATTCTACAAAAACTACTCAATTGAAAGTGGGAAAGCTAACCAAAAAAAAAAAAAAAAAAAAAAAAAAAGGTTTAATATGTTCTTTCTTCCATAGCAGCAAGCTTTTTCTAACAAGCTTTCTTTAGTGCAAATACTGTAGGCTTGGATTACAGTAAAATAACAAAACAACAGAAAACACCACCAGAGATGCTTCAGAGCAGAACTACTCCTCAATTTTCAAAACTATACAAAGATTTTTGAGCTCGCAGTCCTGCCTGGAGAGGCCTATTTAGAAGCCTTTCCAATGGGACCATTTCACCAATACTTAAACAAAAAAAAAAAAAAAAAAAAAAAAAAAAAAGGAAAGAAAAGAAAAAAGAAAAAAAAGAAAAGAAAAACAAAAGAAAAAGAAAAAGAAAAAAAAAAAAAAGGATGCTCAGAAAGGTAATTAAATTCCCCATAGAGCTATGACTCTTGTACAACCTGTTTCCTCCAGGATCTTATAGCAGACTTTACTCCACATCATTGACAGATCTCAAATACAGATGCACGAAATTTATGGTTTTCCACTATATACCAAAATACGATATATACATCTCTCGCTGCAGAAAAGACACCCTGACACCTATTCTTTATACAAAGGCAAATATTTTCTTCCTCGATATCAAGTAACCACAAACTAAAATAAATGGAATAAACGTTTAATCACACAGAGAAAATAATTTTTGAGGAACGTTGTATTCTCTTACAATATAGACTTCTTGGTGACCACTGTCCCCAGAGGAATGACCATCCGTCTTTAAGAACAGAACCTTTTTATACAGTTTATACAGCACATGTCACAAGTCATTTTAGAAACAAAAAAAAAAAAGCATCATTAGCCTAAATTTAAAAACAAAAATGAAGAAAGAGAGGGAGAGAGGAACTGAGTACTTTAATGCTGTTTCTATTCAGGCTTGGTACAACACAAAGATGTAAACATTTTAAATAAATAATAAAATAAATGTCAATTTCTTCTCCCCCTCCCCTTCCCATGCCCCGCTCAAATTGACCCAGCCTTTCCTGAACACATCAGCACTGGCCAATTAAAATCCTCTGTTAATGTATGGCCCAAACACTAGAAGCATGAGATGTCAGATTAGTAGTGGGATGACTGAGTTTTCTTTTTAAAAGCTGCAGGAGGCACACTTGGAAATGTAGGCACGCACGCACGTGTGCACGTGCACACACACACACACACACACACACACCCAACCTGTCAATAAATAGTGAGATGCTGGCTTTTAAGATAAATGCCAAGAAGACTCAACAAGCAGAAAGTAGCAAGACCCCTTTACTTAAGTTTTTAAAGGAAGTTACACACATCACGTATCCTATTGGTCCACAAATTCTAGAAGGACTCAGGTTACCCCTCCAACCATCTGAGGAGTGCAAAGGAGCACATGACAAGGGAGAGGGAAAAGAAGTTTGGAGGTGGGAGGGTACTGTGGGGGATGGGTCTTTGAGAACAAACCTCCGACTGAGGGCAACCTTGCCTGAGATCTTTGAAGACGGACCTTCTCACCTCTAAGTGTTTTTGTTTATCTGTTACTTGGGGGCCTTTAACAGGGGATACCCTCGCCCCTTAGTCTCATCCTAAAGAGGGTATATTTATAAAAGTGCCTAATACAGTGCCTGGCACATAGTAGGTGCTTATTCTTTTCCTTCTTCGAGGGGCTGTGTGATATCTGATCAGGAAAGGAGATCAACCTGAAAGGTAAACATGAGATTGCAGGAACATTTGTTGGTCCATCAAAGGGAGAAAAGTTCCATTGCCTATGGCGTCGAGCCCTCCCTTAGACTCAGAGCCCAGTGGGAGCAGAGAAGAGACTCTTGTCCCCAAAGCCTGAGGAAAGGAAGCCATAGCCTCTGATGGCTCCTGGCCGAGATGCTTGTGTGACTGGCCAGTGGGCGCACCTGCCTTTCTCACAGGCAGAACAATGATGTCTTTCTGCAAACTTCCCCACGAAAGCTCTGCGTGCAGCTGGCCCCGGCTATTTCCTAAGCTTCACCTGGGATCTCCTCTCTTTCCTGTGTCAGCAGCTGTGTCCCTCCACTCAGCCAGGAAGAGGACGGATCCCAGAGAGGCCAGCCAGGTGGCCACGAGGACCGTGTGTTTCACACTAGCCTGTCGAGGCGCGCCTGCCCTATGCCGTCCCAGAGCTGCCTGCAGCCCAACTGGAGTCCACACCAGCTGCCTCGCGGCTGGGGACACAGGGGAGGCCCAGCAGTTCCCAGCTTAAGCACCAAGGCGCCCCCACTGCAGCTGTTCCTTTAGTCGGAGCCACGGGAGGAGAAAGCAGGCCTGGAGTCCGGTGATTCTGGAACAATGGTGTGTGTGCAGGAACTTCAAGAACAAGCCAGAAGAAGCCTCAGCTAACTGAGGATATGCTCATGAGTTAGGTGTGAATGGTCAGCCTTCCCCCAAATAACCTCTGGCTTTGAGGAAGCCAACCCACCTCCAAGAACAAAGCCAGGGGGTCCTGAATGGGAACGCAGCTTAGAGGCCTCTAAAGCCCTGTGAGGCGGTGGTTTTTCCCTCCTGCTGGTCCCAAAGCCAACACAGCTTGAAATCTGTACTAAGGCCAAACGCTATCCCAGGAATGTCCAGCCTGGCCCCAAGTCACAGATTACGGCCTGCCTCGGGATCAGTGCTGTGCAAAGGGGGGCACAAAGGGACTTTCAGAAATAAAACACCAAAAAGCAGCTTCATTTAGGAAATATATATAATATATATATATATTATATATATATATATGCAAAAAGAAGCAAATAGCTCCCAATTGGCCACAAATACCACTTGAGATGATTAAGCCCTTCAAAGCAGAGCGCACCCCAGTTTTCTTTGCCCACCTCCTGCGTTTCCTGGCTGACTGCTATTTCTTTTGTTAATCCAAAGCCAGAAACTCAATTGCCCAATCTAATGCCCCGCCCAGAACCTCTGGGAAATCGGGAGGGCAGCATCATAGCCAAGGAATGTGGGAAATAACATTTTTAAGGTTTTTTTGGGGAAAAAAATCCTTTTTCTTTTAAACTCCACTCTCTGCATGGCTTATCCTTCCCCACATCACTTAAAGTCAGAGCAGGCTGCATGTTTTAAGCATTTGGCGGCTCCATTCTGCGTGTTCCATTTTAGTGCACAGAGGAGGGTCAGGGGCATTAAGTAAGGACCCGCCCTCGAGGCCTGGGTGTGTGAAAGGAACAAGTGAGCTAATGTGTCACAGCTCTCTCTCTCTCTCTCTTTCTCTCCCTAGACTAACTTTGAAATTTAACCCCCACTGGGTTTGATTTAAATAATATCTATATAATTTTAAATTATCATACAATGATCTCTAGAGCTGAATCACAACAGTGGGGTCTCCCCCAAAGCACTAGCCCAGCAGAGGCCAATTCTAGAAGATCAGCCAGCGCTTTGCCTTAGGGAGAAAAAGGCTCAGAGGGGTGGGAGGCAGGGCCCTCGCTCAGCTGTGCTCTTGCAAGAGGCCAGGAGGACCCCCGCCCCCACGCCCCGCCCCCTGCAGTGGGAAGCAATACATCTCATCTCTGATTTCAGCAGCCCCCAGGAAGGGCATGAAAGCCCCAAGCCTTAGCAACAGCTCTGGGCCAGAGGTTCACAGCTGGCTGGCTGGACCTGAGGAGCACACTGGGAGGACACGGTGTGGAAGGGAGAAAGCACCCCATCAGGTAGCAGATGATGACCACAGAGGGCAGAAAAGGCCTGACATCTCACTGAGAGGCGAATCCCACTCTGCCTCCCCTCCTTCCTCCCCTACCTTTCCCTTCACAGCAAAGGTGCCTTCAAGGCTTGGGGAGGTGCCCCCCCCCCCTGCCCCGGGCAGTAATCTGGGGAGGGCCCAGGCCCACGCTCATTAAATTTCTGTGGGTGGCGTCACCCTGAGAGCCAGACCGGGGATGGCAGAGCCAATAGAGACTTGGGAGTGCTGTGCGGTTCCTAGGGAGGGACACCTCCCTGGTCTAGTAGAAGGGTCCAGGGGCAGGATGGCGAGGCAGTAATTACAGGAGACGTCCTGCTCAAGACACCAGGTCAAGGGAAGCTGGCTGGGACACACCTGTGTGGCTTGTTGGCACTATTCCTGGCCTGGTAATTAGGCATTTGGCAAACCCAACCTGTGCCCCGGCTGTCTCACTCACACCCTGTCTTCTGGCCAAGCCGCTCCTCCAAAAGTTGTCTCCAAGGATGGGCAGGAAGGGTCCTCCAGGCCTCCCAGTGATGGTAGCATCTCCTTGAGAGCTCAGGGAGCCCTGCTGGTGGTTCTGGAGATGATGGTGGACCGGGGAGTGTCAAGGGAGGGAAGGTTCTGTATTGCACATTGACTGTCCCCTTCTGGACAAGTCGGCCCCAGCAGAAGAGTCAGTCACCTGCTGCCCCATCTCCAGAAATGAAGAGCTTTAATATTCAGACCACCCCGATGAAATGTCATGGCAACTTTGATAAAAACCAAGAGGAAGTAAAATCGACACTGGGGAGAGGAAGGGGCGAATAGAGGGGAGGTGAAACCAAAAGGCACTGAGCATGCTTGGTGGGGCGGGGAAGGACACCATCACTCCAGAGACAGATTGTTACAAAGGGACAGGAACGGTCCACACCAGCTTCAGGCTCTTCAGAAGCCAGAGAGATGCCTGAGTCCACTGAACCAAGTTCTCCAAGGCTTTTCAAGACACAGGATTCACTTTGCAAGATGAACGAGGGAGGAGGTCCCGTGAGTTCTAAGAGATCACCAAAAGTCCTCAACACCTCACCGCCAAATCCCACCTGGGTGTCCCCAGAGCCGGGAAGCTCTCTTCTCTGGTAGGGTCCCCCTCTTGCCCTCACGGCCCTGGAGTGCTTGAAGGTGCTGGTCCCTGGGAAGGAGGCAGTGACGAGGACCCCCTGGGAGCTGGGTTACAGAGCCAGCAGAGTGGGGGAGTTCAAGGAGTCTGATGACTGGTCCCCACTGCTACTGCTTCTGCGGTGTGCCTTGGAGCAGGACTCGGAGGGTGACGCAGGCGACTCCTGCTCCAGGACGCTGGGGTAGGTGAAGACGAGGTTCGAGGTGCCCGGAGTGATGGCAGGCGTGGAGGTCACCACGATGGGGGTGTGCAGGGGCTCCTCCCCGTAGAAGCCCCCAGCAATGCTGATGGGCTTGATGACAGAGCGCTGGCCCTTGTCCAGCCCGGCCGATGAGGATGAGGGGCTGTCCTCTTCCAGGGGCTCCTGCTTCACCACGACGGCACCCACTCCGCCGCCTCCACCGCGCAGGGGCTGGAGCCCAGAGGCTGGGGGGGATCGGCGCTCCTCGGGGCTGATCTTGCACACGGGCCCGTGGGCCACTAACATGAACTCCAGCTTTTCCTTCTCCTTCTGCAGCTCAGCGATCTCCTTCTGCAGGCCTGACTTCTCCTCCTCCAGCTCCTCTGTCTCCTGCAGGGGGAAGAGAGGTGTGTGAGGGATAGGAGCCTGCCAGGGAGACCTGCTTGGGGTGGGGGTGGGGGTGGGGTTGGCTTCCAATCCAGGCAAGAAAAGGAAAACCAGAGCTGTCCCCAGAGGACCAACTGTGAAAGCAGCCCGCTCACACCCCTGGCCACGGACCCCACTGGCTCTGAGTCACCTGGTGGCTCAAGATTCCTTTTATGTCCAAAGCTCCTGAGAAAGGAGGAAAGTAGGCTTGGAGGAAGGCTGAAATGACACCACGACGGAGGGCTTACTTTGTGCCAGGCACTGCAGATCAATCCTCCAGGAGATTTCTAAAGCAGGCATCATCAATCACCTCACTTTGCAGATGAGGAAACTGAGATTCAGAGAGGTCTTGTCATTTGCCCAGTGTCACAGAGCAAGCAGGTTACAGGGTAGCCCAGACTTGACCCTGATGTATCTACTCCAGAGTCCATATGCTACCAGGCTCTACTGCCCCCCTGCCAGAACTGCAGTTTCCCAGGAGGGGGGAACAGTGAGGTCTGGAGGGGAAGGGAGAGCAGCATGCAGTTCCCTGCACCGCAACCCCCCCCCCCAATCCTTCTCATACCCCTTCACCCCTGTCCAGCCTGCCTGTGGATGCATAAACACTAAACTTTACGCTGCACACACAAGCTTTGGACAGTGCCAGCCTGGCAGGAAGTTCTCCATTAGTCCCCGCTAAATCGTCACCGCCCCACTTCCCTTTT
Source organism: Panthera tigris (assembly GCF_018350195.1). Classification (NCBI taxonomy): domain Eukaryota; kingdom Metazoa; phylum Chordata; class Mammalia; order Carnivora; family Felidae; genus Panthera; species Panthera tigris. The sequence continues at coordinate 116,718,881 of NC_056662.1, forward strand.
TTACTCTAATTTCTGAAGCACGTGCTTTGGGACTCACAGAACCCTGGGAGAATATTCCGTTCAGTCCCTGTGCTTTAACAGATGAGGAACCTGACAGCCTGAGCAGGTGAGGAGGGTGGCGGGGTCCCGTGGCGAGGAGCTCGGCCCCCTCCCTTTGGTACAAAGCCAGAGAAGCAGCAAAGCACACGGAAGGAGCAGGTATGAAAGGTGAAAAGGCGTGTGTCACGGCCTCCTCCCCACTTTTCCCCTAACACCGATTCCCGTTCAAGAATGAGATGATGTGGGCCAGAGCTTCGCTGAGCAGAGTACAGCATATTCCACAGTGAAAAAAAGTTTCCATCTGTCTCAAGGGTCTGACGAACGTCATGAGCTTATGAGAGGTTTCCTGTGGAGGATGTGGCTCAGGGGCCTGGGTGGCTGGGGTGGGTGGGGCGGCGGGGGAGTAGGGTGTGAGGCTTCTGGGGGAGGGAGGGAGGGGAGGAAAGCAGGCGGCCCGGAGGAGGAGGGGCTATTCCGGGGCTAGTGGTAGGGAGCACCCAGGGTAGACTCAAGAGGACCTGGCCCCTTAGAAGGTTAGTGGTAGGGAGGACTCTCCTGGGGGAGTCTACCCAGGGAGTACTGATCACTAAGGGATCTCTTCACCTAGTGACAGAGAGCTCCCGGTCTCCCTCCCGATGCTCACACACACCTCCACGGGACATCGCTACAGGCTACATGGAATTCACACAGTACACATTCAATCCCCAAGAGCTCTCACTCTTGGACAAAGGGGACCTGAAGCAGGTGGGTGGTACCCAGGAGCATTCGAGAATGTCATGGGATGTGTAAGGTAATTTGTGATTTCCAGAGCCCGTCCCTGGCTGGTCATTGTTAAGGACTGCCAACAGTCTCCCTCTAACATTCTGCTCAGGAGAGTTAGTCCTGACTTTGGGCTTCCTCCACATGCCATTCAGCCCACCTTGCAGGGCTAGGCTCTGGAGGGAGTTACGTGGCCAGGTCAGGCTTTTGAGAGGGAAGGGCAGGGCCACAGCCCCCAGGTGTGGGCAATTAGGCAGCAGGGGAGAGTGACTCACAGGGCAGAATGAGGTACCAAGGTGACAGCTTCAGGCTCATAGCAGAGATTAGGAATCCTCCTGCCCACGAAGGATACGAGAAAACCCCAAGACAGTACGACTCAGCTGGCGCATGACCATCTCCATGAGACCCAGAGAGCTTCGAGACCCCCTCAGATTGCAGTCTCCCCCTGTCCACACCAGCTAGCTTGGATCATTCCTGCTGGTGGTAGGCATGGGGGCGGCTGGAAGGCTGGGAAGTAGCCCCAGAGGGGGCAGGTCTGGGCCTGCTCGGGCTCTCAGGGCCTAGCAATACCAACACTCTGTGCCATCCCTCACCCAGGGGCCCCAGCAGGTCTGAGAGCAGGAGACGCACAGGTGTTAGGTCCCTGCAGGCTGTTGAACTCCCTCTCTGGGCCCAGGCTGGTGCCAAAGGCCAGCACTCTCCCCCAATCTCTACTCTAATCAGGGCAATGCTAAACCTACGTGCTCAAAGGAAGGAATGTTTCTGTCTGCACTGACTCATCTACACAGGCCACTGGTGGGCGAGGAGAGGGTGGGAGGCCAGGAGGCCTGGGGCCCTAGCACGTGCCCACCCAGAAGAGCCCCCGGCCCCTGCGGAGCTCCTTACCGCCTGCAGCTTCTCCGTCAGCTCCCGGCGTCGGTTTCTGCACTTGGCTGCAGCCAGCTTGTTCCTCTCCCTTCGGATTCGACGTTTCTCCTCCTCTTCCGGGGACAGCTAGAGGCCAAGGTCAAGGATCATGATTAGGTTTGGGTAAATGGTTCCCCAGCTTTGTTTCCTAACTACATTTTAAGAAACTCTTCTGGGATGGGTATGGGGGGAAGGGAGAGAGGGGAGAGGAGTGTGGTTGGGCTCAGCAATTCTAGAATATGCGCTCCCTGCTGTGGCCACCGGGGAGGGTACTTAGAGCTGAGCCCGCCCTGGAAAGTGACAGTCCCAGGTTTGAGAAGGAGAACAGGGCAGCAACGTGTCAAGGACTCAACAGCCCAGAGAAGATGGTAGCATTTATCATGTCAGCCCTGATCCAGTGCTAAGGCCAGAGAGGAGAAGCCGGGGTTGCTCCTCCCAGAGTCCCTTCATACCAGCCAGGCCTGGCCCCACCCACTTACACAGCTTCTCCCAAACCCTGAACAATTACTCCTCCCCACCACTCTGCCTACTCTGCAAGCCTCATTATCCCCATTTGGTTAAGTAGCTCGGCCCAGAGTAAGAACCACTGGGGGTGGGGGGGGGGATGGGGGATGTTCTATTGCCAGAAGGTGGGCCATGGATATCACCCGGCTTCCAATTCCTCTACCAGCCCCAGCGTGCCAGTGGCTCACAGTTCAACCTGGAGGGCTTACTAGTGTGCCTGGCACAACGCTAGGCTGGACAGGACAGGCAAAAAGGAGAAGGGACCCCCCCCGCCCCAGGCACATTAAATCCTGCTGCCCACCACCCGCATTCATTCAACAAATGAGAACCTTCCATGTGCCGGGTGTGGTTTGAGAGGTTGGAGATTTATCAGAAAATGAAATGAACAAAAATCCCTCCGCAGAGCGTTTCATCTAGCTTCCTGCAAGGAGGCTGGTTGGGGGCCTGTGATTCATGCCCCCTGGGCAAGAACTCTGCTCCACTACATAGGGCTGAGGCTCTGTTTACATACAGCCCTTCCTGTGACCCCAGTGCCCCTCAGTGCAGGCAGAGGTGACAGGAGGAGATGGCTGTGGGCCAAGGCAGAAAGTAATTCCGAAAGAAAGACCATTCTGCGCAGTTCTCAGACACTGATAGCACACCTACTACGTGCCAAGCTCAGTACTGAAGGCTTAGAAGATTCTTAGAGGAGTAAGATCTGGGTCCTACCCTAAGGGACAACATGGGAAAAAAGCCGAAGCCACTTTTGGAGGGGTGAGAGAAACTGTCCCCACTGAGAGAGGGAGGGAGTCACGGACCTGACTGGGCTCAGGTCAGAGTCCCCAGGGCTCCCCACAACCCTGCAAGTCTGTTGCTGTGATATCCTGAACAGCAAAGCAGGACACAGCATCGGAGAGGACAATCCCATCTCTGTCTACACTGAGGTAACCCTATGGGCCCAATCAAGGTGCCAGAGCCCCACATCAAATTCTCCAAACGCTGGCATGAAAACGTGCCAGTCAACTCCTTGGACATAAGTCCCTCTGAGGCATCAGGCCACCTGAGCACAGAGAGGCTCGTCACACCTTCTCAACTTTCAAATCCACCGCCCACCCTCCAGCAGTCAAGGTGTGTGGCTCAGGGGGGAGGCAGGAAGCCTGACACGCTAGGGAGACCTACCAGCCTCCTGGCACCTCAGATCTCCCAGGGCTTCGGCTGAGCCCCGCCTCGTCCTGCATCTGCCCCGGGGACCTCCTTCACACCCGGGATATCCTCCTCATGTTCCTTCACCTCCTCCACGACCTCACCTCACGCGATTAAGAACCAGACCCAGCTCCCCTCCCGCATCAGCTCCACCCTCATTGTGCCTCTGCCCCCTGCAGTGGTCTCCAGGTGGGGCACAGAGAGCACAGGGTCTGCCTGGGAGTCCCCAGGCCCCTTCCAAAGACTTGGTCTCAGGGTCCCATACCTCGTCCCGCCTCCACCTCCGTCCTCAAGCCCTGTCTTCAGCCCCGACCTCTGAAATCCTCTGCCTCCCCTAGAGAGCCAAAGGCTCCACATTCTCTCTTCTGAGAGGTCTAAGGCAGACTGGAAGCAAAACACAGATATGGGGGCGCCCGGGTGGCTCAGTCGGTTAAGCATCCGACTCTTGGTTTCAGCTCAGGTCATGATCTCCCAGTTGGTGAGTTGGAGCCCCGCGTCGGGCTCTGTGCTGTTGGTGCAGAGCCTGCTTGGGATTCTCCCTCTCACCCTCTCTCTGGCCCTCCCCCACTCACGCTGTCTCTCTAAATAAATAAACTTAAAAAAAAAAAAAACACAAAACCCTGATAGGACATTTCTGTGTTGCCGTGGACAAATCACCAAACCTTCTAAGCCTCAGATTTCCCATTTAGAAAATGGAATTATTGGGACCTGCCCTGCCTTCCAAAAAGTTTCTGTGGTGATCAGATGAAGACTCTGTGTGAGGGGCGCCTGGGTGGCTCAGTCAGTTAAGGGTCGGACTTCGACTCAGGTCACATGGTTCGTGGGTTTGAGCCCTGTGTTGGGCTCTGTGCTGACAGCTCAGAGCGTGGAGCCTGTCTTTGGATTCTGTGTCTCCCTCTCTCTCTGTCCCTTCCCTACTCGAGCTCGCTCTCTCTCTCTCTCTCTCTCTCTCAAAAATAAATAAAAACAAAAAAGAATTAAAAACAAACAACAAGACTCAGTGTGAGGGCCCTCTCTAACCTAGAAAGTGCTAGAAAGAAGATGGAATTCCGAGGTTCCTCTCTGAAGCTTTTTCTGAGCCCTGGAAGAATCCAGATGAACCGGAGATCCACAGTGCACAAACCTGGCACCTTGGCCCTGTGTGGGGCCTGGCTGCCCAGCTGAGGTCATGAGGCCACTTGGCTGCGGCTCTGAATACTTGCTGCTTCTAAACTTGTCTCAACCCGAGCCCAGCAGAGTTACCGAGGGCCTGCTGGCCCCGCAGCAGCCCTGCGTTCAGGATTCACCACGCAAAGGGCTACTGGGCTCCCCCTGAGGCCCAGATAAGGCCTTCATCCCTCGCTGACGAGGGGCAGAAAAGATGAAGACCTTGTTGTGGTACATTTCAGCCTCCCTCCCCCTTTGGCTGCTTCCGGACCGCTTTTGGCCTCCTGATTAGCCCAGAAGTCTCTCCGCTATCTGTAAGGTATGGGGCAACTTGGGGGAGCTGTCAGCATAGGAAGTGTTCAGGGGTGGTGACTTCAACGCGGTTAAAGCTTGAGTGTGTCAGCACCACCAAGTTCCCACCCACAAGCCACACACCCTCTGCTCCCGGCCTCCTCGGGTCACCGCCACTGGCCTAAGAGGCAGCCTCTGGGCAGGCTTGGAGCAGGGCAGTGAGGCACCATGTTGGCTCTGGGTCACAGGCTCCTCCCCCTGGGGGAAGTCAGGAAGGAGGAAATCAGCTTGGGAGAAAAGACCCTAGGGCTAGGAACCAAAAGAGCCACGGTTCTAGGATGCTACTCCCCAGGCTTCCTCCAAGCTGCCAGATGATTGTCTGAATTCCTAACTGATGTGGGACAAAATGCTCCTGGCTCTCTCCCTCCCTCGCAGAAAAGGAAGGAAATCCTCCAGACAGATTGTCCTAAAGGCATGCCTAGGGTAGTGCGGTGGGAAAACCACAGGGCTGAAGGTCAAAGGAGGTAGATTCCAGTCCTGGCTCTGCCACTAACTAACTCTCTTCAGTGAGAGAAGACAGGGCCCTTCTCCTCTCTGGACTTCTGTTTCCTCATCTGTAAAATGGGGACAGAGGGGAAACTGGAAAAGCTGGTCTCCAAAGTCCCTTCCAGATAGAAGCTTCTAAACTTAGTGTGGGTGAGGCCCAGAAAAGAAGGAAGAGTGCTCAGCACATCTTGCTTTGTGTCCTGCTAGTTCAGGAATCCCTCGCAAGACCAGTTCTTACTTCGGGGTCACTTACACAAGCGGGGGATCCAACTCATCGGTGACTAGAAAGCTTGACACCTTGGGCTCCTGAAGGAAGCATATTTCATAAAGGACATTAAGATCACTGCTACTGCAATATCTACAATTACGGAAAGCAACGGTGAGGGGGATATTGGCCATCTGCCCCCACAGCAACGGAGAGCTGCATCTATCACAGTGTCTATTACTCTCCATGTCGCCCTGCGCTGACTCCTACCATTTAGCAGAACAAACCAGCATGTAGTGGACGCAAGGCCCCGCTTTGTCCTCAGAGGAACAGAGAGCCTATGAATGCTTCCAGTGTCTCGGAGTAGCGACCTTTGTAATTCTAAGTACCCTGGGGACTGCTGGAACTGGATCCATGATTATCCACAGGGCACCATGTTTGAAGGTCCTTGTATTGGAACACTGTGGACCTGGGGTCTCAGAGTGGAGGTGGACAGTGGTGGAAATGGATAGGATTGATCCTCCAGGCTAATATTTCATTTGAAAAAGGGATTTCACCGCTAAAGTATTTTCCCTTTCCTGGATCCATGGTGGCACGGTATTGCTAAGAGAGCACTGCACAGGGAATCCAGGGAATGGGTTCCTGTCCAGACTTCCCTATTCTCTTGCCAAATGGCCCCAGGCACGTTTGTCTAAGGCTTCGGTTGTGTCATCTGTGAAGGGGGACCGATGGGGCTCTTGGAAGGCTCACTCCCTCTTTTTATGCATGATTCTGACCTCTCTTTGGAGAATCGGGGGGCCCATCACTACCCTGGTTCACTATTGACACGGACGACATGCCTTTTCGGTATGGGTAGATGGTGTGTAGAGAGCACGGCCCGACACTTTCTGGTGTCCCTCCCTGCCAGGCTGACTCCTTCTCAAAGCTGAACCCTTTGAGAATAAAAAAAGCTGATGCCTGACTTCCTCCCGTCACACGCAGTCAGCTAAAGCAGCTGAGCAAACTCCAAAGACCCCAGCGCCCCTGCGCTTCTGGGACGGGTATTCCAGGCACCCGAAATGGGCTCCTGCTGCAAGCCGGAGGCCCCGGACACCGAGGAGGGAATGGTGAGTACCGTGGGCCTGGAGGGCGACCCTGCAGGTCGGCTGAGTGTTTCACCTGCCACAGACCCTAGGGGACGATCAAGGGCTAATCCAAAAAAAGCTCCCGGCCAGAGTTTCGTTGGCTGCTTGTCCTGTGGCTTCGCTGCCAAGGATCAGGGAAGGACACCACTGTAGGCAGGTCCTAACAGTCCTTCCCATTTGCTGATACCTTACCACATACAATGTGTTTTCACAATTGTGATCTCATTTGCATGGCAACAAGTCCTGGCTGGCAGGTACCATGATCCCCATTTTGCAACTGAAGAAACGGAGACTCGGAGATTCTAAGGGACATGAGCAAGATGACAGAGCCGGGCCTGACTCCCCGGCCCCCAGCTCTGCTTCCAATGGTGAGGGTCGTGTGCCCCCGGTCCCCAGCTCTGTCTCCTCCCCAGTGCTCGCTCCCAGACCGCTCCCCCAGCTCCCCACCATTCCACAGAAAAACACTGTGCGTTTTGAGGCCCTGAAAGCCACTGACGAGCCTCCTTTACACTGATCTGAGCCATACCTGCTCATCTCTCCTCCTGCGGCCCACGGTGGTGCCAATGGTCTTGATCACGCCAGGTCTCGGGAGCGCCATGTGCCCAGGGACGGAGGCCAGGCCCGGCAGGGGGCTGTAGGGGTGCGAGCGGGGGTACGGGTTGGACATGGAGGTGATCACTGTGGGCTGTACCATCCACTGCAGGTCCTGGCTGGTGGTGATGGCGTTGATGGTGGGGATGAAGGCGCTGCCTGAGCCAGGCATATCTACCCGGAACTTCTGAAATGAGGAAAGAACAGTATTGAGCCAACAGGTGCATAATGGAACAGGACAAGCAGAGCCAGGAGGCGAAGCAGAGTCAGTGCTGGGCGGGGCGGGGGGGGGCCAAGGTCGGAACACTGGGTGGGCTTCCCTGGACACCCAACAACCCAAGAATCAGTGGGATCTTAACTACTCCTGAGGCCCCACGTCAGATCCGCTCCCCGGAGGTCCTGGCAACTCGCTCCCCAGGTGGCTCGTAAGGGTGTGGTCATACCCCAAATGACTTCGAGGACAGATGCGGCCCCTAGCCACTCAACACTCAGCAGGCTAGCTCTGCCTGCACCTGCAGGAGCGCAGGCCTCCTACCCGGCCTCACGAGCCTCTGGGTCACCTCCAATTAGTCCCCGGGGTACTGGGGCTCGGGACCCTTTGAGGACATTGGTGCACCCACAGGTTGGGTGGGTGGGGGGGCAACAAAAATCACCAGGAAACTTATTGTGCCTGCTTTTGTTACTTTCTGAATAGGTTCAGGATGGGGCTGTGACCCCATCAGGGTGAGACCAGGTCCAGGAAAAGGTGTCCTCCAACCAATGAGACTGAAAAGTGGTAGCATCTGTGGCCAGACCTTCCTTCTCCTCGCCCTTAACCGCCATCTTGCTTGGGGCAGACACACTGCGTCTCTCCCTACCTACCTACATATCTATCTGTGTTCATGTTTGTGTCTGTGGGAAACTCTCGTGCTGCTAGCTCAGCGTTTTCTCCCTGTCTCTTAATTCATGCCCAGACCAAGTTGCAGAACTCTCCGGAACGTGCTGCAGGAAGCATCCTATTTAGAATATAAGATGATGACAGAGTACAAACACTAAAATGGGTCAAGCTCCTCTTTCTTCAGAGCGACTACTAGAAAGTGAGGGGAGAAAGGAAGGGCCTCCCTGCCCCCGCAGCCCACGGCTTCCAGCTCCTCAGGGGAAATCTCCCCTAATGAAGCCGTCATCCTCGGGTGACCCCCATCTCCACACAAAGGAGTTCTGCAGCTCCTTCCTTCCCTAATCTGGTGGGTGACGAGATGAAAGCAATAAGAGCACCTGCTGAGCACTTACTAAACGACAGGCACCATGGTAGTGTTTGACCTAAATTATCTCCTTCATTCTCCCTCTGAGGTAAGAACGACCATTATCTCCACTTTAGACGCAGAAATTTAGGCTTAGAGAGACTGAGTAACTTATCCAAGGCCACATGGCTCGTACACAGGGGGGTCAGGATTCAAAGAGGCTCTCAAACACGGTGCTACGCAAGCTTCCGTAGTGTTGCTTTTTTCTTCCTTGAAATCCAGACCCAAGTGCCGTAGCCACCCCTGCTGCCCTCAGGGTGTCAGCTCATCCCTGTCGACCGCCCCTCTCACCCAGGAGGCCCCACAGGTCCGATCCCAGATGAAATCGTGCTATCGCTGGCACGGGTGCTATAGCTTCCCTTCCTATCTTGGCCTGGTCAGACCAACCAGGAGTACAAGTATTAGCAGCAATGGCGGCTGCCACCACCGTTGCCTTTGTCCCCGGTGATGACACCTGGGTTCCTGTCATGCAAGTAAGTGGAGCTTAGAGCACCTCACTGTAACTGGGGGAGCTGGGGACCCCTCCTTGCTCACTCCCCTGCCAGCTGCCTGACCCCAGTCTGGGTGGTGGCACGTCTCTGCCTCCCTTCCCAGACTGCCCTGGGGCCCTGGGGCAAGGGCGTTTTGTGAAGAAAGCATGACCCAGCACGATGGATTCTGGGATTGGGCGAGGAGAGCCCCAGTGGGATGAATCCTGAGACTCGGTGAAGTTACCAGTGGATTCTGGGATACTATGAGAAGAGCTGTCCAGTACAATGGATTCTGAGTCACCTTGGAAGGCAAAGACGATTCGGCTTTTTATCAGGAGCTGCCTGAGCTGGGTGTGCGTGTATGTGTGCGTGTGCGTGTGTGTGTGTGTGTGTGTGTGTGTGTGTGTGAAGGAAGGAAGGATGCAGTGAACAAGGAAGACTCCAAGTAGGAAATGATCTTCAAGGAGAAGAAAATGGACAACTCAGCTGGGCCTCTGAGGAGGCAGAGGATTGAGAACGCGTGCGCGTGGCTGAGCGTGCGCAGAGGCACGCAAGGCCCAGACAGCTACGCTTCTCTTGGGCTGCTGGAGGGGAGCTGGGGGGGAGAGAGGAAGGTGGTGGCAGGAAACCCTCCACCTGGAGCCAGGAGGCCCGGGCGGACACCTTCGCGAAATCACTGAGGACTTAGTTCTCCTGTCTGTGAAGAAGAATCTGAACACCAAACTCGCAAATCACTGTCACGATTAAACAAGTAGCTCCTTAGAATCCCTGGCTATAAAAGGCACTCCGGTGGTTCTCCACCGAGGCTGCGCGTTAGAACATTCTGAGGAGCTTTCTAAAAACACCAATGCCGGAGCCAGCCTCGCCATTAGGGTTCTAAAATAACACGTCCGGGATGGGGTTCTGATAAGGTGTTTTTTTTTAAATGCCTGGGGAGATTCTAACGTGCAGCCAGGGTGGAGAACCGCCGCCCTGAACCAATGGAAGGCGGCATCGTCATCACCAGCAGCCCCGCCGCCGCGGTCACGCATCACCACGGTGCCCGTGCACTCTGCTTGGGGCGGCTCCGGGAAAGACGGCCAGCTTCCCACTCCTGGGAGGCACCCGGCATTTTTATTCCATGTCTCTCTTCAGGTCAGGTTCTGGGTCTGAAGGGCACCTGAGGCATCCAGCATGATGGTTCAATGGGACCCTCCACCTCTGTGAGGGAACTGTCAGCTTCTCCCTCCGGACGGCATCCAAGAAATCCACTCCTCATTCCAACAGCCAAACAAACAAAAAGCTCCCCTCTCAGCCATGGGAAGCAAGCAAAAACCCTAAAGCACAGCTCGGAGACTAAGACTCCTTGGGAGTAAGTGGACGACTCTCAGCCCCTCTGGGGGCTCTCGGTCCCCTCGCTCTGGTTCTACAGAATGTGCTCCCCGGCCAACAGCCAGATTGCTTGCAGCAATGGCTTGGTCTAGACAAAACAAGACAGCCATAAAAACAAGGCACTAGGTAATGACTGCCTCGAAATGCATGTACAACTTGTTTCAGAGGGAGGTAAAGCCATCTGGATAACACACTGGCCCTAGGAAAACAATGTCCCATCCCCACAGGGGACTGGGGCTGTGATAAAGAAGGCTTTTGTCTCCTAGAGGAGCCTCTCTGAGACACTCACACAAGTTTAAATGGGTTCTGGCCGATGTGACTTGTCTCAGCTCCAAAGGTATTACTCAGAAAGCTACACCCGAGTAGGAGAGATGAGGTGAGGCTAGGGGGTCCGTGGTCCCAGAAGTGAGCCTGACAGTCTTCTCTGCCAGCAGACCCGACCATCAGTCAAACATCATGTTGGGGATAAGTGATGGTGCTCTATGGAAGGGTTAATACTGAGCAGAAACCAACACGGGGTTTCCCAGCTGTGAGCACTGGAACACCACGAGCCTTGCTGCAGCACCGAGCGTGTGCTGGGAGGGGTGGGGGATACAGCAGGGAACCCAGGACGTCACTTGAGTCCCCGGGGGGGCTCTCCAGCCCCCTTGGGAGCTCCTCCTCCAGGGACGGGATCAAAGATGCTGGACGGCTGTGTGGCATTCCGGCCTGGCAAAGCCTCCAGATGCTTTTTTTGACTGTGTCATCCTGTTGACTTCTGGGTGGGCAAGAATGCCTATAAAAGGACAAACTGGCCCCCACCGACCTCCTAGAGCAGAGTCTGACGAACATTTGCTGTAAAAGGCCAGATAGTAAATATTTTAGGCTTTGTGGGTCATGCGGTCTCTGTCGCAACTACTCAACTCTGCCATTATAGCGTGGAAGCAGTCACAGACGATATGTAAACAAATAGGTGCGCCCATGTTCCATTAAACCTTATTTACAAAGACACGTGGGTCATAGTTTGGCGCCCCCTGTTCTAGAGGCCCATTCCCTCTCCAAATGCTCGGTGGGGGGGGGGGGGTGAGAATAAAGAGAGGGAACAAAAAAAGCCAAACACAATTAGAACTCTTCCTTTAACCCAGGGACTCTCACTCAGACCCTGAAGCTGAAGTTCGAGCCCTTACAAGATTTGTTGTGTGTCTCTGGCGTCATGAAGACCCTTCTTTAACCCGAAGCACCTATATTTAAGGATGCCACGGGGCTATTCAGTCCCGCTCCCACAGCCTGTTTAAGAAAGACAGCTCAGAACACAGCGCCCTACGGCCACCAAGCTTCGTCGGGTCAGAGGGGTCCCTGCAGCCTAGCGCTTTCTGATTTGGGAAAATGACCTTCCTGAATTTTACAGCTAGGCCTTGGATTCAGAAATGAGGGTCAAGAGCAGTCTAGGATCTAGGAAGCACAAGGGTCTAGGAAGCAGGGTTTGGATTCCCATTTTCCCGAAGACACGGATGGGGTTGAGCTTATCTCAGAAACTCCTGAGCTGGGCACAAGTGGCATTTGAGATGGAAGTCAGGGGTGGTGTTGTCGGCCAGGTATTCCACCATCACATTGATTCTCAACTGGGCCCCCAACCACTCAAGCCACGAAGCCCATGAATACCTGTGACTTGTCTCAGCAGACAGACAGGTAGGACTGTGCATACCTGGAAATGGACTGGGTTCTTTCTCTTAAGAACCACTCTCCCCCTTTTTCTTTTCTTTATATCCCCAGCATGGGAAAAGAAAAATTCCAAAATCTCCAGAGACTGGCTCAGGGCAAGAGGACAGAGTGAGGGCAAATGTTACCTCATACACCCCAGAGCACGACTGAGGTCCAGCTGGACCCAAATGCTCTCTATTTTTATTAAACGTGTCATTTTCTCCAAAGCCTTCTATATGGAATTCAATCAATCTTCACAGATTCTGCATTTGGTATCACTTTGACCTTTCCTCTCTGAAGAAAGCCATTTGTGTCACGATGGAAATGGCTGCTAATAACTCATGATTTCCCCACATTTTACATGAACACTCTCTCAGGTGATTTGCCTCCCGTCAGCTTCCTCTCTTTCCCAGGCTCGCTCAAAGGAACCACACTCTCCCCTTCCTCCTCTGAACGGCCAGGGTGAAGCGAACAAGGGAGACAAGAAAAACAAGGGACAGGAGAAAGCGACTGATGCCGAGTTACCTGTCAGCGTCCCCAGTTTCTTTCCTCCCAGGGCCCTTCTGGCCAGAACCCCCCACTCCAAAGCACCGGGTGAGGGTGGGAAGGGTAATGCCCACTATTCCATGTACCCCTTCTGCACTCAGTGGAAGGGCATGGCATCTGATATTCCCTTTAACTCCAGCAGGGTGAGTATGGCCAAGTCACTGCCAGTGAGATGGTGCTGGGCAAGAGAATGCAGATCTTCTCTTTTTGGCCCAGTGAGTTGAAGAGGGATAGAGTTACCAAGTGGGGTTTGGAACAGATCTATTTGCCTCAATCAAAGCAGCTGCCATCATGTTGAAATGCTGTGGCCATCAAAAGATACCACGTGCAACATGGATGAGACATGTCCACAAAGTAATGATGCTATTTTTTTTCTTTCTTTCAACAAATAGACCACAAAGTTAGCTTCCTGAGTTCTCAAAAACTAACACCTTATTCCTGTTTAACAGAGGGGAAGAAAATCTAAAGTGACAGATGGCCGAAGTGCCTACTTTGGTGTGCCCTCTCTCGGTGCCTGCTCTCACAGGAAGACTCTTGAGATCAAGATCGAGACAACTCTGGGTCATACTGTGCTTTGGACCCAGCTGGATCACCCAGCCTTCTATGTCAGACTTGATTCCTTATATGTCACATCTTTTGCCAACTTCCAAATATCAAGCTCACCCTCAAAGGACAAAGATTTGTTAGCAGGGAGGGTTTTCAAAAGGATTTGCTGAAGGCAATTCCAAAAGAGGGGCATTGTAAAACATGAGTCTAAGAGCCATGGCACTCAAAGAAGTATTTAGTCTCCTCGGTGAATAATTATAAAGGGGACCACAGGGATTTGGATGTGTACTTCTGGTGTGTTTGCATCAAGATAGAAACGAAAAAAAGAAAATGAGGCCCTTAACTTTACACTCACTTTGAATAATAAGGCAGGCAGAAATAAAGTAATGGCAATGCACTCAGGGGCCTGGACAGAAAAATTCAGCTACCCCCTCAGACAATACATGACTGCTATTTCACCCCGTTCGCTTTGATGAAAAACTGACGCTGACTTCCACCATCAAGAATCAGTAGAACAGACAAATTCCTGGGATAACATTTCGTTTGATCCTAATCTACAACATCTACAAGATCAAAGACAAAGGGGGGGGGGCACCAAACCCTTCATATATACACCTCCCACCTTCCAGCCAATTCTGAAGACCACCTCCCCCCCCAAAATTCCCAGTGTCCTGATACAAACACAGCAAGAAAGCACGCCTTGGGAATTTGAAGACATTGTTCCTGGTTACCCAAAAGATCAGACAAACATCAAGACAGGGAAAGAAAAAAAAGCACTCCTTTTTCAACCAGGTTTTATTTAGAACAAAACAAAATTTCTTAAGAAAACTGCATGTCAAAGTCAGGCAGTTCCTAGTTAACCGCTTTTAAATATATGGCATTTATTTGTCCTGAATTAAAAAGAAAAAAATCCTAAGAATTCCGAAAACTCACCAAGTTAACACTGTCTGGGGCTGGAAAAATACATTCCCCAGACAGTTCTTCTAAGAATGTCCCGTAGGGGGCAGTAGAGAGGTGTGATTGGGACTGACTTGGGAATCACAGTCATTTCTGGTAAAAGTTCTTTGATGTGAGGAATGTCCCAGCCTGGTACAGTTGGCAAAAGTTCACTCCGGGGAATTTTGTGTGTGTGCATGTGTGCGTGTATGTGTGTCTGTCTGTCTGTCTCTTGGGAAAGGGCGGTTGCCAAAGAAGAGAGCAAGTCTGGTATTCCTTGATTCCAAAGAGGAACTGTCCCTCTTGGTTTATTTTCACGTTATCTGAGGAACAGACAAATGGCAGCCTTGGAAAAGTCCTAGATCTTGTTTTTGTTTTGTTTTGTTTTTTTCATTAAAAGGGGGCCCAGCTGATGAAAACAAGTTATGAAATGACCTATGTTTGTGTAACTGGCTGATTGCGTAATGCTCAGGTCCTGAAACCGTAATAGTCGAGCAGCCAGGCAGGGCATATATCTGGGAGGTGTTTTCCTAGGAAAGTTAGGGGAGAGAGAAAACAACAACAATAAAAAGAAAAGGCCAGGAGGGGGAGGCGTGTGCAACTATTATTGACAAAACAAAATCACCAATGTTTTGAGATTAAAACTATAACTGGAACAGGAAATATTTCTCATGCTTCGAGTTCCTGCCATATACATGAAGAGTGGTTTTAACAAAGCATTATCTGCCCCCCACCCCTCTGAAGTCCCTGGAACTCATGGCCATGTGTTAAAATCAAGCTTTATGAAGCCAGAGATAAGGTTCTGGGTTGAAAAGACAGCAACAAACTTATCAGGAGTATTAGACCCCACAAACAGAGCAGGAAAAAGTAATATTCACTTGCCCAAAGGAAAACCAGAGAACGCTCTTCTACTGAGTGGTCCACTGAGATACCACAAAGGAGGAAGACCCCACTAAATGCCAGGAAAGCCTCCCCATAAAGGAAGCTGAGGGAAAATAAAGTGATTACAAGTTGTATCTGGTATGTAATAAAGTTACCTTGAGCCCGTAGGGTCATAGCACAGACTTGTGAAGTAACAAAAGCCTCTCAAGTCAGTCCTGAGGACCACAGAACAGCTTTGCTCCAAGTTGGAGAGATGATGGAAAAACCTCCCCCCTCCACAAGACCCCTCTCTCCCCCCCTCCCCCCAGAGGCGGACAGGCTGAAAGACTTGTCCAAAGTGGCATTACCTTGCCAATCCCTCTGGTTTGAAAGGCACTTCACTCAAGCTGCTGGGCCAAACAGGCAGGCGTATATGCAAGAACCCATGCACTAGTTATTACTAATTGCAAAATTCTCATGTGTTACAGCATGCTAGGAATTAGCCAACAGCTGCTTTTTGCTTCAGTAATGAGGCCCCATTACACCCTGCCGGACCGAGTTCTCTTCCTTCTTCCTCGCACTGGTTTCCTGTCTGATTTTCTTCCAAAACAGGGAATTGCCTCTGCTCACATCCTGGGCTCAAAGCCCTAGTGACACAGATTATTCAATCGGGGCACTGATGTCCGGTCTGACTTCCCATTCAGGCCCCAGGGTCTGAGTAAAGCCAGGCGGTGAGATTGTAATATTGCAACGATGACTGCCACAAAAACAGCAGCAAAAGGAACAGACAAGATATCAAAAGACCTCTTTGGGATTCCGGGAGGAGGAGAGGGATGTTTTGGCGTTTGTTGAATTAACGCGTGAGGGAATGGGCATATAGGACTCCAAACCGTGGCTTAATGCTATTTGGATTCAATAAAAACCACCACTGGGAAGGGAAAGCAAACAAAATCACTTTTAGGACAACATTGAAAACTCATCGCCTGGTGCTCATTATTAAAGGTGCACTGAATGTGCCCTCAATGCACAGACTAGGTCCTCTTCAGCCGGTGCTTAGGGAGACACCAGGGGAGATAGAGGAAAGACACAGAAAAGCCATTTGGGGGACTCACCAAGTATTGGGAATCACTTTGGAACAAGGTATCCCTCTTCAGATCCTAAAGAGAGCCATGTTTCCATTTTATTTTCTGGCAGGGTCCACCCCTCCCAGGAGCCAACCCCAGCCCCTCCTGGCTGGCTGGCTTCTGGAGGCCAAGGCCACTGCCTTACCGGACCAATTCTTGGCTGCAGCCAACTTGGCTAGAGACTCCGCAGATCCTGAGGGAGATGGGCTTCAGGTAGTAGTGGCCTTATTTGTTAAGCCAGCTCCCTCTGAAGCCTGGGGGCGGGCTGAGGTGGGGGCAGTGGCTGCTGCCCAGGGCAGGCACCCCACTGGCACCCCCACCCCAGCAGCACCTTTCTGGTATTTATAGACACAGATCGCAGGCACAATCCTTCCAGTGCAAACCAGTCCGGCTGCTTTAGAAACAAGTTGTTTTTCCGCTTCCAGAACCACCCAAGAGCCTAAGCAAGGCCTCTTCTTCCCCCACCCCCACTTTTCTCTGCAGGCTTCCTTGCCCCAGGTACCCTCCCAGACCCTCAAGGCGCCCCTTCTGGTGGCAGTACAAGCTCCTTCTCTGACCCGAACAGAAGATGGATGGGCACGGGGGCACAAAGGCGCAGGCCCGGAGCCTACCAAGGCTGACCTCCTCCTTCCTGACCTTCGCACCTATTCCCAGGGCGACAACCCTCGCTCTCACTCTGGATTACTTGAAGGAGCCCAACCATGTTTCCGAATCCCCAACCTCTTTCAGAAATTAAGACTGATGGGGACCAGGGGCAGAGAGGGAGAGGGCTTTCCCACAGGAAGAGTCCTTGGATGTCGGGAGGGGCCAGTGAGTGCAAAGATTTTTTTTTTTTTTTTTACCCACCACGGAGAAGTGAAGGGGGAGAGGGGAACGATTTCTGGGAGAGGAGTTAACAGGCTCCCGGGAAGGAAGGCTGCAATTCCAGGAGCTCGTCTGGATAAGGTGTAGCGTTAGGGAAAAGGTTGGCCGGCTCTTCAAGCCCACTCCCCGCTCCAGTTTTGTTTGTTGGTTGGTTGGTTTGTTTTTTAAGTGATGGGGGAGAACGGTGGGCGGACAACACGAAAATCCAGAACCTACAACGGTGACCCCGTAGGAATTTTCTCGCCAAGACAAAAATGGGAAAAGAAAGCAAAAGAGGCAGTGGCGGAGAGAGGAGGGCGGGGGTCCACCCGCGCCGCCAGGTGCACCCAGGGCCCGCACCTACCTGCTGGCCGCCGCCGCTGGTGTAGGACTCGGCGTGCGCAGGTGAGCCGCTGCTGCCCCGGGACGAGGTGTCAAAGTTCCCGGGATAATCCTGGTACATGATCCGCGGTGGGGGCCCGAGAGGAAACAGGGTGTTTTTCTTCCCCCGCCCTCGCCGCGGCCGCGCACCGGCTGCTGCGCGCTCGCTCCCTGCCGGCCGCGCCTCGGGCTCTAATCTTCGCTCCCGGGCTTCTCCCCGACGGTGGCGGGCGCGGACGGGGGGCGGCGACAGCCCGGGGACGGTGCCTCCCGAGCGCCTCGCGCCGCACTTCTTTCCTGCTCTGCGAGCGCCGCGGGACCGGCGGGCCACCCAGTCCCTCCCTCTAAAAGTCCGCGCGTCCCTCTGTCCCTCCCCTGCGCGCGCCCTCCCGCTCCCGCGCGCAGCCGGAGCCCGGCCGGGACGGCTGGCAGGATCAAAAACTGGAAATTAAAAAAGAGCAGGAGCCCGGCGGGTCACGCCTGCCAGGTCCGGGGGCCCCCGATTTCAGACAGGGCGAAAGAGGCGAAAAGAAAAGACTGCCGGCTGGGAGAAACTTCTATTTCCTCCTTTTAGAAAAGGAGCTGAGAATAAACTTCCTGTGGTCGACTCGCCGCCGGAGTTTCGGAGCGGCTCGGACACTTGCCGGGAGAAAGCAGCCTGCGCCCGGGGGGGGGGAGGGGGGGCCCGCGGGGCTCCAGCTGAGCCGGCGCTGAGAGGGACGCGGCCTCGCTGCCCGTGCCGCCGCTCCGGCGCCCGACTGCACCCCTTCCCCGGCGCCCGCTCCCGGACGGGCCGCCTCGCCCGGCCGCGCCTCTCTCCCTCTCTCCCGGGCCCGCCGAGCGCCGCTCACTTGCTCTTCGCTTCGCTCGGAGCCCCTGCGCTCTGCCCGAGATGAGTCACTACAATGGCACGAGTTCAACTCCACTCTTTATTCTCCAGCCCCTGTACCATGTGGATTCACTCACGTCAACCCCAGACTCCACCTTGCGGGGAGGAGCGCACGGGGAGGCGGGGGGAGGGGGAGGAGGAGGAGGAGGAGGAGGAGGAGGAGGAGGAGGAGGAGGAAGAGGCGCGGGAGGAGGCGGGCACAGCGCTCCCCTCGGTGCCCAGGCTCCCGGCGGCGCTGACGCCAGCCGCACTCCCCGCGCGGGGAAGAAAGGCGGTGGCTGGGCAGGAGCGGACCGCGGGCGCTGCTTGGGGGCGCCGAGGCGGCCCTGGCCCTGGCCTTTCTCTACCCCCGCGCACCCCCGAGCCCAGCGCCCTTGGTCTGTTCCATTGGCGCACGTTGCCAAAGATGGTCATTTGCGTTAGAGGACGCGAGTGCGGGTTCCCTCGCTTTCGGGTGACGTGGAGGGAGAGGGATTCCCTCGCCGGCTCCCGAGCGCGCCGCGGCCTCCTCCCTCCACCGCCCGGGGAAGGGGCGCGGGGCGGGGCCCCGGAGAGCGGCCGCTCGGGCCTCGGCGCCGGGTTTTACAAAATAATCACAGCCTGAAGAGCGAGACGGGCGGTTCAGTGCGGCGCCACCGCGAGGCCGGGAGCCGGGCGCGCAGAGCCGCTCTCAGGGAGGGCGCGGCCGCGGTTGTCGGCGCCCTCCGCGGCGCCGCCCGGTGCAGCGGGAGCCCTGGGCGCGCGGGGTGCCCGCGCCGCCCTGCGGCCAGGCCTTGGCGGGGCGCGGCGCCGCCCGGCGGGGCCGACCTGCCTATTTTTCCCGGCCTGGCTGGCTGCCCACTGCTTCCTCCCACCCCCAATACGCTTCTTGGTTTTTGTTTGTTTGTTTGTTTGTTTGTTTGTTTTGGGGGGGGGGGGGTTCGGCCCTACAATTAATCCGCTAGGGGTAGCCCTGAAGACAAAAAATTAACCAGTCAGGACATTCCGGCCGCCCTCCGTGCGGGACAATTAGGATGCATCTAATAGTAATCGGGCGTTAGAAGCAAACTCGACTGTTAAGCATTTTTTAAAAAATAGAGAGGGAGGGAAGACCGGGCGAGGGTGTGCCCCAACCAAGTCTTCAGCTGTTTTGGAGGGAAGTTCGGGGAGCAAGTAGTCTGTACTCCTGGGTCTTCCCGCCTCGCCCGGGGTAAAGAGCACAGACCTCGGAGTACGAACGCCAGGCTGTGCTATTTACGAGCTGTAAGACTTTGGGCGAGTCCCTTAACCACTCTGGGCTTCGGTTTCTTCCTATAAAATGAAGGGGTTGGGACGGATGACCTTCTAAGGCCCTTGCCAGCTCTGGTACTTCAATTGTTGTGCAAAGACGATCCGGAGGAGCACTGTACTAGGAGTCAAGGAACTTGGGTTCTGGTCCAGGCTCTGCTTTAGTCTCGGTTTGCCCAACTTTTAAGCGGCACCATCTGTCCTCCTTGTGAGGACCCAACGGGAAGCTATGTGAAGGCTGCGTACGCTGTGAAGCGCTGTGCGTTGCAACACGTCACAGATCCGGTCCTCAGTTTCCTTATCTGTAAAGTGGGGGGAGTTGCTAGGAAAGAAAAATAGAGCTGGGAACTCAAAGCTTTCCCGGGGCACTATATAAAGCGCTGGCGTTTCCGGGACGGCTGGCGGCATCTGGCCGCCCCAATGGCCCCAAGATACGGTAATCCCAAACAATACTCGGGGTCATTGTTTACAGCTATAAAACACATTCTGTCCTGAGCTCCATCCCCAAGGACGCGCGCAGCGAGGCGAGGCGGGCCCGACCCCTCGCACCTCCGCCGCCGCCCTCCGGGCAGAGTCCTTAACTCCGCCGGCCCGGGCGAGGTGTGCGGCCGGCAGATGTGCACCCAGGCCGCGGGGACTGGGGGTTTTTGTTTTGTTGTTGTTTCATCCCTGAGTCCTGTCTGCCTGGGTGTTTACGTGCCTCTCCCAGCAGGACTGAGTAAATGCAGTTCTTTGACGCAAAACCCATCAGCCCTTTCCCCAGCGGCAGTGGCAAAACCAGAAAACTGGGGGCGGGGGCGGTGTCGGGGAGAGCGCAGGAAAAGAAATCGTGACACTTTCTCACTCGCCTCTCCGTCCCCTCCTGCGCCACACGGCCCCCCGGGTGCCTTAGCGAGATCTTGCGGGGCTGCAAGGGGAGGCGCGGCTGGGGCACCCAAGACCCTCCCGAGGGCAGCCGCGTGTTGAAGCGGCGCGAACAGATGCACTTTTGGTTTTCCTTTGAGCACCGGCGGCTGCCTGGCCCTCCCCCACCCCGCGTTCGAAAATCCGGGTGCTTCTGGGTCTCTCCCACACAGTTCTTCCAGTAATGCGAGGGGAAAAGAGGAGGGGGAAAGGAGAGGGAGCTTCCTGCGCTGCCTCCGCCGTCCCGGGCGCGCCCAGGCCCCGGCCGGCGCCGCCGGGAGCGCGCGGGCGGGCGAGCGCACCCTCGCGCCCTCTCCCGCCCCCGCCCTGCCTGCTCCCCGGCCTTTTCCTTTCTTGTGGGTTCCCGTAAAGCCCAGCAGCACCGAGACGTCTGCAGAGCATCACGGAATCTGTGCTGATGCAAGTCGCTAGCCTCCCTTTGGTGCGCCCGGCCTGCCTCGGAGCGCTTTGATCCCGGTCTTCCCCAGCTCCAGAACTTGTGTTGGCTCCCTCTGCCCGCCGGGAGGCCTGCGTTCTGCGGCCGGCCCTCACCTTTCGGTTTCCCGAAGCGCCAGACGCACAGAGCTGCGCCTGGTGCTGCGGCGACCGGCCTTATGCTGGTGCCTCCGCCAGACTGTGAATGCCAAGCCGAGGATTCAGCCTCCTGGCCCAGTTTCTTGCCTGCTTCTTGGGGAATCATTTCCGATCCCAGTTAGAAAGGGTCCCCTGGCTCCCTGGAATAATAGACTAAGAAGAATAGAGGCCAACCTTCACGGAGTGCTTACCAAGAGTCAGGCTGATTACACGCATTGTCTCATGCAGTCCTCCCAACAAACGTTTGAGGTGGATATTATCCCCTGGTTGCAGATCAAGAAAGTGAGATTAAGTAGCTTGTCTAGGAGATTTGGTTGGTGGGTTGGTGATCCAGTTGGAAATGCAGCTGGACCTCAATGACACCAGGTTCTTCCTCTTATCCAGGACACTGGATGACCTGCCTCCTACTGGAAGGTCCTTGTTTCTCTCTTACTGGTCTCCAGAAAGCATGGACTTCATTTTGTGCGTGACTTTGTCCTACACTTAGAGGTGCTCCTAAATTCTCAGCTGAATAAATAAACAGCCTGGCATCACGGCTCAGCTTAGGGAAAGGTCATGTCAGGTGAAGGGAACAGAGGAGAGAGGAAAAGGGTTGGGGAAGAGAAGGATAGCTTAGGACTTTTTTCTTGCTGCCTCTCTGGGTCTGCCTGGCAGTTGTGTCTCCTCCTTTGTCCCTTCAGCCCAATGTTTGGTCCCTTACTTGAATCCCAGAATGGCTGCCTGCTCTGGGCTGCACTGGCCCACACATCTGAGCGCTGGAAAGTTCGTGAAGCCTTTCATATACATAGCCTCACTTGCCCTCACACAACCTCCCTGCCACGGATGTGACAGCAGTGGAGGTGACTCTGGATTGCCAAAGACGAGACCAAAGAACAGAATGGCAAGGCAGCCTACTCAAGATTTCCCAGACTGTGGGTGTCAGAGCCTGAGCTCAGAGCCATGCCATCTGACTTTGCACCCAGTGCTCTTCCCCATCACCAATGCTCCCCGCCTTGACGGGCCAGAAGCAAACTCCACGTCTCAGTGATAAGTGGTCCTCTCTCCATCCTGCCTAAGCAAATCTGCCATCATTCCTCTGTAGGAAGCCACACGTTTTGATAATCTTTGCACACTTCTGAAAGCCACTGCATCTTATCACCAGTGACTAATATGGAAGTGTTGGTGTTTGCCCAGAGATCTCTGGATCAGTCAGGAGTCAACCAGGAACCAGACTTCAGCCCAGCTGGCTCAAAGGAAGAGGCTTTAATAGAGAATCTCCATACAGAGATGGGGGCATGGCTAAGAGAACAAGGGACCTTGGCACCCAGGACCTAGTAACAGCTGGAAACTGTGACCACCCCTAAGACTGCGAAGGGGAGGAAACAGTGTTATTAGAGCCTGGTGTGCACTGGGGCCGTGGAAGAGGGCCATGGAAAAGGGCCATGGAGCAGGACAGACAGAAGGAGCCACGGCCAGTGAGTGCTGGAGGGGGTGGGGCTGGGGAGGGATGCCGGACCCATCTCTCATCCCCTCTCCCCATCTCTAGCTAAAGGCAGGCTACTGAGGTCAGCCCCTCCAGGACATACAGAAGGGCAAAGAAGGGCGAACAGTGGATTTGGTGGGGGTGGGGGAGGCACGCCCAGCATATTGGGCAGGAGCTAGTATAGCCGCATCTTCTCACGGGTGACATTTCAGGAAGGGGGGAAATGTGACTCAGTCAGTGGGTCTCACACCTGAGTGGGGGTGAGTGTCAGAATCACCTGCGCATCTTTTTCAAATTGCACTTGCCCTCCCTTTAAACTTTACGGATACGCTGAGCCACTAATCCCAAGGGAATGCGTCCTAGCCCTCCGGTGTGGGGGCAGAAGACAAGTTGGGAACCACAAATCAAAAGATATCAGGATCTAGGGGAGAGAGCTGAGTGAATAAGTGATGCTGACTCCCTCCCCTGTGGCCTCCTTTAAATTCCAAGGGCGACCCTCCCAGCTAAAGTGTTCTGAGATGTGGCATGTACCTCTGCCCACCATGATTCCTGTTTCAGGTGTAGGACATACACGAATGAGAAGAAATGAAAACAAGGAGTTACAGAAACCCTCACTCTAGAGGCAATCATCATAATAATATTAAAACTGAATGTTTGGGGGCACCTGGGTGGCTCAGCTGGTTACACATCTGATTCTTGATCTCAGCTCAGGTCTTGGTCTCAGGGGCGTGAGTGCAAGCCTTGACTTGGGCTCCTTGCCGGGTGTGAAGCCTGCTTAAAAAAGACAAGAAATAAGGGCGCCTGGGTGGCTCAGTTGGTTAAGCGTCCGACTCTTGGTTTCGGCTCAGGTCATGATATCGTGGTTCATGGGATGGAGTCCTGCGTCGGGCTCTGCGCTGACAGCATGGAGCTCGCTTGGATTCTCTCTCTCCTTCTCCCCCTGCCCCTCCCCTGCTTGTGCATGCTAGCGCTCTGCTCTATCTCTCTCTCTAAAAAAAGAAAAAAAACAAAAGACAAACAGAAAACCCTGAATGTCCTGCAATCAGGCTGATGGTCACGTGTTAAAAATTCATCAAGCTCTACCCTAAGATTGGGGCACTTTTTTTTTTTTTTTTTTTTTTTTTACTGTATTTTGCTTTCAATAACACACAAAAAGCAAACAACCACAACAACAAAAGCTTTTTGTTGCCTTAGACCACATTTAGAGTTCTGTTGAAGTTTGTATGAGATTTTTCAGCAAGTTGGTGGCTTTCTGGCCACCTGCTTTCGGCCACTGGGAGACTCTGAATAGTCAATGCCCCAGAAAGCTTCGGGCAGGAAGAGGGTACTTCCCCAGCTGTTTTCTTTTTTCTTTTTCTTTTTTTTTTTTTTTTAAGCCGGATACATTCCAGAGATAAGTGCCCAGCGCTATTATTCAGAAATATCTTTATGAGTTAGAACAGAAGTTACCCCGGGTAGGAATGTTTGTGGGGTCTGTAGAGGAGGAACGGGACAACTTCCCTCGCTTCTCCTTCTGGGTCTCAGAACTGCACTAGGAGAGATGGCTCAGGGTTGGGCTTCCAGTTGGGAAACCGAGATCCAAGGATGACCCTGCTATGGCTGGCTGTGTGACCGGAGTAAGGTGCTTGACATCTCCAGGCCTCCGCTTCCTCATCTGCTACCAAGAAACTGGACTGAACATAGGGTCTGTCTTAGGGCAAAAGGAGGTATAGAAGAAACTCTTTCCCTGCCACTCCTCTGTCCAAGATGAGACTCCCATCAGGTATCTTCAAGTTCTTCTTGGAAACATAGCTCTCCATGGTGTCTCCTTCTGGGTTCTAAGGACCCAGAAGTCCAGGGGAAAGGGGCGATTTGGCCCCAGCGTGATCTTTTCCCCTGCTGTGCCCTGCCCAGGCCGGGAGGCTCCAGGCAAGTTCCACCCACTTCTAATTCAGTCAGAGCCCAGGACCCTGCCAGGCTGTCTGTCACAGCCATCCATCAGCTGGCCCCAGGATTCGCCTAGCCTGTGCTGGGAAAAGGAGAGCATCAGAGAAACCTGAAGCGTGGATGGGCCCTGCCCTCAGGCGGCTTACAATCTAGCTAGAAGAATAAGAACTAAAACACACATTAGTGGGGGCATGAGGCAGGAACAATAGTGACACCCATAAAAACCTTTTATAGGCCTTACCTTGTACCAGACAGTCTTTTAATGGAGTCATTTATATTAACTCAGTTAATATTCACAAGTACTCTATGAGGCAGTTACAATTATTATTCCCAATCAACAGATGAGGAAACTTGAAGTCAAGAGGGGTAAACTCACCCGGATTTCCAGAGCAAAACAGAAACAGAGCTGGGATTTGAACATGTGCACCCAGGCCGCAGACTCTTGGTACCGAAGGTATTAAATGAATCTTCCCATTAACATGGCGCTGGGCCATTACAGGCCATCTCTACACACACAGATGCGTCACCCAGTAGGGTTTTATCTGATCTTCTCAACAGTCTGTGCGGCAGACAGGGCCCACATTACCGGTCCTACCTTCCAAAAAAAGAAACTGAGGTTCAGGTAAGGTACGTCATGGGCTCAAGGTCGCACCAACCTTGATGCGGAGCAGGGGTGTCCCCAGGTCTCCTGACTCCCGTGTGCCGGGCTTTCTGCTTTTCTCTTCTGTATACTGGGCCCACAGGGGACATAAGTGGAGTCCATTGAGAGACCAGGAACAGGAGGCCTAGTTGCTTTTCCACGGCAACTGAGTTGGGGATCTGTATCTTGCAACTAAGAGAGTGGACTCACGCGGCAGTGAGCACACAGAGAGCACCTGACCGTTAGCACTCACTGTTTGCTAGACACTTCAGGAAAAACGGAGACAGGTAAGGAAGTGGCTGTCTTCAAAGAGTTTGGAGTCTGGTGAGGGATGAGAAAGATTCTCGAATAGCTTTACAACAAGTCATAACACAATAAACGCCACAAGGGAGCTCCCAGGGTTCTCTAGTTAATGCCGAGGGTGCGAACACACCGGATAGAAACAATAAGAAAAGCTCTCATGAAGGTGGTGGCAGTGACACTGCCCACAGGAGTCTGGTGGGATGTTGCCAAGGCCAAGGCCAGGGAGCGTGCAGAGCAGACAGCATGCGAAGGGTCCAGGTTCGGGAAAGTACATGTGTGCAGGAGCAGGAATAAATTTATGGGGTTGACTGAGACCTGGGGCATGTGCTCCAAATATCTGCAGGTATTCCCTGTGGAAAAGGACCCAGGCTTGTGGCTGTTCCCTATGGCCCCAAAGGGTACGGCTAGGGCTAAGGGCTAGTACTGGGGGAGGCAGAGTCGACCTCAGCTTCAGGAAGCAGCACTGCCTGAAAATAGCACGGGAAGTTTGGGAGAGATGTTCGGAAAGAGACTGGGACTTGGTGGGTGTTGTAAAAGGGATTCACAAACCAGATGGGAGTGTGAATCAGCGGACCCTGATGATTCTGTGAGTTCCACGCCAGACTTGGAAATGTCCTGGGGCCGGCCTTGGAGGGGTTTGGATTTCATTCCAAAAGCGGGGCTGATACGCACCAACTTGAAGAGTGAGGAAAGGGGGCAGGAGCCGTGATGGGGTCAGAGGTTCCCCTGCATGTCTGAATTTCTTTTATAAGTACACATTTTGGGAATTTAATATAGACTGGATAGTGGACGGTGCCTAGGATTTTTATAAAAAATATTTAGGTGGGATAGTGGCATCCACTGTGCTTACGTAAGAGAATATCCAGAGTTTTTAGATGCATATTGAAGAACACAGGGATGATTGGCATGATGTTTGCGTTTTGATTTAAAGTATTTCAGCAAGACACTAGTGGTGAGTATAGCGAAACGTATAGAACCACTCGCCGTGGGGTACGCTTGAAAGTAACATAACCTTGCATGTCAACTGTACTTCAGTTAAAAATTCTTACGATATTTCAGCAAGAAAAGGGCAATTATATATTTTTCGCACACAGATTTATGTATATATATACACACATACATCTCTGTGTGTGTATACGTATACCACACAAATATACATAGTTGGCAAATATAATGTTGACCAAAAGAAACCGGACACAAAATGATACTGTATGGCTCCATTATTAAAAAAAAAAAAAAATTTTTTTTTTTTTTTTTTTTAAGGCAAAATGAGTCTGTGATGTTAGAAGTCGAGACAGTGGTTGTCCTCACAGGGTCAGGCAGGCTGGAGGGGCATGAGGGCCCCTGGCTCTGGCCCAGTTCTGTGTCTTGGCCGCAGCGGACTTACAAAGGTGTGTTCCCTTTGCAAAAACTCAGTGAGCTGTGCGTACCATGCGTGCACTCTACTGGATGCATGTCTTCTACTTCAATAAATTTACCCCAAAATGCCACCTCCTACACACACACGCGCGCGCACGTATGAGAGGGAGAGAGATTGAATGGTGCTATACATGTGAGACGAAGAACAATCTGAAGCACTCATGACTCCTCCGCTGGCAGTTTCTTGAGAAGAGAGAGAAGACATGATCTAAGCTATGCCTTAAGCATGAGTCTTTCAAACAATTTTGAATGCTCCCCTCAGGGTAGCACTTTTGTCCCCCATGAATCAAGGGACCCACGTCATGGGCTGCAGCCTTGAATTTGAAAAATCTAACAAAGCTGATCACCCTGGTGGCCGGGGAGAGAAGATGAAAGGGGGCAGGAAGGACCCAGGGTGGAGACCAACGAGAGAGGGCTAGGAAGGGAGCGCAGCAGGTCAGGGGATGGGAAGGCAGAGCCCAAGTTCAATGCTCCCAGCTGGGCAGTGCCCACTGCTCCAGCTGTCTGGGGTGCGTTCACATGGAGAGGCCAGAAACCGCACAGACTCAGCCAGATACCCTGAGAACAACACATACAGAAGGGGCCACGTGCTGCCAGAGCCCCTACTGGGCACCCCCCGTGGGTGTCAGCGCATGTCACCCTGGTGCTCACAGAGTAGCTGTGTGGGTCACTGGACACATGGGCTGCCTCGTGGGACCTGTGTCTCTAAGGACACACGGAGCCTGGGGAGTGGTGGCTCTGCTCTCTGTACACGTGAGCACGGCATGCAATTTCCTGCCTGGGACATGAAAGCACTTAAGAGGGTAGGAGATGTTCCTGGAAAGAAGGAGTCGAGGGAGGAAGGAAGGAAGGAAGGAAGGAAAGGAGGGAGGTTTGTTTTGAGGCAGCTGTGATGTTTCCAGAAACAGCCCTAGATTTTTAGACAAAAGGCAGGGTTTGATTCTTGCCTCTGCTACACGGAGCTGCCACAACTTGACAAAGTCACTTTGTCCCTAGACACCTAATTCACTCATCTGCAAAGTGGGGGGATGGCTGCTGATTTGTGCCTAGCTCAAGGTGACGGAAAAGGCCATGGGCTTAGATCAAAGAAACCTGGGTTCGAATCCTGATTCTTCTAGAGCCAAGGGGCCCTGGGAGTAACTGAATCCCCTCTGAGCCTCACTTTCCTCCCTTGTGATGTGGTGACGGTAATAACCTCAGGGCCATGGTGAGGGTTATGCATGTATGCATTTACATAAATATCCATCCGCCGTCTATTTATTTATGCTCTGCCTTACTCCCAAAAGAGTTTCCGAGGCTATGGGGGAGATTCAGTGAAACATCACGGGAAGGGCCTGGCTCATGGTTAATGCTGGAAGCAAAGCATTCCTTTCTATGTCAGTCTTGCAGGGCTGTGGTGAGGTTCAAATGGGATAATGTCTCTGAAAATGTCTCACAAACTGGGAATTTCCATACATGTGGGAGCTAGAGAAAGTGGGAAAAAAAGAGAAGGTTTTGGGGAAACCGAGGCAGGAATGGACATCCAGCCACCACACAGAAGAGCTTGAGTTCTTGGTGCCCAGAACCGGCTAGGCGCCCGTACACTTAAAGCGCAAAGCTTTAACGACCTACGGCTGCAGGGTCCTGTAATGTCAGAGCTGGAAGGAACGTGAGAGATCATTTGCTCCACTCACCCCTCCCTGGCAGCCACCATTACACAGATGTGGAAACTGACGTTCCAGAGAGGGAAACAGGCTTGCCTCAGGTCACCCAGGGCAGCAGAGGCAGAGCTGGGACCAGACTCATTTTCTGATGCCAAGTGGAAGGCACCATGGCCACTGCCCCAGAAGCTCTGGAGCCTGGTGCATTTCCCTCGCTCTGGTCTAGGGCACCCCGAAGCTGGTCTGCACGAGTGTCACTACCCAGGATGGATTCTAGGAGCTTAAGACAGGAACGCTTGCTCCCCTCCTCTGGTAAGAGTGCCTGGGGACCTGCCCTGGATGACGTGAGCAGGGGCTCCTGAGAAGGGACTGTAGCCAATGAGTATAACCCACAGCTGAGAGCAAACACAGAGCCTTATTGTTAGGGATACTGATTACTGCACTGGGCTGGGCATTTATTTATTATCACATCTATTTCTTTTCATTAACAGAAGGCAAACATTCCCCACCCCAGTAACTGGAAGGCTACTACCTGTAGCAGAGGACAGACGATGTCTCTCCAGGCTAGGCTGGGAGCAGACCCAACCTACTTACAAGGTCCTTCCATGGAATCCAACTCCAGGCGAGGGTAGGGAGAACTGGGCACACCATCAGGATCCAGAGGCTGTGTTACTAAATAATGTCAAAAGCTGTGGGGTGGGACTGGGAGCTAGACAGAGCTGGGCCTGTTTCTCGCTTTGCCTGTTGACTTTTGGCAACATCCTAAACCTCCCTGGGGCCCAGTATTTACACCTGTAGAATTTTAGAGGTTGTGAGGATTAAATCATATACGTGTGAAAGTAGTTAGCAGAGTGGCTAATACATGGGTACTTAATAAGCAGTCCCAAAGCTGTGTGTGAGAATACAGTGAACCTGTCAGCTAAAGGGCTCTGTACAAGGTGGATCCAAGCCAGGCTGCCCCTTCTGGGGTCTTAAAAACAGGAGAGGTTAGAGGCCCAGGTGTATCTCACCTGGAGGCAGGGGAATAAACCTGGTGGTCTTTTCCATCCACCTTATTCACCGAATTCTTTAGCTTCCATGTCAACGTTCCTGTCTTTCTCTCGGGCCCGGAGTTGGAGCTCCCTGTCCCCACCCATCCCGTCTCCACCGTTTCCCTGGGGACACCTCCTTCAGGCTCTTCTCTTCCCTGACCAGCAGCAGCTTTTCCTGGGAAGGCCCAGATTTACTTTTTGCTCCCATTTCATAAGATCCAACTTCTTTGAGATTTTGTTTTCCCTCCAGCCAAGTTAGGAGGGATTTAGCTGGGACCTTCAGCAGAAGCTTCTGGCAGAGCTAGGTTCAGAGGTAGTCACCTAAATAGAGAGGGAGAGCTGAGCAGGTGAAGTCTGAGGTCAGGTGAGATCTGGATCCTGGGGATAAGCAGGTCCTGCAAGGCAGAGCAACAGAAATGCTTCTTCCTCCCCTGGCTTCCTCCCACAGGCCCCATCTCTGTGGAGCCAGGCAGTGGCAGGAGAGGCCTGGGGCCCCTGGGAGGAAGCCATGACCCACAACCTCGGCCAGCTGTCTGCGGCTTGAGGGAGGGGCCTCTCATGTTCCAGATTCTTGCCTCTCATCCTGTAATGGATCGTTTGTTACCTCCAGCAAAACGCTTAGCAACAATTCTGGGGATAGGAACCAAAGACCATGAACTTGAACTCGACCATTTAGTTTGACCTCCACAGACTGTGAAAGCTGGAAAAGACCCCCAGGCATCATGGAGACCACAAGGCAGCACGGAAGTTCTGCAGGGTGATAAAAGAAGATGGTAGTCGATAAAGGGACTCCATTTTCAAAGAAGTTTGGAAAATACTGACTTTAATTAGGGTATCTCTACTCAGGGCTTCTCAGAACCTTTAATATGCCAGTGTGAATTGTGAATAGCCAGGATGCATTTCCCAAAAGTGTCCTGTGGAAGGAGTGATTCAGCCAGCCCTCTGGCATTATGGTGAGGAAACTGAGGCACAAGGTCCTAGGGACAGAGCCACCAGTGAGTCAAGGTGTCCTGACCCCAGAGTCTGTATAACTGTCCCTGACATCAAGACTAAGCTAGCTCACAGTTTGTCTGATTTTTGTTCTTACACTGCAATTGGGGGCAGGAGGTAATGGGAATAGTAAGTGAATTTATTTAGATGTATTTTATGTGCTCCAAATGCCAGAGCTAGGGCCAACGGGTAGAGGTTCCTGCTGAGTAGAATTTCAACTCCACCTAGTAAGAACTTTAGGATCAATAGACCTGTCTGGATGTGAATTGAGCCAACTCATGAGGTAGTGAGCTTCCCACCACTGGAGGTGTGCAAGCCGTCCATAGCCAACTGGCCACTGGATGGTGTAGAGGGATGAGTGGTACCCTTCCTCTGCCCCTCCCAAAGAAATGTCCATAACTGAATCCCTGGAGCCTGTGAATGTGGTCTTACTTGGAAAAAGAAATGAATGAAGTTTAGGACCTCAAGATAAGGAGGTCATCCAAGAGTATCTGTGGGGACTTGAAATCCAATGACAACTGTCCTTACAAGAGTGAGGCAGAGGGAGATCATACACAGCGGAGAAGGCGATGTGAAGTCACCAAAGCTAAGGAATGCCATGGCCACCCGAAGCAGGAAGAGGCCAAGCTGCCACTTTGCTTTCGGACTTCAGATCTGCAGAACTGAGACGATAAATTTTCTATTGTGTAAGACCACCACGTTTGTGGTCATTTGTTGCAGCAGCCGCAGGAGACTAATAGAGGTGAGGAGGCATCGAGGGGATATTGGCACAGATGGGTGAGGGATGCTTCACTGAACGATCCTCAGGGTAGGGTCTCTCCTGACCCTCTGCCCATGGGTCATCACCCCCCGTGGTACCTGTGATTTAGTACTAGGAAGGCTGTGCCAGGGTTTCCCATCTGTCCCAGGAAGGGGAAGCCACCAGGGTATAAGACCCAAGTTAGGAAAAGCAAATGGAGGCAGTTTAGTGGCCGAACCCTGGCTGGTGCTTCCTGTGGTCACCAGCTACGGCTCCCACTTTGGCCTCTAAAGCAGAGTGTCTCTTAAAGTCAAGGAACCTGTGAGCAGCCTCCAAACCCTCGTAAGTCAGGCCATCTCCACTAAGTGATCAGATGGCCTAACAAGCAGGATCATGAGGGCAGCTTCCGAGTCAACCAAGCTGGCTGTGCCCTCTGCCCTTGGGTCCTCTGCCTCGGTGACAGAAATCAGCCTGATGCTCCCCCCAACACACACACACACACACACACACACACACACACACACACACAGAAGGAGGGCCAGGCACGCAGCCCCACGTACAGCCTGTTCCCTCACTCTGCTACACTCGTGCACTTTTACATGCACTCAGGGGCTCTGTCGCAACTGCTTGTGCCCTGAGACAAGCGAGAACACGCCCGTCTGCCCGGCTCATCTTGCCTTCAGTCCCTGGCAGAGTGAGGCCAAACCCAAGTTGCAGGGCAAAGGAGGACCAGTTGCCAGGTAAAGTTGGAGGAGGCTACGTTTGACTGTCTCAGCAGCAATCTGGGGAGATCTGAGGACAGGAGAGGAGCTGAAGCCAGTGTCTGCCTCAAAGCTACTGACTGCTCAAACGCCTGTAGTCGTTTATAGAGCAGGTCTCAGCTGCTTTGTCCCCAAAGCCAAGAGCCCAGCCAGCTGGGCACATCCGGGCTGGCGGCTCTACCCTCCTCCTTGGGGAGCACAATGGGCTCTGCCCACCTGGAACACCTGCAGGTGTGGTCTGACTGGCTCGCCCAGAGCCCAGCTGGCCCTCAGGGGTGGGAAGGGTTCCCACCTGCCCGGTTCTGGTCACAGCAGAGCCCCTGAAAGCCCCCACCCCCACACCCCAGACCCCGGATGGTCTCCGAGGTGGCCTCTCTTTACTTCCTGCTTCCTCTTCTCTACTTTCCAAATTCTCCAGACCCCAATATCTAAGTTCAGGGGGAAGGGAACGTGGTGTTCTCCCCTTTCTAGGTCAGAAATGTTTTGTAACCAAGCCCTTGGGCTCTGTAAATGTTTGCTTGCAGGGTTGTTTTGCTCAGCTGGGGCAAGGTTGGGCTGAAGCCCCCCTGTCCTCAATTGCCTTCGCCCCCCCCCCTTCACCACCCTAATTTCAGGCTCAACTGTGCACATTTAGGGCTTAATTAAACTCTTGTCTTGCTTTCAGAAGAGACATTTTCTGCCCCAGGGAGTTGCTACCGTGCTTTTCGAGGAGGGCAGGTCTGAGCAGGCTCCCGGGTAAAGATCTGCTGGGAGGGAGAAAGAACATCGCCTTCTAGAAGCTGCAGAGCAGTGGCCAAAGGGGAACCAGCAGAGCAGGAGGCACGGAGGCCCCCAGCCTCGGTGAGGCTGCCCGCAGGCACAGAGGGGCCTCCCTGCTGCCGCCGCCACTGCTTGCCACTCAATTATCACAGGTCACACTGTCCAGGTCACACTGTTCTCCGTGCCCGCCCTGCCCTGCCCAGCCAGCAGCCTCCAGCACCTCCCACCCACTGCTGGCCGCACCCTGAACTCACCATCTGAGATTCCTCCAAAAGGGCCAGGCCCCCACCCCAAAGAGCCTCAGTGGGAGGGAGAGCTCTAGAAGTGGGCTCTGAGATCTAGGCCCTCAACCCCTAGGATGGGCCTGCCTTGCACTGATTCCAGGAGGGGCCCCATGGTACAGAAATTTCTAGAGAATTCTAGAAATTTCTAGAGAATCTCAAAGAGACACCTGGGTTAAAGGCCTGGGTCTGCCCCCTTTCTACCCATGTGTCCTTGAGCAGATTATTTCATCATTCCAATCCTCTGTTTCCTCATCTGTAAATTGGGAGTGCTAGACCTCTCCCACAGGTGTGGAGGGGGTTAAAAGAGACAACATAGAAGCAAAAGCTTTTTGATAAGTTAGGTAAAAGGTTATACACATCTTAGGGTTTCTGTCGAGGTTAAGCAGGCTGTGAGCAAAACCACTAATGGAGCTTTTAGCATTTCCTCCCGAAGATCGCTTCATCCTCCTCTCCCCTATGCCCTGCACCCCACCGGGTCTATTCCACGAGCACCGTGTTCTCTGCACGCTCACCCCCTTGCCAAGACAGAAGCCGATCTTGCCGTTCCCTGCATCTCTTTCCTCAGGCTCCAAGAGCCCCCACAGGTGTTACTTCATTGGCATTCCTTACTGCTGTTTTTACCAACAGGGAAACTGAGGCCCTTGTCTAGACCACACAGCATGTTTGTGAGGGCCAGGAGCCAGAGCTAGGTTTCTCGACCCCCTGCTCTATCCCAAAGGTCTGCCACTGTCACTGGAATGAATCTGCTTTCTAATGGATTCTTTGAGCTCACGCAGGGGCAATCATGGAAAACAGACAAGATTCTGGGGAGTGTGGCACCGAGTCAGGGCACAGGGAACTGTCAGAACTGGAAGGGACCTCAGAAGTCTTTATGGTAACCCCCTCGAGAACTGGTCCCAGGACAGGGACGAGCTGCTCAGTCACATGACCTGGCCTCAACCTCTCCCTGTCCTCTACTGGTGGGGAGGTTCACCGCTCAGCCCTCTGTCCCAAGAAGCATGGTCCTTTCCAGAGAGACCCCCAGGGTGGACATAGGAGGCTGCCCCAGAACCTGGAGGGAAGTCCAAGGGGCCACTGTCCCCAGATGATACCTTGTCATCCCAGGTGACCTGCTGTTTCCATTCTGAGAACTTCCCTGTGGGATGGCACAGAACCCAGGACAGGAGGCTTTTCATCTTCCCCTGGGCTGCTGCCTCCAGCCTTCAAAGCCCTTCCTGACATGATCTCATTCAACCTCACCTGCCCACAGTGGGTTGGGAGGGAGTCAGGGCTTCGGGGACTCTGGACTTGGGGGTGGGGTGGGGGAAGGGAGAAGTTGTGGAAGAACTTGTCGACAGTCACACCCTTGAGCAAGTCAGTTTTCCTCTGGTACATCCTGGGTACATCAGTTTCCTCGTCTCTAAAATGGTGACCAGTAATACCTAATGTTACCTGGATGACTCGGCATAATCGGTGACAAAGAAGGCAGAAGCATGTTGCTTTGTCCATGGTGGAGGAGAAGAAATGGTGGCTTCTTCAACAAGCCAGTGTCCTCACCTGTGAAATGGGAACAAATATGCC
Source organism: Panthera tigris (assembly GCF_018350195.1). Lineage (NCBI taxonomy): Eukaryota > Metazoa > Chordata > Mammalia > Carnivora > Felidae > Panthera > Panthera tigris. The sequence goes on from NC_056662.1 coordinate 116,753,378, forward strand.
CTATCTCACATTTCCCTCAGATTTAGGATGAGACTAAATAGCCAAAGTGCCTTGTATACACTGGGTGCCCTATAAATATTACTTCTCTTCCCAAATCACTAGGTCAAACCGGCAAAACCATGCCTATGGGCCTCCCTTGATTTTCCCAAGTCTCTCCAGAGCTCAGTGGCCCAGACTCCCTCCGGCAGCCATTCTGTGGCCTGGCGGACCCGGAGGCTCGGCTGCTGCCCCATCAGCCTCCTTGCCGGGCGGGGTGGAAGCTCATGATGTCTGAGCTTCTCCGAGCAGCCGGGGGCTGTGAGTTCCAACCCCCGTGGGGCTGCCAACTTATTGTGTGGCCCCAAGCCAATCTCCTGGGTTCTCTCGGTTTCCCCACCAGTAAAAGAGGGCTAATGACCATCAGCCTCCTGCACCGGGGTGTTGTGAGAATTAATTAAGGTTTGTAAAAGGCTTTGAGATTCAGGGATGAAAGGCACTGGAGAAGGACAGAGTGTTATTATCCATTATTAGTACTGTTATATTCCATCCAAAGATCTCAAAGTCTCTTACAGACAGTAATTAGTACCTTGCAGGGGTGTTTTGAGGGTGATTAGTCCCATTTCACATATGGGAAAACCAAGACACAGAGAGTAGTTAAGTCCGAGCAGGGCAGGAGGGGTAAGAACTAGCTCACTATTCCTAGAATCTGTTGCCACCCTGGCCCTTGTACCCTCAGGCCCCACAGGGTACACTTGGCCATCTTCCTTTACACCAGGCAGCCAGGGTCTCCGGGGGCTGGTGGGGGTCAGAGCTGACACCTCATCGCCTGTTTCCCCAACTCTTCACTCCCTGTCGTGCTGTCCCCAGGGAGGGTGCCCAGGGCAGCCCATCTCCAGTCTGGCTGGGCAGCAGAAGCTGGCACTGGGCGGGGAGTCAGGGCTGGAAGGAGGACAGCAGTAGGAGATGAAAGAGAGGACATGAAGGGACAGGGAGGAAAGTCAAGACCCAGAGCAGCTCATTGCTATGGGGCGCTAGGCACACACTCTCCCTTTCTTCCTTAGCTTCCCAAGCTCCTCTTGTCCCCTTGGGGGCAGGATCACATTCAGGCTGGGGTAACCAAGACTAACCCAGCCTGCCAAGCTATTCCTACAGGGACCTTCAAGAGGGGGAAGAAGCACAAGGCTCCAACACCGACAAGGTGGATGGTGCCAGGTGGTCAGACCCATTTAGGGCTCGATGGACAGACAGTCCACAGCCTGCCTTTTCTGGATGAGGTCCATTATCTCTCTGGGGACAATCACGAGCCCCTGGTGCTTGTGGTTGGCTCCCTAGTGCTCTGCTATGTGGATACTGTGCTTATTATTTTTTAAAAAGGGCCGCAGAGCTCGTAATTTGAGGATAGGTTGCGATTGTTTGCATAATAAGGCATGGTTCCGAGTACATAAAGTAAAAATCAATGCATTAATGTAGCAAGCTGCAGACGTGTTCGATAGCAAACCCAACCTCAGAGCATGAATCCCCAGCAAGGCTACCACATTGTGTAATTCCAGGTGCTTGTCCTGCTTCTCAACCCCACTCGCTAGGAACCAGAGCACCAAATGAGGAACACCGATATTCAGTGGTGTGCTGGTATGTTTAATAACAAGCTCTCAAAAAACAAAACGAAACCAAAAAAAACCCTCACAGGTAGCATTTGCCAATTTCCGTGGTGGAAATACTCTTACCATGGCTGACTTCGAGCTATCCATGTGGCATCAACCGACTCACCAACTTCTTGAAACTCTGACAGGTGGCTCTCGTAAGTTGGTTCAAGCCAGCTCCTGCACATTGCTCTCCCCTGAGACCTGTTTCTCCAAGGAGAGAGGGGTACCCGGTATCACAGAGAGGGAGCTGTCTCACCCAAAGTACTTGCTTCATTGGTTTTTCTCGGTCACCGGAAATTCCTAAGGAACCTTGTGTGCAACAGAACCCTGACATGGACGGAAAGAAGGAGGGCTGAGTTCTCTGCTCCAAGAATTGGATCATGTATGAATCTTTCTCTGGAGGTTTCCTTGAGAAGTGGCAGCAGGTTGCTAAGGAAAGGGGCATAAGCCAGGTAGGTCAAAGTGAGAGGCCGCAGGACAGAGGCTCTGGCTTGAAGCCTGGCTTGAAGCCTGTCCCATTCTCAGCCTAACAAGAGAAAAACCCCAGGCTATTCAGGGAGGACCAGAAACCTTTGTCAAATGACCTATCATATTCAAAAAAAATGACAGAGGCTACTGCATCCATGAAATAAGAACGAGATGACATCAAGAGGGGCCATCGGAAAACCCGGAAGAGCTCTTTGAAATTAAGGTGCTAGACAATCCTTAAAAATCCAATAGAAAAGTCAGAAGATAAAGTTGGGGAACTTGCCCAGAAAACTGAATGAAAAGGCAAAAAGTCAGAAAAGAGGGAAAATCAAAAGATTAAAAAATTAGAGAATGAATCCCAAAGTTCCAACATCTGCCTATAAATAATTCCAGAAAAAGACAGTGGAGAAATTGTAAGGGAGAAATAGTCAAAGAAATAAGTAACACAAGAAAAATTCCCTAGGACTAATGACATGAGTGACCAACATAAAAGGACCCCCCTGCCATCGCCAAGTGCCTCGCACGGTAAATTAAACAAGGCCTGCACCAGGGAACATGATGGTGAAATTTCAGAATGGACACAAAGAGAAGTACCGAAAAACTTCCCAAATGGAAAGAAAACAGACCCATGCCAAGGATCTGGAATTAAAATGAAATCAGACTTCTCAACAAGAATGCCAAATGCAAGAGGGACAATGGAAGTTATGTTTTTAAAATTATGAAGGGAGGGGCGCCTGGGTGGCTCAGTCGGTTAAGCATCCGACTTCGGCTCAGGTCATGATCTCACAGCTCGTGAGCTTGAGTCCCGCAACGGGCTCTGTGCTGACAGCTCAGAGCCTGGAGCCTGCTTCAGGTTCTGTGTCTCCCTCTCCCTCTGCCCCTCCCCTGCTCATGCTGTCTCTCTCTCTCAAAAACAAATAAACGTTAAAAAAAATTTTTTTTAATTACGAAGGGAAATGATCTCCAGCCTCTACTCAGGAAAACTAACAACTGAGTGTGAGGGTAGAAAAATAGATGCAGAATCTCAGACATGCCCGATCTCAAAAAAAAAAAGGATTCCCTAGAAGCTGTTATTTAGTGTACTTCCCCCAAAAACAAAAGGAAAAGGGGGGGGTACCTAGGAAACCAGAGATCTAAACAAGTCAGTGGTGAAAAGAAGTGATAAGTTAGGGGAATTGAAGAGACTCTTCGTGAGGGCCTGTAATCTCTCTAACAAATGGGGGGGGGGGATAGATCATCTGACAAAAGGGGAGGGGAAACAGACAGCCAGAGGCCTGAGCCCCCGTGGTGCAAGTTTGGCAATTGTGTCTCAGAATGAAAGGAGCAGTTAACAGGAAGTCAAGAACACCTGAGAATCAGTGCCATGCATTTGCTGGCCACCTGTTGGTAGAGCTGTGTGAAAGCCACGTGCGGGGTGTTGGGTTCATTCACTAATGATTTATTTTGAAATAACCTCAAACTTACCGGAACATTCCGAAAACAGTTGCAAGGACCTTCTATATCCCGTCACCCAGATTCTCTGTTAATATGTTAGCATATTTGCACCATCTCTCTGTGTCTCTATAAACGTATATATAGACATACCTTTTTTCCCCTGAACCATTTGAGAATAAATTGTAGATCTAGGATGCCCCATGACCCCTAAATGCCCCAGTGTGTATTCTCCCCAAACAGCACCCTGTCATCATTACTATCATTCAGTCCTCCAAACTTCTCCAACTGTCCCAACAATGCCTCCTTTGCCTTTCTGGTCCAGGATCCAAGTCGGGATTCCTAGCTGCATTTAGTTGTCATGCCTCATTAGTTTCCTTCAGTCTGGAACAAGTCTTCAATCATTCCCTGTCTTTATCGACCTTGACTGTCTTAGGATGTCCCCTAACCGGGGTCTCTCCAGTGTCTCCTCGCGTCCACTCTCAGGCTGTGTGTCCTTGGCAAGAATACAACCGAAATGATGCTGAGCTCTTCTCGGGGCGTCACATCTGGGCACGCGTTTCTGACCGGTCCTACCAATAATGATGGTAACCCTGATGACCAGGTCAGGTTGGTGCCTGTCAGTTTTCTGCACCATGAACTCACTATGTCTTCCTTTGTCTTAGATAAGTACGTGGTAGGAAGACACTCTGTGGCTACACCAATATGCTGCTCCTTGTCAAATCTCTGCCCACCAGTCTTAGCGTTCTCTGATGACTCCAGCTTTCTTCAACCACAGCTACGATGGTTGCCAAATCGTACCTATTTCTACCATTCATCCTGTGTTTATTAGCCGGGATTCTACTGCACAGAAGAGTTTTCCTTCCTTCTGTCACCCATTCACTCGTATCAGTATGGACTCATGGATTCCTATTTTAATCAAAAGGTTATGATCGGTTACCATAATTATTTATTTTGATCCTCACACTGCCCCAGATTCAGCCTTCAGGCAGACTCCTGTGTTGTTGTGCTATGTCCCCATTATCCTTTCTTGAACCAAAAGATGTTTCTTTATCATCTTGTATTTTCCCTGTCGTAGCCCCGGGATCAGCCATTATTCTGGTTCCTTTGAGTGGAGAATGGTATCTTAAAACTAGGATCTGGGCTCTTGATGCCTGATTTTTTTTTTTTTTTCTCAATGCCTTATTGCTACTGGGGTATCATTGCCTCTAACCATAGCACTGATTGTTAGTTCCAGAGTGATACTGAAAAGTGGCACAGCCTGGCACCCTCTTCTTGAGCCTGCCTTTAGTAGCAATATCCCTGGGGTTTCTGAATTGCACGTGGTTCTGGCTACTGATTTGACATAGATATTTGAAAACCATATCAAGGAAGGACTGTTCTATTTCAGTTTTTCTAAGGCCTCATTTCTTTAAGCAGGTATAGATATTGTATTTTATAAAATACATTTTTTTGGCATCCATCTAAACAGCCAAGTTGCTTTTCCTCTTTAGATATGTAATATGAGTTATAGTATAAAATTTAACAGTATTAAGCCATATCACTCTCCCTGAATAAACTCTATTTGGTCAAGATGTGCTTTTTACAATATAGTCCTTGATTCAACATGCTAATATTTTATTTCAAAATGGTATATCAATATTGATAAGTGAGAAGAACCTGGAATTCCCCTGTTTTATGATCTTGGTTGGATGCTTGCAGTGTCCGTGGGCTGGAAACAGAGTACAAGGGAGTGTGTGTCAGAAGTGAGGGGTTCTGGAGCTCCCCGGAGAAGGGAGGAGAAGTAGCAGACAAGGAGGTAGAGGGGGTCCCCAGTGAGGCGCATGGGAGAGGGAGATGCACAGCAAATTGCAGTCTGAAGGGGGATTTTCAAGAACAGAGCCCTTCCAGGAAGGATCCGGGCTCAGATTTTGGCCAGGGCGTGGCTCACTGAAGACGAGCTGACAGTCCCAGGGTTGGCGAGGTCAAGAAAGTGTGAGGCAAGGATCTGGATGGACTGCCCACCTGGGTGTTGAAATATCCCCAGGTGGGGGCCAAGCAGAGGGCAAAGAGTCAGTGCCAGGGCCAGCAGGGTCGTGGCCTGGAGAGGCTGGTGTGGCATGCAGGGCGATGGGATGACCCAGACTGCTGCTAGAGCGATGGGCGGGGGGGGGGGGGGGGGGTGTCTTCTCTAATCCCAACCTGAGGACCAATTCCGTTCAATGAATTACTAGCCGTGCCTGGCACAAAGCGAGCCCAATAGAGGCACTACTGTTATTCTTATTTGTCCCAAGTAATTAAAGCTTTTCAAGTGACGCTGAAGGGTGTTTGCAGACACTGCCCAAGAAACGTGATTGACACATTTTCTGCTTATAGGCAGAACTGGGTATCTTTCCCCCCTTCCTCCCTCTCCCTCATTTCCAGATCCTTCGGGCAGTCTTTGGCATCAGCCAGCGTCCGGGCTCCGAGTCCAGTGCCCACTGTCAAGCTGCACGGACTCAGGCAAACTTGGGCCTGTCTGTAAAATGGGTAGCCACGCCTCCCGGAGGCGGAGAAGGGCATCAGTGCTGAAGCCACAGGCCTCGCCGAATTCCTGCTGGCGAGCTCAGCCCGGGACCGCGCAGCAGGGTGACTGCATAGAGGCTGAGCGGATCCCGGGGCAGAAAGGGGAAGAGCGAGGGGTCCTCAGTCAGGGCCTGGGTTCCTACGGCCCAGACAGAGGACCAAGAAGGAAAAGGGGGTGGAGAGCTGGATTTTTCAGTCCGTACAGGCTGTAATTAGCCATCTAAGATCCGGAAACACTATCCAGACCCTGGGAACTTTGTGGCGGAAGAGCATGGAAAGCAGGGGAAGGCGCAGGTCCTTGGCGTGTGGTTAGGTGGGTGGTCTCTGCAGTTCCCCATTTACACTGGGAACCAAGCCACCAGCGCTACCACATGCCTTCGTCCCGCCCATTTCCGGCCGAGGTCCTCACCCCAAAGGGCCCTCCTGGATGCTGGTGTGGTCACAGGTCCTTCCCGGGGTCCCTGCCAGGGCTGCCTCTCCCCTTGGGAGGGACCCTCCCTCCTCAAGGGACAGGGCATGCAGGAAAAGCCAGGGTGAACTTGGAGCTTTATTCTAAAAGCCCCTTATCACAGAGCTGGGGGAGAGGGGGAAGGGAGGGTGGGTAGGAAGTGGGCGATCCCAGCACGATGAGCCTTTCCTAGGGGAGGGCTTCCGTGGGGGCTCTGATTGGTGAGTGATAACGATGATGATATTAAGACTCCTTCAGCATCCAGCATGTACCTGCAGCAAAACCCCCATTGTACAGATGAGTAGACAGGCTCAGAGTCTGATTTACCTAAAGTAGCAGAATCACAGGGCAGGATTTGAACCCAAACCTGTGGCACCTCAGTGCTTTGTGTTATGGTTCCCCACCCCCACCGCCCCACTCCCCATGCAGGGCACGGTAGTGAGCAGCTAAGGTGAGCCCAGCGTCGGCCAGGGGTGAGGTCAGGCAGCTGAGGGCAGAGCCTGGACTCCAGGGGCACAGACTGGACTCAATCCCAGTTTGACCAAACCGTCTGGGGTCTGATGTGAGTTACCTCACCACTCTGGGCCCCAGGTGCTTCTGGTGGCAAATGGGGGTAATAGTCGTCCCCAAGGGGAGATACAAAAACAAACAAACAAACAAAAGAGCAAACCAGAAAACAGGTGTGCCCCAGAGTCAGCTGGGTGCTCCAGCCCCCAAAGTCTACACAGGAGCAGTGGGAACCCCCACACCGGGCCCCAAGGAATGCAGAGCCCTCCCCAGGATTCCTGTAGACCACCCAGAGCAAGGTGAGATGGGGGGACCCTTCGGCCTCTGGCCCTGCCCCTCGTTTCTGTCTCCCGCCACCCTGGGATAACCCAGGCCTGGCACCTGCCCCTTCCTCTCTTTCCATCCAAATCCCTCTCTCATTCCCAGGGTCTGGGGGCAGCACGTGGAGGTTCTTACTGCCTAGTGGACGGGAGGACAGAGGAGCAAACAGCTTCACCTTGAACGCAGCACACTGAGTTTCTTCAAATGCCCCTCAGTCACCCCACTGTTGGGAGACATGCACCTGCCCTCTCCCCTGCCGGCCCCAGGCTCCCAGGTCTTAGCTTCACAGGTTCTCAAGGCTTCTCCAGCCCCTCTCCCCTCCTCCCCTCCTCCGACCCTATGTACCCTCTCCCCTCTCCCTCTGTGCCCCCTCCCCGCTCCCTGTTGGCCTTCTCCAGTCTTCTCCTCTGTTAGGTAGTCCAATCACCTCCCCATTTCCTCCTGCCTGACTTCTTCTAGACCCTTCTCTGCACATCCAAGTCAGCCAGGTGCTCACAGAACAAAATGCCCTTCTTCTAATGGAACTACCTTCTTAAATAGCAATCTGGATGATCTTAAAAGGTGGGGAGGTGGGTCCAGGTGAAGTGATTTGCCTTTCTCATCACCAGCATCCTTCCTGGCTGGAAACCTGCCCGTAAGAAGTTTATGGTCAAGCGGTGTAATAAAACCTATCCTTGTGTTGTTCTTTGTGAAGACCATTTGGAAAGAAGACAAAATCAAATACAGTTAAGGGCTTTTTGTAAACTCAGGGAGGGGAGCAATTTAGAGAACAGAGGCCAGCCACTGGGCTCCACCCCCACTGGCTGTGTGGCCTCCACTTTCCACTCACCTGGGAGAGGGGGAAGGGGCGGGGCAAGATAACACGGAAGGCCCTCTGGCTCCTCCTCCTCTGCTTCCTGGAGAAGCCCTGGGAGGGGCAACTGCACTAACTCCTGTGGCACCTGCTGCCTCGCTCTCCGATGCCCAGGCAACCCTGTGCACGGAGCAGCTGAAGGCAGAGGGGCCGGGCACTCCTGAGAGCAGTATGCTCTGAGCTGTGGTTTACACTGCACACGAGGAAGGCCGAGGAGGGAGAAGTGGGTCCCGCTTCCTGGCTCAACCACTGACTGTTACTTTGAACAACGAGCTTCCTCTCGATGAATCTTGGTTTCTCATCCTATAAGAGGGAGGGCCTGACTTCTCGGGTGGGTGGGGCTGGGGGCTGGCCCAGCCAGGGTAGGAGCCAGCACAGATCCCTGGGCCCTGGGTCTGGGCAGCAATGTGCAGGAACCCCTATTTGGGGCTGGCACAGGGGGGAACACCACAGCTGTAGGAAGAGCTGACTGGGGAGGCAGGAGAGACTCAAGAAAGGAGACTTTAAAGGGTTAGCCGGCCTCCTCCAGAAATCAACATAAAAAAGTAACTTTGCGGCCTCAGGAGCCTAAACTTCTTAGGAGAAGGTACTGAAACGGTTGCCCACAGCACCCTAATCAGCCACTAGTTTGTTCCCCAGTGACTTGGATATGCCCAGTGCCAGGCATTAGGCAAGGCCAAACTGATCACACCCAACCTGACTATGGCCCCTCCAGTGCTATCACGGTGCTTCCATCATGCTCTGACCCCATCCTACCCACTGCCAGGACCCTCCTCCTGAAGGACTCCATCAACTCAGACCACCAGGCCACCTGACTGCCCCACATCAACCTTGGGTTTTGCATGAATGAATGAATCAGTGAATGAGTGAATGAATGTTTTCAATAATGAATAGATATTGGGTGCTGGGCTATGAGTTACGCCCCGAGTGTGATGGGCTCTGTGATGACCACCCAGGTCCCCTTTGGTGAAGGACTTGTTGCCCTGGCTGCGGGCAGTACTGGTCAGCCATCTGCCCCTCCACTGATGGCCTCAGCTGCAGGGACCCGCCTCTCCCATGGTCTTGCTCTTTACCAGGGCAGGGCCGATTTGGTGACAGATGGAATCGAGAGCTTAAAGACCCAAGTGGATGACTCTGAGAGCAGATCTAGTTCCAGAACTGTCATGATGCTGGCTGAGGCTGCCGTTGGGCATCCCAATTCAGCTTCCCTCTGCCCCATCCTGCTTCCTTGTCCCCTTGTCCACAGGGCTTGATCGCAAGGCCACTTCCTAAGAAACACCTGAGGGCTAGCTCCATCTTGAGTCTGCTTCCAGGGAACCCAGCCTGCGACACAAACAAGACAGTGGTCCTTGCTGTCAAGACCGTTTGGTCCAGTTGGGGATAGAAACAACAGCAATAATCACCACATGGCACTTCCCATTGGTCAGGCACCAAGCTACGCATTTTACATTCATTATCTCTGTATTAGTCAGGCCTCTCTCTGTTGAACCGGACAGAAACTCAGCCAAAATGGCGTAAGTAAAATTGAGAACATATCAGCGCATGTAGACCCCTTGCTTCAGCCACCACTGGATCCAAGTGTTGTCAGAGTGCCAAGAGTCCAAGTCCATGGCCCTCATTTCCCCAGTGTTGGCTTCCATCGCAGGCAGTCTCTCTGTTCGGGGGCTGTATTAGTTTCCTGGGGCTGCCATAACAAATCACCACAAATTTGGGTGGCTTACCACACAGAAAGTTATTCTCTCCCAGGTGTGGAGGCCAGAAATCATGGTGTCGGAAGGTCGGTTCCTTCTGGAGGCTCTGAGGGAGAAAGGGTCCTGTGCTTCTTGCCCGGCTCCCCGCAGTGACTGGCAAAATCCTTGGCTCCTTGGCTTGTGGATGCATCACTCTCACCTCCACTTCTGTTTCCACGTGGCCCTTCCCCTTTGTGTGTCCGTTCTCTCTTTTGATAAAGACACCAGTCATTGGATCAGGGTCCACCCTAATGTAGTGTGGCTTTGTCTTAACTTGCTACAAAGACCCTACAAAGACCCATACATCTTAACTTGCTACAAAGACCCTATGTCCAAATAAGATCACATTCAAAGGGGGTTAGGATTTGAACATACCTTTTTGGAGGACACAGTTCAACCCACACGGTGGCTAAACGCTCCAACTAGTAACTCTGATGGAAAGAAAGTCTTAGTGACTCCAGCTAAACTCCCAAGTAGGATTCCCACTGGCCTGCTCTGAGTCACATGCCCCATTTCTGGGAACCTGTTTCTATGGCCTGGCCAATGGAATATTCTCAGTGGCCAGGCCTGGGTCATGAGCTCACACTGGAACCAGAAAGTAAGGTCAGACCTACCTGGATCACATGTCCAACAGAAAATCCAAATAATAGCACCAAAAGAAAGAGGAATGGGCATTGAGAAGACCCAAATGACAGAGTCCTCAGCCCTGTGTACTCCCAGGTGTCCTGAAGGGCTGCATTACCATTTACTGAGAGAAGGATGGGAGCTCAGAAAAGTTAAATGACTTGCAGCTAGCTAATGGGATTAGTACTGAGCTGACACCCTAACCCAGGCCTTTATGGCTCCAAAAATGAGCTCTTTCCCCAACAAACAAAGGCCAAGAGTTCAAAGAATGTTCTCTACCACAATGGGATAGTCAGGCAAAGCCTTGTGGAGGCAGTGGGACTTGGGCTGTACCTTGAAGAGAGGGAAAGGAAGACTGTCCAGGGGAAGGTGATGCCTGGAGCCTGAAGAGGCATGGTTCTCTCTTTGGTTGAGGCACAAGGTTCTCTCAGGGCATGGTGAGAAGGGTGGTTGGAAGTATGGCTGAAGTCAACTGCAAGGCCTTGAGAGTCTTCTGCTTCCCACTAGCTATTGGGAGCCATTGAAGATTTATGAGCCAGAGAGAGACTTGGCCCTTGATCAGCTCACAGGGCAGGTCTAAGGGTCCTTCGGGAGGAAGGATTAGAGGCGCAAGGCTTGGGCAGGGAGGTCCTGAAGAGACTGTTGCCACAGTCCAGGTAAGCGGCGATAAGGACCACCTGGGGCTGGAGAGGAGGGATTGGTGACTCCACCCACCTCCCTCCGTAACTAGCCCCAAGACCAAGTCCAACCCTGTCCCAACCTGGTCCCCACCCCTGCCCCATTATGGCCTTGCCTGGTGATACCAGCCTTAAAAGATGGGTTCAAGGACCAGCTGGGACTTCCCTCACACTCATGTCTGGCCTGGGCCCTCAAAAACCCCTCTGGGCAAACTGTTCTCATGACTAGCGTATGGGCAGACCTCCTCATGGGCGAATCATCACATCCCGGCTGGTTCCAATTCTGCTGCCAAAGGCATCTCCACAACGATGAGGGGTTGGGGGGTGGAGGTGGGGGGGGGGGCGGACTACCAGGCCAGCCCTGGGCCAGCTTCTCTGCTTCCTCCAGCTGACTTGGGGAACAGGGCTGGGGGGCTGGGGGCAGCTGCACCCCAGAGTTCCAGTGGATGGTAGTCTCAGGAGGGGTGCACTTTGCAGTGGGCTCCTTGGCCTACTCTCTGCAGTGAGGCATGCAAGCAGGGAGATTCCTCCCACTGCGCCAAGGCCCACAGCTAAGGATGGAAGCCGACAGGCTGCTGGGAAAACACCCCAGGGGCCTGGACTGGGAAGGAGGCTGTGGGGGTCCCTCAGGTGGAATCCCAGGCCTAAGAGGTGGGTGAGAGTGTGGGTTCCACAAGTCTTTGGCCGGTGAGGCAGAGCATAATGGGACAAGGACAGGAAGGAGATTCCCACTGTCCCAGGAACCAGGCCGCAGTGCCCTTGCAGGAAGCAGGGGAGGGGGAGGCTTCAATGCTCCATTCTCCAGTGCTCCCTAAGTCTGTGGAGATCGTCTCAGGCCAAGCCTGGAATTACGGTCCCCCTCTGGAGTTCTAGAGGAGATGGAATGACACCCTTCTCCACTGGGTCCCCTAATCTTTCCAGTGACTCAGTATGGGGTGAACCTTGCTCACCTTTCCCCTCGCCTGCGGGAGGAATCCTCCTGGCATTTGACAGAAGGGGAAGTGTGTGGGCAGCCCAGGGATTTCTCAGTAACCATTCCCAGGCCCCCTCCCGGGGCACTTGCTGCTCTGGCTGCTGGGAAGTGGCCCCTGGGAGGGGGCTCACTTGCATCAGAGGGAAGGCCCCTCGTGTCTCAGCGACCTGGCTTTTTCCCAGAGTTCCCACTGGTGCCAGAAATGGCCACCTCCGGCCCCCACTTCTCCCGGGCCAGCACAGAGCTTGGCTCCCGCACGGTGGCTCTGCCTCCCCAGGTCGCAGGCTCCGCAGGTCCTAGAGGTGGGCATGTAATTGATGAGGAGACTCCGAGTTCCTCAGAGATCAATTCAAGAACACGGGGTAGGGAGGGGGAGAACTCTGACCAAAGCTCGTTTAATGTATTTACAAAGTTTGGATCGGAAAAATCTGTTCTTGCGAAGAGCTGATATGCTCCCTTTTATCAGAAAAGGAGAGCTTGATAACCACCAGCATTATGTTTTGGATAAGACTACCAGGAAGTTGTGTTCAGAGGCAATAGCACCGTCAGCCCAACGATCTGGGACAACTCTCTCCTCCTCACGTCTAGGCTCGTATTTTTAAAACCCTACCTTAGGGGCGCCTGGGTGGCTCAGTCGGTTAAGCATCCGACTTCGGTTCAGGTCATGATCTCGCGGGTTCGTGGGTTCAAGCTCCACATCGGGCCCCGTGCTGACAGCTCAGAGCCTGGAGCCTGCTTCGGATTCTGTGTCTGCCTCTCTCTCTGCCCTTCCGCCACGCCTACTCTGTCTCTGTCTCTCAAAAACGAATAAGTGTTAAAAAATTTTAAAAATAAATAAAAGTAAAACCCTACTTCAAAGGCCTATAATATCTGTCTTTGCCATTGTGAGTCATCGCAAAGCTTTTTAGAAACAGACAGGATAGGATCACTGAATGAATGAGTGCATGAATGAATGATAGCATTTACTGAGTACTCTTGTGCCAGGCCCTGGTCCAAGCACATTATCGTATCAATGCATTGAAGCCTCCCAACAACCCTGCGAGAAGCCTTACTAGCATCCCCATTTTCCTGCCAAGAGACGAAAGCACAACAAGAATAAAAGTTTAGCCCAGGTCACGCAGGCTGCCGGCCTCCAGCATCCTCTCTGCTGGCTGCCTCTGGGAACGAGTGAGTGAGAAAAGCCCACAAGCGCCAAGGAAGAGGACGAAAGCCAGGTGCTGGAGGGTCAGGGCTGATGCCGGTGCCCATGGGGTGAAGGTGACAGGGAAGGGGGAGCTGAGGAGTCCTCAGCTGGTGACTTCCAGCTCCCCTATGAGAGGGTTCCTTCAGGCACTGAGGCAGCTGGTGCGCTGGGAAGGTCCCGGTCCCTGGCTCTTTTGTGGCCATGGATAAGTCCCTTGCCCTCCCCTGGCCTCGCTCTGCTCATTCGGGACCGAGTCAGTGGGATTTGGGGATTTGGGTTGCTCTGCTGCTGATGGTGCACAAAAGCTTGGCGGGGCGGGCAGCTGGGCCCCAGGGAGCCTCAGAAGGCATGGGAAGTCAGGGTGGGAGGGGCCCCAAGCTCCAGAAGTTCTTCGGGCCAGGGGCCGGGCGCAAACCCCCTGGCCAAACCCCCTGTCCTCCCCAAGAACAGCCAAGGCTGAACTGGGCTGGGAAGAAACTCAGAGACCATCCGATCCGACCTTCCACCTTATGGACAAGGAAACAGAGGCGGGGAAGGAGAGAGAGGCCTGGGGCGCATGAAAGGCTGGAGCCCGCTTGCTTGCCTGCCTCTTGGCCTGCCTATTGCTCTCCTTCCTTAAAGTCCCAGCCACGAGGCAAGAGGGACCCCCAGAGCATCCGGTGGGGCCAGCAGGATTGCTAGCTGGTCCCTTAGGGCTTTGTGTTGTCCTAGGCCATGAGTCAGAAAAGTTTCATTGTGACACCAACCCAGTGAACTATGACTTTTGGGGTCAAGCAGTTGCTCATGACTAATCCTCACACACAAGGTGCCGAGTCGGCCCTGGGAAAGTGGCAAAAGAGGCCAAGTGTCTTTAGAAGCCTCCCTTGGTCCCGCGGGGCCCTCCCTCAACTCCATACCCACATACCAGTGCTCCTCAACCCCAAGCTTGCCCTCTGCTTGCAGCCGGTGACATCTGGGAAAGCCTCTGATGGGAGTTCATAGGAGGACGGGTACAGCAGTGCGGGGAGGGGAAACCCCAGAGCAGAGTGAGGACAACCTGCGTTCTTGTTCCTGCACTGCTGTCAGCTAATCGTGTGGCTGTGAACAAATCCTTTCCTCTCTCTGGTCTCCGTTTTCTGCTCTGTAAAATGAGAGGCTTGTGTTGGGTGTCTCTAGGTTTCTCTGCACCCTGAGAGGATTACAAGGTGCTGCCTCTCCACGGGGTACCCATATCATCAAGAAAAGAACTAAAAAGGGCAAGCCTCAGCCCAAACGGTTGTGCCGTCAGGCGTCAGGAGGCCTGTGGGGGGGAGGAGTTGGGCCCACAACCCGCACTGAGTCCCGCAGGCTCTGTGGGCCCTCGGGGCCAGTCGCCACTGGAGCCGCGGGCCCGTCGCTGAGCTGAGGGGCCAGGGCCTGGGGCAGGTCAGCGCGCACAGCACGTGGATAGCTTTGGCTGTAGGATCAAGGATCTCACCCAGCCCTGTGGGCATCACATCTATCCTTACAGTCCCACCCGGACACACAGAGAATTTCCTTCAGGCACCCCCACCCCCACCAACTCACGCAGCCCTTAATTCTTGAGAGAATCAAATCTTCCGGTCTCCACAGATGGCTGTCTGTCCCCCATTCAAGCTGTCCACTGGCCCTGACTATACTGAGGACACCCCTCCAGCCCCAGCCACCAACCCACCAGAACCAGTGCCCAGACCTACGCCGGAGCCAGGTTCCTCAGAGAAAACTGCTCAAAGCATTGATAAAATAATGGCATGGGTGAAGAATAGGGTTCCCTTTAGGAAATCCCTTAACTGTGAGTCAGGACATTGGGTAGATGAAGAAACGGAGGCTTGCAGAGGATGAGGGGCTTCCTCCAGGTCCCAGAAGGTGGGGTTGGGGTTTAAACCAGGGCCTCAGGGCAGACAAACAGCCAGCCTGTTGGCCTATAAGCTTTATGGCTGTGAGGTTAAAAGTACAGAGCAGAGGCCCGCCAGCCTCCTCTCCCTCATCTGCGCTTGGGGATCGGGCCACCCTCATGGGGGCTCATCTCATGCCGTGCTGTTGAGCTAACAGGGTGAGGGACCCACATTGACGGGACTTATCTTCAATGCTGCTGTCACTTAGGACGACCACCACAGTAAACAGGATCCTCAGAACTTCAGGTGTCAAGCCCAGGACCTCATGAGAGGCCGGCAGAGCAGCCCCACCCAGCGGGTGACCTTCCCACAGGACCCAGGAAACCGCCCTGCCTGGGCTCTGACGTTCGTCCTGTCTGGGAGCCCTCTCCTTTCTTGTGGTTCCGTGTTCAAAAATCTCCCTCTGTCTTCCCGGCCACCCTCTGACCAGAAAGGTCCAGGCTCTCTGCCCCTCTGTGCACAAGAGTGACTTTTGCTGAAAAGCAAACATCACTGGGGCACCCGGCCTCGTGGTTTCAGGCTGTGTGGTTTACCTCATGACGTCATCTTCCTTCCTCCAGATAAACCAGAAGAGACTTCACTGCTCCAAGTGTGACAGGTCCCCGGGGGGGAAATGGTGTCTGCTCCAACTCGCCGTTTGAAGGTTCAGAGAGGGCAGCTGGGTAGTGGCTCCACCAGGGAAGGCATCTGCAGAGTGCCTAGGCTCAGGGGTGGCTGCAGGGGGTCTTCTGGCACCTCTCACAGGTCTCTGGTTAGTGTAGGCTCAGGCAGGGCTCTCTAAACGTGGGAATCAGGCACAGGTCAGGCGCTGGACCTCATGGGTCCCACGTGACACAGCACCCGACTCCAAGCCACTATCCACACAGAGCAGGAAGACAGAGAAGACCCCCTTTTTCAGATCAGGGCTGTACCCCCTCCCCACTCTCTTGCTGCCAGCCCAGAAGGGGTGGGTATGCCAGGGCTGGAGAATGGGAAGGGGTAGCTTATGCCTGTCCCAGGCTCTGTGCTCTCATTTAAGGTTCCAACGACTCTTTGAAGTAGGTAATTCACAGAGTGCTCGGTTGACCGATGACAGACCCAAGGCTCAAAGACGTTTGGGATTTGCCTGAGGCCCCAGTTAGCATTAGGTCTTGCATGTGGTCGGTGTTCAGGAATGTTTGTCACGTAGAAAGGGGCCAAGATGCTACCTTTCCTCAGAGAAGCAGATGTCTCAGGGCGCACGGGACAAGACTGTTTCTGTTCTGAGGGAGCTGGCACCCCCCAGTGAAGGGGCCCTGACTGGGCCAGGGCCTCCTCAGGAGCTTGGATGTCAGGCTGGGGCTGTGGATGGCCAGAGCATCACAGACCCAACTCAATCCAGATCCATCCAATGCTGGAGAACGTGATGGCCCTTCTGCCTTCGCAGTGGGACTCCATCCCCTTCGACTTGATCCAAATTCTTATTGGGCCACTACCCGTGCCAGTCAGGCTCACTCTGCAGGGCCCTTTGGGGATCAGATAGCCTGGCCAGAGGGCAAATAAAACAGAGACAAAATGACAGGGTTCCTGTCCTCAGGGAACCTACACTCTCTTTAGGAATGATGACAGGAACAATGGCCACCACCACCACCCCAGTGTTCTTAATCACTGTATTTATCCAGCATTACTACGTACCAAGCCCCATAAAGCGTGTCACACATATGTCTCATTTAATGCCTGTTAAAAACAACCTGTGGGGGCGCCTGGGTGGCGCAGTCGGTTAAGCGTCCGACTTCAGCCAGGTCACGATCTCGCGGTCTGTGAGTTCGAGCCCCGCGTCAGGCTCTGGCCTGAGGGCTCGGAGCCTGGAGCCTGTTTCCAATTCTGTGTGTCTCCCTCTCTCTCTGCCCCTCCCCCGTTCATGCTCTGTCTCTCTCTGTCCCAAAAATAAATAAAAAACGTTGAAAAAAAAAATTTAAAAAAAAAAAAAAAAAAAAAACAACCTGTGAAGTGGCCATCGTTCCCATTTTATAGATGGGGCAACTGAGTTTTGGTCCCTTGCCCAAGGTGACAAGGTAGGAAGTGGCAAAGCTGGGATTTGAATCTGGGACTGTCAGACTACAGGACCGTGATCCTGACCACAGAACACCAATAACTTGGACCCAAGGCAGAAGGACACGCATTCCACACAACTGTGCTGAGTGGGCAGCAAAGGGATGCAGGGGAACCCGGGGCCCTGTGGAAGGCAGGCAGGGTTCGACGGGCAGGGACGGGGCAAAGGGCACCAGTGCCAGCCAGGGCTGATGGGTGGGGCTCCTGGAGCACATAAGCCTCGTGAGGAGCAGCCAGTAGTTCCTTTGGGACAGAGGCCAGGCCCTTGGGAAGGGGGCACTTTGGGAAACAGAGATCAAGGCCAGAGTGGGGCAAACTGGTGCTGGGTGAGAGCTTCCATCTTTGTTTAGCCTTGGGCTCCTCACGGAAGGCCGTGTCCTTGAGGTCAAAGGCCTGTTCAGGCCAGAGCTTCTCCAGCACCGTGCCCCACCCCTCTGCTCTCTACATCACCTTTGCACCCCTCCCTGCGGTCCGGTCCGGATGCCTTCCTGCGTCAGCTGTTGAGACCAAGTAGTTCCAGAGAGGCCTGAGCAGCTCAGAGACGGCTGGGTTTGTGGGCGGAGCCTGAGACCTGGAGAGGGATCTGAACTGATAGAGCCCGTGTGGGTGGTCTCCCCTAGAGCCTGGGAGGGAGCCAACGGGGCTGGCTGTGTCCCTGGCCTGGACACCGGCAACTCAGTCAGAATAGGCTTGGCGTCCATGTTGCATGCTGGGCTGGTTACAGGCCTCCAGAGGCCCCAGACACTGTCCCCAAAGCCATCGCCGGGCATCATGGCGGCCACAGCTGCCTGCCCGCCCAGTCTGCCTGTGCCCCCTGGCGGGGTGGCGGGACCTTTCCTGCACTCCCGGGTTCCATTCCACAGTCAGAATTCTGGCAGCTGCCTTCTGCCTCTGGCCTCACCTCCCTTCTCTCATCCACCTATCTTCTGCTCCTTTACCATCAGGAGGTGGGTCTCCACTAAGTGGCTCTCTGGGGCCCCAGAGTGGAGGCAGGCAGGACCCTGAGCTGGGCTGCCAGGCCTGAGGGTGGCTCAGAGGTGGAGAAGGGGCCAGGCCAAGGGCAGCGAGCCTTGAGCAAAGGCGCCGGGGACGGTTTGTGAGCCCAGCTCCCCCTTGCTCACGCTCCTGGCAGGAGGCCCAGGCTCAGAGCCGGCCTCACAGGCTGATTCGTGACTGAGAAACTGCCTCCTGGGCCCTGCTCTAGGTGGGAGGGGCCTGGGAAAACCAAGTTGTTGGGCCTTCATGGCCCTGTGGGGCCTGCCCAGGCTGTGTGTGGCGGCTCAGGAGGCCCGAGAAAGCCATTTTCTTCATTAAGCATCTGGGTGGAGATTGCAGGAATCAGCAGGAATGCCTTGCCAATTATCCAGACTCGGGCTGGTGGCCGGGCCCCAGGGGAAGCAGGTTTGACTCCCTCAGTCCTTTCGAATGCCCCTTGCTCTTCCTTCTGGAGTGGTAATTAATCAGGGCTGCTCAGGGGCGGTGGGCTGTGTTTTCCATACTGCCCTGCCATCCACCTGCCCGCTGCTGCCCCTGGCTCTGGAACCTGGGATGAGCAAGGTCCCAGGATACAGTCAGCATCCCTGCTCTGGGCCAGCTCCCAAGCTGAGCATGGGTAACAGAGGAGCCAGAGATGTGGCCATCGTGGCTTATGCGCCATGGCTGCTGTGGCTGCAGTGACACCCCTAGGTGGCCAAGACTGCCACCAACGATCAGCCCCTTGACTGCTCCGAAAGCCACCCAGTGCTCTGCATCCTGGCAGGACTGCTGCCTGAGATCTGCTCTCAAAGAGCATGAGCTCCCATGTGGAGCCACATCCCCCGGCATTGCTCGCAGCTCCACTGTCCCATCTTTCAACCTGGGAGCCCCGGGGCCTGGGCCTCATCTGTTCACCTCATCGCCCTCCAAAGTGGCAAGCCTACAGACTGGCTACGTGTCCGTTTGTTGACTTTGTCAAGTGTGGGCCTGGGGTGGACGAGGGCGGAGTGGGCAGGGCCAGGGACTGCAGTGGGGGTGGCAGAGAGGATGCGGCCAGTAGGCAGAATTTGGAGGGGGAACAAATCAGAGCAGTGACTGGCTGGATGTGGGGATTAGAAAGAGTGTTGGGTTGTGTCTCGGGCAACTCGGGGTTCTGTCAACTTGGGCCCATGCTCTTACCTCCCAGAGGCAGAGGATCCCCGACCCCGTCCACCGCCAAGGCGGGAGCAGTGAGCTCATGTCTGCCTGGCCCAACCGCTCTAGAAACTCACACTCTCTCTGCTTGTAATGAGAATTATGAAAAAGTCCAAACACACTAAAGGGAGAACAAAAGAGTCTCACAACCCCCGAGGATCCCACCACTCAGCCTCCACACTCATCAGCCTTTTCTAATCTTTCCTATTTCCCATCCCCCCTCCTTTTTTTTTTGTATTTTAAAACAATACCAGACATCAGACAATTTTTCCCATAAATACTGCAGTTTTTATCTCCAACAGATTGAGTGTGTCTGTTTTACATAACCACAAGGCCGAGTCTTAGCAACTGTTGGTAAAAGTTAACGGAGTGTCACATAAAACCCCACTCAGGCTCCCATTTCTCTGGTGGCCTCATCCTTCTAGTGCCAGCACAACGATTCCTAAGATAGGAGAGATTGTCACAGCAGGTCACATCATAGCCTTCAGGTCAGCTTGGCTCAGCAAGCTCTTCCTAAAGCTCTCAGCCCCATGCCAGGGGCTAAGCTACATAGGTGACAGAGACAGGCCCTGTCACACAGGAGCTCAACGTGGCCACTGCCAGTAGAAGAGTCTTCTAGACCAGCCTGGATCCAGGAAGACACGAAATCCTCTCTTGCCTCCCAGAATCCTTGGAATCAATTCATGAGGCTCAGAGGCCCTTTAACAAGGCCCATGCCTACCCCTGGTCTCTTTCTCCCCATTTCCTCCCACCCCCGTTTCCATGTGCCTATGCACCAGCCTGCTGGAATGACCAATCCTGTCCCTTGGCCCGGAATGTCTCTTTTTCTCCCTCCCTCCCTCCAGGCTCCTGCTCAGTGCCTCTTCTGTGACCAGCCCAGGGTTGCTCCTGTGTTCCCAGCATAAACTCCCGTCCCTGCTGTAATGACTGTTTCGTGTGTCTGGGGTTTTCCAAAGGGCAGGACTGGGTCCCTGGTGTTCCATACACAGCCAGCCCTCCACATCGGGATATTCTGTATGCTTGTTGTATGACCTGGGTGTGCAAGTGAAGGAGTGAATTCGAAGGAGAACCGGTTGGTGGAAGAACAGAGAAACAGCTGGGAACACATGGGAATGGGGGGTGCTCTCCCAGAGCCCTCCATCCATCTTCAGAAGCTGGAAAACAGTTGGAGCCAGCGAGTGGTGGGGCCGCTTCTCTCCCAGCAGAGCAGAGGATCTCCTGCCCCTTCCCATCAGTGAGGCCTGAGCTGTCTAGTGTGTCCCGTGTCACTGGCTCTCTGAACGCCCCCAGGGCAGTTTCCCTCCCCGGGTCAGGCTGGAAACACGCATGGGGAGCTCAGCGCATGCCCAGACCCCGCGCCTGCTGGTGGGGTCTGTTTGCACATGGTCATCTGGTTTCAATCCAGTGAAATCTTAAAACTTTCCACGGGAACTTCTTCTATTTTGAACTCCTCCCGGATGGGCTGGACGGACTAACTCCGAGCAGGCTGTGAGCTCCTGAGCAGTGGCTGGGGAGTCACCGCCCCCAGCCAGCCCTTCAGCAGGAGCAAGCGTTGCTGGGGCGGCTGGCTGCGGGATTCAGACCCCATCCCCCCCCTCAGGCTTACGGGGGGGGGGGTACCCTGAGCCTGTTCCTTTTTTCCTTCTGGGCCTGCATCTCCTCATCTACACAGAGCAGGGCTAATACCAGGCAACCAGACTGCCTGCGTGCAAATCCTGGCACCACCCATAGTAAACTATGTCACTTTGGCAAAGTTACTGGACCTCCCATTCTTCATCTATAAAATGGAAATAAGTTGAGCTGTTGGGATTGCAGGAGTCAACACCTGTAAAGTGCTTAGCACAGTGTCTGGGATATATTGCAAGGCCCCTACTAAGCACCGGTTATTACACAGCCGTAATTTCTTATCTGAAACCTTTGGCCTTTCGCATCTCAGAGTTTATGTTTATATGTCTTTGAATTTTTAGAAAGGTAATATGCGTGTTGCGATAGCACATGTGATCCAGCGAGGTCTTGGCAGCTTGCCATGGCCAAACGTATTAGCATTTCCTCACTCACAGCTACGAGTAGTCACCCTAAGCGGGAAAAGGAAAGACCACAGGCAGCCTCATGTGTGATCAGGCCACGTTTTGCTGCCAGTTAAGTTACTCCAAAATGTTGGGGGTTTTAGAACTTTGGGCAGTTTGGACTTGTGGACAAGGAACTGGGGAGCTGGGATTGTTATTGCAACACTTGTTTAGGAGGGAGTACGGAAATGGTTCCCCTTGCGAGCCCACTGTGGAGAAGGGTGGCTGGGCGCCTCCTCCTGCCCCTCTGGGCTGCCCACTGGGGCCCGCCCTGCACAGTGTCCCCGGCACAGAGGGCCTCCACCCAGCGCCTTTGTATGAATTAGAATAAGGCAGGCTCCTCGCAGCCTCAGCACCTGGAGATAAAGCTTGGCAACTACAGAGCAACTCTACGCGGGAAAGGCATCTCTTCCTCTGGGCAGGCTGACACCAGACGAGCAAAGCACCAGCCTCGCAGGGTGGCCCTGCAGCTGATGGGCAGCTGGCACCCTCCTGACCCCATGTGGACATGCTCTGAAGGCCTGAGAGGTCACGAAGAACACAAGCTGCCCATGAAGTGGAGCAGTGGAAGGAGCTCCTTCAGATCAGGCCATCTATCCTCAGGCACTGGAAGTTGATTTCTGACTCATCTGCCCCTCTCCGCCACCCCCCCTACCGTGCCAACTTGGGCCACTTGGGCCAAGAGTCACAGGCTCAGGGCTATGCGGGGAAGAGGGAACGAGTTCCTTTCATCTCAGAATCCGAGTGAAAATCCTGGGCTGACGTCCCCATGGGGTCATCAGGCCCCTGTCCTAGAGGTGGGAGCAATGCCCTGGACATTTGCACAGAGCGTTAGCATTTCCAGATCCCTTCCATAGACTCCAATCTGATATTCACAAGGACCATTCATTACCCCTGTCTCACGTCTCAATAAAGCCAGGTTCAGAGGCAAAGTGACTGGCCCAAGGTCACATGGCAGCAGTTGGCGGAGCCCATATTTCCTGCCTGTTTAGTGTTTTCCGTGCCACACCTCAGTGCCTCTAGGCCCCCACCTCACAGCTCGTCTGCGACCTTCCCGAGATGGCTTCCCTGCTGGCTGTAGTGGGTGCCGGGGGCAAATTCCTGGCCAAAGGCAGGTGCCGGCGAAGAGTTGGGCCCTGGCCCCGGGGGGCCTGGCCCCCGCGTCCTGGCCACACTGGCAGGGGAGGCATCCTCTGTCTGCTCCCGAGGGTTAAACACAACACCTCAGCTAATAAAATATAAAGAGCAAACAAGACAACAGCAGGGGTGGATTAAGGAGACTAATGCTTATAAAAGTGCTTTGAGCCCCTGAAGAAAGGAGACACCAAACACGAAGCTTCATTCCCTAGCCTTCGGTCACTGTCAGGTGGCCAGGGAGGCTCTGAGCCTCACAATGGAGGAGGGAGGGAAGGGCAAGGGGAAGGGGAGAGAGAGGAGGAGGTGGAGGGGGTGTCCAGGCATACTGGGCAGAAGACATGCCGTGACACTTGCCATGTCCATAGCTCATGGCATCCTGTGAGCAAGAGGGGTGGCCATTAACACAAGTGAACTGCCACACAGACAGAAAAGCAGGAGGCCAAGTATGTGGCATCTCGCTGGCCTCTAGGCCCTGGAACACGATGCACAAACAGCATGGTGAGGAGGCTCTCAGGTCCACGGGGGCTCAGAGCCAGGGCAGGGTCCTGGGAGGTGAGCCCTGGCTCACTGTGGCTGAACAGGTGTGGCCACCCCCCACATAGGGTAAGAGCAGCCCCAGTGGGGGGGCTCTGCATGGACCAGGGCCAAGGACCAGGTGGGAAGACGCAGGAGCCCAAAGTAGGTGCCAGTGGCCCTCCCAGGAATGAGCACAATGTGAGGAAACAGTCCAGGAGGGCAGACCAGCCTCTGGAAACAAAAACAGAATCTCAGCTCCCAGACCAGGTGGGAGGGAAGAGGAAATCAGCCCAGAGCAGGGCCAGTGCTCTGGGTGCCAAAGCCCCCCACCTGCCCTAAGCGAGGGGTGGGGGGGGGGTCTCTCCAGCAGTCTGTGCTGCTGCCACTACCCCAGCTGGCCAGTGATCCTTTCCAGAACTGGGGCAAGTGATGTGTATCAAGGTTGCAGGTGGTCCCTATGGGGCCTGTGAGCAAATGGTAAAAAGATGCCCCCATCTGGGCAGCTGTAGCCCTAGGCACAGGTTTGCTGCATAGATGGCGGCTGGGGCTACATTTTAACCCCATCCCCTTTCCTGCTTATACAGAGTGACCCTCACCTGGATGGTCCCCTGCAAATCCAGGATGCTTCTGCTGTTATGGGGCCTTTGAGGTCTTCCTTCCCACCTCACCCCTCACCCTGGTCCCTGATGGCCCTTGACTGAGTCAGAGGCAGATGAAAAAAACACTGATTTGCGAATCAGATCAGGTTTTAGCCCCATCCTGGATCCCTGTCCCTCTCTGGGCCTCAGTTTTCCCACCTGTATTAGCATTGGACCGCATGGTCTCGATGGCCCTTGAAGCCTGAACATTGGGTGGTCCTCTGATAAGTGCCAGAGTAAAGGTTGCCCATTGTCTCTGGTAAGGCTCTCTGCCACCAGCCTTTCCCACAGAATGGCAGGAGCAGAGACCCAGGGGTCTCAGCACTGACCAGGAGAGGGGCAAGAAGCGGGGTTGAAGGTGTGGGGAGTGTGGGGAGGGCTGGACTACAGGCCAGACCCACTGCCTGGGTCTCCTGTGTCCCAGGGTGATGTCTCATGCTGTGGGGACACCATGACCCTTCCCAGAGTGGACGACAGCCCTGGATCGTGTGGGTGTGGCCCCAAACCTCCCCATTCAGCTCCTCTCCTCTTGCACTCAGACCCGTCCCGCTCACACACTCCTAACCTGTGGCCTGCGAGAGGGAGCCTAGCATCCTCAAGTTGGAGGGCTGCAGATCGGGTGAGCCTGGTGGTCACCCTTTGGGGCTCCCATTTTCTTGCCTGTGAAATGGGGATAAAAACTTTGGCCTCTTAGGGTTGATGTGAGGGCAAGGGTCTGACCCCGGGGCTGGCACAGGGGAGAACGCTCACCAGACGGGAATCGTCACCATCGTCCCGGCGCTTGGCCAGGTGCCATTCCTTAGCGCAGATGAGTCCCCTGCCATTCTTTCCCCCTGGGATGCCCTTCCTGGCTCCTGCCACTCAGAGCCCGTGGGGCAGGCAGGTGCCACCTCTCCCAAGTAACGCTTTCCGATCCCCTAGCCGGAGTATGTCTCAAGAGCCCCTTTCACCTCCACCACAGACACGCCATCTTTCAAAACATCCTTGGAACATAGTGTGTGGGTGTTGGAGACAGGCTGGGCGTGAGGCCTCCTGGAGGTGATTTCTCACAGAGGCTGGCACATAGTAGGTGTTCTAGAAGACAGTGTGGAATGCCCTAACGTCGAGGCCTGTGGCCGGGCCCTTCACAGGGGAAGCTCAGGGAAACCTGGCCAAGGGGCTGGGCCCTCGGATGGTGCCCTGGCCCCGAGTGAGCCGGCCAGCGGCGAGGCAAGCCGCCCCCTGCAGCCTCCCACACTGGCCAGGTGTGGCTGGGCTAGACTTGCGGTGGGCTGAGGGCTCCTTAATGACAGTAATAATAGTAACAGCAGCTCCCATCCGTGGCTGCTTATTATATCGCAGGCATGTTATGTCCATCACTTGCCAGATCGGCATAACCAGCCTGTTAAGTAGGTGCTATTATCATCCCATTTTATAGACAAAGAAACTGAGGTTCGGAGAGGTGAAGGTCAGGTAACCACTAAGTAGCTTAGTGAGGATTTTTATTTCTGGCTCCAGACCTGGGCTTCTAGCCCCAACTGGGGGGTTCCGGGCCGTGTTCAGGCCCCCGCGCCTCCCACCAGCCCTGGCTGGTGGGAGGCTGGCAGAGGAGGGCAGCTCCAGCATTCTCTGAGGCGCTGACACCTTCCCTTTGGTCTCAGGCTTCCTCCCACCTCCACGCCCACACATGTCTGGACAGATGCAGGTTTCAGGCTCTCCCTGGGGCCCCCACCCAGGCCTGCCCAATGCCACCTCCCCAGGCTGCTTCCATTCCCAGGGCTTGAGGCCACGTGGGGAAGGCAGGACTCAGGCTCCCCGCTGCGGCCTGAGCATCAGCACCCTTGCTTCTCACGCTCTGTGCCCACTGCTGTCAAAACTTGAGGGGGTGTTTTCCCATTTTCCAGCTCTTCTAGTTCACCGCTTCCTGCCCCAGGGCCCTCCCCTGCCCCACCTGAGGGTCCGATTCCTTTACAAGTTCCTCCTTAGGCTGCCTCTACCCTTTGGCCTCCAGCCACCACTCCGGGAACCTCCTTAAATATCACTTTGATCCTGTCCCTCCCCTGCTCACAAGCCTTCAAGGGCTCCCTCTTCCTCCTGCAGCAGCTAGGCACCTCACTTCCTGGGAAGCCCTTCCTGAGCTGACCGTTTCTCTGTCTTACTTCTCCTCACACCCCACCTCAGCTCAGCCTGGAGGCCCAACACCCTCCTCATTGTCTTACCTACCTCAGTGCTTCCTCCTCCCCTGCCACAATATTCTAGCACACTCTCCCATTTCCCACTGCATGAACTGGTCCATTGCCATGAAGTATGTTTCACGGAATATACTTATAATAGGGAAACTCATGAGCTAATTCAAATGGCCAAAAGGGGAGGCGCTAGGCGAACCCCGGAGAAACAGGAGGGAGATCTTCCAAAGATGGCTGTGAAGACCGTGGCAAGATGGCTGAGACTTAGGAAATAATGTTAAGTAAAAAGCAAAACCGGACGCAAAACTGTATCATGTTGGTTCTGAACCTGTGACAACCGAATGGCTGGGATAGCATTCCCCATCACAGAATCGGCGCACGGTACGTGTTGCCCGCTGTTAAACACCACGCTAAACGCAGTTATGTCAGGAGGATGGGTTGTGGATCATTTCTGTGCCTTGCTCCTCTCATAATGGGAAAAAGGCGTCGATAAAAGCAGTTTTGATGGCAATGACGGGGAGGTTTGGCTATGACACCTGTCCAGGTGCCCGCCTTCCAGGTCACACCCACCTCGGAAGGATCCAGGATCCAGAACGCAGGGCTTTCAGACAGGACTCATCTCAGGCACCCCACGGGACCCTGTTCGCCCACCTTGGGTCTTCTGGAACTGAATGGGAGGAGCAGGCGGCCAGCCAGGGCGGCTCTGGGGGTGGGCGGAGCCCGAGGGAGTGTAGGTCGCACGGCCACCCCACCGGCACCCATTTCACCACGTCCTCGGGGCAACCCCCACCCCGCCCCCCCTGCCCCCCCCCCCAGGGCC
Source organism: Panthera tigris (assembly GCF_018350195.1). Classification (NCBI taxonomy): domain Eukaryota; kingdom Metazoa; phylum Chordata; class Mammalia; order Carnivora; family Felidae; genus Panthera; species Panthera tigris. The sequence continues at coordinate 116,780,232 of NC_056662.1, forward strand.
CCTGCCTGGCGGCAACATCGACTCTGCATTAGGTGGTGGCAGTGGCAGACTGCTCACACAGCTGTGCTATCCCCAAGCCCTGTCTGCCTTGTTCTCATGAGCAGCCCGTGAGGAGGGCTCCTGTTGCACAGATGAGGGACAGTTAACGCCCCACGTGGTCAGAGGGCGGCGGGCCAGGACTCAGCCCTGCCTTCCCGCTTCACGATTTTCGCCTGCCCCGTCTGGAAGCTCTGGGGTCAGCGACCGACGCCACTCAGGGTGGGTGGGGGGCAGGGCGGTCTCCAGGGGCCAGAGGCAAGCCCACACTGGGGCCTGGGAATGAAGCAGGTTCTGGAAGGGGAAGGAGGACAAGTGTGCCTTGCCTCCTTCCGGTCTTCCCTGAGCGCCCTGGTCACGGTCCCCCCCCCCCCCACTCCTCCCTGCTTTACACCCCCCAGTGTACTCACTGTGCGTCCTGTTCATGCTGTCTCTCTCCGGTGGGAATGGAAGCTCCACGAATGCAGGCGTCCTTATGCCTTATTCACTGCCGCCATCTCCAGTGCCTGGGGCAGTGCCTGGCACCAAGTAGGTGCTCAGTAAATAACTGAACGCCTGTGAACTAGGCATCCTGTTCTCCTCAGCCCAGCCGCAGACCCCACCAGGAAGCCCAACCACCACAACGAGGCAAAGGGATAAAATATTTTGGGGGCCAAGAGGCTGAATCTGGGCCCAGCTGACCCCTCCTCTAGGAAGCCCTCCCTGATTTGCCTGGTAAGCGGTGTGGATCTGCTGCTCTCCCACAGGGAGTATCACTGCCTCCCCCGTGAGCAGTGTTATCTTTCTGGCTTATCTTTCTGGCTCTTTGGGGGCAGGGTTGGTCTTATCATCTATACAGTCCCGGGGCCAGGAAGAGAGGGTGCTCAACAGATGTCTGTCGAATGCCTAAGTGGGGTTCAATCCCTGCTTCTCCCTGGGAGCAGCTCCCACATCCAGGCACACAGAAAGTGCTCAAAAAACACGTGGAAAGGCCGGAGGCCTGCCTGGTTCGGCACTGCTGTTCCGCTGTTTTCCACCTGTTTGGTCTGGCCCCACCTGTTTGAGCCCAGACACGTGGGCTCACCTGTGTCCTGTTCACTCGAGACCCGCCTCGGTCAAGGCCTTCTGGCTTAGGATGGCTCCGGTGTCTCTTCTTGCAGCCTCTGCAGGCCTGGCCACCCTCCCAGGGGTGTGGGACACGCAAGGTTTCTGGATGACGCTAATCTCTCCAGCCCTGGAAACCTGCTTCTCTCTCTCAGGGCCGCCCTTCACAACCGGGGTAGCTCACGTGTGGGCACGTGGGAGGCAGAGGTACTGAGAAGGGGCTTCGTGTCTCTCCACAGCTGCGGATGGTTAACGCTGGGCCTTCATCCTGCTTCTCCAGATCAGCTGCGAATGCGACCCCCCCGCCCCCCGGCCCTCAGCCCAGGGTCTGGCTTGGGCAGACCAGGCTTTCTAACCAGGGGCCTAGAAAGCCGTCAAGGGGGTCCGTGACTGACAGTCAAGATTTTAAGGGAGACTAATGTTTACTGTATGTTTACCACAGAGGAGGAACCCCAGGCTAATAAAGTGTTCTAGTTTTGTCTGGAAACGTGCCCATTCAGTGAGGTAATTTCCAGTCCCTAGTATTCTTTGGAATCTCTAGCAAGCAAGCATATGTCATTGGTCAAAAGGGGGGGAAATAAATGATTACTTAATAACTGCAGTTTAATAAAAAAAACCTTCTGACAGCAGGGGTCTTGACAGAAGTGAAGAGTTGGGAACTGCAGGCCAAGGTGCTCAGCATGGGCTCACTGAGGGGAGAAGGGGAGGGAGAGGGAGGGGGAAGGAAGGGGGAGGGGAGGAGGGGGAAGGAGAGGAGGAGGGGGAAGGAGTAGGGAGGAGGGGGAAGGAGGAGGGAGGAGGAGGGAGGAGGGGAAGGGGAGGGGGAAAGGGGAGAGGAGGAATAGGGAAGAAAAGGAGGGGGAAGGGGAGAAGGGGAGGAGGGAGTACAGGAGGAGGGCCGTGGGCCTGGTGGGGCTGGCAGAGGCGTGACCGTGACCGCTGGCCCTAGGAGTGTCAAATACACGTAGGGGGTGGCATCTGAATGCCTGTAAGGCAGGGGCAGAAAAGGATTATTTTTGTAGTCAGCTGAAGCTTAAGAGCAGGGATGGGAAAGGGAAAGAAGGACTAAAGAACAGGGAAGGCTTAACCTGGGCAAAATCTGAGTGACAAGAGAGACTTCAGACCTTTCTGAGCACTCACTACCTGCCAGTGCTGGTCTAAGCATTTCACATGTCCCAATTCACGGAGCCCTTCTGCCAGGCCTGCGATGGAGGCAGGAGTCCCATTTTGCAGAGAAAAAAACTGAGGTCAAGTGGTTTGCTCAAGTTCATGCCTCTACTAAGTGGTGGAAACGACATTTGACTCAGGCTGACTGGCTCCAAAGCCCACGGGCCTCATCTCCCACAACAAGCCAATTAGCCAAGGGCTTGGGTTCACCGAAGCGTGCTCCCGTCGGGAGAGTTCTGCGCCATTTCTGTGATTCCCCTATGGCTGCCGACTGCTGACTGCCGGCACCTGGAATGGGCAAGGTTGGGAGGCTGCTGGTCCTGGGGTGACAGAAGGGAAAGCAGAGGAGGTGCCCCAGGGGGCAGCCTGAGGTGTCGGTGCCGTGCGGGTGGAAAGGTCGGGGAGACAGGTGGAGGCAGCTGTCCGGGTTGGGCAATCCGCCAGCCCACGCAGGCTGATGGCCCGGGTGTGTGGAGGACTCCTTACCCCACCTGAGCCTGTGCTTGAGCATCAGGAGGGGACACTGAGGCAGGATAAGGGGCAGCGGAGTCATCTGAAGCCCGGGCTGTGTGTGGGAGTGAAGGAATCAGCCCCTGAGGAGTCTTCCCCCAAGTCAATCTGGCCCCCCTGGGCTGACCCTTGCCCCCAGGCCTCGTGTCCCCAGGCGTGACACCGGCCCCCAGCTGGGCTATGAAATGAGCCCAAGGTAAAATCCCTCCGTCAACCTACTTGAACTTATGCACCCAGATGACGACTGACTCCAAAGCTGTACCCTGGGGAGGTGGCACTCTTATTCTGCAGGCACTGTTATACCCAAATGGTTTCTGGCCTGCCCAGGAATTGCCCTTAGAGCCCCGATACCTGCCTTCGGCTCTCTGCAGTGGTGGCCTATCAGCTCTCTGAAGGGCCAAGAAGGCAATGGATGCAAAGGACCCAGAACAGGGCCTGGGATCTCATGCATGGTGCTCGAGAGGGCTTTCGTCACTATTAATACCCCCCCACCACCTGCTCAGACGGCCAAAGGTCATTGCCAGCTGGGGAGTCCCATTTTGCAGCAAAAGTATGATCGTGGAGTCGAAAGGGATGAGTTCTCTTGGGTGACTCCTAACTGGGCTCACAGGGGATGGAGTGAGGAGACTTCTGTAGAGGGACAGCTCCTAGCTGGTGTTGAAGAAGTGGGTGATGGGCTCTATTCTGGAGGAACACATATCTGTCACACCTTCCACATGCCATGCGGCTCACCCCAACGTGGCAACTGGCCCAGCCCAGGGAGGGTCATTCTGGTCATTCCTGGGTTGCCTGTGGGGTTACTTTTATTGTCACAATTAGTCATATTTCATCATAACCCCAAGCTTGACCTCTCAGACTTATAAAGCGTGGCTCTTCCAAAAGGGTCAGAGATGAATGGAGGAGGACATGGGAGCCCTGAAGCAGGAGAACACGAGTTATGTTAGGAAATAATCCTTGGAGTTCTTTCTTACTTGCCCTGGAATCCGTTCATGGATCCTGTGCTTTTGGAAATAGCCCGGTGCCCTTCCTTAATAACTGCCACAACCATTCCCATCTAGTTTTCCCCAGATGTCAGGCCATCGTTTCAACCAAGTGTGTCCTGGGCTTTAACCTGAGAATGTGGCACAAACTCAGATTTTTTTCCAACAGTGGGCTGGCCCTGGCTCAGTCATCTGCAAGTCAGTTGGTATTTCTATGGATTTCTGTAGCCACACAGACAGGCCCATCTGCCTGCACAAGGACTGCTTCAGAGCATCCTGCAGCAGAGGGCACACGGACACACAGAACCCCAGGTGGTGAAGCCTTGGAACCAGCAGACCTAGGGCCAACCCCGGCTTCCACCTGACCTGAACCAGGCCTGACCACCCCAAGCCCCTCTCCTCCTGCGGAAAATGGCAGAAACCAGGATATGAACGTCTCGTATAAGATAGATGCTCAATAAATCTCTCTCCATGTGGAGAAGCTTGATAAGGGAAGTGGAAAGAAACCAAGCCCTGGGCTCATTGCCTTTGTGTAATGAGGACCGGGGATGGACAGGGAGAGGAGGAGAAACGGAAGGAAGGAGGGAAGGAGGGACAGAAAGCAGCAGGGATGAATGAATAGGTAAATATACCAGCTTCCTGTCCTCAGGTGAGTTATTTAGCTTCCTTGAGGCTCAGTTTCTGGATCTACGAAATGGGGATAAGAGCACCTACCTCATTTAGTTGTCTTGAGGATTAAAAAAGACAGTGTACAAAAAGTAGCTAGCACGGGACGTTACTTATAGCTCCATGGGGATAGCCACCACCATTACCCCCTGCCCAGGACCCATTTCTACTTGGCATCTGGTCCCCTCTCCTTTTACTCTACTCATTGCGTATAATTACTACAGATGCATAAACAAAAAGGTGAGGCTTCTTCTCTTGCTTTCATTTCAAAAAGCATCAACGACTTCGTTGTGATGCCATGAATAGCGTGAGACGCCATCTGACCGTGAGATGGTGTTTTTAACATTCGTGTGAAGGAGAACGTGGGACGGGCCAGTCCCCGTGAACTGGGGCAGTTTCTGGGGCTGGCACTATTTATAGGCTCAAGCAAGAGGCGAGCCGAATGTGGTGATTTCTCTACCAAGGCCGTGCCTGCAAAACAAGAGTCTGTGGCCGTCAGGAACCGAAACTGAGTCAGAAGCAAAAGTGACCTGTGCTGCTCTGATTTTCCTGCCTGTGACAGAGCAGGCTCCGGGGCAGATAAGCAGGTCACGCGGGTGTTTGTTCTCAAGCGCTACGCAGAGCAGCACGCTGACCCAGCGTGGCGGGGGTGGGGGCGCCCACAGACACTTCCCATCGCTTGCTCGTTACGATCAAGAGGACTCATAATTTTGTCTTCCCGGTGATCCAGACAGGGCCACTCTTCCGAAGGCCACATTCGTTGGGCAGGACTGCTCAACAGGGGCATTCTGACTTTTCAGAAAAAGGCCAAAGTCAACATCAGAAAATCATCTTTCTGGTCTGCAATAATAATAATAGCCGCTTTTTATCAAACCTTCCCGTGGGCCGAGCACCATAGTCGGTGCTTTAGGTACATTGTATCTTCACAACCCTAGGAGGCAGATGTTTACTCCCATTTTACAGATGAGAAAACAGAACTCCCAGAGATTAAGGGAAGACCCACCCTGGGGTCTATTTACCCTGGCCGAGGCTCCCACAAGCACCCTCCCTGCTTCTCCCCCGTCTGCATCCAGGGACCTCACGCTGGTAGCTTGAAATCGATCACAGTAGGGGTATTTACACCGTGGAAACTGGCAAACAGTGCAAGTCACGCCCCTCCTGTTTTTCTCATCCTTTTAAAGACTGCTGAAGAACTGCCTGTCAAATATTTGCCAGCCACCAAGTGGGCAGAGCCAGGAGTCAAATAGAAGTCTCTCTCCTCGGGGTGCCTGGGTGGCTCAGTAGGTTAAGCGTCGACTTCGGCTCAGGTCATGATCTTGTGGTTCATGAATTCGAGCCCCGCGTCGGGCTCTGTGCTGACAGCTCAGAGCCCGGAGCCTGCTTCTGATTCTGTGTCTCCCTCTCTTTCTGTTCCTCTCCTGTTGACACACATAGACACACACACTCTCTCTCTCAAAAATAAATATTAAAAAAGAAAAAGTCTCTCTCCTCAAGTTCACGCTCTTTCCAATTCATTCGCAGGAGCAAACGGGCTCTGTCATGGAGCCCCATGACATCAGGCTGGAGGCAGTGGGTCCTCAGGAAGCCGAGCGGCTGAGAGAAGGCTGAACACGAACAGCCCAGGTCTCTTGCACCTCCGTCCCGGACCTCCCGGGAGAAGCCCGGGTATTGCTAGTCAACACATCGGAGTTCTTTTCCTTGTCCGTGCAGAGCTAAAGATTCAACCGAAATGACAAGAGCTGACTAAGCTGGAGACGGGTTTTATGAGGTAATAATAATGTGCTCTTATAAATGGCACTTTTCTTCTTCAAAGCGTTTTATAGCCATTTACTAATTAGTCCCGGGCTGTACTCTGTACGCAGGTACAACGCGTGACGATTGGCTGAACTAGCAAGAAGTGTTTAAAAACACACAGGTGACTGTCATCCATTTACAAGCACCGCTTGCTTCTGTTGCTGTCAGGGCAGAGGGGAAACTCACAGATGCTGGTTTTGAATCCTTAGCATTTGCCACACGAAGTGGCTATTGTCACCTTCGGTTGTTTGGTTCCTCCTAAGAAAATCAGCCCAAACCCTCCCCCTGTGGTAAGGGAGACGCAAGTCTTTTTAAGATTCATATACTCCTCGTGCTCACAGACCTATACATGGCACATCATCCTTCTCTGGGAAAGAAAAAAGTGTGTTTGTTTTACGAGAGATGGGGACGTACGTGAGACACGGCACTGCGGGTCCAGAGCTGGGAGCCTGGGTCGAATCCTGACCCTGGCACTGACTGGCTGGTGGTTGTGGGCAACTCACCTAACCTCTCTGTTCTTGCTTCCTCATCTGTGGAAACCTCTACTCAGGGGCTTACTTCACAGGTCTGCGGTGGAGATGCTGAGACGAAGTGTGTGACAGCACTTCCCAGGCACGCCATGCCTTGCTTGGCAGGCGTGTGGGTGTATCGTCAGCAGCCTGGTGGGCCTGAGCAGATATGCACCCCTAGAGGTTGGCAGGGGCGGGAGGGCCATTCCCAGATCACACGGCCCGCTACCAGCTGGTGTCACTACTGACTGGCCGCTTGAAGTGCCGAGGGTCCAGGCCACGTGACCTGACCCCGCCCCACAACTACCAACCACCCTCTGCTGGAACCGGAGCTGAATCCCCCAACTGGGTCTGAAGCCCTGACTCAGTCGAGTCTTGGCTCTGTGGGCAGTGAGCCCTACCCATGCCCCTCCACGGGGTGGGGGGGCACAGCCACAGCAATCCTGGGCGACAGCGTCACGGAGCAGAGAGAATGAGGCTTGGCCCCCAGTCGCACGGAGGGAGAGTGGACTGTCAGCCAGCCAGGGGCAGAAGAGGCTCCAGAGTGGTCGGCTGGCTTTGGGCTCAGAATAATCATCAGGGGAGTTTTATCACAATCCAGATGTCCTGGCCCCGACGGGTGAGAACTGATCCAGCAGAACTGCAGGGGCGTCCAGAGCAGCGGCTCTGAAAAAGCTCCCCGGGGGGTCCTGATGAGCCAAGTCTTTGTATTACGTAGAGAAGGGACTTACTCAAGGTTACACAGCCAGCTGCTGGCAGAGCTGGGGTGTGGACACAGGGCACTGGGCTCTTCTCTGTCATGGGAGTTCCCAAGGTTTCAGGGCAGGGGGCAAAGCACCCACGCGGTATAAGAACCCGGAGCTGGGCGGTCCTCCAGCTGGTGGCTGGCCGGGGCTGGGGCTCTGCCCCAGCCATTCCCCTCCCTCCTGGGAGCTGGAGAATACAGGAAGGAGAGAGATCCCTCACGGGCCCCCACGAGGGCCCTGGGCTGGTCCCCTTTCAGGCTCACATGATAAAAGGGGAACCAAGGGGAACAGTGCGAGGCCCCGTGAAACCCTACAGGTGGGCTGGGGCTTCACCTTCGCCTGGGAAGGCAGGTGGGTGAAGTACGGGTACAGGCCCTGCAGGCCAGCTGCTGGCTTCTCTCACCTCGGTGCGTAGGTCCGACGTCCCGTGTTGAAAGCCTTCTGGATGGGACAATGCTAAGCGAAAGTGGCAATCTTATAAAGTGGTCAGGGTGGCTGTACTCAACTTGTGAGGGAGCTAAGAGAAGTCGTGTGATGGTATGGAGAGGCCTGGCCCCCAACTCCAGGCTTGCTCCCATCCCAATTTGCTGGGAGAGTTTCTGTAGCTCTTGGGTCATAGTTCTCTCTGTGTACTTAAGGGGGCGGCAGGGGTGAAGGGCTGGGGGTGGAAACAAGAGGAGTCCTGACAATCCATAATCCATAAATACAGGAAAAACGGAACTTGCTCAGGGTATCTTCCCCAGCCGCCAGGCCTGAGCCTGGATATCACACATACGCCAGTGATGGCCCACAGCACCCAACCTTTGTCTTCCTGGTAGGATTTACACCAGGCCGCATGAGCCCAAGTAGGCCTCCTATCAGCCTAGGGAGGGGTGACGTGAGAGAGGGAAGGACGGATTCACTGGCTGATTCAGCAAACTCTACACAGGGCGCCCACTCAGGGAGCTGGAGGGGTGGGGGTGGGGGTGCTGGGCCCAGTTGTTCCTGAGCCCCAGTCTTGGGCCGGGCTTGCTGGGTGGCTGAAACTACGCAGGGTGGTCAGATTCATTTAGGCAGCACCTTTCTCGATGGAGAACCGCCCCAAGTGGGAAACGTTGGGTGTAAAACGTGCACGCGCACACACACACACACACACACACACACACACACACACTCGTGACACTAGTTTTAGGGACAAATAAAAGCAAAGGGGGGTTTAATGTTAAAACTTAAACAAGGTCTTGGAGACAAAGGCTTTCCTGGAATAAGGGTGTGTGCATTTGTGGTGTCTTCCTTTCCCCGGAAAAATAGTTTGTCATAATTTGTGATTTTATTTCTTCCAACTAGAAATATACTGAAGGAAACAAAGAGGGAGCAGCCGGAGGTGGGGGCCAGGTTGCCGCCGGCCAGCTTCAGTTTGGGTCCCAGGCGGGGTGTGCAAAGCCGCTGTGTGAGCAAAACGCTGCCATGAAGGCATTCCAAGCGGCTTCCAGGAAGCCGCCATATGTGCTGACACGCATGTGGACAGAGCAGTCTGGCTGGCCGCTTCTCAAGACTGGTGTTTCCTAGAGCTTTCCATTGGCAAACGCTGCCTCCTGGAACTGAGGGACAAAGGTTTTGAAATAAGCCCTGGTGGGAAAGAGGGGGAGAAAAAAGTTGTGGTTAGCACAAACAACTTGAAAAAAAGTGCAACTCAGAGCTTTCAACCTAACTCAGAACAGTTGTTATTTATTGTTCGTGCATCTGGGGTTGGATTTCCCTTCCCTGCTGATGCAAAGCCCTCTGGATTTTTCCAAGGGAGGTACACACAGTTCACTACTGTGCTATCTTGTGTGGACATTTCAAGGGCCCGTATGCAGACCTTCCTGGCGGCCAGTTCCTATTAGACATCAGTGCTCAGTCTCCCTCTGCTTTTCCCGGGCCAAAGACGGGCCTGATCCCCGCGACAAGCCAGACAGTGGCCAAGTCAGCCACCCAGTCGTTTCTGTGACCTGAAGTATAAAGAGAATTGTACTCTTCATTCAGTTGGATGAGACAAAGAGGGTCTAAGAAAATGGATTTCTAAGCGTTCCATGGTCTCCACTTATTTCCAAATATATGTGCAGTTTGGTCTACTGGAAAGAAAGCCAGGCTGGATACCAAGAGAACGTTCCTTGGTCAGTCACAGTCTGGCGACGGGATCTGGGGCAGACCGTCTGGCCTTTCTGGAACCCAGATTCGAATCTGTAGAGACAGGCTCCACGTCCTACATGGGCCCACCCTGCCAGGCACGGTATGCGGTGCAAGGGGCTTCGAGGTGACCTAGACGGGGCCCCTGCCGCACAGGAGATCCCAGTTTACAGGAGAAGACAAACACATAAACAGTGCCAGCCGAGGCGGTAAGGGCTCCTGTGGAGGCACCGTGAGGCACCAGGCTTGCACCGTCAGTGACGGTGGAGGGGGAGTAGGCATTAGGGGTATTCTAGGCAAGAAACAGCCGGAGCAGGGACAGGGGGCAAGGCGTGGCTTGCTGTGAGCTGGGAAACTCAAAGCTCTGCCGTAAGACAAAAGGTGAGGTAGGAAGTGGAGGGGCGGGGTAGGCGCCCTCGGCCCCTGGTCACCCAGGCTTGCCTCCTACTTCTCTCTCCCCACCCCCGGCTCACATGAGGGCAGGGTAGTCACACCTTACTTATCCAGAGCGGCTCATTCAGAATCACAACATGAACTAGGACGGGCCACCGAGAGGCCCTGTCACTACCAGTACCACAAAGGCCGCAAACAGGGCTCCCACGGTGCAGGGGTGAGTGGCCCTACACGATTCAACAGGCCCTGGGGTCCCACAGTGCAGTTACAATGACACCCGACTGCCCTCCCGCTGCCCCAATACCAAGTCAACTGAAACTTCTTTCCAATGTCGCCACTGTGTCTGGCTTTTGCAGGCCTGGCCTCCGCGGCCTCAGTGTGGCCTTTATGTGCTGCCTCCTCTCTCAGGAAGCTCTTCTCCGGCGTGACATCCCACATCCTAGGTCTCCTACCTCCCTTCTCCTTGCTGCGCTCCCCGGATGAGCTCTCTCACCGGGACCCTCCCATCTTGGCCCCTCCCCCCCCGCCCCCCTCACCGCCCCAGCCCCTCACACCCTGTGCCGTTCTCAGCCTCGGCCTCCTTAGCACAGAAGCACGCAATCTGGGCCCCTCCGCCCTCATTTCCCTCCCAGACTTCCGGCCCCACGTTCCAGCCACCTGCGGGACACTGCGATCTGGACGTCTCTGTAATTCAAACCAGTGTGCTCCGAACGAAGGGCTCCCCAATATTAGGTCTTTGAACTTGCTTTGGCCCATCTGTGCTTCCGTAACAGAACCCTGTTTCCACGGCTCCCATGGCTCCCTAAAGCCCTGCGGTGAATTCATCCTGATGTTCTTCCTCCTCCTCCACAACGTCCCTCCGTCCTTTGTGACACCCCCTGGCTCCAGGTCTTACTACCTTTCAACAGAGCTGCTGCACAAGGCTGTTTCTCCCCCCGGGCACGGGCTTGCTTCACCCTTCTGCTGCAAGTAGGGACCTTTTCTTCAAGTGCGCATCCCTGTCGCTACCCCAACCACCACCCTGCATGTTCCCCGGACTTGCAGCCTGGCACTCCACGATTGTCACTATCTGGCTCCGACATGTTAAAAAAGCTGTGTTTGCCCTTCCATTCTGGGGCGCATGCACCCCTCCCCTGGGAAGCTAAGAAAGCGAAGGATCCTCTTCCAGAAAAATTGCAGGTATGCCCTCCAGCCTCCTGGAATTGGGGGAGGTCACAGACTCCCCGACGCCCACGCATGGCCCAGGATGCAAGCCCCCCGCTCCAATCTGGCCCCCTGCTCTTCCTCACACATGCCATTTTCCACCTCTGGGCTTTACTCGTGCTCAGGTCAAATGTCAAGTCCTCCCTGGCTACCAAGAGGTTCTCTCCCTTTGCACTTCTCCCAGCATCTGTCACGTACGCTACATGTCATACTTGCCGGGCTGCGCGGTGGGCCCTGGAAAGCAGGGAGCACATCTTTCAGTGACCCCACAGGCCATCCCGTCGACAGCATCCTCAGCTGGCCCCTCAGCGAGACCTTCACGGCTGTAATTAAGGTAACTACGGATGGCCACCGGGTTGCAGGAGGCGTTAACGCATGTCCATTGCACGCTGTTCGAGAAGGTGAGAGAGTAGCCTCAGAAGGCAGACAAATGTGACACGTAGGCACCGAAGAAGAGACTGCAGTCCGTTCTCAGACTTCCAATTACGCCAACACTTTGAAGGATAGAGCAGCCTCCTCCATCCACATCCTGCTTAACACGGGCCTGAGCCGGCCACGCTGTCACCGTCTCTGGGACCCGTGACCTCAAAGCCCTTTCCTGCCAGTTGTACCACCACAGTTGTCCTGATGGACAGGAGGGGCTGCGTGGGGTCCAGAGAGCCACAGACCTAGAGCGAGGCTGGCAGGGCATGCGAGGCCCTGGGCTGTTTCTCCCACCGCGAGCAGGGGTGACGGGTCCAACCCCACGTGACGCTTGCACGGGACAGTGTAGGAAGGGATCTTGTCAACTGTCTGCAGCCACCCAGTGTGCGGGCCACTCCTTCCCCACCCATGTCTCATTTGCTGCTGTTCGCCCAGCGACATGCATGTGTTCACTGGAGGACAGCCTGGTGGCCCATCCTCGACAGTCAGCGATTGACAGGCTGCTGCCGACGTCCACGGTACTTGCTTTGCTGCCTGAGGTGTCCTGTGGAGCACAGCCAACCCCAGAACCACTGGGCAGGGTGGTGCCCCCTCCCCAAGTTACAAGTCGGCCCCCCGAAAGGCACCCGATGAGTGGACGACACTGGCTGGGCCTGGGGCCCGCCCCCTCCCTCCCTCTCGCTTCAGGTCCAGAGTCCCAAGGGTCCCCAAACAAATCTGATCGGCTGTTCTTCCTCGGAAACTTCTGGGGTAGGGGCTGCAACACTACCAGCTCCTTAGACCAAAAGGTCTTGGCAAGAGGGAGCAAGCTTTAGAGTTAAGTTCTTTCCTTCTTCAGAAAGTTCTAAAGTTTCCTGTTCTGTCCTGGGCTTTCCCTCCAGGGCGAGCTGTGTGACGCGAAGGGGAAGCAGTGTGGAGAAGGGCTATTTAAAGGCATGAGGCTCCCGGCTGTTGTCAGCGGGCGCTGCCCCACTGGGCTCCTCACGAAGCCAGTTCAGGGAGAGGGAGGAGGAGGAAGGGGAAAATGACAACTGGCTCCCACCCATTTATAGATTTATTTTTTTTAAAGTGCTGTTTTCATTTATTTCACTTCTTATCAGAGAAAATGGAGAAGTGCCCAGGGTATAGCCTGCCAAAGGCACTAGTCATCTATCACCTTTTGAAAAACTCTTTGACCCAAAGACAAAACGTATGGCACGCTTTAAAGTGTAAGTGTGCGGCAGGGTGGGGGAGGGGAGGTCTCCTCGCCTCCGCGCTAACTGGCCGGGAGGACCCGTGGGGAGAGAGGCCTTGAGTCAGTCAAACTCATCGTTTCTATTCACGCTGGAAGGGAATTTATTTTTAGACCAAATTCGAGCTGAATATGCCTTAGGACAAAGTAAGGTTCTGACCTTCTTCACTGGTCTCAGTCCCTCTGTTCCGGGTTTTATAAAATCACAGCTCGGTCCAATCCCAGAGTCTCAAGTAGGAAGAATGAAGCTTAAAGAACGGACCCCAGGCTGCGGCTGGGTAGGTTTTCCATGAATTCAGAGCAGGAGTGGCTACCGGCCAGGCCTCGGCTCCCGGGCCCGACAGGGAGTGCGGCAGACAGACCCCTCGGTCCAGGAGTCAGGGAACGGGCGCTCGGCAGGAAATCTCTTCCCTTCTCGAGGAGTCAGATCCTTCATCTACAGAGCGGAGCCCTGTAGGCCGTGGGCTGTGAAGGCTGCGGGGGTGAGTGTCGTGTGCGCTCCGGAGCCAGCACACCTGGGCTCGAGGGCCGACGCTGCTCTTTACTGGCTCTATCGCTTGGGCAAGTGACTCACCTCTCCGGCTTTAATTTCTTCAACTACAAAAGCGGAAAAATAACCTTCAATTGCCTTAAAGGGTAATCCTCGTGAGGGTTCAATGAGATGGCCCAAGTGAGCACTTGGCCTGGTGCCTGGCGTCATAGATGATCAGTAGATGTCAATGGTTACCGTGGGGACGAAGCTGGGTCCGAGGGGAGAGGCTCTGAGTCTGTGGGGGCAGCAGAAGAGGGAGCCCCTGTGTGGAAGAAGAGGACATAGGGTCCTTGCCCTCGGTTCATCCTTTCTGTCACGGCTTGTTGGATGATCTCTCGCTTATCACATTGAGCGGAGCAGTCGGAGGGACAGAGATGGCCAGTCTCGGGGGGGGGACACCCAGCCAAACTTTTCGGGACACGGCGCATCTCTTAAAATCCAGTCCGGAGGTGCCAGCGGCACGCTTGGGTTATCTAAGGATGGGCTGTGCGGTCACAGCCACCGGCACCCTCTTTGTCTTCTGCCCAAGCTGCTGGCTGTGTTCCTGTGTGTAGCTCTGGTCAAAGGCTTGGTCAGGGAGGAAGCTGCAGCCGTGAACTAGAGGGATGTTTAAGAATCACAGGGCTCTGGCGGCCCGTGATGGGGGCGCCCAAGTTGGCTGGGTCCCCACACAGGCCTTCTGTTCAGGTCACCAGGTATCGTAAGGGGTAGTCCGTGGGTCAGGTGGAAAGAGTACCGAACCACGGAGACATGGGTTCTAGTGCAGGCCTTGGCTTGTTGTGTCATCCGGAACCGGGACTCAGTGTCCTCACCCGGAACAGGAAGATTTATACCTGATGGTCTCTTAGTGCCACCTACTTATGGTTCTGAGACGCCCACGTGACCTCGAGCAAGCCATTTAACTTCTTTGTGTCTTGATTCTTCACCTGTTCAGTGAGGGCCCCAGCCAAGCCCGGGGCCCAGCGTGTCACAGGCGGTGGCAGCGCGGAAAGGCGGTAGTGGTGGCTGTTACCATCTGTGGCGCCTTTTCACAAACAAGACAGGGTCAGCGATGAACACCGCAGGGCCCTGAGGAGACATTTAGTGGCACCACAGGCAGCGCACGACAGGGACGGAAGACCAGTTCCCCAGCCGTCCCTGTGCCGTCCCGAGGGGAGGCTCCACAGCAGGTTGTTAATAACCGGCGTGTTCTGGGGAAGGGGTTCTGGAAAGTTATGACAGGGACCATTAGGGAAATCTGCAGGCGCCTTCGGGTGAAGGTATTTAGGAACTGTGTCCAAAAAGGGCTCATCTATAGGGGTTTTCCCTACGGGAATTGCAGTTCTGTATTTATTCAATGGATATTTTCAAACGAATAAAAATCCACATTTGAACATGTGAACTGATATGGCTTTAAGAAAATTATAACAGAAACAGAAAACAAGGCCCAAACGGGTTGGGGACTCTGGAGAAGGGGAAGGGGCCCCGTGGAGCGGGTGAAGCATGGCTATCAGTGTGGCAGGAAGCCCCGCTCTCTGTCTGCAGGCAGGAAAACGCAGGCTTAGTGAGTTCACGTGCCCAGTGGTGCCCTGATCCTGGTGCCACTGGGGCACATCTTCCCACATGCAGGAGACCCTGGGGTCTTGCTGCCTTCAGCCTTGCTTACTTGGGACTTTGTATTGTATAAAAGCCTAAACAATTATCTTCTTCCAAAACAGGGCTTGGTAGTCTCTTTTTGGAATTCGAAAATCTTTTTTCTCTGGGCAATCATGAGATGAGCCTTAGGATGTCTGCCAGAGTCAGGCCAACGTGGTGGTGGAGAGGGGCGGGGTGGGAGAAGTGGTTTGGGGACACGACCCTCGTTGTCAGGAAATCAAGGAAATATAAATCAAGTCAGAATGCATTTTTGCAAAGAGAGGCAAGTTCCAAAACATCTAAGGCCCATTTCTTTCCCCACTTTTCTGCTGCAGCTGTGACTTCAACTGGCACATGTTTTTAATCAGTCATATGAAAACCGATTGTGGTCTGAAAATCAAAGCAGTCCTGTAAATAGTGAGACAAAGTCCTGCTAATCATTTCTCGTGGTCTTGCCTGGTCCTCATTGTCCTGGACGGGCCACTGTAAATACTGACTCATCTGAGGTTACTCTCCTCGTGTCAGAGGAGTCAACCTTAAAATAGGATCTCTACAAAGAGACCTGCGTCTACTCCAATGCCCTTCACCCCAAACCCTCCAAAGGCCCCTGTGAAGTCTGCCCATCCGACTCTGGGCGCCTTGGTGGGCAAGGGACTGGCACAATGGAAGCTTATTTTGTAGCTGCGCCCCAGGCGATGTCCGCCTGGCTCTCTGGCGTGGGCTCTAGGAACAAACAAGTGGTTGTAACTGGTTCACACAATCTCCCTAAATGTGTCGATCCTTGAGCACGGCTGCTTCGTTTTTAGGGGGTCTGAACTTGCAAAACAAGAAAATCAACACGCTTGAGATGCAAAGGCTTGATATCTTGCTGGGAACACAGCATCACGAGCTCACAGTTTCGGGCGGCAGCCCCCACCCCCAGCTGGAAGCAATCTCCCCTCCGCTGGATTCCACGGCACACCGGGCCTCCAACCTCAGGCCCAGCCATGGTCTGACTCGAGTCTGGAATGTTTAGATTGGTGTCTAGACGATGTCTTGTGCAGCTCGGGCTCCTCGCCTGTGAGACTGCCGACGGGCTGAGACTGTAGTCTCAGTATGTGTTGAATTAAATCAAATGCTGTTTTAGGAGGACTTCAACAACCAACCAACCGAGATCCATTTCTAGACATCAAAGTATTGGGATGGAATCTGGCTCCTTCTAAATCACAGGGTATTTTTAAATGCTTACTAAAATGATCAAAATTACCTAGTGGTTCTCTCTCCTTCTGAGGCCCTCCAAGGAGGCCCTCTGGAGCCTGGCCAGTTCCTTTGGGCTACAGAAGCTTGCAGCCAGCTTCTGCAACTGCAGGAGTGAGGCCTTGTCCCCAGGGCTGCAGGTATCTCTGCCCCCTTGGAACCCTCTGGCACAGTGCATGAAAAGGCGGCCAAGGAGGACAGCAGAGGTCAGCTGGCCAAATGAGAGGGAGGGACGGGTAGTCCTTATGGGCTCCTGAGCCTCCCCCAGCCACAGGGCTCCCATCCTCCACTGGGCCCCATCTCTGGGGGCACACATCCGTCACATTCCAACCGTTCTTCCATAGCCACCACACACTCCTCGACGGCAAGACAGTCATATTCAACCGCCTTCTGGCATCCCAGGTTTGGTGTGGGGCTCAACACACAGCAATGCAATAAATATTTCTAACGAACGTAGACATTTGGCTTCAAGACGTACTTTAGAATTATAACATTTTGGAACAAAAGGAAATCTCAGAGGTCATATAGTCCAATCACTACAGGGAAGGGAAAACTGAGAGCCGGAGAAAATGGTGGCTCCTCTAACACAGCACACGACAGTCACGGCTGTTAGTACAGGTTTTCTCTGTAAGTCTCTGGACAGCAGAATTTAGGGATGGTTCGTCCTTACTGCCCAGTGGTGCTCACCTTCCTGTGGGTCTCACAGCAAGTGAATGCTAGCTTGGTGCATGAGTGAATGAAGTGCCCACGGCCAGCTGGAGGCCCTGGAGCTAAGGGGCAGTGCTCACATTCCTCTCAGCCTGATGCTGTTTGCATCCTGAACCTATTCGATGAGAGGCTGGGAGGAGGGGGTACCTTGTGGCCACTGAGAAAGGCCTGGGCCCCTGGGTGGGGAGGGGGCTGAGATGAAGGGGTGCACCTGGCTGGGCTGAAGCCGGACAGCAGGTGTCGGGGCAGTGGGGGGGGGGGCCTAGGGAGTGTGGCACTGCCTGGGGACCCAGAGCAGAGCCACAGTCCTGTGCTCATCCTGTTTCCCTCACTGTGCCTCAGATGGCAGGTGCCTCGGTGGCGGGCACCGGTCTTCTGCTCCCTCTGCCCAGGGCTGCACGAATAGGAGCTGAGCGCTGCTCCCACGGATGGCTGTGTGGATGCCCGTGAAGGGTGTCGGGATCCCTCCACAGGCCTGGCCAGGACGAGAGCTACTCCTACGCTCACCTGTGCTGGGGAGACGCTGACCGCCCATCTGATGGCAGTGAGTCACTGCCAAGGTCACGGATTACTCTCCCCTTCTTAGTCAGCAAAGGGGGAAAAACCAAAGGATAGACCTCAAAGAGGAAGTGCTCAGGGTCCCAGCCGAGCTGGCCATGCGGAGTGGGAGTGTGTGTCCGAGGCCCCAAGTCACACTCCAGTGGGGATTGTGCCTCAAGGCTCCCCCTCAGCACTGCCAGGCATCAGCCTCCGCAGGAGAGTGCCAGACCCCCACAGTGCCAGGGAAACACTTAGGAGATTGACTCTTTGGGGCATAAACAATCCTGTCCTCCCTAGAGAGTCTCCCTGGAGCTTTAAAGTGGTGTTTGCCTGGCTGTGAGTTTGGGTTCTCCACTTAGACTCGGCATCTGGAGGCTGCAGCTCATGTCTTCCGTGGATGCCCGGGCCCCTGCCTGCTGCTTCTGGGCCCAGCTTTTCATCACTCCAGCTCTCTGAGTATTCGCCGCACCCCCCGCCCCAAGCTGTGTGTTCACAGGTACCCCTTGCAGACCGAGAGGAGGGGCAGCAAGGATGGCCAGGGTCCCTCTTCTTTCTATTCTAATCCCCCTGCCTGGCAGCTGAAATAAGATCCGCAGACATCTGGCTCTCGGGGCTCACAGATGGGAGAGCAGCGATTCCAAAGGAAGGAACTATTCAATGGGAGAGGCTGCCCGAGGCCCACCCTCCCTGCTGGTCTCCGGGGGCCTTGACAGAAACTTCAGGTGGGCTATGTTGGGCTGGGAGCGTAGCGAACTTCTCCAGCAGGCTGGCAGGAGGCAGAACCGTGGCAGGCGGGGAGCCTTATGGGTCCTCTCAGTCATTCTGAGGGGCACCGCGGAGGGTGGGGGAGAGCACGGGGGAGGAGCCCACCTGCTCCGTAGGGCTCTTTGCACCCTGCACCAAGCCCGGGGCCCTGTGCATGCTGTGCACGGGCAGCTCTGGCCCTGTGTGCCAGCTACAGAGAGCCAGGGCTGGAAGGAAATGAAGGACACACAACGTGGGTAAATGAGATCCACACGTGGTATCAAATGGGCTGGTTCAAATGATTGGTATCACGGTTGCAGTACGTTGTGAAATCAATTTAGTGGGTCCCAAGCAGCATTAACGTGAAACAAAATAAAGTCAGAGTGTATCACATGTGGCGAGGGGAAACAGTTTTTCACGAAACTTTTGTTTTAGTTATAAAGACAGAATTAGGTTATAAAATAAATATCTTCCCGTGGATTGCGGTTAAAAAGAAAAACAAAAACAAAAAACCTGGAAGCCATAAGTATTAAAGGAGGGAGGGTGCCTGCTACGTGCTAGACTTCATGCTATTTGTTTCCATCTATATTATTTTACGTTTAACTTCTCCTGATGGGCCTACTGCCGGGGAGGTATTATTATCTCTGTTTCTGCCAATGAGAAATCTATGATTCAGAGACGCAAAGCAGCTTTCTAAGATCACGCAGGTAACTGGTGGCAATGCTATTTATAAATCCAGAGCTGCTAGCTGCTGGACTCCAAAGGACACGTTTTTTCCACACTGCCATGGTTCCCAGAGGAGAGAGAGCTGGAGATGGCGTGTGGAGGCCGGGGCCCTACCTCTGGGGCTGCCGTGTGACACCGAGTCACTCGGACTCCTCTTTGCGTTCGGGGATTTCTCCAGTGCTCTGCTTTGGCAATCCTCCCCTCCCAAGCACCAGGTTAGCTACATTTGGGTCTCCTCCATTAGCACCGAACGGCCGACAGCCCAGGAATGAATTCAGAGAGTTACTTACTGCCAGCTCACATTCGTTCTTACAAACCCCTGCTAAATGGCCCTCCCTCTTGTAGGTTTATGTGTCTAGAGGTGTTGACTGGTATCTTTAGTCCCCCTCTAGGGACCTGCATCGGGTGGCTTTTCAGTAGAATCATGACTGCAATGACAAGGGACAAAGGGATGAGCTTGGCCTCCCTCTCGCTTGTCCCTCGGGTTCCCGGAAGTACTAAAGCACCTGCGTGAAGAATGAGGCCTACTCTGAATGTCCGCGAGAAGGAAAAGAAAGTACGGGGAGGACATGTGCAATCTACCCAGGTGCACATAAGAGGCATCATAAATGTTCTCCAAATAATGAGCCCCAGAAGAGCAGAGGGCAGAAGGTCCTTTAATAGTGAGGTCATTTGGGATCTTAAAATCTCCAGGGTTGTTGAGAAGTACGATGTCTGGAAAGTGCTATAAAATGGGAGGTATTATTATCTTGACATAATTGAGCTGTAGACTAGGAATGGGGAGGCCTGAAGTGTGATCCTGGCTCTGCTTCTTACTGGCTATGCGACTTGGGATGGGCCACCTCACCTCTCCGCACCCTACACTGCCTCATCCGGAAAGTGAAGGGATGGCTTCTGAGTTCGCTTCCAGGTCTAAAACACTACTATCCACTCATTATTATTATTACGATTATTATTATTATTATTGTTATTATTATTATTATTACTTTGGTAGCAATCCAACCACTTTAGCCAGAGACAGTGGCTTACGTGGAAACAGTAATTAATGAATGACCTCTCCCTGTGCTTTGCTAGAGGGGTTCTCTCAAAGCCTTAATAAGTATTGTCAGGGATATCACACATGTCTGAGGTTTCTAGATCTCGCCCTTTGTCTCTAGATCTGACATAGGACCCCAACATTGGGTGGCCAGCATCTATCCTGGCCACCTTCCTTCCATCCTTCAGACCAGTAGACAAGCAAACACTCACTCGGTCATGGATAGCTCCTGCTCTAGTAACAGGCCGGATCCTGCGGCGATCAGGGAATGAATCTGAGCAGGGCCCTGGCCCTCGGAGGTACACAGACACTTGACTCTTAGAGCAGAGAGCTGCATGCTAATTCTGGTCAGGGTTGGATGGCTTCACTTTCGCAGTCATGGGCCAAGCCCTCCTTGACCTGCTTCTCCTCACTGCTAGCGCTCTGGAGCAACCAGAGCAAACGTTCTGCGGGGAGTTTGCTTTCTTTTCTTCTCAGAGCTATACCAGGGCATTAGCCAGCAGGCCAGACGTCTAGCACCTTTAATGACAATAATAATAATTTGCATTTATACAAGGTCTTTCATCGGGGAATCTTAAAGTGTATCACAAACAATAATTAATTCCCCTTTGCAACTCTGGGAGCCAGTTAAGTAGGAGTGCATTTGCTTTGCAGGTAAAGGGAACTTTCCTGGACCCTGCAACATGCTGGAGCCCTCCCTTCCTACCCAAACCTACCCACCTGCCCTCAAGGCCTGGCATAAGCATCAGGCCCTCCACAAAGCCTGCTGCCTCCACCCCCAGCCACGGCATGTGCCAGTCTCTAAAGCTCCAACTGTGGAGCCGCTCATTCGGTACTAACCAGAGACACAGTGGAGGAGATCTTAGGATCCTGCGCAAGGCAGGGCTTGCCTTAACAGTACTTCTGAGGGGGTGACCCTCTAGTGCTGGCCTGAATACCTTTCATGAGGGAGAGCACATTACCTAAAGGCATGTCTAATAGTTACAGTGTTTTGCCTTATTCTAAACTGAAATCTACCCCCTGGGAACGCCCGCCCATGGGTGCTACTTGTGTCTTCTGGAACAAAACACCCTACCTAAACTGTGTTGGGGTTGCAGGTTGATGTCTCTTGTAGCCATGTCATTGTCTGCCTCTGCGATCACTCTCAGGGGGAGGAGATGTTTGAGGCCTTGTGAACTGAATGGTGGGGGCAGCCGAGGCCTCCACCACGTGCCCCGGGCCCCAAGGTCAGGCTGCCTTCCTGAGCACTGTGGGCAGGAGTTCTCTGGCGTTGCTGGCTCTGGAGCCCTGGGTCTACCCAGCTTTGAACGCAGCCTTGTAGATTCCCTATCCTTCTGACGATCCACCCCACCTGGATGCCTCTGTGCTCATTTTTGGGAGCTGTACCTCAGTAACACAGAAATACTCTCATTTTCTGTCAAATGCTTGACCATCAACAAAGGTCCTTTTTTCCTACACCTATTAAGTCTAGGAAATAACTGCCAATTGCAGGGACTGGTTTTTGGAAACCAAGCCAAACAGTAACCTCACTAGTTTCGTTTTGTTTTTTTACCAATTCTTTATCAGAATAAATAGCTGGTGCTAAACTTGAGAAAAGGACGCCTCAGTTGCTGAGCTGGTAACCTACATAAGGACAAAAGTTCCATGATCTCCCTCCCCTCCAAGGTGTTAGAGGCAAGACAGGCCTCAGGATGGAGGCCAATGGAATCCTTTGCTAAGTTTATTTCCAAAAGCTAGATCCCCTAGGGAAATCAACAACTCCCTTGAGTGATTTCTGGGTCCTTGCTGGTAGCTTTATGCCTGAAAAGACACCCACCCTCCCTTTGCCAAGAGTACGTTGTTTGGGTGAGAGTTGCCTCCTGGGGCCTTACCATTGAAGGAATCCTGAGCAGGCATCAAAGGCTATTGTTTTCCTAAAACCTGTGCCCTTGTGAACATGAGGTTTTGGCCTGTGGTCATAGAGCCTCACCCTGCTTTGCTTTCACACGAGTCCCACTTTCTGGCCTAGAAGCAAGAGTGACCATTTTTGGCTAGGATCTGGCCTGAGTCATTGATCTGGGGGATATTTGGAAGAAGGAAAATCAGAGAGGTTAGAGAGGGAACAGGCTGGTCTCATTCTGTGGCAAGAAGAGCACTCTGCAACCACTCTTACTGCCCAGAGGGAAGAGGTGGATTTTGGAGTCAGAACTGAGTTTAAATATGCATCTGTCACTTAGTACCTGTGTGTCTCTGGGGAAGCTACTTAACCATCCTGGGTCTCCATGGAGTTCCCATAGGACTCACGTGGCTGTCGTGAGGAACCCGTGCCAGGCACGTGGTAAGAACTCAAACCATGTTAGTTTCCTTTCCGCCTGCCCTCTGCTCCCACCACACGGCTGCATGAACACACTCTAGGCAACTCCTGCTTCACTTTAATTCAAGAAACATCGATAGGGACGCCTGGGTGGCTCAGTCGGTTAAGCGTCTGACTTTGGCTCAGGTCATGATCTCGCGGTTTTTGAGTTCGAGCCCCGCGTCGGGCTCTGTGCCAACAGCACAAGGCCTGGAGCCTCCTTCAGATTCTGTGTCTCCTCCTCTCTCCACCCCTCCCATGCTCATGCTCTGTCTCTCAATAGTAAATGTTAAAAAAATAAAAATAAAAAAAAAAGAAACATCGATGGAACAGCTTCTGTTTATAAGAGGGTCTGGAATACCTGGGACTATTGACTACATAGTGCCTGTACCTAGTAGGCATTTAATATTTGTTGAATAAATGAATGAACTAACTTGATACTTGGTATTTTCTAGTTTATAATATGCTTTTAAAATAACCTCATTTTGGGTGCCTGGGTGGTTCAGTCGGTTAAGTGTCTGACTCTTGATTTCGGCTCAGGTCACGATCTTGTGGTTTGTGGGATTAAGCCCCGCGTCAGGATCTGCGCTGACCTGCTTGGGATTCTCCCCCTCTCTGCCCAGCCCTGCTCACGCTGTCTTTCTCTCAAAACTAACTAAATGAACATTAAAAAAAAAAAAACCCTTCATTTTAATGCAAGCAACAATCAAGTGTATGAAAATAGATACCACTGCTCTCCTGCCACTGGATACATGAAGAAACAGACTTGGAGAGAACAGGTAGCTGGCCCAAGGTCAGCTGTGTGGTCAAGGCAGAGGGGGATGTGGACACAAGCTAGTGCCCTGTGGCAGCGTAGTGCTTTCCCTGGGAGGTCTCCTGTGCTTTGTGTGCCCACAGGCTTGGAGCAGGATGGCCACGGCTCTGAGGCACTCACAGTCCACCGGAAGGGCCCTATGTTTACCCACAGCATCTGTAGCGAAAAGTGAAGGGCATCAGCGTGTGCCTGGTGATTTGAAGCAGTATGTTTTAAAAATCAAAAACATTTGCTAACTGCCAGCTTTCTTCCTCTTAGTTCCCAGGCCTCTGGTCCCAAGGTAACTACAGGGCCTTTCCCCAGTGCCGGCTTCACTGGGCTACCATCACCCTTCCCCGCGAGGAGTGGTGGCACTGATGCCCACATCCCACCCTTTTCCTCCCTAGGGCATCTTTCTAGGGCACAGAGAGAAGTGCCCTTGTACGCAGGCCTCTGTTCCTTAGCACGGTGCTCTGCACGCTTTAGGGGCTCAGAACACTGACAAACTACATTTCCTCTTGTTCCCAGTGGACTTTCAGAACCAAGAAAGGGGACAGGAAGTAGATATTAAGTTCTTGGCTACTGTGGGCTCCCAGCCTCTCTTTCTTCCCAATCCTCCAGCCTCCAAACTGCTGGGGGCCGCTGCTAGATATGAAATGAAAAGGGTAGGTTAGGAATCTTTCAAAATTTGCCCACAGAGCTGGCCCAAATGCAATTCCCACTGTGAGCTGAGAGCTGGAAATCATATCTGACCACAAAGCCGTCTCACCCATGGGGAGTTCATAACAGCCTACTGAAAACCACTCTGACAGCACACCCTCTGCAGGAGGGGTGTCCCGGAACGGCGTCACCGCGCACACTGGGCAACGCGTAACCCAATGCCTCGGGAGTGAGGTCAGCTCCCACCACTGTGAGCTTGTCTATTCTGGACCGCCTCACCCATTTGTGCTGCTAGCGCATCACCTGTGAGCTATAGCTCTGGAAAATCGTGTGCATTCCTGAAGTTGACGGCCAGTTTCGGGTCAGAAATTGCCAAAGAAGAGCCAGGACGTGGGCTCTCCAAAAGCAGCGCCTAACATAGATCAGGGTCTCTGGTGTCTGTTGGGAGGAGACCAAGTCTTAGTGCTTCTGGCCGTGGGGCACCCCTCTGCCAGCCCCGAGACTCTGAGCCACCCTTGGCCTGGGCACTGCTGACAGGGACAGGTATTAATGGACAGGCTAGGGGCCAGCTGAGGCCGCTGTGGTCTCAGAAACCAACGCCAAGCAGCATGAATGTGTCACTGTCCAGCAAGGCCCCTGGGAGAAGACCCCGCAGACTTCTAGGATACCAGGGATCAGGAGTGGCTGATGCATTTGGGAGTACAGCTTCTACTCCGCACAAAGGCATCTAGCTGAGCGAGCAAGTGGGGACTGAAAGTTCACTCCTGCTCTACTTGTAAGCTGTGTGCTCCAGGGGCTATGTGCCCAGAGAAACAGACTGTTGTGGGTTTTTTTTTGTTTGTTTGTTTTTAACTCAAAGCTATTAGTCGAACTCTGCTCTGAACCAACGCAAAGGGGACACCTTTTCTAGTCTGCACAAAAGTTCTTTATAGACCAGAGTGGCCCTGAGAAGAGAACCATTCATTTCTGTACTTTGGGTTCTCTCTTGTGCATCTGGCATGTGCATAGGGGATGCATGTCACTAGGACGCAAATTTTATAAATTAGGATCTTGGGGCGCCTGGGTGGTTCAGTCGGTTAAACATCCAACTCTTGATTTCGGCTCAGGTCATGATCTCACGGTTCGTGAGTCTGAGCCATGCACCAGGTTCTTTGCTGACAGCATGGAGCCTGCTTGGGATTCTCTGTCTCCCTCTCTCTCTCTGCCCCTCCCCTGCTTACGTGCTCTCTTTCTCTCAAAAATAAATCAACATAAAAAAAAGAGAATCTTGTTTGGACTGCTAATGGGGAAGAAGATGTAGTTTTTCCCTGGTCTCTGAATTTTTTAAGGCATCTTCAGGACTCATTTCTGTTTTTCTTACCACAGCCACCAACCTACCCCACCACTCCGGGCTATTCCCACCCCATCCTACAGCTCAGACTCAGGGACAGAACACAGGTGGGTGGGTTTGGGCAGCCACACAGGCTCTCAAGGCAGTGTCTGGCTCCCTTTTCCTGTCATGGTTATCAAGTTGACGAATCTGTGTTCCTTTCCGTGGGGTACAGATGGCCCACCTTGAACCATGCCACTGAATGCAGTCAGACCTGCAGCTGGCTGTCTTTTTTCCAAAATTGGTGAACACCATGGGTGCCAGAGACATCAGACCAATAAGCAAACTCAGACGTACAGCAAAATAAACTGTAAAAATAAACAGAGTAAGTCCCCACCTGTTGTAGATTTCAACAATCTCAAAACATGCTTTTACTACAGGGAAGAGAGAGTTAAGACCCTTATTGGTTACTTCAGCAGCTCATGCTATAAAAGCACTGCCTGCCACAAGTTCAAAAGTCATAGGGAGTTGGATTTGAAAACCCTAAAGATCATCTAGTCCAGGGACCAGCAAACTTTTCTTGTAAAGGGCCAGATAGTAAAAAGTTTGTTTTGCAGGCCATATACTCTGTTTCTACAATCTGCCTCTGCCCTTGTAGTGATAGGAGCCCCGGACGATATGTAAATGAATGGGTATGGCTGTGTTCCAATAAAACTTTATTTGTAAAAACAGGCAGCTGGCTGTTGTCTGCCAATTCTTGTTCTAGTCCCACCCCTGTATTTTCAGAGGAGGAGTGACGTGACTCCTTCACAGTCACAGGACCCACCCAAGACCATCCAAGACCAAGACCTGCACGGTTTGTGGGGAGGAACAGAGATGCTCCTGCAGGCCTTAGAGTCACCAGTGTGAAAGGACAAACTAGCCCCTGGGGTAACTGGAGAGTCTGACTCTCACATTTAACTCCAAAGAGGACCAAAATGCAAGTGGAAAATCACAGGTTAAAGTCTAATAGGACTGGGAAACACAACCCACATATCAAGCTCGGCTTGCAGACAGGTAACCATTGGTTATATCCTCATAAGTATATGCTGCTAAGGTTCATTCATCAGTGAGACTCAGGCACAGTTTTAAAATGTCTCTGGTGAAGGGCTGGAAAAAAAGGGAAAAAAGGACCCGTGAAGCCACTGGCACTTGTCTGTGAACAATACGAGAAGAAAACAGCATATTCATTTTTTCCAGGCAGCAGCTAGTCAAACCTCTAACAGTACATAAATGGTCAGAGAGGGCAAACCCTCTGGTCCAGGGCTTGGGAACAGGTTGTTTTGGCTGTCAAGCATTTTCAAAACAAGTTTTCTTGGTCTCATGACAGGTTGTGGCAAGAACAAGAAAATAAAAAGAGTGGAAGATCCCATGATCGCTGCTCCCAGCTTCCACGTGGGCAAGCTCAGCCTGCACGGTCAGGTTTGCTTTTAGAGTGTGCAGATAAAGCTGGTCTTAGGGCTAATACCACTTCACCAGTGACACCATTTAATAAAGTGATTCCTCTAAGAACTCTCTGGCAGCTGGATAATCATTCTAGTCTGGGAGGAATAGGTCAAAGTCACTCTTAAGCCCAAGGGTGCTGTTCTGCTCAAACCTACGCCCTGTGTTGTTTTAAATTTCACCTCATGTTCCGTGGACAAATTATTCTTCTGAAACTGAGGTTAAAAGCCATCTGCTCTAAGGTGGATTTTTCCATCTCAACCACAGAACACTTGGCAAGGGTGGGGCAAAGAGATCAGCAAGGAGGCACCAAAGGGGAGGGCCAAGATCAAACTGGCCTAAGATAGTGCCACTAACTCCCTACCAGTGGTGATCTTGCTCTTAGGGGCTTAACAAACTCTGCCTCAAGGAGAGAATGAGTCAAGCATAAAGCTGGGTATGGCAGCACCAAAGGACACACAGCCAGATGGAGACCTGGAGACGACTGTGATCAAGTACCCAGAGCAAATGTTCAACTAAACAAGTCTGCTGGGAATTTCACATCCCCTAAATTATTCCTGAAGAGCCCAGGAGCACAGACCCAGACTTAAGTTTAGACTCAAATTCTGAATATTTGTGTGACCTTGGGCTTCCTTTCCTGGGTCTTCTTTGCTTCACTTTCAAAGCCAGGCAGCTGGATTGCCTTCCAGCTCCAATGCTGTGGTCCTCAGACTCACCAGAGCAGGGAGTATTTGGTCAGTTACCATCACACCTGCCATGGCCATCTCAAGTCACACCACAAGGGACAGCTGAAGTTCCCACTTTTAGCAATGCTCCTGGAAGAAAAACTCTCTAAAAGAGGGCTTGCTCTTATTTGGTGAGACAAGTTCTCAGACCATGGAGGCGGTCTTCACTCTGCCAACTGTCCTCGAGAATGTTCTGAAGAAAGAGGGTGGGAATATGAGAAGACTGGTCCAAGACACCTTTCCCCACATCACCTCTACTCCCACCCCCAAACACACACAGGGACACCTGCCAACATTTAACATCTCTACCCAGGAAGCGACTTGAAGGCACTGCCTACAGCCTGCTGCGCAAGCCTATGCTACCCAAGAGAGAAGCCTAGAAGACCAATGAATTCCCTTTCCCCAATAAGGCACACAGCCTTCATAATCTATCAACTAGGTATAATGGCAGTATTGATCTCACAGGGTTGTTAAGAGAAGTATAGGAATTAACATAAATGAAGCATTTGGAGTTTTGCTGGTACAGTGTAGGCAGCCAGTACACATTTATCCTCCTCCTCCTCCTCCTCATCATCATCTATAAGATGATCAGAAGAAACTGCGTGATCCGCTACCATTTATGCTGAGACAACAACAGTCATGCGTTTACATGTATGTTCTTGTAAATTTCACTTTTTTTGGACGACAGGAATAATGACCATTTAAAGATGATATGCTCCTTAAAATGATCAATAATGGAAAATTCTGGTCTCCTAAATTTTGATTTTTGATTTGTTGAAGAGCGACAGAGCTTCCTGCTTTGCAATCCTGACTCATACTCAGTGTGCTAAGTAGTTAATGCCACGGGTGGCCCCACTGCCAGAACGGAATCTCAACTGGTGATGAACCGCTCCAAGATTGATCAGCAGGCTTTGTAGCTGGGGCTCTTCAAACTGGGTGTGTTGTGTGTCTCTTGTGCTTTGCACATACTCTGTATGTCATATATATAACTAAGTGTTTTCCAAATGAAGTACCAGCAGTAACTTAACGGCAGAAACCACTGTTACGCTGGGTTCTTACAATCATGGCTACTCTGAAGCCTGCTCTCCTGACAGCCACAGCATCTCTACCCGGAAGCCCAGCCCTGACCATCCAGGGCACACAAGGAGACACGCCCCTTTTTCTCCTCAGAAGCGACTCTGGATTAAGGGCGACCCTCGATCACTCCGTCTTCGCTTCTGCTTTCTTGGCTTCCATTTTCCATTAGGCATGACTAAGTGCCAGCAGTTCTGTCTGTCTGGGAAGATAAGAGTCACTGGAATTTTTCATCCTCTTCTCCATGTGCAGTCTTCCTGCTAGTTTGGAGGCCAAGAAGCAGCATCTATTCTTTGGCCCGCTCCATTACGACACCCCCTTTCTTCTTCCGTCCACTGATTCTTGTGATACGTTTGGCCACAGGAATATTTAGTTCCCTCAAAGGTACTCAGTGCCAGGTCTTTATCCTCCCAGAAGAACTATTTCTGCTCAAGAATACCCTGGGCTCTCTGGAGCACTTGGGTGGCTCAGTCGGTTAAGCGTCCAACTTCGGCTCAGGTCATGATCTCGTGGTTCATGAGTTTGGGCCCCACATCGGGCTCTGTGCTGACAGCTCAGAGCCTGGAGCCTGCTTTGGATCTGTGTCTCCCTCTCTCTCTGCCCCTCCCCTGCTCACGCTCTGTCTCTCTCTCTCTCTAAAAACTAAGTAAACCTTAAAAAAACAAACAAACAACCAGAAAAAGAATACCTTAGGCTTTCCCCATGGCCACAGCATCCCTCAGCCCCCAAGTGAGCCGTGAGGAAGAAGGCCAGGCCACACACAGGGCAGGTGGCTGGGTGTGTGCATGCAGGCATGCTAACCTCCAGCCCTTGATGTCACTATATGGCTCCTGTGAGCAAGGAAGCCGGAAACAGACTGAGTAAAGGTGAGAGGTCAGAGGTGGCTTGGGGCACAGCGTTCTAATCATGGTACTGTATGGTCTTGAACAACTGCTTCCGGGAAATGAGAAAGATGAACTGAACTGCCAAGTCCATGCCCGCTGCTGTGCCAAGCGTTTTATACCAATTATTTCATTTAATTCCCAGCACAGTGGTTAATACCTACTGTACTCAACCTTAGTTGTACAAGATGGTTTCTAAGGTTCCTTCCAAGCTCTGTGTGCCGAGACTGGTCCTCACTGTCACACCTACCTTCCTGGATACACTTCTGCTTGGCTGCCCAACTTTGCTCCACTATATTGGCAATTTTGCCAGTCTCTGAGCAGTGGTGACTGCCCCAATATCTGCTCCTTGTTTCTGCTCACCTCTATAAATCTGCTACTTCAACAAGTCATGAGACTTATTTTCACAGGTGGCCCCCGTCCAGAATGATCTGACAATAGACAAGACAGAATCCCACTTCTGAAGAAACAAGGCCTCTGCTTGTCATTAACGATGTGCCCAGAATGGATGGTCCTGACTGTTCTTTGCTGCTTCCTTTTTTTTTTTTCTAGAACTCATGCCTTAATGTGAAGTGATAGAAACAAGCAGCTTGGCCCTCCTGCCTTGGCTGGACTCCACATCACACGTGACAGCCCTGAGCGGCCCTGGCGGCACCTGTCAGAAACCAACATACACATCTGAACAGTCAGGCCTAATTCCCAAGAAGCTGCTTTAACTTGACATCTGAAAATGTATTACATCTAGAAGTATTTTACTGGGTGTGTGTTCAGGGCATATGCGTGCATGTTCTGCAACTGAGGTGTTCTATAAATACCAGATATGGGTTGTAGAAAAAGGCATCGCGTACAGAGCGTACTTAATTCCATTTAGTAATGTTTTCAATTTGTGTCTGACCTCTGGCAACAGAGGTGGAATTTTCTCAACATGAATAAATAAGTATGCTAAGCACATAATTTACACACAATTTTCACTTAAAATCCCAAAAATATACTGGAACTTGGTGACCATCAGTTACCAGCCCAGTGCTTTTAGATGAGGGTACTGAGGCCAAGGTGAAGTTTCCTTCCCAAGATCACACGGGCAATTGATGAGAGTGCCCAGATCAGACCCAGGTCTCCTAGCTCCCAGGCCACTCTTTTTTTGCATGGTCTTTACTTACTGTTAGATTTCTTCTTCCAACAGTTCAAAGGCAATTCTGCTTCCAGTGCTAAGTGTATGTTTCTACTTTGATATTCTATAAAAATCCCAAACCAATTCTCCTATCCTTTGCTTTCAGCTCTGTAAGACATCTATTTTTCCAAGGAAGAAAAATATGTGACCATAACTCACAAACGAGGAGGTAGCTGTCCTTGGTTATCAGATTTTCACAATGGCTGGGTGGGATCATCAGAACCCTCGCCTGAGCGCTTGGTAGCATTCGAACAGTATAACAAAGTTCATGTCCATGACAAAGATGTACTGATCTTCCAGCTATTCTTCTCATGTACAGTTTCTTCTGGCTTACACGATGAGACCAGAAAGTAAACCCTAACCCTGTTTTCCACTGAGAAAGCAGGATGGAAGGATGGATCCGAAGGGTGTGGGGTGGGGTTCAGTCCTTAAAGCAGACCTCAGAAGGGCCAAAGAGTGGAATCAAAAGAAGCCAGGGACACAGATGCAGGGCCTGTAAAAGATGGCCTGAGGGGTCCTGCCCGAGGGGAGTAAGGAGGCTGAGCTGGGCTGTGATTGCTCTGTTCCTGGTACGGCCTGGTTCGTGAAGGCTGGAAGGATGGTAAAACAGCTCCGTCGGGATGAGGGCTGTATTAGCAGTAATTGATGGCCAGGATTTTTAAGGGAGCTTATCATTTCACAGCAACAGATGTCAGGTTCTAATAAATAACATGTTCTCTCTGACCTACGCAATTTGGAGAGGATGCCTGGACGTCAGGCAGATCTGGATTCCTCTCCATCTCCGTTGCTCTCTCTTCTGAAAGGAAAAACAAACCAAATCCCTTGAAGATACTTTTCAAAATGATTCTCTCTGAGAGTTCAAGGATCCAATAATTCCATGTTATTTATTTGCTTTACTTTTCTCTTCACAGCGTCTACGTTTCTAAACCCCTGGAGGGAAAGGCGTGCTTGCCCACGCAGGAACCCAGGGCACGTGGGTGAGGGGAAGGCTCGGGGACCTCGGCCTTCCTCAGTTCCAGCCTGGTTCTGTTCCTGTCCTCCCAGGGCACTCTGATGGCCCAAGCTGTGCTGGCTGGACCAGAAAATTCCCTCTTCTCTTCAGAGGGGAGTTCAGCTAAGATGAGACTGGGTTTGGGATTTTTTAAAGGGAATTCTTCCAAGGGAACTTAAGGCAAAATAAAAGAATAAAGAAAACCCATGAATCATAGCAACACTGGAACTGCAGGTTCTATCACTGTGGCACAGCACCCTGAGAGGCCAAACCTGGTAGCTTTGCCTGCCTTGGTGCCCTCCCTTCTGCCAATGACTCTTTCGGCCCAGAGCGGCTCACTTCTGTAGCTGCTCCCCCTTGCAGAAGGGCTGTGGGGGTGAGCAATCACAATTGGGCACAACCCTTACCTTTCTGGTCATCCCCCTACCCTTGGGTGCAGATGGGGGTTCCAGAAATATGGCTATAAACAGGAGGAGGGATGGGGCCCAGGGAGGTAGCGGGGAGAAGGGGAGGTAGCGGTCCAGGGAGAGGGAGGGTGGCAATGTCCCCATCAGGGTTTTCCGTAACACTGATGGGTGTCACACATCTCAGGTTGTCCCTCTGGCCAGCCGACCAAGCACGGGGACTGCAGAGAGAGGCCTGACTCTGCAATGAAATCTCAATAGGGACAAAGCATAATTTGAGCTGCCTTAAGGAGCTACCCACAAGGAAGCAAAGAAGTAAGTGATTAATTTCTGGAAAGACAAACACATATAACAGGCTGACATTATAACCACTTACACTTCACCAACACCCCTCCCTGAGTCTTCCCCTAGTCCCAAAGAATTCTCAGGCCTCACAGCTCCTGCGACCACACCATGTACTAACCTCTTTGAACTGGGGTTTCCACAATGAGTTCCATGGCATCTGAAGGACCCGAAGGGGCCTCGAGCCACAGTAAGGGTGGGGATGGGCAGCAAATCAGGTGGGGACATCTAACCCCCTTCTCTTGAATCAAGGAGAGGAGATCTATTTTTATTGGGTGTATTTAGAGGACGGATGCCCAAGACTGATTGAAGCATTTGGCAGCTAATGACAAGTTTGGAGAAAACTGTGTCCTTGGGAATATATAGGTATTAACAGTGAAAGATTCCTGAAATAGTCCAGAATGTACAATCTTTTAAAAACCCTTGAAAGAGAAAATTATTCTGCAAAGACAACTGGATGACAAATTATAAAAGTGTGCATGGCGAAGAACATATGGTGAATTACGGACTGCTTTGGGACCATTTGGATAGGTTTCTAAATAAGAAAATAACAACTCTCTGACCTTGAGGCAAGAAGGGAAACAACAAATGTTTTTAGGAGGTTCATGAATTACTCCCATGTGTTGACTGAGAAGCTATTTTTTGAAATATTCTTTAAGTGATTCCATTTATATAACGGGTTTTATTTGTGACAAGCCATTGCAGTGAGTGGTTTGGGGTTAAATCCTATTCTCAGATACTACTTAGGCCTCTAGAATCAACCTGATGTTTTACACAATGAAGCTCATGGAAAACTCGCTCCATCTACTCACAGATTTATCAGACTAGAAAGGATTACAAAAAAAAAAAATCATCTGATCCATTCATCTAGACAGATCTAAAGCTGTATACAAGATACCAATGTAGGTAACTAGTAAGTTCAGTTTGTTTGTTTTTTTTTTAAGTGACAGTTGGTTTTATGTAGATTAAACAACTGAAGTATGGATTTTTCCAACTTTCTAAGCTGGTCTGGCTGGCACCAAGAAGATACAGCCATAGGTGATGGTGTGCATAGACGGGGCAGCCTAGAATCTAAGAATCTCTGGCCAAGTCACTGAGGCCAGGGGACTGTTTAGTTGGGTGCAGTGCTGACTCTGCTATCCTTTAATTGAAAATCTTTTTCCCTCCAGGGATAGTGACATTAATAGTGAACATCGACTGAATGCTCACGACGTGCCAGACCCTACGCTGGACAACTCACCTACACCACCCTGTGTGGGAAGCAGAATTCTAAGATGGCCCCTGAGATTTCTCACCCCTTGTATAATAATCCCCAGGACTATGAAAATGTTGGATTTCATTTCTATGGTTTCATGTTATGCTACATGAAACAGATGACTTTAAGAAAGGGAGATTAACAGTAGGACTGACCTAATCAAATGAACCCTTTGAATGATCTGAGTCTAGAAGTCAGTGACACCAAAGTCAGAGATTAGAAACAGCAGGATTTGATGCACCACTGCTGGCTTGATGATGTGGAGGGGCCACATGGCAGGAAATGGCCTCCAGCTGACAGCCTGTAAAGCAACCAGCACCTCAGTCCTACAACCACAAGGAACTAAACTCTGCCAACAACCTGAATGCGCTTGGAAGAGGCCCTGGGCCTCAGATGAGAAAGCAGCCCCAGCCAACACCTTGACTTTAGTCATTTGGGACCCTGAAAAGAGACCCAGGAAGGTTGAACCAGACTCCTAATCCATAGAAACTATGAGATAATAATTTGTGCTGTTCTAAGTTGTTAAGTGTGTGGTAATCTCTTAGTTAATAATGGAACACCATACACACCATTTGATACTCATAATCACCCTCTAAAACTAGATTCCCCATTTAATAGATAAGGGGACAGACTTCAGGGAGATTATGAATTTGCCCAAAGTCACACAGATAGTGAGTGGCAGAGACAGGTTTCAACCCAGCTGTCCTGACTTCAGGGTCAGTGCTCTTAACTGCCACATGCATTTCCTCTCTGTATTTATGTTATTCAAGTGCCAGGCCTCTGAGGGGGTTGAGTCAGACAAGTGGTAAAGAGAAAGGGGAACTGTATCTGTCTGCCTGGGGACAGATGTACAGAAAGTCAGAGGCCCTGTGTTGAGCCCTGACTCTATTAGAAGCTAGCTGTGTGCCCTCAGGAAAGACACTTAATCACTCTGAGCCTAAGTTTCTTTATCTGCATGAAGGACAGTGAGGATTTCTACACTGTACTCCCCTCCCCCCCCCCCCCCACCACGGGGCTGCTGAGATGATCCCATGAAGGTGTGTGAGGGTGCACTGAGAATGGTGAGGTCCACAGGGCAGGCAAAGGTGCCTGGATGGCATATGCAGGCACAGCTTTGACTTCAGCTTCCATCCTAAGAAGCTTGAAAAAGGAGAACAAATTAAACTGAAAATAAATAGTAGAAGTAACCAAGAGAAAAGCATAGATTAATAAAATAAATAGCTTTCTTTGTAAAGATCAGTAAAAATGGTAAATCCCTAGCTAGACTGTTCTAAGAAAAGGGGAGAGAAAAGAATAGAAACTTTCACTATAAGGACTGAAAGAAGTTCTATCACTAGAGCCCACAGATATTAAAAGAAAAATGAGGGAATATTATCAACAATCTCACGCCAATCATTTCAACAACTTAGACAACTTACTTAAAGGAAACACTACTTGCTAAAACCAACACAAGAAAAAATGGTGAATATCCCTGTATTTAGTAAGGATTTCTTTGAATTTATTTCCCTCAATAAAACTATCAAACATTTAAAAAAAAACAGTGCCAAACCTACACAGACTCTTTCAGCAAACAAAGGTGGAAGGAAAAATTGCCAGTTCATTTTATGAAGCCAGCATGGTGCTTTTATCAAAATCTGACAAGGACAACAGAAGAAATTTCAAATCAGTATCACTCACGAACATGTAAAAAATTTTAACACACTGTTAGCAAATCAAATCTAATAATCTAAAAAAGGATAAAATATCATGACTGAGAAGGCTTATTTACCCCTGGAATGCAAGGTTGGTCCAGTATTCAAAAACTAATTAAGGTAATTTATCACTTTAATAGAATAAAGCAAAACCATAGGATCAGGCCAATAGATACAGAAAAAGCATTCTACAGAATTCAACACCCCATTCATGATAAAAACTCTTAGCAAAGTGGGAATATAAGAGGACTTCTTCGTGTGATAGAGACATCTATATAAAACTTACTGCTAACATCAACCCTAATGTGGAGACATAAGGCCAGGTATCTGATCTTACCACTGTGTACTAAACTACAGATCCCAGCCAATGCAATTAGGTAAGGAAAAGAAATTTAAAGCCATAAAAATTATAAAGATTGAAAATAAAAAGTAAAGCTGTAAGAAGTGATATGATTGTTTATGTAAAAAATGCTAAGAAAACTACAAAAAAGCTACTAGAATTTAGTACTAATTGTGAATTTAGCAATGTGACAGGACACTAGGTCAACACAGAAAAATTGTTTGTATTCCTGTATACTAACAGTAAGACAGAAATAAAATCTAAAAAAACTATCATTTGCAATAAAAGTAAAATCACTAAAAAAATACACAAGCTTTCTACACTGAAATCTCAAAACACTCTTCAGAAAAATTAAAGAAGACCTAAATAAAACCCTATTCATTGACTGGAAGATTCAATATTGCTAAAATGCCAATTTTCCCCTGGTTGATCTATAGATTTAACACCATCTCAACCAAAATCTCAGTGGGGTGTTTTTTTTTGTTTTGTTTTTTTTTTTTGAGGGGAAAATGGAGTTGGAGTTGGCAAACTAATTTTAAAAT
Organism: Panthera tigris; assembly: GCF_018350195.1. Lineage (NCBI taxonomy): Eukaryota > Metazoa > Chordata > Mammalia > Carnivora > Felidae > Panthera > Panthera tigris. The sequence goes on from NC_056662.1 coordinate 116,816,249, forward strand.
GTATGTGGAAATGCAAAGAACCCAGAATAGCCAAAACAATCTTCGAAAGGAACAAAGTTGAAGAATTTACGTTTCCTGACTTTAAGAAATATTGGTATTGGTATCCAAACAGAAAAACAGACCAATGAAACAGAACAGAGTATCCAGAAATAGACCCACTCATATGTAGTCAATTTATTTTGACAAAAGCATGAAGGTGATTCAATAGAGAAAAGTTTTTTTCAACACATGTTGCTGGAATACCTGGATATATATAAACAATTGACTTCAGCCTTTACCTCATACCATACACAGAACTTAATTTGAGATGGGATGGATCAGAGACCTCAATATCAAGCCAAAATGAAAGCTTCTAAGAAAAAAATGTTGAAGAATCTCTTCATGACCTCGTGGTAGACAAATAATTATGAGGCTACGAAAAGCATTAACATAAAAAGAAAACGCTAATAAAATAAATTTCATTAAAAATAAAACCTTTCTTGTCATCAAAAGACATCATTAAGAAAATGAAAAGGCAAGCTACAGATTGGGAGAAAATACTTGTAATACATAAATCTGACAAATACATAAATACCTCCTAAAACTCAATAATAAAAAGGCCAACAACCCAATTAAATATAGGCAAAATTTGAACAGATGCTACTTAAAAGAAGGCATACCAATAAGCACATGAAAAGATGATCAACATCATTAATCATCAGGAAATCAAGATTAAAAAAAACACAATGAAATCTCATTTCATCCCCTCTGGAATAGCTAAAATTAAAAAGACTGACAATACCAAGTGTTGGAGAGGATATGGAACAAATGGAACCCTGTATATTGCCCATGGGAGTGTAAAGTGGTATAAAGACTTCATAAAAAATTTGTCAGTTTCTTATAAAGTTAGTCATACACATACTCCCAATCCCAGTTATTTACTCAAGAATTGAAACCATATGTCTATGAAAAAGGCTTATATAAGAATGTTCTTTAGCAGCTTAATTCATAAAGTCCCCAAACTGGAAACAACCCAAATATATATATGCAGACGAATGGATTAACAAATTATGATATATTTCTATAATGGAAATTCCTCAGCAGTAAAAAAGGAATGCCATAACCGATAATTTTAAAATAATTATGCTAAATACAAAAAAACACACAAAAGAGTATGATCTGTACTATTCCATTTATAAGAAGTATCTAGAAAAGAAAAAACTAAGACATGTGATAGAAATCAGACAGTGTCTGTCCTGGCGATGAGGAGACTAATTGGAAAGGATAGAAGGTAACTTTGTCAAAACTCCATCAAAAGACAGTCTTAAACCTGTCCACTTTGTTGCATGTACATGACACCGTATGTAAATTACACTGCAATAAATATCTTTCAAAAGATATATATGCAAAGCCCCTGCCTTCAAAGAACTCACAATTTAAGGAAAGGAAACAATATAAAGATGTGAAAAATCAAAGGATAATACAAAAGAGATTTCACAGCAGTACACCTGGTCCACTTACAATCTTACAATGGTTCCACTTAACAATCTTTTGACTTTACGATGGTGCAAAAGCAACATGCATTCAGTAGAAACCGTACTTTTGAGTTCTGAATTTTGATCTCTTCCCAGGCTAGTGACAGGTGGTAGGATTCTTGTGATGCTGGGCAGAGGCAGTGAGCTGTAGCACCAAGTCCACCCCTCGATCACGAAGGTGAACAACTGATACACTTATACGAGCATTCTGTACTCACACAACCATATTGTCTTTCACTTTCAGTACAGTATTCAGTAAATTATGTGATATATTCAACACTATATTATGAAATAAGCTTTGCGTTCAACGATTTTGCCCAACCGTGGCTAATATAAGTGTCCGGAGCACATTGAAGGAAGTGCAGGGCTAAGCTAGGATGTTGGGTAGGTTAGGCGTAGTAAATGCATTTTCTATTTACGAATGATATTTTCAACTATAACGATGGGTTTATAGGGACATGACCCTTTCGTAAGTTAAGGAAGATCTGTACATGACCAACAGTCAACTGAGACTAGGAAGAGTGGAAGAAGCTGCCTGTGTATTAGCATGGACGGGGAAAACCACAGGGAAGAACACTGAAGGATCTGAAGGAGCAGAAAGAGGGCGAGGGGAAGGGGTGAGCAAAGGCACCAGTGGAACAAAGCAGAAGCTAAACACAAGAGTCTTTCATATGTCCACTCGTTGACTGACCCTTCATATCAGGTCCATCCAATAGGGAGGAGTACAGTCGTGTTTTACAGGATGAAGTTCAGAAAGATTAATGGCCCTGCCCAAGGCCGCAGAGCTTATTCGATTAGAACCTGTGATAGGAGCTGGGCATGTGTGACCCCAGAGCCTGTGCGCCGTCATTAGAGGGCATTTTTCTTGTGAGGACAGAATTTGCCGGACAGCCATGCGCAAGAAGCACGTGTCATAGGAAAAGCTCGGATCAGTGCCAGAAAGCGTCCTTTCTGAGTTCACATGTTTAGAACTTTGCTCTACAGGAGGGAATAAACAGCTGACTCCACTCAGAGAGCTCTACTGCTGTTCATAAACCGTGAGAGTGTTTATGTCATGGGCAGAGCTCTCCAAGTGAATTATAGCCTTTTACGCACTGAGCACATACAATATTTTCAGAGGACAAAGAAACAGGGCGTGGAAGGAATGCTACAGTTGACCTTTCTCTCTTTCTGTCCTTTCTCTCCAACCTTCTCCAGCAATCTTAAGCCTATCCTGCACGGACAGTTCTCTGATTGTGTTTATCCATTACCTGCCTTTGTGACACAACCCAGGAAAGTTACTCACTTCAATTTAAGAAGTGAGCTTTTAAACTATTTCTTCTTCCTAGGATGAGTGGCTGGCTTTCTCTTTTATTACATTTAAAATGAATCCATCTTCCCTACAGTAGAAAGCAGATTTTTTTAATGTTACTTCAGATGTTTTCTTTAGACTGGTGTTAACATAAAGCAAATGTCTCTTGCATCTCTGAACCAATCTGTTAAGATAAACAGGCTTTACTTACGATATTCCTATACTGAAATCATAGGCTCGTGGTCTGCAACTCCTTAAAGACTCAATTCATACATGCTAAAAGGTCTAGTTCAGACACACACACACACACACACACACACACACACACACACACACACACAGCTTTGCCATGGAAACCACAAGGACATGTCTGGTTCAGAGTCCATAGCACGTACCACAAATAACAGCCCATCATCTAAGGGCAGATCTTGTATATACACAGGGAAAGCCCAGACAATTAAACAACTGCAATACCTCAAACATAAAGCTTACTTTTTAATCCCTTTATTCAAGTCTATTTCAAGATACCAAAGTCTCAATGATTGTTCTTAGGTACATTTGATTATGTCTGTTGTTTTCCTTAAACACAATTTCAGACTTGGACATCATGGATAAAAAGGGAAAATACAGGGAGAAAGGGCACACTGAAGTTTCAGATAACAACAATTCTGGATTCCACATGAGTCTGGGAAGGTGTGTGTTTCTACAGAAAGCAGCCCTGTCATTATTTAACAGAGCCCCAATCCTGATTAGGTGGAGGCTTTGTACTACAGAAAGTACAGGGGATGCCAGTAGGCACCCTGGGGAGGGTGTCAGGGAGGGGAAGCAAGAGCAACAAGTCCTACTAATCGAGAACATTCTAGGTCTGGAAGGCCAGGTTTTGTCAGTACTTAAAACTGTCAGAAGTCTGGTATGATAAAGACTTTGGTCTCTCCTGCTGGGCTACAAATTCCATGAAGACGTGGACAATTTTCAATTTGTTTATCGCTGTACCCCCAGCATGGAGCCCACTGCCATGGGGGATGCTCAATAAACAGAGAAGGAGTGAAGGAAAAGGATGCTTAATAAGTATTCTTCATTTGTGTGATTCTGTGAATTTCATCATCCTTCAGCTGGGCTCACAGGTATGATCATATGGTGGTTCAGAGTGAGTGATAAAGTAATAGCCACCTGCCACTCTAACCATAATTGATTCTTGGAAACTATGACTTTAAGCCACTGTTGCTTCAGTCTAGGAGGCCATGGTTCAAGAAGACTGGGGTTCCAGACACTGAAGTCTTATCCACAAGGGACACTCAACATACTTTTACATTTACGTATTCCATATGACTCGTGAATGTTTTCCACAGATAGGTTCATGTGCAGTACTTAAATCCCTAAACTCCAAACTCTAGCTAACTTCAACCTCTATTGAATTTCCAACCTACTTCCACCCCTGTGGATTCTAATAGTTCGAAGCTATTTGTGTAGCCATTTATTGAGTCGAGGAACACACAGGCCCTATTTTGAGCAATGGCTGTAGAGACACAATGAGGTATATAATCACTTTGTTCCTTCAGGGTATTACAGTTCCACGTGAAAAACTCAGTACTGGATTCATGTATTCACTGCAGAAATCCTATTTGTTTACCATCAGGTGAAATTTTCCATTTAAAAAAATATATATGAAAGTAGTTGCTAACATTTTCATCATCGACATCATTTATCCACTATTCTAACTCCTATCTAGTACTTTTTCTCCAATCTAAACAGACAGATTTCAGAAACATCCTGTAACCCATTAAAAAAAGAAAAACAATCTACCTGATGAGGCTAGATAAGGGGTTGGCAAACTTTTCCTGTAAAGGGAAAAATAGCAAATACTTTTTGCTTTGCAGGTCCTATGTGATCTGTTGTAATTTCTCACTCTGCTATGTTAGCAGCCATGCAAACAGCCATGCAAAGTAAGTAAAGAAAGGGGCATGGCAATGTTTCAATAAAACTTTATTTACAAAAACAGGCATAGGACGGGATTTAGCCTGTAAGCAATGGTTTGCCAACCCCTGGACTAGATAAACAAAATGCTCCTATTTATAGGAAATAGCAACGGATTCACTTACTTTGCTCTTTTGGCCATCTCATTTCCATCCCATCTGGGGCTGTATGGATAATTTTTTTGGGCCTGGGAATAAAGCTGTCCACTGTTGGTAAAGTGATAGACAGACTGGAATGTGAGAGTCGGCTGGTCTCGAGGGAAAAACAGGGGCAGGTCGACTGCAAAGACAAAAGAAAGGAAAAAAAGTTATGGTTTCAACGTATGGGTTAAACTTGAATGTTGGGTACAGGACTCTATCTGAACTACAAACGGTTTGAGATTTAGGTAAAACATATGGAGAGAGGGGCCAAGAAATACCAAAGTGCCTTCCCTGACTTCAAGGAGTTTACAATCTAGGCACATAAGTGAAAATCACACATAAAAATAAATTTAACCAATATGAGGCATGATGTGTGGCTGCTGCTATGAAATGGTCACAGAAGCTGGGCACTCCCAGCCATGTGAATTCCTCCTATGGCATTTACCTTGTCCAGTATTTAGTAGGGAAGTTAGTTGATTATTTTTTTTTAAAGTCTCTATTAAATCACAAACTCTTCAAAGGTCAGGCAGTATCTTCCTCATCTAGAATTTGATGGAGGGGGTGGGATGGAGGCTGTCCTTAAAAAATGGATTTGGAATGGGGAGCAGGAGGGGCAGGTGATAATCTTTATATTTTATAGGATATGGCCACTGGACTACCAGAAAAAATAAAGTTATCACTTTACTTCCAATCAAGCAGTGAATTCTGCTACTCAGCAGTTTGAAGCATCTCCAGATGTGTTACCACATATAGTTCCTAAACCAGTGGGGGCTCCTTAATGGAACGCCAACAGGGACTAATCTGAACACTGCATATGTCTACTGAGGGTAGCCTGATTCCAGTGTTTGCTGCTAACAAGTATTATGTGCTTTGTCTGTTCATTTTAGGGTCCTTTAACTCAATTTTTAAAAATAAAATGACTCCTTTTTAGTTTGAGGCAAAGCAACATTATAAACACAGACTGTTTCAGCAGCACATTCCTCAAGGCATATAATGTGTATTTGTATGAATGTTACCACTTCTAGGGCAAAGAACAGACAGGGACATCAATTTACGAAAATACGATAATGAGAAAAAATGTGTATAGAATTTCCTAGCTTTACAGAGTACTTTTATATACTTTATCTCATTTGATAGTTATAATTCCATGAAGGAGACATTATTTTTACCATGTGCATTTAGCAGACAGACAAACTTGAGACTCCAAGAGGTTTATTAACTTGCTCATGCCCCAGCTAGGTGGAGGTGGGGCTCGAATCTAGTCCCATGGTGTAAATCCTGAGCTCTCTCTAATGGGAGGCATTTCCCATTGCCTCCTGCTCTTAATGATACTGGTGCAACCTGCTCACAACACATTCATTGTGTCACGGTTACCATTCTCTGAAGTCTCTACTGTGAAGAACGTACAAGATTCATCTTTTTGGCTACACGAGGCAAATATATGAAAAGAAAATACATACTAGATAGCTACACATCTGTCACCATGCCGGTGTAGGGTGACATTTGACTTGGGCTAGGCCCTCTAAGCATCCAAAATGATTTCAAGAAGGAAAAGTCAGGTTTGCAGCAAACTTTTTAAAAAACCCAGAAAACAAGAAACAAAAAAAAATTGTTCAGTGTCTTAGACCACTGCATATATTTGACTCTGACTCAGTGCTGCAGGGGGTTTCTACATATGAATCACCACAACCCAAGAAAAGTGGCAAGACTTTGAATGTCCACTCGTTAGTCACATTTTCCATGGGCCTCCGTGTGGTGCCAGCACATGCCTGTTTGTGCCAAAGCAGAGATTTAGTAACGTATAGGAAACAATACAAAATAGGAAAAACAAACTTAAATTATAAATAATTTGATTCAGAAAGCCCCTTTGAGTCCCTTTATATTACAAAGCAGGATTTGTAACATCTTCAGTCATTTTGAATAAATATTGCTTTCTAAAATTAAGTTTATATCTTTTCTGATTACTCATTTCATCTCCTCTAATTTTAGAAAGCATGCCTATTTACACATAGTTTAATTTGGCTTCAATTGTTTATATTACATATACATTTCCAAGTATAAAACGAGATTCACATTAACCCCCAAAGCAATCACCAACAGCACCGGTGAAAAGTATTTAACATGCATGAGCTTCCCTTAAAAAATGCAGTGATTTTTGAATAACAGAATTCAATGGCAATAATTTACCAATTTAAAGTAAGTATAGTCATATTTCGTATCAAAGTAATACAGAGAATACCACAGGCTTCATGATTGTCAAGCTATCAGCTTACCGGGCTTTGGAAAACGTTATATTTTTTGTTCCTGTTACTTTGTTTTGTAGAAAATGAGTTGCTGGTATTTTGACATGCTGAAAAATGATTTTCCCACCTAGTTCTGAACCATCCACTTTGACCCCCTAAATGCCCAATTAAGATCAGAAACAATTCAAAATGTGAATGTAAATTTATTTACCCAGGCAAGTGAATTGTTCTGATTTAAAAAAAAAAAAAAAAGTTCCAGCCAGCTATATGCTGATATGTACCGCGATTCCCAGAAAAAACAACACTGATTGCATGATTATTTCTCCATGGAGCTTTTTCTAAAAAAGTATAGTTGAAGCCAATATTAAAATCTGAACACAGTAGCTAGATGAACAGTGAAGCAGGAATGGTCAGAGTACTTGAGACATAAAATCGGTAATCCACATGAGAAAATAAAATTCAAAAAATATAATTATCTTGCTCAACTGAACTAAACCATACCCTGTCTGTATCGGTCAGGAATCAATAAAAGGATGGATTCTTTGAAAATGTTCTATGCATAAGAAGGAGTTAATAACTAAAATATTTATGAAAATGCTTTGCATTTTTCTTGAAAGAATGTTTTGGATGGTACAAATTAGTCAGAATTTTAAAAAAACACAACAAAGTTTGTTTTCCTTATCTCCAAATGTTCTTCTCACTTAACACTTGCCTATAGGCTAACTCATGATTTTTTAAAAAGATTTCACGTTTAAGTAATCTCCGCACCCAACGTGGGGCTTGAACTCACAAACCTGAGATCAAGAGTCACATGCTCTACTGACTGAGCCAGGCAGGCACCCCTCACTCGTGATTTTCTGACGCATAGTAAAATAATGACGGCAGGCCTTTGCACAGCTAACTTGTTCTGAAGGTACTCCCAGGGCTCTATGCAGTTTGGGCTCATATTGGCTATATCGGAATTGAATATTTTAACTATTGGCTTCCTTTGAACCCAACCCACCTACCGGCTCAAGTTTGATTCCCAGGGTAGAACCCCTCCATTTGGTTCAGTTACTCGTCAGGATTAGTTGGACAACTGCTGCCTATTTCCTTCTTCCCGTATACAGAGACTGAATTTTGGTCAGCTCTCTAACCATGGAAAGGATGGCCCTCGCTTGTTCAGTATAATGTCAATAACCACTTTCCAAAGCATTGCTTTCTTCAAGAACTTGTTGAAACAAGTCACTGCCAAACACTTCCAATTCTGTACAACCTGAGCATTTCACAGGATTCATTCACAGGGCACCCCCTGCCAGAGCGCAGGAAGGCACCATGAGGCTCTGTACCAGCTTGCTTCATGGTGGATAGTCACTGCTGTGATGAGCTCCACTGCATACAGTCCCAGAGCTAGCGGTGTTCTCCAAGCGCCCGGCAGCCATGCGGCGTGGAGGGGGAGCTGAATATGCATCAGTAAATTTTTTGCTGCCTCTCTCCAAACCATGCTGGGGTTCACACGGGACAGATGCAGTTTCGCTTTCGCTAGTAAACAAGCGCTAAGTGTCCCCAAGTGCTCATCCTTTCACATAAGATGACTTCACTAAAGTTGCATCTGAATTCCTAAGCCTCTCTAGAAATCTGTCACTTCTCCAAAGACCTCCACGATGGAAGAATGACCTTGAACGGCCAAAGCGATGCCACACCATGTATGGGATCCATAGGACAGCTGCCAGATACTCACTCAGAACATTTCAGGCATAGGTCTAACAAGTTTGATTATATGACCTTTCCAGAAAAAAAACCCCTAATTATGGCAAGATTAGGACAAGGTATACTAACAGCAAGTAATGATAACTAGCAGTCTGGCACAAAGGAAGGAGAGAGAATAATAAATATAAACAGACTTAGAAAATAAAAAATAATCCCAGCCTGGGGCCATTCAGCATAGAACAAAAAGCCCAGCCATCCCTCAAGCTATTACCATACTGTAAGAGACGTTCACTCCCCCCCACCTGGCAGACACTCTTGGTTCCCTACCAACAGCCATTCTCCATGGGCAGAGCCCTCCTCCCACTCTAGAGCCCAAAAGTGCTGGGTATTTGCTCTCTCAGCCTTCCATGAGACCAAGGCATAGAAATGTGACTCAGTCCTGCCAATGAGGCCCAAGGGGAAGTCAGCTAGGGGTCTTCTGAGAAATATTTTCCTCTCTGAGTAAAGACACGTGTAAGGAGAAGCCCCCGTTGCACTCGTGCCTAGATCTTATCATGTGAGATCTCGAGGCTTGGAGCTGTGCACCCCACCTTGTGACCATAAGGGGAAAGTCAGCCTGGCAACACTGAGCTGTTGAATTCATCAGCCCTGGAATGCCCAGCTCTGGAGCCCTTGCTATGTGAGACCGTTACAGGTCCTAACTACTTAAACTTCTTTTACTCAGGTCTCCTCAGACTTGCACTCAGAGGCATCTAAAGAAATGTTATTTCTTGCAGCTTCTGTTCAAGAAGGCAGGATAATTGGATAACCAATTTCAGAAGTATTTCCACCAAGCATGGTTGAAAACATTCAAGGCACATAAATAGGAAAGTTTTAGTTGTCAGGAAAATTCAGTTATGTGGGACAGTTCAATCCTTGAAAATGCCAAACAAATGAGGGGTTAACCATAATTGCTTCTCTGGGAGTCACATCATCAGATATTTTCATCCTTATTCACCAGTCAGCCATTACTTCATTTCGCCGAACCTTCCAAACGATATATTGCTGTGTCCTTGGGTTAGTAGGGAAGATACTCATGCCTTGGCTTCGTGGTGGTTACAGTTGTGTTTCCATTTTCAGTCCTCTGCAGACTCTCCAGTTCCTAGAAGCCTTATTAGCAGAGAGTCTTAACTCCATGTCGACTTGCTGAAAACTCCCCCTCCAACGATGACTCCATTTGAGGTCAACTCTTCCTAAAAGCATTTTGCTCACATCTCATTCCCAGGCTGCCCCCACAGTGAGCATACCAACCACCTAGGGAAGTCTGCCCTTTATTACTGGACCACCCCTTACTTACACCATCTTACTAACTACACACAAAACCCTTGAGACACATGGAATCTAACCACTAGAAAGTGAAACACCACACATCCAAAGGACTTGCCTACAAGAAATATAAGAGCAAAGTTTTCCAATTCAGAAGTATCCCCCTACTTAAGGCGTTAAAAATAGAACGGTATCTCCGCTTACCATCCCTGCCTTACCAGATTTTGTTGAACTGCCTTCAAATTTTCATTGCCTTTTGTAGATCTGACCAGGTAGACAGATTACTTTTGGGGTTTTAATCTTACCAAAATAAAGCCTGCAGATTCTTGAATTTTGCTGTAAATTCTAAACATTCTAATACGGTAGAGGACAGTATGGTATGGTGGAAAAAAGCGCAGCCTCTGGAGTCAGATAAAAATGGGTTTAATTCCTAGCCCCACCATTTCTGAGTGGTGAGGCCATAGGCAAAATATTTTAGCTCTGTAAATCCTGATGTTCTCATCTGCAAAATGAGGATAATTTTTAGCTCAGCACTGCTGACAGGACTGGACAAAAACAGGGCGGGTAATAAATAAATATGAATTCCCTTCCCCTTCCTTCTTTGTTTTGTTTTCAATCTGGCTTTATACACTGTCCCGTATATGCAAAATTTCTAACTAGAGCAGAAATGTTCACAGTGCTTAAGTTTTAACTACTTTGATGAATGAAACCTTCTAAACCTTGCACATACCTTCACATCCCAGTGTATAGTACACTGAAAATAGGTTAGCCTTTTCTTGATGACAGAAAACACACCAAAAACCCATTACACATGACGGCCTCCAGGGTTAAGGAAGATTTAGTTTGCCCTTTCCCAATGCCTCCTACACAAGGGCCACGCCTCCTCAACTGTCCACTGGTAAGAGGTGATGTGCTCTTAGAGCGGCACACGGAGGCCCCCAGGACTACCGCACTATGACATGCTCTCTGCCCCCTGACCGCAAACTGTCTCTACTTTGTTTCCTTTTTCCCCCTTTGCCACTTCTCATCAAGGCCCACTCTCAATGTCCTCTCTCTCTCTTCCCTCTTCTCTTTCTTCGTCTACTTCATTCCACGTGTGTGTCAGCCTCTGAAAAGTCGGGTCCAGCCGACCATCCATCCTGAGACCAGAACGCGGCACGGGGCAGGGGCTGCACTAACGGGAGGGAGGTGATGTGGTGTGGAGTCCCGGGGTGCCTTCCTCCAGCACCGCTCAGTGAGCATCTCCCCCTGCTTTTGTTTCTGTGTTTGTTTCCTTCCAGGTTTACGGCTGTCCCAGATAGTTGGGAGTTACAGGAAATCTGGTCTCTGCTTATATTTTGTTTAGCGTTTGCTTTTGAGGTACTTTATAGATACAAATGAATCATTCCAACACCCAGTGAGACATTCACATAAAATTGTAAGAACCTCAGGATGAAAGGGATGCCATAGTGCTGGCCGGCGAAGAGCTGGGCTCTCTCACCCTGCCCACACAGACGAGCCCAGACTGAATACAGTAGGCTTCTCCTCCCACGAGATCAGAGGTTCAGAACTGGAAGTAAGCATCGGCATCACCGTGGAATCACATAGTGCGGCTATGTGAGCCCTGCCTCAGACCGCTCATTTTCGAAAATGCACCTTAAATGATTCTGATAGGTCTCCCCAGGAAAGAATCGCTCAGACTGTTAAGCTGCTAAGGGTAGGGGCCAGGGATTAGCTATCTCAGTATTCCTAGTATTCGGAACAGGTTGTGACATAGGAGAGACTCTTAATAGATGCTTGTTGAAGTACCGGAAAGGGGCATGTAAGGGAACTGCAAATTAAAACCTCAAAGAGATCCCGTTTCATACCCATTAGATGGACAAACATTTTAAAACCCAACAATGCTCAAGTGTTGTCAAGGTGGTGGGAATTCTCATTCACGAATGAGAATATAAATTTCTATAACCTCTTGTACAATAAAAGTAAAGATGTACATACTTCAAGACTCAGCGATTCCACTCCTAAAATATTATCACCTGTGCATAAGAAGACACATAGGAGAAAGTTTGCTACAGCATTCTTTGTGGTAGCAGAAATTGGAAACATGTGAAGTATCCAGCAACACGAGATTAGATCAATACATTGTCCTATGTTCTTCAATGGAATACCCTATAGCATTTACATTCAATTCAGAAAAGCATTTCCTTGGGGCGCCTGGGTGGCTCAGTGGGTTTAAGCGTCCGACTTCAGCTCAGGTCATGATCTTGCAGTTCGTGAGCTCGAGCCCCATGTCGGGCTCTGTGCCGACAGCTCAGAGCTTGGAGCCCACTTCGGATTCTGTATCTCCCCCTCTCTCTGCCCCTCCCCTGCTCATGCTCTGTCTCTCTCTCTCTCTCTCTCTCTCTCTCTCAAAAATAAACATTAAGAAAAAAAAAAACCATTTTCTCAGGCCTGGCTCCTTGTTCAATCCCTCAACTATCTCTTGCTTCTGTGACACAGTCCAAGTCCCCACCTTCTTGCAGGAAGCCTTTCTTGCCTGCTCTGTCCCTCAGTGATTTCTCCATCCTCCGTGGCCATGTAATCGAGCTGTAGCTGACCTGCTAATAATTCAGTGTACTTGTTATTTTATATCCTCCACACATGTAACACTGGGCTGGACACAGTAGTTAGTTGATACATAACCAGTGACTGACTGGCATAGATCATGAAAGTGAAGAAATGTTGACTGCACTAGATGTATAAAAAAGGAAACATGTTTTTATGAGACGCAGAAAGAAATCAAGCAACAGAGAACATCAAAAGTAGCATTTAATACTGCTTTAACTTTTTTTTTCTCAATTTTTTAAAATGTTTATTTAATTTTGAGGGAGAGAGAGAAGAGGGGAGGGGCAGAGGAGGCCAGCAGAGTATCTGACGCAGGCTCTGTGCTGACTGACAGCAGGGAGCCTGATGCGAGTGCAACTGAGCCACCCAGGCGCCCCTGTTTTAACTTCTATCTTTAAAAGAACTTAGTCACAATAAATTCCTGGCCTGGGAGGATTAAAAAAGAAACCTGGCTACATTAGGGAAGAATATGATGAAGAGAATCCTTAAAGAAGTTAAAATGTATTCAAATGCAAAGGTGTTGGCACTTAAAAACTAGGCAAAGTCTTTAAAGATGTTTTAATTTTAATTTAAAATTAACTGCAAATTAATTTTAATTTTAAAGATTTTTAAAAACCTTTTTATGTTTATTTATTTTTGAGAGAGAGAGAGCAAGGGAGAGAGAGAGAGTGAGTGCACGTGCATGCACAAGTGGGGTAGGGGCAGAGAGAGAGGGAGACACAGAGTCCGAAGCCGGCTCCAGGCTCTGAGCTGTCGGCACAGAGCCGGACGCGGGGCTTGAACTCATAAACCGTGAGCATGACTAAGCCGAAGTTGGACGTTTAACTGACTGAGCCACCCAGGCACCCCTGTAAGGTTTTAATTTTAAAAACTCACGGACACAGTACCAAATGTAGATGATTAGAAGAAAAAAGATACATTTAAAATAGTTAAAGTAGAGGGACTGACACTGGTCAGTTTAAGTTCCAGTCTTGAAAAATCGGAACATGCTGCCAGGTACAAATCTGCAAGTACTGTGACTGTGCCACAGCGGATGACTCATGTAGTTTTATGAAGGAAAAAAAAAGTCTGAAACTAACCTCATCTTATTTTATTTTATAAAAAAGCCAAAGCCAGAGAGAATATGGGGGAGGAGCAGAGAGAGAGGGAGAATCCCAAGCAGGCTAGGCACTGTGAGCCCAAAGCCCGACCCAGGGCTCAAACCCATGAACTGTGAGATCATGACCTGAACCAAAATCAAGAGTCAGATGCTCAACTGACTGAGCCACCCACGCGCCCCTAATCTCGTTTTCTTAAAGGATCTAATTATGAGCTTTATACTCTAGAGAAAACAGCAACAAGTATCCAATTTGACAGGAATTTCTGGAGCATTTACTATGAGCCAGCTCTGGGAGGCCACGGTGACCAAAGCTGGGTCCTCCTTGTGACAGTGGCAGCATGCCCTTGACTCTCACTGTTCTCAGGAAGGGAGATGGTGATGAGAGCTATAGTAGAGGTAGTAACCACCATGGGGTATGTGTTGGAAAGAGAAGCTCTATTCCAGAAGGCTTAGTAGATGGGCAGGGCCTTGAAAGACAAGTGGGATTCTGACAGGCAGGTGCAGCAGGGGGATTTTGACTGGGAGGGGGAACTGAGGGGATGCCAGGCAGAGGGAACAGTATTGAGCAGTCAGAACAGAGAAGAGTGAGGGAATGAGGGGTGGTCAGGGTAAAGGGAAGACAGGCCTGGAGGACAGCATGCCGGTGCAGAGGGGCTCTGGATCAAGATGGCAAGCTGTGGAGAGTTGTAAACACAAAGCAAAGAAGTGTGGACACTTTTCTATGAGCAGTGTTAGCCTTGAACATTCCTAGGGGAAATATCCCATACCACCATTCCAGTGGGTCAGAAGTTTTCCCATAATTTAAATAACCCCAGCATAGGAGGGCCTGGGTGGCTCAGTCGGTTAGGCATCCGACTTGGGCTCGGGTCATGAACTCACAGTTCGTGAGTTCAAGCCCCACATCAGGCTCGGTGCTGACAGTTCGGAGCCTGCTTGGAATTCTGTGTCTCCTTCTCTCTCTGCCCTCCCCTGCTCACGCTCTGTCTCTTTCTCAAAAATAAATAATAAAAAAAATAATAAGTACCCCCAGCATAGTATAAATCCTCCAGAATGGAGAGTATAATACACAAATCAAGAATAAATTTTATTTCTTCTTAGAAGAGAGCTGTCATGTACTCCTCAGTATGGGGATTGATTCCTCTTTATAAAACCTCTCTTAAAACTTACTTGTGCATCCTTTATAGTCACAGGAGGCTCTGAAGGAAAAGGCTGATGGTAACGGACTGTTGGCCATTTATGGGAGTCCTCCATTTTCTCTCAAACAACTCTGACTTCCTATATGGACAATCCATACAGTAGGGCCTAAGATTTGGTACTGGATTTAAGATTGGGATGGGAATAGTTGAAGTCAAATATCTGACCATGTTGGAAACCATGCCCCTCAAGAGTGACTATGTGCTTCCTTGTAAGATGGGGCAGAAGCTCGGGTCACCATGTCATTCTGCTCTACAGAAACCTCCACTTGCCTATTTTTATTTGTGTATTGCACTTTCCCAGCATTCTCCACTACAGATTTATATTGTGCTAGGATGTTAAAATTACAGGAGAATGTCTGACCCGCTAGATTTGGTGCTATGGGGTATTTTCCCTGGAAATGTTCAAACATAAGCCACTGCATTCTTGGGCTGCTGTTGGTTCAGTTCTGTCTGGTGAGAAGGACAGGAAATTGCTTATCTAGGTGAAGTTGAAGGTTCAGGTGAAGAAGGCACGTGTTCTGTATGTGGTGAACCAGCCTCTATTAGTAGCTGTACAATTTTGGCATATTAACTGGTCCCTCCGAGCCTCTCTCCTTATCTACCAAACAAGAAAAACTCTAACCTCTGGGTTGGAAATAAAGCATGCAGCACAGCAGCTGGCACATAGGAAGCGCTTGATAAATACAGGTTGGAGCCTAAAAGGAATCGAGAACAGGAAAGTATATGATCTTTGGAATTTGACAGATCTGGGCTTGATTTCTACTTTCCCAGTTACACCGTGGGTGCCCTCAGGCAATTTACTGAACTCCCTGAGCCTAAGTTTCCTGATCTTTAAAATGGGATAATACCTACCTTGCAAGACTTTTGAGTGGTTTACATGATATAATAAATATATACGGAACACTTGCCACATAGAAGACATCCATAAATGAGACCTATGATTACTCACCTTTTCCTTAGAAGCAATTAAAAAAAACCAAACAAACCTGAGTCTATAGAATTCCTTTTCCAACTGGACTTTCAGCTGAGAAAATAGAACCTATAGATTAAAAGTAGCCAAATTCTTTCAGGTAAGCTTCCAACTTAGTTCTGCCACTATTTATATTTGAGGCAAATTCAGGAGTCCTTAGGAACTCTTCATTTTGAATTCCACAATCTCCTTCCTTCAAAAAAAAAAAAAAATCTGGAGAATCTAAGGTCAAATGGGGTTTTGCAGCAAAAGTTGACCACGGACCAGAGAACAGCGAAAGAGGGAAGAAAGAGGGAGGAAGCCTGAAGAAAACTTGGCCAGACGGTTTTCTTTTGTGCTTGGATACTGAGATACTCTTTATTCTCATAGGTGCTTCCTGTAAGTTAAAGGCTTTTTTATTTTCTTGCTAAACTATTCATGAGTGGTTTTGCTCTTTGGGGAAAAGAAAAAAAAAAGGAAAAAAAAAAAAGATCAGAAATATAACCAGTCTTCATATATTTAGAGATTATATTTGGTCTGTGAATTTCCAAGTTTTTGTTTAGTGGTTATCGTTTTGGGCCCAGCTCCTAGGTCATTATTTCTTCTGTGAGAATTGGTGGGGGAGACAGTAGGGGAACGGAAACAAATTCTTCCTTGATAGCAGTTCTAATTAGGAATTTCATCTGAGAAGAAGGTATGATTGCCATCTAAAACATCTAAAATGATGTTCTTAAGTGGTCCTATTCTCCTATCTAATGACTTCAAAGAGAGGAACTATGTAAACAGAGGTGATCATGTGGAGGCAAGACCTCAAGTAAGTTGCTTGGACAGTACATTCAAACTTAAAGGAATAAGGTAATTTTCAAGCAAAGGTACTAGAGCCGTGTTACCTAAGGAAGACAAGCATATTCACATGCAAGCTGAGGGTTTTTTCTTGGAAGCTCCAAAACTTTCTTCCTTTTTACTGATTTGATAGGAACCTTTCTAAAGTAGACTTCACATTTACTTCTCTCATATCCCTTTCTAAATGACTTAAAGTGAAAATTATAAATATCAACTCTTAGAGTGGACTGTATATATGGTCATGACATCACACCAGCCCCTACACTAATTGGTATCTGTCACCTGCATTTCTTGGTTCCCTCCACCCCTACCTCCTAGCTCGGGCTATTTCGTTTGTACATCTATATGCTACAGACTGTCTATGGGCAGTTAGGCTGCTAGGGACTTGGGAACTAGCATGCCAGCTTATTACAAGGGATAAGAGCCAGGCCTGGAAGGCTCTTTGTGAGTAAAATACACAGACTTTGTGACCCCTCTTTAGCCAACTCCCTTCCTCTCGGCTATGTTTTGACAGGTGTGCTCACAGGGTAGAGCTGAGCTGCAGATAGGTGAGATATTTACTTTAAAATCTCCATGTCTTGTCAAATAGAGGACACACTCGTTAAACAACAGTACAGAAAGGGGTCTTGGGAATCATCTATGCGGGTGATAACTGAGCAGCCTGCAGTATAGAGGGGTAACTGCTTGAGCAGCCACACTGAGGACGGACCCCACATCCAGCAAGCCACACATTACTGTGTGTGCCACTTACAACCTGGTGCATCTCCCAGTAGGTGCTTTTACAGTAGTTAAGACTTTGGGTTCTTCATTACCCCAGCTCGGAAAAATCTCTTGCTACAGACAACAGTTAGGCGTAGGCAGTCTTTTGTTTTTGTGGTGGTTTTTTGTTTTGTATCTCATTCTAATAAATAAATAAATATATATATTAAATTTTTTTTAATGTTTATTTGTTTTTGAGAGAGAGAGAGAGAGAGACAGAGCGTGGGGGGGTGGGGTGGGGAGGGGCAGAGAGATAGGGAGACCCAGACCTCGGAGCAGGCTCCAGGCTCTGAGCCGTCAGCACAGAGCCCGATGTGGGGTTCGAACCCATGAACTGCGAGATCATGACCTGAGTCAAAGTTGGATGCTTAACTGACTGAGCCATCCAGGCGTTCCTAAATAAATATATTTATGCTAAGAATGCTAAGAAACAGGAAGGACATTAACATTTATTGAATGCCTACAACTTGTGCCACACGATTCTCTCTTGCCCCTTGTCCCCAGGGAACAAGCCTGTCCCTGGGGCAAGCATGAGAACTTGCTTGCAGCCATGAAGAAGACGGGCTACTCCCAGCCCAGCTGGGTCTAGAGTCCATGTTTCTTCCACTGCAAGGGCTACAGATTATATTTACTGCTTGTTTCTGACATTCTGGAAGGAGTTTCTCCTCAGGGCCATTTTGGCTCATCTGCCATCTCAGCCAGGGGTGGCTATTGGCAAGCAACTTCTCAGGCCATTGATCAAGAAAGTGTGCAAGAAAGGAAGAAGAGAGACTGGCATGCACAGTCACAACAGACCTAGAGGCGGAATAGGAAGTGTTTGTCTTTCAGACCTTAAAAATTATTCTCAAGGGTACAACGATCTCAGGCTTTCGTGGATTTTTATTTTTGACGTTTCAATCTCCTTGTTTTCTTCCTTTTGACTGGGAAAGCATTTTATGTTCATATCTATGGGGTTTTAATGGTATCTGACATTGTTACTCATTTCTGTTCTTCTCCCATGGTTTCCATAACACTGTATTGATCTGCTACTTCCTTTCCTTTTAAAATGTTTACTGCCTTTTCTCTGTCTGCTTAACAGCCTCTCATTCCCAAAGCTCAACTGAGGGGCTTGTTAACCCTGAAGGTGTGGCCCTCAGTCTTCCTCCTTTAGAAAGCTGCAGAAAAGTCTCATTTATTGATACCCTCTGATGACTTCAAAATCTCCATATTGTTCCCTGACTGCTCACCTGCACTTCAGTCTGATAATTCCAGACACCTGCTGGATGTCGGAACAGAAGTTTTATGGCTTAAATATGTTTTCACATATACCGTCTCACGTGTACTTTTTAAGCTGGGCATATAACTCCATTTATAGGTCAGAACACGGCCACTCGGAAACAGAAAGCAGTCTGTTTAGAATTCCAGTTATAGGACGGAGCTGGACCTCAAATTCAGGCCTTCAGGTTCCGAACCCAGTGGTCTTGATGCCATTAGGATGTTCTGCTGTCGACTGGGGAAGAATCATACCACACATGTGAAACAAAAGCCACTGCATGCTCCTCATTCACTCGCGTCCAGGTTGGGTCTGATATTCCACCCATATTCTGTCACCCGAGACTCTTTATTCTGTTTCCATCTCTGGAGAGCCTCACCGTTGACAGCGTATACTGTAGAGGACTGTCCACAAGGCACGGTACTATCGAGAGGGGACAGGAGAGGGCCGGGGGCCATGTCTACTCCCAACGTGGACAAACACAAGTGGGCATATATAGTAAAAAACAGCACCCCACTTTACACAGCTGAATACACTTTGTATTAGGCCTCCCATGCCCACCAATTTAGGTCTGCTGCAAATACTCATCATTCATACCTGAAGTCATTCACTATGCTTTCTCTGCCTCCAGGAATCACTTTTCTGCCTGTCCTACACAGTGATGCCAGCTTAATTACCTTAATTCCACCCCTTGTTCTAGCCCATGGGGACTAACCAAGGTCTCTTGGATAAAAATAGAATTTTTGAATGCTACTGGGGAGCAGCTCAGATGAGGCCTATCTAGCTGTTCCTCCTAAAGAAGGCATGGGACGGCCATCAGCTTCTGGTTAAAACACTGAGACCTGAAAGTTGAAACTCATATACACAGAGCATTTAAGGACAGATGAAAAGAATCAGATAGGAATAAAAAAGAGAGGGAAGTTCCAAAGAGCTTTAAAACAAAGTGCCTTAAACCTGGTCACACCTCGGCAGAGCCTGACGTGGACTCAACAGTCAGCCCCTTCTCGCTGAGCCCGCCTGCTGCCCTTACAATGTAACAGCTCTTCTAACCTGCTCCCCTCTTATTCAGAACCCCTTCCCAGCACTCTGTGTGGTGGAAAACGCTCTGTTTCTATCAGCCGAGTGGCTCACTTGAGGTATATCATTAATTGGTTCCATGGAAAAACAGGTTTGAGTCTTTAAATGTTCAACTTACTAAGTTATCACTCAACCAATCTTAGCTCATGGGAAAGTGAAATGGAAATCTGCAAAGGAGTGTGTGAGCAGGCCCCAATATGGCTTCAGAGGAGGGGTGTGGGAATCCCAGGTCTAGACGAATGCTGTAACAAGTGGTGGCGTATCTCATGTGCGTGTGTGCACACACACACGTGCGCATGCACACATGCACACACACACACACACACACACACACACACACACTGCTATCTAAGTTTACACCTTTGTGTATGTGTGTGTATTTGGTTTAAGCAGCAGGACAATTTCAGACTTGTACAAAAAGAGGTGGGAGAGCTTCTTGTCTGAACCTCAGAGACAGTGACCATGAGCATTCCTGACCATGGGACTGGCCCTGGCCAGTAGGAGTTAAGGCATCTTTTAGGATAGTACCAGCTATGGCGTTTTAATGATTAAAAAAAAAATCAGTTATGATTTGGTATGAGAGTAGGACCAAATGCATTATTATTAGTCAAATAAGGAAAGAGTATGTGAGTTTGTACATTGATTTATCAAGTGTCTGAGCTGCCCTAACTCCTACGCTAAGGGGATTTCGAGACGAAAGAGAAATGATCTCTGCCCTAAAAAGTTCATCACTGGGAAAGGTCAGTAAACCAAGTGGTCACAATATAGTGTGAGAAGTCTGAAGTAGGAGGCTGCATTACATGGTCTGGAGTTCAGATGAAGAGACTCTAGATGAACTACCTGCTACTCAGGCTTTGTTTTCTTTTTGCCTCAAAATGCGCCATCTTTCTTTAGCAGATAATAAAAAGTAAAGCAAGAGACCGATGGCTTGGCTTTGCTGACATGCATCCCTGCTGAATTGTGCTGAGGTTTCTGGTGGACTAAACCTCAGGTCCAGGGACAACTCAATTTTACTTCTCAAGCTGCCTGTTCACCTGGCCATGGCAGAGAAACAAGGTGTGAACCCTTCAGTGGCTCTGAGGGGCACTCGGGCAGGAGAGTGAGGGGTGCCAGCTCAGTGTACTACTCTTGTCTATATATTTTGCTCATGAGCGGCCAGACTCTATGGCCAAGAAATCCTGTGGTTAAACAGGCTGTGCTGGTCATTGGGACCTGCAGGACCAGATCAGGGTGACAGGCCATGGGGCCTGATCTGAGGAGTGGGTGTTTCTGTCTCAGGGCTCAGGCTGAGGTAGGAATGCTGTAGAGCATTCCCGTGCCTCATAAATTTGCTGAGGTGAATGACCAGTTTTATTCTGTTTTCGCTTCCAGTATGTCACTGATAAAATAAAACTGAGTAACTGAAAAAACAATTATGTGTTGGGATGTCACAGCAATGTCAAACTGCTATACAAGTTTGTAAATGTTTCCTCTCTATTTCTCTGTGTCTCTTCACAGTCGGGTCAAGAGCAACAATCCGTAGCCCACACTTTGAGCCTCTGGAGCAGGTCTCCTGGCACGCTTTTGCTTGTGCTACCCGCCCACTGGGCATCTGGCCACCAGGCTAACCGTGGCTCCCCGAGGGGCTGTCCGAATGGTAACGAGCTGTCCACCACACCTTTCCGTATGGCTGGAGCTGGCCCTGTGCAGACCTTAGATACCTCTTTTCTCCTCCCTAGCTGACCAGTTCCTTTCAGTGAGGCTCATTTTCTGTTAAAAAAAACACCTGTCCTCATGACTCTGCCTAATGCCGTCTGTCACCTCATAGGACAAACAGTCTGTACCACACCCTCTGCTTCTGCTCCAGGAGTCACCTTCTCACTTCTTCTCAGAGCCTTCTTGTCACCTCCTATCTCAAGTGAAGCCTGGCTTTCTCTCGTGACCACCGCCTGGATAGAAGCCACTGGTCTTCCCAGACTTGCCTACATACTCAAGCCTCACCTCCGAGAAAAGCATCCCCATTCGAAGCTCCTACCATTTGGCTACATGACCCCTGTCGATCCCCTTTGCTGTTACCTACTCGGGCTCCTGGTTACACACTAATGCTCTTGAGAACCTCTCCACCTGCTCCAAGACTCCTCTCCGTTCTGATCTCCGTAATCATCCAGTGTAACTTCATCACGTGCAAGGGCAACCCACCCAGCACCCGCTTCCCTGGGACCACACCCTGAACCTTCTCATCATCTATTCGTGCTCTAGTCACAAAATTATAACTTCTGAAACCCTCGCCTCTGACCCAATTTAAAAATTCACTGATTCAGAGACAGTTGTGCGTGCCGATTAGGTTCCAGGTACTGTCAGGTGCTAGTAATAATGAGATGAATGAAACACCTCTTGGTTTGCTGCGCTGTTGGCTCTGATGGCTTTGCCACAACTTCCTGTCTCTTCAAAGACGTTAATCCCTCCTCTGACACCTTCACTCAGGAGACAAGCCTGCTTCCAACTACTTAGAGAAAATGGACACTCGGGGTAAATATCTCCATTTCTGGCCCTTCCTCCCTTCCCACACCTCTTATTTAGCAATATCTGTCTGCACCCTTTCCTCCTGTCTCAGAGGAGGCGAGTTCCCTCTTGCGCAAAGCTTATTCCTTGACTGTGTCCCATGCTCCATACTCTTTTTTTTATTTTTTTAATGTTTATTTATTTTTGAGAGAGAGAGACAGAGAGAGACAGAGAGAGAGAGAGAGCGCACAAGCAGGGGAGGAGCACAGAGAGAGAGAGACACAGAATCTGAAACAGGCTCCAGGCTCTGAGCTGTCAGCACAGCGCCCGACGAGGGGCTCGAACTCACAAACCACGAAATCATGACCTGAGCCGAAGCCGGACGCTCAACCGACTGAGCCACCCAGGCGCCCCCATGCTCCATACTCTTAAGTCACATAGGGTTTCGCTCTTTCAACTCTCTCTTCTCTCTAAATTTCAACCTCTTCCACTGGTCCCACCTCACTAGGCTGCAGAATCCCTTATCCTGCAAAGCACTCCCTTGACCACCACCCGGGCCGCCTGCTTCCCGTTTGCTCTTCTTTTTCCAAACTCTGTAAGAGAACTGGTTCAACTCCTTCATTGTCGATGAATCCCCTAACCCACTGACACCCAGCTTCCGCCTACACTAATGTGTGGATGTTTCCTTTACTAGTCGAACACTGTGCACCGGGACATTAATTACCAAAGCAGATGCTTTTCATCCTTGGCTCCCCCACCACCCTGCCTTCCCGGTGCCCCTCTCACCCAGTTCTCATCCTCCCTCCGGGCTGCTCCTCGGCCTCCACCCGGTCCCCTCTCATTACAGACACCGCCTGGAGCGGCCCACCAGCCCCGAGCCACATGGCCCACACGCCTGCATTCGCCAGGATGGCTCTTCTGAATTTCAGCCTCACATTTTTGGAGGCTGAATATTTTGAATATCTCCACCTGCTTATCCTATTAACACCTCAAACTCAATATATTCAAAGTCATTGTCTTTTCCCTTACATTCTGGTCCTCTTCTTAAGTGTCTGCTCACCACTCAGCTAGCCCAGCCAGGAATTACAATTCCTCCTCCCTCCCTCCTTAAATCTGTGTGTTCACTGAGGCCTGCTGATTCTACCTCTGAAGTCATTCTAGGGTCTGGCCTTCCTCTCCCTCTTGCCTCCCCCTGTTTCAGTACCTCACATTCCCCTGTCTGGACTGGTTATCCCAAATGGTTTTGCTCTCCCTGGCTTTCTCCCACTTGAATTCATCCTCCCCTCCGCCATCAGACCTGTAACATCACTGAGATAATGTCACGTATTTAAAATCCTCCCAAGGCTCTCGAATAGTAATAGGATGCACTTTGAACTCCTCACACACAAAGCCCTTCTTAACCAGGCACATTCTTCCCCACCTCATCTCCCACTACTCCCTTCACTCAACTACCCTGCAAATGCGACTTCATTATCATTCCCTGTCTTCTGAGTGTGCCGCCATCGGTGCATGAGCTCACTGTCCTCCCCGTCTGGGATATCTCTTCCTTGTTTTCTCCCTAGAAGATTTCTACCAGCACGTACAGACCCAGCTCCAGGGCATTTCTGTAAAACACAGGGGTCTGACACACCTGCATCATGCATCTGTATGACACGGCTTCCACACAGTCGTCGCCTTCACGTATCTGCGTACCTGGCTCCCTGGCCTGACTGCAAACTCCTTAGTGCACCTACCCGTTTATGGGACTACGGGGCCTAACACAGGAGTCGGTGTGTAGTAGATACTCAAATGTTTGCTGACTTGACTAGAGTGTACACACGGCTTTTCTCTTTGACAACAGAACACGGTTTTTAACCTCTGCCTGCCCTGATGTTCTTAGTAATAGTGCTACATGCACAGCAGGTGAGGAATGAAGGCAGTTACAGAGGTAAACGCCAGTTGACCGAAGGGGTTAAAAGTGATGGTTATTAAGCAGGCGTGGGGCAGAGTACTTTTGCTTTTCATTATAGGTCTTTCTGGAGTATTTGCTTTTGTAACCATGTTCGTGTTTCTTTGATAAACATAATAAATACAAGGCTCTTTGTTGGTTATGAACAGTCTATTGATAATGTCTACAAGCTGCAAACTGTATTTTCTGTATATTTGAAAGGACAGGTCATGTTCTGAGGGCTTAACTCCAATCGGGCTGCATAATCAGCATGTGCCAACAACTGGTGGGGGGGGAGGTAAGCCTGCTGTGCTGGGGCACCTGCAGGGGCACCTGGCCAGCAAAGCCCGGCACCGAGAACCACTAGGCAGCCCTGTAGAGAGAACAAGGCATTTGCTTCAACACGTGTGTCTACATATAGAGATTATTTTTATCGTTGTGTCCACACATGTGTGTAGGGTATTAAAAGAAAAACCCTAAGAACACACTTCAAGAAAATGTGATTTTATTTCTTCTAATCCCTGCCATGGGCACAGTGTGGCTGGGAGCAAGCCTGTGAAAGTTCTGCCAGTTCATAAAAACCAGATTTTTAATACAGTAGGCTAGAGATTTCACTCACTCACTCACTCACTCACTCACTCACTCACTCACAAACATTTGGTTAAAGGAATGTGGGCCAGAATGCCGGACATGATAGTGCAGAAAGGGGGAGGCCGAGATTTCTACTGAGGACAGTCGTGCACCAGAGTAAGGGACCCAAACATCAAGGTGCACAGCAATGGATAGCAACAGACTGAAGGGGCACATTAGCCAGCGTGGACCCCAAACGGATTCTTTCAAAGGCCAGAGACAAAGATACATCAATCTTTGCTAAAAACATCCGATGACTGTGTGGTACAAAGACGTATTTTGCTCTGGTATGTAATTTCCTTGGTACTTAACTATAAAAGTGTATCAGAATTGAATTCGAGTGCTCTTTCTAAATGGGAGCTGAGTCACAGGTACCTCAATGCTGTGTCTGCAGTCTAATGTGGGTGACTCACATCTGTAAAATTCTGAGAGAAAGTACCAACCGACCCGTTGCTGAGTCATCTTTTGCATGGATGCTGGGTTCATGAGCTCTGTAAACTATAATGAGTGATCTAGCCTTTTACCATCTCTTTATTCTTTTCTAAACAGTACAAATTACATCTCTAAAAATAACTTCATCTATGCAAGTGAGTCACTTCGACCTGACAAGCTTCCACAAGTTACCCAGCTAAATTGTAATATTTACTTGCGAAGGGACAAATCTTACTGTCATATTAGCCCCATTTTTTCTTTCTTTTTTTTTTTTTTTTAAGATCAAAATTTGGTAGACTTAGGGAAGGAAGGAGGGTTTCATCAAATGTTTTAAAGAAAATATGGTTTGCTCTTAACCTTCGACGTGGGCAGGGGTTTGAGGTGGAGGGGGGAAGGAATTCTTTGGAAGCTATTTCTAACAGCTTATAAAAACAAAAGTTTTAATATTTCAGGTTAAAGATTAATCGAAGACTCTGCACTTTTCTCTTAGTGAGGGGTGCTGTTGACTGTTGAGAGAGAAGTATTAGTGATCTTATTTACCTTAAAATCCCGAACTGTGAATTTATGACATTTCTGACGAAAGTACAGCCACGCTAATAAACGCATACGTATTCAACATTAATTTTTACTGTCGCAGTGGCTGATTTCCCTCACCACGCCCTGGATTCTCTAGCTATGTAACTCAGCTTTGGTCTCCACCCATCTGCTGGGTGGCTGTCCAACCCTCAGGCCTGCCTGCTGGTCTTCGGCTTGCCTTTCTGGGCCTGGTGTTGCCAGCCCTCCCCAGCCCTGCCCCAGGCCTGTCCCAGTTAGGCAGTAAGTACAATGACTTCAACCAGAGGCAGGAGCCAGTTACCTGCGTGGAGCTCATGCCTTCATAAATTAGGCAGCAATACTGAAATGTCAAAGCACTGTTTATCTACATGCCGGCTGAAGCCAGAGAAGACTGGAAGGGTTTCTCATCAGTGTTGGTCAGGAATGGAATTACTGAAAGCTCTAGGCCTAGAAAGTTCCCAGAGCTATTTCAGCTTCTCCTTTAAGAAATCAGACCACGTGGCCTCAGTCCCTTGACCCCATAAATAACAGCTCCCAGGGAATGGAGGTGCTTTAGAAGAGAAAGATGAAATCACTGGTCCATTTGAAAAGTCCCCAGGAAATGGCCTGCTAAGCCCACTGCCTGGCTCCGACCAGGGCAGAGGCTGAGTCACCTACATCCCTCCCGACTCCGGATCAGGGGGCCAGCTGGAGTCATCCTGACTCTGCTCTTCCCCCTGGTGAGCGGCCAGCCCCGCAGAGGGCCCACTGAGGCCTGTCTGCTCCGGTCACTCCTGCTAGGTCTTCACTAATTCGGCCTCAGTCCCGGCCCGGCTGAGACCTGACCACAACCTGCAGGAGCTCTCCTTCGCCTCCACACCACCTATGGGCTCTGCTACACCCTGGCTCCTCTCTAGGACACAGTGCCCCTCGTCTTCCTTTCACCCCGCAAAACTGATGTTACTTAACCTGAGGCTCTCTTCTCTCATGTGAAACGGGGATAACCACTGCCTTCCAGGGTAGTGATGATGAAGAGTGACCCTGGAAGTGAAAGTGTGCCACAGGCTGCGAGCGTGCTCTGACTACCAGGTCCCTGCCTCCACCTCTGCCCCCTCAGCCTCAGCACACGGCCGCTGAGCCCTACCACATGCCTAATACCTTGAGGGGCACTGGGCACAACTGCATCACAATGTAAAACATCACTTAGGTGTAGTCTTGGGCCTTGGCAAGAAAATTAACTAGAATAATAAAGCAAATACATGTGACAATTACAGAATCATCCTAGAAAATATATGTTAAAGTCTCATAATTATATTATTTGGATCTAAGATGGGGGTGATCGGTTTAGAGAGAAAACTTGGGACAGTCTTTAAGAGGTGGTGCAAGATGGGGCACCTGGGTGGTTCAGTCAGTTGAGCGTCCGACTCTTGATTTTGGCTCAGGTCGTGACCTCACGGTCTGTGAGTTCGAGCCCTGTATCAGACTCTGCTGACAGCACGGAGCCTGCTTGGGATTCTGTCTCCCTCTCTCTTCTGCCCCTCCCCTGCTTGCTATCTATCTCTCAAAATAAATAAAAATAAACTTAGAAAAAATTATTTTTTAAAAAAGAAATGGTGTAAGAAAGACATGGAGGTCAAGGAGAGACCACAAAAAGGGACAACAAACAGGCCAAGGCTGAGGGAAGAGAAAGTCTGATGCACAAAGGGAGCCTGTCTACTGGAGAGACTAGCGGGTGCATCTGAGCAGAGAAGAAACAAAACGGAAGTGGTATTTCAATATGATAACTTGGTGGCAGGGTGCGAGGGCAAGAGACAAACCAGCTGGCCAATGAAACAGTCCTGGCGTGGAGTGGTTATATAATCTAGGGTGGGGGCATGGGAGAGGCAAACACAGGGATAAATAACCCCTTGCATTTTTATAGCAATGATGGTTTCTAATTTGCGCCCATGTGATTTAATCCTCACAAAATCCCTGTGAAGTGTGGGATAAGCACCAATCCCATTTCACAGATGCAGAACAGTCTGGGGGCCAGTATGTGGTGAGTGTGGAAACGCAAGCCAGATTTTCTGGCTGTGAGGTGGGTTCCTTCCACTATCCCTGCAGCTGTCAAGCAAGACTAGCTGTGCCTCAGACTTTCTAAGGAAGCTGTTTTTAAAATACAACAGAGTTCAGGGGCACCGGGCAGGGGGTGGGGGGGGGTGGGGCTCAATCGGTTAAACGTCCGACTCTTGACTTCGGCTCAGGTCATGATCTCAGGGTTTGTTGAGATTGAGCCCGGAGTCGGGCTCTGTGATGACAGCAAGGAACCTGCTTGGGTTCTTGGGGTTCTCTCTCCCCCCCTCTCTCTCTGCCCCTCCCCTGCTCTCTCTCTCTCAAAATAAATAAATAAACAACACCAAAAAAAAAAAAATACACAAGTTCAGCAACCATGCCCCTCCCTCTAATTCTGACGCAATAACGGAGAGGGGCTGGGAGAAGAGAAAGGCAGGGAGGTGTGGAGACGGCAGACCTTTTCAAGGTTCTGGAGGGGTTTGGATGCAGGGTCAGGGCTGGAACCACAGGCTACACTGTGTTGCATTACGTGGGGCCCAAGTGGACAAAGGGGGTAAAAGAGAAGGAGAAATCACACACCAGTCCATGGTTTGGAGCCTCAGTTCACACGTCTGGTTCTTCCATTAAAAGCTGGGTGAGGCAGATGTTCAATCCCGGGAATCTGGTGAAAACCGTCTCCTACACTGGGGTGTCGTATCAGCTATCTTTTATCTTCGCCAGCCAGAGTAAAAGAAGTTTTGCGGCATTCCAGGAGACCGTGCTGAGAGCAGTCGCTGTGAAGATGACTTCCTGTGCTGGGGACCATTGCTCTCCCCGCTCGGAGTGGGCATGGGTGCTGCTGGGCCTCCCTGGTCTCCCGTCTCCAAAGCTCTTATTACTCCACGTGCTGCCTCAGCCATGCTGGTCCCCGCTTCGTGCGTCTTTGTGAAGCCTTCTCCAAGCTTCCTCAGAACCTTCTTCAGTGTTCCACAGAACTTGGCAGTCTCTATCCCACTGCGGGCTTTCTTGGTCTCACAGACTTCGGCACTAGACAGCGAGCAACTTGACGGCAGGCACCACGGAGTACCATTTCGGACTCCCAAGTCTGAGAGGCTCAGTACCTATTTGTTTACTCTGTGTGGTGGCCACTGAATCTGAACCAAACTGAATAAACCTCTGTCCGAGTCGCAGCTTTTTATAACCCCTAACCATCCTCTGGACTAAAAGTAAACTTCTATCAAGCCACACCTTCACTTGACTATTCTGACTTACACTGAGGCCAGAATCCTGGAGTTGAGCCCAGTCAGCTTTCCCCTGATCTCTGAGCCTTTGCCTAAGCAATAGTTCACCTCTTTATTATGTGGGGTTCACGCTCTACTCCACTTTCCTCCCCAAAGCTACAAGTTTTAAAAGATTTTGCCTTAACGGCCATTTCCCCAGGAGATACCCACATGACTAAACCAAGGTGACACAATTCTAGACCAAAGCAAAAATTTTAGTATTTCATTTAGCTTGTACGATTTTATCAGGGACAAAAGTTTGATTTCTATTAAGCTTTGTGATTTACAGCTCTGAGCACAGTTCGGTCATAGACCTCCATCGCCGCTTTTGTGAAAAGTAAACTGGACCAACCATTAGAAAGAATCTCTTGGTCTCCTGCTCATCACACGACACCCTTCCTTCAAAGTAGAATCTTGAAACCTCCACATGTTTTCCCAAAAGAATGCTCCCAATTCTGCCTTCTCTTCCCCTCTTAAAACATATTTGTACCTATGCTTTCTGTACACTCTCTGCACACATGCCTACTGAAAGTTAATGCCTTTAACGATAGGAATCACCTCCACATCTACCATGTTCTTAGAACAGGAGGAGCGATCATCTAAGATTAAATGTTACTGATTAACATAAATGTCATAAGCTATGGGTAATCACCAAGCCCGAGCACACATTTGTGAAGCTTGAAAACCCATTTCAAACCTGCCATTTTCAAAGTGACAAGCAGAATCTTCCAGTATTACATTTTTTAGGTAACCTACAAGGTTGGCTGTTTCCCTTGCAACCAGTGGCCCCAGAAAGGAGAGATTTGGGGTGACACGTGCTTTTTGTATTTATCTACAATCTTTTCCAATACCATAGCGTTGTTTCAGTTTCAATATGTTAGTGGAATTCTTGCCGTAAGGGCATGGACATTTACCATATTACCCAAAGTGATCTAGAAATTCAATGCAATTCCTATCAAAATCACAATGGCACTCTTCACAGAAATGTCTTAAAATCCTAAAATTCATATGAAACCACAGAAGACCCTGAATAGTTGAAGCAATCTTGAGCCAGAAGAACAAATCTGGGGGCATCACACATCCTGATTTCAAAATATATTACAAAGCTCTAGTAATCAAAATAGTATGGTACTGACATAAAAACAGACACATGGACCGATGGAACAGAACAGAGAGCCTATCCACCCATTTACAGTCAACTGGTCCTCGACAAGGTTACCAACAACATACAACGAGGAAAGGCCAGTCTCTTTAATAAATGCTGCTGGGAAAACTGGACATCCACATGCAGAAGAACGAAATTGGACTTTTATCAAATCGTACACAAAAATCAACTCAAAATGGATTAAAGACCTGAATGTATGACCAGAAAACTGTAGAACTGCTACAAGAAAACATAAGGGAAAATCTTCCTGACACTGGTCTGGGCAATATTTTTAGATGTGACACCAAAAGCACAGGTAACTAAAGAAAAAATAGACAAGTGGGATTGTATCAGAAAATTAAAAACAGAACCACCACAGGATCCAGCAATCTCACCTCTGCGGATATATGCAAAGGAAATGAAAGCAGTACCTTGAAGAGGGGTCTGCACCCCCATGTTCAGTGTAGCATCATTCACATTGGCCAAGACAGACAATCTAAATATCTGTTAATAGGTGAATGGATCAAGAAAATTTAGTGTATATATACATACACACACACACACACACACACACACACACACACTGGAATATTATTCAGCCTTCGAAAAGAAGGAAATCCTGCCATTTGTGATTAAATGAATGAGCCCAGAGGACACTAGGCTACCTGAAATAAGTCAGATATGGAAAGACAAATATTGCGTGATCTTACATGAGGAATCTAAAAGAGTCAAACTCGAAGAGGCAGAAAGTAGAATGGTGGTTGCCAGGGACTAGGGTGGGGAGGGTAGGAAACAGGGAGATGCTGGCCAAAGAGCACAAATCTTCAGTTATGCAAGATAAGTAAGTTCTGGAGATCTAATGTACAGCATGGTGATTACAGTTAACAAAACTATATACTTGAAACCTGCCAGAAGAGTCCATCTTGTGTTCTCACCACACACACACCACACACACACACACACACACACACACACACACACACACACAGAGAAAAAAATGGTAACTGTGGTGTGATGAGTATGTGATCAATTAGCTTGCTTGTGATTTCACAGTGCATATGTATATCTAAACATCAAGTTGTACACCTTAAATATAGCTGACCCCTGAACAACATGGGTTTGAACTGTGTGAATTCACTTATACGCAGATTTTTTTCAATAAATACAGTATAGTACTGCAAATGTACTTTCTCTTATGATTTTCTTAATAACATTTTCTTTTTCTAGCTTAATTTATTATAAGAATACAGTATACAATACATAAAACATACTAAATATGTTAATTGTTTATAATGTCAATAAGGCTTCTGCTCAACAGTAGGCTATTCATTGTTAAGTTCTGGAGGAGTCAAAAGTTCTGTGTGGATTTTTGACCATAGGGGGGGTCAGCACCACTGACCCAACATGGCTCAAGGGTCCAATGTATATGAAACTTTAAATATTCAATTATAGCTCAACCAAGCTGGAAGAAGGGCAGGACATTTAAGAGGCTTGTTTCCTTCACGGTGTATTGACAGGTTGATCTCTCTTTCTTTGAAAAAGGAAACCAGAGGGGTGCCTGGGTGGCTCAGTCGGTTGAGTGTCTGACTTCAGCTCAGGTCATGATCTGACAGTTCATGAGTTCGAGCCCCGCGTTAGGCTCTGTGCCAACAGCTTGGAACCTGGAGCCTGCTTTGGATTCTATGTCTCCCTCTCTCTCTCTGCCCCTTCCCCAGTCATGCTCTGTCTCTCTCAAAAATAAATAAATCTTAAAAAAAAATTTTTTTGATTGGTTTAGAAAGAAAGAAAGAAAGAAAGAAAGAAAGAAAGAAAGAAAGAAAACCAGGAACTATCTGAGGTCACATCACTGCATTTGGAAGGACGGCTATCCCCATGGGGCCCATGTCACGAGAGGAGGAGGTCATGCTGGGGCACTGCCTGGGTAGGGGAGACCTTGAAAGAACGATCTTCCGGATGCAGCAGGAAGTGGCCCCGGTGGCAGGTGGTGGCTCTGGTCCAGCTTGAGGCCCAACCAAATTAAACACATGCAACCACCTTGCGTTTACAAAAGGTTAGGTGATGGGTGATGGGTGAAAACTCTAAGCCCCTGGGTCTGTGTTCTTCTGAAGAATTCTATACATGTGAAGCAGCCTCCTTTCATCTCAAACACTATCAGACAAGTTAAGCACTCCACTGCAACCCGGCTGTAGATGGTCATCTTCTATCCTTCCCATCTTTCAACTGGAAAAGCCAAATAAGATGTTCTCCATCCTTTTTTGCACCCGAGGCTCTGGAACATAATATGTGTACGTTGAGCCCATATTCGTGCACCCTCTGCACAACAGACTCCCACATCCCAGGGAAACAGGGCAACATCACATCACTGTAAGAATCAAGGGGGCGCCTGTGTAGCTCAGTCAGTTAAGGATCCAGCTCGTGGTTTCGGCTCAGATCATGATCTCACCGTCCGTGAGTTCAAACCCTGCACAGGGCTCAGCACTGACAGCGCCTAACCTGCTTGGGATTCTCTCTCTCTCTCTCTCTCTCTCTCTCTGCCCCTTCCCCATGCTCTCTCTCTCACAAAAGAAATAAACTTTAAAAAATTCTTTTCAATGAATCAAGAAATAATAGCATTTTATCATTGTGAAAAATAAAGCAAGGAAGGAAGGCAGAGCAGAAAGGGCTCAGAGTTTGAACACTTGGGACTCACTGAAATCATTCTGCATTTATCACCGGTGGGATCTTAGGCAGGTTACTGCCTCTCTGCTCTCTACTTTCCCATCTGTAGAATGGCAATCATGATTTTTATCTGGTAGGATTGTAAGGAATACATGAGATAATACAAATAAACCGTCTAGTGCAGTGATTATCTCACAGTGAGTGTTCCACAAATGACAATGACTAGTGTTGATTTGAATTGAGGGCCCAGACACTTTCTCTTCCACAGAAACAGCAGAAGGTATCAACAGACTGAAGGAATAATCATGCCATCTGGGTGGACAGTGGGTTGACTCTTTGTTCAGGAGTAGAAGGCAAAGGTGGTTTAGGTACAAGGAAATACACAACCGACAGCAGTAGTGGCCAAGAGCCCCTCCACGGCACAAGGGCCACAAAGCAGGTGCCACACACCACCTCCTAAAGGGCTTGTTCTTCGGTCTGGCCCTTTCTTAGAGACTTTAATGTTAATGTCTAGAACAGCAGGGTATATTGATGATCTTCTCATTTTAAGCTCCATAGGGGAGGGACCACATCTTATTCACGTCCCCGATATAGTGGATGGTCCAAGACGAGGGTTCAATAGTTTTTAATGGAATTAAAATACTGGGCTGAACCCTGTTTTCCAGGGACCGAGTAATGGGAAATAGTATACTTACTACATATAATGCCAAAGCAACATTCCTTCCAGCATTCTGTAATACGTACACTTAGCCAAGTACTGCTAAGTACTCTCAGGCTCTGCTAGAGCCTCTAATGTGCTCTTCCTGTAACAAAATGACAACACAAAGAACAAAATCCAAAATATCTCAAGATTCTTTTTATCGGGCAGCCCAGGTTTGTTTTTAATCTTTCCATAGCCTGTGTTCACATCTGTGGCCTCCCGTTCGTGGGCTCTGGAGCTATAAATCTAAAAGAAGACAGATAAGGCAGAAACCTTGTTAAACACACTCCCCACCAAGACGACAAACATTCAAACAGGAGTGGCCCGCCTTTATCTGGTCACCACCCAGGTTTGAGTCTGTTGCCCTTCTACAAAGGATTTGCTGTCTGAGAAGTGAACATTTTGCCCGGGAGACCAAAAGTCACTCCCCAGTCAGGTATTTCCCAAAGGAGCTGTACTATGTGTTCCAGAGTGCGGCTCTTTGGGTTGCTATAAAACGCCTTGATCTTGATCTAGGGTTGGACAGATGGGGTTTTTTTTGATAACCTCAGTCCATTTCCCTGGAAATGCAGGTATGTTTCCATATACTGACTCCTTCCAGGTGGAGAGATCACAGGATCCCGTCCAGAAGGCAGAGACTGCAAAGGCGAAATGTTCAGAAGAAGAGAAGTGGGAGAGAAAACAACAACCCAGAGGACTGTTCCGGATTGATTATTTACAGACTGTTTGACAGCAGCCAGATAAGGGGTGGATCCTGGCTGGCAACTATTACTGTGGTGCTTCCTTTAGGTCTCTCATTTTAAGATAAAGAAGAGGTGGCATGTTTATTAAGTACTTTGGTTGCCCTGGAAGTTGAGTATGTACCTGTGGCGATAACTGTATGGCAATGACTCCTGCTTGTTACAAGCCTCAGCTTTTGTTTGCTGAAATGCTGGACCTGGTCACATCTTTGTAGGTCTGGGATACTTTTAAAGGAACGGTATTTAGTACATTTAGATACACAAAACTTGCCCTTTGTGGGGAAGGATCAAGGTATAACTTTGCAGGATTTCTCTGCGGGGAGTTATCTCCACAGGAGACATCAAGTCACATTACTCACTGACGAGTATGAAGACCACGGAGTCAGTGGGCGAGCGTGACTGATTTAGTGGGAACTGCAGGGGAAATCCACGAAAACTGCAGGAGAGCAAGACGGGTTCTGAGCTGGGCGCCGGGGATCCTCATGGTGATGGGGATGTTCTGCATCTTGACAGTGCCAATGTGAATATCCTGGTTGTTGCTACTGTGCTAAGGTTGTTCAAGATGTCGCCACTGGAGGAAACTGGGTAGCAGGGACACAGGATCTCTCCGTATTATTTGTTACACTGATGCGTGACTATACAATTATCTCAGAACAAGAAGTGTTGAGAAACCATGAAAGACTATGTGGTAGATACTGAGAAGCATAAACAGAACTAGGGAAGGCGGTTTCTCCCTTGTTTTGGAAAACAGGAAAGTGGCGTAAGGCATAGAGGACGGCCCCAGACCCAGACGTGTGACCCAACGCAGACCCTTTACCCTTACCTTCCTCACTTTAAAAACAAGGATAATACTTGCCCTCCCAACTCCATGAGGTTTTGGGAGACTCAAATTAAAGGAGACGATAAATGAGCAAGTACTTTGAAATATTGTGAAGTCTTATACTGGATATTGAAGAGACATTTCTAATAACAACTGGGGAGTGACAGAGGCATTATATAAATCCCACCTAAATTTACAATAGCTGGAAAGCTGTACCTTCTCAGCCTTTGTGTTAACTCAGTAACCATGACTGAGGGGAGGTTAGGAATTGCACATCCGTGGCAACAAGACATCAAAATTTCTTGTTTTAGGTGCAGATAAGGTGTGGCATGTGCTTCTTTTCATGTAAGACGGAGGAAAATTAAGAATATATTCTTATATTTATTTTATCCACCTGAAGAAACTCTGAAAGGCTGAATTGAAAAACTAACAAAAGTGACAAGAATATGTCACACACCTGAAATGACTTTAACACTGTATGTCAATTATACTTCAAAAAGAAGTGATAACAAGAGAAACGGATTGAGCAGGGGTGAAAGAGATTTTTTTCACAGTGAGCATGTTTTTAAAAATTAGGTGAATATACTGCCTATTCAAACAATAAAATACAAAATTTTAAAAGGAGGGGGTGCCTGGGTGGCTCAGTTGGTTTGTGGGTTTGGGCCCCGTGTCAGGCTCTGTGCTGACAGCTCAGAGCCTGGAGCCCGCTTCAGATCCCGTGTCTCCCTCGCTCTCCGCCCCTCCCCCGCTAGCTCTCTATCTCTCTGTCTCTCTCAAAAATAAACATTAAAAAAAATTTTAAACGGAAGATTCTTAGGGAGAGTCCCTCTATTTTGTGTGTGGGAGGGACACTTTTGGTTTTTGTCGAAGCCTTAGTAGTTCCAGGAGTGTTAGGGTGGCTGAGTGTTATCACTGAAGGGTGTGTGTATGTGCGTGTGTGCAAGAACAAGCCTGCACATGCTCGAAAATTTTGGCCAAGTCCTACCTGCTTCCTGTTCTCCCAAACTGGAAATACCCAAGGATCGTGGAAGGTGAATCACCACAGCAGCTACCCCCTGCTTTCCAATTGTGTGTTCCTTGGCTCACTTTAAGAACCACCAATTTAATTATATTATTACCTTACATGGGGAGATTGAAGCGGACCAAACTCACTGGACAGGACAAAATGGGGTCCGAAATAGACACTGAGGTCTTCACCCCCACTTCTGCACTATAGCCACTGGCCAGTACTGCCTTGGTTCCTACGTGGCATAAAAAAACTAACGTTCTCAAGGTACCAAAGTGAAATCTGGGTTGTTTCGAAGTACTTTGTAGTTGTTAAAATCATCACATTTGGAAAATTGCAATCAAGAAGCCACTCTTTCTGACTGTGTTGGTTTTCTGCAGCCCCCATGATCTCTGGAATAATGGAAACAGTGAATGATGCTGGAGTAAACGGTCTCTGAACGTTACAGCATACAGTCTCTTTTTGTTTACTCTCTGTGGAGTCCACGGAGTCTGCGATCTTAGGCTGTTCATCTCCCAGAATAATGGGTCTTTTGAAGTATTCTGTCCTCTTGGGTGGAGGCCAGCTGAGCATGTTTTCATCTTCTTGTAAATACAGTGTTCAAGTGCTTCCCATCAAATAGGTTCTACCTTCTCATTGACCAACTGTGGTGGAACAGTCTGAACTGAGGGTTCTGGCCCACTCTATTCTTCCGACATAAAACAAAGGCTATGCACCATTTGGAGATGCTTTGTTCAGACCACAGTTCATTTCTGAGGTCTCAATCAAACAAGAGCTTAAGGATAAACTTTGCAAATTCTTTTTAATTTGTCTGACACAGAAGACAGTTTACAATACATGTGAGGTTTCCAAGCTGCAGCCAAATGAAAAATAGGAAATTTAAGCGTAGCTAAAGAGATTTTTTTTTTAAAGACAATGTTCACTGGGAAAAGCCTCCTGGAATCTGAGTACACTAGACTGTAAGTTTCTTTAGAAAAAGAACATGTCCCATTCGGCCCTATATCTTTAGTATTCAGCATGGTGCCTGGCACAAAGAATATGCTTAAACGCTCATTGGAGTCAAATGCACCTGTCACCTGGGAGTACATAAAAAGGCAAACCCCATTCCTACAAATGTTCAGGACTATAAAGCTGAATGAGACTCTGCATCTAACTTGAAAGGCTAACTGGGAAAATGCAAGGAACTAAATTTGTCTCTTCACTGGGAAACAAACCGAGTGGGAACAATGGTTTAGGTCAGAAATTGCAGGGGTTGTTTAAAAAGTGAGTGTTAGTTACCTGGCCTCAATCACACTCAGATTCCTTTCTGCAATTATCTTCACTAGGCTCACCTGTATGCAAAGTTTGCTGATTGCTGGCAGGCACTATGGTTTCCCTGGAGACAGGGAATCCTAATCCACCTTTTCAACACCCCGGAGAGCTCAAAAGACTCAGAGTACAAAGAGACAGATTCACAGCCGGGCACATCAGAAGTAACACCGGGAGAACCCTGTAGGACCTCGTGTGCAGAAAGGAACTAGGAATTAGGATCCCTCCCCATCAGGTAGACTGGTCGTATGCATATCTAGGGTCTTCTAATTGTTTTAGAAAACGCAATATAGTGTCCCACCATTTCCCCACTTCTTTCAAATCATGGCATCATCAGAGAAATGGTGTGATGTTTTGGCACGCTGGGAAAAATGCGTGAGGCCAGCAGAGGTTGCCCACATGGGATCCAGCTTCCATAAGAACTACAGTGATTAGTAGCCTCTTCCCAAGCCAGTGGTGTGCCCCAGCACGTAGACTGGGAAGCTCTAGTGAACTGCTGAGAATGAGAGTTTGGAATGAAAAGGTCTTCCTTCCAATGCTGTTTCCTTCAACTACTAGCTATGGGACACCTGGCAACTAGTTTCCTTTAGTGTAAAATAGGGATCTGTTTTATAGGGCGGCTGAGAGAATTCTATGGGATTATGAATATACTTAACACAGTAATTTGCACACAGTGATCACTCAGCAAATAATACATTCAACAATGGCATTACTATTATTATTGTTACCTATTATTAGAGGTCACTTCTTATCACCAGTAACCTCTGATTGACAATGAGTTAGAGAAAAACACCAGGTTGACTGAGACTGACGAAAGTCTGCCAATAAGATGCCTGCCTACAAATGAATTGTGTCTTTTTTTTATTGTGGTAAAGTATACAGTAACATAAAAATTACTATTTAAACCATTTTTAAGTGTACAGTTGAGAAGTATTAAGTACATTCCTTTGTTGTGCAACCATCACCATCATCTATCTCCAGAACAATCTCATCTTCCCAAACGGAAACTCTGTCCCCATGAACCAACAATTCCCCACTCCTTGTCTCCTCAGCCCCTAGTCACCTCTATTCTACTTTCTGTCTCTATGAATTTCACTACTCTAGGTACCTCAAATACGTGGAATCACACAGTATTTGTCCTTTTATGACATGTTTTGACATTCCCTTTGCCCTCACCTGACTGAAGGCAATGGCTTAACTTTAGCCAAGGGTCATTCTCAGTCCAGAAGCCCAAAAGCCTCTTTCAGGACATCCTAGGTCAGGCCATGTCAAGAATCTGAACCATATTTATGGGAGGAAAACTGTATCAATAAGGTCCAAGTTCCAAACCAGATCCTGTCCACCGTGAAGCATGACTGAATCCTTTCGTTAAAGGTTCAGTTGGGCCAAATAGTTCTGAATCATCTGAACTGGGGATGGCTGGGGGTTTGTACAGACTCCAGGAATAGACTCCAGGCCAATAAGCTGTTTGATGACAGCCTCTACCACACATTTGTTTTGTGTGAATGTTCACTCATTCTTCGCTTGGATTTCCATTGGCTCATAAAACTCAACATATCCCAAACTGGGCTCAACATTTCCAAATCTGTTCCTCCTAATGTAGTCCCTACTTCAAATGATTGCATCATTAGCAGTCTGGATGTCTAATCAACAAATCTGGGAATCATCCTAATTTTCCTTAGACCTTCACTTTGGTTGGGATCAATCACTAAATTTTGCCAGTTCCACTTCCAAAGTATTTCTTGAAACAGTTCCTTTCCCTCCATCCCTGTTATGGTTGTGCTCATTCAGGTCTAATCATCTTTTGCCTAAAATATCTTTTTAGGTGTCCTGGTCCCCATTCCAAATCATCTTCAACATAATACCAAAATAGTCCCTTTCTTTAAAAAGCAAATTATGCCACTTCTCTACTGAGCACACTTCAATTAACTCCTAGCTCTCCTCAGGAGAGAGTCCATATTCATTAGCCTGGTATACAACTCTCTGAGTTCTGGTCTCTGACTGCCTCTAACTCAATCTCTCACAACTCCCCAGGATCCAATACACATTTGAGAAATTCTAAACGGCTTACTGCTCCTCGCTCTGTTTCTCCCCTCAGTGCATTTGTTGATGAGAGCCCCTTGCCTGAAATGCTCTTGCAGCCCTCCTGTGCTACTGGGCTGGGTGCCCCTTCTCTGTGTTCCCATAACACCTGGTGGTTGCCTAGCATTACATTTGAAATGTTGCATTGTTGTTTTTCTATGTTCATCTTCCTTAATAGACTGTGAGGCATTTTAGAGTGGGTGGCATTCCTCTTGTTATCCCTTGAGTCTTGACTGCCTCAACCAGAGCAGGTACTCAACATATGGTACATGAAGAATTAAATCAACAAATTATTGCATAGGTCAGATCTGGAGGCCACTGGAAGGAAGGAAGGAAGGAAGGAAAGAAGGAAAAGAGGGAGGGAGGGAGGGAGGGAGGGAGGAAGGGAGGGAGGAAGGGAGGAAGGAAGGAAGGAAGGAAGGAAGGAAGGAAGGAAGGGAGGAAGGAAGGGAGGAAGGAAGGGGGGTTAGGAAGGAAATACACGTTGGAAAGGAAGAAGTAAAACCGTTTTTATTTGCAGATGACATGATCATGTAAATAAAAATTCTAAGAAATCCACTAAAGGTCAATATGCAAAAATCAGTGGTATTTCTATATACTAACAATAAACAAGTAGAAAATGAAAAATTTTAAAAGAACTCCATTCATAATAGCTTAAAATATACTTAGGAATTAATTTAACAAGAGATGTATAAGACCTGTATACTGAAAACTATAAAACACTGCTATGGGAAACTAAAGAAGATCTAAATAAATGAGAACCTAAAACATGTTCATGAATCGGGGGATTCAATATTTCTAACATGGCAATTCCCTCCAAATTAAGTCACAGTTTGAATGCAATCTTAATCAAGTTTTTAGTGAAAATAATTGACAACCTAATTAAAATGTATATGGAAAGGCAAAGGACCTAAACAGAGAAAACAATTCCAAATAAATATTCGTAAGATTAAAGGACTTATACTCTCTGAATTCAAGACTTACTATAAAGTGAAGGCACAGACATGCAGATCAATGGAGCAGAGTATAGGTACAGAAACAGATCTACACTTATATGTTCAGCTGATTTTTGACAA
This sequence comes from Panthera tigris, assembly GCF_018350195.1. Classification (NCBI taxonomy): domain Eukaryota; kingdom Metazoa; phylum Chordata; class Mammalia; order Carnivora; family Felidae; genus Panthera; species Panthera tigris. The sequence continues at coordinate 116,857,012 of NC_056662.1, forward strand.
AGGTGCCAAGGTAATTCAAAGAGGAAAGGATAGATAGTCTTTTCAACAAATGGTGCAGGAACAAATGGATATTAGCATAGAAAAAATATATAAACCATTATATATTACCTTACCTCACACCATACACAAAAATACCTCCCTTACCTCACACCATACACAAAAATTAACTTGAAATGGACCAGAGACCTACATTTAAGAGCTAAAACTATGAACGTACAGAAGAAAACAATGTAGAAATTCTTCCTGAACTAGATTGGGCAAAAATATCTCAAGCAGGACACTAAAAGTACAGCCTGCAAGAATGCAAAGTGGTGCAGCCACTGTGGAAAACATTATGGAGTTTCCTCAGAAAATTAAAAACAGAATTATCATATGATCCAACAATCCCACTATTGGTATTTACCCAAAGAATACAGAAACACTAATTCAAAAAGATATATGCACCCCTATGTTTACTGCAGTATTATTTACAATAGCCAAATTATGGAAGCAGCCCAAGTGCCCATCGATAGATGAATGGATAAAGATGTAACACACACACACACACACACGCACACACACACACACACACACACACACACACACACACTGGAATACTACTCAGCCATAAAAAAGAATGAAATCTTGCCATGTGTAACAACATGGATGGATCTAGAGTATATAATGCTAAGTGAAATAAGTCAGTCAGAGAAAGATAAATACCATATGATTTCATTCATATGTGGAATTAAGAAAACAAAAAAGAAACAAACCAATAAACAGACTCTTAAAGTATAAGTTACCAGATGGGAGATGGGTTGGGGGGGGGAGGTGGGATGAGTGAAACAGGTGCAGGGTATTAAGAGTACACTTATCACGATGAGCACTGAGTAATGTACAGAATTGTTGAATCACTATATTATACACCTGAAACTAATATAACATGATATGTTAACTATACTGAAATTAAAAATTTGTTAAAAAGTACATCCATAAATAAAAAAGTGACAAAATGAACTTCATCAAAATTAAAACTTTTTGCTCTTTGGAAAAAAACAGTTGAGAAAATGAAAAGGCAAGCCACAGGCTGGAAAAAAAATGTGTAGAGTATATAACTGACAAAGGGCTGGCATCTAATATGTATAAAGAATTCATGACTCAAATAGAAGATAACAACCCATTTAAAATCAGGAAAAAGACTTGAACAGACATTTCACAAAATAACTTACTTGGCAAATAAGCACATGAAAAGGTGGTGCCCAACATCACTAATCATGAGTGATGTTGAGCCATAGTTTCATTGTCCATTAAAACCACAATGAGATAATACTACGTACCTATCAATGGCTGAAATTAAAAGGATTGATAATGGCAAGGGCTGGAGAGGATGTGGAAGAACCAGAACTCTCATATGTTGTTAGTGAGAATGTAACAAGTTACCGCCCTCTGAAAAGCAATATAGGACTACAAAACTGAGTTAAACACATATTTACTATATGATCCAGTATTCTTTTTACCCAAGAGAAACAAAATATTATGTCCACACAAAGACTTGCACTTAAATTATGTTCATAGGAGTATTCTTTTTTTTTAACGTTGATTTTTTTTTGAGAGAGAGAGAGAGAGAGAGGACATGAGCAGGGGGAGGGGCAGAGAGAAAGGGAGAAGAGAAACCCGAGCAGGCTCCACACAGCACAGAGCCTGATGTGGGGCTCAATCTCATGAAGTACGAGATTGTGACCTGAGCCAAAAATCAAGAGTTGAACCCTCAACTGACTGAGCCGGAAGCATTATTCTTACTGGCCAGAAACCGGAAACACATAAAATGTCCGCTGCATGGTAAATGGGTAAATAGTAGAATGGGAAAATGGAATACTACTCAGCAATAAACAAGAATGAAGTACCGGCACATGCACAACATGGATGGATCTCAAAAACATTACGTTAAGTGAAAGCGGTCAAATACAACTTGATTCCATTTTTATGAACTCTATACATTCTATGAAAGAATAAGCTACAGAAACAGAAAATGGTCAGTGACTACCTGGGGCTGAAGGTCAATAGGGGGGATCCGCTGCAAAGACGTTTTAAAGATGAAAAACTTTTTAGGGTGATGAAAAATGTGTCACGTCCTGACTGTGGTGCTAGTTCTGCGTCTGTATGTGGTTGCCAAAATTTATTATTCACTTAATAAGGGTGAGTTCTACTGTAAGTTATAGTAAAGTTATAGTAAGTGATACCTCAGAAAAGACAGGGAAAAAATGTCTCATGGACTTATGAGAGTTGAACTTGTGTTTATCAGGGAGCATATAATATGCAAAAGACAGGTCATTAATCCTTAAATCTGAGCACTGTTTTCCGGTATTTTCCTTACGTTGAACAGTTCTTCAGGCCAGCGTTCACACATATTGCTGCAAAAGTATTTCCCTTGCCTAGGAGTCTTAGAATTCAGCCATTCAAACATAGGAAAAATACTTAATTGGATTGCAGAAACCTGGCTTCTAGTCCTGTTCTCCCCTGACGTTACGCATGGCTGAGGGTGAGGTCCTCAGACACATCTGAGCTCTGTAACACGGAGTTTTCCGAGATTCTCAGTCAGAGATCTGTACACCTCCCTTCACCTCCCACTCCGCAAGGTCTTGGATCGAATTTGGGTATCTGGGAACTTGCACAGGAAGAATGTGGATCTCTACACTCACTGCCTTGAACTGAAATTTAGCGTTTCCTCCAGTTAGGAATGCAGATAACAATCTACAGCAGTATTAGCAGTACCTTGCCTTTGTTGTCATAAGACATTGCAGATACTTTTATATCACATGGCAGGTGTTGCCCAGATCTTAAAGTGTTCTTCAATGCTCATCACTATTTCCAAATTACAAGGGTTATTAGATTTGCCACTGGATATTGTTATTTAAGGTTGTTATCAAAGAAGCTCATATTCTGTGTCATACGTTTTTAAGTGTATGATTAAATCACTTTTAATGACTTGATAATATTTTTTAATAGAATCAGCTTCCTTTGCAGTACTATATATTTTATTTTATACATTTTAAAACACTGTTTGAAGAATGGATCCACAGGGTTTTTCAAAGGGGTCTTTGGCACAAAAATGTTAAAAGTCCCTTCCTGGGCTAGATGATCTCTAACCATTCGTTCTAGTGCTAAGAATTCTATTCAAAACTGACAGAGAGACTCAATGACTCATATTCTAAATGCGATAATTAAAAGCACTTTGAAACGAAGGTGATAAGCAAACGTCAAGACCTTATCTTCTACAGGCCCATGGGTGAAGTGATGTTTTAATAATTTCACTCTGTATTTTCTTAGCTAAATTATGGGGAAAGAAAATGGGTGGTGATATCCATTATTTGGGTCCACATCTCTTCTTTTCCAGGGATTTTCAAAATTCATGGGTCCTGACTTATTTGGATTCTAATTTGAACAAACCAATTGGAAAAGAAAAAAAAAACATATATGAGACAAATGGGGAAATTTGAACACAGACTGTTATTAGATGATATTAAACAACATTATAATTTGTTACTGTATTGTAACATTCTAATATTGTTGTTTTGGATACATCTTTTCAAAACTCCTGGGGCACCTGGGTGGCTCAGTTGGGCATCTGACTCGATTTAGGCTCAGGTCATGACCTCACGGTTCGTGAGTTCAAGCCCCGCATCGGGCTGCGTGCTGACAGTAAGGAGCCTGCGTGGTATTCTCTCTCCCTCTCTCTCTCTGCCCCTCCCCTGCTTGTACTCTCTCTGTCTCTCCAAAAATAAATAAATAAACTTAAAAAACAATTTTTAAAAAATCCTCACCTGTTCGAGATACACACTGAGGTATTTATAGGTGAAATGATATTTCACATTTGCTTCAAAATATTCCAGAAAAAATTTTAAATTAAATTAAAAAGGAGGAAGGGGTCAATGAAACAAGATAGACAAAGATGCAACATGGGTGATGGGCACATAGGGGTTTATGATATTTTTCTATTTTTGTGTTTGAAATTTTTTTAATGTTGATTTTTGAGAGAGAGAGAGTGTGTGTGTGTGGGTGTGTGTGTGAGCAGGGGAGGAACAGAGAGAGAGGGAGACACAGAATCTGAAGCAGGATCCAGGCTCTGAGCTATCAGCACACAGATGTGAGGCCTGAACTCAGAAACTGCGAGATCATGACCTGAGCCAAAGTCGGATGCTTAACTGACTGAGCCACCCAGGTGCCCCTGTGTTTGAAATTTTTGTAATAAAAAGTTTTTTTTTAAGTTTATTTATTTATTTTGAGAGAGACAGAGACAGCATGAGTGGGGGAGGGCAGAGAGAGAGGGAGACAGAGAACCCTAAGCAGGCTCAGCGCTGCCAGCGCAGAGCCTGACATGGGGCTCGAACTTAAAAACCCGTGGGATCATGACCTGAGCTGAAACCAAGAGTCAGAAGTTTAACTGACTGAGCCACCCAGGTGCCCCAAAAGTGTTTTTTAAAAGAAGATTCATAAGCCATCAGGATAAATCCTGGCCACAGAAATGTTTGGATTGTACTCTGTTTAAAAAAAGAAACAAAAATCCTGCAAAGGAGCATGGAGTTCCTATCACTCCTTCTTGTCTTAGAACCTGAGCTGCTCTCCTACTTCCAGTGCCCATTTGGCTCCAACCTTGTAGGTTTGCATTTGCAGGACTTTGTATAATCAGCCATTATAACTGACCACATTAACTATATCTAAAAGCAGGTTAAATCTAGTCTTTGATAGCCAATAGCCGGTTAATTCTTTAATTAACTCATTAGTTATGTCTTTCTATAGCCACAGAGTGAAACCCTACTCAAGCCGGCATGTTTGCGCCACTGGCCAGGGGCTTATAGCTGGGCAAACTGTCATCACCACTGAGGAGCGACACCAGCTTGCTGCCTTGCTGCCTTCAGATCGGTACTGTCTTTGGTGCGATGTCCACTGTCTACACGTATCTCCCCATGCCTGGGTGAACACTTCTGTTCCTGGAGCTTACAGGTTCTCTGGGAAGCTCCAAAAGCTTTCAAAATTCAACACACACTTGGGGATACTGCCAACCAATCATCTGAAATAGTACAGTAATGCAGTCTAGCACGTGGGCTCTGGAATCAATGCCTGGATTTCAAACCCTAGCTCTGTCACAGTGAGTGTATTTACTCCTTCTGTGCCACAGTTTTGTCATTTGTAAAATACAGTAATACTTGTAATTATCCTCAGAACAGTGTTATGTGGATTAAGCCACATAATACCATATATGCAAAACACTGAGAGAAGTGTCTGGAGCATGGTATATGCTCAACACTTGCTAACTGTTACTACTGTAAATATTATCTTTAACAACAGCAAAAGTTTTACCCCCAAAATAATGCCCCTGTTTCACCAATGTCAGTAATACTTTAAAATTAATTCTAAGAAAAGATGATACTGAGCTGGATCAATACTCTAAAAGTTATTCTTTGTAAACCACTTCCTTTCACTGAGTTACATGCCTTCTTGGGTTACCATGTGTTCATTTCAAAGCAGCTGCATACAATTTTAAGTCAAAATCACTGAATTTTAATGCCCTTTCTCCGACTGGATAAACTCACCTTAGCAATTACTTTAATCCAACAATCACAACTGAGAGGACTCACACAATATATATGAGAGAGAATAGGGAAAGAAATCACCGCATGGTGATCGTGCATCCGATTTCAACCTCCTTCCTTACGAGAAGTCCTTCAAGGTCATTAAAAAGGAGTCACATAAATCCAAGGTATTAGAATGAAAAGGATATACCCAAGAATACTTTAAATTGATGAAATAAATGCTCAAACCAGAGCCAGAAATTACAGAAAAAGACTTTTCTAGAAAGAAGTAGACTCTGAAGATGAAACCGGACTTTCAATTTGAATCAAAATGGTGACAGTGGTCGCTAAAGTTCTACAGTTTTCAGGTTGTAAACTGTGAACAGGGTGTGCTTCTGTATATAATCAAAAGATGAAAACCGCTTTACCCACCAGAGCTAACCACTTTCAAGGAAGTCCGGGAAAAAAATTAACCAAAATGTTTAAAGTATCTGAAGGACCAATAGTTCTCTTAATCAAAGCAAAAAGGCATTTAGAAAGTAGATTTTCTTTTATCTTTTTCCATATTCTTTTATCTCTTTGAACAATAGAGAACTGATTAATTTTACTTTTTATTCATAATCAATTTTAGCTCCTGCTACTTTGATAGCTATCATTCCTACTAGAAATGAGAAAATTAAGCCACAAATCTTCATAGATGCCTCATCTGAAGTAATCATATTAATTCTAAAATAATATTACACTTTCTCTAGATTCACTGTGAAATGAATTCTAACACTGAAATGAATTCTAACATTGTGGTTCCAATTTTAATCACTTCAGTGATTCTGATTTGTTCTTTAAATCTATTTATTTATATAACAATGTGACTTGTATCCAAAAAGTAAGCAAGTTTTGAAAAACCGCACGATGTTGGTTTTTACCGAATTAGCAGCCATCTCGCTTGTCGCTATAAAGACACGATGTTGATTCTGTGGCGAGGACATGAGCCCACCCCACTTTGCCGAGGAACTAGTCTTTCCCGACCGGCCTAACACCACCTTCCCTCGGTCTCTTTTGCAGCCCCCTGCTTTGTTCCGTTATATCACTTGTCAGCATTTGAAATTTATACAGTTGATAGTTTTAGTTCTTTATTGTCTGTCTCTCTCACCAGACTTGATTAGGGAGGGTCTCTCTCTTTTTCTACATCTCTCTCTTACGTATAAAACGTATGAAGCTCTCTCCCTGCCCGCTCTTTGTGCCTGGCATATGGTAGGCACACTCACAAGCTAGTTGTCTTAAAAAGATACACCACCGTGATTCACCATTATCTGACCTCCTTTCTCATCAACCAGACCAGGGGTTGCAAACATTTTTGGTACAGGGTCAACGAGTCAGTATTTTAGGCTTTACCACCTCTGTTGCCTATTCTTTCTCCTCCCACTTCCAATAACTCTTTAAAAACACAAAAACCACTTTTAGCTTAGGGCCGTATGAAAACAGGCTGAGGGTGGGATTTGGCCTGCAGGGTACCGTTTGCCAACTCTTATGCCAGGCTCTAAGTTTCTTCAGAGCGAAGCCTGAGTTATGGACCCATTTCTGTCCCCTGGGACCTATCATAGTCCTAAGCACATACAGGTTCTCAATAAACCCAGAACTCAGTTGCATTGGGTTAAAGTGATTAGGTCAGGGGCAGAGAAGATAAAAAATTAAATGGAACAGCCCAAATGGTCAGATTTAGAGCAACAGATATTTTGCCACGGAGACCTGGCTTGCGGTCCAGGCCGGATGACTCAAAGGGTCGCTTACCAAGGATTTACGGGTAATGAGAAAAGACAGCATCTCATACGATCACACACTCCCTCGCTTGCCTTGGGAGTCACAGACCTCAATACCCTCCACTTCCGAGCAGCGATCCTGCTACCGTGGGCTGGTGCCTCCTCTCATATCTACTTAGAGTACCACTGCCTGGGACCATGAAGAAGAGCTGATGTTTTTCCCAGTGGTTGCTTTTATTCTGTGTTACCGTGCTTTGCTGTCTGGTTCTCTTGTCACCCAGCATTCTCAGAAGGTGCTGGCTTAAAGGTGACATGTCCCTCCAGAGCTCGGCAAACACGGAATTACCTCCGTAACCACTACAGATAATTCTCACATGCTGGCTGGGAAACCTTCCTGAACACAGTTTTTGGATGGGAGCACTCCCTGATTCTTGCATGGTTCCAAGTCTTGCAGTATGTTGATAATGGATGAAGGAAGGAAAGAAAGAAGGAAGAAGTGGACAAAAACTCTCCACAGCCATGATCATGGCCCCGTCCCCACTCCTGAAACCGTCAGAAAGCTGGGAGGTTGCAGAGGCTCCTGAGAGAACCCAGAATATGTACAATGTTTTCCCCGAGGACATTCTTGCTTCCGCACACTCTAGCAAAGTGTGAGGTCAGAGCCGCCTGCCTCAAGAGAGAAGCGCCTCTTTCCTCTGGCATCCAAAATGCTCAGAATTATTACCAGCACCTGCCCTAGTGACCGAGTTCTTCCCGGGCCTGGGAAAGGGGGAGAAAGGAAGGAGAGCAGGGATGTTATCCGGTGTCCTGCCAGGTGCTCACTCTCCATGGAGCAGCGGGGCCAGCCATGGAAGACTGGCTCCATCCCCAGGCACTTCCCTCCTTGTTCATGTTCTTGAGATCTCAGAATAATTCACTGCCATGTTCTTTCAGGAAGTCGCTGCCACCCTGTATTCGCTTCCCTGTCCTCATGGAAAGAAACAAGGGAACAAGTGGCCCCTTGGGTGCTGTAACCAAGCAGGCAGACACTGAAAAAAGGTGAGTGTCAGATGCTTAACTGCGTGACGGAACAAAACACATTGTCCAACCAAGCTTCACTTTGATGCAGCAAGTCCTACGTTTGTTTTAGACACAAGAAAGAAGCAGAAGGGTGAGAATAATATATGTAAAGGCAGGCTGCGTGTTGATGATGGAGCAGGAAATAGCATCTAGCCCCATGATTCACAGACGAGGTCATATCCGCCAAGGAGCCACGAGTGCAGGCAGTAATGCTAAGAGACAAGGGGCAAGCAGCCTGGGGAGGAAGAGAGTAACGGCCTGAGGAAAACACTCCGGAAAAAGTAAATTAAACGAATCCCAAAGCCCTAGTAGCTGTTGTAAAGAGTGACTGTGGGTTCTACATTTCTGAAGAAGAGAACCACAACTAAGTGGAAACGTGACTCTGGGACTTCATGTTGCACATCTGACTTGGAAAAGCGAAGACAGGAAGGTGGAGAAGGAGCTGTAAGAAACACCGGACCCGTGGTACCAGGGGAAATATTCTTTGGGGGACAGACCTTCCAAAGGAACAGGAACCGCTCTAACACCACGTGTACCGATGAGGGAGGGCAGGAGCTGGCAGGTGAGTTCTCCCTCAGCCCCGTGCAGCCCTCCTGCTCGCCGCCACCAGAAGAGTCATTGTTGAGTCGCATGCGGAAGACACAGGTGAGAATGAACAATGGCAAGAGTATCTTTTGTACCTTCATATCTGATAGGATCTGACATCAAGATTTTGGGAAGTAGAATCATGGCTGGAAAACCGAAATAAGTTTCATTTAAAGAGCTGAGATTTCATGCCACTGCGGTTGAGCATTCCTCTAATTTCACGTTTGCAATTATCCTTCTGTGCGTCCCTCCTTCTGTGTCCTTTTCTCACAGCCACTCTGGGTGGCTTTCTGACTGTCACCACCACCATTCGAGGCAGGGTACAGGCCCCCTCTTGCTGGGCTGGGCTAGGGGAACCGCGCCAACCAAATCACCCAGGCACCTGTCCAGGGTCATGAGAGACGAACCAAGAATGTAATCAGGATCTGGGGTCGGGTTACCAGGCTAGAAGCAGACTCGCTGGGATCAAGATGGTGTGCAAAGTGAATGTGGCAAATAGGAAATGGGATCTCACAAGGGAATTAGGACTCAGAATGAAAAAAACAAAACAGCAACACATAAGATGAGAATCAAAAGTGGTGGCTGGAAGAACCAGTAGGGCCACGTGAGATGACCAGCAGAGAGGAGGTTGCCAGGAGGCCTTGACTGTGAGGCTTCCTCTTCCACCTGGCCCTGTATTACGGGTTAAGCTCCATATGCGAATGTCTCCACAGGACTTAACAACCAGATCCCCAGGGTACATATGAGGAAATGAAAGCAGAGGGAGGCTCGTCCCAGTGATCTGAACATCATGTAACTAGTTGGAGGAACACCCAAGATTAAATCTCTTTTTATCTGTGCATAGAATGAATACACTGCGATATGCTTGCATTCCTCAGGTGCATGTAAAGAGATGATCCCAATGCAGGACTAGCTATAGAGTAGAAGCCCAATGTGAAGCACTTCATGAAGAGGTGTTTATCATTGGGAAACACCTCAAAATCAGAGCCAAGGCTCAGTTATCTCTGTGCAGATTATACCATGGTATTCGAGGCTTTCTGTCTCTGTCTCTTACTGTCTGTTGGTGTGAAATGGGGTAAGACAAAGGAATTTAAAAACTATTTTTTAGTCTAAGCAAATCGCAACCAAGAATGTCCGTCTGCTGGGGAAACAAAAATCCCCAAGTCAATGGCTTTATACTGTCTGAGGGCCTGGTTAAATAGGGCCAAGGCTCCTCTTCCTGGAATAGTTTATTAAGGTCTAGGGTAGTTTTATCCACTGAATGAAGTCAAGCCAAGCCCGCTGCTTTTCTGTAATTTGATTTGTGAGAGCTGGAATTACGTGTCTTCGGCTTAAAGACTGGGCATTTTGCAGAGCAAACCTGGCACCATGGGTTAATAAGTTTTATATAACCAAAAATAAATGAGAGAGACTTCAAATTATCCATCAGGAGAAAGGTGGACCAAAGTTTACTGACTCGCTGATTAACGTAACACAATAAGCATTTAAATATGCCTATCTGTGGAATAAAAATGAAAAGTGACACCGGGGATACATTCCAACTTGTCTCACCTTTTACATATCTATTATGTGTTATCAAAGATGTAGTCTTTTCCCTTAATAAGGATGATAACCACATGACCAAAACAAGTATGTTTTGAATAATCCTGAAAGTTTTGGAACCTCATGCTGGAAAGATGCTTTGAAATAGGAATCTGGAACCCTGAGTTCTTAAACTCCAGGTTTCTCAAACTCAGCACTATTGACAGTTTATACCCAAATGATTTTGTTGCTGTTGGAGTGCTGTTCTGTGCATTGTAGGATGTTTAGGCAACCTCCCAGCTCTCTACCCACGAAATGCCAGTAGCAACAACCACCATCCCCACTCCCCTCCTGCTCAATCGTGACAATCAAAAATGTCTACGGACACCGTCAAACATCTGCCGAGGGGCAAATTATACGTGGTTGAGAACCACTGGTCTAGAGATATTTTCTCTTTAAGACCACGTGGTAAATATACTAAAGTAAAAGGAATCACAGCAGGGCGCTAAAGGTTTTCACAGCCATTATTACATAGTTTTATCCACTGAATGAAGTCAGTACATGGACGTACATGCAAATGAATGTAGGCTGACGTGCTCATAGCAAAAGTATACTCACTGTGTACAAGAAAACAGAAATCTTTCCACATCAGCAGCAGAGTGAGTTTTGTAAAGCCTTCTGCATCATATTCCACGACACCTCTGGGTGATAAGAACACACACACAAAGAAGAAACCCTCATAAAAACAAGGCAGAAAAGAGATGAAACCATGTAAAGAATAGATTCCTAGAGTCACGGTGACTGAATCCAAGAGGCATTTAAGGTGAGTGTTACCACAGGAAGGACATGGGATTTGGAATGGCAGCATCTACATTTGTGTTACAGCTTTGCCATTTACTACCTATCACGACTCCGGGCAAATCACTTAACCTTTGGAGCCTCAATTTCCTCATCTGTAAGACAAATAGAACAATATTTTCGAGCTTCATTACAGGGTTGTGAAAAACAAGTAAGGTAGACCATACAATGCTATGCAAATGCTGGTTATGAGTAAAAGGACAAATTAAGCAATCAGGTCAACAGGAACACTGCTGTCTGGATGGTGATTAAGACCCACTTTCACTCGGGCACCAAAAAGCAATGAGCAGTGACAACATTACTAAGTCTGGAAGTCTATGTTAGTTTCTTCCAAAGTACTTGGAATCCTTTCACTTGTGTCCCCTGTCCTCCCCACCAGGCTCAAGACAAAGTAGCCACGTTAGCTGGGTGGACACTGGTTCAGGTGGGAGATGCACAGGACGGGTGTCACGGAGAACAGCCCCCGACCGCTAAGGGCCTGGCCAGAATCCTGATAGGCTAGCCTCCCCCGTTCTCCTCAAGAGCTGAGTGCTTGGGAGACGTGACCATAAGGTGACAATACTAACCACACACTGAGGACAGGCATAATCTTCTCTGTCGTCCACCAGTGGCGTGTGCTATCTCCCTGGCTGAGTCAGGCCAATCAGACTGTCGATACCAATGGCCTGCCAGTTTCAGTAGGAAGGGTGAACTCATCATAAGGGCAAAGGGAATTAGGACACTAAAGACTGAGTGATTTGCTCAAAGACTGTTGGCACATCATTCAGATGACTTAGGTCAATAAGTTTAGTCACCGGTTTATATTTCTTTTCGTGAATTTATAATCAACTCAACATGTTAAACACCGCTATCTAAGCTTTTTAGATCCTGCATGCTGTACGTAAAAACAAGCACAGAATCCTTTCCATTATGCATACAGTACAGTAATAGAATAGTATTTGCACAGGATTTAGTAGTTGTATACAAGTACTACTATATTACTGTGTTATATGCATAATAAAACATACACAAAATGTATATTAAAAAAGAGTGAGACTTTTCCAAAAAGATGTAAATGCGAGTTTTCCTATTTTTCTTGGGTGCGAATGGAGTGAGGTGGGGTGTGTGCCCCCTACTTGGGAGGTTACTGTGTTAGCTCCTTCATTTTTCATTCTATATTCTTAAGATAATTTCCTCAAAAATTAGAAGTCCAATGGTGCCATTTACTAACCACTGTTTGTATCATAAGAACTTTTTCAAAATGTTCGTAAGTAAAGCTGAAAAAAAATCGTTGAGTATTAAAGGCTTATGTGAGAGACAGTCACACTGTTTAGATATTGACAGTTCTATTTTGGAGGCATAAAAAGTTCCACTATGTATAATGAGAAAATTTCTTAAAATTGTTTTGAGGAATCAGAAATTTTGCCCATAATTATGCTACAGTTTGTAAAATTATATCCCTGGGAATGGCCAACCTTATTCTTTGTTTTGCCCGCTCCTGCCTAGTCCCAATTTTTTTGGTCCCAATTTCTTCATCTCCTTGTTTAAAATCTTAACTTTGTGTGACTATATATATCTTTCTATCTTTATAAACCTTCTCTGGAACAAGGTGGGCTATAAGCAGATCGCTAACACCCTTAGTGCTCAGCCCCCCTGAATGGGTACAGCGCTCCATCTTTTGAAGAAGACTGTGGGGAAAACACGGTCCCTCTGCCCTTGAGCTAAGCCCTGGGCAGAAGCTCAACCAGGCCTCAGACGCCATTTAGGAAAACAGAGCTGCAGAACAGCAGGCCACCGGCAACCTGAAGGAGGGGGCCAGCCAGGGGGGCGGCAGCAGGAGGAGATGCACTCCCCAGCCCCACGCCTGCTTTCCCCTCTCTGTGCCTTCTTCCAACTCCTAATCCCGAGTGTGAGTCGCTGCTTTTGCGTCTAACGCCGGCTTTCCTCCCTGAGAAAAGCCTGCCTGAGTCTCGAGAACCAGGGTTCCCGCCCTGGCCCTGTCTCTTCCGGGCAGGTCACAAGACTTCTCAAAGGTCCAGGGCTTTCTTCAGTCAAACGTGCCAATAATGCCCACGTGGCTCCCTCCCTCACGACTCCGGGGAGCAGCTGGAGGTGTGCGCTGTGCACACTGCAGAGAGCTCAAGAACAAGCAGGCCTCGCTGCCCTCGTTACTGCTGGGCTTGGGGTTAGTCGTGAGGCTGCTCCAAATTCTGCTCCACAATCAATAACGCGATTCTGATATGTAGCAAAATCCTAAAAAATGTCTTCCTGGGAGCTTTAGCTTAAGCAACATACCAAAAAGAATCAAAGTGGCACTGAAAAGCTATTCCGTACAAGAGCAAGCTGCTATTTTCTCAATCAAGCTCTCGCGTTAGGGCCATCAGGACGGGAGGACATTGTTGGTACATGGTTTAAGCACAGAGGAACTTACGTGCCGAAGTGACTGAGGAAAGCAGCAATATACTCCCTTCTTTTGTGGTATCCTTGAATCACATACTGCACCTGGAACAGGAACCCAAAGCTGAGGAACAGGGAGTATTCAAATGCTATTTTACAAAGCATTTCGAAGATTCAGGGAGTAGAAAGAATGGTTAAATGAATACCCATATTCCTGCCACCTGTATTCAACAACTATGAGTATTTTGTCTGGTTGCTTCATCCAGCCATCTACCTCCCTAACAAGCTATCAGTCAATCTTGCTGAAACATTTCAAAGGAACTTAGAGACACCATGGAAGTTTCTCCCTAGATACTTGGGCATGTACCTCCAAAAAGTAAGATATTTTCCTACATAGCCGCAATGTTATGATCGTACCCAAGAAATTATCAGCCATTTTCTGACTTCATCTAGGGCCCCGGGCGTTTTCAAAATATCCCAATTGTCCCCAAAATGTTCTTTTAAAAGACAGGGCATACTCAAGGGTCAGGCATTTAATCTAGAAAGTCTATTAATGTAGATTAATACGACCGTGTGTGCATGTGTCCATGCCTGCATGCACATATATGATTCTGACTTTTCAAAGAGATTGGGCTAGTTGTCTTGTAGAATGTTCTGCATTCTAGACTCTCTGATTGTTTCCTTACTCCCTGTATTTGTCCTCTACTCCCTGTAATTCCTATTAATTGGAAGTTAGACTAAAGGTGTGACTAGATTGGGGGTGTCTGGGTGGCTCAGTTGGCTAAGCGTCCAACTCTTGATTTTGGCTCAGGTCATGATCTCAGGGTCATGGGATTGAGCCCCGTGTGGGGCTCTGCACTGACAGCACGAGGTCTGCTTGGAATTCTCTTGCTCCCTCTCTCTCTGCCCCTTCCCTAATCACATGTGCCTGTGCATTCTCTCTCTCCCTCCCTCCCTCCCTCCCTCTCTCTCTCAAAATAAATAAACTTAAAAAATAATGTGTCTAGACTAGACTAGATTCAGGTTAAATATTTTTGGCAAAACAACTTCATAAGTGATGGTGGGCTTGATCACTGATTTAGGTGACGACAGCAGGACGACAGCAGGACTAATCCATCGTAAAGGGAGGTTTCCCCTTTGCTGCCGCCAGCAGTGACCCCTGGGTATGCTTCTCGAGGCATGAGAAGACCTAGTCCCCTCTCGACCTTTTACCTCACGGTTTCGATACCTGTTGGAGATCCTTGTCTGAATCAGATTTTTCATTAGGAGCCGAAAAGTGGTGATTTTTAAAAATTCTAACCCTCCTTGTGTACTTACCATCTGGAATTCTCTGTAAAGAAGAGTTTCCTCACATCTAACGGGGGCTATTTTATCCTGAATTAGGACTCCTATTGAAAAGGCAGGATAATGCTTAATTCTTTCTTTTCAAATTCCTAGTATTCAGAAGAAGGAGTGTTACAATAGATTTTATTTTGCCTTTTCAGATTTCCTTGTTATCACCAAATGACCGTTTTTATTTTTAAAAAAAATTGTGAACTTATTAAGCTGGGCATCTGAAAGTTAGTCATTTACCCATCAGCTACTAACACAAAAATTCATTCCTTATAATGTCCTCACAGTGGCTCAAAGAAACGGCGCGGGGCGGGGGGAAGCGGCCCCCCAAATTGTTTTTATTGGCTATAGCCACAATGAGTTTCCATGGCTAACAAAAGCTCGAGATAAAGTGCTTGAAATAACCTTGACACAATTGGTAGTGATAGCCATTTTGTACCCTTTAAAAGTAAAACAATTCTATTTATATAATAGGGGTTTATGTCAATTTATAAAAACAGTGCTTACTTTGCAGGCTTAATGCAGGATCAGAAATGTTATTTTGGGAAAAGAAAAACAGATGATAAGTTTGCTTAAGTGGCTTTGTTTAAAAAGGGGATGAAAACAGTTCTGTGTACTTGATTTTAAAAACAGAAAACCATTTTAACAGAAACCCACAACAAAACTGGCTATAAAGATAGATTCCCATGTAATTATGGAAATTCATTTGAAGAGATTGTTTCTAAAAGCAGCCCATACTGTCCTCGTTTGTAGCAAGCATAAGAACATCAATTTTAAAAGACAAGTAAAATTAATGAAAGGGAACCAGATAAGAAAAACAAACCGATTCTTATATTTCTGGGAAAATGGTAATACAATTTTTTGGAGAAAAATGTATGACTAGAAATTAATCTCAATTGGAGAGCTTTAAAAAAAGGCTTTTCTTCTCAATTCTGGAAGACCAAATTTGCATGTTTCTCTAAAATACTGGGACACAGATTTGAAGGCAGTGTAAAGTCCCACAATGTAAATAAGAATTCTATCCTCCGATCAGTCCTCAAGGAGGGCAGTGGCTGGGGGAATTTGGTCCAATGAGAAGCGTCCACTTCACGAGAGTTAGATGCCCCGGAATCTGTGCCAAGCCCACAGACTGCAGAGTTGCCAGATTTTAGGTTCTCTGACATTTAAAAACTAATACTGAAGACTCTGAAATATTATTGTACTTTTAAAATATTTCCTATATAGAGATGAGCCATCTTTTGAAAGAAAGAGACAAACAAAAGATTTATTTTCCAAGCCAATGTGAACAAGTCAATAGGGGCATAGAAAACAGTACTTTGGAACTTAAGTGAACTGAGTCAGTCCATGTAGAAGAAGAGAGTAAATCAGTATTGCTTGTGGATTAACACGTCCAGTATTTAGCTAAATACACTGGCTGGACATGAACGAGCATATTCTTATGTTTTTTTAAAAGTATCTAACAATAGCCATTAACGTAAACTCAGCTACTTGGCAGTGTAATGGCTCATAAATGCAGCTCAGGGAAAGCTTTCGATAATCTGATGTGCTGGGTTATTGGACCGGCTGACCTGGAGATCTCGCCCTGAGGAGCGGGGCTCTGGCAAACTGCTCCTGGACAGGACACGGACAATCAGGAACTCACTACTAAAAAGTGAGGTACAGAGAAACAGAAAGAGCTGAAGGCAGCTCTAGTGAATTACCTTGATGCTAGCCAGTGGCAGCCCCCCCCCCCCCCCGCAAAGCCATGCATGCATGCATCAGATAACTGGGAAATGGAGGAGTTCAAAGGTGAACGATCTAGCAAAAACTCAGGACACAAAGGAAATTTCAGAAGAAGGAGACAGAAGTTTAAAAGATGAAGATAAGGCTGGAGCAGGAGGTCAGAATCCTTAGAAAAGGAAGGAGGGTGAAGAACTAGGGAGAGAAACGGATGAGCTGTAATTCACAGTAAGAAAGGCCGACGTCAGGTGGAGACTGACTCTAAGATGGGGTGAAGAAGCTGGCGCCTGCACACAAGGCCGTGTAGGTGCCACGCTGGAGAGAGGAGCCTTACAAGGGGCGAGGGGAGGGTCAGGAGACTTGCTTTTACCTTGTTGGTGAGCAGGTGGCATACTTGAGGCACATAATCAATGAGACATCCTCCTCCTGGGAAAGCTGGGATATGAAGAGCTGAGGAGCCTCCAAGCGCACTGAAAGGACAAGAGGACAAGGGACACTTGTCTTAGGGCTCCGACAAGGTAGAAGTGGTACCCTCACAGACTTGGCTTCTCTTACCAAGGTCTGCCCACGAACCGCTTGGAATGATGACAACGGGAATATGGGCTTCGCTTTATGATTAGATTTATTTTAACCCACTTTGTTAATTCAGCGTGTTCGTGTTACCGATGAATAACAACGAATGATTCTGTCACACAAGAGTACAAATTAGCACATTCTGATTGGCATGGGTAAATGTCTTACCAATAGTAATGGGTTGGACCTAGTATGGAAACACATTTTTTTCATCCCCTTCGTTACGTGCCAGGCAAAGAGAAGTCAGAAGTCATTCCTTAAACCCCTGAATTGAACTGAACTGAGTTGCTGCAGCGCTCCCAACAGTGCACCAGAGGGACCAGTTCTGCCCTCACCAGCTTGGGGGCCCTGGGAAGCCTCCTTGGGCTTTAGTGTCCTCATGTTTAGTGTGAGGCAGGTGGCCTAGGACAGGGGCTGCAGACTCCAGGGTCTACCCGGCCCAGGTAGGTGATGGAAACGAGCACAGAGAACTGGAGTTTCTGCCCAGTGGAAAGGGCCCTCCACCTCTTCTCTTCAGCTGATCTCTGCCACGTGGGAACACAGGCCCCGTCTTATAGGAGCTCAATTTTTCACGTGAAGCCAGAAATCCAGAATATTTAATGTCTCAAGTTTTAAACGGTGGCAACTAATTAAACACCTTCTGGAACACCATGCCGCCTGGTCCTGTGTCTCTGGACCAATATGGGTGGGAAGTCTGTAACTAGTCCAAGTCAACACTGACATCCAATCCATCTAAACAAGAAGGTACAGTCAAAAATCACCAAACCAAGCACTACGACACAACACGGATCCAGAAATAGTTTCCAGGTCCTGAGCAGTATACAGTTCGTATCTCATTCTTTTAAACTGTTCTTATTTTTTTTTAATGTTTATTTATTTTTGAGAGAGAGAGAGAAACAGAGTGCGAGTGGGGCAGGGGCAGACAGAGAGAGATACACACAGAATCCAAGGCAGGCTCCAGGTTCTGAGCTGTAAGTGCAGAGCCCGATGCGGGGATCGAACTCACGAACTGAGATCATGACCTGAGCCGAAACTGGACACTTAACCGACTGAACCACCCAAGCAGGCACCTCTCGTAATCATCCAATCTTGATTTTATCTTCTTTTCTCTCTCAGTTTCCTTTGGTCCTAATTTGTTTTTCTTATTTGAATTTTAGCTTAATGTGTAGGTCTTCTGCTGTAAGCCCCTTGAACCATCTCTGTAATATGATGGGGTGTAAAAAGGCCCCTAAGATCTGTTAATGCTGTGATAATTCGTTAACCAAGTCCCCACAGTTACAAGGCAGTAAACGGAAGCAAAGTGCTTCACAATAACAGTCTAGAAAATCATTCCTAAATAGTTTAGAGCAGAAAGACTTAGCCGAGGGTTTGCGATACAGAGAACAATACACAGAACTACTGAAAGGGTTCCAGACCCAGCCTGTCTCCCTATTGACTACAGATTTCTGAAATTAATTTTTCTGGTAGGAATGAATATTTTGTTTATTTATTTATGGAATGAAAATGTCCCAACACACAAATAAAACCCCAGGTGATATGAGGAAGTCAACATCGGGTGGAAATATTTGCTGTTGACTTTTTTCTATTCAGATGATACCTAAAAAGCACAACAACTCTGACAACTGAGAAAATTATGAGACAGCATTTGACTAAGTATGACATTAATGAATCATCTACAGCCTGCAACTGCACAGAATCAGCAAGAACATCATTTCCGTTTGCTACTCTCAGAGCAGACACTGGCTTAGATTTACTCTAAACTCTGAAGAAGGCTAGGAAAATTCCTATGACTTCTTGTGAACTGGAAGAAGGCTTTTTGTCCCCTCTTTTGTATGCAAATGTACACAGAGGGCACACTTCAAACCGGAAGGTTCTACTGGTTCCATTAGGATGGAAACTGATCCAGAAGAAAATTCTGTAGCACAAGAGTAACAAATCCAATATTTATATCCTGTAGTTACTGGGGGAAATATCTGTGTGACACAGAAAATACCAAGATCCAGCTTCTCATTGCTTAGAGGAACAATCTTTGGCATGATAAAATTCCAAAAAATAATTTGAACAGTTTCCTGGAATTGATTATAATGGGCTTTGACCTGTATAAAATATTACAGGATAAGTTCTTAGTCATTCATTAAATTGAATAGAAAAAATGAAAATAGTCTGTGGGTAATCCTCTAAACTTGAGACTCTCTCTGCTTCTGAAATACAGCCATTAAACCAAAATTACCTGTAATGATGGAAAGAAGCAGAGATGTGGAGAAATCCAAAGACCGTCTGCTTGGCCGCCAGGCCCGTCTCTCTCCACTCTGCTTCTGTGTTCATCGGGAACTAACACTTGTTGCTAGGTGCTTTCTCATGATCGAACTTAATCCTCCCCACAATTCAATGAGGTGACAATTATCAGTGTAATTTTACAGGTGAAGAAACTGAGGCTCAGAGAGCAGAAGAAATTTCCTTGGGTTCATTCACACAGCCAGAAAATGATAAAGTCAAGATCTGAGCTCAGACCTGCCTACTGCCAGAGTCCAGGCTGTTACTGCTGAATTCCGTGCCTCCCTGAGAGCAGGGGGCTTTTACTCTTGAAAGGGCTGCAGGGACGGGAAGAAACAGTGGGTCTGGCTACCAGTGAGTGGGACCAGGATTCCAGGGATGCTGTAGGGCTTCCAGAAGCACTCCGACTACCCCTGAAGCAGGCACTGTGTTGTACAGCCCACCATCTCTCCTGACATTCCTCCACACCGCAGCCGAGCAAGCATTCCTGTCGATTTTGTTCGTACTTCAGTCTCTCCCACCCCAACCACCAAACGACCAGATTCACTGGATCTCAGATGCGAGGAGCCACCCTCTCTGCCATGTCTCACTGTGGGTGACCGAGTTGGCTGCACAGGGTGAGCCTCAGTGAGTGAAGTGCTTCCGATACTACGAAGGATTGCTTTAAGTGAGAGTTTATTTTTAAAATGGCACTTACTGCAGCCTTTCTTTAACTCGGGAGTTCCTCAGCTTGGGAGGGTACTGAACCTGCTTCCAGCGTCACACACTGATAAGTGCTGCTGATTCATGTATAAATATATGCCTCGTGGGTAAATATTTAACAGGTTTGCTATAGCCTGAATGCTGCCCTGATCATGCTCAATAAACAAAGTCAAGTGCCATGAAATAAAAAAGCTATTATGTTTTTAAAAGGTGCAAGATGGAGGTAAGGCCTTGTGATCTCTAATTATTTAATATTCACGAATCAAAAACTACCGGGTTGAGCACGTACAACAGAAGGCTCAGCCTGTGCAGATTCCAGGGCTCACGGAGCTCTTCCCAGGAATGCAGGGCTGGCTGGAGAAGACAGGGCTGGACCGGTTGGCTTAGCGGCGGGAAGGGGCTGAGGACAGGGTGAGAAGGGGGTGGAGGGGACCACTGCTGTTGATTCTTCTGATCTTCAGACCGGTGAGGTGAGGAAGCGGGGTACAAAGTGACGGAAAATCAACTACTGGGGGGGGGGCATCTCAGGTTGAAATTAGGAGGAGAAAGGGGTGAAGGGGCTGTTCTGATGAGAAAATACCATCTATCTCTTTATTGACTGAAATGCGCCATGAAATTAGCTGATAATTCTTAGAACTGAAACTGAATCTGTGGATACAAATTAGAAGGACAAGACCAGAGTCTGAGAAATCTGTCCAACAATGGAGTTGAATAGACCAAAAGGTAGCCAGAAAAGCATTTCCAGGTCCGTCTCACTGGATGTAAAAGTCAAATACAAGAACTGTCTGTGTTAAATGTATTGATACAATGGTTTTCCATGCAAATACAGCCAAGAGAGCCCTCTGCGAACCTGGCTCTGTCTGCAAATACTCAGAGCACTTCTAATACTGAAGACTTGACTTGGCTACAGTGCAACAACACAAAGGAAATACTTTTGAGCATTTTGACATGGAAAAATGCAGGGAGTCAGCCTGTCTGAAGGCCTGACTTGGGACAATGGGGTTTGATTTTAACCCATTATGGAACAGTAACTCTTCCTCTCCACGTGGGGTTTTACCTTACTAGCCTGAGCAAAACATGACTTGGCACTGGAGAAAGCAAGAAGGGCCAGTGGTTTTCAATTATAATTCTTGCTTCTGCCAAGTTTGTTCTGCTTGGTTCTATTCAATGCTCCCATCAGTGCAGTGGGGTAACACTCCTCTCAAAAAGACCCATCTCTCTCAAGGGAGAAATAACAATCACAATCACGTTAATATTAAAATAGCACCAAGCACTCCAAGAGAGACTTCATTCTAAACCGCCTCCTCTTGGAGCATGCTGTGGTCAAGGGTTATGTCAAGGCCCTTCAGAGACACTTGGCTCAGCGTTATCATCCAGCTTTTGCCTTTGGATGGGATTCCGAGGGAGAGGACATTGCCTCCTCCACAATATGATTCTGGGGAGTGTTGGAGGGTCAAGCACTGACACGGGGAACTTCCAGGATGTCAGACGGACACAAGTTGCCACTAAGCCCCAAGGCTAAGAGACATCCTAAGGAAAGGTGAGCCTTCAATTCAATTCAACAAACACTAACTGTATGCCTAACTGTGTTTAAGGACTTTAGTTTCCCATTCTGGAGATGTGATTAGGGCACCACTGCTAATTCCCTTCACGGTAGAGAGATGCCAGGGAACCTCAAGAATCTGGAGCACTCTATAATGCCAGAGTATGTTTCCTGGTGGCCCGCCAGGAGGGCCATTACAGCAAAACAGAAGTCACTGGTATTTATTGAGTATCCACTTTTGCCAGGCACCCTACCAGGCACTTCACTATCTCTAAACCTCATAACAACCCGGCCAAGTGGACCTAATGAGTCCAATTTACAGAAGGGGAAACCAAGGGTCTTAGGGTCTAAGTATCTTTCCAAGGTTACCCAGGCAAGCGAGCCGCAGAGTCTTCTTGGTTCCAAAGTCTACGTCCTTTTTCATCAGAAATTCTTTCATAGAAAGAGGTGTGAGAAATTTGAAACTCTCACCCCCCTATGGCCTGAAACAGCGGTGTAAGTGGCTGAAATTATCCTCAAAAAAGCTTGTATCCATGAAACTCATCACTGTGCCGTCTCACTTGTTCTTAAGACACCATATGTCACAACAAGTTAACTTGCAGGATAGAGAAAAAAAGTCACGTATAGCTTCTGAAAACCCACAAGCACACAAATAGTACATTAAGGAGAGACCCTGGTTTATTTGTTTGTTTGTTGTTCCCAACGGGATTTTCTTTTTTCCTAGCAAAGCATTTTCTAGTGCTATTGTTAGTTCTTGCCTCATTTCATGGATTCAACTCTGAGCCGTCTCAAGAATCTCTGGATACCTCAGTTAAACAAAATCAGGGTATAATTCGAAATCAAAAAAAAAAAAAATCTCAGCAAGTATAACAGGAGAAAACAGAGATCACAGAGACAAGTTTACAAGTAGAAGAAAACATGGGGAGTCAAACTGGATGAGGGGTTCACTGAGCACCAATGGAGGGCTGGCCATACTACATTTGTGACTAACCCAATGTTTCTATTCAGCATAAATCAGGTCTTTATTAGAGTACTGTATTCCATTTCTTGTTTCCCATTTTTAGAGGGACATACGAAAATGGAAATGTTCTGAGACAATGACAAATATGACTGAATACTTAGAAAATGTCCCTCTGGAGGAAAAGTCTAAAAAGAAGCTGAAATTGTTAAGTAAAATTATTTAGAAGGTTACGGAATTATTAAATAGAGTAACTTAAGAATGTGAAGACATACTATATGGGCAATTTGAATCAGTGGTTCCTTGCTTGGGCACCGTATACATGAAGAGTTTAAAATATGACGGATTTCGTTGGTACAGTGAGTGAACTTTCCACAGGACGAAGAGGGAATAATAGGTCCATCTGAGAAGCGGTAGGTGTCAGGCACTCTACTCAGTGGCCTCCTATATGACATCAACTCTGCTTCACACCAAGCTGCGCCAGAAGCGTTATCCCATTTTACAGACGGGAAGGCCAGGGCTTAGAGAAGTTCCGGAACCTCTCCAAGGTCACATATATAGTAAATGGCAGAGTCAACTAAATCCAGGCGTCTCTGACCTAAATCTACCCCACCCTCAGGTTATCACTTCTGCGATTTCTGAATCCCTGTCTGCAGACCGGATATCGGTTCCACGTGTATCAGCTTTATCGGGCTCCTTCTGGCTTGGGTGGTTCAGGCAGATGCCTGGGTCGACTGAGCCACTGAGGCTGCTTCCAGGAACATTTATTCAACTGCTTCAGGTACCTGAAGAAGCAATTAAGGCCTTTTTCATTGTAGGCAAGCGAACCCCAGGAAACCCAGAAGCACTCTTGAGGGCCGGAGGACACGATGGGCAGTTTCAGCAGATAGGAGGCGGCACGCAAGCCAAGAGACTTCACGCTTACAAAAATACAAAAGATGGAATATGGTGATTGCAGACAGAACATGTCTCACGACATGAAAGCTAACCAAGTTTTTGTTCGGAAATGTGTTTTTTAAGTTTGTTAACATCTTTAAAAAAGCCTTCAAGGGACGGTGATCTTAACAGCTGTCCACCATCAGGATTCTGTTAGCATGTGGAAAAGCATTTAAAGTAAATCCCCCAAAACAACAACGGACTCGGCAGATGTTGTATTAAGATTTGGTCTGAACTACTTACAGTGATGCCTGGCCACACGAGACATGAACAGACCAGGCAAAAGAAAAGCTTTCTCCCTCTTGCCTTTTGATCCCTCGCCGCGTGTCTGCAGTTGACTGCACCACAACTTCTTTAAGAAATGGAACTATTTTCAAAGACCAGTCATCAGGAATGTGTAAAGTGACTATGAGTTTGTTATAAATTTACAACCCTGAGGTTCCAATGAATGGCTTTACCGCTCTGCTATTACACAGGCAGAGGTTCCTCTTCCTATGGTGTACTTTTATAACATATTTACTGCGAAAAGTTCAATACCTACATGTATCACATCGTGACACTGTATGCTTTGAATATCTTACAATTTTGTCAAGTATACATCAATAAAGCTAGTAAAACATCAGCGCACACCACAGTTACCCTCGACTATACCCTCGACTAAACCCACAAGCATTTTTACAACTCCCTCATGGCACGCTGGTTTTAATGATGGTCAATGGCAGACACAGAGAACGAGGGGGGAAAAATGCCTCTGCCTGGCCAGGGCAGAGAAGGGTATCCACCTGATTCCTGTTTACTGTTAGTCACTAAAGGCTCAGGCACATAAACAGCATTAGGCAACTTCATGTGCACATTACTGGTCTCTGTGCTCAAAGAGCTAATCTGTAGAAGCTGCAGCTGGGCTTGCCCACACAAAATCAAGCAGAGATACCAGAAGATGAGATTAGCCAGGGTGCCAGAACATAACACTTTACAATTTGTTTCCAAAGTGCTCATTTTTTTTTTTTTACAACAGCCTTACAAAGTAGGTAGGAAGTGTTGTTATACCCATTATAGAGATAAGAAGACTACGACTTGAGATGGGGGACTTGCCCAAGGTCTTAAAGCTGGAAACCTTGAAAATGGGATCGCGATCTTTTCTCTGCACTACTAGTTGTCATGATTGTGTGAGAATAATCTGGGGAGCCTGTTAAAAACTCAGATACCCAGGCATCACCCCAGAGAAGCTGATTTATTAGGTTCAGCAGGTCTGAGATGGGACCCTGGAATCTGCATTTTAAGATTCTCTAACGGATGTAGGTGCAGGCGGTCCTCACACCGCTGCTCTGTACATGATGCTGAGGATGCACAGCTGGGACTGAGAATGTGGAAGGTGCAGGAAAAGCAAACTTGCACCCCATCCCTGGTGCATTAGGTCACTGACAATTTGAAAGGCACTGCGGACGAGAAGGTGAAGAAAACCTAGACATGCTCTCAAGGACTTTAAGGCTTAGCGTGGGAAGTAGAATATGTTTCTGGAAACAACTAGAAAAGGGTGATTAGCACTGAGTTTACACATGGACAAAAGGCAGTGTAGTTACCTGCAGGTAACCAGAAGGCAAGGCAGAGGAGCAGTGAAATCAGGACGGGGCCGGAAGTAAGGACAGAGATTCTACTTTACAAGAAGGCAAGGCACAAGAGCAAAGGCCAGGGACTGTGCAGACAGCAGACCGTGGGGCCTGGACCACAGCGAACAGCTTCTGCCCCTATGAGAAAAGCTTATGTCATACTTCAGCTACTGCTGAAAGGGCATCTGTCTGGAGGAGGTAAGAAGAGACAAGAGTAGATCCTGGTGCATGCCAGTGGTGACCTGGGCAGGAAAGAAAATTAGAGGTTAAAAAAGAACTTCTGTTTAGTCACAGAGTGAGAGATGTCCTGGAGATAAGGAAACCTCTGAGGTTGGATAATGAACCTCATTGCTTAACGTAACTCTTTTACACTGACAACTTCCAAACTTATACTCTAGCCCAGACCTTTCCTCAACTAGGGACTCAGCCAACCGCTTACTCCATGCCTCTGCCTGGATGTCTCAAGGGCACTTCCAACTCAACCCGCACAAGCAAACCCTGCCTGCAAACCTCCTGCTCCTGCCCTCAGCCCTTTGCAGCCAAGGGCAGCTCCAGCCTACTGGCTCCCCAGTCATCCTTGACTCTTCTCCCTCACATTCCACATTCAGTCAGCCTTGTCCAATCTCCCGTACCTTCTCATCTGGATTCCTGCCCCCATGGGTAAGCCGGGGCTGCTCCTACCTCAGTGTTTCTGCCTCGGACACGTGGCCAGTCCTTCTGGTCTTTTCTCTGCCTGGAACACTCTTCCCAGCCGTCTGCAGGACCTGCTTCCTCAC
The DNA here is from genome assembly GCF_018350195.1 of Panthera tigris. NCBI lineage: Eukaryota > Metazoa > Chordata > Mammalia > Carnivora > Felidae > Panthera > Panthera tigris. The sequence goes on from NC_056662.1 coordinate 116,883,137, forward strand.
CCGCTTCAGGTCTTACTCAGATATCACCTTCTTAGTAAGGCTTCCTGAACAACCTATTTAAAACAAGCCACCTCCAGCCCAGGTATCTCCTCGTCTTTGTTTTACCTGCTCTATGGCCTATATGTCCATAAAACGTTCTACATACTGTATCTGTTTACCGTCTCCCCCCACCACCCTTCACTAGAATGGGGACTTCTGTCTGTTTTGGTCTGTTTTGGTCCCTGCTGTTACACCAGAAACAAAGAATAGTGCCGAGTTCCTAGTAGGCACTCAATAAATATTTGTGGTATTAAAGTCAAATGAATGTAGGGAAAGATACAGGAGTCAAATTTCCAAAATGGATATTAAAAGTCAGTAAAATGTATACATATTTTCTGAAATAGTCATTATGAAAAGGAAGGTTTCAAGGGTCCGGGACAGGGGTCGTCAAACTTGGTCAGTAAAGGGCCAGGCAGTAAATGGTGTCGGCTCTGTGTCCATAACATCTCTGTTGCAACTACTCAACTCTGACGCCACGGCATGAAAGCAGCCGTTGACAATTTGTAAACGAATGACGCAGCTGTGCTCCAACTAAATTATTCAGAGCCACTGAAATGTGGATTTCATACCATTTTTACAAAGTACAAAATATTATTCTTTAAGTGCTTCTCTAGCCATTTTAGAAATGTAAACCATCTTTCTTAGCTCACGAGCCAGACAAAGTAGGCTGTAGTTTGCGGACTCTTGATCTAGGATCCTAGGTCATTTGACAGTTCTAGGGGTGCTGAGGAGAAGTATATATATCCAAGAAGAAATAGAGCCAAAAAGACCTGGATCAGGTTAGCAAAATTGAAAAGAAGCCCCTTTGGTCAAACCTCTTACCAACCATATTCGACCAGCAGGGAAACCACAAGCATTAGTCTTTCTCAGGCGAGGGTGAGGTGGACGTTAAGCAGCAACTCATGCGCTGTGGGAGTTTCATAATGACACTGGATTGGAACACTGTGCAAGAGAGCTATTTATATGATCTCAAATGAAGCTTGAGGCATATTCTGGTGCTTTCTACGTCTATGCTAGGTGAAAAAGCTGCCTACAAAAGCCTTCCTCCCACCCAAAATACTAGCTGTTAGTTGGTGACTGATCCTCAGAAATATTAAGATGAATCATATATGCTCTTTTCACAGCGCAAAAAGAGATAATTTTAAAACTCAGAAAATGTCACTTTGGGTAGTCACAAACCGTACAATTAGAAAAGCTGCCCAGCCTGAAAATTGTAAATAAATAAAATCCTGTTCTTGCATGGAAACATTTTCCTCATTTAGATTCCAATGCTTGTCTTAGGACTTGCCTCCGAGGTTGGCTGGTGTTAAAACGTGTTCAGTCCCATAATCTGATGATGGAAGGCAGCCTTTGTTCTCCACCCCTCTTCCCTGGGGCCCTCCCCGGCTAACGCTGCTGCCCTTGGTAACCCCCGGCACTCAGCTCGGACTTGTGCCGTTCTTCTCACCTACAGGCAGCTTGTGGCCTCCCTGTCTCCTGCTCTGGGTTGGCCTGAGAGGTGCCAGCTGACAGCGGGCTCAGTCTGGACCCAGGCACAGGGCAAGGAATCCCACGTTTCTTTCCTCTTCCTGCTTGGAGAAACAGGTATTTCTGTCTTTGATCCCTAAGCTCTGCTTTCTTTCTCTTGTTACTAAACAGCTCACTCCCTATCTCCTCCTGGCCCCTCCCTTGCCCTTTTCTGCAACATCATCACTTTTACACACTGCACCGTTTGGCACACGAGAAGGAGGGACCACATCAAATAAAGGAATGCAACCGCAAAAGCTGCCTGGAGAGGGAAGGCCTCGGATTTTTTTTTTTTTTTTTTTTTTTTTGTCAATTTACCGTTTTTGGACTTGTTCTCCCATAATCAAATCCTCCCTATCGTGTTAACAATGTGGTAGTGTGTCAATACATTGGAATTTTGCTTCCATCAGCAACCCAGAGCTTAATAGGAAAATGAAGCAATGAAATGCTGGTCTTACTGCTAACCTTAGGCCTGGCCTGTACTCAGGATGGGGATGTTGGCTTCTTGACGGTATGCGGGCCAAACCTTCAACGCTTTGTGAGAGCTCAGGGTTGTCGGCAGAGGCCTAAGCCAGCGTCTTGGGCATTCTATGGGCATGCTTCTGCCATCACAAGAGGGACACTCACTCCGAGTACACTGACTGAAGCATGAAACACCCCCAATTTTTGTAAGCTAGACAAAGTTTAGACGGAATTCACCTGCAGGGATTTAAAAGGCATTTGGCGGGGGCAGGGAGAGGCAGGAGAATAGTCTGGGTAGATGAAATGCACCTACAATTTAGCAATAAAGAGTAACAAAATAGTCAATCTCAATAAATAAATGACCTGTTGAGCTGAGTGGCAGCAATTCCTGGGTCTGGCTCTGGGACACGCTCACGTCCAGAGTTATCACAAAAGGGATTGTGTAAAGTTCAAGTGTTGTTTTGTTCTTGTTTTAAATTAAAAACACATGTGGGGCGCCTGGGTGGCTCAGTCGGTTAAGCATCTGACTGGGGCTCAGGTCATGAGCTCATGGTTCATGAGTTCAAGCCCCATGTTGGGCTCTGTGCTGACAGCTCGGAGCCTGGAGCCTGTTTCGGATTCTGTGTCTCCCTCGCTCTCTGCCCCTCCCCCGCTCTCACTCTGTCTCTGTCTCAAAAATAAATAAACATTAAAAATAAATAAATTAAGTAATTAAAAACACGTGTCCAACACATAAACTATTTACGGATAACAATGAGATGCCACAATTCCAAAACTTTTCCAAGTCACTATTTCATTCCCTCAGGATATATGTGTTATAGTTAATGTTTAACAACAGCCGGTGAATAATATTCATCATAAATGAAAACACCAGTTAGAGGCTGAATACTTTTGATGTAGTGATTTTATCTTTTGTGACTAACTTGGTAAACTAAATTGTCCATAACATGCAGGTAAGTAAGTATTTTGGTTGTTATTTTGGTTTGGTTCACATGGAAAAGACACATGCCATTTTGGTTAATGTTGGAAATTAGCTTATTCCTTTTTTTTTTTAAGTTTATTTATTTATTTTGAGGGGGGAGGGGCAGAGAGAGAGGGAGACAGAGAATCCCAAGCAGGCTCCATGCTGTCAGCACAGAGCCCGATGCGGGACTTGATCCCACGACCCTGAGATCATGACCTGTGCCCACAACAAGAGTCAGATGCTTAAACAGCTGAGCCACCCAGACACCCCAAGAAATCAGCTTATTCTTGAACACCCTCTACAGCATATATAAACAGTCGACAGACAAGCCAGTAGGCAGTGATTCTCCACCTTCATCCGCCCCAGCACACACACATACTGTGGTATCCCTCCAGCGATTCTCTTGGGGAGAAGGGAAGGTGGAGAAGAAAAAAATATCTCTTCTCTCATCCCCATTCTAGGGTAGAATCTAGAATCTAGAATCTCAGGGTGAAGAAATGTGTGATTTGAATAAAACAAAACAAAACACCTTGCAGCTGCTTCCGGTATGAACTAATAGCACAGATTTTCCAACTGCCCCCAACCCAACATGAGAATCACTGTACTGAACACACAGAAGGAGAAGTCTTCTATCCTTAGGAGTGGAAGATCTTCTCAGCTTGCGGGCAAAATCACATTGGTCTTCCAATGTTGGCAGCGTCCGGCCCAGCTCCGGCTCCACCTTTACGAGCCAAATCACCCACGTCATTCCGGACGTCCACCGATTTTCTCGCCGCCTTTCTAGCTCCTCCTCCCCACCGCAATGCCACGGCTGCCCGCTGTGACCGAGAGTATGATAAAATCAAGGCAGTGGATGCAGAGGAGCGGGAACCGCGGGCCACTGCTTGCTGAGAAGCACGCCCTCTACTCCGCTGCCAGGGCAGAGATGCCTGGCCCCGCTGCCAGCTACTGCCCCAGGAAATGCCCACAGGTGTGCACACAGGATGTCACCAGCGCACCAAAGCATGACACAGACACCTGATGGGAGTACTGCCCCCCTCCACAGAACCCTCCATCCTCCCCGCCCCTAGGGCGGCATGCTCCGGAAGTCACCTGGGAAGCAGAGGGAGCCATTTTCTGGAGCACACTGGGGACAGGGAGGACAGGAAAAGATGACGGAGAAGGGAATCTGCAGACATGAGGGTTGAGCAGGCTATGCGCACCATCGGAATTCTAACAGAAACAACACGCATTCAGTAGATGCTCATCATGTAAAAAGCATTTTATCTTATTAAATTGTTTATGTACTAATGGAGAAAGTGGGAGTTCAGTTCTGTTAATACCCATCTGGCAGAACTGGGAGCCTGTTTCTGAGTATCACAATTTACTCACCTGTGTCTTTCACTTAAAAAAAAAAAAAAAAAAAAATATATATATATATATATATATATATATATATATCTCCCCATTGGTTTAAGCACTATTTTTATCAAATTCTCTAAAATAGATTATTCAAAACAGCCATGCCAGTCAACAAGGGCCTGCACACTCCTGGGCCAAGATTGTGGGGCAGGACTGAGGAGAAGCAGCAGGGGGCCCAGGAGGCACGCAGGGGCCCAGGCAGCTCTGGGAAGTCTGGGCTTGTGGGGTGCTTGCTTACCCCACAAGGCAGGTGCGTTTGCTTTCTTCAACCCCGTGGCACAGACACAACACAAGGAGAAAGGTTTAGTCAGGCAGGGAATGGGTTCTGGTAAATGCAGACAAGGAGAACGCCAACTTAATTGGCCAAATATAATTGAGTTTGGCCTAATAATTTGTTTATTGAAACTTTCGTGACTGCTGCAGAATTATGATTTTCTTCTGCTTTCAAAACTGAAACATTATTAAAAGAGCAATATTAATAGCAGACAGGGGAATGCAAACACAACTTACTTAAAAAGTTGGGTGGCTGAACCACAGCCACCGAGTCCTGACTCTGTAGCACAACTGCATCACTGGCATCAACGGACCCGAAGCAATTTCACCCAGACTCACATGGAAGAAGAACATGCTGACCAGACCTCTTGGTGTAAGGAGGCAGGTGCAGACACTCTTAACTCTCAGGAGTCCTGGTACTTTCCCCAGCTAATAATCCCACAGATGTCTGTGGACATTTACAGTCTTTGAGGAGAAAGGCAGGGAGGGGTCCGCAACTTCCAGGCCGTCTGGCAAACCCTGAGCATCGAAGTCTGCAGGGCTCAGCAGTCCACCCCTGCCACTCGGCCACTCAGAGGAAAGGCCCCAGGCTCACATCAGTGTCCCTCTCTCTCAATCAGACCGAGAAGGTTTCTCAGTATGAGCTGTGGCAAACGGAGGACAACTCACTTCCGTGCGTGCTTCCTCATTTCGCTAGGAATGAACAGGGGCTCAGGGTCACTTCAGAGCAGGGGGAGCCCTGAGGCTCACTCATATCACCTCCTCAAACGCGAGCTGCAGCCATGCTCATCACCTGAGCAGCAAACGCTCTAACTGTCCTCCAGACTCAACACATGACTTGGGCATATTCAGAGACAGGAGCCTCCTTAGAAGGGTGAGGACTGAGCCAGTGCTCAGAGAGAATGTATGGCTCGTTCACACAGGTAGAACCAAATCACAAACGTAAGCAGGTTTCAAAGGGAAACATCCGCCGACCGAGGAGCTGAATACATTGGAGAGAACCTTCCGGTGGAGTACAACGTACCCACTGGGAAGAATGACAGTGACCTATAGGTCATGGTTTAGAAAAATGACCATGATATATTGTTAAAAGAAAAAGCGAGTTGCAGAATGGTATGTAATAGATGACACCATTTTTACGTCTAAATTAAAACAGCAACAACAAAACCCCAAGCTGAGCTAATAGGGACAACAGTTTGAAAACACTACATCCACATATCGTGTATTTCCTAGTAAGTCATATTTCCCCTCTCCCTTTTCACTGAGGTGAAAGCTTGAGGCTCACTGTCCCAAGGCAGAGGGTGGTCCCACATAGGTCAGCGTTGGCCCCAGCATCGGGAAGAAGAAGGGTGGACACATCACTGGGGAGCACATCCCCCAGACAGGAACGGAAAGACACAGAGGCAGAAAGGGGACAGAGTCAGAGAGAACAGGGGCTTCCGGAGCATCTCAGAGGCCTTCTTTGGGCCTCTGAGGGGACAGAGAGCAATAGAGTGAGAACACAAACCAGTGGTGGTGGAGAGACAGAAATTCTAGATTAACGGAGGGAAATCCAACTGACAGGGGTTTTTAATTCCGCTGCCCACTTGGGAATGAAGAGATCATGATGTTGAGTAACTTCCAGGGTAAGGGGGAGCTATTGTAGGACAAAATGAAGACATTTTACCATGTATACTTTGTTCTTTGGTGGTACTGGAATTGGTATTGGTGGCTATAACTGGCACATACTACCTCGGTAGTAGGGAGAAAAAGAAAGAAAGACAGAGAAGCCAAGGTATAAAAATAAGTGAATGTAAAGCATAGAAGGTGTTGAACTTGGTGAGCAAAGGCGTAATGGGAAGGGCAATGGCCAACCAAATGGATGAAGTACCTGAGAGGTGTGCAGAGTATTTACATAGTTTAGTTCCAGGGTTGGGACCCTAAAATCCCAAGGGCTTTGGGGTTCTACATTATTGATCTAGATTCTACTACTGTCAGAAGATCAGTAACGACAGGTACCACATACCGAGCACTTTCCATGCGCCAGGCGTTGTACTGAAAGCTTTCATTCATTAGCTTTCTTTACTCCTTATAAGAGACCTATGAGGTTGACATGTTCTACAGATACACAGTAAGGCGTGGCAGGTTGGGTAACTGACTCCGTTAACTCATCCAGTAAATGAAAGACACTGGGTTGAATCGAGCCATTCAATTCCCAAAGCCATGTATTTCACCATTGCTCGAAACCCTGTCTCGCACCACAGACCATCTGGCCGTGGGGGCTCTAGCGATCACTTAGTTTTCTTGGTATTGTCTTCTTATATGCACAGTGAGGATGGGGCCAACCACTCTCAAATCCCCTTTGGTTCTCTCGTTATCCCCTGGTCTAGTGCAGTGATGTACACAGGAAGGTAGTTTTTTTTGGGTTCAGAACCCTAGAAGCCGGTCTTATTAAAGAAAGCTTTAGAAATCCTGGAACAACTGAGAGATCCAATCTCAGCATATAAACTTTCTTGGCACAAAATTGAAAAAAAAGTGAAAGCACATGATTAAGAGACAGGCGTGCTAGGTGCTGTGAAAAGGGAGGGTGCTCCATGCGGGAAGTAGGAACTCTGAGCCATGCCTGTCCCCCATATGTGCTTTCTCACCAGCCCTGCATGCATGGAAGTTCCTACAGCCAATAGTACCACAGTTTCAGTTTGCAACAGGGACACCTGGACACTAAGCCCTCCATGCTTGTGTGGTTTCTCCGCAGCCTGCCCAACCATTCAGGAACTGTGACTGAGGCCCTGTTAATACTCTATGTTCTTCTCAGCCCCTGCTCCTGACTATAAGCCTATTCCTTTCAACAAAATATGAAACAATCTCTCACTGAACAGTTTCTTTGCTTGTAATTCTCTGCCTGATGTCTTTTTCTGATTAAACAGAAGCAAGTTCCTAGCACAAGCCTTGAACAGGGTTAGGCATTTGTGACAGGCAGAATAATGGCAGAATAACAGGCAGAATAGTCTTCAGAACCTGTGAATATGTTACCTTACATGGTAAAACGGACTTCCCAGAAGGTTAAAGACCTTGACATAATTATCTTGCATTACCTGGCTGGGCTTGATCTAATCACATGAGTCCTTAAAAGCAGAAGAAGGAAACAGAGGAGTAAATAAGAGACGTGCCACCAGAAGAGACAAGAAACACTGGAAGCAAGACGGACCTGTTGCTGGCTCTGAAAATGGAGGAGGATGGCCACAAGCCAAGGGAGGCAGGCAGCCCACAGAAGCCGGGAAAGATCATTGGGTGATCTCCAGCAAGGACACCGGATTCTTCCAACAACCCGAGTGAACACAGGGGCAGATTCTCCACTAGATTCTCCAGAAAGGAATACGGCTCCCTACCACCTTGATTTTAACCCAGTGAAACTTACACTGAACTTCTGACCTACAGAACTGTAGGACAATAAATCTGTGTTGTTTTAAGCTGCTAAAATTGCAGTGATCTGTTACAGCAGTAACAGAAATCTAATACAGCACTCCAAACAATCCTTTTTTTGGAGACAGGGTTATCTTTCTTTATGCAACAAAATAATGATAGCAATGGCATATGCCCCACTGAATAAAACAGAATCAGTAATACAAATAGATACAAATAGACAAATACAAATTTTCTGATACAAAGAGGTAAATGGGTAAATAAACACACAAGGGCAGCTCTTCTTTGTAATAGAAAGCCAACTAATAAATGTAGAAGGAAAGAAGCTAGAAAAATCATCAATGGATGTTAAAACTAGCGGGTGGAAGTCTGATGAGGATGTTTTAATAGTCTCAACATATCTCCCCATAAGTTTTTCATTAATTACAAAGAGAAAATTAGTAACGTTAAAGAAACCTTGTGGACACTACCTTAGCCAAGTGATCACGCTGGCATCACGTGCCCTCGGGACACACACCAGGTACGTGCGCCGCTGCCAAAAATCCATTAACCTGAATCTAATCATGAGGAAGCATCAAACGAACCCAAGTTGAGCAACAAAATAATTGGCCTGAACTCCTCAAAAGTGTCAAGGTTAAGAAAGATAAAGAAAGATGAGAAACCGCTCTAGACTAAAGAAAAATAGACACGACGACTAAAGACAATGTGTGATCCTGGCTTGGGTCCTGGACCAGGGTAAAAAATAGCGAACAGGGATATTAGTGGAACAATTGACAAAATTAGAATACAGATTGTGGATTAGATAATCGTACTGTGTGACCGATACATTTCCTGATTTGAGACCTGCACCGCAGTGGTGGGAGAGAATGTCCATGCTCTTAGGAAATGCTTTCTGAAGCAGTTAGGGTAAAGTGCCTCATGTGCCCAACTCTTCACTGGCCGAGTTAAAAAATAATCATAATATACAAATATAAATTATACAGAATGACAAGGCAAATGGGGCAAAATGTAAATAATGGGTGAAACTGGGTAAAAGATAGAAGGCAGCTCACCATTCTATTCTTGTAACTTTCCTTCTTCCATTTAAATATCAACATAGAAAGTTACCCAAGAAGTCCTAATAATTATCCTTTCAATTGTTATGCTCATATTTGATCCACTGCTATATGACACACAAAGAGAATTTCAGGGAAAGAAAATATGACTTTGATGAGTTTAATTTTCTTTAATGTAATGCAATATATAACCGGCTAGGTGATTTTTCAATTAATGTTATTAATATGCTATATAATACCTTGTGTATCGTAGGCAAGTAATAAATAACTGTGCAACGAGCATCAAGTAATTTAGTTTGAACAGGTCAGCATCTCAAATAAAAGCATGGAGATGTATAACATGATACGAAATAAAAACATAACAAAAGCTAGACTGAAGTGTGAATGAGCCAGAAAAATGAGGTGGTTAGGAGCCCTTGCTCTGGAATCAGATGGACCGTGAGCATCTGAGAGCCAACTTGGCCACACAGAAAAATGACCTTGGGACAAGCTGTTTAAAACTTCCCTGAGCCTCAGTTTGCTCATCTATGAAATGGGGACCATAACAAAGCTCCCAGGGCTACTGTGAAAAGTGAATTAAAGAATTATGTGAGGTATTTAGCAAGTGGCTCACACATAGTTTTAAATGTTACTTCTTACTACCATTGGGTTCTAATACTTAGGTACTCGTTTGTTTCTCTTATAAGAAAGAGAATCAACATTCAAACCAAACTAAAAAATAAATTCATTTCGTGGGTATCTACTGTCAAATGCTTGAAAAGCCACCCTTTTAATGCACCTAAGAAACAAATTTGCCCCGGAGGAAAGTTAAAGCACAGCTAAAGTAAAAGGGCAGCTAAAGGGCCCTTTTAAACTTTCCTTCTCCCTATCCAGCCCCCTGCCCGCCCCAACCCGAGACTCTACAACTTTAGACATGTTTCTTCAAATAGAGAATTGCTTCCTCATGGTAGACATTCTGTTTTTTCTACTTCAGGCCCACTGTTTATTTTTCTGAATGCAGGATGGCCCCTGTAACGCTCGGGCCAACTGAACCGCTTCCTAAACATTCTGAATTCCACGTGTCTGCTTCTTTCATGCTTTCTCTCCAAGTGGTGCCTTCCCTACAGTTCAGCTGGTCACTCAAACATGCTCCTATTGATTATCTTAATGCCTATTTGACCCCAACACAGCACTTATGAATATAGGGCATTCCTCACACATAAAATGCCTTCTGGCCATTATTCCTACCCAACCATGTCCATCATCCAAAACACTTACATGAGTGCCAGTCCATGAAGTCTTTCTTTTCTTTCTTTTTCCTTTTTAATCACCTTATTCTGTTTGCATTTTTCAGTAATGCATTCATTTGGGGGGGCTCATTAGAGAACTGTATAATAAACAAGCGATTTGCTCTTAATCTATTAAAAATAGAGAAGGATAATTAAAAACAAACAAACAAACAAACAACTATGCTCTTTCACTTGCTGCGTACCAGAGGTGATCTGGAGTCGTTCTTGACTACCATGATGGTCCATCACTCTCCTCTTCATTCACTCAGCAAATATTAATAGGTGTGACAGGAAACAAGACAAATACCATTCTTGCTCTCATAGAGTTTCTAATAAGAGACATTCTAATAAAATACAGACAAATGCAATAATGAAATGATAACAAAATAACCAAAAAGAACAAAAAGCACTTAAGAAGGAAACAAAATATAATGCCAAAGAGCTCAATTAGGTTACGTGGGAAGGTAGTGGGAGGCAACTTTACAGCAATCAGGAAAAGCCTCTCTTGGGGAAATATATTTAAATAGACCCTAAGGGTGGAGTGGAGCCAAATAAGTAAACACATGGCAGCAACATCTTTGTGGTAGAGGGAACAGCACGTGCAAAAGCCCAAAGGTGGCACTGAGCCTGGAGTGCTTGCAGATCAGGAAGAGGTCGATGTGGCCAAAACAGAGAGCCTCCGGGGCGGGTGGGAGGAGAGGGGCTAAATGTGCTGGCAGGGGCCAGCTTATGAAGGTGATGGGCAGGTGTCTGGATTTTATTCAATCTCCATGAGAGGGTTTTTTACCATTTCTTTCTTCCTATGTAGATATTTCATGGGTTTATATAAGCTCTCCACACAAAAGGTGCTTAATAAATGCTTGCTAGGGGCATAAATTACAAAAGAAGCTAGCAGGGAAATGGAGCCAATATTCTTAGATTTTGGATGATGCTTTCTGTCATCAACATGCACATGTGCTCCATCAACCTTAACTTCAGGTCAATAGGTCTGTTATACTGCAGGAAAACAGAGTTGTCATGGCAACCCTAATTAGGTGGTTTTCTTTCCAAGGAGGATGAACCAAATGCTGCACTTACAGGCTGGTTTGGCTCTCTAAAATATCTGAAAGGACTGCAACCCTCTACAAGTTGGAACACTTAGCACAGGGAGTGCCCCGTGTACCAGCAAAGCGGGTTCCCAAAGTCAGCTTGTTTGCGAATTCAGGGAATGCATTTTCCTTTAGAAATAATGTTGTGAAGGAGGTGATACTCTTAGGCCAATCCACTAAAGCTTTTACAAATCCACAGAGTAGCAGAAATACTGTAGATCTGCAATGAGAAAATAATAGAAGTGAGTTCTTTTGAAATGTAGCAATTAAACAAAAATTAGGTTGGAGCTTTTAATTTATCTTCATGCTCTTATCTGAGGAAAAGAAGGTTTAATCAGAATAAAATGAGGAGAGAAGTGGGAAATTCAGTGCAGATTCTATTAAGGAATTCTGGGCGCCATCAAGGCTTTTAGAGGTTAATGTCACTAATTTTTTCATTATTATTACTTCGGATTCAGGCATCTCTCAGCTTAGTCATAATCATGGGCATTTTGGGCTTAGAAATACAAGAATAACCTGTGAAGAGGGGCTGCCCTGAGGTTTTCAGCTGTCCCGAGATTCTCTAAGGACATAGAAAGATTTAAGAGAAAGATGGCCCCAAACATAATTAGGGAAGCTGTGAAAAACTGGAAAAGTAAAATGAGGGAGAAAGAAAAAAGGAATCCCCACGAGAGTCAGCAACAGAAACTGGTTCACCTAAAACAGCTTGATTGCTACCAAAAACCAGTGAGGTGAGGAGGAGAGAGGAAAAAGGGGAGAGCGAGAAAGACAGGACAGGTGCAAAGGGGCAGGGGTGGGAAGTTAAGGACCAAAGACTGACTGGTCTTGGATGGGTGGAAGAGAGGAAAGTTTTCATTCACTTAAACATATGGGATGTTTGAAAATTGAATGGCACATTCTTCTAAGATTGAATCTGCACTTCATATAACTGTGTCTCAACCAAAATACAGCACAATGCTTTGTATGTGAGAGAGTTTAATAAATTCTTGTTAAATACGTGAATACTGCAACAACTACAACAGCAGCAGCTGATACCTATTAAATGCCTATTACATGTTAAGCATTTTATATGTACCATCTTGTTTAATCCTCACAACAACATGGGATAGTTATCAGCCCTATTTTACAGATGAGGAAGCTGAGGCTTAGATAAGGTAAGTGGTTTGCTTAAAGTCACATATAGTTAGTAAATGATGGAAGGCCGCATTAGAACAAAGTCTTACACATGAAAAAATGCTCCACATCACACATCATCAGGGAAATACAAATCAAAACCACAACGAGACACCACCTCACACCTGTCAGAATGGCTAACATGAACAACTCAGGCGACAACAGATGTTGGCGAGGATGCGGAGAAAGAGGAACCCTTTTGCATTGCTGGTGAGAATGCAAACTGGTGCGGCCACTCTGGAAAGCAGTATGGAGGTTCCCCAAAAAATTAAGAATAGAACTACCCTACGACCCAGCAATTGCACCACTAGGTGTTTATATAAGGGATACAGGTGTGCTGTTACGAAGGGACACGTGCACCCCCATGTTTATAGCAGCACTATCAACTATAGCCAAAGTATGGAAAGAGCCCAAATGTCTATTGATGGATGAATGGATAAAGAAGATGTGGTATATATATACAATGGAGCATTACTTGGCAATCAAAAAGAATGAAATCTTGCCATTTGCAACTACGTGGATGGAACTGGAGGGTGTTATGCTAAGTGAAATTAGTCAGAGAAAGACAAAAATCATATGACTTCACTCATATGAGGACTTTAAGAGACAAAGCAGATGAACATAAGGGAAGGGAAACAAGGATAATATAAAAACATGGAGAGGGACAAAACAAAAGAGACTCATAAATATGGAGAACAAACTGAGGGCTGCTGGAGGGGTTGTGGGAGGGGGGATGGGCTAAATGGGTAAGGGGCATTAAGGAATCTACTGAAATCATTGTTTCACTATATACTAACTAATTTGGATGTAAATTTTAAAAAATAAAAAATAAAGTTAAATAAAAAAAATAAAAAAAAAAAGAACAAAGTCTTATTCTTAACCTCTCTGCTCTGTACCTGCCTCAGTATATATTACGGCAATGCTAAGAAAGGAAAGAACTTCAAAAGCCAGATTTTCAACAAGTATCTGATCAATTCCTTTTGATATTCATCAGTGTAGATCTATCAGTAACATGCATTCATATCCCAAATTGCTTTCTCTGGAATATTCTTCTTCTTTAGATTATTTTACCACTGGCAATAAGGGGCCTGCCATGAGTGTTTGGGGAAGGCAGCAGTTCAGGACAGATATCAATTGCTAAACCAAATAAGCACATCAATAGATGCAGAAAAAATATTTTATCATGTCCAACAATCATTCATGATAAAAACTCCTAGAAAACTAAGAATAAAGGGGAACCTCCTCAATTTGATAAAGAATATCTACAAAAATCCTAACACCATACTTAGAAGTAAAAGACTGAATGCTTTCCCACCTAGGATCAGGAACAAGGCAAGAATGTTGCTGCTCACCACCCTTATTCAACATAGAAGTCCTAGCCAATGCAATAAGGCAAGAAAATAAAATAATAGGCATATCTATCAGAAAGAAAAAATAAAACTGTCCTTATTTGCAGATGTCATGATAGTCTAGGTAGAAAATCCCAAGGAACTACAAAAAGCCAGTAGAACTAATAGACCAATTTTGCAAGATTGTAGGATACAAGATCACCACACAAAAATTAATCATATTACTATCTACTAGAAACAAACATATGCAAACCAAAATTAAAAGCATGGTACCATTTATAATGACTCCCTCAAAATAAATGAAAACCTACCTACCTTCCTAAGTATAATGCAAAAACAAAGAGACCATACAAACACGTTCTTTTGCAGTGATACAACAGCCCTGGCTCATGATTGTGGTGGTGGTTACATGAAACTACATAAGATAAAATCACATAGAGCTATACACACACATGCATAAAAACATGCAAATGAATGCAGGTTCAAAAGATGCTGAAGAGAAATAGATGAATGTACTATATAACAAAATGTTGTTAAATATGAAGGATGATTATCTGGAGTCCATTATACTATGTTTTCCTGGCTTTGTGTATGCTTGAGAACTTTCTTAAAAAAGTATTTTGAAGTCCCAACCTAACTCAACATAAAGACAGCAGTTTCCAGAACCAACCTGATGACTCTCCTTTTTGATGACCGATAGGAAATTCAGAAGACATTAGCATAAAAGTCTGCGGTACCCTCTGAAGGTTTTAGCTACTATATGCTGAGGAGATGCAAAATCATTCTATCGTTGATCCAAGAAAAGTATCATGGTAAACTTGGAGCTGCAAATGATATAGGCTGCATTCTGAAAACAGATTAAAAATACTTGAATTGTCTTATACCACTGTCCTCCATTTGTATAAGGAATTAAGAGTTAACACTGAGATGGAATCACTTTATATCTCTGATCCAAAATCTCTGTTAAGTGTTCTGCTTGCATGTTTAAAATGCTTTGTTTAGAAGAAACATAATTATTTCAAGAAATCTGCTCTGAGGAAGTTTCTTTGTTTTTCCTTTCCTTTTAGATATTCATTTCAAAGGGACTGGCCAAAATTATTTAATGACTGAGCTTTGCTACTGTACTTCAGGTTTATGGAACACCTAATCCAGGAGCTTTAACTGACACTAGTAGGAAGAGGGAGGCTTGCTTGCCTTGCTCTTCCTTTCTCTTGCATTCTCCCTCCCTGCCTTCCCTCTCTCTCTTAAGGGAAAAAGCAAAATAATTCCGTTTTTTATTGGGAAAAAAGTCACTGTAGCACATGCTATCTTTCTGTTTCCTTGTGGTATAAAGGTGAAATACTATCTCCTGCTACCACCTTTGCCACCTGGCAAATTCTACAGCTTTCTTTGATACCTAGCTCAACCATCATCGTATCTTGGTGAAACCCCTACGCCCTTTTGGGAAGTTACTAGCATAGCACTCTCTTGTATTCTTCTAGTGTACTTTGTTCATAACTCAGACCCAGCACTTTCCACAGTATAGTATAATTTACTATTTCATATGCTGTTCTCCCTCCCTAGACTGTGAGCAGCTCAAGGGTGGAAACACATCTTTCTTATTTATCTTTGTAGCTACAGGACTTGGCTCCAGCCCAGGCACGTACTAGGTACTGAATACCTTATACATTAATAAAAGACAGGAAAGCAGGAAAGAACCAGAGAGGCTTTCCCCTACCCCAGCTCCCCCTGCAGGCTTTTCTTTTTCAAGAGACTTTAATGTTAAGGAGATGGAATGACACTGTGGGAGGCTGCAGAGCCAGTGAGCCATGGATAAGCCCAGAGATTTCTACAGCTAAGGAAGGAAGTACAAGAAAAGAATGGTGACATTACGGAAATGAAACCACAGGGTTAACAATCAGAACAGTTAAAGGTATGTGAAGAAGGTAATTAATTATACCGAGACTTCTGCTTTCTTCTGGATTTCTCTATATCAATTAATTTGAAATACAGATATGTACCCTTAGAATTTACGATTAATTTATGTTAAGAAATAATTATATTTCCATAAAGGAAAGTCACATCAGAATGTTTACCTCAAGAAAACTATGTCTATATCTCAATCCCTAGGACTGGACTATGTAGTATGATCAAAAAAGTCACTAGCTTCTGGGGCACCTGGGTGGCGAAGTTAGTTAAGTATCTGACTTCGGCTCAGGTCATGATCTCATGGTCCATGAGTTCGAGCCCCACGTTGGGCTCTGTGCTGTCAGTTCAGAGCCTGGAGCCTGCTTCGGATTCTGGGTCTCCCTCTCTCTCTGCCCCTCCCCTACTCACACCCTGTCTCTCTCTGTCTCTCAAACGGTGAATAAATGTTAAAAAAAATTTTTTTTTTAAAGTCACTAGCTTCTAATGGCAGGCAACCCTAACTTAGGCCAAAAGTCAGAACAATCTTCAGTAGCGGCCCTAAGGAATAAAGAACCCGTAGTGGCTAGTCAAGTATCCAATACATGGCTCTTCAGTGAATGTATGTTGAATGAATGAATCAATGAGTAACGTGACAATAATAACAATACAATTAGAGCACATACATCATCTTCTATTCATCTGGCAGGCCTTCCCTCCTTTCTCCCAGTTGGCAATGCTTATAATTTAGTGTCTAGAAACTTAACAATTTTTACTGTTCCTTATCAAGTTAATCCTTTTCCCCCAGGCCACACCTTCTACAAGGAATCTGAACATCGGCTAAAGTCCAAAGTTTCTATTATTGGCAAAGTCCCCACCCCCAATTTGTGGGATGCCAATCTTAGCAGATTGCTAATAGGTAATCAGAACCTTCTCCACCCAATGAGGCTACTACAGAAAACAGCACGGCCTCGGAGATAGATAAAGTAACCACCACCTCCCCCAGCAAACTGTACCTCCACTCTGAGGAAGAGCCAGGAGAGAATGCTGACTTCTTGCTCTGGGCCCACTTTGGGCCAGAAAAGAATCTCTGAGCTGCGGGCATGGGGTGTGACAGAAACTGTGACCAACTCAACTGGCTTTGAATCTCAAAACTTCTTATTGCAAAGAACTTATTAGGGATCCTCAGACCTAATTTAGCCTCACTGTACAGGAAACCGAGGCCAGACACAGTAAAAGACCTGCCTGAGAACACAGCCAGTGAAAGCAGCTGTGACTAGAACCATCTACTTTGTGTTTCTGGTCTCCCAGCAAAGAAAGGGGACCAAGAGGCAAAGAGAAACACAAGGAGTGAATAATCAGTTCATTGGGAGCTGATGCAGTTAATACACCTGGTCAGAGGCTGTGAGCCCATCACCCCAGAGCCCTGCACACCCGGGCAGTTCTACCGAACCCTATGCAAGTACTGAGAGGGGAAAGCCGTCGGCTGGACAGAACTGCTCAAGAACTTAGAAAATGGCCTGAAGAATCAGAGACAGGGGGAGCCCTCAAGCAGGTACACAAGGAGAAAAAGGAACCGAAAGTGTAGGAAAGGTACACTAAGAGAAAGATTTGTCTACAAGGCGGTGCCTCAGGGGCCCCTTCTGGACGTCAGAAAGACTGAATAAGTAAACAGAGGTCCACCAAGCTGGCTTCTGATTCTAAGTTGTACCACCTGGGATTGCCAAGGGGGGCGTTTCTGCTAACTTACAAAAATTTTTAAAGGTCTCAAAACCATCGCCCTACAGTACTTAAAAACCCAATTCAATGATTTAGCTCCTCCTCCCCCTCCTCCCCCTCCCCCTCCCCCTCCTCCTTCATCTTCTTCTTTTTGAATAGCAACACCCAGTTAGGAAATGTTTCATAAGTATAAATGGCCTGCTACAGACATGGCATCTTGAGCTGGACTCCCTCTCACACTCTGAGTCTTGTACTGATGACAGCTGGCTCTTCTGGACTGCCGCTAACCCCAGGAGGCAGTCCCCGGAGCTAACCACCTGCCTACAAGTACCTTCCTATCGCAGCCCAGTGAGGTCTGCTGCCGCTGAGCGATCCCATTCTCACAGGATGTGTGTGCACGGCCTTAAACACCTTCCCCCCTCACCGACTGATGAATTTCTGATGAACTGTCTCAGGAAAAAATGTATTCTCTCTTCTTGTCCCATTGTGAAGCAAAGAAACAAGACAAAACAGAAATGCAAAACAGTAGCAGCAGAAACCAGGGACCTAAATCACTGATGAGAGGCCTACCAGGAATTAGTAATGAACCAGACACATACTCATGGTACAGAAAAGGAAGTGAAATTTGATCTGATTAACAGTCAGACAATCCCATCAAACTTAAATTCTCTTGGGAGTGTCAAGAAACCATCACTAGAATGTTCACAACAATCTTTAGCTACATTTACACTGTCCTCTAATTTAACCTCCCCCCCCCCCCCCCCCCCCCCCCCGCTCAAGTGCCAGCATTCAAGAATAGTAGTGTGCACAAACCATGGGAAACGTTTGCTGAGCACCTGCCATGGCAGACTGCTGGACTAATGCTATCCCCTGCTCGTTTGTTGCTTTAAAAATCTGTTGTTGTTGCTGTTTTACTTGATATCTAACAGGACAGCGACTTTGTTTTCTGAGTTACTTCATCCTTAAGTACTCAGGGGAGATCTAATATAGTGGGTCAGCCCTCAGGTCTGGAGTCAGAAAGATGGGCTTCGGCCCCCATTCTGCCACTTAGAGAGATAGTATTAGCATTTGCCCCACAGGGAGCCTGAGGGTCAGGTGATGATGTATGGACAGCACTGAGTACTGTGCTCGGCACACATTAATTTCACAATAAGACATTCACTTCACAACAAGAACTGCGCTGAAACTAAGATGTTGAGCTTTGGAGTCAGAGACTGACTACATGAGAAACCTGGACAAGCTAATTTCTGGTGCCTTCTTCACCTACAAAGTGAGGGATAATACTATTACCATACTTGGTTAGGGTGAAGTAGGAAATGCTGCACATGTTATAATCTGCACATGTTAGTGTCTTATCGCAGCAAAAGCTCATGGGAAGTTGGCTCCATGCACGAGTGATTTTCAAGGACAGCTATCTTCACTTCAAAGCTCAGTGATCCAGGTTGACCGAAGAAGAGAGGCACGGGAGAATTTGGTAAAAAAAAAAAAAAGAGGTTTTGTTTTTGTTTTTTTACCAACCCAACCTGGAAGAGGCACTGTCGACTCTGCTCATATGTGACTGGCAAGAAGTAGTTACATGGTCCAGGCCAATGAACAAAAGATCTTTATATTTAAAAATTTCTTCCAGAGTGAAAATTCAGTCTGAGTTAGAATTTAATGACTGATCGCTCTGTACTTACTTATATTGGTATTTGAAATGATCCTGTTCCTGAGTACGCCGAGGAAAGATACTCCAAGGAGCCAGGAATCCCCACAGATGACTCAATGCTGGTGTGCACCGTAAGTGACTGCTGAGCACTCCCCGTGCTCATGCTTCCTGGAAAGTTCTTGGGGAATGCACTCTGCACACTGCTTCAGTCTCAAAGATCAGGCTGGTTCTTGAGTTCTCTAAACGTTGGCCTCAACTTTGTAATTTTCATACCATCTACTGCCAATCGCTAGCTCCAAGCAAACACAAAAAAATTTTTTTCTGAAAAAGCTGCAAAATTTTAAGTAGATACGTAAGGATTTCTGCTCAAAGATGGGTATAACAGACAAAATGAACGTACAGGTAACTTACAGGGAGAAGATAATAGCAAAGACTAAATCAGGGAATTAATATCTAACATATATCAGGAACTCCAGCAAATCAATAAGAAAAAGGGTAGAAGTGGGCAGAATATATGAACAGGCAATTCATAGAAGGGGGAACTTAAATAGGTAAAAGCAAATAAAGTGATGAGCAGCCTACTAGTAATCAGAGAAATAAAAATTAGCGATGCCATAAAGATTGACAAAAATGAAAAATTTGTATAATGCAAAGTGTTGGCAGGGACATGGGAAAATGAGCCTCCCCAGGCATCTCCACTGGGATTCTAAACTGGCCTTCCTTTCCAGAAGGGCATCCGTTCGTGCTGTGAGGGTGTCTCGCACAGCACGCTGAGACAATTTAGCTGTTTATCACGATGGGAATGAAAAGAAAAATGTAATGCGTGCCTGGGATGGAACCCCACATGGCAACAAGGTTCAACCACCTCTGTACATAGAGGAAAGACCTGAAAACCATAAAGCCTAGCCAACGTGAGAAACAGAATGAGAACCTGAGTACATCATCTATGTAAATGAAAAACATCACTTATGTAAAGTCCCCAAAACAGCACTATATATTTTTAAGGGCATATCAAGAACATTATCAAGGAGAATGGAAACAGAACAGAGATAGGGAGGTGAAGAAAGAAAAGAAAAAAGCAAAAGCAGGGCCTTCCTCCAACTAGTGGTGATGATTATGCCCTCTTTTAACTAACCGGTATGAAGAATTGAAGTCTCTACCCCAAGGTTCCACAGATACTCACACCCACACAAAAAGGTAGAGAAGCAATGGCAGGAATTAGTTGTTATTCATCCATGAAGTTCTTCCTAAAGTTACCAACTAATGTATGTAGACAAATGGGATAAAATAAGCTATCCCTGTTTAGACAGGGATCTAAACAGAAAAGACTTCGAAGCAAATGAAAAATACTGATGTTGTTCCTTGTTGTTTAACTGCCAGAGTAGATCAAAATTGCTCCACAGGAGGCTTTAAAAGGAAGAAGTGAGCCCTTTTTGTGCGGAATTAATTGATAAATCTTCCAAAGCAAGAAACCCGGATCCTAAAATGTAAGGCAGCCCTGGCGGAACACAGTCAGAGACTTAAAAAAAGTGAAATTCAGTGAATTCGTTATAAAGGTCAAAGTACTACCTGTCACCTAAGCTCACTCTGTTATTTCATTCTGACTTTCCCAATTTTGGTACATGTTAATTTTGGCACATCATTACCCTACACACAAGACAGGATGTGTCCCACAGTGATTCATCAATAAGAATGTATTCTCTCTGTGGGGGTGTAAGGACACGGGTGAGGTGAAGGTACAAAATACATGCTGATACTTTGCCATAATTGACTGCAATAAAAAATGGGAGTAGTTTTCTCCCATGTTTAAAGTACTAACAGCATATGTATTTGTGTTGTGTGTTTTATAGACTTTATTATATATTACCCGTTGAAGATTTTTTACTGTATTTGTCTCTTTTTATTCTTTTTCTTTTATTTTCTCTCTTGCTCTCCTTCTTTCATCACATCTTAAGAAAGGGTGAAAGTCCTGATTATTTGTATTCACATGTTCAATTTTGGGGGCAGATAAAGATAATGTTATGGGCAAGTCAACTAATGCACGTCCTATTCTCCTTCCAGTTGCATGTATGAAATTAACAAACGCCCCAACTAAAATGGTCCCATCACATAAACTAGGGCAACATTACCAAGTCCTGCTTTGACAAATCCAATTCACCCCGGTGTTTTTGAGGCAACCAGATGCTGGAATTACAGTAGAATTTTCTGTCCTCTGAGGAACTTTGTACTCAGCCTTGCAAGAATATAAGCAGTCCTTGATAAAGTTACTGAGAGAAGTTACTTCTTAAATCAGAGGAGAAGGGAGAGGGGACAGGGAAGAGGAAGACAAGGGAAGGAGGGGGCACAAATGGGAAAGGGAAGGATGGAGGGAGAGGAGGCACCAGGAAGCAGGGGGCAGGTGTGAGGGAGGACACAGGGATGAACGGAGGAGGGTCCAAGTTGAGGACTACTGACAGAGCAAGGCTAACGTAGTTATTCCAATTATTAGGGATACCGTAAGTACCCTGGTCACGAATTGTACTCCATCAAGTAGTATGTATCCAAATCTCCCTGTTATCTTCTCTAGGATTTATTTTCATCTTCTGACCCTGCAGTGCTCTTCCAGCTGGTCTTACAATCCTTATCAGAGCAGAGGTGAGAACTGCACCCAGAGACTTCTGAGCACCCTCAGTTCTAAAAGCTTTTCATTTCCTCTGGCAAAGGATGCCCCTGGCCTGCTCTTCCCAATTGTTCCCCTGGCCACCTGGGCATGACGGCTCACACCACATGACCACCCAGATGAAGGGACAACCCGTCTCTGCATCTGTATGGTGACCACAGTGATCTTTCATCACCCGGGGCTCCAGCTCCATTTTGTGGCCTGGCCTCTATCAATCCTCTGTGCCTTGCCAGAAGCTTTGTCTTCATTTTGCAACCTGTTCCTGCTGATGCACGGCACTTGCTTGCCAGCTTCTTTGGAAGTCTTAAGACTTAAGAAATCCCTGGCAAGAAACTGTGGAGGATTAGTTGAGGCTACAAACTGGAGATGAAACTCCTGATACAGCCAAATCTTAAAAGTTTGGCCACACTTGTCCATGATGATTTTTTTTTTCCTTCTCTTCATATTGAAAATTCGCAACAGAGGAGTTTTTAAGGAAAATTAACAGTGATCTCTTGGTGACAACTACAGCCATAAATGAAAGCCTGCTCCTTATGCACAGAGAGATTCGGAGTGCCATGTAACACCCAGGCCAACATCACATCCTCTTTGAGTGGGCACTGGCTTCCGCAAACATATCATCTCTCTTGGCATCTTACTCGAAGCTCCATACATAAAAAAAAAAAAAAAGCAATATAAATGAAAATGTGTGCGTAAGGCAGCAAACAAATGTTGAGGAGATGAAGTCCACATTAGCCATATGGTATTTTTTGGTAAAAACAATCATTATGTGATATTAGGACCAAAGAATATGAAATTCAAATTCATCTCTAAAATCTGGCATCTTGTTTATTTCTGCTATCGTGTTGTATACTAGGACTTCTTTCCTTATCGTTAAATCCTCAAAAACAAAATTTAAAAAAAAGATGACACTTTAATATGAAATAGCATACTGCTTTTTTTTTTTTCCATTGGGACATAAGACATAGCTCCTTGGTTATTACAGAAATCTACTCCCTGTCCCATTAAAAAAAAAAAAAACCACAAACTTGGTAAACATGTAAACAGCTTAGAGTTTTCAATCTCGAAAGACAAACTTTGTAGTCTCAGTCTATTTTTGGAAAGGTCAAGCATGTTATCTATTGTTTGAATTTGATGGGCTGTTTCAGTCAAGTGAGAGAAGAAGTTATTTAAACTATTATTTATAGATGATGAGGCTGATTAATTGCTTCAGCAAACTCCCAGCCGCCTACGAACATGCACTTGACCCTATGGCTGACTGAGTGTGTGCACACTATAGTCACAAATGGGAAGCTCATGGTGCTTTCTTCCATCTGAAATGACATAGTGCTATTATCAACAGGAGTAAAGAAGACGGTTAATATCTATAGATAACATTATATTTCGTTCACTCCTCTAACAAATTAATCTTGCTAGCCTTCCATTAGTAGAGGGTAATAAGGTACAAACATATTCAACAGAGACACTTGGACTTAGTGAGAGGCCAATGGCCAATGATGATCCATGTAAAAGGAATACAGAAGACTGAGCGATGACTAATGAGGGTAAGAAATTTAGTGCGAAGATCCAATCTTTGGTCCTGCCTTCTCCTCTAAGTATTGCTCACTGTCAACAGCACAGTAGCTAGGAAAGGTTGTTTGGAAAGTAGATACTAAATCAACTATGAAGGTCAAAGAGAGTGAGATGTGTTTTGCATTTTCCTAAAAGGCACATTTCACACATTTAGGAGAGAAGATACCAGTGCAAACTGTGATTAGCAGTTCGCTTTTATTAACACAGATAGAATAAACAGGAGTTTCCTAATATTTCCTTTGCAAAATAACAGGGTGTTAGGGACTGTCCGGCTCTACCCACACTCTGCATTCGTGTCAATCCCAGATCAAGAGCACTTAACTTAGGTCTTACAGCCCATGGTATCTGGTTCTATACCTACTGACTGACGATGGCTCCCAAATCCTGGCCAGAAACTCGATCTGCAGGCTCTTCAAACGTCAACTGCTGCCTTCCTACAGACGTGTCTGTGGACGCCAACCCAACACACTAGTCAGCTCTCTGCTCCTCACCTGCTTTACTGCCAACTAAAATGGACAACACAACTCCTGAACCCTTCTATAACCTTGGCTTACACAACCTTGGCTTAACCTTCCTTCACTTCTTAGCTAATACCGACTCTCAGTTTTATCTTCTAGACGTTAACTGTAGTCTGTACAAAATAATAATCCATTCAAAAAATTTACTGAGCATCTACTATTTGCCAAACACAATTCTAGGGGTTGGGTGTGTAGTAGTGAACAAAGTCATTTGTGACATTTTTAAATTTAGAAATGAAGACTGTCATCTGGTAGGAAAACCCACAGCCAAACAAACAGCAAATACAGGCTCAGGAAAGGGAAGAGCTGGGTGACACTTATCTGTGCCATCCTAGCCAAGAAAATGCACGTAAAACATGCAACTTGCTACAAGCACGTAATAAAAGAGCAGGGGTTGTGTGTCGGCCAAGACGTCAATTCAGCATGTAATGTAACACACGTCACCTTGCTTCTGGGATTACGCCAAGTGGCACAATGATTCCAAAATCAATTGTCTGCCCTCGATGCTGACCCAGCACAGGGATTAGCATTGCATTACAAAAATGAACCCAAGAAGCACACAAACAAGGAAGGCACTAAAAAATATGCTGGGACAGAACTATGGAAACAGGTACACAGATTCAAGCCAACCAACCACAAATTCTACATTTTAATAATCTTACCCAAGCAGCAGCCTTCCTAAGCCTGCATTCCCAGGGTACTTGGCGTGACAGGCCCTGTAGGGAACTCTACAGCCCAGTTACCTACTTTCTCTTTGGCTGCCCTATGGGTCTCACCTTGGTCAGATGCTCTCCTCTCAGTCCTGTTGCCAAAATCACCACACTCTTAATCCACACCCCCTGACTTCCACTTTCAAAGCCCACAAAGGGCTTGCTTTATTTAGGATTGCTTTTGGGGAGGTGGGGGGGACTTATTATGGTTAGGATTGATTTTTAATACAGTTCAGTTAGGGCATTAAAAAGTTCTTTTCTTCCCCCCTTCCCACACATATTCTGTAGGTCAAGAACAAAGATTGTGGATGCCGTATTGGGTCTCTGCTTACCTAATGGCCCGAGCTAAAAGTGGTATTAATGAAGAATATTT
Source organism: Panthera tigris (assembly GCF_018350195.1). NCBI lineage: Eukaryota > Metazoa > Chordata > Mammalia > Carnivora > Felidae > Panthera > Panthera tigris. The sequence goes on from NC_056662.1 coordinate 116,908,200, forward strand.
CAACCAATTATAAACTCTAATAACTGAAGGTTGAAAGAAAGAAGACCCAGTCTTTGGCTTTCCTGGTATTTAGTCACTAAAACTAAGGCAAAGAAGGTAAGGAGGGGGCAGGTGCTTGGATGTGGAGCAAAAAGTCAGCATGGGTACCGACATTCCAAAACTATGCTAAAGAAGACTCTGGTTGAAGGTTTTCAGACTCTCAGAGAGTATGAACGCAGGCTATAAACTTGTTGGAAGGCTGCCTGTGGTTGTTAATTTTTAGGAGAGAGCTTCTGCTCCCTTCTACCCAACACCAAGGTCAAGGCAGGCATGTTTCTTTGCCATTCCCTTCTGTAGTACAGCTTCCTTTCCAATTTATACCTTACATGGAGGGTACTGCATTTTAGGGTCCCAATTTTACATGAATTCTTTTTATTAGACTCCTCACCTTGGGCAAAACCTTGTATTTGGCTTCTGTTCTCAACATCCAGTAAGTTATCAGAACCTAAGTCCAAGGACATCATGGTTAAGTAAATGTCTTTGCGTTGAAAGCTGACTTTAGTGCTAACCTATTCCACTGGACTCCTGCCTAAACATATTTCTGGCCTTTGAGGCTGTGTTACTTTCTTTTGGCTTTAATTTTCTCTTACTTCATTTCCAGAGTTTTTAGTCACAGAGCTTTTGTTTAGGTACTTAATCTTACCTACTAAGAGAAACAGAAGTTGGAACATGTATTTTTCACGAGCAAGTTCCTCACATGATTCTGATAGGGTATCAAGTTTGGTCACTGGTGCTCTAAAACGATGACTGTAGTAGACGTGGTTTCCTGATTCCTTCTAACAAACACAGCACTTATCTAATTAATCTCTTTTACCCCATCTTTGCCTCCCGTGTAGCTTTAAGGGTAAGGCATGCAAATAACGGTAAAAAAGAAACGTTCTACGCTGATGTACCAAGCCCGTTTTCCATAACAAGTGTTTTTGGTACTTGAAAAGCACAAAGTCCTCCGTTTTGTGATTTCACACACACTATTTACTTCTTTCTGCCTAGTAAATGAGGTTTTATAAGCTGTACTTTTACAATAACATCATAAGCTCAGAGAGGCTAAATAAATTGGTCAAGGACCCATATGCACTGAAGCTTTGAATCAAAAGTCAGCGTGACTCAAACATTTTTTTCTCCTCTACCTACAAGGCTGTTTCTCAGAAGTACAGAATACAGCTCATGTCCCCCTGGAGCTAATTCAGAGATGAAGAAAATGGGGTTAAAAAAAATAGCTGATGACAAGCTCACAAACACTGGTCAAGTTAATGGCAGAGTAGACAGTGAGCATGCTTAATCTTAAAAAATTTAAAAACTTTTTGTGTGGAAATGTCTTAATTTTGGATCATTCGCTCTTGTGAGGAGCACAATGCTCACCATGGTGGAGGCTGACACTATAAAGGATGAAAGCTTACAGTGAACCATCTTCCAACTCGTTAGGCAACAGTGGCGGCCCCAGCAGTATATTTGGGATACAACATGGGATACTGTTTTTCGCTTGCTCAAGCTAACGTTTTACGTGTGTGTTGTTAGACTTGCCCAAAGCTACTTCCATACAATCCAGACTTGAATTTTCAACTATTCTGTGTAAAAAGTGTGTTACGTTCAAGCTGGCACTTCCATTTCTGCTGCTACGTTAACTAATGGCCTGTGTCAAATATGCTTCCTGAGACCTTATATCCAATGACAGCCACTTTTACACACACAGACTGTTCACGTCTGAACTGTACTATCCACGTCTGTATCTCTACACACGCATGCACATATACACAAATACACACATATATTAAACAGATACCAACATTTTGTTCAATAACAATTCACTGGTGTCCCTGAAGACTCCGGCCTTCTTGATGGACGCCCTTGACCCAAAAGGAGGGAAACTGTGCTCCCACGCTAATGGGGCCCAAGCCCTTTGTCCTTTGGAATTCTCATGTTATAGAGATTTTTTTCTGAATATAAAAACAAATAAGTAATAAGCTATCCTGGCACCTGGGGAAAATTCTGCAAAGATTACATGTTATTATTAGCTATAAGAGACCAAGGAATCTGAAAAGTTCTTGTCCAAAGAAACCTACAGCTATAAAACAGAAAGACAAAAGGAAGACCAACATAGGTCCAAATAAGCAAGAACTGCAGACGACACATTCTTAATAGTATCCCTGAGGCCTGCAAAAGCCAGCACACTTTCCCCAAGTTGTTTTAAAAATGCCAATGTGACATTTGAGGCAAAGGGAACAGAATTAATCATCCTACCATTAAAATAAAATCTCATTGCATTTGACCTCAGAGTGTTTCCCCTATATTCAAATCTTTCTGGTCTTCTCTGCTAGAGCACAGTTTTCTCTCTGGTAGAGAATTCCCATTTAAAACGTCTCTGTCGCAACCACACAACAAATTGTGAGGGAAACACTGAAAAGTATGTTTTGGTAACCAGTATAAGAAACAGTCACTACTTATTTGGGGAGGTTTTTGTTTTCTTGGAAGGTAAACAAGTCAGTTTGGTCACCATAAGCGAAGTTTATCCAAGAAAACCTCACCCAGACAGAGGTTCATGGCCTCCTTAATCTTGAGGAGCACCAACCAGCAGGACTTCCCCGGGAACCTGGGAGCTGGGAGCCTCCCACAGAGACCGGGAAGGAGGCTCCCGGCGGCTCTTACCATGGGTTTCCAGGCCCCAACCCAATCTGTCCCCAGGAAGCCGTTGACTCCATCTCTTGACCACCCTCCTTCCCCTCTAATCTCCATTCACACCAGTGTTCTCCCCTACGCCTTTGCACATGCTGTTCCTTTTGAGTAGGGCGCTCCTTCTCATTCTTCATATGGCTAATCCTCACTTATCCTCAGGTCTCAACTTAGACATCCCTTCCCCTGACTCCCCAGATCTGGGTAAGAAGTCCTCTCAAGTGCTCCTGAGCACCCCTGTTTTTCCTGTCATAGCACTCATCACACTGCACCACAGCCCCTCACTGGAATGTCTGCTTCTTGAAGGCAGTGACTCATCTGTTTTCTTCCTTGTTTTATTTCAATTGCCTACAAGACCTGACACCTGGCAGGTGCTTAGCAAATATCTGTTGACTAAACGAAGGAAGCAGAGGAGGGAAGAGAAAAAAGAGACATGAGAAAGAATTGCTTTTGAAGGAACAGGGTGGAGTGTCCATTGCAATAGTGTCATACGTGTGAGTGACGTCACCTGTTTCCACACAGAACATATATTATGACATAGCATTCTTTTCCTTCTTGTTAATTACAAAGATTATGTAATATGGTTTCCTTGAGCAATGAATAAGCAGACATTGAGATCCTAGGCAAGATAACAACAGAGGTAACAAAAACCTTTTGCATTTTTATGCAATTTTACAGCTTTTAAAGAGTGGTCATGTAACTCTCAGAATCAATTCTGGAAGGCAGGCAAGACAAGCATTATTAGTACTCTCATTTTGCGCATGAGGAAACCGGGACTCTGCAACACATGACTTGCCAATGTCATTAGTTTATTAAATGGCAGAGCCAGAGCCAGAGACCAGGCCTTCAGACTCCTCGCTGAGGAGTTGACTTGGGTCCACTCAGCACAGGGCATAAATCCACTTAGCACAGAGCCTCTTGCCTAACACCTGAGGGCCAGGGGCTTAAGAGTGCATGATTATTAACTTCTATCTTGAACAAATTAAATCTAATCAAAGTGTAATTTTATTATGTGCCTAATTCATTCTCCACAGGTACCATAAACAAAACTATTGCTCTAGAGCAGTTTCTTCAAAACAAAGGCAAACACAAGTGAACAACAGGAACTAGAAACACAGTCGAGCTAACGACGACTCACAAACTGTGATTGCTTTAGCTCTGTACCTGGCTTAATGTATCATCTGCTGCCAACATCAATGGGACATTGAGCTTCTGTTGGAAGTATCTCTTTGATTGATGTTATCAGACAAATGAAAATGACCATAATAAGCTATCAATACTTTTTTTATAACTTTGAGGAGTAACTGACATATAATAAACCGCACATCTTTAAAGTGAACAATGTTAATGACTTTTGACATATGTATACACCCAACAAACCATCACCAAAATCAAGATAATGAGCATATCCATCATTCCCAAAAGTTTCCTCTTACACTTTGTCATCTCTCCCTCCACCAACTCTACCACTCCTACCCCCAGGCAACCACTGATCTGCTTTCTGCCATTGGAGATTAGTTTGCATTCTTTACATTTTATATAAATGGCATGTACTCTTCTTTGTCTAGTTTCTTTCCCTCAACATGATTATTTGGAGAATCATCCACTGTTGTATGTATCAAAAATACTCTCATTTTTATTGCTGAGTAAGTAGTATTCCTTTTTTTTTTTTTTTTTTTTTTAGTAGTATTCCATTGTATATATATAACACAATTTATTTATCCAATCGCCTATGGATGGACATTTGGATTGTTTCCACCTATGACTATTATAAATAAAGCTGCTATGAAAATGCATCTGCAAATACTTGTGTGGACATATGCTTCCATTTATTTTGGCTAAGTACCTGGGAAGAGAATGACTGGGTCACATGGCAGGTGTATGTTTAATTCTGTAAGAAACTGCCAAACTGCCTTGCAAAGTGGATGTACCATTTTATATTCTCATTAATGTTCCAATTCCTCTATATCCTTGTCAACATTTGGTCTGGTCTGTCTTTTTAATTTCAGTTATTACAGTGGGCGGGTAGTGCTATATTATTGTGGTTCTAATTTGCATTTCCCTAATGACTGCATACCTGTTCAGATCTTTTTAGCCTGTATTTTACTGAGCTGTCTTCTTATTCTTCAGTTGTAAGAGGTCTCTGTATACCCTGGATAAAAGTTTTGTCATACACATTTTGAAACTGTTTTCTCTCAAGTCTGTTGGTTTGCCATTTTGTTTTCAAAACAGTGCTTTTAAAGAGCAAACATTCTGGTGGCAGCCCAATTTATTGATTTTTTTTATCTTCCATTTTGTACTTTTGTGTATCCTACTCAAGAAATCTTTGTCAAGCCCAAAGTCTGTAAGATTCTTTTTCCCTACGTTTTTTTCCTTCTAGATGTTCTGTAGTTTTCACTCTTACATTTTGGTCTACAATCTATTTTGAGTTAATTCTGCACATGGTATGGGGAAATGATCTAGTTTCATCTTTTTGCTCATGCTATCCAGCTGTTCCACATCACTTTCTGAAATGATTACCCTTTCACTCTTGAACCACCTTAGCACCTTTTTCAAAAATCAATTGTCCATATATATGTGGATCTATTTCTGGACTCAATGTTCTATTCCATTGATCTATTTTTATCTCTTTATATGAATATCACCCTGCCTCAATTATTTTTTTTTTTAATTTTTTTTTTCAACGTTTTTTATTTATTTTTGGGACAGAGAGAGACAGACAGAGCATGAACGGGGGAGGGGCAGAGAGAGGGAGACACAGAATCGGAAACAGGCTCCAGGCTCTGAGCCATCAGCCCAGAGCCCGACGCGGGGCTCAAACTCACGGACCGCGAGATCGTGACCTGGCTGAAGTCGGACGCTTAACCGACTGCGCCACCCAGGCGCCCCATCAATTATTATAACATTCTAGTAAGTCTTGGAATCAGGTAGTGGAAGTCCCTATTCCAACTATGCACTTCTTAAAAACTGTTATGGCTATTCTTGGTCTGTTGCATTTACACACCTATTTTAGGACCAACTTGTCAATTCCTATTAAAAAAAAAAGTCTGCTGAGATTTTGACTGGGATTTCCTTGACTCTAGATCAATTGGGAAGAACTAACATCTTCCTATTGAACCTTATAATCCATGGACAATATATTCCCCACTTATTGAGGTCTCCTTTCATTTCTCTTGTACAGTTTTTGGCACACGGGTTTTGTGCCTCTTTTGTCAAACACTCCTTGAGCACTTCCTATTTTTGATGCTATCATACGTGGCATTAATGAAAATGATCCTTTTTCAAAGGAAAGCTGTGAACTTTTCCTTCTGTTCTACCTCTAATCTCCTAGTGAATCTTCTGTTCATCCAGCATTTTCTTTTTTTTAATTTCCTTTTTATTTATTTTCTATATATGATTTATTGTCAAATTGGCTTCCATACAACACCCAGTGCTCATCCCAACCAGTGCCCTCCTCAATGCCCATCACCCATTTTTACCTCTCCCCACCCTCCCCTCATCCACCCTCTGTTTGTTCTCTGTATTTAAGAGTCTCTTGTGGTTTGCCTCCCTCCCTCTCTGTTTGTAACTATTTTTTCTCCTTCCCTTCCCCCATGGACTTCTGTTAAGTTTCTCAAGATCCACATATGAGTGAAAACATATGATATCTGTCCTTCTCTGACTGACTTATTTCACTCAGCGTAATACCTTCCATTTCCATCCACGTTGCTGCAAATGGCATGATTTCATTCTTTCTCGTTGCCAATTAGTATTCCATTGTATATATAAACCACATCATCTTTATCCATTCATCAGTTGATGAACATTTAGGCTCTTTCCATGATTTGGCTATTGTTGAAGGCGCTCCTATAAACATTAGGGTACATATGCCCCTATGCATCAGCACTCCTGTATCCCTAGGGTAAATTCCTAGTAGTGCTATTGCTGGGTTGTAGGGTAGTTCTATTTTTAATTTTTTGAGGAAATGTTTTCTAGAGCGGTGCACCAGTTTGCATTCCCACCAACAGTGCAAGACGGTTCCCATTTCCCCACATCCTCACCAGCATCTGTAGTTTCCTGATTTGTTCATTTTAGCCACTCTGACCAGTGTGAGGTGGTATCTCAGTGTGGCTTTGATTTGTATTTCCCTGATGATGAGTGACGTTGAGCATCTTTCCATATGTCTGTTGGCCATCTGTCATCCGGCATTTTCTGTGTAACTACCGTATGCCAGGATCTGAAGACTCTGGCCCATGACGATCTCTTCCCCCTTCGCTCTCACTGACTGTAATACTTAACCAGCACATCTACTCTGACTGTATCATACAACTTAACATCACATATGCTGCTGTGTCCTTTTATTGTTTCTTGTTTGTGTCTTATCTGTCCACCTAATTTGCAAGCCCCTTGGGAGTAAAAACTGTAATCCAGTAAAAACTGGATTTGTAAATCCACAATGCTTAGAATATTGACAAACAGGAAAGAAATCTTTTTTTTTAATAAAAGGACTCATAAAGTTCAGCAAATAAAACCTGTTTGAAACTCTAGTCTGTCTGCATTCAGTACTAACTTGGAATTAATTTAAAAAAAACAAACATTAAATATGTGTTTATGTGTTCAACTGTAGCCTGGGGAGTAAGGAGTTCAAGGAACTGTGGATTTGCTTCTCTGTCCTTAGGGAGCTCATAAGGAGGGAAAGCAAGACAGAGACCATCTCCTACAGCTCTAACTGGCAACTGTCAAAGAGCCCAGGGCCTGTTAGTAGGGGAAGCCTAGTTCCATGATGGCTTCTGTCCACTTTCCATTTCAGTCTCTTGGTATTTGCAATTCTGGCAAATAGCTGTTGGCATTTGATTGAATCTGTTTACAAGATACAGGTGGCTATTTATAAGACACTAGCCAAATTCTACCTATCCATATCCAAGAATTATTTTCAGTGATTTCAGGTCCATCATTGGATTCTGGATTCTGGCACTAACCATTTTTCAGTATAATATAAGACTGTAACTAACTTGTTTTCAAGCTCCCAACTGTAGTGTTCCTCTCTCTCCTCCAAAGAAATCACTTTCAAGCTTATTCACCACAAAGAATAAAAGTTAGTTTAAGGAAGGTATCAACAGTATATTTTGAGTAGCAAGCCAATCAGATGACTGGGATGTTTTGCTGCTGTTACAGAGATGTGTAGGTAGAACGGAGAAAGTGATATATGCCCAGAAATGATAGCGTGAGAGGCATGAGGAGCACATATATGAGGCAGGCATTGTGTTGCGGACCCTACAGTGACTTATGTCTCAGAGTTCGTGTCGTCCAGAGATTAAAACATCAAATTTGCAAATAAGATACTTAGAATCTGGTCTGTGTTTGCAATTTACTGTCTTCTGCAAGTCTTAACTTTTCTGAGTTTCTCCATGTCAACCATTTCAGTCCACATCACAAGCTGCAGATAACAGACTGTGTAACTGAAGGGCTGTGGCAGTTACACGTAATGCTGCATCTGATGGACCACTGCCTAACTCGAGCTCACTACAGAGTGCTAGGGGTATCCCATCTAGTATTCTCTGCAAAACAGGAATAAAAATATATAGTAATAAACAGGTGTAAATGGGAGAAATAAACAGTGTCACTAAGTTAATTAAGAAATATTAGTTCAACATCCACCAAGCCTCATTATAAAATCTGCTGATATTTATGGACCCAATGACATGAACGATCAATGGTGGATTTGCATTTTATTTCTGTTACCAAGCAACTTTCAGGTTCAATCCCAAAGAATCCATACATGTCTACTGCCTGGGGTAGGGATGTGGAGGAAGGAAGGATGTCCTCTTAAATTACAAAAGTAGTAAAGAAGTATCTTTAAAAATAATCCCAATGGTCCTGTTCTATAAGAATGGTTGTAACTATATAATGAATGTGTGTTTCAGTACTGTTGGTAAAAGCCAGAGGCCATCATCTAGAATTTTTTTAGATTTCAGATAGATAGATAAATGGATAGGATAGATAGAACTTTACACTAAAAGACTCAAAGCACAAAGAATCCCACAACCTGTTCCTGGGACTCGGCTGTGTTTAAAGCACTGTAAAGGGGAACTTTGTGTGGAAAGGGCTCTCCAGATGGAAGAATTCACTCATTCCACAGATACCTTCCAGGCACTGTGGAAGCCACAACAGTGCCACACAAAACAGTCATGGCTCCTGCCCCCAAGATTCCCAGTGTAGTGGCCATTCTCCACAGGCCTTTAGGAGCTTCGCATCTTGCACTGCCACCTTCTTAGGCAGGACTTGGGCTGAGATACAGCGTACTCATGAGAGAGAGGAAAACAGTCAACAGTCAAGGCTCACCTACCAGACAGCCAGTGACACGCACAGTCAAAACCTATTTCCCCATCTTGAAAATGTTGAAGTCCTCATGATCCACGATGTTACAATAAATAGTACAGAATAATGGGATACACAGGCTGCCACGTTTCCTCACTACTGTTCCAATTTGATCTGCCTCTCTTCCTCTCTTCTTTCCACTCTTTTCTCCAGTCTCATCTCCCTTTTGCTCTCTCTGTGTGACAATAATGTCTTCCAAAATGTTCCTGTAGACAAACATTTTTACCACACATGTTTGGATTTGTTTCAAAAGAATCCAGTGGGGGAGGGAAAGCTGGGACTAGGAAGTGAGTGGGGTACAAGACTGCCCACAGACAGAAGCAGCAGCCTGACGGGCACCTGAGGTTCATGATACTATTCTACTTTTGTATATGTTTGAAATTGCCCACAAAAGAGTGAAAATAAAACAGATAATTTTTCAAACACTTAACCACATCAACATTTTACCTTGAAAATATGGTGGGAGGTTAAGGCAGGAATTAACCATGGATGTGCAGACAAGACAGAAATGCCTTAATTTGCATTCGTGACTCACCCCCTTTGAAAGAAAGGAGGCCTGTCTTGGGCTCTCCCTCTTTCATTCCTCTTTAGCATTTCCCACACGACCCCACCTTGAGGTATGTACTAGCCTTTCAAGAAAGAAATCAGTGATATTCCACGTAAGAGTGACTCATCTAGTGGGCACTGTATACTGTCCCATTCTAAAATAAGTTTTATGAAAAAGATATGTTTAAAGGGGCAAAAGAACGCTTCAAATATTTAAGTATTGAAAATACAAGAAATGTGGTGATCCACATAATCTGCTTTACTTCCTAAGTAGCTTGTCCACTCTTTAATAATAACTGGAAAGACCTCACGCACTGATCCCTGCCCAGGGGATTACTGGGTACCAATATGCATTCAGACAAAAGTCCCAGGCATACGACTGGAATTAGAGACCGACTATATTGCCAATATAACTGAAGTTTAATATTACAGGTTTCATATTTAAATACATAAAGTTTAATATGCCCAAGTCAGTTACAAAACTGTGCCTAATGAGGTTTCTGGCAGACGTGCATTCTGGAGCATCCATGAAGCTATTTAAAATTGCTTGACATGTAACCACGACAGATTTTAAAGATCAAAACACAGGTGTGTGTCAGTGTTGCACAATTCTGCGGTAAGAGCAGAACATGAGATCATTGCACCTAGAAACAGACCCAAACACAAACACCCACCTGGGGCTCAGGTGTATGGCTCTGTCTGCAGGCAGATGAATTTATCTCTGGAGTTTTGTTCTAATATAATTATGTTCTGATAAGAAATGAAATTTTGATACATTAATGTTATCTTAAACTGGGTGGGTCTTTTTAGCTGACAAGCACCTTACACACCTGTCTTTATGTTCTTTTTTATCCTATTTCTCAACATAAATGTTGAGACCCATTTCTCAACATAAATGAATTGTAGTCACCCATGATTTAAATAGCTTTATCCTTTTCAGCCTAAATAAACATAAGAGAGTAGCACAAACGCTTTAGGACAGTAGAGGCATAAATCTCTTCCAACTCGTTATGAAGCACAAAAGAAAATTATCCAAATAAAGTCTTAAGAAAATAAGTGACTTAATCAAAGCCACCTCACAAAGTAGTGTGTGCAATACATCCAATGATCGATTGAATATTCAACGTCTCTTATATGTAAGACATTACACACTAATTGTTTCATGAAGCTTGAAACTACTTACAATAAGGGGAGTGGGATGAATTGAATAGAAGTCAGTCCAGGTAATCTTCACAAGTCATGGCCCTGGATTATTGGTTAAGGTTCTCAGTAAACCGGAGATTTATTTCATTTACAAAAGAATAAAGGAGTTACTATTCAACGGAGCAAGCGTACACTTAGCTCCTGAACCCAGATGCAACCCACGGCTCAACAGACTAGGAGTTAAGTTTTGTGTGATTAAGAGCACAAGGGAAAAAGAGTTATGTGTGTGTCTCTGTGAGCAAATAACTATATTGTAACTCTCTGAGATTAGGCCTTCCCACGAAAAACAAATCTTTTCTTTAAAACACACACACACACACACACACACACACACACACACACACAGATGCATTTTGTACACCACCACCATTTGGTTAACAGATGTTGGCATCTACCCTCAACTCTCACAAACAAATCAATGTACTTTATTTTTGTGTAGCATCTTCTATCCAAAAGTAACATGAAAAGCTGTGTGGCCAGGTTGACAGTGTGTCTGCAGAATCCATGTAAGAATTATAACGGAGCAAACACCTGTCAGGCTTGTTTAGCTGCTGTCTGAACCGGTGATTGGCTCCATGATAAGGCAGCTGCTGGGCTGGAGAAATGTTCAGTGTCTCTACAGTAAAGCCAGGCACCATCATTTGTCATGATGTGTTGCTACTGCTTGCTTGCTTTGTGCCTTATTATATGACCTCCACTTCTGCTGAGGGAAGAAGTGTATTTTAGGAATTTTCCTAACTCTTAGGAATGTTTTGGATTAGTGGGAACCATAAATGACATACTTTTTTAAAAAACCAACACAATGGGGCGCCAGGGTGGCTCAGTCGGTTGAGCGTCCGACTTTGGCTCAGGTCATGATCTCACAGTTCGTGGGTTCAAGCCCCGTGTCGGGTTCTGCGCTGACAGCTGGGAGCCTGGAGCCTACTTCAGATTCTGTGTCTCCTTCTTTCTGCCCCTCCCAACTCGCTGTCTCTGTCTCTGTCTCTCTCTCTCTCTCAAAAATAAATAAACATAAAAAAAAAAAAAACCACCACCAAAACAACACTCACTTTTGGATCCATAAGAACTAGGATCTGGTTCCTACTTTATTACTGACCATCTCCCCTGGATTTCAGTGCCCCAGCCCATAAAGTAAGTTGGAGGGTTGTGCTAGATTTGCGTTTCCCAACCTTTTCAAGCGTAAGGGACGTTTTAACACATCAAAACCTCTCTCAGCCTAATCAAATAACAGCAGTTATATTTTAAGAATGTGTGCAATTAAAAATATACAATGATAAAAAAGATACTTTTGATGCAGTGACGGTTGAAAATAAAATTCCAATTTATTAATCACAGCAGAGTCTGCATTGATTTTTACAGTAATGGTACGCAGATGTTAGGCATTTATTTAGTCTGTAAACAGCAGTTGGGGTACGTATGAGTTTGCAGTCTTTGCGATAACTCCATAGCAGATCCCCTTATCTCAACTTGGTCCTCTGTTTAAAAGCTGGGAACCCTGAACTAAAATACAGAGGCTCCAAATCCTTTCTGACACTGGCTCTCCATAATTCTAGTCCTACCACTGACATTTTGTATGCGCTGTGACTCTGGACATAGGAAAGATGTTTCTGTTCCAGAGTTTTCTCACCTGTGTGGGGGTGAGGAGGGTGCCGTATGGGTCACATGGCACTGTGAACCATGATTCGATGTGTGTCATGTTTTAGCAGAAACCTAGAGACCCTCAGGAGAGAAGCCCTACTAAAATGTAACATAATCACCCAACTCTTCCAGGGCCCTGGAATGTGCTTCTACACAGACTCTGCCATATCTTCCAGTAGAAGGAGAATGAGTCCCTGTTCCCAAGTGGGAGGCCATCAGTTCTGACACACTCCCACAAATCCTACCTTCCCCTAAAGCAAAGAGAGACAGATTCTGGGAGGACAATCTCTCTGAACCTGAGAAAACATCTCGGGGCACCACACTCCAGAAAAGCTGGAGCTCTGGGTGAAACAGAAAAAGCTGAAGGGAGGAGTGAGGAAGTGGTTATAAAACACAAAGCAGGTTTACAATGGTTCTTTCTCCAACAGTTCAAAAGAGATTCTAAGGTTCCCAGTATCACTGAATCTTTTGAGGCCCTAGAATAATGAGGCCAGAAGTAGAATCCCTGATCAACCCAGATGGCCTTCACAGTCTTTGGGAACTTTATTACTGGCATCAGTATATCTAGATACTAACTGTCAATGGATACATATTTGCTGTTTGGACAAGCAATACACAGAGACAAATACAGTTATGCTAGAGCCATCTTAACAGACCAATTTCTCAAAAATGACACGAGGCAAGGCTGCATAAACAGACTCTTTTTGCCCTCAGCAAACTTCTACTACTCAACATCTATTACTATTACTCAAAGTTCTTTAGATAGTTTCAAGGCTCCTCTATACTTCAATGACAATTCTTTGGAAGTACATTCCTGATCCTGCCCCTTCCACCAACCAACCAGCCAACCAACCACTCAAATAAAAAAGTGGGCCAAAGACCTTAACAGATACCTCACCAAAGAAGAGATGAGCCCGAAAATAAGCATATGAAAAGATGTTCCATGTGACATGTCATCAGAGAAAGGGACACCACTACGTACCTATTAGAAGACCCCAAGTCTAGAGCACCGACAATACTATTGCTGGTGGGAATGAAAATAGTACATCCATTCTAGTAAAGAGTTCGGCAATTTCTTACAAACTAAACATACTGTTAACCATACAATCCCGCAACTCTCCTTGGTATTAATCCAAAAGAGTTGAAAGCTGGTGTCCACACAAATACCTGCACACGGCTCTCTACAGCAGCTTTATTCATAATTGCCAAAACTTGGAGGCAACCAAGATGTTCTCAAGTATGGGAATGGATAAGTAAACTGTAGTACATCCAGACTATGGGATATTAGTTAGCAATAAAACGAAATGATCTATCAGGCCATGACAAGACATGAAGAAACCTTAAAGACATATTCCTAAGTGAAGGGATACTTGCTATCGATGGTCGAAAAGAGAACTCAGTGCCACGTATTTATGCCTTTGTCCTCAGATTATAAAATGCACACAAGTTACCCCCAAATTATAGAAATAACCTTAAAAAACCCCAAAATCAAAAGAAAACTAACACCTTTTAAGGTAGTTATCCCATGAACTATATTGGGTAAAATATTTAACACCTGTGACCATCAAGTTATTACTTATATTCAACCTAAATCTATCTTGCTGCAAACCGGCCTCTTTACTGAGCTGTGTTGATTATATGTGTTCCTATCTCCAGTAATTGTTATGCATTCGCCCCATATAACTGAGTTAAAATATAGTAAGAAACAGAACTTAAAGTAAAATCTTGAAATAGAGGACTTCTCTGCCCGGATCAGGCCAGACCAATTTAATATATCAGGTTACATACTGGCTCTATCACATGCTATGGCTATCTAATCAAAAGAGACAGCTAGAATAAAAGATAGTCCTACAGTCTAAGAAGGTAGGAAAAGTCTCAGTACAAAGGTAAGTTCTGGAATGCACCAATGGTCAACAAATTATGGCCTATGGGCCAAATCCAGCCTGCTTCCTGTATCTGTAAAGGTTTACTGAGCATAGGCATGTTCATTAGTTTATACATTGTCTATGGTTACTTTTGCACTACACTGGCAGAGTTGAATAGTTGGCTCACAAAGCATAAAGGACTATACAGTCCTTTACAGCAAAAGTTTGCTGGCCTCTGACTTAGACATTCACTTTTGCCCTGAGCTGGTTCATGCGGGAACTCTAGGGCTCAGATTCAGTCTTCTCCACCTTGCACTTGCTTGCTACATAAGCTCATCCAGTGTCAAGACTTTAAATGGCCTTAGAATACAGTCCTATGGAAAACCACATTTCTGATTTCAATATGAAGATTTAATGGGAAAATTAAAACTCCTTAGTGAAATGTCCTTCATAGACAAATTGGTTGGAAGGTACCATTCTAATCTAAAGCAAGGGATCCTGTTTCTTAATAATTTATTTGTTTTTCACTCAAATACCTGTATGCAAGGGAGTTTATTGTTCATCTTTCTCTTCATCCTCCCAATTCTCTTAACCTTTATAAATCCTATTTCTCAATCTTGTCCTCAGTTTTCGTTTCTCCTGGATTATATCCAAGACTTGCAAACCCAAAGGTCATGTACCAACCTGCACCACAGAATGCTTTCAGCTGCCAAGAATTTTCATTGGCAATACAGAGCTGTGATTGATTTCTTGGCAGTACATCATCAAATGATGCACTTATAAATCAAACAGAAATGACAATATCACGGCAATCCAACAGCTAGACCTGAGTTAAAAAATCTAAAACCAGCAAGAAAAGACCAGGGACACCGTGGTCTCAGCATGAAGTCAGTCTGCACACATTAAAGCCACACAGCGTGACCCGAAAGCCTTGCTCCCTGCTGCACTCAATGACCTGGGAGCAGATCACCAGAGCTGGGCTGGGTCACTGTGGCTGCTTTTAATGACTCAAGTACACCCTCCTGCTGTTCTGAACACTAGCACATCTCAGATAGCTAATTTTAAAAAGTCTCACCCCTTCCTGGGGCTGTTTAGATCTGGAGGGTCTGGTCTTCTACCTGCTCTTCACCTGAAGTCTTATGAGGCCTACAGGCTTGTGAAATGTACACACCAAAGGGGGTAAAAGTAAACAGAGTCACATGTTTATATATCATTAGTTGTTGCTCAATTAGGGCCTTGTAATATGTACATGATAACCTGTACCAGGAAAACAAAGCTCACTCAAGGGGGAACTGAATGTCTGTGTCCCCCTCCAATTCATGGGTTGAAGCTCTAACTCTCAAAGTGATGGTATTTGGAGATGGGGTCTTTGGGAGGTAATTTGATGAGATGAAGTTATGAGGGCAAAGCCCAGGTCCAATGGGATTAGTGCCCTAAAAAAGAGATCTGGAGAGCTTGTTCTTTGTCATGTGAGGAAGATGGCAAGAAGGTAGCTGTCTGCAAGTCAAGAAGAGTCCTTGCCAGAAAGAGACCTGACCGCACTGAACTTGGACTTCCCAGCCTCCAGAACTGTGATAAATTAATTTCTGTTGCTTAAGGCATCCATTCTGTATCATTTTGTTATGGCAGCCTGAGCTAATACATGAAGATTTGGATTTTAAAAGTTGATTTAAATTGTCAAGTCCCAGAAAGCACAGTTGGAATGCTCTGTTGATAATACTCTAAACTTGATTTCTTCTTCTACTCAACACGAGAGTACAGGAACATTTGTCCATCCCCATCACACACAAACACACACACACACACACACACACAGTACTCTGAGAGCAGCCACACCTTGCTGAGACAAGGTTTTCTTTGCAAGGAAGTATATGCTGATAGAAAGAACAGACCCAGGATGTCCTGGGGAAAAAAGACATGTCAAAGCAGAGTACCACAGCCCCGGACTTCTGGCCCAGTCCCCTTCCAGTGTTCTTCCTGTCCAAAGGAGCCAACGAAGCAGAACAGGGAAGCAGACACATGCAGTGTAGGTGTGTTGGGGCTAAATGTGGGTGGAGGCCATGAAATACCACGCATCTTCCCTGTTCTATAACCATTCAGAGGAGATCCTCCAAACTCTTATAAAAACCTGTTTTTGTCTTTCTTTTTTAATGTCTATTTATTTTTGACAGAGAGAGAGACAGAGCGTGAGCAGGGGAGGGGCAGAGAGAGAGGAAGTCACATAATCCAAAGCAGCTTCAGGCTCTGAGCTGTCAGCACAGAGCCTGACATGGGCTCAAACCGACAAACCATGAAATCATGACCTGAGCCAAAGTCGGACACTTAAGTGACTGAGCCACGTAGGCACCTCTGTTACTGTCTTTTTGATAAGAAAAGTTAATGCAATGGATATCAAACAACTAAAAATAGAACAAATCCATGAATATTATCACAGATGTTGTTCTCCAAAGCCCTGAACAAATGTACTCATCTGATCATACCATCAGATGCCAGAAAGAAAAGGAATGGTCAATTCCATTAAGGATAGTATGTTGGATAATGTAAACACACACACACACACATGCACACGCACACACACCTCAAAGCAAAATAAAACAAATACAGAAAAGATAGGTAATTTTTAGCAGTGTTTCATTCCTTGAGTTTCTCTGACTTTTCCATTCCCTTTGATCACATTCCTAAACTAAACTCTGAAGAGCATATAACTTGTTCAGAAGGTCCTTTGTTCTAAAATTAGACACACAAAACAAATCAGGTAGCCATTGTTTCCTACCTGAAGCTGAAGAGAAGAAAATGAAATTAACTCTAAAATCTGAAGAAAACAAGGTCCTAATCTACAGATTTCTCTGACATGCCTCTTAAAAATCAGTAGACAGTCCGTGTGTTGCACAAAGCCCTGGAAAGCCAGCAATGTTATCAATGACATAATTTATTAATTAAAAGGGAAATGAGAAACGCCCCAAGCAAGGGGTGAATAAATTCTTAACCACAGCAGTCCAATAAAAATGAGCATAGGGCATGAAATGTGAAAAAAAACTGGAATACAATGAGATTTCCCTCCTCTTTCCCATTTTCAGTCAGTATTAGTAAGAAAACTCAAACTGCTAAAAATACACACACACACACACACACACACACACACACACACACACCCCTTTATTATGGAAAGACCTATTGGACAGGAAAGCACGAATGGACTGTCTCACCTCTCTGCTCCCTGGCCACAAGGCACCCCAGACCATTAAGTGAATGGCTCTGTGTCCACAGCAACCTTGCAAATGCCTCTGATGGTTGATCACCTCCAACAGCGAGAAGTAACCATTTGTGAAGGCAAAAGAGGCAAATAAGGTACGCAGAAGAAAAGCTTTAAAAACTATCAAGCACTATAGGAATCTGAGAGGCCCACCAACATCTCTGATCATTTGAGAGACGTGACAATTGTAATAGTACTCCTCAGTGTAAGCACAAAGTTATTCCTGTCTAGTGACAGTGGCAAGAGACTGGAAACAAAAACTCATATATCCATCACCAACAATTGCGTTAAATATTGTATGCTATAACCATCCAATGGACCTACCAGGCTTAATATGAAACAATTGCATGATACATTTTAATATAAATTTTAGGTAGTTACCATATGGTGCAATACTAGTTTCAGAAGTAGAATTCGGTGATTGATCAGTTACATACAACATCCAGTGCTCATCACAAGTGCCCTCTTTAGTACCTAGCACCAATCTAGCCCATCCCCCACCTCCCTCCATCAACCCTCAGTTTGTTCTCTATCATTAAGAGTCTCTTGTAGTTTGTTTCCCTTTCCTTTCTTTCTATCCTTACCATAGGTTCATCTGTTTTGTTTCTTAAATTCCACAATGATTGAAATCATATGGTATTTGTCTTTCTCTGACTGACTTATTTCACTTAGCATAATACATTCTACTCCATCCACATCCTTGCAAATGGCAAGATTTCATTCCTTTTGATGGCTGAGTAATATTCCATTACATATATACGTGTGTATATATATAAAGGGTAAACACATATTTATATGTGTGTATATGTATCCATCCCACTAACCCTAAACTAACCCTAACCCCTAACTCTAACCACTAATCCTAAACCCTAAACCCTAACCCCAACCCCAACTCTAACCACTAACCCCTAGCCCTAGCCCTAAACCCTAAGTCTAAACCCTCACACACACACACACACACACACACACACACACACACACACACACACACACACGTATCAATCACATCTTCTTTATCCACTCATCAGTCAATGGACATTCAGGCTCTCCCCATAGTTTGGCTATTGTTGATAATGCTGCTATAAATATTGGGGTGCATGTACCCCTCTGAATCTGTATTTTTGTATCCTTTGGGTAAACACCTAGTAGTGCAGTTGCTGGATCATAGGGTAGTTCTATTTTTAGTTTTTTGAGGAACCTCCATACTGCTCTCCAGAGTGGCTGTACCAGTTTGCGTTCCCACCAGCAGTGCAAGAGGGCTCCCCTTTCTCCACATTCTCACCAACACCTGTTGTTTTCTGTGTTGTTACTTTTAGCTATTCTAGAAGGTGTGAGGTGGTATCTCATCATGGTTTTGATTTGTATTTCCCTAATGATGAGTGATGTTCCACATCGTTTTATGTGTCTGTTAGCCATTGGATGTCTTCTTTGGAAAAGTGTCTATTCATGCCTTCTGCCCATTTCTTAACTGGGTTGTTTTTGGGTGTTGAGTTTGATAAGTTCTTTTATTACAGATTTTGGATACTAACCCTGTATCAGATAGGTCATTTGCAAATATCTTCTCCCATCCCATAGGCTGCCTTTAGTTTTGCTGATTGTTTCCTTCACTGGGCGGCAGCTTTTTATCTTGATGAGGTCTCAATAGTTCATGTTTGCTTTCATTTTGCTTGCCTTCGACAACGTGTCTAGTAAGAAGTTGCTCCGGCCGAGGTCAAAGAGGTTGTTGCCTGTGTTCTCCTCTAGGATTTTGATGGCTTCCTGTGTCAGATTTAGGTCTTTCATCCATTTTGAATTTATTTTTGTGTATGGTGTAAGAAAGTAATCCAGTTTCATTCTTCTGCATATTGCTGCCAAGTTTCCCAACACCATTTGTTGAAGAGACTGTCTTTTTCCATTGGATATTCTTTTCTGCTTTGTTGTAGATGAGTTGACCATATGGTTGTGGGTCCATTTTCTATTCTGTTCCATTGATCTATGTGCCTGTTTTTATGCCAGTACCATATTGTTTGATGACTACAGCTTTGTAATATAACTTGAAATGAAGAATTTTGTGATGCCTCCAGTTTTTTTTTCTTTTTTTCTTTTTCAGTATTCCCTTGGCTATTTGGGGTCTTTGTGGCTCCACACAAATTTTAGGATTGTTTGATCTAGCTCTGTGAAGAATGCTAGTGGTATTTTGACAGGGATTGCATTAAATGTGTAGATTGTTTTGAGCAGTACAGACATTTTAGTAATGTTTGTTCTTCTAATCCATGAGCATGGAATGCTTTTCCATTTCTTTGTGTCCTCTTCAATTTCCTTTATAAGTCTTCTATAGTTTTCAGAGTACAGGATCTTCTTCCTCTTTAGTTGGGTTTATTCCTAGGTATCTTACTATTTTTGGTGCAGTTGCAAATGGGATGGATTCCTTGATTTCTTTTTTCTGCTGCTTCGTTATTGGTATATAGAAATGCAAGAGATTTCGGCATATTGATTTTATATCCTGCGACTTTGCTGAATTCATCTAACTAGTTCTAGCAATTCTTTGGTGGAGTCTTCTAGATTTTCTGTATAGAGTATCATGCCATCTGCAAATAGTGAAAGCCTGACTTCTTCCTTGCTGATCTTGATTCCCTTTATTTCCTTTTGCTGTCTGATTACTGTGGGAGGCTGAGACTTCCAGTACTATGTTAAATACAAATGGTGAGAGTGGACATCCTTGTCTTGTTCCTGACTACAGAGGAAAGGCTCTCAGTTTTTCCCCATTGAGGATGATATTAGCTGTGGATCTCATGTATATGACCTTTATGACGATATATTTTTCAATTAATGAAAAAGGGAAGGCTACAGTATACTGTGCATAGCTGGATGCCATATAAGTAACAGGGTACATTTGTGTACCCTGTATATTCCTGAAGGGCACAGAGACTGGCTATTTTGGGGGTGAGGGACTACATATCTAGGGGATATGGGGTTGTACAAATGTACTCTGCATTGTAAATCCCTTTATATCTTTTACTTCACTTAATTTTTTTCTAATTTATATATCCTTTAATGGATATACAGTCTGGTTTTTCTTTTAACAATGTTTTAAAATTGTGAGGGACAGGGGCGCCTGGGTGGCTCAGTTGGTTAAGCTCCTGACTCCTGACTTCAGCTCAGGTCATGATCTCATGGTGTGTGAGATTGAGCCCTGCATCAGGCTCTGCATAGAGCCTGGTTGGGATTCTCTCTCCCTCTCTCTCTGCCGTTTCCCTGTTTGTGCATTCTCTCTCTCCCTCTCATAATAAATACATAAACATTTAAAAATAAACAAATAAATAAATAAAACTGTGAGGGAGAATCAAATTTCCTATAAATTCTTTTATTACTTCTACTCATGAATCTTTGTTTAATTGCTTAGAACCATAAAATACAAAACAATAATAACAAAAAAGCCCTCTAATCTCCCTTTTACATTTATATAATTCTGTTGAAGATCTTATGATTCTGTTGTACTTCACAAACATCTCAAAATAACTTCTAAAAAATGTGATACTATCAATCAAACAGAAACATAACTTTTAGGTATAGGGAGGAATATTTCCTATATTTTAATTGTTCTTCATTTTCAGTATTAATAGCTAAGTTAATTACTTTAATGGCAATTGGATGGACTTAATATTCCTAGGTTTTTATACACACTAATTCTGAGACTTTGGGTATCAGCAAAGTCAAGATACCGGCTCTTCTTTAAAGTATTTAAATAATTTTTCTGAATAAAAAGTAGTGCATGTTCATTGTAGAAAACTTGAAAAGTAGAGAAAAGCACAGATGAAAATTAAATCAATTAATTATCCCACCACCCCAGAGAAAACCTCTATTAATTTTGATTAATTTTATTCCTTTTTTATTTCCAATGTATACATGTAAATTTTTTTTTACAAAACTGGAATTAAGCTGCACATACTGTATTAAAAGTCTGCTTTATAAATTATCACCCTACTTATGTTTTGTTTTATAATTTTTGTGCTTATGATTATAAAATATACATTACTTATAAAATTTCAAACAGATAAATTTTTAATTTTTTTTATTTCATCCTCTCTGACAAATGTTAATTGAAACCAAAAAACAAATAAAAAATAAAAATAAAAAAATAAAAATCACTTCAAATTCCCAAAGTGAAGCATAAAAGAAATTTGAAGAATCTTATTTTCAAATAATGGCTTTTTTGAAAATTTGAGGCATTTGTACTTCTGAAGTTATTAAAGCTTAACACTGCACCAGGACTTCTGGAATGCCCTGTGTTATAAATATATCTCCATGCCATTAGTTATTTTTAAAAATGGCTGACAGGGTTCTGTTATACTGATATGTCATAATACAATTCTCTGACCCCTTGTTATTGGATATTTAGACTGTTTCTTTGAAGAGCTCATAAAGTTAGGTGACTAAATGCTTTAAGCCAAAAAGGGCCCAACCAGGTTAGAATTCTATTAATATACTGAAATCCTAGAGTAATAGGTACGTATCTTTTAGAAGTTCTTAACACATATTGTCAAGTTATCTTCCAGAATGGGTAGCAAGCAACAATGTCATTGATATTGGGCACACTTAGAGTAAAATAAAAATGTCTTGAAAAATAGAAGTGATTTTCCCCGCTCACCCAAAGATATCTACAATAATAATTAAAGTAACAGATTTCAGGTTTACTTTGTTACCACAGCTTGAAATAAAATTTCATTTAATATTGTGCCAAAGAGCCCTTAAAAAATGACCCACAATCCTTACTGGGGTTTAAAAAGAAATAAAGTTTTAAATAAGATAAAACCATAATAAAATACAGTTAGGCAGGTCTTCAATATGAGTAGTAAGATGGTTAGAACCCCACATACTGAAGTTAAGCTAAATCTTTCATCAGTTTGCTCAGAACGTACACTCTAAATGTCACTGTCTTTCTGAAAGGCTGGTTGAATTGACGGATTTGAGGAGCAAAACTGAGACTATCCTGGACCATAGGGAAAGCTACCAGGTCTCTGCCAAGATAGGACATAATGAAAAGAAACGTGAAGATACTAACATCTTCCCGTCTCCATTTCAGGTCTGACTTGAAACCATTCAACTTTTAGAGAAATTCTTCAAATCCCTTTAAGATACTAGCTTCAGAGATTAGACACTTGTTCAGAACTACGCTTCTTATCCTAAGAATCATAAAATATACTGACCATTTTCAACCACGCACTGCACAAAAAGGTAGCACGAACCTTGGGCCATAAGCCATTTCATTTATGCATGCCCCCAAAACTTTCAAAACCTCAAGAGGGGGGCGGGAGAATTTTAAATAAGTGAAATGAAAAAACTCATAGCCGCTAGGGGTGATCATTACCTGTACAAAGCAGACTGGTAAACTCCCATGGGACCACACCAAGCCACGTGCAGACTCCCAGAAGTAGGAGGCCACAGCTTATAAAAGTACTAAGTGAACTCTGATTACACGTATGCATGCCTGTGACTGACAGCCTTCCAAGGAAATCAGATTCTGGTGAAATTATTTAACTTGTTACAAGGGATATAACTTTTATACTAGCCAAAGATAGAAAGGATGTATTTTATCCATACTGCCTGGGCAATTCCGGCCCTCTATAATAAAACGGTTCGACTCTGTGCTGGACCTTCTTTATTTTTTTATTATTATTATTTTTAATTCGGACCTTCTTTAAAGATATCTTCCTGAGTCCAGACCGCAGAAACACACCTTTTAGATGCAAGCGTGTCACACTGGGTTCCTGGAGTTCTTCTGTAACAAAAAGCCCTAGAATGGGGTCCAAAAAGGTCTTTCCAAGTATTAATGAAAACTCTCATTTGTTCAGATAAATAGTAGAATTTGGCGCTGACGTTTACTAACCGTGTGGTCTTGAGAAAATTAGCAACTTCTCTAAGTCTCTATTTCACCATTGGCAATGAGGAAGATTATTAATGGTACCCACTTCATGGGGCAGAAATGCAGATTACATGAGACAGTGCAGGAAAAACCATCTGAACATTATTCTTTTTTTTTAATTTTGTTTTTACTGTTTACTTATTTTTAAGAGAGACAGAGACAAAGTGCAAGCAGGGGAGGGGAAGAGGGAGAGAGAGGAAGACACGGAATCCGAAGCAGGATCCAGGTTCCGAGCTGTCAGCACAGAGCCTGATGCGGGGCTCCAACTCATGAGCCAGGAGATCATAACCCGAGCCTAACTCGAAGCATAACCTAAATTTGAGCATAACCCGAAGCCTAACTGGCTGAGCCACCCACGTGCCCCTTACTATCTTCTTGATTTTATAGGTACTGCAGTTTAACTACTTTGGAATCTCAGCCAACAAAGTGCTGTCTACCAAAAGGACTCAGCAAACTGGTTAACAGATCAAAGTGGCCTGTCGTTAAATAACACAGATTACGTGTAAACAAATGTATTTCTGAGGTCCTTAAGGATACAGCTTAAATATTCTCTTTAAAATTATCTCATTAATCGCTGGCTTAAACAACAGAACTTCATTTTCTCACAGTTCTGGAGGACAGAAGTCTGAGCTCAAGATGCCTGTACGGCTGGCTGTCTCTGAAGCCTCTCTTCTTGGCTGGCAGATGGCCTTCCTCTCCCTGTGTCTTCACATGGGTCTTTCCTCTGTGTTGTCTGTGTCCCGATCTCCTCTTTTTTAGAAGGACAACAGTCATATTGGATCGGTCTACCCTCAGGACCTCATTTTAACTGAATTAACTTCTTTAAAAACCCTATTTCCGGGGCACATGGGTGGCTCAGCCAGTTAAGCGTCTGACTCTTGACTTAGTGTCTGAGCTAGGTGGGCTCAGGTCGTGATCTCACACTTCATGAGACTGAGCTTCGTGCTGTTCAGCATGGAGCCTGCTTGGAATCCTCTCTCTCCCCCTCTCTCTGCACCCACCCTGCTCATTCTCTCTCGCACACGCGTGTGCACACAAAATAAGTAAACTTTGTTTTAAAAACCCTATTTCCAAATATAGTTGCATTCTGACATCCTAGGGGTTAGGTCTTCACCATATGAATTTGGGGGGAACACAATTCAACTCCTAACACTAAGTATGTAGTTTCTCTGCTTAAAAGCCTTCACTATCCCCCAACGCTCCCATTTTCTGTAAGACAAACTCTAGATGCCACGTGACCTTCAGCACCTCCTGGCTGCCCGTGTTACTTTTCCAGCCCCAGCTCCTCTATCCTCTCTTTTTGCACTCTAGACACTGAGCCCGCTGAACCAACTATCATTTTCCAAACACACTTTCCTATGTCCTTGTCTCTGGGCATGTGGCTCTCTCTGTCCAGAACACTCTCACATGTCAGGTACTTTGTGAAGTTATTTTTGATGCCTGAGGCAGGGCCAAGCACACTCTTCCCACTCTTCAAAGCACCTTGAACACCCTACTTTTATAGCATGTATCTCCCTGAATTGCAATTACTTCTTTACATGTCTCCCCCACTATATATACTGGTTAATCCCTGAAGGCAAGGACCATGTGTGTTTTGCTCACTGCTGACTCCTCTGTGCCCAGCACACACCTGGTACATAGTAGGAGCTAAAAAAACATTTCTTGAATAAAGGAAACAAATAAATAAGTGGAAATACAAACAAACCAATGAATGAGAAAAGAATTTAATTTCTCTTTTATTTTTCTAAATGTTTATTTATTTCTTTTGAGGTGGGGGGAGCATAAGCAGGGAGCGGTGATAGAGAGGGAGAGAGAGAATCCCAAAGTGGGGCTCGATCTCACGAACCATGAAATCATGACCTGAGCCGAAATCAAGAGTTGGACACTTAACCAACTGAGCCACCGGGTGCCCTTAATTTCTCATTTAATACCTAGTACAGTGCCAGTGTATTCAGAAACTTGGTATGTGCTTAATAAAGAGCTGATTAAGATACTGACTGAGCCAGAGGAGAAAACCTGAAACAAGGAAGGGATCTGGAGATACTTACATTCAGAAAAGTTATGGAAGCTGATCATCTTGGGGCAGAAAGGAAATGGATTTTAAAAAGCCTATAAACTGCAGGAAAGACACGCCAAGCTACATGTGACAAGGCAATCTGAGCTCCACTCCGATCCAAGAACAAAGGGTTCCTGGTTTAAGCTATGGAATGGCCTGTTCCAGAAAGCAGCTGGGCAGAATTTCCTCACACGAATAGTCCTTAATGTATGGGAAAAAGAAAAGAGCAAAGCAAAACAAGCAAAGGCAGCAAAAGGGAATAATTAGTGTAAACAGTTTTTTTTTTTAATGCATTGGACAAACCCCAAGAAGAAAAATGTTGTGGGATAAACATCTGTTCGTTCGGAACATGACAGAGCCCTTGACGGGGTCTGTGGCCTGTGCGTGTCCTTATGTGCCCGAGGTTTATATTTGTGCTTCCAGTGCGCAGGCAGCCCAGAGAGTGGCCCAGAAAGAGGCCTATTCCAGGCCAGGGTGCACTGCGCTAACTCCAGTCGGGGCTGTGAGGGGTACCCCTCGTTCTGCTGTGTCTGACACAACAAAAACCACATAGAGGAGAAGAGTAAATACCAATCGTCCAGACATGCAGACCCACCTTGCTCTATTTGCCCACGTTTCCACCAACACTGTATTTTTACTGCTTGTGTGAACGCGGTCAGACATGTCATATCAAGAGAGATTCGCATTTGTGTCCCATCCCTACGATGTTCAGCATAAGACAGGAAGTACAATAGTTTGAAAGCATCTGTGTCCTTGTGCCAGACGTGCCCTTGCAATCTGTCACTGAGCCCAGGACTTTCTGTTAAGAAGAGATCTCCAGGGGGGCGCCTGGGTGGCTCAGTCAGTTAAGCTTCCAACTTCGGCTCAGGTCATGGTCTTGTGGTCCCTGAGTTTGAGCCCCCTGTTGGGCTCTGTGCTGACAGCTCAGAGCCTGGAGCCTGCCTCAGGAATCTGTGTCTCCCTCTCTCTCTGTCCCTCCCTCCCTCTCTCTCTCTCAAAAATAAACATTAAGAAAAAAAAAAAAAAGAAGAAGAGATCTCCAGGGAAAATTCTGCTCCAATCTCAGGCCTCCCTGACTGCACAAAGGTGAGCAGCTGTGGGCCTGGAGATGAAGCTAGGTGGGAACGATCTAGCAATTTTCAGTGGGCAGTGTCCCTGAGGGAAACATCCCCCCAAGGGGTGGGTGGCCTTAATTCTCATTCTCATGGCTCTAGACCACCTTACCTTAGAGGCCTGGGAGCCATCAGCCCAGACAGTCCAAACCCAAGTCCCACTCCTAGGAGTGTACCATATCTGGGGGAGGGGGGGTGGTGGGGGGGGTGGGAGAGGAGCGCGGGGAACAGACTCTGCCGCTCCCTTCATCCTTTGTAGCTGTGGTCAAAATTCCTCTTGCTCTGTCCTCTGATTCACTTTGCTTTTCCCTTTCGAAGGCCCAGCATCTCAGTGTTTCATTATTCTCATGTCATTAAAGTCTAAATCTGGCATTTTACTAACTACCAGGCAGGGGTGACTGCCTTATGTGCCTTTCCCAGACCTCTGTTCCTAGCTCTGTGTGATCTACACAAGGGGTTTAAGTCGAGATAACGGGTGCCTTGATCATCTAAGTCACATGTGATTATTTTCCAGATGTACATTTTTTGTGACCTGCCTCAAGTCCAGAAAAATGCTCTTTCTTCTATACCTCTCTACATCTCTAAAGCCTCCCAGATAGCCAGCTATTGACGTATCCCATATAACACAAGAGGCCACATTTAACAGAATTATTTTGAGAGTGGCCGGTTGGGGCTGTTAAGGAAACTAATTATAAAACTTATCCTCGTCCACCTACTGGGTTGGCTGGAACAAGTACCAGCATCCAGAACTTCACATTCAGATGAAGGTCATTGAGAAAACAGAGCAAGCCACGGGCTGAGAAGGCATGCGGGTGAGATCAAGGATTTCACCACAGGAGAATGCCATCAGCTGGTCAAAGAACACAATTCGGACATCTTCTCTTTGGGGCAATCCCACCCTATCTGTCCGTAGACTCACAATTTGAAACACGTATATAAATAAAGATATTTGGTACCAGCTCTGATTTTCTACAGAGCTGTGATTGAAAAGCCAATTTATTCTCATGGATTGAATGGTTACCCCACAGTTTAATTTTATCTGGAGGAAAAAAGAGCTGACATCTAGCAGCTAAATAAGTCTTTGTCACTAGAGGCCTGTGACACAAATCTCAATGATATTTGATGGGAACATGTATAGCTTTTCTTCGTTTGTGGCTATAATTGCTGCTGGAGAAGCCCCAACATGTAAAGGTTGATGCTTCTGAATGTGCTGAAAGATGCTGGAACTAAACCATGCAATGACAGCTATCAAAATGTCACCAATGCAGTGTCATATTCAGTCAAGATGCTTAAAAATCACATGTTTGACTACCACTGTTCTAGCCGTGAAAGGAAAAGGATTACCTGGCTGGCTGGTGGGGGAAATAAAATGAGGAGTGTGCGTACCAGCACCTGGTGAGCAGCTGGGCCCTGAGGAGGCCACACCGGGCAGAGTGCTCGATCCCTGGGTGCGTCCCACGTGCAGCAGTGCCTGCCGGCCACCGTGCAGGGCCTCACGAGCAGTAAGTCACTGAATCCTCCCAACTGTCCTCAGGCCCAGTTCACGGGGGACAAACTGACACACAGAGAACTTGAGGAGCGTGTCCGGTATGACCCAGCTAAAAAGTGTGGTGGGCGGGATTCAAAGCCGGTTCTGTCAGGCTCTGAGGCCTATCCTTTAACCATTATGCAAGTTCCCGTTTCTCACGTGCGTCCTTCTGCAGAGTGGAGTCGGTCTCCTGTGCCCTTTATCTTTACCCGCCAGGTGTGACTCCTGCCCTCACAGCCCAAAGATGGGACTTTCTTCATCAGGGCCTAAACACCTCCGGGACAGAGCGTGAAAAAAGGTAAAGTATGACGTTTCACATTTCTAAATAATTTATCTTTAAACAACTGCAACTCCTAGGCACTTGACCGTAATTCAAAAGGCCTCAGTTGAATTGGTACTCATTTTAGGAATTGGTAATTGGCCTGAAGAGATGGTTGCAAGAGCTAAAATTTACATTTACGCTAATCAAGGGTGCAGGAAACGGAATGATCTAGTGAACTATGCTTGAAGTTGAAAGCGAAGGAAGGACGTCCAAATGTGCAGTCCTGGTTCCACCGGAGTCTATCTCTAGCTTTAAATTAAATAATTAAAGATCTCGTCCCTCAGTTTACCCCAACTGCAAAATGGAAAGAGTGCCCCACTCAACAGATGTGTGGTTAAATTAGCCGCAGCTGTGCCAGCCTGACATTGTGTAACTGCTGTGCAAGGTTCTCTGACCGCAAAAGAGCAAACTGGAGGGGGAGCAGTGCCAAAAAGGACACACCCCACTTGTGTTCCCTTTTATACTCTGAATGCAGGGCTCAGCACTGCTCACAGGGCTTCAGGATAAGATCCCGGGCAGGTCTGCTGCAGAGCTCTGGCTAAGCCTTGCTTGAAAAGTAGGAGAGTTTGGGTGCCAAGTAGTTCCAGAGTTAAAGGAAGAAGGCCTGGGGCGCCTGAGTCAGTTAAGCGTCCGACTCTTGGTTTCGGCTCAGGTCATGAACTCCAGATACGTGAGTTCGAGCCTCACATCAGGCTGTGCGCTGGCAATGTGGAGCCTGCTTGGGATTCTCTCCCCACCACCCCCTGCCCCCTCCCCCCCTGCTCTCTGCTCTTCCCCTCACTCATGCTTTCTCTCTCTCCTTCTCTCTCCCCCGGCCCAAAAATAAATAAATAAGCTTTAAAGAGAAACAGAAAAGAAAAGGAAGGGCCCTCTGAGACACTTTGGGAGGTTGGCCCAAACCAGAAACTCCCTGAGAATGAGAAAATAAATGGTCCATCCTTATCTCATCTACATCTGATTTCTGCTTTCCACCGGCCCCCAGCCCAATCTGGTCCCCATCCTCATGCCCAAGCTCTGGAGTCACCGGCACTCTAAACCTCCAGGCCCTGATAAGATTACTGGCTTCCTCCAGCAGCAGCCCAGATCCCGGGAGCCATCCCAAGCCCCCGAGGGGACATACAGAAGCCCTGGGGGTCATGCGACTTAAAATAAGAATGTGCCAACTAGTGTCCCTCCCCAAAAAAGGACAACGGTTGGATGTGTGCTCTCTGCCCCATAATGGCATTTTTCAAATGCTTTATAAGCCACTTGAAAAGGAAACTGCCTACCCATGATTCCCTGACGATGTCCAGACGGTTGAAACAATTCCTCAGTTATGAGGCTTCCCTCTAATGGGAATCTGTTGGAAAGCTGGCTCTGGCTCTTCACAACTGGAAAATTGGGGAGCATCATGATTATAAACCACCATTAACAAATTCAAAGAGAACCACACTAATAATTTTAACTTTGTAGTAGTCTCCAAAACTTTGACTAAGTAACATTATATTAAAAGAAAAAAACAAAACAAAACATGGACGGTAGAGATCTTTCATGTGCCCAATTCTGACACGCTCAGACCACAAGTCTCTCCACTTTCCAAACTCCCTGATTCACCACTGTCACTTTCTAACACCCACCGAATCACAGCCTTTGCTCACTTGCCCACACTGTTGCACAGGAGGTCCCACCTACCTACTCTTTTTTTTTTTTTTAAGAAAGCAATTTATTGTGTCCCTTTCCACGTTCACTTAATTCAGTTCTCTTGATAAATGTGCATGTAATATTTGCTTGCGCTACATGCTAGTGCTTGTGCCCCCAAAGCCATCAAATACTTAGAGAGTGACTTGCAGGGCTCAACTTTTTATTAGGAATAATGGAAGGAAAGGCAAAAGAGCACATTTGTGTGACTGTGTGCGGGTGGTAATCACGCAGAGGTGCACAGGTACGGGCTCCTTTAAATGGCTGCCTCTGCAGCCCAGCACGGTGGCTGAGGGAACAGGGAAATGTTCTCGATATAACACGTGAAGGTTGACATGAACAAAGCTGGCTAGGGGGAGCTGAGGGACCCAGAGGGGCAGCCACTGTCACCTAAACACACGGTAAGCTCTGTGCACAGGATCCAGCAACAAAGAGCATACGAAAACCCAACAACTTTCTGTTTGGGTTTTGTTTTTCTGGATGATACGAAATCCTTCCGGATCATTACCTTTTACCGAACTGAATTCCAGCACGTGATTGAACTACAGCCAGGATCACTCATGATTAAACATCCGTGCTGCTCCAATCACCACATCCACAAACGGTGGGCACACGCTTCCCTCTGGGCCTAGTTCAACAGGTCCTTTCTGCCTGGAATGCCTGTCCTCTCCTTCACCTCCTGGAAAAACGTTACTCTTCCTTCAATACCCCTTGTATGAGTCCTTAGACCCTTTAGTAGCACTGTCAGCTGGGTTCCTCTGCTTCTGTGGGCACACCTCCAGCATAGAATTCACCCCTGTTCCAGCTAGTAACTCCTGTGCTTGTCTCTACCAGTAGACTGCATTCTTCTTGAGGGTTGGACGTCTTTATCCTTATTCCACGGCTCCCTACCTCCACCCAAACAGTGTTAGGAGAGTGCCTGGCATGTCACGGGCACTCAAAAAATGTTGGTTGAATGAATGAAGAATTCTACTTTACGTTTTTTCATAACAAACTCCTGAAATGCTCAGACACAGATCAATTCCCTCGGAATATAGGAATTTCGGGTCAAATGCTTTCTCCTCCAGCCATTCAAGTGAAGAGAGAATCTTACTGATGATTCGAAAGCTCCACAAATTGCTTTCCAAACCTGTGTGATTTCCAGGCATGAACTAAAACAGAACTGAGTCTGCCAGACAGCTTAAGCCACAGGTGATAACTTGAAACAGAGCAAGAAATGACAAAGGCATTAATGAAAATAAACAAAAGTGTCCTACTCTGCCAACTTTCGTTTTTTTTTTTCCATTTAAAAAACCTCCCACGATCCCTATGTAAAAATTCAAAGTATAAATCATGCAGCAAGAGTAACGCAGGCAAAAGCTGCATTAGGCAAGCAGAATCAAGATGTGAGGTGAAAGTCTCAAGCCATGTTATACTGCCTTTTCATAAGGTTGAAGGAGTAAGAATTTGGCTTCTGAATAATGGAGATAGAACAAAAAGGTCCAAGAAATGGAGAACACAAATCTAAGTGTGAAGATTGTCAGTCCTGAGAGAGGACTGCTCCTGGAAGCTTTAATGGGGGTCAAACAGTGGTAACACAGAGATCCAGAACGGTGACGGGAGTCCCTCACCGGGAACCATCTTTGCTACGGATGCAGCTTTAGGGCCACTGTGAGCCACAAAGCAGGAGCTACCTTATTTGGAGAATAGTGTGTATTTCAGCATTTGTTAACTTTCCTGTTATACAAGCAGCCATTTTTGGTTTTCCTTTGGATCTCTGTCTTTTCTTCCTAACTAAGCTTCTTCATTTAGGGCTAATGTATAGTTTTACTGTCCTGCTGATTTAAACCTGATGCAAGTATCGTGTCCTTCACATTTTGAATTCTTGGGTCACTGGATGAGGGTGAATGTTCCATATTCACTAGTTGCTTTATTTCTTCTTTTGTAAATGAAATGGCATTATTCTGTATCCTGTTTCAAAAGGATAAGGTGTTCTTCTGACCAATTATTACACACACAAAAATGTTAGCTTTTGTTACATGTGTAATAGATATCGTTCTGGTTTGTTTGTTAATTGGTTTGGTGATATTTTTGACACAGAAGAAAAGCTTGGTTCGAATAGTGGGTAAATTACTCATGACTGTGTCATCAATAGGTAGTATATCTGAGACTAGAACCCAGGCCCGTCTGGTCCCACAACCCACATCCTTAAATAATTTGCTTAACAGAATTCGGGAATTTTAGTACAAACTCTATCGATGGTGTGGAGCCACTGCTGAGGCTACCATATAGTTAACCATATTGTCAGCTACCACATTGTATTCTGGGTTTTTTGTTTTGTTTTGTTTTTTGTTTGTTTGTTTGTTTGTTTGTTTGTTTTTGCTTCGTATAGCCGTCCTTTTTGCTGTTATCACAGCATATCTACCCATAGCAGCCTGCCTACCTTCTGAGCGGTTGTTTCGTATATACTATGGGTTTAAAAATAGATTAACCAAGTTTCCAGGTCAGTATAAAACAAAACAGCTGTGTGTATTTTTCAGCTAGGTTCTCTAGCTGCTCAGACTCCCCTTCTCTGAGCTCAGGGATCAAGGCTCTTTTCCAGGGAGTTGCCAGGAGTCTCACCTTTGGATAAGTGGGGTTTTTCCAAGGAACTGGTAATATGACTTTCCCATAGCAGGCACTTGATAAATGTTTGCTGAAGATGATGAAATACTTTTTTCTTTAGTTTTCTAAATTGCCCTGGAGAAACTTTTCCAGGCGAGATTAGAGAAATGGAAATTTTCCATACACAGGGAAATAATTGGGATGTTATTTTTATAAGGAAAAATCTTACAGTTTTCTTTAAGTTAAAGAGCTATTTTCATTCTCACAGAGTTCTAAAAATTATAGGCCAATATGTTTGTTTTCTAAAGAGAAATACATAGTTCACTTTAAAGAAGAGTCGGCTGTGAAACAGATTTGTATCAATTGAATTGATTGGAGTGAATCACATTTTCCCATTAAGTTCCTCTTAAAAATTTATAATATAGAATCAAATTTGGCCTACCACTCAAAGATGTCCCTGAACTACTTAAACTCATTTAAGGAAAAGACCTATTTTTTTTTCAATTAAAGTAATAAGAAAATGCATTCCAAATAAGCCACAAAATTAAAATTCCAAATAAGTCTTAAAATTCCATACATCTGCTGCATGAGGAGCAGACCCAAAAGTCTGCTTTTAGCCTTTTGTATTGCATGGTCCTTAGAACTAATCCTCTAACCCTTTCCCTCTTAAGATAAATGCTTCTTTCTAAAAGTCCTCTAAAATCAATTATTTTGTAAGCTGACTCCTGACAGCCTATTTATAATCCTGGGGAAGACTTCTCAGTAACAATTAATAGCTTAATATTCTTTAAATGGTCTGTAATAACTATAGTTTACAAATATTTAAAACCCGGTTATTCTGTGACTACTACCTGCCAGGTTTTGCACTCAGGTTTGTACTCAGCAGTGGATATAGAAAGAGAAATAATAAATGGTCTCAGGACTCTCCTAATTAGTGGCAAAGATAATATCATTAAAAAAATAATTCAATGAGATAAGAACTGTTATAAAGCAAAACAGCCATGCAGGAGTACAAAAGGGAGCATTCTTTACTCTTTTTGGTAAAAAGTTGCCAAGAAAGGTTTTGGAGAAGAGAGGACATTTGAGCTGAGCCTTAAAGGAATGGGTCTTAACTAGAAAGGCAAGATTGCAGGCAGAGAAGATAGAAAATAACTTTTCTCATGCTCTCTTAACTCTGGATACATATACTCAGAAAAACGTATCTGTATTTGCGCCAGAACTAAATTTGTAAATATCAGAAAAGTAACTAGCATCATTTCATAAACAAATCTAATCTGATTACTCTAATTTTCTTCTCAGATAGAAGGGTAAAAACAATAAATATTTTGCCAGCCATACAGGTGCCTCATGTTATGAATTACCCACATATCCAACAACCAGTTTCCTACTTCTTCCTTCTCTATTATCCAACAGGAAGCCCCCTGGAAGAGCAACTGAGCTGCCTATGGCTGACAGCCCCATCTGGTGGTTAGTATGGGGAACTACATGGTTAGTGTTTCTGTCACTCTACTTTTCTTCCCCAGAGAAATGAATGAATATGCTATGTTCCCCTACTGTGTCGACCTTTCTCTCTATAGCTCAGTACCTCCAGCACCTGGCCTTTAGTACACAAATGGTTGTTTTCTAGATTCCCGGTAAATATTTACAGAACTGAGCTGTTTTGAATAAGAAATCACAAGGCTTTGTGTAGCCCCTTCCATCTTCCAGTGCTTCCCCAGCACTGTCACATGTACCTTTACCTCAGTCATCTTACTATGAAGAACAGTGTCGCATAAACCACCAGGATTCTCATCAGCCTGCATTAAGAATTAAGATACAGTGTAATCTATAAGGAGATGATCCCTTTCTATCAATTAATTGTTTGATGAAGAAATGATTAAATTTTCTATCCTCGAATTCTTAATCTGTTATCTTAGAAACTGTTTTTCATTTTATTTGTAAGGCAAAGGTCACCACAAACCACCGATAAGAACAGTGCTGGTTATGCATACACTTAAGGCTGAGCAAATGGAGGCTGAAGACTGTGATAATATAGAATTCTCTATTTCCATAGAGCTGTTGGAGTCCGTATAAAAAAAAATTTCAAATATTCCAGAAGTCTACCAGTTTCTTTTTCTTTATCTTCTAATTAAGTCTGCCTTTTCTAAAATGGTGATCTTTAGGATTTTTAAAAACTTATTCAATTTTATTTTTCAGGGATACTTAATTACTAGGTTCCAACACGATTAGTTTATGAAGAGCAAAAGGAGAGAAGAAGGATTAGGAAGCATACAAAAAAAGCAAATGTAAGCCAAATTAAAAGGCAGTAATAGCAAGGAAATACCTAGGGTCAAAAGTGGAGGTTAAAAAAAAAGAATATAGGGGCACATGGGTGGCTCAGTCTGGGTAAGCATCCGACTCTCAATTTGGGCTCAGGTCATGATCTCACAGCTCATGAGATCCAGGCCCACACTGGGCTCTGTGCTACCAGCGTGGATCCTGCTTCAGACTCTCTCTCTCTCTCCCTCTCTCTCTCTCTCTCTCTCTCTCTCTCTCTCTCTCTCTCTGCCCCTTCCCCACTTGTGAATGCCTGCTGTCTCTCTCTCACTCTCAAAATGAATAAACTTTAAAAAAAAAAAAGAATACAAAAGAAAGAAAAATGGAAAGACAAAATGGTAACAATGAAACAGGGTCTCTAAAAGACCCAAACCGAGTCTCAACTTTAAACTGTATTCATTTAATACATACTCCAGCTCGGTTGAGAAAAGACACACAAATAAACACACAAATGTTTGTAAGAACTCTGAAAGCAGACCAAAAAAGGTACCAGGGGCTGAGAGGTAGAGGAAATATGGAGAGACTGGTAAAAGGGCCCAGACTTACGCTGAAGGATAAGTAAGGTCTGAGGATCTAATGAAAACCACGGTGCTGCATAGATGTTAACACTGTATTGCACAACTTTAATTTGCTAAGAGAGTAGAACTTAAATGCTCACATCTTCCTACCAACACTTTCTGGGCCATTTTGGGTGAGTCTTTCACTTCATTTTTTCCAGTCTTAATTAGCTTGCCCTGTAAAATAAAGGGGTCTGATGATAAGATCTTTAATGTCCCCTCTAGAAGGCTGTACGGTGGTGGTTATTGTTGTTGTTGTTTTAACATTCTCTGACCTTACAAATGATTAAAAAACCAAGAGGGCCAAGGAAAGGAAAGGCAGATGAAGGAGCTAGAAGGAATATGCACAGAAATGCTAATAAGAAAAATGATGGTGTTTTCTAGTTCAACACCTCTTATTATTAGAGGCACTAATTAAAGTAACCAAAAATGGTTATTTTCACCCAGGAAAGAGCCTGGAATGTCAAAATAGCTACCACCCTACCACTACCACCACCTCACCTCCCATGAAAATCACAAATGTTTCCTTTGAAACATTCCCATTTCTCCAAGTCGGCCGTGCCATTATCCAAGTGTCTAAGCAGAACTTCTGTATTCGGTTGCGGGCTGTACGCTGTGTTTAATATGGCACTTTAAGGCCTTCAGCTTAAAGGCACTAGAGAAATACAAAGGGTCATTATGTGAATTACTATTATTATAAGGCTCCAGAACTTAGATTAGCTACAGTCTAATATCTAACGTACTAAGTAGTCCTCTATGGCCCAGGCAGGTGATGTCCAAGCATCACGTGTAGGTCCATTGCTCTTGTGTACCTCCAAACCACCGCACACAATAGGTCTAAGAGGGTCCAGCTGAACTTGGGCATTGACAATAGTGTTGGAACCTAATCTCTGCCACTCTACTGAATACCAGGGAAAGGATGACCTTACTCCTTCCTAAGACTGTTCTTCATAGAATTCAAACCAAAGCGAGACTGTACAAAAACCAAAACCCAATCGTGTATGTCTTGAAGAAATTTTGATAGTACATCCCAAATAAGTGAGTGCTGAGCCAACTTCAAGGCAGAAGTTCTCCAACTTTGTGTGCACATAGCCACCTATAAAGTTCATTAAATGCAGGTTTCTCAGCCTGAAGATTCTGACTTGGTAGGTCTGGAATGGGTTCAAGGAATCTACACTACTAACAAGTTCCAAGGCTGGTGCAGGTGGTCTGCTGACCACACACTTGAGAAGCACTGCTTTGGGGTTCCGGAAAGGCATCTGATAAACCAACAAAATTCTGATTCAACACATTCAACAAAGATTTAGATAGAAGTCTCAAAGATGGCAGCACAGAGTGGAACCTATCAATCAATTTTTTAACACAGTTTCAGTTAAACAGCAATTTAAGTGGCTAAGATTTATTCCACTCACTCTGAAGTCTTGAATAAAAAAGCTGAATTGAGAAACTGTTCCAAAAATGCAGTATCAAGAAATCCACGTGTAAAGGAACAGAAAAAAAAAAAAAAAACCTTTTAAATAGCAAAAGTGATTGTTATACACTTTGTATTTTCAAAACCACCAACTAGCAGCTTAGGGAACAGGTGTGACTAACAATGGACCAGTTGAATGCCCATTAAAAGAAAACCATGAGGGGGGCAAAAAGCCATTTGTGAATAAGCCTCTGTAAGGAGGAGCATCCAAGAAACAGGATCCAAAATCCTAATGTGTCTTTACATTCTTAAATGCTAAAGTCATGGGGGAGAAA
This sequence comes from Panthera tigris, assembly GCF_018350195.1. Taxonomy (NCBI): domain Eukaryota; kingdom Metazoa; phylum Chordata; class Mammalia; order Carnivora; family Felidae; genus Panthera; species Panthera tigris. Next base: position 116,945,567 of record NC_056662.1, read on the forward strand.
AAAAAAAAACAACTCCCAGTGAAATGTTATGAGGTGTTAATGTTTCACAGTGTTACCCACTAAGAATAACACACAAAACTGCTCAAGTGATTCCTGGAAGCTTTTATTACAAAGACAAGTAGGGGTAGAAGAGATGTAGCTGAATGAAGCAAAGAATGGCTTTGCAGAACAACAGAACTATCTATACACCCCACCCCCCTACTAAATTACAGACTGAACAATCAGCAAAGATAATGCATAAACTTTATGCTAAACTCCTGGTATAGCCACCAGCCAAATCAACTGGCTCTGTAATTAGGGCTCAGTAACTAGTAGCTGGTGACCGTCTAAGGCAGCTCAAATCACACCCCTTCCTCACCCTAGCAAGAGAAACTTACTAGTGATTATAATACTGGTTTTTGGCATTCTGGTATCATACTATTTTCACAAACCAAAATACTGATATTTCTGTTGGTGTAATAGCATGACTTCAGACTGGGTGACCAGCTTCGTTCACCCTGGGCTCTCTCCAATTGTCGGTTCTCTCCAGCTGCTGTTGCCCCGCCCCCACTTCTGCCTTCCCAGCCACTCACTCCAGACACCTTCATTGTGAAGCAGGTAAAGCCTCCCGTTCCTCCTTAGCACCCAGCTCCTGCAATTTCCCACCTCTTGCCCCAAACAAAAGGGCTCAAGCTAGACACTGGGAAGGGGGAAGATCCCCTGAAGTTGAGGGAGCTCTTCCCTGGGCAAGGGCTGGCCTCAAGAGAAATCGAAGCTGGTATCGAGGCCACTGGCCAGAGCTGGGAAGCTGCCCAGTGTACGGTGGGGTTCCTGAAAGGTCCACTCAGAGGCACTTAAAACATGGCAAGAAAGTCCCAAAGCCCTATGCACGTGACTTGATGCCAGGGCAAAGGGGCTGGAGTCAAAACCCTAGGGGCCCGTGGATCTTCAATCTAAACTGTTGAAAGCAAAAGTTTAAATCCTTTAAGAGGCGAGTTGCTGTACGTAAGTGTGGGTCTTCTGAGCACACAGAGGAGTGACGCCACGGGCAGTATGTTACAGCGAAAATGCTTCAGGAAAACACACCTACTCAGAAAGCTCTTATATGTTCTAGCATGATAGATTCATTTGGGTTACTCCTTCTAAAATCATTCTTTTAAAATAGAAACAGCCCCCGGAAGGATTAGGTTTATCGCTTATTTACAGGCTGTGCAAATAATCTGGTCTTCACACCGCACAAACCTGCCCGCTCTCTTGAGGTGTTCAGCGCTCATGAGAAGGGAGAAAACTCTGTGTGTGAAAACCACTGACACCGAAAATGGGACTGGTGTCCCGAGAAAGACCTGGAAGCTCTCTCCAAGAAAAGATTTAAATTGAATACTCTACCTCGGGAGATCCAGAGGTAGATGAAGTAGCAAATGTTTAGAATTTTAGTGTACTAAGGAAGGGACAAAATTGCATCAAAGTATTTTAAACTATCTTGCTCTAAACTACAGTTTTTCTCATTTTATTATATAAATATAGTTATTAGCTTGAGCTCACTATTTAAGTACTATCACAGCAAAGTCTGTATGATGGAAACGTTTGCCATTGCCTCAAAAGCAGCCAATCTGCCTGAAGCATGCAGGCAACAATAAAACCAAAAAATCTGAGGTACCTTTAAATACCTTCAACACTATTCACCACTCATTCACTCACTGATCAATAACTATCTTACTCACCGATCTGATTACAACACTACCTTCTACAGCCTCTATTTCCCCTAAAAGACTCAAACCTCTAGGAGTCATTCACACTCGGTGCCCTTTCAGGAGCTGTAATTGGCAAAGACACCGAGCAGTCTGAGTTTGCCATCATTCTCACGGTCTTGTTTTCTAAGGATGGTTTTCCTACTAACGTGACAACGAATTTTCCATGGATGAGGCTAAAGCTGCAGTTGCTGGGTGCTCAGTCCCCCTGTTTTTTTACAGGTGAAGGAACTGGAACCCAGGGAGGTCACACAGCTAGTGTTAGAGGCAGAAAAGCGGGGCCAGAACACAGCACCCACCCCACCCCACCCCCACCCCCTGCTTCCAGCCGCTCCTCCTTCCCGGATCTCACTGCCTCTCCAAGCAACTTCTAGCTGCTCAGCATGGGTGATGTCTATGAAGGGCGCTCCCTTAACCACCACTCAAATACTTACAGATTGCCCTCGGTTGGTTTACCTTATTCAACTAAGTTACAAGTTCAAACTTATATGAGAGCATCTGTCAACAGACCCATGATCTTTAGAGGAAAGAGGAAGGAGGGAGTTGGCTCCTTTCTGGCGGTGGTCAGGAAAGGCCTGTAGCTCAGCTTCTCCCTGCCACCGTATCACCATATGTCCAAGGCGCGCCTCTGTTACTACAAGGCTCGCAAATGGTGCTCTTTGCCCAAGGGAAGGTGTGTGGCCAAGCAGATGGAATACAAGCCTTGCAACCAGAGAAGGCCAGATTTTAATATTCCCTCTGCTTTTTATTTGCAGTGTAAGTCACTCCGCTTGTCTGAACTATGGTTTCTTCACCTGCAAAACACACTACCTGCCTCACAGCCAGGATGAAATGAGATCATATCTTTAAAGCCCCTAGTACAGTGTCTAGTTCACATGAGCTTCTCAAAGAAACTAGTTGCCTTCTTCCCTTTTCTGCTGTTACTGTTAAGATTTTAGACAAGCAATTTAACTAGTTAACTTCCTTATAATGGAAGATAATATAGGCTTCTGATGAAAAGACACTATATAAAACAAAGTATGATTATTAAACACCAAGATGAACACCTGAAGGCATTAATTCACTTTATAAAATATGTAAAGGTACCAATTCACTAATAAATATGCTACAGCAGGAGCTTGTCCTAAGGTGCCAATTTGCTGAAGTACGAGGCAGACTAGGGCCCAAGTGCCAAGAACACTGACTGGAACAGCCAGAGCGGGGAGCTTAGGTCTCTGCTGGAGATGGTTCACACTGGGGGGAAAGACGTCTGAAGAGAGCCACCAGCAAAGAACAAGCAGAGCTAAAGGAGGCAGCCAAGGCGCGGCGTGCAGTGAGGTGCCACGGAAAGATCAGGCGCAGGGCTGCGCTCGGGCTGCAGACCAGCCGGGAGGGCTGCCAGAGCTGGGCAGGGCGTGTAAGGTACCGGAGTGTTGACTTTAACCCTGGAAAACAGGAGTGACGTTACCAGCGCTCCGCAGCTTGCAAAAGTAAGAGTGGAGGGCACGCTTCTAAAGTAGGAAGTGCAAAAGGCATGGAAGTTAAATGACTGCCACTAACCAGCACACAGAGATGGGCAGGGAAAGATGAAAATAAGGATGCCCCCGAAGGGTGAGGACCAGACAGGAGCTGGAAGCCATCACCCTGACCTGGAGGGTACTGGGTGAAAATTCCAAGGAAGTAACACCGAAAGGCTGAGTGCCACGTATCCAGTGCTTGGCAGGCCGATCGTAACCCACCAAGCCAGGGGACAGGCCAGGTGAGAAACAGGCTCGATTAACGTTTAGGTTATACTCACCCTCATTTCAACAAAGACAGTAAGAACACAGCAGCAATAATGCTGTTCCCATTCCTGTCTTTAGAACAGTACAATGGGCCTACTGTTCTCTCAATTCCTATCTTTACTATAATAAGTGACATATAACAGGGAAATGCTTTGCAATTAATCCTCAAGAACCTAGATCGTGGGGTAATAAGCATTTGTGGAAAGGCCTCCTATCCGGTTTAGGCTGGCTGGCCTTCTCTGGGTGACACAGGGTCCACACAGGCGACTCACAGAGACAACTGTGTATTGCAAGGGCACCGGAAAACATAAGGAAGAAAAGCAAAGTACGCCACCCACTCTGTGCTCACTCTGGCTCCAGCTCTCCTGGCTCTGGGATGTGGAGTGGGTTTCATAAGCAATGAGGGAAAACTGCTTAGCACTGTTCCAGATGAAAGCCAGAACCAAGGGACAGCTCAGGTGCTGTTTGCTCTGCACTTACACTTTACAGAAAGAAGATATGCCTGGGCTTTGGGGACCTCTTGCTCTATGGACTTCTGTTGGGTGAACCAAGCCTGCCCAATCGGCCATGGCTGGATCGCTGCTGGCTCCCTGCCATCCCCCAACAAGGAAGCTGGACAACTGACAGCCAATGAAGAGAAAGCAAAAGGGCTGGGTTCTGTCCCTCAAAATGTGGTGATATACATGGCAGGCACTATGGCTTGAAGGACTCCTTCGGTACCTCCAGTTTCCTTGGTAACCTAACTATGTACTGAATGGTTTCCATGGCAAAACACATTCCGGAGTCTAAATGATCAACATACACATACAATTTGAAATGTAACTGATTAGTAGGGGGGGGACTGCCCACACTTGGAAAACTTAGTAAGCTTAGAGAACAGCCCCGACAACCTGATTGCGGTACCAAAGCAGGTGTGTCTATGCAGCCAGATCCGAAAGGGCACTCTACTGAGGAAGGGCCAGGGCATGAAGAGCCAGCTCGAGCCATGTGACATTTTCTGCAGTGAACTGGGCTCCAAGGAATGAGATCCTGATCTGAAACCAACAGGCCAGACAGCTACAGAATAAGAGCAAAGTACTTCTGGGATTCCTAGAAATCTCTTCTAAGAACAGGAATACGATTCTCAAATAAACAACCTATTGAGGTGTTCAGTTTATCATCTGGCACTCAGAGGGAAAAAAGCTATTATTTTATTTCTCAACTAGGGTGACAGCACCCCCTCAGGGGGTATTTGGAACTGTATGGGAACGTGTTAAGTGGCCTCCATTACTGAGGGGATTATTCATGCAGGACGTAGGGACCAAGAACATTAAATGGCCTACGCTACACAGGACAGCACCACACAACAAAAGGAGTTTAATCTATGTTGGAAAATACATCCTATTACCAAAAGAAGTCCCTAATGGGAAAAATGATCAGTTTTTAATGCACTGCCACTTGTCTTTATTCTTTAAAAACAAAAAATAAAAAGGGAGGGGGCAAGCAAAATAATATTTTTAAAGTTCTTAATCTGTTTAATGAGGATGTTGTATCACAAAGATGGGAACTTAAGCAAACGACATAAAAGAAAATTTGTAAATGGTTTGTTAAAATGAAAAAGAAAGCAACTTTAATTTCTAAGAAAGGACAATCCTCCAAAAAACAGGTGGGAGCAGAGGCTCCAGGCGGGCTCAGCTCTGTAGGGTAAATCTGCAGAACCCTGTGTCCCAAGGTTAAGGTCTACATAGGTCTTCTTTTCACTCTGCAGCTGACTGAGACTTTCTAGTTATCTTGCAAAGGAGCAGTTAATGACAATGTAAAGGACAGTCATTAAATGCAAAATCCCTCCTTTCAGATCTCCAGAAATGATCAACATGTTTAGGTCTGGAATGAGCAGACCCTCCAGATGTTACTATATTCTGCTGCTGGTCCAATTTCAAGTCCAAGACAATCTGCTAAAATGGGAAGGCTTCCTTAGTCCTCGAACTCCCTCCAGGGAGGTCCTGAACACCTTTAAAACTGAATTTAAATGCCTATATTGGCTTTTCTTAAAATTCTTCGAAATGCTAGGAATTTAATCCATGTTAAGAGTTCCTAAGATTAGGTTCCAAACAAGGATCAGGATGCCTTCACTAAAGCGTTGAAAAGTTTCCAGGCCTTTAATTCTGACCAAAAGCCCAATTCAGCCTTAAGATCTCAGAGGCTGAGCAAAGTCCAGAGTCACTCAATAGTTCCAGCCATTCGACAATCTACAGTGGCCTACTGATGACATATCTGTTCATATTTTATTAGTCATGTTTCCTTGTCTGTGAAGTAACTGTTCATGCTTTTTGCCCATTTTTCTATAAGATTTTTTCCCCCATCTTCTTATGAAGTTTCTTATTCTGGATATGAAGCCTATATCCATTATTTTAGGTTTATAATTTATATATTTAAATGCTATAAAATGAAGAAATGGCTATTTGGATCTTCAACCAGGGAAATAAGTGATCTAATGTAGAAAGGGTTAAAATATGCACATGGGAAAATTATAAAATACGATTATAGTAGGAAGTAGATAAAAATACCAGCCAAAAGAACTTCAATAAGTGGCTGAATTCAAAGGACATCAACAGGAAAGTGAAAAGACAACACACTGAATGGGAGAAAATATTTGTAAATCATACATCTGATAAGGGTCTAGTATCCAGAATATAAAGAATTCTTACAATTCAATAATTAAAAGAAAAATAACCCAATTAAGAAATGGAGGAAAGACCTGAGTAAACGTTCTTCCCAAGGGGTTCAAAAAACATTCGTCCACACAAAAATTTGTAATACGAATGTTTGTAGCAGCATCACTCATAACAGACAAAAGGTAAATACAACCCAAATGCCCATTAACTGAAGGATGGATAAATAAAATGAGTCCATACAATGGAGTGTTATTAATCAATAAAAAGGAATGACGTTCTGGTACATGATAAACAGAGATGAGCCCTGAAGACATTATGCTAAGTGAAAGCAGTCACAAAACAGCACATGTTACGTGATTCCATTTATATGAAATGTCCAGAAGAGGCAAACCTACAGAGATTTGGTGGAGATTGGTGGCTGCTGGGGGCTGGGGGAAATGGGGAGCAATTGCTAACAGGTATGGAGTTTCTTTTAGGTGATAAAAATGTTCTAAAATTGTGGTGATGGTTGCACAGCTCTGTAAATATACTAAAAAATGCTTAAGTATTTTAAATAGATGAACTGTATGGTATATAAATTATACGTCAACAAAGCTGTTATTTAAAAAATAGCAAGGCAGGCGTGCCTGGGTGGCTTAGTCAGTTAAGTGCCTGACTCTTGATTTCAGCTCAGGTCATGACCTCCTGGTTTGTGGGATCAAGCCCCACGTGGAGCTCTGCACTCACAGTGCAGAGCCTGCTTGAGATTCTCTCTCTCCCTCTCTTTCTGCCCCTCCCCAGCCTGCATGTGTGTGCTCTATCTTTCTCTCTCTCTCAAGATAAATAAACTTCAAAAAATAAAAATTAAAAAAAAATTGAAAGTAGCAAGGCAAAGTAGAAGAAAAGAATGACAGAATGCCTGAAACTCAGGGTGACACTTTCAGGGTTCAGTCATGGTGCATTCTCCTGTGGGCCTTAGGAGAGGTAAGTACCATTAAAAAGTGGGTAGAAACACACAACTTTTAAGAAGTCATGAAAGTCACTGGGGCTCCTGGGTGGCTCAGTCGATTAAGTATCTGACTTTGGCTCAGATCATGATATCATGGTTTGTGAGTTCAAGCCCCACATCAGGCTCTCTGCTATCAGCACAGAGCCTACTTCAGACCCTCTGTCTTCCTCTCTCCCTGCCCCTCCCCCACTCTGCACGTGCTCTCTCACTCTCAAAAATAATAAACATTAAAAAAAAAGAAGTGATAAAAGTCAGGAAGAGAAGGTAGTGTAGGAAGCCAAACTTCCAGCAAAAGAAAGGCTGGATTAAATTAATTGACAATTAAATGGGTCCAGATTAAAACAGTCAGGGTCAAGCTAAAACAAGCTAAAACAAAAGCGGTATGTATTCAAAGATATGGGCACACACAGGGCAAACTCTTAGCTCTTTCTGTCCGCCCTTCATAGTCCTTCATTTCCGTTCTGTCCAACACTCTAAGCCACGTCACATCAGAATGACCAGTGACTCCCAAAATATTTCGTGAGCATAAGAATCCTCTGGTACTTGCTAAAAGCACAGGTTCCTGAACCCACTCCCAGACCTTAGGTTCAGAATGTGGGTGACCTCAGGAATCCAATTTTAACTAACTCCCAAGCTCACCACCTCCCAAACTCATCACCTCCCTGACGCAGGCGTTCCGAGGACCACACTCTGAAGCACAGAGTGGACTGTGGCCCCCTTTAATGAAGCAGTAGATAGGGTGTATGAGCAAAGGCTGTGGAAAATGACAGATCAGAGTTGGAGTCATCTTGCCGCCACATACTCATTGTTGACCTTTGGCAGTTACTTAACCCTTCCGTGCCTCAAAATCCACACGTGTAATTGTGAGCCAGCAATTCCTGTCATGCAAATTGAGTAAAGTAATGTTTGCAATGTGTTCAGCACGGTGTCTGTCACGGCCGGTGCTCAGGGGCTGCTGGACTGCTCTTGTCTGATTTTTGTCCTTAGCCGGCTGACCCACTGCAGTGGCCAGTGGACATCTCACTGGATGGTATCTCAGGAAGAAACTTTAGGGAAAGGATTCTTAATTGAGAGTAGTGGATCCCTAAAGGGCCTGGGCTTGTATATAAGAAGTCTGTGAATCCTCTGAAGAATATGCAAAATTAGGGGGTGCCTGAGCGGCTCAGGTCACGATCTCACGGTTTGTGGGTTCGAGCCCCGCATCGGACTCTGTGCTGACAGCTCAGAGCCTGGAGCCTGCCTCGGATTCTGTGTCTCCCTCTCTCTCTCTGCCCCACTCGTGCTCTGTCCCTCTCTGTCTCTCAAAAATAAATAAAAAACATTAAAAAAATTAAAAAGAAAAAGAATAGGCGCAACTATCTGTAGTAGCAGAGGCTGGGGCTGTCATAGTTATCATGGGGTTCTCAAGTTTGGAGGAGGGTGGTAGCCCAAAAAAGTCAAAAGCTGCTCCCTTATAGAAATCTTTAGTTCATTTCTGTCTCCAACTTCAGATGTCTGTTCTTACGTTTTCCCCACTAGCTTACCCTAAATGAATTCAGGGGACTGACAATACCTCAAGGTCCTGGTGCATGGCACCTACAGTGGAATTTTCAAAAACTGGGGTCTCTGAACATTTCAGGAGGAGGAGGAAGATGAGGTTGATGTTGATGACAATGACAATGTAATAATAAGTACAGCAACTTACCACGTGTCTGGGGTTTATGAAGTGCCAGGCACTATGCTGAGCACTTTGTACACATTCTCTCATTCAATCCTGACAAAAACTCTGAGGATTATAGATGAAGAAACTGTCACACAGGTTAAGCAACTGACACTGGCTCACATACCAGAGAGTGGCAGTCAGGCTTAATCCCAAATCTGTCTTATTGCAAAGCAGTGCTCTTAGCCAATACCTACCTCTGTATTTCACTAAATACTTAATCTTGATGGGAGGGCCTAGTGGGCCAGGATGAAGGGTAAAGCAACTGTTGAGAACAGAGGTGAAGACTCTGCTTCTGGCTTCATTACATTTATCTCCCGAATGTTGGGAATTTGGGCAAAAGGCAGAATTGAGCTTTGTGTCCTATTGATCTTTGAGATATATTTGTCCTTTGGAACTAAGATGCTGAGTGACCCTTCCAATAAGGTTATAAAAACCAGCCCCAAAGTGTAAACATGCAGAAGTGCTCTGTCACCAAAGTCTGTGAGAAAACCGAGAACTTGACTAGGAAATACCCATCTGTGGAATGGAAAGGAGGGGGAAAAAATCAAAGATACAAATGGAGAAACACACCTTAAATATGGTACCAAGTGGAGAGCTGTGGCCTTCCTTCCTGAGATTAAGGGAGGATAGGAGGCAGACAGTGAATTGGAGAGACTCTAAAAGTCAGTTGGCTGTACATCACACAGGACATATGGAAAGACTAGAGGCTCCGAGTTTAGGGGTAAGGCAGGAATAGGGTAATATGAACAGTACTGAAGGGTCCATTATTTCAACTTCTAATTGTTCTGCATGACCTTGGCATGACAATCATTACACACACTAAAGGAAAACAGTTTGATGATGTGAAAGAAAGGTATTACTAAAGCTTAGCAGCACGGGTACAAATAGACTCCTGGAAGGTTCCTGAAGGGCACTGATAGTAGACAGGTGGTTCTCAACTGGGAATGATTTTGTATCCCCCGCCACCTTTTGCCCAGGGGACACTACAGACATTGTTGGCTGTCAAGATGCGGGGGGGGGGGTGGGGGTGGGTGGAGGATACTACTGACATCTTGTGTGTAGAGGTCAGGGATGCTGCTAAACATGTCGAACAGGAAAGTCCCCTACAGAAAAGAACCATCCAGCTCAAAATGTCAACAGTGCCAAAGCTGGGAGACCCTGTAGTAGATGAGAGGGATTACAGCATAGTATCAGACAATCACCACATGTTCAGAAGCCCCACGAAGAATAGCATTTATCACACACAGAACACAGGTTCCACCGAAAAGTATGTAGGTCATCAAATCTCCAGGATATTTATTTCCAATCAGATTCTCTTCAATTTTTTTATGACTTTTAATTTCATAATTAAAATGCCTAAATTCACCCTGAAAAAAATTAAAACACTACCAGGAAGCTAAAGTTCCCTTTGATCTCTACCCTCAATCCTGTTGGAGTCAAACCACCCAGATGTAAATGGCGGTGCCACCACTCACTGGGGAAGTGACTCAGGCAAGTTTCTGGCCCTCTCTGAATTTCAGCCTCATCATCTATAAAATAGGGACAACAGTAATAACCAATTTCGATTAAAGGGTTGTTGTGAGGACTGAATGAGTTAATGGGTAGAGTGTACTTAAAACATGTGACTTAAGTGCTCATCAAGTGTTTGCTATTGCTAGTACCCAGCGTGCGCACACACACACACTCACACACACACACACACACACACTCTCTCTCAATCTCTCTCTTTCTCTCTCTCTCTCCTGTAGAAAATATATACGATGGGGTTGAGGCCTAGCTTTTTATTTTAACATAAAAATGTAGACTTCTGCTCATCTTTCTGATATTTACTCCTTTTCTTCAACTCAGAAACCTTTCCATGGAGAACAGAGAAATTTATCTACTTCTTTATAGCTTCATTCTATGCCAAAGCATTTCAAGTCATATCCCTAGTGAGGATAATTTCAGTCGTTTCTACTATTTGGACTCCCAAAGTTAAATTCTCCACTGACCAGAACCAAACAGGCACAAGTTTATCTGTGTTTTTGAGAAAGAGTATTCCAAGAGTAAATGAACAGCCACTGGTCAATACCCCTAACAGAGTGGAATAATAAAGATCAGTCACCAAAACAAATAATATCCACAAACAAATATTCTGAAGGGTTTCCTTATGGTATGAACAGAAAAATCTAAAATTTAAAAATAATCATATGCTCCATAATATGGTTTTTTTTTCCCAGAGAATCATATATGATATTACAGTTAATGAAAATTTAAAAGCTTTCAAAATAATTTCCTTTGGCTTTAACACACATATTGGATTGATCACGTTAAACTCCAACAAAACTGGGAAAATAGTACTAGGTCAGAGGAGGCAATGAAAACACGGAACTGTTATCACCATTTGGTCATAAACTCCTCTTCTCAGAGAAACATGGCGATAAAAATCTGTTCCAGGATGAAAACTTGGCACAAAACAACCCAATCTTACATCATACTTTTTAAAGGTTGGGGTGGAGTAGGGAAGGGAGGGATTAAAAAGTAGGAGGGGAAAGTTCTTCGCATGTAGGAAAAAAAGAGAGAAAGGCTGTCAGTAAAGTAAGTTTTCCACTGATGCATAACTTCTTCAAATGAATGGTTTGGTTTAGCTAAAATCTGGCAAGGTAGCAGATTTTAGTCTTTTTCAAGAATGGCCTCTATTTTGTTGAAGCTGTCTGTAAAAGATAATGTTCATAGACAGGATGTTCATTCCCTGGTATGGTCCTATTTACAATATTATGTTAACTCATCATTTGTTTTGTTTTTAAACTAAAGGCTTCTCCATTCATTAAAGTCATTAGTGAAAGACAGCGTGTCTGAATTTTAACAAGTACAGAAAAACTCCAACATAATTATGAGCCCTATATTAGGAGAATCAAAATCAGACATACCAGGATCAAATTACATGCTCTTTAATACAACTTCACACAGTAAAATCTGACAACATCATTGCTGTTGGACCTTTCCTCCAACAACAGTATAAGGGGTTCCACTTTATATGTGAATTTTATACATTAAGAGCCTTAGTCATTACCTACTTACACCAAACACTTATAACCAAGAACCAAGCCATTACTTTCAGGACTAAATAAGTACCCTTTGTTATGTTGTGGACGTAACAAACCATACACTTTTTTAAGAAGAAAATGAGGCAAGATGATTTCTTTTATAACCCAACTGCCCTGTTTCCCTATCTACGTCCACACACTGCTCTGAACACTAAGTAGAAGATGTTATTTGAATGTAATGGACCAATTCAGAGATCACTGTGTAGCTAGCATGCTGGTCTGAGAAAAACATGGAACAGCTGAGAGCTGGGAGCCCTAGAAAAAGAAGCGCTGTGAACCATGGGAGCTGCACACCGGCCAAGGCCCAAGCACAAGAGGAGAGCTCCCAAGTGTTGGTTTCAATACCCTGGAGACTTGTTCCTTCTGGAGTTCCTCCGTCCCCACCGTGAGCTAAACTAAGAAACCCAGGTGTTTGTGTTGGGCAGAGAGGAGCCAGAATGGCAAGGCTCTTGGTGAATCCGTCATTCCACTATGAGACAAAACAATAAGGTTAAAAACTGCTTCCAAACGTAGTAATTATGTTAGCTATTTTGAGAGCAAGAAGTTAAAATGTGCTCTTTAAACAAATATCAATACATATAAACAACAGAATTCGTGGAAAAATGGTCATTTATTAAACATCCCTTATTACTAATGTTCCCAATCTGCTGTCTTCAGGACACTATGATATAACAGCTTTCCTAATTTGTTGGATCCCAAGCATCTGAAGACCGAATAAATGTTGTGCGTGTAATATATCATACATATAAGAACAGATACAGGAACGTGTGTATACATATATGCATTCACATACCTACAGCACAGAGAAGCATGTATATGTATCCATTTTTTTCAAATATGTGCACACGCTCTTGTGATTAATAGAATGCGGGTTCATTTAAGAGGTATTTGAATTCATCATTAATTCACAAGAAATACTAAAAAGTATTATTTTTTATCTGTTTGGATCTGTGAAACGTTTTTCAATTTACTTTTTGACCATGGTAAAATGTACTCTTTACAATGCACCGTTCTCTAAATTTTGACAAATGTGCAGAGTTGTGTATCCACCACAACTATGATACAGAACAATTCCATCATTCTAAAATAATCCTAAAAAATCCCCTTGTGCTGCCCCCTTGTAGTCAAGCCCTCCTTCCATACTCATAGAAAAGGTTTTCACTAAAAACTGGTCCTCATACTTGAAAGAGATGGGAAGAACTACCCCAGAGCATCGAAGGCCACCTTTTGTTACACATCTGTTTCTACCTCCACCCAGTGTTTGACAAAAATAAGGATTAAAGGGGAAGGAAACTGAAATAACAGGATAGGAGGAAACAGAGACTTAGAGGAGTTCAGACTTCAAGCCAGTATGAAGGAAAAAATGCTAGAACTTGATGACAGACTATAATGGGTGGTATTATATACATATGTTTATGTATGTGTATACATAGATTTTATAATATATATATATATACACACATACACATACATATATATGCTGGGAGATACAGGAAAAAGCCTTGAGTGAGATAAAGCTGGTAAGTGATCGTTGGTGATCAAAGGGAATGAATTTTTTTTTAAGTGATGAGATCTGATTTATTTAGAAAGCCCACTCTGCCTGCAGTTTGGCAACTAGTTAAGGAGTGGGGGAAAGAGTGGGCGTGGGAGACCAGTTAGAAGAGTATTTCAATAGTCCAGCTGAGAGACAACAGTAGCTCAGATAAGTTATCTCAAAGGGAGAGGTTTACTAAAAACCACAAGAGGTAAAGAACAGGAAAATGCAGTGGAATATTACTGGAATGTCATTCAAAGAACATCTACAATCACAGTCAATCCTTATAGAAAACTGAAACGATCAAGATATAGTGCAGCATATCTCACAATGTGACCAACGTGATAACCTAGAGTCCTCCTGCTATAAAACGCTTAAACATGTTGGATAAATTTGTTAGATACATGGTATACAGGTGGCTATGAGTGTGCTGAGCACTGAGGCTTCTCAGACAGGACTGCATAACGTGCAGTTTTCTTCCCCATCTTGAAAAGTGACACTGAGAGTGTTTAAGCAAGGGACTGACATGGATCCGGCTCTGCTTTCAAAAGATTAATGTGGCAAATGGTAAAATACAGACGCTTGAAACAGGGGTAGGGAAAGGGTGAGCAGATGAATGTGAGACACCATGCAGGCAAAATCAACCATCAGTTGTGTACATATGGGCAACAATGGTCAAAGGAAGGTCAAAAACAGTATGCTTAGGTTCCATGGCCAGGAGCACTACGCTAGTCAAAAATTAATGAAAATAAAGAACACAAGGCAGCGGTAGATTTGGGGGAAGGGGAGATGGGTAGTATTGGATTGTAATTTCCTCTATAAATATTAAATCTGTATATTTTTCTGGGGGAAGGTCCGTGGCTCTCATCAGATTTCCAAAGAGGTCTGTGTCAACCTACTATTCCTTTAAACATAATGTGTCAACTTTGGATATTTTAATTTTTGGCGTTCTGCAGTTTCAGATGATATGACTAGGTGTCAACTTCTTTTTATTTAGTCTGTTTGAGACTTGCTGTATTTCCTCTATCTGAGCATTGGTATCTTCCATCAGTTCTGGAACATTCTAGGACATCTTCTCTTCCATTTTCTAATTTCTCTGCTCCTACCTATAACACAGCCTAATGTTTGTGTTAACTATCACTCTTTCATTGCAGACCTTCCATTGAAGAATATCTTCCTACTTGTGAATAAATACAAATGAACACTGCATAAAATAGCATAGAGCTCTGCTGCCGAAATATAGGGTAAAACTGAAAATCATGAACTTCTCATCTTCACTGCAGAAAAAACACTGCACATAATCCTCGAGATGTTTAGCAGAAAGGTGCTAGGTTGATTTTTTTAAACGGAGACACATTATATCTTATAGTCGAAAGCTAATCAGTATGCTGTAGTCAGGAGAATAGTGCTTGAGAGAAACAAGGCACAGAACTGCCCACAGACACAAAATAAATCCAAGACTAGAGCTTAAGGGTCAAACAAGTTTAAGAAACATGTACCAGTGAAATTTATCACAGACTTATTATATACATCTTCTTTCTAAATGTATATTTTCTGCCTAAAAAGAAAGCTAGATAAAAACATTGATACACCACCAACTCAGGCAGCTGGGGAGGTGGGAGTTCTACACCAGAATGTTTCCAAAAATGTGCTATTTGGGGGCTGATTGATTTTCTCCCCCAACTAAATTCCGTTCTGGTTCTTTTTGGTAATGTTTCAAAGTGCAGGCTGAGCTCTTGATCTTTTGGGAGGCACAGGCAAAACAAAGGGCCAAACTCACTAATGAAAACTTGCTGAACTTACTTTTCAGAATTCCAGCCGAAGTCACGAAGAACCCTTTTGGCCCTGCTCCCAGACTAGTAAAACGAACATCTCAAATCCCTAGAGGCTAAGATAGCTCGTTCCACTAAAACCAAATACACATCTTCTCCTGACAGCTGGTTGTCTTAGCATACTCAGGACTATATATTTATCAAAGGAAAAAAAAAAACTGTAGAAGCACAATATTTATTATAGGATTATCTCAGTGACTCAAGTAAACATGAGTAAGGCTAAATTAAACCATGTTTACTATGATGTTCTATTACTTAAATCCTGACACAAAATCACTCGAAGAGATTTGGGGTCTTATTTATTAAGACAATTGATATACATTTAAAAAAAAAAAGGCAACTATCTTTTCTTTCAAATCTGTGTTTAGTTACACAATTTTTCTAATTATTCTAAAAAAAATATCTTGAGCACCTAAAACAAAAATTTTCCATCCTGTTATGATGCTGAATTCAGTATTTAATTTAAATAAAATCACAAATTATTGAATTTGCTCATTGCTCTAAAAGCTTTATCTGATTTATCTGAATTTTTAAAAAATTTTTTAATGTGTATTTTTTTTTGAGAGAGAGAGAGAGACAGAACACACGCAGGGGAGGGGCAGAGAGAGAGGGAGACACAGAATCCGAAGCAGGCCCCAGGCTCTGAGCTGTCAGCACAGAGCCTGATGTGGGGCCCAAAACCACGAACCACAAGATCACAACCCGATCTGAAGTCAGATGCTCAACCGACTGAGCCACCCAGGCCCCCCTGATTTATCTGAATTTAATCCATAATTTCATTAAATCTCACCCATAATTCTAAGTAGTATTATTGTAATTTTCAGCTCTTCCCTACCCTTTCCCTAGGCCCTTTAGCCAAGTTTCAGTTTAGCCCAGCCTTTTTGGATTCCAAGCTATCCAAATGTTCCAAATGACCATGTCTGTGGCCAGGCTCACTGTGGGGTAAAGGCAGGGAAAAAGGAGGCTGGAAAGGCCACAACAGGAGTAGATGACAGGGCACATAAGATCAAAAGCACATTTACCACCTTCAGGACTCAGCTGTTAAGCCACTCCTACGAAATAAATCTCCACCTCTAGGAAACAGGGGTCCATAAGGGAAACAAGCCTGCCGGCTGGGCCACAAGACACATGGCCTTAGGAGACCACTCGCATCTGTAGCACAGGGATCCAACAAGTTCAAAGCCTTCTGACCCGCCAGGGAGTCCAGTCAGAGGGAACTGTGGCTGAGCTCTGGCATGGCCTGAGGGCAGGGCGAGCTTGGCAGAACATGGGCTGTGGTTCACCAGCCCTCAACGGATGGAAGCAGAGATGCAGCCTTAAGGAGCTTACAGTCCAGGGCAACAATATAACAACAGAGGCAAAAACGTAAGAAGGAAAAGTGCAGTCTTGCTGGGGAGGCAGGTGGTGGTGACTTTCGGGACTGAGAAGATACATGACGACAGACAAAACTGTGTCAGATTCTACAGGAGAGGAAATAGAATTCAATGATCTCACAGAAGAAGCAGCCCAAGCAAAGGTATGGAAGTGAAATAAGGTGTGTCCACAGGAAATCCCAGAAAACGGTTTGGCTGAACAATAGGATACATACAGAACCCAGATTGGGGCAGAAAGGTCAGCTGGGATGACAACAGAAAATGCTTTGGATGTCAAATTGAGAGACGTGTACTTAATTCAGTTGGTGACAGGGGCCACTGATGGTGATGAGCAAGGAAAGAACATTACATTATCAGAACTTTCTTCAGGAAGACAGTGACAGCTCTGTGCTGGATAAACTAACATAGGAAGAAAGGTTAAAAGGCCATCAGGAGACATAGCAACTGAAGGACTGAACTAGGAAATGCCAGTAGGAATGACAAGAAGGACAGATACAACGGAGAGAGGATTTCCAGTACAAAACAGGGGTTGGCTGATGCCTTTCAGATGCAGCATCTGGGCACCTCAGAAACAGAATGTCCTGAACAGAAGCAGGGCTGTGAGGAAGGAACCTGAGTTCACTGGAGGAATGAGGAGTCTGGCTGCAGACACTTCCAATTTCAGGTGTCAGCTGAACACACAGACAGACATGTCTATCAAGTGGCTGGGAAGGCAAAGCTGCAAGCAGGGAGAAGAGCTGGGATTAGATATGGGGACTGAGGGGGGCGCCTGGGTGGCTCAGCCGGTTAAGCGGCCGACTGCGGCCCAGGTCACGATCTCGCGGTCCGTGAGTTCGAGCCCCGCGTCGGGCTCTGTGCTGACGGCTCAGAGCCTGGAGCCTGTTTCGGATTCTGTGTCTCCCTCTCTCTGACCCTCCCCCGTTCATGCTTTGTCTCTCTCTGTCTCAAAAATAAATAAACGTTAAAAAAAAAAAAATTAAAAAAAAAAAAAAAAGAAATGGGGACTGAGGGGAGCCCGGGTGGCTCAGGTGGTTAAGCATCCAGCTCTTGATCTCGGCTCAGGTCATGATCTCACAGTTCATGGGATTGAGCCCCACGTTGGGCTCTGCTCTGGCAGCGCGGATCCTGCTCGGGATTCTCTCTCTCCCTCTCTCTCTCTACTCCTCGCCAGCTTGCGCGCACACTCTCTCTTAAAATAAATAAACTTTAAAAAAAAAAAAAAAAAGAAAGAAACGGGGACTTAGGGGAACATCCACAGAGAGGTAAGGCTCTGGGGATGAAATCACGGGATATAGAGGAATATAATATAGAGGAAAAGAGATGTATTCTGGAACACGTTAGCAATATTATCATGAGGATCTGATGGGATGGTACAGTGAAAGTGGTTTAAACATTTTAAAGTACTAAACAAATACATTTTTATTATTGTTACAGTAGCATGTGTTTAACCTCTAGAAAAGCCATATTACGTCAGAAGAGCCAGGCTTCCCAAAATCTTCCACAAAGTCCCCTCTCCACCAAGTCCAATGGAAATGTGCCCTCCTCCCGCCTTGGACTCTCACAGTACTTAAGAAGTCTATTTCTGGTATTTAGACGTTCCAGCAGCATGACCTGGGCACCCCCCATGTGCCAACACTACGGGAGCTGCTTTCATACACGCCCCCTTGGAGGAGACGAAACAGAAAGTCAGGAGTTACCTGCCTTTGCAGAGGAGGAAATGAGTGAGGCTCAAAAAGGCTAAGTATCTTGAGCCAGGCCACCAGCTAGTAAGTAGAGGAACCGAGAGCTTCTGATGCCAAACATGCTGGAACTTGCCGTATTTGTTCTTATTTCCCTTATAATCTGTAAGCAAACGAAGGGACGAGCCACATCTCACTTATCTTGGTATCCTCTGAAGCACCCAGCCAAGGGCCTGACGCCTGGTCAAGTCCTCACTGTGCTTTCGCGGCCTGAAAGAATGAATGCGTGGATCCTTGCAGGCACACAGGCCTCCCTAATGGGGAGTGTTTGTGGGCTGGTAAGCTTTGAGTACTTATTTCTAAGGCGGACTGTAACTTAACAACAAAAAGTTCTAAAAACAAATTCTGTACTTGTGAAAGATGCCACCTGGTCTGCCTCAGGGGCTGAAATCCTCTTTTTATGCACCGAGTGGGAACAGCAAAGGGAGTGACAAGCTGGTTTTCTTCAAACCACTCCCACCAACTGGCTCAAGCCAAAAAATGGGCCCACACCTTTCGGCAAAGAGAATTGGGCAGCCTCTGCCGCCCGTTTAACCCTTGCTGTCGCTGCTGGGAGCCGGCAGCGTGAGGAGGAGGGAAAGGTGGAACAGATTGGTGCCACCTCTGAGGATGTAACTTCACACGTCCAGCTTTTCTGCCAGGAAAAAAAGGCAACTGGTTTAGAAAGCGCGTTCCTTCCCCTCTCTTCATCTTCAACCAAAGTCTACTTTGCATAACTGACCACTAGCTTTTTTGTTCTGTTTTGTTTAAGGAACAGTACTTAGTGTCTCATTTAACTGATTGGTCTGGGTTCCTGGGAAAACAAATGTATAGATAGAGAGCCTGAAATATGCGTATTTCATAAATGTCCCGTGTGCGAGAAGAACACGAAGTTCTCGGAAGGTTTACTTTTGCAAGCCATACACGTGCGCGGTGGGAGATCAGGAAACAACATATACGTGCGTGGTGGGAGATCAGGAAACAACATATACGTGCGCGGTGGGAGATCAGGAAACAACATACATCTAAACACCATAAAGGCGTGCAGTCATGTTCCAGTGCTGCCAGAAACACCAGACCACTCTTCCAGGCCTTGGGCAAAAAGACAGGCTTCTGAAGCGGGATTGCATTTCAGAGCCTCATTAATTATAATACACTCAGGAAGTTTTCCACCCGATGTCTCTGACAGATGTTCCCTTTTGTGGGGATTGTCTAATGTGGGGACATTTGGGAACCATGTCCCTAGAAATCTTTAGGGTACAGCAAACTGATCCCTTTTCACACATATGAAGACAAGACCCAAAGAGGCCTTTCCCTTTTCTAAGACTAGTTAGTGTAAGCACAGTGTCCCTGCCCATTGCATGCAGGGGCAGAGGGACATCAGCCAGACTGACAGGCACTATGTCCCAGGCTCAAGGTATCTTTCCAGGCCCACAGAGTGGTGAGAATGCAAGTCTCTTCTTGCCAATTTTTACCTAATGTGGACCAGGCCACTGGTCCTGCCCGGATCCGTGTCTGTCACATGCACTGCATGGGGCTTGGGACTTCCTAGAAAGAACCATAGCAGCAGCCAAAAGGAGTAACAAGCCTCAGCTCAGGGCGAGCGTCTGGCACTGGTTCTGGGCGGGTCCACACGGGATGCTTTCCTCATGACTCCTGAGAGCACTCTCCAAGACCGAGGCCATACTTAATGTTTGGACGGCTCAGAGTTGACAGGATGGTACGAACCATGGAAAACTAACGAGAGCTTCACACAGTATCAAAGACCAGTACCAACCTCTCCTCGTTCAGTTCTTAAAATCTATCCTACGATGCTGGCCTTACTGAAATGACACCACTTCTGTTCCATGTGTACTCTCAACTCTGCAAGAGTTAACCAAAGATATTAAAAACTTTAAGTAACTATGGAAGCCCTCAGAAAGTCATACCACAATTTGACCACTTTCCATTTTAACCCTTTTCTAAAAAACTCATTTTTAAAACTTCTACTCCAGGATGTCAGAACTTTTGGCAGTTTTCAACGGTATTACGAAGGCAGTTCTACTAAGTTAATCTGTATCAACTGGAAAAAAATGTAAGAGCTCTCAGTGTAGCATTTTCCATTTTTCTTGTAAGAATTACGTGTTGAGCCTTTAAAATACTGCCAACCAGGCTACTGTTCCCCATGTGCCACCTTTCTGTAAAACATTAATGAAACGAAAAGACTTGTTCCTGCCCTTGAGTAACTTGCAGTTCAGCAAAAGATGGGAAAACAAATACACATCACTAACTAAATCTGTGTTGAGCAGATTCTAATGGGTATAAATTCAGTATTCTAAGAGTTCAGGGAATGGCCAGAGAAGGCAGCCCAATGGTGCTCAGGAAAAATGGTACAGATGGCATTTGGAGAGGTCTATTTCAACAGAAAAAGGGTGTTAGAGAAGACACTGTACATGGAGGTAATAGCTTTAGCAAAGGCACATGGCCGGGAGTGCACAGTAAGCTAAGAGAAGTTCAAGTGAGGGGCACCTGGGTGGCTCAGTCAGTGGCGCGTCTGACTCTCGATTTCGGCTGATGTCATGATCTCACAGTTCTGTGAGTTCGAGCCCACATCGGGCTGTGCACTGATGGTGCAGAGCCTCCTTGGGATTCTCTCTCTCTCTCCCTCTCTCTCTGCCCCTCCCCCACTCACACATGCAGAAAGCTAGATTTTAGAGGAATTAACTTTTAAAATATAACCTTCACTGATAATTCATCACATCATATCTTAGATTTTAGAGGGAGAAATATTTTATTAGCAAGTTTATTTGCAAATGGGTACAGTAACTTAAAAGAAAAGTAATGTAGGTGTTGGGAAAATCATTCTTCTGAGCTGGCAAATTCCTGTCTGCAGCTTAACTGATAGATTCTTATTACCTACATCTTGCGATTGTTTCATTGAGATCTCTCTTTTCTCATCACCAAAATACCTTCTGAATTTAACTTAGCATGTACATACAGAGTGACTACTTTATAGCTGGTATCTGCTCATTTATTACCCATCCTCTCCTTTTCGGCCCCAACTTGTCCTAACCACGCTCTCTCACTCACTCATTCCTCTCTTGTGAACTGTATTGATAATCATAATAACATTAATAGCTCCCACTTGCTATAGTGCCAGGCACTGCAATTAATGCCTTAAGAACAGTGTTTAATATAATCCTCAAAATATCACTCTGAAATAGGTATCGCCATCCCTATATTGAGGCAAGTTCAAAGGTGCGAAATATTCTGCCAACTGGTAAGTGGCAGGACCTGGGTTTAAAGCAGGTATGCTTGACTCGAGAGCCCTTGCCTATTGGCAGTTCACTGTACTGCCTCCAACATTCTTTGGCCTCTTACCAACGTGGGTTAGTATTTTCGATTACAAGTTAAAACATTCAGTGAACACCTGCTACTGTAAAATCCTGTCTTAGGTGCTCTCAGTGGTATATAAATAAACGAGAGCATGCCTGATGCTCACAGTCATCCGTATTTGAGTAGAAACACCTGTATCTTGTATCAGTGTGTAAGATAGGATGGCCATGATTCATGAAGTAGAGCGACGAGGACCAGAGGGGTAAAAATGACTCAGTATATGAATGCTGGATGGCGACCACATCTCACAGACAGAAATCTGCCAACCCTGACTGACTTTTAATAATACATTTCAATCAGAGTCTGTTAAAAACTCTCTCTGCTGATGAGAAATCTATCCTGTCAGAAGTTTCCAACCAAATCTGCTTACAATCTATTTTCAATGAGCCTCAGCTTCCTTTGAAGTAGAATAAGCTTCTGAAGCATGTGAGCCAACAATAAGCACATTGTGAGGCCAGTCCTTGTAAAATTCATTCCCGACGAGTAAAGTTACTTAGTTAAAACACAAATGTGCTATCAAACTACTTGTACCACAGAGCCTGAAAGTTGTGTAAAATGACACAACGCTATTTAGACACAGAAAAGTAATTCAAACGTGTCATCTTCTTAAGCTATCTGCTTTTAGTATTACCTTTATTAACTTCTGAATATGTTTTTGCTTAATATTTTCAGGAGACGAGTTACATTTTTACAAATAACTATATTAGTTACAAAAACGTAAGAAACTGGATAGGATGCTGTTCAGTAGTCCTCTTTAGGCTATAACCATATGTACCCAGGGAACATTTGGAAGGAGTCGCAATTTCGGATTCAGTCTGCCTACTCATCTCTCTCTACAAAGGTACAGTATTCATATCACAAGTTGCACAACTAAGACTCATCCAAAGATTGCAGTGGCAGATACTGACTACATTTACTCTGCAATCTAACCTCCTGATACGAGTCATGTTTAAGGAAACAGAAGTCAGTAACGAGAAATCATTTTAAGAGTTCCAAAGGGGCAAAAGAATTAGCGAGACATGTTTGGCTAACAGGGAGAAACACCAGGCTGCAGAAAATTCATGACATTGATACTTACTGTTCAATTCGGGGTGACAAGTACAGCTTGGGATACACCTGAGTGGCTTCAGTGTCCTCAAAACTGACAGAAAGGAGGGCCACATCTTCTCCAGGGTCTTCGTTTACATCCTTGAGTAGGGAGTGAAAAACACGATGTCATCAGTGCCTACTCTTGGAACATCTTCCTGGTGCTGAGCTCACAGTCCACTGGCATTGAGGCCACAGGATGTGGGTTACCTGGATTCGGATTAAGCAGCTTTGTACATCCTTCACCATGTGCCAGCCACTCCCCTAGAGTGATGGCTCTCAGCCTTTCTGATCAAAGCCCACCATGGTGAGGAAAAGACTCCCACCTTCTCATTTGTTCCCACATTCCAAGAGGGGAAAAGTGAATCTGGTGATAACCAAGAATTAGTCAAAAACATAGCTAAAAAGTCACAGTAAACATTTTGCTAAAAATATGTGTAACAGCTCATAATTCCTACAATACATGTAGATGGCTTGTAATTTTCTTTTTATAGGAAAAACAGGAGTTATTAACATGATTTATATCTTAAGACCACAACAAAATCTTAAAATGGCCAGTAATTTTATTGTATATACCTTGGTAGTATGTTGTAAGTTATTTAAATAGCAAAAGTTCCCAAGAAACACATCACTATGAACTGTGCCACCATACAAGCAAATGGCAGGGGGTTACATACGCATCTCCTTTGCAAAACGATTATGGATGATTCATACATGAACCACGAGACTCGCATATTTTAAAAGCCTGGTTATAAGACTAATATAAGACAAAAACACTGTTGATCCAAATATGCACCAAGAAACACTGAGAGGTTAACAACCCACAATAAACAAAACTGATAATGATAAAGCTAAACTTCCTGTAATTTATAATCAAAAAGCAAGAATAGTGATAATTGAATGTCATAACCAACTCAATCCAACACTGATGGAAGTGTCCTGACTCAAAACTGTGGGTTTTACAGATTTGCAATTATTGCCAAGCACCAAGTGTTTGCCAGACTTCTGAATAAACTACTGAATTAGAATAAATTCTAGTAGCATGCTGGTTTTACTTTGTGAATATCAGATTTTAGTAACCCTTGACAATTTTACTTTTGGTTGGTATTGGCTCTAAGTCAAATACAAATTTTTTAAAAACTTAATAGGATTGCACATCTTTCACCCGTAAGGACTGGTAAGAACTGGCCTGTATTTCTGGATTGGTTCAAGGTCCTCTGGAGGGCTCAGCAGCCATCTTAGGAGGGTCCCAATCTAGACTTTAAGAATTACTGCCCATGAGCATTGAGAACCTCAGATATGATGTCCTTCCTTCGGTCCTAAACTAACCTTACCCCTTCCTTTCCTGCATCGTGGGGAGCTGGTCATCACACCCAGCCAGCTCAGCTCTGACATCATCCTTGCTCTGCCTTTTATTGTGCCTACAGTATGCACGTGAGGCAGGGATACAAAGGGACAAGAACCAGAAGTCTCTCCCATTTAGAATAAGAATTTTAAAAAAGAAAGAAAAGAACCGTGCTGGTCTCTACACAACCCCTTGCATTCTCTCCTCTCTCTCCTCTCTCCTCTCCATCACAGACTGCTTGAAGGAGTGGTCTGCACTCCTGGTCTCTACTCCCTTCCCTCCCACTCACCCTTAGCACTTGAGATTAACCTTCTGACCTCCCCCCACCCCCCAGCCCATCAAGACTGCCCCCACCAAGGCATCCACGAAACACAGCAAATGCTTCTCTGTCCTTATCTTACTTGATCTCCAAACAGTATTTGACATGGATGATGTCTTTTCCTCTGGAAATACTCAGTTTCTTACTTGTAAGAAACTATACTCTCCTGATTTTCTATCTCTGTGACACGCCCCCCTCCCTTTTCATTCTTTTTTTTTTTCTTTCCTCTTTTACTTCCCAGTTGTTTTTTGGTTTTACATTACAAAATTTAGGCTTGTTGTAACAACTCAAGCCATACAGAAGTTTAGAAAGAAGAAAGCTCTCCTACCCTCCCTTTTAAAGGTGACCAATACTAGCTGTGTATGTGGCCTCAAACAGCTTTCTCTAGGCGCACAAAAACATACACACATACATACACGTGCAAATAAATAGCTCTTTAACCTTCTGTTTTGTTTTCCTTAATGGAATTGTATTACACATATCACTCTACCAACTGCTTCCTAAATAGCCACATAATATTCCATGGCATGGATTTCGTTCTTTTTTTTAACCATTCCCCTAGCAACAGACATTCAGGTTCTTAGCCATTTGACAGTGTTACAATAAATATCCTCGGATAAACATATGTATATTCTTTTCCAGTGGGACATATATTTCTGAATTAAGAACTAAAACCGAGCTTGTTGGATCAAAGGTTATGAACATTTTACAGTTTAACAGCGTAGGGTTATTTTTCTAAAAACTGTACAGCAATTTACATTTGGACCAGGAATTTGCATCAGCATGAGACAGAGGAGAACCTGTTTCTGCTCATCCTGAATAACCTGATAATACCAGCTGTTGTCACTCTTCAATTTAATGTTGGCGGTCTGACTGCCAGAAAATGGTAGCTCAGCTGAGATTCAACGACTAAAGATGAGCAACTCTTTACTTACTTACTGGTCATTTCTTCTGTAACTTTTCTGATCAAATCCTTTGCCCATTTTGCTTAAAGACTCTTGGACTTTTCTTGTTATTGGTGTTTGTTAGGTCCGTTAACCCTTGTCTATCACATGTGTTATAAATATTTTCTCTCAGCCCAGCTTTTGACATTTTACTTTGTCTGGGGACTCACAACAGCACAGAAAATATAGCTTTCTTTTTTTTAAATTTTTTTCTTTAATGTTTATTATTTTTGAGACAGAGAGAGAGAGACAGCATGAGCGGGGTAGGGGCAGAGAGAGAGGGGGAGACACAGAATCTGAAGCAGGTTCCAGGCTCCAAGCTGTCAGCACGAGCCCGACATGGGGCTCAAACTCACAGACTGTGAGATTGTGACCTAAGCTGAAGTCAGATGCTTAACTGACTAAGCCACGCAGGTGCCCCTGAGAAAACTGAGCTTTCTACAGAGTTAAATCTGGTCAGTAACTCTGAGGTTATATAACTATTTCCCTAGCATTTCATCTAACATTGTATTTTTACATGTAGCTTTGTAATACCTCTGGAAGGTAGTTTTAGGTAGTATGACTTAGGAAGTATGTAAGAGGAGGACCTTAGCACAGTGCCTAGAACATAGAAATCACTCGATGTTTGCTAAATGAGTACAGCAGTAAACAAATTAATGTTAACTTCTAACCTTTATTCTCCACACCTAGCAGTTTTCAGAAACCAGCTTTACAAACGTTTCACCAGTGATATCTGGAAACTCAGTAGTGACTCCCTGCTCCTGTCCCCCGTAATATACCGAGGTCCCTAGAACTAGTAGCTTCAAAAGGAAAACCAAGATTGGGAATCTGAAATTATCTATCATTACTTACTCTTTTACAGATGGTAAAGTATTCAACCTTGAATAGTCCTTTCTGTAAAATGAGGATGGAAATTTTAAAAAATACAGTCGCAACAAACAGAAACTATGTAATTATATAATACAACCCTAAAACTCATAAAACATCTAAAACTAAAGTTGAAGCTGAAAAAATTCACATTCAGAGAGACGTTCATTTTATGATCTAAGTATACGAGTAGTTCTCTTTAGAGTTAGATTGTTTACCTCAAAGTAAGATGATAAAAAAAGAACTAACATTGATTGTCAGATATCTTCCCTCAGTGACTGCATTTCCCTGTTAAAGGTCAAGGCTCTAACTACAAGTCACAAAACCTGGTTAAAAAACAAAACAAAACAAAACAAGACACTGCAAAAAACTAGGGACAACTGAAAACCTTTTTAATTAGCAGCTTCACTCCATACACCTATGGATAATTTATAATTATTTCTCTTTCCTACTCTCTAACTTCTCATTTCACTGCTCTATTTAAGCGAAAAACAAAAATGCTCGGAGACAGTCCTCTAAACAAATGGAATGACCCCGGTTTATATAATCAACATTTATCATCTGGCATCCTGCAAAGAGTACATGAAACTGTAGTCTGAATAGGAAAATAGTTGTTTCCAGGAGTTCCTTTTATGGACTACTTTTAATACAATTTACTTGCCTTGGTGTGGCACATGAGTTTCCCCTGAATTGGTATTTGATTCCTAATGGATATCTAAGTTTGACTTGGAGTGCTTAAATAAGCCCAAAGAGTTCCAAAAATACAAATCCACACAGTACTGTTTCTAGTTTCTGCAACTCTAACAGGCTTGTACATGTGTTCCTTCCCATCTGGGGAATTAGAAAAGAAGCTCTTGTACTGTGGTTCTTAGAAGCTAACATTACAGATGATTATTGTAACCACTAATGGCAACATTTGGAAAGCAGGGGGAGGTTAGAGTGTAGTAGGGGACATTTAAAAATGCACAAGTATACACTTTCAGGGCTTTCTGTCTGTACCATCTGAATCTGCAGCAGGCTAAAATGGGGGGAAAGATGTCAAATCTGCTGAAGCAAAAAAGAGAATTGCCTCCTACCTTTTATAAAAGCGTGTCAGGCGCTGACATACATATGGCGAGGCAATAATGGCCATGCTATTTTGCTGAGATTTAGCAATAGATTTGGCTCAACATTTGGCTATAGAACAGAAAGGGGTTCTTATGGCTTATAGTGAATATTCACTAGGTAGTGAGTTCCTCGCAGGCTGGGAGCTCTTCCTATTTGTTTTTATATACCCGATGTTGGAAGCTGCACATACATGGCAAACTGGTTAGAAAAAAAACTGAGTTAATGCAGGAAAGACTATAAGAATGAATAAGTAAATGACGGAGTTAAACAGAAAGTACTTTTAGTTAGACTCTCAATATTTATCTCACTTTTCCGTAAATCTATGACTACGTAAGATTTTGGTAAAGAAAACTCAAATCTGAACCATACATAAGCAAAAGATGCACCTACTAATAAGAGTTAACATTTTGTTTAGGTCATGATGATTTATTCATATAACTGTTCTCAACTGGGGCTCTTTGCAAATATCAGAAGGGGGAAGAAAAAAAAAAACAATTCACCTTGGAAATGAAAGTAAACACAAGCACAATTTGTCATTATGCGGTACCCCTTTGATGCACTAATTTCCAAGTGAATCTAGCAGCCATGAAACAAGCCCCTGTATGTTGAAGGTCAGTATAGGTACAAACTACCAATTAACTATTGCTGATAGACACTAGCCGAACAGTAAATATTATAAACTATACATCACATAGGAAGACTGTAAAAAAGCCACTGCATTTCTCAATTCAAAAAGGCATAAAGCAAAGCTGTAACTATTACTAGCAAAACCAGTTTGCAGTCATAAGGACTATAAATAAGCCATTATACAGCATGTCAAAACCCAGATAAGAACCATTTTGAGTTAAGTTTATTTCTTTTCAGCTTATTTCTTTTTAAGAGAGAGAGAGCACAACCAGGGGAGAGGCAGAAAGTGAAGGGAAGAGAGAGAATCCCAAGCAGAGTCTTAGTGTTACCAGAGTGAGGAAGCCAAGCCAAATAGATGAGGAAGAGGAAGACGTGGGGCCATGTCTGCCCCTTTTGCCTTTTGTGTATCTCCCGACCCTGAGCCTCCTCCTTTCCAGATGGCAGGGGGTGCAGAACCCACGTAGAGGTTCTGAGAGCCTCTCCACCAAATACTGAGTTCCTGGCTAAAAACTCCCTTGATATTTTGATATTTCTGATGAAGGTAGCACTTAAGAGAGTTATTTCTGATTTGGTTTCTCCAAATGGAAATGGGAGTAGAAAGACTCTCCCTGCGTAGTCCAGTCAAACTGGGCCACTTCCCATATATTTTGCCAGATCTTTAATTAAACCTTTTTTTTAATGTTTATTTATTCATTTTGAGAGACAGAGAGAGCACGCACACACGCAAACAGGAGAGGGGCAGAGAGAATCCCAAGCAGGCTCCATGTGGTCAGCGTGGAGCCCATCGTGGGGCTCGAGCTTAACAAACGGTGAGATGGTGACCTGAGCCAAAATCAAGAGTTGGCTGCTTAACTGACTGAGCCGCCCAGGCACTCCTATTTTACCAGATCTTGACTGACACTTTGACATTAGCCATTCCTTTACGGAAAAGCTCTTTCTCTCCTTTTAATTGACACAGTTTTAATTTAACTCTCATTGTAAATTCACTTGCTCCATTAAGAATCCTTTCAATAGCAATGTAATCTATGTCTGCCCTTGGCAATTTCACCAGGTTGCTTCATGAACTTCCCATGTGATTTAAGCCATATGTAGTTTATATTGCAAATAGATTGTGAATTTCCTGAGGGCAGGGTAGAGATCTCCTACTTCCTATTATGCATAATATTAAGACCTGATATTTATTCATTGATTACTCATTTTGTTTAGTACTTTATATGCATGACCTCACATAATCATCATACCAACCTTGAAAGGTAGGTACTATACTATATATTTGCAAATAAAGAAACTGGGACTGAGGAAGATTAAATGGAGAAGATGAGTTTTGAACCCGTGTTTATTGACTTAAAACCTGGACTCTTAATCACAATGCTACACCCCCTAGCATGTTGCTGGGCACAAAGAATGGACTTGTATCAATGCCCAGAGAAAGGTATGAAAAACTTGAAAATCTATATGCAGAAAAGATATCAGAGATTCACTAAACACTTGTTCTCTATTTAGTGTCTAAATCCTGTATGTTCCAAAAGACCATGAGCATCTCAAGGAACCATTACGCCTTTTTTACCCAAATAGACTACCCCACCTACACCAGGCACATAATGGGTATTCAAAACAAACTAAGAAAGGGGCACCTGGGTGGCTCAGCTGGTTAAGTGTCCCACTCTTGATTTCAGCTCAGGTCATGATCTCACAGTTCACAGGATCGAGCCCCACATCAGGCTCTGCACTGACAGCGAGGATTCTCTCATTCCTTCTCTCTACTCCTTCCCTGCTCACGCACTCTCTCCCTCTTTCAAAATAAATAAACACTTAAAAAATTTAAGGAGTATATGCTTTATGTGTTTTAATGTTTACTTTTAAAAACTATGGAGCAAGACATTAAAATCCTTAAGAGGATAAAAACTAAAAGCTATAAAGGTCACTATGCCAAATAAAATGTATTCATTTGACATCTTTGCACAGACCCGGTTAAGAAGGAAGGATGCCTTCTCTAAGAACACGGATAAGGCCTGTGGATTTCTAGACCATAATATCAACCTTCCTTCAATTATGTATGGTTAGGCACATTCTATGATTAACTAACTATACTCGGTGAAAATAGGAAGAGCTGATTGTCAGGTCAGGAAAGGAAAACTGCAATGTTCTGGAAATAGCCAGCTTGTAGAGGGTGAGCCCAGGACACCAGGACAGAGCTGCTGTCACCTACCCATGTTTTCTAAAAGTGACATCTTGAGTTCATTACTACTAGATGTCATGATACAGTATGGGGTTAGGGTTTTCTTTTTTTTTTTTAATTTATATCTTGCTTATTATTTTCATAAACAAAGACCATTTCACTGCTCTCATTTATGCAGGAATCTGCTTGCAAAGCTGTACTTACCCTTAATATGTTGGTTATAGCTTCTGTTTATAAAGCTAAGTTGAAACACATGTTGTACAAATAAACTTCGGGAGAAAAAAGTCCTGACTCTTTTAAAAGAATAATGATCAAGATTTCACTGCTCAAGTACCATCCCATCGGTTACTATACCTAACAGATACAGCCTTGAGATCCACCAACTTTCTCTGAATAGCCACAGTGTCACTCTAAAAGGTGTGTGAAATAAAGCCTTTTCTCCAGAATAGGCCACAGAGGTGGAGGAGAGCCTCTGCAGGACAGCCAGGGTCCTCACTTGAAGCAAACGATGTTTCCTTGCTTCCGCCTCCTTCTCTCCCCACCAACATTTTCAGAGAAAGAATCTGGAGTATGGGATTTCCTCTGTTGTCCTCACAACTGTATTCTTAATGAGTCCAATAAGAAGCTGAGCTCATTTAAATAAACATCCATTTTTGCAACTATTTTACAAATCATACTGAACCACATATTCAAACATCCCCTGAGTTGTGATTTTGCACACACCTGCTGATATAAACCTTGTGCCAGACTTTTATCCAAGAGCCCAAGAAAACAAGTTAAAAATAATAGTGAGTTTTACTAAAGCACGTGTGGAACAAATATGAACACCACATCCCCTGTATGTCTCCATACCTTAAGGAAAAGGTAGATACAGCTTTTACATAGTTTACATAGCTCTTTCTTTTTTTAATTTTTTTTAATGTTTCTTTATTTTTGACACAGACAGATCATGAGCAGGGGAGGGGCAGAGACAGAGGGAGACACAGAATCCGAAGCAAGCTCCAGGTTCTGAGCTGTCAGCACAGAGCCTGATGTGGGGCTTGAACTCACAGACCGCAAGATCATGACCTGAGCCGAAGTCGGACACTCATCCGACTGAGCCACCCAGGCGCCCCTAGATAGCTCTTTCTAAGAGAGAGAAGCACAGATTTAAAGTGGTAGCTGATACAGCAAACATCCACAATAATGCTCGGTTGGCACCGTCTCTTCTCCTGGGAAGACCCTCTCTCTTCTAGAACCAACCCTTAGTGCTCCTGACCAAGCAGCCTGTTCCTACCCCCAGAACAGCTGATGGGGCCAGGGAGGGGCTGGTTCTTGTCTCCAGAGTTGTAAGCCTGGGGGACACCTGCGTGGCTCGGTCGGTTAAGCATCTGACTCTTGATTTAGGCTCAGGTCATGATCCCACGGTTCATGGAATCAAGCCCTGCGTTGGGATTCTCTCCCTCTCTCTGCCACCCCCCTGAGCTCACTTTCTTTCTTTCTCTCTCGGTCTCTCTCTCTCTAAAAACTAAATAAATAAAATTTTTAAAAAAATTGTGAACTTGGGAGCCAAGTGCAGGCCAGTCCCTCTGCAGAGGCAAAAGAAGCTGTCAGCAGTCATGTTCCCCGTACGCGGACGAGGCGAGGCTGCAGGGTGAGAGAAGAAAGCCAACGTGTGGAGAGAAGTAGGGACGAACGACAAGAGAGTCCTGGCATGGTATTCACACCCCTAGGTCCCAGGCTCTTGGTCCAGCTGTGTCCTGCTCTACTGTGCTTTGGCTACTCAACTTTCTTCCAGCTTTGGAAAGCTAACAAAATTGCCTGATCTCCTTAAGCCGGTTTGAAGTGGCTTTCCTTGACTTATAACTAACATTTTCTCTTGTCAATTATGAAGCTAATATAGATGATAACCACGGGCAAATCAATAGCTACAGAATTAAGTGCTAAAAGGAGACTCTCATCCCTGGCTTATTGGAATGCTTGTTACATACCTTGGAATGCCAGGCCCTAATCAGAACCCCTTTAGGACAAAGCCTCTTAGGACAAAGCTGAGTGGCATGCCTCCATACATGCCGGAAGAAGGCTCTGCTACAGCAGTCTGCCAGCCGCACCAGGCTCTGGTTGCAGTGAGGCTACTTCTCCGGATTTAACGCTTCCCATCCTGGTGGACTTGAAACAGTCCCGTTAACCCATCCTGGGTCATGCACTCCCTGCTCTACAGACCCCTGGACCTCACCAGTGAACAGAAGGCACTGGAGGTGCCAATTCTAAAGGCGGAAAATCCACAGCGGCCTGCCATTTGAATACATGGAACGCTTTGCAAGTGTGGCAGGCAACTGAACTACATAAAAATGGTGACTGTTTTTAGCAATAGAAATAACAATTTTTTTGCAATGAGTTTACATGTTTTTGTTTTCTCCGTACGATATGCTAAATGTAGGCATTATGGAAAGCAACAGGTTTGCACAGCTTTGGCAAGTATATGTGGAAGTGCCACGCACAGACGGAGGCGTGAGGAAGGTGCTCAATAAATGTTACTTGCACTTTCCTTACTCCTTCCAGACTCTTGGCCTGATGTCATTTCCATTACCATTACCATTACCATGCTATTCTTCCTACTATTAAAGCTACACCCTGCCCCTTCCTCTCCAAGTTGCTTTGAGTTATAGGGTTTAGAGATTCTTCCCAGGTGGTTCTGCATACGAGACAGAAGGAAAAGACACCCTAGAGGTGCATAACACCTTTGCACCCACCCACCCAGCAAGTCACTTGGCTCAAACTGCCTGGTGCCCATGGCAACTAGGCAAGTGGTTACTTCCAAGTTCTTTCAGCCGCCTGGGACCACACCCTCATTAACTGAAGACAATCACAAACCACAGGTGTTAAAACAGAGAATGGAGCCTACTGGCGAAGTAATCAGAGATCTTCTGATGTGCATATTGGTGTTATCCACAGAATCTAAAGGGCAGAGGAGCTCTGTAAAACACTTGGGAAAAGTCTGGAGCCCTACCCCTCTAGAACTGGCCAGAGGAAAGGTTCAGGGAGGAAGCAGAGCTCTGAGAAGCAGAGTAAAATAGCACCTTCTCCCAGCCTCGAAAGCCGGCTCGTGTCTACAGTGGCCTGGCATTCAAGCCCCTCCAAGCTATCTTCCCCCATCCCTGCTGATACACCCTAACTGCAGCGGGTGCCCATACTCCATCCTGTCTCTCCATCCCGTCTCTACTCTGCCTCTTGATCCTGGATGCCTTTTTCTAACTCCCAACTTTTCCAACTCTACCTACTCCTTAAAGTCCCATTGGAATGCCATATCCTGCCCTGAGATGTCCTTAATCCCACCCTCCGATGTAATGGATTCTCCTCTGAAATCCTACAGGTCTTTAAGCTACCCCCTTAATATGGTAACATTCTGCTGTTTCTTTTGTATTTTAAAGTTATATACATAAGTGCTGTTATTTAACTGATTGAGTTCTTTAAGAGCAATGACTGTGCCATTCCTTTTTGTATTCCCAGTGCCTAGTACAGTGCGTACCACAAAAACAGGCACCCAATAAATATCTGATGAACAAATGAAGACATATATGAAAGAATAACTACGTATGCGTGCCACTGATCCAAACATGGGTTCCCAAGTAGATTTCCCTAGTCAAAAAGCCTATGTAGATAATTATTAACTTGACTTTCCAATATTCATCAGTGGAAGTACGTTTGGGCAGAATGAGCCGTTAACTGCTGAGTTCAGGATCACCTCAGGAATAAGAGGAAAATTCAAGTTCAAATACTAAGCAGAGAGATCAAACTACAGAACAGAGAAGGCAAGAAAAATACTTTTGTCATTTCTAATTAATTTCCAAACAATATACCGTGTGCTGTCACTAAGCCAAAACTCATTTGTGATGTACTTAGCATGTGCAAGACACTTTGGTAAACACAATAAGGGGGGGGGGGGCGGGAATTGCAAGAATCAGTCCTCCACTCAAAGAGGCAGATGTAAACACACAAAGGTAAGAAAAGGTTTTTTCTTCCCCTTCAATAAGAGATCCTATGAGGTAGTGCGTGACTAATCCTCAAAAGCCCTATAAGGAAAGGCAGAAAAACTCATCAGTTGTTTCTATGTATCGAGAATGACTCCTTCCTTCCTGGCATTAGGCTTTTACAAGAGAGGAGATACGGAAAGCAGGAAAGTAATGGGTACACCAACAGGAAAAAGGCAAAACTTCTAAAAGTGGCTCAGTGGTAACTTTCCCAGCCTGCAGCTTTGGATGTTTTTCAACAAAGACAGTTCTCCCTCTCCCGTATTTCCAACTACCTAGTTCAAAATGCATAGGGACGGAGGGCCAGTACCACACCGGACATGCAGATGAGGCATAACATTTGTGAACAGCAGGCAGCTGAAGCCTGAATGAAGGGAGCCTTGCTACTCAGGCCAAGGACATCAGCTTCACCTAGGGGATACTTAAATTCCTAGGTGATTTCTATGCAGTTTGAGTTTAAGAAGCACTGGCTAAGGGAACTGGCACTTAAGGAAAAGAAAATGCATCAGAAGATGAAGGAAGAACAGAAAAGCAATGCAGAGAGAGCCATCCTGTGATTAAACAGGAGGAGAGCACACCCTGTGATGTTTCCGCTGGACAAGGAGAGTGGAAGGTCTCTCAGACGAAGTTTAGGACTTAAAAAAAGTATCTAGACATATTCCAAAAACCCAGGGCTAAATGGATCAATGAATGATAGAGGAAGCTGAAAAGTACAAAGATTCTTCTAACTGGCCACATCCATACTGGCCACACATGCAGGAGAGAGCCGGCACTGCTGAGCCTGGTCCCTTTGGGGCAATGATTATGGCGAAATGTGCTTAGGTATGATGATATGGGTGGACGGTAAACAAATCAGAAACCATTAAAGGTAAAAAGCCCCTTAGAGATACGTTCCAGCGGTCGTTACCCTGTGTTCTCAGAAGAACTAGAGATCGTGTGTACCTTAAGACTCTGTCTGAAGAGCAGCTACTAATTCTCTGTTTTGTATACTGGGCAGTGGGAGGAAGACTGCATTTGTAACAATATTTCCAACATATTAAAAATGTAACCTTTGATTTCAACACCCACACCTCACAGATTTACAAATGGAGAAACTGAGATAAGGGAAGTGATTTGTCTAATGTGCAGAGCTAATTAGTCACAGGGCTGAAACCAAAACCCATGACTGCTGATTTGTGCATCATGCCTTTTTTCACTCCGTCATTCTGCTATATCCAAATTTGCTTTGAAAACTCTTTGTCACTTACTAAATGAAGCTTGTGTGAACTAAAAAGGAACTGTAAGATCCCAAAGAGGAGGGAGTTACGAAGAGTGGAAAGATTCCTATGAGGAAGAATATGTTATATTAAAAGTTCCCAAAATGTAAAACTATAAATGTTGGATTTAGCATAACTATTGAGTAGGTGGCTTTGTAAGAACTTTACTAATTATAGAAGTGCTGATGACCAGATTTACAGGAACTCTAAATTGAGTTAGCCTTTATCATTGACTTGAGTTAGTGAGGAATATTCTTTAATTTCTAAACTAATAACAGGTTTACGACAGACCAATTAACGAACATTTACAGTTTGGTGCTTATGAACAGAAATTGTGACATTTCACGATGCATAAATGATGATGAAAGTACTGAAGCGTTCTAGCAAGTTGCAATTCTCCAGGGAAGCTATTAACAGCTTAACATTTTAGCTCGCATTGGAATGTGGATTCAACTTACTGAAAAAAGTTTATACTAAATAAGCATGAAAGAATGCAATTAAGATAGTGGACTGGGTTGGGGGCCTTTCCCTCCTTGGGTTTCTTGGGTCTATTACTTACTGAATTAAATGTTGGCAATGTATGAGAAAATGTGTGTAACTATTCAAAACAGGTTTCATGAACTATGCTAAAAAAACCAATACAAGAGCAAAAAAAACTTCCCAATGCCTCAATAAAACTAGGCTTTCCTCCCAAACAGACAGGCCATGGCTGGACCTGCTGCCTATGCAGTGTGGACAAAATACGCTGCAGATTTTTAAAAATTTTCTTCTGTCTTCAACTACTTCCATTTCACTACTATACTGAGTATATTTTTGCAACTAACCTCGGGATTCATTCAATCATTCATTCTACAAACATGCGTTAACACCCCCCTACGTGTTACGTGCCACCTAGGAGGCACTAGGAAAAACAGCCATCAAAACTTTGACAGCCGAGTGTAAAAAAATAAATGAGTAACCTGACCATTATGTTAATATGGTTACAATAGAGGTATGTTAAAAGAGAGGTGAGCACCTTTGGCAGGATAACAGAGGGGTCCTAAAGAGAAGGCAGAACTGATCATTGTTACAGAAGACGTTTCAAGCAGAAGATGTTTTTCGTTGGAAGGACTCCAAGTGACTGAAAGGATAAAAGAATAAGAGCATGTGGCCCATTCAGGGCACTGTTCCAGGAGGCCGAAATAGTGGCACTTGTGAGGAGAGGTTAAAGATGAAGCTGGACAGGTTTGGAGGCCTAATCGTAAACAACCCTGATGCATTTAAGGCAAGGAGCTTGTTTTAAGAGGAATGTGAGAAGGGATTGCAAACAGGTTAATGACACAATCAGATCATTTTAGAGTATTCTAATAGCCTGAGAAAGATGGATTGAAAGGGGCAAGGCTGAATACAGGGGAGGGGGAGGGAGGTCTACAGTGGTCCAGAACAAGAGCGAGGAGGATGTCCTCATAGAAAGGCAATTGGTGCAGGTGTCAGAGCCCGAGCAGAGTGAGGAGGGTGCCCACACAGGGGAGTGGCGGCAGCAACAACAGGAGATTGGTCACATGCAGCCGGATGGATATATAATACATATGTTATGCATTATAATACATGTAACATATGTAATATATTAAGGAATATTAAAAATAACGGGAACTGCTCTATCGCAGTCAGAGAAGGAAGTTATAAGTATGTGTGAAGAGAAAAACAATAAACCCAGGGTACTGAACTGGAATCGCAGGTGTCTATACGAACATGGTTGTTGAATAGATACAGACAGAGAGATAATATTGAACATCAAAATAAATGATAGCAACTGACTATAGTCCATTAAATACAGAAATTACAACTCCATACTGCTACAAATACATAAAGTTTGATGAAAATGGGATACTTATTAATATCAACGGACTGCCCCACAAAGTAGGTACCAATTACAAAGGGGGAAAAAGTAACTTCAGAGTGAACCTTACAGACACCTCCTGAAACAGGCAGTGCACATGAACACATCATCACTGACGAGTCAGACAGGCTGTGCCACCTTCAGGGGCCATGAGACAGAGACAGCATCGCTTCGGTGATGTTCCCGCCACAGACGCACAGGCAAAATCCAATCACGATGGAACATCAGCCAAACACAAATTGAGAGACATTTTATAAGGCAAGTTGCCTATAATCTGCAAAAATGTTGTAAACATCAAGGGAAAACCTAGGAAATATTAGAGACTAAAGAGCTATAACTGAATGGAACACATGATTCCAAATGGAATGTGTCTGCTATCAGGAAACCACTAGAAAAATTGGTGAAATTTTACTGGGGTCTCAGAATTGGATGGTAAGTAGTTGCGTAGCAATGTCTTCCTGATTTGTAGGACTATATTATAATTACGGCAAGTATTATAATTCTGTCAGAGAATGTCCTTACTTACAAGAAATAGACACTAAAGTATTTGGAGGTGAAGGGCACCACATCAACAGCTCACCCTGAAATGATTTAAAAAAAGAGCTTTGTACTGTTCTTATATTTCTATTATAAATTTGATATTGTTTCAAAATTGAAAAAAAAAAAAGGAAAGGAAAGAATCAGAAGATGATAAAATCCAGACTGGACTATATAAAGACCCTGTTCTCTTACTCAGGAACAAAAGGGAAGAGAGAAGCTAGAATTTTAAATCAGAAACCCATTATATATACTTCAAATTTTTATGGTACATATTTACACTTAATTGCATAATAAAATGTGCATAATTCTCAAATCATAACATGGGTTTAGTAATTCACCCAAAACCGCTATCTTCCCCCAGTATTACTATTTTCACCAAGTTAAGGAATCTTGCTAGATTTGTCTACAGCTATCTATCTGGAATGGCTGGCCTCCACCTGATCTGGAGTCGAGATGTGATGTCTAAAATAGTCGAACCTAGGTTAGCAGTGCTCCTTACAGAAAATGTCTTAATAAGGCTTGCGTCTGGGTGCTGTGCATCGCACCAAAACTGACATCACCAACAACCCTTTAAGATAGACACTGTTATCTCCACTTTGCAGATCTAACGGTTTCTAAAAGAGATTAAGCAGAATGTCCAGAGTCTTCAACTAGAAAATGGAGCATTAGGACACAAATTCTGTCCTAACTCAAAGCCCATGCTTTTCCCACTGGGATCCAGGAGCTCCCTAGACACATGGCACCATGCCATTGGGAATGACAAGGAGAATGAGACCCATTTTCAGAGAACCGACCATTCCTGCCCTCCCCTTTTAAAAAAAAAAAAAATTTAACGTTTATTTATTTTTGAGACAGAGAGAGACAGAGCATGAACGGGGGAGGGTCAGAGAGAGGGAGACACAGAATCTGAAACAGGCTCCAGGCTCTGAGCTGTCAGCACCGAGCCCGACGCGGGGCTCGAACTCATGGACCGCGAGATCGTGACCTGAGCCGAAGTCGTTCGCTCAACCGACTGAGCCACCAAGGTGCCCCGCTGCCCTCCCCTTTTATGCTGTAGTCGGAATCTTCCACCTCTCACCTCCTGCCATGACTCTCCTACACCGCGGTTTTCATCAAACTGAATGTAATATGTGATGAACTCAGGGACACTATTTATTCTACCTTCTCCCTCAGTGAA
Organism: Panthera tigris; assembly: GCF_018350195.1. NCBI lineage: Eukaryota > Metazoa > Chordata > Mammalia > Carnivora > Felidae > Panthera > Panthera tigris. The sequence continues at coordinate 116,984,655 of NC_056662.1, forward strand.
GAGACACTACAGCAATTCTGAAGATGTACAAATGTGCCTTAGAATATGAGGGTAAAAAGATGCTCTCTTAATGTGCTGGGCTAAATGAGCTTACTGAGTATATATTGACCATTTCATTAACTAAAATTGGAAAGAACAAATGACATAGAAGGAGTATACAGAGAATAGTATTATTTCTGAATGATCTGATGTTGGACAAGAAAGCCAAAGACCAACCCAGGAAATGTTAGGAGTTCTGGCCAGTGAACTGCTTCCTCTCAAACCTCCAATGTTCCACTTGGTGGAACATGTCTCTGAGAATCTCTCCACAATCAGAGCCAGGCCCCTGACTAGAAGCAGTGGAACTGCTGCCCTCTGAAGCCTCAAAGGTTTTAATCATCTCAGTGCAGATTATGGTTCCATGATGGTTAAAAAGAAGCTGAGCACCAGATAAAGGCAGAGGAAGGAGAGTAAGATGGCACTTTACCAGGTCAACAATGAACACTCTCAGCCAAGATCACAACACAAAATATGATATATTTAATATTTCTGTAACTCTGATTTATCTACCTGGAGCACTTGATATAAGACTGGATGGAACACTGGGCATAAGGTCTTGCTAGAATTTTGAGAAGTTTACATGTACTGAGTAAATTTTCCCCATACAACAAATATTCTAAAATGAAAGACATCACACAAGGACCTTATAATTACTTTCAAAGTTTAGGGAAAAGGAAAAAGGAAACCCTCTCCATAAAACAAACAAAACTATAGGCTTGTTTACAGATTACTCCAATTAACTTAGAAATGATTTGAACACCGAAACTTCTAGAAAAACTCAATACTGTTGTGTTTCTTGTCGTCGATACCGTGTCAAGGAGGGCAGTGGCTTTAGTTCACCTCCAACGGTCTCTCCTAAAAACTGACAGAGCCTATTCCTGGAATCGCTCTAACCTCCCCTAGAATTCCATCCTTTCACACAGAGTGATGCACGGGGAATAGTGGTAATGTGTGAGACAAGTTCAAAGATCCCAAAGTGGAAGATGTTGTTTTCCTGCATCCTACCTACTGTAACTAAAAACTGGGAATTTACTGGAATTGAAGATTTATTATGAGTCAGATGGTTGATAGCCTTTCCAACCAAAACATCTGCTCTACAAAGGCACAACTGCTACAATCCATTTCCTCTCGGACCTGGAGAATGACCAAGTTGTAGCTTGGCCCTTTCCTTAAAGACACAGGGACTTGAAATGAGAAATGAAATACAAGCAGATCTCTACATCATCTTCCAACTTCCACTACTTTCTTTGATGGTATTAAAATACAATACGTAAGAGAATTAATATAATTTTTGAACAGTAAACAATTGTAGTCAGCTCAGTGGAATGACCAAAGACGTCATCAGAGCATTCACATTTACAGCAGCACAGCTGAAACTAATTCTTTCTTTGCTACTTGAGGAAAGGAGCGACATGTATTGCCCAAACACAGTGGCAAAAGGGTTTCACTATTCATTCATTCATTCATTCATTCGACAAATATTTCCTGAGCACTTCTGTACGTCAGACACTATTCTAGGAACAAGTGGTGACCAAGCTGGTAGCGGCCCCTCCTCCTGGAGCTTACCTTTCAGCAGGACTAATAAACAAATAAGCCAAAGCATTTCCAATTTCCAAAAGTCTATTTGTAACAGTGGGCCCCAAGATTTGTTCCTGCAACTACTAGTTTTGAGGGACCATACCCTAGAAGAGTGGTTCAAGTTCTGACATTTGTTCAAAATCATATTCCTGGACCCTACCCCTGGAGATCAGGCTTCAGTAAGTGTGGGTGGGTCAAGGAATTCTGAGATTTTTTTTTTTTAATTTTTTTTAATGTTTATTTATTCTTGAGACAGAGAGAGACAGAGCATGAGTGGGGGAGGGTCAGAGAGAGAGGGAGACACAGAATCCGAAACAAGCTCCAGGCTCTGAGCCGTCAGCACAGAGCCCGACGCGGGGCTTGAACCCACGAACCGTGAGATCGTGACCTGAGCCGAAGTCGGAAGCTCAACCGACTGAGCCACCCAGGCGCCCCTCTGAGATTTTTTTTTAACATACCATGAGACTGAGCTGCCCAACCAGCTTTGGGGTCTATTGCCCTAGAGTACTGATCTCCAATATTTAAAATCACATCCCCTCTCTCCCTCTCTCTCTGCCCCTCCCCCATTCACACTCTCTCTCTCTCTCAAAAATAAACATTAAAAACATAAAATAAAACAAAACCGCATCCCATCAGTAAACACTGAGCTCCAAGTCAATATGTCTGTATGGATTTACTTATTTTTATTTATTTATTTATTTATTTATTTATTTATTTATTTATTTTTCATTATATGAAATTTATTGTCAAATTGGTTTCCATACAACACCCGGTGCTCATCCCAAAAGGTGCCCTCCTCAATACCCATCCCCCACCCTCCCCTCCCTCCCACCCCCCATCAACCCTCAGTCTGTTCTCAGTTTTTAACAGTCTCTTATGCCTTGGCTCTCTTGGATTTACTTATAAGCCCTACACATGAACCTCTACACTAATAACTGTTGAGTATCATGAAACACACGCTAACTGCAGAAATTCTAAGAGGGTGGGAGAAAAACAAATATTTGTCCCAATCCGGTGGCTGCCTGCCCAGGCTCTTGCTCGCTACATGGAGCACTCCAGGAGGCTTACAGGTTCCTCATATGGATGAGCAAGTAGGATAACCACAGGGGAGGCCCCGTGATTCACAGCCTGGGGAGGCAGACTTTATCCCAGCCCTCACTCTGTTCCATCAGCTTGCAAAAATATCACTTCTAGCACAGGTGAGAGAATTAGGCAGAGGAGCATGAGATTTATAATCATCTCAGTGACAGGAATTCGGGAGATCCTGCCTCACTTGACCTGCTAACATAGACCTGCCAGTTCTTGTTAACACACACTAAATAAAGTATGGAAAAACCAGACCTGGGAAATGTATAACCTCCGTCCTAGGTGCAGCACTTGTGAGAATCGTGTGTGAATGCGTTTCTGCACATTAGATCCCAGGCAATGTGGTACAGTAGAGAGATCACAGGCTTTGGAGTCAGACTGGTCAGGATCATGGCTCCACTGCTTACGCGCGATGTCGAGTTGCCTGGGTGAATCATTTAAAACCGGGATGAGCTTCTGTTTCCTCAACGGTAAAATGGGAAACGTTATAAAACTATTGTATCAGTAACAACATGTGTAAAGGGTAGCAGTCACTAGGGCTACCATCATTGTCGCTGTAATCTCACATCACCTTGGGATATCTAGCCCACCTGTGTCCTGTTCTCTATGCACACTGAGCCTGGCCCACTTCCCTGGAAACGGTAGCGGTCTATTGCCATCTCTGTGTGTGAACTCTTTGTTGGCAAATCCTGACCTGTCTATGCAGAGTCAGTTTCTCGTTTGGTCCCTCCTGACTGTGATGAATGAGTGGCACCACAGCTGTCACCCCCTTAGAACCCACACCCTGCTCGGCCAGGCCTACACACGGCCTCTGGACTCTGAATTCAGTGTCACACTTCACAGACCAACAGACATCATGTGCCCTTTCCTTTGGCAACTAACTTCCTGGCTGTTTCTCTGCTGGCACAAAATCCTAACAGGTAATAGCTTCTCTCTTCCAGGCACAGTCTCCATGCCAGCATCTTCTCGTGCTTCCTATGATTACTATTCAAATAGTTTCACGGCGTGAAATCATCCGAGTTTGAAGATCAAGAGGCAATACTCAAATGATTACTCCGGACTGCTGGAGTGGCCATACACATACCCTCATAAGGAGATGTTTTCAACTAATAGGACTTTTTTTTTTTTTAAGTTATTTTGGCAAGCATCTTTATTTAAATGATAACTAATAGGGCTTTTAAAAGTCAGGCAGCCATCTTAAGGAAATCAGGTCTCTTAAAAGATTTTCCAACGGCCTAGATTACTAAGATTGCTAAGGAAAGAAAAACAAAACAATCAAGAATCTCTCTGAAAGAATTTTTACAAATAGCAAAGAGGCAATATCAAACTAAAATTAGAAAGGGCAAAAAATAAAACTAGGAGGAGGAAAAACATAACAAACGAGTTTAGCACCTGCAACTAATCCAAAAGAGAGAAAAATCTATATTATTAAATCAGAACTATTAGTTAGAAAATAGGTTTTTTTTAAAATTAGGGCATTATAAATTTTAGATGTCTGCTAATAAATTTAGTAATTAAATAGAAATAGATAAAAATTCAAAATTATAAGAGAATAAAAGTATCAGGAAATAGCAAAATTAAACTAACAACTTAAAACAAAAAGAAATGCTATTTTATTAAGAATTACTGTTTTTTAAAAAATGCCTATAGCCAGTAAGTTTGTTGGAAGAATGTTTCTAAACTTTCCAAAAATAGACAAGAATGTTGTGCTTTTCAAGCTGCTTTGCCTACTTTGTTAGGCAAATATAGTTTTATTTTCCATAAACACACAAACATTCACAATGTTTTTTTTAAAGATTTTTTATTTTTAAGTAATCCCCCAATGTAGGGCTTGAACCCACAATCCCAAGATCAAGAGTTGCACGCTCCACCAACCAAACCAGCCATGTGCCCCCCACAAATGCTTTTTTAGAAGTATGGCTCTGATAAATAAAAAAAAATCTTAATAAATAAAATACAAAATCACATTGAAATAATTTTCCAATATGAATAAGCAGAATTTATACTTGACTGCATGACTAGACATAAAGAAAACAATATAATTCATCACATTAAGAGAAGTAGTAAGAATCTTATTATTATTATTATTATTATTATTATTATTATTATTATTGCAGTAAGTGCTCACAGAAAACTAAAATTCCCATTGTTAAGCCCTTTGGCAATGCAAACACTACAATCAGGTTGTCAGGCTCTCTCCAAGAGGCCTCAGGAGTGTAGCTGACTTTCTTGGTGAGCCTTCTGAGCTCAGAAACAATTCTGTGTGCACACCAACTGCACAGCCACTCCCCAAGGGTAGGTGACATACAACCAGAATGCTAACTCATTAGTGTACTATGGGAAATTAATTAGGTACTAAAATATTCTAAGTTCAGATGGTTAGTGCATTCTTTCTCACAATGTCAGTCTATTACATTATAATGACAGATCATAGTCACAGGGAAAGGACTAGTCCAAGCCCCTAAGATCTGTGCCTTCTCTTTCTATGAGGACAATCCACCTGGGTTGCTAGGTGAGCAAAGGGGTCAGAGGAAGGGAGTTAGAAGAAGTGCATCTTAATAAAGGCTGATACACCAATCTCACTCTTGGGATAATTTTGTAACTGGCTAACCCATCCTTTATTCTGGGTAATGCTGGAATAGCTACCGACAAACTTTAACTTTAACATTCTTTCTTCTATTCTTTCCCTGGTTTGGGTTTGACACTTTCTTTCTTCAGGTACATGAGCACATTCAAACAGACCTAATATTAATCACCTGGGACCCATTTTCTCTCCCAAAGAGAAAACCACACGATAATATCTTTAGCCATTTATGGGGGGGGACCTCGGTGGCTCAGTTGATTGAATGTTTGACTTGAGCTCAGGTTATGATCTCGCAAGTGAGCCCACATGGGGCTCACTGTTGTCAGCACAGAGCCTGCTTCAGATCTTCTGTCTCTCTCTCTCTCTCTCTCTCTCTGCCCCTCCCTTGCTCTCTCTTTCTCTCTCTCTCAAAAATAAATAAATCTTAGGGGTGTCTGGGTGGCTCAGTCAGTTAAGCATCCGACTTCAGCTCAGGTCATGATCTCACGGTTCATGGGTTCGAGACCCATGTGGGGCTCTGTGGGGCCCTCGTGTTCGAGCCCTCGTGGGGCTCCCTCTCCCTCTCTCTCTCTCTCCGTTCCTCCCCTGCTCGCTATCTATCTCTCAAAAATGAATAAACGCTAAAAAAATTTAATGTTTTTAATAATTTTAATAATAAATAAATCTTAAAAAAAAGAAACTGACAAACTAAGATAGATATTTTTATAGATATAGATATAGATATAGACATAGATACATAGATATAGATAGATATATATCTTTAGCCATTATGTGCTGGCTTCAACTTTCACAGGGTAATCTGACTGCCTTTTTACCTAGTTCTTAGGAAAGCAAGAGAAGTTCCTTCACTGAATGGGCCAGCAGGTATTTGAAAGGAAAAGAATTAAAAAGTATGACCACAGAAAGGACAGAAAAAAATATTTTATATATGACATATCTCTAGGTCATTAAGTTAAAAAGTTACATACTTATACAACTCCATAAAATCAATTTTCTTTTTTTTTAAATTAATTTTTTTTAATGTGTATTCATTTTTTTGGGAGAGAGAGAGACAGAGCGTGAGCAGGGAAGGGACAGAGAGAGAGGGAGACACAGAATCCGAAGCAGGCTCCAGGCTCTGAGCTGTCAGGACAGAGCCTGGTGTGCGGCTCGAATTCATGAACCATGAGATCACGGCCTGAGCCGAAGTCAGCCACTTAACCGACTGAGCCACCCACGCGCCCCCATAAAATCAATTTTCAATAACTAATGTTAAATGACTTCAGCAAAGTCACAGGATAAAAATCCATTTCAAACTACTACCAGCCTATGGCCCTCAGCTAGGAAATATAGTGGAAGAGACCCCATGTACAATGCTGACAAAAAATTCTCTAAGTGGGTATTAATTTAAATCAGAAAATTAGAGGCTTATTCAAAGATGACATAAAGTCTGATGGCAGAAAGATGGATAAATGGAGAAATATAATTTGCTCCATGCTGGGGAAACTAAATATAGTAAAGATGACAACATTCCCTAAATTATTATGTAGATTAAATAAAGTACTGATTTTACAGAACCTGATATTGGCTTCCTTTGAGAAACACAAATGATACACTTCCATGTTTGAATGCTGAATAGTGAATTCTGTCCAAAAGAAACAGTGGAAAGAGCTATTACCACCACCACTATCACCACCACCATCATCATTATCATCAGATTAATTCTTTAACAGTCTCACAAGGTTCCTCAGAGAAGTGTGAAAGCAATGATGAAAAACAATAATTCCTAGTTGTCTTCAATTCTGTGCCATCACGTGATCAGCATGAAATGGAATCAACACTGAGAATTTCAGAGCAACATTTTTAAGCGTGTGTGCGCGCAGCAAATAGGGTGCTCGAGTCAAATGGCAACTCACCCCACCCCTTGTAATTTCCTGCTTTGATGGTGTGATGAGAAACATATATCCTGGCACAAGGAAATATACAACTACTTAAGGCTTAAAAAAAAAAAAAAGTGTTTGAAAAGTAGAAAAATACCAAAAACAATGAAGTCATGACACTGGTTTCAAACTATCAAATTTTAAATTGTTACAAAAGAAAAATTACTTTTTAAAAAAGATAACGGTATTGACTGAAATAGAAGAAACTCAAAACAGAATTCATAAATAAATACAAAGTGTTAGTACATGATAAGCCAGAAGCAATCTTATTGCTGAAGAAGGAGTGCAAGCGAACAACTGAAGAGTGAACAGCGATGCAAAGAAATAAATTAAGAGTTTAAGCTCATGCCATACGTGCAGGCCAAAGAGTGAGGATATATATATACAAGAAAATAGGACAATATATTTATTCCAACTATGGAAGTCAAAAAAGGTAGAATATCATCAGAGGCAAGATGTTTTCAAATATTAAAAAACACCTATCACCCCAAATATATCAAATATACCAATATAATATATATCTAACAGAGCAGAATAGTTAATGTGATATAATGTTACTATCCATGGCATATAAGTAAAAAAAATCAATAACCACATTTTGCTTGAAAAAGTGGTCCAAGAACATGAACCCTGGAAAAATGTACAACTTCAGAAGGCAATGAAAAATCATTCTAAGGCATTATCATGCAACTATTAACTTAGCAAGAATAAGTAAAAATGACAGACATCCAATTAGGCCAGGGTTGGAGTACACAAAGCTTTACCTCCTATTCCAATAATCCCACCCATCTCCCCAGCTAGTTTCAGATTTTCTGGTTATTTTTGTGAGATTTATCTGGTTACATGATCAACAATTTACTTGTCTATGCATTCCAGTAAGTGAATCTGAGTTTTACTTTCCTGTCCCTAGGTGCTTTGCTGCCAGGCATCACAGATCTTGTACAACTATGGCCCTACCATGCTTTTGCCCATGCTCTCAGGAAATGAAATAAAAGCTCAATTATTGTAACTGGTCTCTCTTTCTGCCACCTTGAATGCCTTGTGGTGACCTGAGACTGCTAAACTCCTGGATTACCATCCCACCCAATGGATCAGTTTAGTTTCCAAGGCCTGACCCATCCCACAGAAAACAGAATCTTAATGAATCATGGAGATAATTTCCACACTGGTAGAAATACAGTTGACCCTCGAACCACACAGGAGTTAGGGTGCCAAGCCCTTCCGTGGTCAAAAATCTGTGTATGTATAACCTTGACTCCCCTAAACAGTAACTACTAATAACCTATTGTTGACCAGAAGACTTACTGACAACATAGTCAGTTAACACGTATTTTGCATGTTATATATCTCTTACAAACTGTATTCTTATAATACAGTAAGCTGGAGAAAAGAAAATGTTACTGAGAAAATCATAAGGAAAAGAAAATACATCTACAGTACTGTCCTGTATTTATCAGGAAAACATCTGCATGTAAGTGACCTGCACAGTTCAAAGCCATGTTGTTCAAGGGTCATCTATACTACAAACTGGTATAATCTTTCTTGAATGCATCCTGGAAATATGTAACAAACTGTGCTTATCCTTTAACCCAATAACTCTATTTTTGGGAATTATTCCAAGGAAATAATCCAAAAGAAAATAACAGAAATTAGTACAAAATGTTCAAGGCAGTATTATGAAAAATAAGAGAGAGAAAGCAAAGGAAGGGAAGAAAGAAGTGAGTGAGATAGAGGGAGGATAGGAAGTAGGGAAGAAGGAAAGAGAATTTAAATATCTGTTATGAGCAGAATGGCTGATAAAACCATGAAATATTAACATAATGGAATGTGCTAGAACTACTTTAAAATGGCAACTATGTAAACCATATGTACATGGAAACAGTTGGAGGAATGGTTCAGCAATATTAGAAGTGAAAGGACTTAGAAATTGGTTGCCTGAACCCCCATGCTCACCCCAAAGCTTAGACTATCTAGGAGTCTTTCTGTACCCTCCCTCCACCCCCACCGAGGAGAAAAAGGTTTTCTTTTTCCCACTGCAGTTTATTTTTTTTTTTTCAGATCAACAATACCTTAAAATTGTTGTAAGTCCCCTGCTTCTAAATGAGTATCTAAACTTACATCAATTAGGTTTCCAAGATTTGCACAGTTCAATTTTTAAAACAGTGGTATTTTTGACAGATGTCAGACATTCAACCTCTGGTTTGCCCAAATACTCTCCTGGTAGGAAAGGTTCAAACCCACTCAGGGCGCCTGAATCAATGGGCGCCTGCCCTGGCATATTCGGAGGTCCTTCCCCAGGCAGTGAACAATGTAGGGAAAGGCAATGAGTGTAGAAAGTAAGAGGACAGATCTGGGTTTGAATCCAGACTCCACCACTTGATATCTAACTCTAACAAATTATTTTGATTTCTTGATGCACAGATTCCTTATCTATAAAAAGGAAACACTAATATCTACTTCTTTGGACTACTGGGAGCATTAAGTGCCTAGCACAAAATAAATGCTCAATAAGTGATATTCTTTCTTAATTACTGCTCTTATTATTTGCATCCAGTATTCAATATGGATTCAGCCTTCAATATCCACATGGGCATCAGACTATACTTATTCTGTGCAACCTTTCACACATGTGGCCAAGAGTATGACTGGTTCTCACGCTAGTTAGCTCCTGAAACTAAAACCTAGCTCTGAACCTCCAATCATGGACAGGGGTGCTGAATTCTTCACTCACAGAACCTGACCCTATCTCCAACATCTCTTGCATTTCCTCAGAAACTCTTCCCTGATGTTGCAATCCCTTGGAATGGACTTCAAAGAAATCAACACTGTGCTTCTGGTAGTCTCTCCCTGGAAAAGAGGTCTCTGTCTTAAGGAGGGTACAGTCCTCGCGTTAGCTGGGCTGGTCCCCACTCTGCACAAGTCTTGACTTGGTCTTCCTCATGAAGCAAATCCAAAGGCCAAACTTTTGTGACATTTCACAAGGCAGCGCATTCCCTTTGGGACTCAATTATAATTGAGTCAAAATCTGCAAATCTCTAAGTCTTGACTTACTAGCTCCAGTCCTCCCCTCTGAAACTACAGAGAAACATACAAGATAGTATGTACTTTTGCTTTAATTATCGTAATAACTGATTTCTTATCTGTTTCCCCATTAACTGTGAGCACTTTGAGAGCTCAGTCCCAGTCTTATTCAGTGCCTATTCAGTCTTATTCATAGTAGATGGTCAATAAACACTTGCTAGAGGAATAAAAGAATGAACAAGTGAACGAAGGAATCACCACAAAACTAAATTAAGGGCAAATTAAAAACTGAAAAGGAACAAAGAAACCAAAAAGAAATTAATGTTCTATATTTATTCCCATTACAAGTATACGTGGTAGCCAGCTCTTTGCCCCAAAGGCAGGGTGTGGCCACTCAGAGAACAGTGGTGGCAGAATGCCCACACTATGCTGATAACATGCTGTCTCCCAAAGAGAGGCAAACGTCTCAACCAAGAAGGCAGTGAGTGATGTGGTAAAGAAAAATAAGATTGAAATAGAAAGACCGGGGTTCAGGCCCCAGCTTTACTTATTAGCTATAAGACCCTGAGCAAGCTGCTTAATATTTCTGACACAATTTCCTCCTCTAAGAAAGGGGGGGGGGCAGGGAAATATATGTGTGTGTATGTGTGTGTATATGTGTGTGTATATTTATGTATACGTGTATATATATATATGTATATACATATGTATATATACATATATACATATATATATGTAAGTATATATACTACATGGAATTGTTGGGGTGACCAAATAAAACACTCTTCATGACAGTTTTGTGACAGTACACAAATTGAAAGGACAAGACTGATTATTCTTCAAATCTGGATCAAAGATCTGTTAATGACTAAAATTCAATGAGACAAAATATAATAAGGAAAAATTATATCTTAACTAAAGTGTCAGTTCCTCCAAAGTTACCTTTTCATACTTCGATGGTAACCATAAGGAATGACCCAAAGATAAAACCCACAAAAAGGCAATGGTCCTACATAGCCTACTCAGTGTCCATGTGCCAGACAGAGACTATGCCAGATGCTGAGAATATGAACACAAAGACGTGATCCTATGATCCTGTCCCTAAGAGGGCTCACAGTCTAGTGAGGGTGGCAGAAATAAGAACAAGTGATCAAGGTGCTATGTGTGTGTGTGTATAAAAGAAAAGAAGGAAAGGAAAAAAGGGAGGGAGGGATATTTGATATAATCATTCAAACGGAATACTACAGGAGAATTACAAACCCATTCTATCCTATTCTTTAACCAGGCCCCTGTTTCAAACCATCCTGGGGGTATTCTGACGATTCCTGGGCCCCACGCCATGGTATATCTATTTACTTATGTCTACAATTTCTCTCAGTAATATATTGTAGATTTCAGTGTAGAGATCTTCCACACCTTTTATTATATGTGTTCCTAAATATTTTATGGTTTTTGATGCTATTTTAAATGGTATTGCTCTTAATTACATTTTCCAGTTTTTCTGTTGGTATATATAAATATAATAAATTATTTCTAATAGTAACCTTGCATCCTGTGCCTATACTAAATTTACCCTTTGTTCTAATAGCCTTTTAGTAGATTTCATTTGATTTTCTACATATACAATTATAATGTCTGTAAAGACAGTTTCACTTCTTCCTTGCCAATCATTGTCTTTTATTTATTTTTCTTGCCCTACTGCACTCATTAGCACATCCAGTACAGCCCGGAATACAAATAGAGCAGACAGATCTTTGCCTTTGTCCTGACCTTAGGGAAAAGGTGATCAGTATGTCATCATTATGTATGATGATCATTTTGGGTTTACTGCAGATGCCCTTAATCAGGTTGAGAACATTCACTTCTATTTACAGTTTGCTTAGAGTTTCTCTTTTCTTATACTGTGAGTGGGGGTGTTGAATTTCATCAAATGTTTTTCCCATTTCTTCTGAGGTGATCATACGATTTTTCCTCTTTATTTTACTAATGTAGTTACATTCATTTTTGAAAATTAAATCAACTTTAACACACAAAAAATAAAGTTTAAAAGAAAATTAAACCAACTTTGCATTCCAGGGCAAGACTCCACTTGCTCATGATGTATTATTTACCTTTTTACATATAACATTCAATTTTATTTGCTAATATTTTATTAAAGCTTTCTACATCTATGTTCATACATGAGGGATAATGGTTTGTAATTTTCTATTCTTTCACTATCCTAGGTAGGTTTGGTATTAGAGTTATCCTGACCTCATACTAATCCGTTCTACTGAACTACTCTGATGGGCTGAAATTTACAGCTGATTTTAGCAATGTCTATACTGCAAATGCCCAGCCCAGAGAATGGTTGCTAAATATTATGTATAAGAAAACTGGAGAAACTATTATATAAGCACATTATATGCAAAGTATTGATTGACAAAATATTATTTAGCATGAGGAGAAAATTAGGCCATATTTCACTTTAACTCCCTACTCCCTGGTGCTAATCATTTACCTTTCAGAGACAAGGAGGTAATTATTTTGGGTGGTGTTAAACATCAAATATTTATATTTATCTTTTACATCTTTATATTTCCCTGATTCTGAGAAGGAAAACTACCCCAAGTTCATTATTATTTTCAGTTCACTTCCCTGAACTGAGTCACATACTCAATGAAGTCTAAAGCTGAAAGGAGCTTTGGGGATCATCAATTTTAACATCTTCAAATTTTAAAAGATGGGTAATTAGGCCCCAAAGTGAGAAATGACTTTTCCTACATCATCCAGACCATATACAACACAAGCAGAGATGGAACTGAGATCTCTACTTCTTCCCATCCTAGAATCATCCAAATACTCTGCTCTCCCTGCCCCAGGGATACCCCTACCAGGACAGGCACTCCTACTTTCCCATGCAAGTTCAATGGAAAACACTGTGAAACCCTGAGCCAGTAACATCTAAGCATCACGTATCCATTTGGTTAAAAGATTCTGCATTAAAGGAGCTAGTATTTTTTTTCCACACCACTTTTAATCAAAGCAAGGTCCTGATTGGCATAAGACTCCATTTTAATTGTTTTAGGGTTGGAAAACAAGAGGTTCTGATGGATGTTAAAGGTAATGTGAAAATAAACTGACTTTCCTATCTTCACATAAAATATGATACTGGAATATAAAATTTATAAAAGTAGTACAAGGGCAAAATATATTATTAAGGCTCAAGAATGAGGAAAATAACATCATTATGGTAAATGAAAAAACAATGATATCTATTATTTATATGAGCACTTGGCAGTTAAGAATATGTTTTACACATGTCTCATTTGAGTCTTCCTTCCAAACCCAGGAAACTAGAAAGATAAATTGTACTACCCTGATTTTCATGGTGAGAAAACAAGTTCAGAAAGCTAATGGCAAATGGCAAATGGCAAATGGCAAATCTGGACTTTAACGCTGTCCTATAATTCCAGATAACAAAATCACCCTACTCTGCCATGGTCCCTTTGGTTGGCTATACATATAATTTACACATGAATAAGTCCAGAGGTAAACCAGAAGATAAATCTATCTTAACAAATGAGACCTTAAAGAAGTAGAACCCCCTTGGAGTGACCCTGAACTGGAAGCAAACCTATCTATTTCAAGCCCAAAATTAAATATTCCGATAGGTGATATCCACAGGAAAGACAAAAAAGACATGAAAATAAGAGCTAGAATAGAAATTACAAGAGATAATTACCTTTTCTCAAGGATCTATGTTCTTAGTACAGGACATAGCAATAAGCACTCTGTCATCTGGCCATCTCTTGATTACTACCTTTTACTCATGCATTAGGAGTTGAGAAGCTATAAGTATAATTCCTATTAACAAAGACAGGTAAAAATTATTCTAAGATTATCTGAAAACTGGAGACTGAAAAACCCAGCCTAATGTGTAATATGTGAGGCTCTGCCAACTCATCTAAGCCCCAAGTCCCCATATCTTTCTATAAAATAATGCTAACCAATTAAACACACACACACACACACACACACACACACACACACACACACCCCACATACACACGCACACCAAAAACAAAATTAAACAAACAAATTTTAAAAACCCAGAGTTTAGAGGGTTCCTGGGTGGCTCAGTCAGTTAAGCAGCTGACTTCAACTCAGGTCATGATCTCACGGTTCATAGGGTTCAAGCTCCGCATTGGGCTCTGTGCTGACAGCTCAGAGCCTGGAGCCTGCTTTGGATTCTGTGTCCCCCTCGCTCTCTGCCCCTCCCCCACTCGTGCTCTGTCTCTCTGTCTCTCAAAAATAAATACATGTTAAAAAAAATTTTTTTTAATTTAACAACGGTAACTGGCAGGTAATTTTAAAACAAAATGGCATTAAACTAATTTATTGTGACTAAAGTTTTTAACAGTATTTAACCTCATGGCACTAAATACAAAATCAACCCAGTCTGCCATTACGTAACAAGTGGAATATTAACCCTTCTTACTCATAAGATTTGAAGTCAGAGGACCCAGAACAAAGTCCCAGCTGAGCTACTACCAGTTATGAGCAAACTGCTCAAAGTGATTAAAAGTGTTTCCTCATCTGTAAAATAAGTGCAATAAAAATAACTCTCCCTTTTTTTCCCCATCAGGTTGTTTACTGTAAACCTCAAATGTAATTATGGATTTTGTCATCTGTTATAATACCTAGAAATCTATCATTTGGGCTCCGGCCAAAAATCTAAATGTGAAAAAAGTGAAAATCAGGCCCTAAAGTTGTTCTTGAAAATGACTTCACAATATCAGGGAATGTGTGAAACTCATCTTGGGGCTTCCTACACTAAGAACAGTGACCGACCAAGCCACCTGCATGAAATGGAAAAGTGAATACAGTGGTTTGCACTTTTGTATTGAGACATTTGTGATTTCTCCATAGGTTTGGCTCTCCAGGCTTTACGTCTATCTAGGTGCAGTGCCTGTGCAAACCATGAGGATCCTCTATACACACATTAAAGGAAAGAAGAATGTCAGACACTTGGGGCTGGCGGAGTTCTTAAAAAGCAAGGAATGTGGAATGACGTTTCGACCATTTAATACTCTCTGTCCCTTTTCAGTAAAAAGAGAGCTGAAGTCATTAATTGTACAAATATCTTTTGATAATCTACTAGAACATCAGGGACTGTTCTAGACACTTGGGATACAATGATAAACAAAAGAAAAAGACTGCCTTTCCTCTCAGTACTTAAGATTTGTCCCATTAAGGCAGATGCACACACAAGGGTGCCCTGCTAGTCAAAGACCAGAAAGCGTCCATAGAATCCCACAAGGTATACATTCTGATTACAGTTAAGCACAGAGATTACTTTTTCAGGCTGGTCCTGAACATCCAGATGGCTACTTAGGAATGAAAATGTTTAATCTGCCCTTTAGAGCCGTGACTTGCAAATATTAGCTGTAATCATCTAGAGAGTTTTAAAAACTATAGATGCCTGCGTCCCTTCCCCAGAGATTCTGATTTAACTGGCATGGAGTGCAACCTAAGTGCTGGGAGTTTTTAAAGTTCCCCAAGTACAGCCATGGTTGAGAGCAGCTCAGAATTTCCTGAGAATTCAGTAACCACCTTGTCCTACAAAAGTCTCCTCACCCGGGAGAACAGAATAAGTGCACAAGCCCAAGGACTGTCTTCATCCACACCTGCAGCTCCAGAGCGATTCAACTGAAAGCCCTGGGGTGAAGCAGGGGACCCTAACAGTGAGTCCTGCTACAAAGAACTACTGATGTCACCACCTCCTGCATCCAAATGGCAAGTTTCACTGGAATGCTAGGTGTTTACTATTCTAGACACTTAGAGGAGAGCAAGCTAGGAGAAAACAAACAAAAGACAGTCTTTAAAGTAGGAGTGAGTAATTACAGTACATATTTCTGTTGGCTGCATTCTCTTAAATATTTATTTGTAGCATTTCAGAAAAAAATTTAAATAGAAATAGAAGAAAAACATCACATGCAGTCTATGACCTATGTATATGGAAGTCATACTTGTTTTAGAAAGGGAGATCCATACTGTGTCTTCTCCTTAATCACAGGCCATTTTCAAGTAATAACATACCATGATGGAGACGTCCAGCTAACATGACAGATTAAACCACAGAAGGGGATATGGATGAGAAGTTCCGATTCACTTTTTCGCACAGAGAAAGCCACCAAGGGCAAGACAGAGGTACTCGGTTCCATGGCAGTTGAGGTGAGGGGCAGGATCTCTGTGTGTATAAACCACAAAAGAGTGAGAGCCCCCTGATGTTCTCAAGAGCCTTGGCCTCCGGCAATTCACCAACACTTCTAGTTGAATCTTCTACAAGCATCCAGCAATTCTATTTCAGGTAAGCAAATGCTTATGTCATGGGTCTCACTAAGGGCCTCTGTCTCTTTCCGGACTTTGGGATGGCCTTTTTGTTCTGTGACTTCAGTTCTTTGATGAGTTCACAAAAATCTGTCTATCCAGCTGTTTTCCTGTGGTAAGGATGGGACTTATGTTGTTCCAGCTCTTCACATCACAGAGCTGATGCCAGAAATTCACTCCTAGGATATAAGCAGCCAGGCCTATATATCTTATTTTACTCCACTCTCCACCCCCAGGCAAGAGACCAAAAACTTATTCTCTGGAGACTTTTAGAACCCCCCCCCCCCAACAAAAGACCTGATACTGCTAGTTGAGGGTCTCCCGATGAAAAAGACAGCTGACTGCCTAATCTTTCCATAGTTAAACCCTCAGTTAACAAGCATTCTCCATGAACACACAATCTTGCTCCTTCTATCACACACACACACACACACACACACACACGCGCACGCGCGCGCAGCCTCTATGCAGACTTTCGGTATCTCACTCCTAAATCATAGCCTCTATTCAGACTTTCAGTATCTCACTCCTAAATATAAAAGAACCATCAGGCTTTTGAGGAAAGCCTCCAACACACACAAAAAGAAGAAACTCCAAGAAAACAGAGAAAAATTAAAATTAAAAAACTGAGTTGATGTATTAAAAATGATAGCAAAATTTAAAAATCCAATGGAAAAATTGAAGATAAAGTCAAAGAAATCTTCCAGAGAGCAGCATCAATAAGCAAAGAGAACTAGGGGACATATAAGAAAACAAAGGGAAAAAAAAAAATCAAATCCAGTAGTCCAGTATCATAGACAAAATGGAGTTCTAAAGAAAGAGAGCAATGAAAATGGAATGGAGTAAATTTTCAAAGGAAAAATATATGATAATGTCCTAGAACTGAAAGGCAGGAGTTTCCATATTGAAAGGATCCAAACCATCTATCTACACAGTCACCTTCTGTTGATTCACACTAATGAAGAAAAAAATTAACAGGTCAATAGACTATAATGAATTATATGAGTAGTTGTGTGTTTTGTTTTGTTTTTTTTAACAGCAGGGTTGCTTCCCTGGTAATTAAGATTTGCTTCAACTGATATTAAGATTAATTTTGTATTCTTAGTGTATATGCTGCCAAAGCAAACACTAATTTTGTATTCTTAAAACTAAAACCTATCAGGAGGCTGCTGAAGTATGGTGACAGAGCAGAGGACAACCAAGTCAAGGTACACATTTGTTTTTTCCTAACTGAGAAGGGAGGTGATTTAAGAGTTGACCCTTACAGATATTTTGAAGATATATGAAAGCCCTTAGAAACAATTCAGGAAACTATTTTGGAATCAAGGAAGATACATTTATTGGAGACTTACAGCAACATTTTTGTGCTTATCTTAAGAACCTTTTTGAAATTATTAATTTGAGGAGGGAAAAGTACACCTTAAAAAAGTTCTTATATTGCTATTTCTAAGTGAAGTTTTACAGTAGTTAAATAACAGAATCGTAGGACTAGAAAAATACATAAGGCCCTTGAAAACATATTTCAACATTCTCCTTTTTTTAGGCAAAAGAACACCTTACTCGGCCACAAAAGTAGCGATATGCCATGCTAGATCAAAAAAAAAAAAAAAATTAACCTGGAAACACGTGTCCACATGCATGAAACAAATATTTATAGATAAACTTATCCAACATGAGGCATGTTTACTTTGGGGTCTAAATTAACTCACTATGGTTAAGAAATAATAAAACAATTAAATTAAGTAATAAAAAATAAAACCTGTTCTATAGACTCAAAAGGGTTTCAAAACCCTAGTCAAGTTTTTCCCTGTACTTGGGGACTGTGTCAATGTATTAGTACACTGGGTCACATACCAACCAGCCTATTCTTAGCTATGAGCTTTTACACAGATTCAAAATTCTTTCTTCTATTTGTCTAAGCTCTAAATCTTTTTTTTTTTCTTCTCTGCACTTGGGCATATCCCATCTACAATTTACAGATGGACACGCTCATTTGAAAATTGACTAATTAAAATATATTGATCATAAAATATGTACTGTTATCTTTTTCCCTTAACACATCCTAAAGCTAATCTTAGTTGAAAATGTATATGTGCTTATCCTTGTACAGCATAAGACAAGAATATAATTCAATGAAACCTTTACAAAATGTCAGATTAATTACATTTTTTCAGTGCAGATGGATTTAAGGAAATCATCTCTGAAAACAGTACTTCATTTAAAGTAAAATAAAGACATAATCTTCCTTGATAAGTCAATGTGTAGGAGATGCCAAAATATTAAAACTGCCATATATTAAAGATGCTATGATATGAATTTTTAAAGCAAATACAAGTAGTTTGTGATGCTGCTGGGGCAATGTCCTCGAAAAATTAAAGTCCTCTTTGGTAGCCCAAAAGGAAGTATTGATAACAAGATACACAAGAAATAAACTTTCAGTCAACAGAACTAAAAATGTAGAATTTTAGAGGAATCGCTAATACATAACTCGAATCATGTGTTAAATATTCATGTAGCAAACATTTACAGAGTATCTGCAGTGTGTAAATTTTCAACCATATCTATAACTCTGCAACTCAAGTTGGAATGAAGTTGGTCACATGGGCAAGTTTTACCTCTCCCTCAACACAGGTCAGCATGACATTTCTCTAAAATGACTTCTTTATGAGGTTTTGAAATTCAGTGCCATAAAAGTCAGATGCATAAATCTCTTCTGAAGAATACACTTATAATGTACCATGCATTGTGCAATGATTCATGTTTTGGTGGACTTAAAAGATTTACTGTTACTTGAGCTAAGCAATAACAGAGACAAGATATTTATCTCTTTGCCCAATAAAGCTTAATATGCACCTTAAAACAATTTATATTTCTGTATTTGTTGACACAACACAAATAATGTTCTGAAATTTGGTATTTAAAACATTCCTTATGTTATGTCTGATTATAAATGACATTTAAAAGCAGTATTCGAGTTAGGAAACGCACAAAGGGGAGAGGCTGAAAAGTGTTACTTCTTGTAAAAATGGATTGGTTAATATTTCCTTGTATTGTTTCTACTGTTATCCTTCATTCTCTAAGAGCAATCTTCTTTCTGTTTTTTTTTTTAATAAAAATAAAGAAGAAATTAGTTCCATTTGCTTCTAACACTGCACTACGTAAAGTGACACTGGGGAGTGCCTGAATGCACATTCTGACCTTTTAAGTAAATTACACGGGACTGGGGAAGTGTCAAAAAGTAGGAACACTTAAGGTTACGTTAGGTTTCTCTCTTTATTGTGATGTCCTAACCATCTATAAAAAGGAAGAAGGGCTTCTCAGGCCACGTTTTGATGGACCATGGACGATGGCCCCTAAATTATTGTCCCAGACCTGTCAGAGGCCACAACTTGACCCCCTGGATTCCTCCAATGAATGAAATCTCTAGGATCATTCTCTCTGGCAACAGACTAAAATGCCTACAGCACATGTACAAGGCATCAGCACTATCTCTTCAGGAAACTACCAAAAATGGAGATATACACGGGCTCTTGCATGATAAAACTCTTTCCTTCCACATGCCCACTGGCTCCTTCAAGACCCATAACTACAAAAAGGAGGAAAGAAGTCACCTGAGTTATAGATCCCATCCAAGCTCTACTTTCAAATACAATTCAACACAATAATAAAATGATGGGTAAATTGTATCCATAATCTTCTATGATGGTTGACATTTACATTTCACTCTAGAGAAATGCCCTATTCCCTCATCTCTCATCAGAGTCAAGGCCAGCTCTCTGGCTGTTGCAGCCAAGATCACCACTTGCATCCCTGAGATGTTCATTGCACACTACCTCTCAAATGATACCTCTCCCCTCCGAGCCTGGCTCTGCTTTCCCTCTAAACACACCCTATGAAGGCCTTCCCGGGCCTATTACTCTAATCAATTTTATAACTGCTACTACTTTCCTGCCTTTAGACCCTCTGAGTCTTTCTTTAGCACAGGTGCACAAATTCTGAATGATTGTTAGTGCGTCTCTATCACAGCCCTGGAAGCAGAAAAAGACAGCCATGCTACCCATTAAGTCACGTCCTGCTCTACCCTACACCACAAGGCAGAGGACACCTTGAAGGTAACCAAACTTATGGTGAGAGTCAAGTGCATATTAATGAGGTTTTACTTAAATTAGGTAGGTTTGTCTCCTTCATTATCAATTCAGAGACAGAGAGGATGGGCTATGTGTTTTACTCTCTTATTTTCCTTACTATATGGTTACTTAAAAACTTGATCAGACCTCAGGGACACAGTGCTGCTGTGTAACATTTTGTTCATCAAATTCCCAGGGACAACGCAAGTACATGCACAGCAGCAAAAAACATCAATAATCTCAGTAAAGTAAGAGGGAAGATCACCTCCCAAGAGGGAGGGTGGCCTAGTTAGGCCTGGAAGCATAGGGAGAATAGAAAATATTTATTAGTCATTAAAGAAAATGTGCTAAAGGACTGATAAGATACTACTGTTAAGTCATAATAAGGGCCTAAAATGCAATCAGAATCACAAATTTGTAGTGGACCAAATCAGTATGGTTCCAGGAATTTCTTCTAAAAGGTCCTATCATCAGATTGCCAAAAGAGAAAAAGCACGTTGTGGCTATGGCAGAGGACCAAGCGTGTTAGGAGGGCCACTGAGGTGGTGCTGAAGCAGCAGGTTTCTGGGACAAGCTGAGTAGGGAATCTGCCATGTCTAGGAGTGAATGGCCCACGGCAAAGACCCAGCTCCACAGATCTGGATGCAAAGTGCAGCACTTTGCAAACAAAGGAGAGTACTGCCATCTTAAAAAGAGACTCCTAAAAACTGAGAATTGAGGGTTTATGGGGGGTGGGTGATGGGTATTGAGGAGGGCACCTGTTGGGATGAACATTGGGTGTTGTATGGAAACCAATTTGACAATAAATTTCATTAAAAAAAAAATAAAAAAGCAGAGCAGTGCTGATGAAGTACAAGGTACCCCCAGGGGGAGGTGGAGAATAGAGATGGAGGTGGAAAGAGCCCAGCAGGCTGAAGAGTAATGAATGGACCCTCCCGTCGCAGGATCAGGCCAGAATCTGTAAGGAGGGCAGGGGATGGAGAAAATGTGTGTCCCAGGTACTAAGGTCACGAGTAAAGTACGAATGGGTCCTAGGGTGGAGAGAGCAATGATTTACTTGAAGACCATGATGCAAGCAGACAATGGATTACGTTTTCATATCTTCTCAGTGAATCGGAAGAAGTGGGAAAAGGTGAGGCCTTCACAGAAGAGGGAAGAATCAATTTTCATTAAGGACAAGAGAAGAAGCTATATAAAGGAGTAGAGAAATGACTCAAGACTGAGGAGGTATGTGTCCAAATGAAAAACTAACAAAGAACATAAGCAACTCTGGGCTGTCTCCACGTTGTTATTATCAACATTACTAAAAAGCACAAAACGTATTACGCATTACTTTAATTCTTATACATAGTACAGAATTGTTTAAAAATTAAACTAGATATAAAAACATCTTTAGAAAAGCATTTAAGTACGCCTGTAATGTTGGTTGGATTAATTAATCAAGCTTAGAGACTATTAGTAAAATACTCTGGAAGTCTTTGAAAGCTACCACAAAAATGACCACTATCAAATTCCTTGGCTATTATTTTCTGAGGCCTTTGTATTAAACAGTAGGCACTGCGTGAAACGGTACATGCATTATTTTATTTCATCCTTACACTAGACCATGAGAAAGGTGTTGTACTCATTTTTGAGAAGAGGATGCTGAGGCATAAACGAGTCAAATGCCAGTCCAAGGTCAGAGTCGGCGACAAAGCTGGGCCTGGAAGCTAGCAGTGATGTGACAGCCCTTCCTATTCTTAACCACTGATGGACTTCAGATGGTATAAAGGATTCCCTCCTCCTGCATTTCTGCTCTTCATCCTTTCATCTTTAAATCATTTCATCTACAGCTATGCAATACCAATTCTCCACCACATCAAAGACCTAGCGCCACACATTCATTTGCGTTGTACCCAGAACGCCCTGTGGCGTCTTCCCAGGAATGAAACACTTTTCACCTACAAGCGAGAAAAACGCAAAACGCAAAACGCATCTGGCTGAAGAACAACTGCCCTTCACTTTCAGATCACCGATATCCCAGTGAACGGCTTGGGTTCTCCTTCCCTCAGCAGCAATGGGCCACGGTCACATCGTGAAATCTCACGCAGCTGTTGTTTTGTCTCCATATTCCTTTCCTCGCCTCCGAAGAAAATGCACAACTCTAGGCTGTCTCCACATTGTCACTATTAACCCATTACTAAAAAGCACAAGACATATTATGCATTACTAATTTAATTCTTATACATTGCACAGAACAGTTTAAAAATGAAACTGCATGTAAAAACATCTTTAGAAGAGCATTTGATGAAACATATTGCTGTGCCTTTTCGGTAGCAGTAACATGTCCACACCAGCGAATGAAGCAGGTGTGGGACACAAACTAAAGAAATGGTGGGTCTCTTTTAATCTGGCTTAAAAAGTTTCTGTTCTGTTTCTGTTCCATTTCTGTTCAGCAATCTAGATTGTTTTAGGGATGGCAGAGGGAGTTGCTGGGAAAAGAAATAGGGGTGGGATGGTATTAAAAATGTGAGAGGGCCCAAGGTAAATTAGGCTGGTGGAAAATGTGGGCTCTTAAGATGTGCTGAAGTTTGACAACCACCGCAGGCTGTTCTCAAATCCACAGCGCAGACGCATCAACCTTACGTGGTGGTGATGGTCGACCATGTTCAAGTTATCACTGGGTACGCTAAATGCCACATTTTCTGTTCGGAGTAATGTGCCTCACCAAAAATATCCCAACACAATGGCTATGTCTCTGGTCTTAGCCACGGATTGGCAATTAGGGAAGTGTGGCTGTAGCTTGTCTTCACCAATTATCTGTACCACAGACTTTGACAAGTTCCTCTTCTAGAAGAGAGGAAGCTACTACTTGCCCTCCCCCTCTCAGCGGGCCGTGAGGAGGAGCACCTGGCGGCACCGCGCCCAGGAGAAAGTGCTGTGCAGAGATGGAGACGCGAACCTGGCCGGAATCCGGCGCTGCATGGCCAGCCCTCCAGTCAGTGTGACTGCACCGTGTTTCCCCGCTTTCCTCTCCCACCACTATAGAAGATTGTTTTTTAGGCTCGTTATTGCTTCACACACTGCTAGGAAGGAAATATTTCTATGCAATAAAAATTCTTTTGGTGTTTTTTACTCCCTTCTCATCCATGCAAAACAGGAAAGCATGACACATCGCCTTTTATGGTTACAAAAGATCCAGACTAAGGTTCTTAATGTTCCTAGACAATTGTAATCACAGTATCACCGCAATACCTCCCTAACTTAACACTGAAGGGGAAAAGATGCCTTACGTGCTCCACGCTTAATATATCTCCAGGGAAGCCGTATCTTGACAAATGTTTACTAAATCAGGTCACTAGTTAATCAAATAAGGAGTTCAATGAAATTAATAGGCTTATAGAGGGCTACTTAAAATGAGAATGTCAAGGTAATTTTACATGCTTTTAAAAGCAACTTTCTTTCTATTTGCACCATGCTCTGAACAATGTGGTCTATAAAGCCCTAAACACTTAAGGGCATGGGTTGGTCTCTCACAGCATGATTACTTGTTTTGTTCACTGTATTCAACAACCATCACCACAAAAAGTGCTGGGGAAACTGGATATTCACATGCAAAAGAATGAAGCTGGACCCTTACCTAATACCATATACAAAAGTTAACTCAACATGGATCAAGGACATAAATGTAAGACCTAAAACAATAAAACTTAGAAGAAAACATAGGGCAAAAGCTTTACAACATTAGATTTGGCAGTGATTTCTTGGCTATGATACCAAAGGCACTGGTAACAACAACAACAACAACAACAACAACAAAAATAGATAAGTTGGACTTAATAAAAATTTTAAAATTTTGTGCATCAAAAGACAGTATCAACTGAGTAAAAAGGCAGCCCACAGAAGGAAAAAAAATACTTGCAAATCATACATCTACTCAGGGATTCATGTCTAGACTATATAAAGAACTCCCCAAACTCAGCAACAACAAAATTAACAGCCCAATTCAAAAACGTGCAAAAGACTTGAATGAATAGACGTTTCTCCAAAGATCATGAAAGGCCAATAAGCACTCATCACTAGTGAAATGCCAATCAAAGCAATGAGATACCACCACCTCTTACCCATTAGAAACCCTTGTACACTGTTAGCAGGAATGCAAAACAGTACAGCCATTGTTCAAAACAGTGTGACAGTTCCTCAAAAAATTCAAAACAGTATTACCATATGATAAAGCAATTCCACTTCTGGGTATATATCGAAAAGAACTGAAAGCAAGGTCTTGAGAAGATACATGTACACCTACGTTTATAGCAGCATTATCCACAATAACTAAAACGTGGAGGCAACCCAAGTGCCCATCAACAGATGAATGGATGAGCAAAATACGATATATGCATATAATGGAATCCTATTCAGCCTTAAAATGAAAGGAAATTCTGCAAATGCTACAATACAGATGAACCTTGATGACATCATGCTACGTGACACAAGCCAATCGCAAAAAGACAAATATTATATGCTTGCATGTATATGACGTATTAGAATAATCAAAATCACACAGACAGAAAGTACAATGGTGGTTTCCAGGTGCTGGAGTGAGGGGAGGATGGGGAGCTGTTGATTAATGGGTACAGAGTTTCAGTTTAACAAGATGTAAAGAGTTATGAAGATGGACGGTGGTGATGGTTGCATAACAACGTCAATGTATTTAAACCACCATTTGAAAGTGGTTTAAGATGGTAAATTTTATGTTATATACTTTTTAGTACCATTTTTTAAAAAACCCATCAGCCGACGGGTAGCTATCTAAAGTGGTACTATCTTTATCTTCCCCATTATTTCTGGACATGTTTTTCTCCTCAGTTGAGGCAAGTGGTCTGTGGGTTCTTCTGCCTTACTCAAGTAGTCTGCCCAATAGACAAATCTATGTGACTGAGATCAATCCCACTTTTTAAAAAAATTTCCCAATACTCTAATAATACTGCTTTCATTAGAGGATACACAAGCCCTTAATCATTTTTTTTTTTAATGCTGTATGGTACAGGTATTTTTAAGATGAGCATCACAGAATTTCAAGGCTGAACCTCAGGGACTAAGCTAACCTAATTCTGGAATTAAAGATAAGAAGGCTGAAACTCAGAGAGGTCTCTTAACTTCTCTGGAGTCACACCATTACTTAAGGACAAATAAAGGATACCCAAAATTAACTACTTTGAAAAATCTAATCTAAAAATTTCAACTTACAACAAGTTATTTGCTTTATAAAAGGGTTGGCTGGGTCACCTGGGTGGCTGAGTCAGTTGAGTGACCAACTGTTGATTTCAGCTCAGGTCATGATCTCAGGGTTCATGAATTCGAGCCCCACATGGGGCTCTGTGCTGACAGAGATTTTCTTCTCTCCCTCTCTCTCTGCCCCTCTCCTGCTCTCTCTCCTGCACATTCTCTCTCTCTCTCTCTCAAAATAAATAAATTTTTAAAATAAAAGGGTTGGTTGAACAGTTTCTTAAATAATGAGCTCCCATAGTTTACCCTATGCAAAATAATGTATACTAAATTTGTAGAATACATCTTTTTTTTTTTGTATGTAAGTGATGAATCACTAGATTCTGCACCTGAAACTAATGTTATACTGTATGTTAAGGAACTGGAATTTAAATAACAACTTGAAAAAAAAATCTGTGGAAATATATCTGTAGCATTAAAAGTTAACTAGAAGCCTGAATTCATGACTGATTTTTAGATAACATATTTGTAAAACAGTATAAAGTAACTTTTACTGTTTATGCCACTATCAATAAAACTTTAGGATAATTCTGCCTTCTTCAAAAAAGGTCCATTTGAGAACAAAAATGTAAACAGTTTACGTTCTAATGCCTTTGAGACACTGTTTCAATCAATAAAATAAAATCCACCCACCTTTACTTTAAATCAAAGGCAATGCTTACATTTACAAAGAACTATGGCTTAATAAGCACTGTAAATCCAAATAATATAATGAGACTCTGAATTTCCCATGAAAAGAATTTTGAAGGAAAAATACCTAACCAAGGGCCTAGAGATCAAAATTTTATTTAAAAACATATACAATGGCCATACCTATCAACAGTAATATATTAATTCACTACATAGAATAAATTCACATAAATAATACTGCAATTCCATAATTAATCACAAAACCTTTCTGTAGTAAGCTACATTTCCTATTAAAGAAAGCAAAGAGTTTTATTTTACCTCTTTCCAATTCCTGCCTTACTTGTAATCCAACAAAAAGAAAATTAAGAAACACTCTCACTGGAATCATCAAACTCTGACAACTTTCTCAAGAGATAGGTTTAGTCCAGACAGATATAATTAATACCAACCTATTCACCATGCAGATAAAGAAATACATTAAATACAAAAGAAGTGTCTGTGGGTTCCCTACTGCATTACACCCCCTTCCCAATTATCCACCATCCTGAAATTTCTGTTCTGATACTAATTTGGCACACTTGATGGCTTTTTGAGAAATGCTTTTTATTGTCGTATTTTCCCTCTTTGCGCATTTCTCTTATTTAGAAAAGCTGAAATCAATATCCCCCAAGTTATTTGAGAGGATCTTAATTTGCATATTCAATTGACATAAAAATGAGATGAAAAATCGGTCCATGCTACAAAATATTAATTAACTGTAAGATCTAAGCTGAGAACCACTTGTTTAAGGAATAACTAATACAGAACAAACAAATGAAGGAACGAATGAAGAAAAACAAGTTTAGCCACCACACTTTTAACACTGTTTTCTTCTCAGTCAGCGCACAGCAGCCTGAGACACAGCTGACCATGCTCTCTTCTGGAACATCTCTCTTGGCTTCTGCAAAGCTACTCTCTCCTGGTTTTAATACCATTTTAACAAGCATCTTTGTCAGGCTCCTTTACTGACTGCTTCATCTCTACATGACCTCTAAATATTCCTCCAGGACTTGGGGCTCTTCACTCTCTACCTTCTCCTCGGGCAACTTCAGGCATTCCAATGGATATGAAAAATGCCTTCATGATAAACACTTCCAAGTTTTACATTTCTACATCAACCCTTTTCTGAACTGCAGACTTTCATATCTTATCTACTGGACATTTCCTCCTAAATGTCCACCAGATAGCTCAAGTTAACATGTCCAAATTGGAATTCTTGATCAACCCTTCAACCTGCTCCCTCATCCCAAACATGTACCCTTCTCCAGTCCCCATCCTCCCCATCTAAGTAAACAGCCCCACCATCTATCCAGTTACTCAAGTCATCAACCTGTTAGTATTTAATTTTCTTGACATAAAATGGCTTTCTTGAAAACTACATTTAACATTGTTCTATCTTCCCAAGATATTGGCCCTCTAGAGAACTACAGAAAGGAAATCTGATAACATAATATGGTGCCTTTGTTGTGTTTCCTAAGCACTAGCTTTGGGGTGGGGTTGAAGGAGTGGGAGGGAGGTTAAGAAAGGAATTGAAGTAATATGATCAAATAAGATACTATTAGATATTCTGTGTTCACAATAAACCATGCTGAAGAATTGCTGAAGAATATTTATTCTTCAAAACCAAAGACTGTTGTCCAAAAAAAAAAAAAAACCCAAAAAAACAAAAAACCAAAAGCTTAAATTACCTCAAAAAGAACAGTTTTTATTCTTAGAATGTAAGTTCTAGAATCTTATGTGAATTTTTTGTGAGATAAACAGCTCTTCCGTACATTACCTTTTCTGAAGTCTGTAATCAAGGATAATTATACTATGGAATAAAAGCCCAAAGTTACTACAATTTTAATAGCATCTTATACACTCTATAAAAATATTTTAAATTCATAAAACACATAGGAACAAAGAGCAGCAGTCTTCTCTTAAAGCTTCAGTCCCTAAAGAGGAAAAACTTTACTTACACATGCTGTAAGAAGATATTCAAATATAGAAGGTCGTGCTTTGTTGTTACAAACATTTATGTCCTTTTATAACTAGCCAGTCTCTCCACCCCCATTAATTATATTTAATTCCATTGCCAGTAAGTCGGCAAAACTCTGGATAATTTTAGAGTTTGTCTCTAAAGCCTAAAGGCTTGGTGGTCTGCTTAGCCTCTCAAAATGAAGGCATTTGAGAGAATACTTAGAGATTTGCTAAGTCATTTCTCCTACTACCAATTTCCAATTAATGAAAAAATATGTCAAGTTGATAAACATTATTGATCACCTAAAGTTAAGTATTGATGATACAAAGATGAATAAGACACTGAATCTGTCTTTGAGGAGCTCAATAGTATAGACAAACCTTCGTACAAAGTAAAAACAAAACAAACAAAAAAAAAAATTTGAGATGACAAACTCTCTATTAAAAATGTTTAAGTGGTCAAATAGGATTTAAATGACCTCAAACTATACATTAAATTACTGAAACAGGAGTTGTTTCCACAAACATTTTAAAAAACTTTTTTAATGTTTATTTATTTCTGAGACAGAGACAGACAGAGCATGAGTGGGGGAGGGTCAGAGAGAGAGGGAGACACAGAATCCAAAGCAGGCTCCAGGCTCTGAGCGGTCAGCACAGAGCCCGACGCAGGGCTCGAACCCACAAACTGCCAGATCACTACCTGAGCCGAAGTCAGACGCTTAACTGACTGAGCCACCCAGGCGTCCCTCCACAAACATTTTTAATCTCAAATTTTATAAAAACAGGGATCAAATTTTCTGCCTCAAATAAATTTAATTATATTTAATAATCTACATTATACAATTTACACAACATAAAATAAATATATAAATATAAAATTTATACAGTAAATGAGGGAAAGTACATGAGGCGACATGGAAATAGTCTTATTCAAATGAAGTAAAAATAATGATTTTATTATATTACAGCAATCAGAAATGCTAAAGAACTTTCTATTTGAGGTGGGTGCCTACGAGAGATCTCTGAAGTACAAATAGCAAACACTGTACACTACATTCAAATAATTAGTTAAAATGATTGTCCATACCTGCCAAAAACTTCAGAACACAAAGACCTGTACAGTAAAGAAAAGCAGAGGGTAGCCCCTAAATAGATACCCTGTGCACACATGCACGCACACACACGCAGTCTTTGACAGTAGCTATAATTTGAAATGGTAATAGGAAGGTATAATGCTCTTTCAAATTTAACCTTACTTTTATCCTTTTTTAACTAAGTACAAATTTTCCCTGCCTAGAAGGGAAAGCCATTATGAATCAGGAGCCACTGTTTACTACAGGGGTGGGGCCCACCATGGTACAGCTCCATTTCAACTTGTTAGGAGCTTGAAGGCCAAGTTAATCTGCGTTAAAAAAAAATAATTAAAAAAAAAAAACAAAAAAACAAAAAAACAGCCCTCTCAGCTTTCAAGCAGAGGTGTGGTCCAATCCAGACAATTGTCCCAGCAATCCTCTGCTAGATCCAAACAGTTTCCGTTGTGATCAAGAAAAAGGCTTACTTGTTAGAACTTGTATTAGCTGTATTGGGTGCACTTTGTATTAAAAGTGGAGGCAGGCAAAGGCAACAGCTGGCTTCTTAATTCAGTGATGTGGAAAATCTTCAGGGTTCAATGCAGGTGTTGTCCCAAGAGTCCACGAATTGAGAAAATCTGTGACTGCCTTAGGTAGATCCCTGGGGGATTTCTTTAAAAACTTGCTGTCCTTTCCCCTGGTCTGTATCAAACCTCCTATTCCCCAAAAAAATCTTGACAGAAGCATGGTCTCAAATGTCTATTTAGTCAAATGTACACTAAAAGTATAAAGAAAAGTTTACTATTCAAGGAAAATTTACATCTCAAACAAGAGACTGAAATTCCAAATTAATCCAAATCAATGGAGAGATTCTGGGTAGTGAACAGGTACCTTCCATGGGACTAGATGTGACCATGGCTGGGGTGACCATTCCCTCCAGTAAGTTCTCCACGCTTTTCATCTTCCCTCACCCCTACTAATAACAAGGAGAAAGTAAAGAAAACAGAGGATTAAAAAGTCCACAGGAAGGGAAATCAGTCTCCTGAAGATTTACCAATAGTATAATGCAATGTATCTTAGGAAGAGTTAGGAAATCCAAAATCCTGTTTTATTCATGAACATACACATGAAGCTACAAAGGGCTAACTGGATTTGCTCCAGAAGCCCTGACCCTAGCCTTTGCTCTGAGAATTACAGCACTCTATATCCGCTGAACGAAGGAATATAAATGATACCAGTGGCATCTGATATTAGAACAGACTAGAGAAAACTCGGTGTGAACCAAGAGATGCTAACCTAACAACAATAACAAAAAGTTCTAAATTTGAGTTTATGCATAAATCAATAAAGAGAAACACAAACTTCAAAGCACAGCTGACTATCGAGTTTTCTTACAGTGAGTGCAAGGAAGAATCTGAAGGTCAAGGGGGCTTGGTCATTTGGGAACACCACAGGACTGAAGGCATAGCCTTTCACCCAGTTCAAGCACCTCCCCGAGTCTGTAAGTGGCTGTTCATTAGAAGATGCATTTGCAATCCTAAATCCCACATAAAGAACAGAGTTAAAGCAGAGGGTAGAGTCCTGGAGAGGAAATCAGGGTCAGAGAAGGGCTCTGTTGTCAGGGCTGCCGTCACAAAAGTACAGCCCTCGTAACAAATGATTCTGATTTATTTACATACTACTTCAAACAGGTTTAAAAAGTAAAACTGGCGGAATGCAGTCTGCTCCCTACAACATTTCAGATCTGGTCTCTATCAAACTCACCAGCTTCACCTCCAATGGAAACACCACAAATGCAATTTTCTAAAAGCTAAAATAAAGTTCCAAGATAATGCACTTTGAATTCACTTATGACTGGGAGGGGAGAGGGGGAGGGTGTTAAACTCTTAAGCGAAATGATGGTCAGATAAAGAAGAAGCAAAGGGCCATCACCGCTGGAGTAAAACAGGTCCTCAGTGCACTAAAAAGGACCAGGGAGGATGGCAAACCCTGTCAGGCAGCTTCACAGAGAGAAGGCATGGGCAGGACACAGCAGGGCAACACTGCCATGGTTAGAGAACGTGTGAATGAGCAAAATGGGACAACAGATACTGTGATTCACAAACAAGTCTTCAACATATTCCATTTCCCACAAATTTTCTTTATTGTCAAAGGAATAAGGCAAGAACACCCACAGTTTTACCAAAGGAACTGTACCCAGACTATTTTTCCCCCTCAATCTACTGTAACAAAAAAGAGAAAATACTTCTTAACTACTTTATAGGAATTTAATTATTGGTATGCAGGGATGATGAATTAAATTTAACGAACAGATTTCCATTATAGAAACAAAACTGGGGTGGGGGGGGGGAACTGCAGTGGTTTTTCCAACTGGGGGCAAGTTTGCCCTCCGGGGGACATTTGGCAATGTCTAGAGACATTTCTGGTTGTGACAACCAGGGGTGGGGGTGGGTGGGGGTGGAGGGGACAGGAGGAAAGTTCTACTGGCATTCAGTGGGTGGAGGCCAGGGAGGCTACTAAACATCCCTAAACATCCTACAATACATAAGACAGCCCCTCACAAAAAAGAACCGTCTGACAAAAATGTCAGTAGTGCTGGGTTGAAGAACGCTAAATGGCAAGCTGTCCCCATAAGTCCATGTCTACTCTTTGTAATTGTTCCAACTCCTAATGGTCCCAGCAATTTGCTCCCAAGTGTAACCATGCCTTAGAGCACCAATCATAAAAATTAGGGGGAGAGTAAATTGATAAAATCTTCTGGAAGAAAAAAACACATATAATACAAAGTAAATATAAATATAAATAAATATTAAATATTAAAAATATAGAGAGATTCTCTCTCTCTCTATTCCTTGAGCTAGCTTCTAAGACTGTATCCTACATTAGCAATTAGATTACATGCACACGTGTTCAGAGATTTTCACAGAAGCACTAAGAGTCCCACCCCTTACTCACCCTGAAAAAGATGAAAACAATCTTATGCTTAGCACTGGGCCATTAGTTAAATCGTGGCTTTTTTGAGAAGATGAAAGATTAGAGAGTTTAAGTCCCACCTGCTAAGTGGCAGAGCCAAGTCAGTAAGAAAGGTGAAGAGAAGGAGAGACAGAGGACACCAGAAAAAAACAAACATGAATTCAACAGCATTTGTAAGTAGAATTACATGATGTATGGAATTTGTGTCCAAATAATCCAACGTGGGGGACAGGAAAGGAGAAAAATATAATTAAAATAGATTAGCTTTCTGTTTATGATTACTGAAACTAGGTAATGGGTTACATGATGATGCAATATAGTATCCTCTCTACCTTCGTATACATTTGAAATTTTTATAACCAAACTTTCTTAGGCATGTTGAATATGTATGTCTTAGCTCTGTACCACACACACACACAAAGGCCTAAAATCTACAATCAACCCAGTAGCAATGAACATCCCAAGAGCCTAACATGAGAGTGAAATATTTCCCACTAAATGAAATCAGAGTCTCTTAAAAAAAATGGTTGACTTCAGATGTGGGTCAGGAAATATTCAAGATGAGTTTCAAACATCTTGTTACATCATACTAGGGTCATATCAAAAGGACTCAGGAGCCCACTTGAAAAGGTTACTGCTGACCAAAGATGGGACCATTTTAATTTCAACCCAACAAAAATATTTAAAGTCATGAGTTCAAAATGAATTTGAATATAGACAATTAATTAGTCAACTTCTAAGAGTGACAGACCAATTCATTATCTTAAAGGCTAGGCAAATAATAGGAAAGAATTAAGTATTTATCCTGCCTTTCCTATATGTACCGTACCACTGGATAACCAAATAGAAGATGAGAGAAATCCTCTTCTTATAAAATTATTCCAGCCAATAAATAAAAATAGAATGATAAAATTATAGCATCACCATTTCGTAGCCCCCAATGAATTAAGGGATCTGCGCATTAAGCACCAATGCCTGCTGACATCATGGAAAGAGCAACAACCAGACATTTACCTGCCTCTTGATCAAAGAACACACCACCACCTATAATCTTGCCAAAGGCACTGAACCCAGATCTGATTAAGCCTTTCCATTCAGCTGCCAGTTTGCAGGAAATACATAGGAACACGCTGAACTTCACAATAAGTGTGCAATCAGCAAAATCTAGACTAGGGGAAACTCAAGTAAATGACCCAGGTTCTTCAACATATAATTGTAAGGGGAAGAAAGAAGGAAGGAAGGAAGGAAGGAAGGAAGGAAGGAAGGAAGGAAGGAAGGAAGGAAAGAAGGAAGGAAGGAAGGAAGGAAGGAAGGAAGGAAGGAAGGAAGGAAAGAAGGAAGGAAGGAAGGAAGATCTGTAGATTGAAAGATACTTAAAAGACACATCAAATTTTAAAACAATAGGTAAGACTCAGTTATAGTTAAGGGATGCACACTTGGGTGATAAATCTAGAAAAAATCTCAGGGTTTCTTTCTAAAACCTTTCAGGGTAGTGGTGACTTTGGGAGAAAGGTGGCTGTGAGTGGGATGGGGCAGGTGAAGTCAAGAGAGAGCACTGACACGGTGACATTTAGGCAGAGGTTACTCTTTTCATTTTATAATTAAGGAAACTGAGGCTTGGAGGGTTTGAGTAATTTGCTAATGTTACACAACAAATGGTGGGTGTGTCCAGACATAAGCAATCTGACTACAAGCTCAAGCTCTTACCCAGATTTTAACTAAGACTTAACACCTTTTTTCCCTTGAGGTATAAGTCACAAAAAGTAATGTGCACAAATCTTGAGTGTAACTTTACATAGGAGTAAAGTTCCACAAACTTCATATCTGAAACACTGTTTTGCTCTGATGGTTTTAAATGCCCATATAAAGAGAGAAATGCATCATCTCTTTAAGATAACATCTTCATGCCAAGCCCAGTTGTTGGCAACTTAAGACTGATAAGGAAGGTACTTCAAAGGCTGCAGCAGTAAGCGAGGCTTTCCTGGAACTGAGGATAGGACAATCAGGAATGACGCTTCTTATCGTGATCTAGTGCTTTAGTTTTCTTTTTCTACTGACCAAAATAAAAACTTCCATTGGGATTTTTGAAGGCAGCTAAGGTATGGCCATTGGAAGTGGGAGATGACGACGAAGGAGCCCCTCTCCAAAGAAAAAGAGATGCGCGTGAGGGTGAATTAGACTGGGAGCTCCCTGTAGATGAAAGCCGTCAGAGAAGCTAACAAAGGGGAAAGCTTGCAGAGCACCCCAGACCAGGCAGAAGAAGACATTAAAAGTTTTGTGGGAATTGAAAGATTTTTTTAAAGCAATAAAGAAAACCAGAGTGCAAAAGCAATTTGACGTTAGGTTTAATGAAGCTGTTTGAAACCATGCCTTAAAGTGCAGCTCTTTTAAGTTTATTCCGTGTAACATCTAGACTTGGATTTGTTTTGTAAATTGTAATCATTAGTAATGGCAATTAGAATATACCTGTCCTGGTATTTTAAGGATTAATTTTGGGGGCACCTGGGCAGCTCCGTCGGTTAAGCGTCCCATTTCGGCTCAGGTCATGATCTCATGGTTTGTTGGCTCAAGCCTCGCATCGGGCTCTGTGCTGACAGCTCAGAGCCTGGAACTTGCTTCAGATTTTGTGTCTCCCTCTCTCTCTGCCCCTCCCCTGCTCATGCTCTGTCTCTCACTCTCAAAAATAAATAAACATTAAGAAAAAGTTTAAAGGTTAATTTTGATAACAAGCATGGTAACGGGAACAATAACAGGTGTCATTTACAGAGTGCTCTGTGATAGTCACTGGACTAACGGGTTACATGTATTAACTCACTTAATGTTCCCAGGAACACTCAGAAAGAGGTAGGTATAAGGCTCATTTTTTTTTCTTTTTCCTGATGAAGGAAGCAAGGCACAGAACTAGTAAGCAGTGATATTTTGGTGTGTTTGCATTTATCCGCTGCTTTGCAGTTACTTGGCAGTTAGTCTCCCTGTTTGGCCAATCCTGCTCAAAGTTAGCATCACAGTTCCCATGGGGCCATCTTAGGGGAATTTGGGAGAAACTAAGAGCCCTGAAGAGGGAGCATCTATCTGAATCCGTTCCATTTCAGGAAAGGAAATAGTAGAAATAAACTTTACCTGCAAACTTGACCTACAAATTACACTCACCATAATTCTTTGACCCATTATATTCCAAAGACATCTGGAAATACATCAGACAGGATTCAGACAGTAAACTCTAAGTTTCTCTAGTATAGTGCCTGGCACATAGCAGATACCCAATATTTATCAAATGAAAGTAAAAATGAACACATGAGATCACATCACAGAGCATGCAGACATACTATATAATCTACCTGACACCAAGGAAGTAAACCAGATAATCTCTAGTGGCCCCTTTCTAAGTAGCAGTTGAAAGGTTTCACTAAAGAAAGGGATAAGACGAAGGGTCTCTGGAGAGAATAGGGGAGAAGACATGAACAAATGCAGGGACTATGTAGCTGAGAGAACCAAGAATGAGGATAATAGACAGTGATGGCAATTTTCTCACTAATGCATAAATGTACATGGATATCTGTCTTCATTTTCAGTTTGCTAGGAGGCTTTATTATCCTGAAAGGTGAAAATATAATTAAGAGGTGCCCCTTCATTAACCCTGTACACAGACACATACACACTCCATTAAAAACATCCTCTAAAATAAAAGTGAAAAAAAAAAATCAGAGCAGAATTTTTTTAATTCATGCAATTTTTTTTTTTTTTTTTTTTTTTTTTGGTTTTTATCAACCTAGTTATTTTGGGTTGCTATTCACTAAAAACTATAAAATATGTCAGTGTCGGGGCCATATGTTGAAAGTCAACGGGATTCTTTTTCTTCTAGCATTCTCTCTTTTATTGGCAGGTTTTCTTCGTAAGATCTGTCATCTGGAAGAGCTCATTCTGAACAGTTGATGATTCTCCATAGGTTATGTTTTCAGGCTGAATCATAATCTTTTGTAGCCATAATCTGCTGAAATTCTCATCACATTCATATAATATTTAAAACATTTTGTTTTTTTTTTTTTCAAAATGTGAGTTTTCCCCCATCTTCACAATTAAAACAATATCAAAATGTCTTGGCAGAATTAATTATGGGGTGGGGGGGATAATTAAATTTTAGAACTTAAAACTTAAAACTCCAATTTCCCACAGAGTTATAACTTGGTATTTTATGCACTCTTAACAAAGGTTGTCTGCATCAGCCAAGCAAGTTCACAAATGTTACATTGCGTGACTTGATTCTGATTTACTGTTAAGATTGTTAGAACTTGTATTTTGTGCCCTTGCTACACATGTACATTGTAAATATTGCATAAGAAGATTGGAATGCAATAGCCATAAAAATAATTGCAGGCTATTACATAATCAGAAGTCTGTTTCTATTCTTTATTAGGCTAGTCTCATCACACCAAATAAAATATAGGCTCTGAATAAAAATAGAATGACTTCTAGAATTGTATTTCCTTTTATGTTTTCTTTAGATTTGGGATTTTAATGGCTGTAATTATGGACCATGTTTCTTTTTTAAAAATCAGTTCAAAAAGTAGGGCTCGCTTGAAAGATATAAGAACTCATCTATATTATCACTCAATCGTTTTATATGTCCTATATCCACAGACAGACACACACACAGACACACATACTTCAAGTGAAATCTTATTGGGCATGTATTCTGTTCAGGGCACTGTGCTACAACATAGGGAAATTCAGAGGTGAATTAGACTAATTCTGCCAGAAGGAACTCAAACTCTTACAAACATTAGCCTTTCCTTTCTATCTGTATCACTTCGCTTCTAGACTACTGCAGTCTCCTTTAACCTAGTCCCCTTGCCTCCCTGTGCCACCCCCAGTGAAATCTTGACTGTATCTTGCCTCTGTTTTCAAACTTCATGTGGTTTTTCATTATGAACTAAATGAAGTTCAAGTCCTTTAATCTGCCAATCCCTATTCAACAATCTTGTTTTTCCTTGAACAGAATTCAAACTTGACCACCCCAGGCCTTCCCTCAAATATTCACTACCCCCAGACATGATAGCAGTAGAAAGCTACATATGATGGGTAGGATTTTAACAGAAATTATAATGTAAAGTATTCCAGGTGGAGGGAGACACAAAACCAGAAAGAGTAAGAAATGTTTAGACTAATTTTCTAGTAAGTAGAGGGATACAAAGACAATATAATGCTCATGAGCTTTTAGACCCTAGTGTTTATCTATCTCTCTACCCATTTACCTACTTACTACCTGTAGTGGTTTTTAAAATATGTCTACAAATTCTTTGATAGTCCTGGCTTTAAGAAGTAAAGCCTAATTCTCTTTCCCTTAAGTGTATGCAGGACTTAAGACACTTCTAACGAAGTAAATAAAAGGAAGTGGCAGTGTAAAGCCTTCAGAATCTAGATCTTAAAAAGCAATACGGCTTCCTTCATACTCATGCTCCCAGACTGCTTGCTCTGGAAAGTCAGGTGCCATGTTGTGAGGATACTCAAGCAGCCTCTAGAAAGGCCCATGTGATAAGGAATTAAGCCCTCCTGCCAACAGCCATAGGGGAAGCCATCTTGGATCCTCCAGCCCAGCTAAACCTTCAGATGACCATAGTCACTGCCAATATCCTGACTACAACCACGTGAAAAACTCTGAGCTGGAACCCCCCCAGCTAAGTCACTCCTAAATTCCTCACCCAGAGAAACTATGACATAATGAATATTTACTGTTTTAAGCCTCTAAAAGTTTTTGTAGTAATTTATTATGCAGCAGTAGATAACTACCATGCTACCTATCAGTAAATGTCTACCAAGAATGTCGATGGCTTCAGATATAAATATAAATCATCATGACAATATTCCCAAACAGTACACTAAAGAATAAATAGCCTTTCAACTTGTGGTATCACTGACATAATTAAAAAGCACAGTAAGGACACAGATCATATTTATCATGTTTATCAAATATAAATATATACACCATATATATCTTTGGCATCAATTACAGTCCCTGATTCATAGTAACAACTCAATAAATATTTGTTGGCTGGATGAATGGACTTCTAAGGATGGCTCTGAAGGATATTTTCTTACAATATTACAGCTATCACAGCCTTGGGTTTCTTAGCAAAAGACAAGACTAAGGCAAAATAAATAGAAAAATATAATTCCTTAAAACTCTCTATAATCAATATATTGCTTTTATTTTTATTATTTAAAATAATAATTTTAGAAGCCCCTCCAAACTGGTATATGTGGAGATGTAGTTTCCCTTCCTACGCCCTACAACTAAGAAAGGAAAGAACTGACTACGTAGCCCTAGAAAATCGGAGATTAAACGAGAACCAATTTTGAAGGGGACTCTTGTTATGGCAGGACCTCATGAGCAGATTTCCTAGGACACCAAGAACTGGCTGCCAGCTGTGGCAACTGTGGGTGAGAAGCAAGAACAGTACAACAGGATCATGAATGGGAAGACTCTCAATATGAAGTCATCATTTTTTTTTCTTTTAATACATGGCATAAAAGAAGCATGGATGGAATGTCTGAGTGAAAAGTGTGAGGGGGATGGCAGGCTCAGACCTCAGCCTTGTAGACCCGGCGACACACTTGCTTTGTAGATCTTAATGTGGGGCAGCTTTACGTTATGCTGCCCTATTGAGTTAAACTTCCTTGAATCATTATGTTATTGTCTAATAACGAAACATTTGACAGTGTGCTAATGAGGCGAATAAACTAACTTGAGCTTTTAGCTATGTGCTATCAAGTACAAATTTTTTACTGCAATTATGGATTGCCTGGGTGTCCTAGCATAAAACCTCAAGCCTCAGTCATGTTACTTCTCAGTATATGGGTTTATGACAATTTGCTAAAATGGATCAGCTATTAACTCAGTTATCAGAGTATTGTAATCATTCGGAAGAATGACTCAAATACAGAAAAGAAGAGCCTCTTGTTGATTTCCAGTTTTTTTCAACATCAGTTATAGCAACTAGAGAAGACTGAATCATTCTAAAATTATTGTGAAAACTTGCTTAACTTTATTCAGGGTGGAAAACAGATCTTGGCCTTAACAGGGCTCATAAGTCCTGCTCTTCATTGACGTAGTTATTTACCGGTGCTAATAAAGTTTCCTGGACAGGCTACAATATATTTCAAAAGCAACAAGATTGTATTACTCCACCAATCTACAAGGCAGCATGGAAGTGATCACAGGATATGCAGGGCTGAAGTAGGTTCCACTCACTGCCAAGTGACTTGCTGAAGTCACTTTTTAGAAACGGGTGGAGGTAGAATGTGTTGACAAGACTACTATGCATTCCCACCAAGAAGTTCCTCTCAAAAAAAGAAGTATTTGCATAATCCCATTATACCAGAAGCTAGAAAGAACTATGTTGGGCACTGCATGTGTAAGAATAAAGTTCCATCCCTTTCCCCAAAGCAAAGGACTTGCTCTACACCTAACTTCCATGGCAATCTGTTGTGGTGGAAAGCGCATGTGCTTTTGAGAGAGACAAACATGTACCAAAGCCTGTGTGCTGCTGTACATAGTCAAGATAATCCTGCAGGACACATTTAACTTCTCTCAACTCATTTCGGAAGGAAGGAAGGAAGGAAGGAAGGAAGGAAGGAAGGAAGGAAGGAAGGAAGGAAGGAAGGAAAGAAAGAGAAGGAAGGAAGGAAGGAAGGAAGGAAGGAAGGAAGGAAGGAAGGAAGGAAAAACTGGAGATAACATGCCTTCCTGTAGGAGTCAAGATTTTTCCGATGATAAATGACAAAAACCCAAATCATAGTCACTTAAGCTAAAAAGATTATTTCTTGGGAAACTATGAGAGAAGCTCAGACTCCGAAAGACAGCTTACAGTAGGAGTTAAAGCCAAGACACCTCCTCAAAACTCAAGAACTAAAACCAAAACCTCACCATTGACAACATTCTTTCTAAGTCTTCATCTCTCATCTTTACCTCTTTTTCCGTGTTGGCTTTCCTCACTCCCACTGTGTAGAGCTGTGCTGTCCAACATGGTAGCCATTAACCAAATATGGCTATAGAGCACTTCAAATAGGAAAAGTCTAAATTGAGAGGTGGTACAGAGTAAAATACACACCAGCTATCAAAGACTTAGTATAAAAAATATCTCTGATACAAAAAAAATGCATCTGTATAAGATCTCATTAATTTTTATTATATATTGAAATATTTTAAATACAATAAGTTAAATAAAACATCATTAAAACTAATTTCACCTGTTTCTTCTTAGCTTTTAAAATGTAGCTACTAGAAATTACATGTGGCTCACATTTGTGGCTTGCATTATATATCTCCTGGGCAGTACTGATCTAGAGCTTTTCCACATGGGGAGGAACATGGCTGCCTACAGTTCTGGACTCAATTCATCCCAGCCTACAAACATCACAGCACAGAAAAAGTTCTCCTCTTCCTACTTCAATTTTCAAATGTTCTAGGGAAGACTCTGACTGAGCCAGAATGGATGATTTATCCACCCCTTGGACTAATCCCTTCCAGGCAGCAGAGGAACTATAATGTACAGCCCACCAGAATCAGAGGGATGGCACAGGGAAAAGAAGAACATGGAACACTATTACAAGAAGGGGAAGAGACATGCTAGGCAGATAACAGCAGATCTCCACTATGCCACCTTGTATGGAAGCAGGGAGGATTAAATATAAACATATGCAGCACTGCCCTCTCTATCAATGGCAAGATTCTGACCAAAATCCCTCTCTGAATGCTGACTGTAACATTAAACCACATACTCTCTGAATAAATAGGTGGCTGTGAGTCATAACACAGAATGGCAGACATAGAAAATTAAGAGGATAAGCACTCTGGATTTCTACACTTGAGTATTCATTAAATGTACCTAAATCGACCATACTTTTGCTAAACCCTAGAAGCTGGCAGCTTATGAGTAGGATTGATTTTAAAGAGCAATTTGCAACAATCTCAGGTTTACTCTACATTGGTATGAGCTTATAATACTTTTTAGTACAAGTATCTTGACTGATAATGCAGAAGTTTTATGAAGCATATTTATATTATGCTGTGAATCCACTCGGAAATCCAACAGGCTATAAAGTATATAGCAGCAGCTCTCAAACATTTTGGTCTCAGGACCCTTTTTTCTCATGTATTGAGAACTCCAAACAGCTCTTGTTTATGTAGGTTATCTATTTTGATACTTCATGTATCAGAAATTAAAACTGAGATTTAAAAAAAAAAGCAGCTTTCTTGTGGTTTTATCATATGTTTTCCTCTAGAAATTTTGAGTTTTAGGATTTACATTTAAGTTGATCCATTTGGAGTCAAATTTTGTATCATTCAAAGGTATGGACTGAAGTTCCTTTTTGGTATAGATGTTCAATTGTTCTAGCACCATTTGTTGAAAAGACCATTCTTTTTCTTCTGAATTATCTTTCCACATTTGTCAAAAATCAGTTGTCTATGCAGGTGTAAGTCTATTTCTGGATACTCTATTCTGTTACATTGATATATGCTGATCTATGTGTCTTTTTAAAACCATTACCACCTGTCTTAATTACCGTAGTTTCATCATAAGTCTTGAAATCAGGCAGTGTAAGTCTTCTAATTTTGTTCTTCTCTTTAAAAATTGTTTTGGCTATTCTAGGCCCTTGGTATTTCAAAATAAATTTTAGAATCAGATTTTATTAATCTCTACTGGAAAAAAAAAAAAGCTGGCTGAGTTTTGACCTGCTAGGATTGGGTCAGATATAGATATCCATTTGGGAAGAAACTGATGCCTTACAATATTGAGCCTTCTAACAAATAAACATGGTATACCTATCAGTTTAGGTCTCCTTTAGTGTCCCTCAGCAAGGTTTTATAGTTTTTAGCATACAGGCCTTTCATATCTTTTATTAGATTTATTCCTAAGTATTGCCTATTTTTGATGCTATTATAAATGATATTTTTAAAATTTCAATTTCAAATTATTTGTTGTTAGCATATAAAAATACAGCTGTTTTTAATTATTGACCTTGTATCCTGCAACATTAAAAACACTCACTTAGAAATTCTAAAAGGTTTTCTGTAGATTCCTTGGGCTTTTCTACATAAATCATTATACCATCTGTGAATAAAAACAGTTTTGCTTCTTTCTTTCTGCTCTGAGTGCCTTTTATTCCTTTTTCTTGCCTTATTGCACTGGCCAGAACCTCCAGTATTGAATAGAATTGATGAGAGTAAACATCTATTTTTTTTTAATGTTTATTTATTTTCGACAGAGAGAGACAGAGCATGAGCAGGGGAGAGGCAGACAGAGAGACACAGAATCTGAAGCAGGCTCCAGGCTCTGAGCTGTCAGCACAGAGCCCAACGCAGGGCTCAAACTCACAGAGTGCGAGATCACAACCTGACCCGAAGTCGGACACTCAACCAACTGAGCCACCCAGGCACCACGAGAGTAAACAGCTATTAACCATAGAGATAAAGCCTGGTCTTCATCATTAAGTATGATATTAGCCACAGGATTTTCCCAGATGCATGTCATCAGGTTGAGGAAGTTCCTTTCCAGTTCTAGTTTGCTGAGAGTTTTTATCAAGTGTCAAATGTTTTCTCTGTGTC
Organism: Panthera tigris; assembly: GCF_018350195.1. Taxonomy (NCBI): domain Eukaryota; kingdom Metazoa; phylum Chordata; class Mammalia; order Carnivora; family Felidae; genus Panthera; species Panthera tigris. The sequence goes on from NC_056662.1 coordinate 117,027,923, forward strand.
TATTAAGATGATCATATGATCTGTCCTTTTAATTTGTTAATTTGGTGAATCATATTGATTTTTAATATTCAGTCACCTTGCATCCTTAAGATAAACCCACTTCATCATGAAGTATCATCCCTTTTATATAATATTGTATTGAATTTGTTAAGACTTCATTTTGAATTTTACATGTATACGCATGAGAGAGACTCATCTGTAGCATTCTTAGAATTGTTTGGGTTTTGTGTAAGGTAATGCTGTCCTCATAGAATTAGTCAGAAAAGTATTCCCTCTTTTTTGATTTTCCAAAGAATGTATGTAGGATTTGTGTATTATTTATTCCTTAAAGGACTGGTAAAACTTACCAATGAAGTCATCTGTGCCAGGAGTTTTCTTTCTGGGAAGGTATTTAACTATGAGGAATAGAAGCTATTCAAGCTATCTGTTTCTTCTTGAACACACTAAGGTAAAAAGTGAAAAATTTCTAAAATATGAGAACACACAAGCAAACATGTGATTGGCTATCAGTGTGACGATAACATACTAAGACACCGTGTAGCCTCTGGAAAATTCCACCATTCACTTCTAAGGTAAATAAACTCTTAACTTGATTTTGAAAATAGTCTTTACTTTATGGACACTCTGAAAGGGTCTTGGACATACTGGAGTGCCAGGACCAAACTCTGTGAAGCGCTGGTCTATGGAACAGAGATTAAGAATACCATCACTAGCAGTATTCCAGGACCTTATTATGCTAATGTGTATGAAGTACCCACATACTGAACAGACATTCAAGCTACTGTAGACTACTTTTAGAGTTAGCACAAAGCTTGAAAATCCTAAATCATCCTTTCATCCTGTTTCAAGAGACCTAAAACCTTTTATAAGCAACCCTAGAACAGACAATGACATCAACCTTATTTCTGGGTATCACCCCTTCCAACAATACGGTCTGAATGTAAAAACAAAGCTATAGCAAATGGATTCAAGAAAGGAAATGGCAGGGGTCGGGGGTAATGGAGCACCAGGGTGGCTCAGTCGGTTAAGTGTCCGACTCTTGATCTCGGCTCAAGTCATGATCTTATGGTTTGTGAGTTTGAGTCCCACATCAGGATCTGTGCTGACAGCACGGAGCCTGCTTAGAATTCTCTCTCTTTCTCTCTCTCTGCCCCTACTCCACTCCTGCTCTCTCACTCTCTCTCTCTCTCTCCCTCTCTCTCTCTCCCTCTCTCTCAAAATAAATAAACCTAAAAAAAATTTTTAAAAGAAAGGAAATGGGTCCAGAAAAAATGGGAGAAAGAGGATGGAAATGATTGTGACATTATTTTATCATGAAACTAGATCAAAATATACATATGTTGCTAAAATATGTTTAAAATATTTTTAAAAGGAAAAATCCCTCTCTTCTGGGCCTATATTAAATGTCATTCTAATCAAGGGCTGCAGGTTATTTCTCCTACTCCAAATCCTAGGAATGCATTTATAGTAAGAAAAAGGGCAAGGGAACACTGGGTAACAGTGAATACAAAACCCAGCTCAGCAAAAAGAACAAAACTGAAAAACCCCAAAGATACTTAAAAGTCTATTGTATTCCAGGATAGGGGAAGCAACAGCACCCAGGGGCCACAGAAAACAGAGAGTAGGCTATAACATGGCTTTTCAAACTATCTACAGTGAAAGAGCAGTTACTGTTTCTTTGGTTTTGTTTTTCCTAATCCTTCATAGATTTATGACTTCATACAAAACATTAAAAATGAGTTATTAGACGGTCACCTGGGTGGCTCAGTTGGACTAGCATCCAACTCTTGATTTCAGCTCAGGTCATGATTTCATGGTTGTGAGATCGAGCCCCATGCCAGACCCACACTGGGGGGTGAAGCATGCTTAGGATTCTCTCTCTCTCAAAGTAATAAATAAGCATTTAAAAAAATTTTTTCTATTTCTAATAACTCATTGTTTGAAGACACTTTTTAGTTTTATTTATTTATTTATTTATTTATTTATTATAAATAAATATTATTTATTTATCAATAATAAATAAATTATTATTTATTTATCAATAATAAATAAATATTATTCTCTCTCTCTTTAGAGAGAGAGAGACAGCGCATGAGTAGGGAAGGGGCAGAGAGAGGGAGACAGAGAATCCCAAGCAGGCTCTGTGTTGACAGCACACAGCCCAACATCAAAATGCAAACCAATATTTTTATCAATACAAGACAAGAGGCATATGATTATTCTGTCAAACTGCTTTAAATGTTTCTGAAGACTCTCAATTCTGAACTTACCATTAACTGAAGAGATACACTTTGGGTAGCACTGACTAGAAGAAGGTTCTGACTGCCCCCTTTCCTCTCCCTCATTTTCCCAGGTTGATCATTGAGCTAGATGAGCAAGCACATTAGCTACACGTGTGAAAACTTCAGCCAGTCTGAAACATGGGTCACCCAGAGCTTTAATATTCAGTTTCACATCCTTTGAACCCAATCAGGCCCTTTTCCCTTCTTCTTCCCCCCAGTCATTTTATATATTGTTTCCTGGCAGATTTCTTTTCCTAAATACAAACCCAATCATAGCGCTACTAAAAACGATAAACTTCTCAGATGAATATATAAGGCTCTACCTGTATCACTGTATCTTTAAAACGCCTTCACTTACTTATCTCCTACTACTTCGTACACATGGTCTATGATTTAGACAAACTGCACTGTTCTATTGTTCTCCAAATGTGCTACTATTGCTAGCCAAAATCATGCTCATTCTTTGTCTCTAGCTCCTATCGATACTAACACTCTTCCAGGGCCCATCCCAAATGTCACCTCCTTTATAAAGATCTTTCCTAACCAGATGTAATCTCTCACCAACCCACTAAAGAACCTGGTGCTTCTCTTGTGGTACCGGACTTATTATGAACTGCATTACGGTTGTCTGTGTAGTCATCTTATGCTCCTAACCGGATTTTACTTTTATTCTGAAGTATAAGTTTGCTAATTGATGCAAACGGTTTAACGAGAACAGAGGGCAGTGATAAACTGACCTTTGTCAGGTGCCAAGTGGTGCCTTTATGATGTGGGTGGAGAAAATGTCATCATAGAGAAAAGAAGCTCCACATTAAAAAACAGTCACCTATAATGATCACATCCTATAATCCCTGGGCTACTTGGTTCCAACCTCTACCTCCCCACTTTGTGGTCAAAGGTGGCAATACCTCCCCAGATGCAGGCAAATTCAAAAAGACAACATGATGGAATTAGTCTATAGTTTGCCTTTAAAAACAAACTAAGATTAGTAAAACAAGGAGGTTGGGTTGTTTACAAATTCGGTGTATACTAACTAATGGTGAAGGGTTCTAATGGAAAACTGACCTGATCAATCCTATCTGAAGTTTTGTGCTTATTTCTGGGCACCACAGTTTAAGAGAGATGCTGGCAATCTGGAACATTTCTTGAAGAAAAGCATGAGGATAGAGAAGGATTTAAAACTTATAATAGATATTTAAAGTGTAAAGGATAAAGAATGCATAACCTATAAAGAAGAGAATCTCTAGTTGAAAATACAGGTGTTTCTGTTACAATGTGACATATGCATTCCTTAAAAAAAACTGCATTCTAGTAAATTACATATTAAGAATAAGAGGTTTATGAGAAAAATATGGTAAGGCCTGTATAACTCTGTAACCAAAGATTAGCAAAATGACCAAAGTAACTCCAGTTAAAAATATTAACGTACTTAAACTGCCATGCCATATTCCTAATAAATAAGGAATTATTACAGTAAATATAAGACTTCTGAAAACACAGAGATAGCTTAATGAAAGGTGCTACAAGGAGGTTGGATGGCTGAGTTATTGGGAAGAGTCGGGTGCGGGGTGGGGGGGGGGACAGCATCACAAGTTACAGTGGAGAAGCAGGTTGGGGACAAAGTAATGACACCAAACAGGGATAGCTCTGGCTCATTGTCTTGAGTTTGTTTCTTTTCACAAAGATCAGGGGAAATCATGCAATAAATATTTAAATACAAGTCGTATGGCAAAACTGAGCCAAATGGAAGGATATGGAGTGAATGAATGGACATTTTGTGCAACACAATGTCCCTCCACAGCTTGCTACGTTCATCTGTATTAGTATACTTTGGATTCAGCTGATGTTATTTAATGGTCAAAAATTAACGTGATAGGAAAACTCAACTATAAACCATGGTAACTTTTGTATGATACTGACATGTGTCCACTACCAATCATGCACGAATTGTTTCATGTTATTGAAGCACGCTGTTTCGAAGAACAGACTGTACTTGAAGGACTATCACCATATACGGGGACAGCGTAGCAAAGCAGGTCAGCTAACCGTCATTTGAGATACATCTATATTCTAAAATTCTCACTTAGAAAATGAAAACACAAGCATGCCATAAAAAATAAGAGCAAAATAAAACGAAAGAACACCCCAAAAAAAGGAAGTTCACAGAAACTACCTGTGATTGTTCTTCATTTTTAGTAGGAAAATATATTGTTGTCAGAATTACCATACATTATATCTGGAAATCTAGGGCAAGTGTAAATTTGGGCTTTGAATTCTAGATGGGGGAAGTCAGGACAGAGGAAACAAGAAGCAACAAATATAGTTTATCTTACTTTCAACAGAATACTTACTTTCTTCCTAGTCCACAATAAATTCGATACTTTGAAATACAAATTAAATGACTAAATAAAACCAAAACCATTTCTATTCCTTGTCTACTGCAAGCTCAGACATATATTAAGTACCATCATATTCATTATCTCATTAATAATATTGGAGGGATAGCCTGACCACATTTTAGCAGGGAGACTAAGACTCAGAAGAGAATTTAGTAAATTACATGTTACTAACAGAGTATTTAAAAATAGAAGAGAAGATGGAATAAAGGAAGGATGAAAACAAGGAAGGAAAGGAAACAAGGAGGAAGGAAGAGGAGGGAGTCTTCAACCACACTGAAGATTCTAGTAATATAAACTGAGAGATCATGGTATTAAAAACCACTCAACCTCACTGAACCAAATCCCTTTACTTATCTTTCTGTGATGTCCCCAGGGTTTTGTGAAGAACTATTCCCCTCCATAGTCTAGAAAAGGGATTGGCAAACAACTGCCGACAGGCCAAATCCAGCCCAGTGCCTGTTTTTGAAAATAAAGTTTTATTGGAACCCAGCCACACTCATTCATTCACATATTGTCTGTAGCTGCTTTCATGCTGTGACAGCAGAACTGAGTAGTTGTGAAAGAGACCATATGGCCTGCAAGCCTAAAATTTTACTATCTTGCCCTTTAGAGAAGACGTTTGGGGCCCCTGATTTAGAGTGTATTTTTCTCTAAGCCCCGCTTCTCTCTCTAGAGGAGGGAGGTGGAACAAGGACAATGAACTAAAAGCAGCCATGGGTCCCCTACTTCATGAAGGAAGAAAGGGAAGTTCCCTGAAGAGTAAGTTTTCAGATCATCTCACTACCTTCTTCGCGATTAAGTCTCAAATGCTAAATTTGGCTCAAATTTAGCAATGATAAATCAGACTCATTACAAGAATAAACAGATGCCCTCTCCTATTTGACTAGACACAAACTGTTTCCTTTGAGATAAGATGAGGATTCCCTATGAATTCTTTATGGTCTTTCAAGCACCAGACAACTGTTTTGCCTTAAAACCAGATTTCACAAGAATGAGTTAAAGCAATCTTTATTTCTAAAAGCGTGACTTTACTGGATCCAAGAAATTCCCTAAACTAAAAGGTCTCAAATTCTGAGGCATCATTTAATCTGTGGTTTAGAGAAAAATCTTTGTGAGGTCATCCTTTGAATTTATAGTCATTTATCAGGATCAGAAACCTTTTTAATGTTTGCTATCTTATGCTTGCAGAGAAATGACTATAGTCAATATATATCACCCTAACAAGCTTGCTGGATTTCAAATAAAGAGAATATTTTGGGGAAATTATCAGTTTCCTTCCCAGCAAATACATAAAACTAAATAAACTTTCAAACAATTCCAAATAACAAAGGACAGTGCAAGAATTCATCAAAAAAAAAAAAAAAAAAAATCCCAGAGAAATTCATTGGTCTAACTCTTCTTATGGGTGCACAGAATGTAAAATCCTCCCCTGTTTCTAAGGGAAGGTGAGAAGAATGAGAAATTTCAAAACTGCAAATTTACTAAAACTCAATCTTTGATAAGTCATAAAATGTGACTGTCACACACACTTTTTTGACATGCATGCCATTACCTATTTTCCCTGACTATATGAAAGAACGAGAGTACCACTTAAAATTGGTTTCCCCAGCCATATTCCCTTGAAACTTTCCAAAGAGAGAACACCAGTAAGATTATCATATTCAAGTCTGTCATGAATTAAAGCTGTTGCCTGAAAAACCTTCTCCATGACTGTTTTGGCTAGTATGCTATCATTTCAGTTATTTCTTCTTGACAATTTCACTTGGTCTTTTCAGTTTTTCAAGTTTCCATCCCATCTCCCAAACTCATTTTGCCAAATACCCACTGGGTATATTTCCTACTCACCTGCACTCTCATGACCACCAATAATCTGGTCTCTCCCTGACCATTATACTGCAGTGTTCTCTATTCTCACCCTCCCTATGGCTCCAGGCAAAGCAAATGTTTTTTTTCTTGGGTCTAATCTTGTTCATTCAATGGCATTTGAGCATTCCCTTCTTCATTTGACATTTTTAAATCTTTGGCTTATACAACTCTGGGCTTCTACCTAGATGACAACTCTCTTCCATTGGGCCCTCCAAGTTCAGGCCTTGGCTTCCCCATAGTTGTATGTTACACTTCCTCATTTTGGTTTCATGATCCTCTTCTCTACTTTGATCACTTAGCTCCTCTCTAGTCCCAGCTGTCAATAATGAAGACTAGATATTCTGTCAACAGCTCCAAATAAACACTTAACAGTCTTGGGCAAGTAAACGAAACTTCTTAGGGCCTCACTTCATTCTTATGTCAATTAAGTAAATTCTCTAGGAAAAGATTAGAGGAGGGGTTTCAGAGCTGTGAGGGGGAATATAAGCAAAGTGACAGTACTGTGAATTCTCACAACACTGGCAGGACAAGGAGGGGAGCCTCCCATCTCAGATTAATAGCACAGTTAGGGAATAGTATAAAATAGCACTGCACGGATGGCTAGGCTCTGGAAGCAGGATCCAAGAAACCATTATTTGTTTCAAGCGAAGATTAAAGGAGACTACCCTAGCAGTAATATTGCAGAGAAATTGGACAAGGGAGGGAATGAAGCCAAAGAAATAAAATAAGAAGCCATTACCATGATAATCCAGGGGTAAAGAGATCAGGACTACCTGCTTAATGACGTCTGAAATCATTCTTCAAGCATTCAAGATCTTTCCAAGGCATCTTTCCAGTTTTCTCTCTCATGCTCTGCAAGAAATTTCTCTTCCAGCCTAGATTATTATTCCCTGCTCCCTAAATCAAGTGTGTCCACTGTCCCACCAAGAATGACTTGATCAACGACATCTTAGCTGTCTCTCTTCCCTTTCCAGTCTTTAAAAGCTATGCCTCTTTCAGGGTCTAGTTTATGCCTAAACTTGGTCACAAAGGTTTCTCTAACAATTCCAACCTGTAACAATCTGTGCATTTTTAAAGGCCTACTGTACATGTAGCATGCAAATTAGTGCTTATTTTTTTATTTTTTAGTGCTTAATTTTTTTTAATTAATGTTTTTAACTATATTTTACCAACTATAGTATAAGATATTTGGGAACCATAATTATCCTTGTATTCCTTTTTTTTTTTTTTTTTTTTTTTTGCTTGTCTAATCCTCTACAGATTCTAGTATCACTTTAAATCAAAATCACTTTAAGTCAAAATCAATACTTCAGGGTTCTGCACAGTAGTATTGCACTGAAGACCAAACAAGCCAAGTCAATATGGTCTGGGTCAGGGTCAGGGTTACAGGATGGAGAGACAGATAGAAGGATGGATAGATAGATAGATAGATAGATAGATAGATAGATAGAGTGAAGCCACGCCCATTCTGTACATTCTGCTTCAGTTGTTATAAGCAGCTGAGGACACTAGGGAGGAGGGTAGAGGGGTTCTGGAGCTACCCCAGTTCCAGGTCTTCCTTCTGTCACCTGCTGGGTCCCACTAAGATCCCCCTAACGTCACTCTACGGTGTAAGTCAAGGAAAGAGAAGAAGGGCCTGGATCCCATCTCTTCCTCCTCACTAACTTCTCAGACTCTACCTGATCCAGCATCATTCCCATTTCCAAGTCGGCCTGACCTCCTGAGTTAAAACAAAATGATTCATGTGTTAACACAATTAAACTCTCCCCAGTGGCGGGGAGTTTCAGCATCCCTGCAGGTCAGATCTCCAACCACCTTAACTCCACATCACAAAGAACAAAAGGCTGTCTTGGGCTCCCCCATGTCTCACCTCTTTTCCACTGTCACTTCCATTCAAGCCCTTTCTGACTACCTTTTCTCTTCTTCATGGTGTCCCCGGAGTCCCTGCGCACTGCATCTCCCACCTTCATCTTATCCAGGGACACCCATGTCACTCTCCTCCTTTGTCCTGCCCATTTTAGGGCTTCACAGAGCACATCAACATCTCACCTCTGAAAACCACTCCGGATAGATTTACCTTGGAACACAGACCACTGCAGCTCTCACTTTAGCGTCCTTCCTCAATCTCATTTATTCTTTCTATGGCAAGACAGATGTAAGGAGGCCTAGCTTCCCATTCTGACAGCTAAAGTGAAAATAATCTAGCAATACAAAGTGTTTCTTGCTGCAGTGTGGTGTGCTGGAAAGACCACTGGCTTTAGAGCCAAGGAACCTGCATCCAAATCCCAGTTCCACAAATTGCTACCTGGATCACTTATATAATGTTGCCTCCAGAGTCCTTATCTATTTAAAAACATGAAGGGAAAAAGTTACCTTGCAGAGTTGGTGAGAATATTAAATGAGATCATATATAAAGTACCTAGTCCGGTTCTTACAAACAGTATTTATTCAATACCAATTGGTTCCCTCTCCTCACTCCCACCATTCTAAGCTTATCACTGCCAGCCCATTAATAAATGAGGCTGGAGGCACCAAGGAGGGCCGCAGTCATGCCATCACTGTGCCAATAAATCCATTTACGTCTGAGTCTATTAAGCCAAAATAGAAATCCATAGCTCTTACTTAGAGCAGTAGCTCTTAACCCTGGGTGCACATCAGGATTACCTGGGGAACATTTAAAATATGGTATTTGGGCTTCACCTCCAAAAACTCCAGTTTCAATGGCCTGAGGAGGGCCAGCAATCAGTGCAGCCCAGCATGGGAACCACTGACTAAAACTAACTGGCATCATCTGGAGTTAAATGGAATCCAAGGACCCTTGGAACTTCATGCCCACTTCTGTAAGTTCTCCCAGACAAGACCATGCTGAACAGATGCAATCTCCCCAAATTTACTTTGGTTCCGTAGGCTCCTAAAATAATCTCAGGGTACCAAGCCACTTCATATGGATCTCTGTCATGTAATATGATATCAATCAAAGTGGAAAAGTATCCAATAAATATGCAATAGAATTTTGGTGTACCACATATCCCAAAGGAAAACACAATACACACCTCAGGAGATCATTTTAAAATGTACTTTCTATGCCCTAGAATACCCAAAAATCTAGGTCTAAACTGCTTTCTCTATGAAATTATACATTAGTTATATTTTAGTTAGTGGCTCCAGTCACAAATTCACCAGCCTTATGAACAGGATGCGTATGTGATGATTAACTCTATGTTTCAACTTGACAGGGCTAAGTAGTGCCCAGATAGCTCGTGAAACACGATCTCTGGGTGTTTCTTTGAGGGCATTTCAGGAAAAGATTAGCATTTGAACCAGGAGACTTCGTCAAGAAGATCCACGCTCACCAACGGGGGAGGGCGTCATCCACTCCTTGAGGGCCCCAACAGAACACAAAGGTTGAGGATGAATTCTCTCTCTCCCTCTTTGTCTCCATCTCTGTCTCTGTCTCCTCCCCTCTCCTCCTGCTCTCCTCCTTTCCCCTTCTTCCTCCCCTCCCGTGAGCCAGAAAGTCCATTTTCTCCTGCCCTTGACATGAGAACTCCTGGCTCGCTCGCCTTCACACTCCATGATTTACACCAGGGCCTCCTCTCCTCCCCTGGCTCTCTAGCTTGCAGACGGCACACTGTAGACTTCTTGGCCTCCGTGACCTTGTAAACCAATTCTTGTAATAAATATCCTCTCAAAAGTATTCTGTTTTTTCTGTTTCTCTGGAAACACTGACAAATACAAAATGGTTCCCTAGTTCAGAATCAGCGTCTGTACATCTGAAGGCGAAACGTGGTGCCAATCCACCTACTGCTCTCATAGTCCAGCAACGGATGACCACCCTATGCCCTGGGGCGTGGTGCCTTATCTGCCTGAGATTTTCTCCAGAACACCCTTCCACAGCCTACCTGGCTATCAGACTGCCGTGGCCAACACACAAAAGTATTGTTTGGCCAGCGGTGTTTAAAAAAAATATCTATCCGTTGCCGTCACTTAAAAAGCAGCCATTTTTTCCAGATAAAAACCCCTGAGAATCTAGGCTCCTTTTCATAACATCTGTATATGTGGCAGCAGGAGGCCCACACTTTCACAGGCAACAACTCTGTAGCTGAGTAGCAGCTGCTGCTCTACATGAAGCACACACGTGCCGGCTCTCTACGGCTCTCACCATTTCTTACTGTGTTATATACATCCAGCCAGATTCATGCCTCCTCAGTACCTGCCTGGCCCTGAGAGCACCTGCAGTTGCTAACCTACATGTGATAAGAGAAAAGGATGACTAAGCAGGTTGAACCCGCCAGTCAATGTCAGGTTGAGGAGGCAGCTCCTTCCCACACAAGTAGTCTTGGACTCTCCCCCATGTTAATGACCTTCTTACACCATGTAGGATTTCAGTCTGGATATCTGCCTGAGACTCTCTACCTGTCCTGGGCCCTGGAAGCTGTCTGGATAACCTGACCTTAATTCCTGCTGTCTGCCTCTGTTTGGCAGAGTGACCTGTGTTCCACTACCCTGCACTGACTGTGCCCTGACTGATCAGCCATGGTGGCTTCTGAAGGGTAAGAAGGTTGAGCACCTCATCTCCCAACACACACGGCCCAATGCAGCTTTTTCACCTTCAATTCATTTCCATACAGCGTTATGATTCAGACACCACAGTGGGACTAAACTACTGTAGCAAGCAATCCTTCAGACTGTGTCAAGTTAAATGATGCTGAGAAGATTACTGTAGAAACCAGAAGTCCAAGTACTTCAGTTGTAGTAAGTTGGTTATGGTACTACCGCTGGGCTGGGCCAGGGCTCAATGGAACCCAGTGTAGAGACACTCTAGTAACCGCTTACACAACTGCCATAAAATGAATTTTTAGTGTATGTTTTTTCTCAAAGAACAGGTCACGAGGCTGAATCCTAGTCATTAGAAGTTGCTGCTCTTGATTTCCTTTAGGATGTGGTGAAAACTGACTTGTGTATGTTCTTGTCTTTATTCTTGGGTCTGAGAATTATTAAACCTGAGTATATGAGGCTGGAAAGCAGTTTTTCTTTTTCAGGGAAGCCATACTCCATAGTGAGATAACATACAACCTTCTCTGGTTTAGTAACTAGAGTGACTCTTACACTTTTGTCATTTCAGTAATCTGCCCTTTATTCTGGGACCACAATTTCTCAACATAAACACACCAGTTGAGAAGTTCAAGGGTGCATACCTGGCCCAAGTGGGACGGACACGGGAAAGCTGATCTATGTCTATCTGTAGATTATCCTGCTATGTGGACCACAGAAACAGGGGATTTGTACTACATCTCCCATTTCATTTCTGGTAGTTTGTGCTGGATTTCCACCACCCACAAATAAAGAATCCTAATTAATACAGAAGTATTTTTTTTTTCCTGAGTTTTTATGTAAGTGATTTATCTGACCCACTGACTTACCTCATCCAAGAATAAAATTTAGACACTGAAGTCAGGACTCATTCTCAGAATAAATTCACTCTAGTCCACATAAGAACCATATATGCCGAAAGTATGACATTAAGTAAAATCATATCATCGAATATTTAATGGATTTTTCATTCTCACATGAAAAAATTCTTTTCATGGATAAAAGAAGTATGCTTGGAAATATAAACTTATTACGTGGATGATGGCTTCATCGTGGTACAAAGAAATTTCACTGTAGCAAATCAGTATGTCGTCAAACTCCATGTTATTTCAATATTTAAAATTCTACTTCACTTTTCATTTCTTTGGGATGGTGAGGCAAAACTACATTGATGCTGAACAGTATCCTCATCCTAAGAATCTGAAGACTTTATTTTGGGACTGAGACTATCAGATAGCAGCCTGGTAATCAGATTAGGAGCATCCAAATGCTAATAATATGTAAATCAGTTCCTAATGCAAACTCAGTTTTTAGAGTAGTACAGCCAAATGTCCCAAGGTTATGATACGAAAACTTTAGGAACTTAGATTTTAAAACCTTTAATGGGCATTCTGGATTACTTCCACTAGGCAGGTATTTTTTTCCTGGTTGTTTTGTGTTATACAAGAAAGTTTTTTCTTTTTCTTTTTTCTTTCTTTCTTTCCTTCCTTCCCTCCTTTTCTTCCTTCCTTCCTTCCTTCCTTCCTTCCTTCCTTCCTTCCTTCTCTCCTTCCTTTTTCTGTCCTTGTGGCTTTATTCTTTTTGCATGGATTAAAGATCCAGAAAGACATCAGTGCTGCAATGTAGGCATTTCATCTATGGTAGAAACGTCATTTCATAGTACCTTGGGGGTGTGGGGGGTTGGGGGGGAAGCTTTCCGGTTTTACCAAATAGTTTCCACCTTTTTCCTATCTGACTAGCAAGGAAAGTAAGGACACAATAATACAAAGTTAGGACTCTTAGAGTAGAAAATATGGAAATTTGATTTTGAAAAGAAAAAAATTAGATTATAATACAAGATATATTTTTTGCCTTGACCCTCAAGAACATGAGCAGGGGCAACATTAGATTCAAATAAACAAGACAACCCATCGAACTGATAAGGCCCAACAAATCAAAACAGATTCTGTCACTATAAATAATGGATTGACGTGATTATAGAAATAACGTTCTCTCATATACTATTGAATTTGGCTTTAAATGAGCTGAAATAGAGTTTTAACTGGAATCCACGTGGGTCGATGAGTCTGTGATCTAAGTTTCCAAGGAGACTGCTTGCTACTCGAATAGAGCATAGTAATTGCTAAAACCAAATTAATTATGCTTGGTAATCACAGATATAATATGCATATTTTCCACAACAGGAGTGTGGAGAAACTGATATAAATTGCTGACTTCCATTCTTACTTGGACTTCATAACCCTTAGACACAGAGTGGAAAACTAGTCAATGAGAAATTAAAAACGAAAGTTTAATGAAGCACAAAACTCCCATGTTTTACTTAGGGTGAAAGAAAATAATTTCCCCACCTTGAGTGAAAGGTATTTTTTTTAACGTTTCATTTATTTTTGAGAGAGAGAGAGACAGAGTACAAGCAGGGGGGTGGGGGCAGACAGAGAGGGAGACACAGAATCCAAAGCTGGTTCCAGGCTCTGAGCTGTCAGCACAGAGTCCTATGCAGGGCTGAAACGTGAATCATGAAATCGTGACCTGAGCCCAAGTCAGACGCTCAAGTGACTGAGCCATCCAGGCGCCCCAAGTAGAATGTATTTTAACGTTTATTTATTTTTGAGACAGAGAGAGACAGAGCATGAACGGGGGAGGGTCAGAGAGAGGAGACACAGAATCTGAAACAGGCTCCAGGCTCTGAGCAGTCAGCACAGAGCCCGACGCGGGGCTCGAACTCACGGATAGTGAGACCGTGACCTGAGCCGAAGTCGGACGCTCAACTGACTGAGCCATCCAGGCGCCCCAAGTAGAATGTATTTTAAAAAGCGTTCCCTTGGGGCACCTGGGTGGCTCAGTCGGTTAAGCATCTGACTTCAGCTCAGGTCACAATCTCACAGTTCATGAGTTTGAGTCCCCTGTAGGGCTATGTGCTGACAGCTCAGAGCCTGGAACTTGCTTTGGATTCTGTGTCTCCCTCTCTCCTGCCTGCCCACCCTGCCCCCACCCCCTGCTCATACTCTGTCTCTCTCTCAAAAATAAAAAATAAAAAATAAAAAGTGTTCTGTAATCTTTTCTATGGTCTATAGCTTATATTCCACCAAACCATACTTCCAATCAAGACTAATATCTAGTATTATTTATGGCTACCATATACCAGGAAACTTGTACAAGGTTTCTTTCTCTCTAAATGATTGTAAATACCATTAACTCTCTGCACAACATCAAATTAGGAAGGCAGACATTTCTCTTCCATTAGACTAAAGCTATACAACTACACGTTGAAATACAGGGCTGAGGGCAGCTAGCTATATCTTAAATCCCAACCCAGATCCTCATTTGTGATGAACCTAGGCCTTGTGTTACGACTTTCTGTTCAAACCTGCTCCCTGGTCCATTTGGTTTCTTTCATGCTAACCGCAGCTTAGTCACTGGGATTCTGCCTCTTATGTGCAAAGCATCTGCAGACCCCAGCCCAAAGTGACTCTCCCCCAGCCACACCTTGCCTGCAACACATTTTAAAGAACGCCATATAGGGGCACCTGGGTGGCTCAGTCAGTTAAGCATCTGACTTAGGCTCAGGTCATGTTCTCACAGTTCATGCATTCTAGCCCCACACTGGGCTCTGTGCTGACAGCTCAGAGCCTGGAGCCTGCTTCAGATTCTGTGTCTCCCTCTCTCTGCCCCTCCCCGACTTGTGCTGTCTCTCTGTCTCTCAAAAATAAATAAAAACATTAAAAAAAAAAAAAAAGAATGCCATATACACTGGTCTAAATCAATTCTGGACAGCCCAACAATGAAGGTGCCTAAGATGAACTACTGACATAAATAAGGAAAATGAGATGCCCTTTAGCACACAATAATTAATATGCAATCCTACCCAAAGAATGCCTTTTAGACAACTTCCATGAGAGTCTCTCCTCCAAATAAGATTACTAACAGTGATTGTTTTCCCCAAATTTAGTTTACTTATTATGGATTTTATTTTGTAAGGAAAATTCATTTTGAAATTACTTTTAGGGCTACTATTTTAGCTTTTTGATAACAAACTCAGTAATCTTTGTCTAGTAAATATTTTTAATAAATTCATCATCTGAACAAAATGCAGGCAAGCCAATCATACAAATATTCAGAGTCAAATAATTACTTTAAAAGCTCATTTACATTCTCACACTGATATCGTATATTTTTACCTTGAGAAGGTAGGTGGGAATATTGCTGAAATCCACCGGCAACTTCAAGAGGAAACGAGCTGAAAATTCACCAGTCTGTAGGACAAAAGGTATAATAATAAGATTAAAATAAAAAATTGATTGTAAAGTAACAATTATCACCAAGGCCACAAGTTCAACCTGTTCAAACTGGAGGCATTTTCAGTTTGGGTTTCCTAACATCAAGCAAGAAAAGAAGGTTGGAAAAGTAGGGAAAGATCAAAAAGAATTATTAAATTATTAGCTACTAAAAGCACAATCAGAATTTTTTAAATCTGCATTTTTAATGTGCAATAAAATTATAAGGTAGCATTACCTTTTTGGTTTTTTTAAGTGTAAAAAATATACATGAATATATGATTTTTTTTAATCCAAGCAATAAAGACAGACCTGTCCCTTTGATTCATTTCTTTTCACTAAAGCATTCAGACCAATTCGCTAAGATTTATAACTCACAGATGACTGACATGTATCACCATGCCTTATAGTATGTCTGGAAATACATACATAGGTCAAACTTCTACCCTTATAATATAAAGCAATCTATCAGTAGGTACCCCAAATAAGATTCTAATCTCCTGGACAGTCTATTAGCATCCATCATCAACTAATAACTTTTCAGTAATTCTCTCAATTCTCTTTCCATAGGAAAGATGTACAGAGGTTTATAGAATTAAAACATTTAGCCAAGCCTAAAAATAGCTTTTACTTTTCTTTAAAGAAAAAAAATTCATGTAAAAGAAAAAAGTTTTCCTCTCACTTTGTGATGATGGGAAATCAAAGTTGTTTTTTTTTCTTTTTTGGGTTTTTTGTTTGTTTGTTTTGTTTTGTTTTGTTTACAATGGGAAAGTCTAAGGCATCACATTTTTTTAAAAACACTTTGTCACAGTATGCAGAAGGGTCTTTCCAGTTGGGCTAACAGACACCTCGGGGTTCCAAGGAACCTGTCTGCAAAGGCCACAAGGAAGGGTGCTGAGCTGGTGGTATCCTGGGTCTTTCAACCTCTCTCACTACATGTCTGCAGTTCAGCTTGGGATTTTGACATACTGGGTTTCACTATAACAACTTGTTTGAACAAAGAACTCCAGGAATGATCTAGAACTACTCTAAAGAGTGGGTCTCTATCCTTTTTATATTTTGTGAACACTAAACAGCTCCCAATGTCTCCACTGCCTTCCCCCTTAAAAAAAAAAAAAAAAAAAAAAAAAAAAAAGCACCTCAGGTTACTAAAACACATCTTTAGACATAGCAAGCATTTACAAATATTTTTTTATGGATCAGTGAATGAAGGCACACAAGCACACATGCACAGCTCTCCAGAAGACTGCACATCAGTCACCACACCTGTCTATAATGACCCTAGGAACTGGGTGCAATTTTTAAACTCTGACCTAAAACCTTGAAAAGGCAAACAGAAATATAAACCTTGAGCTCAAAAGATAAAAGTGATAATGACCATCTACATGGGAGTTGTTGTTTTGCCGCTTATAACATCTTTTAACTTACATCAACCTCCAGCTAAGGACGGAGCACTTCCTCATTGCCACAAGCCTAACCCCATGACACAAAAAGCAGAAATGAGAGAACTGAATGGACAGACTCAAAGCTGAGGCAAGCCAGATAGACTCACAGCAGCCACTGTGCCGCCAGAAATGTCAGTGGTGAGAAACAAGGAAAATCATTGGTGCTGAGCAGCTATCCTCAGTACCCAATGCCAATACACACAGGCTACTTGAAAGAATAGTTAAGAGTCACCTAAGGATCTACAAACAGCTTGCATCTCAGTAGGTGGAAGGAAAAGGTTTGTGAAAGAGCCTATTAAAACTCTTACATTTTATCAGAGTCCAAGATGACCAGAAAGGTATGGTCTTGGTGTTTTGTTAAGCAACTGGAGGACTCTACAATTAATACCACCTGGTCAGTGGGATTCTTTGGACCTAAGCACAGGGGCTCCTACATTGAAAGAGGTGAGTATAGGGATAACGTGTAACACTACAGATTTCTACGAGAGCTTATTAGAGGGGTATCTGGCCCAGTGGGAATTTGGGGGTATGGGAAGAATGAAAAGTCTTCCTTTGGTGCTGGTAGAGCACCACAGGGTAAGGGACATTCATCAAAGAAGACAAATTCCCAACCACTATCCCCATTCTTTCTCCTATATAAGCAATTCTCCCCTCTTTATCCACTCACTCCCACCAGCATGCAAACATCATTTAAAAAGTCTTTCCGGGGGTGCCTGGGTGGCTCAGTCAGTTCAGCATCCAACTTCAGCTAACATCATGATCTCGCGGTCATGGTCTCGCCGCTCGTGAGTTTGGGCCCCGCACTGGATGAGCCCAAGCCCTGCTTCCGGTGAGCCCAGCTTCTCTCTCTCCCTCTCTCTCTCTTTGCCCCTCATGGGATTCTCTCTCTTTCTCTCCCTGTCTCTGCCCCTGCTCACTTGTGCCCTCTCTCTGAAAAAAAAAAAAAAATCTTTCTTAACTTCATACCTCACTTCAGGTCCCATCTCATTTCTCTGTTGAACTTCACAAAACAATCTCCTGTAAAGAACTGGTCTATACTCAACGTACACATTTCTTCTTTTACTATTCTCTCTGGAACTCTCTCCTGTCAGCCCTTCCTCCCCACCAGCCAACCCCCACAGCCCATCAGGGTCACCAATGACCTCCCCACTGCCAAACCCAATGGTCATCTCTCTGTCCCCATTTTATTACTTGTTCTCTCTGCGGCATTTTGACATAGCTGATTATTACTCCTTACATTCTTCCCTTTGTTTCCAGGATCCCACTCTCTTGGTTCTTCTTTACTTCATTGGCCTCCCCTACAGTCTCCTGGCCTCTGAACTCTGGTGCACACCACCACAGCTCAGATCAAGATCTCTCTCCTTCCTTGACACTTCCTTGGTGATCTCATCCAGGCTCAAGATTTTCAATACCTTTTATATGCTGATGATTCCCAAATTTTCTATCTCTGCCCAGAGCTTTTCCTAACTTGTTTCATGTATCCAACGATCGTGAGTAAAACCAAACCCTTGGTTTCCTTCCTTTGATATTTATTCTTCATTTTAGTAAACGGCAATTCCATTCTTTCAATCCCTCAGGCCAAAAAACCTCAAGATCTTGACTCCTCTCTTTCTCGCTTGTCCTACATCCAAGGTAGCAGCAAATCCTGCTGATTCTACCTTCAAAAGAGATCCTCAGCCCCAACCCCTTCTCGCCACCACACAACCACGTGATCTGAGCCACAGCTACCTCTAGCCTAGACGGTTGCAATCACCCCCAACTGCCTCAGCCCTTGTTTGCCAGCAGTCTGCTTCCATCGCCATACACACAGCAACCCTTTTAACACATTAGTCAGATCACGATCCCCCTTTGCTCAAAACTCTCAGAAGGTTAAGTATAGCTTCTTTATAGAATAATCTGACAAGGTAACAACTGAGCAGAGCCGTGAAAGAGGTGAGGAAGAAAATCATGTGGGATGTGGGGGAAAAACATCCCAGGCAAGGAAAACAAGAAGTATAAAAAGGGGTGATGCGGCCCTAGATGTTCAAGAAAGAACAAGAAGGACAATGTTACTGGAGCAAACAAGTACTAATACTGATCAAAGCTCATGCAGAAACTCTCTTTTCCTAACCCCAGTAGGACGTGCAACAATCGCTCATAAAATTAGTGAACACTAAAGTGACTACTTCATCTATGTGGAACATTAGGTAGGTCGTTTCTGGGGATGTTGAGAGAGGTTTTTTAGAAGTACTAAGGGATTAGAAGAGGTTGGGGAAGGGAGGTGGCTGGATAGACAATAATAAATCAAACTCAATTCATCTTCATTTTCAGTTTAGAGAAGCAACCAATCAATAAATAGCCATTGTTAAAATGGCAATAGCCAAGTTAAAATGGCGATCTCAAAATGTTCACATTGTTACACCCAATGGCTCATCTATATTTAGGGGAAAAAAAACAATGAAAGGAATAAAATGTACGATTTAAAAATTAAAACAAGTCTTGTACATATAAGGTAATGGGAAATATAATTACGTATTTAGCACTTGGACTCATGTGAACTGCTAGTTATTTTAGTCCATCCACTGCATTTTAGCTCTTTTGCCCTATTTTAGTTTGTACAATATATTTTTATTCTACCAGCTATTTTAAACCAACATTCCTTTTAAAACGCTCAGACAATCCCTACTTTATCCCCTCTCAAAATGTTGATCCTAGAGCTAATATAAATTTATGTTTATTGGCAAAAGACTGATTTACACGACTAAATTAATAATAAAAGGCATGTGGATCCAAGGACTAAGAGGAGTTTGTGTTTATCAGCAATGGGCTGATTTGCACAACTAAATTCGCAACACGAGAAACTTGAGACTGTGAAAGGAAATTTGGTTCTCTGGAAACTGCAGAAAGTGTTTTTTGATCTCCAACTTTCAAGCTGACCGTACAGTCTTTATTTTGCCATTGAGAGAATAAAGAAAACTTAGCACTTGTTTCTCACAGGGTTGGAAGTGCTGGAAACTACAACTCAAGAATTCAGCTTTCAGTTCTGCCACTGACTTTCCTTGTGACCTGGACGTCATCTCTTTCTGTGTAACTAAGTAAATGCTGATTTAAAACATACCTTAATATAAAATTTGAACCATAAATTATATAAGGAGTAAACCATAAGTGAAAAATCCTTTCTGAGTTCTACCTCAGATGACTTTTTCTGTGTTTTTATATTCGAAGTTCCAACAGTTATTCAAGCAATTTACGGTCACGCTGTTGTCACGTCAAAGATTGCTTCCATAGCAATCTTTCCTGTAAGCTGAAAATGAGACATTTAGATGCAGCCAAGTGAACAGAATAATTTGATTTTTTTGTCAGTCCTTGGTCAAACCTTCTCTTGGATAGATGTAGAAAATTATCTGACCTCTGACTGTGAAAATGTCAGCCGTTCTGCCAACTGCCTTCATGGCAATTTCCCCAGCTTAGCAATAAATATGTGCATCCTTCCTTTTTTTTCAAGTTGTAGTACACTGGCAAGTAACTTAAACTAATAAGACTATGAGTTTTGGCAATTTATTAAATCTAACTTTTCTTCTGGTAATAGCGGCTATGTCATGTGACAGGTAGTGACGGGCAGACATCTTGTGCAGAATGGGCTCCAAACCCAGGTTACTATGTAAAGGGAAATTTGACTTCCTTTCTGAGAGGTTGTTCCTTTGTCAACAAACAAGCTGTCATCCGAAATTGACTGCTTCTATCACTTAGACAGCTAAAAGCTAAGAAACACTCAAGAATGACTATGACTTTGGAGCACCCGGATGGCTCAGTCGGTTGGGCGCCCAACTCTTGATTTCAGCTCAGGTCATGATCTCATGGGTCATGAGATTGAGCCCTGCGCTGCGCTGATGGCACAGATCCTTCTTGAAATTCTCTCTCCCCCTCTCTCTGCTCCTCCCCTGCTTGTGTTCTCTGTCTCTCAAAATAAATAAATAAACATCAAAAAAGAAGGAGGAGGAGGAGGAAGAGGAGAGGGAGGAAGAAGAGGAAGAGGAGGAGGAGGAGAAGGACTACAACTTTAATAGGATGACAGTCTGATGGTGATTCTTCAAATGGACTCTGACAACCAATAGCCTAAGTCTGGAGACTATTCCTTGGCAAATGCGTAATTACTCATTGCACGTGAAAAGGAAAGCCAAAGCCAGTCTAACGAGGATTTCATAACATCTCATTCTTTACCAAATGTTTTCTAAGCTATATTATTTAATTATCCCAAAACCCTGTTCTATAGATATAATTCACTTGTTCCTATTTTAGAAATGAGAAAATTCAGGCCTAAAACAGTCAAGAAACTTGCCTACAGCCTTTGAGAGAGCAATAAAGAGTCAGAGCTCAAGATTCATTCCCCATTCATCACTATGGGTTAAGAGCCTAAAATGTGTCAGGCCCTATATTAGGTACTGCAAATATAATGAGGAAAAGAGACATGGCCCCTGCCCTCTTATAGCGTATCATCTAGGGAGCGACTCAGAAACTCATCAAAATAATGCTCTTATAAATTACAACCTGTGAAAACTCTGTCTACACTTTGGGGCTCATTACTCTGAGGGAACTCTTAGAAAGCCAGGTCCTTAGACCCCACAGAAAAATAAGCAATTAATACCAGCTAGGAAAACTTCAAAGAAGCAAAGCAGAAGGGCTAACTACACCGGAGAGTGAGAACACAGTAATTACAGCAGGGTAATACTGTAGCTAAATCAAACAGAAAATAAGTCCAGAAATGAGCCAAATACATTTAGTGTTATGATTGGTGATGTGGGACAACTGCATCGTCATCTAGGAATAAAGTTAGATCCACATCTCATATCATATATGAGGATAAAGCCCAAGTAGATTAAGAATTTCAGTGTAAAAGCTGAAACCTTAAGGAGGAAAACACTGATGAGTATCTTTATAACCTTGCAGTAGGGAATGCCTTTGAAATCCGACTCCAAATTCAGAACCCAAAAGGGAAAAGACAAATAAGCTTGACAGCCTGAATAGAAAGATTTCATGGATGGCAAATAACCACCATCAGCGAAGTCAAAAGACAACTGACAGAGGAAAATGTCTTTGTGACTCTACCACAAAAAGCTAATGACCTTAATGAAAGAAAAAAAAAAAAAAAGATGAAAACCCCAAGAAAAACAAGCAAAGAATATACAGAAAAGAAATATAGTCTGAAACATGAAAAAATGCATACCCTTATTCATAACAAAAGGAATACAAATTATCATTTTTTACCAAACAGCTTGGCAGAAATCCATCAAGCACTTCATAGATGTCGCTGCACTGTGTTCTCACCTCCGCTGTTTTTGATGAAAAGTCAGCGTTGACTCAAGTTCACTACTCACCTACAAATAAAGTGTCAGTTTTCTGTGACCACTTAAGATTTTCCCTTTATGTGTGGTTTTCAGTATTCTGACTTGCATTTGTCTTGGTTAGTTAGGGTTTGTTGAGATTCTTGAATCTGTAAATGTAGGTCTTTTGCCATACTTGGATATACCTAGGCATTATTTCATCAAATATTTCCCTGCTCCCTCTTTTTCTCCTCTCCTCTCTTTCCGGGACTCCACATTCATGTATGTTAGATGTTTTGATTTTGTCCTGTTAGCTCTGCCTTTGCCTCTTCCAAGTATCAACCCCCATCCGGTATCTGACTGCTTTCAATCACTACCCAGCACCTTGAGGCACAGGGCTTTATGTTCTGCCCAGAGCTTACAGCTGTTACTTGTGGAAGGGTTAGTCCAAGAGGAGCTACCAGGCCATTCTGCAAAGTGGGGCTTGACAGAAATCTTCGAATATGTTAATACGCTGTTGGCAACAGTGTGGAGAAACAACCACCGTTATGTACTGCTGCTGGGTTAATAAACTAGAATGAATTGCATGGAGGGCATTTTACAGACAAAATTATAAACACACATAAACCTTGATCCAGCCATTCCTCTTCTAATTATTTACCTTACAGACATACTTGAACACACACAAAACGGCAGGTACGAGGATGACGGGTACAAGGATGAAGGTGCTCTCTATGTGCTTATTCAGGAAAGAAACTCGGAGCTGTATCAAGTCAAGAGCAAAGCTGCCAAGCACGGTGTGTGATATATGTTACCACTTGCATTAAAAGGGGGGAATGTGTGTGTATATACAAGTGTCTGTATTTGTATTTGCTTCTACACGCATAAAGGAACTCTGAAAAGGTACACTAGAAGAAAGCTATAGCAGTGCTTACGTGGGATGGAAAAGGAAAGGAAGGCGGTCCTGATTTGGGTGGATATTGGACAATGATGGGAGAGAGACTTTTCCCTACATATCTTTTAACAGATTTTGATGTTTCAACAATATGAATATATTATTCACTCAAAAACTTTTAAAAAGAAATTACAGTCCAAAGTGTGCATAATGAGATGCTCCTAATTCATGCCTTCACTCATCCATCCATTCATTCATTCATTCATTCATTCATTCAACAAACATTTACTGAACACCTACTGTGCCAAGTGCCAGGTTAGGTGATGGAGATCTTAAGACAAACAAAATACAGCCTCTGTCCTCATGGAGCTTAAAGTCTATTTTAACTAGACAAACAAAATATTACGATGTGATGTTCTGACAGATATTCACTGGATCCTGTGGAAGTCATGGAGTTAGGACTCCTCATTTTAGGTGACAGAGTTCCATTTCAAACTCACTGAGCAAATGAAAGATAATTTCTTACAAGGATCTGAGGTTTCTCATGGAATCTAAGGCTAAAACGCAGCCCAGCCTCAGTTCGAGAGACTTGAACACCTTGAGCTGTTTGTCCTGGTCTTATCTCTACTCCATGCTTCATCTTTCTCTCCAACTACCACTTTCTCATTCCTTTGACTAGATAATATGAGAAAAAATTTACATGTGACACACCAGTTACTCACAAGGAGGCTAGGCTCACTCTCTCAGTGCCATCTCCACATTCCCAGGCAAGAATTCTGTTTGGTTTATGCGCCTTCTGAACTAATCAGCACTACCTCCAGAGTTCTTCACAGTAAAACAGCTAGGGACACCATAAATTCACTAGAAATAACTGAAAAACTAGGAAACCTTTTAGGAGTGGGGGGATTAAGTTATGTGCACTCTCCCCCAAAGCCATAAGACGATCTGAGGGGTTGTCTCACAGAACACTTCGAACACAGGATCCTTCACCTTTTCCCTTTTACTACACGGGAAAAAAGCATTAAAAACTCGGGGAAGGGTCGCCTGGGTGGCTCAGTCAGTTAAGCGTCGTACCCTTGATCTCAGCCAAGGTCTTGATCTCAGCGTTGTGAGTTCAAGCCCTGTGCTGGGCTCCACGCTGGGCATGAAGCCTACTCAAAAAAAAAAAAAAAAAAAAAAAAAAATCCAGGGCAGCTGGTTCTCTGATGTCCCCTGCAGACCCTTTTACGCTGAGAAATCTGTGCAAAGGGTGCTCCCTACATCTAAGTGGCCACCTAGGAAACGGGGCAAGGCACCCAAGATTTCAGAACAAACAAGTGGCCTCCCAAACAGAGGCACGTGGCATGATCCCCGTCCTTCCTCACACACTGCTCTCCAAGGTACAGGCAAAGGAAATGGAAAGGATTTCCTCTGTGCTTCATCTGCTTCCATAAAACCAGGTTTTCTCCACTTAATGCATCCTGCTGCTAAAAGAAATGTGAACTTCCTACTGACAGTTCTATTATTTAAAAAATAAAATAAAATTCCTTTCAAATGTCAGTAAAACTGAAAAAGCTATTCACACTCACCTTTAATGTCTACAGGTATAAAGTAATTTAGAGGCACACACATACCACTTCTTAGGAATCAAGTCAAAATCTGAGGGCAAGATCAGATTGAGGGCAAGATCACTACTGAGGGCAAGATCCCAAGTACTCCTACTGACATCCAGGTCAGAATTCGATATAACAAATCCATTACAAAAACAATAAAAACGTGAGCCCTGGTCATGGGTTCATTTATTTTAAATAATGTTCAACTCATAATAGTTCCATGTGGTTAAAAACAAAAACAAACAAATCTGTCACTTCCTAGAAGTGTGTGTAACACAGCTGATACCCACACCACACCCTTTTCAAAGGAGCACAAGTTTATCCCTGTCTCCAAGTCAAGTGCCGCCAGGGCATAACTCCCAAGCAGAATAAATTGAAAGACGATTATGAGAGAAGGATCCCCTGCTGACGAGCATCACCAGAACACCTACTCCATCCTCATGGCCAAGGTAAAAGGGCCACGCGCTTTCTGACCCTCCAGATATTTTGATCCCCCTCGGAGCACTCTGGCCCTCCTCTTCCACCATTCTAGACCAGTGCTATCCAAGAGAAGGGAGACATAACACACAAATGTAAGCTACACATGCATGTGTAAGATTTTTAGTATTTTCTAATAGCCACATCTAAAAAGGTAAGAGAGGGGCGCCTGGGTGGCTCAGTCGGTTAAGCGGCCGACTTCGGCTCAGCTCATGATCTCGCGGTCCGTGAGTTCGAGTCCCGCGTCGGGCTCTGGGCTGACAGCTCAGAGCCTGGAGCCTGTTTCAGATTCTGTGTCTCCCTCTCTCTGACCCTCCCCCGTTCATGCTCTGTCTCTCTCTGTCTCAAAAATAAATAAACGTTAAAAAAAATTTTTTTAATAGAATAAAATAATAAAAATAAAAAGGTAAAGAAGCAAGATCAATTTTAATGCCATATCCCAATATATCTAAAACACTCCCATTTCCACATGCAATCAATATAAAAATTATAAAAATTATTAAGATCATTTTGGGGTACGAAGTTCTTCAAATTCTGGTTTATACCTTGCATCTGTTTCCATCCCAGTTCCGAAAAACACTGCAGGTGCTCAACAGCCACGTGTGTATGGCTGGCTGGCAGCTCTCGTGTTGGGCCGAACCGTTCTAGACATTTTTCCAATACTAACCTCCACGTTAAGTTAGATTCTCTCTGTCACAAATACCTGAAGATCTGCTTGAGCCACCAAACGTTCCTAACAGGAAGGCTGACACCTGTCGTCCGGTCAGTGGGGAGTGATCATGGGACCCCGCTGCCTCTTCCAGATGATTCGTTTTTTCCTCCACCAAATGCTGCCTAAACCTACTGTCCCTACTTTGTTTTCTCCACCTGCATTCCTGACACCCTGCAATGTGCTCTCCTCTGCTCCGAATGCCATCAGAACTGCTCCCGGAAACATAAGCACCTCTGTCTCTATTAACAACTAATTTTGGGGGCACCTGGGTGGCTCAGTTGGTTGAGAGACCAACTTCGGCTCAGGTCATGATCTCGCAGTTTGTGAGTTCGAGCCCCGCGTCGGGCTCTGTGCTGACAGCTCAGAGCCTGGAGCCTGCTTCGGATTCTGTGTCTCCCCCTCTCTCTGCCCCTCCTCTGCTCACGTTCTGTGTCTCTCTGTCTCTCGATAATAAACAAACGTTACAAAAAAAATTTTAAAACTAATTTTCCCTCTCACCTTGCTTTCCATTCCTTACCTACATCTTAGTGGCATCAACTTCTACTGGTCCACATATGGTACTTTATGATGAACAGCATATTCAGAGACAATACAGGAACAATCACTAACCTAGAATGTATTGAGCCTCTACTATCATAATTCATTTCAACTATTTACAAAAGAAGGCTAATAATAACAATACTGTGTATTACATAACCCCATGTTTGCTCAATTCTGTTTGCTTCCTACGCACAGGATCTAATTTACCTTTGTCCCAAGGCTGGGTGACAGGGAAGTTACTCCAGGAAAGTGACAAAGAGAAAATCTATAGTCACACGTACACAAAACTAATGACAGGATTAGAATCTGAAGCTCCCACCTCTCAGATCACTCTCTCTCCAACACACTTCCAAATGGCCTCTGCCCAGAAGGACCTGAAACTCCAACACATACTGCTATAAAAGTAACCAAACAAGGAGGCCATTAGACTGAGCTGGTTCTAACACCTTGGTAGGTGACTTAAGCAAACTGGAATCTCAGCCAGTCATTTCCTAGAAATGCCTCAAAATTAGCAGGAACAATCAGTCACAAAGAGCCAACTAGGCTTTCCCAGATAATTCGAGCACTTAGGCTATAGCCAAATTCCCTGCTTTGCTTCAGTGTCTTCTCTACAAAAACCCTGCCCCTAGCTTTTGTCAGTAGAATGCTCCTAACCACGTTGAGGTGATGTTTACTCAAATGAACTCTCAAAAGTTTTAATATCCTTGTTTATTTTTTAACACTGCTCACATACTTTCCCTTCAAATGTAACATCACAGCAGGATGAGATGACAGAAGCCTAGGTCATTAACTCAAATGAGGAGCTCCTCCTAGAACAGCTCCTTTCTTTTCTGCACGGTAGTTTTAAATGCTGCCAGAGTTTAATTTATAAGCCATAGATTCCTAAAATCTTACTGGCATTTGGGGTCAACTATAATAACGAAAAAAAAAAAAATAATTGCTTCACATTCTCCATTATGTAAGTATATGCCATTATTAAGAAAATACCCACAAAAGGAAAAAAATCTGTTGCCAAAAAACTTTTATCTCACAGATCACCCACTGGTATTCTTTAATATGTAAACTATGTGAAAATAAGTGGTTGCAGAACATCTCAAAACATTCATTTCATAGCAGGAAAGAAAAATGTCTTTGATAAAAATATGAGGTACGATAACTAACTTTGAGTTCTGGGAATTAGAAGTCAAAGAAAAATTCACAAACTTCTTTATGGTGCTTTGTTAAAGTTAACAAACACTGGTTCTTTAGACACAACAGACCCATGCAGGAAATACTGACAAGGCAGTCAATATACATAATTTAAAATGAGACCTTAGGCTTTAGCCAATGAGAAAATGTATAATGTACCTTTATTTTGATATACTGTATCAAAACAGTATATATGATTTTATACCTGTGGCTTATGTTGTGGCATTCATCAAAATTAAAATTCTAATCTTAACACTAACTCTGCTTAAAGAGGTAGCAGAAGGGAGATCTTTGTGGTGAGGAATAGTTTTGCCTCTTGACTGCAGTGGTAGTTACAGGAAATGATGCATGTGGTAAAATGGCAAACACATACATTGTACCAACGTCAATTTCTTAGTTTCCATACTTTACTATCATTATGTAAAATGTAACCACTGGAGGAAACTCAGTGAAGGGTATGCAAGATCTCTCTACTATTTTATACCCTCTTGTGAATTTATAATCATAAATAAATAAACAAACAAACAAACCTTAAAAAAAAACTCTGACCATGCAGGCACATATAAGAGTTGTTTATTCTGGGGATGCTTGGGTGGCTCGGTCAGTTAAGCATCTGACTCTTGATATCGGCTCAGGTCATGATCTCACGGTTTGTGAGTTCAAGCCCCACGCTGGGCTCCGTGCTGACAGTGCAGAGCTGCTTGGGACTCTCTCTCATCCTCTCTGTCCCTCCCCCCACCCCTCTCTCTAATAAGTAAATAAACTTTTTTAAAAAAAGAATTGTTTATTCTGAACATATAAGCTTACATTCCAATGTATCCTCTGTTTTCTCCAGATTTAAAAAAAGTGTTTACTAAAAATTACAAAAACACCATAGACAAAGAATGCGATGTTCAAAACTAACATCTACTCATTCATTAAAGGAGATGGGCAAGGCAATAAGAGAAATGGCTTCATAAAAAGACAAAGGCAAAGAGCAGAGGGTTTTTGTTGGTTTTCTTTCAAATGTTTACCTCCAAGTGTGCACTTGCTGAAACCTTCTAAATGGAAGTTTGGGGGGGGGGGGGCGGAGATCATCTTTGAGGTGATATGGAGGGAACACTGTATTTCAAATTATCAGACTTGCCAGAATGTTGATGAGAGATTAGAACCCTCTCCCTCTTCTACATGGCTACTGAAATTTTCTTTTTGCCAGATGACAATAAAATGGAGGAGGCATCTCAGGTTTTTAAGAGTCTCACACTTTAAGAACAGAAATGGAAAGTTAAGAATGTAAATTATGTGGCAGAAAGAAAAATTCAATGACGACAACGGTGAAGGCAAGCAGTCACCATCCTCTCAAAAGAATACAGGATCTTATAATCCAAAGGTATTAAATACTTACATATACTCTTGGATTCATTACAGAGGGTACTTATCAGATGGACGGTCGGATCAGGAGAACCAAAATAAAGGGACTTATATTTAGGCCAGGAAGAATGTATCAATCTTATGGTGGTTTAGTTAGAGAGCATATTAATATTAATGTTTTAATTAATAAACATCAATGTATTTCATACAAAAGTCTTCATGCTTCAGTATTACACTAAGTGATAACAGATCGGATTTACTGACCAGTAAACCAGAATGTGTGCTTACAATTCTTGTTTCCCATGTATGTCATGCCCCTAAGTTCTCCAACCATTCACTGACCTCCTCTACCTATCATGCTGTGCCCACCATCCCTTGTGGGCTTGGCCAGTTCCAGTTCATCAGTGACAGCTTTCCACAGTCACTCCACTCCTCAATGGTAGGGTCTTCTAAATTCTTACACAGGCTCTACTTCCACTTGAGACCATCTATCCGGCACTGCTCCTTCATTTTTCACAAATATGTACGGAGCCTTCTCAATTGGATTTTAACACCTTCAAGAGCAAAAGCTGTGGCTGGTATACAGCCCTTGTAGCCCAAAACTAGCAGAGCAGACTTTCCATAAATGTACATCAGTCCTGCACTGCCTTAGCCCTATTAAAATTGCATCTTGTGGGGCCGGTACAGCATTCAGTGCCTAAAAATAATTTTAAATAGATTCTGTAGTCTTTCAGAGCAACCACCTTTTCAAACTCTGTGTTATGAGAAAGCCTGAAAAGCGTGCCTTTCAATGTCCTAATAAAACAGTGAGAAAATAGGCCCAAAAGAGAATCCCTGTGACATTCCACAAGAGACCTGATGGCTGACAAGAGTTATATCCAATCTTTTAGGTGTAGTTCTTCCACATATTCAAATGCCTTAGAAAGGAACATACTGTCAGTAGAATATTAAGGGAGAATGAAAAATGAAGGGCACCTGGGTGGCTCATTTGGTTGAGCGTCCGACTTCGGCTCAGGTCATGATCTCACGGCTCGTGAGTTCGAGCCCCGCGAGCTGGGCTCAGAGCCTGGAGCCTGCTTCGGATTCTGTGTCTCCATCTCTCTCTGCCCCTCCCCCACTCAGGTTGTGACTCTGTCTCTTAAAAATAAATAAACATTGAAAAAATTTAAAA
Source organism: Panthera tigris (assembly GCF_018350195.1). Taxonomy (NCBI): domain Eukaryota; kingdom Metazoa; phylum Chordata; class Mammalia; order Carnivora; family Felidae; genus Panthera; species Panthera tigris. The sequence goes on from NC_056662.1 coordinate 117,058,007, forward strand.
AAAAAGAAAAATGAGATAATCTAAGTCAATGACATCCACCTTCCTTAAAAGGGTAAAACAAATTGCCATGACTATTTCTTGGTTACCCAACTTTTGTTCCAACGGACTATTGCGTTCTTATGTAAATGTCTGCAAATCATCCCGAGTGTCATTAAAGACCTGAGTGTCATTTCTTTTAAAAATCAACAGAATGTTTTTTCTTTCTGCAGTCTTCTAAGATCTTTCTGCTTCTCCATAGTATCTCAGAGATATCTCTGAGAGCATATCTGCCAGTTTCTTAAGTACCCTGAAACAGTCTCCTGTAGAGACTGTGTTCCATCTCCAAATGGAACACAGCCTTGCCAATACCTTGACTTTAGCCCATGGAGACCCATTTCCTACTTTTGACCTCCAGAACTAGAACATAATACATTTGTGTAGTTTTAAGCCACCAAGTTTATAGAAATTTTTTACAGTAGCAATAGGAAACTCATACAATCCCTGATTCAAAAAATCTTGGCTCAAAATCAAGTTCCTTTCTTTCTGCCAGGGCCTTGTGTTTATTGTCCAGATTCTTGGTCTAGTTTTGGATTCCATTAGCAGACTGTCCTTTAATGCATTCCTGAACCAGTATGCCAAACTTCAGTGTGTTTCATCCCTCAAGACACCTTATATTCTGTTCCTTGACCAGTAACTAACTCATATGCCTATATATTTATTTTATAGTCTCAGCTCCCACTTCTACTAGGCCTTCTCTAGGTCTGCTCTGCTGTAAGCTTGACCTCTAACTACCCACCTTGCCTTGTCATGGGATTCTCAGTTTCTTTACTTTCCCTAAATCCATACCCATTGCCCTAATGCTTACAAAGTACTCAATAATAAATCAAAATAAACTGGGGTGAGTAGAGCAGTAGAAGGTTTTTTAAGTGAAGAATGGAGAATCAGTAACATTAAATACAAAGTTTTTAAAACACTATAAATTCAAACTGTCTAGCTGCTTTAAATGAATTTAAACTCCAATAGCTACATGGACTACAAGTCGAGTATTAGCTGACCCAGTGAATACACAGTTGACCCTTGAACACAGGTTTGAACTGCATGGGTCCACTTACATGGAGATATTTTTCAATAAATACAGTACAGGACTATAAACGTATTTTCTCTTCCTTATGATTTTCTTAATATCTTCTTTTCTCTAGCTTACTTCATCATAAGAATACAGTACATAATACATATAACATACAAAGTATGTGTTAATCGACTGTTTATGTTAGCAGTGAGGCTTCTGGTCAACAGGAGGCTATTAGTAGTTAAGTTCTGGAGGAGTCCAAAGTTACACACAGATTTGTGACTGCATGGGGGGAGGGGAAGAAAGACGGTGACCCTAACTACGTGTTGTTTAAAGGTCAACTATAATTTAAAAACTTTTTGGATCAGAAAAGGTGCCATAAAACTAGATATATTTAAATTCAGCGTTAATATTCAAAGGGTGAATTGGGTGGGAAGGAAAATCCTAAAAACTAAAGACTAAAAAAAACTAAAGTCTGAAGTGATTCTCATTTTCAAATGAGTCTATCAGCACTAAAGACAACACTGGTTCACCAAGAAGTCATGCCAAATTAACCTAACATCTGTTTTTGAGAAGAGAAATATGATGATTACTCAATAAGAAGAAATGCTAGGACTAGAGGATAAACTAACTTCAACAAAGTTTTCCTTACTATCCACGTGAACAGATTCAAATTTCAAAATAACCAATAGTTTAAAACCTTACACTCCGCAATGTTGATGGAAACTGAAAACGGTGCAGCCTTTATGAAAAACAGTAAGGAGGTTTTTCAAGACTTAAAGATAACATTAGCAAGATGGTCCAGCAATGCCACCCTTGGGGATATAATCAAAAGAATTCAAAGCAGTGAAAAGATATGAGCACGCCCTTATACAATACAGCTTTATTCACAATAGCCAAGGGGTGGAAGCAACATAAACGTCCATCAACGGGTATATGGATAAACAAAATGTGTACATACTTACAATGGAACACTATGCGATCTTAAAAAGGGATGCAATTTAAACATACTACAAGCTGCATGAACCTCAGAGACACCATGCTAAATGAAATAAGCCAGTCGCAAAAGGACACATGCTGCATGACTCCACTTATTTGAAGAATCTAAAAGACTCAGAATGATAGAAACAGAAAGTAGAAAGGCAGTTGCCAAGGGCTAGAAGGAAAGGAAACTGGTACTTAATGAGTATAGAGTTTCAGTTTTATAAGATGAAAAAGTTCTAGAAATCCGTTGCAAAACAAGGCAAATATACTCCACACTGTTAAACCGTATACTTAAAAATGGTGAAGATGGTAAATTAAATTTGATGTGTCTTTTACCACAATAAAATAAGCAAGATAGGTTTTTTTTTTTTTTTAATTTTTTTTCAACGTTTTTTATTTATTTTTGGGACAGAGAGAGACAGAGCATGAACGGGGGAGGGGCAGAGAGAGAGGGAGACACAGAATCGGAAACAGGCTCCAGGCTCCGAGCCATCAGCCCAGAGCCTGACGCGGGGCTCGAACTCACGGACCGCGAGATCGTGACCTGGCTGAAGTCGGACGCTCAACCGACTGCGCCACCCAGGCGCCCCGCAAGATAGGTTTTTTATTAAACTTTGGACAGAACAAAAAAGATGGTTTGCAACAAGAATAAATTTTAGACCTACTGATTCAAAGGCAATAATCATGGCATAAGACCTTGGGAAACACGTCCTTTAAGAAAAGGCTGAAGAATAAAAGGGGAGGAGCCATATTTAATAAGAAAAGGAAGGCTAAGTGAAACCTAAAAGAACAAACACAGAGAAGGGAACCTGCAAGTTATTCTATGCTTAACTAAACCCAACTTTATTAACTCACTCATTCAACAACGTTTATAGAATGTAAACAATGTGGTCGGCACTGTTCCAGGTGTTTCTGATACAACAGTGAACAGAGCAAAGATCCTTGCCTTCACGAAACTCTACATGTCAGTGGGGAAAGACGCACAAACAACAAGCGTAATAAATGAGTGCGGTAGACTATTTCTAAGTGTCTCCCAATGGTTCCGGGTATTCGCACTCTCGGGTAATTCCTTCCCTGTGTGTGGACTGGACTTAACAGAATATAGAAAACGTGATAAGATGTCACTTCCAAGATCAGGTTATAGAGACTATGACATCTGTCTTGCTCACACACTCTTGATCTCTCCTGCTTGCTTGCTCCGGTGAAGCCAGCTGCCATCTTATGAGCTGCCCTGTGGAGAGGCCTTGCGAAGAGGTGAGGAACTGAGGGTGGTCCCGGCCAACAACCAGCACTGAACCGAGACCCTCAATCGAATGGCCTGGATGGTACTGAATGGTACCAACGGCCACATGAGTGAACTCGGAATGGATCCATCTCCAGTTGAGCCTCGAGGTGACTGCAGCCCTGACCAACACCTTGGGTTCCGCTTCTGAGAGACCCTGAAGCACAGGGTCTACACAGGTTCCTGACAAACAAAGACTACGATAATAAATGTGGTTGCTTTAAGCCACTAAATTCTGGAACGATTACTTTACGCAGCAACATACATTAACACAACATGTTAATCACGTGGTACGTTAAAAAGAGTTGCAAAAAAAAAAAAAAGTAGAGCAGAGTAAAGGCGGGGGTGTGTGAGATGTGATTTAAAAATGGGGTGTTACAAAAACTTGCATGTGAATGCTTATAGCAGCATTATTCATAATGGTCAAAAAGTGGAGCAGCTCTTTCTGCCCACGGGTCCTGTCCCCATGCTTTAATAAAACCACCTTTTTGCATCCAAAATAATAATAGTAATAGTCAAAAAGTGGAAACAACTCAAATGTCCATCAACAGGTGAATGGATAAACAAAACGCGGCATGTCTAAAATGGAAAATTACTTAGCCACAAAAAGACATGAACCAGTGATATATGGAAGAATCCCAAACATATCATCCTAAGAAGCCAGTCACAAAAGTCTACATATTGTGCGATACCACTGTATGAAAAGAAAGTTTATACAGAAACAAAGTAGTTTAGTAGTTCCTGGGGTTGGGGTAGGAAAAGGACTACCCATAAATGGGTGTGAGGGATCTTACCGGGGTGAAGGAACCAGTCTCAAACCAGACCATGGTTGCTCAACTTGGTAAACGTATTATAAATCACTGAATTGTACACTTAAAACAGGTGAATTTATGGTTAAGGAAACTACACCTCAAGAAAGCTGCTTTTCAAAAAAACAGGCAGTGTTATTAATACAGGCATGCAGAGAATAGGACACAAGGGGAAAAACGAAAAGGAAGGGTTCAGCCGTGAGAACATCTAGGGGAAAGAAGGCAGAGGAGGGAAAAGTACACAAAGACCCCAGGGCAGCAGCGCACCTGTGTGTGCGCAGCACAGCAAGGGTGTCAGTGTGGCTGGACTTGAAAAGTTTTAGGTGGGAGAGTGAGAGATGAAGCGGGAGAAGCAAGGGTGGGTAGAGGACGGTGGTGACGGCAGCACGTAGGGCCTCTGCACGTCCACGGGAAAGACGTGGGCTTTTGCGACGCGAGAAAGGGAGAAGAGATGAAAGTTGTGCGCAGAGGAGAGATGTGACCTGACTTGCATTTTAAAAAGATCCTACAGGGCATGCCTGGGCAGCACAAACACTAAAACCAGAACGATACAGAGAAGATTAGCATGGCCCCTGGGCAAGGATGACACAAGCTCCTGAAGCGGTCCCCACTTTTATAACTAAATATAAAAACGAAAAGATCCTACAAAGTAGGAAAATTATAAAAAGAGATGATAAAAGGCTCCACACAAGCTAGCTACCGCCAGAGTTACTGACCTCTCTGATCTGACTGGGACACTGACACGTTCTACACTGAAAAGGAGGGGACGCTTGTGTCTCAAAACGTGGCCTCTGTGACCTGCACCAGACCCCAGTCCAGGGGGGCCTGTTATACAGGCAGGTCCTGAAGTTCCACCTCTGATGTGTGAACACCTGGCTCTGAGGACGGGAGACGAAATTTTACACACTTCCCAGGAGATGACTTTTGAGAAACACAATGAACCAGATGAACATTCAAGTCCCTTCAAACTCTAAATTATGAGGAAGTATGCAGGCAACTAAAACCACGCTTGTCTAGGGAAATGGCTGGGGTTTACTATAAATGAATAGCTCAATTGATTATTTTATTACAGATGAAGTGCTCTTTTTTCCCCATTCTCGAAAATCCTTACCCAGTTGTTTTTTTTCCCAGCATAAATTTCCATGTTCTCTCCATACTGCGGCTCTTCCAGTAACGTCTGATACTCAAACATGAGGCGGGAGCTCTCACGAAGGCGGCTGCACTGGAACTGGTGATACTGTTGCACAAGCTCCTTCACCACAAGCAACAGACATTCAGGATTTGAAGGATTCCAGGAGGCAAGGTTCTGTAGAAGCCAAAAATAAAAGACCAGTTGAAAAGGAATTTTCATACACATCCAGCATCCCATCAGCACATCGACACAGAGGAAAACCGTGATGAAAATCTAAGATTACTCTTAATTAGCCATAAACTCAGAACCGAAGTTACAAGGGTCTTTTGAGCTTGGTGACTTCTCCTTGTCTTCTAAAAATCCTTGCAGAAAATGAAGGAGAAATTCCATTAGAAGGAGGCACAGACAGTAAAGTGTGAAGCCGGGTAGTAACAAAATGAGAAACGTAGATACCCTAGAAGATCATCATTTTAGCCCTGGGAGACTTAATTTCCTCTTATTCTTTTACAATTTTATTTTTTTTCAATCTGCACATAAATTCAGCATTATATGCTTAACATCATTCAACCCAGATCCACAGACCATCTGCATCTATGCCAGATATAAATAAATGTTCCGTAAACACTGGAACCCCACAGAAACACAAGCACACCGATGATGGTTTGGTCTGGAAATGATAGGAACGGAGTAGGGAAAAGGGAAAATAAGTTAGGAAATACAAGGTTGAGAGAGAGAAAGGAAATGGCTGTGAGAGCTGACGACAAGGAAAGGAGCTGGGAATGGGGAGAGATTTGGTAAGCATGCAGTCCTTGTTAAGCTCACATTCATTCATTCATTCATTCATTCAACAACAGCTATCAGATGCCTATTATTAAGCTTCAGCCACTGTTCTAGGCAGTAAAGAAAACAAACCAAGCCCTTGCTCTCCAGAAGCTTACATTTTAGAGGGCCAAAATAAGCAACAAACAATGAACTACATCAGATAGTAATAAATGCTACTGAGGACCAAACAGCATGTATCTCGGAAGCCTAGTGAAGGGAGTGACACAAGGAGAAAGAGGTGATCAGCTTGTGTGAAATGGTGCTGACACAGTGAGTTAGGAGGTCTGAGAGTTGACTGTAAGGTCCAGTGACACACCCATCAACAGCGTCCTCAAAAAGCACTCTTTGGTGAGGTAAAGTACGACTGTCAAGCATTTAAGAGAGAATGGGTAGAAAGTGCACATAGCTAGTATAGACAATTCAAACTGGTAACTAGGGAGGAGTGTGGGGTCAAGGGAAAGTTCTGCTCAGATGTTTGTAGCCTGCTGGAATGTCCGTGTAGAAAAAGGGGGGGGGGCATTAAGGGGCTGGGTGCAGAAGAGCAAGAGGAAAGAAAGCCAACAGGTAGAAAAGGATGGGATCTCTAAGAGGACTGGCTTTAGAAATGAGCACAGAGAGCCCATCCATAGGAACAGGAGGAAAAGACAAGTGAAGGAGGAGGAGCACAGGTAGGTTGTTGTGTGAGGTGACAGGAGCTTGGGGCCAACTTCTCTCCTTAGAGCTTATATGTTCTCCTTGAAACACGAAGGATGGTCACCAGCTGGGAGTTAGGAAGAAGGAAATGATGTTGGAAGTTTGAGAAGGAAGTGTGAACCAGTCATTTGGAAGAGTCATTCAGAAGAATAAATGGACTGGAAAAATGTAGGAGGAATTCCAGACAGCACTAAAAGCCCCACTGGGGTTAGACGTACAGTTTTTAAGTGAGACAAATTAGCATAAATTTCATTGCCTGGGTGCAAAGGTGGAGTGAGAGGAATTTGGATTTAACAAAGCTTGGGACCTTGCCAGAAAAGCACAATAGAAAGGAAGAGAGGCAAAAGATCTGACAGGGTTTGCAAAAGAATGATTACAATTATGGACCATGGCTGTTAAGTCAGGAAACGCCAAGCAAGTCTGTAAGGGAGGTGGGTTAGTGAAAGGGTGGCAGGACCAACGGTCCTGCGTTTCGTGGGTCATTAGGTATCATCACACGGGGAAAGGCTTACTAATAAATAGGGAAGATACATAAGCTTGAACTAGGGCTACTGCAACTCCAAGGACAGTAAGCAGAATGAGAATGACAAATGAAATAAAAGCCTGGTAGGCTGGTGCTCATTAGGGTGAGGTTTGCTCCTCCAATTAGGTCAATCAGTAGGTGTCCGGCAGTAACGCTGGCAGTTAATCCCACAGCCGGTGCTACTGGCTGAATGAACACTAATGGTCTTGATACCTACTAACATAGGAACGAATAGAATAGAAGAGTTGCTGGAGATGAAACACTAAAAAGATTGAACTGGAAGGATGGGAGGTATGGTCAGAGGATAGGATGGTTGCAACTGGGAGAACAGAGATGAATCTGTTAACTGGTACTGACAAGGTATGGAGTACTACCGAGAGTGTGCCTGGCTCGAAGAATCCTTTATGTGAATATTAAATCATATATTTGGGGAATTTGGGGAAAAGGGAATGCTACCGATTTCCTTGGTATTGGTAGCAGCACCGAAGAGCAAGAAAAACACCTCCCGTACCTCCAGATTCTGTTTCAAGTGGGATAATCTCAGGTGTGTCTGGGGTATTGGGGTGTTTGTTTTAATTACAGCTTCCCGGGTGATTCGAATGCACAAGAAAGGCTGAGGACCACTGACTTGGAGGAAAAAGAATTACAGAAGAGGTTGCAGGTATCTAGGACTCTACTGATAACAGACCATGTTAATACCCCCAAAACACTCAATCTCCAGAAATCTAGAAATTTAGCATCAAGAAAGAGAATACATATTATACTATGAATGTTCAATAAGTGATAATTATATAGCTTGCCAAGTGCTATATAAATTCTAAGAACTTTTCATACGTTCAAGTTAATCCACATCACAACCTTACAAGTTATATTAACCACTTTACACATGAGGCAAAAAGTAGTTTAATATCTTGTCCAAGGTCAAAGAGCTATTAAACAATAAATCAAGTTGAATTTCAAACTTAAGCAATTTGGCTCCAAGTCCCTGCTTAAGTACTACACCAGAGGTCCTTACACATTTTGGTCTTGGAAACCTTTTACACTCTTTAAAAAAAAAAGTCCTGAGAACACCAAAGAGCTTTTGTTTATATGAGTTATAGGGATCACATTTACTATATTAAATATGAAAACCAAGAAATTTTAAAAATATTTATTAATTCATGTTAAAATAACAAACCTACTACATGTTAACATAAAAAAACATTTTTAATGAAATCACTATGATTTCAAAAAAAAAACAGAGCATGGCATTGTTTTATATTCTTGCAAATCTCTTTAATGTCTGGCTTAATAAAAGAGCTGAATTCTCATACCTGCTTTTACATTCAATGTTGCGATATGTTGTTTTGCCTGAAATATATGAAAAAAATCCAACCTCACTCAAATATGTACTTTAAAAAGAGAGGAGTATTTTAATAGCCTTGACAAATAATTCTGGATATATTCTTCTTGGATACTATACCGAAACTCAACAAGTGGTAGTTTCTTAAAGGTTAGTTACAATGTGGAATCTGAAACTATATTCATAAATGTTTCATACTCTTACATCAAATTCCATCCATCTATCCTGCACTTTAAACATATCATTTACTTATATATGATTTTGTACCATCATGATGTGGTCATTTAGAAAATACTGATTCACTGAGTTACGTAAATCTTCCAAACTGTGACACGTTTCATTTATATAATACCAAACAGTCACATTCATTAATACCATAACTAATCTCACCAGAAAAGTCTATCAAAAGAAAACAAACAAAAAGTAAAGAAATGCATCCTTTAAAAGGATAGCAATTATTCTGGTCTACTAAATGGGTTGATTTACAGGTACTAAATGACAATGGGGAAATCACAAAATGCTCTTTTATTTACAGGATAGATAGGTCTTAAGGGAAGTTCAAATAAAAACTTGATGAACAGAAGAAAAGTAAGATCTTCAGCATCATACAGTGAATGAAAGGCAGCCCTAACTATGAACTGATTTGATAAGAAGAGTACAAAGTCTTCACTGGCAAATCTCTTGACTTCAAGATTCTGAAAATTCCTTTTGAGCTACTCAAGAACACAAAGTACCAATAGGATAAAACAACACAGTATAAAACTTAAAATGATCAGTATGTAGCTTGCTATGCATTTCCTCCAGAGATTATCATTAAACATTAATAGGAAAAATATGCAACCTTCCATTTCTTGGTCAAGTAGTCAAGTCCCTATTCAAGGACAAAAAGAAAAAACTTTAGTCACTTCAACTTCTATTTTTTTCAATTCTATCATTTTCTTTAGCTGTTTGGCAAGTTACAAGCCTATATCCCACAATAAAGAAGAAGAAGAAGAAGAAGAAGAAGAAGAAGAAGAAGAAGAAGAAGAAGAAGAAGAAGAAGAAAAAGAAGAAAAGAAGGAGGAGGAGGAGAAGGAGAAGAAGGAGGAGAAGGAGAAGAAGGAGGAGAAGGAGGAGAAGGAGAAGAAGGAGGAGAAGGAGAAGGAGAAGGAGAAGGAGAAGAAGAAGAAGAGGAGGAAGAGGAGGAGGAGGAGGAGGAGGAGGAGGAGGAGGAGGAGGAGGAGGAAGAAGAAGAAGAAGAAGAAGAAGAAGAAGAAGAAGAAGAAGAAGAAGAAAGAAAGAAAAATTCTAAAAGCATCTAAACTGGCAAACATCTCTTACCAATTTCAATTCATGTCAAGTAATTCAACCTAATTGTTAAATGCATAAAGATATGCCAACAAGTCCCTTTCCATTAAAATATAATCTCCCAATGCATGGAAATGCATTTGACCTCTTTGGCCATTCAGTGCATACTTCACCGTGAAATGACTTAGCCAAAAAACATCCTCATCAGGGGAGGTAAAGATAGGCTCAACAAGATAAAAATCCTCCCATTATTGCTATATGACCATTTTTACTTAGGTAATTTGTGGTTAGAACCACTTTGTTTAGAAGAGGAGAACCAGAAAATATTACAAGATTGTGATCACTTCCTAACTCTAGGACATATTTTTTAAACGGTCTAACAATGGAGGATGTTGGCGCTTTCCACTCTCTTGAGTCAAGTTAGATGTCCAAAGGTTTCTTCGGGGAAGTGTGCAGGTCAGCACTTGGGAACAGGGGCTAGGTGGATGGTGCAGTCAAGGCATAAATTAAGAGGCCTCTTTAGAAAAAAGAGAAATAGGTATGTCTATATATATACATATTATATATATATATTATATATATATATATAATATGTATAATTCTATGTATACTAAGTTCTTATTCTACTTAATTTTGGTAATGCATGAAAGAAAAAATCTGAAATGAGGATGGTCATGAAGAGTAAGCATAGGACACATACTACCAAAGAAAAGAGAAAAGAGATATCAAAAATGAGGAATGAGGGGTGCCTGGGTGGCTTAGCCTGTTAAACAGACAACTCTTGATTTTGGCTCAGGTCACAATCTCACCGTAGTTTCAGCCTCACATCCGCCTGTGAGCTGACAGCACAGAGCCAGCTTGGGATTCTCTCTCTCCCTCTCTCTATGCCCCTCCCCTGCTCACGCTCTAAATAAATAAATAAACAAACAAACAAACTTTTAAAAAATGAGGAATGAAAACCCCATTAGAAAAAAGCAATAAAATACAATGAAAGTAAACAGACAAAAGCAGAGAATTAACTACTATTATGACACTTTATTCACTCTCACTAAACACTGATGAAGCAGCTCAGGGAAGGTGTGATGTCAGTTCTTTTTAAAGACAGGTTAACCAGAGAGGCTGGCTAACTCTGGTAATACTCAGGGGCGGACAGTGACAGTGCAGAATGTAAATCTGCCAATCCTCTCTTCAGTTCCCTGAAACATCGGCTGCTAACCAAACAGTTCGCACCTGCCTCTCTATAGCCGTGACCCATCTCACACCTGGTGCTAATTCTGGATTCCCTACTTTGGCTCCCCTGCTGGGGCTGCCAGATGTGAGAGATGTTCCTGCTCATGGGACCCTCAACCATCTCACATTTCTCTCTCATCAACACACTCCACCGCACATGTATACTCCCAAACCAATGGCTCCACGACCTTGAACATGCCCAACAAATCCTCAGTTCCTTGTCAGCTTCCTTATGTCAGCAACACAGTGATGGATACTGTTTTCGGAGGCCTAGCTCACCCTCAATTCACATCTCACTGAAAACATGGCTTCTCAGCCATACTGAGGCAAATTCAGACACATCAATCAATGAAAATAGTTGGGAAACGATGTGCTAAAGTTCATATCTTTGGGGGGATAAAGGAGAAAAATAAGCAAATTAGCAAATGAGCCCTGGGGCCCATCACTGCCTAATAATGGAAAGAAAAGAAATTGAAGGGGAATTTTTTTTCTTTAAAAACAAAAATCTTATAACGAAAAATTTCCATTAATAAAGGAATTACCTGACACTTCATACTACAAAATTCTGCGCTGTCTGGCAATCAGATAAAATGGAAATCAAAACTGATTGACAGCATATGAAAAGCATGCAACCTTATTAATAATCAAAGAAATGTAATATTCCTGGGTTCTTTTTTGTTAACTAACTTTTCGTTGAAAAAAATAATATATACACATGGTAAAAGAAACAGCACTTTTCCAATAGCATAAAAGAGTATCAACAACAAAAGTTAAGTCTCCCTCACAACTTATAGATTTCCCCAAGTAGATTTCCCCATTCCCCAAGTAGACTACTCTTATCCCCCAGAAAAAGCAACACTGGGACTGTGTAAGGCACCAACATTTGGCCCTTCTTGGGTATTTCTAGATCACCTCTAGCTCTGCTACCGCTGCACCTTCTCCCCCACTCTCTTAGGCTACATACCCTAGCTCCCCTGGTTCAACTAGCTTCCCTTGAATCAGCTGTTAATGTGAACTCAGTAGCCTGACTTTTACTCCAAGATGGGTCCTTGGTCCCATAAATTGTTTCTTGCTCTCTCATGGGACTCATGATTCGGCCAGCCCATCACTTTTTAAGCAACCAGCTAATGCTAGTGAGGATGCAGTTTAATGGACACTTTCACACATGAGAGTGAAAATTGATATAAGCAGTTTCATTCTCAAAACCCCCTAGAAGTCCTATTTCTGGGAATCTAAGAAAAAAAAAATAAGGGGAAAGTATCATAGGCAAAAAATGTACAGTCATTTAAAATATCATGCAACTGCAAATAACCTACATGCCTGATAATAACAGTTGAAAAACTGTTATAGTCATTCAAAGGAATACGCAGCCAGTATGTTTACAAATACTATGCAAGAGCACAGAAAATACTATTAAATACTGGCAAAATATTAAATGAAGACAGATACAAAACTACATATACATTAAGATCTTAACTTGATTGTCCCCATCCCCTCCTAAGCCCCTACACACCAAAAACCACCTGTGCATAAAAAAATTATTTAGAAGAAATGTTAACAACTGATGTCTACAGCTGGGAGCTATTTAGAAGAGTTCTTTTTTCCTTCTTCTAAATGTTCTATACTTTCCAAATTTATATAAATGTGTGTATATGGGGCGCCTTGGTGGCTCAGTCGGTTAAGCTGCCAACTTCAGCTCAGGTCATGATCTCGCGGTCCGTGAATTCGAGTCCCGCGTCAGGCTCTGTGCTGACAGCTCAGAGCCTGGAGCCTGTTTCAGATTCTGTGTCTCCCTCTCTCTCTGCCCCTCCCCTGTTCATGCTCTGTCTCTCTCTGTCTCAAAAATAAATAAACATTAAAAAAAATTTTTTTAAATAAATAAACGTTAAAAAAAAATAAAAAAATTAAATAAATGTGTGTATGTGCACATAAATGACACATGCACGTATTTTCATAATGGAAAACTACAAATTTGAAACAGTAGGGGTGCCCATGTGGCTCAGTCGGTTAAGGGGTCTGACTCGTGGTTCCAGGTCAGGTCATGATCTCACGGGTCATGGGTTCGAGCTTTCCATCAAGCTCCATGCTGACAGTGCAGAGCCTGCTTGGGATTATTCTCTGTCTCCCTCTCTCTCTGCTCCTCCCCTGCTTGCTCACTATCCCTCTCTTACTCAAATTAAATAACTAAACATTAAAAAAAATAGATTAATATACTTCAAATATCTCATTTCAAACTGTCTCCAATCTCAAGTTGAAGCAATTCCACTTGCCATTTACAAATTTTATGAGGTCAGACTTCAATTGTCTCTTTTTATCAACTCAAAGTTACCCAGTTCCACAGCCTTCTGGAGAACAAATCTTGCATCGCTTAACCCTAGATAAATATGCTTTAAGTAACCTTGAACTGTTTCTTAAATTCCAAACCTCACACAACATTTCCAGAAAGCTACTGCAATATGCTATAATGTAATGGCAACAGTTGTAGGAATTCATTATGCTTCTCTCAACCAAAACTCTTTTGTGTTAACATTCCTCTGAATGGAAGTCTTAGGAAATGACCGGTGACATTTTACATTTCTAACAAGAACTGTAACTGGACAGCATGAATTTTTAAAATATCACTTCATCTAGGGGATACAAAAGATAGAAATAAATCTTCTAACTGACCTATTTGTAAGAGGACCACATATTATCAAAAATGAATGTCTACACTGTGTACAATAGCTCCTGTAACACATCACCTAAAATGACTTAAATGAAATTATTTTAAACTTTGTTTAGACTTTTTTTAAAATACAGCAACTTCTTAAAGTAGAGTTAACATAGCATGACGTTTAAGGGTGGGTGACAGGGAAGCTGAATTAAGAGAACTCTGGGACTACACAGAGCAAGTCTACTTCTACCTGCATAGAACTACCCTTATAATCACGCGGCTAACAAAAAAGACAACACAGCACTCACAAGCGTATCCCTTACAGTTAACTTGTAGTTCCTGTTTAACTTCTATCTTTTGAGAAAATTCACGCGTTAAGAACAAAACGGGGTAGGTGGTAGGGGAGAGTACCCCGCAGTTACATTCTGTTCCACTAAAATTTGTAGGGTACCACAAAAATAAATATTGGTAAGGCAAAAAATTAAATAGGGTCATTTTGTAATCCTCAGTGGCTTTATTTTCAAATACTCTAATAATTATCTTCATCCTTATAAGCAGGGCCTATTGAGTCTGAGATTTGAGATTGTTGCCATGATATTTGAAGTTGTTGTTAATGACGGTCTCTGAAAACTCAATGGGTTCTGGGAAGTACAGAAGAGCTAACTGAAAAGATACAAATCTCTGACATCCAAATGAACAGGTAAGGAGACAACCAATATAAGACCATTTCTGGAGTTAATATGAACTTTAAAAGATACTCCTAGAAACAGATTACATCTTCATATCTACTTAGGAACTGTATATGACAAGAAAAGTGAATATACACTGGTGAAACAAGGTGACGGTGCCGCCTGTGTTCAGGGGCTACTGAGGGAGGAGGAGAAGGCACTCCAGACCTTTTAAATCCTGCTTTAACCAGAACACCGCTATCATTCTGGTTTTTGTTTGGTTTGTTTGGGTTGGGTTGGGTTTGGCTCTGGCTTTGGTTTTGTTGAAGTTTTACCTAAGACATCATCTGAAAAAAATACTGCTGGGAAAATGGGTCTCATCTAATACACAGTAAATACTTTAGTGAAATCTCATGCTCCTTTTGCTCTTCCTATCTGTGACCATCTTCATCTTGATACCAGAATCCCTGATAAGAGGAAGCCAGAGAAGCCAGACCCATTAGATGACTTGGAGGACCCACAAGAAGAGGTGCTGAAGGAAAGCATTTTCTCTAGTTTAAGACATCAGCCCCAAGTCTCAATTAATGTACAAATACACAGCTCATGCTTAGAGTAAAAGGGATTTGTCACCTTAAATCATACATATCTTGATAATAAGCAAAATGGAATTGGTATCTTTTCAAAAACTAATCTATTTGGGTCATCCATGAAAGCTTCTGGCTGTGATTTCTCCCTCAGCTTTCTCTAGAGCTCTCCAAGGTTCTGACCTGCCTCTCAACCAAAATCCAACTTCCCTGAATTCTTTTTTTTTTTTTTTTAACTTTTTGTGACCTAGGATCTTTCTAAAAGGGCTTTTTTGTTGCCCTGCAGGATAAAATACAGCAGTCCATTCCCTGGCTTACAATCAATAAAACCTCCTGGCTACTAATGGTAAAGTGATCCTGACTGTACATCAGTACAGAACAGGGCCAATACGTATCTTTAAGAAGGACAAAGGGAAAGTCCTGAACAAAATCCACAATTAACCTTAGTAGCTGAAAAATCACTTTTCCATGTGATTTCCCCAGTGATAGAATTGCCAGACTCATAATAGAAAAAAAAAGCAAAACGAGGAATCTTAAATCTGAACTTTGAAATGCCATTCAATAGGCAGCCCCACCCACAGTTGATAGGTAAGCAAAACCTCCAATTAACAGAGGACGTCTGGGGAATCTTCAAACATCTACAACGAAATGACCTATCAGTGCATCACACCAGAATTTTCTATCATCCCAATTTTGTGCTTGGGTGTCAAAATGGTGCACTTGACTTATTTAGTTTCTTCCACAGGTAAACATGCTTTTAATCTAAAATATACAAAAATATCTAAAATTAGATATTTGGCTCCATTTAGAAAATTCAAAAAATTATCCCTTCTTGCCCATCAGAAATTACTGTAAAATTACCTGTCAACTTTTCTTAAAAGGTGACCAGCATGCAGGCCCAGGTCATGTTGAAGTATCCCTTCACATAGGTTTCTATGGCCAGCCTGCACACTTCTAAGTTCTGTTTCTTTGGAAAGAAAGTACTGTTTCTTTGGAATTGGAGGTAGATAGATGATAGGAAACAAGGGTTGGAGGGAACAGGGGAGGGAAGGAATCTCAAGCCACATCCCTTGGCCCAAGCCTTCCTTTTTATTAAGAGGAAGAAAACAGAGAGCAGATTCCTTTCTAGCTTAGAAACCCCCTTAGGTGCAATAGAGTTGAAAAGAAGGGACAGAGTACTGTCCACAGAACCTTTCCCAGCCTTTCTTCTCTCAATAGTATAATCACTTAAAGAATAGTAATGGTAGCTTTTCCCTGACATCTTGAATATAAAGAGCTAAGACTGGGAACACTAACATCACTGAATAGAAGCACTTTGGAGAATACGGACTTGAATAATAACTAAATCCACTCTAGCAAGGTGCTACCTTTAAATATAAAATCAAATCTATTGGGAGCTAATATGCTCAAGTTTTATACTCACTGTTGATCAAAAAAGTATGAATAAGTAATATTATTATTAAGTTCAATTTTGCATAAAATGCCAGTGTAAATAAACCCTAAGCACTAAAAATCCTTTTGTGTGGCCAACAAAGTGTTTTAAAAGAATTTAAATTTAAATCCCTTTAAGCTGAGCACACATCCAGCTCACCAAGACCCCAACAATCTCACACACATACACACACACACACACACACACACACACACACACACACACACACACAAACCTCTGTGGCCCAAATTAGTTGTGCCCCTGAAATGAATGTTGCTATTTACCTGAGTCACTAACACCACACCCCTTCTCAATCGACGTTACTCAATTCTAAGAATAAAAGGCAACACCGCAATGGCAGAAAGAAAATTGGCAAATGTGATTTCTAACTTAATTCAAATTGTTTTTCCTGGGGATGTATTTAAATTGTCCAGGTTGCTCGAATATCATCCAGGGATGTGATTTTGAAGGAGACAGCTTGTTACTGGTTTTCCTGGCTGTACTACAAGAAACAACAGTGTGAGCTTATTTTAAGTTAATGTGTGCTTCTGTGTTTCTTTACAAGAAATTAACTGCAATCATCTAGTTAAAGCAAACACTTTGTTAGGGTTTCGTTTTTCATCAGAAAATGTCTTCAGGAGTCTTTTAAACTTAGAAGATTAAGAATCCCAACTTCTGCTTTTAGATTTTAGGCTTGAAGCAAATTATTTACATCACAGGGAAAGATCATTCAAGCCTAGTGATCCTTTGTGGCACTGTGTTTTTTAGCCATACATGAGCCACAATATCCTAGGAGTCCTATCCATTCTCCCAAATCAAAACAGTAATCCTTTGCCTGCCTCAGCCAGAACCAGACCTCGGGGTCAATTCTCATTTCTTTCCAGCTATGATAGTCACAAGGAGACCCATAGGAATGGGCAGTATGGAACAAAAACAGAACAAAGAGCTTCAACCAAGTTATTTTTAACTAGAGAAACACCTGCAGGCTCTGACACCTGGTTTCTGACCCCTGCCCTAGAGGATTTCCCTAGCTGGACTTGGCCTCTGGGCTACAATGATTTATATTATACAACTGTTTCTCCTGACCTTAGCTGAGCTTCCAGGACTGAATTCCAGACCTACGGACTTGCCAGATACTCCTCTTCTTAGTCAAAATCCCAGTCTTGGACCTTCCTGGCCAGTGGTCTTAAAGTCACCAGTTGTCCTAGTAACACAATTTTTGTGTAAAAGACTAGAGGAAACGTCAGCTAAAAAAGAAGCTACCCCAAGCTCTTCTTCTTATACCAGCCACAAGCAGCTAAAAGAAAGAAAAAAACGATTCAAAGTAACACCGACCAAATGAAAAGATAGCCACAAAATATAATACATGGGGTAGGAGAAGCTTTCAGTATCTTTATCCTTCCCCCTAAAAACTCCACCTCTTAGCCCATATAATGGGCTAATATAATGGGTCCATATAATGTCCTTGTTCTAAATCCACATTTAGAAGACATGTATTGTTTGAT
The DNA here is from genome assembly GCF_018350195.1 of Panthera tigris. NCBI lineage: Eukaryota > Metazoa > Chordata > Mammalia > Carnivora > Felidae > Panthera > Panthera tigris. The sequence goes on from NC_056662.1 coordinate 117,076,001, forward strand.
GTCCAACACCCATTTCCCTCCTTTTGGTAACACAAGTTTCCTTTGGGAAACCACTCCTCCCCATTCTCAGGCATGGGTTTTGAGTAAGAACCTCCACTCCAAGCTCCATGGGTCCTGACCGCCTAACCCTATCAACATTTCCTACGCACTTAGCACCTACATTTGATTCAACTATGGGCACATATCCAATCAAACCCAGTGAGATAAATGAAGACATCAGTTGAGACTTCCGAGAAATAAAAGCGTTCTTTCCTTCCGCAGTAGGAGAATATAAAGTCTGAACCGGAGTAACAACTCTGTATTCACAAGGGAAGGGACTGAGCTGCTGGATGGATATGGAGACTAAGAATAAAGTCAGCACAGTGAAAGGCAGAGCAGAAAAGAAACAGAAACAGAAAGAAACTAGGTCCTGAAATTACATTATTTCAGCCATTGGACCAAGCCTTATCTGAAGCCCACCTTTGGTCTTTTAAGTTCTGTAAGCCAATGGATTCCCTTTATTGTTTAAGCCAGCTTCAATCAGATTTTCTGTGAAAGAGCAAGAAGAGAAGGAAAAAGTGAGAAGAGGGGGGAGGAATAAAAGAAAGCTGATACATCATAACACCGTATCTCCATCTTACCTCCTCCAGGAGAAAAGAACAGAGGAAGAGGTACATGAACTCTTATGAGGCCATATAACTATTCAAGAGATCTTTAAGCCCAAAGTATTGACTCAGTTTGGGTCTGATGTTTTCTGCCAGAGAAAAAAGTTAAGTAGCTCCTTATGTTATTTGCAGAAAAATCTATGTAGAGGGTTTAATCTATTTCCACTAAGCCAATAATGATTACAATCATTTCTCTTAGGGGAAAAATAATAAAAGGGAAGGAAGGAGGGAAAGATGGAAGACTCTACCCTTGTATATTACAACTCATTCAAAGAAATCAAGTTAAAATGGACCTGAGGTAGAGCTTTTCACACACCAGTCAGGTATTGGATTGGGGTGGGGGGAGGGGGGAATAAAGTGAGACTTCTTGTAGAAGCCAACAGTCCCGCTGAAGGGCATAGAAGAGAAAAATGAGCAACTGTTCTAGACCAGATAAAGACGCTCTGGTTACTGACGTGTATTCGGAGGTTGTATCTGACAAGCAGCAGCATGTCACTTCCTCAGCACTGAGCTTAGAGAGGAGGTCTTCTCTGGCTTCATGGTCCTGTGCCCAGGAGATATTTCTACCTTCCCTCCAGTTGACTGAAACATAACCAGCACGTACGAACTGTACTATGGCAGCTCATGAATGCTGGCTCCGTGCCAAGCTTGAAATGTGCACCTTTGACCAGTAAGCCTTTACATCTTTTGCACACGTTCTCTCTCCAGAGACACGAAAACAGGGCCCCCACAAAGCAGCCACAGTGACTGCCTCTGAACCATTTGTAAACTGAGCAATACACAGCAATTACTCAGTTGTATCAATTTTCCCTTTCTTAAACTCACCATCCCTCTCTAGCCCCCAAAGCCATTCCTCATCAGTCCTTTCAAAGCTGTGGTGTCCCTCACAGCCAACTAAAGAAAAGCATCTGTTTCAAATGTGCCATCCAAACAGCCATCCCTGGACCTCAATTATTTAATCACGTGTACCCCTCCAATGAAATGCCTCAAGAATCTTAACAAAGCCCTAACATACAGAGCTACCAATTTCTAATGCCAACAGCTCACTACCATCCAACAGAATGAGGCTCTTTTTACCCCTAAATACCATTTTTAAAAATTCCTTTAACAGAGGGCTATCAATACACAATCTTCATTGACCAAGAAAGCCTGATATCTACCTACAGCTGCAGCTCTCATCCTGGTTATCATCAGAGTAACCATGGAGGCATCTGAAAAAGACAAGATTTTTGGGTCCTACCCGCTGAGACACTGATTCAGCAGACCTGGAATGATACATACTCCCTGGCCCTAGAAAATTTGTTTCGTGATTTTTGGAGCCACATTCAGGCATTCCAATGCAAGGCAGAAACCAGAAAATCTGATCATCTTTCTGATGAGTTCTCTCCCTGAGATCAAAGACCCAAGTAATTTCACATAAACTCATTAGGCCTTCACATAAGATCCACTGCCTAAATGGTGGCAAAATGCTCCATCCACTAAAGTTTTCCATTCAAGTTGCCTCACACATTTCCCAGGTAGTAACAGAATGGTCTCCAGACCTCTGCCTACCTCTAGTAATTAACACGTGGAGTTCAGGGCACTCTATATCCAGAAAAAAAAGTCTTCAGAAATGAGGAGTCAACATCATTCTTACTAATTTCTGTTTCTCCTGCACTCATAATTCTTCTAAATTTGATCCCCTCACCCGCCTAGATCAATAGTATATTCCAGGCTCCTCCTAGAATCCCATCATCCCTAATTTAATGTCACCTATGCTCCAGAAAAAAAAGCACCAAATAGCTTACTAAATTGTATGATCATTCTTAAATTGGACATATTTAACTTTAAATCACCAACTTTTCCCTTAAATGTTTTTGTGATGCTTCCATTAATACGAAGGAATCAAAGAGGGGTTGCAATCGGCAGCCTCAGAGTGCAGGCATGCTTTCTTCAAGCCACACACATTTTTTACTTTAAAACCTTCAGACAAAGCATACGCACTTCAGAGGTCACAATCCCCACCAATTACAAGTGCCTTTGGACCTATCTTTTTCACTCATTTTTATTACTTGGCTGGCTCCTTTAGGCATCTGAGTTTGCAACACCTGAATTAAGATTTTAGGGCATTTCCTCAAGATATTTTTAGTTCCCTACACAGTTCCTTCATTTGTGGTAGATACATAAGGTGTTTATTAGTGTAAGCAAAATGCAACAGAAAAAAAAAATGGCTAAAGTTTCTCAGGCACTGAAAACGAAAGATAAAAAGAAAATTCTCCTATTCAATGTGCCCACTAATGTTTGTAAAGCAAATGACTGTCTGGGTGATATAGTTACTTCACATTACCTTCCCTCTATTAGACCATAAACGGTATGAGAACAGGGATAGTGGTACCATTCCTCTTTGTGCAAGGGCTGGGCTGGACACCGGCTATTCAACGTGGACACTCCAACTATTTGTCAAGTGAATGATCACTACTATTCAATTAATTATAAACTACGTTAAATATATTAAAGGATTCAAAACTTTTCCAGGGTCAAGAAAGATACTGGCTACTGGGAGCTAAACTAATCTGTGGTTATAAGCAGAAGTAGACAAGGGAAACTGAACAGCAATTCTGAAAATACAATATTGCAATATGACTAATTATAGTCATCAATCATTAAAAGTTTGAACAGTCTGAAAAATATTATCTTAAAAGCACTTCAAGATAGAATTTCTTTCCAAAGGTTAGCACACTTAAAATAAGAATGTAAAAAAAAAAAAAAAAAGCTATAAAAACAAAATCAAATTATCATGCCTCAATAGACAAGGTCTAAGGGATACAAAATAGCACATTAAATCAGTTCCCAGTTCAAAAAAAAAAAAAAAACCTGCATGAGATGTTGATCTTCCTGTTTTTCATAAACCTTATAATTGCGCTTCCAGAAAACTACCAAGCATCTGCCTCTATGTAGCTAATTCATTTAATCTTGGAGCTCTCACAAGGAAATAGAGAGTATACTGTGCCAGGATCACTATCTTCTCTAGCCAAAATCATAATGCCTTGGAGCCAATTTCCTTTTGGTAAATTTTGATCAAATTCCTTCAATTTGCAACTTCCTTAGTACTGGTAATGGCTGCACATGTCACAAGTTAGTGTGTGTGTGTGTGTGTGTGTGTGTGTGTGTGTGTGTGTGTGTGTAACAATATACATTACAAATTTAATAGTAATATGTACACATGTGCACACAGTTGGACGTACCCACACATGCAGTCACACATATATATCCATGCATACCGATTCCTATACATCTCTCTATTTGATGCTCTGTGAATACCACAGTCACAAAGCCCATTCAGACTTCCTTGATCCAGTAATAATTCTCTGGTAACTAACATTACTTTGTAAATCTGCATTAATCAATTCTACTATGCAGCTACAACATAATGATAATCAAGGTTAATAATAATACTGCTGATGTGATAAATAGTCCCTTAAAATTTTCTGAATCATTAAAGAAAGATCACATTATGTTCTACTTTTAGAGTAAAGGGTATTTTATCAAAATTCAATTATTTTAAAAGAATTGGTGACCCATATATGTCTTATCCAGGAAACTTTTAGAGTCTAAATATTTGATTAATCAAGTATACCTTATTTCCCAGTTATTCTTGATAAAGTAGAATTTCTGTGATTTTTAACATATGGCTCCTATATTTAAAGTGCACATATTACATACTATTAACAGGGATTACAGATTAACCACATCATATTTTACAACTATGATCTATAATTCTTCAATCCTTGAAGGGCCAAACTGTTGACTCTCTAGTTGTTGTTATTCTTTAAAACTAAGCCACATTAAATATAATTCACCTTTCCTGATGCATCAAGGTCATTATTATGAGAATGTATTATAATGCTGCCTTTTTAAAAAAATGGTATCAGTAGGGGGTTAAGTGAATAGGGTTATCTGTCTTTAAATAACTCTAGGATAATGCATCTTTATAATCCTTCTGTTGTTTCTGACAGTTCTCTTCAAATTACTATACACGATATTTGTCTCATTTTGCTATATCCTGTGTCATTATCAATCTTAATCTTTAGTCATGCATTATATACAATTACCTAAGTAAAAACTAAAATGCCTTTATATATCTCATGTATAAAATAGAGCACATAGTCCCTATGACGGCTGTTACAAAATTAAGAACCTCTTATTTTTTTGAGGGGTGGGGCTTATTTTTGGTTTGTGACTATGACCAAATGGTTAAAGGTACATGAAATCTGAGACATGTATCTACCTACCAATTTATAGGAAATTCAGAGGAACAAAGGAACATGTTAAACTATGCCACAGGCATACAATCAACAAAATCCAGTCTGTGGTAATTTCAAAAGACAATGGCCCTACTTCTTCAACCACAAACTGCACATGGGAGAAAATGAAGATGGAGAAAACTTATCAGCCAAAAGAAACTTAGCAGCTAAAAGACCTAACAATCACAGCGTGTAGATTTTGGCTCAAACAATTTGAAATTTGAACACTGGTTATTGGTGATGCTAGGGAATTCCTGGCAATGTTTTTAGGCAAGATAACAGTATTTTGGCAATGTCTTTTAAAAGACTTCTTATCACCTCATACCTGTCAGAATGGCTGAAATTAAAAACACTAGACACAACAGGTGTGGGCGAGGATGTGGAGAAAAACAAACACTCGTGCACTGCCAGTGGGAGTGCAAACTGGTGCAGCCACTGAGGCAGACCGTGCAGAAGTTCCTCAGGAAGTTAAAAATAGAGTTACCTTATGATCCAGCAATCACACTAGTGAGTATTTACCCAAATGATACAGAAACACTAATTCAAAGGGATAGCTGCACCCTTATGTTTATAGCAGCATTATTTATGAAAATACAATTATGAAAGCAGCCCAAGTGTTCATCAACGAATGAATGCACGGATAAAGAAGATGTGGTGTATATATATGTGTGTCTGTGTGTGTACGTATACACACACACAACAGAATATTATTCAGCCATAAAAAAAGAACGAAATCTTGCTATTTGCAACGACATGGATAGACCTAGAGAGTATTATGCTAAGCGAGATAAGTCAGTCAGAGAAAGACGAATCCTGTATGATTTTACTCATATGTGGAATTTAAGAAACAGAACAAACAAGCAAAGGGCGAGAAAAAAAAAAGAGAAAGAGAAACAAACCAAGAAACACACTCTTAATTATAGAGTCTAACCACAAACTGATGGCTACCAGAGATGAGGTGGGTGGGGGACAGGTTAAATTTGGTGATGCGGATTCAGGAGTGCACTTGTTGTGATGAGTACCGGGTGATGTATGAAAGTGTTGAATCACTACATTGTACACCTGAAACTAATGTTACACTGTATGTTAACTAACCTGAAACTAATAAAACACGGTATGTTAATGATAATAAGATAATAACTATAATAAATAAATAATGATTCCTTATCTTTTTATTAATTTTTTTAATGTTTATTTATTTTTGAGAGAGACAGAGACAAGAGTGCAAGGAGGGGAGAGACAGAGAGAGAGGGAGACACAGAATCTGAAGCAGGCTCCAGGCTCTGAGCTGTCAGCCCAGAGCCCAACTCAGGGCTCAAACTCACGAACCATGAGATCATGACCTGAGCCAAAGTCAGACGTTCAACTGACTGAGCCATGCAGGCACCCCAAAGATTCCTTATCTTTTTGAGTAAATACAAAAGTATTTACAGATGAAATGACATAATGTATGGGATTTGCTTCAAAATAATATGGTAAGAGATAAGTGAATGTAGATACAGATGAAACAAGACAGAATATGAGTTGACAATTCTTGAAGTTAAGTGACAGAGCCATGAAGACTCATTATACAATACTGTTTACTTTTATATATGTTTGAAATTCTCCATAATACAAAGTCTTTAAAAATGAATCAATTCTATGGTTACAAAGAATATTGTTTCGCTCTGATTTCTAAAAACTATCTAAGAATTATGTTTTTGTGTCTAAAAATGGCTAGTTACAAATTTACAGTCATAAATTGATGTTAAACATTTTAAAAAACTCTATCATTAAACTGATCTTAATTTTTTAATCGACTAAGGTTTCTCAATTTTCAAACTTTTCATTAATCCTTTTCCTTAATTTCTTTCTTTTTTTTTTTTTTTGTGGAAAGAGAGCACACATGGGGAGGAGCAGAGGAAGGGAGAGGGAGTGGGAGAGAGAAAGAGGGTGGGGGAGAGGGGGAGGGAAAGGGGAGGGGGGAGGGAGAGAGGGAGAGAGAGGGAGAGGGGGAGAGAGAGAGAGAGAGACAGAGACAGAGAGAGAGACAGAGAGACAGAGAGTGAGTCTCAAGCAGGCTCTATGCTCAGCATGGAGCCCAACGTGGGAGTCGATCTCACAATCGTGAGATCATGACCTAAGCTGAAATCAATAGTAAGATGCTTAACTGACTGGGCCACCCAGGTGCCCCTACCTTAGATTTTGTAAACATCTTCTATTGCATTATTTTCTTAGAAAACAAAATTCTCACAGAACATGCTGTAAAACAGCACATTTACATTACAACTTTAATGATTATAAATAAAAAGGTCTAAAAAGTACTAACAAAAGAAATGGTGCCTAGGCTCTCTTCAGGAAGTTAAAGTCATGTTAATGGATTTATTTTTAGTCTTCAAAGTTTGCAAATTACTATTAATAGATTTTCTCATTCAAAATATATTAAGGGTGTCAATTTATTTACTTTAAGCTAGAAAAGGCACAGTTTTTAAAAAATTTTTTTAATGTTTTTATTTATTTTTGAGACAGAGAGAGACAGAGCATGAGCAGGGGAGGAACAGAGAGAGAGGGAGACACAGAATCCAAAGCAGGCTCCAGGCTCTGAGCTGTCAGCACACAGCCCGACGTGGGGCTCGAACTCACGGACCGTGAGATCGTGACCTGAGGCAAAGTCGGACGCCCAACTGACTGAGCCACCCAGGCGCCCCAGAAAAGATACATTTTCAACATAAATCTACAGCTAATATCTCAAAATCATTTCTGTTCAGTTCTATTCATGTATCAATACAAACACACAAACCCAAATGTCTAAAATAGTTATTTCATCTTTTCCTGACTCTAAAATGCTTTTAACTTAATATGAGTGGATTTAGTGAATTTGGGCTCAGGAGCAGTACTGAGGTAGGGTTGAAAATAAAACAAATGATTAACTTACACTTTTAATATATTAGTGTTTAAATTAAAATCAAACTTCCTTGGGACAAATTTTGCATTTTTAAAATACTTCCTACAGGGGCTTACTGAGCTAAAGTCCATGGTAACCTTCCAAGTACCTCCAAATCAACAAAATAAATAAATCCTTTTAAAATGTCCTTTGAACATACAAATGATAGACAATTGTTATATTAGTCCTTACCGATGAAGTTTTTCAAATCTCCTAAAGGACCCCTTTGATTTCAAATGAGTGATGATCTCTGGTAGACAGTTTTAGATACTATAAGTAATTTGCTTCCTTTCTTTTAAAAAATCTATAATAATCCAGACTTTTTACTTTTCAATATGGTTTCTTCATAAATGTTCTTGAAATACAGTCAAGAAACTACATTATAAATGTGTTGAATGTTTTGCTTATAATAATATTGTGCTTCTATGGTATTTTCATAATCCCAATAACTTAAAAACATTTTTTAATGTATACAAGGTCTACTGAGTCATTGTCAGTTCAAGGCTACAAACCACTCTGTGGTTAACTGATTACATCAGACCAGCGTAAGGGTTGAGCTGGCACTTTGCAGGTTTAAATATCTTGGCTCTCCAAAGCCTGTGTGGGGGCTGCAGTTTGGCATAAAATTCTCAGCCGGATGCAGATAATTTCTCCGAAAAATGTTTTTAAATGGCTAAGAGGTGTTTTTTTTGTTTTTTTTAGCTTTTTTAAAATGTTGGAGAAAGCATACATTAGAACCAGGTTCAAATTTGAGGCTCTTCTCCTTTTTAAACTGTTCCCATCCCCATAGATAACCCAAGTACAGCAAAATAATCCCAAACCTAAAGACTTTCAAATAAAGTACAAAACCTCACATTTATATGAGTTTAAATGTAAGCTCAAAAAGCAGAATAAGCTGCTTCCAATTATATAGGGAAACAAGGGGACTTCTTTGAAAATACAAATATTTGCCAAGCTCTCTGTACTTATCATTATTGTGTTGCCCTTGGTCATTTTGGTTTCCACACCCACAATTTTATTTCTATTTTTCCACTCAAATATTACTTTCCTTACTCCCACAACAGCCTTGTGACACTGGGAATAATATTAACAGTTTTATCAATAAATATAGGCATAGGTACTAAGTGCCTTGGCCAGCATAATCCATCCCGTAATCAAGAGAACTGACCAGTACTCATCCAAACTGTCAAGGTCATCAAAAACAAGGGAAGTCTGAGAAACTGCCACAACCTAAACAGACATGAAGATTATGCAAGACTAACGTAATGTGGTATCTTGGACGGGATCCTGAACAGAAAAAGAACATTATTTAAAAAAAAAAAAAAAAAACTAAGAGAATCTGAATAAAGTAAGGGCTTTAGTTAATAATACTGTATCAATATTGGTTCATTAATGTTCACATATGAATCACAGTAATGTAAGATGTTAATAACACCAGGGGAAACTGAATGTGGGACATGCAGAAACACTACACTATCTTTGCAATAATTCCGTAAATCTAAACCTAAAAATTCTAAAAGTTCTAAAATTAAAAGTTTGTTAGGGTTTATTCACTCATCAGGCCCTGTATACCAAAAGCACACAAATCAAGCAAATTGGAAGACCAGCCTCTGAAACAAATGGAGAATGTGAAATAATCAATTTCAAGATTCTGAAGGAATATAATCAACAGTTAACCGCACATTTTTCTTTAAAAATATATAATAAAAACTTGACTCCTCTGAAAAACTAATGCGCTTACATGAAGTTCATAACAATTTCCAGAAGTGCACTTAACAGCAGGTGGCTACAAAGTAAAGATATCAAAAATTTCTGTAATCCTCAACCACAGGGGGAAAAAAATTACCTAGATCATGAACATCTCACAAAAGCTTCAATGTCTTTTTCTAAAAAGGAAAACAAAACCTAGTAAGTCTGGAGTAGTTCCTTAAAATCAGAGGCTATGCTAGTAATGAATAATCTTTAGCTTTGTATTCCAAACCCCTTACAATTTCACCTTAATCTACCTCTGTAACTGTATTTTCTAATATTTGCCCATGCAAACTCTCCCCCAATAAAACCGGTTTGCTGCTCAGTGCTTCCAATAGGTTATCCTTGGTTCGTGATGCTTCTCTGGAAGCTCTGTCCCCCTGCCCACAGCGCCATCCCCTCTGTTCATTTTCTAAATCCTATCCCCTGCTTGAAGACCCAGGTAAAACCCTCCTACCTCCAAGAAGCTTCAGATCACCACAGACTCCACAATCACTACCCCATCAGAACTCCGGTGCCATTAATGTGGTACTTAGCATATCGATGCATTTAAAAAATATATGTATTGGTGTGTACTTACTAAGTCCCTTTACCACACGTAAGTGTTATAAATTAAAGATGAATAAGATATGGTCTCTGCTTCAAGGTGCTCAGGGAATGGTAGAAAAGACAAAAATGGAAACACACAATTACTGGACAAAATAGTAGTGCTCCAGAGATAGTATTACCGTGCCATGACAGTATACTACAATTTGCTACAATATTTCTCTTTTTAAGTTTAAGTCCTGTTTCTCCAAACAAGCCAAGGTCCTCTTGAAAGGCAGAGTTCTTCATCTCCAACTCAATGTTGTGTGTATGCTAGCCAGAAACAATTCTGATGCAGTTTCACTAAAACTTTCGTTCCGCTCTTATTTTCTTAAGAGAAACATGGGCAGAATCCCTGTTCATAGCCATAAGACTTACAACGATGAATTAAGACTGTTTTTAGTTAAGTTATTAACCATAAACTACTATTAGTTACTAAGAATTCACAAATTATCATTTCACTTAGTTAACAGCCTTAAGCGGCAGTCAGCATTTTTTATGAGATATTTAAAGAAAAAGGACTGGTTTCCGATACACCTTTTATCTGCCTGGGTAAGTACTAACCATCAGAACAGGTCAAAAGAATAGAAGCCAATTTTAAAAGATGTTTCATATCAATCTGTAATGTCATCAGAGACATGCTTACGATAATATATAAAGTAAAAATCACTGACAACTGTGGAGGACATACGTACAGGTGACACAGATGCAGAAAAACACTAGGAGTAAAGACATTAACTTCATTATACATTAACACTCGTCTCTAAATTGTGCACAATTATAGATTTGTTTTCTTGGCACTTGCCTATATTTTATATGTTAATAATAATAAAAATATGTTATCATAACTTTAAAACCCAACTCTCAGAGGACAATGCTGGAGAGGGTAGAAGGTGATAAAGAGAGGATAACAAAGGAAATCAACCAACCAACGACAATGAGCAATCTCCAAACACTGATCATGAACTAACTCCTCTTGCTCTGGGAGAGCAAATTCTTAAGCCGAAATGCGTCACATGCAACTCAGTACCTCATTTTCCCAAAAGCATTTTTGCAAATTCAATCGAGTAAATCAAAACTGGTAACATCTGCTAAATGTTATATTTGCCATTGGATTTCAAAAAATAACTTGGTTTGCCTTTTTTTTTTATTTGTCTTATGAGAGTGAACATCTTAAATGTCCCTTGTTTGTACTTTCAAGATGCTCTGTTTTTCTACAACTGTGCTTTTAAAGCCCTGTTTATAACACACGCCTTCAAAATTATACGTGTATATAGACATGTGTATATGTTAATACTCCACTCCTTAATCTACAGTTAGTTGTAACAGCAATGCCTTTGGAAAAATAGATGAAATCACAAATCAACGTTTTTAAACCAAAGCCTTCCACCATCTCCCCTTAGGAAGTACATTTTACAAAGAATAACATTGACATCCCTCCTACCTCATAAAATGTTTCCATGGCTGATAAGTAAAAACAGTGATATTGGGTAGAAGTACAAATTGAGTTTTTAACTCATCAGCACATAAACCAATTTTGCATCAAAATTTCTAGTAATTCTCTCATATTCACTTGGATCATACATAAATGCATCCTTTGAATCCAAGCTGCATTCAACTCAAGAGAGCACGAGATGCCACCTCTAAATAACATTCACCCTTATTTCTACCTTAGAAAAACCTACTGGAACTTAAAGTCTAGGTTTTCATAAAAAAGGAAGAAGTACACTGTTTTCAAACATTTTACTAATTAATGTTACTTAACATTTTTATTAACGTCAAATATTTTTAATTAATACTTTGTATTAATTCTGTATTCTTGCCAACAAAGCGAGCAGTATTTTATGGCCCACTAAAGTTTTGTGTGTTTTTGCTATGAAAGTAAAGGGTAAAATTATATGTTCTCAAAAATGCAAAACAACTGACTTCTGCTTTTACCCTGGGGACATTTGCAAATTCCAGGCACAAGAGGGAGGCTGAAAATCCAGGCTTTGCACAGTCACAAAGCTGCTGCTGGACTCAGAAAAATCATTTAGAACTTTTGGCAGAGCCTTTAGAGACATCAAACATGTAGCCAGTTACCCTCAAGATATTTGATGAATTCTGTGGCCGCCCATGGGCAAGAAGCTAAAATTAAGCAAGTACCTCTGAAAAGCAGAGCCGAGCTATCAACAGTCTTATAATCGAAAATTTAGAATTTCAAATCTATTGGGGCAAAGATCCATGCTAGGTATTTGAATATTTGGTAAATGATGTGGAATTCTACTTTAAAATATTTCATAATCCAAGGATCTTAGAAGTGTCTTAGAACACTGACCACTCCAGACTTTCACAAAAAAGCCCTGAAGAACTCTACCTCAGAAATCATTGTGAACCACAGGTAGACAACCCTTACTTACCAAAGACATAAACCAGCCTCAACCCAGCAGAGTCCTATATAGCTTCAGGTGATCAATCAACACTCTCTGCCTAGGAGAGGGGACAATGAACCCTCTCCCTATAAGATGATCACATCATCTGAAGCCTCTATGGTTGCTTTTTTTTTTTTTTTTAAACAGGAATGTCTGACATTCACTCCAAACTACGAAAGACGGCAAATACAGAACCACGTGACTGATAACTAAAGAAAAAAGCAGGCAAAATAAATAGACCCTAGGATAGTCCAGATATTACAACTGGCTCACAGGACTGAAAAATAAATAGGATTAGCATGTGCAATAAAATGGCAAAACTATAGATAAAAAGATAAATTCACCAAAGCATTGCGGAGTTGAAAAACATATTACTAAAAATAAGAACTCATTAAGTGGACTTAACAGTAGAGTAGACACAACAGAAAGCAATACACTGGAAGAGAAGTTTGGCACTGTCCAGCTGTGCTATTCATTTACTGCCGCTCCTCTTCCCAATCTACTCTTTTGTCCTGTTTATGACACTGGAACTGGACCCCGCAAACACTTTTTCTTTGCCAGCTGGTGCAATGTTTAGCTTGTCAGTCGAAAGTGATGGAGGGACAGCGCAAGGCATAACAGAGGGAGGAGCTTCTAATCCCGGTTCTGACATACTTTTCATAGTTGCCCCTATGGTGCCACTGCCAGAGGCATGCAGGAGACCCAGTAGTGCCACCCTCCAGCCTGTTTAACCGGCACCCAGCCCATTTCCACTCGCCACCCTGGCCCACCAGCACCCAGTAGGCCACACCAGTTCTGGTCTGCGGCACCCCCAAGTGCAAATCTCCATAATCCAGTGGGCTGCGGTCACACCCTCTCCAACAAGGAGGACAGAATGTCAGCCCGGGGCAGGGAACGGAGACCCAGGGAAGGAGCCTTCCAAGTTTGTTCCCTCTTGGGTATTCTCTCTCAGCCACGGAGTAGCTGCTTTCTACAACCGCTGTGCTTTGCATTCTTTAGAGTGCTCTTCTACTCCGTTAAGTAGCTAATAATTCTCGTTACTCAATTTTCCCTATTTGAGTTACTGGTATGGTTTCTGTTCCTGACTAAACTCCGAATGATAAACTGGTCAAGTTTCCTTTTAAGGGTACCTTGTTTGTACTTTCAAGATGTTCTGTTTTCCTACAACTGGGCTTTTAAAGCCTAGTTATAACACATACCTTCAAAATTAAACATGTGCGTGCACACGCGTGTTTATTAATCCTCTCCTTAACCCTCTACACCACGTGGCCCAGCAAGATAGCCCTTCCGTATATACCCCTCAGAAATGCACACACATATTCACTGAGACAGGCACAAGGATATTCATGATAGCACTATTCACAACAGCGAAATCCTAAAAAGAATCCAAATGTCGATCAATACTAGAATGAATAAATAAACTGCTCTGCGCTCATGCAATGGAATGAGCAAACAACAATAACAAACTACAGGGGTGAAGCTCACAAATAAATGTGGGGTAATGGGGCGCCCGGGTGGCTCAGTCGGTTAAGCATCCGACTCCTGATTTCGGCTCAGGTCACAATCTCGTAGTTCATGAGTGTGAGCCCCGCATCGAACCGATCCTGATCTAAGTGCTGGCTACATGGTATGTTTATTTTTTGGAAATTCTCCATGTAATACACTTGTGATTTGCACACTCTCCTGTAGATACATCATTCTTCTATAAGTTATATAAAAATGTGGATCTTTTACAAATGATCAAAGAATCTGTTCCTTAGTCTCAACACTTCCTGTGCTCGGAGCTGGTAGAGCACTCCTCCAATTATCCCCACGGCATCATGGGCACACACCCCCATCCCTGCACGTATCGCCTCAGGCTGCAGTTTCATTCACTTCTCTGTCTTGAGCATTATGTTCAGCTTTAGGGCTAAAGAGGAGTCTTTTAAGGGTCTCAAATGAGGCAGTAAATAAATATTTGAAAAATGAAAGAGATTGCCGTTTTAAAATGTGCTGTAGGCCATGGCACAGGGAAGTGTCTCGGAATAGGAGCACCACACACCTGGACGGCATTTTGCAGCCTTGGGCCATGCAGTCCATCTAAGCAAAGCGCATTCTTCACATACATTTCATGTACACAGGGGACGGGCACTGTTTTGCGAGGACACATTCAAAAGATGTCCTTCGGAAGGCACAGTGAAGAGCGAGCAGGGGAGCAGTGACAAGGTGTGAGCACAATCCTTCTTTCTACACTTACATTCCATATGAGCAGAAAAATCAGTGAAGGAATGAGTAACATTAGATTCCCTACCGTGAAGATGCTTGTCCCAAACCCAAGACCGCTCTTACCTTCTTCAAACTAGGAAGTCAGATATCAGTGGCTTCCACTTTTGCTATAATTGCAACATGTCCTTCTCATTTAAACTTCTGAACCACCCTTCCTCCTTGGTGCAATTTTATTTTAAATTAAAGGGAATTATCATTATTACTTTTGGGGAAAGAATTTCACAATGCCCTCTGGGTAGCCAAACATACCACAGGGCATTGCAAAACTGAGGCTGAAAATCACTGCCTCAGAGATTCTGCTAACTGATTTTTATCTCCCAGTTTCTCTAAAACTGAATCTCTTCTTCTATTTTGAAATTTTCATCTAAAACATGTTTTCGAGTCTTGGAAACCAACAAGTCCCTTAAGAAATACACAAACTTAGGGGAGACCTGTTCATCTAACAAACATATATTGTGCACCTCCACACACCAGACACTTTTCTAGATACTAGGACATGGCAGTGAAGAAAATGAATTCATTCTCTCATGAGGCTTCCATTCCAGTGAAGAAACAAGGGGAACCCTCTATCCCAATTTGCCCGGGACTACCCAGTTTCAGCACTGAAGGCACTACATTCCAGAAAACCCATCAGCCTCAGGCACACCAGGGCCATTGGTCACCCTGGGACAGAGGTACCAAACAAATAAGCAACCAAAAATTTATCAAATAGTAGTTAAGTGCAAAGAAGAAAACAAAGCATGATTTAAAAATGACAGCGTAGGGACGCCTGGGTGGTTTGGTTGGTTAAGCGTCCGACTTCGGCTCAGGTCATGATCTCACGGTCTGTGAGTTCGAGCCCCGCGTCGGGCTCTATGCTGACAGCTCAGAGCCTGGAGCCTGTTTCAGATTCTGTGTCTCCCTCTCTCTCTGCCCCTCCCCTGTTCACGCTCTTTCTCTCTCTGTGTCAAAAATAAATAAACGTTAAAAAACAAAACAAAACAAAACAAAATAAAATAAAATAAAATAAAATAAAATAAAATAAAATAAAAATGACAGCGTAATGGGGAGGGTGTTACTACTACTTTGTATAAGGACACCAGGAAAGGCCTCTCCGATATAATGACATTTGAAAATAGGAGGGAAGCAAGCCATTCAGATAAATGGGGGAAGAGAGTTATGAATGAAAGTGGTGAATAGCAATTCTCTAGCTGGATCTAGATTCAACGCAATTCCTATCAAAATCCCAGCTGGACTCTCAGAAGAAACTGACAAGCTGATCCTAGGAAATGCAAGGGACCCACAACAGTCAAAGGATTCTTGGAAAAGAAGAACAAAGTTGGAAAACTCATATTTCACACTTTCAAAACTTATTACAAAGTCACAGCAGTCAAGACACTGTGGTACTGTATAAGGTTAAAATACAGATCAAATCAATAGAAAGGCAAGTTCAGAAATATACCCTCACATTTATAGTCAACTGAGTTTCAACAAGAATGCCAAAAGAACTCAACAGGAAAAAACAGTTTTTCCAATAAATCATATTTAGACATCTGGACCTCCACTTATAAAACAATGAAATAAGGCCCCATATCTCACACAATACACAAAAATTAACCCCAAATGGATCAAATACCTAAATGTCAGCAAAAAAATTCCAGAAGTTTTTAAGGAAAAGATAATAGTAAGATTTCATAACCTTGGACGAGGCAATGGTTTCTTAGATGTGAAATCGAAAGCACACACAACAAAATAAAATGTAGAGAAGTTAGACTTAAATATTTTTTGTCCTTCAAACAATACTACCTAGAAAGTTAAAAGACAATCCACAGAATGGAAGAAAATTGTGACAAGTCATATACCTTATATCCAGAATATACAATGAACTCTTACACCTCAACAACAGAAGGCAAATAACTCAATTTAAAAAATGGGCAAAGGATTTGAACAGACACTTCTCCAAAGAAGTTATAAAAATGGCCAATAAGGACATGAAAAGATGCAAAACGCCATTAGCCATCAGCAAAACACAAACCACAACCACAATGAGATACCACTTCACAGGCTATAATCAAAAACACAGATAATAACAAATTTTGGTTATTTGGGTGTGGATAAACTGGAACACTTATATACTGCTCGTGGGCATGTAAAATGGTATAGCCACTTTGGAAAGCAGCCTGGGAGTTTCTCAAGAAGCTAAACATAGTCACCATTTGACACAGCAATTCTACTCCTAGGGATATATCCAAGAACAATTAAAACAGTCCTTATAATAGCCAAAACATAAAAACAACCCAAATG
The DNA here is from genome assembly GCF_018350195.1 of Panthera tigris. NCBI lineage: Eukaryota > Metazoa > Chordata > Mammalia > Carnivora > Felidae > Panthera > Panthera tigris. The sequence goes on from NC_056662.1 coordinate 117,093,144, forward strand.
TTTATCAACTGATGATGGATACATAAAATGTGGTATATGCACACAATTCAGTATTATTTAGCAATAAATAATGAAGTAGTGATACATGACACGTTGAAAACTGTATGCTGATGAAACTGGTCAGTCACAAAGGAGCACATATTGTCTGATTCCATTTATAGGAACTGTCCAGAACAGGCAAATCCACAGAGACAGAATGCAGAATAGTTACTGCTTAGAGTGGATACAGGTAGGAGTGGGGAGGATAGGGAAGTGACTGCTAATGTTTAAATTTGACTTTGATAATAACAGATGTTAACTAGACACTGTGGTGATCACTTCACAATAAATACAAATATCAAATCATTATGTTGTACCCTTGAAAGCAAATAATGTTAAAATGTCAATTCTACTACAGTTTTTAAAAATGTAAATTCAACTCTGGCAATGGTTACACAACTCTGTCAATATACTAAAAACCACTGAATTATACACTTTAAATGGGCGGATTGCATGGCACATAAACTATGTCTCAATAAAGCTGGTAATTAAAAAAAAAGAAAAGAAAAGAAATGGAACTGTCCCCAAAATGGAAAATGATACCTCACTGGAAACAATGTCAAGCAAAGACAAATGACCTTCTGTTGGAGACGTTACTATAAAAGATGGGTTCAATGAGTGATTCCCAATAGCAGTTCACAAACTAATACATAGAAATGGCCCAGAGAATTTAATGACTCTTCAGCTCCCTTAGAGGTGTAATTCGCTATTCCAGTGGGATCCAGGAATCTGTATTTTCAACAGGATTCCTAAATTATTCTAATGGATAGCCAGAAGTGGGAACCACTGGACAACTACATTTATAACTCCATGATTTTATGACTCTGGTGTCCATGAGATACTTGTCTCTGGTGTCTATCTAGTATTTATCTGGATCTGGTATCTCTATCTAGTATTTTGCATTCATCTGAGGATCTCAAAGTCCTTAATGAAACTCATCTCTGTGAATGAAGAGCTTGAGTGTGGAAAGAGGTGACTTCATCTGATGGATTAGAGCACCTCACATATTTTTATTGACTTTATGTGCATCCTTTATTTAATTTACTTCAAATCCTTTCATGGAAAGAAGCCAGTTTAAACAAATTGAATAAATAAAATATTCTCAAAAACGGTATTTCTCAAAGTAGAACACATTTTTTTCTCAAATATTTGTAATTTAATACACTTTTTATTAAAGAGCACAAGCATATTATGGAATCAAATGCAAAATAATTTTTCTTAATTTTGAAGATAAAACCCAGTAACTTCAGGGAAATTCCCTATTTGCCACAGAGACTACTTTGGACTACACTCCCAGAATCTAAGGGTACCTATTCATTCCCTCCTGCAATTAGTACTTCAAGGGGAAAATCCAAAAACTCTAGACATTCTGTTCTCCGCTCCATAGGTGATGAAATATGTAATCCCTCCTTCATTCAGAACTTCATATGGACTAATCAGGTTATTAGTGACTGTGCTCTGCCTGAATTGAAGAATTAAACCATAACCTGTTAACAGGTGAGGGAAAAGTCCTTTGGAGGCACGCTACGCTCAGGGAGATGTCTGCTGACATTTATCCTGTCCTAGTGTTTTAGCCAGATGACAATGAACATCCAGGGTACCTCTAGGGCTGGGTGGACCTCACCAGCTCGCAGACGGTATCCCTTGGTTGCTTTTCTAGACTTGCCTAAACCACTGGTGCCGGAAGAAGCACTGGGTAGCCTGCCTGAGTCCTCAGATTGACTCTAGCTGAAGAAAGCATTCCCCTAGATTTGTAATTGTCCTCTTAGACATAGTGCTTTGATTTTTTTTGGCTGTTCCTCTTCAGCTAATTTCTCAAAAACATCTGCAAAAACTTCACTCAGGGACTAAATATAAGAAGAGTAGAGTTATAATATCAACTCTGACACAATTATACAATTCTAGGTCCATTTTCTCAGTATTAGAATAGAAAAATAGTAGGGTGCCTGGGTGGCTCAGTCGGTTAAGCATCTGACTCTGGATTCTGGCTTAGGTCATGATCGCAGGGTGGCGAGATCGAGCCCCACCTCACACTAGGCGCTGGGTGTGCAGTCTGCTTGGGATTCTCTCTCCCTCCCTCTCTGCCCCTCCCCTGCTTGCACACTCACCCTTGCACAGGCGCTCTCTCGCTCTCAAAAAATACTAAAATAAAAAGAATTTCAAAACCGATAAAAAATAAAATAAAACAGAAAAGTGGAATAAGCTGAACCTCGAGGTCCTTTTGGGTTTTAAATTCTACACTCTCACAATACTTTTCAATATTGAAGATGTGCCTTGCAAATTTTAAAGGCAATTCCCAAAAAAGAAGTTGTAAATATTTCTTATCCTTTCCTTCATGGTATTCCCTCTTGTATCATCCTAGCTCAAAGCCCCTTTCTTCGCCCTCCCCCAGATTTTTGCAACAGTCCTCAGTTCTGCTCCTTACCCTTTCCTTGATCCATTATACTGACCACATTGCTATTGAATGATTCTGTTATTATCATTTCCTTCAGTGGCTCTTAACCTAGCATTCAATGTTCTCCACAATCTTGTCCCAACTTCCCTCTCTAACCTTTTCCAGCCCTTCCTTATATTAACTTACACTTCAGCAAACCTGTCAGTAGCGCTACAATACATTATACATTTCATTTGCTTATGTCATGCCCCCCGTTTGAAATTCTCTCTGCCATACTCCCTACTCAGGCTCCATTCTTTGAGAGTGAGCCCAAGTGTCACCTCTACTACAAAGCCTTTTCCGACAACCTTCTTTAAATTCCTGGAGCACTTAGCCTGTAATACATCTTTGGCATTTCGCATATGTTACCCTCCACTGGGCAGATTTAACACAGAAGAGGTCTGTAGAGATACTTCTGACTCTTTAACTCCAGGTAAGCCCCTCCGCTTCAATATGGGGTCAATGTGTAACACGTAGCATCTAAAGGGACCATCCTTAAACTACACATTTTTGAAAATCAACTAGCAGATTGAGTGTAATTATTAGAAATTTTGCAACAAACCCAGCCTACTCTTGCCAATCGCATTTTTACGGCTGTGTTCCAAAATTTAAGATAATTCTTTAGGTTTGGGTTAAAACTTCCTGTTTAACACTTCCCTTTTTAAAAAGGGGGGGGGGGACAAGATTTCAAAGTCATCAAAATTTTTAATTACAAAACTTTGAGACAAAAAAGACCAAACAAAGGACATAGTTTTGAACAATAAAACCCTCTTATAGTATAGGCATCATGGCAAAACTGAACTTGAGAAGGGAAAGAAAGAGACATTTTGTCTGGTCAGACCTTTTAAACAAAATGGCACATGTTTTTCTCCATGAGCAATGTAAAACACACAATTTTTTATGTAAACCACATGTGCTCTGACAAGTACCACAGCTCCTTTCCCTGCTTTAACCCCAGAAATATTTTACTTTAACTACAAAGTTTTTGCTCTTGCTTAATAAAGAGCACTTAATCTGATCTTTACCCTTCTGATAATAATACTGAGATAATATGGATACAAGTCCAAATTTGCCACTTTCACTTCTAGACAAAAAAGGCCTCTTGAAGAGCCAAGAAACACTCCCCTAACAAGCTCTGTGATGAAGTGTTAGTAAACATTAGAAAATTGATTGCAGGCATGAAATATTAAGTTAAAGTAAAGAAATCTCTTCAACATGTCTCTTTAAGCTGAAGTAAAAATATTTTAACCAATATGCTACAGATTTTAATTCAAAATAGTCTGCAAGTAAAACTCCAATAAAAAAAATCTTTAAACTATGTTGGCACATGAAGAGTTGTACTTATTTCAGAGGACAGAGGAAAAAAGGGGTGGAAAAAACCCCACATGTTTGGCAAATTTATCTGTCAAGCAATTGTCAAAAGCTAATTTTATTTTCCTTCAACAAATAAAGATCATCCAAAACGAGCCTGCAGTACTCACATGCAGAGCCGAGGGATCTGGCAGGAATTCAGCATCTTCTCCAAAGATAAAATCAGGGGGCAGCTCTGGGTATTGGGCATTGAAAATGATATCCCCTGAAAGAAAAGAAAACATCAGGCCTTTTGTATTTCCTTGCTAATTTATGAATGTTCTGAGGAATGCATCAAAGACACTTCTGAAAAAAAAAGAAAGGAGTTTACATTTACTTTAACAAGAAGAAAAAATTCTGAGGGACGCCTGGGTGACTGTCGGCTAAGCGTCTGACTCTTGATTCTGATTCAGGTCATGATCTCACGGTTCATGAGTTCAAGCCTCGCATCAGGCTCTGCGCTGTCAGATTCTCTCTGCTTGGGATTCTCTCTCACCTCTCTCTCTGCCCCTACCGAGCGTTCTCTCTCTCTAAATAAATAAATAAATAAATAAATTTTTGAAAAGCATCTCCTAAATGATTAATTCTTCAAATGGAAGAAATGATATCATCTTTTAAATTCCTATCTACAACATGCAATCAGAAGTTTTGTCTCCTACCACACTACAAATATAAATACCCAAGCAGAAAAGTGGAAGCATCCACATCCAAAGCACATGAAGATTTTTCTATAAAAAATGTTACCGTCCAATCACTGCCTGCTAATTAAGAAGCCTTTCCTGAAGACTGTTCCTCTAAAGAGAAGGACCTTGCCTTGAAAAAATTAAACATGCAAACTTTTGGTATAATGGAAAGAATATTTGGCTTGGAATCAAAAAGGTCAGGTTTATATCTACAATGTATCCTAATTATTTATTAGCTGACACTGTCTTGAAACACAAGACAAATTACAAAGTCTCCTTAACAAATTTGTGTTGCTAAGTTCTTCCACCTCCGTTCCTTTCCTGTCTCCTTCTTTAGCATTTTTTTTTTTTTGCCCCTCTGCTCACCCCAAGAACCAGTACTCATCATTCTGCTAATACCAACCAGCACATTAATGTACAGACAATTGAACACATGTACTGGGTTCTAGCTTATGAGTGTGTATACATGTGCATGTGCACACAACCTCTGTACCCACGCACAGAGTTTCATCAGTCCAATCATTTTTCCTGCTCAGACAAGATCTTCATAGTAATATCCAAATTGATACACTTAGACTTCAGTTCTCACTTGAGCCTCTCTACCTCTACGCACTATGTATTTCAGTCTCAAACTCTGCAAGTCTAAAAACATGCTCTGACTCTCCCTTTTCTTGCTCCTCACTTCCCTTAGCTGATTTTCCTATTTCTAGAGATTCCTTAATCCTCCATGCTGTGACTTGAGTGTCCTCTTTGACCTTACGCACACTCTTTATACTGTTAGAAAACAAGTCACCTCAATTCTCCCTCCAAAATGTTTCTCACATGGGTATTTCCTGCTGCTAACAGCTCTCTCCAGGCCCAGATGACCTAGTTCATGCATTCATGCATCCAACAAAAAAAAGTAAAATTGAATTCTGCTGTAGCCACTATGCTAGCCACTAAAGATAAAAGAAAAAAACTCTGCTCTTTAAGAATCGACAGACTAGAAGAACTCAATTATTTTCCTACCCTCCTAAGTGGTCTCCTGGTACAAGTTTCCCTCCAGCCCATAATATATGCTATCACCAAGTAAACATTCTTAAAGTAATGCTTTGCCCCAAAACTTTCTAGCTCCAAAAACTTCAATGATTTGCTAATGTCAAATGGAGTAAAGGGCAAATCTTTCAAACTAGCCTTAAAGGCCTCTGAAATACGACGTTCTTCCTTATTGGTTCACCCTTCTATCTACAAGCCAATACCAACCTTCCATTCCAGTCGATATGATCTGCTTACTGACCTCCAAACTATGACACCTACTTGAAATGCCCTTTCCCCTTGCTCAGTTCTTACCTCTCCTTTATAAGTGGACTTTATAAGTCCACTTAATAACCCTGCCTTGCATGAAGACTTTCCTGATAAATCCAGTACACGCCAATCATCATTGCCTCACATTCAACAATACTGACTAGTGACGCCATTCACTTGAGTATTTAGCTGTAGTATTATACTGTTTTTTTCCTGTTCTACTGATTTCAAAAATTCATAATAAACACATGGTATATGTGAGGCACTGTGATACACACTTTGTCAATATAAAGATGGTTCTCCTCAAGGAGCTTACATTTAGTCAGGGAGACAGGATATACACACAGAACCACAAATACAGAGCAGTACAAGGACAAACATTTGATTTTCCTAAATATCTTGCAAGCATTCAGAGAATGAACAGGCTTATACTTATTTGGTGTTTCCAATGGGGCAAAGTGTAACATACAGAATATATTCAAGAAATGTTCAATATATTTAACAAAATTCTATTTTCTGAATTGGATATCTAAGTGCTAACAATCTACAATAAGAAATAAAGTATAGAAGAGCTACTTCCACCTCTTTCTATAGAGAATAAATATGAGCAAGAAAATATACCCTTCATATTTACTCAAAGAGAACAAAAACACTACTTCAGAAAGCTATATGCACCCCTATGTTTACTGTAGCATTATTTATAAAGCGAAGATAAAGAAGCAACACAAGTGCCCATCGATAGATAAATGGATAAAGAAGATGTGGTATATAGGGGTACCTGGGTGGCTCAGTCGGTTAAGCGTCCAACTTCAGCTCAGGTCATGATCTCGTGGTTTGTGAGTTCGAGCCCCACATCGGGCTCTGTGCTGACAGCTCAGAGCCTGGAGCCTGCTTCGGATTCTGTGTCTCCCCCTTTCTCTGCCCCTCCCATGCTCATGCTCTGTCTCTCTCTGTCCCTCAATAATAAATAAACGTTAAGAAATTTTTTTTTTAAAAAAAGAAGATGTGGTATATACACATGATGAATTATGACTCGGCCATAAAAAAGAATGCGATGTGCAACAACATGGATAGACCTAGACGTTATAATGCTAAGTGAAATAAGTTAGTCAGAGAAAGACAAATATCATATGATTTCACTTACGTGTGGAATTTAAGAAACAAAACAAAGAAAAAAAGAGACAAAAAAAAACCACATTCTTAAATACAGAGAACAAATTAGGGAACAAACCAGAGGGGAGGTGGCTGGGCAGATGGGGGAAATAGATAAAGGAGATTAAGAGCACACTTATTTTTTTAAGTTTTTTACTTTGAGAGAGAGAGAGACAGAGAGAAAGCACGTGTGTGTGCATGAACGGGGGAGGGGCAGAGAGAGAAGGAGGGAGAAAGACTCCCGAGGAGGGATTCTCAAACTCACAAACTGTGAGATCATGACCTGAGTGAGCCACAATCAAGAGTCGAACATTTAACCAACTGAGTCACCGAGGTGCCCCTAGAATGCACTTATTTTGATGAGCACTGAGAAATGTATAGAATTATTGAATTATTATACTGTACACCTGAAACTAATATAACACTGCATATTAATTATACTGGAATTTTTTTAAAGGGTTAAAAAGGAAAATATGCTTTTCAGAAGTTGGATGTAGAATTAAATTATCAAAAGTAGTATAATCACTACCTCCTCATCACCTTACCCACTATCATTATCTCTGCTTGTCAACTGTATCTATTACAAATTATAAACTTACTTCAAATGTGCTAACTGTAAAGCATTATTAACCCAAACTAAGTAGCACTAATAGAGACAATATGAACATCCTGATTACTCATTCTTATTCAACTCTACTCAGTACACACAATTCCTTAGGACATATACATTAGAGATAATGTTTTTAGAAGTCCCACAGTTGGCCTACTTCAGTGACATTTAGAAAACAAATTCATAAGGCTAACAAAGCAGAGGCATAGAAGTTTTGGAAAAAGCCAAGCTAGACTCTATTGTGCATATTAATATTCAAAAAATAAACAGCATGCTAAATTCCAACAGAAGTTTTGGGGCACCTGGGTGGCTCAGTGGGTTAAGCATCCGATTTTGGCTCAGGTCATGATCTCACACTTCATGGGTTCGAGCCTCGTGTCGGGCTCTGTGCTCGCAGCACAGAGCCTGCTTAGGATTCTGTCTCTCCCTCTCTCTCTGCCCCTTCCCCACTCGCTCTCAAAATAAATAAACTTAAAATAAAAGATTTTACTACTTTTGTTACTACAAGAGGACATAAAGCTGGATTTTCAAGTTCCCAAAGTATCACTGTCAGTAATACGTATTTCCAAACCACTAAACATTAAAAATCTGATCCAAGGAAATCCACTTTTGCCAATTCTACTCAACATTTGACTGGAGGTTCTAGACAGGGCAATTAGGCAAGAAAAAGAAATGAATGGCATCCAGATTTAAAGAAAAAACATTATCTCTATACACAGATGACATGATTTTGCATATAGAAAATCCTAAGGAATACACATACACACAAACACACCAAAATAAACAAGTTCAACAAAGTTGCAAGAGACAAAATTAATGTGTAGAATAAATTACATTTTTATAACACTAGCAATGAAAAATCCAGAGATGAATTTTTTCTTAAATCCATTTACAACAGCATCAAAAAGAATAAGATACTTAGGAATAAATTTAGCAAAACCAGCAAAACATGTACACTGAAAACTATAAAACAATGGAAAGATATGGAAGAAGGACTACATAAATGGAAAGACATCTCATGTTCATGGATCCGAAGCCTCAATATTGTCAAGATGACAATACTTCCTAAATTAATCCACAAATTTCATGCAATCCCTATCAAAATCCCTCCTGGCTCTTTTTTTGCAGAAATTGACAAACCAATCCTAAATGTCATACAGAAATGTAAGGGTTCCAGGATGGCTCGAAAGCAATCTTGGAAAAAAACAAGTTGGAAGACCTGCTTCCCAATTTCAAAACTTATCATGGAGACACGCTAATCAAGACAGTGTGGTGCTGACATAAGAACAGACATACTGATCAATGGAATAAAATTCAGAGTCTGGAAATGCTCTGACATTTGTAGTCAACTGATTTTTTTTTATTTTTAATTGAAGTATTCTTGACATATATTAGTTTCAGGTGTACAACACAGTGATTCAACAATCACTATATACATTACACACATTACAAAATGCTCACCACGATAAGTATATTACAATATTATTGACTATATTGCCTATATTATACTTTTCATCCCTGTGACTTATTTTATTATAATCAATTGATTTTTGCCAAGAGTGCCAAGGGAATTCAATGAGGCGAAAAGAGTGTTCTCACCACCTCACACTCATAAAAAGTATTACTATTTAAAAAAAGAGCTGACTACTATAAGAGAAAAAGAGAGAGAAAGATAACATATCAAGTGTTGGAGAGGGTGTGGAGAAATGGGAACCCTTGTATACCACTGATAAGAATGTAAAATGGTACAGCTGCTATGGAAAACAATATGGCAGTACCTCAAAAATTTAAAAATAGAATTGCCTTATGACTAAGCAATTCCACTCTTTGGGGTATATACTTAAAAGAAGTGAAATCAGTGTTTCAAACAAATATTTGTACACCCATGTTCACAGCAGCATGATTCACAATAGCCTAATGGAAACAACACAAGTGTCCATCAATGGACAAACAAAATATGGTATACACATACAATGGAATATTCTTCGGCCCTTAAAAAGAACATTCTGACACATCCTAGAATATGGATGAAACTTGAGGATGCTATGGTAAGTGAAAATAAGCCAGTCACAAAAAGACAAATAGTTTATGAGTCCACTTTTACGAGGTACCAAGAGTAGTCAAATTCATAGACACAGAAAGAATGGTGGTTAGCAGGAGCTGGGGGGCAGGGCGGGCGGGGGGAGAAGGAGAGACTTGGGAGCTGTTTAACTGATACAGAATTTCAGTTTTTAAAGATGAAAAAAGTTATGTAGATTAGTTGTACAACTAAATATTGTTAACACTACTGAAATATACACAAAAAATTATTAAGATGGTAAATTTTATGTTATTTTTACCACAAATTAAAAATTTTTAAATGAAAGAGTCTGCTACTGACTGAATGTATCCCCCTTAAAAGTCATATGTTGAAACCCAATCCCCAATGTGATGGTATTCGGAGGTAAGGCCTTTGATAGGTGATTAGGTCATAAGGGCAGAGCCCTCGTGAACAAGATTAATCCCCTTTAAAAAAGACCCAAGAGAGCTCCCTTGCCCCATTCTGCTATGTGAGGTTACAGTGAAAAAGACAGACCATGAACCAGGAAGCAGACCTACTAGACACTGACTATGACAGCACCTTCATCTCAGACTTCCCAGCCTCTAGAACTGTGGGAAATATTGTTGTTTAAGTCATCCAATGTAGGGTAATTTGTTAGAACAGCCTGAACAGACTAAGATGGCCTTTTTTAACAAATGGTGCTGTGCCAACTGGACAGCCACATGTAAAAGAATGAATGAGTCCCTAATTCACATCATACACAAAAATTAACTCAAAATGGATCAAAGACCTAAGCGTAAGAGAAAAAACTATAAAACTTTTTGAGGAAAACGTAAGAATAAACCTTCATAACAAGAATGTTTACTTAGATATGAAATCAAAAGCCCACACAACAGAAGAAAAACTAGGTAAACTGAACCTCCAAAAAATTTTAAACTTTGTCCTTCAAAGTTCATTGTCTAGAAAGTGAAAAGACAATCTGAAGAGGGGAAATACACGATTTGGCAAATCATATATCTGATAAAGGACTTCTATCTAGAATATACAAAGAACTCTTATACCTCAACAATAAAAAGACAAATAACCCAACTTAACAACGGGCAGAAGCAGCATTATTTACAATAGCCAAACTCTGGAAGCAGCCCAAGTGTCCAGTGATAGAAAAATGGCTAAGGAAGATGTAGTGTATACATACAACGGGATACTACTCAGCCAGAAAAAAAGAAAGGAATCTTGCCATTTGCAACAACATGAATGGAGCTGAAGAGTATGATGCTAAATGAAATAAGTCAGGAAAGACAAACACCATATGCTTTCACTCATGTGGAATTTAAGAAGCAAAACAAATGAACAAAGGGGGGAAAAGGAAGACAAACAAAAAACAGACACTTAACCATAGAGAACAATCAGACGGTTACCACAGGGAAGGTGGGTGGGGGATGGGTGAAATAGGTGAAGGGGATTAAGAGGCCACTTAAGATGATCACTGAGTGAGGCATCAAGGTGTTGAATCACTATACTGTACACCTGAAACTAATATAACACTGTATGTTAACTACACTGGAATTAAAATTTTTAAAAAAGAAAGTTAACTTTAATAAATTAAGTAATTGAAAATGAAAATGGACAAAATAGTTGAATAGACATTCCTCCAAAGAAGATACAGAAGAGATTAATATTAATAAGCGTATGAAAACATGCTCAACATCATTAGTCATTAAGGAAATGAAAACCAAAACCACAATTTGATACCCCTTCATACCAACTGTGATTGGTATGAATCAAAAAGTAAGTGCTGGTGAGGATGTGGAAAAACTGGAACCTTCACACTCTGCTGGTGGGAATATAAAACAGTGCCATCATTTTGGAAAGCAGGTTGGCAGTTCCTCCACATGTTAAATTTAGAGTTAACTTATGACCCACCAATTCCACTGCTAGGTACATACCTAAGAAAAATGAAAATGTATGTCCACACAAAAGCTTGGACATGAATGCTTGCAGCAGCAGTGGAAAACAGCCAAAAAGTGGAACAGCCCAAAGGCCATCAACTGATCAATGTAGAAATAAAATGGAGTATCATTCAACTACAAAGAAAGAAGCACTGATATATGTTACAATATGAATGACCTTGAAAACTTTATGCTAAATGAAAACAGACACAAAAGGCCACATATAGTATACGATTACCGTGTAATTCCATTTACATGCCATGTCCATAATATGTAAATCCACAGAGACAGAAAGCAGATTATCAGTTACCAGAGGCCAGGATGAGAGGAAGAGGGAGGGAACACTAATGATAATGAGTGCAAAGATTCTTTTAGTGATGATGAAAATTAATGTTGGAATTAATATTGATGGTTGTACAGCCTTGTGAATGTATTAAAAACCAATGAATTGTATCCACTTCCAAGAGTGAACTGGATGGTACGTGAATTAAATCTCAATGACACTGTTTTTTAATCTGATGTAAAAATCTGTTCTACTTTAATCTTAACTTAAACACAAATAAATTAGAAAGTGTTTACCCAGGGCGCCTGGGTGGCTCAGTCAGTTAAGCATCCAACTTCGGCTCAGGTCGTGATCTTGCGGTTTGTGGGTTCAAGTTCCATATCGGGCTCTGTGCTGATAACTCGGAGCCTGAAGCCTTCTTCGGATTCTGTGTCTCCTTCTCTCTCTGCCCTCCCCCTACTCACACTCTCTCTCTCTCTCCCTCAAAATAAATAAACATTAAAAAAAAAAAAGAAAGTGTTTACTCAATGGTTATGAGTAAATTTAATTTTTATAAATAAAATCATCTTGAAAATGTAGTTGGGGAGTTTTCCATTTAAAGTAACTCTACAATGAGCCCTTTTTAAAAGCAAAGAATACTTTTATTAAGGTAAGTACTAACAAAGATCTGTATTTTCCAAAAAGTTTCCCAAATGTCTCCTTCTAAAGGAAAATACTGGGGAATACTGATTTTTTTTAAATTTTTGGTGATTTTTAAAAATTGTTAAAGAGACAAAAGTATTTGAATATACAATTTTTTAAAGAAACAATGTATACCAAATTACCATACCCTCAACTAAAGAAAATCTTTTGAGAGAGAGAGAAAAATTACTATATTGCATACAGTAAAAACATTATACAAATATTTTTCAAAACACGGAAGTAATTTAAACATCTTTCAGAATCTCACACTCTTACATTTCAGAATTTCTCAAACACTTTACCTTCGACCTCAAAGAACTCATGAAACACTCTGCCTCAATACTCTATAGCCTCTTTGGAATAAAATCCAGCATTGTTTTCTTGCTAGGGTGAATAGTCAGTAAATCAGTCAAAGACTTTTATTAAAAACCCACCATGCACAGATGCACATATTGGACACCTGGGGAGTTATACAGGAAGTCGAAAACATAGTACCTGACCTCAAGGCTGGGATGGTGGAGAAAAGACCAACACAAATCATATAGGAGAGCAATAACACTGTATTTCCTTTATTTCACCCTGGAGAAGATGATACGAACACAGAGTACACATTACTTGAATACTGCTTAGTTCAACTTTTCATAAAGGGGGAAGAATAGGTAAGAGGAAAAAGAAATAAAAATAGGATCAGAGGTGATACAAGGTGAGGTTAAAAAAAAAGAAGGAAAAAGAAAAGAAACAAAACACAGAATGGCTAGAAGTGTCATGACCACCTAACAACAAAATGGTAGTTTCAAGTCTTATTTTTATGACTCCCTAAAAATTGCCATATTGGCAATTTGACCAAGATGGCTACCATATTGGTCCCTAATGGGACCAATGGGGCAGAAGTTCCTCCCTTTGAAAATACATTATCTACCATGGCTCATAATATTACATATACATGAAATCACATAAATTCCAGGTGCAAGACAGTTTTTATTCACATGCCTATGCAGCTGACAATCTTTACAAGATATCGGCACCATCTCCGGAAGGCCCAGTTACTTAGATCCGCAGGGTGGACCAGATGTCCTGCTCCCCAGTTACAGAAAGAACACAGCTTGTCCACAGGCTCCTTTCCTTATTCGTAAACCACTGAAATAGTATCATGCTGGCTTGTCAAAGAAACAATTCAAATGGTAAATAAGTGGAGTTTTGCCAATGATCAAAGAATTATTGTTATCAGTTGCTGCATAAAATGCTAATTTACTGAAACACCAAGTATAGGAAGTAAGAGTCAAACACGTCTTGTGGGAATGCCAGGGTGATGGAGATTTTCAATAAAAAGGTAGGTTCAAGCAATAGTTTTACAAAAGACTTTGGAGAGGTGACTCATTTCCAACGGTTAGCTCCAACTCTTGATAATGTTTCCTTACACTTAAATTTAATTCTCTTTCTCTCCAAAAATTTCATCCATTGGATCTTAAAAATTTATGGAACAATTCTAGTTTCACTTTAATATCATAGCCCTTCAATTATCTGCAGGCAGTTCTTATGACCTCTCTGTCAACCCCACCATGAGTCACCTCTTGACCAGGCTAAATACCCCAGCTGCTTTCACTACTCCTCATATAACTTGGCTTCAATTTCCTTTATCGTCCTCTCCTCTCTCTTCTCTGCATGTGTACCAGTTTGTCCATAGCCCTCTTAGAAAATAATAACCCAGAACTACACATAACAAGTGTGTTCTAAAGAACACAGAATCAAGTAAAAAAAAAAAAATCCATGCCTTCATTTTAGATAAGCTTTTATTAGTAAGTACCACTGCAAATTGAAACTGTTTTTTTGGCAGCCACATCAGTGTTGACTTGTATTATGCTTCTTAACAACTAAAAGCCCCAAGACTTTCATATATACACTAAGCCACGTATCTCTCATTCTTAATTTGGACAGCTGAATTTCGGAATCCATTTCAGGATTTTAAATTTATCCCTATTATATTTCAATCTTGTTAGATTTATCTCTCTATTTACAGCCCGTTATAATATTCTTAGATTCTATTCCAATTTTGGGTTGGCACTCCCAGTTCTGCATTATAAACAGATATAAGCATGCTTCTGGAAAACTCCCTCTCTGGCAGCCACAGTTCCATTAATCAGTACCTCTTGGGTACGATCATTTAAATAATATTTACCCAATAACACTATGAGCTTAAACATTCAGCACAAGGATATCATGAAAAAATTGATCAAGTGCCTCAAAGATACACCGTTTGTCCTACAAATTCAGAGACAGTGTCAATGATTCCATTGTAGAGCACACATTTTGTTTTGAGAGGTAGAATTTCTTTTCCTCAAGGAAAAGAGACTGTAAAGAATTATCATATCCGAAAGTTGGCATAATTTGCATGAAACATGTCCTCAAAAACTACCTGTAGAAGAAACAATGGAAGTGGAGACAGATTAAACAGGTAATTTATTTATTTTTTTCTTAATGTTAATGTTTATTTTTGAGAGAGAGAGAGAGAGAGAGAGAGAGAGAGACAGAGTGCGAGCAGGGGAGAGGGGAGAGGGGAGAGGGAGACACAGAATCTGAAGCAGGCTGCAGGCTCCAGGCTCTGAGCTGTCAGCACAGAACTCGACATGGGGCTTGAACCGTGAAGTCATGACCTGAGCCGAAGTCAGATGCCTAACCAAGTGAGCCACCCAGGCACCCCTGAGCAGGTAATTTAAATTGGCCACCTTTCCTCATGAGACTTCCTTCTATCTAGAGATCCCTCTCTCTAGATTGAGACCACATCTTATCCTTCTTTGCATTTCTAAAGCTGTGCTGGACAACAGAAATATAATACAAGCAATGTACCTAATTTTAACTTATTAGTAACCACATGAAAAGGGTGAAATTAAATTTTAAACTATTTAAAAAATTTTTATATACAGCACAGTTCTCCTTTTTTGTGTTTAATTACATCAGTTTTTGGTTTTTTTTATCACATGCATAGATTCACATACACAGATCTGTGTAAACCACCAAAACTAGGATACAGAACAATTCTATCATCCTCCAAAATGTCCTCGTGCTATCCTTCTGTAGTTAGACTTTCCCACCATCCCTCAGCCCTGGCAACCTCTGATCTGTTCTCTGTCACTTCAGTTTCACATTGTCCAGAATGTTATACAAAGGAATCACACAGTCTGTAACCTTTTAGAAGGTTTTTCACTTAGCATAGCTATTGGAGATCAGGCCAAATGTACTGATACACTTAAGTGCACGTATCAACAGTCCGTTCCTTTTTATAGCTGACTAGTGTTCCATTCTAAGGATACACAGTTTGTTTATCCATTTACCCAGTGGAGGACATAGTTCCAGTTTTTGATGATCATGAACAATGCTACTACGAATATCGATGTACAGGGTTTTGTGTGAACAGAAAATTTTCATTTCTACAGAAATTATTATCGTAATTTCTAGACAAATACTTAAGAGTGAGATCAGTAGGCCATGTGAAAAAGTGTATCTTTCACCCAAAAACATACTACCAAACTGCTTTTCCGGAAGGGCTATTTAACAGTAGTACAAACAAGGCATGAGAGAGAGTTTCAACTGCCACACATTCTCACCAACACCTGATGTGGTCAGTTTGTAGCTGTTGTCACTGTCCGTGTTGTTTTTAGTCCTTCTAATAGGCGTGTCATGGCTTCTCAATGGTTTTAACTTGCAGTTCCCTAATGACCAATGAAGTGAAAATCTTTTCATGTGCTTATTACTTGCTTTCTGTATATCTTCTTTGGTGAAATTTGTCTTCTGTCAGATAAGGGATTTGCAAATATTTTCTCCCACTGTGTCTTATCTGTTCATTGTCTCAAAAGCATTTGCAGAACTAAAGTTTTTAATTTTGGTAAAAATCCAATTTATCAACTTAAAAAAAAATATTTTTTTTTTGTTTAACGTTTCTTTACTTTTGAGAAAGAGACAGAATCCGAAGCAGGCTCCAGGCTCTGAGCTGTCAGCACAGCCTGGAGTGGGGCTTGAACCCACAGACTGTGAGGTCATGACCTGAGCCGAAGCTGGAGGCTTAACTGACTGAGCCACCCCAGGTGCCCCATCAACTTTTTTTAAGGACTGTTTTTGGTGTTGTATCTAAGAATTCATTGCCTACTTCAAGTCACCAAGACTTCCTGCTATGTTTTCTTCTCGGAGTTTTATAGTTTGGAATTTGACATTTCAGAATGTAATTTGAGTTATATTTTGTACATTGCTTAAGATATAGGTCAAGATCCTTCTTTGGGGGCGGGGAGAGCATATGAATGCCCAATCGTCCTAGCACTATTTGTCGAGAAGACTATCCTTTTTCCACCGAAGTTCTCTTGCCTAATTGTGAAAAATCAATTGACCATATTTACGTGGCTTAATTATTGGACTATTTTGTTTTATTGAGTGGTATCTATTCTTTTGCCAATACCACACTGCCCCTGATAATCAGTCTTAAAACTGAATTGTCTGATTCCTCCAACTTGGTTCTTTCCAAAAATTTTTGGCTATTCTGATTCGTCTTTTAAAATAAATTTTAAAGTAATGTTTTTAATATCTACAAAATCCTATTGGGATCCTGATGGGGATTGCACTAAAACTGTAGATCAATTTAGAAAAAATAACAAGTATACTGAGTTTTCCAATCCATGAATGTGGTATCTTTCCATTTACTGAGGTCTCTGATTCCTTTCACCTACATAGAGATCCTGAACATATCTTAATAGATTCACAACGGAGTATTTTTTTCTTTTCCCTTTTTTTTTTTTTGGTAGGGTAGCTATTATAAGCGCACTACTTTTAAATGTTGTTTCTGATCGTTCTTGCTAGTATAAAGAAATAGGATTGATTTTCCTATGCTGACCTTATATCCTATACCTTTGGACTCAATGGGTCAGGAAGTTTCTTGGAAATTCCTTGGGATTTTCTATGTCGACAAACATGTGGTAAGTGAATAAAGGCAGTTTTATCTCTTCCTTTCCAACATGTATATCTTGTATTTCTTTTTCTTGCCACAGTACACTATCTATGACTTTCAGTATAATGGGATATAGTCATAAACGTGAACACCCTAGCCTTGTTCTCAATCTTAGGAGGAAAGCATTTAGTCTTTTACCATGTATGATGTTAGCTGTGGTTTATTCCCAGAATAAAACCTGCTTGGTCATAATGCATTTCATATGAATTTTTTTCTCTTAGATTCAATTTCTTAATATTTTTTGAAGAGTTTTGCTCCTCTCTTCAAATGACGGATATTTATCTATAGCTTATTTTGTTTTTCTGGTACTTTCTTTCACTGGTTTTGACATCAGGAGGATGCTGACCTTGTAAAATGCATTCGGAAATTTTGTGTCCACTTCAATTTCTGGAAGAGACTGCATAGAAATGGTGCCATTTTCTTTAATAAAAGTCATCTGAGATCATCTGGGCCAGCATTTTTATTTTTGAAAGCCTGTTTTTAACTATGAACTCAACTGTTCTAACAGATATAAATCTATTCAGATTATCTGTTTCTTCTTGAAAGACTTGTGACGGTTTGTGTCTTGTAAGGAATTTATCCATTTCATTAAGAATGAGGGCACCTGGGTGGCTCAGTAGTTTGAGCAGCCGACTCTTGATTGCGGCTCGGGTCATGATCCCAGGTTCATGGGATCGAGCCCTACATCAGACTCCACACCGAGCATGGAGCTTAAGATTCTCTCTCTCTCTCTCTCTCTCTCTCTCTCTCTGCCCCCTCCCCTGATCTCTCTCTCAAATTAAATTAAATAAATAAATAAATAAATAAATAAATAAATAAATAAATAAGTTGCTGAATGAATTGCCATTCAATTAGGTTCAAACTGAAAATGCTGAGCCATCTTCTGCAAACTTGATTCAAATGTCAGGATAGTTTTCAAAGCCGCTTAATGCTATTCCGATTTTTCCCAAGTATATGTTACCCAGAGACCAGTCTGAGATCTTGGCACTGGGCTACACCACAGATCAATTCTCAAAGCCTTTGCTACATTGATTCTGTCTGGTTCCATACATGTGCAGCTTGAGGAGCAAGCCTGAGACTTCATACACAAATTAAAGGATCCTTTTCTCCAGCTCCCTCCTCTCCAGGATTTCTGCCTATATTTTCTGGCTCCCAGGGGTGTCTTTTCCTGGAACTCGGGCTAGAAAGTGGAAGTTTTAGCCTCCCCATGCTTCAGTTCCCATAACCATGCCCACCTAGCAGTAAAATAGCAAAAGAAAAGTTTGAGACGCTGCTGCAGAAGTCTATTTGCATCACTGGAACTTGGCTGAGTTTGGGCCAAGAGTAAATTAAAAAAGCTCCATCCTAAAGCCTCCTCCCCCCTCTTTTTGGTCTTCTGACCTAAGACAAAGGGTTTCACTACAGCTTTTTCTGTCCATGCTTACTACACAGTTCCAGGATCTAGGGTGCCCTATGGTCTAAACCAGGAGAAATGAAAGAAAAAAAAGGGGAGGGGCAATACAGAAAACTAACCTCTATATGAGTCATGCTTCGAGTTCAAATTTTTGTTCTTAGTATGCCTGCTATTGCTTTCAAGAGTCCTCACATATTCGCTCTATGTATTCTTTAAGTATTCTAGGGTTTTCCACCGTAACTGCTGAGAGATAGATAGGGTGGAGAGTCTTTACATCTTCTTATCTAGAACTGATCATTATTCTTAATAAGTAAATATTTAATAAATATCATATGTAAAAATAATTAATACATTAATTTAGCCAATAGATTAAAATAGCATCATTTCAACATGTAATCAGTATCTAAATAATTAGTGAGGTATTTTAAATTATTTTCAGAATGAAGAGTTCAGAATCTGATGTGTCACACAGCACAGCTCAATTCAGACTCACCGTATTTCAGCTACTACATAGCCACAGGAGGCTAGTACTGACCATGTTAGGCAGCACAGATCTAGAGGGACAAATGAAAGAAGAGCACAGAGAGAATGAAGGAAATGTCATGCAACCTTCCATGGCTCCTTCCTGGTAAAAATGCACTCACTACTTCATTGGGCAGCACTTTCTGTGGCTGGGCAATTAACAGTTGATGGAAAAAGCTCTTTTGTATGATGAAAAATACATATGCCTACAAATCACTTTTACCTATTAAGGGTGGTCCTAACCCTAAGCATTATTCTACACAGCAGTCCTCAGATTCATCTGCAAATGACCTTTCCTTTAGTCTTCTGCAAGTTAAACATCCCCGGTTATTTCAGTGGACAGTTCTCAGGAAATTAAGCTACATGACTTAAGTGTACACCAGGGAATTTGCTATGTTGCTGATACTTAGAAATCTGGACTTATTAGGAAAGGGGCATAAAAGTCCCATCTTCAGATGTTATAATATGTTTTAAATGAACCTTTAACCTTGAATTTTTGTATACTGATTTCAGTGCATAAAATAACAATATTTTAAGCCAAATGCTATGAATTAGCATTACGTTATTGAGTAATAAATATTCTACTGCAGAAAATTTTAGTCTTAATAATTTTCTAACGCATATTCACAAACTGTTTCATTAATACAATTTATTACCAATTCCTTTTTAATGACTGTAATGTATCTGATACCATAAAAAGAAAGCAAGCTTTCCCAACCTTCCTGTGATTTTTTTTTTTTGTAGTTTTAAAAAGTAGTTAGGAACTAAATATAATTTGAAAGCAAATCAGTAATGATGAGCGTCAAGAAGTTGTGAGAAACTGGGAAAACAGTAGGAAAGGAAAACTTAGCAGATAAGCTTGATTTTCATATACACATCATTAATGCAGGGATAGCCATGTATGTATTTACATTTCACGGTCTGGGAAGTAACTGACAGTGAGATGGATAAAAAGGCTGGTTTAAGTGAACAGAGTAAGCAGCTTTGCATTTACAGAGAAGAAAAGGAGACTGTCCTTTAGAGGATGCTGCAGAAAGCGTTAAAAGGAAATGTGAAGCAATGCAAACAAAATGGTAACAGTTACTGTGCACTTGAGGAAGCTTCAGAAAGGAGTATGTGACTATAAAGATTTGGGTTCAGGTGACAAGGTAAAAGAAGACTTCTTTCCTTTTATACAGAGATAATCTTCACTTATTAATTCCTCCAATACCTCAGAAAATATGAAGCATATACAACACTCCACATCGTGTCAGTAACAGAAAAAGAATGAAGGGATTCTGCCACCAATAAAGCTTGCAATCTAAGAGATACGATGTCAGAGGTAAGACAGTTAGATTTTTTTATTAAAATATTTTTATAAGCTTACATCTTTTTTTTTAAGTTTACTTCTTTATTTTGAGAGAGAAGGAGGGAGCATGCAAGCAGGTGAAGGGCAGAGAGAGAGTGAGAGAGAAAGAGAGAATAGAATCTGACACAGCCTCTGCACTGTCAGCACAGAACCCAAGGCAGGGCCGGATCCCACAACCTTGAGATCATTACCTGAGCCGAAATCAAGAGGGAGACACTTAACTGGCTGAGCCACCCGGGCACCCCGAGGTAAGACATTTATAAAAATAACTACAAGCACTAATGAATTATTGATTTGGGATAGGAACTGCCAAACGATACTAAAAATATTTGGTTATTGGGGAGCAGGATACAGTCTCAAAGTATCACCCGACAGATTATTAATAACATAAGTATTATTACTACAATAGTATTACTACAATAATACAATCACCACAGTACAAAAAGGTATCCTTACAATGGAGAAATCTGGCAAATATCACCTTAATTTAACCACAGAGTCAAACTTAGCAGCACCAACAATGGACCAAATGGACATCACGGACCCTCTGATGACTACACAGAGGACAGAACATCACTTATTTAGAAAGTCTGACAGACATGTTTGGCCTAAATACAATCGAGAAGAGGTAATCAGACAGAACAAGTTGTGGGACATTCTACAAAACAGCCTGCACTCTTCATTCAAAACCATTGATACCATGAGTGACAAAACAAAAACAAAAACAACACCCAAAAACAGGCTAAGAGAACTGTTCTAGATTAAAGAAAATTCAATAGATATGAACAGGAAATACAGTGCATGATCTTTCACCGGATCAGAGACCAGGGGAAAAGTGCTAAAAGGACATTAACAGACAATGGTGGAAATATAAGTATGGGCCACTTATTAAATCATCTTATTCTATCACTGTTAAATTTCTTGAGTGTGATAATGGAATTGAGATTCTACAGAAGAAAAATATTCTTTACTTGGGAAATATATACTGAAGTATTCAAGGTGAAGTATCAAAATGTTTGCAACTAACTTTGAAATGGTTCAGCAAAAATATTTTCATATAGGGATAAAAATATCTATCGGCCTACATATGCACATATGTGTTGAGTACAGAGAGATAAATAAACTGGCAAAATTCTAACAACCAATAAACTAGATAATGGGTTTACAGATACTTGGTATATATATAATTTTTCAAAACTTTTATCAGAAAAATTTTATTTTTAAAAATAACAACTTGAGAGAAAAAATAGTACAAGGTAAAAATTGATTAGTGCCACAAGAAATGTCACAAATAAAATGCCATGGTAATTCTGAAAATGGAGGAATCAGTAAGGAATATAAGAGACAGCTTCATCAAAGAATCAGCACTTGAGCTAGGTGTTAGTCAACACAACGAATTCTGAAAGAAAAAAATTGTATAAAATATATTGATACTCTTTTATAAAAAGTGAAACAATAGAGAATATATACCCCCCAAAATTAAAGAATAAAAAGGATTTAAAAATGAGGATGTGAGGCATGTCTGGGTCGCTCAGTCTGTTGAGCATCTGACTCGATTTTTAGCTTAGGTCTCGTGGTTCATGGGATCAAGCACCACATCAGGCTCTGTGGTGATGGCATGGAGCCTGCTTGGGATTCATTCTCTCTCTCTCTCTCTCTCTCTCTCTCTCTCTCTCTCTCTCTCTCTCTCTCTCTCTCAAAACAAATAAACATTTTTTAAAAAAGCAGAGGGGCGCCTGGGTGGCTCAGTCGGTTAAGTGTCCGACTTCCGCTCAGGTCATGATCTCACAGTCCGGAATTCGAGCCCTGCATTGGGCTCTGTGTTGACAGCTCAGAGCCTGGAGCCTGCTTCCGATTCCCTCTGTATCTGCCCCTCCCCTGCTCACACTCTGTCTCTCTCTCTCTCAAAAATAAATACAGTTTAAAAAAAAATTTTTTTTAGTAAAAAAAATTTTTAAAAACCAGAAATGAGGATATGAAGGGAACATTATGAACAAAAGCAGAGTGGCAGGAGACATAAAACATATCTATGGAAGAACAGCAGATGCCATTGGTGCCCCAGCCATTTTCCCTTGGTCCACCCATCCCAGTGGTCACCTGCAGCCTTGGATTCCTGGACATCAGAGCTTCTCAAAATCAGTACTATTGACATATGACACTGGATAATTGTCACAAGGGGCTGCCCTATGGATTATACAATGTTTACCTGTATCCCTGACTTCGACCTGCTAGATTCCAGCCAGTAACGCTCTCCTCCTCCCTCAGTTGTGACAAAACTTTCTCCAGACACTGACAAATGATCTCTGGGGAACAACAAAACCTCCCCATTCCCATTCCCCTACCTCAACTCCTCATCCTGCTATAGCCTACCTCACCCCTATGCACCCCCCATCCCTATCCTGGCCATAGCTATAAACCAGTGACCACCCACCCAGCTCAAATAACTTTATCTATCTGGTCTAAAAGAGTTTGGTCAGCATGGAGCGGGGAGAAAAAGAGCCTGAGGACCTGAAAGTGAACGACACTAAGAGCAAACGATGAGAGTGAACATATAAATCATTTCTTTGCCTTCCTTGAGGCAATCCTGAGATGAGGTACACACAGTTGGGAAGTCGGAAGTAGGGTTTAACCTCTCTGACCACATTAATAACCCACTCATTGATGTACCCTTTTTTGGCTTTTCTCCCTCCCTTGTCTCTCTAACCTACTCCCTCACTGCGCTTCCAGGGATCCCCCCCCAAATAAGTTGTATGTACCCAAATCCTTGTCTCAAGCTCTGTGTTTAGGATCCAAACTAAGGCAAAAGTGTGGCTGCTGACTGAAGAAATATATGCTGCTCCTGAAGAAATGATACATCTAATATCGAACCATGGCTGTGTGTGATTTTCCAAAATCTTATCTCTGACAGTTCTGCCCATTCAGCGATGACCTTACAAGACGGCAGCACTCAGTATCGGCCACTTAAAGTCAGTGTCATGAGACGGGCCTTCAGTAATCCCATTTCTATCCCACCAACAATAAAGAAATATAGCAACCAAAAGGCAAGAAAAAGGAAGAAAAGATGGAACAAACAAAATTATTTCAAAGAGAGGAGAATGGGTCAAGCTATCAAAGCTGCCTGATGTACCAACTTGGTCAAACCAAAGCATTAGCTTGAGACCTGAGAGAATCTGGTTGAGCAACTCACTGAACACAGACGTACAACTTTGCAAAATGCAACAATGTCATACAAGAAACTGTTTCCCCGCTTGTTCCCTGGAGGGTGAGGAAGACTGATGGGGCTGGCCTGAGGCCCAGAATGAAAAAAAGCACAAGATGAGCCAGGAACATCTGGTCACACCAGAAAGCACGAAAGCTATCAAAGGCTTTTGGGGTCAGAGCAACAAACAAGACTCAGGAACATCAGGAAGAGGCGCTCCCTGGCCAAAGATGGGTCACTTCAAACATCAATAACAATAGTAAGTGGGATGGGCTAAAACACATCAAATTTTAAACCCAGGAGTTAACAACAATACTCTAAAAAGTCAATAGTTCTCTTTGGAATATGCAAAGAAACATACTCAATATTTTGAAAACCAGAAAAAAAAAAAAAAAAAAAAGAATCAAGCATTCATTCACTCCTTCTAAAGGAATTGTACTCAGGATTACCAAACAGTTAATCAGGAAAAACATCCTTTCTTTTTTTTTTTTTTTAGTTTATTTTTTTTTATTTTGAGAGAGTGAGAGCATGCATGAGTGGAGAAAGGGGGACAGAGACAGGGGAGAGAGAATCCCAAGCAGCCTCCACACTGTCAGCACAGAGCCCAACACAGGGCTCAATCTCATAAACCATGAGATCATGACCTGAGCCAAGATGAAGTCGGATGCTTAGCCAACTGAGCCACCCAGGAGCCCGGAAAAACTTCTTTTTATAGAAGTTTCAACCAAAAAGTAAAGAAGGGATAATAGAATATCACCATTTTGTAACTCTTAACAAATTAATGGATCTAAGCAAGGACCATTAAAGGTTGCTACATCAAGACAACCAGACATTATAGGCCTCCTAATGGAAGAATATGTTACCCCGTGAAATATTCTTGCCAAAAAAAAACACCCCTAAATCTGATTAAGCCTCTAGATCAAATTACCAATTCATACAGGTTATACAGAATACCATACAGGATATTTATATCATGCAAGATATAAAATCACACCACGCGGTGAAAATCATCAAAATTCAAACTGGGAGAAACACTATAGGACAAATGGCCCAGTTTCTTCCCAAATAAATTGAAAACAAAGAAGAAAAAGGAGAGAGAAAAGAATGAAGGAGGAAGAGGAGAAAAGGAGGAAAAAGAATATGAGGAGGAAAAGGAAGAGCAGAAAGAAAAGTTTCAACAAAAGAAGGGGGTACAGGGGGTTGAGATGACAATAAATAGGAGACCTAAGTAATACATCAATCTATTACAATGTACACACTATGCATATTGAAATAAACTGCAAAACACACGCACATGTGTGCACCCACACGTTTTACATATGTATGTGTGTATGTGTGTGTATATGTCAACCAGGGAATTCTGAACACTGACTGGTAATGACAGATTTAAGAATTAGTGTTGGGGGGCTCCTGGGTGGCTCATTCGGTTAAGCGTCCAACCTCGGCTCAGGTCATGATCTCACGGTCCATGAGTTCGAGCCCCGCGTCAGGCTCGGTGCTGACAGCTCAGAGCCTGGAGCCTGTTTCAGATTCTGTGTCTCCCTCTCTCTCTCTGACCCTCCCCCGTTCATGCTCTGTCTCTCTCTGTCTCAAAAATCAACATTAAAAAAATTTTTTTTTAATAAATAGAATAATAAAAATTAAAAAAAAAAAAAGAATTAGTGTTGGGGCGCCCAGGTGACTCAGGCCACCGACTTCAACTCAGGTCATGATCTCGTGGTTCATGAGTTCCAGCCCCGTGTTGGCCTCTGTGCTGACAGCTCAGAGCCTGGAGCCTGCTTCGGATTCTGTGTGTCTCTCTCTGCCCCTCCGCCCCCCTTCTCTCAAAAATAAACATTAAAAAAAATGTTAACTTCTGAAGTGTGACAGTGATATTAAAGCTACGTTTTAAAAAAGAGTCATTACCCATCCAGATGGCTAACAGACACATGAAAAAATGTTCAACAACACTCATCATCAGGGAAATACAAATCAAAACCACAATGAGATACCACCTCACACCAGTCAGAATGGCTAAAATTAACAACTCAAGCAACAACAGATGTTGGCAATGATGCAGAGAAAGAGGATCTCTTTCTCACTGCTGTTGGGAATGCAAACTGGTGCAGCCACTCTGGAAAACAGTATGGAGGTTCCTCAGAAAATCAAAAATAAAACTACCCTACGACCCAGCAATTGCACTACTAGGTCTTTATCCAGGGGATACAGGTGTGCTGTTTCAAAGGGGCACATGCACCCCCATGTTTGTAGCAGTGCTATCGACAACAGCCAAAGTATGGAAAGAGTCCAAATGTCCATCAACAGACAAATGGACAAAGAAGATGTGGTATGTGTGTGTATATATATATATATTATGTGTGTGTATATATATATATATATATATATATATATATATATATATATACACATACAATTGAGTATTACTCAGCAATCAAAAAGAATGAAATCTTGCCATTTGCAACAACGTCGATAGAACTAGAGGGTATTATGCTACGTGAAGTAAGTCAGTCAGAGAAAGACAAATATCATATGATTTCACTCATATGTGGAATTTAAGATACAAAACAGATGAACATAAGGGAAGGGAAGCAAAAATAATATAAAAACAGGGAGAGGACAAACATAAGAGACTCTTAAATATAGAGGACAAACTGAGGGTTGCTGGAGGGGTTTTGGGTGGGGTGGATGGGCTAAGTGGGTGACGGGCATTAAGGAAGACACCTGTTAGGATGAGCACTGGGTGTTACACACAGGGGATGAATCACTGGAATCTACTCCTGAAATCATCATTGCTCTATATGCTAACTAACTTGGATGTAAATTTAAAAAGAGAAAGAAAGAGAGAAAGAAAGTCATTTTCTCATAGTGATACATACTGAAATATTTATAGATGTTATGACACTTTGGATTGCCTTCAAAATCATCAGGAAAAAAGTTGGCACAGGACACCAATAACATGATTGACCATGAGTTGATAATTGTGAAGCTGGGTGACAAGTACCTAAGAATTCAATATACCATTCTCTCTACTTTTATGTTTGAAATTTTCCATT
Organism: Panthera tigris; assembly: GCF_018350195.1. Classification (NCBI taxonomy): domain Eukaryota; kingdom Metazoa; phylum Chordata; class Mammalia; order Carnivora; family Felidae; genus Panthera; species Panthera tigris. The sequence continues at coordinate 117,120,155 of NC_056662.1, forward strand.
AAAAATTTTTTTTCAGATAACTTTCTCGGAGACTCCACATAATACCACCAGGACTTGATTTCAGATGGCAAACCAAGATAATACATGTTTGGTTTTTTTTAATGTTTCTTTTTGAGAGAGAGACAGAGCACAAGCAGGAGCAGGGCAGAGAGAGAGAGACACAGGATCTAAAGCAGGCTCCAGGCTCTGGGCTGTCAGCACAGAGCCCAACGCAGGGCTCAAACCCATGAACCGCGAGATCATGACCTGAGCCGAAGTTGGACGCTTAACCAACTGAGCCACCCGGGCTCCCCAAGATAATTCATGTTAAAATAATTCTCATTCAGCAGACTTCCAGAGTTGGAAGAGAACTTACAATGAAGGCAATCATTGGCACAAAGGTGCCAATCACTGGGGCACCTTAGAATGGGAAAGGGGGCATTATTAATAATTAACCAGGACAAGAGATGTAAAGAGGAACATGGCTGATTGCTTTGTGCATATGATAATCCAGCTCAGTTCCTGACTACTCTGAATTATCCTCTAAAACACATAATATCTCCAATAAAGAAGTCATATGGTATCTATATCAATTCTTCCAATAGCAAAGAACTAATTATTTCTCAAAGCAGCTCCTTATATTATAGGACAACACCAATTTTTCTTAACTACAGTCTTTTTTTTTTTTTTAATCAACCAAAATTTTAACCAACTGAGCCAGCCAGGTACCCAGGACAACACCAATTATTAAAAACTCTGTGCAGAGTCAAAAGCTGCTCCCTAATCACCTCTCCCTGGTAGTCCTGGTTTTACTTTCTGGAAAAGCAAAGTGTGATGAGTAGAAAGAATCCTGTACTAAGAGTAGAAAACTAGATCTGCCATTAGTTACTACCATCTTGGACAACTGACTTAACCTTCCAATCCTGACTCCACTTCCAATCCTTTCTATCTTTAAAAACCAGTAGCCCTGGTTTCTTCAAGCACTAATTATGTGTCAAGCACACACTAGTTTGATACTGTTTCTCCTACACCATGGTGCACAAATGTCAACACAGCACCCATGTTTGGTCTGCTATGCCACAGGCACAGCACAGGAACCTCACTCCAATCTGCAGACGGGATGTTTCTAACACAGCACAAGACGGTTAGTTTTTTCTAGATCACATTAGTGGTTCATACTATACATCCCAGATCTCTCCTCATGTAACTGCTTTCCTCTACCTACGCAACTAATTTTTAAAATCTAAATAAGGGACTTTACACTTTCCCTGTTAAATTTCATCCTGTTGTTTCTGATCCAATGTACTACTCCGATGGGATAAATTCAAGTTTTGTCACATACCATAGTATCAATGTCTTTAAACGTGTGCTCCTCCACAAATTGAACATGTATGGCCGTATTATTCAGAAACATGCTAAATAAAACACAGTAAAACACATGACCCTAAAAACTTTTCAATGATTGATCAATTTACCATTTTTTGGTTCAAAAGCATAAAATAGCCAGCAAACAACACAGAGAAATGATCAGATTTTCTGCTGAAATGATCTGCTATGTCAGCTGATCAATCATCCAAAAAGAAATGAGGTTAATTTGACGTAACTTCCTTCCAAGTAAATCTATGTTGTCTACTGATGACATAACATGTTTTAAATGCTCTCAACCCATTTGTGTCATAATCAGCTCTTGAATCCTACCCAACATCAATAGAATAAATTAGACTGTAATTTTAAGAACACATCTCTCCTTCCATTTCTTTAAATACAGGGACCACGGTTTTCTTCATCCGTAGTCTGCTGCCACCATCCACAGTTTCTCCACCTTGATGGCTATTTGGCAATTCTAGCAATTCCGTTTTCCAAAAAGATCACCACTATAAAAAGAATATGGGTATGGGCTAATTAACCCAAACAAGAATTCTGCTGAGCTCTCCTCTCAGTACCATGAAACGATCATGCAGATGAGGAAATAAAGTTGTTTTGTCCCTAAAATAAAAATATTTTTTGAATGAGCACTGTAACGTTGTCTCATGAATAATAAGATTCGAATTAACGATAGTGGCTATCTATCCACTTACCAAGGACACTACCAAAGAAGCCGCTACAATGGGTGGTAAAGTAGTCGGCATCAAAGGCTCTTTAGCTCTAAAATTAGAGTCCCTTCGCTTCAGTTAATTATTAGGATGACATACGTTCTGACAAACCCATGTCTCTTAAGAGGAAATGTAGCAAGACTAACAGGCTGAGGGGAGAACATTCTCTTTTAATTACATTTACTTTTGATCCTATCTAATTTCTTTCAGATCCCTTCTGTTTCATAAAAATAAAACTGGCTATTTAATCTGCTAGACACTTAAGGCTCTATGCTGAAGTACAGGCTAAGGTTAAAATCCTCTGATAATTTCATTTGTAAGTAAATTTTAAGTACATTTTTCAATGAAGACCCAATTTTTTCGCTCACAAATGCCCACAGAATTTAGCTCTATAATCTGATCTACCTTATTACCTGGCCCTTTAGGTTTTCCTCCCTCATCTTTCCCACATTAAAGAAAAATCATCCAAGTGATTTTACAAAGTGGTTCAAAGTGCCGTTTAATTTACAATCCGACTATAAATTAAACAATAGTTTGTATTATATCAGAAAGACACAATTAAGACAATTAAGGATGCATCAGACAAGATAACAGACCGGAAGGAATCATAAAGCCAATGCTACTAGGTCAGGGCCTACACGGTAACTTAAGATCACAGGCTAACTCCTCTTAAAGACACATACAGTAAGATACAGCATTTAAGACTAGCCCCTACCTCTCAAAGCTGAAACTGAGCCTCTGCCTCTCATAAACCTGATTCACTTCTCACCCTATTTTCATGAACTTCTTGTGAATCCTGCCCTCAGAAAAAAACAACCAGCCACAAGTTGTTACCCCTCAAGCGTCCAAGTGATTCGCACACAAAAGTGGAAGTTTGTCAGTTAATGTCCCCATCAGATACTAGTCAGCGGACCACCACCATTCCTAGAGATGTCGGGCAGAGGGCAGTAGCATTTGATGTTGTGTCTACTTCCTATTCAGGGACGCCACTGCTTGTTTTTACTTCCTGCCTCACTTTCTCAGTGTGCGCAGCTGATTATTCCTGTTGCCTTGCTCTTACCTGCTTCTGCTGAGAAGCGGATTGTTACTATAACGGTAATAAAGAACGATATTTCTTTCCCAGCATGTTACGGTGGGAAAAACATTGGGTTTATACTCAGAAGTCCTGGATTTGAGTTCTGAGTCCCTGACTTCCCAGTTATGCGACCTCAGGCTGCTTAGTCGTTTAGACTCTATGGGCTCTCCCTTACATGGAAGCTTAGAATGAGATCATTTAAGTAAAAATACTTTGGAAAATACGGACAGCTACACGACTGTAAATACTTCTTTCTAATTCCTAGCTGAATTATACAAAGCAGAAATTTAAGGCTGATGTGGCACAGCTTGACACAGACAAGTTAACACTTGCCAAAAAATCAGGAGAAATAACCACAGGATGCAAGATGGCGGGAAAGAAACCACACCAATCTTTCTTTCAATTCTGAGTTCATTGTTGAACAATGTGACTTCTGCTGACCAAGGCACAAGCCAGAGCACCAGCAGCAGAATCAAACTGGTGCACAAAGAACAATCTCAGACCAGACTCGGTCCTCCAGCTCCCACAGAAACAGTGCTTGGAAGAGCGTGCAAAAGCCCGCTCATAAACTTTCAGAAACTCTGTGAAAACCAAGCTTTAGCCTGCGGAATTCATGCAAAAAAAAAAAAAAACCCAAAAAAAAAAAAAAAAAAAAAAACACTGAATAATACTTCCTACTGTCAAGTAATTCTGAAATGCCCAGCAGCTGGACCAAGAAAGATGTTTAAAAAAAATAAATAAATAAGTATGAAGGATCCTTTGAGTTCACACACGACAGAGCTAAACAAGTCTAACAATGAACAAAAGCAAGTCCCATAATCCACAGAAGCTAAAGTGGGGGGCGGGGGGGGGGGCGGTAAATCAATGGAAATGAATGAAAATTGAGGATGCTGAAAAATAAGGATAAATAAACTAAATTTCTTCAAAAGTGGGTATCAGAAAATGCTTTTCAGAGACAGTAAATGAAAAAATTTTTACAAATAAAACTACTACCAGAGTGAAAACAGTTAAAGGTACACAAACTCTAGCCAATATTCACTGAAAATATGAAAAAAATCAAAACCCAAGCAACACAAAATCAGCCGTTTTTTAAAAGCAACGGTATCACAATGGCAACTTTTTCTGTTTGATAATTTAAATTTAAGTTGGTGATAACAAAGGACAAAGACAGTCATGCTCCTGCCAGGAAAATTACGCAAGTCAGAAAGAAACAAATCAAGCAGCGTCTGTAAGAGCAAGTTATCTACGTGTACCGCAATTTTCAGGGAAGGGGTGGAGAAATACGCAAAATACAAGTCATAACAGCTCAGAAGTGCCAAGGTCACTCCAACACAGTAAAAAAATAATAATAAAATATTAAGAAAAGGGAAAATAAAAGCATCTAACAGAGACCAACTGAAATACAGTAGAATCTCTTACAGCACAAGGACAAACTCTGCAGTAATATAGAATTTAATTATATTCTGCCTTTAATACATGAAGGAAAGGTTCGGTCTGTCACAGTTACCCTGTCATGAAAGTAGTGATCTTTTATCCAGTAACAGTATTTCAGTGAGGTTCGAGAGCAGCTCTCCTCAGTACAGCATTAACGAAAAGATGTCAACAGCCAATCAGATATTCTACTAAATGGTTAAAAACATCTGAGATTTGCAGGATTCCCAGACTCTTCAGAGTACATTGAGATGTGGAGCATGTAATCCTTCACAGAAACAAACTGACTTGCATGTGGCTGGTGGCCAGACCCCTGGATGCTCCAGAAAACAATTCTTTTATAGAAACCATTCCACCATTCAATTAACAACACTTGCTGAGTCCTCAATGTGGGTAAAAGCCCTCTGAAGCTCCATAGCTAGAACTAGAGATTTGTTCCCTCTCCTGCCTCAAGAAAGCTGCTACTTATCAAACTCCCCACTCTAAAAGGTAGGAACCCTTCCATTTCCCAAAACCACAAGCAGCTTTGGTTATCCGAACCCTTAAGAGTCGTGTTGAGATTCAGAACTCATAAACAGAGAGCCACGGTAGTCTGAGGCGTTCGTCTGCGAAGAATCACTTTTACTTCTTCTGAAGGGCTCAGAGTGCTTCACACTGTGGGTGTATGCTATGCTCTCTTGAGGAAGGGAGGCCATGACAGTAAAATGCCACACCTCTCTCTCTCCTCACAAGAGTATTTGCTAAAGGCAAGGAGCTGAAAGCCAATAATCTATATCGTCTTCAACATTCTCTACCAAGGCAACCAGGCCCTTTCCAGACCTTCTGCCTCTAGGTAGGTGACGTCAACCCAATTCCATACAAAAATAAATATAAATATATTCAAGTATATATTCACATATATATAATTAATTAATTAATCATCAGGGGACGCCTGGGTGGCTCAGTCGGTGAAGCGTCCGACTTCGGCTCAGGTCATGATCTCACGGCTCGTGAGTTCGAGCCCCACGTCGGGCCCTGTACTGACAGCTCAAAGCCTGGAGCCTGCTTCAGATTCTGTGTCTCCCTCTCTCTCTGCCCCTCCCCCGCTGGCATTCTGTCTCTGTCTCTCAAAGATAAACAAACATTAAAACATTTTTTTTATTTTTTTAACGTTTATTTATTATTGAGAAAGAGAGAGACACAGCAGTTGTCTGCTCCTACAGCCATCTCTTCCACCCTCCTATGGGCTCCTGTTCCACTCCTGTTCTCCAGTGTCTATGTGCTAATTACTAATGCTACCTATCAAACTACCTCAAAACTAGAAAAACAACATCCATTTTATAATACAGATTCTGTAGGTTAGAGATACAGGTGGAGCACAGACAGGTGATTTTTTTGCTCCTCACAGCACTGAGAGCACTAAGGGGCATTCAGCTGGTGGACAGGATTCAATACGGTTCCACTCACGTGTCTGGTACCTGAGCTACGATAACTCAAAGCCAAGAACTGCCAACCGCATGCCTACAAGTGGCCCCTCCACGTGGCACAGCTACCTGGCAGAATGGCAAGCTCACGGCAGCCGGGCATATCCTTATGCAGAGGCTCAGGGCTCTACGCACAGGTGTTCCTGCTAAGAAGTCAGAAGCTGGACAGCCTCAGAAGTCATGCAACATCATGTGTGTGACACTCTACCGGTCAAAATCGTCACGAGCCCACCCAGGTGCAAGGCGAGGAAAACTATACTCAACTCCTGAAGGAGCAGTGGGAAGGTCACACTCCGTACAGCAGAGCACGTGGGACAGGAGATTTGGCTGCGGCCACCTCTGGACAATCGGTCACAGTCTCCTACTCCACCGAATACTTCATCTAAAATCACGTGTGGGCTAATCAATTCTTTTTTAAAATGTCCACTCTTTGTGCTGTCCACAGGAGGCTGAGACAAAGAAACAGGAGAAGGTAATTACAGGCAAGGGTAAAAGAATTAGCAAAACTTAGGGGGCAGAAAATCATGTGCCCCAGGAACGACGAGTAGACGGCATGATAGGAACAAGATGTTCAGAAGGGAGAAGAGCAGACAGAGTTGAAAACAAAGGTTAGGGAACAGACTGTCAAAAGACTCTGATTTGGTAGAAGAGAGGATGCCATAAGGGTTTTGATGGTGCCAAACAATGGAGGCCCTGCGATACCGTGCTCCAGAATTTGGACTGGGTAGGTGCTCCACGACTGGATGGGTGGGGTGGAGAAGTGATAAGTGTTCTGACGTTTGTGGATTCTTTTCTTCCCTTTCTGCGGAAGACAGCCAACCCTGCTAAAGCAGGTTAAAAAAAAAAAAAAAAAAAAAAATCTGATGTCTGAGTACAATTGCCTGGAACTGGTCTTACCCAAGTATACTGAAATTACAGGAAGGAAAAACGCAAGAATAAGAACACTAAAAATAAATAAATAACTGGAGAAGAACAATTGCTCTACAGTGGCTCTACATCTGCACTGCTCTACTTAAAGACGACCAAATTCTCCGATTTCCACCTTAAGCAGCATTCATTCTTCAGTGGTGACACTTGAAGCATTCTGTCAAGCAACACATTTTATGTCTAATGAATCATTTCATGATCTGCTTATTGGATCCATTTCAAAGACAGAACCAAAAGCCCTGCTACTCCCGGGACAGAGTCAACTTATTCGTTTCTTCTCGGTTTAGTACTATACTCACCCTTCTAATAATAAGACATAAACCTTTTAAGATTTGTTCTTTACAAAGTAAAATTGGTTAGTCCTATTCTAGTCCAAGTAGGGCTAAACTACTCTTGTGAGTCTTTTTCCGGGTTATTTCCAAATATGTGTATCAACCTGGTGGATCTATATAATATTTCATAGTTATTTCTCCCTTTCTTCAATAAGGAAAACTATGCTGCTCTTCCTCAGATCTTCAGATATCCCCTTGTCCCACTGACAGGTCGCAAAAATTAGTATCCTTCCAAGTCAGACTTTCCCCATAAGACATAATCTTTCAGTGCCCTGGTTTTATGCATTTAATAAGCAAACATTTCCTGATCAACTACTCCATGGGTCATACAGACCTTAGAGAGCAAAGGGATTCCCACCCCTAGAGTTTAACAATATACTAGCTCAGGAACTACAGATCCGATTTGACACAAATTATCCGCAGACCCAATTCTCCCGTATCTTGAATCCCAGTTTCTTTCTTCACGCCATCCTCAGTGCAGGATCTGGGCTGCTTCTCTGATGATATTGCCTAATGCCCATAAATCGGACATCAACTCCATCTTCACGACGTTCACTTTTTTCTGTAACGCAGCACAATTGATCTTTCCTTTCCCTTCATTCATCTTAAGAACCAGAACACAAAGGAAACCAAGAGCTGCACTAACCATGTCGCTGAACTTCACAAAAGATGGGGTTTTTATAAAGATGAAAAAAGAATCAGTAGTAGAAATGATCTGTGCCACAATAGATTGTTAAGGGTACCATGTAAAATACCTCGTGCATGAGTTTGCATTCTCTTGACAAACAGGTTCTTCTCCCAGATGAAGGGGAGAACTGGGCTAAAGGAATTTTTGTTCTACGTAAATAAAATCAAATTACCAAAATGTGACTGCTGAGTCATAAGAAAAGAGGAAAATTGCTCCCTTTCTAAATTCTACAACACAGTTCGCCCTCTGGCATGATAACTTGGAAAAACGAAACTGATACTTTGATCTTAGTATTAAAGAGTGAAGAAATGTGACTGAAATATCTCTGTATTCCATAAGGTTTAAAAATCCAATGCAAATACTCAAGTCATACCCAAAGTAAATAGTCTTAATGGCTGCTGATTACAGAAAGAGAAAAAAATCCCTCTTTTTTAAATTTTTTTTATTTTTTTGATGTTTATTTATTTTTGGCGGGGGGTGGGGCGGGGGGGGGACAGAGAGAGAGGGAGACACAGAATCCGAGGCATGCTCTAGGCTCTGAGCTGTCAGCACAGAGCCCCAAGAGGGGCTTGAATTCGCAAACCACGAGATCGTGACCTGAGCCAAAATCGGGAACTTAACCGACTAAGCCACCCAGGCACCCCAGAAAAATCCCACTGTTAAGGGACAGAAACACAAAAGAAATAACTAAGGCAATAGCATGGCCTAAGTAATTAGGCTACCCTTGAAAATCAAAACCCAAAACAAAACAAATTACCCTGATGTGACTCTCTTAAGATTTCAGCATGACTTCATTTGCGGGGGGGGGAACTAATACACCGATCTGTGTTATGGAAAAACGAGACAAGATTTACAAATGATGTCAAAGGTCACTCAAGTTTTTCCCCTAGATCAATGAAATGGAAAAGGTAATTTCAAACCATTCGGGGCACTTTCAGAATTTGCCAAATTTTGAAGATTTTTGCTCTGTCAAAGGAAGAAAGCAGCAAACGAATAACAATGGTACACTTCCCGGCCTTAGGAAGAGGGAGACAGGACTCCCCAGCTGCACTTCCTAGAGAAGTATGCCAGCTGCCTTCTGTAAACTGAGATCAAATTGCCAAGAATTTACAGGATAGCAGTTACGATAGATGACCTAAAATACTGATCTGTTGCAAAGAGGATGTAGTGCAAACCACACAGGAACTGACAGGAAATCAGCCTTCAGGCTGGCACTTACACATTCAAGAAGGCTAGGAATCCTGGACCTCTGACAGCCAAATTTCATCATCTTCCTCTGTAGGAAGAGTTATCCTTCAGAGAGAACAATCAGAAAAATCTCGTACAAAGCTTTGGGATGCCTACTCCCATTTAATCACACTGCCCCCTGCCTGAACCAGCGATTTAACATGTGCTGAAAGTCCAGCTGAGGTCCTACAGCACTACTTGACCAAAAAATCACATGTTCGCACGTCCCTTCATTCCCTCAGCCATGAGCCCGCTGGATGCCATAAATGATTCACAGCCTGTGATGATGGAAAGGAGAAAAACTAATATTTGGAGTTCACCAAATAATGACTCATCCTCCTGGAAGAAAAGAAAGACTTACTATTGGCAGCCCTATGGGACGAAATTTTAATAACCATTTTTAACATTAATATTAATGCCATAAAAGTTGGCGAAAAGAAAACAATTTCAAAACATGTGATATTTGGTTTGCTTATGCCTTAGAAAAGTCCAGTTCATGCTCCAAGAAAAAGAATGAGTAGGATCTCTACTACCTATTCCTAGACTTGCCTTCTGGACTCACTGCTGCCAAGTTACTCATTCTCCCACACAACACTTTCCATATTAATTTTGACCCCTAAGAATCGAAAAGAAGTCTTGCCTTCTTTGCACCCAAATGCCAAAATGGAATCTTTTAGTATTTCACCTTTATAAAGGGAATGTTTGAAAACAGGCCTCTTTGGCTGTGACATCAGTGAGTTACTGAGGCCTCCAAGGGCCGGAGGAAGAATTCCCAGTCCCTCGCAGCGCGGCTCTACTCCTACGGTGCAATCTGGCAATGGCCAGGGACCAAGTCTTTAAAGCTGTTTTATGGTATTTAACATATGGTCATAAATTGCTCAGTGCTCTAAAGAGGGGCTAAATTTGCCACCCCTATTGATGAGAAATGTTCTTATTTATTTAAATTTAGTGGCAAATTGGCACTTCTCCAGATGGAGAGGTTTCGGCATAAGTACAAGAGAAGAACTAACTGGAGAGGAGTTGTATGTAACTTTTCTATACACTGAACGCAACCACATCAACTTAGGCTTACAGCACCACGATCAAACAGGCTTTACCACATAGCATGACAGCACTAGGAGAAGATTCTAATTTCTAAGGCCCAAACAAGGGAAAAACACTAATTTTATTCAGACCGCGGAAGAATTTTTTTAAAGACAATTCTCTTTCTCCTCAAGCTAACGCTATTCCCTCCCTTGGTCCTTCATTCCCCTCACAAATTAGAGGTATCTGGTCTTCATCTGAAATCCCAAATCTACAGAACTCCCTGGAATGTCCTAAGCCCTCTAGCCACCACTTTCCTCTTTTGCCATATTTTTGGTTAAGTTGTTTATTTTTTTTTAATGGCTCTAATTCCCCCTCAGTAACGACACGATCTTACTAAAACATTTTGTTCTCTTCCTTTTACAACCTAGTCCTGTAGCCAAAGGCAGAAGAAAAACAAGGATTTTTTATTTTGTTTTGTTTTGTTTTATCTTGGTGGGGTTGTTACTAACGGTATTAATGTGAGTGGTATCAAAAGAGAAATACGAAGGGTAAAGCCACTACTGGCTTTCTTTTTGTATTTTCTCAAATATGCAATACAGCATTTATTATACTATTATATATATATGTGTGTGTATATATATATATATATATACATACACACACACTATTTTATATACATTATACTATACTGTAGTATAGTGTACTATGAGAGAAGTACAGAAATAATAGCAACAACCATATAGACACAAACATCCTTAAAAGAATATGAATGAACCAAATCCAACAATATATAAGAAGGATAATACATAGGATAATACATAATGATCGAGTGGGATTAATCCCAGGAATGCAACATGGTTCAACATTTGAACGTCAGTTTATTCATCATATTAATAGGATAAAAGAGATAAAGCATGTGATCATCCTAACAGAGAAAAAGCATCTAACGTATTAACATTCTTTTCATAATAAAAACTCTCAGTACGTTTAAAGAGATGGCAACTTTCTCAAACTGACAGAGGGAAACCACGGTTGACAATTATGCTTAATGATGAAACACTAAACACCTTCCCCTTAGGACTGGAAATAAGGCAAGGATATCTGATTTCATCACTTCTACTCAAACACTGTGCTGCAGAGCCCATTCAGTGCAATAAAGCAAGAATAAGAAATATAAATTCGACAGATTGGAAAGGAGGAAGCAACACTCTTTTTCACGAGTGATATGACTGTTTCTGAAGAAAATATACAAGGAACCTAAACAAAAGTTACTAGAACTAGTAAGTGACTATAAGCAGAAGCACACAAGGTCAAGGTACTAAAATCAATGATATTTCACGAGATCAGCAACAAAGAATTAGATAAAGTTCCAAAAAAAATCTATATATGCTATAAGTTAGCCTCAAAAGTATGAAATACTTTGAGGTAGATTTAAGAAAAATTGTCAAGACCTGTTCACAAAAAAAACTACAAGATACTGGAAGAAATTAAAGAAGACCTAATAATGGAGAGGCTACCATTTTCACCTAATGGTGATATTAAGATGTGAATTCTCTACAAACTGATCTTCAGATTGAATGCAATTCCAAGCAGGACTTCTGCAGACATCTGACAAGCTGATTCTAAAATTTCTATGAATATACTAAGGACCTAGAATAGCCAAAAGAGCTTTGAAAAATTAAGTTTGTAGGACTTAACACTAATTTAAAGACTTACTCTAAAGCTATAGTAATAAAGGCGGTGTTATAGTCACATGAGGATAGACATATCAGTGGAATTCAATATGAAATCAGAAACAGACTCACACTTAAATGGTTAATGAACATATATGTGGTCAAAATCAACTCAAAATAAATCATAGACCAAAATGTCTGAGGTAAAAATAGAAAACTTCTAGAAGAAAATCTTCAAGATCTTCAGGTAGGAAAAGATTCCGTAAACAAAAAGTCAAAAGCATAAACTATAAAAGAAAAAACTGTTAAACTGGACTTCATCAATGTTAAAAACTTCTGTTCTTGGAAAGACATCATTAAGAAAATAAAAAGGGGAAAAAAGAAAAGAAAAGAAAAAGGGAAGCCGCAGACTGGAAGAAAATATTGACAAAGCAACAAACAACTTCTTTCTAGGCTATATAAAGACTACCTACAACTCAACAAAAAGCCCGACAATCCAATCAAAACGTTGAGCAACAGATGTGAATAGGTATTTCACAACAAAAGATATATGGATAGCCAATAAGCATATAAAAATGCAAATTAAAACCACAATGAGATACCAGTACGCATCCACTAGAAGGAATATAGCTAAAAATAATAACAATACCAAGTGTGGACAAAAACACAGAATACCTAGACTGCTCCTAAATTGCTAATAGGAATGTAAAACAGTACAACCACTTTGGGAAACAGTTTAGTAATTATTTATGAACATACACTTAGCTTACAACACAGCAACACCACTCCTAGGTTATGTACCCAAGAAAATCAAGACATATCTCCACAAAAGACATGTACAAAAATGTGATAGCTTTATTCATAACAGTCAAAAACTGGAAACTCAAATGTCCTCAACAGATGAATGTATACAAAAAACTGTGGCACTTGTACAGATACAATGCAATACTACGCAGCAATAAAGGAAACAAAGTACTGATACAAGGGAAAATATGGATGAATCTCCAAACATTAAGCTTAATGAAAGAAGCCATGTACCAAAAACTACATAGTATATGATTCCATTTCTATGAAATTCTAAAACAGGAACAACTGGTTTCTGGTTTCAGAGAGAAGGCTCAGGGTTTGCGGGGATGGTGATGGAGGAGATCGATCTGTAGACGGAATGAAATGTTCTATATCTTGGGGGGATGGAAATGTTCTGTATCTTGACTATGGTTTGGTTACTCGAGTGTTTACAACTGACAAAATGTGTTGAAGTGTGCGCACATTTTATTATATGTAAGTTATACCTCAATAAAGTTAATATTTAAAAAAGGAATATACATTTCCACCTCAGAGGTGCCATGTGATTAAATGACATCACATATATAAATAAGCCACAAAACAAATGCTCTACAAAATAAATGTTCAATAAGTTATTTTAGCAATTCTATCTATCAGCTATTTTTAATAAACTATAACCAGAAATTTTTCTCACATTCCATGAATTCCAAGAAAATAAGATGTTCCGAAATACCAGGACAAAGGAATCCTCAAAATCTAAGGGAGAGATAATGTCTAATCCACAAAATTAGCACTTCTTACTTGCCTTTTAGAACATTCACTACATCAAAGGTGACCTGCCTCCCTAATTAGCCTCTAAAAATATCCTGAATGCTAGATAATAATATTCTTTAAGTAAATGAATCTTTTAAAAGGATAAAAATAAAAGTAAAATGAACTATGCTACCAAGGCAAATTATAATGCCCCTCAGCATGATGCAAAATACTAAGTCCCTGGACAGAGTATCCAACTTTTTACTTAGCTCAACTGTTAAAAGTCAGAATGAAAATGGTTAACGCCTCCTCTCCCTGCAGGTGATCTCGGAGGCAAGAAGAGAGCTGGCCAAGGAAACTCCTAGACAGCGCATCCAGTAGAGTGGCAGATTTGTGAGTGCCAATGAAGAACCAAATATGCCACAAAAACAGTCAGGATGCTTTATTATTTCCTTGGTCCATCCTACTAAAGCCAAACTAAACTGTGTGAACAAAAGCTGAAACTGGAAAGGTGGGGTATTTGAGAAGTTCAACGAACAAATTGGTCGTGTAGGCTTTTGACTTGGATTGCTGTCAGCTGAGCTCCAACAAGGGGGTACAGAGAGGCGGTAATGGCAGGCTGTTGACAGTCTTGAATGCCAGGCTGAGGGGTTCAGTCACTAAAATACTGTAGGGGAGGAGGACAGGGTTAACACAGAAAGATTACTCGGTTAACATTTTCCAAACCGATTATTTTTGACAGTGTAAGAAAAACAGATGCCTGGGTGGCTCGGTCGGTTAGGCATCCAACTCTTGGTTTCGGCTCAGGTCATGATCTCACAGTTCGTGGGTTCAAGCCCCAAGGCAGGCTGTATGCTGCTTGGGATTCTCTCTCTCTCTCCCTCTCTCTGCCCCTCCCCTGCTCGCTCTCTCTCTCTCTCTCTCTCTCTTTCTCTCTCACGCTCACGCACACACTCAAAATAAATAAATAAACTTAAAAAGAAAAAAAAAAAAAAAACAACGTAAGAAAGAAATCACACTGCCATCCCAACAAAAGGGCCAACAGCTATAGCCACTGCAGCCAGCTTCTGGACCTCCTGGTAAAAATTCAAAATACAAGGTATAGTAACAAACCAAACAAAGTGCAAAATTCTTACAGATAAGATTAAATCAACAGGACCTAAATATCTTTCTCAGCTGGTGCAACATTCGCCACAACACCGCTGGGACCTTCGGGTGCTACGTCTCTGGTGTTTAGTTTCTGTTTGACAGCCATCAGTGTCAGGACCCAGAGTGTCTCTACACAGTGCTGCATAAGAAAGATCTTACAGGATGAAGAACAGGAAAAAAAGAGCATTCTGAGTTTACAATGCAGCTGGCTACAAAACAGTATGTAACAGACCTGCAGTGCAAGAAGTGCTGTGTAAATGCACGCACACGCAAGTCACTTAAAGGGATGGAATCAAAGATGAAGTTGAGTTTCAAGATCCAGTAAAGTAGAAGTTCTGGAACACTATTTGCAACGTGTCTGCAAAAATCTTTGTATATGTTTCACCACTGTTTAATAAAACATTCCATTGAAAGAGCAGTTCTAAGGTTGGTTTCATTTCATTGCAATCATTCCCCAAAAAATACAAATTTAAATTCAGTGATGTCGTATGAAAGCCTTGGAAATGAACAGTAATTTTACAATGTTCCTCTGAGGACATGGGAGAGAATGGAGTATCCAAATCAAAATCTTTTTTTTCACTTTCTCCTCTGAAAATAAGGATTTTCCTCTAGGAAAGTCTTTCCAGTTCAAAACCTTTGGGGGTAATTTTTTGGCATGACTTCTTCACTCTGTTGCAAACGGCTTTGAAAAGTTCATCATTCCTCTCAAATGATAAACAACTGTATTGCTCCGATTGTTAAAGACAAACGGCAAATGTCTATAGTTTCATTTGGAACCTCTTTAGAAAGAATTCCTGTAACAATGTAATTGATGCCTCTCAGGGTACCTGCCCAGCTCATGCTTCCCTTGTGCTAAAACTGTCCCCTGGTAACCATCACCCAAAACTCTTGGCCAAACCACTGGATCAGGAGTGGGCACCCAGTCCAAGCTGCCAATCAAACCTTCTCTCCCAGGAATTTAGACTCAAAGACCATAGGCTGTCTCTGGTGGCCCTGAACTGAGTTACCACACAGGGGGCTCAGCCCATTCCACTCGATGTGAGGAGAAACAGAGGAATCTTGGGAAAAACAATAATGGGAATCAAGTGACAACAGAGCGTGTTGCAGGAGAGACAGACAGACAAACAAGGACAAATGCCGACTGAGTCTATAGTGTCCACCTCCTGCCAGTCCCAGGTTCCAGCCCCTCTGAGGCCTGGGCTGTGCTTCCTGCCCTTGGGCACCATGGAATTCATTTAATTCCTCATAAAGACAAACACCCTCTTTATGTTTATTTCAATGGGTTTCTTATAAGCAAACAGTCCCTGATTAAGAAAAAATTGTTAGTATGAAAAATACAAATTTTAAACAAAAGATAATTTCAAATTTGAAACCAATGCTAGCAAACAGTTTGGTACTGGTCACAGACTTGCTCAATATATTTAAAACGTTTCAATAATCTCTTTATATGGGGCGCCTGGGTGGCTTGGTTAAGCGTCCAACTTCGGCTCAGGTCATGATCTCACGGTCCGTGAGTTCGAGCCCCACGTCGGGCTCTGTGCTGACAGCTCAGAGCCTGGAGCCTGTTTCGGATTCTGTGTCTCCCTCTCTCTCTGCCCCTCCCCCGTTCATGCTCTGTCTCTCTCTGTCTCAAAAATAAATAAACATTAAAAAAAAAATTTTTTTTTTAAATAATCTCTTTATATAGTTACATAAGTAGTGCCATTCAAAGAACTTGTAAAAGTGAGAATACTTCAAAGTTCTCTCACTTCTTCATCAAACCTCACCATGGCCAGATCCAAAGAACAAACACAGTTAATGCATTCCACTAACATCTATTAAAGGAGCCCTTTTAAATGCCAGGCAATAAGCTAGGGAAAGGAAATAAAATAGCAAAACAGCCTCCCTCCCTGCCCTATTCATTGGGTCCACAAAAACACAAACATAGTAATTTCTTCAAGAGTGTTAAACACAGTGACTAGAGCTGCTATATTTACAAATATGTGTTTATAGGAAGCTCATCAATCTTCCTCTGAGTTTTGTTATAATTGGTAGATTTTCACTCAGTTTAGTGGCATCATCCTAGCCCTTAACCTGTATTTTATGTAAATCAGTCTCGATCACTGAAGATTCACTTTTCCAATCCTGTTCGAGTAAGTACCGGTTGTCTCTTCTACCATTGTGAAATTCAAGGACTTCTCTTTAATTCAGACATCTTTTGAGATCTTGCAGGAGAATCTTTCACAAATTGGCAATTCTTGCACTGACCAACGGTTGTCTCTTCACATTAAAAGAGCTGAAGAAACAAGAACACCACTCCTAATGTGCTGTCATCTTCTGGTCTTTTTTATTTCAGTGATTTAATTTTGAATGTGGGTAAGTCTGTAGGAATCAATGCACGAATTCGTGGGAGAAATATGTCCTCTCCCTTGTCTTTCATTATCATTAACTGCACAGTTTCCTTTGTTCACAGAGGGAACATTTATAGAATAACTGTTTTCTAACATATAAAATATTCTGAAATATAAATTTGAATTACATGCTTTTTTCATTAATCTACTTTGAGGACAAAGTGAAATATATAAAGACAAAATTGATACAGACTCCAAATCTACAGAGTATTCTATGATCCTCGCTTTTTTCTGAATTGTTAACAGCACTGTTCCAATTTAAAAATTCCTTGTATAATCAATAACTTCTAAAGACTGAGTTTCTTTTGGCAAAAGACAGATACAAATGACAGAACGCCACATTCTTTATAACATGATACTTCAACCAATAAAAATCTGAACGTTAAGCTTCATTAATTCCCGCATGCATGCATTTACTCCATTCCTTCAACAAATATTGAACTGAGTATCTTTACCATGCTGGGGCCTGGAGACATCATTTAATAAACAACGCAGTGTCCATCTCTAACTTCACTGAATTTAAAGTTATGAAACAAAATCACTATAAGCTCCAAATACCTCGAGTCGGCCTTGGTTAAAATTATTCTTGAAACCACCCACCGCAAGTTTTCAATAGGATTTAATGAGAAACTTCAGATAAAGTTGTTTACACAAATGGCTTTGAGACTGTAAAGCCCTGGGTTAGACATTACCCTGTGCTTAGAAAGATAAAGGTATGAGTTAAACAATATTTATTTAGTAGTTACCACAGAATATAATTTAAATCTATACTTATTCATCTCTTGCTACCACGAAATTAAGTTTCATTCTGGGTCTGTTTCCCCAACAAGGCAAAGAGCTTTTCTGTTTGCAATGACAGTTATTTTCCAAGGACTGTTAAACTACGTAACTCTTCAGTGGTATGTATTTGTTTTAGAAAACTACTTTTGTTAAAATATTGGTTGTACAGAATAATAGCTAATTATGTAAAGATGAACACTGTGTTGGTTGTAGAATGTGGAACTCAATCACAGGTCTTGTGATAACTAACCACTATGACCTTACTGATCTTGGATATAATATATTTGAGGTTACAAAAATGGATGGAGTAAAAACATATGTAGGAAGTGTTTGGCCTTGCCAGGTTTTTTAAAAGTAAAATGAAGGAGTTAAAAAAAAAAAAGAAAGAAAGAAAAGAAAACGGAGTGTAACATTAATTTTAAAGCAATGCAAAATCTTAGTGTTCTCCAAGAGGGAAAAAGATTCTTTGCAAATTCATGATTTGCTTTGAATGATTTATTCTTTTACAATAAATTTGGTTGATACAGTAAATTATCTATTTCCATGAACTTCAAAGCACACAGAATAAACTTATACTAATTATCGAGGTTAATAAAATATCTAAGTGTTCTACATTACTACTTCTACCAACACATCATGTCTCAACAAACTCCTCTCGGAAACATTTATATATATAAAAAAAAAAAAGCTAGAAACAATTAATTTTGGAATACTGTAATTTTAAAGTAAGTATAGTCACAAAGAAAGATACTTTTTTCATTTTTTTAAATTTATTTATTTAAATTCAAGTTAGTTAACATACAGCATAGTATTAATTTCAGGAGTAGAACCCAATGATTCATCACTTACATACAACACCCAGTGCTCATCCCAACAAGTGCCCTCCTTAATGCCCATCACCCATCTAGCCCATCGTCCCACCCACATCCCCTCCAGCAACCCTCAGTTTGTTCCCTGTATTTAAAAGTCTCTTATGGTTTGCCTCCCTCCCTGTTTTTATCTTATTTTTCCTTCACTTCCCCTATGTTCATCTGTTTTGTAGAAAGACACTTTAACTATAGCCTAAATATTATACAAACTAAGGAAAGTAAAATAACCTTGCTATGTAATCACTGACATGAACAAATTTATGTGGGGAGATTTACAAAACACCAGTCCAGTAAAGATGGTTCTGCTGATCATCACTTAAGTTTTAACTATCTCAAAAGGTTTGTTTTGATTTTCTTCGTGTAAATTTTTCCATTTTTGTACTGTCAGGAGAACAGTGGCTTATGTTTCATAATTTATGTAGTTGATTTATTTTTGACAATTCTATCACATTTTCAACAGCTATCAAAAAACAATTTCCATCTGGAAGTTTTAAAAGGTTTGTAGTTTGGCTTCCATGCCGAAACACTGCGGTACCTCAAAGTGTATGCCACTTTTCAAGTTTACCAGATAATTTTTTTAAAGCAAGGGATTCTAACATTAGCTTGATCATAAGACCAACATCCTTCAGAAAGCCTTCCTAAATAATGTCAAGAATTTCAGAAGAAAAAAAAAAAGCTCATTCTTCAAATTCAATGAACTTTTATAAACGTAGTTCGTTATCAATTGTCTTTTCCTTTTATTTGGCTGTGGGCTGTTTCAGGCTAGAACCTTGACTCACCTTAATGTGGAAGAACCTCAATATACAAAGTTCATTTTTTATTCATTACAGAGCATTCTACAGCCTAAATTAAGTCCCTAGTACATAATAATCATATAGAGCAGTAGCTTAAGAGGACATAATTAACTTATATGGGGTATTCCAGGCAAATACCCTAATCATCAGTATTATAAGAGATTCCCTGGGAAAATCTTATAGTAACGAAAGGGTATAGATTAGTA
This sequence comes from Panthera tigris, assembly GCF_018350195.1. Taxonomy (NCBI): domain Eukaryota; kingdom Metazoa; phylum Chordata; class Mammalia; order Carnivora; family Felidae; genus Panthera; species Panthera tigris. The sequence continues at coordinate 117,139,796 of NC_056662.1, forward strand.
AATGCTTTCCAGCATAAACTCATACAGCTAGTAAGATCTTTGTGAGGTTCCATCATTTTTGGCAAAAAGGCTGTGGACTAACCAACGCACATTTATTTCTTCTCCCTCCTAAGACCCACCCTTCCATTAAACGATAATGAAACACAGAAAATAAGAATTCAAAACAACATTAAGTGAAGAGGAAGGGAAGAGAATAGCAATCAGTAGATGAGCAATTTCCGCAAATTCCTAGAAGGCAGAATGCAAATGGAAGAGTAGAAACTGATGAGACAGGGCAGAGAAAGCTTTGGCTGCAGGAATGTGAGGAAGAGGCTACTGCTGGGAGGGAAGCCCTCTGTCCTGGTGGACCCATAAAAACTTGTAGTCATCCAGAGTGAGGAAAGGGAAAAATGAAAACTGGGGCTAAGGATGGGGAAATTAACTGCAAGCTCCATGAGGAAGAGTCTATGATACCCATCCCCCAAAACTGGTATGGTGGCCAGATGTGTATGCCCCCTTGAAAAAAGATAGGGGATTTGCTAAAAAAACTAGGACAATTTGGGGGAGAGCCAGAACAGCTGAACTCCATAATATGACACATAGGAGTTCCTCATCCTAACAGCTCGTCCATGATTAATCCACCACTCAGTAAGCTCGGTTTACCCATAAAGAAGTCCTATTCGATGTTTCATTGTCTGTCATAAACATACATAGATAACTGAAACCCATCTGTTATTTAAGGAAAGACTCCAGAATAGTAAAGAGGGGAAAAGATGATAAACAAACAAAAATACAATCCCTGGGGAAAATTAAAATAATTAAGAAAGCTTTTTTAAAAATCCACGTTCTTTGAAAGCTTTCAAGATACCATATTCATAAAATAAAAACAAAATGTTGTGAAAGAGGAACAGAAAGCAAAAGCAAGAGAGAGCTCTTCGAAATTAAGATACCTAGTTATGACTATGGTAAATAAAACTGATCAGGAAGGGCTACAGGAAAGGGAGGAGAGCAGAGAGAGAAGTGGAATCTAAGCAAGGTATTTTACTGTGTTCCAGCAATTATGTTTTAATTCTACCAAAACAGAGAATTTTCAATACACAGGCTACAGAAAAAGGAAGAGAAGGCTACAGGCAAATCCCATAGAGATAACTGTACAGGAGCATTCAAGCGATTTATAAACGAAGCACAGAAGACAACTCTAGGTTTAGAACAAACGATAAGTTATTAATTTTGACGATGCAAAAGGAAAAGAATACAAAACTTGGGAGGTGAAAGAAGAGGCATGGAGGGAAGGGCGGGAGCTAATACCTTCATCTCACAAAGTGGGGAGCCAAAAGGCACTCTCTATGGTTAAGGGGAAAGTAAATAAAAGTATACCAAGTAGCTGTCACGAGTGCACAGAGATGCTAACTGCGTGCCAGGCACGTGCCACGAATGTTTTAGGAGCTGTTCGTTTAGCTGTGCCATACAATGCTGACAGTGGTCCTTAAGAAAGAAAGGAAAAATGTTCAAGCTACAGAGTAACCAACACAGGAACCAATCGTGGCGATATAATTGCACTGAAGAGGAAGAAAGAAGAGAGACACAGAGTTCAATGAAGACAGGCCAATGCTTTATGTATCAGAGCAGAGAGTTAAAAGATAATAATATCTACAATTGATGTCAAGAAACAGAGGCATAAACATTATTTAGACATATGGAGAGCAGCCCCAGAAGAACTACATACTGAAACAGTTTTACAAAAAAAAATGTAAGTGACTCCCTCGGGAAACAGGACCGGGCTTGGGAAGAAACCTAACAGAGGACTACAGCTTTCACGTGTAAAAAATTTCTGGACTTTTTTACATTTTTAGCCACGTGAATGATTTAGTTGGATCATTTCTTCTAAATTTAGTTAATAATTTTTTCAGAAACAATCTAGAATGTCCCACTACCTCAGGCAGGTGAAATTCTTATGTATTTTAATGGTTTCCAGAGAATGATCTAATAGTAACGCCAGGTTAACAAGTCAGCATGTCCTATATTTTTTGCTTAATGTTGCATTTGTGATGCTACAGAATATTAAGATGTAGCCCCTGGTGGCCTATAATTTAAAAAGAGTCCACAATCCTGAGAAACTTAACAGAAGACCATGAGGGAGGGGAGGGAAAAAAAAAAGTTAGAGAGGGAGGGAGCCAAAACATAAGAGACTCTTAAAAACTGAGAACAAACTGAGGGTTGATGGGGGGTGGGAGGGAGGGGAGGGTGGGTGATGGGCACTGAGGAGGGCACCTGTTGGGATGAGCACTGGGTGTTGTATAGAAACCAATCTGACAATAAATTTCATAAAAATAAATAAATAAATAAATAAATAGTCCACATGAAAGGCACTATTTACTCATCTGTCCCATCTTTAACATTTATGTTCCTTATTCCTCTGTTCAAGACCAGAGAGACTTCAATATCTTCTTTGCCACAAGAATAGGCTCCGGAGAGAAAATTCCTGATGAGATTGGGACTAACCCACCAAAGCCACCATCATTTCCACGCTGCACTAGAGCGTCAGCACTGGTAATAACAGCAGAGAAGGGCTGATACAATGTAGGCAGATGTAGACGGTGGACTAAACCCAACAGTAGGTCTTGACTGCTCTTCATCAAGATCACAAATCAGTGGTCGAAGAGCTCGAGCCAGGCCCCACACACATTTGGTTTGACCCACTTTATGTTGGCCCACACTATGTTTCTAATTTTTGAAAAAGTAGTTGGGACCCTAAAATGAAAGAATTTATATAAAAGTTCAGATTTCCACCTCTCAACAGAGGCAGTCCCCTCAAGACGGTAGGTGTGCCCAATTGTCACACCTAGCCTGTCCCCCTCATTTCTGTGACTAGTCTGGCCACGGTTGCCATTTGCATTTCCAACCCTTGCTATAAAAGAGGTAACCTGTTGACAATCCTAATCTATGCCAAGAGTCTCTGAGGGAAGACTCTTCTGCTCAGGTGGCAATCAGGAGTTGGTTCTTGGCAGCAATAGTTCCAGAAGGGAGTTAGAAGCTCCTACCTAAAAGCTGTTTCTAAATAGTCAGGTGTTTTAAAGCAATGGACTCTCTTTGTTGACAAATTACATAAGATCTGTCAGTAGAGGGAAAAAAATGCAAGAACTACTGCACAGGCCTAAAAACTAAGAATTTCAGTGTATGCCTATTTGACCACCGCTTATTCCCTGCCAACTGCCTTACTTTGAATAGAACTCAAATTAAAAGGCCAATTTTTTTTTTAATTTTTTTTTTTAACGTTTATTTATTTTTGAGACAGAGAGAGACAGAGCATGAACGGGGGAGGGTCAGAGAGAGAGGGAGACACAGAATCTGAAACAGGCTCTGGGCTCCGAGCTGTCAGCACAGAGCCCGATGCGGGGCTCGAACTCATGGACCGCGAGATCGTGACCTGACCCGAAGTCGGCTGCTTAACCGACTGAGCCACCCAGGAGCCCCAAAAGACAAATTTTTTAAAAGTGGTAAATCCTAGGAGTGCCTGGGTGGCTCAGTCAGTTAAGCATCCGACTTCGGCTCAGGTCGTGATCTCAACAGCTTGCGAGTTCAAGCCCCGCATCGGGCTCTGTGCTGACAGCTGAGAGCCTGGAGCCTGCTTTGGATTGTGTCTCCCTCTCTCTCTGCCCCTCCCCTGCTCACACTGTCTCTTTGTCTCTCAAAAATAAATAATAAACATTAAAAAAAATTTTTTTTAAGTGGTAAATCCTAGTGATAATACCTAATAGCCAGAAATAAAAACTGAAGCACAAAGTCTGATAACTAGCACTGTAATGTACATTTTCAATAAAATAGTCATCATTTACTTACATTTTAATGTCTCTCCAGCATATGGTATGTGCAGTTTAAATCGGTCACAGTTAGGTCCAGGAGTCAATGATGTGCAGCTTTAGAAAAAAAAAAAGAAAGATAAGAAAAGATTTTTTTTTTATAAAAAACCCACACGTTTATGATATTTAATAAAGTAAATAAAAAAGTGATCTTTATAGATAAAAGATTAAAGCACTGGCTTATAAAACAAAATAAAAGCCCTTGATGGTCACAGAGGCCAAGACATTAAGATCTGCCCTGAAACACATGATCCGTTTATCTCACAATAGAACTTAAATGCCTTCTAACAACAAACACCAACAAAGCTCCAGCTACTCCTCTCAAATACGTGTACCTGGGCTTTCAAAGTAGGTGTATCTTCCAAAACAGGTCTGTACTCTTTGATGCCAAGAATTGTAAAAGAAGAGTAGTTTTAGGGGCAGATTTTAAATATAGACTCTTAGCTTTCACTCAGTACTAAAAAGAGCCCACTTTGGCCTTTTTTCCTGACACCAGGTCATTTCCTCTTTCTCCCCAAAGGGGAGGTGCTTCCTCTCGATTTGGCACCCCCTTGTCTTCCCTCTGCAGAGGGGCACAAGGCACTGCCCTCAGTTTCAGATAAAGTGTAAATTTAAAAGGAGGTGAACTGGTCACTCAGGTGTTTGGTTTCTTTTCAATGTTCTTTGTTCTTTAAACAAATTTACAAGATATCGTTCATGGTCTCACAAGTCATAACTTCAACTGCATGACAGCAGCACTGGCTTCATTAATTAATATTAATACAAAGTCAACTGAGGAAATTATATGTCTTCATTTAGTTCTAAAAGTTGAGGTTTTTCAATTATAAAATAAAGCAAAAAATGCCAAGCTTCTTTCATAATTCCAAAACTGACTATGAAGCGTCTCTGAAAAGAGTTATTTTAAGGAATGGAAGCATTGTTGGAATAAATGTACAACTTCCCTGGATGGCCACTTTGAAGGCAACAGTCATTTGAAAATAAATTTGAGAAAAGTGGACTCTAAAAAAGCTAACTCAGATCTCATATTAGATTTACCATAACTTTTTCCCAAAATGTAAAAAGAGAAAAGAACCAGACAGAAAGCTTAACTCAGATGTATTTAATCATAAATCACTAGGTTGATTTCTCCTCTTATCTTTAGGGGACAACAAAAAACAACAGTTTATAAACTAAACAACAAAGCTAAACTAGTAATTGCAGAGTAAAATGATTTTAATTTCTTATAGGTTTTAAGAACACATTTTCCTTTACTGTTCAATTTAAAAAAAAATCTCCAGGGCATATTTTATTAAAGGTACTAAAATATTTCCCTTATAGTACAATCTTTTCTAGACCATAGCACAGCAGTTATTTGAAAACTTATGGAAAACACATAAATTAAAGCATTACAAAATATAATCTAATGACAGAAATGGTCCTACAAGCAACACTAAGAATTTCTTCTCTTGCACATATTCCATGAACGATGCCTTAAAATTATTTTTTAATAAAAAACAAAATATAATGAACATTCACAATCAAGTGCCTCTTTGAGGCATGAAGATCAAATTATCTTATATTAGATCAAAATATCTTATATTATCTTATATAGCCTAGCAACTGAAGTTATTAACAGCACAGGAAATCCTGAGGATTAATCGGATTCTAAGTCTGAATAACTAGTCCTTCTTCAACGTGAAATTAGTTTCTCAATTGTTACATTCACTGTTGGGCCACATTTTGTATTATTTACTTTATGCTTTAACTCAGGCTAAAACAGTGCTTTGTGCTCTGTCCCTCCTCCTTCTTCCCTTCCTACGTGAACAGCTTGGCTCCAGCCACCCTAGGGTGTTAAAAAGCACATTTCTCCATCTGAGTGGTTCCCTCCCCATTTTTTTTTTTTTTTTTTTTTTTTTACTTAGGTAAGATTTACTGAGCATTGTTCTGTGTGTTAGGAATACAGGGTGGACAAGACAGACAAGATCTACGGTCCCATGGAACTTAAAATTCTGGCAAAAGAAAAAGAAGCGATAAACAAGAGAGGAAGATATAAAAATGGTTCGAAACTGCTACATGTTATGAAGGAAATAAAGTAGCGTGGCAGCGAAATGGGGGCTACATTACACGGAAGACTGGGGAAGACCTCGGAGGAGGTGAAATCCGAAACCTGCAGGACACCACGGGCTTAGGGCCTACCCAGGCGAGTTCTGGGGCAGAGCACTCCAGGCAGGGGAAGCAGCTGGTGCAAAGGCGTGAAGGCAGGAACGAGCTGCATATATCTGGGGGAAGAAATCTTTATATGTCTGGGCGATGCAGCTAGAGCAGAGTGAATGAGGGAGAGAACAGAGAAAGATTAGGACAGGGGTAAGCAAGGGACAGATCGCGCAGAGCCTTGTAGGTGGTGGCAATTAATTCAGGTTTTATTCCAAGCTCAAAGGAGGGTTTTAAGAAGAGTAATATTATCTGATTCTATGCTTTTTAAGAGATCACCCTGTCTACTGTATGGAAAAAGAGACTGTAAAGAAGTCAAACAGAAACCAACAGGAGTCCACTTCAGGAAAGAAAGATGACAGATACTTGGACTAGGGGAGCCACGGTGTCAATGGAGGCATGGATTTACTGACTAGGGACGACTAGAAGGAGAGCAAGTTTAGGAAGAAGGGGAATCGAGAGTGTACAGTGTGAGACAACAGCCAAATCATATGCGGAAACAGCCCGAGTAACGGGGGGGGGGGGGGGGGGGGGGGGGGCGGCTAGCCGATCCATGAGGGCCATGGAAACATCACGGAAAAGACAGAAGAAAAATTTGCCAATACTCATTTGAGAGTGCTGTACATTGTCAGAAAAATCACTTACTTGGAGTGGGGACGAGGGCAGGGGTCACACTCCCCAAAGAGCATTCCCAAGTTAAAATGGTTAATCTCCAGTTAACTGCAGGGTTTCTGCTTTGCTAAGAGGAATATACAAATGTGGGCCAAGAACTTAACCATTCAAGGCAACAGGGGAAAGACTAAGCTGCCGTTAGCAGGCCTCTCTCCTCAACAGTGCTCAGTTTCTCCAATGAAATGTTGAGCAAATTATTTAAAATATCTACTGTGCTCTATCTTCCATATTACCTAGGATCAACAGCTTTATGGAAAACAAGTCAAGGTCATGTTACCTGAGGGTTCTTTTAAGATTAAACTAAAAATATTTCCCTTTCTTAAATTACCTCTGTCTAAAATCGGTTTTGGTCACGTTACTTAATTTACTATGAAATTTCAAATCGCATTCAAGGAGGGCATTAGCTTTTCTGTTACTGAAACAAGGGCATGAGTTTAAAAAGATGGAAAAACACACATGAATAGTATGCTTCCACTTATGGAAAAGACAGACCTATGTGCATGTATGTCTACACATAGAAACAGATTTCAGGAGAGACACCAAAATGTGGCAGGATTTGGAGTAATTTTTACAACTTTGATTACCTTTCTGCATTATTTTGATTTTTGTGATGAACATGAACTATTTTATAATTACATAAATATTTTAAAAAGTAGATCCTTTTTATATTTGAAAAAACTGCAGGGTATCTACTGATGAACAGTCTTCAAGTAAAATAGATATGAAAGTCTTTATATTATGATATCACAAAACTTCACACTGCTAATATTTATTATCCCTCACAGTTTCTCTGTGTCAGGTTTTAGGAATGGCCTGGCTAGGCAGCTGTTGTATAGAGTCCCACAGGATGTTGCAGTCAGATGTCAGTAACAGATAACTAATACAGTGGAGAAGTTCATTCATCTAGAAAATCATTTCCTTTTAGGAATATGAAAAAGCTACTAAAAGGCTGCTGGCTTCATTAAAATTCTATTTTTATAATGGCAACTTGTCCTAACAGTTAGATGTGAGGTTTAAAACCCAAAATTCCAGGGGCGCCTGTGTGGCTCAGTCAGTTGAGTGACCTGCTCTTGACGTGGGCTCAGGTCATGATCTCACGGTTCTGTGGGTTCAAGCCCCACACTGGGCTCCATGCTGACAGTGTGGAGCCTGCTTGGGATTCTCTCTCTCTGTCCCCATGCTTGCTCTCTCTCTCTCTCTCTCTCTCTCTCTCTCTCTCTCTCTCTGCTTCGTCCTCAACACAAATAAACATAAAAAACAACAACAACAAAAAAAACAGTATTCCAAACAGTATCTTTTAATAACAAGATAATTTTGAATGATTTAAAAATTGTTGACAACTAAATGTAATTTCAAATTTGTCCCTCAACTATATTTCCTGAGTGCTTACCATTTGTCAGGCACTGTGCTAGGTGCACAGAACACAGCAGTAATGAGAACAACAACAACAACAAAAAATCTTGGCATTATATTGAAAAAAAAAGTTTTTAGATGAAGAACTATGCCTTAAAAATGTATCTTTTACTAAATTCTAATCACCTCAATGTGCTGGGAATGCACTATTTTAAAGTTTAACACATGGGAGAACAAAGGGAGTTAAACAACCACCTTCTGCAGGTTATGCACGTGGGAATTATCAAGTCGGAATTCCCGAAGGCATCAGACCAGGCAGTTGACTGTAGTGCCTTATTACAGAACTATAGCCAGCTAACTACACACACAGTAAAACGCTAAGCATAACAACCCCCACATACTTGCATCCATCTCTTAGCTTCTTACATCTAATCACGTGATTCCCAAGATTATTATTTATCTAGTTTCCAACTATGGTTTGTCTTCCCAAACATGTCATAAGATTCTTGGTGCTAAAACTGTTCTATACTTTTTTAAATGTCCTAGTATAGCATCTAGCATAGTACTAAGCATCCAGCACTGATGACACTTTAGTACAGACTTATCATCATAAACTCAAGTCAGCAACTGTCATTTTACAGACGATGACAGTGAAGGTCAAGGATCTCACAGTCACTCAGTGAGAACACTGGGACTGGAAAGCACTCCCAGAGCACTCTGGCCACACCTTGGTCTCCCTGACACAGGCATCCTTCAATCATCTGCAAATCTCCAGCATATAGATAGCTGGTGTCCAGGATGCGGATACTCCAACAACTACGTATGGAGATAAAGATTTGCCGAATTAATGCATAAACTGACTCCCAGTCTTGTGCTCTTTCCATGACAAAAACTAATGCTTTAACTGGAATTAAGAAGATACTCTTATCCTCACCTCTGAGATCAAAGTGTGATTATTTGTAAGAGGTCCTCCCTTTGAAGAGCTGTACATGTAACTCAGAATTTATATTTAAAGTCACTTCCTAAAATTACTGTTTTCACAATAAATAGTAACAACAGGCACTAACATTTGTTGAGCATTTGCTATGTGGCAGGTACTATTCTAAATTACTTAATTAGATTGAACTATTTAAACCCACAGCAACCTTCAGAAATAAATGCTATTATTGCTTCCATGTTACAGATGAGGCAACTGAAGCACAGGGAAGATGGGCATCTTGCTAGTTAGTGACAGAACTTGGATCCAAACCCAGGATGTCTGGCTCCAGGGCCCATTTTCTTAAACACCACTCCAAATCATCCCTCAATATTTAAAGGGGAAACCATCAGAATTAGTAAAAAAAAAAAATGTGAATTATAAATCTGTCAATAAATGCCACTTTATTAAGTACCTAAAATAATAAAAAGTAAAGGCTAACAAACTGTTGCCAAAAACAGTGTTCTACCCTACCAGCTTTAGTGAAAAGAAAATGATTTAGCAGTAATTAGCATAAGAACTATATACATGTAAATCAATGATGCAAAAGAGGAAACAGGACCTCCTAAATTGATTTTAAAAGGCTCTACAATGGTAACACTATTGACTTATTTAGCAAACTCTTTAAATAAACAGTGAAAGTAAATTTGGATTTGAATCCTTTTTAAGTTATTACTTGCTCATAGCCCCTGAGATCTGACTCCAATTATTAAGGTATCACTATAAACAGGAAAAGTTGACAATTTCTCTACAGTTTATATGATTTTAGTGACAGCCAACAACTAACCTGGATTAACAAAGTTATACAAAGATACTCTACAACCTTGAAGACATTAGCATTTTTAAGATCATGCAAAATATAAGTAAAGCATATGCTTTGCAATTTAATACTAAACCTATTATTTGATCAGCTTTCTGGGAAAAAAATTAAAAAAGAATGATTTAAACCATTTCTACTCTCCAAGCCATCTAAAAAGAACAAAGTAGATGAGTCCAGGGTTCCTTCCCTGAGTCTGCGTCAGTTTCCTTTACACTATTAATTTACCATTTGGCACGTTCTCCTACATAGCTTCCTGTTTTCTTGATGATGACGTTTGTGCTTAACCAACAATATTCAACATCAGCTGAGAAGGAAGTCTTCAGCTCTGGCAATCTAAAATCACAGGTGACTGTGAAATAAAATAGGCTCAAAGACCAGTAACTGCCTGGTAAATGACTCTCAAGTCATAAGTTAGAGTGAATTCTTGTTAGTTCATATTCACCACCTTTTCATTATACAGAATTTATTTTCCCTGAATTAACCCTATCATCAATGATTCCACTCAGACCAAAGCAATTTCAAAATTATCATGGTTTATAGACTGAAAGGCAGCAGCAAAGAAGCTAGGAGACTGCCACAGGCTATGTGAACAGCTACTAAGTAACCTATAAAATAGGCATTTTATCCACAAAGGCATGTGACCTTCTGATTCACAGATTTTTACACCCTCAGCCTTAAAAGGGAATTACGGCCCATCTAGTTGACTACATCAAAACTCACTAGGTCAAGTTGGGGCCTTTCTACAAGGAGACTCATGAATTAAAATTGGTAAAAGGAGGCAATAAAGTTACACTGAGATAGATTTTTTACATCATTCAGAAGAATGGCACTATTTGCTTGATGACATATGATGTTCCCGATACACCACATATATCCTCTACATCTCTAAAGCCTGAAATCTATTTCTAGATCCTACTAGAAAGTGATGGATCCAATTCTTAGCAGAGGATTCCAAAATGCCATCACCAAAATATGTGACTCAGCTCAGAATGCTTTAAAAATTGTAAAATTAAAATATTCAGGAAAACATGTATTTGCCAGTTCATGTGGCATCAATTGCTGTTCCCAGGTTATATGCTATATCTCCATTTATAAATGATAGATTTCAACTCTAAAGGAGGGAGTATTTTTAAATGTTAGTAGGTGTTCCTATAACAAAAAATGTGATTTAAATTACAATATGATTCCAGTAGGAATGATAGGCTCACCCACTATTTTCAACAGTTAACTAGGAGGGGGGGAAATCTTAATATTTTGAGATGATGCTTCGCTTATTAATGTTCAACCTTTCTTCTTTTCTAATAGGTGCTTTTAATTCACTCTAACAGCATAAAAGAGAAAATTAATAGGATTATCTCAATTAGTGCTGGATACGTGTTTGATAAAATTAAACATCCATTCATGATTTTAAAAACTCTTCACAAATAAGGATAAAAAGTAACTTCCTTACTATGATAAAGGCCATCTACAAAAAAACCTGCAACAATATCGCATTTAATAACAAAATGTTACATTGTTCCCTTTGAGACTGAATGAAATGACACCCACTCTTACCACTTTAATTCAACATTATACCAACAGTCCTATCAAGTACAGAGTAGCACGGGGAAATAAGGGGATATATATGGGAAAGGAAGAAATAAAACTACACTTGCGTGAAGATAATATGACTGTGCATATAGAAAGCTTTTGAAACCTTCATAGGCATTATTGGAAATATGTGAGCTTAGCAAAGTTGCTAAACAAAGGACATACACAAACATCAACTGTAGACTGTATACATATATCTACACACCATCAACAGCCAGTTAAAAAATAAAAACTTTTAGAAAGATGCCATCAAAAGTAACATCAAACTATCAAATACATAGAAATAAGTGTCACAAAAGATGCGCAAGATCCCTGTGTAGAAAATTGTTATTAGAAGAAAATAAAACGAATAAATGAACGTAGGTATGTTCATAAATGAAAAGATACATAATGAAAAAGATGTCAGTTCTCCTTAATTGATACAGAACCTGAAAGGAGATTTTAAAATGTAAATGGAATGCCAAGAACCAAAAATAGACCATATTCTCTTGAAGAAGAAAAGCTTGATAGGATTATACACAATAGCCAAAAACTGGTAGTAACCCAGGGTCAACAGAGACTGACAAATGGATAAACAAAATGTGACATACATGTATAATGGGATAGTATTCAATAGCCTTAAAAAAGAAAGAAATTCTGATGCACACTACAACATGGATAAACCGTGAAGATAGTATGCTAAGTGAAATAAGCCGGTCACGAAAGGACAAGCACTGTACAATTCCATCCATGTGAGGTACCTGGAGTTATCAAATTCACAGAGACAGAAAGTGGAATGGTAGTTGCCAAGGGCTGAAGGGACAGTGGAAGAAATGGTAGTTAAGGGGTACAGAGTTTCGATTTTGCAAGAGGAAAAGTTCTGGAGATAAATGGTGATGATCACACAACAATGTGAATGGACTTAATGCCCGGAGATGAACACTTAAAGTTGGCTAAAATTATAAATTTTATGTATATTTTATCACAGTAAGAAAAAAGCTTAATAGGAGAAATTATTCTACGGAATATCAAAAATTATTATCAATCTTAGTAATTAAAATATTAATATTGATACAAAGATAGACAAAGAATAGAGTTGAGAGACAGATTCCCACACATCTGGACACTTAGTTTATGACAGAGGCATCTCTGCACAGCACTAAGGAAAGGCAATTGTTTTCAATAAATGGTGCTGAGTCAACTAGACACTTATGGGAAAAATATGAAACCTGAGCCCTACCTCATACCATTCACATCAAGTCCAAGTGAATTGAAGCTCTGAAGGGGAAAAGCAAAAGCAAAATATTTTTAAAAGAAAATGGGGGAGGGTTAATTGGGTAAACAGAATATGTTCAAGAACTTGGTGGACAGGGATGCCTGGGTGGCTCAGTCAGTTAAGCGTCCAACTTTGGCTCTGGTCATAATCTCACAGTTCTCAAGTTCGAGCCCTGCATCAGCCTCTGTGCTGACAGCTCAGAGCCTGGAGCCTGGAGCCTGGAGCCTGCTTCAGATTCTGTGTCTCCCTCTCTCTCTGCTCCTCCCCCACTCACACTATATCTCTCTCTCAAAAATAAAAAATAAACATTAAAAAAAAAAACCATGAAAATTCCAAAAGTACTACTATGAAAGAAAAGATGGGTAATCGGATTATATTATTATCAGATTTTCTGTTCAACAACAACAAAAAAAAACATTAAAGAGTGAAAAGACAAACCATGGGGTGAGACAAGATATTCGCAACACATAAAACTGGTATTAAAATATATAAAGAACTCCTATAAATTGATAGGAAAAAGACATGTTAGTAGACCTGAAGGAATACGTCATAAAAAGGGATCCAAATGGCCAATAAAAGTGAAAAGGTGCTTAACCTAATTAGTCACTAGAGAAACGCAATTTAAATCTACGATGAGGCCCCACAACACACCCGTCAGGGTGGCTAAAATCAAACCGACACGACCAAGTGGAATTAAAAACTAGTCTTGTGGCATTGTGTATACAGTCAATGCTGCACTTCTTTCATTAGTATCCATATATTTTTGCAAATTTCTTTTTCAGGAATGACAGGTGAAAACACCCTATTATATGTAATAAGATTACTGTTACAATATTGCTTATTTATCTTATCTCATTATTTTTAATTTATATCCTATATATGTTTTGTAACCTATAAATATATGTTATAATTAAATAAGTATGCATGTATTGAGGGTTCATAATTAAATTGAGGTGTATAATCAAAAAAAGTTTAGCAATCACTGCTGCAAGAGTATAGAAAGGAGTCCCTACTCTTAAGAACCTGCAACTATAAATCAGAAGACAAAAATCAAACCTATGAAAGTCAAATAAGCACAATTTAAATAACAATTCAAGACAACAATAGATACAAGTCACAAAGCAATTAACATGATTAATTGCCAAATTAGTGGTTAAAGAAAAAAAGCACAATAGAAGTTGCCAGAGCGGAGAAACCACTTTTAGCTGGGGTAATCAAGGAAGGGTCACTGGAATACAGCTGGCCTCTAAGAATGAGTTAGATCTGGTAGGTAGGGGAATGAAAATATTTACCTACAATTGTCCTCAAATGGGGACAAAAACCAAGGAGACAGATACTCAGCTAGACTGAAAGCTATGTAATGAAACAGAGTGTATTAAACCTTGGATCCAGTGCCCCATAGTCCACCTGCTGGCACACAGCAGCACCTGATAACTGCCCCATAAATAGTACAGGTGAACAAGTGGAGCTGGGGATGACAAGCACACTCCAAGGTCATGTCAAAGTCAAAACAAATTACATAAATATCCTGGACTGATTCCTATCTCAACTGTGGGAATGTTGGTAATTCTTACTATTTTTTTTTAAGAGAAAGAGCACACGCATGCAGGGGAGAGGGGCAGAGGGAGAGAGGTAGAGAGAGAGAGAATCTTAAGCAGGCTGCACACGTGGCACAGAGCCCAACATGGGGCTGGATCCCATGACCCTGGGATTATGGCCTGCGCCGAAATCAAGAGTCGGACGCCCAAGCAACAACCACCCAAGCGCCCCAGTAGTTCTTTCATTAATAAACGGTATGAGAAATCTCCAAGGACAAGGCCAACTTACATACTATTTCTACACATTTAAGGAGAAACACAATTTCATAAAAGGCAATTTTTATGCTAAACTCTTTGAATTTGTTCCATAAAAATATTCCTGTAAACTTTTTAGGTCACCATTTTCATTCCTTGACCCAAAACATATCCTAAATGGATGTATTCCCAAATCTCTGCATTCTGGGAGCTTTATATTTTATACCACTTGTATATTATGTATCTAAATCCCAATCTCAATTCCTGCTCCTTACAGGGAAGGACTGGAAAGTATCTTGGCATGTAGCACAGACTCTCAAGGGAATGAACTAGCAGAGCTGTGATCATTCCCGTACTGGCTTTCATGTTACTTGCTGCATTTATGTTTGTACCTCCACAATGCCTCACACTAAAAGCTCAGTTGTATGCTTTTCTTTTTTCCTTTTTTAAATTTGCTTAATGTTTACTTTTGAGGAACAGAGACAGAGCACAAGCAGGAGAGGGTCCAAAGCAGGCTCCAGGCTCTGAGCTGTCAGTACAGAGCCCAAAGCGGGGCTGGAACCCACAGACGGCAAGATCCTGACCTGAGCCAAAGTCGGACACTTAATGGACTGAGCTGCCCATCAGCATATGCTTTTCTTACGAAAAATATATTCGAGTGAATATGAACAGTACAAAGGCACAGGGCACAGAAAAGAGTAGATGGAAAACTGGTAGAGGTGGAGGGAAAGAACAGGGAGAAGAAGAAAAAAAGTTTTAGAATGAGCTGTAGTGGAAACATGAGAAGGTGGAGGTAAAATGGGAAAGAGAGAGAATGGAGGAGTGGAAAAGAAGAGAAGAAGGGAATTAATAGATTTTCTTTCCTGTTGGTGAAAGGTGCTGTCTAAAGATGGAAGAAACATTTTTGAAATCCTCAAATTTTTCTACTTAAGTGATTACGAAAGGACATCTGCTACATGAGCATACCTGGAACTACAGGGTAATGGGATAAATAAATGTATCCGGGGCGCCTGGGTGGCTTGGTCGGTTAAGCGTCTGTCTTCAGCTCAGGTCATGATCTCACGGTCCGTGAGTTCGAGCCCCGCGTCGGGCTCTGTGCTGACAGCTCAGAGCCTGGAGCCTGTTTCAGATTCTGTGTCTCCCTCTCTCTCTGCCCCTCCCCCGTTCATGCTCTGTCTCTCTCTGTCTCAAAAATAAATAAACGTTAAAAAAAAATTAAAATAAATGTATCCATGTATTTTCGGTTTTTCAATGGTTTGGGGGGATTTTTTTCTTCGATTGCTCAAGATACTATTGTTATACACTATGAATTTTCTAGCCTTGTGCAAGTCAAATAAATTGTCTCTTCTTTGGTTTCCTCATCCACAAAATGGAGGTAACGGCCCCACTTCATGGAGTTGTTATAAGGATCCAGTGACTTGGTACACGTAAAGTATTTAGAAGAGTGCCTAGCACATAGTAAGTACGTTCTATTATGATTATTCAAAAGCATAAATTGCAAAGTCAAAAATATGACGGAGAGTCCATCTCAAATACTATGTTCATGAAACCCTTAATTCACTTGGGCAATAATTTCCAATATTAAAAAAAAACAAAAAGAACTTCAATTGACCCCCTCACCATACTACTATACCTTCTTCATTCCACAGACAAAAATTCTCAGAGGTAGTCCAACCAATAAGAGACTGAATCTGGCAGTAAAATGATTTTTCTAGGTTCTAAAGCAAATCTAATGGAGCTGATAATGCTCCTCATGTTACAGAGCAGGAAACCCCCAGGAGAACAAAGAGAATAGTATCACAATGGGTTATCCAAGTGTGAGGGCAAGAAGAGACTGGAAGCAGGTCAATGTTTTGTGATGGTGAGCTGGCATAAAGCTTATTGTTCTTTAAAATGATACTCTCAATGTAATTTGTTCTTGGGATCTTCTACAAAATACGTAGAATTCTAGATTTTTTTTTTTGCATGTAATGGGAAATGTTCTTTATTCTTTTTTTCCAGAATATACGCAGTAGCCTGCTATTTGCTTTTCTGATTACTAACATTTCTCCAAGTAAACCATACAGATCCTCTCCTTTTTTATTTATTCTTTCCTTTCACTTCATTCAGTTCTAGGTGTTACACTTTAAGAAGGACAGAGACTGACTGGATCTCACTGAGAAGCCAGCAGGGATGTTGAAAGGACACAAATTACATGGTTATAAGCAAAGACTCCATGTTAGCCTGCAGAAGAGAAAAATACAACACGATAGCTATCTTTATTTACTGAAGTGTTATCACAAGGGGGATTGATTAAACTTGTTCTACATCGCACCACGAGGTAGAAGTGACACAATAAGGTTTCAGTCAACATAGGAAAGCCGTTTCTAACAGTATCAGTGGCCCAACGAGCAGCCTTGGGCTTCAGGGGGCTTCCCTGGGACAAGATACTCTGGAGCAGCCTCAACAGTCACTTGTCAGGGAAGCCTAAAAGGGGTTCATTTAACACATGGTAGTCGTTAGAGTTTAATGCCTCTAATCCTGAAATTCTATAATCCTCAACTAGATTAAGACAATATTATACTATAATATGAATTCTAAAGCCAACAGCAATTCTTTATTAAGTTTTTAAAAAGAAATGAACTCTACCATGAACTACATAAAACCAACTTGAAAGGGCAGGTGACAACATTTTAACAAAAACAACCTAAGAAAATTTGACCTAATGTGCCTAGCACAGTCACTAAATCTTCATCAGTTACAATTTCAGTGAATTGTATTCAGTGTATTCAGTGAATTCACTGAAATGCCACCCAGTCACTGACCTGATATAAGATGCTCACCAACTTAGAAAATATAAATCTACATACAACTCTAATAAGCAAATAGCAAAACAATGTCTGAGCTTTAAAAAGTGCGTGAATAGGAGCGCCTGGGTGGTTCAGTCAGTTAAGCCTCCGACTTCGGCTCAGGTCATGATCTCGCAGTTTGTGGGTTCAAGCCCCACGTCAGGCTCTGTGCTGACAGCTCAGAGCCTGGAGCCTGCTTCCAATTCTGTGTCTCCCTTTCTCTCTGTCCCTCCCCTGCTCGTGCTCTCTCTCTCTCTCAAAAATAAATAATACAAGCAAATTACATAAACAAAGCAATGATGCTCTCTCAGTTTTTACTGTCCCAACTAACTGAAAAGTTTAGTAATTTTGAGAGAAGTCTTCATTCTTACAACCATCCACCATATTTGTTCTACCATATTTGTTTAAAAAGAAAAAAACAGCAATAGCCTAGATTATCTAATGTACAGTTAGGAATTACTTATCACTAATGTACTAGTGATTATTTAAGTCTTCAATGACTTAAATAATGTAACTATCTCTACTCTCAAACAGAATTCCACAAAGGCCAACTTCTGGATTGTTAGAATGCAGAAATCCTTCTAGAACAATGCCGCTCAAAGTAGGATTCATGGGCTAGTGCTACACTATAAACTGTTAGTCATCTGTAATAAGATAAACAGAAAAGCTGAGAATAAGAAACTTTCACAGCAATATGTAAGACCAGTATTAAGTCTGACGAATCCAGTATTTTAAAACCCGGCCTTGTATCTCATGTCTTTTTTACTTCATTTTTCTAGTAATTCATTTCTATTATATTTTACAAAAGTATCAGTTGGTTACAGAGTCAAAAAATCTTTAAGCTCTTATCTTTCACCATAGGCGATTTGAGAAAACTTCTCAAAAGATCCTCTAAATGCTGAAGGTCCTTGGATAGGAAGATAAATTGCTTTACTTTGATGTCCCCCATTCTCCCTATCCACCTTGGTTTCCCCATCACAGTAACAAGCCCTACTAATTTGTTCCAGTGTTCTTTTGATATCTCTGCTAAATTGTCAGTAATATCAACACAGTTCACTGCTTAAAATTTATCATCAGATTATCTGACTGCTCAGAATTTGCAACACTACTTCATCTGCACCCAGATGTAGCTCCAACATGTTCTTGGACTCATTCCTCGTAAGAAGACATTAACTAATTTGATGATCTAGTTGGGAGGGGTCACCCAATCTTGCAACATGACAGCTGGCATAATCCATGGCAGTCAGTCATAATTTTTAAGAAAGTCTAGAGATAGTACAGCACAGATTTAAATGCCAGGCCTCCACTCGTGCATAAAGACTGCCAATCTGGGGGGCACCTGGGCGGCTCAGTCAGTTAAGTGTCCGACTTCAGCTCAGATCATGATCTCATGCTTCATGGGTTCAAGCCCCACATCGGGCTCTGTGATGACAGATCAGAGCCTGGAGCCTACTTCAGATTCTGTGTCTCTCTCTCTCTACCCCTCCCCCACTCGCTCTCTGTCTCTCAAAAATAAATAAACTTTGAAAAATTTTTTTAAAAATTAAAAATAATTTATCTCAGCAATTCTGCCAACCACCCTATACTTTCAATTCTCCATTTGAACTATTTTGGTCAGCAGAATTGTCTTCAGACTTACATATTCTTTTATTTCTTACATAACATGTATAAAGAGGGACTTAATAAATACATTTGTAAAAACCTGCCAATAAACAATTCCTAAAGATATTTTTATTACACAAAAGCATTATGTAATATTCTTAGGAAAAATTAAATACACAGTGATGTGCTATAAGAAATTATTCCACAATGCCAATAATTATACACTTTTAGTTAAGATTTGCAACATCATCCAAGCTTCCAACTCTTCAATGACTTAAATAATGTAAAAAATATATATATAAATGGAGTCTGATAATTTAGGTCAAAGAGTTATTCAGTGAGAGACCATAAAATAAATACATGTTGAATTTCTGTCCCAGTACCCACTACGAAATTGGATTCCCTCCCCTCAGTCTTTAATTTGCAGGCATCTACAAACTCCTGTCAAATGATCTGGGATCTAGCCCATTTGTAGTAAATTATTGCCTAGAAAATACTGCTATTTTAGATAGCTACTTTTTCTGAATGAGCTCTAAAACTGAACTATTCCTGATGTTTAAGTTTTAGTCTCAATCGCCTAACAAATTTGTCTGAATTCTAGCCAGTAACAGAGGCTTTTTTTATGTCCGTATCTAAAGATGTTGCATAAATATGGCTAGAAAACCCATTCCACAGTATACTGTATTAACAAGTGACTCCTATCTTTTCCTGGCCAATGCCCTCTAGAAAAAATACATAACGTCTGGTAGAATAGACTTGGGATCCAGTCCTAGGATCCAGTCCTGGCCTCCACCACTTGTCAGCGAAGTAACCCTGGATGAGATGCTCAGTCTCTCTGAGACTTATGTTGTCTCATGTGTTTAAAACAATTTTTAAGGAGAGGTTATAAAAACATTCCTCACAGATCTACCGAGGGCAAAGACAGCCTATGAAAAAAGAGCTTTATACTATTCACAAAAGCTACATTCATTTACTGCTCATTTCTTTATAGAAAAAAGTATAGGGGAGCCTGGGTGGCTCAGTCAGTTAAGCATCCAACTTCAGCTCGGGTCATGATCTCATGGTTCGTGGGTTCGAGTCCCACGTCCGGCTCTGTGCTGACAGCTTAGAGCCTGGAGCCTGCTTCAGATTCTGTGTCTCCCTCTCTCTCTGCCCCTCCCCTGCTCATGCTCTGTCTCTCTCTCAAAAATAAAATAAACATTAAAAATTTTAAGAAAAAAAAGAACAAAGTATATACAATTGTCGTCTGTTTAGAGACCTGAGTCCACCGCACAGACGGAGGTAAATGAGTCGACGGGAAGTCAGAGAGCCTCAGAGAGGTGCTGATGGGGTGTAGAGAGGCACATTTCAGGAAATGATAATACCTTGAAGCCAATCCTCAAGATTGAGACAGAGTTTTTTAGGACCTTGAATTTAGGGGCCCCTCTCAATGGCTGTATGTTTGCCTCTGTTTCTCTTCATCCTTTCTTCTCTATATTCTTTTCTTCTTTCTTAATTGTATCTCCCTGTCACACTGTCCTTCTACCTCCCTTCTATCCCTCTTTACCCTCTTCTGTCTTCCATCCCTAGCTTTCTCCTTTAATTACAATATGGAACTAAAGTAATTTTTAAATATTTATTTATCCTATTCTTAATTTAAAATCCAGAGGGTTCGGACACATATACATAACATTCACCAAAAGACATGTACTAGAATATTCACAGCAGCAGTGTTCATATTAGACAAAAAGTCGGAATTACCCAAATGTCTTTCAACAGCACAACAGACAAACTGGTATGTTCACATAATGGAACAGTCCTTGCTCAGCCAGGAGAATGAATATATCCGCAACAATACAGAAATTCACAAACATAATGCCGGAACCAAAGAAGCCAGACACAAAATGCCAGTTTGTGGGTTACAAATTCCACTTATATTAAGTTTTTTTAAAAAGGAAAAACCAACTTCTGATTTTAGAAGGCATGATGGTGGTTATTCTGTGCGTGTGTGATGGGAAGGGGAGAGCACCGGAGGATGTGTGAGGTGCTAATAACGTTCAGGTTTTTTTAGGTCCCAATTACACAAATGTATTCAGTTTCTGGAAATCCTCTGAGTAATATATATATGGTTGGGTGCACTTTTCTAAATGTATACTATACTTCCAGAGGCGCCTAGGTGGCTCAGTCGGTTAAGCATCTGACTCTTGATTTTGGCTCAAGTCATGAACTCACAGGGTTCGTGGGTTCAGGCCTGTGTTGGACTCCGTGCACTAACAGTGCAGAGCCTACTTGGGACTCCTCTCCCTCTCTCTGCCCCTCCCCTGTGCACATGCACACACCTGGGCACTCTCTCTCGCTCACTCTCTCTCTCCCAAATAAATAAACTTTAAAAAAAATAATAAACATATACTCTACTTCAATAAAAAGGTAAAAAGGTTTTTGTTGGTTTTATTTTTTTATTCTTTGAGAGAGTGTGTGTGAGCAGGGAAGGGAGGGGGCGGGCAGAGGGTCCTGAAGCTGGCTCTGGGCTGACAGCAGCAAACCCAACGCAGGGCTGGAACTCACAAACCATGAGATCATGACCTGAGCCAAAGTCGGATGCTCGACTGACTGAGCCACCCACGTGCCCCGTAAAAAGATGTTTTTAATCAATGAGTTTAAACATTTAATGACCAAGTTAAGGGAGTAGCAACATCTAACCACTTCTTTTTTTCCCTGGTGCCCTCTAATTTTTTTAACCCCAAAAGACAACTGGGATACAGCCCTGAACTTGGAACCATACAATCTACTTCCAGATTCCCAGCTTTATGCTTACTGTGCTTCTACTATGTACCAGGTTCTATGCGAGGCACTAAAGATACAGCTGTGATGTCAGATGGGGCCCCTGCCTTCTTTGAGGAAACAAACAAACAAATATATACATCTGCATGTATGTATGTATATGCGACAAAAGGACAGATCCTGAGATGGAGAAAAACATGAGAGCCCTGCTTTTGATGGAATGGTCTAGCAAGGCAACCCTGAACAAGTCACTTAACTTACTTGAGTCTCAGCTACCTCATCTGCTTAGGATCAAATGTGATAATATCTTTCAAAGCAATCATATTACAATGATAGCATTATGCACGATAATAACTATTATTGTTCTTACTGCTTAATATAGAGTTGCTTGAGTTAACCAAATGTCAGCATGATCTATGCACTAACACAGTAATAGTAAAAATGAGTAATATTTAATGGTCACTAATTCTCAATTAAAAGGCTTCTACTCTGGGTAGAAGATCTACCCATAAATGGCTCTCCTCTCCCTTTAAAGGGGTGTTAATGATACGAAGTCCTGGCTCAATTTCAGCACAGCCCTCTCTTGCCTTTAAAGAAAATCAAGCACAAAGAGTCGGTGCTAAGAGAGAGACTGGCCAGAGAAGTGATATCAGCATCTCAGAGATCAAATTAACCAACCAAAGAATATATGTGAAGGATTCTACCTTAATGTATTAGATGATCAGCACTTTCCTTGTACTGATAACGAGTCTAGGCCTATATTTAAATTTTTTTAATGTTTATTTATTTTTAAGAGACAGAGAAACAGTGTGAGTGGGGAAGGGGCAGAGAGAAAGACAGAGAAGGAGACACAGAATCAAGCAGGCTCCAGGCTCTGAACTGTCAGCACAGAGCCCAGCGCAGGGCCCAAACTCAAGAACCGTGAGATCATGATCTGAGCTTAAGTCAGACGCTCAACTGACTGAGCCACCCAGACACCCGTAGGTCCGTATTTAAAGGAGCTTAAGGGATGCCTGGATGGCTCAGTCAGCAAAGCGTCCAACTCTTGGTTTTGGCTCAGGTCACGATCTCAGGATTCATGGGATCAAGCCCCATGTCGGGCTCTGTGATGACAGCATGGAGCCTACTTGGGATTCTCTTTCTTCCTGTATCTCTGTCCCTCCCCCTCATGCTCATGTGCACTTGCTCTCTCTCTCTCTCAAAAATAAATAATCTTTAAAAAAAAAAAAACTTTAAAAAATAAAGAAGCTTAAGATATGGTTGCAGAATTAAAATCAAACAAACAAAACAAAAACAACAAATTAGGGGAAAGTTGTAGAGCTATACAATCAGATTTGGTTTCAAACCCTGGCACCGCCACATGATAGCTTAGGACCCTCACCTTGACTTCTGAGGACTGATTCCTCTCCTGTGACAAGACGATACTAAAGACTACACCTCATACAGTAATGAGAGGCTTTAGGAGGTAGTATGTCTAATATGGCTGGGGCAGGATCTGGTGCAGTAGCTGTTACTGCTGTCATTATTGTGATTACTTTACAGGCAGAAGCCCAATGAAAGCAACTAACATATACCCCAAACTGTCTACAGATATTGGTTCCCTCTGTTCTCCCCAACTGCTATTCCCTCAGCCCTACACCAAACAGTATATATTCAGATATATTTACAGTATAAGGGTAAAAATAAAGTGTAAATGCAAATCTATGTGCTTGCACAGCCTGGAAAGGTAAAAAAAACCTCTTTGACTTTTAAGACCCTCAACTTTTTCTAAAACCATGAAGGTGCTCCACCCATTTATTCTGGCTTAAACCTTTGGGCAGCCTCCTTTACAGAAGCTAATTTCATAAGAATTTACAGTTCAAAAATAAGTTCACAATTGCAGTACTATTTTAACTTTTCTCACTTAACTAGTTTGCCTCCTCAGCCAAAGGCTTAAATCAAAGCATGAATTGGGGGGGGGGGGGGGGACTCAAATGTGAAAGATTGCTAGCCTCTTCTCTAAGGTCAGGAATAAGACAAGAATGCCCGCTTTCACCATTTCTACTTAAACCAGTTCTAGAACTCCTAACCAGACCAATTAGGCAAGAAAAAGAAATAAAAGGCATCCAAAAGGAAGAAGAAAAAATATCTGTTTGCAGAGGACATGATCTTATATATAGAAAACCCTGAAGATTACACACACACACACACACACACACACACACACACAAAACTATTAGAACTAATAAGTTCAGCAAAGTTGCAGGATACATGATCATGCAAAAATCAGCTGCATTTTTATACCCTAACAATGGACAATCTGGAAAGGAAATTATAAAAAACAATCCCATTTATAATAGTATTAAAAAGAATAAAATACTTAGGAATAAACTTAACCAAGGAGGCAAGGGTTGAATATAGCAGTCCCCCACTTATCCACAGGAAACACATTCCAAGACCCCCAACAGATGCCTAAAACCGCAGACAGTACCAAACCCTATGTATATTCTGTTTTTCCCTATACATACCTATGATAAAGTTTAGTTTATAAAGTAGGCACAGTAAGAGATTAACAACAACAACTATTAAGTAAATGGAACAATTGTAATGGTATACTATAATAAAAGTTATGTGAATGTGGTCTCTCTCTCTCTCTCATAGTATCTTACTATACTGTACTCACTCTTCTTGTGACCATGGGAGATGATAAAATGCCTGCACGATGAGATGAAGGGAGGTGAAGGAGGCAGGCATCATGAGGTAGCATTAGGCTACTACTGACCTTCTGATGATGTGTCAGGAGGAGGACCACCCGCTTCTGGACCATACTTGACCATGGGTAACTGAAACCATGAAAAGCAAAACCACAGAAAAGGAGGGACTACTGTACTCAAACCTACAAAACATCGCCAAAAGAAATTAAAGAGGACACAGATAAACGAGAAGACATCCTGTGTTCACTGATGACTCAATACTGTTCAAATGTCGATACCACCCAAAAACAATCTATCAATTCAAAGCAATCCCTATCAAAATCTCTACAACAATCTTTGCAGGAACGGAAAAAGCCATCCTAAAATCCATATGGAAGCTCAAGGGATCCTGAATACTGAATAGCCAAAGCAATCTTGCAAAAAAAAGAACAATGGTGGAGGTCTCACACTTCCCAATTTCAAAACTTACTACAAAGCTAAACAAAAGAATGTGGTATTGGCATAAAGACAGACATACAGACCAAGTGAATAGAATACAGATCCCAGAAATAAACCCTCAAATATATGGTCAAATAATTTCAACAATAGTGCCAAACCCATTTAATGGAGGGAAAGATTGTCTTTTCAACAAATAGTGTTGTGAAAACTGGATATCCACATGCAAAAAAAAAAAAAAAAGTCGAACTCTTATACCACATATACTTCATCAAAAGTAAAAACATTGTGCATCAAAGGATACTATGAACAGAAACAAAAAGGCAACCTATGGAATGGGAAAAGATATTTTCAAATCATATATCTTATAAGGAATTGATTATCTAGAATATATAAAGAATCTAGAGTATATATATAAAGAACTCCTACAACTCACCACCAGCAACACAATTAAAAAATGGGCAAAAACCTTGAATAGACATTTCTCCAAAGCAGATATGCAACTTGCCCCTAAGCACATGAAAAGATGCTCAATGTCAATGGTCATCAGGAAAATGCAAAACCACAATGATATACCACTTCATTAGGATATACCATTAGGATGAGTACTAATTTTTTTTTAATTTAAAAACAAAGAAAAAATTTGACAAACAGCAAGTGCTGGTGGGGATGTGGAAAATTTGGAAGCCCACACATTGCTAATGGCAATATAAAACGATGCAGCCACTGTGGAAGTGGATATGGTGACTCCTGAAAAAATTAAAAGTAGAATTACCACATGTTTAATTCCACTTCTGGGTATACCCCCAAAAGAACTGAAAACAGGACTCCCAACAGATATCTGTACACCTATGATTATAGCAGCATTATTCACAATAGTCAAATGGTTGGATCTGGATGGATAAGTGGAAAAACAAATGTGTTATATACACACGATGGAATATTACCCAGCCTTATTAAAAAGGAAGGAAATTTTGAGCTGTGCTACAGGAAAAACCTTGAAGACATTACTCAAAGTAAAATAAGCCACTCATAAAGGAAAAAGTACTGCATAATTCCCCTTCTACGAGGTACCAAAAGCAGTCGGATTCATAAACAGAAAATAAAATAAAATGGAGGCAGAGGGGAACAGGAAGTTATCATTTCATGGGCACAGGGTTTCAGTTTGGGAAGATGAAGCTCTGGAGAGGGGTGGCGGTGGCCGCTGCACTACATTGTGCTCAATGCCACTCAACTGTACACATAAAAAGTGAAAAGTGAAAATGGTGTATATATTTTACATTAAAAGCAAAGTGTGTGCCAAGCCCCAAACTGAATTTACCTATTAAGAATTTACTGAAGCACAAAATTTTTAAATGCTGTTTTTAAATTAAAAAGTCTAAGGAGTCCACAGATTAAAAAACGACAACAACAAACAATCCTTCTGAGGGCATTATACCCACTTCACAGTGGAACTTCAAAACGTTCTCCCAAAACTTCCACTTGACTCAAGAGCTCTTATCAATAAGTTGGCAAGAGCAAAGGTTGAGATGAAAACTATTTCAGAAAACAAAAAAGGATACATTTTTCAAAAAGTCAAGAGAAGCAAGGTCAATGGGAAAAACAACTTTCATAACATGCCATTAGAAAGATAACCAAATTACTCAGGAAATGTGGCCCTGAAAGGAAGATTACAAAATTGTTTCTCAAGAATATGGCACCAGAAAGCAAGATTATTCAGGGATCATGTAAGTTAAACAGGGGGCTACCTACATGGATTCCTTAGAGTCCTTTAACATGTAAGTGAGAGCACAGGACTAGTTAATTTGCACTTTTTTTTAATTTTTTTTAAAGAGAGAGATAGAGAGAGACAGAGAGATAGAGTGTAAGTGGGGGGAGGGGCAGAGAGAGAGGGAGACACAGAATCTGAAGCAGGCTCCAGACTCTGAGCTGTCAGCACAGAGCCCGACACAGGCCTTGCACCTGAGAACCCCAAGATCATGACTTGAGCCAAAGTCAGACGCTTAACTGACAGCCACCCAGGTGCCCCTAATTTGCAGTCTTGAAACAAACTTATTATCATGTGCCCATGAATGTGAACTAAAAGAGTCCCACTCATCTTCTAAAGAACTCTGCAAATTTGTCATTCTAATGAAACAGAAACCAGTCAAAAAATACCATCTTAAAATTGCACAGAATAGAGGGGACAAAAGATAACAGTAAGAGTGATTTTTTTGTTCCCCTGAACAGTACAAAGTAGAGTTAGGAATAGATTAAATCAATCTTCTACCTCCTTTCCTTTACACATTAGACTGGCAACTTCTCTTTACCTCTTCCCCTACCCAAACTTCCATACCCAATGAAGTCACTCTGAAATTAAGTCACTGTAAGGCATGAAAAGCCCATATGATTCATAATTCATAATCAAAATCATTAACCTCCAGACCCAGGTTTCTCCCAGCATTGACCACCCTAGTCTCTGTAGGAAGACTGTGAAACCCTAGCACAAGTTCCTAAAGTCAATGATGTCAGAGTTCACTGGGCCAAAGCCAATACCATCCTTTGACTTCTTCTCTCAAAAATCCTATGTACAAAATAAGTGAAAGCCCTCTGAAATGTTAAAAAAAAAAAAAGTTAACTGTTTGACATTATTTACATTACTGTATCACCCTATGAAAATTTACATTACTGTATCATACTATTATAATCAGAAGAAGGCTAGACAGGCAGCTACCCAAGTCAAAGATCTAAGAGAAGAAAAGCCTAGAGCACGAGGAGTAGGGGAACTTGTGTTTCTCCAAGTTAAAACACACACACACACACACACACACACACACACACACACACACACAAAGTAATTCCCGGAGGACAACCTAGGAATGGTAATACCGCTCAAAATATCAACACTATGCACCATTCACTGTGTTTCTAGATGCTCGGGTGCCTAGATAAGCACCTTGAGCCCTAGCCAAAATTCTGCCCTGTAACATCCACAACCCCACCCACGCACTGCCCATACTAGCTCCCCACCCTCCCACAGAGCTCCCCACATTAGTCTGTACACCATCTTCTGAGGTCCTGGCAGGAAAGCTTCTTCAACCCTGTGTAGAGAACTGCATGTCTCTGCTCAAGACAGCCAATGTTCAGTCTCAAACACCTGCTGAAAACAGTTAGGTTCTGTCTGCTAAAATAGAAGTTGGCATCGCCAAGCCCATTCATTCTTCAACCTACTCAAATATTTCAAAGTACATCCACCTGAGGGTCTGAGTTAGCTACACCGAATATTTTTTTCTGCTTCCATGGATCTCCAAAAGGCGATGAACAAAGACAGAAAGCTACCCCAGAAACAGAAGTCTCTGGCTCTCCTGTCCTTATCTGCTCTATGATTTCTAACTTTTGTTATACGTGTGTGACCTCTTATCTTGCTCTGCTTGCCTTAGTCTTATTTAGACAGCTCCCTTATACCACCTGCATGGACACTCACTCTTTAAAGAGTCCCTGATTCTGAAATGCCAAAGTGATTCCACCAACTGCCTAACAACAGTTACAGTGAAATAATGATATGTATGATGCCATGCATAATATATTATATAAGACACATATGATAATAATAGTATTTTTATTGTCATAGATAAAAATAGCTACCATTTATTGCACACTAAATGTATTATTATATTACATTACATACATTACATGCATACATACATTACATTACATTACATACATACAATACACTAAATGTATTGTTAGAATACAAATATTCTAAGTACTTTACATTGAGTTATATCCTTTCCTCCCCCTAAATACTCAATAAGACAATTATCAATATCCCCAAGTAAGAGAAAACCGAGGCACAGAAAGGGTATGCAATTTGTCAAAGCTCATTAAGCTATTAAATGTCAAAATCAGGATTCACACTCACTGACTAAAAACCTTATACCTGCTTACCACTATATCATGCTACCATCCAACACCCCTAAAGGCAGTTCACTGGGTTCCATCCTTTGTCTACCTTGACTTCTGGCTTGTGCCACCCCAGCGCCTTCCCCCAGTATTGCTTTAGATCTTCTGGTTCCGGCTATTTTTCCTTTCTTCGAACTCTTCTTAAATATTCTTAGTGATTTGGATAACAGATCATTGAGCTACTAAATTTTCCGATACATCTTTTCCTTCTACTTCAATCGAACTTCTAAATTAGCTTTCATCTATGCCAATAAACCACTAAAAATCTCCACTTGAAAGCAGTCAAAGAATAAACCACCTAGGAATAAAGTGAACGGTAAATGTGCAGGAACAAAATAAAGAAAACACAAAACTTTACTGACAGAGAAGTGGGCATAAATAGGACAGACTGACCACATTCCTGAAGAGGTATCAATATTAAAAGCAGGTATACTCAATATTGTAAAACTACAATCCAAGGGCTGCTTGCTTCTTTTTGTAAATCAAATCTTATTGGAACACGCGTATTCATTTGTGTTTTGTCATAGATCCCATGCTACAAGAGCTGAATAGTTGTAACATAGACCGTAAGACTTACATGCCTAAAATACAAACCGACCCCACAGAAAGTTTGCTGACCCCTGTTGTAAAGACATCCATTCTCTGCAAACAAAAAGGTTTTATTCAAACTCCCAGCAGGTGAGATGATGAGTATTTAAACGTAGTATGCAGCTATAATAATTGAAAAGCTGTATAACTGCACAAAGCAAATACAGATATGTGCTAAATACAGGAATTTAGCACATAAGATGGCATTTCAAAATAGTGAATAAGTGAAAGATTTATTCTATAAATAGTGCTACAACAACCAGACAATTATTTAGAAAAATAATATCCCATTTCTACATTGTATCATATGCCAAAATAAATTCCAGATTAATTTCAAGTAAAAATGAAACTACAATACAAGAAAGCATAGGTATCTCAGGAAAAAATACAGGTGTCTCAAAGTGGAAAAGGCATTAATTTTGCAAAATGTTAAAAGAACTCACGAAGGAAATAGATTTGATGACAACATAAAAAGTAAACATTTTGGCACATCAAAGATAAATGTAAAGGAGATTCTTTACAGCCCCATGTTATAACAAAAGATAGACACTGAACCTGTCTCAGTAACAAATGATTAAATTAGAGTATGCTCAGATGCTGGAATATTATGCGGACATTTAAAAGGGGCAGCAGCTATATCAGTACTAATACACAACAGTCTTCAAAATATACAGGTCAGATGAATACATAATATGCTACTCCCTCAATTATCTATTGCTGCATAACAAACTACCCCAACACTTCATGGCTTCAGGAAACAACTTGTTATCTCCCATCACTGCGTCAGTGGGCTGGTCAGTCCTGCCAGCCCCTGGATGGCTCGCACATGCAGCTGCATTTGGCTGACAGGCTGGCTGTGGGGCCAGGCAGAACCTGGGCAGCTGGGCTCCGTGGGCCGGTCTCTCTCAAGGAGACCAGACCCAAGCCCCCTGAACATGGTGATGGGAGTATTCCACACGAGAACAGAACCGCAAGACCTGGTAGAGCCTACGCTCAGAAGTCACATGACATTTTTGCCACATTCCACTGGTAACGATAAGTCACAAAGGCAGCCCGGATTCTGGGGTGAGGAAACAGACTCTCTACCTGTTGATGTAAGGAGGGGTAAAATCATCTTCAGAGAAGACCAGATAAAGAGAGGCATGATTTATTTGGGGCCATTACCATAACACTCTGCCACATGTACTATTTAGACAGAAATGGAAAAAAGGTGGGGGGGAGCTTACATCTACAAAGAACACCCCTAGAAAGAAAGAAAAGAAACTGCTGAGAGTAGTTACCTCCAGAGAATAAAATTAGGAGAAAGGAATAGGAAAGTGACTTCTTTTCTACTTAACACCCTTCTACTTTTTATGTGCTGTACATTTATTATTGCTTCAAAAAATGAGCAATATTTAAGAGCTTCTGCATACTGAATAAATTAATTTAATTGAAAGACAATGAAAATCTGGGGAAAAAACATCTATAACATGTATGACAAAGGGTTAATCTTCATAATATATATAAAAGTTTTATAAATCAAAAAAGACAAATACCACATCAGAAAAGGGGACAGACATCATGAAGTGGTAATTTACACACACACATATCAATAAATAAAGGAACATATAAGAGCAATTAAATACCATTTGCATCTATTGAATTAGCAATAACTGTACAGAATTTATAATACCGATTTTATCAAAACTGTACAGGAACTGGCATGTTCATATACTGCTAGTGAAAATATAAATTGATAATACATTTCTGAAGAGACATATAATTATATGTATATTTAAATATCCTTACATATAAATATAACAATACACCAAATACGTCAGAAGTCTAAATATTTACATACTCTGGCCCAATAGTTAGAATTTTGCTGGCACACAGGACTATATGCATCCATATAGACACTTTTTTTATTTTTTTAACGTTTTTATTCATTTTTTGAGAGACAGAAACAGAGCATGAGCAGAGGAGGGGCAGAGAGAGAGGGAGAGAGATTCTGAAGCAGGCTCCAGGCTCCAAGCTGTCAGCACAGAGCCTGACACCAGGCTTGAACTCATGGACCGTGAGATCATGACCTGAGCCGAAGTCGGCCGCTTAACCAACTGAGCCACCCAGGCGCCCCAATAGAGAAACTTTTATTTTTTATAGCCCTAGAGAAAAGATCTGCAAATAATGAATCCGACTATCAGCTAAGAAAGAGGCCAGGGTGCTGCCTGATCACGCTACAGTGAAGTTCAGTAGCTGAGAAGTCCACCCATGTACAACATCTTCAAATTCACATTTTTCTTCTTCCCTCCTTAATAGACATGGACAGCCAAGAATCAACAGTTTGAGGAAAGCCACCAACACTAAAGACAGAGAGCAAAACCGAGATAGTGAAAGGTACAGAAAAAATGCTGTTTTTTTTTTTGTTTTTTTTTTTTGTTTTTTTTTTTTTTAATATATGAAATTTACTGTCAAATTGGTTTCCATACAACACCCAGTGCTCATCCCAAAAGGTGCCCTCCTCAATACCCATCACCCACCCTGCCCTCCCTCCCACCCCCCATCAACCCTCAGTTTGTTCTCAGTTTTTAACAGTCTCTAATGCTTTGGCTCTCTCCCACTCTAACCTCTTTTTTTTTTTTTTTCCTTCCCCTCCCCCATGGGTTTCTGTTATGTTTCTCAGGATCCACATAAGAGTGAAACCATATGGTATCTGTCTTTCTCTGTATGGCTTATTTCACTTAGCATCACACTCTCCAGTTCCATCCATGTTGCTACAAAAGGCCATATTTCATTTTTTCTCATTGCCACGTAGTATTCCATTGTGTATATAAACCACAATTTCTTTATCCATTCATCAGTTGATGGACATTTAGGCTCTTTCCATAATTTGGCTATTGTTGAGAGTGCCGCTATAAACATTGGGGTACAGGTGCCCCTATGCATCAGTACTCCTGTATCCCTTGGATAAATTCCTAGCAGTGCTATTGCTGGGTCATAGGGTAGGTCTATTTTTAATTTTCTGAGGAACCTCCATACTGTTTTCCAGAGCGGCTGCACCAATTTGCATTCCCACCAACAGTGCAAGAGGGTTCCTGATTCTCCACATCCTCTCCAGCATCTATAGTCTCCTGATTTCTTCATTTTGGCCACTCTGACTGGCGTGAGGTGGTATCTGAGTGTGGTTTTGATTTGTATTTCCCTGATAAGGAG
The DNA here is from genome assembly GCF_018350195.1 of Panthera tigris. NCBI lineage: Eukaryota > Metazoa > Chordata > Mammalia > Carnivora > Felidae > Panthera > Panthera tigris. The sequence continues at coordinate 117,172,324 of NC_056662.1, forward strand.
CGACGTTGAACATCTTTTCATGTGCCTGTTGGCCATCCGGATGTCTTCTTTAGAGAAGTGTCTATTCATGTTTTCTGCCCATTTCTTCACTGGGTTATTTGTTTTTCGGGTGTGGAGTTTGGTGAGCTCTTTATAGATTTTGGATACTAGCCCTTTGTCCGATGTGTCATTTGCAAATATCTTTTCCCATTCCGTTGGTTGCCTTTTAGTTTTGTTGGTTGTTTCCTTTGCTGTGCAGAAGCTTTTTATCTTCATAAGGTCCCAGTAATTCACTTTTGCTTTTAATTCCCTTGCCTTTGGGGATGTGCCGAGTAAGAGATTGCTACGGCTGAGGTCAGAGAGGTCTTTTCCTGCTTTCTCCTCTAAGGTTTTGATGGTTTCCTGTCTCACATTCAGGTCCTTTATCCATTTTGAGTTTATTTTTGTGAATGGTGTGAGAAAGTGGTCTAGTTTCAACCTTCTGCATGTTGCTGTCCAGTTCTCCCAGCACCATTTGTTAAAGAGACTGTCTTTTTTCCATTGGATGTTCTTTCCTGCTTTGTCAAAGATGAGTTGGCCATACGTTTGTGGGTCTAGTTCTGGGGTTTCTATTCTATTCCATTGGTCTATGTGTCTGTTTTTATGCCAATACCATGAAAATACAACAATCCAAACGCTTTGGGATGCAGCGAAGGCAGTCCTGAGAGGAAAATACATTGCAATCCAGGCCTATCTCAAGAAACAAGAAAAATCCCAAATACAAAATCTAACAGCACACCTAAAGGAAATAGAAGCAGAACAGCAAAGGCAGCCTAAACCCAGCAGAAGAAGAGAAATAATAAAGATCAGAGCAGAAATAAACAATATAGAATCTAAAAAAACTGTAGAGCAGATCAACGAAACCAAGAGTTGGTTTTTTGAAAAAATAAACAAAATTGACAAACCTCTAGCCAGGCTTCTCAAAAAGAAAAGGGAGATGACCCAAATAGATAAAATCATGAATGAAAATGGAATGATTACAACCAATCCCTCAGAGATACAAACAATTATCAGGGAATACTATGAAAAATTATATGCCAAAAAATGCTGTTTTAAAACTATGGTCAATTATACCTCAATTTTAAAAACAAACAATAATTAATATCCTTACAGAGAAGACACCGCATCCATGAAACTACAACAACATGTGTCAAGCAAGGGTTCCCAACGTTACAGACCAAGGCCTTCAAAATCTGAAGGGAAGATAATTTGCAACAGACTTCTGTACCTGCCCAAATTATCAATCAAGTTTAAATGTAGAATAAATACATTTTCAGACTTTCAAGAACTCAAAAATAAACCTCCTCTTCTCCGTTTCTTAGTATGCTACTGAAGTGCACGCTCCAACAAAACAAGAGGGTAAAACAAGAAAGTAAGATAAGAGATTCAACACAGGAAAGAAGCAAAAGGAAACCTACAATGATAACTGCATGGCAGACATAGACAACAATCAATCAAAATTAAGGTCGTTCCTCCACCAATCTTTCTCATCTCGGCAGATGGCATAACCATCTTACTCACTAGCTCAAATTTAGAAGGAAGAAGTCATTCTTGATTCTCTATCAAATCCCAAATTCAACATCCTCATGTTTTTACCTTCTAAATAGCTTATAATCTATTCACCTCCTTCCATCTCCACTGCCACCACCATATTCTTAACATTCCATCATCTGTCACCTGGTCTATTGTACAAATGGACGGCTAACTAGACTACCTTATCCTGCACAAGCCTCTTTCTATATAACAACCAATGATTTTTTAATATAAATTAGATCATGTCACTCGGCTTAAAATTCTTCAATAACTCCTTATTCCACCCAGAATAAAACCCAAGTTTCCTAATAGAGCCCACCAGGCTCTCCATAATCGGGCCCCCGACTATCTTTAGAATCTCATCTCATTTCCCTCTTACACTTTCTCACTACATTTCAACTTTCAGTGGCCTTGCAGATCCTTGAACATGCAAAGCTTTCTCCTGCCTTTACACCCAGTATTCCCTTTTTACATCAACTTCCCCAGCTCTTCACATCGAATTATTCTTATCTTTCATGATTAAACTTAAATGCCATTTCCTCAGAGAGCTTTCCCGACAATTAATTCTCAATTAGCCCTTCTCACCAGGTCATTTTCCCTTTATTTTCTTTTCTCAATGAGTTAAGAAGAGGAGCTTTGTTAAGTGAATTCGGGGATGGTCTAATAGAACAGTATGCAACTATTTAAATGAGGTTATCATAAAAGTCTCTAGAATATATGGTTAAGCAAGGCAATTTTTAAGAATCAGAACAAGATGGATGAAAGTTTTCCTACCAGATATTATGACATACTATAAAACTGTAATCATTAACACTGTGTGCAATTGGCATAAGGACAATGAGGCTGACAGAACATGACAGAAAGCCTAGAAACAGATCCATGTATGATGTACATTTGACATAATAAGAGAGGTAGTATTGTAGATCCACAGGCAAAGGATGACTTTTCAATAAATGATGCTGGGATAACCAATTATCCATCTGAAGAAAAAAACTATATCTCTCACAACATGTTTTATAGAAAAAAATAAATTTCCATTTGAAGAGCAAAAAGGAAAACTTTAAAATTCTTGGAGGAAGATGTATGACTTTTGAGTGTGACAGAATTTCCTGAAATTCTCCCTCTCTTTCACAAACACACACACACACACACACACACACACACACACAGCACAGCACAAATCTAAAAAGGAAAATACTGATGAATTTGACTTCATTAAAATTAAAACTTCTGGACATCAATAGCATGAAATTAAGAATACTGGGGTGTCTGGGTAGGTCAGGTGGTTAAATGTCTGACTCTTGATTTTGGCTCAAGTCACGATCTCACAGTTCATGAGATTGAGCCCCACTGACAGGGTGCAACCTGCTTGGGATTTTCTCTCTTTCCCTCTCTCTCTCCCGCTACCGTACTCTCTCGCTTTCTCTTGCTCTCTCTCTCAAAATAGATAACATATACTTTTTTAAAAAAGAATATAAGCCACAGACTGCATGAAGATATTTGCAATACATATAACTGCTAAAAGATTAGCTTCCAAAATACATAAAGAATGATTTAAAATCTATACAGAGGTTCCTGGGTGGCTCTGTTGGTTAAGCACCTCACTCTTGATTTTGGCTCAGGTCACAATCTCACAGTTTATAAGATCAAGCCCCACGTCCAACTCGGTGCTGACAGATTGGAGCCTGGAGCCTGCTTCAAATTCTGTGTTTCCCTATCTGTCTCTCTGCCTCTCCCTCACTTACGTGCGCGCTCTCTCGCGCTCTCTCTCTCTCTTAAAAATCAACATTAGAAAAAATCTTTTAATAAAAAATTTTTTTCAAAAATAAAATAAAATCTATATAAAACTACAAACAACCCACTTAAAAGATGGGCAAAGGATATTCCTAAAAGAAAAACACCTGAATTGGCAAAATATTCTTCACTATGCTAATAATCATGAAAATACAAATTAAAAACATAATGAGATTCTCTTTCACACCCATTAGCTTAACAAAAATTTAAGTCTGACCACACAGAGTATTGTTAAGGCTACAGAACAATGGGAACTCTCATTCATTTCTGGTGAAAGGGAATTGATACAATCTAGCAATATCTAATAAAATGGAAGATGCATATACCTTAAGAGCCAGCAATTTTATTCCTAGGAATATACCCTAGAGGGGTAGCTTGCTTTCAAACTTTTTTTTTTTTTGCTTTCAAACTTTTTTTTATCAAAGCACACATATTTTGCATTGTGACCCAGTACCCACATACTTACTTATTTAACTGAAAGCAAAATCCACAAAACAGTGCTTATTTTTATTATGTGTGACACATTCTGATAGTTTCCATTCTATTCTCATTCATTTTTTAGATGTTGGAGTGACTCACTCAACTGATTTTATAACCACTAATGGATGAACACACCCAATACAAAAAAAGGAAGCCCCAGAAAATATTCTCATATATATCTTCTTGCACAAAGGTGGGAGAATGTTCATTATGGCATGCATTCTTCATCAAAAGAAACTTAAAACAACATGTAAGACAATCAGGAGAATGAATAAAAAATTGGGAGGCATATTTATACAATGGAATATGATACAGCAATGCAGTCCGAAGAACTTGAACCATAGGTATTAACAGGTAAATCTCATGAACTTCCTACTAAACAAAACAAGCAAGCTGCAGGGGAAAAAAAGAAAAAAAACTACACACACACACACACACACACACACACACACACAGGATGATACCATTTGTATGAACCTTTTAAATATACAAAATAATACTATATATGGTTTAGAGATCTATTTTCATATAATGAATATACAAAGATATGCATATGAAGAAAAGAAAAAGATCACAAAAGAATACAGAAAAGAAAGTGAAATGGAAAAGCCCAGTGAACAGCTAGATACTAAATGGTTAAAAGTCACCCATCCTCAAAATTAAACTAATGCCTCCTGCGCAGCACCTTCCTTCCAGGCACAAGGCTAATAATAAAGGCTCAGCCTGCCAGCTAGAGGGACTAAGGCAGCAAACGGAGATCAGTCTTCAAAGCTTACAGCACTCATCTTTTAAAACCGTTCTATTTAGTAACCAAGTACACTGAGCATCTATTTTTAATTAAGTAATGAAATTCAGAACATGAACAAAAAATGCAACAGGTAGTTGTGGGCGGATGAGATGTCATAGCAGATGCCCCAAACACAGCCATGTGCCAGTAAGGTTGAGTCACTGTGATATGCTGAAAAAAGATAATAAGGCTTGGCTGCCACAGGTTGCAGTGAGCCCTCTGCTTTCCTCTCTCTTACATTTACCAGGCATCATTCCAGAACGCTGAACATTTAGATATCTTCAAGATTAGTAAATCACTAAAAATGACAAAATATGGCATCTTACAAATAGCACATGCTTGTGATCAAAGTAACAGAACAAAGAGCTAATAAACATCCAGAAGCCTCATGGAATAAGTCCCTAAAATAAAAATTTGCCCCCTCTACCTAGAAGAGTAAACCCAGTACTATAAAACACTTTACTATCATTTCAAAAATGTCCACTTATCTGTCAAGGAATGATGTTTTAAAGGATTACGTGTAACAAAATTTAAGCAATAAACTACCAGACCAATAAAACGTTTCCAAACCAGAAATCCAAACCACTATGATCCCCAAACCAGACAACTTCTCTAGGAAAACATCTTACTTATTCACTCATTCAACCTCTACTTGCTACACTATATGCAAAAGGTACTATGGCAGACCTTAGGAGACCTAAAAACTTCAATAAGAACCCTGTCCTAAGATCGTGACGGTCTAGCAATGGAGCTTAGAAACATACATACATACATAGGTATACACTAGGTAGAAAGATTCAGGTGCCATAAGAGAAAGATGAATTTCTATTTTTTTAAAAAAAATCTTACTTTGAATAGTGTTTACCTATCTATTTCTCCTATGAGCCAGATCTAGAATATAGATACCCAGACGTCATCTTTTCAAGGGCAAGTAGCCATACATAGAAGACTAGTTCTTGTCACCTCTAGAAATCAAGTCTCCTCATTTTATAACTTTTGCATATGCTGTGTCCTACAGGGTATACCCTTTTGAGTTCACAGAAATCACAAATGTGTACCCCATACCCCATTTCTTGTAACCATGAGTGATGCTGATCTAAAAGAAAGGGAAATGCCATAAAGTGACACACTAAAAAAAAATTTTTTTTTAAATTAAAAAGCCATTCTCTTCCCAAACCCTGCCACTGTTCTGCTATGGAAACTTAAGGAATGCACACTTAGTCTGATGTAAGGATTGAAGAAAGAATTGTTAACGAGATTCCAAAGAATTTTCATGACTCTTTCAGACAAGTACTACATAAAAGGCATCACTAATGCTCTAGATTACTAAGGCTTTCCACATCATTTTACACGTAGCAACTTTGTTAATGTAGGGAGAGGTATTTGCATTCCTTGTTTAAATCTAAAGAAAGTACATTCCTTAAGTACTAAATGCCATTAATGTCATTTCAAATATTTTTCACAGAGCTAGTCCAGACCAGGCCAGGTCTAGTGGATTCATTTCAATGTATCATCATATCCACCATTTGCATTTAAACACTCAACTAAACATTCAGTAATTGGGAAGCACTGGAGAGGGAGTCTGCAGAAAAGAAGCAAAGTGACTTTCTGTTGATGAACCCAACTGTTCTCTCAGGATACTGACACAAGGAGTAAAAAATTCAGATCACATCACCTTACATAAGTCAGTCCCCAGTCCTCTATCAGGTCCTCACCACCTCCAAAATAATATTTGTGATCAAATGAAGAAGAAAGACCTATCTCCATGTCTTACCCATTCGGGACAGTAAACATCTCTGGTTCATGGGTCTGGCTTCTTTTGAGGACAGCTTTTCTAAGCTATAATTAACATACCACAAAAACCGCCCTTATAAGGTGCACAATTCAGTCATTTTTCACATATTTACAGAATTGTGTAACCATCACACTATCCAATTTTAGGACATTTTTGTCACTTCCAAAAGAAACCCCATACCCAATGATTAAATTGAAAAGAATACCAGATCTTTTAAAAAGCATCCTACTATTCCAATAAAGTATCCAATTCAGTCTTCTTTATCTGACTACTGAAGAATGTAAGTATATACCCTTGTATCTAAGTCTTCAGCTTACTCAAAAAACAGCAAGACTTAAGAGAAGGTAAAAGGGCCGAAAAAGAAAAGCTTAAAGAGAATCAAGAATGCAACATTTCTAGTGAGAAAGTGCACAAAAACTGATGGGGGTATGTCAAAAAGACACAAAAGTCAACTTGACAAAGCTCCCAATGGCAAAGCTAGAACAACTGAGCAACAAAATAAATGAAGACAATCTTTGGCTATGACCCACAGAATAAAATAAACACCTAAAAATTCATACTGACATAATTAATAAGTGAATAAATATGTAAGTGAGGGAGAAGGGATAGTGCTTCCTTACAGCAGAATTCAAATTAATAAATGTGGGGGGAGTAAAGAAAATAGAAAATCACTCTTAAACCAGCACCACAGTAATAACGTTTGCAGGCAAGAACCATCAGTAGACACTGAAATTAGTGGCAAAAGTATGATGAGGAAGTGAACGTGTGCACAGTCTCAAGGCATCACTCCCCAAGATACTTACCAATGACAAAGGGAAGATCAAGTTAACTTTACAGTGGAGCAACTTGGCAGATACAACCTTACCTGAGCGGTCAACGTTAACATACCAGTAACAGCACATATGAACATCATGTACTTCCTGACCTAATGCACTGAAAATCGTACAAGTCTGTAGTATTCCTGAGCGGGGGAGGAAGGGGATTGCGATTCTCACTGTAATCCAGGGATAACAGTAGACAAACCCATACTGAGCAACATTTTATAAAACAACTAGCCAGTGCTATCTTCAAAGGTGTCAAAATCATGAAGGACAAAGAAAGACAGTCACAGGTTAAAAAGAAGAAGTGACAACTAAATTCAGTTTGTATCCTGGATTGGCTCCTGGACCAAAAAAAAGGACGTGCACGGGTGGGAAAACTGGAAAAATCCAAACAAGGATTGTAGCACAACTAACAGCATTATAGCACAACTAATTTTCTGTGGTTATTTTGTAAATTCTCTATAAATCTAAATTTATTTCTAAATAACAAGTTGGGGCTTTTTAATGCAACATTTCCAGGTGTGAGAGTCAACTGTTCTAAGCCCACTGTGAAAAATGACTCATGCCAGCTAGCTATTATAATTTTCCTATTAGGAGAGATTATCAAATGATGTCATATTCAGAATCCCAAAACCCAACTCTTACAGTACCTTCTGGATTGCAGCAGACATAACAAGAAAACAAGTCAATGCATGAAAAACCACATGGCACACTGTTAACAAAGAGACATGCCCCAAAACAAAGAAACAAACAAAAAAAACAGACATGAACGTTCTGATCATAAAGTAATGGTCCGCAACACAAATAAAACAACTTGAAACATAAAATGTCAAGAACTGGACAAAACCAACTGCATCAACATGCGATGAGGCCGTGACTTGATGAATTTCTCTGGTGTTCAATTTTTATGAATCTGGTGGTAAAAGTTTATTATTAGGTAAAGGCTGGATTGGTTCTGATACATTAGTTGAATCAGTTCTGGTACATACCCAGATTTCAAGTCAGTTATCCTCAAACAGTTTGTAGCATCCAGTCCCACTTTTCCATTGCGGACCACACTAGATATGAATGGAGAGAGCATTGGAGAAATTCGGTTCAAGGCCACTTCTGGGGACATTTTAACTTGATTTGCAAATCACCACTGAAAGCAGAAGGAAAGAACAGCGGTCAGGGTATCCAAAGGAACTAGATATAACAAGTTTCCTGAAAACTGGCACGGTACACACAGTATTCAGTCTCTTGAATGAACACTTCATTTCCTGTCATACAGCAGCCTCTTTTAATGACCCTCCAGAAGAAACCAACCCCCTGTTGCTCCCCTCCCCAGCGCAGAGACTACATCAATGCTTTTCAGGAACAGAAGCAACCCTTCAAATCCAATTCCCTCCTCCTTTCCAAAGCTGATTTCTACACTGCCACATACTACTTAAAGCTGTCTTACAATCAGCCACTTCCCACTTCAGTTGAGGCCTTAAGAAGCCTTCACTGACAATCCTCTCCCCTGACACACAAAAGGTACACACCATTAAGTTAGGAATTGCTCCCTCTGTGTCCCCACGAGAAGGGCTTGATGAAACTGTATAAAATTGGTGACTAAGCATAACCTACTTGTTACTTACTAGAAATTATTTACTTCTGATCCACTGTCCTCCACAGTGTTCTAACCACCTGCTTTGTGATCTCCCCCCTGCAGGGACCATGTCTTGAATCCCCAGTGTTTAACAAAAGTACCTGGCATGTGCTAAGCACCAATAGAAATCTTTTAATAAGTAAACGAGTGAAGAGACAAAAACTAGAGAAATATTAAGGCATGGAGAGAAGATAATATGCCCTCAAAAAAATTGGTAGAGGATAATGGATCTGAGGAATATATGCAGCAAAAAGCTACTTAACAATTAAATCACGAAAATATACACTTATCCAGATATTAAGCAACACAAACTCACATGGATCTAAAAGACTTTGACTTTCAGGCACTAAGAAGTACTTACACCTGAAAATGCAAAAGTAAAACCAATAAATCATATCTAAATTATTTGGAAACCCATGGGGCAAGGGAAAGGGAATGCATGAATTCCTCTAAATAGATTTCTAAATGAGAATCTCTACTTTCAGAGGTGAATAAGTCCATTTAAATAACCACTTTCTTCCTCTATCTGAAAGGATGATCCCACATCAAAGGCAAATTAATTTCCTGCAAATTACAACTACAAGGAAATGATGTTCTGGTTCTAGTTTTCATCTGCTTTACCATATGAGGACTTACAGGTCTCTGACAAAATAAATGTTGAAAACCAGTACCTGTCTTAATCACTTCAGATGGTAATAAAGGGAAGGACGGCAGTGATCTTTCAAAAAATAGTAACATGGTGACCTTAATTTAGCGATGACACCCAGAAGTACCTTTGAGACAGTAAAGGCTTTATACTTCTGTACTCAAATCATCCTTTCTGCAAATATAAAACAAGCTCCCCTACCAGCCACTTATGGGTGGGAGATGACCTCCCTCCACCATTTCAATGTCCCCACGAAGTAGGAAATAAACATCTAATGCACTGTATTTTCAACCATAAAAATCATGTTGTACATTTTTATAACACCCCCACTTGTAAGGAGCTTCCAGATACATTATTACAGTTGATCTTCACAATCCTGGGCAGGAAGGCAGGTGTTAGAATCCCCACTCTGCAGGTGACAGGAATAACTTCTGTGATTTGTCCTTGAACAGTCTACTAACCCGTATTATCATCTTGACGCTTAATTTTTTTCCTATTTTGCAACATTTCCACTGTTACTTCTACCCACTGATGTCACAGTTCTTGAAAGGATGCTTATCTAGATCATATGCAAAGCAAAGAGATACTCATCTGGAAAAAAAGCAAAAGGATCTCACCGACATTACAAAATTATTCTTCCATGCTTTTCCCCATAATACCTATCATTATTTTACCTCTCATTTCTATGAAAAATGGAAACAATCAGCACATGCTGAAAACTCTGCTGAGCATCAGGCACTATATTACCCACCACTATGTAATCTCATTTACTGCCCCACAACAACCCTGTTCCCTGATTATTATTGGAAAACTAAGGCTCAGCAAGACTAAGTAACTTGTTCAAAGTTACAAACCTAGCAAGCATAAAGATCAGAATTCAAATCCAGATCTCCCTCAAAGTCACTATACCCAATCTCCCCTCAAATAACAATGTACAATTGCAATCACCAAGAGAAAAGCATCAGAGCTATTTAAGTATACACCTTAAAAAATCTGAACAGACAAAAAAGTCATGAATTTGAACTAATGGTTGCTTGACAACTAGAAACAGGTTTGACTACAGGCTGGTCAGCTGTGGAAGATGGCCTGAGTCATCTACTAGTCAAATCCTACAGGGAACAAACCTGCACCAGAAGCCAAACTATACTTAAGGTGACAACAATGCATCCCAATTCAGCAACTGTCATGACCTCAGACTAACACCTGAAGGAATGAATTTGTTTCAGAACAGTTACAATGCCACTTTTTTTTTGACAGTGCAAGATTTCCTGCAGCATTGAAATCTGTTTCAACCGCAGGTGTAGTGACTTCTCTAAGAAGGGAAATAAACACTCCAAAACCAGACGTCACCAAAGAGCCAAAGATGATGGTTCTTTGGTGTGATCCTTTTGAGCCAGGAGCATGGATGGGGAATAATCCCCAATATAAGCTTTTTCACATCATAGTCTTATAATAGATCCCAGGTAGGCAAAAAATTTACAGTGGCCAGCCTCCTCTGAATGCTAGTTGTGCAATGTGTATTTCCTGATTTTGACGTATTACAGGAGGAAAATGCAGCAATACAATTTTTACAGGGCCTGCTGCCCAAAATAGGGTCACACAAGGTCCTCTGATGGGCAGGCTGTAGACTACAAAGACGTCTAAAGCACCGTCCAGTATCTCGCAATTAACATGGGATGACAAACACGGAAACATGTGCCCTGCTGACGTCATGGAACGGAAAGGGGTGGCGTCCTGCTGCGTCACCTCAACGTCATACAGCGCACGAGGGAAGTTAAGTGGGGAAGCAATTTGTCCAGGGGCAACATTCAAGAAAAACAAGTCGGCTCAGACCCAAAGAATGACCACCCCATTCTAGGGGCCATCTAAAAAGGGATACTGTCCCTCTCCCAAACTGTATGATCCCCTCACCAGGCCGGCAGGAGGAAGGAGTCTGAGTTTAATGAGGGACCAGGGGGCGGGCTAAATATGCAAAAAGAGCAGCCTCTGGCCTTGGGGGCTCGTTCTTGCGGGGACCAGCGTGATAGGGATGAGCAGGGCATCTTTAGAACGGGGGGCCTTCTCTACAGGAAGAGGCCGCGAGCCCCGGGCATGCTTAAACCACGGTCCTCAGCGCCACCTGTGCGACTCGGGATCCAACCTCCCCGCACCAGCCCCAGTCCAGGTACCTGGAACTTAGTCCGATCGGTAACCGGCGACTACGTGGGGTACAGGTTACCCGAGCGCGCCCCCGACTGACGCACCGACCTGCGCGCGCACCGCGGGCCGGATGCGTGCGCGCCCCCGGACGTCCCGCCCCGCCCCCTCTGCCGCCCGCGAGCCGGGAGGCGTGCGCGCCCCCGGACGCACCGAGCCGGGCACTCGGAAAGGCGTCCCCGCGGTGCCTGAAAGGTCTTTACTCCGCGCGGGCCTCGTGGGTGGCGAGTGGCGTGGAGTCTGGAACTATCAGAAGCGCCCTGTTACGAGAGGCGGTGCAGGGAGACCATCCCGGAAAGAACGGAGGGCAGTTGGGGGGCTGGGGTTATTTCGGGCAGTCAGGTGGGCGACCCGCAGGGGCGTCTGGAAGGCCCGCGTCGTTAGGGAGCGTAGGAGCGGCGTTTCTGGTTACGGGGTCGGGCAAAGGGCAAAGGTCAGCCTCCTGGTTGGAGAACACCTCCTTTTTGCCATGGCGGCATCTGGGGAACCCGGCCGGCAGTGGCAGGAGGAGGTGGCGGCGGTGGTAGTGGTGGGCTCCTGCATGACCGACCTGGTCAGGTTAGTCCGGCCCGGGACACCGAGTCTGAGGTCGCGGGAGGGGGCGGACCGTGCGTGGCACAGGGGCTTTGGCGGTAGTGTTCGCTTTTGGGGTGAGCTACAGGTTTCCCCAGCCCGCAGCCTACCTTCCTGACGCTGAAGAGGCAGAATTTGAGTTTGTAAAGGTAACTCTTAGGTCGGGGAACATAGAGGCCAGGATGTAATGAAATCTCTTACTGTTACTTTAGAGGCTCTGCAAGAGCTGCTCCTGTTTTCTTGACCAGGCTGCTGAACCTGTCCCCTGCCTAGCCTAAGGAATGGTTAAGGCATTTTCTCTCTCAGATCGTGCCTATCTCGCAGGGTTTTTATAAGGACTAGGTGAAGGAAAGTCTTTTCTGTACAGTGACATTAACCAGGTTGGATATTATTCGCCTGAACTTGAATGAGTGGAGCAGAGAGGTCAAAAGTCCATCAATCACCTTTCACCGTATTGATCGTTGGCATTCCTGCAGTTCATATTTACACCTTGCCTTTTAGTATTTGTGTCAGTATATAGGTTACCTGACGATAGCCCAAATGGGAACCAAAAACCTACAAACGCAGTGTTTACAACCATTTAAAAAAACAATGATCAGATCATGAAAATATGCTGAATGAAAATAGGATGGAGAGAGCCTTCTAATTTTTCATTATTTGAAATGAAAATGGCGGAGTGCCTGGTTGGTTTATTGCTTAGAGCACGCTACTCTTGATCTTGGGGTTGTGGGTTCAAGTTCACCTTGGGCGTAGAGCCTACTCAAAGAAAGATAGGAAGGAAGGAAGGAAGGAAGGAAGGAAGGAAGGAAGGAAGGAAGGAAGGAAGGAAGGGAGAAAAATGGTTTTCTGATTATTAAAAACACTACATGTTCATTGTTTTTAAAAAAGCAGATAGCCCAAGAATATCCTCCAATTCAGATTGCTCCCATTTAACAATTTTGTGAATAGCTTTTCAGGTATGATATTTTTTACATTATAAAGATCAAAAACGGTCACGCATACAACAGTAAGACCTCATCTGTCCTGCAACCTTCCTTTTCCAGACAATAGCAGAGAGCCTGAAAATTAACAGAAAGGCCTTGGGACAATCAAAAGAAGTCACCAAATCTCTGCACAACCTGTGTTTTGCTTAGAAAATAGTTCTAGGGTCTTTACATAACCAATTTAGTCTTACACTGCTTAAAATGTTTATAAACTAGGTCATCAAATTTCCAGACCAAGAGTAGAAAGGGGGAGAGACTGCTAGGGGCAGATGTAGTGATTGCCAAAAACCATACTTTTATTTTATGTTGTTGTTTGTTTATTTTGAGAGAGAGTACAGGAAGGGCAGAGAGAGAGGGAGAGAGAATCCCAATCCCACTGATGGTGCAGAGCCTGATGTGGGGCTTGAGCTCACGAATGGTGAGATCATGACCAGCCGAAACCAAGAGTCAGATGCTTAACCGAATCAGCCACCCGGGAGCCCCCCAAAACCAATACTTTTATAGGTGCAGTAGCAGAAGAGTAAGAAAGCTAAACAATTTTCCCATGCACTCGACCTGAATAAATGTCAGGGTTAAAATTCACAGCCACTTTCTTCTTGAACTAAGAGTTTTCTGTGAAGCTTGACCATCAGATATTAAAGATAATTATACTTTATAAAATGAGGGCTTTTCATACTTTGGAGAGGGGGGAGTGTCAAAGGCACCTGTCATCTCATGTTAGCATCCGTCAGGATTTTAAAATCTTTTTTAAGTGCTAGAAGAATTTAGAGATTATTTATCCCCGCGCTTCAGTTCATGAAAGAGTAAAGTGAGGTCCAGAGAAGAAACTCTTATGTGGTGTATAACTTTTCTAATTTCTCTCATCATTTTCTTTCCTTTGTAAAATAACCAGGTTTCTACCCTTCCCATGAATCACTAGTAAAAATTTTATTCCCTTAGAGACTATTCTCATGACTTTTCTGCAAACTTTTTATGGTTTCTGATTACTCCTGCCTCTGAAGATCTTTACAAAATACCTGAGTGTAGAATTTTCATTTAAACCCTGCATCTGTGATAACTTGGCTCCAACTTTGCTAGTTATGGCACTTACCATGATTGTGTTAGTTCCTATGGCTGCTGTAACAAATTAACAAACTTTGTGGCTTAAATAATACAAATGTAATACAGTTCTCCAAGTCAGAAGTCTGACACAGATCTCACTGAGCTAAAATCCAGGTGTCTGTAGGGCTGCATTCCTGGAGGCCCTATGGGAAATCCGTTTTCTTGCATTTTCCAGCTTCTAGAGGCTGCCCACATTCCTTGGCTCATGGCCCCTTCCAACATCTTCGAAGCAAGCAATGGTCAGTCAAGTCTTTCTCACATGGCATCACTCTGAGGCTTACTTTCTGCCTTCCTCTTCTACATTGTAAGAACCCTTGTGATTATAGTGAGCCCAAATGGATAATTCTGGATAATGTCCTTATTTTAAGTTAGCTTATCAGGAACCTTAATTTCCCTTGCCACATAACATAACATTCACAAGTTTCAGGGTTTAGGATGTGAATGTCTTTGGGGCAAGGTGGGAGGGGAACGGGGGGGTGGGAGGGGGACATTATTCTGTCTACCACATTGATTAAGCTTAAAGTCAAAAAATCTTATAATAGTTAGAGCTTGGGGAATCATTGAAGCCCATCAGTCCATCCTCCACATTTAACAGGTGAGGTAAATGTCTCGACTCACCCCGACTCACACAGCCAGTTAGTGGCACAGTGAAAGCTGGAACCCATGTTTCCCAAGCTTTATCCTTCCATTATATCATTCTGCCTGTAATTCTGGCTGATATTGATAGCCCTTTCCATCTGCAGTTCACTCGAAGGCTTGTATTCTCTGCATTCATTGTTTACTTTGTAAGCGGCTGAAGAACAACCAAGGATTTTTAATTTTCGGGCCTAAAGATAGTATCTTCATGACAGTTCCTTACTTTATTTCTTAGTTTAACTGGAACCAACCCGGACACCTGTGCGTATACCGTAGAATCACTTCGGAAATAAGACTCCTTCAGTAACTAATCCCTCTTGGATGGCATCCAAGTCCAACTCACTTTGTATATTACATTACTGTGTGCCAGACACTGCTAATTCAATCAATGAGCCACTTTTTTTTTCATGTCTAATTTCAGTTTGCTATGAATAGTAAGCTCTGTGTACTAATAATTTTAAAATATCATTAGCTCATCCAACATGGTAAACAACGAACATTATTTAATACCCACCTATGTGTATCATTATTCTCTTCTTGAACAGTCATCTCTGAAGTTCCACAATGCAAAGTTAAGAGATATCAAGCTTGTCCTTGTGGAAAATTAAGTCAGAGTTCCTCCAAAGACAGATTTCCATGAAAACCCAATAGCAAATGAATGATTTTAGACATTAAGCTTAGAGATCTTTGTTAATCATGCTTTCTCACTAATAACCTTTATTTCTTATGACATGAATCACCCATTTTTTAAATTGTGCATTCAACAAATACTTCCTGACTTTATACTAAGTCAGGTATTATATCCCCTAAGTGCAGAGGATGCAGGGATGAAAAACACAGCCAAAAACCCCTGCCTTGTGGAGCTTACATTCTTTTTTTTAAGTAGGCCCCACAGTCCATCAGTCCATCAGCCCATGTGGGGCTTGAACTCACAACCCCGAAAATAAGAGTTACATGTTCTACTGACTAAGCCAGCCAGGTGCCCCTCATGGAGCTTACATTCCAAGGAAAAAGACAGTATCAATAGAAATAAGTAAAATGCATAGTATGTTAGGTAAATGCTAAGGAGGAAAATAAAGCATGAAAGGGAGATGGAAGTAGTAATTATTCTAGACCATTGCCCACAGAAAGCCTCACTGAGAAGGTGATTTTGAGTCAAAACCTAGAGGAAAGGAAGCAAGCCATACAGATACTCAGGGGAAGAGCATATGCAAAGGTCCTGAGGTGGGAGCATGCCTCTTATGATCAGTGACCAACAACGAGTCCAGTGTGGCTGAAGAAGGAAAAACAGGAGGGGAGAGGGCAATTAATGATTAAAGGATGTTGGGTCATACCCTGAATAAGATGAAAAGCCACTGGAGGATGAGCAGAGAGATGACCTAATATGATTTGCATTTTAATATCATCACTATGGAGACTGTGTGAGAATAAACCGAAGGAAGGCAAGGGCAGAAAAGAGGAGACCAGTTCAGAGTCAGAAGAATCCTGGCGAGAAATGATGGTAGCTTGAAAGCAGTGCCAATGGGAAGAAATGAGCATCTTTTGATTATATTTTGAAGGCAGAGCTGACGGGATTTGCTGAGGACTAGAGATAGGTCAAGGATTATTCCCAGGTTCTGTGGCCTTTGCAAGTAGAAAGGGAAGCTGACCTTTGCCGAGATACAGAAGATTGTGAGCAGAGCCAACTGGGTACGGAGAGGGCAGTATCGAGCTCAGGGTGGATGTGTGAGATTCGAGGTGCCTGTTAGACATCCAACTGAGACTGTCAAGACAGATATAGGAGTTTGGAGTTCAGAGGATAGGTCCAGCTGGAAATATAAATTTGAGAGTCATCAGTGTATTGATGATATTTGAGGCCGTGAGGCAGGATGAGATCACTGAGGGTCTGAGCTCCGAGGGCACTCAAACATGTAGAGCATACATTTTTTTTACATAATTTATCTCCTGTCTCCCAGTCTCTCCATACTCCTAAAACTTGCTTTGAGACAAGTTGAATACAAACCCATGTTTACATTTCCATGGCAATAGACTATTATGTCAACTAAAACCCTATGTTATCCTTTTACATGCTCCAATTAAAGGCGATGGCTTGAGAGATAAGGCTCATGTTCAACCAAGCATCTAAATTTAATCCTTGGCAAGTCAGGAAATGATTGCTTAATTCTCAAGAGATTTTAATTGGATGGCAGAATAAGTGAATTTAGAAGCTTTTTGATCCAAAGTGGATGAAACGTTGGACATGTATTACTTAGGAAAAAAAAAAAAAGCCAAAAATGTATGCCATACCTAGAAAAGGTTACACGTGTTTAACGTATTACAGTAACCTCTAACCTGCATTCCCCCAGAAGCCTCTTGACTGTCATGTTTAGAACAGAAAACTCTCTTGTGCATCACATTTTCAGTAAAGTAAAAGCCAGAGGAATGTTAATCTGAGGAATACCCTGCATGTCCAATGTTAAAGCAATAGAATATCCTTTATTATTCCTTCTGCTCCTTAAATTGGTCTTGAAAGTTGATTATTAGTTACCAACTTTTAAGTTAGTATTTTGGTAAATGTTTCTGTCAACCAAATTCCCTAACATCAAAATAAATCTTTCATCGGAAATTTGCTAATTCTGGTCCCTTCGAGGAAAACATGTATTAAAAAGTAAATTACATACGACAAAGCAAGCCCACCTCCCATGTGGTATTACCAAGAAGTCCCTTTAGTCATCCGTTCCTTTGTCAGCTCTTCATGCCCTAGTGTCTGTATTCTAGGGAAAGGAAGGTCGGGCAGGCTTCATGATGAATGTTGCTCCGGAAGTTTGGTCACTTGTGTACAGCATTCAAAGACTGAAACTGTGCTAAGTGCTAAGGATACTGCAATTAGTAAAACATGGTCATTGCTCCTGAAGGCAGACACAAAGATCGATCACTGTAGTGTGATGTGGTTAAGTGCCCGCAGCGTCTACAGGAGCAGAGGGAAAAGCGCCTGGATGGGATGCCTCCTGAGCCAAGTTTTAGAAAATACGCAGGAGCGCCTGGGTGGCTCAGTCAGTTAAGCGTCCAGCTTTTGATTGCAGCTCAGATCATAATCTCACAATTTGTGAGACGGAACCGTCGTCGGGCTCTGCGCTAACAACCCAGAGCCTGGTTGGGAGTCTCTCTCCTCTGCCCTTCCCCCACTCGCGCACACACACATGTGTTTTCTCTCTGAAAATAAACTTTTAAAAAAAGAAAAGAAGCAGGTTCTAACCCAGCAAAAAAGAGGAAAGGATTAAGTACATTCTGGCCAGCTGGGATAACACACAGAAGTAAAGTCACAGATGTGGGTATATGTGGGTGTGCTGAGGACAGCAGCTACTGGGTCTATGAAGAGTCACATGTAAGATGTTGATGTAGGGGCGCCTGGGTGGCTCAGTTGGTTAAGTGTCTGACTTCGGCTCAGGCCACGATCTCATGGTTCATGAGTTCAAGCCCCACATTGGGCTGTCTGATGTCAGCACAGAGCCTGCTTGGGATTCTCCCCTTCTCTCACTGCCCCTTCCCCACTGTCTCTCTCGCGCGCGCGCAGAATAAATAAACTTAAAAAAAAAAAAAAACAAAGATGAAAGGACTCATCAGCCATGCTAAAGTGCTAGGGTTTTTATCTGTAGGCCCTGGGAACTAGCAAAGGGCCCAAAGGACAGGAACAACATGGTCAGATTTGTATTCCTATAGCTCACTTGCTGCCAAAGGGAGGATAATGCCTATTCTAACCTATCTCACAAATCTATTGTAAAGTTCGAGCATAATCCATTCTTGATTATTCACGATGATGGGAATGTGGGAGAAGCATGAGCACCAAAACCCAAAAATAGTAGATAAGTTAAAATTTTTAATAATTGATTCCAGAATACATTTTTTTTTTTGTGCACTGATTTATCTTTCTAATTATATTTCGCTTAGGATAAAATTAATTCCATTTGTATTCCTTTAACCTACACCAGCAGATGGCAGGAAGAAGTAGCCTGGATAATTACAATGTGGTGACAGAAGTCATTTTGAAATTTAAAGTTTACTATAATTAATTGGCAAAATAGAAAACAAAATACCGGTTGTGTAGTTATTTATCACTATTCATACTTTGCTTGTCTTCTTCAGTGAAGTAAAATGTTTTCCATCAGGAACTTTGATAAATGCTTTAGCTTCACCAGTTCCTTTTCTGCTCTGTTGTTCCGCATCCTGCTTTTCCTACATACCTTACGCCGTCCTATAGTTGTCCCGTCCCCACTCACTAATCCCCCATCCACACACATAGTTCTCCTGCCCTCTCCTCTCACAGGTTCTAGCTCCAGGATTAGGTCTTTCTGTACCTCTCTAGCCAAGCTTCTATTCTCTCTCCAGAACTTTGCTCACCCGGGAGTAAGGAGGTCTGTGTGTAATTGTCCAAAAAGACTAGTTGACATCAGATGGCATTTTAATTTTTAAATAATGTTTTTACTGTTTGACTTGTTAGCCTCTCCCAGTGCCGTCTGTACTCAGTCTTCAATCCTGTATTGGAGGGATGGAAGAGGATGTGGCCCCTTATTGTTTCCTTTATTCTGACCAGATTCCTGTTTAATAACTAGTTTACTTTTCTCCTTGGGCTACACTCGTACACAGCACTTTTGCTCTGCTCTCACCTCATTGTAAGATTTATGTACAGAGGCATCTGTCATCCCAGCTATTTCTAGAAGTGTCTTTTAAGGTATAGATCATTCATTCAAAAATATTTACTTGTGACCATGATGGAGTAACTAGTACCAGACTTAACCTTCCCACCATAAACAACTAGAAAATGGGGTATATAAGGGACAAGATCTATGAAGCAGCTGGATATTGGACAGCAGGCGTGTTATCCAGAAGAGAAAGGAAACAAACTGGTGAGTCCTAGAGGCACGTTACTGACCATGGCACAGAGAGAAGAAACCCGGGGAAAGCATGGCAAATATCAGTGAGGTGAGAAAATGGATTTCATAGTTTAGGGAGACTAAGGTAGCTAGAATTTGAGGGAACATGCACTAGTGAGGAAGGAGCTAATCGGGGAAAGGTCCAGAAATCTGCATAGGAGTCCCCTTGAGTCTAAATACTAAATGGACATACATAGAAACTCCACAAAGCCAGGCCACTACTGGAGAGCTCTAAGCTGAACATTTCCCAGGTATCACATTCTATTCAGCCAGAAACATTATTGAACCCCTGGAGCATTCAGTAGAGATCCCAGAAGGACCACAACTTAAGGGGTAAACGTGCCCTAAAGTAAAGGCTACTCTAAACTCTTTCTAATAAATCACAAAAACAATCCTTAAAGGATCAAACAGATCCACAAATTATTTAGATGCCCAAAAAAACAAAGTTCAACCCTTTGGAAAAATACAACAGAATTAAGACACTCAACAGTGTAACCTTTGAAATATTCAGCCTCCAATCAAAAATCAATAGTCATGCAAAGAATCAAGAAAATGTAATCCATAACCAAGGGGGAAAAAAAATCAATCAAAATTGACCTGCAGAAATGGCAGGGATGGTGGAATTAGCAGAAAGGGATTTTAAAAGAACCATTATAAAATGCTCAGTGATTTAAAGAAAAACACGAATACGGTGAGGAGAAAAGTGGAAGATGTATAAAAGAACCAAATGGAAGTTTAAGAAATGAAAAATTCTTTTGATGGGCTTATCAGCAGAGTAGACATTACAAAAGGATCAGTATACTTGAAGATAGTAAGAGATAGCCTCTAAATTGAAGCATAGAGAAGAAAATGACCAAAATGCACAGAGCCTTTGTGATTTGAGACAAGGAATCTGTCATTTGTGTAATTGGAGTCTAAGAGTAAGAGTGGGTGAGGCACAAAACAATATTTGAAGACATAATGGCTGAATTTTTTTCAAATTTCATGAAAATTATAAATATATAGATCTAAGAATTTCAATGAACCCCAAGCAGGATAAGCATACTGTAAACAACAAAGTACATTGTAATCACATTCCTGCAAACCAATTAGAAACTCTTAAGTCTCTGAAACAGACATTACATATGTAAGGGGACAAAGATTGAATGCAGACTTCTTGTCAGAAACAATGCAAGCCACAAAAAAAAAAAAAAAAAAAAAAAAAAAAATCTAAAGTGCTTCAAAAATAATCTACATAGAATTCTGTATCTTTCCGATATGAAGGGGAAATAAAGACAGAAAAACAATAGCTGAGAGAACTTATCACCAGAAACTCACACTGCAAAAAGTATTGAAGTTCTTTAGGTGGAACCAAAATGATACTAGATGTTAACTCAGATCTACCCAAAGGAATGAAGAGCCCAGAAATGGCAAATACAAAGACTTAACTTCTATTTCTTAATTTCTTTAAAGGCAATTGATAGTTTAAGCAAAAATAACAGTATTGTAAGGTTTGTATAATATAGAAGTAAAATATGTAACAATAATAGCACAAAGGATAGGAAGAGAAATGAAAAAATACAATCGTAAAGTAAATTACACTTGTAAGTGAAGTGGTATAGTAATGTTTGAAAATAAGCTGTGATAAGTTGAAAGATGCTCATCGTCACTTCTAAAAACAGAAAAACAGGAGGGGCTCCTGGCTGGCCCAGGTGGTAGAGAGCATGCAACTCCTAAGTATCTCAGAGTAGTAAGTTTGAGCCCCACGTTGGGTGTAGAGATTACTTTAAAATCTTTTAAAAAATAGACAAAAGAGAGTTAACACATCGGTAGTGAGTATGAAGTAGAATACAGCTAATCCAAAACAAGATAGGGAAAGGGGAAAGAAATCAAGGAGTATTATAATGTCAGATAGTGATACTGATCTGAAGAAAATGCTCCATAAATGTTCTCACGTCTCTGCGTGATCGGGACTTTCTGAGCAAAGCTCTCTAGCGCCAGGATTAAAGAATGTTTGAATGGCAAACAAACCTTGCAAGTCCGAGACCTCTGGGGAGATTTAGGGACTTCTCCCTTGGACACATTTATTTACATTCTGGGGACTGTAAATCTAGAGACCTCCCTGCTCCCCCTGAGAGGATCCATTTACGTTACGATGCAAAGGTCACTAGGTCGTGTTCTCTCCCTCTCCCCCTCCCCCACCCCAGGGGGGAGGAGGGACAGCAGCTGTATGGGCTCCTATATAGACTCCCAATAATTCATCATTTGGAAGTTCCTCTCGTGTCACCCTGGGGGAGATTGGGACACGGAGAACTAATGTAATTGTGAGTAATTAAAAAGCTGGGTCTCTGATCCAGGAACATAGTATTCTTTGTCAAAATGAATATGTACTTAACAAAACTTGGGAATGGGGACATCTCCTGTAAGGTGGTGTGGGAAGACCTCTCTGAGGAGGAAACATCTGAGCAGAGACGGGAAGGAAGGAAGCCACACAAGACCAGAACACAGGAGACCATACTCTCTTCATTGGTTCTCCTAGTACCTGGCACACTTTGTCACACGTCAGCAAAATTTAAATAAATAAAGGTTCAAGAATATGACATTCTGGAAGGCTGGCCACTTGTGGCCAATATTCTTCATATGTATCCTATACGTTCAAGAATAGTTACATCTTCAGGCAAAACTACTTTTTAGCCACAGACTGGTTTACCAGGAAAAGATAGGATTAGTAGCCAAAATCAGTTAAAAAAAAAAAAAAAAAAAAAAAAAAAAAAACCAGTTTCAAGCATAATTCAGCTTTCATTCCCTTAAATAAGCCCTTTGTCTACAAATTTAGGGTTGGGAACCACATAATGAAGTTTTAGTTGGGAGGCTAAGTTCTTTTTACAGAGCTGGAAAGAGATATCACTAAGTTGGTTTGGAAATGACTCTCATTTCTGTAAATGTGACCCACACAAATGCTGAGAAGAACAGATACGGTTGAAGAATACAGGCAGTAGGAATAATAAATAATGAACTTTAATTGGGCAATAATAGTACAATTCCCCATTATAGAGATAGAGGCATCCAGTGTGTCAGAAGCTTGCAGCCAAAAGACGAAAGGATGGAACGAAAAAAGCCAAAAAGCGACATATTCCTTGACTTTTGGCTGGAGCCCAGATAGGGTGACCTCTTTGGTCAAAAGACTTCTCATCCCTGTTTCACTAGGTCATTCCTTCCCTTGGTATGAATCATCTCTGAGAATCTAACAAACACATCATTGTCAAGAAGCTAAAAGCAATTGATTAGTTGTTCTGATAACACCTGTCAGTGAAATAACTCAGAGCACAAAACCCAGGCATTTAAGGAGTTGACAAGTATTATTAAACCTGTTTTGCAAGAGAAGAAGCTGGTTCAAAGAGGGAAAAGCTGTCAAAGGTAATACATCAGTAAGCGGCTCAGGCCTGCTGCCTTGCACAACGAGGCTCTAACCTCATGGCCTCTCAAGGCCCAGAAGACTGAGGGGCCATCTCTGAACAGTTAGCAGTGTTTTCTCCTGTGCAACTTTAAAATGTGACATTTTTAAAGCTACTAATTTGTTTTAAATTCAAATATATTTCTTATGACTGGTTTTCTCTGTTTGGGTTTT
Source organism: Panthera tigris (assembly GCF_018350195.1). Classification (NCBI taxonomy): domain Eukaryota; kingdom Metazoa; phylum Chordata; class Mammalia; order Carnivora; family Felidae; genus Panthera; species Panthera tigris. The sequence goes on from NC_056662.1 coordinate 117,195,834, forward strand.
CTCCCCCATTCAGAAATACACCGTTCTTAATTTTTAAATGGTAGCAATGGTGTATTAACTACCAGTACTGCTCCCTCTTTAGTTTCCTTTGAGCAATTTAATTTGTCTTTGGCGCGCCCTGCTAAACCTTATGTTTGAATTGGGGCGAATCATAGTAATGCTTTCATCGAGGGGATGGTGCCTTGTGTAGATCCTTTCTTGAACCAGACCTTAATTTCATGATATTTCATAAGAGAGAGGAAAGCCTAATCCAAGGTAAATGAGGATTTATAACTCAGAAATGCTTCTGCCTATCGGCAACTGTAACTAACTTTCTAGTGCTTTCCACTCCAGTTCGTTTACCCTTAAAAAAATAAGCAGTAAACTGTCTTAGTCTGGGTTCAAGAGAAAGGGCACAAGACAAAGGCTTCAGTGCACATAAACTGTGCGGGTCTGTAATCCAGGGAGCAAGAAAAGCCTGTACAAAGATACCTGACGTGTTCAACTGGTCGCTCGTTGCTGCGGGACAGCCTGGGGAACCATAACAAAGAAACAGAAACCCCTGGAATGGAAAGACTGGCATTGGGCAAGGCTCAGTTGGGCAGGTGGCACCCGCAAGAAGCCAGCGGGAGCCCAGGAAGAAGTGGTGGCAGGGATGCAGGGAGGCCAGATGAATCTGAAGTAGTAACCAGTGGCCTCCCATAATGCACAGATATATTCTTGTTGCACATACCTCTCTGTTGAAGTATATAAAGTAAAACATGAACTTTTGCTCCCTCTCTCCACCCTTTTCATGGATGCTTCTCATTAACATTTCATTTTCTGCGCATTTACATATCCTGTAAGAACATGTACATACATCTTTTTATTTTAAAAAATCGTGAGTTGGGGAGGTCCCCTCTACTTGCTAGATGCTGCCCTGATTCATGAATCGCTTAATAAAGCCAATTTGATCTAAAAAAACAAACAAACATGAATCAGATCATACTAACCTCGTGCTCCGACAGGTTTTTGTTTGTTTGTTTGTTTGTTTGTTTGTTTTCACTCATGTATTACTTGCATCAGGGTTAGGTCTTACTACATTGTCAGCAAGTTGATTTTGTCCTGTAGACGTATACTGGAAAATACCAATAGAACATTTGTTGAGGGGTGCCGGGGTGGCTCCGTCGATTGAGCTTCCGACTTCAGCTCAGGTCATGATCTCGCGGTTCGTGAGTTCGAGCCCCGCGTCGGGCTCGGTGCTGACAGCTCGGATTCTGTGTCTCCTTTTCTCTCTGCCCATCCCCCGCTTGTGCTCTGTCTCTCAAAAATAAATAAATCTAAAAAAGATTTTTTTTTTAAATAGAACATTTGTTGAATGAATGCATGAATGAAGGAATGATACTATGAGTTCTAGTTACAGTTCCTGCTTAGAGGACAGGAGTGGCTGCTAATATTGGGAATGCAGTGGGCGAGGTCTGGTAGAACATGAAATTGTCATTGCCAGACAATTGAACATCCCTGCCGGTCTCCTTCCCTTTCATCAACATCTCCACGTCCGCAGTTCAGAAGTAAGAATGGATGCTACACAGGGGAGACAGAAGAGAGATGTAGGGGAGGAAAAATAATTTTCCCTCTACCCTTCTCAGTTCTTGGCTGAGACCCCAGGAATAAAAGATTAACAGGAGAAAAACAAGTTTACTGGCCTGCATCCCCCAGGTATACATGGGAAATACCCAGAGGAAAATGAGTAACTCCCCAAGGCGATTAGGAATTCAGGATTCTTAATAGGAAAGGGGGAGGAAGGAAGGAGGCTTCTTAGGGGGAGAGCAAATGGCTTAGGAAAGACGAACTAGCCCTCAGTAGAACAAATAGATAAGACAACATTTGTGACAACGTTTATCTGGGTGTGATGTTGACTTCTAGCCTCCTCTCCTGTGACAGGAGTCCATCCTTGCTGGTGGATGAAACTCCTGGGGAGGGGATTCATGGCCATTGAGTCCTTTCGGGGGACTGGTCTGTAGGCAGATAAGGGCAGTTCAGAGAAAGCCTCTCCCTCCATTTGCTACTTTTCACGTGCCTACCACTCAACATAATCAATATACCGAAGTGGCGTATTTGGGCAGCATGTCTTGTCCCCCAGTCGTATTTTGGGGTGGCATTTCCTGCCACCCTTCAGAGACAAGGGAAAACTCTTTTAAAAATTCACTCAGTCAAATATTTTATCAGCCCCATGCTAAGTGGCGAGCCCTCCGGATAAAATGGAGAACATGACAGACTTGGTCCTTGTCCTCACACAGGGAAAGTCCACAGTTAAAGGAAGAAAGAAAGAAGAGTAGGGCATAGATGCGGAAAGGAAAGGGTAGGGTTCCAAAGGAGTGAGAAATTTCAGTGATGGCTAAATTAGTACAGTGCTTGTGTTAATATAAGTTGTTTAGAAAGGAGTTTAAATCCCAGCCATCTGCTCTCACGTCAAACACATACACACTGTACCCCCGATTTCACTCCTCCGTCCCATATATATACATCCCAATATTCATCTGCTGATATATTTTTCATGATTTCCCACAGTCAGTAATAAAAAAATATACCTGATTCAAACCAGTGAATTGTGACCCAGATCTAACTACGAATATAGTGGAAATCTTAAGTTTCTTTACCGACAGTCTTACTAATTAAGTTATTTGCCTGTTTTTAGCCACATGGGATATTTTTTTTTCTTTTTGAGGTTGTTATGGATGTTGTTTGTAGCAGCATCAATAAGCCAAGAATTCACATACTCAGTCGCACAGATTACTCATCATTGCCTGTTCATAACAGAATCCTAAAATGTTTAAGATTTCTGATGCAAATCAAAATCTCATCATCACTTGTCATTGCTAAATTAAATGACAGGATAATAACATTACATTAAAACCATTTTTCTCTTGATTGAGTACCTTTTTCAGAAATGAACCTTGTAGATGGATTTTTTTCATCAGTACTATAAATGCATTTAGAATAGGAGATAAAAATAGAATTGAAAGGGGAGGAGTGGAATAGAATGTTTTCAAATTATTGATGAGTCTCTTTTGAATCTCAAATAACCATATTTGACACTGCACTGCTTGGGAATGGAGTCATTTAGCCCAGTTTATTGAGATTTTTTAGAACCACATAAAGGAGGTGCACAGGTTGAACTTGGTCGTTCTCGACACAGTCACGTGTTCTTGGCATTAGCCATCAGTCATTCCATCGCAAACAGGCTGTTAGTGACCGGTAGGAATTGGCATTGTTCTGTTACTCTATAATTAGGAATAAGAACTGGTTTCAGAAAGATCACAGCGTAGGTGGGAAATGAATATAAATTACAAATCTGCCAGGACAGAGTAGGTTCTCAATTGACTTACTGTCGTGAACTGCTCTCTTGGCCTTTCTTTCCCATCTAAAGCTAATTAACCTTTTCGGTCACACCTGCCATCCTCCCATCTGGTCCGTCTAGCCCACTTCTTTGTGGCCACCCGGTCCTCGTGCCACTGGTGCCCATCTTCTTCACTTGCCCTTATACCAAGGGCTCTTTCCATTCTCAAGTCTTCTGTCCTTCAAAGATTTGTTTCTTCACATTTTCCACTTTGATGTAATGAAAATCATATCCTGGAGAAAACCTTTTACCCTGACTTTTTGTCTCCTTTAGTACTACCCTCATTAGGCAGTAACAGGTCAGTAAAAAAATCCTTAGCTCTTGGAGAAGTCCCTAAAAATGCAGACGGAAACAAGATTGGCTAGGAGTTGACAATAGTTGAATCTGGGTGATGAGTGCATGGGGGTAGAGAAGTTAATATACTGTTTTCTCTAGTTTTGTATGTTTGAAATTTCCTATAGTAAAAATTTTAAACTAGGTTCTTCAGACTCCGTTTTTTGTTTTTGTTTTTTAATAGATGCTGTTTTTGAGTCAGTACATGAAATGGGCGGTAAACAGGAGGGACTGGGGCTAACACCTGATCCTGTCACTGAAATGCCCCACTCCCACCCCACCTGCAAGGAAACAAGTGTGATTCCTTAGTGCCTAGAATTGAAACTTCCTCCTTCTCCGTAGGTCCTGAACATGGGTACCAGAATCCTGCTACACTTCCTACCTCTTGTTAAAGTGACCAGATCTATCTGTACAGAAACACACATTAACTTGGTCTCATTTATCAAGTCCCATGGTGAATTAAGGTCTGTGCTGGGGGCACTGAGAAGCAGGAATGTGAAGTTACCTCCCTCCAAAAGCTCCCATCATGGAAAACAAAGGCACCTACGAACACCCCTGATGCAGTACAGACACTAGGAACTGTCATCTGAAGTGGAGCTTCAGTAGCGTGGCTGTGGGACTGTAGGGAAGTAAAGAATCCCGTCAGCAGATGCGTTCTAGAAGATGATGCCAACCACTGAGTGCTATCGCTTTTTTATGTTTGCTTATTTTTGAGAGAGAAAGACAGAGGGAGTGCAAGCCAGGGGAGGGGCAGGGAGAGAGGGAGACAGAGGATCTGAAACGGGCTCTGCGCTGACAGCAGAGAACCCAGTGTGGGTCTTGAACTCATGAACCATGAGATCATGACGTGAGCTGAAGTCAGACGCCGAACCGACTGAGCCACCCAGGCGCCCTGAATGTTACCTTAAAGGAAAAGATAATCTCTGCTTCTGATTGCTAAGACTAGAACTCCTTCAGAGAACCTTCCTTCTCTCTTCTGAAGAACTTAAAGTGATTGCAGTTACCAATGTGCCTTTTTTTCCTTCTCTTTTTAAATTATGATAGCCTTACTTCTCGTTTGCCCAAAACTGGTGAAACCATTCATGGACATAAGTTTTTTATTGGCTTTGGAGGGAAAGGTGCCAACCAGTGTGTCCAAGCTGCTAGGCTCGGAGCAAAGACATCCATGGTGTGCAAGGTAAGTGTAAACTACAGTGGAGAGGCTCCTAGAGGCAAGAGTCTGTTTTTAAGATTTGAGTTGTTTTTATTTTTTAACCGTTTGAAAGTGAACAATTCAGTGCCATTTAGTACATTCCCAGTGTTGTTGGACAACCACTATTCTCTTTAGTTCCAGAACAATTCTATCATTCCAAAGTAAAATTCCTTACCATTAAGCAGTTTCTCCCCATCCCCCCCCACCCCACTCCCACCCCCAGACCCTCACCACCACCATCTGTCTCTGTGGATTTATCTATTTGGATATTTCCTAGAGATGGAATCCTAGGATACGCGACATTTTGTGTCTGGCTTATTTCACCTAACGTAGTATTTTCAAAGTCCATCTACCTTATAGCATGTACTATTTTTTTTTTCCTTTTGTGGCGGAATAATATCCCATTGTACATACCATTATCTGTCTATCCATTTGTCTGTTGATGGACACTTGAGCTGTTTCCACCTCTTGACTATTGTGAATATGCTGCTGGAAACATGCATTTACATGTACTTGCTTTTGAGTATCTGGTTTGTTCTTTTTTTTTTTTTTTTTTTTTTTTGGTAGTTCCTTGTTAAAGATTTAAACAGGAGAGGATAATCTTCCTTGTCCTTTAGATTGCTTTCTACCTCCGTGTGTCCTCTGGGAAGTAGCAGTCCTCAAATAACTTAATTATGCACGTCTTTAACTTGCTGGGCTTCCAAGTGAAGGATGAGAAGTGAGAGGAATTCGCCTGCCCCACTGAGTTTCTGTATGCCAGCTTCTGAACGACAGAAGTTAATCCTGCTTTTAGCAGTTTTCGCTGCAACACAGCTCTTGGAAAGTCGGTGTAATAACTTGTGATTCACTCGTGTAGCTCTTAAGTTATTTCTTCTAATGCTAGCCCTTGGATCAGAAAGGAATCTGGGCTTTACTGAACTACCCATAACTAATTTTTAGGCATAATTCTTTTTGCAGGAATATAAGGAAATGGTATGTAAAATATCCCCTATTTCTATCCATCCGTCTGAAATTATTTGAAAATAAGACAAAATTGGCTGCCAGAGGTTCAATGTTTGCATGTTTAATGAAATTTTAAGGTGCTTGCATCACTGGTGTAACAAAAAAGATAATTTACTTTAGAAAAGCTAGACTCGGTCTACACAGTAAAAGATAAGAGGAATCTGAGAAATTTAAAAGAATGAGCCCTCTCCTGTAGGCTGGGTCATTTTTACCAAAATGTCTCTGAAATGTCACTTCCCAGTGCACACAGCACTCTTCTCTCCATGGGAGTCTTTAAATGATGTACAAACGATAAGCGATTATCATTTCATCTGCTAATGAACTGCAGTTTTATTTCTAATTTATGATTAACACGATATAATTCTCATCTGGCTGTTTGGTCAAAAACATCACATGAAGCACAAGATTCAAAGTAAGAAACCCTCGTTTGCTAAGGTTGAACTCTTGATAGATTTTAAGTGTCAATCATCCATGAATTATTGATGACCCATTACGTGCTAGGAATTGTGGGGCGAGGAGAGGGAGCTGTAGGCCTGACCTCTCCTGTACTTGATTAGAATTGAAGGGTTTGGGGAGTCATCAGATGGTGCTGACTTAACGGGGGCTTGGGAACTGGAAAGAGGACGATATTTCCTGGCTGGGAAAATGTGGACAGAGAATGGGTATTGGAAGCAAAGTACCAAAAATGGCTGCTCTGGGAAGAGAGGAGTTCCCTAGAGCGGAGCCGTAAAAGGAGAGATTAGAGAACCCCTCTTGGAAGCTTCATAAATGCTATTCATGTAGCCATGAAAGTCAAAATTGGATGTCCCCTGGGATCTCATCCAACTCGAAGATTGAGATTGGTGTTATTTTGGGTCTGTTGAATTTGAGGCAAAGAGAAACGCAAAATAGAAATATTTGAGTTGTGGAAGTGAACTTGGGAAGTGAATCATGCAACCATCAGGAGTGGATGTGAGAGGAATAGACAGCAGAGGGCTGTATTTGGGGAAATGTTACAGTTAGGAGTTTGATAAAGCAGTGGTGCTGTCTTATTCCAGTCCGTGTATGACAGTTTGTGTTAGCACCTGTGCAGTTTGGAAAGTGCTTTATATCTACTGTGCCCCTGATGCAGTCATCTGCTGTCCAGCCCCGTGCTAGGCTTCAGCATGGGTATCTGTACAGAGAGGATAAGAAAGCATGGCTTCAGCCAAAACCCATACGGGGTGCTTTTGCTTAGATAACCTGGAACCTTTAGACACATATTTCTTTAGCTTAATGTTCTTAGATTTCTCTATATATCTGTACATGTCTATAGATATATGTAGATAGATAGGTGATGTATTTGATATAGGTATAGATATGGATATAGATATATATATAGATATAGACATTTTTTTAAGTAGATTTCATGCCCAGCGTGGAGCCCAACGTGGGGCTTGAACTCACAACTCTGAGATCAAGACATGAGCTGAGACCAAGAGTCAGACACTTAACTGACTTTACAGTATTCTTAGACCTGTTAAAGAGAAAAATATCTTAGGGGTGCCTGGGTGGCTCAGTCAGTTGGGCATCCAACTTCAGCTCAGGTCATGATCTCACAGCTTGTGGGTTTGAGCCCTTCCTCAAGCTCTGTGCTGACAGCTCAGAGCCTGAAGTCTGCTTTGGTCTCTGTGTCTCCATCTCTCTCTCTGCCCCTCCCCTGCTCATGCTCTTTCTCTTAAAAATAAACAAACATTAAAAAAAATTTTTTTTTAAGAAAAATTGGTGCGCCTGGGTGGCTCAGTCGGTTAAGTGTCCAACTTCAGCTCAGGTCATAATCTCACAGTTCGTGAATTCGAGCCCCACATCAGGCTCTGTGCTGACAGCTCAGAGCCTGGAGCCTGCTTCAGATTCTGTGCCTCCCTGTCTCTGTGCCCCTTCCCCGCTCACGCTATGTCTGTCTGTCTGTCTGTCTGTCTGTCTCTCTCTCTCTCTCTCTCTCTCTCTCAAAAATAAACATTTAAAAAAATTTTTTTAAGAAAAATATCTTTTATAGTAGAAGGTATCATTATCCATTAATCTTGATATTTTTTCCATTGGTGAAGTATTTTCTTATTAAGCAAATTAGCCAACCTGCTGTATAGCAGTTTTTTAAAGATGACGACTTTCAAGTGGAAACCAAAATCATGACATTACTCCAGATAAAAATGAAGAGATGGAGCAAAAGAAAAATAGGTAGAAAATTTCCTACAGTTTTCTTAGCAACATTTACTTACCTACTACTACCCTGCAACAAACTAAAATTCAAGCTCTGGTGAAGTAAGACTGATGGCACATGCAAAACATCTTCTTTTGAGCTCAGGGGAATTATTTGCCAAGATACTGTGATGAGGACTGTTAAGCAAGAGTCCGTCGATATGTATCCAGCACAACGTATAATAATGAAACACTTCAAGTTGTTAAGAGTTGTACAGTCAGTACTCAACTGAGTCGTGGGCCCAAGGCCACAGTCGAAGGATAACTGGAAATGATATTTTCAGATTAAAAATCTAGGCAGATATCATAGAAAACGAAAGGCTTCTTGGCAGGGCAGAGTCTGTTAGAATACCTTTCATAATACCTGATTTTTGTGTTTCCTCTTCCACCATTCCATTGAAGATAAATGTTGGAGGAGGAAGTTGTTTCTAGATATCCAAAACTGGCTGCTAGGGAGGACCTTGGGAGAATAAAGAGTTCAAGTTGTGGTTGCCTGGAATGAGCCCAAAGACCCTGCTTCTTGTGCGGTGGAAAGGAACCCTGAGCAGGCAAGGACCCAAATAACCCCGATCTCAAATCAGCCAACTGGGAGGACCCTCAAGGACCCTGGTCTTGCTTTCTTCAAACATGACATTATCAAAACTCACTAGGTCCATCTGGCTGGCTCATTTGGTAAAGCATGTGACTCTTGATCTTGGTGTCATGACTTAAGCCCCACATTGGGCATAAAGCTTACTTAAAAAAAAAAAAAGACAGGGCACCTGGGTAGCTCAGTCAGTTGAGCGCTGACCTCAGTTCAGGTCATGATCTCACAGTTTGTGAGTTCAAGCCCCACATCGGGCTCTGTGCTGACAGCTCAGAGCCTACAGCCTACTTCAGATCCTGTGTCTCCCTCTCTCTCTGCCCCTCCCCAACTCACGCTCTCTCTCTCTCTCCCTCAAAAAGAAAATAAATATTAAAAAAAAATTAATGAAAATAAAAAGGTAAAAGAAAAAAAAACTAATAAAAACAGCTGTGTGTTTTCCCTGAGGAATGGGCAGATATTAAGCTCTGTGACAGAGGCAGTATATTAGAGCCATGCATTCAAGGTCTGACCCTCAGGCATCCTGCAAACTGTCAGTGGTCTGGACAGTACAGAAATTGAGAATAAGCAATTAGAAATATTTATAGCAATTTCACAGAGGAATTTTATAGCTGTTGAATATAATAGTAATAATAAATTAAGCCTTGTATTTTGTAGGATTTTTTTCTGTTTTTATTTGTTATATTTTATGGAATTATTAGTCCACAATGGATTGAAAATGAAAAAAGAAAAAAAACTGAGCCTTCACTACAGATGGTTTGAAAAGCAGTATATTAGAGTACTCATCATCTTAACCAAAAAGGTGCCTTGTCAGTTAGATTACTGTGGGACAGTCAACTGTGCAGTAAGATTTAGTTTTCAAAGATCAAAAATTAGTCACCATCCCTTTCCAAGTAATCCCATTCCAGGAATGAAGTGAAATTTGTCCTTTCCTGAGCTCTGCTGTAGGACAACTGGCTAGAACTAATGGTTATATTGATTGGAATGCTTGGCCACATGTCCAAACACAGGGTACCCTATGACCCTAACCAAATAATGTGTGTCTCATAGAGGAAGAATGGAAGAAATAATTGGGTTACCACCAACTCACCTCCACTCTTGGATAAGCAGGCCTCGTAATACTGATTGTAGCATTAATTTTGTATGTTAAGGGCCATTATGAAGCTAAACACCCATTTAGATAGGATTTAAACCACCAGCTAGCTTAAACAAGTGGAATCGTATATATTCTTCTTTCCTCTTTTAGGCAAAGCCACAAGTAACAAGTTAAAAAAAAATAATATTCTGAGGGACTTACTCAAAAAAGCAACTGCCAGGTTTTGTCATAGGACAACAAATGCATGTTAGTATCCCTAACCTGCTGTTCATTAGGACTTTCGGGACTGAAATGTCACAGAATGTCTTGAGTCACAAATATTAAATTGTGTTCAACTTCATTTGAGTGTTAATTATGTTTTTGTGCACTCTACCTTTGAAAGTTGGCAATCTGTTTTAATATATGTGATAAATTTCTTAGCAGAATATTCAACTTCATGTGACCTTGAGTACGGTATCTTGGTCCTCTAGGTTTTATTTTCCTCAACTATGTGTTGATGGATAGAATTACTAGATGTTTTCTGCCATCCAAGGATTCCAAGAAGCCCATTTCTCAGCCATTTTGAAATGTGGATGTTTGTTTGTTATAAATGTAGTGCTAACTGAAGTTACCTTCCTCAGCATTAGGTCTCGGTTCTGGACTATGGAAGCCATGACTGGCTCTCCCTCAATGCAGAGAGCCTTCTCGGTGGTAAGAGTGAAGGAAATATCTCAGTAGCCTTAGCTGGAGGAAATGTTCTTGCTCCTGATACACCCAGCCCTTTTGTTTTCCGTGATTCTAATTTACATCTCCCTATAGCTGCATTATCCAAGATGGTAGCCACTAGCCACGTGCAGCTAGATTTAAATGTAATTAAAATAAAAGTGTAAATTGAGTTGCTCAATCATACTGGCTGCATTTCAAGTGCCTGTTTCGGGCAGCACAGTTAGAGAACGTTTCATCCTTGCAGAAAGTTCTATTCAGCTGCATTGCTCTACAGTCTTCAGGGTAGAGCTAAGCCTGGGATTTCCTGAAGAGCCTCTCGGGTTCTAGGAGTTGCCTTAGCATAAGTGCAAGTAGTTGTCCATAATTGCCAATGACCTGGCTTCTTTCACCTGGAACAGGGTCCCTCAGACTATGGTTTTCCCAGAATCCTTCTACCCAAAAGTGGTTTTCGCAGAACCCTTTTACCCGAAAGTATTTCACTGCTACTATCTGAAAGGATAGTGTAGGAGTGTAGGAGTGCCTTCAAGAGGGCTGTTTAGGAGCAAAACCTTCTATAGACCCTTTTGGCAGCCACTGCTAGGAGAGTCTGAGTGCCTGTGGTCACATCCCTTTAAGAATGATAAGATAGGGGCACCTGGGTGGCTCAGTTGGCTAAGCATCTGACTTCGGCTCAGGTCATGATTTTGCGGTTTGTGAGTTCGAGCCTCCCCCACTGTCAGCCTGTGCTCACAGCTCAGAGCCTAGAGCCTGCTTCGGATTCTGTGTCTTCCTCTCTCTCTACCCCTCCCCTGCTCTCTCTCTTTCTCTCAAAAATAAACAAACATTAAAAAAAAACTTTAAGAATGATAAAATAGGCCCAAGAAAATAAATAGGCAACTAAGATGACCAAATACTTATGAACACATTTCACGTACAGGGCTTGAGTCTTGCTAAGCTAGAGTCTCCAATAAGCTTTAGGAAGGCTAGACCTTTAGGGAGATTGTTTAGGCAAACAACATAAGATGATATTCAATTAAATGTTTAATGGTATCTATTAGGAATGCTCTAGGAGTTTAGGAAATGAGAGCATTAAGAAGGGCTAGAATAGGGAAGGTAGGCTTTAAGTTGTGCTTGAAAAACAGGTAAGGTTTGATTAGGTGGAGAGAGGAAAGGACTTCCAAGTTCTCAGAAGGCAAGGAAATAGACACGACTGAATTGTATTCACCTTGTGTTTTAACACAAATGATCATACCAAGTTAACAGTGCTTTTCTACTGACCACTCTGTAGAACAGAGAAATCCAACTACTTTTGCCAAATAAGAGTGTTAGAAAGAGAAGCCAGCAAAGCAAGGGGGAGCGAGCCTAGCCACGTGAAAATGAGACCAGAGTCAGCAAACACAAGCGCAGCAATCTTTGTAGCTTTACAATACCTTGATCCCAGTGTTGGACCCTGATGGGCCCCTCGCCCCCAGCAGATTCTGTAGGCGACACTCCTCCGTGTTCCCACTTAGCTGACTTCCCACCCCAGCGCCAGGCAGGACTGTGCTCTCCCTTTTCATTTCTTCCACGCAAAGCTTTACGCGCACTGTCCCAGCGGGCCGAGGCTGGAGTCATTGCAATCACCTGGTGCACCTGCCTCGGTCTCACCTGCACAGGGCCTGGTTCAATTGATGTGGCGTGTAACCCGAGCACCCGGATGTCTGTAAACTCCTCGGGAGCTACCGATGCACAGCGAAGGCTGAGAACTATCTGTTTCCTACCTGCCAGAGAGAACCCACCCCGTCCCACCCTACCTAGCTCAGGTGGAACAATTTGCAGCAAAATATAAAGCATTTTAATTAGCTCGATAATGGCAGAAACAAATTCGATTCCAAGTTTCCTGACTTCCACACGCACTATTTTGCTTCACGGCCAAGATACTTACACTTCAAGTTCTCTTGCCAGGTTGATAAGCAAAATGTGACCGGGAAAACAGGGAAGACTCCAGAGACACCTATGAAGGTTCCTTTATGACATTATTTCACGTCCTTTTTATTTCAAGGACCTTCCCTTTGCATCATTCACTGTGATTTTCAAGGTAGCGTCACGCAGCTGTCAGTGGTAATCATTGCAGGACACCTGCTTGGGTTCTGTTCCTGTGACTCCTGGTTATCAGTGTCCAGCGACTGGGGAAGAGGCTTACATTCGAGTCAGAAGTAAGCACAGGGGATGGGGAAGTGTTCACTTCGCTCCACCTTTTTTAAAGGAAATCCAGCAGAATAAATGATTGTGTAAGAGGTTCGAGGATGGGGAAATCGGGAAAATGGCATTCTTTTAGTATTACACAGCACAAGGCATCTGTGCGACTCTGTAATGCAGAAAGAAAGGACTCAGATCTCTGTTGCCTTTTTGTCTGCATTTCCATGTAATATGTATGTCTAAGACACAGACATCCTCCCAGTTGGCTCTGTTATTCTTGTGGAAGCAACGGGATACATGGTTACATTAAACAGCATTAGTTACACCATTAATGGAGATGTTACGTTTTTATTGTAATAATAGTAATGCAGTCTTATTTTTTAAATAATTTAATGCACCCACAGGCTTGCTTCCATGATAAAGTGCTCTTCTGTTTGAAAATAGGGAGCAACAGGAAGAATTGGAAGCATCAGGGAGAACCAGATGGACAGGAAAGTAGTTTATAAGATTGAATCCAAGAAGCAGGAGCCCTGCCCCTCCCCGCAAGGGAAGCCGCCCTGGTAGCAGCAGTAACTGCCATGGTGATGATGAGGATGGCGACGACAATGATAATGACAGTGATAGCACCAAGCCATTATTTAATCCTTTACGGTTTTAAGCACACTTCATGCATGTTATTTTATCCTCACAGGTGCTGTGACTTTCCAGATAAGGAAACTGAGGGCAAGAGGCAGTTAAAAGCAACCTTCCCAGGGGCGCTTTGGTGGCTAAGTCAGTTGAGCGTCCAACTTCGCCTCAGGTCATGGTCTCAACCATTCGTGAGCTCGAGTCCTGCATGGGGCTCTCTGCTGTCAGCACACAGCCCACTTTGGATCCTCTGTCCCCTCCATCCTCTCTCTGCCCCACCCCAGCTCGCACTCTCTGTTTCTCTCTCTCTCTCTCTCAAAAATAAACATTTTTTAAAAAAATGTGGCTTGCCCAAAACCACACAGGCGGTGTGAGGGCACTTCTGACTTCCATGACACAAGTGCAAAGGTCGTCTTCCTGTTCTCAGGCTTCTTATCACTCCTTTTACTTTGTAATGTATCTCCACAACCCAAATGCAAAGTTAACCGGGCTAAGGTTGACTTCTGTAAATCCTCAGCAGTGCTGTTACTTTTCCATTATTTTTTAGTTACGAGATTTTTATTTTTGTCATGGGAATATCAAAGAAGGCAAAAGCAAAGTATTTTGTTTCACCTCTCACGTAGAGCTTAGAACACCAGCCAACGGGTTTGCCAGGAAGTCACTATTGGAATAAATCTGGAACCATAGCAGTCAGCAAGGGACGCAGCCCATCAGGTGATTCCCCAGGCAGAAGAAGACAGCTACTGCAGCCACTAAAATACCACTGCGGCAAGTCTGAGCAGGCCGTCCCTTCCTCATTATGCCTCGGATGCGCCTGATATTCCACTTGGTGCGACGGGTGTCTCTGTACGCCTTCTTTTCCCTGCAGTATTATCAGTTTCTGGAAGGCAAAGCCAAATGTTTTGGGCTTGCCTCCTCCTCTCCAACAATTCTCCCTAATCCCTGCACTTCCAAATGTTTCTATCATCACCACCATTTATCAGACATGCCTTTGGTGTTCACCTTAAACAGATTTTGCCTGTATTAAACTGATAGGAAAGGGGAGAAGTTTCTTTGCTCTAATTTGTACCGGGCCCCACATGCTGAGGAATGGCCTTCCTTTAATCCCTACAATATTCTTGTAGTGATGCTTTCCCCAACTATATCACATCTTTTTTTTTTTAATGTTTATTTATTTTTAGAGACAGAGAGCAGGGAGGAGCAGAGAGAGAGGGAGAGAGAGAATCCCAAGCAGGCTCCGCACGGTCAACACAGGGCCTGACGCAGGGCTCGATCCCATGAACTGTGAGATCATGACCTGAGCTGAAATCAAGAGTTAGATGCTTAACCGACTGAGCCACCCAGGCGTCCCTCCCAACTATATCACATCTTGATTGCCCATGGGAGAGAGTTAAATAATGTTTAAAAACAGATGAGAAAACGGTTTGTTTCTGGTATGAATCTTTGACCTAAGAAATGGGATGCTTTGGTAGATAAATGGCCAGCCTCCCACCAAGAAAACCTTTGACAAATGACCGGGCACTCTCCCCCACAGCAGTGCTTTATAGTGGACACTCTTCTTTGTAGAGACAGGAATTCTGCTCATAAGAAATTATTATATATTATTTGAGATTATTGCCTACTCAGCATTTCTACCAGAAAAGCAGCACAGGGAAAAGTGTTCTTTGAGAAAGAAGCTCTCGGAGGAGGCATTTAAATTGGGTCAGCAAACTACCGCCCATGGAGCAAATCTTGCCTACCATGTGTTTTTATAAAGTTTTACTGGAACACAGCTACATCCATTTGTTTACAGATTTTCTTCGGCTGCTTTCACACTACAACAGCAGAGCTGAACCGCTGCAAAAGAGACCATCTGACCAACAGTGTCCGAACTATTACCCATCCGGCCTTTTATGGAAAAAAAAATTTTCCAACCCCTGATCTAGACCATCCAAAATCTTACCGGGAAATTGTATCTTCACTCATTGAGGAACTTGACCCAAGTAAGCTCCTAGGTTTCTTTCTATCGATATATCCAGAGGGGAACAATTTTCTGTGGAAAGGCAGAACTCACCAGGAGTGGCCGAGACCCAGACAGATACATGATCCAATGACGCGGTGCTCACCTGCAGGACAGAAAAGTAGTTCAGGAGTGAAGCCTAAAAGCCTACGGGTGCCGAGAAGGTAACATAAATTGCAATAGGCCTTGTAGGGGCTGTGGTCAACTAGAAAGCATGGACTCACTCACCTTTGGGGCAGATCCAGCTGGGTTCCCTTGCAGGAATGTGGGCCCAGCGTTACCAGAACATCTGAATTTTCAGGACCTCCTGGAAACTTGTTTTTGTGAAGCCTCCTAATACTTAAATGGTGACAGCTGATTAAAATTTAAAATACAATAGGAGAAAACAACTATAACACTGTATGTCAACTATACTGGAATTAAAATCATAAAAATAGGAGGGCATCCACACAAAAACCTGCACATGAATATTCACAGGAGCCTAAATTTATAATTACCCAAATTTGGAAGCAACCCAAGATGTCCTTCGGTGGGTGAATGGATAAAGTGCAGAACGTCCATACCATGGAATATTTTTCAGCACTAAAAAGAAATGAGTGATCAAGCCATAAAAAAGACATGCAGGAAACTCAGATATATTTACTAAGTGAAAGAAGCCCATCTTAAAAGGTTACATATTATATGATTCCAATGATACGGCATTCTGGAACAGACAAAACTATGGAGACAGTAGAAAGATCAGTGGTTGCCAAGGACTTGGAGGGAGAGAGGGATGAACAGGCAGAGCGCGAAAGGCTTTCAGGGCAGTGAATCCATCTGGATAAGATTGTAATGGTGGATAAGTGTCTATACATTTGTCAGAACCCATAGAATGTACAACACCAGAGCGAACCCTAATGTAAACTACGGAGTTTGGGTGATAATGATGTGTCAACCTAGGATCGATGGTTGTAACAAATCTGCCACCCTAATTATGTTGCCTATGAATGGAAGAGGAGTGAGTGTCCAAGGAAAAACTGAAAGATCACTAGCAGAATGCATGCTGGGACTCAAGAACGACAGACTTTTACTACACCAAGTTACCCAAGTTAGCGACAGCTTTTTAAATTCCCCCTTCTCTGCCCCCATCCCATGTCAAAGAAGACTCTAAAATACCAGGCAAGTCATGACAAAGATGCCCTCATTTATAGTGAAGTACAAACAACTGAGATTCTTCATAAATATTGAGGGCCGTTGATGGTGGACAGCACAGTGGTGATTTCCACAGGAACAGATCAAAATGAGAGCAAAGTGATTGAACTTGGGACAGCCATTTAATGCTTCACGTTTTAGGTTGGATGCAAGTGGAACATTAATATATAACAATTATTTGGGCTGAAATCAAGTCTAGCATCTTACATTAAGAAGATTAATTAGCTAATGTTTATAAAGTACTGTGCAGATATGCCCTTTTAAAATGCTAAGTATTCTAAAAACTACATTGTAGCATTTTACTAAATGTAAAAGATCTAACATTCATCATTTCTTTGGTACAGGTTGGCAAAGATTCTTTTGGCAATGATTATATAGAAAACTTAAAACAGAATGATATTTCTACAGGTAAAATTTCATCTTTTTTAAAGTTAGTTTTTATGACTTTCCTCTGGGATCTGGTTACAAGAAAAGTTGAATATAGAATAGAATTATTAGATCCTCCTCTGGTGGCCAGAGAATTTTTATGCACAGCTCTGTCTCATCTTGCTTAAATGTCGTTTGGTTAATTCTTTCATGTACATTCCTCCAGATGGAAATAAAATGATAGGAGATTACAAACCTTCATCTCATGGAAATGTTTCTAAAGCAGGTGACAAGAGAAAACAGGTGCTACATTCACAAAAGATATTTTAAGAAAAGTCATTGAATGTCATGGCTGGAAATGATCTTAGAAACCACTGAAGCCGATACCATTGTTGCACAAAAGAGAAACGAAGGCCAGATCAGTTCTCAATTTGTCCAAGAGCACACAGCTAGTTGGAGCTAGAGCCAGGAGTAGAATGCAGGTCTTTGGCTCCATTTCAAGGCTTTTTTGCCGCTGCCAGAGGCTGCCTGGTCAACATTTCCATTTACGCTCCAGACCATAATGCTTCATGAGACACAAAGTTTATGAAGAAACACACACAAGTGCATTGCATAGGTTTGACTTTAATCTCTCATCTGAAGCTTATCATTTCTTTCACTGAAGAAAAAAAGAAATGGTGGTCTAGAAAAATGCATGTGGATATGCTATGAGTAATTTGGGTGATTTGGCAGTGGGGGGGTCTGCTGGGTTGTTACTAATGCAGAACGAAGGTGCAACAAAGTAAAGACTTCTGTCTTCCTTGTTGTATAGGTGATGGGTATAAATTAGCGGTAATTAGTTATTTCTTTTATCATCCCAGATGGCTAAAGGTTAAAAAGCTTTTCCAGCGATTAGTAGTGCATTGAAATCGCTAAAATAGATTGTCCGTGCCAGGCTGTATATACATGATTGTAATTTCTTTTTTCTTTTAGAATTTACATATCAGACTCAAGATGCTGCTACAGGAACTGCTTCTATAATTGTCAATAATGAAGGTACGTGTTTCGCATATTAGAGTGTCATTTCAGGAAGCAGTTCATGTCCAGAACTAGAACAGAAGCATCAGTTTTTACTCTAATCCTATGGATTTCTTACTATGCCCACCAGTCTAAGGCCTAAAGTGTGGTCTTTCTAGTTTAAAAAATGAATGCTTCCCTTTATTTATACTTCCCAGGTTGATCATTTAAATATAAAATTGTCCATCCAATACATATGAAGTGTTATAGTTGCCTCAAAATAATATTTATATCCTATAATGTCCCATTACCCTTCACGTGAACTCAGAATTGATATTTGTCTCTAAAAGCAGTTAGGTATTCATCCATCATTTCAGTTATACTAGGTAAATAAATGTAAATAGATAGGTGCACAAGGAAGTTGATGAATCATATTTATAGAATATTTACTGAGCAAATGGCAGCAACTAATTACTTCCAACTTATCATTAGCATTCAATTTTGTCTGCTCTTTAAACGGCAATCAAATCTTAAAAGTCTATATATACAACCATGTCTGTCTGTCACAGGGCCTTGGCGACAGTTGAAACATTTGTCTTTAAAAACAGTAACTTCCCTTTACCCTCAAGTAAAGTTTTCATAATTTCTTCCCACTATTTTAAGTATAAAAAAACCTGCATAAGATTCTTGAATTCAGAATGACCCAGCATTCCAAGGGGCACCTAGGACAGAACCTAGTGCATTGTGGGCAGTGTGTACTGTGTGAAATTAGGATTTGTCAAAGTAACATCTTTTTTTTGTTTAAAGTTTATTTACTTTGAGAGAAAGAAAGGTTGGGAGCGGGGATGGGTAGAGAGAGGGAGAGAGAGAGAATCCCAAGCAGGCTCCCTGCTGCTAGCCCAGAGCCCATTGTGGGGCTCAATCTCATGAACCGTGAGACCATGACCTGAGCCGAGATCAAGAGCCACTCAACCGACTGAGCCACCCAGGCCCATGCCCAGCCCCTGTCATAATTAGGTCTTTGATGTAGGATAGTTTCACACGATCATTTCTCACAGAAGATACAGAATATTCAGCTCTACTCCAGTGATCCCCAAGTTGCAATAACAATGAAAAAATGTATCCCACTTAAAGAAGATAATGTATCCCACTTAAAGAAGATAAAATTTGTCATTCTAACAATAGCCCGTGTTCATTACTTTAAGCTACGTCTTAAGTAATTATTGCCGCCTGTCTTAAACCTCTGTCTTAAACCTCTTTTTTGTGTTCTAGGGATATCTTTGAGTTCCATTTCTAGCCTATTCATGGAACAAGTTCCTGCCTTTTCCATACAAAGATACAGTTTTATATGACGTATTGAGTGCCTGTTATGATAGAACTTGTCTGATTTGTGTGTAGGATATGGTTATACCCTTGAGGATACAGATTGTCTTAGAGGAGCTAACACAAATACCCAGAGAGGGGACAGTCGGCTCTCATAAGTGAAGGAATGAATAGCAAGGTGAAGTCAGGAGTGCAGTCTTGACAAGTTGAGTTTGAGGCCGGAACGATCCAGCCAAATGGCAGTGTCTGTCAGACAGCTGTAGTCTAAGTCCTGCTGCTCATCAGCCAAGGCCGGGCCAGAAACATAGATTTGGGAGTCAGCAACCCAGAAGCAGCAGTTGACACTAGCAGAGAGAATGAGGTCACCGAAGGAGTAAAGGAAGGAGATATGTTGCCTCTCAGTGTGTGTGGGTACGTTGAATTTTTCCAGTCCCAAGATTGGGTTTATGGTGAACCATCCCCACTTTTTTAAGTCCTCCTTGCGGCCAACAGACACATCTGCGGTAAGATGATAGGCTAGCATGTGTTCTGTGTTCAGAGGTAATTTTAGGTCATGTCTATACAGGATCAGCACGAGCAGCCTGGAATGCAAAGAAATGGCTGCTACAACTCATCTCTCTAGGTCCGTGACGTCCAAAAGAAATATAATGCAAGCCACATACATAATTTTAAGTTTTCCATGAGGCACATTTTAAGAAATAAAAAGAGGGGTGCCTGGGTGGCTCAGTCGGTTAAGCATCCGACTCTCGGTTTTGGCTCAGATCATGGTCTCAGGGTTTCGTGAGTTCAAGCCCTGCATCAGGCTCCGTGCTGACAGCGCAGAGCCTGCCTGGGATTCTCTCCCGTGCTCTCTCTCTGCCCCTCCCCCACTCACGCTGTCTCTGTCTCTCTCAAAAAGTAAATAAATAAGCTTTAAAAAAAATTAAAAGTAGGGGGCACCTGGGTGGCTCAGTCAGTTAAGTGTCCGACTTCGGCTCGGGTCATGATCTCACGGTTCGTGGGTTCAAGCCCCGTGTTGGGCTCTGCGCTGACAGCTCGGAGCCTGGAGCGTGCTTCGGATTCTGTGTCTCTTTCTCTCTGCCCCTCCCCCACTCGCACTCTGTCTCTCTCTCTCTCTCAAAAATAAACATTAAAAAAAATTTTTTTTTACAAAATAAAAAGTAAAAAGAAACAGGTAAGATTAATCTTAATATACTCGCTTAACCCAATATCTCTCAAATATTATCTTTTCAACATGGAATCAAAATGTTCTTAAAAAGTAATAAGAGATTTGACCTTCTCGTCTTTGTACTCAGTCTTTAAAATCTGCTATTCATTGTACAATTGAAGCACATGTCAGTTTAGACAAGACACATTTCAAGTGTTCAACAGCCACCTGTGGCTTACACTCATGGAAAGCACAGCTCTGGAGAGTTCACTAACATAAATGCACCCCCAGTCCTTCCCCATTTAGGTGGGATTATAGACTGTGGGTCCAAGTGATGAGTATTCAAGATCCTTTACCCCTGCTTCTGTTTGATCTGGTGCTGGATAGGCCAAATGTCCTCTCTCTGCCTTAGCTGGTACAGCTTTCCATCTGTTAGCTATTATAAACTATGTTTTGACCTTCAGAATCACTTTTCAGAGATACCCTAGGTTATGTACATGAACTGACTGCATACTACTGAGCCTTAGTTTTTAGTGTTAGGCAAGTTTATTCCTATTTATACACATCATTACCACATCTGTCATCTAGGATTCAGAATCTTTACCACATACATCGTACCAGCCATTTTTAAGTATGTTATATATCACTTCCCAGCTAGTATTCTTTGTATATGAGAATATTAATGGGGAAATATTTTTTCGATTTTTCAAAATTATCAGAATAATATAGATCTTACAGAGCAGGAATACTGTAAAAAAAGATACAGTAGGAATACAGAACTTCACCTAAATTGCCTAGAAATGTTAAAATGAATACTTACAACACATCTAACATAGTGACTTTGTAAGGGATTGTAACATTGCAGAATATCATTGCTTGGCTTTGCTTGGATTTTAATATAAATATGTAGAAATTCTTTATAGGCCAGAATATCATCATAATAGTGGCCGGAGCGAATTTACTTTTGAATACTGAAGACCTGAGGGAAGCAGCCAAGGCCATCAGCAGAGCCAAAGTAATGATCTGCCAGCTAGAAGTAACTCCGGAAACTTCTTTGGAAGCCCTGACCATGGCCCACAGCAATGGAGGTGATTTTACATATTTATTCTTCTTCCTAGAAAAGCGTTTATCCCTGTTTTAATGAAAGGTAACCTTTCAAGTTAAGCAATGCAGTACTTTTCCTGTAGTAAAATATCCTCTCTCCAGCCTGTAAGATTCACGGTCTTCTTATAGTTCTTCATAAGGTTAGAAAAGCTTATAAATTGGGTACAAAATAACCTGAGTAGCATTTCTGATATCCAGCGATACAAATCTTCAATCTAGTTAGCAGAAATAATACAAGTAGCGACTAGTACCTCAGAAGCAGCCCATGGTCCCACAGTGGAATGATCGCTTTTCCGAGAAGCGAGGTCAAGCCGCATGTCCTGTATGATGACTGCCCAGCTAGGTATATTTTGATAAACGTCTCTAGGAGCTGAAGATTCGTTCTTTCTCGTTTTTGTAAAACTCCATGCCTGTTCTATAAACAACAGAAGATTATTTGTATGTAATATTCTCTATGTTGTCAAGGTCTTTTAAGTCTTTGGTTTCATTTGACCTTAGCTTTTGGAAATTTTCAAACATACAAAGGTAGGGAGAACTGCATAATGAAACCCTTCACTTGGCTTCAGCAGTTATCAACACATGGCTAACATTGATTCATCTGCCCTCATGCTCACTCCCCCCACTCCACCCCCAGCCAAGAACAAACTCTTTAAAAATCCAAATGGTTTCTTTCTGTTTGTTTCTGTTTCACCGTTGACTTGTAGGCAAGGCATCTTCTTATTTAGACTCCATTTCTGTTCCTTGTTAGCTTTGTGGTCTTTCCAGAACCATCTGATGTTTCTGAGCCTTGTCTGTTAAATACATCTAGAAATACCCCCCGACAGAATTGTTCTAATAATGAAACAAAATAAAATAAAACATGATGCCAAGCCTGGTGTCATGAATCTCAGTAAATTCCAAATGTCTTCCCCTTTTCACTTTTCTCTTTAAAGTAAAATCAGGATTGGGGTGCTGAGCCTGGGTGGCTCAGTTGGTTAAGTGTCCGACTTCGGCTCAGGTTATGATCTCGCAGTTCATGAGTTCGAGCCCCACTGTCTGTGCTGACAGCTCAGAGCCTGGGGCCTGCTTCAGATTCTGTCTCCCTCTCTGCCCCTCCCCCCCTCTCGTGCTCACTTGCTCGCTCTCTCTTTCTCTCTCTCAAAAATGAATAAATACTTTAAAAACTAAATAAATAAAATAAAATCAGGGTCATATCCAGGGCATCTGGGTGGCTTAGCTGATTAAGCATCCAACTTCAGGTTGTGTCATGATCTCACGATTCATGGGTTCAAGCCCCACATAGGGCTCCGTGCTGTTAGCACAGTGCCTGCTTCAAATCCTCTGTCTCCCTTTCTCTCAGCCCCTCCCCTGCTTACTCTTGCTCTCTCAAAAATAAAAATATTAAAAAAAATTTTTTTAATTGAAAGTAAAATTAGGGTCATATCCTGATCTCAGCACCATTTGGTCAAAAAAATATATATCAAAATAAAAAGTAGCCACTCCAAGACAGTAGTTTCCTTTTGATATTGTGACCATAGTTCTGTGATTTACATTGACTTTTCCACATAAAACGTTCTCATCAAGATACAAAACTAAAAAGAAAAGAAGAAAAAGAACAGTAAGTGTATGTGTGTGTGTGTTTGCATAAGTGATTTCTCCCCAAAGTCTACACCATTTTAAATAGCAGTAAATGGAAAGTAAGTTACTTGAAATGATTTTGTGGAGAATTTTTAAATGTATGTCCTGATTTAACAAATTTTTCTCTTGGCAAAACAACATGCCGTGGCAAATTCTCACTGACATTTAATGTACTTTTAATGGACTCGAAGCTGTCAGAGAGAATTCCAAGCCAAAACCCATTTGGTTGCATTTTCTCAGGGGTGTCACAGAGAGAGTCTCGTGCCTGTGGTAAGCGTCGCCTGCACGCCACGCATCCGAATCGGGTGATGTGAACACAACATGCCACCTCATTCGTGCTCCTGTCTTTCCTTATATAGGTCAAGGCATATCCTCATGCACCTTCTGTTCCTACTCTCCCTTGCTTCTCAGGGATCACGGTTTCCTCTGTCCTGCTCTGGTTCCCCGCTACCTACCCAGTGTGTGGAGCAGAGAAGGGTACCACGGTGGAGGATCTAGAGTTATGTAGAAGGGCAGGCAGCCTGACCTCAGGCTGTCATTTGGATGGGGTCCAAAACTGCTTCCTCCATCACCTGCCCGGCAGCTGTGCCCGCTGAGGAGCTGGAGGACCCGGGGCATCAGGGACGGGCAGGGGTAGGTGATGGCAGGCCAAAGAGCACTGGCCAAGTCGGCATTTTTACTAAGAGCCAGCCTGCCTAAGGATCAATTCCACGTGGTCTTTCCCATATAGTGATTTTGGAAGGAGTAATGCCTTACCTTTATTATGTACTGTATAGCTTATAAAGCACTTTCAAATATATCTGACCCTCAGGAAAACCTGTGACAAAGATAAGGCAGGCGTTGTTCTCCCAAATTGGCGGTGAGGGGACAGACTTGGGGAGGTTAAGTACTTAGTTCAACCAAGGTCAGCGTAGAAACCCGGATTGCAGACGCCAGGACCCAAGTTCTGTGTCCTGGAGCACACTTCAAATAAAGAAACTGCACATCCCGTTGATTTCAAGGAACTGAGCCTTTGTGAAGAAAAGTAAGATCCACGAACTGTAACATTGTTCATCCTGTAGCCTAAGCTCTCAGTGTTTTCACTGCTCCCGTCTCTGGGATCCTAGAGTGCTTTCTGCACTGCGTCCCTTGCGCGCTCCCACAAAACACAAACACACAAGCACACGTGCACACGTACTCCTCTATCCAGAACTCAGCTGGTCCTCGATTGGTAGTTACCAGCCAGAGCAGCTTAGCTACTATACCATGAGGTGTGTATGTTTGTGTGTGTGTGTGTGAACTTAATGTCTTCCTTCTCACATAAAAGAGCGATACAATGAAAGGAGCACTGGTTTGGGAGTCATGAAGCTTGGCTCTGAATTCAGAATCCATCCCTTAGTAAATGGAGGACCGCATGCAAGTCTGTCAGCTCTTTGCTCTGGGCCTCACTTTCTTCCTCGGTGAAGCAAGAGAACTGGGCCTAGAGCTCTCACGGTTGTTTAATGTCAGGACGTGTGAGCGTCCTGATGGCAGAGCAGAGCGGGCAGTCTTAGAGATGCGGTGAGCACCTGGCGTCCTGTCCATCGCCCTGTGAGACCGCCTGTGTGCTCATCAGCAGTATTCCACCTGCAAGAAAGGTGGTAAAATCCCCCTCCCCCTCCTCTGTGGGTTTATCACAGCCGCCTTATCTGTGCTTCTCACAAGTAACGAGCTCTGAATTAAACACACTGTATAACTGGATTAGGGATAGTTGTTAAAATACAGAGGAAAAAGGCCCCCTTCCATCTTTGAATAGATTATCTCAGAAATCTCTTTGTGTCTTCACCAAGAAGAGAGCATTGGTCTTAAACAGCACCTGCAGCACCAGAAATGAGCCAGTGGCGCCCTCCGGCCCCCTCCTCGGTGGGTCAGGACGCTGCGAGGCAGGCCCACGGCAGAGAGCTGGTGCTGCAGCTGCTCGGGATGAAATTAGGCATGCCGGGTCTGGTCTTTACATCCATTTCAAAGCAAATGGAACATTACAGGAACAATTATAAATAATTGAGATTGTAAGATCGCCAAGATTAAATTCTAGGTAGGACACAAAATATCTTTTAATGCCACTTTAGGCCTTTTCCATTTGGCAAAGCAAACTTCTTGGCCGGCCACCTTGACTTTCACAGCCACGAGCACAGAGCCCAACTTTTGAGCGTTTCTGCTGATCAACTCACAGTAAACAACCCCTAGAGGGAGGCCGCCAAGCCAGTGTTTGGTTACCCCAACCTTCTCCCGGTTTCTTTACTTAGGGTGACTTTCTTCCTATTTCTCCAGGCTAGTTGTTTTTTTCCAAAATTTTTTCATATTTATTTTTGAGAGAGAAAGAGACAGAGTGCGAGGGGGGGAGGGGCAGAGAGGGAGACACAGAACCCGAAGCAGGCTCCAGGCTCCGAGGTGTCAACACAGAGTCCTAGATGGGGCTCGAACTCATGAACCCCAAGATCATGACCTGAGCCAAAGTCAGACGCCTAACCGACTGAGCCACCCAGGCGCCCCCAAGCTTGTTATTAAGGCCCTCTTAACTGTCTGGCTCCTGCCCTCCATGGTGACACCATGAAGCGCTTCCCCCTCGTTTTCCTGGCTTTGCACCTATGCGTCCCCCCTCACAGGGCTCACCCGTTTCTCACTGGCATCACTGTGCCAGCCACTGGCATGCTGTTAAGACAGCCGGGAGCTCAGCCCGTCTATGTTGGGGGCTGTCAGTCACCCCTCCAGGTCCAAGTTACTCCATGGTACATCTTGTGTCCTCTGCTTTTGTGTGGTTCCGGGACATTATTTTTTCCCACCTAAACTATCACAAAGGTGCGTTCTTATTTGATTAACTACATCTACTGATTCTTCACAGTTTTTTCACCCTGGTAAAATATTTATGCTAATTCATGGTAGCACGAGCCAAAGAGAGTCCTTTGCTTTATGGTATTTTCATTTTTTCCCCTAAATTTAGTTACTAGTCAGACTCTAAGCCTACATATCCAGCCTGTTACCATCCGGCCTTGGTAAGAATGCTTTCCTTCAGCAAAATACAAGCAAATAAGATTGGATTGGTTTTTATACAATATTTATGGTCAGATTAAATTGTAGAATGTCTCATTCCAGCAACTCTTTTTATTGCTTAAAACGCAATGTAATGGTTTCTTTAAAATTTGTTTTTTATGATGGAAAACTTCAAATCTATCTGGACATACAGAGAATAGTACAGTAAACCCATATTTACTATCGTTAAGCTTCAATAATTCTCAACACATGGCCAATCCTGTTGAATCTATACCCCAACTCACTACTCCCCCACCTTCCCCCGCCCCGCAACCTTGGAAGCAACAGCCAGACATTATATCATTTCATTTACAATGTACTTGGTTTTTGATGTAAGATATTATACATGTTTTAAGAATGATGTCTTTGCCTGGTGTATAGCAGGTAATCTGTGGTCAGATTGATGCCCATCAATCACCCTTTGGAACTAATCCCTTATTAGTTTAGTGAGTAACTTCTCAGACTTTGTTCTCTTCTGTGCAAGTATATAAGTGTAAATACGCATATAAGTATGCTTTGTTTGATTTAAAAAAGAGAGAGAGGGTCATACTATGGATTTTATTACAAAACTTCCTTTTTTTACTCACAAATTATAGAAATCTTTCTGTGGCTAAACAGAAATCTGCTTCGTTCTTTTTAACAGCAGGAGAACATTCCATTAGAGGTTTTTCGTTTTTTTTTTTTTCCTAACCAGTCCTCTCTGATAGAAGCTTAGGTTTCTTTTTGTCTTTTTCTCTTTTTCTGTTAAAAACAGAGCTGTACATCACTGTACATCCTGAACCTCACTGTACCTCATCTTTGCCTGCCTGTGTATTTCTGTAGGATAGGTTTGGAAAAGGAATTGCTGGGTCAGGGATCTTTTGAGATGAAATGGCACTTTTATAAGAATGGCTCAAAGCT
Organism: Panthera tigris; assembly: GCF_018350195.1. Taxonomy (NCBI): domain Eukaryota; kingdom Metazoa; phylum Chordata; class Mammalia; order Carnivora; family Felidae; genus Panthera; species Panthera tigris. The sequence goes on from NC_056662.1 coordinate 117,222,792, forward strand.
GTTGTTCCATCCTGGTACCTCGCTCTAACCTGTGCTCAGATGCATGCAGATTTAGAGATCATAATATGTGAGCAATGCTTTTGCAATTTACCCTTCAAGGAAAATAGGGAGCAATATATTTGTTCTACAACGGTAAAAAGTAAATGGGTGTGTTGGAATGCTGGGCGTTGAGGGCCTTTATGCATAACTGACATCTCTTAAGACCTTGCAGAAGCGACAAAACCAATGAGAGAGACTGTTGCCAGGCTACGAACTTCAACAGAAGGCAAAAGAGATGGGTGGATGGGCGGGGGTGTTGAGCTGTGTGTAAAGGACAATATAATAACAGTAATAATCCCTTACGTTTGTACAACACTCTACAGTTTACATAGGGCTTTTACACCCGTTTTCTAACTTAAGCTGCACAATAACCTGTGCAAAAATATGAGCAGCCAAAAATATACCATAGGATCTCTGTGGGTGGACATTCTGAATTCTAAAATAATGAAAATGTGGGAATAGCATTAGTCTGTAGACCACTGGACAAGATCCATTGACCAAACCAAACTGTTAAGACCAAGGAAGGTATGGAAGCAAACTAGCTAGCTTTATCAGGCAGAAGTAGTGGATAGTTTCCATTAGCCACGTGCTGAGAAGCATCTCCCCAAGAATGTGGAATGCATCGATGCCACAACAGCTACGGAAGAGCCACCTGAAAAACTCCTCAATGTGCACGTTCCTGTTCCTACCCCAAGAGATTCTGATCAGTGGGTTCGAGGGGGAGACCAGAAGTCATGCACTTTAATGAGCTCTCCTAGTGATGCTGATGTGCAAGGAAGTTTGTGGGTCACTGTTCTAGACGGGTCTCTGAGAACTGCAGCTAGAGGAGTTTACTCTATGGGTCCATTAGGGCTACTAAACACATAAGTCATTGGACCTGGGTAGAGAAAAAGAAACCAGCCAATCTAGTTGGGTACTCTGGTGGATAAGTGTTTTGATAAAGGGGAAGCTTCCTGTCATTGTGATTTCTGAAGACTTCTTTAAAAATAGTAAATAAATAAATAGTGAATGAATGAATAAATAAATAAATAAATTTATTTGCCAAGTTCCACACCAGAGGCTGTTTTAAATATACTGTAAATTGGAATGGAGGCTTGTGTTGCTATAAACAGAGTCCTGGCCTAGAGAGATGACCAAATACTGGACTTAAAGCTGGAGGACCCCACATGGGCACCCAGCTTAACCATGTCCCATCATATGACCTTAGACTGTGACCTCATCTCTCTGAGGTTCACGTTCCTCCTCTGAAAAATGCAGAAATTCTTCTGATGCTGTATTGGCTGTGACATTCTCATTCTCCCTGTCTCTGCTATCCCTATCCATCCTTCTCTTGTAGGTCCCTAGTCTGAGCTAGCTCTCAGTCTCGGATTGAATTTCTCCTCCTTTCTCAATCAAGCTTTCCTTTATGTTCCCAGATTCTTCACAGAAGCCAAGAACGTAAGCTTCTGTGAAAATGTATGTTTGGGGAGCCTGGCTGGCTTAGTCGGTGGAGCGTGTAACTCCTGCCTGCTCTCAGGGTTGTGGATTCGAGCCCCACCTTGGGTGTAGAGATTACTTAAAAACAAAATCTTAGAAAAAAGCGTATGTTTGCATGAGTACTTGTGATATATCTGGAATACATGCATAGATGTTCAAAACCTGCATATGTACATAAACTTCCTATTTGACTATTCTTACCAGGAAATTTTTGACCTCTTCATTACTTCTTTTCTAACTTCTTTTCTTTCCTGGAAAATGGACTTATGAACAAAAATGTTCACCAGCCTGAATGTTCACATTCATGCATGTCCTTTCAGGCCACAGCACTTAAAATTTTCTTTAATATTCTTGCGCTTTGCCACAACTTTGTAATCATCTTGACTGTAATACCGACGCTTGCCCTTGAAGCTGAAGTGTTGCAGAGTGAAAAATAGAGCAAATGGAAATAAGAAGGGGCTGGTACTAGGCCATCATAGAGACTGAGATTTTAGACTTCTACACCCGTAACTAAGTTGATTTTTCATTTCATGGGGAAAGTGGTCACACTTGGGGATTGCCCTTACCGAATGTCTGTCAACACACCATGTTAAAAATGAGGACCACTGAAGCCCCTTTCCGTTCCTTTACAGTGAAAACATTGTTCAATCCAGCTCCTGCCATTGCTGACCTGGATCCTCGCTTCTACGCCCTCTCGGATGTGTTCTGCTGCAATGAAACTGAGGTAAGGATGGAAGGTTTTGCTCATTCCATGAGAAACCAAAGACTTTCATACAAACGGGTAAAGCAAAGAGGCAGGACTAATCATGTCAGTTTGATTGCATGTGAATCCTTGAGCCCAGTGAAAACACATTTTTCAGCTAACTGGGGTGTGGAGAAAAGGAAACTGGTGAATCCTAGGTGGAGAAAAAGGTTCCCTGAGTCATCTCCATAATCTGGCACTTCTCAAACCTCAGCTAATTTTAGTCCCCTCCCTGCCTTCACACTGTTGGTGTTTTGTTTTCTTTTTTAATTATTCCACATTCTATGGAATAATTAGTATTAGAGTTGCCAAATTTAGTGAATAAAAATACAGGATGCCTAGTTAAATTTGAATTTCAAACAAACAGCAAATAATATACGAAATGGACTTATGCTACAAAATTGTTTGTTATTTATCTGAAATTCAAATTCAACTGGTCTAACGACCCTAATTAATATGCAACCCCTGGAACATTTGCTACATTCTCTTGTGAAGATGCTGTGACTGCCTGGGGGAACAGACATAGGTTCTCCATGATGCCACAGGAAGGACTTCAGGGGCCACTCTGTTACAAGAGGGCTCCGTCAGTCCATCTGAGCATCCTAATGTATAGAGCTGAGTAAAATATCTCTCAGTTACATTCAGATCGTGCCATTCATTCTGAACCATTTTAGGAAGAAAATTTCAATATTTTTCCCTTATATAGGTCAGACAGTTTTAGACCAGAGCTCTCTCTCTCGATGTTGGGAGGCAAAGACATACTATACAATGCAACATGCAAAGAGAACGTTAGTAGTTAAAGAACTGTAATAGTAATTTTCCATGTGGTTCAGAGGCTGAATGCATGTTTCCAGGATTTCCTGACCTGCCTTTTTGTTAATTTCATCTCTCGGAACATGAAGTAAATAAAAACAAAAACAAAAAGACTGCCACAAGGAAACTAATTTTAACCAATCACAATAAGCTATGCAGTATTTTTGAGCACCCATTATGTCCAGGCCTTGTGGTGGGAGGAAGGAATTGTGGGAAGTCATAACCATTTTATAGTAAGAAATTAGATTACCCTCCACGGCCAACTGGCGTAGATTTCCCTGCTAGATACTTGCAGAACACTATTCTTCAAACACTCATCACAGCTCAAATGACTTACTCAGTACTTCTGTCTTCTCCATTGAATTACTAGTTTTGTGAGGCCAGGGACATCTGTCTTATTCACTGTTGTATTCCTAAAGTAGGCACAGTAAGAGATTAACAACAATAATAATAAAAGAGAGCAGTTATAACAATATACTGTCACAGAAGTTTTGTGAATGATCACATTCCCTCTCTCTCAATATCTTGCTGTACTGTACCCACCCCTCCCCTACGAGATGGTGTGAGATGATAAAATGCCTGCGTGAGGGGATGAAGTGAGGTCAGCAACACAGGCACCGTGACATAGCGTTAAACTGCTGTTAACCTTCCGACGATACGACAGGAGGAGGATCACCTACTGACTGCGGCTATGAGTAATTAAAACCACGGAAAGTGAAACTGCAGATACAGGGAACCTGCTGTAATTATTTCTTGTCCTTCATGGTTTCTGTGCATCAGGAATTGAGACGGGGCACAACATGGCTTGTCTCTCTCGGTGATGTCTGGGGCCTGGAAGACTCAAAGGCAGAGAGCTGGAATCATGTGAAGCCTACTTCACTCATGTGCCTGCTAGTTGATGCTGGCTGTTGACCAGACTTACACAAGGCCTCTCCTTGTGACCCGGGCTTCCTCACAATGTAGAAGCTGGGTTCCGAGAAACAGTATCCAGAGGGAGAGGGAGGGGGAGCCCAGCAGAAGAGTTGGCTTTTATGACTTAGCTTTGGAAGTCAGATGCAGTATTTCTTCTGGCCCATTCTATTGACTGAGGCAGGAAACTCTGCCCTCACACTCCACCTCTCAGTAGAAGATTGCCATTGCACAGCGTGAAAAGAGCATATACACTGTGACAAATATTGATACAGTTATCTTTGGAAATTACCATCTATTACGTTGTACCTGGCACATAGTTGGCACCTAGTAAATGCTTTTTAAATGGATGAACAAATGAACAAACTCTAGTCTTTAAGAAAATTGATCTCAAACACATAATGGAAAAAAGAAAAGCTTTAAAAACCTAACATTCTTAAGGATGACGTCTAAATTTTTTTAATGTTTATTTATTTTTGAGAGAGAGAGAGAGAGAGTGAGTGCAAGTGAAGGAGGGGCAGAGAGAGAGGGAGACACAGAATCTGAAGCAGGCTCCAGGCTCCGAGCTGTCGGCACAGAGTCCGATGTGGGGCTCGAACTTGCAAACCACGAGATCATGACCTGAGCCAAAGTCAGATGCTGAGCCACCCAGGCGCCCCTTTATGGATGACTTCTAATCTCGATAATAATGTAAATTCATGCTTTAAGACACTCTCTCTGCTCACACACAAACCATTGATATATAAAGATACAAAGAGACAATGAAAAGGTACTCACAAGCTCAAAAACAAGATAACTCCACAAATCAGAAAGGGAGCAGAATCCTAGAGTATTCAGCCCTGCGTGTGCTATATTTCAGTCCCAGAGGCAGGTGTAAGTTGTAGGGACCTCTAATGGGTAATGAGCACTAGAAATGTGCCACTCATGGGAGACTGGGGCAATGCCCCCTGCTCAAACCCAGAGATGCTGGGCTAAGTCTCCCTTGCTAACCAAAAATGTTAGAGGAAGCTGTTAAGCCTGCTGCCCAGGACTACAGCATATGTAAGGCTCCCAAACTGAGGAGATAGGAGGACAGAGGTACTGCCTCTGATCAGGAAGGAATTAAGCCAATGCTAACGTGGTGACCGTGAATGTGACGAGATTGGCAATATCGCCAATGACAGCAGAACAGGAACTCCATATTGCCGATATAACACCTGGCTCTGGTTTAGAGACCCTTGGGGCCTGAGGGATGCAACCATAAAACCACTGGAAAGGCAGGGATAAGCCTAGCGGGAGCTGAAGTGTGGGATTCTCCAACTCTCAGAGAGCAAAGTGAGCCTTCAGATGACAAAACATAATGCTCAAGAGTTATCCAATAAAATCAACAATCCAAGATGAATTTTCCCAGGGTGAAATCCAAATAGTGAAGCAGTGCAAAAAAGACATTAAAATAAGAATGATTGAGGGATGCCAGGTGGCTCAGTCAGTTGAGCATCCAACTCTTGAGTTCAGCTCAGGTCATGATCCCAGGGTTGTTGGGATCAAGCCCCACATTGGGCTCTGTGCTGAGCATGGAGTTGCTTAGGACTCTCCTTCTCTCTCTCTCCCCTCCCCCACTCACTCTCAATAAATAGATAGATATGATTGAGATTCTCATTCATTAAAAAAAGAGAAAGAGAAACAGAATCAAAGCAACAATATGTGAATATAAAAATCAGTCAATTAGAAATTTGAAAATGACACTGAAAACTATAGAAAGCTTATGAAAGAAATTGAAGAAGACACAAAGAAATGGGAAAACATCCCATGCTCATGGATTGGAAGAGGAAATACTGTTAAAATGTCAATACTACCCAAAGCAATCTACATATTCAACGCAATCCCTATCAAAATAACACCAGCATTCTTCACAGAGCAAGAACAAACAATTCTAAAATTTGTATGGAACCAGAAAAGACTTTGAATAGCCAAAGTAATGTTGAAAAAGAAAACCAAAGCTGGAGGCATTACAATTCGAGACTTTGAGCTAGATTACAAAGCTGTAATCATCAAGACAGTATGGCAGTGGCACAAGAACAGACACTCTAATCAACGGAACAGAATAGAGAACCCAGAAGTGGACCCACAAACGTATAGCCAACTAATCTTTGACAAAGCAAGAAAGAATATCCAATGGAAAAAAGTCTCCAGCAAATGGTGTTGGCAAGACTGGACGGTGACATGCAGAAGAATGAACCTGGACCACTTTCTTACACCACACACAAAAAACAAACTCAAAATGGATGAAAAACACTAATTGAAATCTTTCTACAAAATACTCATTAGGAAGATGAAGAAACTGGAATCAAAGAATTAGTGAATTGAAAAAGAATCTTGATCAATTCACCCAGAAGTGAAAAGCTCAATTCACCTAGAAATATCACAGAAACTTTGTTTTTAATACTAAAGAGGAAATTGGAGAAAAGAAAGATAGGTTGAGAGGCTCTAACATACATCTAATGGAAGTGAAAAAAGAGAAAGGAGAGAACTGGAGAGAAGCCATATTGGAGAAAAAACTGCAAGTTGTTTTCTAGAACTGAGGAAAGGCACAAGTCTTCAGATCAAAAGTGTATTAAAAGTACCACTTGAGATACACAGATACAACTGTCTACTAACATACATTTTAGTGGAACTGCATAAAATCCAAAGTCAAAACAAAAATATTTTTAAATGGCCAGAGGAAAAAAAAACAGATTTTATATACATGATAAGAATATCCAATACTTCATTGTTTGTAAAAGGGGAAAATGGAAAAATGAGTGTCCGTGAAAAGGAGAATAAATTTTTTTAAACTGTAATATATTTGCAGTATTTTTGCAGTATATGGAATGCTACATATATAAACACAAATGAAATAATGTTAAGGGGAAAAGCACATTAATACATAATATCTATGGAGGACATTATCTTTTTTTTAATTTTTTTTAATGTTTATTTATTATTGAGAGACAGAGCATGAGCATGGGAGGGGCAGAGAGAGGGGAGACACAGAATCTGAAACAGGCTTCGAGCTCCGAGCTGTCAGCACAGAGCCCAACGCAGGGCTTGAACTTACGAACTGTGAGATCATGACCTGAGCCAAAGTTGGATGCTTAACCAACTGAGCCACCCAGGCACTCCATCATTTACCTTCTTTAGAGAAAAATAACTGAAGCAAATAAAATAAAACGTTAAGACTTATTAAAAGTGGGTGGTAGGGGCGCCTGGGTGGCTCAGTCAGTTCGCTTCTGACTTTGGCTTAGGTCATGATCTCACAGTCTGTGAGTTCAAGCCCCACATCGGGCTCTGTGCTGACAGCCTGGAGCCTGCTTCGGTTTCTGTGTCTCCCTCTCTCTGCCCCTCCCCTGCTCATGCTCTGTCTCTCTCTGTCTCAAAAATAAATTAAAAAACATTAAAAATTTTTTTAAAAAATAAAATAAAATATGGGGCGCCTGGGTGGCGCAGTCGGTTAAGCGTCCGACTTCAGCCAGGTCACGATCTCGCGGTCTGTGAGTTCGAGCCCCGCGTCAGGCTCTGGGCTGATGGCTCGGAGCCTGGAGCCTGTTTCGGATTCTGTGTCTCCCTCTCTCTCTGCCCCTCCCCCGTTCATGCTCTGTCTCTCTCTGTCCCAAAAATAAAAATTAAAAAAAAAGTTGAAAAAAAAAATTAAAAAAATAAAATAAAATAAAATAAAATAAAAGTGGGTGGTAGGTGGGGCGCCTGGGTGGCTCAGTCGGTTAAGCATCCGACTCCAGCTCAGGTCATGATCTCGCAGTTCGTGAGTTCGAGCCCCATGTCGGGCTCTGGTGCTGACAGCTCAGAGACTGGAGCCTGCTTCGGATTCTGTGTCCCCCTTTCTCTCCGCCCCACCCCTGCTTGTGCTCTGTCTCTCTGTGTCTTTCAAAAATGAATAAACGTAAAAAAAAAAATTTTTTTTTAAAGTGGGTGGTAGGTACATGGGTGTTTGTTGCATTATTTTTATGTTCAGGATCTTTCATCAAGAATCGTTTTTTAACAGGTTTTTAGAAACCACAAGAATTCAGTGTTTCTGAAAATAGACCCAACTAACTCAACAGATGTAAGTGATCTCAGTAATGAAGATCAGTGAAAAACTTATAAAAAGAAAACAGAAGGTGGCCTTAAGGCATAGCCAACTCAGACAGAAAGGGTGTGGAAAAGATGGTTCAGGAAGGACACATGGTCAAGTTAACAAAACTTTTGCTGCCAGGGAAGACCAAACCCCAGAAGGAGCAGACACTGTGGGGTGACTTATAGGCAACAAAAAGGGTTAATCTGGGCATGTTCAGAGCAAGCACAGGAAGAGATAGACCCATTCTTAGGAAGAAATAGGATATAGAAAAGACAGAATTTGGTTATAAACTTTTTGAGTCAAAAAGTATCATATAATTCATCTGGTCCAGTGAATTTTCAGCCACTAATTTCAGAACCATAGAGGGTCCCCAGAGAAGCTAGAGGGGTACCTAGGGGGTGAGGAAGCAGGGCTACAGCCCTTCACCCCTACTTCAGCCAGAGCCCTTTTTATATTCTGGGAGAGAACTGTGGTCCTGTGCAAGCCCCTCATTTTATACGTGACTTGGAAAAAGTCCCAGAGTTAGTAAATGGTGGACATCTCCTGAATATATCAGCACGTTGCTTTCTCTGCTCCATGTCAGTGCCCCTCCTACCCTGCTTCCAATTTCTTGAGCAAAAACAAACAAAAGAAACCGGTGTTGTGCAAACATGGAAGGCTATAACCAGTAATAAGAGAAAGGCATTATGACCCAAGAGGAGCCTAGAAGAAATACAACCTTAGGGGTAAAATTTATAGACACGACTTATATATCAAAGTCATTGGCAGCGGCCCCTCCCTTACTCCTTTCTTCCCTCCCCTCTTCCTTTCTTTTGTAGAATTCTTTGTTCCCCCTAACTCTTTATGATGAAAATTATCATACATACACACGGAAATGCTGGAAGGGCAACACAACGAAGAGTGATATACTCTCCACCTAAACAGTTGTTAACATTTGCTATATGCGTCCCCTCTCCACTGTGTGTATTTCTTTTTGTTTTTGTTGAGTCATTTCAAAGTAAGCTGCACATAACATGAAACCTCACCCCTAAATACTTCAGTGTGCATCTCCTAAGAGGAGCCACAACACCATTTTCACACCGAAGAAAATTATTAGTAATTCTGTGCTGTCATCTAATATCCAGGCCACATTCACATTTCCCCTGTTGTCCCCAAAATGTCATTGATAGCGAGTTTTTGTCATTGTTACAGGGTTTTTAATTTATTTTCCTGAGCCAGTATCCATCAAAGTTCCCCACTGCATTGGTTGTTATGCAAAAGAAGGGAGACATTTTTCTAGAAAAACAAATCTAATCTGGAAATAGACCCAGGTTACTTTTCTCAACGCTGTTTCCTTTCACTTTTCTGTATTCCAGGCTGAGATCCTAACTGGCCTCACGGTCAGCAGCCCTGCAGACGCTGGGAAGGCTGCAAAGGTGCTCTTGGAAAGGGGGTGCCAGGTCGTAATCATCACCTTAGGTGCTGAAGGCTGTGTGATGCTGTCACAGACAGAACCTGTCCCAAAGCACATCCCCACAGAGAAGGTCAAGGCTGTGGATACCACGGTAGGTTTCAAAATTTCAGAATCATTTCTGCTCCCATTGAGAATCATCATTTATAACAAAGATACTACACCTGAATTTTTGGATCATAAGGTAAGGGCTCAAGGAGGTGATATGGTAGAAGGGAAGAAAAACCAGGCAGGAGCACTATATCTTAATCCTTCCCCAACCCACTGTAGGACTTTCTACAAGTCACTTAACCTCTCTGAGCCTCAGTTTCCTCATCCATAAAAACAGAATATCAGTAAAACTATACTTGTATCACCTATATTCATTCATTGATTCATCCAGTAAATATGTATTGAATACCTGTTATATGCCAGTCATCTATTAGGTTCTGGGGCTATCGTGATGAACAAGACATAGTCTCTGCCCTCGTGGGGCTTAGATTTTAGACAGTATGCCCAGCCGCTGGTTCTTACAAGCCTCCTGTGTGGAATGAAAGTGCAAGGATCACTGGTTGGCAAAACTCATTCTTCTGACCATCAGATAATGCCCGCTATCATCTACTATGCGCTTACTGTGTCTCTTTGGCATACATCTCGTGTGATCTTTACAACAATGACATGGAGCTATATTATCTTCATTTTACAGATTTAGACACTTGCTTAGGACCATAATGCTAGGAAGTAACAGAGCTGGGGGTTCAAAACTTGGCCTGTGGACTCCAGACACTTCTTGTGTAAGGCATGCATTAAGGACAAGCAGGTTACATAGATGAGTCACAGCCCAGAAGGGGGTGGAAGGGAAGACAAGCTAGAAAAAAAAGCTCAGAGGTCCTCTAAATCTGGGAAAATAAGAATTATTGTTTATGACCTAGAATTGAGAAGAGCGAACAAAATCGATAAATACCAGGAACCTAAAACTAGAGTTGGGGAAGAGTAAACATTTTAGAGTTTTTATTTATAAGAAATTAATGTGTAATTTTTTTTTTAATTTTTTTTTAACGTTTATTTATTTTTGAGACAGGGAGAGACAGAGCATGAACGGGGGAGGGTCAGAGAGAGAGGGAGACACAGAATCTGAAACAGGCTCCAGGCTCTGAGCTGTCAGCACAGAGCCCGACGTGGGGCTCGAACTCACAGAGTGCGAGATCGTGACCTGAGCCGAAGTCGGCCGCTTAACCGACTGAGCCACGCAGGCGCCCCTTAATGTGTAATTATTTATAAAATATATTTTGGTTTTTATGTTTAGAAAAGGCTTTAAAATGTGGGTCATTAAATAAATAAAATAATATAATATATAATATAATATAATATAATATAATATAATATAATATAATATAATATAATATAATTAATATAATAAAATAAAATAAAATAAAATAAATAAAAGTGGGTCATTTATCAAAAAGGAGCCTAAGCAAATGTAATGAAGTCATGGATGCAAATACGCTCTGAAAGATAGATAAGTACAAGGACTGCTTTTTATCACATGAAATCACACCCTGATTGCCTTTCACAATGTGCTGATCAGATATTTGATCAGTTGCACTCGGTGGTGTCATTCTCTTCATAGTTAAGTCATTTTGGAAACCACTAGTTTTTTTTCTGTTCTGTCACGGACAGTCGCCTGAATTTGAGAGGTTCCTTCTGAGTTCTGAAATCGACCCTGCATGAGACTAAAACGAGTCCAGGTCCTGAACTACAGCAGAAAAGTTTACTCTTCCGTTGCTAAAAATGAAGGACCCTCATGAAGATGTCGGGCCTACGTATCTACCCCGAAAGAGACTCAGCCTCTGCTTCGGGTGTCTGTGTCAGCCACAGCTCCTTTGCCCACAAGCACCAAAGCACAACTGGAATGGGCCTACACGGGAACAGGGATGTATTCGGTGCACCTGGCTGAGAGTCCGAAGGTACGGCCGAGGGCAGAAGTGAAGCCATGTCATGGGGGCCCACTCACCCCCTCCCTGTTGGCTCTGCCTGCCTTGCGGTGCTGGGCTTTAAGCTCAGGCGGGCCCACTCCTGGGAGTGGTCCCAGACAGCTGTCTGCCCACACAGTGCCCCATGTCGTGTCCCCATCCCTGGTGTCAAATAAAAATCAAAGAACTCTCATCAGAGGATGGGAAGCGGATGCCGGTCATACAAAAACAAGCCCCGCCTGGAATGGGGAACCTCACAGAACACGCATGTGGAAATGCCCTGCCTGGGCATGGGACAAAGTGATGGAGACACCAGCCTTGGAAATGTTCAGATTTGAATCGATAGTCATTATCCTCAGAGCCATTTCATGTTGAAGGATTGGATTTCCTAGATAGTGATGGATTGCGTCTTGAGCATCTTAAATACAGCAGGGTGCACAAGGAGGTTTTCACACTTTGCTGATACTGTTTTGTGCCCTTTCATTTGGTTTCTTAGCATGTGCACTTAAGTTTTTGGTTTCAGGAAAGTTGAAACACAGTGAGAGCTCAGAGGAGAAAAGATTACTTAAATGCTTCGAGGCAGGAGGTAGAGCACGGGATCACGAAAATCGGGGCACTGGATTGGGATCAGTGAATTTTTCCGTCAAGGGCCAGACAGTAAAGTTTTAGGTTTCACGGACCTTATGCATACACGCTCTGTCACAACTGCTCACCTCTGCCATTGTAGCATGAAAGCAGCCATAAACAACTTTGTATGCTATCCAAAATGAAGTTGGTATTAATCCAAACTAGACTGTTTTAAGTTAAGATGTTAACCAGAATCACCAGTGCAATCACTAAAAAAAGAACTCAAAAAAAGAAGAAAAAAAAGGCGCCTGGGTGGCTCAGTCGGTTAAGCGAAAGACTTCGACTCAGGTCATGATCACATGGTTCATGGATTCAAGTCCCGCGTCAGGTTCTGTGCTGACAGCTCAGAGCCTGGAGACTGCTTTGGATTCTGTGTCTCCCTCTCTCCTGCCCATACCCTGCTTGCTCTCTGTCTCTATCTCTCAAAAATAAATAAACATTAAAAAAAAATTTTTTTTTTAAAAACCTGAAAGAAACAAAAGAATTACCATGGTACACTTCAAAATCTATTTAACAGGCACCTGGCTGGCTCATTCGTTAAGCATCTGACTTCTGCTCAGGTCATGATCACACAGTTGGTGAGTTCAAGCCCTGCATCGGGCGAACTCGAGCTCCACTTCTCTCTCTCTCTCCCTCTCTTAATCCCTCTCTCTCTGCCCCTTCTGGGATTCGCCCTCTCTCTCTCTCTCTTTCTCTCTCTCTCCCCCCACCCCCTGTCTCTCTCAAAAACAAAAAAAAAATTAACACAAAAGAGGGCAGGAATGGAGGAATAAAAAAGGTACTGGAAGATTATGTTGTTGTAAACTGAGGGATAAAACTAGGCCGGAGGGAGATAAGGGATCCAGGAAGCAGACGGTGCCACAGAGGAGAGAAACCGGGGTGGTGAAGGGAAGTCCCAGGGCAGCAGCTATGCAGCAGGCCCGCAACCAGGCGGGTCCCAGTCCCCAAGAGAGCAGGAGAGCGGAGAGCCCTGGAGGAGCGACTCCCAGAAACAAAAGCAAAAACAGGAAAGGACAAAGAAGGAAATAGCAGAATACCCATGTGTTGGCATATGACCAAAGATTTTTAGTTTTCTTGCAGAATTTGAGGATGAAGTAGCAATTAATTATGTTGAAAACTGTGGAAATGAAAAAAAAAGGGGGCAAATATTTTTGCTCTACGTCATCTGCAGTCTCAGGGTAAAAGTATGATTAAGTAAATATTCGCACGCCACGTGGCTGTAAAGACATAGTCCTAACAGCGCAAGTGCCGATTCTTGATTTAACCAAAAATAGAGATTAGAATCCTGTTTTGAAGATGGAAGGATAAAGTGAGTGTGTGGTCTCTGTGCACCTGGGGGAAGAGAAGAGAGCTGAATGCTCATTCTCCATAGTTGGGAGTCAAGAGAGAATATCGGAAACTGATTTTTAAAAACAGCAGTATAAGCATATGACCAGAGGGAGAAGATGAATACCAGAAGAAACTTAAAGGGAATTTAAAGTATTTGCCTCATGGAAATGGTTCAAGAGAGAGATGGGGTGTTTACTCCTTAAGTGTTGTCTTTTTACACTATGTATATGGATGGCTTTGATTTTTTTCCTAAATGACAAAACACGATGAGATACCACTTGTCACCCGCTAGAATCAAAAACAGTAATGAGCGTACCTGGGACATGGAAAAATTAGAACCCTCAAACGATGCCAGTGGGAAGGTAAAATAGTGTAGTCGCTTTGGGAAACAGTCTGGAAGGGCTGTGAAAAGTTAATTTTCTGGTTACCATAGGACCCAGCAATTGTCCTTCTAGGTCTCCACCCAAGAGAAATGAAAACACGTGCCCACACAAAAACCTGTACACGAATGTTTCTGGCAGCATTGTTCCCGATAGCCCCAAATCGGAAACAACCTGATTTTGAACAGCAGATGACTGGATAGACAGATTGAGGCACCTACATATAATAGACTGCTGTTCAGCCATAAAATGGAATACTGATACAGGCTACAGTGTGGATGAACATCCAGAACATTATGCTAAGTGAAAGAAGACAAACCTAAAGGCCACATATTATATGCTTCCAAGTATATGCCATGTCCAGAATAGGTAAATCTATAGAAACAGAAGGTAGATGGATGGTCACTGGCAGCTGGGGAGATGGGGTCAGGAGACTAATGAATGCGTATGGGGGTTCCCCTCTGGGGTGAGGAAGACATTCTGGAATTAGATAGTGGTGATACACAGACAACCTTGTGGATACCCTGAAAACCAGTGAATTGTTCACTTTTAAAGGGTGAGTTTTGTGGTAGGTTAGAATTATATCAATTTAGAAAACAAAGGTCAAACAATAACAAAAAGATCCACCTAGGCACTTCACCCGTGGATGGATACTCTTGTGATAAAGAATCTTCCACTTCATTGCTCTACTGAATCTACTGAATGGGCTCTCAACATCCCCCAGCGGAGCAGAGGTGACATGGGAAACAAGGGTGGTTATTTTCTGGGGGTCAAATCTCCCTCAGCCTTTTTTATGCTCTTTGTCCTCTCATCCTGCACTCTCATCATTAAAATCTTTGCCTGTTCTGCACATACCTGTTCGGCCTCTTCATAGGTCTAATAAAGAGGAGATAAGTCACATGGCGAGGTGAGGAACTCCCAGGGAGGCATTTTCTTCTGAACAAATGGGCTGCTTCACTTTTCCGTCAGGAGGGCATTACTTGCCCTCAGGAGGTTTATGACCTCACATTTCCCCTTCTCCTAATCCCTTACGAGGCACACCTTCAAAAAAAAAAAAAAAACTCATGTCGTGCAACCTCAACGGATACAATTTTTGTCAGTCGTAACCTCAACAAAGCTGGCCAAGATAAAATCAGTCAGTCCGGGATGGCATGGGTGGTGGAAACGCCTTTAGCTGGGTCGCACATTGTCCAGCCCGCCCTGGAAGGGGCCAGTCCCGCGCCGCGTCAGTACTCCCGCAGGATGCTACATTCATTTGCCTCCGCGTTGATAGTCGCTGTATCACTTCTATTTTTACATCCATTTTTCCTGCTGTATGACAGTGAAATGGTGGCAGTAGTGCAGATGTCCTCGGCTCAGTTGGGAAGACACGACAGACGTGTCGCTCTTCCCATCTCTAGAGGTTACCTGAGTCTCAGCCTCAAAATGCCACGGCACTCGTGTCCTCCGTGCAGTTCTCCAACCTGAAGGTCGGGGGGCTTTGCCGTCTTGTGTCGATTGCACTACATAATCACCCCGTAGTCAAGAGTCACACGCACTTAAGCACTGTCATCTTCTAGGTTATTGTGCTACTGTGATATATCATTAATTATCCTTGGCCTACAGGCTGTATAAAATTCTTGACACAGAAATTGATTTTCTACACGTAAATGGTTGAGTCCTAGAATCTGCATTGGTACTCTTAAGAATTTAGCCCATAGGCTAAATCTATCTTTCCAAAACTTCACCTTATAATAAGTCATTATAATTCAGAGTATATAAGTAAGCTAAGAGTAATCAAAAGCCAGGAGCATGGGGATTCTCTTACCTCTTCCTTATTCCCCTTTCTTTCTATCCATTATATTTGAGTCCTGTAGTGCTCAAAGTTGCAGGTGTGGCACTAGGCAGTGTCAGCCCGGCTGCATGGATGCCCCCAACAGATGACTCAGGGCTTGGAGACTCAGCTCTGAACTAGAAATTGCACCAGTAGGAAGTGGTGATAGTTTCTTTTCAAGTTTGTATGGAAGCACTCCTAAAGGTACCGTGATTGCTGCGGCTGGTGGGTTACCCACAGCTTTCCAAGGTCACTTCTCCTCAGTGTATTCCCCTCATCCTGGGGTCTGGCCTTCGGCCATCCAGGCTGTTCTTAAGGATTGGCTCCCATTAACTTACCTCTGAGGCACCATCCAGAATGACAGTTCAGCCTTTGAAAACCCAGATTTGAACCCATTTTTCCCATCGTGGTACGACTTTCCCCCCCACCCTATCCTACACCTGCACCCTCTTCCCACTCTCACCCCTAGCCAGTGGAAGGCCAAGCCAACATTGCCAGGTGTCATTAGAACAAATGGAGTTAGGTGCTCTTAAGAGGTATTTCTCAGCCCAGGCAAACTGAGGTATTTCCTGCTCCAAATATAGTTTGAGCTCCCCTCACTGTTGATTGCCAGTACTTGAAGAAGGGTTGGGAGAATAAAACACTGTGGGTAAAGAATGATAGAATCGTGGGTGCTGAACAGGTAATTATTACATAATAAGGCTAACTTCAACTGCCATATCAAGTTATTATGCAAGAAGTAATTGTTGTTTCCTTCACATTTTGACCTTAGGAAAATTAATATCTACTGATACTGCCGCTACTCAAAGTGTCTTGGAAAATTTTTTTGGAACTGCTTTGAGAGCACCTTTACCCTACTTTCCAGTCTACTGGGGTTTTTTCTTTCTATTCATAAAATTAATACATACTTAGCGTTCAAGAGTAGAAAAAAAGCAGAAAACGTAGAAAAGTATAAAAAAGAAAGTCAAATACCCATGAGTCTACCACTCAAATGTAACTACTGTTATCCTTTTAAAGATTTTATTTTTAAGTAATTTTTAAATAAGACTTTATTTTTGACCCCACATGGGGCTCAAACCTATAACCCCAAGATCAAGACTCACACGCTCTACTGGCCAAGCCAGCAAGGCACCCCGTCTACTATTATCCTTTTAATATAAATCCTTCCATCTTTTTTTCCATACCAATTCATGCACTTTTGAATATCTTTTAATAGAAAATTTGAGTATTTGCCCCTGCAGAGATTAATATGTATAATTATGGGAAGCCTCTACAACTCAAAAATATCAACCATTTCTCTAGAATAATGTAAATGGACAATTCACTGAAGAAGAAATGCAAAAAAATAAATGTGTGGGCACCTGGGTGGCTCAGTCTATTAAGTATCTGATTCTTGATTTCAGCTCAGGTCATAATCTCACAGTTGTGAGATTGAGCCTCACCTCGGGCTCTGCTCTGGGCATGAAGCCTGCTTAAGATTCTCACCCCCACCCCCACTTCTGTCCCTCCCTGCTTGCTTGAGTGCACTCTCAAAAAAAAAAAAAAAAAAAGGAAAGAAAGACAAAAAAAGAAATGTGATAATGTTCAACCTCACAAGAAATCAAGAATATTTAAATGAAAATAACAGTGAGATCCCCCTTTATTGTTCATCAGTTTGGCAAAAAGTAAAGACTGATAATGTCAAAGTCCCAATAAATTGGAAAACACATGCTCTCATATAATTCTGGTAGGAGTGTAAATTTGTACAATGTTTTCAGAGGGAAATTTGACCAACAGTTTTTAAATTTGGCCCAGTAACTCTTCTAAGAATCTATCTTGCAGAACTGCTCATATATACAAATATTTGTATAAGAATATTTATTCCAGCTTTGTAATAATCAAAAGTAGATCAGACATATCTATATAATCATCAGTAGGAGAAAGTCAAATTATAATGATATGGTGCCATTTATTTAAAAATAACTCTAGCTATCCATAAATAAAAGCATAGCATATTTTAAAAATCTGGAAAAAAATAACCCACCAAACTATTGCTCATGGGGAGGGCCAGGGGATGGGAGGCAGGTGTTGTAAAGGAGGACTTCTACATTCTACTCCATGTTCTTCTGAATTGTTTGAGTTTTTCCATGACCCTTTATTTTTCATGCATTACTTTGAAATTTGGAAGAAAATACAATTTGGAGACCCAGCAAAAAGCTATTTGGAGCCACATCTAGCAAATAAGAGAGGTGATATCATTTCTCAAAGGGTGTACTGGGGGTGGGGGGGGCCTGGGTGGCTCAATCAGTTGAGTGTCTGACTTCTCAGGCCATGATCTCTTGGTTCATACATTTGAGCCCCATGTCGGGCTCTGTGCTGGCAGCTCAGAGCCTGGAGCCTGCTTTGGATTCGTTGCCTCCCTCCCTCTCCACCCTTCCCCCACTCACACTCCATCCCTCCATCTCTCTCTTTCTCTCTCTCTCTCTCTCTCCCTCTCTCTCAACTAAATAAACATTTTTAAAAGTCGTTGTTTTATTTTAAGAGGCCTGAACCTTTAAAAAAAAAAAAAAAACTTGCCACTACCTTCCCAAAGGAGCCAGTAATTGGCCAAGTTCACTCTTGACCTCCTAAAGAACCTCTCAACCATCCCAAGATCTCTGTGTAAGTAGGCTGAGTAACACTTTGACTTAAAATAACTTCTGAATGGATAGACACTTGATGCCAAGGAAATGATCTGCATTGCCTTCTCATCCAGGCCCTGGAGCCTCTTTAAGTCTAGATATTTCACTACACATTTTTGACAGGCTTTTTTTCCCTTAATCTTTCTAAAGAAACAATCTCTCTCAAAAATATGTTAGTTTATACAGTTTCCTTTGGAAATCACAGAATAAATGTCAAAGCTGCATTTTTCTGTTCCTCACTCAAATGCATAGCCTATCTTCAGAGAAGCTTTACTCAGCATCAGGTTTTCTTTCTGAATGTGTCTGCTTACATGTCTTAAACTCTTCAAGCCTTATTCCCACAATTAATAATAGGTTGAATGATCTAGACTTTGGCCTTGCCACAGCTCTTGGTCTCTATTAATCGATGACCTGAAGGAGTTGTAAAAGGGGCCAGGCCATAGGTGATACCTCATGTTTAGGTACTTAATAGTTCACATACTTCACCATTCCTGTACCTCCAGTTTGAAACACACCTGAGTGGAATGGCTCCTGGGGGGAGGAGGAACATAGGTAACACAGTCCTTTGGACTGAAGCATGTCCCCTCTAAAATTCATATGCTGAAGTAAGGAGGTAATTAAGGCTGAACGAGGTCATAAGGATGGAGCCTAGATCCCATAGGATTAATGTTCTTTTAGGAAAAGACACCAGAGAGCTCGCTGTCTATCTGTGTCTGCTCAGAGGTTAGAGCACACAGCAAGATGGTGGCGTCCTGGGGAAAAACTGAGAGCTTTCCCCCTAAGGTCAGGTACAAGACAGGGATGTCCATTCTTGCCACTGTTATTCAACATAGTATCAGAACTCTTAGCCTCAGCCATCAGACAACGCAAAGAAATAAAAGGCATCCAAATCAGCCAGGAGGAAGTCAAACTTTCACTCTTCACAGATGACATGATACTCTATATGGAAAACCCAAAAGATTCCACCAAAAAACTGCTAGCACTGATTCATGAATTCAGCAAAGTTGTAGGATATAAAATCAATGCACAGAAATCGGTTGCATTCCTATACGCCAACAATGAAGCAATAGAGAAATCAAGGAATTGGTCCCATTTACAATTGCACCAAAACCCATAAAATACCTAGGAGTAAATCTAACCAAAGAGGTGAAAAATCTATACACTGAAAACTATAGAAAGCTTATGAAAGAAATTGAAGAAGACACAAAAAATTGAAAAAGATTCCATGCTCCTAGATAGGAAGAACAAATATTGTTAAAATGTCGATACCACCCAAAGCAATCTACATATTCAGTGCGATCCCTATCAAAATAACACCAGCATTCTTCACAGAGCTAGAACAAACAATCCTAAAATTTGTATGGAATCAGAAAAGACCCCAAATAGCCAAAACAATCCTGAAAAAGAAAACCAAAGCAGGAGGCATCACAATTGCAGACTTCAAGCTGTATTACAAAGCTGTAATCATCAAAACAGTATGGTACCGGCACAAAAACAGACACTCAGATCAATGGAACAGAATAGAGAACCCAGAAATGGACCCACAGACGTATGGCCAACTAATCTTTGACAAAGCAGGAAACAATATCCAGTGGAATAAAGTGGAATAAAGACAGTCTCTTCAGCAAGTGGTGCTGGGAAAACTGGACAGTGACATGCAGAAAAATGAACCTGGACCACTTTCTTACACTATACACAAAAATAAACTCAGTGGATGAAAGACCTAATTAAATGTAAGACAGGAAGCCATCAAAATCCTAGAGGAGAAAGCAGGCAAAAACCTCTTTGTCCTTGGCCACAGCAACCTCTTACTCAACACGTCTCCAGAGGCAAGGGAAATAAAAGCAGAAATGAACTATTGGGACCTCATCGAAATAAAAAGCTTATGCGCAGCGAAGGAAACAATCAGCAAAACTAAAAGGCAACCCACAGAATGGGAGAAGATATTTGTAAATGACGTATCAGATATAGGGTTAGTATCCAAAGTCTATAAAGAACTTACCAGACTCAACACCCAAAAAACAAATAATCCAGTGAAGAAATGGGCAAAAGACAGGAATAGACACTTCTCCAAAGAAGACATCCAGATGGCCAACCGACACATGAGAACATGCTCCACATCACTCATCATCAGGGAAATACAAATCAAAACCACAGTGAGATACCACCTCACACCTGTCAGAATGGCTAACATGAACAACTCAGGCAGCAACAGATGTTGGCGAGGATGCGGAGAAAGAGGATCTCTTTTGCATTGCTGGTGAGAATGCAAACTGGTGCAGCCACTCTGGAAAGCAGTATGGAGGTTCCTCAAAAAATTAAGAATAGAACTACCCTACGACCCAGCAACTGCACCACTAGGTATTTATCCAAGGGATACGGGTGTGCTGTTTCAAAGGGACACATGCACCCCCATGTTTATAGCAGCACTATCAACAATAGCCAAAGTGTGGAAAGAGCGCAAATGTCCATCGATGGATGAACAGATAAAGAAGATGTGGTATATGTATACAATGGAGTATGACTCGGCAATCAAAAAGAATGAAATCTTGCCATTTGCAACTACGTGGATGGAACTGGAGGGTGTTATGCTAAGTGAAATTAGTCCGAGAAAGACAAAAATCATACGACTTCACTCATATGAGGACTTTAAGAGACAAAACAGATGAACATAAGGGAAGGAAAGCAAAAATAATACAAAAACAGGGAGGGGAACAAAACATAAGAGACTCTTAAATATGGAGAACAGAGGGTTACTGGAGGGTTTGTGGGAGGGCGGATGGGATAAATGGGTAAGGGGCATTAAGGAATCTACTCCTGAAATCATTGTTGCGCTATATGCTAACTTGGATGTAAATTTTAAAAATTAATTTTAAAAAATTAAAAGAAAAAAAGATGGTGGCACCCTGCAAGCCAAGGAGAAGAAGCCTCAGAATGAAACCTACCTTGTGAGCACCTTGATCTTGGACTTCCAGCCTCCAGAACTGTGAGAAGTAAATTTCTGTTGTTCAAGCCACTCAGCCTGTGGCTTTTTTTGTACAGTGGCCCAAGCAGGACTAACAGGAAAGCAAATGAATGTACTTCAGAAGTGATCTAAAGCAAAAATTGAAAAGTCAGCTGTTTTGTGAGCAGGAGGAAATAATCTGAATTGAACTAACATGATCATCCTAAATCACCCTCTTGGTGAAAACCATCTTGAGTGTTTTGCTTATGGTTCAACTGTAATAATCGGTCCCAGTGGGTAAGGCCAGATGATGTCTTGAGCTCAGACCCTAATCTAGCCAGTAACTAGCAGGCTGCTTTGGGCAAAGGACTCATTATGTTTGGGCTCAGGTTGTGCGTCCAAACATGACATGTCTGGGGTGGGTGATCTCTGAGGCATCTTAGACGTCTGACATTCCATGATTCTTACAGATTTTTGGGAACATGAGGATTCTTCGGCTAATCTGGAAAGCCAGGCACCACGCTGTGCTGGGCTTTGTGCTGGACTCCGTATGCTCAGAACAACCCTGCAAGACAAGGTTAATGCCCATTTTAGAGAGGAGGAAAGTAATGCTCCCAAAGGCAAACAGCCTGCCTGGTCATACAGCTGGTAAGTTGGCAGAGCCAGGAACTGCTTGCCGGTCTGTCTGTCCGACTCTAACATCCACGTACTCTCTACTGCACGCCTCTTCCTCTTGATTTTGTGGCAGTTTGCCTAGCCTTCAGTCCCTCCTAGTTGGCCTTCCAGCACTGACTTTCCTTGTCACTTGTTAAGATACAGGCTTCTGTAATCACTCCATTTCTCTAGATGTTCGGGAGCTACCAGATCCTGCAAAGGCACTGCCTGCTTTGTGCCGTACGGTGCAGCCTCACTTAAATGCAGTAACGCAGGGGCGCCTGGGTGGCTCAGTCGGTTGAGCATCTGACTTTGGCTCAGGTCATGATCTCACGGTTCGTGGGTTCAAGCCCGCGTCAGGCTCTGTGCTGACAGCTCTCTCAGAGCCTGGAGGCTGCTTCAGATTGTGTGTCTCCTTCTCTCTCTGCGCCCCCACCCCCAGTCTCAAAAATAAATAAATAAATAAATAAATAAATAAATGTAAAAAAATTTTTAAATGCAGTGACCCATGTATGGCTCTAAGAACAGTTCCTGGCGCACGTGAACACTCAGTACCTTTTAGTGCTCATTAGTAGGTCCCCATATGTCTGTTCATTGAACCTGGATCACGCGGGGGGTACCAGGAAGTATGCGCCAGGAGCTTGCATCACTCTCCAGTACACAGAGTGGACATTACCTTGGCTCTGTACGTTACAGAAAAGAAACCCAAGTCCCACTGCCATTCAGTTCCAGCATCTTCCTGTACAAGACAAGGAACTGGACTGCACGGCTAGTAGTGTCTGGCAGGATCATCCTGTCCAGATTGCAAAGTTTTGGGCACAGATAGATCACTTCCGTTCATTCTTGTCATTGAATGACTAACTCTGAAGGAGAGGTGCACCACTCCCAGTGAGTATAACCAAATCATCTTTCCGTGAGGCTTCTTTAAATAGAGGCCTGGGGGCGCCTGGGTGGCTCAGTCGGTTGAGTGTCCGACTTCGGCCCAGGTCATGATCTCACGTCCGTGAGTTCAAGCCCCGCGTCGGGCTCTGTGCTGACAGCTCGGAGCCTGGAGCCTGTTTCAGATTCTGTGTCTCCCTCTCTCTCTGACCCTCCCGCATTCATGCTCTGTCTCTCTCTGTCTCAAAAATAAATAAACGTTAAAAAAAATAATAATAATTAAAAAAATAAAATAAAATAAATAGAGGCCTGAACTGCTAACTAGAGAGGCTAGGGAAAATAGAGTTCCTCTTTTTTAACATTCCCAAACTAGCTCTCTAGTTTAAGGAAAGACAAAAACACTCGTTCCCTGCCTAGCAAACTCCTATCCATCCTCAAGGTCCAGCTCAGAGAGTTCTTCTTGGGAAATCCCAGTGCTTACTATATGCTTGGCACATAATAACAGGCCTTCCTGAAAAAACGAAAGAGTTCTAGTTCCTTGTGGGAAAGTAAGTAGTGTGTGTATTAGGGCCGCTTGGTCTCACTGAGCCCCAGTGTTCTCAGGGGACTAGAGGATCGACAGGATTCCTTATAGTCCTTAAGTTCTACCTTGAATATGTCAAGGGAAAGGATAAATCTCAGACACAAATGCTTTTTTCTAATGTTATGAAAACAAAATACCCAGGTGCCCATTTTAAAACCTATCTTTAGATTATTTTACCTGCAGGGATAGAAAGGCCAGGCCAAAAAAAATGAAGTTACAGAAGTAAATGGCATCTCTGAAATCAGCATCATAGAATACAGAAAACCCAGGTGAGGCTCCGAAATACCCATCTCAATCTTAGGAATGATATCAATAAATGGGCATGATATCTGAACCACTCTGCCAACTCTGGCTGCCAGAAAAGATGAAAATGAAAAAAAAAAATTGACTGGATATGAAGAAAGGACAGAGGACAAGATAATTGCTAAAGACACTGATTGACAAGGCACAAGACATCCGTCACGCCCGGGGGTCCATATTAGCTCTATTACATTACTTCCATATCAGCAGATCACCTCATTTACTGGCTAATCAGGCAGAATTAAATATTTTAAATTATCTTTCTTAATCCTGCATGGGATCCGTTGAAAACACAGGGCTCTAAAAATCTAATTGTAACTGCTTACCAGAAATGTCATCTTCACTTGGAGGAACTGAACCAGGGCCAACTACGAGGCTGTCTTTTCCGTTTTCCTAAAGTACTGTCCCACCTGTCCCACGGCTGGACCTGGACACACATGCACATGTGCCTAGTGCCAGACATCTTAGGGGCTCCCGAGCAGGAAGCTGGGATCCCTGGCCCTGCTTCAGAACTCAAATACAGCCAGAGATTGAAAAGAGCAATGGTAGTGGAGAACAGGGGCACGGAGGTGGAAGGAAGACGTAGAGGAAAAAATAACTGTTAAAACGTCAGCAAAAGTCAACAGAGCAAACTCTAAATCTAGATGTAGAGTGTTCTGTGGGCCTCGATGCTCCCTGACTGAAAGGACAGGAGACAGTCCCTGTCCCGGTAGGAAGGGGCGGTTTCAGGGTGTATGAGCTTGCTTATCCAGCCACAAGGAAGACTTCTCACGTCCTACCCCTACCCTCCACTTCTCCCCGCTCCTGGAGAGCAGCGTGGTGTCTTGTGTCCTTGATAGCAGGGCGATAACTTGGCTGGGAGGTGGCAGTCAGGACTACACCGTAGTGCTTCTAAAGTGGCTTCCAGTGTGTGAAGATGTCGCTTGGGTAGATATGAAATTGTGAGGAGGTGAAGAAACTGTCTGGAGCCAAGCTGTAGAGCCCAGTGAGTTGGAGCCATGCCCAGCGCCCTCAGTGCCCATCACTGCTGAGAGAGGTGAACAAGGAAATGAAGAAGGTGTGTGTGGTTCATAGCTTGCTAAACACCTGTCTGCCTTCATGTGAAAACATGTGTGTGGTGTAGTTTAACGGTGTGGATACTTTGTGTATTTTCAGTGCTGAGGACGTATGCTCTGTGTGAATAAATTGTTGGTGGCATGAATGTCATGCATGCATGTGCGTGTCAGTAAAATGTACTGCAGCGGGACAGAAGGTAAAGGCATGATTCATCATTCACACTTTCCTCCTTTTAAAACTACAGGAGGGCTCTATACTGTGGTACATCCCTACAAATGCGATGTGATTTGGGGATAGAGGGCGTCCAGAGGTTAGGTGAATCACATCTCCCCTGAAAGAGTCTCTGAAAACTGAAAATTGTATATCCTTTTCTTTCCCTGGTCAAAACAAATGAAAATTAGAGAAAGAAAGATCATGGTTATATTTGCTAAGTGACTTCCCGTGACTGTCCTGTTCCCTGTTAAGAAAACTGTCTTCCTCTCCTTAGTCTGCTTTAGCATGTGGGTATCTAATTGTGTGGATTCAGTTGTACGTGAAATATAATTCGCATCAAATACTTACATTTACTAACTTCCCTCAGTCATCCCAAGGCCAGTCAGATTGCCTGCTGCCCTCCCATTCTTCCTTCTTTGTAAATTGTGAAATATTTCAATTATACTGAAAAGTATAGAGAGCCGGATAATTTGTTATTTCTTAATATTTTGCTATTTTTGCTTCAGGTGGTTTTTAAGAGGTAAAACGTTAGAAACACAGTGTGACCTCTTTGCTTTCAGATGCTTAGTGCTATGAAGATGCAACCTATATCAGGACCTAGCTTTTAAAAACACATTTGAACAGAAAAACAGGATTTTGTAAGAACTTTTCTTGATCTTTGCCATTCTGATGTTTTTACTATAATGAGCCCAGATCTGAATTTATTCTTACGTATTTTTTTTTTTTACTTTTTAAATTTATTTTGAGAGAGAGAGAAAGAGTGAGCAGGGGAGGGACGGAGAGAGAAGGAGAAAGAGAATCCCAAGCAGGCTCTGTGCTGTCAGCACAGAGCCTGATGTGGGGCTTGTATCCAAGAATGGTGAGATCATGACCTCAGCTGAAATCAAAAGTCAGACACTTAACCAACTGAACCACCCAGGTGCCCCTATTCTTCTTTATACTGCTCATGACTCTGTTCTTCCTGAAGCTTTTTTTTTGGGGGGGGGGGGGGCTGGGAGGGACTCTAATACTCTATTTTTTTCTTCAAGTTTTTATTTAAATTCAAGTTAGTTAGGAAGAACAAAGATTGTTAAAATGCCAATACTACCCAAAGCAATCTACATATTCAATGCAATCCCTATCAAAATAACACCAGCATTCTTCACAGAGCTAGAACAAACAATCCTAAAATTTGTATGGAATCAGAAAAGACCCCAAATAGCCAAAACAATCCTGAAAAAGAAAACCAAAGCAGGAGGCATCACAATCGCAGACTTCAAGTTGTATTACAAAGCTGTAATCATCAAAACAGTATGGTACTGGCACAAAAACAGACACTCAGATCAATGGAACAGAATAGAGAACCCAGAAATGGACCCACAGACGTATGGCCAACTAATCTTTGACAAAGCAGGAAACAATATCCAGTGGAATAAAGTGGAATAAAGACAGTCTCTTTAGCAAGTGGTGCTGGGAAAACTGGACAGTGACATGCAGAAAAATGAACCTGGACCACTTTCTTACACTATACACAAAAATAAAGTGGATGAAAGACCTAATTAAATGTAAGACAGGAAGCCATCAAAATCCTAGAGGAGAAAGCAGGCAAAAACCTCTTTGTCCTTGGCCACAGCAACCTCTTACTCAACACGTCTCCAGAGGGAAGGGAAATAAAAGCAGAAATGAACTATTGGGACCTCATCGAAATAAAAAGCTTCTGCACAGCGAAGGAAACAATCAGCAAAACTAAAAGGCAACCAACAGCATGGGAGAAGATATTTGCAAATGACATATCAGATATAGGGTTAGTATCCAAAGTCTATAAAGAACTTACCAGACTCAACACCCAAAAAACAAATAATCCAATGAAGAAATGGGCAAAAGACAGGAATAGACACTTCTCCAAAGAAGACATCCAGATGGCCAACCGACACATGAGAACATGCTCCACATCACTCATCATCAGGGAAATACAAATCAAAACCACAATGAGATACCACCTCACACCTGTCAGAATGGCTAACATGAACAACTCAGGCAGCAACAGATGTTGGCGAGGATGCGGAGAAAGAGGATCTCTTTTGCATTGCTGGTGAGAATGCAAACTGGTGCAGCCACTCTGGAAAGCAGTATGGAGGTTCCTCAAAAAATTAAGAATAGAACTACCCTACGACCCAGCAACTGCACCACTAGGTATTTATCCAAGGGATACGGGTGTGCTGTTTCGAAGGGGCACATGCACCCCAATGTTTATAGCAACACTATTGACAATAGCCAAAGTGTGGAAAGAGCGCAAATGTCCATCGATGGATGAATGGATAAAGATGTGTACATATATGTACACACAGACACACACACAATGGAGTATTACTCAGCAATCAAAAAGAATGAAATCTTGCCATTCACAGCTATGTGGATGGAACTAGAGGGTATGATGCTAAGCGAAATTAGTCAGAGAAAGATATCATATGACTTCACTCATATGAGGACTTTAAGACACAACAGATGAACATAAAGGAAGGGAAGCAAAAATAATACAAAAACAGGGAGGGGGACAAAACATAAGAGACTCTTAAATATGGAGAACAAACAGAGGGTTACTGGAGGGGTCGTGGGAGGGGGATGGGCTAAGTGGGTAAGGGGCACTAAGGAATCTACTCCTGAAATCACTGTTGCACCATATGCTAACTTACATGTAAATTTAAAAAATAAATTAAATAATTTTTTTAAAAGCACATGAGACTAGTCTCACATTTTAAAAGTAAGTTAAATAGCTTTATATCCCATCCTTAAAGTACATCAATAAAACCTTTGTATTAAAAATAAGATAAAATAAAATAAAATAAAATAAAATAAAATAAAATAAAATAAAATAAAATAAAATAAAATAAAATAAATTCAAGTTAGGTAACATGCAGTGTAATATTAGTTTCAGGTGTAGAATTTAGTGACTCATTACTTAATATACAACACCAGTGTTCATCACAACAGGTGGACTCCTTAATCCCCATCACCTATTTTTAATGTTTGTTTATTTTTGACAGAGAGAGAGAGAGAGACAGAGCATGAGTGGGGGAGGGGCAGAGAGAGAGAGGGAGACACAGAATCCGAAGCAGGCTCCAGGCTCTGAGCTGTCAGCACAGAGCCCAACGTGGGGCTCAAACTCACAGACGGCGAGATCATGACCTGAGCTGAAGTCGGATGCTCAACCGACTGGGCCACCCGGACGCCCCTCCCCATCACCTATTTAACCCATTCCCCCACCTACCTCCCCTCTGGTAACCATGTTCTCTGTAGTTAAGAATCTGTTTCTTGGTTTGCCTCTCTCTCTTTTTTCCCCCCATATGGTCATCTGTTTTGTTTCTTGAGTGGAACTATATGGTAGTTGTCTTTCTCTGATTGACTTATTTCGCTTACCATAGTACACTGCAGTTCTATCCAGGTCATTGCAAATGGCAATATTTCACTATTTTTATGGCTGAGTAATATTCCATTGTATATATACATCACATCTTTATCCGTTCATCACGTGGGCTGTTTCCATAATTGGGCTGTTGTTAACAATGCTGCTATAAACATCAGTATTTGTGTTTCTCATCAATTCTGAAAAATTCTTAACCATTCTCTCTGTCATTATTGCCTCCCCTCTACATCCTCAATCCCCTCATTCTAGAACCCCTATAAGGTATACATTTGACCTTCTCTTTTCTATTCTTCGTGTCTTTTAAAATTGCTAGGGAGAGATGCCTGGAATCTGGAGGCTTCCTGTCACCTTATTCTTGTTCCAAGGTTGATGAAACAAAAGTGACCTCTAGAACAGAAAACACAGTCCTTAAACACAGAAAGTCACTGTCCTTTAAGAAACAGAAACAATCCCTGTGGGAAGTTCTGGCAAAAGGAGGTGAGGAGCACCCCACTGAGCATACGTTTATTCAGCACACTGTATTTTAATTTTCTGCATGCTAAACAGCAGCTGTGCACTGGTATAATAGGGACACTCATGTAATAAGATAGTCCCTGGTGGGGCGCCTGGGTGGTTCAGTCAGTTGGCCAGCCCACTCTCGGTTTGAGTCACGATCCCCCAGTTGTGAGATTGAGCCCTGGGTTGGGCTCCGAGCTGAACATGGAACCTGCTGGGGATTCTCTCTCTCCCTCTGCCCCTCCCCCACTTGTGCACGTGTGCTCTCTCTCTCTCAAAATAAATAAACTTATTTTTTTTTTTAACGTTTATTTCTTTTTGAGACAGAGAGCGACAGAGCATGAACGGGGGAGGGGCAGAGAGAGAGGGAGACATAGAATCGGAAGCAGGCTCCAGGCTCTGAGCCATCAGCCCAGAGCCCAACGCAGGGCTCGAACTCACAGACCGCGAGATCGTGACCTGAGCTGAAGTCGGACGCTTAACCGACTGAGCCACCCAGGCGCCCCAAAATAAATAAACTTAAAAGACAGCCCCTGGCCACAAAGAGCTTAAGTCTGGAAGAGTCTGTAACCCACGTTCAGAATGAGGAGTACCATGATGGGGAGGCCCCTGTCACCTTATTCTTGTTCCAGCATCAATGAAACAAAACAGGTGTGGTGGGAGAGCAGATGAGGAGCCCACCTGGCCTGAGGGGGCCGTAACCCTGCTTTTGAGAGGGTAAGGGAGGGCGAGCTACAGGATAAGTCAGCTTGGGGAAGGGTCACCCAGGCAGAGGCAGCAGCTCATGAAAGGTGCAGGACTAAGAGAGTGTATCAGGTTTGTGCCTCTAATTTAAGTAGTTCTGTGTGGAGTTTATGATACAAGGAAGAACAGAACAGGATGAGGTGTGGCTCTAACAGGGACAGGCTGTGAAGGGCTTCATTTGCCACAACTGGAAATCTGCATGTTCTCCTGAGGGCAATGGGGAGCCACTGAAGAGTTTAAGCAGGAATAGATTTTATCAGATTTGTACTCTATTAAAAAATTTAAATGGCTCCTTATAAAGACTAAATTGGAGATTACAATACCAGAGGCAGGGAGAACCACCCAAAGACTGTTGTCTTGATCTATCTAGTAACAAATTATGGCAGCCTGGACTAGGGAGGTGGCAGTGGGGATACTGAGAGGAGTTTAGGAACTCAAGAATTCAGAGGACAGAATGGTAGTTCATTTCCTTTAAAATAAAAGGGTGGGGGAACCAAGTAAGATGCTTAGTTCATGGTCAACACCACTAGATCATTCTATCAGTCGTGGTGGTTGTCAGCATTTTGGGGGCCTTGACTCACCTAAGGAGTAAGACCTACTCCCATTAGAAGCAATCCACATCAGGGGTGCCTGGGTGGCTCAGTCGGTTAAGCATCCAACTTCAACTCAGGTCGTGAACTCACGGTTCGTGGATTCAAGCCCCACGTCGGGCTCTGTGTTGACAGCTCAGAACCTGGAGCCTGCCTCGGATTCTGTGTCTCCCTCTCTCTCTGTTCCTCCCCTACTTGCTCTCTCAAAAATAAATAAAGACTAAAAAAAAATTTTTTTTAAGGAAACAATCCATATCATTGGTGATTCTCTGCAGATAGCACAGGAAGATGCCTGTGTCGTTTACAGAAAATCAAATGAAATGCTCAGGTGATCCCTATACGCCCTTCCATTGGGCATGTCTGGCTGCCTGCCACCCCCATTTCGGGAAATCACTGATCTCTGCAACAGAGTAGCGTTTGGAGCAGAAATGTATCCTTCATCTAAAGTAAATAGCATGTGAAGGAAACTCTTTTGCAACACAATGCTAGTTGAGATATCTCCCCTACCATCTGTGCCTGAGACACTAGCTTTCTGCAGGTGCAAACACAGCCTTCACATAACTACACACTGCCCCCCTGATGAAGTGACAAATCAGCCAGTATGTGATGAATTTGGTTGTGTAGACAAAGCAGGTATTCGGGCCCAGGCGTACAGGTTGTTGTGAATCATCCACACCAGGCTTCAGCAGTGAGATTCCCAGAAAGATGGTTCAGTTCCACCCTTCATTCTCCCAGTATACAACCGACCCAAGACCCAAGAGTGAACCAGCAACTTGTAAGGAACCAGAAACGTTATAAATAACCCAGAGAACCCTTTTATAACAGCAACTGCCTACGGATTCTGTGGCCTAACAGCTCAAGCAAAAAAGGATATAAATACGATATTGTGCAATGACTAACTACTCAAAATTTTGTGCATCAGCAGAAGTGGAACCTGTGGTTGGTGCTAATATTATCAGATGTCTTTGCTGTTTAATAATCTGGGAGCTCTATACTATTTGGCGTGCAATTTTCCCAGAGAACAATGATTTTATTTCAAGTACCTCTCACCGAAATGAAAAAGCAGCTGCTAGAAGATGAACATTTGGCAGAAGATGTTCTAGCATAATCTTTTGTGAGAGACTAAATCCTATTGGATTAACTGTTTTCTGTCTAGAAGAGCGGAGTCACAAAGAAAAAGGATTGCAGAGCACAGAAGGCAAGGCCAGCCTTTAGAACCCAGTGAATCACTAACAGACAGTTTAGTTCTAAGTGCCATTTACTCATCAATATACAAAGTTATTTATACAAAGCTTCCATTAATATTGCCCGAAGAATGGGCCTTTTTTATTCCAGTTTTAGCTCATGCTCGGGATTCTACTTCTCTTTCATTAATCCTTTCCAATAATGGAATTCTTTAAATTATAGAATAAATTAAGCCACCACAGACATTTTGGCCAGAAGGGTTTTTTTTTTTTTTTGTTTTTTTTTTTTTTTTTTTACCAGTTGCAAGTCTCCACAGGCCATTCTCTGTGGCCAGCCGGACAGAAGAACAGTGAGGGCTGTGACTCAGCAGCACCTGCTGACCACATGCCGGCCCTGCCCCTGAACCTGAAGAGGGGCAAGGGCAGCCATTGGCTCCCTGCACTCGTGGCCCACCCACTCCAGGTTGCCACAGCAGGGCCACATCCCAGGTTCACAACAGACCCTCACATGTTCTTCAGGCTGGCCAACCACTGGTCAAATTAGGCTGTTCTAGAGAGGAAGTGACTTCATGCCGAGGCTACTTGGCACAGCCAGTTTTAGCCAAAGAGTATTAAGACCGAGCTGTTTTCATGTGACCATACTGATTCAAGAATATTAAGCTATTAAAATTAAACATAAAATTCTCCTTTTTTCAAAACTATCGAGCAGTGTACAAAACAAAGACCTTCACTTTATCCCCAATTCCCATTCCTGAGCTGGAATGTGTGATGGGTAAAAATTAAAACTGGAGACTTTTCTGAGATGGCTGAGGATTGTTTTTCAGGTAGACCCCAGGCTTGGGCTGAGAGTGGCATGGGGTGGCAGAAAGGGTGTGGGGTCAGGGATGTCTGTTGTGTATGTTACTTGGTAATATGAGACAGTGTGTCTGCATGTTTCATATAGTCATTTTGATGCAAGTGCTAACTCAAAATGGCTTCATCAAAATGCCCCATTTCAATACTGGTATGACTGGCCAGCCCAGAACCCTCACAAACCAGAAGCTGAGAGTGGACACTGAGTCAGGCCCCAGTTGAAACCAACAAATGACCTCTTCAATGTGGACCAATTGTTGACTTGGACCAGGAGCCATTTATCACCAAAAGTGGAGTCCACAGTGCTGTCCTCTGAGGTTGAACACCACAACTGTGGACACTCATGTGGGCGAAACACATGGCATCAGGCTGGTGGTTTATTTTGCCTTCAACTCAATTTTAGATCAAATAGAAGTGATACAGTTATTATGATCATCCGTCCTCTTAAAAATGGCTACCAAATACTTGTAGGGTACGAATAAATGAAGAATCTGGAAGTCCTGGGATGAAGGTTGATAGAGTTTTTCTTGTTCTCTAGTAGTTGAATTTTTTTTTAATGTTTATTTATTTTTGATAGAGACAGAGAGAGAGAGAGAGAGAGCGCGCGCAAGGGAAGGGCAGAGAGAGGAAGACACAGAATCCAAAGCAGGCTCCAGGCTCTGAGCTGTCAGCACAGAGCCCAGTGCAGAACTCGAACTCACCAACCGTGAGATCACAACCTGAGCCAAAGTCGGACGCTTAAACCACTGAGCCACCCAGACACCCCACTAGTAGATGAATTTTAATATATTGAAATTTGAAACACTGGTGTCATTTTCAAATACCACTTACAGCGAGATGCTGCCTTGAACATTATATCGGCCTCACCTTACTTTGATTTTGTGCTCAACCCCCGATTGATCCCTCTCTGTCTTCATCCATCTAAAATAAAGACGGCTTTAGCCCCATAAACCTCATTCCAGATGGAAATGCATAATTCAAGAGAAATACTGATGTCAAAGAAGAGAAGGCACACCAATTTGTGTCAGCAGTTGCTGTAAATTAAAGAGTACAAGGAGAGTTTAATGTAATGTAGAATTGAAAATAAAATTAGAATGAATATTTAGGCAGTCCTCCGCCTCTTTTCTTTTCCCCTTCTGTGACACGAAGGATTGACTCTCAGCTTAAATACCTAATGTAGTTCATTCTTCTTTCCTGCTAGAATTTTCTTTCCCCATAAAATGTTGCGTGTTTATCTTTGGCATCCAAAATTAGATCTTTTCACCTTTTTCCATTCTAATCTGGACAGAACAGCCAGGCTAGGAAGAGTCCAAGCTTTCCCCTCATCATCCACACCCATCATGCTTTCGGCCTAGAAAGGACCCCCGCTTTACCAGCCTGACTAGTCAGCTGCTGTAAATAGCTATTAATTCTCTCCTAATACTGATTCTCCCTAGTGGGTGTCACCTCCATGGTTTCTTTCCTTTTTCTAAAGCTGGGAAATAAAAGAGTACATCTCATACATGTACTACTGCGCATGAGAAGAATTCTTTAGCACACATCTGAAAGAGTGAAATCCCCTTTAAAGTAGTAATATTAAAAGGCTTCATATTGGAATGCCTGGGTGGTTTAGTCGGTTAAGCATCCAACTCTTGATTTCAGCTCAGGTCATGATTTCACAGTTCATGGGTTCAAGCCCCACATCAGGCTCCATACTGATAGCATGGAGCCTGCTTGGGATTACCTCTCTCCCTCTCTCTCTGCCCCTTCCTTCGCTCACTCTCTCTCTCTCAAAAATAAGTAAGCTTAAAAAAAAAATCTAAGTAACAAGCTTCACGTTTAGTTCAACCAAACTGCCATTATGTAGCACCTTTCTCTTAATTCGAATTTCTCTCAGAACTGGTGGTGGTCTTTCCCGCTGTCCACCGTTCTTGCCCAGTGGCAGAGTTCCCCAGCTTGGTCTCCACTGTGGTCACAACACTTGTTTTTGAATGATTCACCCTTTCCAGAAATAAATTCCTTAGGATAGTGGTTCTCAAAGTGCATCCCTGGACTAGCTACATCACCATCACTTGGGAGAGTCATCTGGGCCCTACCTCAGATTTAATGGATCCAAAACTTTGGGGGTAAGCCCAGCAATCTGCGTTTTAACAAGCCCCTCAGGTAATTCTGATGCTCACTCTAGTTTGAGAACCACTGACATAGAAGATGAAATATTGCCTCCACTGAGGGTATTCAAAGATGTGCTGCAGATTTGTAAAGTATTCCAAAGAGAAGCTTTCAAAATCTTTTTGAGCGAAGTTAGAGTACATGGATGGCCTCTCCAGAGGATTGCTTCAACAGACCCTTCAACCGAAGCATCCACTTCTGCCACCAAGCCATTTGACCTTGACCAAGTTCTCACACTTGGTTTCTCATCTGGAAAATGAAAGACCCATCCTACCTATGTCACAGGATTGTAATGAGATTCAAATGAATCACATCTGCAAACATGCTCTGTAATGCATGTTCATGACAGAACTATGAAAAAGTGAAAGTCATTGTCATTCTGCAGACAGGATTCTGGTTATATGAGCATTATACCAGGGCAAAGACTTGGAAAAAGTTCTAATTTCCTTGGCCAGATCCACCTTTTTCCTACATAATGACTGATTCATCGTCTTGGTGGATGTGTCTCAGATTCTGCCAACTCAGCCTAGCAGTTTATCTGGTGCTAAGAGAGGAAAACCACTGCCCGATAAATGGCTGCAAGGTCTAGAAAAATATATCTATTTTCAGACACGCTGTTTTCTATGGAAAGCTTTGTGATGATTGGTAAGGACAGACTCTACATAGGCACTGAAGCTCTCATGACTGGAACTTGTCACATAATGGCAGTGGAAGGGTCTGTACTAAAACCACCCATTTTGGCCCTATGCAAGGGAGTCATGACCTTCAAGAAGGAAGCTAAGTGTCCATTGCCACATGGTAATCATTGGAGAGAGGACCAAAAAGAAACTTCCTCAAGCAAACCAAACCTAAAGAAACCATGAGTTTAAAAACCCGACCAATCAACATGTCTGTGCTGGAGACAGTGTAGATGGATTTTACCTTAGAGATTAGCCTTTACAAACACCTTCACCATAGGAATTCTTTAATGGCAAGCTCCTGGTATATTTATTATTTCACTTCGAATCTTTACTGACTGTTCGGTGAACATATCTGGGCAGGAAAGAAGCTAAATCTGTTGCCTCGGTGCCCATTGGGAATGTAGTTTTAGTAACACAGGGCAGTTCTCAGTAGGCCAATGTCAGCTTCACTTTTCACACAAAATCAAGAGATTAGGTATGACTCTAATTGGTTAAATGTGATGAAATTATTGTCTGATTAGAATAAGCTGTTGGTTAATTATGGAATTAGAATATGAAATGACTTTGCTCAAAAACATGTGCCTATTTAACAAATCTATAGAGACAAAAGTAAATCAGTGGTTCCTAAGCCTGGAGTTTTCAGGAAGGTAGGAAGTGTGGTTGTCAGTGGGTAGGAGGTTTCTTTTAGGGGGGGACAAAAATTTCTACCATTAGACTGTGGTGATGGTTGTTCAACACTGTGACTATATTAAAGAACACTGAATTGTATACTTTAAGTGGGCAGATTATATAGTACATGAATTATATCTCAAGCTATTTTGGCAGGGGCACCTGGCTGGCGCAGTCAATGGAGTATGCAACTCTTAGTCCCAGGGTCGTGAGTTTGAGCCCCATGTTGGGCCTATAGTTGACTTAAAAAAAAAAAAAAAAAAAAAAAAAAAAGCTTTTGCTTTTTTTTTTTTTAAATCAAATAGCTAATAAAGTGTAGAGCTGGGAAAACACTGTGCCCATTTGAAAGGCAGGAATAAAAATCACATCAGTACTTTGCTGCATGCAGTTTCATACTTGATTAATTGGAAATAATAATCATTTGAAATATATTAAGGCAGGAAATATTTACTTTTTCTTTTAATCACACCGTGTTTTAAAATCTGACTACTCTCAGCCTAATAATTGAAATTTAAATGTAATAAACGAAGGTAGCTAATAGTTGAAGCCACAGTCATGGATGTTTCTGACATAATGATTTGTCCATGTTCCCTACAGGTTTATTTAGAATAAAAATCAGCAGCTCTTACACAATAGTGATAAGAAAACTAGATTCTCATTGTCCATCATGATGCTCCTAAGCTGATCTGGTTAGGGCAGCCAGAAGGTTGAGGTTGGAAAGGATGTGATCTCATCCTTCTGATGTCAATATGTACTGATAAGAGAAAATAGGGATATTCAGATTTGAGCTGTGAAACGGGGCTCTTGTGTAAGCAGCATCCTATCTCGTGGTATGTTTATCAGACTCGCTCTTGCCTGCCTAGGAGAGAACCTTTGCACTTTCCTGCCTTGGGAAGATAGGCCGGGCAACCCTGGTTCTAATCTCCTTGTGAAGTCCTCAGTCTGGGAGTCGGGCTTGCCCATCCATGGCTCACCGGTGGCCATGGAGACTTGACTGAGGCCAGCAGGAGAGGAGCTGGCTGGGAGATGCAGGGGTTTCTGGCTCAGCAGAAAGACGGCAGGGAGCTACCAACACCTGCCTCGTGTGCCAGGGAACTTGGAGATCGCTGGTCAGGGCTTCTTCATGCACCAGAAGATCCTGGTCAGGCCACTGGCAGTTCTTTGGAACAACAGGCCCCACTTCAGGGTTTCTCAATTTTCTTTTCTTTAAAAGGAGCCTTTTAAGATTTTTTTTTCCTATTTGTCATCTCCCCCTGTGAAATTTTAGCACCATAGATACTCTCTCTTTCTAGATAGATACGTTTCCATACTGTGCCTTTGGAGAACCACATATCATTGTACTATGTCAAAAAAAATTTTCACCACAACCCCTCCCCACCATGCAAGCAGGAATTTCCCCCCTGTCGGGAGATACTGCCCCAGTTGAGAATGCACGCCCCGAATGGAGTGAAGGGTCTAGGCAGGCCTCTCTCTTTCTGTTCACACCTTGGGTGGTGAGGGCAGTCACATAGGGAAGATGGATTAGGTGACCCAGCGTCCGTCACTAAGCAGGATGGGCCCCGACTGCAGACTCCAGCACAGCCAGAGGAACATACTCCAGGGTCGTCCCTGCACCATCTGTTCGGCCTGCCTGCCATCCTCCAGGCTCTGCCGCCACCTCCCCCTCCCAGGGAAGCAGCCCTCGGCCCAGTGGCTGGCTCGCCATGAGGGAAAACACGGCCCTCCCTCAGAGTGGCAGTGCGGGCCGATGTGCACAGCTGTCCCTGCCAACGGGTCAGCCTCTTCCTGTGCTGTCCTCCAGCCCCTCCCAGCTGCAGACCACTCACACAAGCCTCACTCGTCGCTCTCCCTGTGTTCCTTCGGCTCAAAGGAAAGCATAAGATTTACCAGGCTTCCCCAGTCTTACACTGACTAGAGGGACCTTTATACTCTTCACTTTACATTTCTTTAATCTCCTACTCACAGCCTCTTTAGAGGTCTCATAAAGCATCTCCCTGCCCCCACAGAGGAATGGCTGTCCCAGGCCCCAGCACATACAGGAGGTCACTTCTAGAACTCTCTGGAGCCTGGCCTCCCTTGTAATTAAGAGCTCCAGGACACTGGCTTCTGTCTGTTTCTGTCTGAGAGAGCATTCCTGAAAATAAAGCCAGTCACAGCATAAACTCCTTCCCCTACGACCCTTAAGGACATGCCCTAGGATCACGACCTTTTTTGTTCCTTAGAACCCTTGTCTGGTCCCTCCTGACCTAGGTCATGGGCTTTCATTTCCAAAAACGTTCACAAATGAAGGGGCCTCTGAGATGATACCATCTAGTGCATCCCACTCTTGTTGGGCACCTGCTGTCCTCCAGGCTCTGTACTGGGCCTTTTCACGTACGTTATCTAATTCAGTGTTTACAGGAGCCCTATGGGGTAGGTTCCCATTTTACAGATAGACACAGAGAGGTTGAGTCACTTGCCAGAGTGGTGAAATCAGGACTTAATCAGGCCCATCTGGTTCCAAACCATTTACTGCATTGTCCCAGCTGAGAAAGCATGTTCCCAGTTGAGAAAAACATTTTTCCCAGCTGTGGCCAGAGGGGCTCCACTGTAGGTATAAAAATAGTGGATTTACCATATTTAAAAGATGACACACAGCTAATAAAAAGGCGAGAAGGCAGGATTTAAAATCAGGTTTGTTTGTTCCCTCCGTGCTGCTTCCTGGAGGGTCATGACACTGTGTCTCCTGCCAGTGCACGATGAGCCCTTTCAGGAGAAAGAATGACGCCTGCTTCCCGGGCCCAACCAGATGTTCATGCCTCGACCTCCTGCAGACAGGAACGTGGCAGAAGCCCCATTCTTAGAACCTGGCAGCAAGAGCAGAGCAAGACTTGCCGCCAGGCTAGCCCGAGGGGGAGCCACCTCGGCTTTGGTGCAGCCCTGTCTGTGTGGGGGAGGAAGGTGACAGGAACCCTGGTGGGTTTACACGGTTCTCCCTCCCCTTCCTGAACCCTTTGCAGTATTCTGTTTTTGTGAAGAAACAGTGCATTGACTTGGGAGTTAGTCATGGTTCATCCCATTTGCCTTTTCCCTGGCCTCCCAAACCACAAGCCTGGCTGAGGAATTTGGGTCCACAGTGTGGGCTTTGAATAGCTTTGTGTAGGGAGAGGTTTTGCAAAGAAAGGAAAGTGGTATCTACTTGTCAGATGGAATGTGTTAAGACATCAAGGAGGAATGTGAGGGTTTTAACTGTTAGGGTCCCTCAGCAGTTTGGGTGATGAGTCATCCAGCGTGGGTACGGATTCCTAACAAATGAAGCCTCGTGATGACATCATTGTTGCAAGATTGTCTGGGATCTGTTGGAGCCGCCTGACAAGTTTGTACCTTGGGGATTTTCATCACATGGGGTTTTTTCCCGACCACACTTAATATCCGTCATGCCTTCTAACTCGTCCACTTTTCTATCAACTAGAATTTGGCAAACCAGGACTTTCACAAGTCTGTCTCATTGTCATCCCTCCTACAGGGCATTCTTGGGACAGTGTGTATTCCTCGCCTGATCACTCAGCACCCGCCCTCCATTCGGTCAACACGTTTTTCAGCGGTGAACCCGCATTGTGCTGGTCTGAGGGGATGGAGGTTTGAGGGGATGAAGACTAAGGAGGAGGGCAGGAGCATGCAGGAGGAAAACACAGGGCTGTATATGTGGTGCCAGTCAGTATCTACGTGATGACTAAGTTAATACCTTGTCGGAGTCTTAGAAGATGAGTAGGAGTTAATCTAGGGAAGAGTCCAAGCGAGATATTTCCATGAATGAAGACCAAAGATGCCAAAGGTGAACAGGAAAGTGTAAGACATGAAACCGGGCAAGTGTGCTAGAGAACCTCACGTGCCATGCTGAAGAGCTGAAATTTTATCCTAAGAAAGATGAGAAACATTCCAAGGACTACAGCAGTGTGGAGGCTGGGTTGGAAGGAGCCGGACTGGAGGCAGGGAGACTAGTCAGGGAGTCGTGTGGTCCTCTAGAGGTGATGGGAGCAGGAAGTAGGATGATGGGAGGAGAGGGTGGAGATGAGAGGACAGACTTGAGAAACATCTAGGATTTAAACTTGGCAACCCGTGACTCATTAGTTATGTGGGAGGAGACATGCAAAAGACCCCCAAACTGTCAGTGCGGAAAAGACAAGAAGGGGCCTGTGTTCCGGCAGAGGTGTGAGCGCAGTTTGGGCCTGTTGAGTTAGAGTTGCCTGCAGGGGACGTGAGGCTGGCTAAGCAGACTCAGG
Organism: Panthera tigris; assembly: GCF_018350195.1. Lineage (NCBI taxonomy): Eukaryota > Metazoa > Chordata > Mammalia > Carnivora > Felidae > Panthera > Panthera tigris. The sequence goes on from NC_056662.1 coordinate 117,262,728, forward strand.
GGTAGTTAGATATGCGAATCTGGAGACGGAGGAGGGTGCGCTAAAGGTACTGACTTAGGACTCATCGCGATCATAGCAGTTGAAACGAACCACACAGCAGTAGAGGCACCCTGGAAATTGTGGGGAATGAGAGGGATGGCGGGCCGGGGACAGAAGGCAAGGGAACACCAATATTGTTAGTGCAGGAGAAGGAAAAGGGCCCCATGACAGAGACAAGGGAGGGTCAGAGAGACACGGGACCCAGGAGGATCCCTTGCCACTCTGTGCTTCTCCCCCTCCTAAACCTTCTACGGAAGCCCTACGGCTGCCATTCCTCCTAAATAAGCTCCTTTACATCCTTGACTCCCATTCGGCCTTTGCAGGTGAAAGCTGCTCCTGATCCCAAAGCCCGTTGGCCGCAGCTTCCAGCCTTCCCTCCTTGACCCTCCTGTAGAGAGTCCTGCATTGTCAAGGCCCATGCACTTTACTTGCAATGCCTGGACCTCCTTTCCTGATCATTCCGTTCATCTCCATCACCATTCTTCCCTCCACCCCATCCTACAGTCATCCTATCAGATGACTCCAGTGCCATGAGGATGCCCTCACTTCCAGTGACTCTTCACCTCCACGCCAGCCTCCCACCTCCACGAGACTCCCAGGAAATGGCTAATACCTGCACCACTCCCATTACGTGGGAATAAGCCTCACGTCCCACGCTCTGACCACAACCAGCTCTCTCACCTCTTCTCCTGCCCTTGTTCTCACTGTCCTCCTAGTTCCCTCTGTTTTCTTCTGACCTGCTGACTCCCTCCTGATCTCCCTTCCTTCCTTAGCCAGGTTAGACTATCTGGTTGTTCATCTGAGATGGTCTTTCCTGAAATTCTTTCCGCCACACCTGCCCAGGGCAACTCAAGGTCCCATTCTCTTACCGGCTCCTGCCCCAAGAACACTCTGAGGAAAGTGGGATCCTAGACAGAGGGATGTCATTAGAGATTCACCGTCTCCACTCTCCCCTCCCTGTCATTCTTCACTGCTGTAGAAAACCTAAGCCTTCCCGTGGGGAAATAGGAAAATTCAAGCAGTAGCCAAAAGCCCAATCTCTCTCTCCCAAAATAGCTTCCGCACCTGCTCTGTTGCTGGATGTCCACACAGATGTCCTTGGAACAACTCCTGACTGCCCTTTACCACCTTTATTTTTCCCTTGGGCAAGTTATTTAACCTCCTTGAATCCGAGTTTCCTCAGTTTTCAAATAAGGACCCTCCAGTGTCGCTGCCAACCTCCATGGCACTTTGTGCAAATTAGAAGAAGGTGCCCCTTTGGCCAGGCACACAGCTTGATGAGCAGAGCGTGGCCTGTGGACCCATGGTCACCCCCTCACCTGGACGCCCTTGTGCAGTGCCACCTTGCATCACCATACACTGCAGCCCCAACCACGCCTACCTCTCTACGGGCTCTGGTGAAAGAAAGGCAATGATGCGCACAGCGCACAGCCAAGAGCCTGACTGAGCAGAACTTGGGACAAAAGAGCTAACGTAGACCACCTGGACGTGGCTCAACATGCGGGTGTGCTCTGCTGTGGTGGCACCATCCGCCACTTTCAGGCACTTCTGCCAGCTCCATGAGCTGGAGCTATCAGCCCGCTCCCATCTCTCGTCAAGAGAGCGGAGCCCTGGGGCCCCGGGTGCTCAGTCAGTTGAGAGTCCGACTCTTGATTCCAGCTCAGGTCCTGATCTCAGGGTTCGTGAATCGGAGCCCTGCATCAGGCTCTGCGCTGGCAGCGGGGATTCTCTCTCCCTCTCTCTCTGCCCCTCCTCCACTCTCTCACTCTCTCTCAAAATAAGTAAACATTAAAAAAAAGAGAGAGAGGGAGTGCAGGGCCCTCAGAGACTGGATGGGAGCTGGTAGGTGAGGGAACAGACCCTTGGTCATAGCCAAGGGCTCCAGGCGGGCAAGGGGCAGTGGGAGGGAGGAGAGAGTTGGGACAGTCAGACAGAGAGGATGGTCTGAAGGGGAGCAGAAGGGAAATGAGCAGCAACCTCCCGAAGGCAACAGCGCCTCAGGCACTAGGGGCAAAGGCTGCCCACCCCAACCCCACACCCCAACTCTGGGGTGCCGCCCTTGGCTCCCACCTCTCAGATTCTCCCCTTGGGGACCTCTTGCTAGCTGCTCGGAAGTGTCCTGCTACCTACCCCACCAGCCCCGCAGATTGCCTGGGCCCCTGCACCCGCCCACCCCACTGGAAGGTCGGGTGCGCCACAAGCCATGTCTGGCTCTCTTTTCACTGCACTGCCTCGGTGGGTGCCACAGACCAGGACTTCTCCAGACCCAGGAGTGCAAAGGCCCTCAGGAGAGCAGGAACCTCGGAATGCCACATCCATCCTGTGAGAGCGGCTCTTCAAGAGGAAATCGCTGCGAGAAGGCAACGAACGGTAGCCACCTGGGTATTTTTATTGAAGAAAGACGAATTATGCCATGACCCCTTCTAGCACAAAAATAATTTTCAGTAAAAGGTGAAAACCGTCATGTTGTATCAATGAGAACTGTTCCATTATTCCAAGAATGATTGATTGGAAAGTACTTTACTTACAGGAAAATCAAAGTGATACAATGCAGCTTCCACTTTTAAAGTACTTTCCATTAAAAAAAAAAATCATACCAGTGTATAAAAATAGTTATACTGAAGATGTGAATCAACAGCCGAGGAATTTATTGGCACTTGAAAGCCTTGCGATATAAATAGATTCAACAATGAGAATGAATCTCAAATAACTCTGGGCTGTGGCAACCTAACCTCCATTTTCACTGACACGAAAGAAAGTCACATGTAGTTCAGTGAGTCATCTGGCCACCTTGGAAGAGATCACAGGAAAAGAACACAATGGAACTAGGTCCAACAGGCCAGGTCAACTCAAAGCACAGGGTGAGGCAGTGGGGGAGACGGAGGGGACAGCGATGTGGTCTCTGTCCTCAAAGAGTTTTCAGACTGTCCCAGACTGTGGGCCTATACACAAAACAGCCACCAGTACAGTGTCCTAAGAGAAGGACAAAGGAACGGGAGATAGTAGGGAGAGAGATTCTTTTGAACTTGGTGATTTCCTTCCTTCTCTCCCTGCCTCCACAAACGGTTACTCTGTGGTGTAACGGGAACAGAGCACGGAGTCCACTGGGGCCGGATGTAAGCTGCCACTCTGCCACGTACTAGCTGTGTGACCCTGGACAAATTATCTAATGTCTCTAAGATTCTGTCCCCTCAAGTGTGACAGGGGGCAGGAGGCTGTTGTTGTAAAGGTGAGATGAGGCCGGTCGTGTGTGTATGGAAGCACCCAGCTTTGCTGCGTCCTGAGGCAGAGCAAAAGATAAAAGATCACTCCCTTCCTACCCTTCTCCTCTGTGAAGGTTAAGTAGTACTCACTTTTGTACCCCTTTCATGCTTACATTTCTAAGAGCTTTTCCATCATTGGATATAATGTGATTTTCAAGGTAGTATTTGCTGGTCTTCATGTCTTTTGAGTTCACGGCCCCTGTCCTCCAAGAATTTCCCTCCTTCTTTGTGTCTGGGGACTCAGAGAGCCAGCTGCTGCCCTCTTTGTAAAGAAGAACATGAAACCCGCCCCCCCACCTGCCATGTCCCTTCTGGTGAGAAGGTAGCTGAGATCTGGCCCATCAGCAGTCATTAATTGAGCATATAATGCTTTTAAGGATTATAGAACTCTGAGGAGTCAAGGAAAGAACTAGACAAGATTTCTGACCTCTCATCAGACTTTAACATATGGGTATCACCTCAATCAAGGTTCTTGGTTGAAAACAACAGACCAGTTGCGGTACTGGGATAAGGCCCTGGATGCTATCACCACAGTGCTGCCACTCACATCTTGGAACTCGGTTTTTCTGCGGCCATTGTCACAGCCAGAAAGTTCCTATCAGTCCCCTTGACATTCAGGTGGATGTCACTGCCTAGGCCTTAGTTGCAAGGGAAACTGCCTTGATGAGATGAGTATTCTCAATGCAGGAAGGAGCACCTCTCAATTCAGTTCACCCTGGCTTGGAGTAGATGTCCATTTAATTAAGAAAAAGGGAAACTATTCACAGGCTGAAATTGGCTCATTTGTAAATTCATAAAGAGTGGCTGATGTGGATTTTTAAAACTTCTTTAGTAAAATTTCTTTTATTAAAAACATTTGAATGAAATGTTTGCTTACTTACAGAAAAGTTATAGCACTCCTATATACTCTACAGAGTTTCACCAGTTATTAGCATTTTGTCACATTTGTTTTTGTCATTGTTTTTTGAGAGACTGAGCTTGTGAGAGGGGGACGGGCAGAGAGAGAGGGAGAGAGAGATCTTAAGCAGGCTTCACACCCAGCACAGAACCCGACACAGAGCTCGAGTTCATGACTATGAGATATGACCTGAGTCGAAATCAAGAGTCGGACGCTCAACTGACTGAGCCACCCAGGCACCCCTTGTCACATTTGTTTTATTGCTGCCTCTCAAAGTACATAAATATGCTTTTTTATTTTTTATTTTTGGATGAACCATTTGAGAATAAGTTGCAGACATCATGACTCTTTACCTCTTACTAATTCAGGATATATCTCCTTGGGAAAATGACATAATAAAACTACAATATAATTATCAAAGTCAAGACACTTAACACTGAAATAATCCTATATGCACAATCCAATAATGTCTCAGTAGTGTTTTTTATAATTTTTTTCAGTCCAGGAGACAATCCAAGATTATTTAAGGAATTTAATTGCCATGCTGTTTTAGGCTCCTTTAATATGAAACAGGTCCTCAACCTTGTCTTTCATGATGTTGATCAGTTTTGAAAAGCACAGGCTCGTTGTTTTGTGGAATTTTTCTCAATATAGGTTTATCCAGCACTTCCCCATGATCCGAGTTAGTAAATCTTGTAGACAGAAACACTGCACAAGTGACATTACGTCCTTGTTGAGGCCCCACACTCGGGAGTATGCGATGGCAGTTAGTCATATTGGTTTGTTGCTGTCTTCATCAAGGTGGCGTCCACCAGGTTTCTCCACTAGAGAGCTATTTGTTATTAACAGGTAATCTGTATGGAGATACTTTCAAACCTGTAAATACTGTGTCCTCATCAAACCTTACTCCAGCAGTTTTAACGCATCCATTGAGGATTCTTGCCTGAATCAGTTATTACTATGACAGTTGCAAAGCACTGATTTTTCAAACTTCTATATTTACCAATTGGCATTCTATTTTAAGGAAGTTCTCCCTTCTTCATTATTTATTTTTTTCATTTATCTGTTTAAAATCAGTATAGGGGCACCTGGGTGGCTCAGGCAGTTAAACGTCTGACTTCAGCTCAGGTCATGATCTGGAAGTTCGTGAGTTCGATCCCTGAGTCGGGCTCTGTGCTGACAGCTCAGAGCCTGGAGCCTGCCTCAGATTCTGTGTCTCCCTCTCTCTCTGACCCTCCCACCCCCTTTCTCTCCTCAAAAAATAAATATTAAAAATTTTTTAAAAATAAAATAAAACTAGTATAGACTCGTGGATTCTTTAATAAATTTTCAAGTGATCGTTAACATCCATTATCCATCCCTTCTGTAAATTATACACTTCTGCATTTGTGGATGGGTCAACCTAATTGCAAGCAGATTTATTTTTTGATGTGGACTTGAACATTTAATCTATACCTCACTATTTACAGAGACAAACAGGAAATAGAAAACTGAATTTTTATGGGGATTTTTGGTTGAACACATAGGTTATCAAGGTGTTTTTGAGTAGCTGTGGCAAAATGGGCTACCCTGAGAAAACATAAGGGAGCAGGCCCTTCTAAAGAAAGGAAGGAAAGGGGTTTTGCAGAAAGCCATGAGAAGATAGAGAAGACTGACACAATTGTGCTTTCAGACTAGACACAGAGGAACGGGGATGTGGCAGAACAAAGTGGGGTGCGGGGAGGGCAGGGAAATACAATGGGCATGCAGAAGAGCATAGAGGTCAGGGGACTAGGGTGGAAAGGTAAAGCAGCAACATGTGTTGAGAGGTCTGTAAATTGATATTGGGTAAGAAAACTGAGAGGCAAGGAATGACAGATTCAAAAAATCCCTACGAGATGTTAATCATTTCATTATTTATGAGAAAACTAAGTCACAGAGAATTTACATTCATTTTCCCAAGGTCACAGAGCTAGTAAGTGGTAAAGTCAAGATTCATATACAAATCTATGTGACTTCAAAGCCATACCACTAGAAGAGAAACATTTATAGTGAAAGAACAGAGGTAGAATTAGGGCTCACAGTATAAGGCCACATAGGCTCCAAAATGCCAATTATAACACTTAATTAATCCTGACCCACAGTAAGTCTCAATAATGATCCCAACCATGCACTTGAGTGTAAATCCGTAGTAAGCCCAGAGCACTTAAATATTGCCAAAGTTTTCAAACTTTGCATTATACTCTTGCATGACTCAGTGCCCCCACTCCCCCAATCCTGCCTTTTAAAAAATCAACTTGATTGAAATATCATTTTCATACATAAGATTTCACCCATTTTAAGTGTATGATTCAATGAGTTTTGACAATGTAGACTCATTTAACCACCAGTCATAACTACAGAACCTTCTAACACTCCAGAAAGTTCCCCATGCAGCCCCTGTGGAGGTGATATTCTCCAGCCCCTGGCCGCTTTTTGTTGGTATACTTTTGCCTTTTCTAGAATTTCATATAAATAAAATCATACAATATGGTATGTAGTCTTTTGTGGCTGGCTTCTTTCACTTAGGATAATGTATTTGAGATTCTTCCCATGTTGTGTTAGCAATTTGCTCCTTTCTGTTGCTAAGTAGTGTTCCACTACATGGACGTACCACAATTTTTTTTACCCATTCATTAGTTCAAGGACATCTGGATTGTTTCCAAATGGAAAATTGCCAAGTGGAGCAGTTATAAATAATGCTCCTATAAACACTCACATATAAATCTTTATGTGCATATATGCTTTCATTTATCTTCAATAGCTAAGAATAGAACTGCTAGGCTATAGGATAAGTATATGTTGAATAATGGCCAAACTATTTTTCAAAGTGTATCATTTTTCATTCCCACAACAAATAAGAATTCCCACAACAAATAAGAGTACTGGAACTAAAGCCAGTATTTTCAGTCTTTTTAATGTAGTCTTTCTAATGGGTATTTAGTATTATCTCATTGTGTTTTATTTTGTTTTTTAATGATTATTTTTGATAAAGAGAGGGAGGTGGAGGGAAGGGGCAGAGAGAGACAGACAGACAGAGAATCCAAAACAGGCTCTGTGACAGCTGACAGCACAGAGCCTGACGCAGGGACCGAACCCTTGAACCATGAGATCATGACCTGAGCCAAAGTCAGACACTTAACCGACTGAGGCCACCCACGCACGCCCTCATTGTGTTTTTAATCTGCATTTCCCTAGGTATAATGATGTTGAGCATCTTCTTATATGCTTATTTGCCATCTGTGAATCTTCTTTGATAAAGTCTCTATTCAAATATTTTGCCCATTTTTATTGGGATTTTTGTCTTTTTGGGTTGTACTATTGAAATATTAGAATGCTTTATCATATATATGTTTTAAAAATATTTTCTCCCAGTCTGTGGTTTGTCTTTTGGTATTCTTTTAAAGGACAAATGTTTTAAATTTTAATAAAGTCCAATTTATCAATTTGTTAAATGTCTTATGCTTTTGGTATCCTAAGAAATCTACCTAACACAGGGTTACAAAGATTTTTCTCCTCTATTTACTTCTAGATGTTTTGTTGCTTAATTCTTATATTTGGGTCTGTGGCCCATTTGGAGTTAATTTTTGTGTATTGTGTGAAGTTTCATGTTTTTCCATATGGATATCCATTTCTTCCAGCACCATTTGTTGAAAAGACTGTCCTCTCCTCCACTGAATTACCTTGTTAAAAATAAGTTGCTGGTTTGTTTACAGATTCTCTTTTCTGTTCAAGTCATCTACATATCTATCTTTGCATCAATACCTCCCTGTCTGATATCTTATTCTGATATGTCTGATACTATATCTTATGGTAAGTCTTGAAATCAGATAGTTTACATCCTCCAACTTTGTTCTTCTTCAAAATTGTTTTATCTATTGTAAGTCCTTTGTATTTCCATATAAATTTTAGAATCAGTTTACCAATTTCTAAAAATTGCCAACTGGGATTTTTATTGGAATTACACTGAATCTATGTATCATTTTATGAAGGACTAGCATGTTAACAATGATGAGTTTTCCAATTTATGAACATGGTTGATCTCACCACTTGTTTTCTTTAATCTCTTTTGCTTTCCACAGGAAGAATGTATAAATCTTGCACATATTCATTCATTTTGCACAGATTCATTTAACCCTAATTACTTCATATTTTGATGCCATTGTAGTAGTATGTCTGGATAATTCAGATTCCTTATTCTTCATTGCTACTCTATAGAAATATAATTTGGCACAAAAACAGACACTCAGATCAACGGAACAGAATAGAGAACCCAGAAATGGACCCACAAACGTATGGCCAACTAATCTTTGGCAAAGCAGGGAAGAACATCCAATGGAATAAAGACAGTCTCTTCAGCAAATAGTGCTGGGAAAACTGGACAGCGACATGCAGAAGAATGAACCTGGACCACTTCCTTACACCATACACAAACATAAACTCAAAATGGATGAAAGACCTAAATGTAAGACAGGAAGCCATCAAAATCCTCAAGGAGAAAGCAGGCAAAAATCTCTTTGACCTTGGCCGCAGCAACTTCTTACTCAACATGTCCCCAAAGGCAAGGGAAACAAAGGCAAAAATGAACTATTGGGACCTCATCAAGATAAAAAGCTTCTGCACAGCAAAGGTAAAAATCAGCAATACTAAAAGGCAACCGACAGAATGGGAGAAGATACTTGCAAAAGACATATCAGATATAGGGTTAGTATCCAAAATCTATAAAGAACTTACCAAACTCAACACCCAAAAAATAAATAATCCAGTGAAAAAAATGGGCAAAAGACAGGAATAGACACTTCTCCAAAGAAGACGTCCAGATGGCTAACAGACACATGAAAAAATGCTCAACATCACTCATCATCAGGGAACTACAAATCAAAACCACGAGATACCACCTCACACCTGTCAGAATAGCTAAAATAAACAATTCAGGCAACAACAGATGTTGGCAAGGATAGGAAGAAAGAAGATCTCTTTTGCACTGCTGATGGGAATGCAAACTGGTGCAGCCACTCTGGAAAACAATATGCAGGTTCCTCAAAAAATAAAAAATAGAACTACCCTACAACCCAGCAATTGCACTACTAGGTATTTATCCAAGGGATACCGGTGTGCTGTTTCGAAGGGGCACATGCACCCCAATGTTTACAGCAGCACTATCAACAATAGCCAAATTATGGAAAGAACCCAATGTCCATCCATGGTTGAATGGATAAAGAAGATGTGTGTGTGTGTGTGTGTGTGTGTGTGTGTGTGTGTGTGTGTGTGTGTATAATAGAGTATTACTTGGCAATCAAGAAGAATGAAATCTTGCCATTTGCAAGTACATGGCTAGAACTAGAAGGTATGATGCTAAGTGAAATTAGTCAGAGAAAGACAAATATCATATGACTTCACTCATATGAGGAATTTAAGATATAAAACAGATGAACATAAGGGAAGGGAAGGAAAAATAATATAAAAACAAAGAGGGGGATAAAACATAAGAGACACTTAAATAAAGAGAACAAACTGAGGGTTGCTGGAGGGGTTGTGGGAGGGGGGATGGACTAAATGGGTAAGGGGCATTAGGGAGGACACTTGTTGGAATGAGCACTGGGTGTTATACCTAGGGGATGAATCACTGGAATCTACTCCTGAAATCATTAGAGCACTATATGCTAACTTGGATGTAAATTTTTAAAAAAGAAAGAAATACAATTGATCTTTTAACATTTATTTATTTTTGAGAGAGAAAGCACAAGCCGGGGAGGGGCAGAGAAAGAGAGGGAAACAGAATTTGAAGGAGGCTCCAGGCTCTGAACTGTCAGCGCAAAGCCTGACACAGAGCTTGAACCCGTGAACCCTGAGATCACGACCTGAGCCGAAGTTGGACGCTTAACCACTAAGCCACTTGGGCGCCCCACGGTTGATTTTTTTTAATTGATCCTGTGTCCTGTTACCTTGCTAAATCTACTTTTTTGCTGGATTTCTTAGGATTTTCTACATAGGTGATTATGGCATCTGCTAAGAAAGAGTTTTACTTCTTTCATATCTGCATGCCTTTTCTTTTCTTTTTCTTGTCTTACTGCACTGGCTGGCAATCCAGTATGATGCTGAATAGAAGTAATGAATATACACATCCTTGATTTGTTTCCAATATCAAGGGGAAAGCATCAGTCTTTCTCATTAAGTATGATGTTGACTATAGAGTTTTCATAAATGCCCTTTACCAAGAAGATCAAGTTATACCTTCTATTCCAAATTTGCTGAATTTCTGTTATAAATTGATGTAGAATTTTGTCAAATGCTTCTGCTGCTACTAAAATTGTTTTTTTTTTTTTAAAGTGAACTACACTGATTATTTAAATGTTAATTAGTTTTAAATGTAAGTAGTTTTAATGTCAAACTAATCTTGCATTCCTGGGATAAACCCTATTGTTCATGAGATACACACACACACACACACAGTTTACTAAAATTTTTTAAGGTTTTGCAGAGTATTGATCTGTTTTGTTTGTTTTTTTCTTGAATTGTCATTGTCAGGTTTTGGTATCACACTAATGCTGGCCCTACAAAATGACTTGGAAAGTGTTTCCTTGACTCTTCTATTTTCTGAAAGAATTTGGATAGAATTAGTGTTATTTCTTACTTAAACATTTGCTAGAATTCTCAATGAAGCTATCTAGCTGAGAGTTTTCTTTGTGGGGAAACTATTTTTAATACAGGAACAGCTTACCTTTGCAGTCTCTACCAACACAGTGTAGCTCTAAGAATGAAAGGAAATCAAGTTCTGAAAATCACTGTTACCTAAATAATGCTTCCAACACACACAGTTCTACTAGACACTGTGTTTCCCTGGCTTTTTTATACTGGGAAGCAATTTAAATTATTTCAATAGTCTTTTCAGATATAAGAACAATTCTTTTTATACTTTCTTAAAGTTATCTGGTCTGCAGCTAAATACCCCACCAGCCAACTGATTTCTGTCAGTGTTGCTAGAATGTTTCCCCTCAGCCCTGTGCCTTTGCTTTGGTCAGGCTACATAAGTTAAAGGTGAGGGAGGTATAGAAACATGACTTAACTATCCATGAAATATTTTTATTCCCTTAAATTTTTTTGGAAAAATATTATAAGCTTGTAACAATAAGCTTAAGCAATAATATAAAAGTTACATAAAGGAAAGACTGCCTCCATTATTTGTAAATAAGAAAACCAAATATCAACACCATTGCATTGCTATGCTATAAACTAAGGGAAGGCAAAAAGCATATCTCTCTCCATTGTTTCCGTCAGGAAGGACTGACCTAAACAATTGCAAAGCATCTAGCATGGTCCCTGACACATTTTGGGCACTCAGAAAACATTTATGGGAGGAAGGGAAGTGTCGAATTCACACCTGCATTACTATGACTGCTTGGCAAGTTGAATACTGCCTGCTTTATCTATGTAAACAAGGGGAAATGTCATTCTCCTTAAAGCCATTCACTGTCTCATGAGCTCACTCTGTTCCTTCCTCCTCTGTGTCTTTGTTCCTTGAGGCCTTCTTTCTCTATAAATCTGTGTCATCTATAAGAACTCCCTTCTTCAGGGAGGCTTTCTTCAAACTCTTTCTTAGCATCCAATAGCATTTATGGATTCTGCCACACTACTTAGCATTTAATCCACAGTGGATTTTACCCCTTTACTAGTGTCCATCACTGTTCTGGGCATATGCATCTGGAACAATCTTGCATGCCAAGGCTCTTTACAAAGGCTGAAGTATAGCCTCAAGATCTGTCGTGAAAACTCTTGGGTGTTAAGGAACAACAAACTGGGAAAAAACTGGAAAATGACCCTGAAAGCTATTTCAGAATGGTTTTCCAAGCGAGACTGTATAATCATATTTAAGTTATCTTAAATAGATTTGTTAGATGAACACATGACTAGGTATTACCCTGCTTGAAGGTGGAAGTCAAGACTTTCTTTGGTGTTTTCTATTTCTGTGGGTCCGTAAATGTACTTTACCAAATCAGATCTTTGGAGCTTCAGAGAAAATGCAAAGAAACTGTTTTGTCCCTATATTTAGTTTGAAAATAATATCTGCATAGCTGTCACCACTTTTCTGCATCCATTTAATGGAGAAGTGGCTAATTCTAGAACTAAAGCAGGGAATGTACAAGATGCGCCTGGAGCATCTTATAGTGTCAGAAAGTAAAGCACCCAAAAGACAAAACCATGGGGTATGTTAAAGGGACACAGGGGCCAACTGAAAGAGTCCCTTACAATTTGAGCAAAGAAGTAATGCAGTACTAGATTATAGCCCAAAGAATAAATTTTTAAAAATTTTCAAAAGACCCATGAGTCCATGGGTCTTTTATACAGATATAATTTTGTAATGAATTGGGGGGAGAAGACAAAATTCCCACAGAGAAGCATTCCAAATAATACTCTACCCTACCCCTTACATGTGGACTATACTTAGTGACTTGCTTCCAAAGGGTGCAGTATGAAAAGAGGGAGGAAAGTAACTTTACAGTGGAGAAACCTGGCAAAGACTGCCTTAGCCAAGTAATTGAGATTAACATGATCAGAGGCAAGTCACATTGACAGTATCTACCCTTGATACAATGTGATGAGAGAATGATACTTCACCTTTGTGGTCTTCCTCCCAAAAACCATAACCACAGACTAACTGTAAGAAAAACAGACCAGTCCCAGCTGAGGTATATTCTACAAAACATCTGACCAGTCCTCAAAACTAGAAACTCGAAACAGAAACAAACTAGAAACAATTCTAGAAAATAGAGACTCAAAACAGAAATAAACACTGTCCAAGAAACTGTCACAGCCTACAACAGTCTAAGGAAATGACAACTAAATGTAATAGGGTACCCTGGAGGAGATCCTGGGACAGAAAAAGGATATTAAGCATAACTAGTGAAATCCAAATCAAGTATGGAGTTCAGCTAATATCAATACCATTTCATTCATTATGACAGATGTACCATAATTCTAGATGTTACCAAACAACAGAACTGGATATGGGGCGTATGGAAACCTCTGTACTATCCTTTTACCTAAAAATCTTCTACATCAAAAAGTGTCCTTAAATATTGTTAAAATACAGTTTGGGCAACAGGTGACTACATGCTTATCTCCACAACTATGCTTTTAATTACAGGGTGCTGGTGACAGTTTTGTGGGGGCTCTGGCCTTCTACTTGGCTTACTACCCCAATCTGTCCTTGGAAGAAATGCTCAAGAGAGCCAATTTCATCGCAGCAGTCAGCGTCCAGGCTGCAGGAACACAGTCATCTTATCCATACAAAAAAGACCTGCCACTTGATCTGTTTTGATTGCTACTAACCCTAAAATAAATGTACTTGGAAATAAAATGTACTTGGGGGAGGGGGTGGCCACTCTTAGCTAGCGGCTTACTATAAAATATCCTCTTCTCCATTCTTTGCAAATATGTTCATTTATGAAGTCATACTCAAGCTTTCATTATTTTTAAATTATTTTTCTAATGTTTATTTTTGGGAGAGAGACAGAATCTGAAGCAGGCTCCAGGCTCCACGAACGGTCAACACAGAGTCAGTATACAAGGTCCTATATGATCTATATCCTACACCCCTCTCCCTTCCCATGCCATTTCCACCCATTCTCCCCTCTACGTTAATTTCACACTGGACTCCTTACCCAACTCAAACCACTTCAGGGCCTCCGCACTTACTGTGCCCTCTGCCTAGAACACTCTTTCCCCACAAGTTGATGTGCCTTACTCCCTCACGTGTGCAAATGTTACTATCAAAGGCCTCCCTTAGACACCCTTTACCCAACACCAACAACTCCCTCTTTCTCTCCACCTGCTTCATTGTTGTGCGTATCAGTTATTACCCACCTGTTTGTTCATTTGTCTCTCGAGAACTTAAGCTCCAGAGCAGAGAATGTTAAATGAGGGAAGAGGGCACAAGAATTGGACCTCAAGCAGTTCCTAAGAAGGACAGCTGACATTCAGTGTTAGAGTTGTCAAAGCTTCTGTTTTGCAAGAGAAGCCAGAAGTCTGGATGTTTATTGGAATCTTTTCAATGTTTAAGGGTCAGCAACTGATTTTTTAAAAAATGTAAACATGGGGGAATGCCTGGGTGGCTCAGTCGGTTAAGCGTCTGAGTCGATTTCAGCTTAGGTCATGGTCTCACGGTTTGTGAGTTCGAGCCCCCGCATCAGGCTCCGTACTGATGGTGCGGAGCCTGCTTGGGATTCTCGCTCTCCCCTCTCTCTTTGCCCCTACCCCACTTGTTCTCTCTCAAAATAAACAAATAAACTTAAAAACAAAACAAAACATACTTTTAAAAAAACATAAACATGGGGGCACCTGGGTAGCTCAGTCGTTAAGCATCTGACTTCAGTTCAGGTCATGATCCCACAATTTGTGAGTTTGAGTCCCACATCAGGTGAACTCGAGACCTGCTTGGGGTTAGCATGAGCCCGCTTCCAGTGAGTGCTGCTTCTCTCTCTCTCTCTCTCTCTCCCTCTGCCTCTCTTGGGATTCTCTGTCTCTCTCTCTCTCTCTGCCCCTTGCTCACTTGCACCCCCTCTCTCTCACAAAAAAAAAACTTAAAAATGTAAACACCACCTGTGGGCCATGTTCAGCTCATGTGCTGAATAGATAAGTCATCTGTTAAGCCAGATTTTATGTTGTTTTGGGTTTAAAAAAAAAGGTGATTCATACATGTCACAGACCCTTTACATCTGACTTAGCTAGGATCAGGTGAAGGATTTTTCTTGTAACCCAAAATCACTACATATAGTTTCAACCTACAAATAGCCAAGATCTCACCTATTATTGCTTTGAACCAAAGTTTTAACAAAAGATGCCAGAAAATAGTTTATTGACTTTAATGCCACAAGCCACAAAGGCTCAACAACTGTCTACATCTAATTCCATTTTCAGAAAGCTACTCCTGCACGTCCTCCACAGACTGAGCCATGGTGGGGGCGGGGGGGGGGGGGGAGGCACACCTGTTATTTTGGAATAGCATTGGCTTTGTCATGCTTGAGGCCATGGTGGGCATGCTATCATTCTCCTAGATAAATGCTTTAAATGGGGTAAGATTATGAACCAGCAGAGCTCAAAATAAAAGCTGATCCTTCTCACATTCAGTCAGAAATTTGATATATAAAGGAGAAAACTAAATAATCTCTAGAAAAGAATGCAGATTTCAACTCAGATTTCTTACTGAAAATCTGTAGGAAACAATAGCTTGAGTGAGAAAGTATATGGATCTGGGTAGGGCAGGGGTCCTTACGTGAATGTCAGGGATTATCAGTGGAACTTCCAAGCTGGTTAGCTGTGTGGTACCAAGCCCCAGAAGCCCCAGTCATAGCTCTGTGGAAATACATTCTAGCTTTTCTTATGAAAACAAATAAAAACAAATAATTTTTTTTAAAAAGGAAATCTAGGAGATAAAGGGAGTCCAAAGCATTCCTAGAAACTCCTAACTACTGTTTCAGTGACCAGAGTTTGACAATATGGACCAATGGCATTTTTCCTAATTATATAAGCACAAAACAAAATGAAAGTTCTCATGATTCCTTTTATGTTACAAGGCTGGCCCCCTTCTTATTCCTGTTCACTCTTACCACCTCTGTTATTACACAGTTTTTTTCAAGATCACTCTGGAGAATGACTCTGCCTTTCCTATGAAGTACAAAGAGGAGCAGACTGGAAAGTCTTGCACAAGTTTCATTATGGAAACTTTCTTTTATATGAAACAATGCTTATTCTTTACTAATGTAGTTGTTTTTTTTATTTCAAAGAGTGGGGGAAAACATCACTAAGAGACAATAGTACACGCTATTTTAATATTTTTTATTAAGGGCTATAAAAATATCCAGAAAGATAAATAAATGTGATGCAATGATATATGTCCTAATATGAAGAACTTTCTTTCAGTCCATTGTTTTCCTTCACAATGGCCTTCAAATCACAGGAGGCAGTGATTCCGTGCCATTTCCTCTTCTTTTATTACACGCTGCAGAATTTCTGAATCAGTATCCCGCCCTCAGTCTTCTCATTTATAAATCAAATTCATTTTCAATCCATTGTTTAGAGGGAGCGTATTTTTTTCTGTTCCACAAAGAGGACTTTTGTTTTCACTGTAAGAGAAAAATGGGTTGTAGCAGAAAACTAAAAGCATCATCATCATTTTTAAATAAAAAGATGTGTGTCAGACCACAAGCACTCTCTTTTCTCTTATGTTACTATTCCTTTCACGTGAGGATGGAGCAGATTTGCAAACTTGGTTCCTCAATCCCAGAGGCCAAAGAAACCTAGAGAAAATGGTAAGGAAATCAAGGGAAGGTTCACCAGCCAGTCAGTGGCATCTCTGGGACACCACAAGGTCATACCTCACTCAATGTGAAATATCCACATTAACAAAAAAACTAGGAGCAAAAAATGGAAAACATCCAATGTCTTCACCCAATTAATGAACACTCTTGCAGGAGAGACTAAGAGCTGGACTGAGGAAAAAAAAGCAGCAAGAACTGAGCAGACCAAGCAAAAGGCAGTCTGGCCAGAAGAGTAAATATACATTAAACCTTGTACTTTCCAGAGATGGTTTAATATACCCAAAAACTGATTTTCTTGTATGGTAAAAGAATGAAAATTATAACCAAAATCTCATTACTGAAAATATCAAAACAGTACAGTTCTCTGAAAGAAAGCCAACACAAAAGTACTAACTGCCCAGATGAAAGACTAGAGACTGGATGCTGGGCAGTAAGGTTTTCACTGTTCGTATAATGCTTTATAGTACTCCATTAACTTCCAACATATCTCTCTCCCTCTGTCTCTCGGTCTCTCACCACCTATTTATTCCTGGCCAAAAATCCAAAAGCAAACAAGGCACCCAGGAAGATCCAGGAACTCAAAGGACTACAACACAACACCCCTCACTTATCCCGATCACACAGACATTTCACTACGGTTTTTCTTCTTCTTCTATAATCAATATGGATACTGTATACATGAGATTCCCAAGCTCTCTATGATTAAGAATAGGCTAGGGAGCTTAATTAAAATACGTTCCTACTTCTCACCTCCACCCCTACCCTAATTCTGGTCTAATACATCTAGAGTGAGGACTGAACATCTACATTTTTACAAAACCTCAGATGATCCTGATGGTCAGCCAGATTTAAAAACTATTAGCCAGGGGGCACCTGGGTGGCTCAGTCGGTTAAGCGTCGGTCTTCAGCTCAGGTCATGATCTCACGGTTCGTGAGTTCGAGCCCCGCATCAGACTCTGCTGACAGTTCAGAACCTGGAGCCTGCTTCAGATTCTGTGTCTCCCTCTCTCTCTGCCTCTCCCCCACTTGCACTCTCTATCAAAAATAAACAAACATTAAAAAAATTTTTTAAAAAACTATTAACCGGTCAACAGAATTTTATCTATGTTAATTAAAAAAACAAAATATATTATTACACTGTACAGAGGTATTTTTAATATATTCTGAATTATCTAATATTTTTAAAGTAGTATTGATGCTCCTTCAAAGTCTAAGAGGGACTACAAAGCATTATAAAATGGTAAACCACAATAGTTTCCCATCAAACAATATGGTTCACTGCAGAAAATGTTTCCATGTTTTTCTACATGGAACTAAAAAAATGGCTAAAAAGAAAACCAGAACCCATCTCACTGGTAACCAATCAGGAGACTATTTAAATTACCCAGAATAGGAGTGACTAAGATCAGTAAAGCAAGGCTTTATTCACGAAAAATTTCTGATTCACTCACTGAATTCATTCTCTTACTCCAAAGAATAAATATTTCAGTCCACAGAACTGTGCTAAGCAATGTGGAGTTTATAGAAGTATGAGCAGAGCCCCTGAATGTCCAGGAAGTAGGACCCTAAAGATCGAAGGGACTGGACCGGTAAGGGAACACCTCACGGACAAGGAAAGTTTGGTCCCTGAAAGAGCAGCCTTTGGATGAACTATAAAAGGAATACACATCTGGTACCAAGGAACAGTGGTAAGAGGTAAGAGGACAGTAGGGCTCCATAGCCTTGAATGCCAGGCTGACCCCAGTGGAAGATCCTAAAAAAAAAAAAAAATTTTAGGAAGATTACTTTGGCTCCATGTACTAGAAAAAACAGGGAGCCTGGCGTCGGAAAGATTGGGTTCCAACCTTGGCTCTACCACTTATATCTGCTGTGAGTCCCTGGACAAATTTCTCAAAATGTTCTGCTTTCAGTTTGCTTCCCTGCGTGGGGGATAAGTCCATCTCCCTCACAGGGTTGCTGCTAGATACACAGTTGAGCTGAAATAATACACTGCTATCCATGATCATAAACAAAAATTAATTTTCTGTCAAAATATTTGCTGCTGAATTCATAGAAGAATGAATCTGTCAAGTTCTTTCCTTACGTCTAACCTAAATCAACTCTGCTTCAATTAAAGTCTATACTGTCTTGTTTAGTCATCCAAGGAATCAAAAATGACAAGTTTTCATTTTCTTTATGATAAGCCTTCATATATTCAACAAAGTTTAATAAGCTTATGCCTCAGCATTTGGTCCTTCCTCCTTGGAAATTAGCATCTGGTTTTATATGAAGAAAAGGAGTCTGAAAAGACAGGCTGGTTCTAGCCAGAGTATACTGTGAAATGTTCAAATAATTGGGAACTTTTCTGTTTCCTTACTGATTTCCTTTATAAAGCAGACTAACAAAACATTACCCTTAAACTAGTCATTTATTCACTGCAGTAAAATATGTTGGGAGAACTGCCAAGCTATTTGGTACCTTGGGCAATGGGGCAGGCCCCAAGGCAAACATCATCATGCTAGCCTGTAGGGCATTCAGTAGATGGGCAGAAAGCCAGGCAGTCCACTATCCCAGAACATTCTCTTCTTCAGAAAAGGACAAAGTTGTGCTGTGAAGGCTTAGACCATTCCTTATCAGAAAAGTTCTAACAGTCTTTTATGGATGTTTTCTCCTACTTTCAACTTATGATCAGACTGTTTATTGTAGTATTCTTTCCCAATCTCAAAACTTAAAATCAATTTGACAAATAAGTTCCTAACACCTCCATACTAAGGATGAAAATCCCAATACATTCTCATGCTGAAAATATCATAAAAGGTTATTCAACTAATATTTATTGATGTTGTGTATGTTCCTAAATATAAATTCTAAAAGAGCTAAATGCTAGAAAAACAATTACTTTCCGTAAAGTTCATCACTTTGAGCTTTTACCAGCTGATACAAAGAAATCAGGAGAAAAAAAATCACACCAACTCTATCATATAGCTATAGTCTGAATATTTGTGTTACCCCCCCCCCCCCCCCCCCCGCTCAAATTCATATGTTGAAATCCTAAACCCCCAATACGATGGCATTAGGAGGCAAGGCCTCTGGTAGGCGCTTTGGTCATGAGGGTGGAGTTTTCATGACCAGGACTAATGCTTTATTAGGAGACCCCACAATACTTGCTTGCCCTTGTCCTCCATGTGAGGACAAGACAACGACACAGGCTGTGAACCAGGAAGAGGGCCTTCACCAGAAAGCAGCCATGCTGGCACCTTGAACTTAGGACTTCCCAGGCCCCAGAACTCTGAGTAATAAATTTCTGTTGTTTATAAGCCACCTAGTCTGTGGTATTTTGTTATAGCAACCCAAAAGGACTAAGAGACATACCTTATCATTGTAATAATTTTTCTACCATATGTGGTCACATCCTAGAATTCAGACTCCCAATCATCAGGTACAAACCTAGAACTCCTTTTATATTATGACAAAGAATGACCAGAAATTTTAACACTGTAAAAACAGCAGAGAATTTTATTTCCGTTAAAGAATGGAAATCATCCAATTTTAAGCTGACAACTGGGCTTCTCAAGAGTCTTTTTTATATGCTCCTCACACTGGTAAGGGCCTTTGTGGGTTTTTTTGCAGGCGATACTATTTTTATTTTTCTTAGACATTGATGAATGAATGCAGCATAATGAATGGTACAACAGCGGTCATGAGACCTTCTGTACAAACTCTGAAGGCAGCTGTGAATGTAGCTGCTAGTCAGGATTGGCACTAATGCCTGCCCAGAAGTCATGCAATGGTAGGTAGGTTTTAGCCTCCCGTAAAACCTCCCATTCATAGGTCCCTACATAGAATAATTTAGGGCCCGGGGTTTAGAGTCAGAGAGTCTTCAGTTCAAATCTTTGTTCTGAAACGTACTTTAGCTTTGTGTCCTTGATTAAAATCCTTTGCATAAAATTCTTCATCTAGAACATGGAGATCGCCTGGAGAGTATAGGTGCTTGTGTTCATGACATCTGAAGATAGGAGACTTGTGTAGGTAAGCAAAGAAGACAGAAATTTCCATTTTGTCTGGTTATTCACAAGCACTAGTCTGTTTCCTTTCTTTCAGGGATCATGGTCTTTTATTGCAAATATTGTCCTTTTGTTGTTGTTTCCAGTGGGAAGGGAAATTTGATTCCTATTATTCCATCTTGGCCAGAAGTGAGAGTCTTATTCTTAGTTAATGAAAAAGTTGATTATGAGGTTAAGTATCTTTCATTATATAATGGATTAATTTTGGGAAATAAGATTCTGGTACCAATTCAATCTTGATCACCAAGTGGGTGTCTTACAGTTCAGCTCAATTCTGCTCTCTTTTCATGCCCAGTACAGCCACGGCTTGTGGTCCCAAGAAGCATCTGAAGCACGCAGCAGCTCCAAAGACTGGATGCTGGATAAACTGATTTGCCCCTTGTCCATCTACTGGTCCCCATAAGCTGAGAGAATATCTCTCTCTCATCATTTTCCTAAGGAACAGACTTGAGTATGCCCTCACAGCACATAAAGTAAAGATCAGTATGCAGCATTTTACCAAGATTGATGGCAAGATCCCAACTGATAACAACCTACCCTGCTGGTTTTATGGATGACATCAACACTGACAAGACTGGGGAGAATTTCTGTCTGATCTGTGACACCAAGAGCTGCTTTGCTGTTCATAATATTGCACCTGAGGAGGCCAAGTATAAGTTGTGCAAAGTGAGAAAGATCTTTGTGGGAACAAAAGGAACCCCTCACCTGGTCACCCATTATGCTTGCATCATCTGCTATGCTGATCCCCTCATCAAGGTGAAGGACACCATTCAGACTGATGGTGGAGACTGGAAAGGTTACTGCTTTCATCAAGTTTGGCACTGGTAATCTGTGAGTGGTGACCAGGGATGCCAACCTGGGAAGAATTGGTATAATCACCAACAGAGAGAGAGACACCCTGGTTCTTTTGATGTAGCTGACGTGAAAGATGCCAATGCAAGAGCTTTGCCACTTGGCTCTCCAACGTCTTTGTTATTGGCAAAGGCAACAAACCGTGGCTTTCTCTCCCCCTTGGAAAGGGTGTCTGCCTCGCCATTGCTGAAGAGAGAAACAAGAGACTGGCGGCCAGAGCAGTGGATAAAATGGTCTGTAGGTGATATGATTGGAAGTCTTTATACTTAAAGATAATACAGCATGATTAAAAAAAGAAGGAAAATTCTGACATGATCTACCAGTTATTAGTAACTCAGGAACAGTCAGATGGAAGTGACGCATAGGTGTGGGCAAGGGGCGCACAGGTCACTCTCCCATAGTCAATACGTGTTCACCAACCCAGAAGCTCCAGTACAGTTCATACTAAGAAACATTTATAAAGAGGCTGTTCAGAATCAAGGACACAAAAATTAAGCAAATGGCCTGGAGTTTTAAAATAAATCATTGGTTTGCTAGTTTACTTCACATAACTCTGCTCACAAAACCCAAAAACAAAACTGGGCTTCTACCAATAGCAATCAGCTGCTGTCTTTTGTAAGCAGGCAATCTTGCTTTGGAAACACTTGTCTCTTCTGGACAAATACTTCTACCTACCGAGACTATTTAAAGTTACCATTTATTATGGCATTTTAGCAGAGAGTACAAATGACATTTCTTAACTTCCTCCATCAATATATAGATACCATACTCCTTTAATTCAAATCGGGACCTAACTGCCTGCCACTGTTAAATGATCCCAGGAGAATATTCCCTCCCCTTCTGAAGACACTCTTTTCTTTCCGTTTCCAGAACAGTATCACCTATTCTGTTCACATAGCTGGTTTCTTTACCAGATCTATCCTATTCAAGAATAAGATAAAGGTGGAATCTGCCTCTCCCCAACTTTATCGTGTATCTCAGCATCCTGCTTGTGTCTCTCAAAGCACTCAGTAGAAAGTCATTTTTTTTTTCTTTTTTTTTCTCTCCCTTCCAAAACAGACTGTATGTACCAAGAGTGCAGGGACTGGGCCTGAATGTGTCCTGGTGTATCCCACCACCTGGGATAGTAAGTGGCACCATAGTAAACACTCAACATATACTTGCTGACTGAATGCTACAGTGTCAGAGGGGCCACAAAAATGGCCAAAAGACGTTCAGCATCAGTCTAGAAAGGGCAACAGGTCTTGAAAGCATCTGAATTTACTGTGGAGTAATTTATCTGAATCTTACCAATTGGATCATAATGTAAGAGAGTCAGTTTCTCCCGTAGTCGGCTTCTCTTAGTGTTGAAGGAATAACCTGTCCCAGCTTGGCTTAGCATTTTCACCAGAATGGTTCTAAGATTTAAAAATAAGCTATTATAAGCTGAGGAAATAAACTAAAATCAGTCGTGGGAGGACGACACATTTTGAGAACTCTGTACAGTAGTATTAGCTGTGGGATATCAACCCAAAAAGGTTCAGTTCTAAGACAGCCTACATTTTCCATAAATCACAATTTCAATGGTTCTGATTTCCAAGGTCTGTTCTATTATAGAATACCTTGGCAATCAACTAACCAAGCAACAAGAACAATCAAACCATGATGTGGAACAGACTCAGACACTCACCTCTTAGAAGGAGAAGTCGGGGGCGGGGGGGGGGGGGGATACAAAAGTGCTGGTAACTCTAGCTGGCTAGTCAAGAAATCATAAAGCTGGCTATCACTAAAGAGCCCTATCTTCCAGGATGTGTGTAATCGGAGTAAAATTAGACAGGGACAAAATAAATGGATGGTAACTTTTACACTATTAACATGCAAAATCTTGTTCCCCCTCATATTGTGTTTAAGTTATAGTCATCCAAAGCATAAAGTTCATGTTTTGCCTCACTAGACCTTTTAATCCCTTGTACTGTTACTTGTTTGTGTGTCTGGCTTCCCTATGTAGACCATGCTATCTTATTTCTTAACTATTCCAAAGAGAATCTGTAGCATCTATAATATATTACACATCGGGGCGCCTGGGTGGCTCAGTCGGTTAAGTGTCCGACTTTGGCTCAGGTCATGATCTCATGGTTCGTGGGTTCAAGCCCCATGTCGGGCTCTGTGCTGACAGCTCAGAACCTGGAGCCTGCTTCTGATTCTGTGTCTCCCTCTCTCTCTGCCCCTCCCCTGCTCACACTCTGTCTCTTCCTGTCTCTCAAAAATAAATAAATGTAAAAAAAAAAAGTAAAATGAAAAAAAAAATACAGTACACATCTTTGCATCCCTTTCAATGTCTAGCACAGTGCCTCACACATAAAAGGTACACAATATTTGTTAATTAAGAAAGGCCATAGGGGCACCTGGGTGGCTCAGTCGGTTGAGCGTCCGACTTCAGCTCAGGTCATGATCTCACAGTTCATGAGTTCGAGCCCCAAGTCGGGCTCTGTGCCAACAACTCAGAGCCTGGAACCTGCTTCAGATTCTGTGTCTCCCTCTCTCTGCCCCTCCCCACTCACGCTCTTTCTCAAAAATAAACAAACATAAAAAAAAAAGAAAGACAATAATTAGTCCTTCATTCAAAAAGATTTAACAAATACCTATTAAGCGCTTACTCTGTGGAAAGCGCTGTGGGAAATGCAAAGCTCTATAAGGCTGCAACTGCCCCTTCCAGGAACCAACAGTATAGTATGGAAGGTGAGTGGTGAACACAAAGTCTATAAGGTAAGACATATTTGGCAGATGTCATAAGAAGGATACAAAGAACATGAGAGGCAAGGTTTCTAAAGAAACCAGAGGCACTGGAGATTCCTACATAATTTAGACGTGGGAATTCTAACATAAATAAACTGGATTGTGGGAAAAGCTGTATGAATAAAAGCTATTTGGCAGAAAGCACTAACTTATGTGTTTTCCATTAACTTTAATCCAAAAACCTCATTTTAAGATTTGTGATATTTCTTGGGTTGTAAGTAAAGCCTGCTTTAGAATTTTCCTTTTTTTTTTTTTCTGGAAAATAATTCTATTTTTAACACAGAAAATCTTACTTCAGTTATTGTCTACAAATTTTATTTTGAGATGCCAGTTTGGTATTTATAGTCTCTCTGGTACAGCATGGAATCTTTAATCTTTGCTATTTTTGAAATGCTTATTCTATGAATGCAAAGGATCACACAACTCATCAAAACTGACTCTGTAGTTCAATCAAATCACAGCTTGTTCAGCTAGATTCCTGTAGTGGCCTCCAAACAAATGGCCCTTCGACCTGACTTTGAAGAAACAGAAATACGGTAGTATTCCAAAGACAGCATGGGAACCCTGATGGTTTGTTCAGGAACAAGGGAGCAAGAGCTCCTTTAATTATCTGAATGGCTCACTTAAGTAGATCAGTTGGGCAGGGGGAAAAATATTTTCTGAAAGCGTTCATAGACCCAAAACGATTCACCAAGTAATCCTCAAATCAACTTTCAGAAAATTGAAACCAAATGCTTAGTTTAATTAATATAAGGATGTATTGGCAGGGGCTGGAAAAACAAATCTAACATAAACAAGTTAAAAAAAAAGAAAAACCTTACTTACTTTGACTTGCTCTTGGCAACTTTTTCGCAGAGAGGAAAGGTTGAAAGAGAAAAGAAAATATCAATTTATTATCTTTCTTATGCAAAGTTCATATGTCTGTAATAAATAATGTAAGTTATAGAAGTATGCCATGGGTTGTCACTCAAGTAACTACTCCCTAGCTTGTAGGGATCTCGCTAAGATTCTGGAAAGAAGACAAAGATCCAATGAAACCAACACAATTCTGGATGTAATGCTTTGCACAATCCCTTTTCAGTGGGGCTGGTTACTTTTCAAATCGCTCTAAGATCTGCTCCACATGTTCCTCTTCTAGGTGCAAATATTTGCACTGGAACAAGCCTCTGGTTTGACAAGTTAACCCATGCAAATTTCAGCAACCACATGAGGTGGAGGAGGGAAACTAAATCTAATCGAACAGTTGGCCTGGTGCAGAAAAGAGCTGCCTTGGGAAGCCAGAACACTTCTTTCCCAGCCCAGCTGTATTGACCTAGTCACTGCCTCTCTCAAACCATTTCCTCGTCTTCAGAGTTTGAAACGAGTGGAATAAAAATTCTGAGGTTTTTTTTCCCCCCAGTTCGGACGTGCAGAGATTCTGCTGACACATCCCCACGAAGGGCCAGGAAAGCACCCCACTCCTGCTGACCAGACACGACCGTCCCTGCGACCGCAAAGGGATGAAGAACTAGCACTAGAGACCTCCAAGCCCCACGGAGGAGTGCCGCGGAGCATGCCGGACGCTGTAGTCCTGAAGGCCTGGCAAGTCGCAGCGGCAGGTTCCCGCCCGGCGCGCGCCCTCAAACCCGCACCGTCCCGAAGCCTGCCTGTCACGGCCTCCCGCCCTTGCCGCAGTCCCTGCCGCCGCCTCCATCCCCACTTACAGGTGACCGCGGACAGGAACATGGCGACAACTCCCTTAACAGTCTCCGAAATCGGCCCAAAAGCGCTC
Source organism: Panthera tigris (assembly GCF_018350195.1). Taxonomy (NCBI): domain Eukaryota; kingdom Metazoa; phylum Chordata; class Mammalia; order Carnivora; family Felidae; genus Panthera; species Panthera tigris. The sequence goes on from NC_056662.1 coordinate 117,288,704, forward strand.
AACAAGCAACTGCTTCCGGGGCACAGGCCTGTTCCGGAAGAGAACGTGATGATTTGCTCCAGGCCACGCCCCACGCCGCCCCCCCACCCCACCCAAATAAACCTCCAGACCCGACGCTGTCTCTTGCTTGTGTTCAGTATGAGCTAGTTGTTTTATCTTTGTAGTGGTGGAGGCTGAACTCCCTTTCTCTACTAGAGAGGGAGTTTAAAAGCGCTCAGGATTCGCGCTCCAACCCCTGCCTCTTACTTCCGGGGCAGAGTTAGGTCTTTCCATACTTGTTTTCACTAATCGCAACCACCTGCATTAAAGCCACAGGCTATGTATGTGTTTCTCAGCTGCTCCAGACTACCATGCTCCAGCATATTTCCTTAAAATGTTGCCTTCTTTTGCTTCTTCCGGCCCAACTTCATCTCCTCCTGGTTAAGAGCTGCTCTTAGTCCCTTCAGGGTTAGAACCTCCACCTGAATATCCCCCGTTCCTTAATTATCTGTTGGATTTCTAGGAGGGCACGACCTTGCGTATCTTATGTTGACGTGCCTTATTAGAGCACCCAGCAAGCACAGTGCCTGCAGGAGGGACTGAATAACTCATCTGGAGTGCTCACATACCTTGCCTAATGTGACAAAACTAGTAAATGGCAGAGTCAGAATTCGAACCCAGATTTTGTCTGACTGCCAAGACTCATGCCTTTCCCACTAAACATTGGGACCTAATCTGCATCTTCAGTTCTTCACTTCTCTCTGCAAGGAACTCCTTCAACACTAGGAACTTCATCTGTAACCCCATTCACCAACTAACAATCAAGACTTTCAGATTTTTTTCTTCATCTATGATTTTGTCTATATATTAAATCTTAACAAATGTGTGAAATAAAATTCAATCTCATGGATTATATTCACTAAAAGTAACAAAATTATTTAAAAGAAAATTTAGCTTTTCAATACAATTCAAGTTCGTAAAAACTAGGACTGCCCTTGCCCTTCGTACCTTATAGTTTTTCACCCTCTAATAATTTTCAGTCCTCTTGATAATCTGACTTTAACAACTGAGTACCCTGTAGGTGCCCAAATCCTTCCTTACTTTGTGCAGTTTGCTGACAAAGAGTTTTAGGTGTTTAAGACGGTAAGGTTTCTTATCTAGGAAATTCCTTTAAAGGATATATAAGAAAGAACACAGGACTGGAAGCCAAGAAACATGAATTTCAGCCTTTGTTCTGTCCTTTGGAAAGTCTTTCAACTATTTACACCTCAGTTTTATGCTCAGTGGGGCATTGGATCAGTGGATCTCATTCCTAGATGGTATAGCAGAGTCACCTGTGGTCTTTTAAAAGCTCCATTTGTCACCAGTGAGGCCCAGAGTCTGTATTTTCTCCCAAATTTTCTATAAAGAGGCATTTCAAACATATCAAAAAGTTGAAAGAATAGTGCAATGAACACATCATATACCCAATGCAATCAATGTTAACATTCTACTCTCTCTGTATACTATTTGAATAAATAAATATATTTTTGTATATGGTTTTTTGCTAAGCTGTGTGAAAATAAATTGCAGACGTCACAAACCTTCACCCCTACACATTTAAGTAGGTATCTGTCAAGACTAAGATTATTATAACTATACTACTATTTTCGCTTCTAAAAGATTAACAATAGTTTCCTAGTATCTAGTCCATATTCAAACTGTCTTTTGTAGCTGGTTTCTTCAAAAACAGTACCCAACGACTAAGACAACATCTCTGTCTCTCTCAGAATCTGGCAACAAACTTTTGCCTCCCCTCCTTCCTCCTCTCCATAGAACCTGTTCTGGTGAGGGCCTCGACCCCTACACAACCATATCTCATGGTCAATTCTTGAGCCTCATTATACTCAGCATCTATCAGTATTGTTTTTACACAGTTGCTCACTCCCTCCTCTTAAAAAACTTTCTTCACTTGGTGTCCAGGTTTCCGCTCTCTTGGTTTCCCTCCTTCCTCATCAACAATTCTTTCTCCATTTTCACCTCACCATTTTCACCCTTCAGTGGAGGCATGCCCAGGGCTCAGTCCTCGAATCTCCTCTGTCCACACCTACCCCTTGGTGGTCACACCTAGCTTGGGTTTTGAAAAACCTAGGAGCTGAAGATTTCCAAATTTATATCTCCAGTCTCAACCTTTCCTCTGGATTCCAGATTGGTGTATTTAACTGCCTACTTGATATCACATGACCAAAATCAATTTCCCAAACTTGGTCTGTACCCGTAAGGCATCCCCCATCTCAGTATGTGGTAATTCCATGTTTCCAGTTGCTCAAGTAAAAAGCCCAGGAGCCAACCAGACACCTCGTTCTCTCATGACCTGTATGTAATAAACCAGTAAATTGTGTCATTTGAATGTTACCTAATCAGTGAAGCCTTCCCTGGCCACAGAAAGAAAGCAACACACACACACACACACACACACACACACACACACACCCTCCCTATTCTCCTTACCCCACTTTACATTTTCCTACAGCACGTCTCACCATAGTATTTTTTGGTGTATTTGTTGACTTCCTTATTATCTGTCTTTGCCTACCACAATGTAAACTTCTTAAGATCAGGAACTTTGTCTTATTCACTCACTGCTGTATCCTGGCACCAAGAACAGCGCCTCCAACACCTTTTGACTGTCTGGTGAATGAAAGAATAAATGAATCTGAGATGAGAGGCACCATGCCAAAGTTAAATTATTAATATTTATGTTTAAATGGCAAACAATGATAAGTATTTGTGTATTAATAGTTTCGGGGTTCGGGAGAATTTATAAGCTTGTTTCTAAAAAGAGATAGCATATGAATTATTTCTTGAAATTTCTGAATGGAATAGAAAGGAAGCAGTGACTGTCTAGTCTCATTACTTCAACCTGCACCCACCTGCTATTTACACCTAACACTTTGTTGGCAGTTGGTAAGTGTTAATTAAAATGTTTATTAATACAGATGTAATTCCTGATTTGGATTGGAGGGGAGGATTTCCCGGATATACATAATGAGCCCTCTGTGCCTTATTAAAGTGTAGAACACTTAGAGAATCCTGGTAGCCCAAGTGGAAGGGGTGAAGGCCTTAGGGGAGGGGCATCCACCTCTTTGCAGGGGGAGGTGGTGGTGGGGGGAGGTACAACTGTTTAACCTGGATTCTCAGCCCAGGAAAGCACATGTTCAACATTTATTGAACATCTACTCTTGCCGAGCTTTAGATGTAGTGTCTGTGTGGTGTCAGTCAACACTGAATTCCCAGCACTTAGCACGGGGTTTCAAACCCAAGGATCTGGAGGTTACTCCACTCCTCCTCTGCTATTCTGAGAGGCCTCTAACTGCCCATTTTCCAGTCCACTTTCATACCTATGTCCCACCTTACTTACGGTTGGGAAGTACAGTCATTGTCTTATCTATAGGGTCAGAGATCCTGGCTCCCTGACTTGTTCTAGGGGCCTGGGAACATGGGCAGTGTGGGAAAGGAGACTCTACAGAAAGCCGAGGCTCCCTGCAAAAAGCTAGCACCTTCCCAAGTTTAGACACCCCTAGGCAGATGACACAGCTTCAAAATTAGCTCCTATGCCTCAACAGCTTCATATAGAAAAGATTTCCTGAGGGAGCAAGACTAAAAGCTGGCAAGACCTGGGGGCACCAGCTGGGCTCACTCTGTGTGTGGTGAGTGTCCTCAGGTTGGCATTCAATGCCCTCTATAATCTAGTCTCAGCCTCCTGATTAGGCCCATCTCTCTCCACTGGGGTCCTTTCTGGGACACTGGGAATCAGTCCCTTTCTAGATGAAGTCTTTCCTGACCCTCCACTCCTCCTCCCACCCCACAGGTCCCCTCTCAGAGCACCTAGTATGCTTCCCTGCACTCCTCAAATCACTGGTCCACCTCCCCGACACTGGCATCTTCATCTCTCGAAGGCCAGAACTTCTCTGAATCTCTGTACATCATCCCCCTACTCCCCAAGCAGGAACTCCTGAGGTTGCTGCCCTACTCACTTTGACAAATGTAACTGAGTACCTTCTGTCCCCAGAGAACCTGCCTCCAGCCATTCTCTTCTATATTCCTCCCCTCCTAGGCCCATCCCAAGGCAGGCAGAGTTGGGGAAGGGGGTGGAGCCTGGGAAAGAATAACAGCAAAGGCACGGTGTGTGAAAACTGAACAGTGAGCATCCTCTTGGGGCTCAAGTGTGTGAAGAAGTGAGGGAGATGAGCTAGAAAGGGTGGCTGGAGCTAGGTCATGAAGAAACCAGGATGTTGTGGTCCTGTAGCCATGGGACAGTTAGGTGATGTGATCAGACCTGTGTAGGGGCAGCATCTGAAATCACACAGTTTTCCCGGCTAATTGGGAGAGATAGGGATTCTCCCATCCCACCAAACAGAACATTCCCAAGAAGCAACAACAGGTACTTTCTCTGCTCTACAAGCTAATGCCTAACTTATTTAATTAACACATGTATTTGGTGTTTCCTTAAAGATTGGCAAGTTTTCCCTGCTTATTTATTATCTTAGACCAGTCACTGAGCCCTTTTTGAGGTGGGGAAAGGGAAGGAGGAAGGTGCCATGGACACCTTTGAGAATCTGCTAAAAGCTATAGCTTAGCTTTTCCAGGAAGTGCACATATACTTATCCAGAAACAATTTTACCTGGATTTTCCAGTGGCCCTCAACCTTGGCTGCACATTGGAACCACCTGGGGAGCTTTATAAACCACTGATGCCTATCTCCCACATGAGTTTTTAAATTAATCAATCTGAGTGCAGTCCAGACATCGGGGGTTTTTTTTTATTTTTTTTAACGTTTATTTATTTTTGAGACAGAGAGAGACAGAGCATGAACGGGGGAGGGTCAGAGAGAGAGAGGGAGACACAGAATCTGAAACAGGCTCCAGGCTCTGAGCTGTCAGCACAGAGCCCGACGCGGGGCTTGAACTCACGAACCACGAGATCATGACTTGAGCTGAAGTTAGATGCTTAACCGACTGAGCCACCCAGGCGCCCCATGACATCGGGTTTTTTAAACTCCCTAAGAGACTCTAAGATACACTCAAGATTGAAAAGTACTGGGTTAGAATATGTGGATGCCAAGCTAGGACCCCTATCTTAGACCATAAGTTCCAAGTGTGTCCATTGAAATTCACTGGTGAGCAGCACCTCCCTGAATAGGATAGGGAGGGAAGAAAGCGGCCAGTCTGAAAGAGTGAGGAACTCTTGAAGCTGAGAGCAAAGAGAGGAGGTGCTCACATACATTCCAGAAGGCTGCAGAACACTTATTGAGAGAGACGCCAGAACAGAAGACAAAGAGCAGAAAGTTGAACAGCCTTCCTGAAAGATGGATGGAAGTCCAGAGGGCAACACCCTTCCCACCCACATACTTCACCTGCCCCAAGAAGAGCCACGATCATCAAAGGCTGACAGAAACAGTCTTTGGGGAAAGTCAACCAATTAAACGTGTGGTTTGGCTGGTGGGTGATGTGGGTGGGGAGAGGATAGCAGTAAAGAATTTGTGAGGGTGTGGAGGCTTAGAGGTAATGGGCTGAAACTCTGCTGGAGGAGGGAAAGATCTGGGTCACAGTCAAGGAGAGGCATTCCTGTGGTGGGTAGGAAGCAGGGCTGTGGTGGAAGAACTGCACGTGTGTTGCAGGCCAGACTTCGCCATTTATAACCATGTGACCCTGGACAAGAACCTGGCCTCAGTTTCTTATCTGGGACTCGTGTGGGGATAACTTCAGAGGAGCACACAATCTCAGATGACTATCATGAAGTCGTCTCTAAGGCTATTTCCATGGGGAAGTACCACAAAGCTCAGAAATTGTCCTCCGAAAATGCTCTTGCGAGTTTTCAGACCTGGTATCCATCAGAATCACCTGGGGTGCTCGCTGCCAGGTAATCCAATTCTGTGGAAGGGGGAACGAGACCCACAGGTATTTTGTGACTGTCACCTATAGCTTCTGATGTTGCATGTGCTTTGGGAATCAGTGCTCTACATGTTTCTCAACTCCTGGGGATCCTGTTGAAGGATAGATTCCGAGCCAGTAGGTCTGAAGCAAGGCCCAAGGATCTGCATTTCTAACAAATTCATGAGTGGTGCTAATGCTGCTGGGTGCCCATACTTGCTACTCAACACGTAAGCCAGGCGGCATCCTCACAGTATCATTTGGGAGCTTGTTAGATGTGCAGAATCTAACATGTGCATTTACCCAAGTGATTTGAATGCACACTGAAGTTTAAGAAATATTGTTCTAGGGCTCCTGGGTGGCTCAGTCTTTAAGCATCTGACTTTGCCTCAGGTCATGATCTCACAGTCTCTGAGTTCAAGTCCCACTTTAAGTGAACATGAACCCCGCTTCAGGTGACCCCTGCTTCTCTCTCTCTCTGCCCCTCATGGGATTCTCTCTCTCTCTCTCTCTCTCTCTCTCTCTCTCTCTCTCTCTCTCTGCCCCTCCCTCACTTGCACCCTCTCTCTCTCTGAAAAAAAAAAAAGAAAAAAGAAATATTGTTCTAGAAGAAGTGACTTACTGACCAGGGAATGACAATTGAAATTTAGGACAAAATGGTAGTTTCTTAAAATGGAACAGAAGTTAAAAAGGGGTAGGGATTTCTATCTATTTTAGTTACTGCCATATTTGTGGGCCTGGCACATAGCAGGTGCTCAATCAATATTTATAAAGTGAACGGACAAGATAAGAGTCCAGTTTCTGGAGCCAGGGTGGAGCCAGGAACCACCATGACTTGATACTAACATTAGGTCCAAGGTCTTTTCTAGCCCTCTGTCCAGACAAGATTGGTCCTGATGCTGTCACAAAGCAGATCTCTGGCCACATGTGGCAGGAGCATGTTAAGTTGTCTCATCTGTGGAGATTAAAAGGCTACAGAAAAATGCAACCAAGAAAATACACCAGCCTTCCTAAGTAGGTCTGCTATAGGAATCAGGGACTGGGCCACCCAGTGGGGAAGTGGGTGACCAAAGAAGCCCCAGGTCCAGAAATAACTGTTTTGGTCTCTATGAGTCATTCCATGAAGCTGCCTGAAACATGTCTGTCATGGGTAGAATTTAGTACACTCAAAATCAATTCTATTAATCTTTTCCCTCCACTCAAGATAGAGCTCAGTAAGATACATGCCAGGGTCAAAAGCAACCAGTATGGCTGTGTGAGGTAAGGCCAAACTCCATGTGCTATAAGTGGATTGGGCAGATGTTAAATTCTACAAAGAACAAACAGTGTTCGTTATTACCCAGCCTTAGAGGAATGGATCAATAACTCATATTTAAAGTGATTCTTATCTCTAGTCTTCAGGGGTGCCCGTCTAGAAAAGAAAATGTTTCTGTTTTTCCTATGTGTAGCATTATCTAGACTTTCTGGATAACCCTGACAGTAGCAGTTAGGACTTCAGCAAAGTAAATCCATTGTCACTCTGCCCTAGGAACAAACCGAGCTGAAGATTTCTGATAGATTCCTCAAAACACCAGGCCCTTTTTCCTAATGATTATTTTAAATACACTGTGAATGTGAGAGAACGCTTTTCAAAGCAGTGTTGTTTCACTCAGGCAATTTCATGTGCTTGATTCCCACAGGTAAACTGGGTAAATAGTCACTATGCATTCCTAAGGGTTCGCCTACCTCCACCTTGGACTAGATCCCACGTTTAAGGCAAAATGAAATGACCATGTTAATGGCCATACCAATCATGGCAAAGTTCCCATGAATAACAATTTTCATGGTTATTGGTAACTATTGTTCCCATGAGTAATAATTTTCCGTCACTGCTTCCTCCTCACTAACCTGATCCTCAACCTAATTTCTAATTGCCCCAATGAGCTTGGTCCCACAGAGGGACAATCCCATGAATGTCTCCAAGGGCTTTGAAAGATGGTTCCTGCCCAGCACACAGTCCCCCAAGTTGTTAGGTGCATGTGAGGAGGGACCAGGAAATCAGACAACATACTCACTGGCTACCAGACAAATGATTTAAACCCCTGTACTCAACGGTCCTTCTATAAACTGGCATGAATGTACCCTGGCACCTTTCTTGGCTTGTGAAGAAGATTGGCGAATTCATTCTCCACTGCTTTGGAACAGCACTCAATGCAAGTCGCCACAGTCATGCAAATTCTGTCTTTTAAAGCCATTTTTGAATGGGTCTATGTTTCTTTTTGTTGACTAAGAGAGACAGCAAGTTGTCATGTTCACAAAGATGACCTAACTTGAGCTTCTGTGGTTTGGGATCCTGCCTGCCTGTGTTTCACCCTGTTTTGCCTCCAAGGCAGGAGCCTACAGTCTCATAGCCAGGAGATTGTGGTTAGTTTCCTGGCCTCCAACTGAGGTGGGGACACACCTGCACCCCTGAGGGAGGGAGAGCCTGTGGAGGGTCCATGAGGCCAGGGCTGAGTCATTCACCCAAGAGACATGTCAAACGGCATTAGAACATCAGTTTGGCATTTAAGAAGCAAGAACCCACACAAAAATTCTTCTGTATGTTAACCATCTAGTCCATTTTTAAAGCAAACTAAGAAAAGAAATTGAAGTTTGGTGTCACCTTACTCCAGCACTGGAGTTTACTCTTCGTGTGAAATCAACCCCAAAAGAAACCTCAGCTTCGCCTGCAAATCTAAGGGAGGTGAAGGGCCTCCACCTGATAATATAACCTCCCATGGGCCCCTCTCTACGACTGCCCACACCGCACAGTCCTGTCCTAAGACCATGCAAATTCAGAAAACCCCACTGTAAGCCATCGTCCTAGATTTTTCTACCCAAACCACTTCCCTCACCCAGAAAATTACTTGAAATGCAATGTGAATAAATGTAAGCCTTCTTCCTCCCTTATGAAGGTCCACCCTCACGTGGCGTCCCATTCAAAAGAAACACAAGTTGAATCCCCAATGTCTTAAACGTAATGTGAATCTTTGCTAAGCTTCTTGAAGAATTGCCCATTTTTCTCGAAGTCACACTCAAGAGCTACACACCCAGCCTATTCTCTCTCTCCAGAGAGTAGCTCCACATTTTTTCCTATGTAAATCAATGCAGCCTATTTGATTCCCATCAACCCTCCATTCTAGCTGGCCCCTTAACCCAGCCACAAGAATGGAAGGCCAACCACCTCAGAATCCTCCCATAGAAGCCAAGGGAAGAGAGACTGTAACCACCCCTGCCTCGGGGGCTTAGTTCCAGAAGTAGGAATGGGGAATAGGAGCAAAAGGATGCCAACAGCACTGTGAGAACCTGAAGGACCTTTTCCATCCTCAAGATGGCAGCCTTCTGACTGGGGCTGGGTTCTGATGTGGCTGCCCTGGTGCTCACCAGCACACGGGAGGCTGGCAGTGAAATCCTCAGGACCTTCCATGGGGTCCTGGGACAACTTAACCCAAACAGGGATAGTCAGAACAATCTGCATGTGTTTGCCTCTGGGAAGAGCTTTTGAAGGCTTCAGAAGGATTTGATGCAAAAGGATGTACAGCCGAAAGAGAAAAACAGGGTTTACATCAAGATGGATTTTCATTTCAGTAAAGCCATTTGAAACGAAGGAGGCAACGTCTTTCCAAAGATGTCTTCTATGATTCAGAATTATTGGGTCCGGCTTAATTGGGTGCACGATGGAGTTAAAGAGCTATGTGACTGCTTCAAGTGTGTTTTGTGGTTCCCAGCATCACTAATTAGCTCCACAACATAAAGGTTAATGAGATAAAACATCTATAAATCAAGTTGATGGCTGATTCAAGAAGAAAGCCCCCAACTCCTGCTATACCATAACACTATAATTCCACTCTTTCAGGCTCTCTATTTGATTAACCTTGATTATGTGTGAAGATATACAAATGTATAATTATAAAATTCATACTTAAATTATAAACTACCTTGCCCAAAGCTCCTTTCTACATTTAGCTGTTCAATACCCATAAGAAAATAAGTCAATCGTTAACAAGCATCAGAATTAATCATATTGGAATTAACTAATTTGATGAGAGGTTTAGTAGTGACCCTTCCTAAAGAGCAAAAGTCTGTTATATTCAAAAACTATTTTCCTTAAAACTTGGGAATATCAAACCAACCCAGAAAATAAAACCATGGATTTTGCTGACTGAAGTTACATGGGAATTTGGGGTTTAGAGACCATTCTGGAGAATCCTTTTGTAACTTTTGTAATCTGAAGGATTCTATTCCATTTAAATCCTCTGTTTGTATATGTGAGTTTGTCAGATGCATTTACCCAAAAGAAGAAGAAGAGGAAGAAGGAGGAGGAGGAGGAGGAGGAGGAGAAGGAGAAGAAGAAGAAGAAGAAGAAGAAGAAGAAGAAGAAGAAGAAGAAGAAGAAGAAGAAGAAAGAAAGAAAGAAAGAAAGAAAGAAAGAAAGAAAGAAAGAAAGAAAGAAAGAAAGAAAGAAAGAAAGAAAGAAAAAAGAGAAAGCAGCTCAGAGTCAGGGTAACCAGGCTAACATCTTAGCTCGACCACTTACTAGTTCTATGTCCTTAAGCAAGTTACTTACACATCTGTGCCTCAGTTTCTGAATCTGTAAAAGGGGATAATAACAGACTCTATCTCATAGGATTTGAGGACAAAATGTGAAAACTCATGTATATCACTTAGCACAGGGCCTGGCACATAGTAAATGGAAATTAAATTGATGATTATGAGTGGCATAGGGCCTAACTGTACCTGGACTTTACTTCTTGAGCCCATTGCACAGAATGTTCAGTCTTGAAGCATGAATTTAGTAAGACAAAGTTCTTTGCAATTTATCGTGAAGGTATAGTTACTCATTACCAAGCTAGTTTGAGTGCAATATTTAGCAATTTCCTTTTGTCAAGGACTTGACAAAGGACTTGATGCACCTTCTTTTTTCCCCCTCCCACGCTTTTGTTTTAACTTTAAAGATTAAAAGAATTATATTATGTCCGAGGCATGCAGATCCCTGGGAGATGGGCAAGTAGCCCATCATTTATATTTGATAGATGGGGCCTTGAATAGAAATAGCATTCCCTGTGCCATATTTTGAGCCTTTGGCTATACAGGAAATTTCCAGGTCTTCTGACACTCTCTGATCTTTCTGACTGAACCCACTTCCTCAGAGGAGCACGGGGAGCACATTCTCAGAACACCTATCTCACGTCCGGATGCCCCCACTGGGCGCGTGTATACACCCGTATCGTGCACACTCCTGGCAGGCAAGGATGTTCTCTGCAGGTTAGAGTACCACGAGAGAATAGATGTGAGTAGGTTCTAACACAACAGTATCAACTATTGATTCTGACGAGCACAGAGTAAACTCCATTCCAGGAGAAAGAGTCAAGGAAGAAGAGGAAGCTAAAACTCTGTAAAGAACAGGGCCTGGCAGCTGCAGCCCGGGCTGGCCCAGCCCAGCTGACCTTTGCTTAGTCTTCGAAGAACAACACGGGCTTGCGTCTGGCTATTGCATCAGCTGCTACCATCTGCCCTTCCCTTCCCCACCCTGGGAAGTGGTGAGGAGGGTTAAGTAACCCTGTGAGGCAACCACTCAGGCAGGGGGAAACCTGGAGGAGGCTGGCTCATTCTTTCCAGCCAGGCCCCACCCAACGGGTGATCCTTAAACCTAAGCCCACGAAGGGAAAGTACTCAACTGGTGCAGAGTCCTCCCCACTGGCCTGAAACTGCATGGGCTCCCTTCTCCCTCCACTTGGGCGTATGCGGGGTCGTCGCAGGATCTCTGAGCCTTCTGTTTGAGCCAGGGTGGGCTCCATAGGGCACCTGAATCAACACTTTCCTTTCACAGATGATCAAAGTGAGGCCCGGGGAAGTAACGTGATTTGCTGGGGGCCCACAGCTAGATTGCATCTGCTTGCTCTGACTACGGCCCGCACTTCCTCTCTCCTGCATAACCTCAGGAACAGCTAAAGAACCACAGTGTTCAGACTTGGCCAATCTTCGGATGGAAGACAGCGCCAGACATGAATGTTCAGAAGTCACATAAACTGGCAAGTAGGATGCTTAGAAGATTCTGAGGAATGAGGTTGACATATATTGTGCACATTATGCAGAAGAGGAGGAGGGGGGGGAACTCACATGAGAACAGGCCAATATCAGGCTGAGCACAGGCAAAAGAGATTGTGAGGGAGAAGAGGGACCCATTCTGGAGCAGTCTCGGTGAGATTAACCTATGCCTGGGTCTGCCCAGGCCTCAAGCCCCCTGGATCCTGGGAAGGGCCAGGGCCACTGAGGCAGATTGGCACATTCCAGGTTGCACTTGAACTACGAGGCCGACTTTGGCAGGGCTCAGAGCTCGCGAAAAGATCAGCCATCACCAGAAGGTATTAACATGGGACGCCAGAGTATTGGGTGGAGATCAGTAACTACAGACGATGTGTGCTGATTTAAAGGGTACATTAGAAGCTATAACCACACACAAACTCATGCATGTATTCTTTGAAAAAAAAAAACAACACTTTATTGGGGCGCCTGGGTGACTCAGTCAGTTGAGTGTCCGACTTCAGCTCAGGTCATGATCTCATAGTTCATGAGTTCGAGCCCCACATCAGGCTCACTGCTGTCAGTGCAGAGCCTACTTCACATTCTCTGTCCCCCTCTCTCTACCCCTTCCCCACTCACACTTGCTCGCTCGTGCTTGCTCTCTCTCTCTCTCTCTCTCTCTCTCAAAAATAAACATTAAAAAAATACTTTATTTAGGTATGATTGACATATAACAAGCTGAAAATATTTAATGTATACTTGATGAGTTTGGTGAACACACATATTCTGTATTAACCTGTAATTACACTGATGCTCAGTCTGAGGTAGCCAGCTTCCCGGAGCTACTTGCAGCTGAGGAGGGCAGCCTCGGTGAGCGCCTGTTCTTTCTGTGGTCTGCATAATAACCACCTTCTTTGGCTTTTAACCTAAGGGCTCTGGCAACACCTGACGTCCTGCATTTTAAGCTCTCGCACTGGAAGTCTCTCTTGGAGCATGATACTCATTTGATAGACACTCGGGCTGTTTATCTGGCACGTGATTTTGCTGAAGACGACATATTATTTGACTGATTTTTAAACTGCCCACCATCTCAGGGCACCTGGGCAGCTCAGTCGGATGAGGGTCTGACTCTTGGTTTCAGCTCAGGTCATGATCTCACAGTGTGTGGGTTCGAGCCCCACGTCAGGATCTGGGCTGGCAGGGTGGCACCTGCTTGGGATTCTCTGTTTCTCTATCTCTATACCCCTCCCCTTTCTCTCTCTCTCTCTCTCTCTCTCTCTCTCTCAAAAATAAGTAGACATTAAAAAAAAAAAAAGCCCTGCCCACCTTCTCATAGCCCCTCTGGACTTGAGAGTTCAGCCATGTTCTCCCGCTGACCAACCACCTTTCTAATTCAGGGCTCTACTTTTATAATGTAATTCCTTGTCTCAAATTTTCATAATCATCTCAAAGGGGCAAGAAGCATCTTCTTTTCAGCCTGATGTAGACAGTTTCCAGCTGCCAGTAAATGCTGGTACCTGTGGTACCCACCAGGTACCCTACGGGTACGGCCCTACCCGCTATGTGGGGGGTCCAGGGAGGGCCCTCAGGTCCACATGAAACCATGAAGATAGGGCTTCAGTGTGACCGTGGGGCTCCCCCATTAGGCCATGAAACCCCTGGCACACCTAGTAAGTCATCCTGACACGTCATACATCACCCTTCCTCAAAAGAATGTTGGATAAGCCAGAGCCTATGAGTTGGGCAGAGGGAGAGGACAGGGAGATGGTCCTGTGAGCGAGGGGGTTGGGCAGAGTCACAGTGGAGAAGCACGTGACAGGAGGAGCCTCAGACAGTGGAGGGAGGATCCAAACCAATACTGTCAGACAGTTTTTTATTTTCTCACCTCACAAAGTTTCACGAGTCGACTCAAATGTTTTCTCTCTCTTTCTTCACCCCTAATGAGGAAGAAGGTAGCTAGTCCAAGGATTTGGAATTGGGGGCTGCTAATTTCCAAGTATGGGAAAAATCCATTCAAAACGAGCACTTGGTACTCTGTCTTCATTTCATTCCTTGCATAGACAACATATTATTCCAAAGAAGGAGAGTTGGATAACAGAACATAAAGGGAAATTTGAAATCAGCTACTCAACATCCTCATTTTGCAGATGAGGAAAACTGAGAACTAGAGAAGTGCTCAAAATCCCTCAGCCAAGAATTGCAGAACTGGTGGGATTAGAACTGTGTCTCCTAACTCAGTCTGTGCCTTTTATTCCCTTCTACCCTGACCGCTACCCCTTCCCATCCCAGCTGCCCAGACTGCTTAGAGGTGAAAGTTTGCCTTGGAGCGCCCTCCTCTGGCTCTGGGCTGCTGGAGCAGTTACTGCCTAGGCCCGGGTTCTTGACCGTGAACCTTGAACTCTGCAACAGAATCACCCTCCTGGCTGCTGAAAACAGATTGCTGGGCCTATCCTAGGAGTCTCTGATTCAGTAGGTCTGGGCCAGGGCCCAATAATTTGCATCTCCAACAAGATCCCAGGTGATGCTGATCTGCCGATTCAAAAACCACTTACTGAGGATGGTGCAGGCAGAGATCTTTTCTATCTTGGCACCAGAATACCTTGGTTCAAGTCCCATCTTTGCTATGGATGTGCTCTAACCTTGAACACAGTGTTACTTAATCTCTTGGCATCTCGGTCTCTTCATCTTATGATGGTAACTGTAATAACCACATTTAATGTAGAAAACAAATAAATCAGATGTAAAACTACCTGAGGATTGCTGTACTGATGCTGTGTGAACACAGATTCACAAATACGTTACCCTTCTCTGGAAAGATGGCACTGTGGGCCAGGGAATGCCCACGGTGACAGCGTGTTCTTTTAATGCCACTCAAAGATACCACAAATCCAGCAGAAATGGGGTTCATTCTTACACAAATATTGCCTGGGGAATTACTAGGGCCCTGCACTGGATTTACAAAGGTGACTGACACAGTCCCTGCCCTGGAGGAGCGACTAAGGGGAAGATAAACATGCAAATCCTAATAACCACTTACTGGGTGATGAGCCAGGGAAGGAACCCTGTGCCTGGAGCACAGAGCAACCAACCCTGTCTGGGGAGTCAAGCAAGATTTGAAGAGGCATCTGACTTTTGAATAGGGTCTTGAAGAACAAATAGGAGTTCTTTAAGAAAGGGAAATGGCAGGGGGCACTCCAGGCAGAGGGAAAAGCATATGCAAAGAGGTCACAGAGGCGTGAAAATGCATAACATATTCAGGGCGATAACAGTTTTATGTAGCTAGAGCCCAGCCAGGTCTGGGGAGAGATAGCAGAAGAGGGGATTGGCAAAGAAGGCTGAGGCAAGATTCTGCAGAGTCCTGGATGCCGCGCTAAGAAGTTTGGACCTGATCATGGGTCTGGTGGGAAGCCACTAGAAGACACCCACCTACTCCTTGGAGGATTCTTTGGGGAAAAAAAAAAAAAAAAAAACCCTAACGTATCCCCAAGATGAAAATTTATGAGCCGAGGTACTTCACCACCCTCCTCTGCACCCCCAGTGCCTCTGAGCCTCCCCTGCCAGGAAGCCAAGCCCAGAAACGCCTCCTGAACTGGGTGGGGGCCCTTGGGAATGAGCTTCCCTGGAAGGCACAGGAGCACAGGAGCAGCCTCTAACCTCTTACCTTCATCAGATAGGCGGCACTTTCCGAAGGTTTCCTCATTCCCTCTCCCCTTGGGTGTGGAGTCACTGGGAGAACAAAAGACTGTTATCTTAAACTGAGAAGCCTTGGGAGGGGAGGAGGGAGGTGCAGGCGCCCTTGGGGTGGGAGAACAGCACCCTGGCAGTGGCGGTGCACTGACGCAATCCGGGAAGAGCCCAGTGGGAACCTACACCTGGGGAGCAAGCCCCTTGCCTCACTGACCTCTCTGAACTACGGACAGATTTGGAGCTGGAAGAGCCCTGAAAGGTCATCTGCTCCACATTCCTCCTTTACACTCAGAAGTCAAGTGAGCCGCCTGAGATCCTGGAGATCCTGGCCAGCTGACACCTCGTAGTCCTCTCCCCACCAAGATTTAAAGCCCCAGTCTTTCGGAAACTGGTGGTCTCTTTATCCACTCACTGACCTCCTGCCCCTCTCCTGAGTCTCTCGCATAGTCCCCGGCCAGCCAGATCCCTGCCCCTCTTTTAGAGTCAGTCTTCTGTTTCCAAATAGGCATACAGCGGTGTGCCCGGAAAGTGGGCGCTGCTGTTTCTGAAACCGGCAATGGCAAGAAAAGGGGACAAACTGCTATTCTGAACTGCATGGGTTTGGGTTTTTATGCCAGTTCCTCTGTCTCCTGTGGAGGTGGATGCAGATTGCTCTGGCGGGAATAATCCCTTTTGTTTTTAGGAAAACATTTTAATAGGTCTTTGGGTTATGCAAGGATAAAATTTCAACCTATTCTGGAAATGAGACAAAGCAACTCGGAACAATGTGAAGCTACAGGCCCTGCATCATAATTGTAGAGGGTAGTTTTCCTTCGGAATGAATGGCATCTCTTCAGGGTTTAGGAGGGAATTTTCTTAAATGCTGTAGCCTGGCCTTAGCTGTGCTTTGAGGAGTTGCGGGAGGAACCCCTCTTGGCTTCAGAAGAGAGGAGGACTGAGCTGGTGGTCAGCAGGGAGGGCATCCCAGTCCCAGTGGGATTCCCAGGAGGCCTCACAAACACGGGAAGAGGGAACCCAGGAAAGGGCTGAGCCAGGACCCGGGTTGTTCCTCTTCGTTGCGGGTTGTGATCTGTTCCTCTCTCTGGCAGGGCTATTGAGACCATCAAAGCCAGTCCCAAACCACTGAGCTCTTTCTGAAAAGACCACAAAGACATGTAAAACTGGCACCTCCACCTCCCAGTTCCCCTGCCACAGCCCACCCAGAGTGGAGTAGGAGCCCCTCTATGAGAGCACAACCTCCCTTTCTTTCAACTCTGTTCCGTGAGGGGCCCCCAGGTCTGGTGGGATATGGACAAAACCAGTAGTACCTTTGAATTGCTAAATGTTTTCCTTTGAAAAATTTCTTTTTTCCTCAATACTAAGTTTGATAAGGTAAAATACTGTATTTCGAAAAAAGTTCTGGGAAACTGGATCCTCGCAGGATTAGGGATGCATGTCCTGCCAGGCATACAGAACTGGGTTTAAGGCAATAACCAAAGGCAGGAATAAAGGGCCATTTGGGGGTTAAATCACTTCTGCCTTATATTAGTGTAAAAATTACACTAATCTATTATTTATATAATAATATAAAGATTATAAATATATTACTATATGTTTATATTCTTTTATAGCATAAATATATTATAAAATAATTAAAAACAATCATTCCTAACAGAAAAATCCATGTTAATATAAATGTAATACACCATTTTATAGAAAATATAAATAATGCATCAATGGTAAAAGCCATAAATATCACCAGTTATCCCACTACCAAAAATTAATTGATGTTAACATTTTAGGATACTCCTTCAGAGCTTCCTCTATGCATATCAACAAATAACTAGATATACTGAACATCCACCCACACTTATTTTACAATCCAAATAGAAAGAGAACATGCTCCTTTTTCAATAGTTCTAGCAATAATCCCAAGGCTAACTCTGACTGGCCCAGCTCGGGTCATGTGTCTAGAGTCTAGAACCCACAAAAGCCAATTTAATGTACACGATAGTTTAAGTTAGTGTATACTTTTTTGAGTTTTTATAATTAATGGATAAATGAGACCATGCATGTGGAAGCTCTTTGCAAACGTCATTATGAAAATCAACGATTGTAAACATTATTATTATTATCAATATCACCGTCCTTCCCCCCCCCGGCACCCTTCTTTTTCTCTTCTCCTTGCTTTATCTGTTTTTCTGCTTTCTCCTCATCCCACCAAGTCCCTGTTGCATCTGGGTTAACTAGGCTGTGGTGGACTGGTGAGGAGACCAAGTACTATTTATAGCAGCGTTTCCGTGGGCAGTGTGGTGTGTGGTGATATGGGAACACACCATTAAAGGGATACTTCCCTCTCTCACTGCAGCCAAAGTGGCTTCTGATAACTGTGTCTAGAGTGAGGAAATATGTGGAGAACACACTCCTCTCCCACAGCAAAGGCAAGCCCTGCCTTTTACACACTGTCTGCTCAACAGTTTAGGGCACAGATTTTGGCAGAATAAGAGTTTGTCACTCAAGGACTTTCTGAGATGGATACATTTCTTGTCAGCGAACCTCCAGAAGGATATTTCAACTGGAGGGAAGTTAGAGAAAAACAACCAAGGTGACCCAAAGCCTGGAGAGGGTATCTACGTGAGCACTGGCATTTTAGTTTGGCAAATCGAAGGCTGGGAACAGATCAGGGACTGTAAGAACAAAATGACATAAAGTCCTTCATAGAATTTTAGACACTTGAAGTAAACAGTTTCAGAAAAATTGAAACAAATTCCTACTTTAAAAAGTGAGCAATTGACAATACATATATACTGGGAATGATTAAGTCAATGGCTGGCAGATAGTGAGAGCCAGATTTCTTTCTTTCTTCTTTCTTTCTTTCTTTCTTTCTTTCTTTCTTTCTTTCTTTCTTTCTTTTAGTTTATATTTACAAAGAAGGGGAGAAGGCTAGAATGATCTCTGTACTAATAAATTAGAGTTGAAGACATCAATGGGAACCCATGCTTAACTTAATATAGATATGGAAATCTAGATTTCCATATAGATATGGAAATATAGATATTGGAAATATTTATAGATACTATTTCCTTATTATGTCAGAAGAAAAGACCTAGAGCGAATGATATCCCACTAGAAACAAGCACATCTAGTACCCAGATCTTGGTTTCTAACACCATTCTCCGATGAAAAGACTAGGCCACCTTGGAGAAATGGTTGATTCTAGAACTGGGGCAGGAAATATACAGGCTGACCCAGGAGCATCTAATAGTACCAGAAAGTAAGGAAGTGCCCCAAAAGTTCACAATGATTGGGAGACGGGGACACAGAGGGACACAGGAGCCAACTGAAAGGGCTCCCACTGGCCAAAACTGGAACAATTTGAGCAAGAAAATAAATAAAGTAGTATTATATTATAATCCAAAGTATAAAATAAATATCCGTGAGTCTATACTGATACCAATAAATAAATAAATGAGGAAGAATAGGTAAATCTCACAGAAGAATTCCAAATAATTTATGTTGTTATGTGGTATAACTCCCTACTCCTTAGGTGTTTGTGGGCTGCCCATAGTGACTTCCTTAAAAAGAGGAAAATTTGGAAAGGAATGGGGGTGGAAGTAACTCTACAGTGAAGATACCTATCAAATGCCAGCTTAGCCAGGTAATCAAGGTCGACATCAACAGTAATAAGTCATGTTGATAGGTATGCACCCTTGATATGATGGGACAAGAATGGCACTTCACCTCAGTGGTCTTCCTCCAAAAAAATCCATTAACTCAAGTTTCATTATGAGAAAGGCATCAGATGAATCCCAGCTAAGGCACATTCTACAAAATATCTGACCAATACTCTGACACTATTAAAGTCATCAACAACAAAGAAAATCTGAGAAAGTGTCACAGCCCTGAGGAACCTAAGGAGACATGACAACTAAATAATATAGTATCTTGGATGTGACCCTGCAACAGAAAAAGGACATTAGGGAAAAACTAAAAAAAAATCTAAATAAAGTTTGCACTTAGTTAATAATAATGAGTCAATATTGGTTCATTTATTATGTATCATACTAATGTAAGATATTAGTAATAGGAGAAATTGGATGTGGAGAATTCTGTCCCATCACGGCAATTTTTCTGTAAATCTAAAACTATTCTAAAATAAAAGGATTATTTTTTTAAAAAGTAGGTGATTGTATCATGCACCCAAATGTTAATATTTGATTATTTCTGGGTGGTATGATCATGAGTGCTTGCTTTAATGTGCTGCTTAAATTTTCTACAATGTACTGTTTATAAAATCTGGAAACATTTTTTAAAAATTTTTTTAATGTTTTATTTTTGAGAAAGACTGAGTGTGAGTGGGGAAGGAGGGGCAGAGAGAGAAGGAGACACAGAGGCTGAAGCAGACTCCAGGCTCTGAGCTGTCAGCACAGAGCCCCATGTAGGGCTTGAACTTATGAGCGGCGAGACCATGACCTGAGCCAAAGCTAGATGCTCAACCAACTGAGCCACCAAGGCACCCTTGGAAACATTTTTTTTAAATAAGTATGAACTTCTAGTTAGAGACAAAAAATTGATCATATACCTTTATCTTCTTTCCCTCCACATGCCCACAACATTTTTTTGAAAGTATAGGGGTACCTGGGTAGTTCAGTCAGTTAAGCGTCTGACTCCATTTCACTCAGGTCATGATCGCATCGTTCATGAGATCAAGCCCTGTGTCAGGCTCTGCACTGGCAATGCTGAACCTGCTTGGGATTCTCTCTCTCCTTCTCTCTCTGCCCCTCCCCTGTGTTCACACACACTCTCTCTCTCTCTTCCTCTCTCTCTCTCTCTCTCTCTCTCTCACTCACTCACTTTTCTGGGAATACAGAGAATAGAAGTGAGGACATTAGTGAACAAGAGAGTTAGTTAAGCAATTTGGGAATGATTAAAAGTGGCTGGAGGAGAGGTAACTGAATTAGTAGAGTAAGTAAAACTAAGACTCAGAAGGGCCTGGAGAAGAAACTGATGATGATGAGGGAAGAGATTCTACCAATAGATTCCAGAGAGATGGGGAAATCAGAGGCAGTGGGTGTTGCAAGAAATGGGTTGGAAGCATGGGTTAAACCCTAGGGAATTGGTTGAAAAAGACATATGGACAGGGGCCCCTGGGTGTCTCAATCTGTTAAGCATCTGACTCTTGATTTCAGCTTATGTCATGATCTCATGGTTTGTGGGATCAGGTCCTGTGTCAGCTCCACAACAACAGCGTGGAGCCTGCTTGGGATTCTCTCTCTCCTCTCTCTCTGCCCCTCCTTCCTCTCAAAATAAATCAATAAACATTTTTTAAAAAGATATATGGACAAATGCCCTCTAAATCCCATAATCAGGCAACTATGTCCCTACAAGAGACTAGAAGTTTTTTCTCTAGAGAAATTGAAACAGAGCACCTCCAAATTCAGGGATTCCAGCAACAATAGAGGAGAAGTTGACAGGCTGAAAATAGGGAGATCAAGTGTAAGTTCACATGTTAATATTAGGGTCCTCTGCCAGACACCTTCCACTACCCAATTCCCATAAAGGGACTGTCAGGTATATGTTCCCTGGGTAGAAGATTAGAAGATTCTTCAGTGGAAAACATGTACTAGCTCCAAAGAGAAATCCTCTAAGCAATGACTATTCATGATCTCCCAATGAAATGGCCTGAGAGTGAAGTTCACCAGTCAAATCCTGTCACCTCTCTACATTGCACATACATAGTTGCCAATCACATTGATGCCTCATTGTTTATAGGACTGGATAGCCCAGGATCACCAGAGATTTACAGAAAGTATCCCACATGAAAGAGAGACCAAAGAAAACAAACATTTAAAACAGAAAATGAACTCAAAGGAAACAGAGATGAAGAAAAAAAAATTTTTGTATCTGTTTAATTAATGGTCTCAGATCTAAAAGATGATGCACTTCCACGAGAAAGAACAGGATGGTTTGAAAAAGGAATAATCAAAGGAAGAGCAAGAGCAATTTGAAATTTAAAATGTGATAGCTCGAAGATTCAACAAAATAACAGAAAAACAAAGTTGAAGAAATATCTGAGAGTAGAATAAAAACATCAGTGAAAGTTAGTTTTAGAGGAAAGACTTTTAGAGAATTATACAAGGTGTTCCGACATCTGTATTCAGTTTCAGAAAACAAAAGATAGGAAATCATTATTTTTTAGTAATAATAATGTAAAAAAATTTCCCAGAAGTAAAGGAAATAAATCCCCAAACTAAAAGTACCCTATGAATGTCCAGTGGAATAGAAGGAAAATACCAAAGCAATAATTTTATACTTCAGAATGCCAGGATAAAAGACATAACCTAACAGTTTCTAGAGAGAAAAATCATGCCGTGTGTGAAGGTGTAAAAAGCTGTGGCATCAGACATCTTAGCAGTACAGGATGCGAGAGGACAGTAGTGCTGGACACCCAAAGTTTTGAGTGGAAATTATTTCTATCCTATAATTCTATACTTATCCAAATAAAGGATAAGTATAAGTGTGAAATAAAGATATTTTCAGATATGTAAGAACTCAAAATTTTTTCCTCCCACACATCTTTTCTTAGGAAGATAGTGAAGGATATGATTCAGTGAAATGAAAGACTAAGCCAAGAACAAGAAACAAAGGGATGCCAGAAAACAGAGAAACAATCCAAAGGAGAAGACTGATAAAATGAAGTACTAAGATGACACCTGAGCCCCAGGTATAAAGGGCAACCCATCCAAATTGAAGTAAGATGAAAGAAGGAATAAAAGGGAGGCCTCCACGGGTGGAGGGCAGGAAACATAGTGATAGATTATTTGATACATTTGGACATTTGGAAAGAAACATCACTAGATGTTTAACAGATGCATAGAAAACATTTTTTTAAATGTCAGTAATAGTTATTAAAAAAGAAACTAAGCAAAAGAAAAACTATGGCAAAAAAAGAAAAAAAAACTATAGCAACAGTTAACTACAAGGAAAACACAAAGTTGGAGGGAATGTAATTTATAATATTGTTCAGCAGTAAATACAATTTACAGAGTCAAAATAGACACTGACTATTGACTTAATTTTTTAAAATTGTATTACATTTACATGGGAACATTGGAGAAAGGAAAATGTAAGAAAACTAATAACTTTAATTACCATGGAGGAAATTGACAGATAGTGTCAAGCTATGCATAGGAAGACAAGGCAAGGCCAATGCCTGACTGATACAACCAGTAAAATATAATGGGCCACTCTTAGATTTAGACAATCACTCACATAGAAAACAAAAAGAAGAAGCCAAAGGTGCCAGCTCCCTATGGTCCTTGTCCCAGTCACCAAAAAGGATGACACTGAAACAAAGGGTCAGGATGACTAAAACATGAGCGGTAGGAAACCTGTCGTTGAGGGGCCAATTCTAGACTGTGGCTAAGCAGTTACATGTTCTGCAGCTCTAGTCTTAGGTATGCTTTAATGGTTTGGAAAATAGGAGTGAGGAAGTCTCCTAGATCATAGCCAGAAAGATCAAAGAGACAGCATAAAAAAAAAAAAAATTAGCACAACTCCTATAATGAGAATTCTGGGATAGAAAAACAAAATGTCAGGAAAAAAAGCCCAAGTATATCACTATATCATGAATCTTAATAAATATACATTAATTAAAATTAATACTTCCAATTAGATCTTTTAATCAAAATCCAGCTACTCTGTAAGAGAGGAACAAGCCTTGAAACAATAATATAAAACACATGCAAATAAAGACACAGAAAAAGATATACCAAGCAAATATTAACCAATAAAAAGCTAGTTTTAATTCAAAGTTAAAGTAAAACAAAACATAATTTTGAGCTTTCTTTTCTTTAGTTCTTTATTATGTGTGGTATGTTTATTACTCCAATAAAGCCAACACAGAAATTGCTACATAGAATTGAGGCTCTGCCATACCAAAGGAAAAAGGGAAAGGAAAAAGAAAACAGTACAGCATGTGGTAATGGCTTTGGAGCTGGGCAGAGGGTAGTGAGGAAAGTTTTACTGGAAGCTGAAAAAATGGTGACCAATGTGTTGCAATGGTGCAACATTTGAAAAACTTGTGTGTGATCATTTGAAAGACTTAGGTACCTAATGAGCTTGTAGATTTTTTTTAATTTTTTTTAATGTTTTTACTTTATTTTTGAGACAGAGAGAGACAGAGCATGAGCAGGGGAGGGGCAGAGAGAGAGGGAGACACAGAATCCAGAGCAGGCTCCAGGCTCTGAGCTGTCAGCACAGAGCCCGACGTGAGGCTAAACTCACAGACTATGAGATCATGACCTGAGCCAAAGTCAGACGCTCAACCGTCTGAGCCACCCAGGAGCCCCTGAACTTGTAGACTTAAGTGAAGAGGAGTTGAAACAGAATTTTTAGTAGTGTATCCTGGTTAGTACTACCTGCATTTGACAATGTTCTACAAGACGGAAGAAGGTTTAGAAAATAATTGGCTGGTTTTCAAGAAGGGATGAAAGATTAACAGGGAATTCAGAATTCAGGGACTTGCAGGGTTGAAAGATCAGTAGAAAATAAAGCAGAGAAATGCTGCATGCAACAAGGTCAATTAAAACACAGCTTTGGGGTAAACATTTTTGTTAAAACTGCTAAATAGAACTAGACCAAGAGCCCACCCTACCAAAGAGAGTGTGCAGTGGATCTGGCTCTTGCCCTGTGTGTGCTCCCCCGTGAGAAGCTACTCTCTCAAGGGAGGCACAGAAGAGTCCCAGTTGTCACAGAAGTCACCACTGAACTGATGCCACTGTTCAGGAGTGTGTATTCAGACCCATTCTCCCACCTTCTGAGACTCCCCAAGATCTCAGTCTGAGTTGAAGGCCACATCTGGGCCCAATAGGCCAAGATGGAGGATGAGGAAGGTAGAGACCCCACCACACCAGTTGATGGTCTGCTCTGCCTGTTTTGCTTCCTGCTCCACGGTGCCAGAGTGCATGGCTCTGCATCAGGACAAGAAGCAATGCTGGTAACTGAGGCAGACCTATAGAGAGAGCATGGGGGAACACAGGCAAAGCACTAAGAGAAGCTACAGAGATGCAAAGCACCTATTCACATAGGAAGTCTCAGAATAAACCAGCACCCAGAGAGATGAATGGCTGGATGAAATCCTAACATGGAAGGTAGGCCAGGAGATATCAAACTCAGAGATAATCTTTGTGCCTGGGACTAGGAGACAACAGCCATGGGTTTGGACATGACCATCCTGAATAGCTACCACGTTTTCACAATCATCTCCCTGCCATCCCCACCCATCTTGTTCCACCAACATTGCCATGCAAAACAAAGACTTGGGTTAAGAAGTGCTCCCCTACCTCACTGAGTACTGAGCTAACTATAGGATATTTTAATTTTAAAAGAAAATTCACAATCTAAGGGTAAAATTGGTTACCTGAGCAGGTTTTCATTTATCTGGTCATTAGTTCAACAGCAAGTATTTCCTGAGACCTTCTCATGGGCCACATAGCACATTGGAAACATGCAATAAATAACATGACCTCTGCCCCTGAGTCATTTAGAGTTAGAGAGGAAGAAACAACACTAAAGCAACTAACTTGTTTAAAAGAAAAGGCAAAAAATAACAAAAACAAAAACAAAAAACCAAACCCACAAACAAACAACTACCTCTAAACAGAATAAGATAGCCCCCAGTAAATTCTTTCAATTGAACACAAAAAGAGTATAACAGGTTTCCACAGAAGCTGATTAACTCAAAATACTTGCAATGAAGTCTAGAAGGAGGCAATTCTCCAAAAGAATTATGGGTACAGCTATGGACACACAAAGCTCCCTGAAATCAGATAGTTAAAAAAAAGAAAAAGAAAAAGAAAAAAGTTTTGAAAGAATTGCATTGTCACAAGAGCCACCAACCTGTGCTAAAAGAAACTGTGGCATCTTGAGATGTGAAATGAACTTTGAGCCACTGTCCCATACCTGAGAGTGAGTACCTCCCTAAATTCTGTTAATGAGATTTGGAGAATTATCCACACAGAAAAGCTGACCTTATAGAAATTTTCGAACATAGCAAAATAGAGAAAATAGTATAATGAAACTCCCTGTAGCCATTATTCAACTTCAATAATTAGGGAATGTTATTTCAACCCATTCCCCCATCTTTGTCTTGGATTATTTTGAAGCAAATCCAAGATCTCTTTATCATTTCAACTGTGAATATTTCAGTATATGTCTCTAACAGCTAAGAGACTCTCTTTAAAAATAACCACAATGTCATTATCACACTTAAATTTTTTTTTTGCCTTGAACCTATTTTTTTAAATTGTGGTAAAAAATACATAACATAAAATTTACCATCTTAACCATTTTTAAGCATACAGTTCAGTAGTGTTATGTATATTCACACTGTTATGAAACAGATCTCCAAAACTTTTTCATTTTGCAAAACCGAAACTCTATACTCATTAAAACACCTCTGCTTCCTGCCCCACCCCCACCCCAGTCCCTGGTAACCATCAGTCTACATTCTGTTTCTATGAATTTGACTACTTTAGATGCAGTATTTGTCCTTTTGAGACTGCCATATTTGACTGGAAATAATGTCTTCAAGATTCATCCATATAGCATGTGACAGGATTTCCTTCCTTTTTAAGGCTGAATAGTTCCACTGTGTGTATATGTCATATTTTGTTTATCCATTATTCATCCATTGATGGACCTTTGGGTTGCTTCTACTTCTTGGCTACCATATCACACTTAAAAATTCTTAACAGTTTTTTAATAACAAATTATATTTGCTTGATATATCTTTTAAGTCTCATTTAAGACCTAAATGATCCCTCCCTTTTTATTCTTTATATAAATATTTATATATACTTTGTATATATTAAATATTGTACAGTAAATATAAAATCTTAAATTATATTTTTATATGATATGTATATATGAAACTGTCATTTTTAATAGAATTTCCCATAGTCTGGATTTTGCTGATTGCCTCTGTGTAGTGTTAAAAAGAAAACCACAGGCCCAAGATGGAGTAACTTGCCCCCAGGACAGCAAACCAAGACTTATTGCAGTTTCAACCTCTCCAGGAGTGGAATTTTAAACCAATCAATCTGGAATTTTCTGGTCAGCACCAATGAGGTAATCTGTCACATGGGCCCTGTCCATCCTCCAAAGGAAGATGAGGTAATGTGCAAGATAAGACCTCTCCCCAACCTCACCCTAAGGGAAGGTGACCTTGCCTGAAACAAGCTTTTCTTTTCTTTTGCTAATAACTGGTTGCCCCATGTTCCTTATAAAAACCTTCCATTATGGGGGGGCACCTGAGTGGCTCAGTCGGTTAAGTGTCTGACTCTCGGTTTTGGCTCCAGGTCAAGATCTCATGGTTCATGAATTCAAGCCCCATGTCTGGCTTGGGATTCTCTCTCTCTCTCCTTCTCTCTCTGCCCCTGCCCCACTCACTCACTCTCTCAATCTCAAAATAAATAAATAAACTTTAAAATAAAATTAAGAAACCTTCCATTTTGTACAACTCCTGGAAGCTCTCCTCTAATTGCTAAATGGGATGCTGCCCAATTCACTGAAAGACTTAATAAAGCCAGTTAGATCTTCAAACTTACGTGTTGTTTACATCTTTCTTTATACCCTGTATTTCCTGTGAACTGATAAATACGTAGCATTTTTATTGATTCAGGTTCAGCTTTTGGCAAGAATAATAGATTGTGTTGTATACTTCCATCAGGACTCATGTTATATCTGATGTCTCTCTCTGTGATTTTATTGGCCATTGATAATGGGCATTGCTATATCTCAGTGTTTTCCAAAATGATGATATTCTAAATGTTACTCCTTTTTTATTAGCTGGAATACTTCTTCAACCTTTTAGTCAGCCTGAGATAGTTCATATAGGAAGGAGGCTAACTGCTTAATCTTTTCCTTTTGCCAGTTTTCAGAATTATGAGCTGTGCTCATAACATCCTCCAAAGATGACTATTTTTTAAATAATAATATTAATTCGGGCTTTAAGATATTTCCTGTGTTTTAACTTAGTGAAGTTATCATTCTTATTGACACTTAAATTACCCCATTTGGGGCCAGTGGGAGCCTCTTCAAGTTGTTGCTATAGCTCTTTTGACAAGACCCTAATAGTCTTTGACAGCTTCCTTCTATTTGGTTTGACAAATTTTTCCACACTATACATTATCCCTATCCTATAATCAGCCATTTCCCCCAAGGAGGCCCGGTCTTTGTAAAATGTGGTATTTAGAAATCACAGTCTGGGAGTTAGAGGTACTCATTGTTACTGGGTTGGTTATTGTTTCTAGGACTTCTCAGGTGACCCCACTGGGAGATCATTT
Source organism: Panthera tigris (assembly GCF_018350195.1). Lineage (NCBI taxonomy): Eukaryota > Metazoa > Chordata > Mammalia > Carnivora > Felidae > Panthera > Panthera tigris. The sequence continues at coordinate 117,316,650 of NC_056662.1, forward strand.
CAAACTGATTGTAAATCCATACTTACATTTCCAATGCAAATTTTGGATTTTTGCTTAATTTGTCTGATTTTTATATTTGTATCTGTCTTCTTTCTCTTACTTGGAAAATCTTGGATTGTAATGGTGTTAACACAATCACTTATTTTCTTCATTTTACCTAGGTATAGTAGTTTAATAATAATAATAATATTAATATTACTAACAATATGATTAGCAACAGTTTAATATTTATAGGGTTATAGTGTTTTCTTTTATTATTTCATAGGGTGCATTCCTCTATAGTCACATCCTCAAATTACTGTGCTTTGAGGTCTCTTGAAATGATTCCCTGAGTTTTGTAACCAATTTTTTAAAGTTGGCTTATTTATTTTGAGAGAGAGAGAGAGAGAGAGAGAGAGAGATGGGGGAGGGGCAGAGAGAGAGAATCGCAAGCAGACTTCCCACTGTCAACATGGACTCGACACAGGGCTGGAACTCATGAACCGTGAGATCATCACACGAGCTGAAATCAAGAGTTGGACGCTTAACCAACTGAGCTACCCAAGTGCCTCATGACCAGTTTGATACATGATATCATTTCCTTTTTAAAAAATGCTTTCTTCTATTTTAATTGTTTTATAAGTATGTAAATATTTGTATGGCTCTGAAGTCAAAGTCCATAAAATCACCTATTCAAAGAAGTCTGGCATCTATCAATGACCCCTCTGCTCAGTCTCTCTCCCAGAGAGAACTATTTTATTTTTTAGTTTGTTTTTTTATGTTATGGTTCATTCTGCTTTTTAAAATATAGGCAAACACATAATTTTTTTAGATAAACAGTAGCATACAATATATATTTCCTCCTCTCTGCTTTTTCATCTTAACAATATAAGTTAGAAATCACTCTATAGAAGCATATGAAGATGTCACTCATTCTTTTTCACAACTATGTAGTACTCCATTGTGTAGATATACCAAATTGATTCAAGTGGTCCTTTATTTAAGGGCAAAATAAAATAAAAATTAAGGTAAAAAGCATTGTAAGGGCCAAAGTGGTACGTTTCACACTGATAAAAGGAACAATTCACCAAGAAGATAAAATAATTGGGAATTTGAATGTATTTAACAATGCAGCCTTGAAATAGATAAAATCCAAAAGTTACCGAGGGAATTTTACAAATCCATAAAGATATTTTGTTCATTTGTTCCATAGAAAATGGTTAGCAATATCCCACCCGGAATGTCGGAATACTTCTTAGATGCAGCCATTGCATACCTGACCTTCTTATTTCTGTCTTCCCTCATCCAATCAATTCTCCATACTGAAGCCAGAGTGATTTCTCTAAAACATGTACTGGAGCATGCTTAAAACCCGGCAATGATTCTGTGCTAAAAGGTGCTAAAACGCCCTGCTGCTCTGGCCCCACATTTGTCACTGGCCACCTTCTCCACACTCCCACTCTCACTGTCTTAAAGCTGGTCACGCTAAACTGGTTTGTAGATCCTTAGTACGGACCATGGTGTCCCCGGCCTTGGGGCTTTTGCATATGTTATTTCCTCTGCCTAGAACACTGCTCATCTTTTCCTTTCCTTTTCCTTCTCCTCCTCCTCTTTCTTCTTCAAGATAATTCCTTCTAATCATTTAGGATTCAGCTCAGGCATCAGCCTCTCTGGCTCCACCAGACTGGGTGCTTCCTTAGATGCCTGACATTCCCTAACACACCGTGTATTTACCCGCTGGCCTTGGGCCTTTCTCCATCTAGATTGTGAATGGAGTTCCTGAAAGGGCAGCGTTGTGGTACTTTTTAACCACTGTACCCCCAGTCCCTAGTACATGCCTAATATATAGAAAGACTTTTTTTTTAATGTTTATTAGAGAGAGAGAGAGAGAGAGAGAGAGAGAGCAGGGGAGGGGGAGAGAAAGGGAGACACAGAATCTGAAGCAGGCTCCAGGCTCTGAGCTGTCAGCAGAGTCTGACGCAAACCTTGAACCCACAGACCGTGAGATCATGACCTGAGCCAAAGTCAGACACTTAACCAACTGAGCCACCCAGCTGCCCCAAAAGGCTCAAGGTTTATTAAATAAATGAACAGTGGGCAGAGGTAGGAATTATATTAGATTTATGTTACCGGAGGAGAACAAAGGCCCAAAGATGGTCAAGAAACAAGTCAGAATCAGTTGGAGGTAAACTCCCTCAACTTTTGGTCTCTTAGCCAAGGCTCTGGCTTCAAGGTCTCATGGACCCATAATGAGCTGTCTAAAACAAACAAAACTGACTGTGTCCCTCACATGTAAAACACAGGTGGTATCTGGGAGTTTGATAAGCAAAGCAGTACAAATGGGAGCTTTTCAGAGCTCCTGATCCTAGAGTGTCAGTCATACCTGGAATGGGTGGCCAAAAGCATGGAGGATGATGAGAAAAGTGACCCTCACACCAGCCCTTCCCTCCTGGGCTTCTACCCCAAAACTCCACACTCAGCATGTGCTCAGGTGACCCTGGAAAGTGTTCTGTGCTCCCCAAGCCTTTCCACTATACCGTGCAGAGTGAAAGCTGGCTTTCTGGAGCAGAAAGCTCCATCCTGGGGTGGGGAGAGTGTGTTGGGAGGAGGGGACAGTGCACAAGGGCAGGGGGATAACAGATGAGGCTAAATTAATTTTGGAAACCATTAAATCTCTGAAAAGAGAGCATGTTTTCGGCAGGGACAGTGAATCACTGTGATTTGCAGAAACAGGCACAAAGCAATTAGCCATCTGGATGCTGTGGCTTCCAGCCCCCCAACGGAAACTTCAAGTGAGCGGAAGGCTGGTCATTACCCAGCCCAGGCCCAGCTCTCCAGGCCCCACAGATAAGTCTGTGCCTCCAGCCCCTCCAGCCGGCTGGGAGCCCAGAGGCCTAGGACAAAGGGCAACTTGGCAAGAGTCACAGAAAAATGGGCAGGAAATGCAACGCCAGCCTCAGGGAGCCAGGACTACTTCCTTCTTCCTGCGAGCTCCTCTCAGAAGCCATCATGGCTGAGTGAGCAGTTCATTCACTTGACAAGCATTTGGTAATCACCATCTCCCAGGCCTCGTGCTACTAGTACACAAATTATGACATTTCATCCACACGTCACGCACGGGAAGAGTTCCACCCCGTGAACAATGGCAAGGGGACCCCTCGTGTTGGTCCTCCATGTGGATAGACAGCACTCCCTGGAGTTAGGAAACACAGTAGCCTTGCCTGGGAGAAATTAGTATCTTTTTTATTCAATGAATAAATAAAAGCTAAAAGAGATGAAGTGAACTTGCCCAAGGTAAGTGGCAGGATAGAGGATGTAACTCAATATTCCGTGCCCTTTTCTTAGATGATCCATATTTGCCAGTTCTGCTCTGTCTGGCTCATACAGTTATGAGAAAAAAATAATACACGTGGATGTGCAAGGGTTTTTTTTATAAACTGTAGAGTGCCATACGCAGCTGAACTATTCTTCTCAGCAGTCACCCCGCCTCCAATGCCCTGTGACCCTGAGGGGCTGCCCCTCCATTCATTCCTAGAAGCTGCTAGGGAGTCCTGGCCAAGCCCGTCTAGGAAAAGGCTCAGCCAGCCTTTCCAGAGAAGAACGTACAACGAACCAGCAAGAGCGCTTTGCTTGAGGAAGCCTGACTGGACTGGACTGTGCTGTGATTTACAGACTGCGGTGGTTCTGGCACTGTTGTGCCATCAGGATGCGCCATGCGTGGCAGAAAGGCCAAATGCAGCAAAGTGCTGCCAGAGGGTGCCTGCTTCCAGGGAAGAGAGTGAAGCCAGGAAGGACACTACCACCTAGACTGACTAGAGAGAGGACAGTGCCCCCAAGCCAAGGTACCTGGGGCCTCCTGCCTGCCCACATTCGCTGTGGGACCATTGACCAACCCCTTATCGCTCCATGCTCTGCTGAAGTGTTGCCTCTGCAGAGCCTCAGCCAGGAGCTGTTTAGCCCAGCTCAGGACTCTGCAGTGGCCTGGGAGGCCCCAGACCTGGGTGGCCAGAAGGTTCTCATTTGCTGTCTCCATCTGCAGTCCATGCAGCTGCTGCCGGGAGTACCGGTTCTCTGATGAAGAAAAAGCTGGGTGAGACTCCCAGCTCTGCCTCTCCCTGGCTCTGACGCTGGGTCAGAGGCCATTGACCTCTCCCCTTGTTTTTTTTCAGGTATAAAATGGGGTTAATGCTCCTCACAGGGGAGTCTGGGGAGGCCTGAATGAGATCACAGGTGCCCTTGGAGAACAGGCAGGTAATGGAACTGTTAGTGAAGAGAAGTTCCACAAAACGTTCTCCTGATTCAGCCACGGCTGCCACGTGGAACACAGGCTCGGGGTTGCCAGATCTTTTTATTTGTCAGTAAAATCAGAAATCTGGATTTTCATGTGAACTTTCCCAATTTTCAAAAGCCTGTGAGGACAGAACAGAGCATGTCTGCAGGCTGGGTGTGAACTCAGAGGACAATGACATTCCTACAGGTCTCCTGGCACACTGTGCTCAAAGTATGAGTGTCCTTCCTCCTCTTCCTGTTTTCCTCCTTTCTTCCTGGTTCCCTAAGGCTCTGCTTTTCCCCTAGTCGTGTCTGTCACCCACATTGTAAACAGCCGGGGTTAGTTCAGCCGTGGAGGGGCCTGAACTCAAGGCCACGGGTGGGGCTGAGAGAGGACAAACATTCTCAACAGAAGCAGGCTGGGTGCAGGCCACCATAAAGCCCCACCAAGCCTCTTTCCCAAGAGGGAGAGGGAAGGATGAGGAACAGGGATCTTCAATCACAAAACAAATGAATGAGTGAATGAATGAATGAGTGAATGCATGAACTAAGCACAAATGAAAGAGCCAGGGCTGCCTCAGACAGAATTTTGCTTGGCAGCTGCGGGGCAGGATTGAAGATTATGCTCTTCTCGATAATGTTGACAGAGCTTTGAGAAGGCCTCTTGCAAAGGTTGGTGGGGCCTTTGGCTGGGAGTCCTTGTGGAGCAAGCAGGCTCAGAGCCAAGTGAAGCAAACTGCCTTCCAGCTCCTGATCTCCATCTCGTGTTCTGATTAGAATCAGGCCTCAATCTCCTCCCCCAGAGCCTTCCAGAGAATCAAGCTGGGGCTGCCGGAAGCAGGAGTGCAGGGCGAGGCTGAGGGGGTAGGGAAAGGGGTGGGCACTTGCATCAGGGTCCTTCCCAGAAGGGGCAGGGCTTTCCTAGCACTGGGCCTGCTGGTCTCCCCCGCCCGCCCTTTCCCGGACATGCCATGCCGGTGTCCCTCACTGCAGTCTTTCCCAGGCGGGGAGCTCGGCCTGGTGGGCCCTCTGGAGCCCGCGGTGAAGCCACACATTCGCACGAGGTCCCGAACCACACCCCTCACTCTCTCTCCTGCTCCTGGAAAAGGCTGAGGAAGAAGCCCCCACAGAGCTTCTTTTCTTTCCAGTGTTACTTCCCAGCAGAACCACCAGGGGAGGAATTTTCCACAGGGTTCCCCCTCCCAGTGTCCAGGTCTGACTAGGTCACTTCAGCTTCAGTGTGCCCCTGAGCCTCCCCGGGGCCAGAAGGGGCAGGTCTGTGCCCAGCCACATCTCCTCCCTTCTGCAGCTACATGACTTGACCTCAGCGCCCACCAAAGGGACAGTGGAAACTCATCCACCCAAACATCAGATACAGTTAAACTGAGGGCTCTTTACAGAGCAACAGAAAGATAACAGCGCTGAGGGACTGTTCCAAACTAGAGGAGACTAAAGAGAATGATCATTAAATGCAATGGGTGACTCTGGACAGCGTTGGGGGGAGGGGGTCGGCAGGGGGGAACTGCCATAAAGGACCCCATTGGCAACATTTAAATAATGGATGGTAATATTATATTGGAAATATAATATTTCCAATTGGAAATATTAAATTTCCTAAACTTGGTTATTGAAAAAAATGAAAACAAAAATGTCCTTAGTTTGTTTTCTCTGAAGTATTTAGGGATAAAGGAGCATATCTGCAACTTATTCTCATAAGGTTCAGAAGTAATAATAATAATAATAATAATTGCATTATTATTCCTCAAACAAAACATACAGTTAGAATAGGCCCAGCGATTCCACTCCTAGGTATATGCCCAAGAGAAATGAAAACATATGTCCACACAGAAACTTGTACACCGATGTTCACAGCAGCGTTATTCCTAATAGCTACAATGTAGAAACTGAACTCTCAAGTGGTAAATGGGTAAATAAAAAGTAGTATATATCTAATATACTGGAATGTTATTTGGCTATAAAAAGGAATGAAGTACTGATATATACCACAATATGCATGAGTCTTGAAAAGGTTATGCTGAGCGAAAGAAGCAAGCCACAGGCTTACCTGGCTGGCTCAGTCGGTTGAGTGCCTGACTCTTAATTTCTGCTGGGGTCGTGATCTCATGGTTCATGTGCTGGAGCCCTGAGTGGGGCTCTGCACTGACAGCATGGAGCCTGCTTCGGATTCTCTCTCTCTCTTTCTCAAAATAAATAAACGTTTAAAAAAAGCAAGTCACAGAAATGACATACATGATTCCATTTATATGCAATGTCCAGAATAGGCAAATGAATCTATAGAGACAGAGAAGATTCATGATTTCTTAGGGCTGGGGTGAGTGGGTTTGAGGGGGTGGAGACAGCTAAAGAGTACAGAGCTTCCTTTCTGAGGTGATAAAAGTATTCTAAAATCGCAGTGATGGCTGCATATATCTGTGAATACACCAAAAGCCACTGACTTGTACAACTTAAATGGGTGAATTGTACGGGATATAAATTATACCTCAATAAAACTGTTACGAAAATAATAATATGTAGGAGTGCCTAGCTGGCTCATTTGGGGCAGTATGTGACTCTTAATGTCGGGGTTGAGTTTGAGGCCCATGTTGGCTGAAGAGATTGCTTAAAACTACAATCTTAAAAATAATAATAATATGTATACATGTAAAGAGAGAGAAAATGAGTGATAAGAGTAAATGTGGCAAAACATTAATGACTGCTGAATCTGGGAGAACGCTATTCAAAAGTTCATGGTATTTTTTTTTTTTCTCAGTAGTCTCCATGCCCAACGTGGGGCTTGAACTCACAACCCTGAGACGAAGAGTTACATGCTTGACCTACAGAGCCAGCCAGATGCCCCCATGGCATTATTCTTGCGTCTGTTCTGAGTTTGAACATGTTTCAAAGTAAAAGGTTGGATTTTTAGAGAAGCTTACCCAGTTACCCATCTAGAAGCTGAGTGCAAAGAGGTGGCAGTTCGGGTTCTGAAGTCCAACAAGCTGGGTTCCAAGTTCAAGTTCACCGTTTACTAACTTGTGTCACTGTAAGTGAATTACTTGACCTCTCTGGACCTCAGTTTTCTCATCTGTAAAATGGTAATTCTGTCAATAGTATTTATCAAAGAGAACCGTTGTGAATATTAGAGACAGTATATATACAGCTCATTTTGTGTATAGTTCTTAATTTATGTGGTAAGTGCTCAAGAAATATTAGCGATTATCCTTTCGAAACCAGTTTTCTAATAATTTATTTTTCCATTTGTATTACAAAAGTAACACATGATCATTACGGAAACTTTGGGAAATGCAGACATGCAAAGAAAGAAAAATCACCTGTAACCCCCAAATTCTGTGAAAATTGTTAACATTTGGGATGTTCTGGGTGGTGATATATTTATAGTATACATAATACAATATTTAGCACACTGCACATATTATTTTGTAACATCCTTTGTTCACGGTACATAACAGACATCTGCTGAGTATTTACTACATATAAGGTGCTGGATTGAGTGCTGAGGATTCTGAAATGGATATGACAGATATCCAGTCCTTAGGAGTGAAGTCTAGAAGCAAAAGAGACGTATTAGCCAATAATTAGAAGACAAACTGACGAAAGCCACAATAAGTAATAATAATAATAAAAGTTTTAAAAAGAGAAAGGCCCGCCTAACTCAGTCTACAGACATCTAACTCCCAGTCTACAGGGAGGGTTTTTCAGAGGTTCTCGGTAGAAAAAGAGACATTTCAGACAGAAATGGGTAAGTACTGTCTGGGTAGAGTGAAAGATATGTGCAGACCAGCTGGGGCATGTTCATGGACTCTTGAGGCAGTGGATCATGGTGGTAGGAGGCAAGGAGGGATAGCAGTAGGGCTGAGACCAGATCATAAGGGAACCTGAATTCCATGCCAATGCTTCTGGACTACGGCACAGCCTCCAAGGGTTAGACTAGACCTCCAATCTTCTAATTCTCCCTCTTGTAATATAGTACTTAAAATCCCAACTTAGGAGGCAGATTGGCTGTGTTCAAATTCTGGCTGTGTTGCTTACCAGCTTTGTGCCCTTAACCTCTCTGAACCTTGATCTCTCACATGGACAATGGAAAAAAATAATAGAACCGAGCTCACTATGTTGTGAGAATTACATGAATTTACAGTAAGTTGCTCAGAGCAATGCTGGCATGTAATAAGCACTACGTATTTGTTATTATTTTTCACCTAACAACACCTCAAGCCTCCCTTCTAGCAGCTGAATTTCCAGTAATTTACCTCCAAGAATGTGTTATAAAGGTAGATGCCCAGAGCCCTGGGGATCACAGGAGCAGGCCATTTATCAGAGCTGGAGCCTGGAGCCCCCTTCTAGCCAAGCCCTGGAAGTGAGAAGGCAACAAAGGAGGCTCCTTACTTCTGGGAGTCCTCACTATTATCTGATTCCCTCCTATCAGGAAGTTGTCCCTTGGGGCTGGGGCTGGGCCCGCACAGCCGCCTGCCCTTTGAGGGGAAAGCTGTGATGGGAACACTTCTCCCTAGGGAGGAAATGGGCAGGGAATGACATTTGCGTCCCTACCAGTATGCAAATCATCTTGTGAGACAAATGATTTTGCAGGAAAACACATCCTGTTCTCTACAGAACATTTCCCCTGACGTCTGGGGGGAACCAGTGGGGCGGCCAGGGCCAGAGCAACTGTTCAGGGAACTCCTGACCACTGGTCCTGCATTCCTGAGAGGACAGTACGGTGGTGGAGAAGGAGGCCTGTAGGCTGGGCAGCCCCAGACTTGACAGCTGAAGAGAACTGGCCCAGGACCCCTCTCCAGCCAGGTTCTCCAAGCCAACAGGGAAAGCAGAGGAAGCCTGGTGGAGCAGTGCCTGGGGGACCCCGTAGTCCTGGTGTCAAGGGCTGACTCAGTCCCTAACCCACTGTGTGACCCTGGACAAGTCATTTCTCTCTCTCAGGTCTGAGTTTCCTGATCTACAGAATGAGAGGGTTAAATTAGATAAAACACTTGCGACTTGGGGAACACAGACACTTAGGTCATAAACACGCTTCCAGGAAATTGGTGCCACCTTCAACTGTATGCAAATTTCCATGCAGGTTGTGTTTTTCTGGGGAGGTGTGCAAAGCCGTCATCAGTTCACAGAAAGGTCTATCACACAGACAAAAGTTTTGGGGATCTCTGGGGTCCCCTGAGCAAGCTGCTGGTTACACGGAAGTCTCTTAAGGACAAGGATATGTCTTGTAACATCAGTGTCTTGTAGTATCTGGCACACAGTAGGTACTCAATAAATATAAATGGTAGGTAATGACCATAGGAAAGGGTGGAGGCATTTGCCGGTGGGAGTCGAGGTGGCCAATGGTTACGGGGCTGATGAGGGGACAGGGCCCTGGGGGTGAAGGAAAGATGTCTGAAATGTGTCCCGGAATCTGTTCCGTTTGTGAACTGTCCGGCTTGCATTTCTAGTCTCCACCAGACACGCACACCTCTAGCTCCCCTTGGGTTCTCATGGACGACTCAGCCAGGCCAAACTCAGCTCAAGGTTCAAAGGTTCAGCAACTAGATCGTTTGGTGGCAACAATTTAATTTTCTTTTTAAATTTTTTTAATGTTTATTTTTGAGAGAAAGACGACATGCGCGGCAGAGGGGCAGAGAGAAAGGGAGACAGAATCTGAAGCAGGCTCCAGGCTCCGAGCTGTCAGCACAGAGCCCGACGCGGGACTTGAACTCACAGACCGTGAGATCATGACCTGAGCTGAAGTCGGACACTTCACCGACTGAGCCACCCGGGTGCCCCACAATTTAAATTCTCACATTTCTCCAACCAGAAAATCCACTGAACCTGAAGAATGTGGACTCGCTGCCTGGTCTCTGGGGGTCACTGGAGCTAGTACAGGAGTGAGAGTGAAAGCAAGGGGCAGTTTGCCTCCCCATCCAGAACACCTCCAGCTCTAACTGCCCCAGTGCCACCCCCCACTCCTGGCCCTGGCCCCACTTGGGGTCCTGGCTGACCTCCGTCACCCTGTACCATCTTTGGGTCTCTCTCTCCACTCACACCTCCTCCTTTGCCAGCAAACATACACGGATTTCCATGCTGGTCTCTCCTGGCCTTAATTAAAATGCCTTCACACGTTTTTTATGACCTGGAAGAGTGCTTGTGATTTGGCGTTCTGTGAAAAAAAGGGGGGGGGGGGAAGGGGAATACAAAATTGTATCACTACAGTAAAGCCTCAACCCCCAAATATAAAAGAAATATGTATATTATACCATGTATAAGTTATACATTTATGTATATATTTATATCATGCTATAATGTCTGCTGCCTTAAGAACATCCTATTTCTCCACTCAGTAAATGTGCTCAGGTGAAAGGCATTCTGGGAACTCTGTAGCACAGGAGGCACAGGGCTTGGGGTTATCTGCATGGTAGAGGAGACCTAAGGAGGATAAACGCATGGTCCAAGACACAGAGGACTGGGAGCAGACACACCCTGGACCTGGCTAAAGAAATTTCCTCTGCCACTGGGCCCAGGGAGGTCATGCATGGGAAGAAAGCTTCCAGCGGTCAGTCCCTTCCAGGCAGGATCTCAGCCCATTGGGAGTAGGGGGGCGGGGGTGTTGGTGAGTGCAGGATGAAGCAGAATCCAGTTCCTTTCCAGAGGGAGTGACAAGGTCTGGGTCAGGCCTGGGACCTGGAGCTGAGCCTTCCCTCCCTGCAGAAGTGGGGCAGACCAGCTCTTTCCCCAGGCAGAGACCAGCACCCAGGAGGGGGAAGAGAAGGGGGAAGGACTACCCCCTCTTGGGAAGTGTGGAGGAGAATATAATTGGAAGCTATTTCCTTCTTTCCCCTCTGCAGGCTGGCTTCCAGCCTCACCCGTTTTCTGGAACCATTCTCTTGCCAGAATCCCATAGGCCTCCTTCCAACAGTACCAGTGTTAACACTGCTGGTGACCCCCTTCCTGGAACCCTCTGCCTTGTTAGCTTTCCTGACCTCAAGCTCCTGGTTGTTCTAAAACCACCTATTCTTACTTCCCTGGGCCCTTTACAAGTCCTCCCTTTCCTGCTGGGGGCACCCCCAAGGCTCAATCCTTGGGACTCGGACTTCTTTCTCTGTGGTAGGCTCTCAGGAAAATGAGCCATCTCAGGGTTTTAGTTGATATCTCTGTGTTTACCAATGGATAATGGAGGGCCATGTTCACCACTGGCTAAGGGAGAGATTCTTTATATCATTCTCACTTTACAGATAAGGAAAGAATTCAGACGACTTAGGTGACTCACCCAAGGGTCACCCACCCTAGGTGACCTGGCCCATTTTGCCACCTTCTCTTCCTCTGTGGCTCCATCTTCCACAGCTGGTGAGTCTATAACACGGGCTAAGGGAGCATTTGCAAAGTGAGTAGCCCAGAAAGGAAGAATCACTTAGTCATGAGAAGTGTGAGAGACTGGGCTGCAGATACTCCCCCTGCCCAACCCCATGCCTCGGCCAAGTCATTGTCAAACTGTCCCAGGTGTGGGTCCTGGTGACTCCCTGGCCTTGGGAGGAGTCCTGAGCTGGTGATTCGACTTCCTCTTCCTTTCTCTGTACTGCCCCTACTGAGAGCATCTGGGAAGAGTTGCCTCTGTCAGCAGGCCCATTTGTAGATTACTATTAAAATAACCATAGATGAAAATAGTGGTGTCTCCATTCAACCAATATCTGCTAAGCCAAGCAACTACTATGTACCCTGAACCTTCACGGGTTCTGGGGATATAGCAGTGAGCAAAACAAATCCTTATCCTGTACTGTAATAAAAACATATTGAACAAAGCATTCAGCCTTGGACGACACATACATAAACCCATACGGATGATGCTGGTCCAAATATTTTCACTACAGAGATTTATCATTTTGTCTGCCCAGAACAGCACCTCCCTTTTTTGAGGGAACAGCTCCTTCCCCACAACAACGTGTAATTATGGAAGGAACTGCCGATCATGAGTATTGTTCCAGTGTTCATAGGGGTGAATGTGTAACCCAGGCACGGCCAGTCAGAACCCTGGGAGCCCCTTAGTCACTGATAGCCAAGGAATAGTCACATGACCCAAGCTGAAGCAATCAGAATGCTCCCATTATTTTTTCCTCTTCAATCTTAAATCTAAATACATAAATCATACACGAATATGTTATCATCGAAAAAATTCAAACGTGACAGTCTCCTCCAATTCCCATTCCTTAATTCCTCATCAAAATTATTTCTTTTTTTAATTTTTTTAACGTTTATTTATTATTGAAAGACAGAGAGAGACAGAGCATGAGCAGGGGAGGGGCAGAGAGAGAGGGAAACACAGAATCCGAAGCAGGCTCCAGGCTCTGAGTTGTCAGCACAGAGCCCGAGGTGGGGCTCGAACTCACAAGTGGTGAGATCGTGACCTGAGCTGAAGTCAGACATTTAACGGACTGAGCCACCCAGGTGCCCCCCTCGTCAAATTTTTTTCTAAGCATTTGGATATACTTTGAAATATACGTGATACACATACACATAGACATCTCGATTATTTCAAGGTTTTCTGTTTTTGTTTATGCTCAAGCGAATAGCAATATTGTATGCATCATTCTGCACATTACTTTTTTCATTTACCAAGACAAGTTAGGAGTTTATGTCAGTACATACTTCATTTTTTAAACAGTTTCCATATACTCAGAGTATAAAATATACATATCGTGGTTTAAAGATGAACATTTAAGTGATTCCTAATTTTGTTCTACAAAGAACATTTCATTTTTTTAAATTTATTTTTTTAATATATGAAATTTACTGTCAAATTGGTTTCCATACAACACCCAGTGCTCATCCCAAAAGGTGCCCTCCTCAATACCCTTCACCCACCCTCCCCTCCCTCCCACCCCCCCATCAACCCTCAGTTTGTACAAAGAACATTTCAAATAACATCTTTGCCTATATTTCTGTATGCACATGTGTGAGATTTACTAATCTGGATTTTGAGAAGAAGTGGCACCATCAGATCAATAGTACCCACACTTAAAATCATAATACAAGTGTCACATTTTCCTCCAAAGGGACAACTTACCCCACCCCCCAGCAGTGTATCAGAGCGTTAAGGTCGCTATTTTCCCATCCCTTCACCGATAGTTGAGATGAATGAAGTTTAACATTTTTGAAATCTGACGACTAAAAAATGGTATGTTGCTGTTTGTCAGAGCCTTCTACCGGAAGCTGGTGGGAAGATCTCTCTTCTTTCTGGCACAGCCCTGAGAGCTGCGGATGTACTAACACCCAAGAGGGGAAGGTGAGTCCCCAGGGTGGCCACTCCCAGAACCCAGTCGTTCCCTCTCTGCTGTCTCCACCGTCAGCTTATGAGACCAACACTTGCCCCTTGGAGGCTCAAGCTAATTAGAACTGTTCCTGTTACTTTCAGCCAATAAACTGAACTCCTGATTAAAATGTGTCATGACTGTTGTGTCTGTCATCTCTGTCCCTGAGCTCACAAGGCAACTGATAAGTCTCTCTTTGCTCCTTGCCTTTTCTCTTCTTTCCTCTTCTCTTTCCTTGCTCTCCTCATTCACACATCGCTCACCAGAGGCACCACATTCAGCGGTCCAGCTCACAGTGCAGACTTTTGAGGGGAGGGCGGAGCAGAGCAGCAAACAAATCCACCCGCAACAGGCAACAGGCAACAGTGGAAGGAAGGAGAGCATTTGCCTGGCTTCCCAGTCGGACTCTTCACAGAATGGGCACAGGCACTCTTAGTACCCTGTTTCTCTGCTTTGGTCTTGTCAGAGATGGCCAAGGTCAATGTTAACAGAGGGATCAACTCCTCTGTTTTAAGGGAGAAATGAAAAAGAGGAAAAGGAAGCAAAAGCAGGATTGAAAAGATGCAGTAGAAGAATCTGCCCTCCTTTTTGTTTTTAATTATCATACTCCCCAGCACTGAATGAAAACCATTTTGTTGAAAATCTACATTGCAGTTGCAGCTTTAGTGACAGACACAACACAAACACATAAACACAGGCTGTCAATGTTCTTTTGATGGTAGCGAGTGTTTATTGTTTTATTTTATTAACAAGAGTGAGAACAAAGTGCTAAGCTATATCCAATCTAAAATAAAAGGGGGGCGCCTGGGTGGCTCAGTCAATTAAGCATCAGACTTCTGGTTTCAGCTCAGGTCATGATCCCTGAGTTCAAGCCCTGCATTGGGCTCCGTGCTGACAGTGTGGAGCCTGGTGGGATTCTCTCTCTGCCTCTCTCTTTGCCCCTCTCCTGCTTGCACACTCTCTCTCTCTTAAAATGAGTAAACTTTAAAAATAAAATAAAATAAAATAAAATAAAATAAAATAAAATAAAATGGAACATTTACTCCCACAGGGACATCATCTCCCAAGTTTGTAAAACTCTAGGGCCTGGTCTTCCCCTGCCTGAACTAACTCTGAAAGCAAGACGCCATCAAGTGTGTCTCTGGTTGACATGACCCATGGTGCTAGAGATCTGAGCAAAAGTCCTTTCAGATATGAGCTCACTTCACCCTGGAACAATTCTGAGAAGTGGAAATGGGATAGAGACGACACCACCATGTCAGAAAGCAGGAGCCCTGCAGATCAAGGCTGTGTCCTTCAAGGTCAAACAATGAGACAGAAATGAGACAAAAAGCCTTCCCTCCCAAGCCTGTGCAAAACTGCAGGAAAAAGGCTGGCCAGACGGGGAGCTTTGGTTGGGGAGTGGAGAGAGAGACCTGTGCCCCCAGGACAACTGCAGGGTCAAAAGGAGACGTGGGAGAAGGATTCACAGAATGAGAGGCTGCGAGAAGAGCCACATCGCTTCTCACCCCATCCCAGGAAATCTTCAGTAAAATTAGCCCCCTACCCTACATTTGCTAGCAAAGGATTTTTTTTTTTCTGGAAGCTGGTAAAGGGGCTAAATTTTGCATTGCATTTGCTGGGGTCAAAATAGCCAACTCATGAGCGAGAGAAGACAATCTGTGTATTCTAGGCATCACATCTATTCTGTCCTGCAGTACCCCCAGATCTAGAATGGTGTCTGGCATGTAGTGGATGCTCAGAAAATATTTCTGGAATAAACACATACAACTCAACTCCTCACATGCACAATTTCAGCCACACCCACCACTGTGTCGTCCTCCTTCAAAGTCTGGTTCAACATTCACAGAGACTCTGCTGTGACTGACCCACATCCTCACTCCCAGCACTCAGCACCGGGGTTCTGCTGCCCCAGGGAGGTCGTGTCCGCTGTCCACTCCGTGCTCAGGGAAGGGGTACTGAAAAGATGTGTCCTAAGGAAGTTCTCCAAGCTCCTCCAGCGAGAGCTGCCTGCCTGCCCCTTCTGCCTGTGGCCAGGGCAGAGCCATGGCCCCAACCATCCATCCATCAAAGCATGGCCTCAGGTCTGCCCCCTGCTGTGGAAATGGAGAAACTTCACCCAGAGCACCAACTCCCATACTTCTCAGAGCAGCAGCCTGGCTGATCACCTTGCTCTGTGCTAGCAGGGAGCCTCGGCATTCCGGGCAGACTTTAATCTCTCAGCCCGTTTGTTCATCTACAAAGGAGAAAGTGGCTACAAACACCCTTCTTGCTCACTTGACAAGGACATGGTAAAAGTCAAATGAGGTCAGACATGTGAAAGCCTCTTGAACTCTGTAAAGCCCAGGCCAGGTGTGGCATTGCCGTTTAAAAAAAATTTTTTTTAATGTTTACTTATTTTTGAGAGAGAGAGAGAGAGACAGACAGAGTACGAGCAGGGGAGGGGCAGAGAAAGAGAGAGAGACACACAGAATCCGAAGCAGGCTCCAGGCTCTGAGCTGTCAGCACAGCAGGGTTAGAACTCACAAACCGCTAAGATCACAACCCCAGCCGATACCGGACGCTTAACTGAGCCCCCCAGGTGCCCCACGGTGTTGCCATTTTTAAACAACTACCTTTAATTCATAGACCCAGGGCAGAGCTGACATCTCCCTTTTCCTCCAGTCCTCTAGTCCCAGGCCCCTTGGGCTACCTGCTGGGCCTGGATGTGACACCCTGGCAGACGCTGCTGACCAGAGGACAGCCCTGGTTCCTCATTAGCTAGGTCTCACGACCAGAAGCAGCAGCCTGTCCCCACCCAGGCGGAGAGCCACTAGCATGTGGAAGGCCACACTAGCTTGGGTCAGATGCCTGCTGGCCTGAGCCAGAAGCTGAGGGCAATCAGGGACAGAGCTTGTCTTCCCAGGTGACCGAGCCCCAGGTGAGGTCCCAGGGCAGGGTGAGGGATGCAGAGACTGTTCTTAACATGGTCTCAGACAGAGGAAAATCCCCAGGCCCTGGTAAGCTGCAGCAGTGGGACACCCCAAGGATTGCCAAATTTAGCAAATAAAAATATAGGGCAGACATCCAGTTAGACTTGAATTTCAGATAAGAATCACATACTTTTAAAATGTAAGTATGTCCCATGGAATGTTTGAGATATACTAAAAATTATTTGTTATTTATCTTTCAAATTCAACTGGGCATCCCATATTTTACCTGGAAACATTACTCTCTCTGAATTCCCCAGGGCTAAAAGGGCTCAGGGAGTCCCGTCCCTCCCCAGAGCCTGCAGCTACAGCCCCCTGGCTGCTCTGGGAACTCTACTGAGAGGCCACTTCCTGGCTGTCTTCCAAGACCGTGTCCTCACTTCCTGAGTGGCGACCCGTGCAGCCCAGCATTGGGTGGCAGAAGGATCACGACAGAGGGAAGACCCAAGGGTCCCCTCAGGTCCTTTTACCTGTGAACTTCCGTGACACAAGAGTAACGTGTCTCCTTCACAGGGCCTTGTCATGGGCAGGCAGGTGCCCTAACATTACACCATGCCCTCTTCCTGTGAGACTACTGTCGCAGGGGCCGCACCTGCCTTTGCTCAGCTCTTAAGTGTAGGGGGCCCCAGAGTGCCTCCCTCTTCCCTGAGCCACTCATCTACTGCCCTGCTCCGGTCACTTTCTATCAAGACTTCTGGCCCCCTTTACCATAGAATTAGCATAAACGATTTACTCAGAGGTGACGCCACCCCAGGAGCTGCTGTCCACAGGCGGACCATCCGCTCTCAACTGAACTGCAGAGAGAGCCTCCTAGCTGCCCTGCTCCAATTCCCTGCCACGCCAAAACCAGGGTCCCCTGCTTAAAATCTCTCAAGGGTTTCCCATTGGTCTCAAGATAAAGTCAAGACACCTTGTCTATCTTCTGCCCCCATGTAGACGTATTTCTTGTTGTACTACAAACCAGCCAGCACCGTCCCTCTTCCCCAGCTCACTGTCCAACCAAATGCCTGGCAGTGCCCTTGCCAGCTCTGCCCCTCCCTCGGCATGCCCCAGTCCACCCCAGCCCTCAGTGCCCCTCACTCATCCTTTTACAATGTCTCTCCCTGTACAGTGGTGATACTCATCACCCTTCCAGGCTTCGTAGGGTCTTGGAGAGAATCAAGTGAGAAGAGGGATGTAAAACTATCTTGTGAGCTGGAAAGTTTTGTGAGAGGTAAAGAACAGAATGGCAGTTGGGTGGTGTGGAAGAGCCTTGCAGGCTGACTTCGGACGCCCACAAGAAGCACAGGGGACAACCAAGTGAAGGCACCAAGGAAATTATGGCAATCTAAGCAGGGAGGTGTGGGTGGGTGGTGCATAGTGTCTGGGTGGAATAGCCATAACCCATGCATGAGGTCTGGGCTTCAGAGGAACCCCTGGAGAGGCAGGGTCGGTGATGGGAGTGCAGGATAGGGGGGCTTTGGCCCCTTCCTTCCAGCTTAGCAGGATGAGTCATCCGAATGTACCGGCCCAAATCTCACCCTCCTCCACTCGAGGCTGAGCTGAAATGGTCCAGAGGATGTGCCCAGAGTGTGGAGACAGCAATGCAGAAAGTGAGTCACAGAGCTGAGTCAGAGCCCACTCAGCCCTTTTCAGGGCTCTGACGAAGGCTGTGCCAACAGAGAGGTATTCTTCTAGCCTTGCCCCTTTCCAAATACTACACACACACACACACACACACACACACACACACACACACTACTCCAGATACATGAACTCACAACATGCTTCCCCTGACTGCTAGCCTCACTTATTTATTTCAAAGATGCAGTGAAATCCTGGGTCTCCCATATAATGGGCTTTCTTCACTCTATCTCTCTCCCATTCATTCATTCGTTCATTCGTTCATTCATTCATTCATAGTTCAGATACCAGGGATAAAAACCCAGTTCTTGTCTTAAAGGACCTCTTTACCAGGCAGGGGAAACAGTGTCCATTCAGGCCCTGCACTGCAGAGGAGGGGGAATGAGGGAGCTGGGCCCCGACACAGCCCCTCAATGTTGGGATGGGCCAGGAAATGACTGCTCACCATCCAGTCCCAGGACTCCCAAGTCTGGGGCCCTCTATCTCCCAATGAAAGCAATCGGCCTAAGGATGCATCTACACAGATTTAAACAACATTCTTCTTCTCCCAGTTAATATGGAGACATTTACACACGCAAGCATAGCCTAAGCTAACTGCTACAAAACAGGTTCTTGTCTGATCTGTCCGTTTTCAGTGTGAAGACTGAATTTTGGCTTTGAGTCTGTAACAGAAAGAGTCACCTGCTTATATCAGAGAATCTACAATATCAGAACTGGGAGGAGTTAGAAGTCCTCTCCTTCTAGTCTGTTTCTTTTACAGAAATTGAAACTCAAATCCAGGGAGGAGAAAGGAAGCGGAGTTCTTTGACAATTTCCATCCATTTTCCAGTCTTTAAACAAACATAATTTTTGCTACAAAAATAAACCACATTACAGAAAGAATGACAAAGAAAACCACATTAATCCCAACACTATAATATAACCATTGGTATCATTTTGCTGCTATTTCTTTACAGTTTCTTTTCAGACAAATGTAATCATACGTGCATATAACTGTGCGAACTACTTTTTTCATTAGACTTTACCTTCTAAGCATTTTCACCATGTTACTAGAGTCTTCATAACCATCATTTTTAGTGAGCATATAATATTCCCTCAAAAAAAAGATGGTCGTCATTTTTTCCCACTTACTACTTAACCGTTTCTTTACTGAAAGGCATTTAAGTTATGCCCAAAGTTTCACTCTCCTAATGCTAAATATTACTTTTTCACTTACTTATTTGCTTGGGTCAGACACACACTCCCATAAGCGGAATTGCTCTGAGGCAAAAAGCATGAACATTGGTAAGTCTCCCAGGACATAATAACAAATCGCTTTTTCTAAGACCGTACTCATTAACACAAGGGTCTACTTACACTGCATCCTCGCCTTTCATTGCACATCATGGCTTAAAGTGAAATCATAACTTGTCCATTTCAACGAATGACCAAAACATAAGCGTTCCAAGCTTCTGGCCCACCAACTCCCCGCTGACTTTTGGAAATGACAATCAAGTGTGTACGGACACACACAAAGATGTCCCCTGAAGAGCATGACAGTGTGATATGTACAGGTGTGTCAGAGTCTATGCAGAGGCACGCCATGGGGAAGGACTTCTATATTTTACTTTGCACACTTCTCTGTTGCTTTAATTCTTCACAGGGAGTGTAGTACTTGTATAATCAGCACGATGACAAAGATCTTTCCGGATATTTCGGAGAGAAAAAAAGCTTGCAAAAACTAGCACCTCCTTTTAATCTGCTGAACCAGAGTGCTGGTTCAGTGCATGCTAAGCCTTACCCAACCTTGACTTTTCTGTCAAATGGTGGTGATACTATTAATGAATGCCAGGATGACACTACTAATAACATAGGCTATTGTGTCACTTCAATGAGATCATCCCTGTAAGACTGCTTAGCACAATGCCTTGCATTTAGTAAGTATTAATAAATGTTAACTATATATTATTCTTTTATTCTGACTTGTCTTTTAGTCCCCTAACCCACAACCTTAGCCACACTTCTTACCACTTATTCCCACTTAGCTCCCAGGCCCCAGGGAACAAAGCCCATTTGAAGCCACATTAGCCACATACCTTTCCTGAGAATTCTGTTTGGCAAATCATAAGCCATTAACCCAGGAGCAGTGCAAAGGCATAATGAGGGAGGGAACCAGAGGCGCATGTACGTGTGTGGGCAGCGCACTTGAGCACGAATGAATGCCCATTCCATTCCAGATGGTGACAAGGACGCACAGCATTTGAAAATGGCAAAAATGAGAGCACTTATTTTCAGTAGAGCAACAGCTGGGGGGAAAAACACCCAGAGAAGTAAAAATTAAGAGTATCTGATTTTTTTAAGAACTGAAATCTCAAAGCACCCATAACGCTTAGAATCTCAAATATCTTATGCTTACTTTCAGGGGAAAAAAAACAACAAAACAAAAATCATTTTTAGAAAGAAAAGCTGAGTAGAAGGGCACTAAGCTAAGAGGCAATAACAGCAGGTGAAGTTCAGCAGAAGGGACCCTGCAGTCAGACCACTGGGGGCCCAAATCCTGGCCCTTCCACTGGCCTAGCTCTGTGAACATGGCCAACTTAATTTATTTCTGTGTGTCTCAGTTTCCTCACGTGGAAAATGGGGATAATAAAAGTACCTACTTTTCTAGTAGGGGGTTGTTGTGAGGATTAAGAGAGTTAATATGTAAAGGCTGGCCAGGTACTATTTTTGTATGTGGCTGTGTGTCTCAGCCCCTACTGCAGCAGCCAGCCCCCTGCCTGGCAAACCCTACGGCCAGTCAGGGAACCTCTGTGAGGGTCCCCATCCGTGGATGTGTCCATGGAAGGAGGGCCAGCCCCCATCTGCAGGCAGAGTTTTTGCTTCGGCTCAACCCCTCTGGAGAGAGTGGTCCAGTGAAAGAACACCCACCCTGCTGGCCTTTTTGCAGGCGCCAGGCTTTGACAGTCTCACAGAGATGGGGGTGGTGACTGGGTCAGGGGTGGTGGAGGGGTCTTGCAGTCAGGCCCAGGGAGGCTGACCTTGAGGGTTGTTGCTCCTAGAACGACCTCTGATTGGATTGCCTAGGAAGGCACTAAGGGCCTCCCGGCAGCTTCCGGTGTGGAGGTCAAGCTGCTGGCAATCCAGAGACCAGGAGGAAAGCAGGCAGGGCTTTGGGGGAAAGGGGAGCGATGGAGGGGCTCGTGTGGGAAAAAACAGAGGGGGAGGGGGGAAAAAGGGAGGGTTAAGAGGAAGGCAGTGGGTGGAGGAGGAGGCTGGAGGCAGCGGGGAAGGCAGGAGACCAAAGTGGGGGAGGGGATATTGAGAGGGGGGAGGGAAGGAGGAGGAGGAGGTGAGAAGGAACCAGCAGGGAGGCAAGCGGGCCAGAAAGGGCGGCCCCGCCGTCCCATCTGAGTGTCTGTTTACTGAGCAGCCCCCCTTCCTCAGCAGAAAGGCAGCCTCGGCCTTTCTGGCCTATTCTGGCCTTTTCTGTCCTGATTGCATCCACACGCGCCTCCGACGCACTAGTCAGGCAGCCGCTGGGGAGGACTCGGCAGGAGCCTCAAATGCCACCTACTCCCCGGCCTCTCTCCCAGTTGATGCTTCTATTTTAGGCACCACATTATTTCCTGCTGTGATTTTTTCAGCCTTCTAATTCGGGCTCTGAGGTAAGCCGTGACATCCGCTCCGGCTCCCGCAGCCTCCCCCCTCCCGCCCCCTGGAAGCGGCGATGCGACCCTTCCCTGGGCGGCCACCCCTGCGCCCCGCGCTGCGCAGCAGCACCGGGGACTTCAGGGAGTCACTCAGCCACAACGGCCCCAAAGGAGGCTTTATGAGGAGGGCTTTACACCCCCCTCCTCCCCACCCCAGGACCGATGAAAGGCTCGCTAGAATAGATCTCTAGGCAAGGATTTAGAAAAAAATGACAGGGACCAGGTATAAATTATGCCACTGGGTCTCGGTAGATGCTTGGGAATCGGTGGTTTTCAAGTCTTTTTTGGACAAAAGCCCCTTTGAGAATCTGATGAAAGCTATGCACCCTTTCCCCAGGAAGTGTCCTCAATGCAACCCCACCCCCCCCCCACCCCTCCACACACAGACCCTGAAATTCTCTCATAATGTCAGGGTCCTGTATGCCACTCTAGGTGTCCAAAGACCCTAGGTCAACAGCCCAGCTCAGAGGTCCCCATAGAGCATCTCATAGAGCAGCTCCTCTTGCCAGTTTCCTCCCAACCAGACTCACTTCTCCCTTCTTCCTTTCCTCTCCTCCTCGGTGATCTGCTTCTTTATATTTAATCAAGGTGTGTTTTTAAAGGCGGCTTTGTATGTGCAAAGATTTCACCCCCAAATGGGCTAAGGGAGGTCAGACTGTAAAGTGCTTACTTGGGGTAGTGGACTCGCCCCTCATCTCCGGTCTACTTTATTTCCTGGGTCCTGTCTAAGTGGTGGTAGGAGAGACGTGGCACTTGGACTTGAGCAGATTTGCACTGGAATCCAACACCTGGTAGCTTTGTACCTTGACGTCCCTGAGCCTCCATTTCATTTGCACAGTGGGAACTCCATTAATAAAGTTTCCCTCACAGGACTAAGTGAGGCAGTGCAAAGGGAGGCAGCTCTCAAAGGTATTTCTCTGCCAAGGGAGGGGCGGGGTCCAGTTTACTTCTCAGTCACTCAGACCTCGTCTGCTGCCCTGCAGACTAGGCAGCACCCAATAAAGTTTTTGTTTTCGTTTTTAATGCTGATGGGAAAAATGAGTCCTAAATAAGGAAGTGACGTGAGATAGCTCCAGAATGATGAGTGAGAAGTCAAGAGCCCATCCCCAAGCAAATGGAGCAGCCAGCATGGAAATCAGCCTTTGTAATCTGGCTCTGGATTCAGAAGCTCTCCTTTTCCCACACCTGTTAAAAGGGCCCCTCGTTCTCTTCCTCTCTCTACAGAAGCCTTCCCTACCACCTACAGACCTGCCTCCCTACCCCCCCTTCCTTGGTCCCTAAGGTGCCCACTGTCGATTGTCTTAGTTCCTTCCCCCAGCCCTGTGAGATGCCTCTACAGTGCCAGAGTCACCTCTACTTCCTAAATATGCGTTCTCAGTGTGATGCCCTCCTCAGTGTCCAGTTCCAGGACCTTTTCTCAGTTCCCTGCTCTCTTGACTTCTGGACCTGTTTCCTGACATTAGACACGGCTCTTCTCAAGCTCTCTTCTCCTGAGCTTCGACAGCGATACCCCAACTTGGTTCTCTTTCTGCCTGATTGCTCTTTCTCTACCTTGGCTCTCTTTCTCCTCTGCACCTTTCTAAGGGTGGCTATGCCCAGGGCTCATCACATTGCCATCAGTTCCCCCACCCTTTGCCCTCTGCCCTTTGGTGGCAGTGATGCTGGTGGTTTCAGCTATCTCATCTGCGCTGCCAGCTTGAGTTGCAATCCCAGCTTCACCTGCCGTTGTCATCTCAAAATCAACATATCTAGAAATGAATTCTTCATCTTCGCCCAAGTCAGCTTTCCCTCCTGGCTTCCCTTTTCTGTTTGGGGTATGACATCCCCCTGGTCACCCAGGCACAAAGGTGCCATCAACTTTGACTCTTCTGCCTTCTCCTCCCACCTCCACACCAGCGCCAAATCTTGTCCATCCCTTTGGGATCTCTCTGGCATCCATCCCTTCCTTCCCTTTCCCACCTCCGTTCACTAGCTCTCCCCTAACCCTAACCCTAACCCTAACCCCTAACCCCTAACCCCTAACCCCTAACCCCTAACCCTAACCCTCTGATGGCTGCAGTAGCTTCCTGGCTACTTTTTCTACCCATAGGTTCTCCATTCTTTATAATAGGTCAACTCTGGGGCACCTGGGTGGCAGAGTCGGTTAAGTGTCTGCAAGATCATGACCTTGAGGTTCGTGGGTTCTAGTCCCACGTCGGGCTCTGGGCTGACAGCTCAGAGCCTGGAGCCTGCTTCAGATTTCTGTGCCTCCCTCTCTCTCTCTGCCCCTCCCCTGCTTGCACTCTGTCTCTCTCTCAAAAATAAATATTAAAAAAAATTTTTTTAAGTAGATTAACTTCTGAGTCAAGACCCATCTCCATTATAGCTTTCTCAACCATCTGAACTACTTTAGCTCATCTTGCCTGTTCCAGTCACTTTGCCAGGGCATCTGATCTTGCCAGGTATCTCTCCTATTGTTATTTAGCATCTCACATTTTTCACCTAAATTGGAAGCCCCTAGAGCTCTTTCTCAGCCCCTGATCTGAGCTCTCCCAGGACCAGCCAGGACCCCTGGTGTTGCACCCTGGCACTTAACACGAGTGCTTCTGACTCCTCAGTGTGTCCCCTATTTGGTCTGGGTCATTTCAGCCCTCTTTTTTATGAACCAAGGAATGCCCTTCACCATAAAGCAGAGAACCTAAATTCCAATGCCCAGAGGGACCAGCAGGTCATGAAGACAGGCCAAGTATACAATGACAGGGTGATGGGAGATGGCATCTACATCCCGTGTCCCCAGTTGGAGGGGTGGCTGCTACTCGGTCCTCCTTCATTGCCATTGGGCCAGGTACAACTAGATTTTCCAGCTTTTCAAAAGAAACAAATATGGATTTTTATGGGAAATTTCCCAACTTTTAAAACACTGTGCAAGCCAAACACAACACCACCGCAGGCTAAATTCGGCCTGTAGGTAACCCTGGACATAAAGGTTTTCTGCATCGTAATTATTCTTGACATGGCAGAAAGCACTTTGGACTGGGAGCATCTAGTTACAGTTGAATCGGTAAGAAGCTGTGTGACCTTGGGTAAGTTACCTCCTTTGTCTGGGCCTCAGTTTCCTCATCTGTACACGAAGGATCCTATTAAATGATCCCCAAAGCCTTTTCAACTTGGTAATTCCGTGGTTCCTCAGTTCATCCTGAATGGTGGGGGAAATGCCATTGAAGTAAATCGTCTGGTTATGAGATTTACCATAAATACACACTGAACATAGATTACCACATTTGACAGAACGAGAATACAATAAGGCATTGGTTAACTGAGATTCTCCAAGGTTAACTGGAAAATCCCCTTTTAATCAAGCTTATTGTTGTAAGACTTTCTAAAGTACTGGCCTCCAGTTTCCTGCCTTTCTAAGCACAGGAGACGCAGCAATGCTGGGTGAGGGGAACTGATGAGTCAATGTCTGGGGGCGACTCTGCCACCTGGGCTCATGCGGGCGGCAGCTGAGCAGGCTGGGAGGTCTCTCAGGCCACTCCCAGCCAAGGAGCTGCTAACGCTCAAGGACCAGTGGCTGAGGCCAGAAGATAACTACACTGAGGCCTCACAGCTTCTTTGCAAAACTCGGACTCCTGGGAGCAGACCGCAGCTGTAAGCTGGGAATTAGTTGAAAATTGGCCCTGCCTGGAATGTATGTCGAGGCTGAATGTCATGAGCTCCTTCCCACCAAAAACAGTAAGAACTTTGCAGCCCAGCAGATCTTAGCTGGAATCCAGACTTCCAGTTCTTAGCTGTATGACTTCAGGCAAACACCTTAAGCTTTCTGAGCCTTAGTTTCTTCATCTATAAATTGAAGAGAACAACAGCCTCTACTAGAGTTGTTACAGGACTAGGGAAATAGCGTCCGCTAAGTGGCTCACGTGGTGTTTGAAGTTTACTAAGTGCTAGTTAAATGGAAATCATTATTCTATTAGGAAGTAACACCTTTTATCATTTTTTTAATTTTTTTTTTAATGTTTATTTATTTTTGAGACAGAGAGAGACAGAGCATGAATGGGGGAGGGGCAGAGAGTGAGGGAGACACAGGATCAGAAGCAGGCTCCGGGCTCTGAGCCATCAGCCCAGAGCCCGACTCGGGGCTCGAACTCACGAACCGTGAGATCGTGACCTGAGCTGAAGTCGGACGCTCAACCGACTGAGCCACCCAGGCGCCCCACACCTTTTATCATTTAAAATCCACTCTGATTCTTTAGTTTTTTTCTTAGTAGGGTTAGAAAGTAAATACCAGTCACCTTCTACTTTCCACAACAGACATTTGAGAAACCAACTGTTTACAAGATTAGATGTTGTCTCTAGCTCCCTCCTCCCTTCCATCCTGCCCTGTCATCCTGAAATAGTGACACCAGCCTTACAATCAGAACCAACACTTCCATCTTGCAGCCACCATACTAATCACTGGTTCAGTCAAGAACATCAATGGATGGAAAAGTTTGGTGAGAGCAGTGTATTCACAGGCTTAAAGTATCTCTCCTTAAATTACTTGTTAATGATAAAGGGAAAAAAACAGTAACTTTACAGTGGAGGGACCTGGCAGACACCTCCTTAACCAAGTTTTTGAAGTTAATGTCACCAATACTGGAACAAGCAGACATCACGTGGTTCCCAGTAGGATGCACTAAGAAGGATACAGCATCACTTCTCTGAAACTCCTGTCCACAAACACCTAACCTGAATCTAATCATGAGAAGACATCACACTACACAAAGCTGACGGACATTCTACAAAATGGCCTATACTCTGGAGAAATATCTATGTCATGGAAGAGAAAGGCTGAGGAACCGTTCTGAATTTAAAACCAAGGGGATATGATAGTTAAAGAAGAATGTGTGATCCTGGGTTGGATCTTAAACTAAAAAAGTATTATAAAGAATATTATTGGAACAATTGGATAAATTTAATACATATTGTACCTTAAGTATTGATGTAAATTTCCTGATTTTGATTTTGTGTAAAAGAATATCCTCGTTCTTAGGAAATTCACAGTTGGGGCGCCTGGGTGGCTTAGCCAGTTAAACCTCCAACTCTGGATTTCGGCTCAGGTCATGATCTCACGGTTCGTGATCTCATGGTTCCCCACGTTGGGCTCTCCGCTAACAGCATGGAGCCTGTTTGGGCTCTCTCCCTCCCTCTCCCTTGCTCGTGCACACCTGTGCGTGCACACACTCTCTCACTCTCTCTCTCTCTCTCTCTCTCTCTCAAATAAAGAAAATAAACAAAAAAAAAAATTCACACTGAAGTATTTAAGGGTAAAGATGTACAATGTGTGCAACCCACTCTAAAATCACTCAAAAAAAAAAAAAAGAAAGAAAGAAAGAAAAGAAAATCAGTATAAACATGGAAAAACGCAAGCCAGGAGAAAGAATATTAAAACAAATGCTCACATCCGGTGAACTTGAGAAAACAGTACACAGGAATCCTCTGTACTAGTCTTGCAGGTTTTGATCAGCTGAAATTATTTTAAAATTAAATGTAAGAAAGAGAAAACAGCCAGAGGCGGGGGGTGCCAGGTACAGAGCCTTACATGGTGAAGTAGAAAGAGCTGTGACTTGGAGACGAGGTTCAAACCCAGCTCTACCAACTGCAAGATACTTAAAATCCCTTGACTGTGTCTCTTCACTCCAAAATGTACGTAATAATAATGCCTTGCTCTTAGGGTTATCGAGAGGACTAAATGAGGCAGTCTATGAAAATCTGGCGCATGCCAATGTATTATTCTCATATTCTACAAGTATATGCTGCTAAGGGTCCTGAAGTGATAAATACAAGCAGAATTCTTACCCCTACACAGCTTTTACTGTAGTCAAAAAGGTGGCAGATAAATATACCAAAACAGGCAGACATATAATTACAAGTTGCCATACATTCTATGGGGGCCATGGAGTTGTGGCAGGAGAACTGGGGGACCGTACCGCATATGGGGGTGCGGGGTTAGGGAAAGCCTTAGTGAGGAAATGGCACTTAAGCCAAGACTGACGAACTAAGAGGGAGGGGTTGACAGTCAGTGGTGGGAGCAGCAAGGGCAGAGGCCCTGAGTGGGCAAGAACTCAGTGCAGGCAAGGAACTGTGACATTCTCTCCTCTGTGAGAGCATTTAGAACTCCTTGAAAGCTCCTTGAGGTGAGGGGCAGTGGAGCACGCGGCACAGATTGGACCTCCATTAGTGTTTGATGAGTGAACGAGGGAATGGGTATCCCTTGGTTTCAATATTTGCCATGAGGAGATCTACCCTTCCCCAGCCCTTCGCAGTACCCTGTAACAGAAAGGAAGGTTTCTTTTGAACTTGCAGCTCTGGCATTTACCCCTCTGTGGGCAATTTGCTTAGATCACAGAGCTGGAAGGGACCCCAAAAATCCCACACTCCCACCTCTCGAGTTGGAAGGAAGGAGCAGAGGTCCAGACTCAGGACAGACTTGCCAGAACCCATAGACCCGGTTGGGGGCCTAGTTCTGGTGCCTTCCCCAGCCCCTCAGCCTGCCTTGTTTATTTGTTCAACAAGTTTGTTTCAGCCATGGCACAGCCCGTTCTGACACTGGAACATTTATGAGATGAGCCAAAAAATCACAGAAAAATGGTCTGCTCTTGGAGCTAAGGGGCGGGGCAGCCAGGGTGGGAGACAGGTTTCAGGCCAGCTCTGGGGCAGAGTTCTGGCTTATCCTTTGCTGTCTTTTTCCCTTCTGCCTTGGGAACCAAAGGGACTCCAGTGGGATTTCCCGCCTCAGTTTCTCCAGGGCCATGATGTGGGAAGACTAGTACATTCGACCATAACATTTCCAGTTCTCACCTCCACCCTCATTAGCTCCATTCCAAAACCCAGCTTCCACCCACTGAGTTCATGCCACAGCCTGATGCACCCGATCAGCCCAAGGATGGAGGAGGTGCACAGTAGTGGCACTGACCTGCCCCCTCTGCCTGCAGTGTCCTCTTTCTCTCTGCTTGGGGACTCTAGCTTATCCTTCCAAATGCAGCAGTCATGCCGCCATCTCTAAAACGAACTGACTCCCGACATAGTCTGCTAGCCACTTCCCAAATTTTAAAAAGCCCAACCACGGCAAACGAGATAGCCCAGATGCTGATTTCTTTGTTTTTGTCTGACTGGATACCTACTCGGTGTCGTAATGCTAGTTCTTATCTTGTGTTGATCAAAAGCATTCATTTGCAGTTACATAAATAATCAATTACCAAAAACTTAGAAGTGAATAATTAATAAATGCAGGGGCTTTTTTGGCTGACAACATAATTTATTGAAACCTTAATTAAGCCTAGGGTGGGAGAGGGGATGGGGCTAGGATGACAAAAGGAGTCCGGATGGTAAAAAGGGGACTCTAAGGTCCTATGCAGCCCTTTGATACACATGGCTGCCTCATTTCCCCCGAAGGCCTGGTACATAGTAGATACTCAGAAAGTATTCGTTGAATGTATGAGTGTGTGAGGATGATGACACTCCCTGGCCCCTGGGATCATTCCCCTTCTGCCCTTTTACTCCAGGCAGCTCCCCAAGAAGCAGAGTCTGGACAGCTGTGGGAGGTGCTGTTCTCCTTCACTTCCAAGATTAGCTCAGACCTTAAAAATCACAGCACGGCGCCTGCTCCTTTCATGCCAAGGAAAACAGTAGATGTCAGAAGCCTCCTTAGGTATCTGGAAGAGAACAGCTCCTTCTGCTCCCTCCCTTCCTTGTATGAGGTCATTGAATCAGGATGACAAAGCAAACAGTGACATGTGTTAGGACTTGTTCCTGCCCTGATTCCAGGCTTCTCCAGCCCCTCCCTCCTCCCAATCTTCAGAAGGGCAGCCCTAGGTGTGGACAACTAACTGAACTAAACTCAGTCCTTGGGATCCTGGGAAATGGGTGCTAGTTAGGAAGCATCTTCTACAGTAGTCAACAGAAGGTCCTGGAGAAACCTCAGTAAAACAGGGAACTTGGATATTAGCACCACTGGACACTTGCACGGATGTTTCCCAGGCTTCAGTGTGCTCTCATCTATTCTCATTTGAGTTACGGAAAGCAATACTTCTCCGACTTTGTAGATGAGAAAACTCACTTAAGGTCGGCAAGTTAATCAGGGCTACATGGCTTGAGGGTCACAGAGCCAGACTTGAAATGAATTTTATGACTCTAGTTCCATCTTCCCACCTCATGACAATTCCTTGACCTTCAGTCATTGGTACTCCTGCTTCATGCTTTTTGGCTATTGCATGCCACCATACTATTATTTACTTAACAATTTTCTTTAGATAAACTCAAAATATGGACTTCCTTCTAAGCAACAATATGTATGCACCTGTATATATGTATAAATAATATATGTATATATTTGTATGTGTAACTGCTAAAATTAAACATTTTTATCCTCATCCCCGAAAGTCAACTCCTAGATAACACCAGGGATGCCAGTGCACTCTTTGAGAAACTGTCCAACTGTCTTCCATCAACCTTGCATTACTAAGGACGGATCTTCACAGGCTGGCAGCCAAGTGGCTGTCCTTGTTGAAGTGCCCCACCAGTGGGATGGCTCAGGGCTCACACTGTTGTTAGGGCTGTGCCTCAAAATCACAGAGTTACTAAATCATGGAGGATAAGAAAGAGATCATGGAATCCAACTCCCAAGGGGCAGGGCCTTCTGCCAGTCACAGCCCTAAAGATGAAAGGGGGCACCATTCAGAGACATAAAGATGAATCAGAGGTAGTCCTGACTGTTAAAAAAAAATTTTAATGTTTATTTTTGAGAGAGAGAGAGAGAGAGAGAGAGAGAGAGAGAGATCACAAGCTGGGCAGTAGCAGGGAGACAGAGGGTTAGAGGATCCGAAGCGGGCCCCACATGCTGACAGCACAGAGCCCGGCGGGGGACTCAAATCCACGAACTATGAGATCATGACCTGAGCCGAAATCAGATGTTTAACCAACTGAGACACCCAGGCGCCCCGGTCCTTGCTCTTAAAAACTCAGAGCTGACAAACATAAACAACCGAAAACTAGAAGGAATAAGCAAAGGATCTAGAATCAGAGAAACTCTAGACTTGGTTCCACCATGAACTTGGCATGCCTTTGGGCAAGTCACTTCTTGTTTCTGAGCCTCAATTTCCTTAAACAGAGATGATAACATCTCTTCTTTTTACCTCTTAAGACTAACAGGAGATTCATTTTTTTTTTAAACACATCAAAACATCAAGCTGTGCCCCTTAATTTTTATACAAATTTTATTTGTCAATTATACTTCAATAAAGATGGGGGAAACGGGTGTGAGAAGTCCTCTGTTAAAAAAAAACAAACCATAAAGCTGTAATATAACGTGTAAGTACTAAATAGACAATGCCCAAACTCCTCCATAGAATTGGCATCACTGCTGGAGAATGACTTTCTCAAGGTGAAGTGAAGCACCAGCAACGACAGGTGGGGAAGAGATTTGGAGAGCACCATTTGAGCCTTACCAGCATCCCTGACTTCCTGCTCTCAGATCGTGGGCCCAGGAAAACATTGGTGAACTGAACCAGCTCGCTGCGCATATCTCTTGCAGAATCTTTATTTTCTTCTCTGATTTGTACTCTTTCTTCTGCTTTGAAACATTTTCTTCTGGCTTTCTGCCCAGCGTGCAAGTTGACTGCATAGTAATGGGTCTCTACTGCCCTCTTGTGGTTGTTCTCAGACACAGCTGCATTGACTTTTGAAGGGGTGTGCGTGACAGCCTGAGGAAACCAGAGCCAACCCTCAAGAACAAGATTTTCCAGGGCCAGCAGAGGACTTAAAGCCCAAATTAAAGCCAGCTGCTGGAACCCAGAGCTCCTTGACGGGAAAGGGTAGTTCTGCCTGGTTTTGCCCCAAACAGGACAGGAATCCAGGCGGTCTGTCTGCATTAACCCTACTAAAACCATCAGTTCCTAGATTGTCCAGTTTGTCTGAAGCAAGATGCTGGAAATGAAGGCAGCTCTGAATCACCTTCTCTGCCCAGATGATCCAAGAATAGAAAGGGCCAGGACTAGAACTTCCAAACTCCACTCATTTAAAGCAACAGATAACTGAGTCCCCATTTCGTGAGTAGGTGCCACGGGGTTTGGGGGGGGGGGGTATAAAATAAAATAGAGAATTCCTGTTCTCAAAAGCTCATAAAGCTTACACGTGTAAATAACTCAAAGCACACATATAATTAACAGACACTGGGGCACTGGAGTAAGGGTCATGTACAAGGCTGCTGAGGGAAGGAGAGATTCATGACGACCATGGGGGATCAGGGTTTTCTGAAGGTAGTGAGACTCAAGCTGGACTTTTTTTTTTTTTAATGTTTATTTATTTTTGAGAGAGAAGGAGAGACAGAGTACAAGCAGGGAAAGGGCAGAGAGAGAGAGGGGAGACACAGAATCTGAAGCAGGCTCCAGGCTCCGAGCTCTCAGCACAGGGCCCGACGTGGGGCTGGAACTCACAAACTGTGAGATCATGCCCTGAGCTGAAGTTGGACTCAAGCTGGACTTTTTAAAAATGACTGGCATAGGGGCGCCTGGGTGGCTCAGTCGGTTAAGCGTCCGACTTCGGCTCAGGTCATGATCTCGCAGTCCATGGGTTCGAGCCCTGTGTCAGGCTCTGTGCTGACAGCTCAGAGCCTGGGGCCTGTTTCAGATTCTGTGTCTCCCTCTTTCTCTGACCCTCCCCTGTTCATGCTCTCTCTCTGTCTCAAAAAAAAAAAAAAAAAAAAAAAGTTAAAAAAATAAATAAATTTTAAAAAATAAAATAAAATAAAAATGACGGGCATAAGCAGACATGAGCAAGGAAAACCACAATGAAACTAACAACAGCTACATTTGGGGGGAGCTGATTATGTGTCAAGCGCAGCTAAAGGGTTTTATAGATATCTGTTATTTAATCTCCACAAGACTATGAGGCATTATTTTCTCAATTTGATAGACAAGGAAACAGAGGCTTAAGACCATGTACAGCAAAACTGATAGAAAATATAGGAAGAAATAAAAGCAAAAGGTGCATTTGAGGAAATAGTCTATTATTACTAGCATATCTGGTACACCGGGTCAGGTGGCAGAAAGGAAGGGATAAGGGCATATGGGGTATATGATTAGAAAGTACACCAACCCTGTAATAAGGGTTTTTAAAGCCTCAAATGAATTTAGACCTCAGCTTTTGGCTACTGAAGAACATTTGAGATTTCAGAGCACAGGATTCTGCTCAGGGATGCATTTTAAGATAACTCAGATGTATGGAGGAAAGCTTGGTGATACGGGGATAAGAGGAAGGGAGGTCTGTGAAGAGTCATGGGGAGCTCCATGGGGAGCTGGGGTCAGGGCAGTGGTCAGAGCAAAGAGATGAATCTTAAAACCTCTACATCCAGAAATTGTTAAGACTGACTTGGGGGAATGAAGAAAATGGAACTACCTTTGGTGGGAACCCTTGTCCCCTCCCATGCTGAGCTCTCCAACCTACCTCTCAACACCAGGTCTTACTGGAAGAAGGGAAACTTCTGGTCTCCCATGGAATGGAAGCCTCAGTCCCACCCTGGACCATGGTTGTGCCAAACCTCTAAGACCAAGCAGGCCAAAGTCACTCCAAGACCAGAGAAGAAATCTTGAAAATTATTCTCAATGCCCACATCAAGTGAAGAATCTCAGGATCAAAGAGCAGCCTGTCACAGAAGAGACCATGCCAGTTTGATGCTGTGACCCACTTCCCAAAGGTCAGGGAGAGTTTTATGTCATTTCCCAGCAGTCTGTCCAAACCTGGTTGGGTCCAAACAGGGTTGGATCAAACCCTGTATGGGAATACCGCCCCCGCCCCCTGCCCAAGGGGCTTGGATTCCTGCTTTTGACTACCATGGGGCTGGGCTGGCGGGCTTCCCTCTGGCTCCCACTCTCAGGAAGCCGGCCACAGCTGCTGGCTCCTTGTCACACCATATCCGGAAGGTGGCAGCATTTCAATGGTAAAGCAACAGATGCCGAGGCCCTGGCTAACAGCTTCAAAGTTTGTTGAGAATTGTGTCATATTTCCCAAAAGAGCTAACTCCATCCAGTTCCAGAAGTGGTAACGGGTAAAGGCTTAGGCTACAAGGAGACAGTGAGGCTTCATAATTCCTATCCTAGATTGGGGCAGTTCCAGGGAAAATATTTATAGCAGCCACTCAACAAACATTTGAATGTACCAGGCACTGGGCAAGCTCCTTAGAAATTTCCTAAAGCAAAAAAAGAGACTTGTTTTAATGTTAACTATATACCCTTTTTTTCTCTCCAGAATCCTGCTCACTATGGCACTTACTTTATCTTTTTCTTCCAATAAGCGAGGCCCCATACCACAAAAAAGTGCTCCCAATAGCAAAGAAAGGGCAACTAGCTGTTCAAGACTGGGGTCTGCCCGCAACATTCCCACCTGCCACCTGGTCTTTAACCCCACCTGCTGCTGGTGCCCCCTGACTTTTAGGTCCATCTAGTGGAAGACTGCAATTGTTTTCCACCCCTACTAAGACGCAGACTTCTAGATCTAACTACTTTCCTGACATCTTTACTTAGATGTCTCAATGGGACATCAAGCTCAACTTGTCCAAAACTGAACTTTTATTCTCCTCTGGCTCTACCCCCTCCTCCCAGCAATCCGTCACTCAGTCTCAGCTACTGCACTTTTCAAAATATTGCTAAGACCCATTTACCTCTCTGCATTTCAATCTCTACTTAGTACAAACTGCCATAATCTCTCCCTGGTGTTCTGTAGCAGGCTTCTAACCTGGCTTCCTGCATCCTCTTGATCTCTTCCCTCCTTCCTCCGCACTGTAGCTTGGGTGTTCTTTTAAAAACCCAAATCTGGGGGTGCCTGGGTGGCTCAGTCGGTTGGGCGCCCGACTTCGGCTCAGGTCATGATCTCACAGTTTGTGGGTTCAAGCCCCGCATCGGGCTCTGTGCTGACAGCTCAGACCCTAGAGCCTGCTTCAGATTCTGTGTCTCCCTCTCTCTCTGCCTGCCCCACTCAAGCTCTGTCTCTGTGTCTCTCAAAAATAAATAAACATTAAAAAAAAAAAAAAAAGTCTGGGGGTGCCTGAGTGGCTCAGTTAGTTAAGTGTCAGATTCTTGATTTCTGCTCAAGTCATTATCTCATGGATTGTGAGTTCGAGCTCTGCGTCGGGCTTTGTGCTAACAGCACAGAGCCTGCTTGGGATTCTCTTTCCCTCTCTCTCTGATCCTCCCCGGCTCACTTGCTCTCATGCATGCTCTCACTCTCCTATTCTTAAAAATAAATAAATAAACATTTAAAAAAATAATAAAATAAAAACCCAAATCTGCTCATTTCACCATCACTAACACCCACATGGCTTCCCACTGCCTTTTAAATATAAAGGCAGATGTGATACAGAACTCCTGGGGAGGCCAGGACAGCTGACCAGGGATACTTTGCTTTTAATTAACCTATTGTGTTCTTGCTGTAACAGTATTTTTTGTAATGACTAATAACCTTATTTTCCTTTCTATGATAAGGAGACTGGGTCACATTGATTCCTGGTAACCATAAAACTACAACCTCCCAGTTCAGGAAGGGATAACTAGCCTTTCAAATAGAAACTTCAAACTGAGATATTTACTTCTTAAAGTTCCTGTAAAGAACACCCTGAGCCAGATGGAACCTTGAAGATGAATTAGCCTAGAGCAGGGGTTGGCCAACAACGGCCTGAGGGCCAAATCAGGCCTGCCACCTGTTTTCATAAATATTTACCGGAACACAGTCACACTCACCCGTTTGTGTCCTGACTATGCTGTCTGCACTCCAATGGCAGAGTCAAATGCTTGTGACAGAGACTGCATGGCTTGCACAGCTTAAAGTACCTGGCCGTTAACAGAAAAGTTTTGCTGACTATGCTCCAAAGGTTAGGCTGCACGTGAAAGTCACCTGGAGTGCTTTTTAAAAGGGCTCACATCAGAGGTTCTGATTAAACTGATTTGAGGTGGAATCTAAGCACTAATATTAAAAACTTAGAAACAAAAAATTTCCCTCAGTGACTCTAATATGCAGCCACAGTTGAGAATCACTGATTTGATCTAGTCTCCTGTCTCATAGATGAGGAGTCAAGCCTATAGGCCAGGATTTGTCTCCTGTTTGTAATGAGTAACAACTACTAATATCTACAAAGCCCTATACAGCACATCCCTCTATATTATCTCACTTGACTCTTCTTTTTTTTTAATATTTATTTTTGAGAGAGAGAGAGAGAGAGAGAGAGAGAGACAGCAGGAGAGGGGCAGAAAGAGAGGGAGACACAGAATCCAAAGCAGGCTCTAGACTCTGAGCTGTCAGTACAGAGTCCAATGCATGGCTTGAACCCACAGACTGTGAGATCATGACCTGAGCCGAAGTCAGATGCTTAACTGACTGCGCCACCAAGGCACCCCTCTCATTTGATTCTTACGACAAATCTGAGGTTCAAAGAGCAGGAAGCACTTCTGTCCCTGCTTCACACATGATAGAACTGAGGCTCAGGAGATTTAAGTCATGTCCCCCCAAGTCTCCTATTTAGTAGAGGGGGCTAAGACTCATGTGCGTGTCTTCTGAATTACTGATGCTCATTGTACAAGTTACGTATTTATGACTTATTTTGGCATATGGAGTCCTATTTGCTGTCAGGGTCTCCAGAGCATTTAGAAACCTACCTTGCTAAACAGACTATGCTCTGCAGAGCCACTAGGATTCGTCATGGTCACTGTCAGGGTAGAGTAAGAGGGTAAGGATGCAGGTGAGGGGAGAGGATGCATGTAGGCGTATATCTATAGATCCCATCTCCGTGCCCTCACTTAAACCAGAGCAGGTGTATTTTTACCTGTTCAAGCATTAGGATCCCACATACAATTGTATGAATAAAGAGTTCCGCCTTTGAAGACCACTGACATGTCTCGGACCTTTGCTTACCGTTTCAATCCAAGATAGCAAGGTCACTCTGCCCCCAAATTCCTGTCACTTCTTACATCAAGTTCTTCCCTGTTGGTCTTAATGAAGTCAAAAAGAATAGTTTCTCATAATATCAGTATAGGTACTGTTTTTTGAGAAATGAAAGGCATTACTTTCAGCAGACCAGACTTCCCACATCTGACAGGGTAACTGACGTTTCTTGTTACTGCTCCCTGCCTCACTCACACATACCATATAATGCAAAATATATAATATACACTGTATAAAAAAAGGAAAATATCACCCCTATCCACTCTCTTGCTCGGTCACAGTGTTTCTCCTGACTACTCACTGGGTCTGCTTCCAGCCTAATCCACCAACTCTCCACCTTGCTTCCACTCTGAGGCTTTTCCTTCCTGTGGAAGTGAGGCATTCGTTAATGTCGGGGCGGGGGGGGGGGTGGTCGGGGGCAGGGGATGCACTGGGGGAGAGAAGACATCTTCTCGCATTTCTCTGTGTTTCCGAGAGGAAGGAACTTTTATTCTCCTCTCCACAGAAGTGAGAAGCCCCATACTGGACAGAACACACCCAGCTTTCCATTCTGTGACCTTATTTGCACCTTTCCACAGGAGGAAGAGAAACTAATCTGATTGATCTGAGTCCAGGACATTCAAAGGACTGAGTTTTTATCAGGACTGATGCCTGAGTGCGCAAGGTGTGCCACGGTCCCGGACTGCATCCTGATAAATCAGCGTCTGTCCTCAAACCTGGCAGTGGGAGGGGGTAGGAAG
Source organism: Panthera tigris (assembly GCF_018350195.1). Classification (NCBI taxonomy): domain Eukaryota; kingdom Metazoa; phylum Chordata; class Mammalia; order Carnivora; family Felidae; genus Panthera; species Panthera tigris. Next base: position 117,354,164 of record NC_056662.1, read on the forward strand.
CTCCCCCTCCGTGTCTACTTTCAGTTCCAGGAATGACAGGGACACCCAGGGTCACACCATGGCATGACCTCCTATCTCAACACTTATTGGAGGAGGAGGCCATATCAGTGAATCCTAGAGCCCAACTGCCAGAAGCACCCTATTCCTCAGAAGCACAGTTCCTAAAACTTAACGAATGAAAGACACTGTGGCCTTAAACATGAGACATCTTCACCTTCTCTTTTAATAGAGTCATGTCTCTCACTTTACCAATTCTCAAAATATATGGTTTCTCTTTACATACATACACAAACACTTTTAAACATAAATGCCAAATTCAAAAGAAGCAGAGGAGTAGATAAATTTATGGAGCCACAGAACGGGAGAAAAGGCCAGTCACCAGATTTTACAAAAGATCACCTGAACTCCTTCTCTGGACATTCAACTTGATATATTATCCTAAATATCCCATGTCACATGGTCCACAAGTCTTCCTTTAGGATTCTGAAGCAGTCAATAGCCATACTTGTCATTAAGATGGGTCCTGCCATCTCCACTTTGGCCTAGATCAAAGTATAAAGAAAAAAAAGAAATACATTCACTTCTCCAAAGTCAGGAGGGAAAAGATACCCAGACATTAGTGTCCGAAAAAGTAAAACAGACAAAGAGGTTTCTTCTATTCCAGAACTCTGCCCTTTTGCATATGATTTCAAAACGTGGTCGTCTTTTCATTTCTACCTTCACATTTATTAGCTGATAAAAAGCAAACATTTCTAGTACCAAAATTTCTGTTAACTACTAGTGTATGAGAAACTTGATCCATAGAAAAGCAACCTGTGATAAGCTTATGGGGAGCAAACACCTCATATACTGCCTTAAGTGCGTGTGTATGAACATAAGCTGTATACTCTCTATAGAATGCAATTCACAATCTCAAAAATGTTTATAGTCTCTCATCCAGTATGTTAACTTTTACGACTTTTTTTTTCTACACACACAACTCTACACTTGCAAAATTATGTTATGTTAGAGACTACTTACTGCAGAGTTGTTTATAATAGCAAAATTGGAAAACAGCAAATATTCACTGAGGGAACTGGTTAAATAAGTAAAGGTGTATGTATACCATAAAAAAGAACTATGCTACAAGAAGAAAGAAAGAAAGAAAGAAAGAAAGAAAGAAAGAAAGAAAGAAAGAAAGAAAGAAAGAAAGAAAGAAAGAAAGAAAGAAAGAAAGAAAGAAAGAAAGGCCTATAAATAGATACAAAAGGATATCCATAGAGTGATAAGTACAAAACAGAAAGATACAGAATATGATTCTATTTGTGTAAAAAAGGTGGTGAAATATCATGTATTTTATTGTTTACACAGGCATTTCACATGACACATATAAGAAGTCACAGAGGGGCTCCTGGGTGGCTCTGTCTGTTAAGCATCTGACTCTTGATTTCGGCTCAGGTCATGAGCTCACAGTGAGATTGAGCCCTGAGTCAGGCTCTGTGCTGACAGTGTGGAGCCTGCTTGGGATTCTCTTTCTCCCTCCCCTCCCCTCAAAATAAGTAAATAAACATTTTTTTTTAAGTCATAAGAAAGTGATATTTTGTTGGCTTTAATGGAAAATACTGAGTAGCTGAGGTAGAACCAGAAGTTGTTGTTTTTTAACTTGAAAGAAATTTTAAAATACATGCAGAAGAGAAAAATACAATGAACCTCCATGTACTCATCACCCAGCTAAAACAATTATCAATATGTGGCAAATCCTGCTTTGTCTACTACTCCCTCATCCTCTGCTTCTACTGGATTATCTTTTTTTTTTTTTTTTAATGTTTATTTATTTTTGAGAGAGAGAAAGAGAGGGAGGGAGGGAGGGGCAGAGAGAGACAGAGACACAGAATCCAAAGCAGGCTCCAGGCTCTGAGCTGTCAGCACAGAGCTCGACATGGGGCTCAAACTCATGAACGAGATCATGACCTGAGCCAAAGTCAGACACTTAACCGACTGAGCCACCCAGGCATTATCTTAAGGCAAATCTCAGTTATCATTCCACCTGTGAACCTTCTGTACATAGTCCTAGAAGAACTTTTCCTAAAAAACATAATTCACACTTTGAAATAATTAATAATTTCCTAATAGTATCAAACATCTGGCTAGTATGCAAAATTATCCAACTCGTATGTAACTTTTTTAATAGTTGTTTGTTCCAGGGGCGCCTGGGTGGCTCAGTCGGTTAAGCGTCTGACTTCGGCTCAGGTCATGACCTCATGGTTTGTGAGTATGAGTCCCTGCATCAGGCTCTGTGCTGACAGCTCAGAGCCTGGAGCCTGCTTTGGATTCTGTGTCTCCCTCTCTCCCTGTCCCTCCCCTAGTTGTGCTGTATCTCTCTCTGTCTCTCAAAAATAAATAAATGTTAAAAAATTAAAAAAAAAGGGCGCCTGGGTGGCGCAGTCGGTTAAGCGTCCGACTTCAGCCAGGTCACGATCTCGCGGTCCGTGAGTTCGAGCCCCGCGTCGGGCTCTGGGCTGATGGCTCGGAGCCTGGAGCCTGTTTCCGGTTCTGTGTCTCCCTCTCTCTCTGCCCCTCCCCCGTTCATGCTCTGTCTCTCTCTGTCCCAAAAATAAAAAAAAAAAAAAAAAAAAAAAAAAACGTTGAAAAAAAAAAAAATTAAAAAAAAAAAATAGTGGTTTGTTCCAATAAGGATCCAAGCAGAATCCACAAATTATACTTGGTTGATGTATCTCTTTAGATCTTTTACTCTACCTGTTCCCCTAGAAGGGAGAATTTTCCCACTTCATACTCTTATAAAAACTTCACATTTTGAACCTTAAACATACATTACCTACTCAGAAATATAAATAAGTCTTAAGGAGAATAAGTCTTAGAAGAGAAGAAAAGTAAATACAATCTACCTTCAGGTGGGACCCACACACAGTAGTCTGGGTCATCTTCTGGATATCTGGAGGAAAGTGTTGCTGGAAGCTGCAAAGAAAACAGAAGTTATTTTACTGAAAATAATTTTAACTCTAAGAACTATTATCCCTATGCCTGTCAGCAAACAAAAACTAAGAGCAGCTTCCATTAATTACCTTCGCATAAGTAACCAAAAAATGGGAGAACATCTCTGAACCTTGACTTTTTCCTGTAAAGCCTCAACAAGTTGATTTTCAGCCAGTGAGAGAGAGTGAGGTTTTTTAAAAGAGGCAGTTAACAGAGATATGAGTTCTAATGGTATGATCTCCATACAGGGAATTTTGGTATTTGTCTTTTGATCTAGGTGGAGAAAAGAGTTAACAGAGCAAGCCTAACTGCTATCCTTTGAAAGGCCTGTTTGCAAGGCTGGCCCTCGCCTAGTTTCTGGGGACTTGGATTTCAGGAGGGTTCCTACTACCCTGATAAAAGTGGCTCACTATGCCTAAACTGTCTGTAAAAAACAATAGGGTTCGTGCTGAACATCTACTTTCCTTCTTGGAGAATGAAACTGGAGTACATGCCAGGCAGGAGGTACCCATATGATCAGTCCCCAGTGGGCACTGAGTCTCTAATGGGCCTCGCTGGTTAGCAACATTTCAACAAGATGTCACAACTCACTGCTAGGGGAATTAAGCACATCCTGTGTGACTCCACTGAAAAAGGACTCTTGGAAGCTTAGCCTGGTTTCCTCAGACTTTGCCCCATGTGCCTTTTCCCTCTGTTGACTGTGCTTGGTATCCTTTACTGTAGTAAATCACAGCTGTGAGTACAACTACATGCTGAGTCCTGTGAGGCGTCCTATGAATTATCTAGCCTGAGGGTGGTCTTACGGACCTCCTAACACAACTAGCAATCCCACTTTTGGAAACTTACTGTATCCATACAAAATTTTGTACACACAAGATTAGTCCTTATAGCACCGTTATAATAAAAGACTAGAAACAACCCAGCGTCAGGGCGCCTGGGTGGCTCATTCCGTTGAGTGTCTGACTTCGACTCAGATGATGATCTCACAGTTTGTGGGTTCGAGCCCCATGTCGGGCTCTGTGCTGACAGCTCAGAGCCTGGAGCCTGCTTTGGATTCTCTGTCTCCCTCTCTCTCTCTCTCTCTCTCTCTCCCTCTCTGCCCCTTCTCTGCTCGTGCTCTCTTTCTCAAAAATAAACATTTTTAAAAATTAAAAAGAAAAGAAACAACCCAGCGTCAATCTATGGAGAAATGGTTAAGTATAGTACATCCATACAGTAGGAAGCCCTTGGTATACCAATACCTATTATGATTTCCACAATAGGTTAAAAAAAAAAAAAAAAGATGTATAATGCAGTACATTACATTCTATTTTCCGTGTAATAAAAGGTCAAATAAGAATATATTATTCAAATGTCTTTGTATGGCATAAAAGGATATGAACAAAGGTTCACAAATTAATAAAAGAGGTATATGCACAGTTATAGGGAACAGTGTGGATGGAGACAACAGAGAATTCAGAAAACAAAAATTCAAAAATAAGAGAGCCCAGACTTCTAGAAGAGGAGGTATTAGGCAGTTGGGAACTCTGCTAAGGTGATCCCTAAAAATTCACTCTTCTGAATGTGGTCCATGACAAGGGGATTCATTTTTACTCCTAGAGACATGAAGATTACGACTAAGGTACTTACTTTGCCTGGACCGGGAGCTTTCTTTTTCTTCAATTCATCTCTGTTTTTCTCATATTCATTCTTTGATGCTAATTTGAGAAAAAGAAAAAAAAAGAGGCAATAGCTATTTCAGAATAAGTAAAATAGAAAGGAAAAATTCCTCCTTAGAGAACATTATAAAAATTGAACATGTAACAATCAAATTCTTAAAAATTCCCTCTACTGTAAAGATTCTATTAAAGAGAAAATTTTCCCTCTGCTAATAACCCTAGCTTTCAAATCCAAACGCTGTTCTAGAGCTTGAATGTAATCGCACTATTTGAAAAAGGAAAGGAAAATGGGCTGATTTTACTATTCTACAGTTCAACCATTACAGTTTAAAGCAGTAGAGGGGTGCGTAGGCAGCTCAGTCAGTGAGCATCCAACTTTTGATTTCGGCTCAAGTCGTGATCTCCTGGTTTGTGGGTTTGAGCCCATATCTGTACTGTTAGTGCAGAGCCTGCTTGAAATTCTCTCTCGGTCCCTTCCCCACTCTCTCAAAAATAAATAAATAAACACTTTTTTAAAAAAAAAGCAGGGGTGCCTGGATGGCTCAGCTGGTTAAGCGTCTGACTCTTGGTTTCGGCTCAGGTCATGATCTCACGGTTTGTGGGTTCGAGCCCCACATCAGGCTCTGTGCTGGGTGGCTGGTGTCAAGCCTGCTTGGTGTCCTCTCTGTTCTCCCTCTCTCTGCCCCTCCCCTGCTCATGCGCTCTCTCTCTCTCTCAAAAATAAACATTAAAATAAATGTTTATTTATTTTTTTAATGTTTATTAAACATGAAAAACACAAACGGTAAGATGATGACCTGAGCTGAAGTTAACGCTCAAACGACTGAGCCACCCAGGCACCCCAATAAACATTAAAAAAAAAAAAAAAAAAAAGGGCAGTAGAAAACCAGTCCTTTTTATTAAAAGGCCAACTTTTCAACCAATTTCTTTTAATAGTTTTGGAATCACTCCCATGATAGGCACAGACTCATCTCTGGGAGATGGAAAATTGTGGAGGGCTATGCATGGCCATGGGAAGAGTGAAGGCATCAGGTATTCTGCAGGTCAGGAAAATGGAACCCAAGAGGCAGAAAAGGAATAAAGAAAGGCAAATGGGATGGCAGCAAACATAACCTCTCATATGTTCCAGCAGCGTCTCCCCCCAGCATGCTCTGTGAAAGGCCATGCTCTGTGCTGCTTCAGCTCGACTCCAACCCCTCCTCTGACACCAGCTGGTTGCTTATGTGCAGAGCAGCTAAGGAGGCAGCTACGCTACTTGCCTGAGGGTTCCTCACATGATGCAGCTGTTTCACTAATCTCTTGATAATCTTTATTCTGTTGCACTTGGCTGAGTTGAGACATGTTTTCTATAAAATGCAGAACCAGAGTGTACTGTTATTATTTAATTCATAGGAGGGAACCAAGAAAACAAAGGCAAAAGCAAGAAAAGCTAAGTAAATACATAATCATCCAGCCTTACCATCATTAGCTTCAATAACCTTAATTAGATTTTCAAAAAAAAGTACCTCCATATGTCTAACAGAGAAACCAATTTTCCACTTTAAAAACTGGCCAACTCTGAGCTAAAACTTTTCAGCAGTACTTACCAAAACCCTTAAAAATGTACATATTCCTTGGCCTAGAAATTCTACTTCCAGGAACAGATTCAAAGAAAATAATCAGAGATGAATACCAAGATTTATTACATACAGTATGTTTATAACAGCAAAAATTAACAAATAATGTACAGGTCTAACAATATGGAGTTGATTAAATCAATCATGGCACATGCATATGATGGACCACTATGCTTATTGAAGTCACATTTTAAAAGAACATTTTAAGACATGGGAATGCAAGCTGGTTCAGCCACTCTGGAAAACAGTATGGAGGTTCCTCAAAAAATTAAAAATAGAACTACCCTATGACCCAGCAATTGCACTACTAGGTATTTATCCAAGGGATACTGGTGTGCTGTTTCGAAGGGACACATGCACCCCGATGTTTATAGCAGCACTATCAATAATAGCCAAAATATGGAAAGAGCCCAAATATCCATAAACGGATGAATGGATAAAGAAGATGTGGTATATATATACAATGGGGTATTACTCAGCAATCAAAAAGAATGAAATCTTGCCATCTGAAACTATGTGGATGGAACTAGAAGGTATTAGGCTAAGCGAAATTAGTCAGAGAAAGACAAATATCATATGATTTCACTCATATGAGGACTTTAAGAGACAAAACAGATGAACATAAGGGAAGCAAAAATAATATAAAAACAGGGAGGGGGACAAAACATAAGAGACTCTTACATATGAAGAACAAACAGAGGGTTACTGGAGGGATTATGGGAGGGGGATGGGCTAAATGGGTCAGGGGCATTAAGGAATCTACTCCCGAAGGGGCGCCTGGGTGGCTCAGTTAGTTAAGCGTCCGACTTCAGCTCAGGTCATGATCTCACAGCTCGTGAGTTTGCACCCCACGTTGGGCTCTGTGCTGACAGCTCAGAGCCTGGAGCCTGCTTCCGATTCTGTGTCTCCCTCTCTGCCCCAATCCACTCGCATTCTGTCTCTGTCTCTCTCTCAAAAATAAACAAACATTAAAAAAATAAAAAACTAAAAAAAAAAAAACAAAAGGAATTTACTCCTGAAATCATTGTTTCACTATATGCTAACTAATTTGGATGTAAATTTTTAAAAAAATTTTGTTTAATAATAAAATTTAAAACAAAAAAAAAAATAATTTAAAAAATTAATTAAAAAAATAAAAGAACATGTCAAGACAGAGAAAAAAATAGATTATAAAATAGCATGTACAACATAATCCTAATAGTGAAAAAAAAGGCCTAGAGTAATCCCTAATCAGCCGCAAATTTACTAATTAATGTATCTTTACCAAATTTTAAAATCTTCTATTTTTATACACACACATATTTCCTTTGCTCCTTTAAAGAAAAAATACAATACTTATTGCTCCCTTTCCTGCTGGCCTGCTTATATGCCACCCTCACAATATATGGATCAGAGACTAGACTCATTAAAAAAGCATGTATTACGCACCTTGTTTGAAAAGGCTAAGCATTTTGCCAATAACTAAACAAAAGGAGAATGCAAAAACAAAAGATCTCTCACAGATGAAAAAAACAGTAACTTTTCTTTTCTCAAACAACTGAGGATGATCCAAGAGAATGTCTACATACCAGGCCTGTTGTTTTATGTAGATAAGCCTGGTTTGTTTTGGAAGTAGACATGCAAACTTTCCCACATATATTTAATGTCAGTTTTTGTTTTGTTTTTCGTCAAGCTCTCTATTTTCTGTGAAGTCTTAGTATTGCCAGACAGTTTGGCCACCCTGCAGGAAAGTAACTCCTGCAGTGGACAAGGAGAGAAAGATACTAAAATGATAAACAATTATCTCTAGGGGTGAGACTGCAGTAGATCTCTCTTTTCTTCTTTGGACTTTGATGTATGATCAGAAGTTTCTAAAATGAATTTATCTTCCTTTTATAATCAGAAGAAAACATATTCAAAAGCCAATCAATTCCCTCTTTTTCATCAAGCCTTTGCTGAGGTGGGTCTCTGCTAGGTGTTCTGCTAGGTACCACGGACAAAAAGATGAATAAGGCATTATGCTTCCTGAGCAGTATACACAGTGGGTACAATTATGCTTAGCCTCTGTTTTAGGGATAGGGAAAAAAATGAGCAAGAGGAGGTTTATCTTTAAACCACCTAATCAGGCCTCATCATGAACCTAGTCCACTGCCCTCCAATCACACAGTGGCAGCTGCTCAGGGTTATTTCATAGCAACTGTGGTTTCAGATTCCACAGCTTTCAAAGTTTCACAACTCTGGAATAGACTGGAAATGCCTGCCCTTATTTTGCAATGAGGATAAATAATGACTGACAGTCAAAGAAAGAAAGACTGACAGTCAAAGAAAGAAAATATGTTTCCACAGAGTCAGCTGTGTTATATATCATAAAGTGCCACAAAGTCAAAATGCACAAGCAAGAACTGGCTTTGCTTTTTAGACCTCTGCACAATTAATGCAAATGCCCCACTGAACAGCATAGGAAGGAGAAGAAAGATTTACCATGGTTTTTTGTTTCTTTAGAACATGTGAGATCAGTGGGAGGCCTCGCTTCCTGCACTGCTTCTTCCGGCTCTATCTCCGCCTGTAACCTACTGCTCTCAGCCTCCATTTTTTTCTTTTCATCCTCCTCCTTTTCCTTCTCCACATCTTCTTCTTCTTCTTCCTCCTCCTCTTCTACTTCAGGCTCATCCTTCATTCTCATTAGAGCTGGAGGGAGTTCTGGACGTTTGGGGGGTAACTTCTATAAAGAAAACAAAACCATGAATGAAGAGTTCCACATAATGAGAAAGAGACAACTCTCTTCAAGGAGGTTAAGCTAAATGTGGAGAATGTCTAACCCCTCCAGGTTGATGAACCCTGCAGAAGTCTGCTGGAAGGAGGACCTGCACATGAGCTTTTATCCATCTGTGGACCCTTAACACATTATCTTTATTAGTTTCTAGGGTCCAAAGAATATTAAGTACAAAACACTTGAAACAGCTTGTAGGGAATGAAAACATTTATTCCAGGCGAGTACCTGCTGCAGGAATTCTGTCCTGTTACCCCTCAGGGGGTTAAAGGATCTTCATCACAAAAGCTAACAAACAGATTATTTGCCTAGATTTTTCACTTCAGATTTAACTCAATTTAAGGAAATAAGACATGTAAATCGGTAAAACAGATCCTGAAGAAAAGACATTCCTTGAAGAATAAAGTCAAACATTCTGATCAAGACCTCTCAATAAAAGTAATTATTAGAAAAAGTTGATTGCAGCTTAAGAAATAGAAAGTACCAAAGTGTACGTTGGGCATATCATTTTTTAAAGAAAGGATTTAATTCAGTAATCCTTTCAAGAGAGCTTTTTATTTTATTTATTTTTTTAATTTTATTTTAAGTAGGCCTCCACACCCAACATGGGCCTTGAACTTATGACCCTGAGATTAAGAGTTGTATGCTCTACTGACTGAGCCATCCAGGCACCCCTAAAGAGAGTTTTAAGTGAGTTTTTCCGCTAACTAAAACACAAGTACTTCCAGTCCCCCCATCCTCACAGAAAAACCTCCATCTCAGGTCAACCACATACTCACTCACAACATATGGCTGGGACTTCAGGCTTCTTCCCCCAGATGGCAGTTTACCCTAATTGAAGGTGTTGGGGGCTGAATTCTGTCCCCACAAAATTCATACATTGAAGTCCCAATCCTTAGTACCTCAGAAGTAACCATATTTAGAGATAAAATCTTTAAAGAGGTAAGTTAAAACAAAGCAGTTAGAGTAGGACCCTAATCCAATATGGCTGGTATTTTTTTTTTTTTTTTTTTGAGAGGGTGAGAGAGAGAAAGAGAGAGAGAGAGCGAGCATGCACAGAAGGAAAGAGCAGGGGAGGGGCAGAGAGAGAGGGAGGGAGAGACTCCCAAGCAGGCTCCGCACTGTCAGCCCCACCTGGGGCTCAATCTCACGAACCTTGATAGTGACCTGAGCCAAAATCTAGATTCAGACGCTTAACCAACTGAGTCACCCAGGCATCCCACTATGACTGGTACTCTTATAAGAGGAGGAGGAGAGGGGAGACACCACAGGTGCAAGTGCACAGACAGGTGACCACGTGAAGATGCAGGAAGAGGGCAGCCATCCCCAAGCCTAGGAAAGAGACCTCAGGGGAAACCAACCCTGCTGGCATGCTGATCTTGGAACTGTGAGAAAATAAATTTCTGTCCTCTAAGCCGCTCAGTCCGTGGTATTTGGTTAGGGCAGCCCTTGCACACTAATACACAAGATTCAGCTCTTTGGGGTGATGAAAACCTTCTAAAAGCTGGACCTGTAAACAGGGATGTATATAAAACAAAAACATTCACCAGTGAAGTGTTAGAGGATAACAGAGAGATCACAAAACTCAAAAAAGAGAGGACCTGGATTTGATTGCCAGTCTAGTCACTTAATGATGAGGATGTGTCCCGTAATTAACTTCTCTGACCCTGTTTCCTCACCTTTGAGAGGTAATAATTCCCACAAGTCAGCAAGTGTTGAAGGGATTAAATGAAGTAAGGAACACCACATGGCAGAGCCGGGTGCAGTGACTATATAACTAACAAATGTTGAGTCCCACCAGGAAAAGAGACACTCCTTAAATGCAACATCCATCACAAATTAATACACTGATGTTCAATGTACGAATCAGTTATATGCAAATTGACTTGAGAGCTAAAAGTTTAACACCGTGACCCACAACTTACCCCTACTGTTCCCGTTTTTAATTTGAATTTGCTTCCTCCTTTCATGGCACCAAAGAGAGGCAACGTAAGCTTTTTAGCTTTGTTTTCCACATCTGTAGTCTGACTTTCAGTCCTAAGAAGAAAGAGTAATTGTACATGTCTATTCCAGTGAGGCCAAAATTTTATCTAAGAACACTCTGGACTCTGACAAAGAAACTTCTGGGAAACAAAAATTTCCACAAAATGAATATCTAAGCATATACCAACAGGAAAAGGCCAACGGAGTCTGAATGGACAATGATACTGCTGACTGTCACAGACACAGGACTATTAAGGGCGAGATGAGGTTCTTAACTTCAGTTAAGTCCCAACATGCTACATGACTTCACCTTCATAAAATGATGCTAACAGTACGAAGGTCACTGGCAAATGGGGCAAGATCCCATTCCCACTAAGTGGCAGGAGACGGGTCCACAAAGTTAAGCCCTATTTTCCACCAACCTCGCAAGAGGACCCACAGTGTCTTGCCTGGAGTCCACACTTATCATAACCGTGGACAAAGGCTCTGATCACAGAAGTTAAAAAAACAAAAACAAAAACCTCTGTGAAGGGGCTACGCTGCGTGGTGAGTAATGACAAGGACATAATGAGAGACCTTACAACTGGTGAGTTTGTCAGCGTCTCACTGGCTGGAGAGAGTTATAACAGCTAAGCCCACTAGGGTAAAGCTAAGGAAGAGCAAAAAGAAGAGATTATAGAAATTGGGAAACATCAGGGGCAAAAAAAAGAACACAGCAAAAACAAAAAGGATGTAGTTGAGTTGACAAGACATTCAGAGAGTAGGCAGAGGTGACGATGACAAGATAGCATGAGGAGACATAGGGAAGGGCAGGCCTGCATTCTGGAATACAGGGACAGCACTGGCACTCAAGACACACTGTGAGCCATATGAGAAAATGACCTTGCTGCTCTATACTGAAGCCCCATTTGTCGCTACTACCTTCTTCTACCTAAGTCTTACCCCCTCAGTGGTGCTCTTGGGCCTAGCCTCACCACCTTGCTCTCTACCATGGACAGACCCATTGCCTTGCTAAGGCCACCAGAAAAATCCTGCCTGTTTGTCCGTAAAGACTTTTCATCAAATACTATCCTTCACAGCCCCTCCCTACAGGTCTCAGGAAGGTTCTAGCACAGAAGACAAAAGCAAGAGCAACCCAGATATTCTTCAGCTCCATTAAATAGCTTGGCTTGTCTGGAAGACGGGCAAAGTCACCCCAAGGAGCCAAATGGCAGAAGACGGGATCCCAATCAAGAGCTGCTTGGGCAGGGGCAGGAGGGGTGTTAGGTAGAAAGGTTGGAAGGTCAACCAAAGTGAGAAGAGGAGGGAGAAGGTACACACATCTGTACATGTGCTGCTGAAGTGAGCACAAGGTACACACATCTGAAGTCCAGGATATAAAGTAGGAGAGGGAGGAGAAACTAAGCAGACACACAGACAGCAGGAAGGGAGGCTGTGGAGGAGACTGGCATACCTTCTCTGGAAGGGATGACTTAGCAAGGGAAAGGATTTCAGAGTTGGAATTAAAATTCAATGTTAATTGGTTTACCCTCAGCTATACCTCCAGAGTTTTTACCCTTTCTCCACAAACACAATGTTACAAATAACTGCTAAGTATAACAGAAACAGGACAATGATCACAATGATGATACAGACACTTTGTCAAGTGCTGTTCGAGTCATCTTTGCAACATCACCAGTACTTCTAATTGACAGACGAGGAAGGCGAAGGTCAAAGAAGTTGCATAATTTGCCTCAAAATGCCCAAAAAGTAATTGATAGAGTTGAGAATGAAAGCCAGGGAGTCTAACTCGAGTGCTAACCCCCCTCCTCACTATCAGTAAATCAAATGCCACCAGGGTCAAACAGACCTTTGTGGACTGACCTATCAATCACTGCGTTAAATAACCAAACTACACATAAATCCTTTAACAAAACTGCTAGTAATTTAGGGACAAATTTTCTGTACAATCAAGGGCTCCAGATACATAGATACATTTTACCTTTACATCTCGACATAAAAATTGTCCCCCAGTACCTAGATGTTTATCTATACAATGCCCCCAGCATCAAGTCACAGGTTTTGTACACAGGGGTAAGGCGCCGCATACTGACAATCTAAAGCAGTGCCGTCTAACAGAATTTTCTGCAATCATGGAAACGCTCTGCATCTGCACTGTCCAATACAGTAGCCACTATCCACATGTGGCTACTGAGGAGTTAACATGTGGCTAGTTGTCTGAAGAACTGAATTTGCAATGTCATTTCATTTTAATATCACATAAGACTAATGGGTGCTATATAGGAAGGACATCACAGATCAAAAGAAAATGAGAAACTTTCTAGAATTAATTACCTTCTTAAGTGTGTGTACCCATCTGGGCAATGTCACTTTTTGAGATGCCCACCTGGATTGTCCTGGATTGTGCTCACTTAAAGTGGCTTATTTCTACAACAACCTACTCAACATTTTCAAAATTTGTTGAGACCACTTAGAACAAAATTTGAAAATATTGTCAAGTTGAAAGACTGGACCTTATTCTCTCTCTCTCTCTCTCTCTCTCTCTCTCTCTCTCTCACACACACACACACACACACACACACACACACACATAAACACACACATTCATACACTCATCAATACTAGTCAAGTCTGGGAAAAATTATTCCCAAAATTTTGTTCACAAATTACTAAAAAATCTTCTCGATTTCTACAAATGGATTTGGGTTATTTTCTTCCAAAAATTTCCCCAAAATCAACTTTAGGGGATTATGCCTTCCCCCATTTTAAAGGAAGAAATTCCACTTTAAAAGTATTTAAATACATTAAAATTGTCAACTGGTTCTTAGGAATGACAAATCAGGTGTTAAAATGACAATCTGTGGTTTTAAAATCATAGATAAAAAAATGGTATTACGTTGTTGTACTTGTCTTCCTCTTTCTCTTATGAGCAAGATTGAGCATCATTTTATATAGTTATATAGCTATTTGTATTTCTTTTTCAGTGGCCTGTCAGTTGATATCCTTTTCCCATTTTTCTCTTTGGTAGATGGTTGTCTACTTATTCGAAGGTCTTTATAGATTAGGGAAATTAGCCTTTTGTGCATGTTGCTCTTTAAAATTTACTCTGGGGGCACCTGGGTGGCTCAGCCAGTTGAGCATCTGACTTCAGCTCAGGTCATGATCTCACGGCTCATGAGTTCAAGTCCTGTGTCAGGCTCTGTGCTGACAGCACGGAGCCTGGAGCCTACTTCAGAATCTATCTCCCTCTCTCTCTGCCCCTCCCTTTCTCATGCTCTGACTTTCTCTCTCTCTTTCTCAAAAACAAACATTTAAAAAAAAATCTTTTTAATAAAAAAATAAAAAATAAAGAAGTTTACTCTGCATTAAAAATTAAGAAAAAAATCAGAGCTTTCCAGTGAAAAAGGAATCAATATAGTTTTCTCTAAAATTCCTACAGCAGTCTATATTTCACAAGTGAAATGGCTTTTTACTCTATGAAATCACTGCCTTCTGTGCTTTAAAGGGTTCCCTACAGTCTATTTTTATTCTGTAATGATTATCTAAGAAAATAAAGATATAATGGGACTCCTGGGTAGCTTAGTCGGTAAGCATCCAACTTTGGCTCAGGTCATGATCTCATAGCTTGTGAGTTCAAGCCATGAGCCGGGCTCTGCGCTTACAGTAGAGAGCCTTGCTTGGGATTCTCTCTCCCTTGTTCTCTGTCCCCCACCCCCCACTCATACCTTCTCTCTCTCTCAAAATAAATAAACTTAAAAACAATTTAAAAAAAAGAAAGATATAATTCAAAATGTTATCTGTGCAAACATGCTTATTTAAAATTTCAAGTATAACTAAGACTTACTTACTTTTTTAGTTCTGGAATCTCTGCTGGTTTTACAATTTTTATCAATCCTTTAAGTCTCTGTAGTTCTTTCCTCAGTTCAAAAGTTCTCAGGTGAAGTTTCTTCCGGGACACACCATCCAATGCACTCCCTGATTTCATTTCTGACATGAACGCATCTAAGGAGTCCTGAGATGGCGACTCTGATAAAGCTGTCCAAGAAAAAGAGAATACATGTTTAGAAAAATTGCCTCAAATATTTTAAAACTCAGCCAAAGTTTCTGTAGAAAAGTCAGTAACTTAAAGTTGGACAGAGGACATTACTGGTATTAGGAATAAGAAAACAGGTTATAGCTTGGAGACCTTGGGACATCACTTTGCCTTAATGCACTTCATTCCCCTCATCTATTACATAGAAAGTTTAAACCAAATAATTTATAACGTTCCTTATAGTTCTAAGATGTTCTGTTGTTCCTTAGAAAGGCTCCATATTCTGTACATCTTACTAACTAGCCTGGAAGAGTGCAATACTTATGGGAGATGCCCTATACATATTTGTTTCATGGGTCATTAACTTACCTTTGCTTGACGCTTTCAGTTTCTCAGAAATTTCAGAGAGTTCCCTTTCAGCATCATTTAACTTTGCAACCTGTAATGCCCAGATTAACAGGGTTAACAAATGTTTTTCTTCTTTCAAAATATGGTAGCTTTCCTGTCTTCCTCATCTTATTTCCACTATTGTTACGAGTTTAAGAGGATTCAATCAGAAGTGTAATTAAATGTGCTCTTTATGGAGTTAACATTTTCATGCGTTTATATGATTCAAGCTGAGTTAATTTCTGAATTCAGAATTTAACAGAATGAAAGTAAAGAACATAGACTTGACTTTACTCAGAAGAAAGAACTCAAGTCATTTCTTTTCACTGATGAATCAAAGAACAAAGCAAAACAAAACAAAACAAAAAAACAACAGATGTTGGGTAATGTTTTAAGCTCTGAATACTGCTAATTATAGTGAAAAGACATGCTATCTTATAATGATTTCATGAAGGATATACTACTTAAGACTATTACCAAACTACATTCCTCAAAATTCCTTTCACAATTCTTGACTGCCAGAAGTCTAAAGTTGATTTCACCTCAGAATGTCCAAATTTGGAACTTTTTCCTTTCTTTTTGTGGGATTAACATCATACCCAAAGAATGCTTATGAATGGATCAAGATCCACTGTGAGGCAGACAGAGTCTCTAGCAGCAAGCCAAACTTTTCTCCAACTTGTGTAAGACTAGTTGTTTGTTACTATCAAATTTACAGATCAAGAAAGTTATACTTGAGTACCAGATTTCAACACCACTGCTTTAAAAATTGTAATTATAAAACAAATTTAAATAATATATTATCTTATTAAAAAATTAAACTACCACAGCTACTTCTATAAATAAAACTTGCCAATGATTCAAACGTCTCTGGTTTCTCATCAATCTTCCCAGCCTTCTTCATACGGTTCAGACGCTTCTTTTCAACCAGGCCGGTCCGATCAAGAAATGTGTCATCATCACTATCATAAAAGTCTTCATCCTCCCAGTTCTTGGCTTTCCTTTTCCGAGATACTAGAAGGAGATAAAAAAAAAAAGTGGTAATAAATAAGTTAAAAAGAAAAAGAATCTTTCAATTATTGAAAGATTCAACAAGCTGTCAAACTACATATAAAAACAAAGGGTTAGGGTGCCTGTGTGGCTTAGTCGGTAAAGCAACCAATTCTTGATTTCAGCGCAGGTCATGATCTCCCATGCTGGCAGTGCAGAGCCTGCTTGGGATTCTCTCTCTCCCCCTCTCTCTCTTCCCCTCCCCTGCTCGCACTCTGGTTCCCTCTCATAAATAAATAAACGAACAAACTTAAAAACAACAACAACAAAGCGTTAAACCTGGAAGACATTATGCTAAGTGAAATAAGCCAGACACACGATTCCACTTACAAGAGTTAACTAGAATAGTCAAATTCAGAGAAACAGAAGGTAGAATGGTAATCATCAGGGACTAGTGGAAGGAAGAATGAGAAATTAGTGTTTAATGGGTACAAAGTTTCAATATGGGAAGATGAGAAAGTAATGAGATGGACATAGCAATGGTTGCACAACAATGTGAATGTATTTAATACACTTAATGCTCACAATGGTGAATTTTATGATATGTATGTTTTACCACATTAAGAAAAATTAAACAAAGGGCTATTTTAATGAACAAAAGGCTCTCAAAAATCAATGAGTAAAAAAGGAAAAAGATAAATGAGGAAAAGTTCAATAATCTAAAAGAAAATTTGGCAAAGAATAATCAAAGCAGTTCACAGAAAAAGAAATACAATGGCCAAAACACTTTATAAGATGTTAATAATGCCCAATTTGGCAAGGGTACGGGGAAATGGACTCTCAAACAGCTGATGGGAATGTACATTGATACACAATCTTTTTTTTTTTTTTTATGTTTATTCATTTTTGAAAGACATAGACAGAGCACAAGCAGGGGTGGGGCGGAGAGAGAGGGGGACACAGAATCTGAAGCAGGCTCCAGGCTCTGAGCTGTCAGCACAGAGCCCGATGCGGGGCTCGAACTCACTAACCTCAAGATCATGACCTGAGCTGACGTCAGATGCTCAACCGACTGAGCCACCCAGGTGCCCTGTTACACAATCTTTTTGATGGTCAACCTCACAATATCTGTCAAATGCAATTGATCTAACAATTCTACTTATAGGAAATTATCCTATGGGTATCAATGCCCTGTTATTTGTAACAGTGAAAATCTGGAAAGCCCATCAATAGGGAACTATGTTAGCTATTACTTTTTTGTCTACCCTATGTCCACCCTATGCCATCTTACTCCTCTTGTTATGCTAAAAGTACCCCTTTTCTTCTAGAATACTCCTCCTCCATTCCACCTGGATTAGGGGTCATCATGTGACCAAAGCCAAATCAGTAAGAATCCTTCCCTCATATTTATATTTAGATACGTGCAAAAAAGGGCTCTCTTTCCAATGAGATTATGAAAGAGGGAAGATACAAATCTAAGCAGTGAGCAGCCAGCTCTTTTGCATGGGGTAAGAATCTGTCTGCAAAATAAAACCATATGCTCATGTGACAGACTCACACACATACACACACACAGCTTTTATGGTGTCCTGTGACACTGAGACTTCTGGTTTGATAGGACCAGAACTTAAGGTCCTAGTTCATACAGTTCCTCCTTCAATCCTGTAAGCAATTCTTCTCAACCTGGAGAAGAGATGGACAATAGTGGAGATGGAGCCAATAACTTTTCTCCCTAAGCTAGTCTGAATTGTGTTTCTATTATTTACAACCAAAACAGTCCTTATTAAAAAAACTTCATGATTTCCAGGTTAAGATGGTACACTGAACGTACATATGTAATTTCACTCTCTCCCCATATCCCACTAAAGCTGTGGTAAAGAAATCTGTTTTAAAAACATTAACCTACTGGGGCACCTGGCTGGCTTAGCTGGCACAGCATGGGACTCTTGATCCTGGGGTTGTGAGTTTGGGTCCCATGTTAGGTACAGAGCTTACTTAAAAATAATTAAATAAACAAACAAATAAATAAATAAACAAACATTAATCTACAAAGACAGAACAGGAGAAGGAATAGCAATACCTAATTTTTGGAAATTATAAAACAGACAGACAAGTGGAAACTTAACTTAGCAGAACTAAAAAAGATGAATCCTAAAACAACAGTGGGGAAAGATGAGAACCAATCTGATGATACTGCAGAATCCTCAAAAGGATCTGGAACCGGGGATAGACAGTAGTGCTAAAATAAAAAGAACTGAGTAAAAGCTGGTTGAGAAAAAGATCCTCCTCCCTGACTACTTACCTCCTCATCCCCAGAAAAAAATCCAGAGGTTAATCCCTAGAAAAGGTAAGATAAAAAGTCTTTGCATTGTGGACTGCCCAGTTTATGTTCTATATTCTACATATTAAATATGTATTTATTTATTCTAAAAATAGTACTGTCCTGAAAATAGCTGAATTTTGAGAATCTGCTCAGCCATCTTCCAGCACTTAGCTCTAAGAATTTCAGGAAGGAAGAATTTCAGGAATTTCATGCAGGAAGTCAGAAGAGTACTCTCTGAGGAATCCCGCCAGCAGAAGAGGAAAAAACCTAACGATTCTTACATGAGGAGTTCCCCAACAAAAGGCCCACATTAATCTATAGTGTTACTCAAAGGTAATAAGCCCCACCTATATATTCCAAGCTGTCAATCACCTTTTTTGTCCCCAAATAAGAATCTACACCCAAGGACTACACAAAAACTGGGAAACACCTCTAACATGCAGGACCGAGACTACACAAAAAAGAAAAGGCAGAGATTAGCAGCAAGATGAGATACTTAAAATCCAGGAAACAACAATAGCATATTATATTTTAAAAATGAATACCCAAAGGACAAAAATGAGCCTTGGAAATTAAAATCTTGATTGCAAAATGTAAAGATAAAGCTGCAGAAATCTCCCAGAAAGAATAAAAAGACATAGAGATAAAAAAAAAGAGGGGCGCCTGGGTGGCTTGGTCGGTTGAGCGTCCGACTTCGGCTCAGGTCATGATCTCACAGCCCGTGAGTTCGAGCCCCGCGTCGGTCTCTGTGCTGACCGCTCAGAGCCTGCAGCCTGTTTCAGATTCTGTGTCTCCCTCTCTCTCTGCCCCTCCCCTGTTCATGCTCTGTCTCTCTCTGGCTCAAAAACAAATAAACGTTGAAAAAAAAAATTTAAAAAAAAAAAAAAAAAGAAGGAAAAAAAAGATAAGAAACTTAAATGGTCAGTCTAAGATGTTCAATATCAAAATAACAAAATTCAAGAGAGAAAGAGAAAACAGAAGGATGAAATGATTAATGGCATAATTCCAGAAATGTTTCTAACTATCAAAGATTTCCAGATCAAAAGGACCCAACAAGTACCTAGAAAAATGGATGAAAATAGACCCACAGAAAGGTACATCATAGTTAAGTTTCAGAAGCTTGAGAACAAAGGGAAGCTCCTACAAACTCCTAGTGTGTGTGTAGGGGATGGGAAATGACATATACTAGATAAGGATTCTGAACCCGTTAGGACTGCAAGAGCAACACTGAATATAAGGTGGTAACGGTAATACCTTCAAAGCTGTGAAGGAAAATTATTTCCCATTTAGAATTCTATTCCTAGCCAAACAATTAACCAAGAGTAAAGCTAGAATAATTGTATTTTCAGAGTGGGGAATTTAATATAGTTTACCTGCTATACATCCTTTCTCAAGAATTCACTACATGTCCACCAAAATGAAAGAGTAGACCAAGAACAACGAAAGAAGTGAAATCCGCTGGAGACTATCATCATCCATGACCTCTATTGTTGTACCAGCTTTTTAATCTGCAAAACTACAGAAAGATGTGCTCCACTAAAACAAGGGAATAAACCAAGAAACATGAGAATCTGGGAATCAAGAAACAGAAAATCCAACCCTGGAGAAAGACAAAGGAAATGTCAAGGATGACAGCAAAATGCGGTCCCAGATGACAGTGCTCCAGTAGGTTCAGAGAATAGTGAGCCCTGAAAGAACATTGCTCTTCAGGAGAAATGTTTCCAAAAAGATCAGAACTGATCAATTACTTGATGTGATTGACCATGTGGAAAAATATACTGAAAGGCTCTTGAAAGATGTGGAAAGAATGAACAGAGTTACAAAAAATCCACACACATGAAAAACAAACAATTATTAACTTTAGGAAAAACAAAAAGAAAAAACTCCTCAGTTTAACTAATATTTGCATAAACATAATCGTGTAAATATTAAATACTAATGTAACAGAGTCAGTACATAATGTTTAAAATAAGTGATTCAGTTGCACCTGGGTGGCTCAGTTGGTTAAGTGTCCAACTCTTGATTTTGGTTCAGGTCATGATCTCACGGTTAGTGGTCATGATCTCACAGTTAATGGGTTTGAGTCCCACGTCTGGCTCCACGCTGACAGCAAGAAGCCTGCTTGGGATTCCCATTCTCTCTACTCCTCCCCTGCTTGCACACTCTCTCAAAATAAATAAACAAACTTATAAAAAGTTCAATCATAAAATAAAATAAAATAAAATATTCAAAATAAAACAGCATACTCTTCCTTTTGGGAAATACGGATATTTTTAAATGCCAGAAAAAATAATTAAAAGAGTTAAAAGCCTTCTAAGATTGAAGACTGGGGAGAGGCAGGGCAAGGAACAGGTATATTTTGCATAAGCCTTTGGTAGTTTTTGGGGTTTTTTTAAATTTTTATTTATTTTGAGAAAGAGAGAGAAAGAACGTGAGTGTGGAAGGGCAGAGAGAGAAGGAAAGAGAATCTCAAGCAGGCTCCAGGCTATTAGTGCACAGCCTAATATGGGACTTGATCCCATGACCCTGGGATCATGACCTGAGCTGAAATCAAAAGTCAAATGATCAATTGATTGAACCACCCAGGTGCCCCAAGCCTTTGGTAGTTTTAAATAATACATAAGTTACTTTGCAATAATAAAAACTAATTTTAGAATAAACACAAATATAACAGAAGCCTTTATTAATAAATGATGATGGGGCGCCTGGGTGGCTCAGTTGGTTAAGCGTCCGACTTCAGCTCACGTCACAATCTCACGGTCCGTGAGTTCGAGCCCTGCATCGGGCTCTGGGCTGATGGCTCAGAGCCTGGAGCCTACTTCCGATTCTGTGTCTCCCTCTCTCTCTGCCCCTCCCTCGTTCATGCTCTGTCTCTCTCTGTCTCAAAAATAAATAAATGTTAAAAAAAAATTAATAAATAAATAAATAAATAAAAATTAAAAAAAAATAAATAATGATGATATAGCCAGAAAGGCTTTTTATTTTTATTTATTTTTGAAGTTTATTTTTGAAAGAGAGAGAGAGAGAGGGAATGAGCACAAGGGAGCAGGTCAGAGAGAGATGGAGAGTGAGAGAGAATCCCAAGCAGGCTCCATGCTGTCAGGGCAGAGCCCGACATGGGGCTTGATCCCATAAAGAACCATGAGACCATGACCTGAGCCGAAATCAAGAGTCAGATGCTTAACTGACTAAGCCACCCAGGTCCTTGACAGACTTTTAAAAATGAGATAAATTTAATGCAATTATACAGACAATATCCATGATACATTCTTATATTAAAATTGTAAGTCATGAAAGAGTATAATATAAATAAATGCATTTGTGTATGAAGTTTGCTTTTTATTAAAGTATCTAGTTCCGAACACATATCTATACTCATAAAAAATTTCTAAGAAAATATGGCTTCTAAGGGGTGCCTGGGTGGCTCAGTCGGTTGAGTGTCTGACTTTGGCTCAGGTCATGATCTCGCGGTTCATGTGTTAGAGCCCCACGTCGGGCTCTGTGCTGACGGCTCAGAGCCTGGAGCCTGCTTCGGATTCTGTGTCTCCCTCTCTTTCTGCCTCTCCCCTGCTCATGCTCTGTCTCTGTCTCCAAAAAATAAATACGCGTTAAAAAAAAAAAAATTTTTTTTTTTTTTAAAAGAAAATATGCCTTCCTTTGGGTACTGAGATATGGAATATTTTCTTTTCAGCTCATAGAATTTCACACAATTTACATTTTCTCCCTAAAAAGTCATTTCGTGGGGCGCCTGCATGGCTCAGTCAGTTAAGTGGCCGACTTCGGCTCAGGTCATGATTTCGCAGTCTGTGAGTTCGAGCCCCGTGTCAGGCTCTGTGCTGACAGCTCAGAGCCTGAAGCCTGTTTCAGATTCTGTGTCTCCCACTCTCTGACCCTCCCCCGTTCATGCTCTGTCTCTGTCTCAAAAATAAACAAACGTTAAAAAAAAATTAAAAAAAAAAAATTTCTCTGTCTCAAAAATAAACGTTAAAAAAAACAAAATTAAAAAAAAAAAGTCATTTCGTTGCCTTTTGTGTTAAATTCTTTCTTCCTTTCTTCTTTCTTTCTCTTTTTCTCTCTCCCTTTTTCTCTCTTTCCCTTCCTTCCTTCCTTCCAAAAACAAAGTGTTCCCATAAACTCACCTGCCTCCTGCCGCAGCAACCCCAAAGTATCAAGGATTCGACAAGCCTCCAGTGAACACTGGATCATTGCTTCTTTTTTCTTTCCCGAATGAATGGCCTCAGCTACCAGTTGTTTTCCAGTTGAATCATCCACAGGTAATCTGTATTGGTTTGGAGTGAATCATAGCATAGTACTAAGCTCCAATTCTCATGAAAAAAACTAATATGCGGTGAAAATAGTCATTTCTTTTGACATGGCTTATTAATCTCTCCATTCATTTTGTTATATCTTGCCAAGGTTGGACCTTAAATCTTTTCCTTATGCCTCTGACCCATCCCACCCCACCTGCCAATGATATATGTTATTAAACTATCAAGGCCCAAATTCAGGAGTAGCCTAAAAATAAGACTAAAGTTATTCTTTGGGTCTACTGTCTATTACCTAAAATTGGCCACTTTTCACAAAAGGACATTAATGAGAACAGAACATACCTCACCCTACAGAGCCAAGTGCTGTGCCCCTGTTCATCAAATTCATATTCTAATTCTTCTCCTGTGGGAGGAAGAAAGACAAAACAATTTTAACAGTATATGAAAATTACTAGTTAAGACAAAGGGAAAAGAGAGGAAAGGCTGATAAAAGAATATCAAGTTCCAGGGCACCTGGGTGGCTCAGTCAGTTTAAGTGTCTGACTCGATGTCAGCTCAGGTCATGATCCCATGATTCATGAGACTGAGCCACACATCAGGCTCTGAGCTGTCCCTGCTTGGGATTCTCTCTCTCAAAATAAATAAACATTTAAAAAAAATAGAATATCAAGTTCCCATACCTCATTTAACACTAAATTTCAAAGCATTTCACTTCTCACTTCCAGGAATTATTATTTGATAATAAAATAAGGGGGAACTTGAAGCAAAGAAAAGCAAACTCAGACCAGAACAATCAGCTTGCCATAAATAGCTTTGTCCACTACATAGCAACTTTTACACTTATATTATAAGTGCAGATGTAAGTTGTCACTTTGGTTTGTAGAAGCACAAATATTGGGGTGCCTGGGTGGCTCAGTTGGCTAAGCATCTGACCTGAGCTCAGGTCATGATCTCACAGTTTGTGAGTTTGAGCCCCACATCAGGCTCTGTGCTGACAGCTCAGAGTCTGGAGCCTGCTTCGGATTCTGTCTTCCTCTCTCTCTACCCCTCCCCTGCTCATGTTTTGTCTCTGTCTCTCAAAAAAATGAATAAACATTTAAAAAAAATTTTTAGAAGCACAAATATCAAGAGCAGAATGCAACCAGTTCATATATATTCACACACACACACACACACACACACACACACACACACACACACACAGATGTTCTCTCAAAGCATTTCTACTGAAACAGTCCTCTATGGAAACACTCTTTAAATTATATAAGGTGAACATCCATGTTAAGAATTATAAAAGATGAGGGGTGCATGGGTGGCTCAATTTGTTAAGCTTCCGACTCTTGATCTCAGCTCAGGTCATGATCTTGTGGTTTGTGGGTTCAAGCCCCACATTGGGCTCTATGCTGATGGCATACAGCCAGCTTGGGATTCTGCGTCTCCTTCTCTCTGCCCCTCACCTGCCTGTGTGCACGCTCTTTCTCTCAAAATAAATAAATAAATAAATATTAAAAAAAAAAAAAAAAGAATTATAAAAGATCAGATGAAGTAGAAACAAAGAATTTTAAGAAGTTAGGTCAATCTCCCCACCACCCAAGTCTAGGATCTTCTGAGAATAATGAGACCAGATGAGTCGGAAAAAAGTAGTCCCTTTTTTCCAAGATGGGAAGAAAGACTAACAAGATTTTTACTGTTTTCAAAATAAACCTCAAGCAACTGACCACAAGGGCAAGAACTGAGCAAGGAGAGCAGCAGATAAAACACAGCATTTCTAAGTACCTTGAAGATCTACAAGACAATGCTGCTGTGGAAACCTTTTACTGGCAGGGTCAGAATCTGTTTACATACCTTCTCGGTCAAAAAAACCTTGGAGAGCCTTTTTTGGATCCTTTATATAGAAGGCCTCCCTTTCCTGCTGAAACTCTAAGACAATGGGGTTCTCTTCAGCCTCATCCTCTACAGCATCTTCTCCTACAGGATACAGTAAAGAAAGAAAAGACAGACATAAGAAAAGACTATCCGAATGACACCCACTTTTCATTTAGCCTGCATGAAGACACAGTTATCAATGAAAAGAAAGGTGGGGGGTGGGGGACAAGGGGACATACAAAACCACCAATATAAATATCTTTAGGTTTCCTAAATCGTGTGACAAATTAAAACTTGTTTTCATGGCATCTTTTGTTTTTCCCCCATCACTATATCTCAAAAACAAAATTACCTACCACATTGTCCATGGGAAAAAATCTAAGCTTCTTGGCCTGGCATTCCCATTCTCTATCACCTGGGTCTAATACTCTGTCTCCGATATAATTTCTTAATATTTACCATATCTGCCAGATGGACTGGCCTTCTCATTACCACTTTAAAATCATCAATCCCTAGGGGCACCTGGGTGGCTCAGTCAGTTAAGAGTCCAGCTTTGGCTCAGGTCATGATCTCACAGCTTGTGAGTCTGAGCCCCAGGTCAGGCTCTGTGCTGACAGCTCAGAGCCTAGAACCTGCTTCGGATTCTGTCTCCATCTCTCTCTGCCCCTCCCCTGCTCATGCACTGCCTCTCTCTCTCTCTCTCTCTCTCTCTCTCTCTCAATCTCAAATATAAATAAACATTTAAAAATAATATGGGGCGCCTGGGTGGCTCAGTCGGTTAAGCGTCTGACTTCGGTTCAGGTCATGACCTCATGGCTTGTGAGTTCGAGCCCCGCGTCGGGCTCTGGGCTGATAGCTCAGAGCCTGGAGCCTGTTTCGGATTGTGTCTCCCTCTCTCTGCCCCTCCCCTGTTCACACTGTCTCTCTCAAAAATAAACATTAAAAAAATAAACAAATACATAAATAAATAAATAAATAAATAAAATCATCAATCCCTACCCTGAATATTCGATATTCAGCTTCCTAAGTGCTAATTTTTCTTTCCTTCAAGTTCCAACTTAAGACCCGTCTGTTTGTAGACTTAAAAACTTTCCCGGGGCGCCTGGGTGGCTCAGTCAGTTAAGTGTCCGACTTCGGCTCAGGTCATGATCTCACAGTTCGTGAGTTCGAGCCCCGCGTCGGGCTCTGTGCTGATGGCTCTGTGCTGATAGCTCAGAGCCTGGAGCCTGTTTCAGATTCTGTGTCTCCCTTTCTCTCTGCCCCTCCCCTGCTCATGCTCTGTCCCTCTCTGTCTCAAAAATAAATAAACATTAAAAAAAAAAAAAATTAAAAAAAAAAAAAACTTTCCCAAATTTTAAGTCAGTGTTGCTCAAAAGAAATATAATGAAAGCCATACATGAAAGTTTTCATTTTCTAGTAGCCACATTAAAAAGGAGCAACAAGTAAAATTATCATGTAATCAGTATAAAAATACTATGAATGTGGTATTTTATATTCTTTTTTCACACTAAGTCTTTGAAATCCAGTGAGTATTTTATATTTATAAAACAAGTCAGCTTGGACTAGCCATACTGTAAGTGTTCAATAACCACATGTGGGTAGTGGCTACAATACTGGACAGTGTGGGTCTAAGTCCTTAGTGATCACTCCCTTCTCTGAACCCTTACTCTAGCCTACTTATGGTTTCTATAGCTTTTGTTTGGCACTTACAAAAGTAATTTCATAATATTTATCCAGTCTTCCCAACAACATATTAAGGCATTCTTTTTTTTAAATTCCTAGCCCCTGAATACCCATTGTCCAAAATGTCTGGTATTATGGAAAGTTCAATTTATTCCTCTGGCTAAAGGATGAGGTTTCTCTGATTAGCTATTTCGCATTTCAGGGAATTTACACAAAGTACAAAAATTCGAAGGACTATCCTATATTGAACATTCCATGTTACTTGACTGAATATAGTTCCATCCTCTCCAATGATAATAGTCAAGGCCAGTACCATTTAAATGGTAAAAATAATAAATTAGTTGTAGGCTGAGGAAGAGTTTACAACAAGGGAGTGGACTGTAAAATGCATTAAAAGACTGGGCTCCTGGCTGGCTCAGTCCACAGAGCAGCCAACTCTTGATCTCTGGGTTGTAAGTTTGAGCCCCACTCTGAGTGTAGAGATTACTTAAAAGTAAAATCTTAAAAAAAAAAAAAAAAAGAAAAAAAAAGAAAGAAAAAAGAAAAGAAATCCATAGTGCCTGTAATTCACCTTTTTGACATCAGAAAAGTTAATGAATCTCTGTGGGTTTTGGCAGTCTCGTGTGCAAATTGTATTTGTCCCATCTATCTCAAAAAGTCATGAAAGGCATATGATAGAAAACAATTAAAGATACCACCAGTAATGAATTTAAAATATTAACCTCTGGCAGCAATCTTAATTTCTTACCCATTCCCCAGGTGCAGCCCATTTCATCATCTTGACTACTAGCATTTCTCTTCCTTTCATTGGCATCCATTTCTTCTTCCTCATCCGAGTCTTCTCCTAGCATCTTCTTCTCCAACATCATTTGTTGCTGCTTGCGCAATTCTTTCAATTGCGTTACTGTCAACTCGGATTCTGCCTCTCGGTCTTCCTCTGGTCCCTGATGAACCAAGAGAAAGAATTCTTTCAGAGTTCAGGATCGCTGAATTCATATCTCACTTTCAGAAATATGGCAATGTGGGGGCGCCTGGGTGGCTCAGTCGACTAGGCGTCCGACTTCCTCTCAGGTCATAACCTCTCAGTTCGTGGCTTCGGGTCCCGCGTGGGGCTGTGTGCTGACAGCTCGGAGCCTGGAGCCTGCTTCGGAGTCTGTGTCTCCCTCTCTCTATGCTCCTCCCCTGCTCAAGCTCTCGCTCTCTCGCAAAAATAAATAAACATTAAAGTAAAATAAAAGAAAAAAATACGGCAATGTGTACAGAGGCCTGGAAAGGGGCCAGATTCTCCCACTTTTGTAATCGCTTACTGGGAGAATCTCCTTCCTCCGCGAAAGCTTAAGGAGCTCTGGAACCCAGCCCGGTGCGCTCCGGAGATTTCAGTCCTAGGTTTCTCTACTTACCTGAAGAAGAAACAGCCGGGTGCTGCCTCCAAAGCGAAGAACATGCCCGACGTGGACGCGACAATAGGTGCGGGGTGGGATGCGGGTTTTGTTAAGAAAAGTGCCATGGGTGCTTCCCAGATCGTAAAGGTAGAAGCCAGGCCCGTGGCCGTCGCATTCTCCTTCGAGGCCGGACACCCTGTGCTGCAGCACGGCGTGGTACCGAGACACCGAAGGGTGCTCCAGGCACACGTCGCAGCTAGACAGCCTCCCGAAAAGGCAGTAGCTTGTCCCTTTCAAGCTCCAGGTGCCAAGGATGGTGCCGCTCTTCAGTGTCTCTAGGCTGTAGGGGGCCGTGGCGGGGCCGCCCCACGGCGGCTCTCGGTATGGGGGAGCCCGGGCCGGACCGCCAGGGGATGGAGCCGCCGTGGGCGGCCGCGGCTGCTCCTCCGGTGGACTCTTGGTGTCCCCGCTGTCCGGCCGCACTGGCGGGACGTCAGGCTCCACGGAATCGGGGTCTAGCAGCGCCGTGGGCCCTTCCTTCTTCACCTCCTCAGGGTCTGAAGGACTGGTGGCGGGGGCCCTGCCCCGCACAGCCGGGGGCACCGGCAGGGTTGGTTTCTTGAAATCGTCATTGAGCTCTTGCAAAGCCTGAGGCTCGGACTTAGAGGAGCTATCGGCCATCCTCAATCGGGTGCGGTCTCGGAATCTGTTCCTGGGAAACCTCCCCCTTCGGTCTCTAGGTTCCTCTCCACGCCTCGCTCTCCCAGCTCCCGGTGGCTTCTCTGAACCCCGATGGCGGATTTGTTCCTTCACCACCTGCCACGTTACGAAGAGATGAATATCAAGGGCAGGTCATAATAAGAAAAACAAAAACAAAAAACAAAACAGTAAAAGGCGGTCGAGGAGCTGTCAGCACGGGGACATCTTTAGAGGTTGCAACCGGATAGTAATGACTTCCTGTGGCACAGCCAGATTGAGCAGAAGCGCTTCCGGCAGCCTGGGACCACTAATCCAAAAGCCAGTCTTCCGGGCCTGGCGCGACCCTCGCCTCGGGCCTTTCCGAGTCGTATAGTCGCGCAGCCCAGCTCCTGCGAAGCGGCAGTGAATAGTGCCTCCGTCCAGGTCCAGACCTCCTCGTCTCCCGGCTGCTCCGGGCATCAGGAGACCCCAGGATCCTGTGATTGGCGCCTGTGCCTGCTGACCGTGACCGAGGAGCCCCGAGGGACCTGGACGTTCCTTGAGCTTGGTGCCTGTTCTTCGTCCTCTTTTCGGTGAAATTAAGGAACAGGGCGGTTTTTTGTGTGTCCCCTCATTGATCCGTTTCTTTGTTCATTCTTTTGTTTGTTTTCCAAAACCAGTTATTGAGACTGCATAGTGTAGTGGTTAAGAGCCTGACTGTCTGGATTGTCTCCCTCGGTCATTTGTGATATTGGGAAAGACAGTGGGCCTTAGCTTCCACCTTTAAAAACTGAAGTAGTTGGGAAAACCGAATCAAACAATAAAGGCAAAGCCTGGCACATAGTAAGCGCTCACTAAATGCCGGGTATATTGTGTGCCAGACACGGTACAAAGATCATGGTTGTGGGAGATAGATGAGAGAATAAAATTGATTGAGATAAGTACTAGTTTAAATCCATGCCTAAATGCTGTGGTGGAAACACCAGAAGTGCTGTGAGAATATAATAAAGGGAGATTTACTGGGGAGATGATGGGGAGTGGTAACTTAACCTATACTTAAGAATGAATAAAAGTCTGCCAAGAATGTGGTGGGTGGCAGGGCATTTCTGGCAGATCACAACTTAAAGGGTCAATTTGTGGAAATACATGGGATTCTCCAGAAACTGAGTAGCATGATATATGTTAGAACTAGGGTAATAATTTCCCTCTTTGTTATTCCACTGCACCAGGTCTGTGTCTCTAGAGCAGCCCTTTCTGCACATTTTTATATCAAAATAGTCTGTTTATATTTCTCTCCTTCACCTCAGGTCGGGGATCTGGCAGTGGTCTTTGTCTTCTTCCATAATGCGTGGCATTTGGTAAACATTTGTTCAACTTGAAGAGACATATGGGCAATGAATCTGGAAAGGTGTGTTGAAGTCAGATTGCAAATTTTGATCAATGGTAGACCAAAGAATTCTGGCTGACTTTTTCCAATAGGTAATGAGAAGCCATTAGATCTGAGTTGTAATAAGAGTAAGTCTAGCAGCACTGGAGAATAGATTAGACACAAGGAGAGACTGGAGTAAGGGATGCCAATTAGGAGGCAGCAGAAATCACTCAGATTCTTCCCTATGTATGTCAGAAGTTCAATGCCTAAAACCATTTAGACTACTGGTCAATAAATTTTTCCACCAGGATCCATTGAAATATTGCTCATGTTTTTGACATACACAGAATAAGAACCACCTCTTCCTATCTTTACTCCCTTTTCTCCTACTGATTCAGGACAGATGTGTCAAGATACTCTGAGAAATATTCCAGGTGTCATTTAAGTATCTTGCCTTGCAAATTGCTCAAGATTGGGCACGTTGATAGTTCTAGTAATGAGTTAGTGGGGTGAGATGGAAAACACGGACACTAGAGCTCCCAATACTATTGCAGCTGTTAGTCTCCTAATGACCCAAATGCCACCTATGGCTCAGTCCAGTAGGAATTGTCATTGTGTGTGACTGTGGTGACTGGCATCTAACAGTTGTATCTCTCTTAATTTCTTCAGGGAGAACGTCTTTGGTCCTACAGCGTTGCTGACACTGACATATTCTAAGTCGTGTTGAACAGCCTACTTTTTATGTCAATAACTGGCCAGACTTCATATTTTTCTACTACAGAAGCCTATAAGAGATTTAAGATTTAAGAACACTGCTTTCGGTTATCACTACATTTAACGTGAAAGTTCTTTCTTATTCCAAAATGTTGAGATACTGGGGAGAGATACCAATCTCATCAAGCCAGACCAACAGGAGTTCCTTTGATTTGCTCCCACGGGAGTTCCGTCTTGTGGAAGTCCATGACCCACCCCTGCATCAACCCTCAGCCAATAAGCCCAAGCCCCCCACTATGCTGGACATCCCGTCAGAGCCATGCAGCCTCACCATCCATACCATTCAGCTGATCCAGCACAACCGACGTCTGCGCAACCTCATTGCCACAGCTCAGGCCCAGAGTCAGCAGCAGACAGAAGGTGTAAAGACTGAAGAGAATGAACCTCTTCCCTCTTGCCCTGGGTCACCTCCTCTTCCTGATGACCTCCTGCCTTTAGACTGTAAGAATCCCAATGCACCATTCCAGATTCGGCACAGTGATCCAGAGAGTGACTTTTATCGGTAAGACAAGGCTTTGCTCTATCTTACTTTTCTCAAAACATCTGCACAACACTGTTCAGCATGTAATAGCATTCCTGTGAAGAAACTGAGGATAAGAGTAATTGACATGGCCAAAGTTGCTCAAGTAATTAGTAGGAAGTCTAAGACTTGAACTGATCTTCAAATCCAGAATCTGTATCTTTTATTTATTTTTTTTTAAAGTTTATTTATTTATTTATTTTGAGAAAGACAGAGCACATGCAGGGGAGGAGCAGAGAGAGAATCCCAGGTAGGCTTCATGCAGTCAGTGTACAGAGCCTGACAACGGGGCTCGAATTCAAGAATTTGAGTTTAACCGACTGAGCCACACAGCCTCCCCTGCATCTCTTATTTTTGAGGTAACAAATATTTATTGAGTGCTTATTCTATACCAGCCACTTTGCTAGGAGCAAGGAACTACCCCGGTATGTGAAAGAAGCCATGGCCTCACAATCCACAGAGTGTAGTCTTTCTATTTCATTTAAAATGTATATTATGGATTTAGCTCAGTGTCTTAAAATTTAGGTTCATGGACTTATTCTCATATTCTCAGGAATCCATTAAGTTTTATGTAAGATGTTTAAATTGTGTACAGTTGACCCTTGAACAACACCAGTTTGAACTGTGCAGGCCCACTTACATGCGGATGTTTTTACAGAACAGTACTGTAGATGTATTTTCTCTTCCTTATGGTTTTCTTGGTAACATTTTCTTTTCTGTAGCTTACTTTATTGTAAGAACATAGTATACTTTATTGTAAGAACATAGTATATAATACATATACAAAATATGTGTCAATTGACTTTATGTTATCACTAAGGCTTCCAGTTAATAGCAGACTATTAGTCATTGGGGTGCCTGGCTGGCCTAGTCAGAAGAGCATGTGACTCTTGATCTCAGGGTCGTGAGTTTGAACTCTGTGTTGGGTATAGAGATTACTAAAAAGAAGTTAATAAATAAATATAAAAAAAATAGTAAACCATTAATCATTAACTTTTGGGGGAGTCAAAGCTATATGCAGATTCTCTACTTCATGGCGGGGGCGGGGGGTTGGCACCCCTAACTCCCACATTGTTCATGGATCAACTGTATTTTCACTTTGATAACATCATTTAAGAAATAATATAAAAATGTTCTTGATCCTTGTTATTCAAAACCTGGGCGGAGACTAACAGCATCAACATCACCTGGGAACTTGTTAGAAGTTCAGAATCTCAGGGCCTACATAGCCTGCTGAATCAGAATCTTCATTTTAACAAGATCTCCAGAAGATTCGTGTGTATATTTAAGTTTGAGAAGCCCTATTCCAAGACCTCTGAATGACTGCCTTATAACCTAATGCTACTACTAGGTTTCAGTGTGTAAGTTTGCATTTGGCATGAAATAATTACTTTTTGTTTTCATTTTGAAGTTTGTCAGACCAAAGAAAAGTTTAAATGATAGTACAGGAGGGGCGCCTGGGTAGGTCAGTTGGTTAAGCATCCGACTTCAGCTCAGGTCATGATCTCATTGTTTGTGGGTTTGAACCCCACAGCAGACTCTGTGCTGACAGCTCAGAGCCTGGAGCCTGCTTCAGATTCTGTGTCTCCCTCTCCCTCTGCCCCTCCCCCACTCACACTCTGTCTCCCTCTCTCAAATATAAATAAACATGAAAAAAATTTTAAATAGTACAAAAAATGCCCAAGTACTCCTTACCAGGATTTACCAATTGTTAACATTTTGCTACATTTATTTTCTCTCACATATGTATAAGTGTGTATACACACATAAATATATATATAATATATACACATACACACTTTTTTTGTCAAATATTTTAAAGCTGCACATATCCCAATATTTTACCCCTTAATTCTTAAGCATTCTTTCACCTCTAAATTCTTCACCTTATCCTAAGAATAAGGAAAATTTCCTATGTGATTTCAATACTATTATCACACCAAAGTAAATGAACACTAAGTAAATAATATAAGCCCAGTTTAGATTACTCCAGTTCTCCAAAATACCTTTTGTAGATATATTTTTCCCTAATCCAGAACCTAACAAAGATTCATGCATTGCCTTTGGTTGTTTTTTTTTATTTATTTTTTTATTTTTAAAAAAAATTATTTTTTCAACGTTTATTTATTTTTGAGAGAGAGAGACAGAGCACGAACAGGGGAGGGGCAGAGACAGAGGGAGACACAGAATCTGAAACAGGCTGCAGGCTCTGAGCTGTCAGCACAGAGCCCGAAGCGGGGCTCGAACTCACGGGCCGTGAGATCATGACCTGAGCCGAAGTCGGACGCTTAACCGACCAAGCCACCCAGGCGCCCCTGCCTTTGGTTGTTTAGTGTCTTTTAAACCAGAATAGCTTCCTCTTTAAAAAAAAAAAAAAAAGCAATTTAAATCTTTTTTAAGAGTTCAGGTCATTTAGAATAGAGAATGTCCCACTCACTGGATTTGCTGATTATTACCTCGAGATTAGATTCAGGTTAAATATGTGTTTAGCCAAAAAAAAAAAAAAACCAACCCCATAAATAATACTGCATATTACTCATTGCATGTGCTTATTGATGATAATAGTTACTACTATTTTAATTGTCCCAAATTAATGAGAAAAGAACAGAAATAGGCTTAATCAGTAAGGGTTGCAGTTGGGCCAGATGGAGACCAGATGATGTCCTGGGGCACTGTATAATCGAAGGTTCTAAAGTCCTAGGAATAGTGAAAACTGTCATTACATGCATGGCACAAGAAAACTTGCTCTGTGGTGATCAGTACCCTATTGACATTTTGAAGGCAGTTTAGCTTTAACAAAATTATGTTGTTCATCATATTAAATTGATGCTGTTACTTATTTTTAACTTAATTTTTTTTTTTTTAATTTAGAGAGTGAGAGAGAGAGAGAGAGTAGGGGGGTGGGGCAAAGGGAGAGAGAAAGAGATAGAGAATCTCACACAGGCTCCACACTCAGCACAGAGCCTGATGCAGGACTCAATCCCCTGAGACCATGACCTGACCTGAAATCACGACTCGGATGTTCAACTGACTGAACCACTCAGGTGCCCGATGCTATTATTTAGAATTCTGTAGTTGTGTGTAAAACTTCTAATTTTTTTTTTCTTTTTCAAGTTTTTTTTTTTTTAATTTTTAAATATTTATTTAGTTTTGAGAGAGAGACAGAGTATGAGCAGAGAGAGGCAGAGAGAGAGGGACACACAAAATCCGAAGTAGGATCAGGCTCCCAGCTGTCAGCCCAGAGCCCAATGTGGGTCTTGAACTCACGAACCGTGAGATCATGACCTGAGCCAAAGTCAGACGCCTAACCGACTAAGCCACCCAGGTATCCCTCAAGTTTTTATTTAAATTCCAGTTAGTTAACATACAGGGTAATATTAGTTTCAGGTGTAGGATTTAGTGATTCATCACTTACATACAACACCCCGTGCTCATCACAAGTGCCCTCCTTAATACCTATCACCCATTTAACCCATCCCCCTGCCCACCTCTCCTCCAGCAACCCTCAGTTTATTCTCTATAGTTAAGAGTCTGTTTTCCGGTTTGCCT
The DNA here is from genome assembly GCF_018350195.1 of Panthera tigris. Classification (NCBI taxonomy): domain Eukaryota; kingdom Metazoa; phylum Chordata; class Mammalia; order Carnivora; family Felidae; genus Panthera; species Panthera tigris. Next base: position 117,388,965 of record NC_056662.1, read on the forward strand.
CTCTTTTTTTCCCCTATATTCATCTATATGTTTCGTAAATTCCACATATGAGTGAAATCATACGGTATTTGTGACCTCTTTCACTCAACATAATACTCTCTAGTACTATTCATGTCATTGCAAACAGCAAGATTTCATTTTTTATGGCTGAGAAATAGTCCACTATAGATATGTAATATATCTATATTATGTATGTATATAATACATGTATATCATGTGTATATATTTTATATATATATATAAAATATATATGTGTCTTCTTTATCCATTCCTCAGTCGATGGACATTTGGGCTCTTTCCATAATTTGGCTATTGTTGATAATTCTGCTATAAACATCAGGGTGCATGTATCCTTTTAACTCTTCAAATCAGTATTTTTGTATCCTTTGGGTAAATACCTAGTAGTGCAATTGCTAGGTCGTAGGGTAATTCTATTTTTAACTTACTGAGGAACCTCTATACTATCTTCCAAAGCGGGCTGTACCAGTTTGCATTTCCATCAACAGTGTTCAGAGTGTTCCCTTTTCTCCATATCCTCGCCAACATCTCTTGTTTTCTGTGTTGTTAATTTTAGCCGTTCTGACAGGTGTGAGGTGATATCTCATTGTACTTTTGATTTGTATTTCCCTGATGATGACTGACGTCGAGCATCTTTTCATGTGTCTGTTAGCCGTCTGTATGTCTTCTTGGGAAAAATGTCTATTCATGTCCTCTGCCGATTTTTAACTGGATTGTTTGGTTTTGGGTGTTGAGTTTTATAAGTTCTTTATATAGATTTTGGATGGATACTAACCCTTTATCAGATGTCATTTGCAAATATGCAATATTCTAAAATATTCTCCCATTCTGAAGGTTGCCTTTTAGTTTTGTTGTTTCTTCTTGTTGTGCAGCAGCTTTTTATCTTGATGAAGTCCCAATAGTTTATTTTTGCTTTTGTTTCTTTGCCTCAGGAGATGTACCTAGTAAGAAGTTGCTACGGCCAATGTCAAAGATGTTATACTGCCTGTGTTCTCCTCTAGGATTTTGATGGTTTCCTGTCTCACAGTTAGGTCTTTTCATCCACTTTGAATTTATTTTTGTATATGGTGTAAGAAAGTGGTCCAGTTTTCCCAACACCATTCGTTGAAGACACTGTCTTTTTTTCCATTGGATATTCTTTCATGTTTTGTCAAAGATTCGTTGACCATCTAGTTGTGGATCCATTTCTGGGTTTTCTGTTCAGTTCCATTGATCTCTGTTTCCATTTTTGTGCCAGTACCATACTGTCTTCATCACTACATCTTTGTAATATAACTTGAAGTCTGGAATTGTGATCCTCTGGCTTGGCTTGGCTTTTCTTTTTGAAGATTGCTTTGGCTATTGAGGATCTTTTTTAGGATTTTAGAATTATTTTGTTCTAGCTCTGTGAAAAATGCTGGTGGTATTTTGATAGGGATTGCATTAAATGTGTAGTTTGCTTAGCGTAGTATAGGCATTTTAATAATATTTGTTTTTCCAATCTCAAACTTCTGATTTTAATTGTTAGGAAGAGCTGTAACCATCAGAAGCTTATAACTAGTTTGTTTTATACATACTTAAGAAACTGTTTAACAGAAATAATTTGCATCAGCTATGGGGGTGCTAAAAAAATTATTGTCCTTTGAAATAAGTCCATGCATTACTCAAATAAAGCAATACTGGTTTAGCTATTTATTAGGTACTTCTGAGCCTTTAGCTTTTGGCCTAGGGAGCCTGGCCATGGGAAATGATGGTGGAAATAGTAAATGAAAAGTTATTTCGCAGTTGGTTTTATTTTCCAGCTATTATGTGGATTGCAGTAGTTGCTTCTGAGCAGATGATAGTAAAGTGGGTGGATAGCTCCTCAAGCCCCCTTGTACAGCACATGGGGACACATGCCAAGTATGTACCTTATTTTATCCATTTACTTCCTTTGTCAGAGGGAGACAGAAGATAGGAATTTTATATTTTTCTAAGTAATTAGAAGTTTGCTAGAAGTTATTTTTAGGAGACCAGGCAGCTTTTTTGTTTTGTTTTGTTTTGTTTTTTTCAGATTAAGATCTCTACAGGGGTGCCTGGGTGGCTCAGTGGGTGAAGCATCCGACCCTGGATTTTGACTCAGGTCATGATCCTAGAGTCGTGGGATCGAGCCCCGCATCGGGCTCCATGCTAAGTGTGTAGGCTGCTTGGTATTCTCTCTTTCTCCCCCTGCCCTTCTCCCTCACTCGTGCTCTCTCTCTCTCGCTGTCTCTCTGGCTCTCTCTCTCAGACAATTACTTAATTTAATTTAATTTAAAAAAAGATTTCTACAGCAGTGATTAGGACAAAATGGTGTATTATGAAGAACATATTATATATGCTGCCAAAGCAAGCACAGTATTATGAAGAACATAGGCTCTGAAGTTAGAAGCTCAACCTCTTGATAATACCTGTACAACTTCTGGCAGGTCAGCCCCTCTGAACCTCAATTTCCTCACCTGTCAAATGGGAATAATAGGGACCCTACCCATTTCTTTACACAGGGTAGGATAAAAATGCTTTGGAGACTGTATGTATTTTAAATTGTTTTTATAAAATTGAGTTGCTTTCCCAGTTTCACAAATGGTCTATTTTAGTTGTAGAAGAATCTCCTAATTGGGACTGTGAATTTCTGAAAGTCCATTTAACACCCAGCATATGAGGAAACTATGTTGTGGGGAAATAACTAGAGCACCACTGAGCAGTATCTCAGCTCTAGTGTTAAATTTTATTACCTCCTACAAATGATCAATATCAGGATGGTAAAAGGAAGCTTCCTATTTACCTGACACTCTTTTATATTGTTTGTTATAGACATGTATTGCCTATTAAAGCTTTGTGTACTTGGAGGAACTCAGAGATGACTGTGAGTTGTTGAGACCTGCGCTGGCCGCAGCAAGATGAAACTGGGCTCTGTAATCTGCATAGAATCCCCTAGAAAGCTGGGCCAGCGGCTTGACCGAAATTATAAAACTCCTAGGGAAACAGGACAGGTGACCCCTGTGCGAGAGCACTGATAACATTGCCACGTGTCCCCTTTCAGTGGGAAGGGGGAACCTGTGACGGAACTCAGCTGGCACTCCTGTCGGCAGCTCCTTTACCAGGCAGTGGCCACAATCCTGGCCCACGCAGGCTTTGAGTGTGCTAATGAAAGTGTCCTGGAGACCCTCACTGATGTGGCACACGAGTACTGCCTTAAATTCACCAAGTTGCTGCGCTTCGCTGTGGATCGGGAGGCCCGGCTGGGGCAGACTCCTTTCCCTGACGTTATGGAGCAAGTATTCCATGAAGTGGGCATTGGCAGCGTGCTCTCCCTCCAGAAGTTCTGGCAGCACCGCATCAAGGACTATCACAGTTACATGCTACAGGTGAGGTGACCCCATGAGAAGTGGGTAAAAGTGTATAATGTAGGGGTGTTAGCAGGATCCCACAACACTTACCCTAGAGAGCAGGGTACAGGGTCTTGGAACAGAGTGGACTTGACATGCTCTCCTCCTGGCCTTGGCTGTGTTCCATCGGCCTCATCGCTGACCTGGCCTGACCCAGGGGCCTTCTTTAGCCAATGAGTGGCTCCATTTATTGATCACACTTCCTCTGGAAGAAATTATACACGGGTATGTAGAGTCTGAGAGAATGTGGTTAGCATGCTTTATTCATCAGGTATTTATTGAGTCCTATTTTGAGTCAGGCACTGTGGGATACAACAGTGAACAAGTTCTTTCAGCTTGTATTCTTGAGAGGGAAACAAAAACAAGTAAATAAATAATGATCAAAACAATTTCAGCTGGCATTAAGTGCTGTGGAAAAACAGAACCAAACAGAATGAGATGATACTGCCCAAGGGTGGAAGAGGGGGCAGAGATACCATTTTGGGTTAGAACCAGAAATACCTAATCTCTTTAATCTATGTGGCCTTAAGTCATTTGTTCACTGTTTTGTTTTTCCCAAATCTAAAATATGATAAGGACTTTTTAACACCCAACAAAAAAGTCTTTGCTAAGCGATTCAGATTTCCTACACCATTCATTATCCACCTAGGGTGCATATGTCAACAGTTTTTACAGACAAAAATATAATCTTTTGTCCCCATTCTGATTTATCTCTAACAAAACCTCTTTTGCCTTTGTGTAGCTTAATTAATGACACACAAAGTCTCTGCAAACAACTTTTCTTTACATGTCTCTGTCATTTACAAATGCAAACTCAACACCTTACACAAATTCCTTCCATGTGTCAACTATGCTCAAAAAAAAAAAAAGAAAAAGAAAAAAATTTCCTTCCATCGGCAGTGGTTGTTTCATTCATATTCACATGATGTTGTTTTTTCCATGGGATGCCACAAGCTGACTATCCACCAAAAATGACTCTTGCTTGCCAACAGATTAGTAAGCAACTATCTGAGGAGTATGAAAGGATTGTCAATCCTGAGAAGGCCACAGAGGACACTAAACCTGTAAAGATCAAGGAAGAACCTGTAAGTGACATCACCTTCCCCGTCAGTGAGGAGCTGGAGGCTGACCTTACTTCTGGAGACCAGTCACTGCCCATGGGAGTCCTCGGGGCTCAGAGTGAGCGCTTCCCATCTAACCTGGAGGTCGAGGCTTCGCCACAGGCTTCAAGTAAGAGAAATCAACCGACTCTGATTCTGGGAGATCTGCCAATCTCAGCACTCTGCATTTTGGAATCAAACTCTGGAGATGAGAGGAAAAAAAAGTGTGGGTGGCAGGAGATTGGAAAGTCTAAAAACAAATACAGCCTCATTGATCTAGTGATACCAACATTCTTTTCTTTGTAATCAGTGAAGGGAGGACTAACACAACTGTACAGGCATTATTTAAAATCATTCCAAGTTAGGATATAGATTCAGTATGTGTTATCCTATTGATTGCCAGAGTTAATTTAGCTGACCCATATGGGTGGGCAGATGCCCCCTTTATCACTTAGTATGCTGTACTGTTTTTTCCTGATGCTTCTACTCATTAGACAACTTCCAGATTAAATAGAGGAATGTTAATTGCTCAAGGCTGTTTGAATAGTTGGGCTTCCTTGCTAGAGTGCTCCCAATAAATTGTAGCTGAAAGGGATTGAAATAGGGCTATCCAGTTAGAGGTGCCTGCTTCTTCTTCCAGACTCTGTGATCACCTTAGGAACCAGGATGAGCAATTCTTAAGTTAGGTAGATTGCAAATTAGTCGAGATACTCAGTGTTGTTGTTTTTTTTTTACAAATATAAATGGCCATTTCATCAGTGCACAAATCCTAGACAGAATTAGGCCACATCGTTTTAAGTGTTGAGCAGAGAACTTTTCACCATGGAAGAAGTAAAAACCACAAACAGTGTTGCTAGAACACAGAGAGGAGGGCCGAAGAGAAATTGTTGCAGACTTAGGAACCATGTCTCTTTTCAGCATTCTGGGAACTGCTGCCAGCATTTTGTAGTGATCATTAAGTTCATAATATGAGAGAGGACCAGGGACTCAAAAGGCAGGAAAATAGGACAGCTTTATAGAAGGAAGGAAAGAAACAATACCTGAACAAGAAACCATGGTTGTTGCCTGCCTTTGGGCCATGAGACAGGGAATCTTTGTACCTGTGTAGTTTTACTTCCCTGGTTTAGGGAAAATGGGAGGGTGGGTGAGGTGGGGTAAAGGAGAGTAGAGGAAGTGGAAAGGAAAATATTCAGAATTGGTAGTTTGTTTGTTTTTTCATTTTTATTTTTGAGAGAGAGAGAGAGCTAGAAGGTGATTAGGGAGGGATAGAGAGAGGGAGAGAGAGAATCCTAAGCAGGCTCAATGTGGGGCTCGAACCCACAAATCATGAGATCATGACCTGAGCCAAAATTAAGAGTCAGCCACTTAACTGACTAAGCCACCACCCAGGCACCCCTGGAGCTGGTAGCTTTTTGAACAGAAGATAACAACCATATTCTCCAGCCAGGCAGAATCAGAGTAAAAACTGAGCTTAAAGGCTGCCCTGGGTAAAATATTTGTTTTGCTGTGTTCCAGCCTTGGCTTACTACTAGTTGTGTGTTCTTCCATTGCTAGGCACGGAGGTAAATGCTTCCCCTCTTTGGAATCTGGCCCATGTGAAAATGGAGCCTCAAGAGAGTGAAGAAGGCAACGTCTCTGGGCATGGTGTGCTGGGCAGTGATGTCTTCGAGGAGCCCATGTCCGGGATGAGCGAAGCTGGAATCCCCCAGAGCCCCGATGACTCAGACAGCAGCTATGGTTCCCACTCCACTGATAGCCTCATGGGGTCCTCCCCTGTTTTCAACCAGCGTTGCAAGAAGAGGATGAGGAAAATATAAAAGGAAAAGGGGAGATGTTCTGTCCAGATCCATAAGACCCAACAGAAAACCTTGATGTATTCAAATATTTCCATAAAAGGTGATTTGACTCTTACTCTCAACCACAGAGCAATTTCTGGATTTCAGTGGAGATGGATTTAACGAAACAAGTTTGCATTTTACTTTTACATCCAGTTTTGTAGTTTTCCACAACGAAGCCATCTTTTACAGACCGTTCATGACACTGGGATGATAATCAGGAGACAGAGCACTGTCCCGGTCATCCTTACCATTGCACAGCTAAGAAGTACATACTGGTTGGCCCTGTACTGCACGGATATTGTACAGATTGAGATTGTTATCAGACCTCCAAGCTGTGCTTGCAAAGACTCACAAGTAAATATATGCTGATATATCAGTTTTTCCACTGAACTTGCTTCACTTTGGGGTCGAATCACTGGGAACCCGGTACTAAAACCTAACAGAAAATAGCTAATCCCCTTTTTAGTGGTCTTTTTTGAACAGTTTTTGCTGCCCATGAGGTCTTCTGAACCCAGGGGTGTGTGGTGCTTCTTTGGCAGCCGTGTTTCATCCACATTGCTTTTTTTTTTTTCCTTTAGGGAAAAAAAAAATTTTAACATTTATTTATTATTGAGAGACAGAGAAAGATAGAGCATGAGTATGGAAGGGGCAGAGAGAGGGAGAGACACAGAATCCGAAGCAGGCTCCAGGCTCCAAGCTGTCAGCACAGAGCCCAACACAGGGCTCGAACTCACAAACCACAAGATCATGACCCAGCCCAAAGCCAGATGCTCAACCGACTGAGCCACCCAGGTACCCCTCCTTTTTCCTTTTAATCTCTGCCCCCAAAATGGGGCTCGAACTCACGACCCCAAGATCACGGGTCACATGCTCTACCAAAAGCAGGCACCCTTCTCCTTCTTTAGACTTACTCCATCTACCCTCATCCTTTTTTTGTCATTTTCTCATTTCCATGCAGCTTTTAAAAATATTTCACCATGTACTTTTCAGTTGTTTTCTTATCTTTATTGGGAATGAAGTAAACATGACCTGTCCAAGGACAGACTTGCACGGATTCCATTTGTTGCATCTACTTGGCCATCAGAGGACAGCAGTCCTTCCTTTGCCAGAATTCCACATCTGCATTGTGTTGCTACTGGACGGGCAGCCTCCAAAATAACAATAGTATATACATCTTTCTCCTTTACATCATGTCCTCAACTTTACATTATTACTCACCCATCACAGTATTGCCCTGCCTGGCATCTAAAAGTCTCAGTATTTATTAAGTGAATGATTACCACTGGAATAATTAGGAGTAATTGGCAAATGTGTGGTTTTTGCCTTGGTAACGGGTGCTGGTATGTTAAATCCTGCTGAAATTTGTTTTTTGGGTACAGTCTTTTGAAATTTACCACATTCTTTTAATAGGGACCAAAATCAAGGCATGGCTTTAATTAGTACATTATTGAATGCCTTAAATGTCCCAGGTGCTGAGAATAAAAATGAATGCAACAGCAGTAAAATGAGGTTATAAACTATCAGGTAACTTACAAATTTGCTAACTGTACAACCCTTAGCATGCTTATCTAAACTCCTATTCCAGACTCAGTTACCTTCACTTTCCCGTATTTATGAAAGTAGACATCAAGCAGTTTCCATAAAGTAGCCATCTAGTATTTAATCCATTCAATTAGCAAGCATTTATTGAGCAACTGTTATGTACTGGTTCCTGTGCAAGAGATACAGAGATGAGTAAGACTGTGTCCCTGTCCTTATGGAGCTTTCAGACGAGTTATTTTTTAAAGAAGTACTCAAAGGCACTAAGCAGAAAAACCAAATATATTCAGTTTGCTTTGTAAATGTTTTCCTCTTGAACAGGTTCAAAAATTTTTTTTAACATTTTATTTTTTACATTCATCATGCCACGAATTCATAGGGAATGGGCTCCAGCAGCTCATGCTTCTTTCCATTGGTTCAAAGTGTACTTCTCTGGGGGGGGCAGGCTGGCACTTCAGCTGAATCCAAATACCTTTTTCTTTGGCCTCCTTCTTTTCCTGATCATTTTCCTTCGCACGTTTCAGGAAGCTCTCTGAAGAATTAATATGTACAATCCCCTTTCGCAAGAACCTTGCCCTTGTTTACAACAATGGCAGCAGCATACTGGGCAACACTGTAGACTTTTCCAGTTTTGCCATGCTAAAATTTGTGGGGCGTTCCTTTTTGAATAGTGCCTATTCCCTTGAGGTCCACAATATCACCTTTCTTATAGATTTGCATGTTATGTGGCCAAAGAACAACTCCATTCTTTCTAAAAGGCCTAGAGAACATATGGCAGGTACCACTCCTCTTTCCCTTTGTGTTGGTCATTTTGAAAATTACTGGAAGATGGCAGTTCTGCTATGTTCAAATTATAGACCTATATAGGTCTATACTCTATAGGTATAGAATACTGAAATTGATACTTAATGGCAAAATAAAATATTTTTACTTTTAGAACGTTTAAATTGGAGAATAAGCACCAGATGGTCAAGGTTAGGGTACTCTTAATAAAGCAGGTCATTTTGTGGATACCTGAGATTTTCCTGGCCTAGAACTGTCACAGGCTATTTGAGTTAGAGCAGTGGTTCTCAAACTTAAATGCATGGGAATCCCCTGGAGGACTTATTAAAACAGATTTCTGGGTCCCACCCCCACAGTTTCTGATTGAGGTCTTGAGTGTTGTATTTCTAACAATTTCCCAGGTAATGCTGATGCTTCTGGTCCACTGGCCACACTTGAGAACCACTAAATCAGAATGCAGATTAGGCAGGGATAAAATTCCTTAAAGGAAATGCACTATGTTTTATATTAATAGGAAGAATGTGCAAGCAGGGCAAACCTTACCATGGCTACTATGTATGGAATGTGCACCTGACCCAAATCCATGGCCTTTGATGAAATCACCAAGGATACTTTAAGTTTAAAGTACAATACAGGGGCACCTGGGTGGCTCAGCTGGTTAAGAGTCCTACTCTTGATCTCAGTTCAGGTCTTAATCTCTGGGTTGGGAGTTCAAGCCTCGCACTGGGCTCCATGCTGTGCATGAAACCTACTTTAAAAAATATACAAATTTTAAAAATAAAGTACAATACAAACAGCCTGGCTCTGTACCTGGTTACTAGGTATGTATACACAGGAGGCTTTAGTAAACATCCCTCTTTACTGAGACAGGTTTGGACAGGTGGCTTTAAACCTCTGTGTTGAACAAAAGTGAACCTATGTGCAATTATATAATTTTCTTATTTGAAATTATGATAGGGTTACAACAAAATGAAAATTAAAAACTCTTTATCCAAGTCACCATCAAAAGCAAGATTCTTACTCATTAATCTTTTGTTTTGCTCAATTTCTTCAACAAACTGGTGTCCTAAAATGTTAGCTACCCCACGTGAGACACATTTCATACCCAACATTGATTGATTGCCAAGGAGACTTCCACTGCCACTCTGGGCAAGCTCATGTTTTCTCTCTCCCTTTCTGCTAAAAGGAGGGGAACTCATGGTGTAGGATCAAGGGCAAGATGCTGGGAGAGTAAAGTATAGATCCAGCCTAATAGAGATTTGAAGTGAATTTTAAGTTCTGTTTCATCCATCAGCAGCAAAAGTACGTAAGTTCAAACAAAACTGGAAGCTTTAGGCTTGAAGGGGTATCAGCATCCAAAGACAGTCCGTATCCTTCCTTGCATAAATCCAAGGAAAAGGCCAAGGGGAATTGGCATCTACCTGCCAGGTCCAAGAGTCTCCTAACCCTGGCTTCATCTGAGTCAAATTTCCCTATTAGAGAAACTCTGCTACTCTGAACAAAATTGTCCTTTATGGTAGCCCCCAATCAGAGGTAAGAATAGTTCCTTCACAGAGTTCCAAACGTTTGAACTTCTAGAAACTATTTGTTGTTTCTCTTCCAGTATTGTGCCATTGATTCTTGCATAAAATTCTGGAATGCTGGCTCTTCACGGCTTTCCTCCGTAACTGCAAGGAAAAAAGGTCAATTCTTTTTAGCTTTTCCATTATATAGGTGGTTAGAGCTGCTGTCACCAGTCCATCAGAAATAGTACTCTGTTTCTAACAAACTAAGTGTTCACTAATCCCAGTAAGGAAATACCTCCCAGAAGCATGCTCTATTTATCATGTTGCCCAAATGCACAATTTCTCTCATCTGTAAATGAGAATACCTCATTCATAAAGTAACTAGAATGAGGTCCCATTCCTAGGTATTTTTAACCAAGAGAAATATATATAGCAGCTTTATTAATAACTAAAATCTGGAAATAACCCAAAAGTCAATTAGCTAATGAATGAACAAATTGTGGTATGGCCACATAATAGAACATTATTCAGCAATAAAAGAACGTATTTCTGATACATGGATGGATCCCAAAAGCATTACACTGACTGAAAAAAGTCAAATGCAGCAAGCTATTAAATACTATGATTCCAATTATACAACACTCTGGAAAAAGCAAAATTATAGGAACAGAAATCAGATTACTGATTGCCAAAAACTAAGTGTTCAGGAAGAGGACTGAATAAGGAATAAGGAACAAACAAGCATAAGGAACTTTTGGGGGTGATGGAAGTGTTCTGTATCTTGATTATGATGCCTGTTACAAGTGCACATATATTTGTTAGAACTCATCAAACCAGACACGTAAAAAGGTTGGACTTTATGGTTTGTAAATTACACCTCAATAAATCTGAGTCAGTGAGGTACACTGGATGGTAAAGAGAGGTTTGCTCTTGGTCACTGATTTGACCTCAGAGTTGTTTCAAGAAATCGATTTCTGTTCACAGTCCCTAAATCTATGCCAGGTGGAGAGCCCTTTTGGGTTTCCAGGGCCATTCTATCCTCTGGTACAGTCCCTTCTAACTGGTTTCAGTCTGCCGAGGCCTCTCCTTATGTACTCTTTGTTTCCCCCTCCTTCGCCCCCCCGGTAGTCTTTTATTTTTTTAAGTTTATTTATTTTAAGAGAAAGGGGAGAGTGAGTGCACACACATGCACATGAGTGGGGGAGGGGCAGAAAGGGAGAGAGAGAATCTCAAGCAGGCCCCGTGCTGTCAAGATAGAGCCTGAAGTAGGGCTCGATCTCGCAAACTGTGAGATCATGACCTGAGCCAAAATCATGAAGAGTCAGACCCTTAACTGACTGAGCCGCCCAGGTGCCCCTTCCTCTCATGTATTCTTAAAACAATAATTGCAACCAAACAAAAATCCTGGATTCCTCAGAGTTACGACCTAAAGATGAGAAGACATGAGATTAATAAATAAAAAAGCCTGCAATGAGTTCAATATTAACTACTCAGTAGAAAGGCCAGGAACGCTCAATATATTGAACTCTTGCCTGCTGCTGTATCCAGTGCCATCTCTTCTCTCCCCTGTCACTGGCTGCATACATAAGGTGTCTCTCAATAACAAAAAGCTCCTGAACAAACAATGTGAGGATAAGCAGCTGTTCTCTTTTCATGGGCCATCTCTCACCTCTGTGGTCAATATCATCAGTATCACTGTCTGCTTCCTCATCCTCTTCATCCAAAGTTCCCCGAGTCAGGATCAAGTCAGAAGGGTCGAGTGCAGGAGATAAGCTGTCTACAGAGAAAACACCTATGAGCACCATGTAATGAACCTATGCCTCCTCAAAAAGGTGATTTTCAATCCATGAGTAAGTAGGATTATAAACTGACAGGATGAAAGTAGTCACAATAAATATAAATGCAGAATCTTACCTCTTCTAAATGTATTGTTAATACCACTTAACATTTCTACAGTAGTTTAGTTCACACAATGTTTCATGAATCTAAAAGGTGCTGTTTTTAAGCTTAAGAAAATTCCTGGTAGTAACATCATTCCTTTTTACTAGCTTCAGCTTAGAAGAGGCTATAGTTTTTCCTACAAAGACTAAAGACATCTAAGCAGATGCCGCGTGCTGGCGAGTCAGGGTAAAAGTGTACAGCACTTAGGAAGTTTCCTGGTGGAAATTTAAGTTCAGGGGGTCTGAAGAGATCAGAGGGTGAAATGACACAGTAAAGGAGCCAGGATATGATTCAAGAAAAAGAGGGAGGGAGGGAGGAAAACGGAAAATCGAATCTATTTTTAGAGCCAAATTCCCTACTCAGGGAAACTGAATAAGGACTAAGTGCCAATCATCAGGAAAACGTCTAATCAAGTAATTCCTGTGAGGGGATTCAGCCTGAGAGAGTTGGGCTCTATGAGAACCTAAAACCATGCTAAGTATCATAGAGCTATGGGAGGACATGACCACTCTCTTCAGGAGCTTGGTCTCAGAGAAACCAGCTGGGGAATAAAGGTGGCCATCAGCAGCAACATCAAGGGACACAAATTTCAACAGGCCTGTGGCCCTGAAAAAGGATGACAACGTGGCATGCTAACAGTCAATGCTTCATTCTGTGTCCAACTATACTTGGGATTTTCCCAAATAACTTCTTGAAAGTCCCCAACCTTTAACAGGTTATCAGAATATGGCAGCAGATTTAATTCACATTTGTTGATTCACATATTCATGAGTGATTCCAAAGGAGCACAGCACACAAATTTACGTTGCTAAGGTGTGCAACAAGGATGGCCAGGCAAGTTCACTTAAATGGTAAACCTAGGCAGTTTCCTGGTAAACCCAGCATTTCCTCCTCCAAGTGGCTTTGTTCTCTACTAAAGATACAGCAATAGCTTTCATCAACAGAACTTCAATCTTTTAAAGGCCAGTCCAGTCCATACCACTCGAAAGTGTGGTTGGGTGGGGGTGCATATATTCTAAATATGAGCACCAACCTAGAAACCCCTAAGAATCAATGACAACATTAATTCAAAAAATAAAAAACTCAATAAAGTAGCAGCATAAAAAGACTAACATATGGAAATTAGAAGCCTTCATATACACAAACATAACCAGTTAGAAGATATGGTTCAGAAAATCCCATTTTCAACACTAACAAAGAAGATAAAATTCTTAGAAAATTTTAACAAGAACTATGCAAAAACCACATGAGGAAAACACTCCTGAAAAATCAAGTTACATTTGACAAATATAAACACACTCCTTGCTCTTGGACAGGAAGACTCAACGTGACAGTTGTCAGTTTGCCCTATATTAAAGAACATAATGCAATGTCAATAAAAACACCAAAGAGCTGTTTTAGCAAGCTAAATAAGTTGACGCTAAAGTTCATACAGAAAAACAAACAGACAGGAAGAGCCAGGGAAACACTACAAAAGAAAAATATGAAAAGGGACTAGCCCTGTCAGACATTAAAACATTTTATACAGGCTCTACGTAATTATAACAGTGTGGTAAAGACACAGACAATCCAGAAGAATAAAACAGAAGTCCAGAAATATACCCAAGTACACATGGAACTTTAGTATACGATACAGGTGGCATCTCAGATTGCTGAGGCAAAGGTAGTCTTTTTAAGAAACAGTGTGGGGGCGCCTGGGTGGCTCAGTCGGTAAAGCGTCCGACTTCGGCTCAGGTCATGATCTCACGGTCCGTGGGTTCGCGCCCCGCGTCGGGCTCTGTGCTGACAGCTCAGAGCCTGGAGCCTGTTTCAGATTCTGTGTCTCCCTCTTTCTCTGACCCTCCCCTGTTCATGCTCTCTGTCTCAAAAATAAATAAATGTTAAAAAAAAAAAAAAATTTTTTTTTTAAAAGAAACTGTGGTACAATTGTTTATGAAAAAGGTAATACAGAGCTATACTTCACACTATATCCAGGAATAAACTAAATGGATCAGGGATCTAAATGCAGACACTGAGGGGCACCTGGGTGGGTAAGTCGATTAAGCATCCAACTTCGGCTCAGGTCGTGATCTCACAACTCGGGAGTTCAAGCCCTGCGTTGGGCTCTGTGTTGACAGCTCAGAGCCTGGAGCCTGCTCTGGATTCTGTGTCTCCATCTCTCTCTGCCCTTTCCCTGATCACTCGCTCTCTCTCTCAAAAATAAACATTAAAAAAATTTTTGTAAACATAGACAGTGAAACCATACAAGAACTACAATAAAACATAAGTAAATTCCTCTTTAACACAGTATGGGTAAGGGATTCACAATTACGACACAAAATCCAGATGCAGTAAAAGAGAAAGCAAGTAAATTTGACTATATCAAAACAAAATAAAAACTTTCGCCTGGCAAAATAACACCATGAACAAAGTCAAAAAACAACTGATAACCGGGCGCCTGGGTGGCTCAGTCTGTTGAGCGACCCACTTCGGCTCAGGTCATGATCTTGCGGTTTGTGAGTTTGAGCCCCGTGTTGGGCTCTGTGCTGACAGCTTAGAGCCTGGAGTCTGCTTCGGATTTTGTATCTCCTCTCTCTGCCCCTTCCCCGCTCATGCTCTGTCTCTCTCTGTCTCAGAAATAAACATTTAAAAAAATTTTTAAAAAAAAACAAAAACAACTGATAAGGAGCACCTGGGTGGCTCAGTCAGTTGAGCATGTGACTTCAGCTCAGGCCATGATCTCACTGTTCGTGAGTTCAAACACCACATTGGGCTCACTGCTCTCAGCCAGAGCCTACTTTAGATCCTCTGTCCCTCTCTCTCTGTGCCCCTGCCCATCTCCCTCGCACTCACTCTCTCTCTGTCAAAAATAAATAAACATTTAAAAAAATCATGACAACTAGGAAGAAAATATTTCCAACTTGCATCACAGAAAAATGGATATTACCCCTATTACATTAATGGGTATTAAAACTAGTGAGTAAACATGTGAAAATTAAAAGGATATTCATATGGTCTCAAAGCATCACCCAACAAAATACTTATCATAAAGGGAAAAATAACTTTATAATGAAAACAACCTGGCAGACACCAACTTAAGCAAGTAATCAAAATTAACATCACCAGTAATGGGACAAATCTACACTGTGTGCCTCCAGATGTTCTGCGTGGAAAAAACTCAACTTCACTTGTGTAAAGTTCTGCCACCTGAATTGAATACTGAGGGAACATCAGACAAACCCAAACTGAGCATCATTCTATAAAACATCTGTCCCATACATTTCAGAATTGTCACTGCCACGAAATACAAAAAATGGCTACAGAACTATTCCAAATTAAAGGAGAACAAGAGACTGGACAACTAAATGCAATGCAGATCCAGGATTTTCTCCTGCTACACAGGGCAAACAGCTACCTCTAAATGAGGACTACACGTTAGACAACAGTATCAGTGTTAATTTCCTAATTTTTAGTTAACTATAATGGAGTTCTATAAAATAATATCATTGTTAGGAAATATATGTTAAAGTATTCAAGAACAATATTCAAGAGTAAATCTGTAACTTATTCTTAAATGAGTCCAAAAAAAGGGAATATATATATAATGTATAAGCACTTTGTTTACAAATACACTTATATGCTTATATGAAATATAACTGCATACCTATTGAGAAAGAAAGAATAAAGTAAATGTGGTAGAACATAAACATTTTTGGAATCTGGTTGAATGGCATATAGTAATTCCTATGCTAACCACACAATTTTTCTGTTAATCTGAAATCAGGCCAAAATAAACAGAAAAGAAAAAAAAAAGAGGGGGGTAGAGGGTGAAAAGTATTTAAGAAAATAGAGAAGATATCAAGTATCTTGCCAAAGTAAAGCAAAAACTACCTTAAGAGGAAGAATTCAAAGTCGTATAGTTATATATACAACTTTCAGGAGTTTATCTTTCCAAACCATTTTATATATATATATACACACAAAGTAAATGTGACAGATCAATTGATCTATCTAAAACACCACATTATCTTCATCCTTTTCTCTTTATCTCTCTTAAATGTGAGTATCTTCCTGCTCAGTGGAAATAAGCATATTCTGCTTTTAGTTCCTAACACCAAGAGACCCCCCATTACCAGAGGCAGTCCCTGTGTCCAAGGCTACGGAGCCCATATCTTGCCGAAGGCGTTCCAGTTGTTCTTTCTGTTGCTGGCTCTGTGCACTGGCCTGTACATACAGAGAAAAATATCCTCATATTAAAAAAGGAGCCCCCGAGTTAGATGCCAGACTTCTAACAGGAGACAATTAAGTATACAAATACTAAAGGCTATTTAGACATTGAGGCAGGTAAGAGATGGCTGATACGGGGACAGAAACACTGAATACCATGGGCCCAGATTAGCACAAATTCAGACTGAAGGGCTCTGCAGACTGATTTAGAGGTTTCAGAAATAGGACACAAAAACACATCAAAAGAACCCTCAAGAAGACACAGCAGTGATAAGGGGCCCTGTGCAGCCAAAGGGGGCAGGCCAAGTAATTATTTGGAATCAACACTGTGAACCACCTCTTTTGTCTTAAAATTCTATAACCAGCCTTTAAATGAGCCTTGGAGAAGTGAAGTAGGGCATAAGAAGTGCTTAGCAAATGTAACAGAAAAACCAGATTTTTAAAAATTCAAATAAAGAGAAGGAAAATAATTAAGGGGCACTTCTGCATCCAGACAGCACACATACACATTTACTAATTTAAAATAACAAATACCTAAAACATACCCTGATAGCCAAAACAAAAGCATTTATGGCAGAATTATTAGTACATGGTTTGAAGTTATTTTTTTTAGTGGCCCAAAATATACACTAACCCTCCTCTCTTACCAGTGATTTCTTCAGACGTTCATATTCAGGACGATATTCCCTGGAAAGAGAAAACACTTTCTTAATTCTTTTGCTTATTAATCTGTCCTATCTGCCCTCTATCTTCCTAGGTCTCTGACAATAACAGAAGATCTGACCTCACTGAACAGTAGATGTAACAAGTCTCAGTCACTGAGATTCTAACCCTTTGGAATTAAAGTCAAGGTGCTTGTCTCCACCCTGTAACCAGCAAAGATACAAAAGACTGACTGCAGGGCTGGAAAGATGAACTCTGGCATCCATGACTCAGGAGCTCATCTTTTTTTTTTTTTAAGTTTTTTTTTTCTTTTTTTTTTCAGTAATCGCTACATCTGACATGGGGCTTAAACTCACAAGCCCAAGATCAAGAGTCAGATGCCTACAGACTGAGCCAGCCTTGTGCCCCAAGCTCATGCCTCATTTGGGTAAACATTTGAAATGAATAAAAGAAGGAAGGCCTATTGGGCTCAGGTAGCCCAATATATAATTATGTGGCTAATCTGGGCAACAACAGGATATAGAAAAGACTTCATCCTGAGGCTCTGATAACACACAAAAAGACCCCTTGTCTGATGAATCAAAATCAAAACAATGTATATAAGAACCACCATGTGGTTGTTAGAATCTTGCTAAGTATGAAGCCAAGAGGAACATACTAGTAAGCAGCCAATGATCATGCCAGGAGCCCAAGGAAAGGTGCTCTGATGACACTTTCCTTTAGGTAGACAGAATTCCAGTATTTACCCACAATAGTAGTAACAACCATTTATCATGAAGTATGCTTGCTACGTGTCAGCAAGTGTGCTAGGTGCTTCAGATGTATTTTCACAAATAATCCTCACAACAACCTTAACAGTAAGTGCTATTATCCCTGATCTACAAATGATGAAAACTTGCTAAGGCTACTCATTTATTAAGTGGGGGAAACAGAAATCCAACCCACGCCTCTATGACTCCAAAGTCTATGTTCGTAATTTTTTTTTAAGTAAGCTCTACGCCCAGAGAGGGGCTTGAACTCATGACCCTGAGATCAAGAGTCACATGCTCTACTGAGCCATCCAGGTGCCCCTCCAAAGTCTACGTTCTTAATCCAGGGTCAGCCAATGTGGCAAATAGGCCAAATCAAGCCCACTGCGTATTTTTGTAAATAAAGCTTTATTGGAACACAACCATACCCATTTGTTTACAAACTGTCTGTGGACACCTTTGCCCTACAGTGACAGCTGAGCAGTTGCAACAAAGATTGTATGGCCCACAAAGCCTAAAATATTTACTATCTGGCTTTTTACAAAAAGGTCTGATGATTCTTGCTCTTCATCTTTCAATATAGCAAAGGTCTTATACTCCTTTTTTTAAAAAAGTTAATGGGACTTGTTATCCCTAAGTGTACACATACAGATCCAGTACACGTAACATGTGGTAAATAGAATACTTACACTATGAAAACCAAAATGCTTTGCCCGGTAAAACTGCTGTTGTATCAGATTGTGTGTTGCTAAGAATGTCATCTACAGGATTTTCCTTTATCCTCACCTTTCATACTCTTCTGCAGCACTGGTGACTTGCGTGAAGAGTTCATCTAAGCCTGTACCCAGAACAGCAGACACACCCACCACCTGCCAAAAGCATCATTAATGCCACTGAGTAAATAAGTGTATATTTAAAAAAACATTTTTTATGTTTATTTTATTTTTGAGAGACAGAGACAGACAGACAGACAGATATCACAAGTGGGGGAGGGGCAGAGAGAGAGAGGGAGACACAGGATCCGAAGCAGGCTCCAGGCTCTGACCTGTCAGCAGAGCCTGACGCAGAGCTCGAACTCACAGACTGCAAGATCATGATCTGAGCTGAAGTCAGCACTCAACCAACGGAGCCACCCAGGCACCCCACAAGTGTACATTTTTTTTAATGTTTATTTATTTTTTGAGACAGAGAGAGACAGAGCATGAATGGGGGAGGGTCAGAGAGAGGGAGACACAGAATCTGAAACAGGCTCCAGGCTCTGAGCTGTCAGCACAGAGCCCGACGCGGGGCTCGAACTCACGGACCGCAAGATCATGACCTGAGCCGAAGTCGGCTGCTTAGCCAACTGAGCCACCCAGGCGCCCCCAAGTGTACATTTTTAAATGGTATACATTACTTTGTTCAAACGTCATAAAATCTTCATAAAAGTTTAGATACTTCAAGATATCTCTTACAAAGAGTAAAGCTAAAACAAAGCAAAACAGCATGCATACTCAAAAACCATGGAAATAAGTCTATGAAAAAGAGAGGACTGGAAAAGAAAGAGAATTAGCAGGAACAGTAGGAAGTCTTCTCCACTATTCCCTGTCAATTTCAACCACTGTCTGTTCTCTACAAAAATTAGTATCTCATGTTAATTATCTGATGTTAATTATGTCTTTGCTTGGACAATTACCATACTGCTTGCCACACCTACCCTCTTTTGCTTATATAAATCTTAACCTTCCTTCAAAGCACACCTCTAATGCTATATCCTCCAAAATCCCTCATTTCAAGAGTGATGTGTCCCTCACCAGCATCAGGCCCAACCTCTAATCTTTTCTAACGTCCTTACCACAATATATCATGTTTCAATTATGTGTGTAGCCTTCTCTTCAAACTAGACCATAAACTCTGAAGGCAGGGTCTTTACCTTACTTATCTTTTTTCCTCTTTATTTAAAACTAATCTCTATAATCAACATGGGGCTGAAACTCATGATCCCAAAATTAAGAATCATATGCTCTACCAATTGAACCAGCCAGGCTTATTTATCTTTCAAACCACCAGTTTTCAATAAGTAATGCTTTAAATGCTTTTTTATGAAGGTAATGAACTTTTCTAAGATATGTTCAAAGCCAGCCCTATGGGTTAAGAGGTTGTCTGAAGGGACTATCAGTATAAGCAGAAGAGAAAGTTTACCCTAAGTGAGCTGTAGAACTCATCTAACACCAGGCTCATTGAACGAGTGAGGTTACTGACGTATGTAGTCTCTTGATTCAGGGCATCTTGGAAAGCCTCAAAATCTTGCATCCATTCCACTGCAAAGCTGTGATCGATGATGTCAGTCTGTACCAGAAAGAAGTCAACTATCAGCAACCAGAGATGAGTTCAGACATCAAACAATGCTAAAAAAATTTTAATTAAGTGATAATAACAAAGAACAATTATTCATATAGTTCCTTTCTGTTTCCCCCATTTCCTTCTCCACTACAACAAATCACAAAGAGCCAAGACTGTTGTAAATAATTAAATGAAGATAGGTGTTCTCTTGATGGACGCAGACCCTCCACTATCCACAGCCAAGTGACCATGGCCACAGTGGATGCCAGCACATTCTAAGCTCTGAAGTGATACGGTCTTTTGAATACTAGTCATCAACCCTACAACAGGGAAGTTTAGTATCTGTTTTAATTGCTACTTCCACTCCCACGTGCACAGTCACAATTCTGAGGGATAATATACACTATGCTTGAGGGGCTACTCTATCTGGCTTAAAACTACTTTGATGAGAGTCAGTGATACATATTCATATATTCATATAATCTGACTGAATCTTCTTAGAGGTGCTCATGACTTTGTTTCCGCTAAGTCTGAATCTGTTCTCCAGCATGTGAAAATCCTTCTCACCTACCCAAACCTTCCATTAACACAAGGTTCTGATGAAAAAGAAATACTGAATCACAAAAGGAAGGATCCACTTACTTTATTCATAACCACAATGAAAGGCAGCTTGGTTTTGTACAAGATGCTGAAAATCAAACATCAAGACATTAGTAAAAGCACTTAAGTTCTTGCTTGCCTTGTGTCACTCTGTTGGAATGGAATAAAGAGAAGGGGGATGGATTCAGACTCTACATACAGGTATCCACTCTTGCACAGCACTCACATTCTCCTCTCCCAAGAGGAAAAACCATCACCACCATCAAGCAAACACCACACACACTTTCTTGGAGCAATAATGCTTTAATACTGATTTTGGTTTTTGTGTATGTTTTTTGCCTGGTTGTTTGTTTTTACCAAATAATTGTCTTTTAAGCAATAAATATGCAAACAAAAAGTACTGTCATCCGATTTCTATTTCGATTAGGATTTCTTGTGTCTAACTAGAAGGGACATCCCTAGTCACATTAGGAGGCATGAATACTGGCAGTGGCTTCTGTATACCCCCAAAATCAAACTCTCTCAGATTTAATAATGGTTGGCCTTGCTCCTATGTCTAATGCATTCACATACCCGAGTGAGGCATGTCCTTCTGCCTCTAATGACACCATTCCTGAAGCAAACTTGTGCTTTTTGGAATTATAGATGAATCTCTTTGTTCATGATCCCTCATATTATAATTTAACTCTACCTGTCATAACACAG
This sequence comes from Panthera tigris, assembly GCF_018350195.1. NCBI lineage: Eukaryota > Metazoa > Chordata > Mammalia > Carnivora > Felidae > Panthera > Panthera tigris. The sequence continues at coordinate 117,410,320 of NC_056662.1, forward strand.
AAAAGGAGCACTTACACCAAGGAACTCTATTCTATTTAGACTTCTTTCATTCAACTGGGAGCAACTACCAGAAACTCCACCTATTTCTGTAACAAGCAAGGGAGGAAGATAAGTTGCCCATAGAGAATGCCAACACATGTGCCTCTTTTCCCTTCTAACCCCTCCCCAACTCATAACCACTAAACTGAGGGGCAAATTTGGATGAGCACAAATCCAGGTTGGTAAGCACTCAGGACTCAAATACAAAAAAAAAAAAAAAGAGAGAAAGAAGGCTTCATACCTTGCTGTAATACCATGCCCACCAATAATCAATTACCTGCAGGCATAGAGCATATTGGACATGAAGGTTACTGGGTTGGTACTTCTTGATGTATCCATGACATAAATGACAACTGTTGGAAATGAAGATGCCTAAAGCCACAAAATAACCACAGCCTTAGTCAAAGGGCTCATAACCTATCCCCAAACTCCCCCCAACCTTCCTTAGCAAGGGAAAGTCATTTGAAGCAGGGTGTACAGAGCTTCCATAACTCCCTCCCACATAAGGTCCCAGGCAATAAAGAGATGCTTAACCAGTCTAGTTCTCTAGTTACTCTAAGTAACAAGTCCTAGAATACTCACCAGGGCCTCAGTGATGATTGTCCCAGAAGCTGACCACGTGAACACCTCAATCTGTCCAGGTGTGTCAATCAAGACATATCTGTGCCAAGAAAGACCATTAAAGAGGGGCACCTGGGTGGCTCAGTCAGTTAGGCATCCAACTCTGGATTTTGGCTCAGGTCATAATCTCACCGTTGATGAGATCAAGCCCTGTGTCAGGGCCTGCTCTGACAGTGCAGGGTCTGCTTGGGAGTCTCTCCCACTCTCTCTACACCTACCCCTGCTCGCTCTCTCTCTCTCTTAATAAATAAACATTTGAAGTAAATAAATAAGTTAAAAAAAAAAAAAAAGACCATTAAAGAAGTATTAAACTTGTGCAATGCTGAAAAAGATTCCATCACACAAAACACTGAACATCTGATCATCCAAGATTGGAATAACCTCTTCACACTATCAAGTGTAACTTCCTCCCATTGCCCTTAAAATGCATACTACATTCCCCCAGGCTTTGCTCAATGTCCAGTATTCACGCTACCAGGCAGCAGGAGCAGCGGTCCTCAAATTGCTGCAAATGATCACAGAGGAAACTGTGATAGTTTTAGAAACACACTGCATTAAAAGAAGAGAGAAGCAGGGGCGCCTGGGTGGCTCAGTTGGATAAGCATCTGACTCCTGATTTCGGCTCAGGTCATGATTTCACAGGCTCATGATTTTGAGCCTCGTGTCAGGCTCCACACTGACAGCTTGGGGCCTGCTTGGGATTCTCCCTCTCCCTCTGCTACTCCACTGCTCTCTCTCTCATGCACATGCTCTCTCTCAAACTAAATAAATAAACCTTTTAAAAAAATGAAAGATAAGCAAAACTGGAAGGAAAATATCCTGGGAAACCATCTGGTTTCTTGGGGTAGCCATGGGGTAAAGGTGGAGGGGAAGGAGAAATAGAGGAATTGGGAAGTGACAGCTAAAGAATACAGTGTTTCTTCTTGAGGTGATAGAAATATTCTAAAATTGACTGTAGTTATGGTTGCATAATTCTGTAAAAGCCACTGAAATGAACACTTTACATGGTATATGAATTACATATCTAAATAAAGCTATTTTTAAAAATGAGCAAAGAATTTTCAATAGACATTTCTCCAAATATACACCAATGGCTAAAATGTATATAAAATGATGTTCAACATCACTAATCATTGAGGAAATACAAACCAAATGTGATACCACAATCACATGTCACTTCACGCCCACTGACATGGCTATAACAAAAACAAGGACAGCAACAAGTATTGGCAAGGATGTGGACAAGGAACCCTCACACAGTGCTGGTGAGAACGTACAATGGTGCAGCCACCAGGAGCTGGGGGTGGGAAGGGGGAACAACAGGAACTGCTAATGAGTATGGAATTTCTTTTGAGGATGAAGAAAAAGGTCTGGAATTAGATAGTGGTGACCAATGCATAACATTACAAATACACTGAAAACCACCACATTGTATACTTTAAAATTAGAGTGCACTTTGTGTATTTGTATCTCAATAAAGTCATTATTTTTTACCTCTAGTACGATCCCATTTCTGTAAAAACACCTTATCCATCCATCCTTCTACGTATATACGCATGGAAACATGTGGAATGATAGTCACTGATAGCAATGACAACATATATAATATTATGTAATAATGTTTTATATGTATCATACACTATAAATACTAAAAAATAATATGTAATAGTTAATAATAATGATAGTTACTTCTAGTGGGAATCAGGGTGATAGTTTCATCTTTAAAAATTTTTTTTAACTTTTATTCATTTTTGAGACAGAGAGAGACAGAGCATGAGCAGGGGAGGGGCAGAGAGAGAGGGAGACACAGAATCCAGAGCAGGCTCCAGGCTCTGAGCTGTCAGCACAGAGCCTGACGCGGGGCTCGAACTCACAGACCGCGAGATCCTGACCTGAGCCGAAGTCGGACGCCCAACCGACTGAGCCAACCAGGCGCCCCGATATTTCATCTTTTAAATATTATGTGTGGTTTGAATTCTCTACAATGAGCAGATAGTCTTTTTTTTAACAAAAATAATGAATCATCTTTTTTTTTAAAAAGTGAACCTATCATGATCTAATGACAGTTAAATGTAGATAATAACAGTGTTATTTTATTTTATATTTTGATACTATTTAAATTTAAAGAAATAATTATTCTCTCTGAATCACGTAAATTATATTCATTTAAACAAGGGTTAGAAAGGTGTTTCAGAGACTTTCATGCCATCAAGTGTGGTCTCCCAAGAGAAGGCAGGTAGACGACTGAATTTGGACAAAGTCTCAATGCCTCCTAGGAAGTGGTGGGCTTATAGGACAGTGATCGGTGGCAGGATACTATTAAATTTAGCTCTACACTATATAGCATCTTAATGATTTTTAGCCCACTTTTTTTCTTCACTTCTAATGGTTTTATCCCAACCTACACTCTTTCAGAGCCTGATGGTACCCTGAAATTCTAGAGATGTGTCAATTAGAGAGTAATAAATAGGTGTTAAACTGAAATCACTTACTTAGACATGTTCTGGGCCTTCTCAATAAATTTCATGACCTAAAAGAGAAAGATGCCAATTACAACAGATAATCACAAATCCCTCTGCAGGGAGGCCTGCCTTTTAGGCACTATCAACTATTCAATCTCTGTGTTCTCGATTAGGACACCAACTAATGAACTCAATGAACTGAAGAAACACAGCCACATCAGCAGCAAGCAAGGTCCTGAGAAGCTGAAGATGATCTGTCACTGTCAGGTCATATCTCTTGGTGCTTTGGTAAAATATTAATAGCCTGTCTCATGGAGTGACATTAGGGTAAAAAATTAGTAACTACATGAGGCACCTGGGTAGCTCAGTCAGTTAAGCGTCCGACTTTGGTTCATGTCATGATCTTGTGGTTTGTGAGTTCAAGCCCTACGTCAGGCTCTGTGCTGACAGCTCAGAGCCTGGAGCCTGCGTCGGATTCTGTGTCTCCTCCTCTCTCTGCCCCTCCCACGCTCATGCTCTGTCGCTCAATAACAAATAAACGTTAAAAAAATTTTTTTTTTAATTAGTAACTACAAAACACTTTTATAGAAATAGAGAAAAAGCTAGCCAATGACAATTATGTCACATGTAAAAAGCCCCATTATCTTTCCATTCCACGCCCACTAGCCCATCCCACTCCCCAACCCTCCACTCCATCCTCAAGGTAACGTCCAAGACATGATCAAGAAAAGAACCTACGTCTCTTGGATTTTTGTTTTACTGGCTATGAAGCATCTCACATCACTGATCATTGTCATTACCCACTTCTCTGTCTACCAAAACACTTACTTCTTTTCTATATGCATACGCAGGCTTATTGCTCTTCTTTCCCAGTGTGAGCAAGCTACAGCATTTAGAAGTCACGGGTTTTTACACAGCCATGTCATAAAAGTAGAAACAGACATACCTGATCAAATCTGGTAGCAAAGAGATTGAGTGAAGTCACTATACCACCATTGGGCCCAAGTCCATACCTGGACACTAAGTTGAGGATTTAAATTACTTACAGATCAATTTAGATGATGAAGTTCATACTTAGGGTATCATTCACACAAACAGCATTATAACTAAGTGTTCCATGAATGGACACTGGCAGCTAATCCTTGACTAGTACATACCACACAACCCTAACATCACAAGGAAATATTCATTATCAACATCTTCCTCATCCGTTCGTCATTTTAGGGATGGCTAGGCAAAATGAAGTAATTAAAGTGACCAAAATGTGGGGCACCTGGATGGCTCAGTCAGTTAAGCGTCCAACTTTGGCTCAGGTCATAATCTCACAGTTCTTGAGTCCAAGCCCTGCATCGGGCTCTCTGCTGTCAGTGCAGAACCTGCTTCAAATCCTCTGTCTCCCTCTCTGCCCCTCCCCTGCTTGTATTCTCTCTCCCTCAAAAATAAACAAACATTAAAAATAAATAAATAAAGGTGCCTGGGTGGCTCAGTCAGTTAAGCATCCGACTTCGGCTTGGGTCATGATCTCATGGTTCATGGGTTCAAGCTCCACATCGGGCTCTCCGCAGTCAGCACAGAGCCTGCTTCATACCCTCTGTCTTCTTCTCTCTCGGCCCCTTCCCTGCACGCTCTCTTTCTCTCAAAAATAAATAAACATTTTAAATAAATAAATAAATACTAAATACATAAATAAAGTGACCAAAATGTAATAGATGCATCAGGCAGTGAGAGCCTAATGGCATTAGCCAGTAAGACCATCTATATCACACTGCTTGCTCTGATCCTTACTGATCAAGCAACCCGATTATAATTAGTTAACCCACCTAGACCTGCCTACACTCAAAGTACACATTTCACACAGCAATGTACTATGAGTTGATCCTACTACTAAACCTACTCATTTCTGAGTTTCCCAGTCAGAGGAGGTAGTGGCCTCCAAGGCAATACTACTTTGTGGAACCCAGGCACAGCACCAGCTAGCCTCTCTCACTCTGTGCTCTCTCCTTACCACAGCCTATAATTCTAGGAAAATGGTAAGAAACTGAAATCACAAGCTGAAATAGTATTTCTAATCACCTACAATACCTTTCCTCACATTCATCTTTCCATCCTCTTAGTTCAATTACTTTGAAACGGGAGTCTGGGTGGCTCAGTTAAGTGTCTGACTCTTGATTTCAACTCAGGTCATTATCTCACAATTCATGGGTTCAAGCCCTACATTGAGCTCCGAGCTTGCTAGGAATTCTCTGTTTCTCCCTCTCTCTCACCCTTCCCCTGCTTGCATGTGCGTATGGGCACTCTCTCTCAAAATAAATAAATAAACTTAAAAAAAAAATCCTTTAAAAAATTACTTTAAAGCAATTAATTAAATGCTTTTGCTAGTATTGTTTTACAAAGATACAAAAACACTCTCTCAAAGCCACAAAATATGGACAATAACTATCCAGTGATGAGTCAGCACAGGAGGCAGATGCAGAAAAGGATACTGTTTCATGACTTCTTTATACTTGACGGTGTCACGAATATCTGGGGGGGGAGGAGGGGGGAAAGAATTCACTGGAATTTAACACATAAGAAACAGTAAGTTTGAGACCCTCCACCTATCATAGCCTCAGCCAATAGGCCTCTCAAGTCACCTCTGCTTCCTCTGAGGAGAAGAAATAAGTTTCTTTCTTGGTATCTCAGTTAGTTTTCAAATCTGTTTTCTAAATTTTCAAGCTAAGGTCAATGAACTGTGATAGGGAAAAAAGCAAAATCGTGACGAGAACAAAAAGGGAGAAGGCACCCTGCAAGTACCTTCTCTACCAGCAAGAAGCTGAAAGCAGCTTTTCAGGCTTCTCTTTCTTGCCTGCGTTCTCTTCTACTAACCCCCGGCTCCACACTGCTTTCCTTCCTTACAAAGGATAACTGGCAAGGCACCCATGACAAACGTAAGACTAGGAGCTTGGAAGTTAAGGTAGACATGGTCTGAAATAAGAAGAAAAGTTCTGCACAACTTAAATACCTTATCAGTGACCATATATACAGAAAAAGAGAGCTAAAAAAATATGAAATTGTTGAGTTACTATATTGTACACCTGAAACTAATATAACATTATATTTGAACCATACTGGAATTAAAAGTAGAAAGAAAGCAAGAAAGCAAGCAAGAAAGAAAGCTAAACCAAGAAAAAGTTTTCTTATTGCCTACCAGTAACAGGGTAATGCAGACATGATTTTTCAAAGGGAAAATTAATGCATCCAGTAATATCTAACTAAATCTAACTATCAGCCTGTAGACCCACCAACTATTAGAATTCCATCTTTTTCTAAATTTAAGTATAATTGACATAGAGTATCTTAGTTTCAGGTTTATATCATAATGATTAGATATTTTTACATATTTCAAAATGATCTCCACAGTAAGTGCAGTTACCATCTGTCACCAAAGTTATTATATTAGGCTGTACCTTATATCCCTGTAATTTATTGTGTAACTGGACATTTGTACCTCTTAATCCCCTTCACCTACTTCACCCACCTCCTAAATCCTCCTGTCTCTGGTAACCAACAGTTTGTTTCCTGTATCTGAGTCTGTTGCTGCTTTGTTTGGTTTGTTCCTTTGTTTTGTTTTTTAGATTCTACATATAAGTGAAATCATAATGTATTTGTCTTTCTGTCTTGATTTATCTCCCTTAACATAACACCCTCTAGATCCATCCATGTTGTCACGAATGGTAAGATTTCATTCTATTTTATGGTTGAGTCATTTTCCACGGTGCATGTATATATATATATACACATACACTGTATCTTGTTGATCCATTCATCTATCAACCGAAGTCCATCCTTTAAGTGAGAAGATGTCAATTATTTCCCAAACCCTTCCCAAAATGATCTCTGCTTAATACAAGGTTTTCCTTTATTAGTTTAACTAGGGTACGAGCAGCTTAACAAGATTAAGAGACACGGAGGGAGAAAATTAGCACAGTGACAGCCTAGAAATCAGGAGACCCGGAGATCCCATCAAGAATTATGACACTGAATCATATCCACTCTTAATTTTTTTCATAGCCACAGATTCCTCTGAAAGCCTGATAACTGGAAACCCCTCTCCAAAGCAATGCATATATGCACATATATATATATATATATATATATATATATATATATGCGTGTATATATATATATATATATATACACACATATATATACGCACACACATATTTTCCCATGTAACGTTGGGAGTGGAAGCAAGGTTCCTATAGATCAGTACATGAACTACCACACAAGAACCCTTAAACTCTCAACTTTTGATAAAAGAAACTAAATAAAACAGGTTTATGTACCAGAGCCTGCTGAAGTGACCTGGAAGTGAGAGGACTGACTTTCTGTCATTTCGCTATCCCAAGTAACAATAGCCTGACACCCTAGGGTCAGAAAGAGGGGAGAGATAAGTGTGAAGGAAGCAAATTTAGTTAGGGAACAAATAAAAGAATGTGCATAAGGGAGAAGACTTGTTTAGAGAGTCTAGCAAATTCACAGAAAATGAAAATTGGCAGTTTTGAAAAATGAAAAACGAAAGCATTGAAGTCTGGCAAGCTGGAAGTGTTCCATTTTCTGAGGGACTTCACCCAGTTCTGGTACAGTTTACTCACCAATATTGGCAGGAAAGGGTACTTCATGTACGGCTGGGTCCAGATTAATCACATAAGGTGGAGACCCTTGGCTATGCAGATGTCCCGTAAGCCTCTGCAGAGGTGATGGGGAGAGGGTTGTAGTGAGACAAAGAGGGAATGATAGGAACCAAGAGAGAACTTCCATTCCTTTATGGATCATACCTGAAGACTTCTGCACTTACCCTTCTCAGTACTTGAGATATTCGCCCCCAATATCCACCTCCAACATTCAACTCAGATGAAACGCTACCTTTTATCACCCACCTAACAGCCTCCCCTAGATCACTTATCTACTTGATTTGTGTTTTTTTTTCTAGCACTCCCACTAAAACATTAGCTCCAAAAAGCGGGAACCTAGTAAACTCAATTTCGCTGTGTCCGCGGTGGCTGAAACATGACAGCTGTGCAAGAAATAATTCTTTTAACAGTCTACACCAAAAGTCCGTGTGTTAGCACTGTATTAATTAATTGCCAGTTACTCGTAAGACTGTCTTCGAGGAGCTGACAACTTTGTCGGTAAGACAATTCCAGAACGCGGTAAGCTGTACCAAGCACGAACTGAGGGTGTGCAGATGAGAGCCCTAGCCCTAATTAAACCAGACTGGAGTCGAAAAGGCTAGCCTAAGAAGGAACCGGAGTTGCTGGCAAGTTCTCGAAAGCCGCACGCGGGTCCCCTCCAACTCCCTGAGACCTTCCTCCCGTTCTCCCTGGCCTTTCGCCTGCCACTGTCAACCTCTCGCGCGCACCTATTACGCCCGCGCCCTGTACGTCACCTGTACAAAGGTGGTTTTCCCAGATCCCGCCATTCCCAACACCAACAGACACACTGGGGGCCGAAGACCCCCAGAAGCCTGCAACTCAGCTTCACCTACGGGCTCCGCCATCTTTCTCCTGGCTCCGCCCACTCTACCGTAGTGACGCTGCGTGCTTAGAGAGGTTTCTGTGACGCGAGGGGCAGAGATAGAGGCTGGAACCCAACCAGTGCGAAAGGGGAAGGCGATGGGGTGGGGCGGGCGCAAGCGATTCCTTCCCTCCCGGCCAGGCTGCGCGCCAAGTTGGGACAGGAGGAGGGAAATGATGGGCTCGGAGGACGGCAGGAGGTGGCCAGGAAGAGAGGCACTCACCGTTGTAGGGAAGGGCCTGGGAAGAGCAGAGTTCCTGTCCCCAAAGCGAGCCGAAATGAGGTCCCCAGAGCGGGGCCCCCAGAGTTCGAAAATGAAGACAGTGCGTTTCTCTTTGGACCCCCAAGGAGCGAGGAGGGGCGCCGAAAGGGAACCGGCAGCTAGGGCTTATTCGGCAACCGGCAAGGTTCAGCCGATCCAGGTTGGACCGCCCGGGGCTGGGGTGAGGTGCGACCCCCGGAGTTGCTGGGCAGCGCCGAGACCCAAGGAGCACAAAATAGGAAAACCTTCCGCAAGGGGACGCCATTTCCGCGTGGCGCAGGACCCTAGCACTACTAGCGCTGCCGCCTCGGCAGTCAACCTCTGTGAATCACACGGGGACCTTGAAGATGAACCCTTGGATTCCCAGAGCAAGTAGGTACTGAAGGGGCGCTGCCCTCGACGGAAGTGTCCATGAAACAGGAAAGGTTAGGTAGAAAAGCCGGGAAATTTATTGTTACTCCCGACCACCCCAACTGTGCCTGTGGCCCCCCTCGTAGCCGCTATGGTGTTCAGGAACTCCCAAGGTTGGGTTTCACACCCACGCTCTGCCACTTGCTGGCGGTGTAAATCGTAGCCACGTCATTTAAAGTCTCTGAACCGGTTTTCTCCTCTTTAAAATGGAGGTGATACCTGACAGGGTTGTAGTGACTGTGTACTTAAATTGTAAACGACACTCATTTACCTTTACCATAAACTGTATCCCTCGTGCCGTGCAGAGTGTCAGGAGCATAATAGGTATGCAAAAATATTTTCTTGTATGAATTAAAGTACAATTGTGCATTTTGTATTTACTAAATTTTCATTAAGAATTGATAGGAGAGGGGCGCCTGGGTGGCTCAGTCGGTTAAGGGTCCGACTTCGGCTCAGGGCATGATCTCATGGTTCATGAGTTCAAGCCCCGCGTCCGGCTCTGTGCTGCTAGCTCAGAGCCTGGAGCCTGCCCAAGATTCTGTGTCTCCCTCTCTCTCTGTTCCTCCCCCGCTCGCACTGTCTCTCTCTCAAAAATAAATTAAAATTAAAAACAAAAAATTGATACGAGAATGCCTCACTTGTTCTTCCTTCAGGTTTGCCAAGGACTCTGGGAGTTCCACTGCACCGTGTGTTAGTTTAATAAATATAATTTTCAAGCCACAGATGCTAACAAAGTCAGAGACGACCTTTAAAGAAAAGACCATGACGGAGCTGAGGAAGGTGAATAGCCGAATAAAACAAACTCGAATGCAGCAAGAATCAGTAATGCAGGAAACCAAGCAGCTATACAATGAAAAGTTACTTGTCCAGACTGAAAACCAATTCTTTCTGGAATACCTAGACAAGGAAATTGAGGAGTACAGAAGGAAGCCTGAAGAGCTATGGGAACATTATTTACAAAAAAGTGAGGAGATTGAACAAAGGAGACAAGAATCAGCCTCCAGATTTGCAAAACAAACCTCAGTGTTTAAAGGGGAGCTCTTGCAGAAGGAAAACCTCCAATCCAATTTAAAGCAGCAGTTGCAGGCACTGAGGGATGTTTCCCTAGTAAAGGAGAAACAGGAGAGAGAAATACAGATGTTACAGGAGAAGAAAAAGGAAGCCCAAGCTGAGATCGATGCAAAGAAATTGGAAGTCCAGCTCCAGATGGTCCAGGAAAAAGCATTACTGGAAAAACAATTGAGTGAGCCAGACCCAAGGCAGTTGGGAAAAAGAAAAAGAGAAGAGCTTGAAAGGAAGGCCCAGGCCTTGGAGGCAGGAGCAAAGCAGTATACTTTTGAGTTCTACCATGACATGAGGAGAGAGAACCAGCAGTTAAAGAAGGAATTACAGCAGCAAACTCAGCAGTGCCAGGAGTTGGAGGCTATTAGGAGCTGGCTCAAAAATCAAAAGCAGCAGCTCCAGCAGGAACAGTGGTATATGGAGTGCTTAGTCCGGGGGAGGAACCGACTACAGGGAAGGCATAACCCGTGCCCAGGACAGGGTGCTCCAAAGACCACAATAACACCTCTCCTAATCACCAAATCAAATATTAATCCAAAGCAATTCCCAAAACAACACTGATTATATAAGGAGTAAGAATCCTCACGTGCTATATAGACCTGGTTAGGAAGGCTTTGGGATCTGACTGCTATGGTAAAACATCCATCATGATGTGTTAGTGTGAAAGATTAGGTGTTTTTCTTCCAATAGTACTGCTAGGTATTTGTGTGACCGGCATCCCTTAATTAGATTTTCCTTTAATTAATCTTGTTGATGAACAGGATGTTCCTCAAATCTCCAGATAACCTGATACCATTCCCTAAACACCTGTACTTCAAACTAGCTCAAGGAAACCACCTTGAGGAAATGAATGGAAAAGGGTTGTGTGACTTCATCTAGCTAAATTAGATTTCTTTATATAAAAAACACCTTTTAAGACTAGCATTTCAGATTGACTTTATATAGTGCCTTCTGCTCTTTAAACAACCAATTATCCTCATGCCTCTTGACCAGCTCCACACAAAGGCAAAGTGTTTTTTAATCTTTTTCAAGTTCACAAGCAGTGGCCAAGCACTTCCCCCAGTTTTGAAGAGTGAAAAAGTAAACTGCAAGTCGGAGAAGAGCTAGGAAGAAAAAAAAGCACTGGGCAGAACGACCTTTTGTCTGATGCTCTGCCCCTCAACTGGGTAAATTGAGAAGGGAAGAGCAGAAAGGGGATGTATATTCGGTCAACTACTTTTGACAGTCTTTTCTGTGAAGAAACACTTCTGGCATTAATGAGGTGACTGAATGCCTCTGCTTGTTTTAGGAAAAGATATCAAGAAAAGTGTTAAAATATTTGGAAGACCTTTTAAAAGAGTCTTATGATATCTATTTCCCTAACATTCTAAATTCTAAGATAACAAGATCACTTAATGTTAACTATAATAGGTACTTCAGTTTTAGGTCACTTACTACATTTTCTTATTCTGTGTGCACTTGATAGTACATGAAATGCCTTTTGTAATTAACATGTGCCTTGTATTTATGTCTATTTAGAACTGGAAACAAGATTTTTAATTAGTATAGACGTTTAGTTTTTGAAATTTTTTTGCACTAAAAAATATAAACATTTTTTACACTTATGACATATTGATGATTAGACTATTTGAATGCTAAATCCTAGTACAGGGATATAACCCCATATTTTAACATCACTCCTCTATGGGGAAATATAATCCAACCTTATGTTTTCTAGAAATTGTCAGTGATAAGAAACTACAAAATAATTTTCATGAATTTTGTTTTATTCCTATGTAAAATGAACTTAAAATTGGCTTAAATTTTTTTTCTCCCTCAATGCCTTTTACCTCTAGCTTTAACAATTTTGTTAAATGTGTATTGTTATTAAAAATAAAATGTATATTAATATATCTGTTGATTTTTTTATTTTTCCGATGTAATGTATTTTCTACTCCACTCCTCTCTTACTACTACTTCTGCAAGTCTTATTCTTACAAATGTGCACATAACAAAACCACAATTTCAACGCAGAAGAGTAATATTTTAGATAGTATGCAGGTTCCTTGAATACTTCAGTTCTTGAGCTGAAAATACAGAAAGACTCAACTTGAAAAACATGGTAACCAAGACAAATTTGAAGCCCTATTCTCTGTGGATGCAGAAAACCACAGAAAAATATATACTAAGGCTGAAAAGGGGTTGGGAAAGTAGGAGTGATCTAGAATCTTACTCTGCTGTTAATTTCCCTCCTGCCTTTACTGTTCCGATGATCAAATTGGGAAGTGGATAACTTCCATCTCCTATGTTTATTTTTAATTCCTATCATCCCAGATAACGGATCTGGTGTATTGCTTTATGGCTGTCCCTTTCAGAGTGAGGCCTCTCTTAAGGGCTTGAAGACTTTCGAGGGTGAATCATCTGATAAAGGTATTTTGAAATCCATACCTGCAAGTGAGCATAGGTTGGCCAGGTACCATGTCAGTCTACTTTTTGTCTGCTTTGCTATGAAGAAAATTAAAACAGGGTGATGTTACAGAAAGTGCACTTAGATGGAAAAGACCACCAAGGGGAAATTTAGGTTAAGACCTAAATGATTCAGTGAAGTCTACTGGACAAAAACCAGGGAAGAAGCCATTTCAGGCAACGAAACAGTGAGTGCAAAGGCCCTAAAATGGGAATGAGCTTAGCAGGCTCCAGGAAGAGAAAGGTCAATGTGGCTCAGGTGTAGCTGGGGAATGGTCAGAGAATTTAGGTGGAGGGGAGGGAGAGGAAGCTAAACGGGTTAGCAGTGGGAGTGGCAGGCCCTGTGGGACAAGGAAAGGGAGTGGCTTGAATTCTAAGAGCACTGGGAAATTATCAGGCTTTTAGCCCTTGAATGAGGTCTGATTGACAATTTTAAAAACTCACTACAGCTGTTCTGGGAAGCGTATCCAAGCCAGTAAAAATCAGCAGGAAACAATTAGGAAGCTATTGTCATCTAGGCAAGAGGTGATTATGGTTTGAACTGGGGTGGCTGAAATAGAAAGTGAACAGGAGACAGGGGTAAGAGCAGACTACAGGGGAGAGGAAAATGAAAGGTTAAGAATGAAGCACAAATGGGGCGCCGGGGTGGCCCAGTCGGTTAAGCGTCTGACTCCTGATTTCGGCTCAGGTCATGAACTCACAGTCTGGTATCTGTGCTGGAGCCTGGTTGGGATTCTCTCTCTCCCTCTCTCTCTGCCCCTCCCCCACACACTTGTGCTTCCTCTCTCTCAAATAAATAAACATTTTAAAAAAGAATGAAGCACAAGTAAAATTTCTAAAGTGACCCCTTTTAAAAAGAGGAGCAATAATTTGTGAGAGCTGATTTTTCAAATGAAGTCTTTCAAAAGAAATACATAAAATGAAGTATTTCAGACACACAATATAGAAAACTACAACAAACTCACTATCCACCTTAAGAAATAAGAACTTACAAATTCACTGTAGTCCCTCTGAATCCCAGAAGCACTGTCCTAAATATGGTGTTTATTATTTCTGTGCATGTTTTCATGCTATATATATATATATATATATATATTAAACTATAAACATATACTAAATATATATTATATAACATATACATTTCCATAAACAATATGGAATATTTTTTACATGTTTTTAAACCTCACATAAATGGTACACTTGATGTATTCTGTAACCTGCTTTTCCCATTTTTAAGATGTATTCATGATACAAGCCCTAGTTAATTTCACAGCTATACAGTATTCCACTGTATTTACCTCTTCTGATGATACACAATTAAATTATGTAGTAGAGTAAGCTAACAAAGAGACCCAAGCATGTATAATGTCTCAAAAAACAGATTTTTTTTTTTCTCTTTAATAGTCTCAGATGTTCCTGGCTAGCAATTAGTCCTTCATGGGGTGATTCAGGACATCAACCATTTTCCATTTTGTGCTCTACCACCCCCTAAAGCCATTTTATTATCTTCATATGGCCCGATGAAGGGAAAAGAAAGCACAGAGGTGCCCTTTCTTAAAACTTCTACCCTGGAGGTATCACACATCACTCCCATTCACGTTCTACTGGAGAGAAGTTAGTTAGCTACCCTTCACTACAGGGGCAGGGGATTGGAGGGCCAGGAACATAATCTAGCCATTTGTCCTATAATCCTAGGGGTCTGCAAAGTGAGAGCAGATTTTGGCAGACAGTTAGTAGACTCTGCTACATCATTCTTGTTCATGTCTCCTGGTACACCTGGGCAAGAGGATTTTCTCTGTATATACCCAGGAGTAAAACTGTCGAGTCTTAGGGGCGTATTTTCAGCTCTACTAGATACTGCCAAGTTGTTTCCAAAGTAATTGTACCAATTTAAATTCCAAACCGTGCATGAGAGTTCACATTCCACACAACCTGGCTATACCTGATATTGTCAAATTTGTTATTCAAATGAATTTTGTTTAAAAAACTTAAAAACTTAATAGTATGATTAGGATACTCCTGCTGAGTGAGACCTGGCCTCAGGAAGGAAAAATTTTAAAAGTGCCTGCGAGGGTCCTGGATGAGACTGGACAAGTTTTCTACACTAATTCACTTTAATCTCAAACAAACTTATTCACTAACCAGCAGACTTCAGGAGCTAAAGAACCACTAAGACGCCGCATTTGGAACTTATTTCAAACCCACTCCCACGTTCAGCTGTTCTCTTACCCCCATACACTTTGTCAGCAAGGAGTCAAATAGCAGGTTGGAGTCAATGAACTGGAAACATCATTCTAACCGACAGTCATTTATTTCTTTTGTCATTGCCCAACATTCCCCAAGTCTTACTCACCAGAAATTAATATAGCTTCTTCATTTCTCCTCCCTGACAATCCTCATCTACTGAAAGGGTTTTAAGGGTGCAACTGCCAATGAAAATGTAGAGTGGACATACCGTGTCCTTCACTTGTTTCACGACTATCTATTTTGGCAGTCTCCAAATCTGGTTTCAATGCTCCCGTTTGAAAGTGGTCTTCACAAAAGCCCACATTTTAAAGCTATGTGGAGCAGCACAAAATACAGAGTTAAAGAGTAGTAACAGCCTTTCAGAATTTGAAAAGGTAGTGTTTATCCATATCAGGGTTAAGGGTCCTTGCTTTTTATGTGGCATATGCCACAAAAATTGGCAAGAATATATAAGACCAATATTTATGGAAAAGGGGAAGAGAATGTGGAAACACAACAACAGAGCTGGTCTAAACAATGTTCCAGAGAAAGCCAGCCTTGAAGAGAAGTAGCCCACTAGACATTAGCAGGTAGGCATGAGGTACAGAAAAGGAATTTTTCTTTCCAACTCCAGATAAATATCTACATCTGGTGACAAAGTCTCAAGATATAAAGAGGATAGAACTCCACATATAAAAGAGGATAGAGGACAATATTCTCAGAAAATTCCAAGAGACAGAGGTTGGCTAAAGGGAGGAATAGACTTAGCACGGCATAGACTAACAGGTAAGGTCAAGTCCAGGGGAGAAGGAATGTGCACCTTGGCTGCCAGTCTTAGTGGCATTACCAGGAACACTAGGATTCTGTGTCAAAACATCAAGTGCAATGTGGTATTTCTCAATCCATAAAACTGGGGGAGAAAACAAGCTTTAGGAGGGCACTAATCATAGCAACCAATGAGGCCTCAAGCCCCAGGAAAGATGAGGCAGTATTTATTGCTTCTTCTACTTCCTTCTTTCCAATCATTTTAATGTTTGCGACATTTTAATGTTTGGGCTGCTTTTCATGCCTGTGGGTCTAGTCAGTCAATGCTACTTGGGATAAACAAAACATTTCCCAGTAAAACCAGTGTAGCGAGGTTCTAGCTTTTTCATCCTACATCCATTTTCTTACATATTGAGAGAACAAACAGCCTCCATAAAATCTGCTTCCCAAGGAGACAGGATAAGCTTTTTACATGAGTGACAACAGTTCTAGCTTCTAGGATTGTTAAATCACAAATACAAAATGGTAAATCAGTATGGTTTTAAAAAATTAATTTGGAATTGTTTTATAAGCAAGATGATGGAATGACTACTAATCAATGGAGCTTCCAAGAACATTCTATAGCCCAGGAAGGAAAAGGACAACCAAACAGGTTTCTCAGTTTTGTACAGGGCAAGAGGGGCCCACAGTTGGCCTTAAGAGGGAGCTCTTTGGGCAAGATAAGAGAAAAACAAGAGGACTCCAATGAGGAATAGCAGGAAAACCTACCAAAAAGGGGGTGAGGGGGGGAGGGGTCAAAGTGAATAAATAGGGAGAACAGTGAAATTTACACAGGAGGAAGGAGCTGAGAAAGTCACAGCCTTACACAAACAGCTGAGAGAGTGCATTTCTCCTCACTCAGCCCCCGTGACTCAGTCCTCCCAGCACAGGCCCCCGTGACAATGGCATCATGTCCGCTTTCCTAGGAGCTTTCACACTGCCTGCCTATTTCCTTCCTCGTTTATGATTAGTCTTTGGGGCCTTTACTTTCTGGAATTGTGCTGGCACTGGCTCCTGCTCCGGTTCCTTACAGGAGGTCGACACTAGCAATTCCTCGTTACTCCTCCTCTGATCCTTCCCTACTCTAAGACTCAGCTCTGCCTCAGGAAGCTCGATGCCAGGCTGCTGCAGCCTTCGCAGAGACCTTCTGCTCCTGTGCTGCTGCCTCCGCTTTTCTTCTTCTTGCTGCCGCTGCTTTATCTTCATTAGCTTTTCAAAGCTTTTGGTTGTGGTTGGGTTTACAACGAACCAGTCCTACAGAGGCAAAATGGAAAAATCATCCAGTCAATCAATACACAGTAGAGAACATAAAGAATGGGTGTGGGAAGAATCTCTAAAAGGCATGGTTAGGGCAGAACACAGTAAGGAGGAAACAGGGAACCATAGCTTAGAACTCTGTACTTGAAACTGAAGAAATTCATCATGAGCAGTCATTATAAGCATTTATTGTGTAAGACGTGATTTAGGGTACTTCAACAAGTGATCCACGAAGTCTGATCACTTAGCATCATCCCACTCATCTATCTCCTTTGTAAAACTCTCATGAGATATAAAGCATTGGGTCATAGGAGATTTTTATTTCATGATAGTATTTGCATGCAGCCAGACCGCCTGGGTGCAAATCTCAACTCTGTTTCTGTCTCTGTGACCATGGGGAAATTACTTAATTTCTCTAAGACTCAGTTCAAAAAATTAAGAGTTAAGGAACATGGACTCCAACTATGAAATATTCTTGCAGAAAAAAAGAAAGAAAGAAAGAAAGAAAGAAAGAAAGAAAGAAAGAAAGAAAGACAGACAGACTTCAATCTAAATCAAGTGATCTGATCAGTCTTCTAGGTCTAACAACCAGTTTATAGGAAATACTCTGCTAGAGGACCACCACCACAGGAATGTAATCAACAAAATCCAAAATGTGCATATATGACCTTGTTTCTTCAACAAATAAATTTGGGGTGGGGGGAGAGGAAAGGGAAACTTCTAGACCTGCATTGTCCAATGAGATAGTCACTAGCCGCATGTGGCTAATGAGCTCTTGAAAAATGACTAATCCAAAATGAGATAGGCTTTCTAAATTTTTTTAATGTTTTTATTTTTATTTTTGAGAGAGAGAGACAGAGCATGAGCGGGGAAGGGGCAGAGAGAGAGGGAGACACAGAATCGGAAGCAGGCTCCAGGCTCTGAGCTGTCAGCACAGAGCCCGACACGGGGCTCGAACCCACAGACTATGAGATCGTGACCCGAGCTGAAGTCGGACGCTCAACCGACTGAGCCACTCAGGCGCCCTGTTACGCTTTCAATATATAACAAATAGACATGAAATTTCAAAGATTTAGCATGAAAAAATATAAAGTATCTCAATAATTTTTTACTGACTACATGTTCAAAAGATAGTATTTTAGATATACTGGATTAAATAAAATATATTATCAACATTAATATCACCTGTTTTTCTTTATACTTTTGAAATGTGGTTACTAGAAAATTTTAAATTACATATATGACTCACATTACATTTCTATTGGATAGCACTCTAAATTAAAACATACAGTATAGGGGCGCCTGGGTGGCTCAGTCGGTGAAGCGTCCGACTTCGGCTCAGGTCATGATCTCACGGTTCTTGAGTTCAAGCCCCGCGTCAGGCTCTGTGCTGATGGCTCAGAGCCTGGAGCCTGTTTCAGATTCTGTGTCTCCCTCTCTCTCTGACCCTCCCCCGTTCACGCTCTGTCTCTCTCTGTCTCAAAAATAA
This sequence comes from Panthera tigris, assembly GCF_018350195.1. Classification (NCBI taxonomy): domain Eukaryota; kingdom Metazoa; phylum Chordata; class Mammalia; order Carnivora; family Felidae; genus Panthera; species Panthera tigris. The sequence goes on from NC_056662.1 coordinate 117,428,954, forward strand.
ATAAATGTTGGGGTGCCTGGGTGGCGCAGTCGGTTAAGCGTCCGACTTCAGCCAGGTCACGATCTCGCAGTCCGTGAGTTCGAGCCCCGCGTCAGGCTCTGGGCTGATGGCTCGGAGCCTGGAGCCTGTTTCCGATTCTGTGTCTCCCTCTCTCTCTGCCCCTCCCCCGTTCATGCTCTGTCTCTCTCTGTCCCAAAAATAAATAAAAAAACGTTGAAAAAAAAAAATTTTTTTTTTAAATAATAAATAAATAAATAAATAAATGTTGAAAAAAAAACATACAGTATATGGACCTTTTTTTTTTTTTGCTCCTGATTTGAACAAGCCAACTCTGAAAAAAAAATTATGAGGCAATCAGGGAAATTTAAATAATTTAAATAATAACTAGGTATATAATGATATGCAAGAATCATCGTTAATTTTTTTTAGGTGTAATGATGGTTGCGGTCATATACTTTTAAAAGTCCCTATATTTTAGACACAGTGAAAGAAGCAGTGACAGTTGACAGGGTATGTGAAATTTGTTCAAAATATGCCTTTAAGGAGCACCTGGGTGGCACAGTCAGTTAAGTGCCTGACTATTGATTTTGGCTCAGGTCATGATCTCAAGGATGGCGGGATCAAGAGTCAGGCTCTGCTTTAACAGCATGGAGCCTGCTTGGGTTTCTCTCTCCCTCTCGCTCTCCCTGCCCCTCCCCCGCTTGTGTGCACATGCACACACACTCTCTCTCAAAATAAATAAACTTAAAAAAAAAATAAGCCTTTAAGGAACAAGAGAAGTAGGTGTGGTTATAAATGAAAATAAGATTGGCCATAAACTTGTTGGCCAATCTGTTAAAGCTATTCATATCTGTTAATGCTATTCATTACACTATTTTGTCCGTTTTCATGTATTTGGAAATTCCTGTTTAAAAAAAAAGTAGTGTAAGAACATGCGAGGCAGAAAAGGAGAAACAGAATAAAAATGTTTTACCACCACATATAATTCATAAACACAGGCACAAATCATTGAACAAATGCCTGGGGAACAAGCCCCAAACTAAGTGAAATTTGTTGGTTCCAACTTTTTAAGAGGAAACTGGAGAAAACTGGTTAACTACATAAAGGCCAGATTTTGTCAGGAGATAATTTTTTTTTTTAATGTTTATTTATTTATTTTTGAGACAGAGGGAAAACATGTACACAAGCGGGGAAGAGGCAGAGAGAGAGAGGAGGACACAGAATCCGAAACAGGCTTCAGGCTCTGAGCTGTCAGTGTAGAACCTGACACGGGTCTCAAACTAAGGAACCATGAGATCATGACCTGAGCCAAAATCAACAATCAGGCACTTAACCAACTGAGCCACCCAGGGACCTCGAGATAATTACCTTTTAAGTACTTCCTGAAGCATAAAAAGGTACACTATTATTATAAAAAAAAGATAGGACTGCATTCCAGAAGAAATCTCAGACATGGAAAGGGCCTCCCAAAGCTTAAACTGGTAAAACAACAAGAACCACATTTGATGACACTAACTACAGCCCACATTGTTAAAAACTATTAAATGTGAGGGCAGAGAACAGCTGAAGGTGCTTGCTATTTTTCCTTATCAGGCAACAATAGTTTCTGCAGTCAGATATTCCAAGAGAATGCACTCTACTCCTTTAGCTTTTGCAATACGGGTATTTAATTATACAGGAAACAATTTCTCTACTCACCTATATTACTAAAAACTTGCCCTAAGAGAAAAAAAAGACTCAGCTTTCTGAACTTTAAAGCATTTTTAAAAATTTTTCTTTCAAATGTTTATTTTTGAGAGAGAGAGAGAGAAAGAGAGAGAGAGCGTGAGCAGGGGAGGGGCAGAGAGAGAGGGAGACACAGAATCTAAAGCAGGCTCCAGGCTCTAAGCTGTCAGCACAGAGCCCAACAAGGGGCCCAAACTCACAGACTGCGAGATCATGACCTAAGCCGAAGTCGGACACTCAACCAACTGAACCACCCAGGCACCCCTGAACTTTAGAACACTTTTACACAGAATTTGTTTTTTAATTGTCAAAATGTACAAACCTTCAGAAAAGTTCTAATAGTTCAATGAACCCTAGATTTACCATCGTTAACCTCTCTTTCCTTTCTTCCTTCTTCCATTTGCAATTTATTTTCAGGCGTATTTCATCCCTAAAAATTTCAGCATATATCTACCTAAGAACAAGGGCATTCCCCTGCAAAACAATACAATGATCACATTTGGGAACATTAACATTGACTCATTATGATTATTTAATAGAGTCGTATTCCAATGACTCCAGCTGTCTCATTAATGTCTTTCATAGTTGTTTCTTTGCGGTTTTTTTTTTTTTTTTTTATGTTTATTTATTTTTGAGACAGAGACACAGCATGAACAGGGGAGGGTCAGAGAGAGAGGGAGACGCAGAATCTGAAACAGGCTCTAGGCTCTGAGCTGTCAGCACAGAGCCCGATGAGGGGCTCGAACTCACGGACCGTGAAATCATGACCTGAGCCGAAGTCGGTCACCCAACCGACTGAGCCACCCAGGCGCCCCTCTTTGCGGTATTTTAAACAACCTTAAAAACAGGTTGCTCCACAACATTAATTAGAATACTAGAAAACGGAAGTATGGAGAACGTCAGGAAACAAGAATTCCAAAGGTGTAAACTCAGCCTACTGCCCACATGCCTGATTTAACTGAATTTAAAAGACTCAGAAGAGCTCAAGGATGCTCAGACTTATACTGACTACAAATGCTTTCATAGAAAATATAATTATGCATCTAATTTTACAAAGTATTTTAACTCCAATGTCTCCAGTAACCACTTTCAAGCTACTTTCCTTGGCAGTCCTAGCCCAACACAACACACAAATTCCACCTTTCTTGGGGCACATGTATGGGTTCCAAGGATTACAAAAACATGATGGGAAAAGCAGGGACCTCACCTCGGCGTGGACAGAGTTGATGTGATACTTGACACCACTCTCTGACACAAATTCTTTTTGACACAGAAGACACTTGTATTTTCCAGCCACAAAGTTTCCCTGTTTTTGAGAGAGAAAGAAAAGGGAATTACTGGTAAATTCAGGAACACGTACCTGGGCCATGTGTGGGGATTGTTAGAGATGAAAAGAGGGGATTTTCCTTCAGCAAAGGTAAGAAGGAAGAAAATCCAATACAGCAATATACTTGGGAAAACCAGATTTAGGCAGACTATTACCACTAGAAATCTATCCTAATATAGTTCTGTACATAATACCCCCACCCCCTCAACACAACCTAAAGTATTCCTACTTTTATTATGTAACAAATCACCCTTTTCTATCTTCCCTAGTTTCTGTCACTTCACTTCCAGATTCTCTTGGTTTCTCTTCCCACATGATCAAACTCCTGAAGTTCACCAGAGGCACCAATGTATAATTCTTCCCGCTATAATCCACTGCTCCAAAGAGTGCCTTGCAAATCCAGAATTAGAGGTGTATTGTCCATAATGCCTAGTTTAAGGACTCAGAAACTAAGATCATGATGACAAACTCCTAAGCACTTGTGGCCAGATCTGGGTTGGATGCCTACACTCCCTTGCTGCTTTGAACTGAGATTTCTCTCCCCTCCTGAAGCTCTGAGTGTCCATGGTGCTAATTTTGTGTGAGGAGATATTTCTGAATGGAATTAAAAAGTGGCAGCAGTCCCCATGTCTGTGAGTCAGAGGGCACCTGGGTCAACACAGAAAAGATGCAGTGAGGTGAATATCTGTTTGCCTGACACCCAGGGCTACAGTCTACCTCCCATCCCCAGAGGCTATATAATTCAGGTGGGATTAGAGGATCTTCATCATCCAGATAAGCACATGTAAACTGATTCTAGAAATTTTAAGGCCCAATAAACAGGGCAGGTCCAGGGCAGGACAGGCTCAGGTAGAAAAAGTTACCTCCCTGATATAGACTCAAAACTAATAATAATACTTTTCCTCCAACTTTTTTAATTGATAAGACTTAAGGCTATGTTGGCTTCTTCTATATCTTGGACATATCAGGACATCCCATCCAATACCAGATCAAGAATCTTTAGGACATAAAAAACTAAACAAGCCTCTGAACTTAACAGTAAACAGGGTGACTAGCTGTTCGCCTACACTGAATTCTCTTCCTTGTCAGACTTTTGTTTGAGAGATCACATTAAGATAAAGCATTCAGAAAGTTACAAACCAAGGTACAAGAGCCCAGGTGAGCCTTAAGGCCTGATACACTACTGTAGACAGCCTCACAACCCTGAAAGAGAGAAGAAGAAATAATGTGAAGATTATACCAAACCTCATCCTTCTCTTAGCAATCTGGCCGTTCACACTGACCAACCCTACATTTAGAGGAAGAAGCCCAATAAATTGTACTACAAACCAAACAGGAAAAAATTCACACACAAGCCACAAAAGGAAAAAGGAAAACCATGAAAAGGTATTTTTTTAAAAAAAGAAGGGCTTAAGATATTCCCTTCCCTGATACTTTTTCTCTGACTTTTAGAGAAACAGAAAATTGCATGGTTGGATTTTTTTTTTTTTTTTTTTAAATCTGCCTTCTTTAGTATAAATATGTCTCCTGTTTCTGGTAGATATCCTCCTTCCCAAAGTACTGTGTATACAGCTGTGGTGGATTAAAGAAATAATGGAAATTCTCTGCCACTCTTCCCTGTAAGAAGAGGAGTCTATTCACCCTCCCTTTGAATCTGGGTTAACCCTGTGATTCCTTTGACCAATAGAATGCCATGGAAATATTGCTGAACAAATTCTGAAGCTAGGCCTGAGAGATCTACAGCTTTCATCTGCATGTTCTTGGAACTCTAAGAAGTCAGTTGCCATGTACCCTGCTGGTAACCCACTACAACCTCATGGACAGAGAGGCCATGTGGAGAGCGAAGCTCCCAGCTCAATTAGCTGCACAGAAGCTATCTTGGACGTTCAGATCCCATCTGAGCTTGCAGCTGAATACAACCCATGAGTGATCCCAGCTGACGCCATGTTTAGCAGGAGAAGGCTCTCTGAGCCCTGCCAGAATTACTGATTCACAGAATTCTGAACAAATAAAATAACTAATGTTTTAAGCCACTAAGGTTCAGATAACTTTGTCATGAAGGAATCAGTAACTGAGACAGAAGTTTGATAACCTTGATAAACATTTACTGAAAAAATGAATGAGAAAGAACCACCTGGTTAGGGCACTGAATGCGATGATATTTCTTGATATCTGACTTCCATTTGTGTAGTACTTCCTGGCTGAAGGTAGGAAGCCCAGGGCGAGTATATTTTAACTACAAGACAAGAAATATTTTATTGGAGGAATCCAACTTCCAACCAAAATATCCCAAAAGGTTCATACCCAACTCTTTAGGTTATGTAATTCTGGAGTCTGACAAACATATTTTCATGTGCCAAAAATATTGTAGTATGTAAGACCCTTTAAATACAAATTTATCTGAAACTGGTAAGTATAACTGTCTGTTTTTTAATCTTAGAATAGTTTTGATTTTTAACAGAGGGCAGGAGAGGAGACTTTCAGATATAGCACTTCATCTACAGTTTTAAAAAGCTAGTGACAGAGCATTTACACAGTTAAAATACTCATTACGAAAAAGACAAAGATACAAATATGTACTGTAAAATATAGATATACTCATAAATATGGTACATATATACACATATATATACAACATATGCAACAGAAATATATGTAGATGGGGGAAAAGCTAGAAGGCTATACCTCAAAATGTTAACAGTAGTCCTCTCTGGGTGGTAGAATTTTGAGTAGCTTTAATGATTTTTCCCTGCTTATCTGCATTTCTCCTTTTTCTTCAAAGGTGTCATGTTAATTTTTGGTATTTAAAAAATTCAGGGGCACCTGGGTGGCTCAGTCAATTGACCATCCGACTTTGGCTCAGGTGGTGATCTCGTGGTTTGTGAGTTCGAGCCCCGTATCAGGCTCTGTGCTGACAGCTCATCAGAGCCTGGAGCCTGCTTTGTATTCTGTCTCCCTTCTGTCTCCCTCTGCCCCTCCCCTGCTCATGCTCTGTCTCTCTCTATTTTCTCTCTCAAAAATAAACATTTAAAAAAAACTCAAACAAAGAAATTAAGGTTCAACCTAAAACAAAGATGTGAGAGAACTTGGGGATGGAACACATGATTTTTACTTATACTGCCCAAGCAAAATTATTCCTCACACTTGCCTTCACATGCTTGACCCAAGTTAGTCTCTCTCTCTCTTTTCTTTAGATTTATTTATTTATTTATTTATTTAGAACCCGACGTGGGGCTCGAACTCACAACCCCAAGATCAAGAGTTACATGCTCCACCAATTGAGCCAGCCAGGTGCCCCTAAGTTAGTCTCTTCTTACAACTACTATAGTGTCCAGAAAAGAGACAGCTAGCACCTGTGGAGACAGTTCTTACAAAGTCCACCACAAGTAATAGCTGTATTTCCAGTGAGTAAACAATCCTCCTGCTTGGAAAATGGAAGTATCTGAAAAGAAGCTGATGCTCTTTCTGAGACAGAAAAACAGAACCAAAACCCAGAGGTAAGAGGAAATAAGGAAGGCAGCCTAAAGGAACTCTGCCAAATCTATAAGAGGAATCAGAGCACAGAGCTGGCTTTATTTATAAGCACCTCCTCTCTTCTGCAGCTAGGGTATACAGGTCCATCTAAAATCCTTTTATAGTGATAAGAGAATATTTGCATAAACTATTATATTCATATAATAAACTATCATGTTTACGCAGCTATAAAAAAAAGAAACGAGGATAATCTCTAAGAACACATATGGAGTGATTTCCAGGATACACTTTTAAGTGAAGTAAAGCAAATTACAAAAGAGTATCTATGTGAGAAAGAAAAAGATGTAAGAAAATATGCATGTATCTGGTCATCTAGCCCATAAAAATACAGGAAGGATAAAGCAGAAACTGAGTGTGGTGGTCTCTGCAGGGAGCAAGGTGGGCACAGGATGGAAACAAAAGGGTATTCAGAATGGGAAAGCTGGGAAGAGGGCAGTGCCCCTTCTATAAGATGACCTTTTGTATAGGGTCTGACTTTTAGAACTATGATAATGTTTCACATACCCCCCAAGAGAAATGACTAGTTTCAATTAAACAGGATGTAGGGGGAACTCAAAATGTAAAGAAAAGTAACACATGAACCTAAGGATTACAAATGAGAAGCATAATGAAGGGAGCGAGGGAGAAAGCCAATCTAAATAACCGTAAAATAATACTTTGAGGGACACCTGGGTGGCTCAGTCAGTGGCGTATCTGACTTTGGCTCAGGTCATGATCTCACAGTTCATGTTAGTGTGGAGCCTGCTTAGAATTCTCTTTCTCTCTCTCTCTCTCCCTCTCTCAAAATAAATGGGTAAGTTAAAAAAAAAAATAAAAGAGTACTTTGACTATATACTGTAAGGCTGAAGATGAAAAGAACGATATACAAATATTCTTCTATAGCTAATAAACCTGTTTTTACAGGGGTATGGCTTAATAATTGTAAAACCACTTTATGTTATACTAGGACTAAGCAAATAAGTAAATATATTACAAACAGTGAGAGCTAGGTTTTCTTACTGTTAGAGAAAGGAGTTACAAATAAGCACAAAGGAAGGCAAGAATGAAACTTGTGGTGTTGGACTGGAAGTGAAGGTATCATGGCTTTAAATATGTATACAGACAGACATAAAAATGAACACAGAGTGTGTGTTTTCATCTACGAGTAGACATACATATATATCCTAGTTCTAGCCACCAAGAGGGCCCAGAAGCAATGACACCCCAGCAGGAATGAGTACACCCAGCATTCAAATCTTGTTTTTTAAGTATATTCTCCAATAAAAGAAACCAGCATTCTTTAGAGAAATGGTTGATTCCAGGGCGGGGGAAGGGAATGCACAAGATGACTCTACAGCACCTTATGTTGTCAAAGAGTACTCAAAAAAATGATAGAAGCATGTCAAAAAGGCACAGGGGCCCACTGCAAAGAGCTCTTGATGGCCAAATCAGGAACAATTTGAGCCAAAAAATGAATAATAATAGCACTGGATTATACACCTACAATAAAATATCCATGAGTCCATACTGATATAAATAGATTAAGAGAAAAAAAGGACGTATTTTCTCACAGAATTTCAATTAATAATTTATGGAAGAAGTAATGGAAACACAAACCATCATTAGGCAAACAACCATAATAATAACTGTTGCAGGCAAGAGTCACTGACGGATGCTACAGCAAGTGGGCAGAGGTATGATAAGACACAGGGTAGTTGCACAGTGTCACTATCCCAACAAAATGTTCACTAATTACAAAGAGGAAAACTGTAATTTTGCCTTGGAGAAAACTGGACAATACACCCTAATCAAGTGATCAAAGTTATCACTGGTAAAAAAGACACATCAACATCATGTACCTCCTAATATGGTACATTGAGAAAGGCAAACACTGCTTCAGTGGTAATCTTGACAAAAACATATAACTTTCAATCTAATCTTGAGCAAACACTAGACAAATCCATATTAGGGATATTCCACAAAACAACGAGCCTGTTCTCTTCAAAAGTGTCAAGAGCACAAAAGATCAATAAAGCCAGAAGGATGATAACAGATGGGAGGAGACCAAGGAGACTCAGTAAAGAGAATTAAATGTGAGATCTTGATGGGATCCTATGTTATTGGTTATGTAAGATGTTGGCATTAGGGGAAGCCAGGTAAAGAGCATATGGGAACTCTGTACTAATTTTGCAATGACTCGGTAAGTCTAAAATTATTTCCAAATAAAAAGATTTTTGAAAAAGGAATATAGGGGTGTCTTGGTGGCTCAGTCAGTTAAGCTTCTGACTCTTGATTTCAGCTCAGGTCATGGTCTCACGGTTTGTGAGTTCGAGTCCTGTGTTGGATTCTGTCTCTCCCTCTCTCTGCCCTTGCCCTGCTTATGTGCTCTCTCTCTCAAAATAAATGGAAACATTTAAAAGAAAGAAATATATATTTGTGAAACAAGAAAAAATATTTATTGGTCTCTGCCCTCAGTTCCTGCTAATACTCAGTCTCTGAACCTGGTTCCTGATAGAGAGTTCCTAAAACACCTACTAATTTTCTGAGTAATACCAGTATTTGGACAGAGTTCATAAATCCCTTGGAATTTCCTGGGTGATAGGAGTATCTTTTGTTTTGATGAGGTAATACTCTGTGGGCTCCTCGGTGGGCTAGCCACTGGCAAAACCAAGCCTTGATTAGAAGCTTTGAACTTTCAGACACATTCCCCATTCTCTAGAGAGGGAAAGGGGCTAGGGATAGTTAATCAATCATGCCTATGTGATGAAGCCTCTATAAAAGTCCCAAAATTATGGGGTTCAGAGAGTATATATATGTGCCAAGAGGGTGATACACCTCCAACTCCACAGGGATAGGAGCTCCTATGCTGGGGACTCTTCTAGACCTCACTCTGTATTTCTTCATCTGGTTGTTCATCTGCAGATTTTATTATATCCTTTATAACAAACCAGTAAACACGTTGCCCTGAGTTCTGTGAGCCATGCTAGCAAATTACCTAAACCAGGGAGGGGAGCATGGGAACTCCAATTTTTAGCCCAGTCAGTCAGAAGTACAGGTGACAACCTGGGACTTGTGACTGGCACCTGAAATTGGAACAGTCCTGTGAGACTGAGCCCTTAACTTGTGGACCTGACACTAACTCCAGGTAGATAGTGTCAGGACTGAATTAAATTGTAGGACACGCAGATGGTGTTAGAAAATTAGTCTGTGTGGGAAAAACTCACACATCTGGTGTCAGAAGTGTTAAGTGTGTAGTAGTATGTGAGTAAAAGAAAACACAAGAGTTTTTCCTAGACCATATTGCTTGTATTTGCATTAAAAAACACTGGAAGGACACACAAGAAACCGGTAAGAATGGCTACCATGGATACAGGCTAGAACAAGGATGGGGTGAGAGTGAGATATCTCAATGTTTATTATCATTTTGACTTCTGAACAAGAATATATTATCTATTCCAATTAAATTTTTAGTTTAAAACAAAACAAAATAATAATGCCTTTAACCTACACAATGTCAAACTATAAAACTGATGATTTTAGGAGAGTATCTGCTAGATAAGACTAGCAAACCTTATCAATCAGTTAACAAATATTTATGTCTAATTCCCTACACCGATCAACACAGTGAAAGCAAACGGACTACAATATCATAAGATACATACCACTGTACAAAATTCACATTTAAACTGAAATTTAGATAACCACATACTTTAGCCTGTGGAAGTAAAAAAGTAGCAATGAGTCTGAAACAAAAAAGGATGCTCTGATACTCAAGAACAGGATCCAACTCCTTGGACACCAGTAGGACTGGTTTTTAGACCAAATAAAAGGTATCCACTTCCACGAATTGACATTTTCTTATAATATATGACATTCCCCTCATGAGTCAAAGCCCTAGGCCAAATCTAAACTATCTTTCTTGATACCATGGAGAGTAATAGGTCCTTAGCTCTAACCTTAATCTTTACTCGTATATCCTCCCAAGCCCTTCCCATGACTACCCCATAGTCATATACTCCTTATCTCCTCTTGGCCAAATATGTTCCTTTGGTCTATGATCTATTTTAAACCAAAGGCTTCTAAGCTACATTCTATAACCCTGAGAAGTACACTTGGGGCCATGGAAGGAATGATAAAAGTATCAAGGAGAAGGCCAAGTAGGCAAAGTTTTGGGCTCACTACCCCTAGTTACATACAGAAACTCCATTTTTAATTTTTTTTTTAATATTTATTTTTGAGAGAGAGAGAGACAGACAGAGCATGAGCAGGGGAGGGGCAGAGAGAGAATGAGACACAGAATCCGAAGCAGCTCCAAGCTCTGAGCTATCAGCAGATAGCCCAACATGGGACTCAAGCTCACAAACTACAAGATCATGACCTTGGCTGAAGTTGGACACTTACCCAGCTGAACCACCTAGGCACCCCAGCGACTCTATTTTAAGTTATTCTACATATTGGTGTTTTATATAATTTTCATTTGGGAAAAAAAAAGTGGGTGGGGAGAGGAGTTCTGTTGCTAGAAAAACAAACTGAAATCCTTTATCTAAACTAAATATAAACTACTACATACAAATTAACAAAGTGGAAACAGAGACTAACAAAAGACTAACAAAAAACTAACAAAGTGGAAACAAAGACTAACAAAAAAGACTAATCTGGAATTCGGATTCCCTCCAGAAGCAGTTCAAAATTAAGAGGGTTCCTTAAGGAACTTCTGAAACAGACGGTCTCTCTAGGACCCATATGAATCCAAACACTGAAGCTGGATCAGACATACTCCATCTCTAAGAATTAAGAAGCAACATACTGATAAAGAAATTGTAGTTTATATACACAATGGAGTACTATGTGGCAATGAGGAAGAATGAAATATGGCCCTTTGTAACAAGGTGGACGGAACTGGAAAGTGTTATGCTAAGTGAAATAAGCCATACAGAGAAAGACAGATACCATGTTTTCACTCTTATGTGGATCCTGAGAAACTTAACAGGAACCCATGGGGAGGGGAAGGAAAAAAAAAAAGAGAGGTTAGAGTGGGAGAGAGCCAAAGCATAAGAGACTCTTAAAAAATGAGAACAAACTGAGGGCTAAAGGGGGGTGGGAGGGAGGGGAGGGTGGGTGATGGGTATTGAAGAGGGCATCTTTTGGGATGCACTGGGTGTTGTATGGAAACCAATCTGACAATAAATTTCATATATTTTTTTAAAAATAAAATAAATTAATTAATTAATTTAAAAAAAAAGAAGCAACATACTGTTTATCATGTACTCAAGTGCATTTATTTTTCCGTATGTACTAAGCACAACATCAGACATGGTTCAAAATTAATGCAAGTTTCTACTTTACCTTCCGATCATCAGGCACCAAATCCTGAAGCACCTTCCTCTTAGGCCATTCCTTGGCCAGTTCAGCAGAAGCCAGCTCCTGCAGGTGGTACACAGCTATCTTGGCAGAACGCCTCTGAACTCGACCCCCACTCTTTGGCTCCAGGCTCATCTCCTTTAAGCACTCTGGCTGTCCTGACTCTGGAAAGAATGAGATCTGCAAGAATGAGACATAGCAAAACACAGGCCTGAGAAGTGGCTTCCATCAAAGCCAATGATTAAGGGCTATCCTTCCTGCTCTAAGTATCAAAAGCTCTTCACTGGCTTGCTAACCACTAGCATAAAGCTCTACCACCTTCATGCGTATTTTGCGGATATAAAAAATTTCTTAGGGTAAAGTCTGTTCTATTTTAATAAGTAAAGGTCAAGACATAGCCATGTGCAAAGACATGAACCTCAACCCATTCCTACCTCATACTACCTATAAAAATTAACTCAAAATGAAATGTAAACCATGTAACTATAAAACTTCTAGAAGAAACAAAGGGAGGACATTTTTGTAATCCTGGGTGTAATGGTTTTTTGATGTGTCACCCTGGCTAGGCTACAGTCATCAGTTATTCAATTAAACGCTAATCTATGTGCTGCTGTGAAGGTACTTTGTAGATCTAATTAAAGTCCAGAATCAGTTGACTTTAAGTAAGAGAGGTGTGACAGAAGAAAAGGCAGGAGAGATTCAGAGTGTGAGAGAGACTCGATACTGCTGCTGACTTGAAGAGGAAGGGACCACAAGCCAGGGAACACAGATGGCCTTCAGAACCCGAGAACAACTCTCGGCCTACAGCAACCAAGGAAATGAGGTCCTACAACTAACTGCATGGAACTCAAGTCTTAATTTTAACGAGCCTCAAAACAGATTCTCCCCTTGAGCCTCCAAAAAGGAACAGTCCTACTGACACTTTGATGCCAGCCTGGTGAGGTCCTACACAGGGGAGCCAGCTGAGCTGTGCTATCCCTGGACTTCGGGCCTAATACACTGAAACAATACAGCTGTGTTATTTAGGCCATTAATTCTGTGGTGATTTTTTTAAAATGTCTTATTTTCTGAGAGAGAGACAAGAGTGTGAGTGGGGAAGGGGCAGAGAGAGAGGAAGACACAGAATCAGAAGCAGGCTCCAGGCTCTGTGCTGACAGCTCAGATGCAGCGCTGGAACCCAAGAACTGTGAGATCATGACCTGAGCCAAAGTCAGACACTCAACCGACTGAGCCACCCAGGCCCCCTTGTGATTTTTTATAGCAGCAATAGAAAATTGGGTTGGGGGGTGCCTGGGTGGCTCAGTTCATGATCTCACAGTTCATGAGTTCAAGCCCCGTATCTGGCCCTGTGCTGACAGCTCAGAGCCTGGAGCTTGTTTCAGATTCTGTGTCTCCCTCTCTCGCTCTCTCTGCCCCTCCGCCACTCACACTCTGTCTCTCTCAAAAATAAATAAAAACATTAAAAAAAAAAAAAAGAAACGAAAAGAAAACTGGGTTGGGCAAAGAGATATTAGAAACAAAAACAAAAAAAGCATTACCCATAAAAGGAAAAAATGATAAATCGAACTTAAGAACTATGCTCTTTGAAAAACACTATAGGGGTTCCTGGGCGTCTCAGTCGGTTGGGCATCTATCTGACTCTTGATATCAGCTCAGGTCATGATCTCACAGCTGTGAGATCAAGCCCCACATCAACCTCCACACTAAGCAGAGCCTGCTTGGGCTTCTCTCTCTCCCTCTCCCCCTCCCTTGCTTGGGTGCTCTCTCTCCCTCTCAAGATAAATAAACTTATAAAAAAATTTAGAACACTGTAAATAAATGAAAAGACAAACTATAGACTGGGAGAAAATATTTGCAAAACATGTATCTGATGAAGGGCTTCTGTCCGATATATATAAAAAACTCAGAATATCCTCAAAACTTCCTAGTAAGACAACAAAACTCCAATAATAAAGGATTTCAATGGCCACTTCAAAAAAGAAGACACTTCACTAACAACTGACATTGCCAATAAACAAATGAAAAGATGGTCAATGTCATTAGTCACTAGGGAGATGCAAATTTAAACTTCAGTGAAATACCACTGCATACCTAATAGAATGGACTAAGAAAAAAATGAAATTAACAACAGCAAATCCTAACAAGGATACAAAGCAACTGGAATTCTCATATTTTACTAGTGAGAATGCAAAATGGTACAGCCACTCTGAAAAAGAGTTTGGCAGTTTCTCATAAAGTTAAACATACATTTATCATATGACCTAGCTATCCCATTCCTAAGTATTTACCCAAGAGAAATTAAAATTTATTTTCACACAAAAGCCTTTTATGTGAATGTTTATAGTAACTTTATTCATAATTGCCAAAATATGGGAACAACCCAAATGTTCTTCAACTGATGAATGGATAAAGAAACTGTGAAACATCCATACAATGGAATCCTAGACAGAAATAAAAAGAAATAAATTAATGATACATGCAACACATGGATGAGTCTCAAATGTATTATGCTAAGTGAAAGAAGCCAGACTCAAAAGGAAGGCTACATATGGTATGACTCCATTTATAGGACATTGTGAAAAAAGCAAAACTATAGGGACAGAAAATAAATCAGTGGTCAAATTGTTCTATATCTTGATTGTGCTGGTGACTACATGACTATGTATTTGTCAAAACTCGTAACTGCACACTAAAAAGGGTGAATATATTGGGGTGCCTAGGTGGCTCAGGCGGTTAAGCGTCCAACCTCGGCTCAAGTCATGATCTCACAGTTCATCGGTTTGAGCCCCGCATCAGGCTCTGTGCTGACAGCTCAGAGCCTGGAGCCTGCTTCGGATTCTGTGCCTCCCTCTCTCTCTCCGCCCACCCCCCCATACTGTCTTCGCTCTCAAAAAATAAACATTAAAAAAAATAAAAAATTAAAAAATTAAAAGGGTGAATATTAATTATCATATGTAAATTATACCTTGAAACTGAATTCTAAAAAGAAACATGAGGTGGGGGAAGCCTAGAAATGTAATCAAGGGGGAAAAAATCAAGACAAAAAAATTGGAATGGAAGAACCAGCCGGACAGAAATTTCCACAAAATTTCTAGCTAAATCGGAATGCCTTAAGCTTTAAAAGTATAATAATGAGTTTACTTCTGCACAGATTACACGCTGAACTTTGATTTCTCTAACCTAATTATGTTCAAAAGGCAGAAATAAGAGAACCAAGGAAAAATAAGGAAAGGAAAACAAAAGCATTCAAAGATTAAAAGGGGATACAAATAAGGAACAGCGGATGTATGGGAAGATGTCGGAGTAAGGAGTCCCCAAAAAACAGATCCCCAAACAGGGTCTGGAAAGTAATCAGTACTCACAGGCCCATGCTCTGACCTCAGGTGATACGCAAGTCCAGCCTTCGATTTATATGGCTTTCCACAGTGGTGACATTTCAGGGTCATCTCCTCCAGCTCTGCAGCCCCTTTGCCACATTTTCTGACATGGTACAGATATCCCATGATGCTGGTGAAGCTACTAGAGCAACTCTGAACACAGGAGAAAGGCCTGAACTATAATCTTACATCTTTTGACATGATTTCTCAATTTCTCAACAGCCACAAAGCATTCAACCACCACCTCACGTAAATAGATCCTCTGGTATCACTAGACCCTCTCCAACACTTCCCATTGGCACAACCTTTCCTTGGCCCTTGTGCCTGGCCGAACGCCTGTCCTGTCCACCACCAACCGTGACAGTCAATCAGTTTAGTTGGCATTCAGTAAACTGGATCTGTGTGTCTCCCCTGTGGCAGAGCTTCCTCTCTGGTCTGTGACTCGACTCCACCCCAGTATCATACACCCAGCAATGGCAAAGCTCCTCACAGTGAGAATACTAAGATCCTTTTCATCACACTAAAAAAGGATGGTAAAGAAACTCCTTTGAACAAAGGGAAAGAGGGGGGAAATAAGTTTGTGGAGATGAGAAAAAAAATAAAGAGCTACTAATGAATTCAAAACAGCTGGAAAAGCAGGAGCCACTCTTACGCTGTAAGATGACACAGAACCAGGTCTACAAGAGAGAAGAAATGGAACAAAATAACAGAAAGACATTGATTCAAGACTCCAGGCAGAAGGAGACACTGTCCCTGGGCTCTTACCTCGCGCATGCACCTGAGCTTTCCCAGTCTCTTTAAAACTGTTCGGAGCCGCTCTCTCTCACTTGGTTCGTCTATTTCATCTCCAGCCTTCAAAATGGGCTAGAAAGCAAGACAAGCAAACAAGCAGATGATTCATGGAAAAGACAGATACAGAAAAAAATTGTATCATAGGAGAATCAAGGACTGGACTAGCACCTAAGCCGATGCCCATGAAGCTTAGTTATCTGACTCCTGGCTTTCTCCATCTTCTCCTAGACAGACAAGGAAGCAAATGTAATGCAAATAAGAGCTCAGAGCCTCTATCTTCCAGGAGACGAACCTCTGGGGCTAACCTAAACACACAAATACCCACCGCAAAGGTTTCATGTGCATGACTCTTCTATCAAAAAGGTATTCTTACTCACACCCCTATAAAGCCCCAGAGCCTTAGACACCTCCACTGGGTTATCCGCACTCATCTAAGTAAAGACATCCAAACACACACAGGCTCATACAGGACAGAAGATACTCTTACCAAGCTATTATGATTTGCCATCACGTGATACTTCATCCCTGCCAGTGAACGAAGTTGTTTCCCACAATGATGACAAGTAAACATTTCCTACAGGAAGAAATACTGCTCAGTGTCAGGTTGTTCAACAGAGAAACAGAATGTAACAAAGTCCTACCCGGATGCTCTTGTCTGTGTCTCCTTTATTTCCAAAACCCAAAGAATCTCAAAACCCCACAACCTCAGTGTCACATCCTCAAGGGTAAAGAAGTAAAAGTAACTCATTTTTAAAGGAGTAAGAATTACCATTTACTGAGCGCCAACATTTGCCGAGTAACGGGGTGGGCACTCAGCATGTATTATTTCTTTCTTATCGCCTCAGGGACTACATAAAATTATTTGTATAATTTGTAAGATAAATGAGAAAAACAAGGTCCACACATAAAAAGCTAAATGACACAACCAGTAAGTGGCTAAATGAAGATTCAAACCCAAGTCTGTCAGACTCTAAAGCCTCTGTTTTCCTTGTAACACAATGCTGCTGCTTCTCCACAGTAATCAGCACACTGACACAGCGATAGTTGTCTGAGGTATGGGAAAAGGTCATAACCCTTATGAAACGCCACAAAATCTCTAACCTGTTTGCAGGTCTCCATGTGTTTCTTTAAGCCCTCTATGGTCTTCCTCCCCACCGCCTGGCAGGTAGGACAGGAGACACTGCCTTTATCCACGATTTCTAGGTACCATTGTTCCTCCAAACTGCCTACAAAGCAGAGAAAGAAACACTTCATAATTTGCAGAATTCTCTAGAAACAGAAAACGTATTCCTGGAATTTAGTAAAAGTATCATTTTTTTTCCTTCCTGGGGAAAAGACTCTTTCTAGAAGTAATTTTTTTTCAGACAATGAGGAGTTTCTGATACTCCTACTCAGTCCTCCACGACGAAAACCATCTGAGAACCATTCAAAAGCCCAGCAGCTTAAAGAACTGGGCAACATTTTTTTTTCTAGCTTTACTGAGGTATAACCAACAATGGGCAACATTTTCACAGCAGCATATAATAATGGGATACTTAGATATATAACAGCCAATTTCCTGTTTCCTGTGTGTCTGAAGATGTTCTTAAATGTTTTTATCCCCATTTAGTCTCCATGAAAATTCTGACTACCTTCATTATCCCTATTTAGAAACAAGGTAACTAAAGCCTGCAGAAGTTAACTAGATGAAGGCAGACCAGAAAATGAGTTAAAAGCCAAAACTTAAAGGAGGGTCTGACTGGCCTCCAAACCCATACCCTTAATAACTGCCTCCTTAAAGAAACTCTTTGTAACATCACTCCTTGACCAACAACAACAACAAAAAACAGAGTGCGAGACCTTGATACCCCAAAGCTTCCAACAGAAAACATACCTGCTGCGTAAGCTGGTGGTTCCTTCCGAATACGACGAGCCTGGGATTTAGGATTAGGTTGAGTTTTAGGCCGTTGCTTCCTCCCTGACACAAGACAGAAACTTGAAGCCCAACATATCACCTTTGCTATCCAATCTGTTACTATCAAAATTTCCTCCCATCTCTTCTCAACACCCTATGTCCCACTCCCTCAACCAACCGTCTCCCTTAAGTTATGACAGGGTCCCTCTCTCTCTGCCCCTCCCCCATTTGTGCTCTGTCTCTCTCTGTCTCTCAAAAATGAATAAATGTAAAAAAAAAATTTTTTTTTAAAAGTGCTCGCTTCGGCAGCACATATAAGCATTCCATATTAAAAAAAAATAAAATAAAAATAATAGAGGCGCCTGGGTGGCTCAGTCAGTTAAGCGTCCGACTTCGGCTCAGGTCATGATCTCGCAGTTCGTGGGTTCGAGCCCCACATTGGGCTCTGTGCTGATAGCTCGGAGCCTGGAGCCTGCTTCGGATTCTGTGTCTCCTTCTCTCTCTGCCCCTCCCCCATTTGTGCTCTGTCTCTCTCTGTCTCTCAAAAATGAGTAAATGTGAAAAAAAAAAAAGTTATGACAGGAAAAAAAATCAAAAAAGTCAGGTAGGATGAAAGCCATTCCTCGCCAAAAAATCAAAGGGTTCAGCAGTGCTCCAAGGGCCAAAACCTCAGGTCTCTCTCCCTTTTACCCCTGAAGAATAAAGCCAAGATACCCAAGGGAAAAGAATTAGCAAAGTTACTCCCTCACCATAAAGCTTATGCTTCTTCTGAGGAAATTCTCGATAGTCTTCATCTTCTTCCTGCCTGGGTTTCCTTTTTCCTTTGGTTGATACTCCACCTGACCCTGAAATACCACACAAAAACAAACAAACAAAACCCTCAGTATGGCTTACAAGTGAACATACTGGCCAGCCTTCAAAACATCACTCACCAAAAAAAAAAAAAAAAAACAAAAAAAAACACTCACAAGGTCATCACAGGAGAGATCATCAGCAAACACAAGCCCCACAGAAGTGTCTGACAGTTTTAGGGAAGTTGGTAAAACTTCACTAACTCATTCGACCTCCCCATTTCATTCTTTTACTGTTCTCCATCCCAACTGATCAATTGTTCCCCATGAATAATAAAGGCCTCTAAATGTCAACAGAGGATGAAACTGGTATAATGGGAAAGAAGTTCAAATCATTTGAAGAGGAAAGGCTGATAACCATATAACCTAGAGGAGTAAGAATTTCACTCTAAAATAAAAGGACAGTTGGGAATGCAAGCTGGTGCAGCCACTCTGGAAAACGGTATGGAGGTTCCTCAAAAAACTAAAAATAGAACTACCCTACAACCCAGCAACTGCACTACTAGGCATTTATCCACGGGATACAGGTGTGCTGTTTCGAAGGGACACACGCACCCCCATGTTTATAGCAGCACTATCAACAATAGCCAAAGTATGGAAAGAGCCCAAATGTCCATCGATGGATGAATGGATAAAGAAGATGTGGTATATATATACAATGGAGTTTTACTCGGCAATCAAAAAGAATGAAATCTTGCCATTTGCAACTACGTGGATGGAACTGGAGGGTGTTATGCTAAGTGAAATTAGTCAAAGAAAGACAAAAATCATATGACTTCACTCATATGAGGACTTTAAGAGACAAAACAGATGGACATAAGGGAAGGGAAACAAAAATAATATAAAAACAGGGAGGGGGACAAAACAGAAGAGACTCATAAATATGGAGAACAAACTGAGGGTTACTGGAGGGGTGGTGGGAGGGGGGATGGGCTAAATGGATAAGGGGCAGTAAGGAATCTACTCCTGAAATCAGTGTTGCACTATATACTAACTAATTTGGATGTAAATTAAAAAAGAAAATAAATAACTAAAAAAATAAAATAAAAGGACAGTTCACAAAGCTTAACAGTGTGTGACAGCCTAACACAGATGTGAGAAACATATGTGATGCTTAATACTTTAAGAACCATTTACAACAGCTACCTAGAGAATGCTCTGTCTTTGAAATAAAGCAGAGATACTGGTACCTTCAACACGCGAAGCAGCAGCTGCCTTGACCCTTCTCATCTTCATCCAGTAGGTAGACTTTCGGAAGGATGCTGGAAAATCACTCACTGGCTCACATGAAGAAGCAGACGACGAGCCGCTTAAGGAGTCATCGTGAGGAATAGTGTACTGGAAACTATTATCCTTTATGGAGCACTGGGTCCTGCTATTAATATGACACAAATATATATACCACAAGAGTAAAGTTCCTATTAATCATTTTATATCATAAGAAGTTGGTAACCGATGCAAAACCTAAGAAGCCTGATAATAAGAACAGGATTAGGTTGTAATCTAACAATTACAATGGTTGACCAAAGGCAACATATAAAATTATTATTATACTTTATTGTGATAAGAGAAAGCAGTACACATTAGTGCTCACTGTGCAGTCCAAGTAGGCATTCTTTCCTAGATTGATCCAAGAAAAGAAAGTAGTCAAAGTAATAGGTTGTTCTACGACCCTTCAGAAGATCCCATGGATCTGTAACCAGGCACCTCTATTTCTCTGAGAGAGGGACAGTAACTAAATAGTACCCCTGAGAATAAAGAAGGAAAAAAACAGTTTGTAGGGCTCTAGTCTGCTCCATCTTCCCTCTCCCTTAGCCTCCTCCCTAAACCTGGTGTCAGGGCTGTCCTGTCTTATTTAGGCAATATGATTCTTAGTTCCCACAGTTAAAGGAAGGGTGCTGTCTTGTCTGATGTAAGCTGGCCAGACAAGTCTGATACACAGCTGGATCCAAATTCCCAAATTTAAGACCAGTCACTATGTAGTTAACAAACATGACTGAGTAATTACAAAGTTATCTTCTAGGAGGCTCAGAATGCACAGAGGAGCAGCAGTTCTCAAAAGTGTGGCCCAAGAACCTCTGAGACATCCTTCTCCAGCTAAAGATCTGTGTGAGGCATGTGTTAGGTTTATGGTTCAGAAAGATCACTCTGGATGCTATACATTAGATGACCCATGGAGGAAAAGTGAATAAAGGGAGAAGAGGTAGCAGTTTATTGTAATAGAATAGATAAGAGATGATAAGGACTTGAACTAAGGTTTTGTAATAGACGTAAATTGGCAGATTCAATATAATACTTTAAATGTTTACTTATTTATTTCGAAAGAGAGAGTGTGCACATAGGCACAAAAGCGGTCCTGAGAGAGAGGGGGAGAGAAAGAATCCCAAGCAGGCGCGCCGTCAGCACAGAAACCGATGTGGGGCTCAATCTCGTGAACTGTGAGATCATGACCTCAGCCGAAATCAAGAGTTGGCCACTTAACCTACTAAACCACCCAGGTGCCCCTAGGTGACCATTCTTAAGAAATATGTAAGTAAAATGTGATACATGTCTACTATGGAATACTATGTAGTTGTTAGAAGCAATAAACCATTTCTACACATAGAGACATGAACATAACCAAAAAGCATACTGTTGAATGACAGAAGAAACAGAACAAGACTAATGTCAATTTGGTAAATTAAAAACAAATAAACGTGTAAACAGCACTAGCTATTTTACAAAGATTCATAAATATTTAAGGACAAATGTCACACTTGCTAACATGGTTGTCTCTGGAAGGAGATGGAAATGGAAACAGGTAAAACAAAAAATAATAGGGACTGATGATGTCAGTATACTCTGAGCAGGGAAGAATGATTTTCACTTCTCTGCACATGAGATCCAAAATTACAAATTTAATACAGCGAAGTCTTGATTCAGCCATGGTGCATAAGCCCTCTACAGCCCATCCCTCCTGCTGATTACAACTAAAACTCCTAGATTCTGAAAAGAAAACAAAGCAGGTGGATTGTGGAGAGAAGTCAAAACTGGGAGAAGTGACTCCCATGGGATGTGTTCCCCCCCCCCCGCTCTTTTTTTTTGTTTTCCCTCACATGTGGCTCTGCAATAAGGGTCGGCCCATTTGTAGAGTAGCATGGGCAGCCTACATTCCAACAAAAACTCTATCTTTCTGACCAGAGAAACCAGGAAAAGGGGTCTCTATAGACCAGAAGGTGTGAGAGAGCTGTGAAGAAGAGACATGCAAAGAAGGTAATCGCATAATTCTGTCTGAATTCATACAAATCACAGCTTAATCTGAGCCATGTATGTGTGGAGCATACCCAAGCCAGTTTAGCAAAAGCTTCAAAAGGTGAAATAAGATTTTAACAAATTGCACAAGCCTCAGACTAACCCCTGAGCTACTAGTGAGAGACAGACCCAATCCAATGTAGCAAAAGCTTGGAGAAATGAAACAAGACTTGAAACACCTGAAAAAGTCTCCAACAAACCACTAAACTATTCAAAACAGACTTCAACTATCATAGCAAAGACTTAGAAGAGTGGAACTAAGGGGCATCTGGGGGGCTTGGTTGAGCGTCCAACTTCAGCTTAGGTCATGATTTCACGGTTCTTAAGTTTGAGCCCTGCATCAGGCTCTGTGCCGACAGCTCAGAGCCTGAAGCCTGCTTCAGATTCTTGTGTCTCCCTCTCTCTCTGCCCCTCCCCTCCCTCAAAATTAAACATTAAAAAAAATTTTTTTTTTAATAATGGAACTAAGATTGAACCAATACCCTCAGAAGACAAGACAGAACTTATAGTCTGAACAGTAAATAGGTTACTTGCTAAAATAAAAACAGCAATGATGGGGCACCTGGGTGACTCAGTTAGTCAGGTGTCCGACTTCAGCTCAGGTCATGATCTCACAGTTCATAAGTTCGAGCCCTGCATCGGGTTCTGTGCTGATAGCTCAGAGCCTGGAGCCTGCTTTGGATTCTGTCTCCTTTTCTCTTTGCCCCTCCCCTGCTAGTATTCTCTCTCTCAAAAATAAACATTAAAAAAATTTTTTTAAATAAAACAAAACAGCAATGATCTCCCAGAAGATTCTAAAAGCACCCAAAGTCTATCCAAATAACATTCACAATATTAGGAATAAATTCCAAAATTATGCAATACACAAAGAACCAGTAAAATGTGAATAATTCTGAAAGGAACAGATAATGAACAAATGTCACCCCAAGATGATCCAGAAGTTAGAACTACCAAAGATTTAAAGATGCTATTATAACTATGTTTCATGAAATAAAGGAAAACACACTTGAAGTGAAGGAAAAGATAGGAATTATCAGCAGAAAACAGAAACCAAAAAAAAAAAAAAAAAAAAAGAACTGAAATTTTAGAACTAAAAATACAATATTTGAAATAAAAACAGAATGGGCTCAATAACAGAATGGAGATAAAAAGGAAAGAGCCTGTGAACTTGAAGACAGATCAATAGAAATTAACCGATCTGAAGAACAAAGAGAAAAAAGACTGAAAAACACTCAGCAGAGCCCCAACAACCTGTGGGTCAACATCAAAATGTCTAACTTAAGTGTAGCCATAATCCCAAAAGAAAAGGAAAAAAGTCTGTGGCATGAAAATACATTTGAAAAAAATAATGGTGGAAAATCACCCAAAATTAATGAGACATTAATTTACAGATCCTAGGAGCTCAACAAACACTCAAAAAAAATAAACTCAAAGAAAAATACACCCAGATACATCTTAATGAAAAATTTCAAAACCAAATGTTAAAAAAAATCTAGAAAGCAGTTAAAAAAAATAACATTATATTTCTGTATATGCATATGTACATATGTATACATATGTATGTGTGTGTATATATATACATCAATGATTTGAATGACCACAAAACTTTGAATAGAAACCAAAGAGAACAGGCACGCCTGAGTGGCTCAGTTGGTTAAGTGTCCAACTTCAGCTCAGGTCATGATCTCATGGTTTGTGAGTTCAAGCCCTGCATCAGGCTCTCTGCTTGTCAGCACAAAGCCTGCTTCTGATACTCTGTCCCCCACTCCCTCTGCCTCTCCCCTGCTAGTGCGCTCTCTCTCTCTCCCAAAAATAAATAAGCATTAAAGAAATTTTTTTTAAAACTAAAAAAAAAAAAAAGAAACCAAAGAGAACAGAAAACAGTGTAACATCTTTAAAATCTTGGGGCCCCTGGGTGGCTCAGTCGGTTAAGTGTCTGACTTCGGCTCAGGTCATGATCTCGCGGTCCGTGAGTTCGAGCCCCGCATCGGGCTCTGTGCTGACAGCTCAGAGCCTGGAGCCTGTTTCAGATTCTGTGTCTCCCTCTCTCTCTGACCCTCCCCCGTTCATACTCTGTCTCTCTCTGTCTCAAAAATAAATAAATGTTAAAAAAATTTTTAAAAAATAAAAAATATGGGGCGCCTGGGTGGCTCAGTCGGTTAAGCGGCCGACTTCGGCTCAGGTCATGATCTCGCGGTCCGTGAGTTCGAGCCCCGCATCGGGCTCTGTGCTGACAGCTCAGAGCCTGGAGCCTGTTTCAGATTCTGTGTCTCCCTCTCTCTGACCCTCCCCCGTTCATGCTCTGTCTCTCTCTGTCTCAAAAATAAATAAACATTAAAAAAAAAATCTTTAAAAAATAAAATAAAAAATAAAAAAAACAAAATCTTGAGAGAAAAAATTTCTCAATCTGAAATTCTATATTCCATGTAAATATCCTTTAGGCATACTTCTTCAGATGAAAAAAAAAAGAAAAGAAAATTTGTTGTCAGCAGACCTGCTCTATGAGAAATGCTAAAGGAGATTATTCTAGCTGAAGGAAAATGATACCAGAAATCTAGGTTTTTAAGAATGAAGAAAGAACAAAAGAAATGGGTAAACATATTTAAAAAAAAAAACAAACAAACAAACCCCAAAACCCTCTTTAAAACAAAACTTTAACATTATCTGGCAAGGTTTTCAACATAGGTAGATGTAATACATATGACAGCTATAACTTAATGGTCAGCAGACCGGGTTAAGAAATCTACATGGTTGTAAGGCCTTTACATTTAAGCAAGATGGTAGTACACAAACTCTAAGTAGCCTATGAAACGATAGGTATGTATACTGTAAATCCTAAAGCAAGTACTACACACAAGAGAAAGAAAGAGAAAAAAGAAAGAAAACAGCAAAAATTAAATATATAAACTAAAATCAGACAGTAAATATTTAAATAATCCAAAATAAGGTACAGGGGTGCCTGGGTGGCTCAGTCGGTTAAGCGTCTGACTTCGGTTCAGGTCATGATCTCACAGTTTGTGAGTTCAAGCCCCGCATCGGGCTCTGTGCTGACAGCTCAGAGCCTGGAGCCTGCTTCAGATTCTGTGTCTCCTTTTCTCTCTGTTCCTCTCCTGCTTGCCCTCTGTCTCTCTCTCTCTCTCTCTCTCTCTCTCAAAAATAAATAAAGACTAAAAAAAAAAAAAAAAATTAAAAACAAAATAACGTATAAAGGAACAAAAAAATAAAATACAGAGAACAAATAATAAAATAACAAACCTAAATCTAACCATATCAATAATTAATTTAAATGTTTATGGTCAGGACACCTGGCTGGCTCAGTCAGAAGAGCATACAACTCTTGATTTTCGGGTCATGAGTTCTAACCATTGGGTGTAGGGATTGCTCAAATAAATAAATAAATAAACTTTAAAAATAAGTAAATAGATGGATAAATAAATAAATAAATAAATGTTTATGGTCTCAACACTCCAATTAAAGTCAGATTGTTGGGGCACCTGGGTCGCTCAGTCAGTTAAGCACCCAACTCTTGATTTTGGCTCAGGTCATGATCTCGGTTTGTGAGGTTGAGCCCTGCATCAAGCCTGACATAACATGAAACTGGAACTCTAAAAAGCTCTAGATCTATTAAAGAAATTTAATTTATCATTAGAATTTCCCAAAAAGAAACCCCTAGACCCAGAATGGTTGATTCCACTGTTGAATACCACTGCAATAAGGTTTTTTCTTTTATATATATATATATTTTTTTAAGTTTATTTGCTTATGGGGGGGGGGGAGCAGAGAGAGAGTGAGAGAGAGGGAGAGAGGATCCCAGGCAGGCTCCTTGCTATCAGCACAGAGCCCAACTCAGGGCTCAATATCTGGAACCTCTGAGATCATGATGTGAGCAGAAATCACCAGCTGGACACTTAATCGACTGAGACACCTAGGCACCCTTTTAACCTTTTTAAAGGGGAGGAGGAGGCATAAAGATCAAAAAAGGAGAAAAGAAAACTGCCCCTTTTTGCAGATTATATGTTTGTTTACAAAGAAAATCTCAAAAAATAGAAAAACTATTAGAACTAAAAATGAATTAAGCAAGTGGCAGGACACAAGGTTAACACATAAAATCAATCGTATTCTTAGATACCAGCAACAACAAACTAGAAATGAACTTATAAAAATAGTATCATTTATAATAACATGAAAAACACATAAAATACCTAAGAACAAATCTAACAAAAGATAACCAAGATTTTATAATGAAAACTACATCATGTTGGTGAGAGAAGTTAAAGATCTAAATAAACGGAAAAATATACCATGTTCATAAATCAGAAATCTCAGTATTGTTAAAATGGCAATTCTCCCCAATTGGTCTACTGATTCCATATAATACCAATCAATACTTTAGCATGCTTCTTTTTATAGAAATTGAGAAACTGACCCTAGAATTTATATAAAAAGACAAAGAACCTAGAATAGCTAATAAAAATTTTTAAAAAGAACAATAAAGTTAGATGACTTATCCTATCTGATTTCAAGATTTACTCTAATCCTACAAGACAGTTTAGTATTGGCAAAAAGATAGATACATACATCAGTGGAACAGAATAAGGAGTCCAGAAACAGACCCACACATATATATATTCAAATAATTTCTGACAAAGGTGCCAATGTAATTGAATAGGGAAAGGGAAGTCTTAACAACAGGATAAATAATAAAAAGAAATTAACATTGATTTTTATGACACACCATGCACAAAAAATTAACTCTAAATGTATCACAGACCTAAATGTAAAACCTAGAAAACTTCTAGAAAAAACAAAGGAGAAAATCTTTGCAATTAGGGATGGCAAAGTTTCCTCAATAGAATACAAAAGGCAGGAAGGATAAGGGAAAAAATAATAACATTTTAATCATTTTTAATGATAAATTTATAATTTTTGGTCTTCAAAAGACACAATTAAAAAATGAAATGCAAACCAGAGACTGGAAGGAAATATTCAAGATACATCTATCAGATAAAGGAACTGTACTCGGAACAGAATTTTAAAAAATACTACAATTCCATAGTAAGACAAACAACTCAACTTTTTAAATGGGCAAAAGATACGAACAGGCACTTTGCAGAAGATACATGAATGGCTAATAAGCACATGAACAGATGTTCTACATCATTATTCATCAGGAAAATGCAAATCAAAATCACAATGAAACACCACTCTACACCCATAAAATTGGCCAAAATTTAAGGCTTATTCCCATATACTGCTGGTATATAAAATAATACCACCAATTTGGAAAACAGGTAATTTCTTAAAAAGGTAAACATAATCCTGACATATAGCCCAACCAATCTAAAATGGTATATCTTAGTAAATAAATACCATCGTAGGCATTGATCAAGAGAGAAAAAACATTTTTCCACACAGAGACTTGTATGTGGATGTTCACAGCAGCTTTAATACCCCCAAAATAAAATTAGCCAAATGTCCATCAAGGTAGATAGCTAAACAAATCATGGTATATCCACAATGGAATTCTATTCAGCAATAAAAACTAATTTTCAGTCAAAAATTATTATATTGAGTGAAAGAAATCATGCAAAAAGAAAACATACTATATGATTTCATTTATACAAAATACCTTATATAAAATTTCATTTATATAAAAAATATACTATATGCTTTGCATTTATACATGCAAACCACTGTACGGTGACAGAAAAAGGTCGGTGGTGTCCGGAACAGGAGCAGAGGAAGGAACGGATTACACAAAAACTTCTGGGAGAAATGGAAATGTTATCTTGATTGTGCTGACAGTGTTATGGTTATTTACAAATGTCAACGTTGATCATACTGTCTACTTTAAATACGTAAACTGTGGG
Source organism: Panthera tigris (assembly GCF_018350195.1). Classification (NCBI taxonomy): domain Eukaryota; kingdom Metazoa; phylum Chordata; class Mammalia; order Carnivora; family Felidae; genus Panthera; species Panthera tigris. Next base: position 117,456,955 of record NC_056662.1, read on the forward strand.
TATGTAATATATAAATGTATGGTATCTTGTACTTCAATGATACCTCAATAAAAGTATTAAAAAAAATTTTTTTTAATAAGAATTGGCAGTCCTCTGCTCCAAAACCCACCCTCCAAAACAATGGGACCAATCTCTACCAGGAAGACTTGAAAGTATCAACAAGCCATTAAGAGTCAAGTCCCACGTGACTCTTCTTAGTAAACCGTCCTCATAGGAATTTCTTTATGGTCAGTGTAGGACTCAGATAGACACATATCCCGTCTCACGAATAAGTACAAGCACATGATCAGCATGATTAGCATCTTGGGAATTAAGTCAATGTGGTTAGAGAACCCCTCCCTCTAGGCCTCTTTTATTTTTAGAGGACTCACCAAAACCAATTATCAAGTATTTTACAATACTTGTCCAATGAGGGTATTTGGTTACTTGCAAAAACTCCAATTAATCTCAAACTTCCCTTACCATAACTATGGCAAGAAAAAGTTCAAACAGTATGATCATAATTGTAGTGACTTTATAATTTGTTGTCTGTGGCATTACTTTTCAGTCTCAGCTTCTAATCACAAGGAAGAAAAGTTTAACTTATTTTTGACTCCTCTCTGATCTACCAAAAATTTTTACAAGACTGTAGTTCATTCTCTAGGTGCAACTACTTAGATTTCATTAGAAAATTATTTTGGTTCATCTCAGTTTCTTTTGCAGCCTCCCTTCATTCTACCCAATCCTTAAATGCTGACATTCTCCAGGGTTTCATCCTGTAGTCTCTTCTAGTCTCACTTCTCCCCAATGGTTCTCAAACTTTCTCCTACAAAGTCAGTTAAAAATAAGGATTCCTATACTCTAACTCCAATGATTCTGATTCAGATTAATAGATGAGGGCCTATTATTCTTTATATCTCTTAGCAATTACCCACTTGTTATTCCATTAAATGCTTTCACCTGTTCACATTCTGTTCTCTATGAAAAATACCTTTTCCTTATGGCTAACTGCATTATTTCTTGACTTTCAAGTCTGTTTACAAGTGATTTGCTCTGGCAACTCTTCCCTTCTGAACTATCACTCCCCCTCCCTAAATGCTATATTAAATTCCTGTTTAAAAATATTTAATTACACTGTATCATGTTGGTGTACTTGCCTATCTTCCCTTTTAGATTATTAGTTCTGTGTTTTTCTTGCCTGTATATCTAACCTACTACAGAGCTGGCACATACCAGATATTTAGTAAATGTTATCTGAATGAATTAACCCCTTCAGTGAATATCTAGTTAATAAGAATCTATTTTGTAGTAACAAATATGAAAAAGGTTAGCACATTCGGTCTACAAAGTAATAAACCAGTCTTAAAGCCAAGCAGTCTGAAAAGAAAAGGATTTCTTACAGGCATTTTTATCAATCCTTCCCATGTTCATCAATGTATTCATGAGTACATACTTGATGTCTGAGGATATGCGAGGCTACACTAGGTCATACCTTCCATTTTTAATATAATTCGTGCTTTTCTTTGCAAGCTAGGTTCTTCTCCCCTACATTAGGTTTAGACCCGCACTGTCCAATCAAGGTAGGCACTAACTATAGGTGGCTATTTAAATTTAAGTTAAGATCAAATACAATTTAAAATTCAGTTCCTCAATCACACTGGCCACATTTCAAGTGCTCAAAAGCCATACGTGGCTACGGTCCTTTACAGAGGGAATACAGAACATTTTCATCATCACAAAAGTTCCATTGGACAGCGCTGGCGACACAATTATAAATGGACCCCAGATAATCTCACTTACTTCTTAGCTCCCACGATCTTCGTGCTCCTCTGGTGCTTAAAGGATGTGGGTTCCGGAGTCTAGCAAATCGCAAGCACATGAGTGAATGCTAGGGACCGCTGAACCTTGACCACAAAAAGACGAATCCCCCTGTGCCCAGAAGAAATGAAGCTCTCCCGGGGCAACTACCTCCAACGGAAGAAAGCAAGACTTTTTTGGAAAAGCGTGTTGTCCTGTCTTCCTACCCAGCCAAGGCAGGTGACAACACCATAGCCTTCATCTCCCCCATTCTCAAAGCCCTGTCCCAGATAGAGGCTCTAAAAGGGGGGCGAAAAGAGAGGACAACGGATATGGGAGGTACTGGGGATATAAAAGAAATAGAAACTAATGGCAATCTAGCGAAGAACTGAGTCCAAGGAGGTGGGAACAGTCAGCGGTAACTGGGGGGGGGTGGGAAAGGGAGACAGGTAGATCTGACCTAGAAGGGTGGGGCCTACGATGGGCTCTGATAAAACCAACTCTGAGCATGGCACAAAAGCGAGGGACCGCGTGTTGCGGGCTCGACAGCGCTACCCCTAAAACATAACGGTCAAACCGAGAAACTCACGGCGGGTACTGCACCGAGCCTGGAAGACATCACTCCCTCTCCACGCCTAACAAATCCACCCAAGGGCTCCGGCCAGACCAACGCCACTTCCGCTCTCCTCTCCTCTCCCGGATGTGGAGTCGGCGCCGCCGAGTCCAGATCTGAACGTCTACTTCCGCCTGGCGGCTTCCGAGGGGGCTGCGGCTGGAGTGAGTCACATGACGTGCCTCCTCTGGGACCCCGCCCCAGGAGGCTGTAGGTGGGGTTTGGACCTCAACACGGCCTCAGAACCCCTTCCTGTCGTTCCATCCTTTTGCGCGACACCAAATATCCCTCCACCCTCCATTCCCCACCCAGCACGACGAGTGGTGTTTCTGGATGGAGATCAATTATTGCCCCTTTATTTATCTTAGAGAAATTACAGACCCATTCCCGCCCTCCCTCCCCCAGGAAGAGTGGCATAGACGCTCTTTGCTGAGGGCGCAGGTATTGGAGGCAGTGGCTTAGCAGGAAAGAAGCCAGGAAAGGGCAGCTTGGTGAAGACTTGAGCCAGTCAGTGAATAAGGGGGGCGGATCTCTTCTCATCTGCTAGCTTCAGGACTCTAAACTTGCCCAGCTTTGGGGTATTTTGTGTGTTTGAGTAGCCCTTGAAATCTTTAGACACACTATGTCTGAGCCTCTCCCTAGGGTAGCTGCGCTTGAGTCTCTCCTTAGGGGGACCGTGATGGGTTTTCTCAGACCAACTGTGTTGACCCCTCTTAAAATGACTGTGTTTGCTCTGTCCAGAGTGACTGTGTCTGCTCCTCTCAGAGGAACTGCAGTGAGTTCTCTCTGAGGAACCGCGACCACCCCTCACAGGGGGTCTGTGCTGTCTTCTCCCAAAAGGGCTGTGTCCTCTCCTCCCTAAGGCACTGCGATGAATTTTCTGAAAGGGACTGCGACATCTCCTCTCAGAAGGACTGCGACATCTCCTCTCAGAGGGACTCTGATGTCTCCTTCCAGAGAGACCGAGATGGCTCCTCTGAGAAGGACTTCGATGGATCCTCTCAGAGGGACTCTGATGGCTCCTTCTGGAGATACTGTGATGGCTCCTCTGAGAAGGACTTCGGTGGCTCCTTCCAGAGAGACTGTGATGGCTCCTCTGAGAAGGACTTCGGTGGCTCCTCTCAGAGGGACTTTGACGGCTCCTTCCGGAGAGACCGCGATGGCTCTTCTGAGAAGGACTTCGGTGGCTCCTCTCAGAGGGACTTTGACGGCTCCTTCCAGAGAGACTGTGATGGCTCCTCGGAGAAGGACTTCGGTGGCTCCTCTCAGAGGGACTTTGACGGCTCCTTCCGGAGAGACTGTGATGGCTCCTCGGAGAAGGACTTCGGTGGCTCCTCTCAGAGGGACTTTGACGGCTCCTTCCGGAGAGACCGTGATGGCTCCTCTGAGAAGGACTTCGGTGGCTCCTCTCAGAGGGACTTTGACGGCTCCTTCCGGAGAGACTGCGATGGCTCCTCTGAGAAGGACTTCGGTGGATCCTCTCAGAGGGACTTTGATGGCTCCTTCTGGAAATACTGCGATGGCTCCTCTGAGAAGGACTTCGGCGGTTCCTCTCAGAGGGACTTTGATGGCTCCTTCTGGAGATACTGTGATGGCTCCTCTGAGAAGGACTTCGGCGGCTCCTCTCAGAGGGACTTTGATGGCTCCTTCTGGAGATACTGCGATGGCTCCTCTGAGAAGGACTTCGGCGGCTCCTCTCAGAGGGACTTTGACGGCTCCTTCTGGAGAGACTGCGATGGCTCCTCTGAGAAGGACTTCGGTGGATCCTCTCAGAGGGACTTTGACGGCTCCTTCTGGAAATACTGTGATGGCTCCTCTGAGAAGGACTTCGGCGGTTCCTCTCAGAGGGACTTTGATGGCTCCTTCTGGAAATACTGTGATGGCTCCTCTGAGAAGGACTTCGGTGGCTCCTCTCAGAGGGACTTTGACGGCTCCTTCTGGAAATACTGCGATGGCTCCTCTGAGAAGGACTTCGGTTGCTCCTCTCAGAGGGACTTTGACGGCTCCTTCCGGAGAGACTGCGATGGCTCCTCTGAGAAGGACTTCGGTGGCTCCTCTCAGAGGGACTTTGACGGCTCCTTCCGGAGAGACTGTGATGACTTCTCTGAGAAGGACTTCGATGGCTCCTCTCAGAAGGGCTACGACATCTCCTTTCAGAGGGACTTTGGTGGCCCCTTTGAGAGAGACTGTGATGGCTCCTCTGAGAGGGACTACCATGGCTCCTTTCAGAGGAATTACATGGGGTTCTCTGCCTTAAGAAGCTTTTGTGGTTTCGTTTCTTGGGTGTCAGTTTCTCTTTAAGGTGACTGTGTGAGTTTCTCTTAAGTGAATCTTGTAGAATTCTCCCTCGGTCCTGAACTCTGGTTCCCGATTTGGAGTTCTTGGACTCCTGGATGGAGATTTCACTTCTGCCAAAGTTTTTCTTAGCTCTGCTGCTACTGTCATTTTGAACAACACCCATAGACTGTCTGCTTGAAGTGGTTTTGAAAGTGGTACTTCTTTGGGAAACTATGCGCTTGGGCAGTTGGGTATGTCTAGGTTTGAAAGAGCTATCCCATTTTGGTTGTTGAACTGATCTGAGTTGCTCTGTTTCTTCCCTTAATGTGCTCTCCTGCTTAGTGGTTAGGTCTGTTGGCTTTAGCTTGACAACTGGCATCCCGTCACTTTTGATATCTCTTGATAAGTAATAGTCTCTGGCTTTTCGTTTTGGATGCTGGTTTTTGCTTGACCACAAATGGTCTGGCCTTGATCTGTCCTCAGGCTTCTGCCCAACAAAAGCCATAATTCTGTGTGCCATCTGGAATGCTTGCTTTAGGCCTTGAAAAAGCAGTTGAATGAATTTGGGTTGGGAGGATTTCTTAGGTTGTCTTTTCAACGAGGCAGTCATTGTCTGAGATGCTCCATTCCTCTTCCTTGTAAACTGGGCTGGTAATTCCCTAGAAGGACTCTGTGTCATGGCTCTACCATTTGTGTAGAACTCTGCATTTTGTGTTCTGCCTCCTCTGGTTCCTTTCATTGGATATTTTGAATCATGGGTCTTTTGGGTTCTCCTTTTAGCCCATTTTTCATCCTGAACATCTTCAGAGTCACTATCTGGTAAAGAGTGAACTTGAGTAAATTCATATTGCCCAGAGTCTCTAATTTCTGTCTTTCCTACTAGGTCAGGGCTCCTATACTGCCTTCGCCTGATGTGCACTTGTACAGGAGAAGCAGGAGCCTGGGAAGATCCAGACTGGAAATCTATCGTAGAAGTAGGACTCTTGGAAGCTCGAGTGTAGACATTAGCTTTCCTTAGTGATGGTGACATAGGACTCCTTGGTGTGATGGGTCTGTCTCTTCTGTGATACTTTGAAACTTGGGGTCTTTTCCCAGTTCGCAGCCTAAAGCCAAGATGCAACCTAATCTCTCCATGGCCTTTAGGAGTGCTTACAAGGTGGAGCTGTGGATAAATAAGAAGGTAAGGCCCAAGAGTACCCTGTAATTTATGACAGCAACTAAATCCTGCACATCGGCCACATTGTAGGCAGATAGGGTATTTTAAAACCAGACCTGAAGTTAGAGGTGGAGGAACATTTGGGGGTATTTGACTCCTTAACAGTTTTGCTGCTATTTTTAGCTGCAGATCTTGTAACAGCTGGAACTGTTCTGAGAAGTCAGTTTTGGCCTGGGGAAGAAAACTTGGCTTGAGAGAGTGTTGGGATTCAAAAATCCTTGTCTGTGAATAACTCTGTGAGTTCTCACTCTCTCCCACTGGAACAGAATCTTTCCTAGTGAAAACTATATCGAAGGAGGACTCTAACTTTACTGGGGCAGGAGGCTGGCCCCCTGTACATGAAGCAGGAATGGGCTGAATGACTTCCTTGGATGTATCATTGAGCTTTGAATTTACTTTATTTATTCTCATTCTAGTCCCAGAGTATTGCTGTATTATAGAGGACATGGAACCACGTGTCCACATCTTTAAGGCCATTCTTTGCTCATGATCATGACATGAAGTATGTCTTTGAATGTAGTTTTTGACCACTGAAGGCTGAGAGATGGTACCTCGACCCTTCTCTAGCAAACTCTGGGAAAATTGCATCAGTTCAGCTGGAACCCCAAATAAATTCTGAATAGACTGACAGACATCTGCAGTGGCTCTCTCTGTTAAAGATGTTCGAGAATAGAGCTTCCTTTTCATAGTGGCTCCCAAGACATTCCCCAGCGTTAGCATATTGGAAAGATATTTTCTAGGTAGTCGCTGTCTCCAGGAGTGATTCTCCCAGACATTCTGTTGTCTCCCCAGGACAGACCAGGTAAGGCCTCTTTGAGTTCCCGATCCTGACTGAAACGTCCTAGATGGTGATCTCCAGCTTTGTGGTGGATGTTGGGATAGGTCGTGGAGTAAGTTCTCTAGCTCTTCCACCTGCTTCTTATTAGTCCTCTCCTTAGATATGACACCCACTCCTGGGATCTCAAAATGTGGGGTTTCTACAATGTTAGTTATTTTATCAGACGGTTGATTATGAAGGGACGAGGTAAGGGTTGAAGACCGTATCATAGTAGAGTCTATAAAGGACTCTTCAGGCTCCAAAATATCTGTCCCAAGGTTTTTTACATCCAAAGTCCTTGATACTTCCGGCAGCTCAAAATCCCAAAGGCTTCCTAATTCAGATGTTTCGGCAGAGCTTGAGATAAGTGAGTTTGAAGAGTTGTACAGAAATCTAGAGATATAATTATCTATTTGTAACTCCTCTCTTGATGTAAAATCCTCAGATTCCCTAATCTGATATACCTGTCCTAGATTCAAATCCTCAGATTCCCTGATTTGAGAAGACCCTATTGTTGTCCCTACTGATTTCATGGCCTGAAGCCCTTGTTCACGAGTGAACATTGTAGGTTTCTCAAATGGAGATGTTGGCTGTGAGAGTAATTCTGCAGATTTCACTTTAGTATTTGGCCTTGGAGTTAATTCTACAGGTTCTACCATTTCTTGAAGCTGTGGCCTTGGGAATAAATCCAAACAATCCAGTGCTTCAATCGCTGACCCTAAGGCTACTCCTATTGGTTCTACAACCTGAGGAATTGGTCCTGGTGCTAATTCCTCAGATTTTACAATTTGAAGTGGTGGCCCTGGGATTAACACAGTCTTTACGATTTGAAACCCTGTCAACTTCATTGTTTCCAAAATTTGGTGTGTTGGCTCTGTGGCTAATTTCTTAGATTTCACATTCTGGAACCATAGCCCTGAGGTAAACTCAGAAGATCTCACATCTTGCAGTTTTGGAGTCAACTCAAGACAGTCTACCATTTGAGAGATTGGCCCTGGTGTTAATGCTACAGATTTCACAACTTGAGGTGGTGGCCCAGAAGTCACTTTCACATAGTCAATAACTTTTTGGGGAACTACCGGGGTTACCCCTTGAGCAACGTGAAGCTGTGTCTTTGTAGATTCTGTGACCTGATCTGGCAGCTTTGGACTAATCCTCATATATTCTGAAATTCGACCTTGTAGTCCTGGACCTATCTCTGAATATTTCATCCTTTGATTCTGTGACAATGATAATCCCACTGATCCATCCCCTTGCTGCCATGTCTCAGGTATGAGCTTTACAGATTCTGCACATCCTGCAACTTGATCTGTCGGCTTTGGGGGCAACTCTAAAGATTCCTCCCTTTGAAGCCGTTGCTTAGAAGTTAAACCCATAGATTCAGGAACTTGATATCCTAGTCCTGGTGTCATCTCTGAAGACCCTGGGACATGATGTAATGACTGTGTAATCAATGCTTCAGAGTCTTCCCTTTGCAGCCTTTTCTCAGAGATCACCTCCACAAGTTCTAGTGCTTGAGGATAGGGCCTTGGAAATCTCTCTGCATATCCAGTGGTTTTACGTATTGGCTTTGGGGTCATTCCAAGGAATTCCTTCCTTTTTGGCCTTGCCTTGGAGGTCAATCCCATAGTTTCTGTAGTGTGATGCTTGGGCTCTGGGGTCATCTCTTCAGATCCTACAACTTGCTGCAGTAGCCTTGTATGTAATTCCTCCAAATCCTTAACTTGAGTCTGTGACTGAGAGAGCAACTCCAGAGTTTTTGGGATTTGGTAGCTTTCCTTTAGGGTTAATTCTAAGGATTTAGAGCCTCGATTTCTTAGCACTGGAGTCACATCAACAGATTCTGGTACTTGGAGATCTAGCCCTAGAGGCTGATGAAGGAGGAATCCTGAAGATTCCATGGCTTTACTTGTTGGCTTTGGGGTCAACCCTACAGATTTTTCTATGGTTTCTTTGCCTTGGTGTGCCAACCTTTGTGCCATTGCTGAAGATTCTGTGATGTGATAAATTGGTATTGAAATCAAACTCACAGATTTAGGGACCTGATGAATTGGCGTTGGGATCATCTCCACATGTTCTACAAACTGATGCTCTGGCCTAGGGATTATCTCAGAGGAGTTTGTGATTGGATACCTTCTTTTTGGAGTTAGCTCCTCAGATTTTGTTCTTTGAAGCAGTGACCCTGGTGGTAACTCTACAGGTTTTATATCTTGTTGCAGAGATGCTGAAGACAATTTCACATGTTTTATACTTTGCAACTTTGGTTCTGGAGTAAACTCCAAAGATTTCTCACCTTGTTGCTGTGATTCTGGAGACAAACTTGAAAATTTAACACTAGCCAACATCGGTCCTGGTATGAACTTCTTAACTGGCTCTGGTGCCAACACCACTGATTTCATACCTTGCCATCCTGAAGTCAACTCTTGGCAATTCATACCTTGCTGTTGGGACCCTGGTGTCAACTCTACAGATTTGACATCTTGAAAACATGACTCTGGTGCAAAGACCTCAGAATTAACACATGGTGACCTGAGGCATGATGACAACCCTAAAGAATTAGCACTTTGAGGCTGTGGCAATGGGTTTGACTTCAAAGATTTCACATCTTGAAAATGCGGTGAAAACACCACGGATCTCACATTATGCTGCCTGAGGTGTGAGGGCAACTCCTCAGAATTCATACCTTGAGGATGTGGCCCTGAATTTAAATCCACAGATTTCATTATTTTAAAACATGGCTCTCGTGCAAACATCTCACATTTCAAGTCCTGCAGCTCAGAGCCTGAAATCCATTTCACAGAATTTGCACCACAAAGCAATGGCTCCTTGCTCATCTTCATAGATTTTACATCTTCAAGCAATGGCTCTGGTAAAAATAAGACAGATTTCATACCATTTAACGGAGAGCCTACAGTGAACACTGACTGCACAACTTGTTGCTGTGACCCACAGTGATTCTCCCAAAACTGGATTTCTGGAAACTTTGCCCCTGGTATTAACTCAGAAGATTTTATACCTTGCAAATATTGTCCAGGGTTGAACAGAATAGATTTTGTACCTTGAGATTCTAACCCAGGATTCAATTCAGAGGGTTTTGTGCTTTGCATCTGTGGCCCTGGATTAAACTTTACAGAATTCATGCACTGAAATTCTGACCCTGAATTCAAATCAGAAGAATTCACACCTTGCAGCTGTGGGCCACAGTTGAACTCCTGTGATGTTACACCTGGAAACTTTGTCCCTGGAGTCAATTCACATTTCATATTTTGTAAATGTTGCACAGGGTTGAACAAAACAGATTTTATACCTTGAAATTCTGACCCCAGATTCAAATCAAAAGATCCCATACCTTGACATTTTATCTCTGAAGTCAACCCAAAGGATTGTATACCTTGCAAAGGTGGCTCAAATTTGTACTCCACAGCGTTTACACATTGTAATTTTGCCTCTGGATTCAACTCAGAAGAATTTACACAGTTCATCTGTGGCCCAGGTTTGCATCCCATAGGTGCTACACCTAGAAACTTTGGCCCGGGAATCAATTCAGATTTCAAACATTGCAAATGTGGTTCAGGGTTGAACACCACAGATGTCTCACTGTGACTCTTGGTCCCTGGATTCACCTCAGATCCCATACCTTGACATTTTGTCCCTGAAGTCAACTCAAAAGATGGTACACTTTGCAAAGGTGGCCCCAGTTTGCACCCCATAGAATTTACACATTGTAATTTTGGCTCTGGATTCAACTCAGAAGGATTTATACAGTTCATCTGTGGCCCAGGGTTGCATCCCATAGGTGCTACACCTAGAAACTTTGGCCCTGGAATCAGTTCAGATTTCAAATCTTGCAAACGTATTCCAGGGTTGACCACTACAGATGTCTCCCTTGGAAACTCTGTCCCTGAATTCAACTCAGAAGACTTCCTACTTTGAAGTTTTGAAACTGAAGTTAATTCAGAAGAGTTTACACCTTGCAAGTGTGACTCAGGGTTGCATCCAACAGCATTTACACACTGAAGGTTTGGTTTTGAAATAAATGCAGACGAATTCATACCTTGCAAATGTGGCCCAAGGCAGAACAACTTAGATTTTATACCTTGAAGCTCTGGCCCAGGATTCAACTCAAAAGATTTTACACCTTTCAATTGAGGCCCCGTGTTGAATGCCATAACATTTATACACTGAAGCTGTGGCCCTGGATTCAACTCAGAGCATTTCCCACCTTGTAATTTAGGCTCATGATTGAATTCCGGAAATTGCTCATATGGAAGCTTCATGTCTTTGCACAACTCAGATTTTATCACTTGTAACTGTGGCCCAGGATTGAACTGGAAAGACTGCATACCTTGAACACTTGTTCCCTGGCACAGCTCAGAAGATTTCACATCTTGCAACTGTTGCTCAGGATTGAATTCCATAGATTTCACATCTTGAATCTGTGTCCCTTTGCATAATTCTGAAGATTTTCTATGTTGCAAATGTGGTCCAGGATTGTATACCATAAATTTTACACTTTGAAGCTCTGGCCGTGGGTTCAACTTATATGATTTCTCTTCTTGCCACTGCTTCCCAGCACTGAACTCAGAAGATACCACACTGTGAATCTTTGATTCCAAGGCTAACTCAGAGGGGTTTGCAACCCGAAATTCTGGGTCATGATTGACTTCTGTAGTTTTCACTATTTGAAGCTTTATGGACTCAGGAGATTTTGCACCTTGCAACTTTGCCCCAGGGTTGAATTCCACAGATTTCATACCTTGAAAGTGTGCCCCTGGTGTCAACATAGACAATTTCCTATTTTGTAACTGTAGGGCTGACTTGAACCCCAAAGATTTCACATCTTGTACCTTTGTACCTAGATTCAATTCAAGAGATTTCGTATCTTGCCACGTGGGCCTGGTGATGAATTCCACAGATCCTCCACTTTGAAGCTTTGTTTCTGGTGTTAACTCAGAAGATGTCACACCTTGTAACTGTGGAACAGGTTTTAACTCAACAGATTTCAAATCTTGAAGCCTCCACTCTAGCGTCAAATCAGATTTCTCACCTCGTCTCTGTGGTCTAGGGTTGAACTCCACAGATTTCACTCCTTGAAGCTTCCTCTTCTGGGTTAAATCAGATTTCCCACCTTGTAGCTTTGGACCATGGTTGAACCCAAAGGATTTCACTTCTTGAAGCTTTGACTCTGGGATCATTTCAGAAGATTTCATACCTTGAAAGTGTGATCTAGAATTGGACCCTGTAGATTTTATATCTCGAAGCTTTATACCCATAATCAGCTCTGAACATTTTATATCTTGTAACTTTGGGCTGGATTTCACACCTGAAAACTTCCTCCCCAGGGTCATATCAGAAGAGTTCTCACCTTGTAACTTTGAACTAGGTTTCAATTCTACAGATTTCACTCCTTGAAGATTTTCCCTTGTGATCACCCGAGATTTCACATCCTGCAACTGTGGCCCAGACCTGGAATTCGTAGATTTTACATCTGGAAGCTTTACACCCATGATCAACCTAGAAGATTTCGTATCTTGAAACTGTGGGCCTGACTTGAAATCCACTGATTCCACTTTTTGAAGCTTTGTCCCTAGTATCAATTCAGAAGATTTCACACCACTCAACTGTGACCCAGGTTTGAACTTTGCAGATTCCACATCTTGAAACTTTGTTTCTGAGAGTAACTTAGAACAATTCACTCCTTGAAATTGTGGCTCAGGGTTGAACACCAATTTCACATTTTGAAGCTTTGATCCCAGGATCAGGTCAGAAGATTTCACAACTTGCACCTGGGGACTGGGGCTGCTTTCTTTATGTTTTACATTTTGAAGTTTTGTCTTTGAGGTCCCTTCAGAAGAATTCACACCTTGTAACAATGGTCCATGGTTGAAATCTGTAGATTTGGTACCTTGAATTTCTGTCCCTACAGTCAGTTTAGAAAATGTTGTACCTTCCAATTGTGAACTTGGATTTAATTCAGTAAATGTCATATCGTGGGACTTTATCCCAGGTGACAACTTAGAAGATTTTAGACCTTGCCACTGTAACCCAGAGTTGAAATTCTCAGATTTCACACCTTGAAGTTTTGTCTGAAGAGTCAATTCAGATGACTTCCTACTTTTCAAGTGTAGTGGAGAGTTCAACTCTATAGTTTTATCACTTTGTAATTGTGACCCTTGGCTTAATACCCCAGATTTCACCTCGGGAAGCTGTGGCTCTTGTGTAAGCACTAGAGACTTGACACCTTGAGGTTGTGCTCCTGGGGATGACTTTAAGGGTTTCACTTCTTGAAGCTTTGGTCCTGCAGTCAATTTAGTAGATTTCCTATCATGCAAGGAAAGCCTAGATTTCAGTGTCATAGATTTTATACCACAGAGCTTTGATCTTGATGTCAGGTCACATGATTTCATACTTCTAACCTGTAGAAAAGGTTTCAAATCGAAACCTTGAGGCTGATGTTCCTGGAGTGATGCTAAAGATGGTGTATCTTGGAGCTTTGGCCTTGGAGTCAATGCAGATGACTTTGTATCTCTTAACTGTATTAAAGGTTTCAACTCTACAGACTTGACACCTTGAGACTGTAATCCAAGATTTAACTCTACAGACTTCACAGCTTGGAATTCAGGTCCTGGTATCCACTGAACACATCTCATACTTTCTAGCTGTGGCTCTTGTTTAAACTCAATAGTTTTTATATCTTGAAGCTGTGGCTCTGAGGTTGATGCCAAAGTCTTCCCTTTTTGCAGCTGTGGTCCTGGGAACAACTCAGGAGTTTTCACATTCTGCACCTGTGGCCCAAGGTTGACATCTGCATATGTTGCACCTTGAGTTTTTGTCCCGAAAGTCAATTCAGATGACTTCACATCTCTTAACTGTACTGAAGATTTCAACCCTCCGGATTTAGCACCTTGAGATCGTGACCCAAGATTTAAATCTACAGATTTCACAGCTTGGAACTTAGGTCCTGGTATCCACTGAATACATCTCATACTTTCAAGCAGTTGCTCTTGCTTTAACTCAACAGTTTTTACACAGAGTTGTGGCTCTGAAGCTGATGCTGAGTGTTTCACTTGGTGCAGTTGAGGTCCTGGGATCAACTCAGGAGATACTATGCTTTGCAACTGTGGTTCAGGTTTAAACTCTTTAGGTTTTAAACCTTGGATATTTGATTCTGGAGTCAGTTCACATGGTTTCATACCTTCAAACTGTAACTCAAAATTGAAGTCTACTAATTTTCCATCTTTAAATTTTAGCCCTGGAATTAATTCCAAAGACATCTCACCTTCTGACTTAGACCCTCTCTTCAATTGCTCTGAATTCATACATTGCTGCTCTGGTGAGAGTACAGATATCTCGCCACGCCGTTCTGGCCCAGAAGTTAAATTCATAAGTGCCATCCCTTGAAATTGTTGCCTTGGGGCTAAATCCACAGATTTTACTCCTTGAAACTTTGGTCTTCTGGTCACATTCACAGATTTTACTTCCTGCTTCTTTGGCCTTGGGATCGACTTCCCAGATTTTATACATTGCAGCACTAAATCTGGAGTTTCCTCTACAGATTTTAAACTTTGATACTTTAAACATGGGGTACTCTCGACAAGTTCCTTATCTTGCGTTTGTGGCTCTAAAGTCAATTCCTCAGGTTTCACAACTTGCAGTTCAGATCCTTGGAGCAATGGCCCTTGTGCAAAAGACACAGATTTCTCACCTTGCATCTTTGGCCCAAATTTCAATTCCACAGTTTTCACATCTTGCAGCTGTGTTCTTGGGACCAACTCCACAGTTTTGAATTCTTGAGTTTTTGCATGCATAGTCAACTCAGATTTCTCACCTTGAAGCTTGTTATTTGCGGTATCTTTCACAGATTTGACATCTTCTATTTCAGCCCCTGAGGTTATCTCCACAGATTTCTCACCTTCCAGCTGTGGACTGGAGGTTAGCAACATGGATTCCATACCTTTTAAGGCCACAGACTTCATATCTTTCAGCTCTGACTCTGAGATTAACAACTCAGATTTTAAACCTTGAAGTTTTGAGCCTGGGATCAGCTCCATTGGTTTCACACCTTCCACCTGTGGCCCGGGGGTTAACACCATAGACTTGACATCTCCCATTTGTGGCTTTGGTGTTTGCACAGATTTCATACCTCCCAAATGCAGCCCTGGGGTTAACTCCTCAGATTTCCTATCTTCCAGCTGTGGTTCTGGGATTAGTGCCTTAGATTTTAAACCTCGAAGCTTTGAGATTGGGGTCCACTCCACAGGTTTTATATCTTGCAACTGTGGTCCTTGGATCAATTTAGGAGATTTTATACCTTGTAACTCTGGTCTTCTAGTCAACTCAGAATATTTCACACTTGGCAACTGTGACCCGGGAGTCAACTCCATAGGTTTTGCATATCGTTTCTGTGGCTCTGAGACAAATTTATAAGAAATGTTACCTTCAAAGCTTGACATTTGGTCTATCACTAAATGTTTTACACCTTGAAATAGTGTCTCTGGTACTAACATCTCAGGCGTGACCACTTGCTTTCCAGGTTGTGGGGTGAACCTCATAGATCTTACTCCTTGTATCTTTGGCTTTGGGGTCAACTCAAAAAAATTCACACATTGTAGTTGTGGTCCCAAGTTTAACTCTGAAGATTTCACTCCGTGAGGTTGAGTTCCTGATATCAGATCACAAAATTTGACATCTTGTAGCCATGGCCCTGGGTTAAGCCCCACTTGTTTTATACCCTGCAGCCCTGGTGACATCTTTGCTAATTTAGAATCTTGAAACCCTAACTCTGGAGTCTTCTCCACAGAATTCACACCATGAAACTTAGATCCTGGGGTTTGCTTCCCAAATTTGACACCTTGAAGCTTTGGCCCTGAAGTCAATTCAGAAAATTTGACCTCTTGCTGCCTTGGCCCTAGGTTTAGTTCCTGAGATTTCACACCTTGCAACTGTAGTTCTGAGGTTAATTCATTGGATTTCATGCTAGGAAACTGTAGTCCTTCAGTAGACAGAAGAGATTCTGTATTTTCACCCAAGGGTCTTTGGCTTGACTGCAAAGATGATTCTGTTACAAATCCTGTAGACTTCATATCTTGAAGCTGTGTTCCTGGTATACACTGCAAATGTTTGAAACCTTGACGCTTTGGTTCTGAGGTCAAATCAGAAAACTTGACATCTTGCAAGCATGGTCCTGAGTTTTGTTCCACAAATTTCACACCTGGAGTTTGTGGTTTTGAAGTCAATTTTATGGGTATAACATTTTGATGCTTTGGTCCTGGGATAGATAATTTGATTTCTTGCACTGGGGAACCAGGGGTCAGTTCATCACATTTCATACCATGATGTGGAGACCCTGAAATTAAATCTATAGGTTTTTCTCCTTGAAGAAGTGGCCCTTGGAATAACTCTGAAAATCTGACACTTTGCAAGTGTGGCCCTAGGGTCAATTTCACACCTTGAGGCTGGGCCCCCTTAGTCAATTCCTCTGATACTACACTTTGTAGTACTGGTTCTTGTACCAGCTCCTCAAATTCTACCACTCCAGTAGTAGCTGGCTGTTGGATTAAATTAACATATTTCATGTCTTGTAATTGTGGCTCTGGATCCAACTGCATAGACTTTACTCCCTGGAGCTGTGGCCCTGGGGTCAACTCCATAACATGTGGTTTTGGTCCTGTGATAAATTGTTTAGATCCTACCACTAATGGGGATGACTCAGGGGTTAACTTCACAGATTTCAAATTTTGTAGTGGTGGCTCTGATTTCTCATATTGCATCCCTGGTCCTAAAGTAAATTCCAGAGATCCTTTTTTAAAATATGGCATTGTCTCTTGGGTGTTTTCAACTTGAAACGATGCCAACCCCATAGTTTCTGTCTTTTCTGACCTTACAGGTATCTCTGAAGACTCAGTAACTTGAAGATGTGGTTTTAGAGTCATTCCTGCAGATTCTATAACTTGACCTGTTGGTTTTTGTGTTAATGCCTCAGAAGTCAGCCTCATGGCTTCTGTGTCTTGATAGCCTGGCCCTGGAGTCATCTCTGAAATTTTTTTAAAATGTGGCCTGGCCATCATCTCAGCAGTTTCCATGACTTGCTGTGGGATTAACTTCACTGATTCCTCCTCTTGTGGCCAGATCTCAGAAGCTAACTCTGTAGATACTGTGTCTTGATGCCATGGTCTGGAAGTTGGACCCACAGATTTAATTGCTTGTAAATGTGGTTCCATGGTCAGTTTCCTTGATTCTTCATGTAAGTGTGTGTCAGGAATTAACCTCCTAGATTCTTCCAGTGGTGCAGTTATATCCACAAATTTATTACCATGCATTAATGGACCTAGAGTCAACTCCTCAGGTTTTGTACTGTTGGGCTGTGGTTCTGGGGTCAATGGGACATATTTCATACTTTGAAATTGTGGTTCTGAGATCAACTCCTTATAGTTCGTAAATTCTGAATATGGTCCTAGATTCAAATGAACAAACTTCATACCTTGGGACTCTGGGTTCAATATTTGTGGGTTCATACCTTGCATCTCTGATCCTGATACCAACTCTGGAGATTCTTGTATTAAGTGTTGAGACACTGGAGTCTCCAAGGCTTTTACACCCTGGAGCATTGTCTCATGGGTACCTTGTAATGGCACTGAGTTCATCTGAATAGATCCTGAAGTTTGACTCAATGGTCCTGGAGTATTTCCTAAAGATGACTGTTTCAACTCCACAGATTCTTTCCTGTAGTGACAATTGTCAGAAGTCAACTCTGCTTCTGTTCCTGGATATCTTGGCTGTACAATCATTCCTAAAGATTCTAAAGGTTGATGCCATGGGGTAGATCCTTCAGGTTCTGTGGCTTGATGATTTGGCTTGAGGCTCAACTCTACAGATTTTACTGCTTGAATGTGTGCCCCTGAGATTGGTTCCTCATATTTCATATCTTCTACCTGTGTTTCAGGAATCAACCTTCTACATTCTACCATTTGAGGAATTTTCACATCTTTAAGCAATAGTACCGGGACTATCTCCTCAGATCTTTTATCTTGTAACCATGGTTTGGGGGCCAAATCCACAGATTTCCTATCTTTCTGTAATTGTCTTAGGGTCAACTCCACACCTTTTATATCTGGAAACTCTGGTGGTAGGGCCAAATGAACATATTCCAGACCTTGCAACTGTGAACTGGAGGTCAAATCTTTCAATTTCCCATTTTGCAACTGTGGTGCTGGGGCTAACTCAGTGGATTTTCCACTTTGTTGTTGTGTTCCTAGGGTTAAATGAATAGATTGCACACCTTGAAGCTGAGACCCTGGGGCTACCTGCACAGAATTCCTACTTTTCGTCTGTGGAATGGGGGCCAACTCATCAGATTTTACAGTCTGCTGTTGAAGTTCTGGGACCAATTCTATAGAATTCACAGTTGGGATCAGCTCTCCATAGTTTACCACTTGTGGGACTAAACCTGTGGTTATATCTATAGATTTTATATTTTGCATTCTTGGTCCCAAGGTCAGTTTCTCAGATTTTGCATTTTGCAATCCTGAGGATAACTTCACAGAATCCACAACCTTAAGTTGTGGCATTGGCTGCACCCCCAAATACTCTACACTTGGAAGTAGTGATGCAGTAGTCTTTGCTGTAGATTCTGTGACTTGATGCAGTGGCTTTTGGCTCACTCCCTTAGATGCTGTACTTTGACCCGGCGACCTTGGGACTGTCCCTAAAGATTCCATTATTTGATGATGTGATGGTGTTAACTCTACAGATTTCTTCATTTGTAGCCATGTGTCAGAGGCCAACCCCATATTTTCTGTAATTTGATGGCTTTGCCTTGGGCTCACCTCTGAAGATTCTAGGGTTTGAAGCCGTGGAGTCAACCTTGAAGATTCCATGACTTGATGAGGTGGCCCTGGGATTAATGCCATAGTTTCTGTGCCTTCGTGATATGGTTGTGGAGTCATCCCCACAGGGTCTAGCGCTTGAATCCATGAACCAGGAGTCAACTCAAGAGGTTCCTTGACTTGAGATATTGGCCTTGAGGTCAAATCCTGAGTTTCTACAGCTTGTGACTGTGGTGCTATGATCATTCCAATTGGTGACCCCGGTGTTATTGGAGTTACCTTTAGAGAATGTATGGATTGATGTGATGACATTGGAACTATCCCTACTGATTCTTTGACTTTAGGTGATGGCTCTGAGGGTAAACCCACATATTCTACAACCTCAGGTGGACCAATAGTAGTAGGAGAGCTAGAAGTCAAACCATTTGGCTGAGTTGCTCCTGGGGTCAAATTTGCGATTTGAGACTGCGAATCTCCAGATTCTACAACATGTGGCTGTGCTGGTGGAATTATCCCCATGAAATCCATAGCTTGTAATAGTGCCACTGGAGTTACTTTCATGTAATCCATAACTTGATGAGATGGACTGGAGATCATTTCCAATGATCTTGTTTTTTGACATATGGGCTCTGGAAGAAACTTCAACAGTTCTATGACTTGACTTTGTGGCTTTGAGGTTATGTCCACTGATTCAGTAACTTCATGCTGTGGCCCTTCAGTCACTTCCACAGTTTCTACAACTGCATGTTTTGCCTTTGGACTCATCTTTCCTGGTGGTATGACTTGATGGTCTAGTGATGTGTTTATTTCTGCTGACTTCATGGCTTGATATTGTGTTCTTGGGGTTATTCCCACTGATTCTGTGATATGTGGATGTGATTTTTTAATCATCCCCATAGAATCCGTGACTTGAAGCAATACCATAGGAGTTACCTTCACATTGTCTGTGACTTGATTCTGTGGTCTTGAGGTCATCTTTGATTCCATAGCTTGATGCTGAGGACTTGGTATTACCTCCACTGATTTAGTGACTTGATATGATGGCTTGGGGCTTACTCTCACTTTTTTCATGGTTTCCATTGGTTTCCCAACTTCATCTGGTGGCTGTGGGAACAAACCCACAGATTCTATCACTTCTGAATGTGATTCTGGGATCATCCCCATCGAATCCATGACTTGAAGTAATGCCAATGGAGTTACCTTTATGTTATCTGTAACTTGGTATGGTAGCCTTGGGGTCAATTCCACATTAGTCACTTGGGTCTTATGCTGCTGTATCCTTTTTTCTGGAAGGCCTATGACTCTATGCTCTATACTAAGCTCTAGGACATGTTTTGGCTCCTTCTGCAGTAAAGTGGTTTCCTCTTGATTTATGTCAACTCCTAAACTTTTGGGAGGTGGAGTGCCCAGTGATGTAACTAAGGGCCTGGATTCAAGAATTTGGGGGCCATCCCCTGGTTGTGACTGCTTACCTGGGATAAGTGACTGTGAAATTTTTGTTTCTGTTCTCTTTAATCCAGATTCCACTCCAATATTCACATGGAGCTGAAATGATGGACAGTTTGGGGATTTATTGTTGATACTTTGTTTACTGCTTTGATGAATGGGCATAGATACCTGGATTTGAGGTTTCTCTGGTTCAGGGACTCCTCCTTGTGCATCGATTAAATAATTCAGCATTGCCCATGATTCCCTCACAGGCAGAGGTACTGTTTGTTCCCTCAAAGTACAAACCTTCCAAGCCATATGTCCCTCTAACTCCCACCTAGCCAAAGGAGAGAGACGGATTGGAGCCCACCCTGAGAATCGTGGTCTCTCCCTGGAGCCAGAATTTGGCCCATGATCCCATGTCAAATGACTCTTGCTCCTCCTTCCATTCTTTGTTTTCTCTTGGTGGCAGAGAGCTGGGGAATCAAGAACAGAGTTGATAAAAGAACTTTGAGATCCTAAGGGTGAAAGTGCTGCCAAATTCTGAAAAAGTTTTGATTTCCCAAACTCTGAGAGCCTAAAAGTAGGCAGCAATGTGCCTTGGCTCCTGAACACAGAAGGCTGTTTCTTGGGTAAAATAGGTAAACTATGGCTCCGGAGTTGCCAGGTTGTTTCTTCAGAAAAGACAGGAAAGTGTGACAGGCTGGAGTTGTTGCTTAATGATCCAGAGGAGATGCTGTGGTCAGTAGAATGTTTTGCCTTCTTACAGCCACAACAGGGTAGAACAGGCTCCTGAGCCACAAACACAGAGGAGGTGGAGGAAGAAATCTTATCTTGTGGTTCAGGCAAACACAATTCCAAAAGACTTGATCTGAGAAATAAAGAAAAGTTTCCATTTGCTTTGAAGCAGAAAAAGGTAGGAAAAGTAGGAAAAGGGAAAAATAATGGCTATTTCAAATGCAAAATATTTTGGCCTGAAGGATAACTACAACAGCAAAAGAGGCTGCTTTCTCCAACATCATTTACTTATGGAAAGAATTCCTCCATCAGGAGGAAAGGGAAGCATTTGTCTCCATTCCATTCAGAAATGATCCACAGACCAGTTGTTCTTAAATGTCCTTCGGACCCAGAATTTATCCCCACTGCCAAACAAACAAACCAACTAACTAACCAACCAACCAACTAGCAATCTCCCATTTCCCTCTCTCTTTCCCTCCCTCCTTCCCTCTCTCCCACTCTCCCTCCTTCAGTTCCTTCCTTCCCCCCTCTTAAAAGTTTACCACCTTTGGGGCACCTGGCTGGCTCAGTCCGTAGAGCATGTGACTATTGATCTCAGGGTTGAGTTCAAGCCCCAAAGAGTTTACTTAAAAAAAGGGGGTGGGGGGGGGCTCTACCACCTGCTGCAGTTCCCACCTAGAAACTACTACTTTCCCTGACCTTGCACATTCCAGGTGTTGGAAGATCTGTTGAAGACTTCTCTCCATTGACCAGAGTATATATTCCTGGGCCCATCCCACAGGGAGTCCTGAAAAACTGGATATAAGAGATTGTATCAGTGTAGTTGAAGTGATATTAAAGTACTAGTAAAGAAACCATTAAGAAGAGTGACTTAACCTGTAAAGGAAACAGCTATCATAGTGAGTGAAGTAAAATAGTTCTAGCTCACTCCTAATTTTACAGAGTTTATCAGTAGGGTAGGCTGAAGAGAGAAAGAATAGATAGTGAAGATCAGCTTTACTCACCATGTCAGGTTAGCTTCAGGGCAACCCATTCTGAGATTTTCTTCCCACTGGGAAGCTGGGAGTAGGGGTAAAGAGTCTATCAGCATCAAAATTATTGATACTACCTTGTTCAGCCCCCTTGTTTTACAAATAAGGAAACAATGGTGAAATGATGTCCAGGATCATAAAATTAATTAGTGGTAGAGTTCAGACTTAACCTAGGTCTCAAGTTTTTCTATTTTTTTTTTTAAGTTTTTCTATTTTAAACTATACTATGTTGCCTTCACCATGTAGTAGATGGAAGCCATTGGAAAGAGCAGGAACAATCATGGTAGTAGGGAGTTGGAGTAGGGGAAATAAAATTCATAATACATATCTTTTACTCCAAGAGAGTCTATCCAGTGTCCATGGCAGGGAAAAAAGGTATTGAAATTTCCTGCACCAAACTCTTGGTAGTTACCCCTTCTGTATTCTCTAATTTCACCAAATTTCTTTCCTGGTGCTTTGAGTTGTGTACAAAAGGAGATTAGGAAAGGAAGCATAGAATTATAAAGCTGTTTACATCTCTTTGGAAGTTGCTAGAAAGAATCTAGCATCTTTAGAGACGTTAGAAAGAATAAGCACATCTTTCATTTACATAATCTTTCAACCTCCTTCTCTCCACCTACTATTAAAGGCTAGAATCTTAAAGCAGACCCATAGTTGATGTCATGAGCCTTGAGCTGAAGAATAAAGGATAGGATCTTTCTGACCTGTGAATTTCTTGATCTTTTTCAATTTATGCTGCTTTGAAGTCTAGAGAGGCACAAAAAGAAAAAATAAAATCAGAAAACGTTCTAGGTTAGAGAATTTATCAACAGCACAGTCCATCTTATAGACACATATATTAATACAGTGGGTATCCATAACCATAGCAACAATTATGACCCCATTCATTTATTCATGAATCGTTTCATGAGTACTTACTAAGTTCTAGGTATTATGTCCAGTGCTGGGACAACAAAGATAAATATAATTCCTGTATTCTGAGAACTCACACTAATAGGGAAAACAGATGTCTAAACAGTCAAGTTACAATATTGTATGGTAAATGCTGTAACAGAAATATAAGTGTTAGGGGCGCCTAGGTGGCTCAGTCGGTTAAGCATCTGACTCTTGATTTCAGCTCAGGTCATGATCTCATGATTCATGAGATTGAGCCATGAGGCAGGCTCCAGACTCCACACTAACAGCACAGAGCCAGACCCTGCTTGGGATTCTCTCCCTCTCTCTGCCCCTCCCCCGTGTGTGTGTGTGTGTGTGTGTGTGTGTGTGTGTGTGCGCGCGCATGTGCACACTCATTCTCTCTCTCCCTTTCAAAATAAATAAATAAACAAAACAAAAAAGAAATGCTAAAAAAAAAGAAAGAAAGAAATATAAGTGTTAGGGAATAAAGAGGACAGTAATTAACTGCCTGGGAGAGAAGGGAAAAATTACTCAAGAAGTTGCCATTTGTACTGGAGTTTGAAGAATCAGCAGAAGATTTTTGGATAAAGAAAGAGCATTCCAAACAAGTGGGAACATCACCAAGAAGATTATAAAGTAATGATTGTCAGGTGCCCTTTTGCTAAGTAGTGAGAGGCAAAGCTGAAAATGTAGATGGAAGCCAGATTTTGCCAAACAGTGGCATTTTTGTTTTATCCTGTAGGTCAGAATTTCCCAATCAGTAGTTTGTAAACTCCTGGGGTTGTTTTGTTTTGTTTTGTTTTGTTTTGTTTTGTTTTGCAAGGGTGTTCCAGGTCATTTTAAAGGCATAAATGACATTTGTTACCATTTCAAATAAAACGATTTTTATTTCTTCCTTTTGAATCAGGACATCAGTCTCTGAGAGTGTATTAGAAGAGCATACACAATATTATCCACAGTATTGCCAAATGGTTCAGCTAAGCAGTGTTGGACGGAAGTATTGAAAGCAAGATTTCTTCCAAGAATGCTAGAGTGGTTCAACATAAGAAAGTAAATAAATGAGATATACCACATTAATAATATGAAGGGGGAAAAACTGAATGATTGTCTCAATTGATGGAGAAAAAGCATTGGCAAAATCCAACACTCATTCATGATTTTTTTAAAAAATGAAAACACTCAACAAAACTAGGGATAGAAGAAAACTTCAATACAGTAAAGGGCATTTATGAAAAACCCATAAGTAATATCATTCTCAATAATAAAAGATTGAAAGGTTTCCCTTCAAGGTGGGGAACAGACAATGATGCTCATTTTCACTACTTCTCTTTAACATTGTACTGGAAACTCTAACCAAAGCAATTAATAATAAAAATAAAAGTCATCTAAATGGGAAAGGAAAATGTTAAACAATCTCTCTTCACAGATAACATAATCTTATTTACAGAAAATCCTAAAAAATACACATAAACACACATACACAATTCTTTTAGAGCTAATAAAAGAATTTAGCAAAGTTACAGAATACAATACCTGCACATAAAAAATCAGTTGTATTTCTATACACAAACAGTGAATAATCTGAAAAGGAACTTTAGAAAATAATTCCATTTTTTTAGTATCAAAAAGAATAAAGTACTTAGGAATAAATTTTGCTTTACTTAGAAATAAATTTAATCAAAGAAATGTAAGGCTTGTACCCTGAAAACTATAAAGCTTTGTTGAAGAGATTAAAGAAGACCTAAATAAATGAAGACATCTCTTAACAATGGATTAGAAGATTTAATGTTGTTAAGATGGTTATATTCCTAAAGCAATTTGTAGATTCAGTTTAATCCCATCAAAATCCCAATGTCCTCTTTTGTAGAAATGGAAAAGCTGTTCTTAATATTCATATGGAACTCTAAGGGACTTGAATAGCAAAAACAATCCTGAAAAAGAAGAATAAAGTTAGAGGACTCACACTTCCTGATTTTAAAACTTTCGGTAAAGCTACAATAATCAAAATCATGTGTACTAACATAAGGATAGACATATAGATCAATGGAATAGAATTGAGAATAGAAATAAATCCTCATATTTGCAATCAATTGATTTTCATGGGTATCAAGACCATTCAATGGGGAAAGAATAGTCTTTTCAACAAATGGTGCTGGGACATCTGAATAGCCACTTGCAAAAAAATGAATTTGAACCCTTATTTCGCATTATATACAAAAATTAAGTCAAAAAGTATCAAATACCTAGACCAAAGAGCTAAAACTATAGTTTTATAGGGATGTGATCATTGGTTTTATGTTAATTTTACATTGTGGTAGTTAATTTTATATACGAGGCTATGGTATTCAGTTGTGGCCAAATACTAGTCTAGATGTTGCTATGAACGTATTTTTTAGATATGATTAACATTTTTTTTGATGTTTATTTTTGAGAGACAGAGAGAGACAAAGCGTGAGCAGGGAAGGGGTAGAGGGAGAGGGAGACCCAGAATCCAAAGCAGGCCCCAAGGCTCTGAGCTGTCAGCACAGAGCCCGATTTGGGGCTCAAACTCACAAACGGTGAGATCATGACCTGAGCCAAAGTTGGACGCTCAACCAACTGAGCCACCCAGGCGCCCCATCGATGCGATTAACATTTTTTAAAAGATTTTATTTTTAGGGGCGCCTGGGTGGCTCAGTCAGTTAAGCTTGGAGCTTGGACTCTGTGTCTCTCTCTCTGTTCCTCCCCCATTCATGCTGTGTCTCTCTCTGTCTCTCAAAAATAAACATTTAAAAAAAATAATAATAAATAAATAAAAATAAACATTTTATTTTTAAGTAAACTCTACACACAACATGGGGCTCAGACTCACAACCCCAAGATCAAGAGTCATAGGCTCTACCTACTGAGCCAGCCAAGAGCCCCTAGATGTGATTAACATCCAAAATCAGTAGACTTTAAGCAAAGCAGATTACCCTCCATAATGTAGACAGGCATCTTCCAATCAGTTGTTGGCCTTAAAGCAGATTGTGTGAGGTTTTCTGAAAAGGAAGGAATTCTGCCTCAAGATTGAAACATATGTTGAATAACTATGCTGTATACCTGAAACTAATGTAACATTGTGTGTCAACTATACTTCAGTTAAAAAATAATTTAATTTAATTTAATTAATTTTTTTAAAAGATCAAAACATAGAAACCCTGCTTGAGTTCCTAGCCTGCCCCAAGGATTTTGGATTTGTCAGCTCTCACAGTATATCAGCCAATTCTTCAAAATCTCTTCTCCTCTCTTTTCTCTCTCTCTCCCTCTCTCTCTCTCATGTGCATGGTGTCTCTGTGTGCTGTTATAGTAAAGAACATAACTGGTGTTTGTCCCAGATTCCTGACATAGAGCTTTAAAAACCCTTGGAATTTCCTGAGTGATAGGAATGCCTTGGTTATACTAATGAGGTAGAAAGTTTACTTCTCCCTTTACTTTAGGAAACTGAAATAAACTTGCTTCTAAAATCTGATAAAGACATTACTAGAAAGGAAAATTACAGACCAATCTCTTTCAAGAACACAGATGCAAAAATCCTAAACTTAACATCAGCAAACTTAATCAAACAATATATAAAAAAGGATCATGAACAATATCACAAACCTGTTATGTTTATTTCAGGAATTCACAGTTGCCTTAATATTTTAAAAATTCATTGTAATTCAGCACTTTAATAGAATAAACAAGAAGAACCATAGGAACATCTCTTTTTTTCTGAAGTTTAATTATTTTTGAGAGAGAGAGAGAGACAGGATAGGGGGAAGGGGCAGAGAGGGAGAAAGAGAGAGAATCCCAAGCAGGGCCATTGCTGTCAGAGCAGAGCTCAACATGAGGTCCCATCTCACAAACGTGGAGATCATGACCTGAGCAAAAATCACGAGTCAGATGCCTAACTGACTGAGCCACCCAGCTACCCCCATACAAACATTTTTTTAATGTTTATTTATTTTTGAGAGACACACACACACACACACACACACACGCACACACACACACACACACACACACACACACACACTGTGAGTGGGGGAGGGGCAGGGGGGAGAGAGAGAGACAGACAGAGACAGACACAGAGAGAGGATCTGAAGCAGGCTCTGTGCTGACAGCAGAGAATCCAATGCAGGGCTGGAACTCACAACCTGAGCCGAAGTCAGACACTTAACCAAATGAACCATCCAGGCACCCCTTGAACATCTTAATAAAGGCCGAAAAAGCACTTGATAAAATCCAATACACATTCATGCTAAAATTCTTAGCAAACCAGAAATAAAAGGGAACTTCCTTCATCTGCTAAACAATATTAGCAAAAACCACACAGTAAATATTACACATAAATAAAACTTTCCTCTACGTAAAAAAAAAAAAAGAAGATAAAAATCCCCATTATCCATTGAACATCGTACTGGGAATCCTAGCCTGTACAATAGAGCAAAGAAAAGAAATAAAATTCATAAGGTTTAGAAAGGAAGAAATAAAGCTATCATATGCAGACAATATGATTGTGTAGAATATCACAATATGCTTTTGGAAAAACATCTACTGATAAATTTTTAGGATTGATAAGCAAATTTAGCAAGATTTTTAGGTAAAAGGTCAATATAGAAATATTTATTTTTTATTTAAGAGAGAGAGAGCTTGAGTGGGGGAGAGAGGCAGAGGGGCAGAGAGAGAGAGAGAGAGAAGAGAATCTTAAGCAGGATCCACCCTCAGTGTGTAGCCCAACATGGGGCTCCATCCCACAACCTGGAAATCATGACCTAAGCTGAAATCAAGAGTTGGACACTCAACTGACTGAGCCACCCAGGTGCCCCGAAAGATCTATTTTATTTCCAACTATTGATATTATTTAGAAAATGACATTTTTTATTATTTAAAGATTTCATTTTTAAGTAATCTCTACACTCAACATGGAGCTTGAATTTACAACTCTGAAATCAAAAGTCACATGCTCTAATGACTGAGCCAGGCATGTGCCCCTAGAAAATGACATTTAAAATACCATAGGGGCGCCTGGGTGGCTCAGTCGGTTAAGCGTCCGACTTCGGCTCAGGTCATGATCTCGTGGTTCGTGAGTTCGAGCCCCGCATCAGGCTCTGTGTTGACAGCTCGGAGCCTGGAGCCTGCTTCAGATTCTGTGTCTCCCTCTCTCTCTGGGCCTTCCCCTCTCGAGCTCCATTTCTCTCTCTCTCTCTCTCTCTCTCTCTCTCTCTCTCTCTCTCTCTCAAAAATAAACATTAAAAAAATTTTTTTAAAATAAATAAATAAAATAAAATACCATACAAAGCCGACATTATGTGCCTCCTCATCATTACCTATGAAATAATCCCACCCCCCCCAAAAAAAAGTAATTCTGATAGGTCTTAGATCCAACTTCTCCATCTACAGGAAATACAGAAGACAATGGAACATGTTAAATAACAACATGGGTATTTAATCAGTAAAAATCTGCCTACAAAACTCTAGAGGACAGAGGCACCTGGGTGGCTCAGTTGGTTAAGCATCTGACTTGATTTCAGCTCGGGTTTTGTAAGATGGGATTCTCTCTCCCTCTCTCTGCTCCTCCCCAGCTTGTACTCTCTTTTTCTCTCTCTCAAAATAAATAAATAAAAAAAATTTTTTCTAGGGGTGCCTCAGTGCCTCAGTTGGTTAAACCTCCGACTTCGGCTCAGGTCATGATCTCACGGGTTCGTGGGTTCCAGCCTGGCATCGGGCTCTATGTTGACAGCTGGGAGCCTGGAGCCTGCTTTGGACTCTGTGTCTCCCTCTTTCTCTGCCCCTCCCCCTCTCGCGCTCTGTCTTTCTCTGTCTCTCAAAAATAAATAAATTTGTTTTTAAATTTAAATTTTAAATTAAATTAATTAAAAAAAATTTTTAAATAATAAACACAGCAACCAATCTCAATATGTGAACCTTATTTAGATCTTGAGTCAAACAAACTATAAAAAATAATTTATATCATTTATGAGACAATTGGAATTTGAATACTGATGGATATTTGATGGTATTCAAAGATTATTGTTAAGTTTTTAGACATAATAATAACATTGTGATTAAAATATTGTGATTATTTCTTTTTAAAGAGTCCTTACCTTTTAGGTATACATATTTAATTATGAATGAAATTATATTATCTGAGATTTGCTTGAAAATAATGTCAGAGTTGAAGCTGGGTGATGGGATCATGATTCCATCGAATTCGTTATACACTTCTTTTTTTTTTTAAGTTTATTTATTTATTTTGAGAGACCGTGTGAGCATCAGCTGGGGAGGGGTAGAGAGATGGGGAGAGAAAGAATCCCAAGCAAGCTCCATGTTGTCAACATGAAGCCTGATGTGGGGCTTGAACTTACAAACCGTGAGATCATGACCTGAGTCGAAATCCAGTCAGACAATCAACCAACTAAGCCACCCAGGCACCCCTATTCATTATACACTTCTACATGCTTTTGATTTGTTTAAAAATTTCACAAACATTTTAAAAAATTAAAAACAAAAACAAACTCCAAAGTTCTTATACAATAAAAAGGTTGGGGAGTTAAAGCTGATACTGGACTTTTTTGCCAACCTAGGTGATAGGAGGTTTAAACTAGATTAAACTTGATAACAGACAAGGAAATATATTTGCCCTTTTTTTATACCTAATTGTTGTGGAACAATTCATACCTGTCCAAGTCAATTAGATATCATGCATCACTTGTTACATGGGGAAAAAGTGGACATTTGTCTTTTCTCTTTCCCTTAAAGATGGTATTAAAGTGAACTTTGCAATTTTAAAACCCATGCTGTTTTAAAATGAAATATTATTGTCTACGGCCATACCACCCTGAACGCACCCAATCTCGTCTAAAATGAAATATTATTTACCTAAAGTCATTTACCATATATGATGAAAAAGAGATAAAAATGATGTTTAAATTCCCAAGGGGGTTGACAAATTTTTGACAGTGAAAGAAGTTTGAGGGTCAAACCAGGTTGGGAAATGCTGCTGCAGGCAGAGGATGCTGAGAGATTTTATTCATTTAGTTAGTTACTTTTGGCAGAGTGACGCAATCAGCTGCGGGAAGTTTTGTGTGGGTGGTTTTTGTCTTGTAGAGTCAGGGTCTCTTTAGGCACTAGGCTGGAAAAAGTTTGTAGGAGACAAGCTAGCATACTGTAAATACATGAAGTCCTAGTTAAGGCAATAATAATCTGGATTGTTGTATCTGAGAGATGTTTCTGAGAAAAAACTGAAAAGACTTTGTGGCCAAATACGTTGACAACTATACCTATCTCCAAGATCTGGAAGGTAGGCTAGTGCTGTCCAATAGATTTTTCTCTCTGATGATGGACATATTCTATTTCTGCTCTGTCCAATATGATAATCTCTAGCCTCCTGTGATAGTGAAATGTCAATAGGGCAATGAAGGAACTGAATTTTAAATTTTATGTGATTTGATTAATTTAAACTTAAATGGCCACAGGTGGTCAGTGGATACCAGATTGGAAAGCACAGGTCTATACCATTAATTTGAGTTGCTGGATGAATATCTCCACATAAATTTTACAAGCACTTCAAACGTAATAGTTCATGTTCCTCCTCCTACCACACTCACAACTTCTGTCTAATGTTTCCTACATCGTTCAAAATGCCATCATCTTGTCATTCACTCAGGGTTGAAGTTGAGAAGTCACTTATTCATTTCACAAACATATAGGGAGCACTTACTAAATGCCACGCAGCATACTAGGCACAGGGGATACAAAGATAAGTACAGTCCTTGTAGGAAAACAATGATAATATCCATAATTAACTCTTGTATTTGAGATCCAATCAGGAAAAAAAGATTCACTCCCTTCTCTCTCTTTCTGCTTTACTTTCCACATCCAAACTTTCACCACAATACCTCCCTGAGGGCAAAGATTTTTGTCCCTTGCATTTACTGCTGTATCCATTGTGCCTACAGTAGCACCTTATATATGGTGGTAGTGGGTGATAAACATTTGAGGAATGTATCCAGGACCTCTCTCCTACCTTTCTGCTCTAATTCTTTAACTCCCTTTCCCCTTCTTCCCACTACATCATTAATAGAGCCTCCGATTGGCTTAGCTACCCAGGCAACTGCCATAGATGCTTCCTGGAGTTATTTTAAAGCTTTCCTCTCAAAATGTGGTCCTGAGTCAGTCAGGTTACAGGATACAAAATCACCGTACAGAAATCCACTACATTTATATACACGAATAATGAACCGTAGAAAGAGAAATTAAGAAAACAATCCCATTTACGATTGCACCAAAAATAATAGAATACCTAGGATTAAACTTAGGAGGTCAAAGACCTGCACTCAGAAAACTATAAAACACTGATGAAAAAATTGGAGATGGCACAAATGGAAAGGCATTCCATGCTCATGGCTCAGAAGAACAAATATTGTTAAAATGTCCATACTACCCAAAGCAATCTACAGATTTCATGCAATCCTTATCAAAATACCAATAGCATTTTTCACAAAACTAGAATAAACAATCATACAATGTATATGGAACCACAAAAGACCACGAACAGCCAAAGCAATCTTGAAAACACACACACCCACAAATCTAGAGATACCACAATTCCACATTTCAAGATATACTAAAAAGCTACAGTAATCAAAACAGTGTGGTATTGGCACCAAAAACAGACACAGAGATCAAAGGAACAGAATAGAAAGCTCAGAAATAAACCCATGATTATATGGTCAAGTAATCTTCAACAAAGGAGGCAAGAATATGCAGTGGGGAAAAGACAGTCTGTTAAACAAATGGTGTTGGGAAAACTGGACATTCACATGCAAAAGAATGAAACTGGACCATTTTCTTACACCATACACAAAAATAAACTCAAAATGGATTAAGGACCTGAATGTGAAACCTGAAACCAAAAAAATCCTTGAAGAAAGCACAGGCAGTAATTTGACATTGACCACAGCAACATTTTTCTAGATATGTCTCCTGAGGCAAGGGAAACAAAAGCAAAAATAAACTATTGGGACTACATCAAAACAAAAAGCTTCTGCACAGTGAAGGAAACAATCAATGAAACTAAAAGACAACCTACTGAATGGGAGAAGATATTTGCAAATGACATATCCGATAAAGTGTAACTAAAATTCATAAAGAGCTTACAAAACTCAACACCAAAACCCACAAATAATCCAATTAAAAACGGGCAGAAGAGATGAATAGACATTTCTCCAAAGATGACATACAGATGGCCAGTAGACACATGAAAAGATGGTCAAAATCATTCATCATCAGGGAAATGAAGATCAAAACTACTATGAGCTATCACCTCACACCTGTCAGAATGACTAAAATCAGTAACACAAGAAACAAGTATTGGCAAGGATGTGGAGAAAAAGGAACTCTCACGCACCGATGGTGGGAATCCAAACAGGTGCAGCCACTATGAAAAACAGTATGAAGGTCTCTCAAAAAATTAAAAATAGAATTAACATATAATCCAGTAATTGTACTATTGAGTATTTACCCCAAAACTGTGAAAATGCTAATTTGAAAGGGTATATGCACACTATGTTTATAGCAACACTATTTACTATAGGCAAATTACAAAAGCAGTTCAAGTGTCCATTGAAAGATGAATCGGTAAAGAATATGTGGTATACAGATACAATGGAATTCAGGCATAAAAAAGAATGAAATGATGCCGTTTGCAACAACATGGATGGATCTAGAGAGTATAATGCTAGGCGAAATAAACCAGGCAGAGAAAGACAAATTCCACATGATTTCACTCATATGTGGAACTTAAGAAACAAAACAAAAGAACAAAGGAAAAATAAAAAGACAAACCATGGGGCACTTGAGTGGCTCAGTTGGTTAAGCGTCCCACTTCAGTTCAGGTCATCAGCTCACAGTTTGTGAGTTCAAGCCCCACATTGGGCTCTGTACTGACAGCACAGACAGAGCCTGCTTCAGATCCTCTGTCTCCCTCTCTCTGTCCCTCATCCTGCTCCCAAAAATAAACATTTAAAAAAAAAAAAAAAAAAAGGACAAACCAAAAAACAGACCCAAGTATAAAGGTTTTTTTTTAATGTTTATTTTTGAGAGAGAGGGGGGACACAGTGTGAGCAGGGGAGAGGCAGAGAGAGAGGGAGACACAGAGTCTGAAACAAGCTCCAGGCTCTGAGCTGTCAGCACACAGCCCCACATGGGGCTCGAACTCGTGAACCCCAAGATCATGACCTGAGCCAAAGTCCGATGCTTAACGGATTGATCCACCCAGGCGCCCCCCCCCCCCCCGTCCAGACTCTTAACTATAGAGAACAAATAGATGGTTATCAGAGGGGAGGTGTGGGGAGGGGATGGGTGAAATAGCTGAAGGGGATTAAGAGTACACTTATCATGATGAGCACTGGGTAATGTATAAAATTGTTGAATCATTACATTGTATACTTGAAACTAATATAATACTGTATGTTAACTATACTGGAATTAAAATTTAAAACTAAACTAAACTAAACTAAAATAAAATAAAATAAAATAAAATGTTTCTTCCTTAAAAGAAAAAAAGTGTGGTCCTTGGTCCAACAGCAGTAGCATCACCTGGGAGCTTGTTACAAAGGCAGAATCTCAATCCCTACCCCACAGCTACTAAATCAGAATCTACTTTTTTTTTTTTATTTTTAAGTTTATTTATTTATTTATTTATTTATTTTGAGAGAGAGAGAGAGAGAGAGAGAGAGAGAGAGAGAGAGAGAATGAGTAGGGGAGAGGCAGAGAGAGAGAGAGAATCCCAAGCAGGCTTCATACTGTCAGTGCAGAGCCCGATGCGGGGCTCAAATTCACAAACCAGTAGAGCATGACCTGAGCCGAAATCCAGAGTCAGATGCTTAACTGAGAGCCGGGCACCCCCCCCCCCCTTCTACTTTTTAACAAGACCCCCAGCTGATTGATTCATATGCATGTAACAGTTTGAGAAGCACTGCTCTAAAGCACGGATCTAAGCACATTTTTACCCGGCTCTAAGATCTTTGACATCTTTCAACTGCATACAGAATTAATATTTATAGGAAGTGTTCAGCTTGGCATTCAAAGCCCTCCACAATGTCATCTCTATCAATTTTCCAAACTTTTCTCTCACTGTGCTCCCTATACTTCTACACTCCCATCCGTTTAAGTTCAAGCACATCTCTTCAAACACATCCAACACTCTTCAGCTTCCCATGCTTTTCCCCCGTCTATTCCTTCCATCTGGAAGGTCTTCACTACTCTCCTTCATCCACACTATCCACCCTCAAAGCCCTACCCTTCCTCTGAAGCACAACTCAAACCTGAGCTATCCCAGAGGCATTTTATAGATCACCCTGCTTCAAAAGACTCTCTTTACCTCCCACCTCTTCAGCAATATTTATACTTCTATTAATTCATCATTTCCTCTTTCCTTGTGTTATGTACATATCTGACTGACTGTCTCCCCCACTTCACCTTGAGCTCCTAGAAGGTGGGGATGGTGTTTTATTCTTCCTCAATGTCTAGTACACCGCCATATATAAATGGTGTTCAAGGTTTGTTGAAATAAACTGAAGCAGGGGGTGCACCTGGGTAGCTCAGCTGGTTAAGCATCCGACTCTTGATCTTGGCTCAGGTCATGATCTCACAGTTAGTGAGATGGGAGTCCCAAACTGGGCTCTGCAGTGACATCGCAGAGCTTGCTTGGGATTCCCTCTCACCCTCTCTCTTCCCGTCCCCCACTTATGCATGCGTGTTCACTCTCTCAAAATAAATAAATATCTAAAAGAAAAAGAAATAAACTGAAGGGAACAGGATTGAGCATGACTTATAGGAAGACATCCATAGGCCCTATCTCAACTCCCCTCTTCCCCCCACCTAATTCCTCCCATGGTCCAAGACGTAGGGGTTTCCACGGCTTCAGGGACAGGGACAGGGAGCAGTGAATTTCAAGGGACTGTTGCATTACATACCTCTGAGTCTGCCTTGACTGCCACATGCTCTGTGCTCTGTTTCCAAGAAAACAGCCCCCAAAGCCCCCAAACAAGGAAGCCAAATAATAGTGGAAGGCTGACATATGATGGCAGTGGGATGGCCAGCCCCCAAACCGGCGCCATTACTCAACCCCATGCCCCTCTCAGCCAAACAGTGTTTTCCCTCAAGGTTGTGACTATATATGACATCACAATGGACATTCCAAGGTAAACCTGACAGGGCCCAGCCAATGTGCACGCTGCCCAAGTGTCTCTTCTGAGCCATGCCCATCTGCTGCTCCTTTTTGCAGCTGCTCACAGGCTCTGTCCTGACAGCCAATGCTCAGGGAAGACCTCCTTTACAATTCCACTAAGATTGGGCTGGACAACTTGGCATAACGTAAAGAGTATGGAAGCAAAATTTTAAAGAAGGCCTTCCATGTGGCCTGTCTTGCCCTATAAGCATCTTCTCTGGAACTAGTCAGTCCCTAGAGTCCAGGTATGGTGTCATATGTTCCCAGTTACAAATCAGAATAGAGGGTCAAGTACATTTAAGAAATCTAGGATATCTTCAGTAGATACTCTCAGAAAATCTGATATATATGGTTTCCCAACTCCAAGGTTTGACACATTTCTCAGTTGCTATAGCATTGAAACAGAGAAGAGATGTCACATAGGGAAATTAAATCACCTTAGAGGATTGCTGTATTCCAGAATCCATGGTCTCATTTTCCAAGTCTAGAACATATATTATGTCATTACACCCAGAGTTAACTGGATTCTCTATGGGTAATTCACTGTAAACAAAATTTATAAGGAATTAACTTGTGCTATAATCAAGAGAAATAAAACTGGCCAGGACATTTTTTTTCTTATAGGAAAGTTAATCTGGAAAATCAATTCAATTAAATAACTACTGAATAAAAGACACTGTTTTAGAAAAAGACAATCATGCGGGGCACCTGGGTGGCTCAGTCAGTTAAGCGTCTGACTTCAGCTCAGGTCATGATCTCACAGTCTGTGAGTTCAAGCCCCACGTCAGGCTCTGTGCTGACAGCTCAGAGCCTAGAGCCTGTTTCGGATTCTGTGTCTCCCTCCCTCTCTGCCCCTCCCCCGCTCATGCTCTGTCTCTCTCTGTCTCAAAAATAAATAAAAACATTTTA
The DNA here is from genome assembly GCF_018350195.1 of Panthera tigris. Taxonomy (NCBI): domain Eukaryota; kingdom Metazoa; phylum Chordata; class Mammalia; order Carnivora; family Felidae; genus Panthera; species Panthera tigris. The sequence continues at coordinate 117,492,717 of NC_056662.1, forward strand.
AAAATTTTTTTAAAAAGACAATCATGGTCTCTCAGTCTCTCACCTTATAGAATTTTCAGTCTACTGGGGCAGCCAAAGTAATATTCTCAAAAAGTCCATCACCAAGGAAGTGGTTAAATACACATGGTATGTCCATATTATGAAATACTTTGCAGTCACTATAAAAATCATAATTATAAAGAATTATACTTGTCATGCTGAGCACATACTATGTGGCAGGTGCTAGTATATGCCAACCTAGAGTTCTAAGGTTAGGGATGGAGATAGTGTTTGGGTTCTTTTTTCCTTTTTTCCTTTCTTTCTTTAAAATTTTTTTTAATTTATTTATTTTTGAGAGACAGAGACAGAGACAGAGTGTGAGTGGGGGAGGGGCAGAGAGAGAGGGAGACACAATCTGAAGCAGGCTCCAGGCTCTGAGCTGTTAGCACAGAGCCCGACATGGGGCTCGAACTCACGTACTGTGAGATCATGACCTGAGATGAAGTCAGACCCTTAATGACTGAGCCACCCAGGAGCCCCTGATTTGGTTCTTAAAACACGTTTGTACGGTTTTACAAGCACCTTTTTCTATATGTACATAAAAGTTAGTTCTTCGTGTCTTGAAGATTTACTCACCATTATGTTTGAGTCATCTGCTATTTTCTACAGCTGAGATTCATTTTTATCATTTCATTGGATTGTATAACCACTGCATAACTTATTTATCCATTACAATATTGATGGACATTTGGCTTGTTTTCCAAGTTTGGCTTTTATAAACAATGCTGTTAAAAACATCCTTGTCCATGTATCTTGGTGCACCTTTGTTCCTATTTCTCTACGGCAGTGGTTCTCAAGCTTTAACATGCATCAGAATCATGTGAAGGGCTTGTTAAAACACAGATTGCTGTCTCTATCCCTAGAGTTGTTGAGTAAGTTTGGAATAGAGCTCTGGAATTTGGCATTTCTAAGAAGTTTCCAGACGTTGCTGATGCTGCTGGACCAACGACTACATTTTAAGGTTCTCTGCTCTAGGGCATTTACCAAGGAGTGGAGTAGCTAGGTTATGGAGCATGCATAACTTAAACTTTAGTAGACAGTGCTAAACTGCTTTTTCCCGAGTGGTTACGTCAACATTTCCACCAGTGGTGAATGGCAGGTCTTCCTGTTCCATTTTCATGCCAACATGTGGTATTTTCAGGCTGTTTAATTTTAGCCAATCTGGTATATGTGGAAATGGTATTTCATTGCTTAACTTAAAGTCCTCTGATTACTAAACTACTAACTTGTGAACACATTTTCATAAGTTAATTGGGCATTTTGTTTTTAGACACAATGCTGCATTCCAGTTTCTAATATTTTGTTTGGGATTTTTGTTACCTCTTTTCATGAGAGAGACCATTCTGTAATTTTTCTCTCTTGTTCTTTGTCAGGCTTTCGGTATCAAGGTCATGCTAGACTCATGAGTTGAGGAATGTTCCCTCTTTTTTTTTTTATTGTTATGAAAAAGTTTGCATAAAATTGGAACTATTTGATTCTTCAACATTTGGTACAACTTGTCACCAAAGCCATAAAAGCCTGGAGTTTTCTTTGAGTGAAGGTTTTTGGCTAAATATTCAATTTATTTGAAGGCTATAATACTATTGAGAATTTGTAAATTTTTTTGTCTTCTATGGTGACTTATATTTTCTAGTAATTTTTCCATTTAATCTACATTTTCAAATGTATCGATATAAAATTGCTCAAATGCAGTACTGTCTCCTTGTTTTTATATTAGTTATTTGTGTCTTTCGTCTTTCCTTTTTTCCCTATCCTTGATCTATCTTGCTAGACATTTGTCCATTTTAATTATTTCAAAGAGCCAACTTTCTGTATGTTTACTTTCTCTTTCAATAATTTCTCCCTTTGCCTTTATTATTTCCTTACTTCTACTTTCTCCCTTGTCCCAGTTTTATTGAGATATAATTGACAATTCTACCTTCTTTGGATTTACTTTGCGTTTTTTTCTAACTTCCTGAGATAAATGCACTTTTAACCCTTTTTCCCTAATATATGCATTTGAAAGTATAAATTTCCTCTTAAGTACTACTTTAGTTTCATCCTGCAAGTTATGCAGAATTTTTAAAATTTTTTTAATGTTTATTTATTTTTGAGAGACAGAGAGAGACAGAGCACAAGCAGGGGAGAGACAGAGAGAGAGGGAGATACAGAATCCAAAGCAGGCTCCAGACTCTGGGCTGTCAACACAGATCCTGACGCAGGGCTCAAACCCACAAACTGTGAGATAATGACCTGAGCCAAAGTTGGATACTTAGCCAACTGACCCACCCAGTGGCCCCTGATATGTAGCATTTTTATCATTCTGTTCCAACTATTTTCTAATTTCCAGGACGATTTTTTCTTTGATTCATGGGTTATTTGGTAGTTCATTTTAAGTTTCTAGACATATGGGGATTTTCTTTTTTTTTTTTTTCCTTTTCAAATTTTTATTTAAATTCTAGTCAGTTAACATATAGTGCAATATTGGCTTCAGGAGTAGAATTCAGTGATTCATCACTTACATAAAACACCCAGAACTCATCACAACAAGTGCCCTCCTTAATACCCATCAACCATCTAATCTAGCCCATCTCCCACCCCCTTCCCTCCATCAACCCTGTTTGTTCTCTATCTTTAAAGGTCTCTTATGGTTTGTTTCCCTTTCTCTTTTTTTTTCCTCCTCCCATATGTTCATCTGTTTTGTTTCTAAAATTCTGCATATTAGTGAAATCATGTAGTATTTGTCTTTCTCTGACTTATTTCACCTAGCATAATACACTGTAGCTCCATCCACGTCATTGCAAATGGCGAGATTTCATTCTTTTTGATGGTTGAGTAATATTCCATTGTGTTGTGCGTGTGTGTGTGTGTGTGTGTGTGTGTGTATGTGTGTGTTTTCTTTATCCATTCATCAGTCAATAGACATTCAGTCTCTCTCCATAGTTTGGCTATTGCTGATAGTGCTATTATAAACATTGGGGTGCATGTACCCCTTCAAATCTGTATTTTGTATCCTTTGAATAAATACCTAGTAGTGCAATTGCTAGATCATAGGGTAGTTCTAGTTTTAACTTTTTGACAAACCTCCATACTGTTCTCCAGAGTGGCTGCACCAGTTTGCATTCCACCAAGAGTGCAAGAGGGTTCCACTTTCTCTGCATCCTCGTCAACATCTGTTGTTTCCTGGGTTGTTCATTTTAGCCATTCTGACAGGTGTGAGGTGGTATCTCATCATGGTTTTGATTTGTATTTCCCTGATGATGAGTGATATTGAGCATCTTTTTTTTTAAGTTTATTTATTTATTATTTTGAGGGTGGGGGGCACAGAGAGAGAATCTCTTACTGTCAGCACAGAGCCTGACTCAAGGCTCGATCCCATGAACCATGAGATCATGATCTGAGCCAAAATCAAGAGTTGGACACTTAACCAACTGAGTCACCTATGTGCCCCTTGACCATCTCTTCATGTGTCTGTTAGCCATCTGAATGTCTTCTTTGGAAGGGTGTCTATTCATGTCTTCTGCCCATTTCTTCACTGGATTATTTTGGGGGAGGCGTGTTGAGTTTGATAAGTTCTTTATAGATTTTGGATATTAACCCTTTATCAGAAACATGGGGATTTTCTAGTTATTTAACAAAGTTGCACTGTGGCCCAGACTGTTCACAAAATCCTAGTATTCCTAGTTTCTGGTCAGTTAAAAAAATTCTTGGGGCGCTGACAGCACAGAGCCTGCTTGGGATTCTCTCCCTCTTTCTCTGTCCCTTCTACACTCACATGCTCTCTGTCTCTCTCAAAATAAATAAACTTCAAAAAATATTTGAAAGCTTATTTGTGGAGATTCCTGGGTAGTTCAGTTGGTTGAATGTCCAACTCTTGATTTCAGCTCAGATCATGATCCCAGGGTTATGGGATCAAGCTCCACATTGGGCGCCTCACAGAGCCTACTCACGATTCTCACTGTCTCTCTCCCTCTGCCCCTCTCCCCTGCTTGAGCTATCTCTCTAAAACAAAAACAAAACAAAACAAAACAAAACAAAACAAAACAAAACAAAACAAAACAAATAGGGGTGGCTCAGTTGGTTAAGCCTATGACTCTGGTTTTCGACTCAGGTCACGATCTCACAGTTCATAGGATCAGGCCTCATGTCGGGCTTGGTATTGACAGTGGAACCTGCTTGGGATTCTCTCTCTCTCCCTCTCTCTCTGCCCCTCCACTGCTCACACACACTCTCTTTTTCTCTCTCAAAAATAAATAAGTAAATAAACAAACTAACTTAAAAAAAAATAAATCCTATTTTAAAAAATTCTTCGGGCACCTGGGTGGCTCAGTCGGTTAAACATCCAACCTTGGCTCAGTTCATGATTTCACGGTTCATAGGTTCGAGCCCTGCGTCAAGTTCTGCGCTGACAGCTCAGAGCCTGAACTCGCTTCAGATTCTGTGTCTCCCTCTTTCTCTGCCTTCTCCTGCTCATGCTCTATCTCTGTCTCTCTCTCAAAAATAAGTAAATATTTTTTAAAATGCTTATAAAAAATAAAAAATAAATTTAAAAAATTCTTCATGTGCTTAAACATAAGATATATTCTGCAGGTGTTAAAAATAGTCTTTTCAGAGTTTTCCCTTCTACCTGTGTCGGGTCGGGGGAGGGGTTGGGCAGAAGTGTCTCTGTGACTGATCAATTCTGCACATTATTTATTTACTTATTTATTTATCCAGACCAACATGGGTTTGGATCCCACAAAACTGGGATCATGACCTGAGCTGAAACCAAAAGTTGGTTGCTCAACCGGCTGAGCCACCCAGGCGTCCCAATTCTGCTCATCTTGATGTTCAAATCTATATTATTCCCTAAACTTTTGTCTGCTTTTTTCCACCAATTACTAAGTATGTAAAATTTCTCATAATGATTGGGGATTTGTTTATTTCTCCTGTGACTACTGAGGATACTCACCTTATGTATTTTTAAAAAAATTTTTTATTCTTTATTTTTGAGAGAGATACAGAATGCGAGCTGGGGAGGAACAGAGAGGGAGACACAGAATCTGAAACAGTCTCTAGGCTCTGAGCTGTCAGCACAGAGCCCGACGCGGGGCTCAAACTCATGAACAGCAAGTTGATGACCTGAGCCGAAGTCGGATGCTTCACCGACTGAGCCACCCAGGCGCCCCTGCTTTGTATATTTTTAAGTGTTATTTAAAATCATAAGTTATTCCTGGTGAATTAAATCTTGTATTACTATGAAGACCCTCCTTATTTCTAACAATACTTTTTGCCTTTAGTTCTTTTGTCTGATACTGATATTGCTATAGCAATTTTCTTTTGTTTGATATTTGCATAGTATATCTTTTCCCATTCTTTTACCTTCAGCCTTTCTATATCTTTTCGTTTTAATATTGGATAAACAAAATCTAAATATACGTTATTTTCAAGAGACACATCTAAAACAAATAGGTTTTGGGGGCACCTGGGTGCTCAGTCAGTTGAGTGTCTGACTCTTGATTTCAGCTCAGGTCATGATCCCAGGTTCATGAGATCCAGTCCCATGTCAGGCGCTGCGCTCAGCATGGAGCTTGCCTGAGATTCTCTCTCCCTCTGCCCCTCTCCCTCACTCATGTTCTCTCTCTCTGTCTATCTCTCTCAAATATTAAAAAAAAAAAAAAATAGATTCTAACTGGAGCATTGATAGAGTAGGCAGTTAGTCAGACATGTGCTAGGGGCAAGGACTGTGATAAACAGGTTACATATTAGAAGCCTAGAGAAACAATATCCTGACTTTGTGGCTTCCAAGACCTCTGCGCTAACAGATCAAGAGCCACAGGGGCAGCACAGACCCCTCTCCTCTTCTACCTCTGCCCCAAGGTAACCCCTAGACTCATTATAATGTATTTGCATTGTGGTTTTAGCCTTCCCTCCACCCCAAACACAGGGGAAGGCTGCCCTGACTGTTATGCTACAAACTTTGTAGGGTCAAAAACTTCCCCTCCCAACCTGTGGGAGGAGTCCCCCAAAAGATTGCAAGCAGCCTCCTTTAGAGACCACCTCACCCTGTCCATGACCCAAGACCCTGGCCCCCCCTAGAAAGAAAAGATCCCTGTAGCCTCAGGGCAGTTGCTACCTGGGGGCCTGCCTGCTCTCCCACCTTCAGCGTGTACTGTCCTTGATACGCTGCTTTGTGCTTGCTACTTTCCTTCTATCTTTATTCAAGCACAGATCCCCATGTAAATCTTTCGTGGGGATTCCAAGAACCAAGACCTCCATTCATGCAACACAGATTCTCCCACCTGTAACAACATGTATTCCATGTTGCTACTATTTTTCTCTTTCCATATGCTGTTCTTTGGAAGCAAGCCCCTATGTGTAGCCCACAGTGGGGATGGAGGGAGTGAGGGGTTGTTAAGCTTCATCTCTCGGAGTAGGGTATATCGACATGCATTATTTGGAATTCTTGTATAGGGAAGATTTGTTTCTTCCTCTTATTTATTCAATTATCTTGTTATATCCGAATGAACTCATGCATACTTATCTTGTACTTTGTGTTACAGTCCAATACTGTATTATTTATTCTGGTGCTCAAATTGTTCCAGCTTTGCCCATTGGGAGGCTCTCTTAGGTTGGGTCTTGTGTCCCTTTGATATGACCTCATCCTTTTGTTTTTATGAGCATTTCTTAACTTTCTGGCACTACAAGATGCTCCCGGCTCCCCTTCCTGTCTCTTCCACCCAAGTCATAGCACCACAGCCACTAGTTGACAGGTAAGCCCAGTTCTTCTCTCTTCCAAGATGGAAGCATTTCCCACTACCTAGATGCATGTAGTGCCTAGGATTTGACCCACTTGTCCATACCAGAGCTGAGTCTGGATTGGATCTTAGACATCTTGCTGTACTCATAGGGCCCATCCCTGGAGCCAGATTTGGGGCCCCTCTATCTCCTACCTGGTCCCAACATCTTCCTTCAGCCTTACTGTTCCATGTGCCCGGACCCAACCTGTCTAATATTCAAGACCATTCATGAAAGATCAGCTGATTTGGATGGAAGATCCTGGGCTTCACTTTTTAATATATTAAGTTTGAAGTACATGCAATAGCCGAATATCTTGTACCCTTTCTCTCTTACTTTTGATCCATCAAATGAGTGTAGCAGGAAATTGTTTCCTTCATCTTCCACAATCCAACCCCGTCTTCTGAACTGACCTTTAGTCATTTCAACAGAATTACTGCGTTGTGTTGATAATAGATTACTCTCTAGCTTTCTTACCCTCAGAAGTTTGCTTTCTCCAAAATAATGGTAAGTGTTGTTACCCAACCATTTGTCTCTGGGTAATTCTAAATTTTTTTTTATTAGTTTTCTTTATTTTTGAGAGGTGGAGGGGCAGAGAGAGAGGGAGACACAGAATCCGAAGCAGGCTCCAGGATCTGAGCTGTCAGCACAGAGCCTGATGTGGGGCCCCGACTCATGAACCGTGAGATCACGACCTGAGCCGAAGTCGGATACTCAACCGACTGAGCCACCCAGGCACCCCTGTCTCTGGATAATTCTAAAAAATATCTTTAAACCTCTTTAGTTCTGCCTTGAGGTCATATTCCATTGACAATGATCTGACTCTCTGATACTGGAACCACACAACAAGTACCAGTTTCCAAACATGCCCAGGTTTTCTTTGGATGTTCCTTCACTCCACCCCGACCTCCTTTTCCCCAAAATTTTCCTAACTGTTGGCCTACTCTGTAATCTCCCCCCCAAATAATTCTGGCAGCAATCTGTACCTAGCCTGCTGTTCTAATCTACTTCGACTCTCTCTGTCTTGTTTGGGAATTGCTCATATGTGCTTGTGAATTCCTAGCGGGTGGGGATTCAGACCGTAGCCATCTTTGTGACCTCCATAATGCCAGACTGCATCCAGCCTCTCCTCCACCTTGTTCATAACAGCTGAATATCATACACAACTGTACAAGAATTGAATTCACTCGCTATCTTTGTACCATCCAAGAACTTGGCAAGTAAAACAAAACAAAACAAAACAAAACAACCTCTGGACTTCTAGAACCGTCCTGCATCCAACCTTGGAGAAATATGACCTTACACCATATCCATTTCACATGTGGGAGTGAGGCTACTGCACATGTTGGCATCATCAACAGGATCATGGGGTACTCTGCCCTCTCCAGTGCTCGAAAGCAGGGTATCTTCTCTGACTTGACCCTGTTCACGGTGCCAAGAAGAGAGAGGAATTTACCCAATGAAAACACAAGGGAAAGAGTTCTGGGTAAAGAGAAGCAGAGAGCCTCTGAAGGACCCTTTCCTCACTTTATGCATCTTGAGCTGCAGACTTAGGAAGAAGCATTTGTGGAGAATGAAAACCAAAAGGATGACACTGAGAAGGCACCATGGGAGTGGTGGTTGAGGAAAGCGGTACCGGTTAAGGATCTAAGGTACAAGGTACATGTCGATGTACAACAGGAAAAGAGAGCTCAGATAGAGGCCCACAGATACTTCGAGGGCATTTATGGCTACCTTTAAAAGATTGATTACTTTATCCTAAAACCAAAATCTGGGTGCGCGTGGGTAGCTCAATCGGTTAGACGTCTGACTCACAGTTGCGTGAGTTCAAGCCCTGCATCAGGCTCTGTGCTGACAGGGCAGAGGCTGCTCGGATTCTCTCTCTCTCTCTCTCTGCTCCTGCCCCATTTGTGTGTGCTCTCTCTCTCTCTCTCAAAATAAATAAACTTAAAAAAAAAACAACAAATCTGGCTCTTAAAAGTCACCTTACTGCCTGAAAGTTCCAGTGAGCTTCAGAGGTTTTAGTTGGGTACTTCTCAGGCACAAGGGGGAGCCCACTGTCTACTATCAGTCTTATGCATAGCCACTGAAGAGCTGGTATGGGTCTGTGATGAGCAAGGGTGCCTTTGATTTGTCAAAACAGATGACAGCGGAGGTGTAAAACGGACAGACTGAGGTTTCCAGTGTCAGTTGCGTCCTGCCACCAAAGGCTGTTCAGCACCCCCAGGGTTCCTTATGTTCGTTCCCCTTACAAACTTGGACAGGGGATGCAACTCTCACTTCAGGGTCTAATGTGTGGATGTAGTTTTCATTCTAGTGACAAAGATCCTGTCACGCCTAACAGGGACTCTTTTTCTGAGTGGCCTATGTTGGGGGCACAACTTCTTCCCTTTTCCTCTGGAATTAGCTAAATTCCCACCTCTCCCCGTTTGTGTGATTCTATGCAGGAGCAGCGCGTACATGCACGTGCGTGCACATACGCACCTACATGTGTGTTGGGGGGTGGATACAGAGATGCTGGAGTAAGGTCTGGATTAGTGGCCAATGAAATGGGCTTGGGAGGCAGGGGGAAGTAAAGAAACAAACCTGCTGTTGAGACCAACCCATGCCACCCATCTTGTCCCACCTCTAATTTATTAACTCGGATCTACTGAGTTTGGAAGATTAACTTTCCAAAACAAGGCATTTAGTTTTATTTCTAGAATCAGAACATGCCAGTGAAAGCGGGGACCACTGGGTCAAAAGCAAGAACTACCCCCAAACTTTCCCCACCCTGGGCTGAGGGTGGCCCTGGGATTGGGCCTCTCCTCTCACCGCAAGTGCTGCTAGCCCAACAAGCCTCCGTGGGCTTCACTTCACTTGCCCAGAAACACCAGTTCACTGCAGGGCAGGCTCTAGGCTTGATGATGTTGGAAATCAACATTCTCACCAAGGGAAAACAGGAAGGAGAAGAAGACCGTATGTATATTCTCCTATGTGTATATATAAGTACATATGTGAAAAGAACATATACAGTTAACCCTCGAACAAGGGTTTGAACTGCACAGTTCCGCTTATATGTAGATTCTTTTCTTTAAATACACTGTGGTACTGTAAATGTATTTTCCATATGATTTTCTTAATATTCTTTTCTCTAGCTTACATTATTGTAAGAATACAGTATATAATATATATAACATAAAAATATGGGTTAATTGACTGTTTATATCATCAGCAAGGTTTCTGGTGAACAGTAGGCTATTAGTGAAAAGTTTCTGAGGAGTCAAAAGTTATATAGAGATTTTCAACTGCATGGGTTGTCAGTCCCTAACCCCCACATTGTTCAAGGGTCAACTGTATTTCCTTGTTCTTTCTACTGAAAAGGCCAAGAGACAAAGTCATCAGTAGCAGTGAGCCTACCCAGCACCTAGGTTTCTAAATACAGCAGTACCCACTTATCCACAGGATAAGTTCCAGACCCCCCAGTGGATGCCTGACACCATGGATAGTACTGAACCATATGCATACTATGTTTTTTCCTATACACACATACCTATGATAAAATTTAGTTTATACATTAGTCACAGTAAGAGATTAACAATAACTAATAACAAAATAGAACAATTGTAATATACTCTAATAAAAGTTATGTGAATGTGGTCTCCCTCTCTCTCTCAAAATATCTTACTGTACTATACTCATCCTTCCCCCTTCTTGTGACAATGTGAGATGATAAAATGGCTACGTGATGAGATGGAAAGAGGGGATCACACAGGCATTGTAACGTAGCGTTAGGCTACTACTGACCTCCTGGCAATCCATCAGCGGGATCATCTGCTTCTGAACTCTATTTGATTAGGGTAAAGGAAATGGTGGAAAGAAAAACCATGGAAAAGGGGGGACTGCTGTACCAATCCCCACTAACAACCACCAGGGCTCCTTGAAAATTACTGATTCCAGCCAGGGCTGGAACCAAGGAAAGTACAGGCTGAACCTGGGACATTTCTGTACTCCTACATAGATTGGGTACACAATTGTCCATACACACACACACATAAATAATAATTAAGAGATTTAGAAACTGAAGTGATTTCCAAAATGTCTTGTTAAGCAAAAACACAAGGCACAGAAGACTATAATATGCTACCCTTTGCATATGAGAAAGGTAATTTTTTTTTCCAAAAAGAAACATAGATGGGGAGCCTGGGTGGCTGAGTCGGTTAAGTGTCCGAATTCAGCTCAGATCATGATCTCACGACCTTTGAGTTTGAGCCCCGTGTCAGGCTCTGTGCTGACATAGCTCAGAGACTGGAACCTGCTTCGGATTCTGTGTCTCCCTCTCTCTCTCTGCCCCTCCCCCGCTCACACTCTGTCTCTATTTCTCTCTCTCTCTCAAAAAAATTTTTTTAAACAAAACACAGCAAAGAATGTTCAAACACTAATGGGGATATGTCACAAGGACACAGGGGCCAGCTTGAATAAACTCTCATTTTGAACATTAAAATCAATAATGACAGGAATGGATTAAAACACATTTAACAACAACAAAAAATTAATGAGTCCATACAGAGTCTAAACAAATATAGATGAGTGGGAAGAGAAGAGAACGATTTTCTTTCCAGAAGAATGTCAACTAATAAATGTAGAAATAAGGTTAGAAATAGAAAATCACCATTTTAAAACCACCATAGTAATAATTGATTCAACCAAGAATCACCAGTGCATGCTAAAACCATTGGGTGAAAGATTGCTAAGGAACAGGACACAAAGAAATCTGATACTACCTTGAGTAACTGATCAAACATAGCATCACCAATAAAGAGACTAACTGATATCAGGTGCTTCCTAATGTGATAGGCTGATAAAAGATATCAGTACTCCTATGCAGTACGCCTGCCAAAAAACTTCACCTGAATATAATGAAGAAACAGTCAGGCAAATCCAAGGTGAAGCACATTCTAAAATCAAATTGGTCCAGATTTCTATGCTATCAATGTCATAAGGGACACAAAAAGCAGCTAAAGAACTCACGTAGAATAAAGGAAACTAAAGAGACCTGATGACTAAATGCAGTGCATTATCTCTGATTGAATCCTAGGCCTGTAAATAAAAACAATACAGGGAGAATTGGGGAAGTTTTAATACAGTCTGCATGTTAGATAATAGTATTCACTGTCATTTTCCTGAGTGTGATAATTATATTGCAGTTACGTATGCAAATGTCCTTGTTCTTAGGGGACACAGTAATTTATGTCAATTGTCATCATATCTCCAAGTATCTTTTAAATAATTCAGAGGAAAAGAGGGATGAAACAGATGTGGTAAATGTTAAAGACTGGTTAATCTAGGGAAAAGTGTATGGGTGTTCACAGTCCTATTTTTGCAATTTTTCTGTAGGGTGGAAAATTTTCAAAATAAAAGTGTGGGAGGAAAAAATGTGTGGGAGTTTACATCAAAAATATTTCTGCAACTAAAGATTTACTAATGGAAACCTCCTTATTTCAAACAATTGCTATACATTTAGAAAGATACAAACTGGATTCAAGCAAAAGACAGAAGCCATAGACACGCACACAAAATATTGCTAGATGTGACTATCTAAAAATTTAAATCATCTCTACATCAAAAACATAGAAATAAAAAATAGTAATAAACTAGGGGAAAATATAGAACAGGAAAAAATGGCTGCTATCCTTGCTATATACACTCCCTCTTATAATTAGTAAGAAAAATAGACACTTCTAAAAGAATGGGTGAATATTCCCAAAAGGTATGAAGAAGTCATTCAAAAAAGAAAAAAAATTCAATGGCCAATATATACTTTTTTTTTTTTTTTTTTTTTTTTGAGACAGAGACAGACAGAGAGCAAGCAGGGAAGGACAAAGAGAGAGAAAGAGAGACAGAATCCCCAGCAGGATCCCCACCGGCAGCACAGAGCCTGACACGGGACTAGAACCTAAGAACCATGAGTTCATGACCCCAGCGCAAATCAAGACTCAGAAGCTCAACTGACTGAGTCCCCCAGGAGCCCTTTAATCTTTTTTTTTTAATATAATTTATTGTCAAATTGGCTTACATACAACACCCAGAGCTCATCCCAACAAGTGCCCTCTTCAATGCCCATCACACACTTTTCCATAGTCATCAAAGGAATGTGAATTAAAACAACACTGAGTGCTTTTTGTTCTGTTTCGCTTTCTTTGCTGATTAGTGAAGATTAAAAAGAACAATGCTACCCAGTATTCAAAGGGTATGGGGGAACAAGCAATTTTCTACTTTGTTTACAAACCTTTTACATCACTTTGACAACCTGTATCCAAAAACCTTGGAGCGCCTGGGTGGCTCAGTCGGTTATGCATCTGACCCTGGCTCAGGTCATGATCTTGAGGAGGTCCAAGAGCTCGAGCCCCATGGAGCCCCAAGTCGAGCCTGGGGTCAGGCCCTGTGCTGACAGCTCAGTGTCTGGTGCCTGCTTCAGATTCTGTCTCCCTCTCTCTCCGCCCCTCCCCTGCTTGTGCTCTCTCTCTCAAAAAATAAACATTAAAAAAAATTTAATTAAAAAAAAAGCCTTAACATCTTACACACCTTTTGGCCCAGTGATTCCACTTTTGACGTTCATCCCAGGGCTTATCCTCACGAAACAGTCAAATACATGTAGAAGGATGTTCAGTGCAGTATTTTGTTTAAAGCCATGATATGGAAACTATCTACAATGTCTAACAATGGAGGGAAAAGTGAACAAATTATGGTACATCCATACAGCAGGATACTACATCAACATTAAAAACAATGATGTGGATATAATTGTGCAGAAAGGTGCTCATAATTTTCAATGAAGAGAAGCAAGTTAAAAACAGCATGTCAAATATGGTCCTATTTTTGTATAAATATACTTACATTTGCATAAAAAGTCTAGAGGGACATTCTCCATAATTTGTCTAAGTGGTTTTTGGGAAGAAGGCTGTTACGGATACTTTTATCCTTCTTTTGATTTCTGTATTCTCTAAAGTTTTTACAATGAAAATATTGCTATTTTAATTACAATTCTCTTTAAAAATACAGATATCTTTCAAAAGATCACAGGTTAACACTCTCTACTGTATCCCCTAACCCTGGAATAGTACCTGGCATGTGATATGTGTATAAAAAATATTTGTTGAATGAAGAGTAAAAGAATCTGGCTCAACTCACGGGTATGGCCAAAGTGTATATTGTACAGCGAAACCAACCGCGGACTTAGAGTCACAAGGCTGGGGTTTCAGTCCTGACTCCGCTTTAGTTGTGTGGCCATGATTACAATCCCTTAATCTCTTAGTTTCAACTTCCTTATTTGAGACATGGGGGACATTAAACATACATCCTTTAGGAGACTGTTATAAGAACTGATATTATAAATGAAATACTTTGCAAAGTGCAGAGGCCTACATGTGTATTAGGTATGATGACTGTATAATAAACCGTGTAAGTGTGGAGAGGTATATCACATAAAGGAGGAGCCTAGACAATGTGGGTTTAATCAGAGAAGACTTCTTAGAAGATGTGAGATCTCAAAGGAGACAATGAATGTGGAAGGTATGCCAAAAAGTAAAGATGTGACAAATGAACAGCATTTGGAAGGGAAGATAAAGATACATGTTGGAAGCAGCATGGATCCCCTGGCTCAGGGGGAGAGGGGCTTCTGGTGAGCTCTGAGTACAGGTAAGGCAACATTCCAGCTGTTGTCTGCTCAAGTTAGGAAACTTCCTGGAGGAGGTGATCTGAATAATGGATGAGACCATGGCTCTCTAGGGCAAACCTTCAGGGCTCTCGTTGGGCCCTGTGGATGGTAAACAGGTATTGAGTGAGAAAATTGAGGGCTAGAGATGTAAAACTGCTTTCTTTCTTGGGCCACAAAGCACAGCTGAACTGACACCCAGATGTCCTGATGTCCACTTCAAACTCTAAACTGCAAAGCGCACCCAGGGTGATTATTATTTCTGTGGTTATCATCATGGGTGTACCAGATTATAATTTTACTGGTAAATAGGATCCGTATCAATGTAATATTGCCTGCAGTGAATTCAGCATAGTAAACTTGCAAACCTATACCATAAAGACTTTTGTATAGTGAGGATGACTATGGTATTGACAGTGAACCTGTAACAAAGGACCAATGAGTATCTGTCAAGTGACTGGTGGTCTGGCCTTTTTTGCATTTTTCTTTTTTGAATCTTTCTGGAGAAAACTGAGCCACTGCCTTGGAAACTCTGACCAGTGACCTGGTAGCCCAAGAACTTGCCCAGCTGGCTTTGTGGAAGTCCAACAAAGCTTTCTACCCACTAGCCTTGAGTTTTCTAATTTCTGGAATCCCTCCTCCTCTGAGTTCTTTTCTATAGACAACACTTTCTCATGCTCCATACCTGGATAAAGTGCCCTTCATATTCGAAGAAAAGCAGTGGCCACTTGATACTGATGATGGAGGGGAAGAGTTTCTTCAGAGGGGTCTGGAGAAAGAAAGAGGAACAGAAGAAGATCTCCAGGAAGGCCTTGCTGTAAGTGCCACCCAAGGTTCCCTCCTAAAGGCTGGACCCTCACCGGCAGGGACTGCCCCACAGTGCTATGTGCCAAGGCCTGGATGTTGGCGGTCTTCTCTCTCACCTGCTCCACCAGCGTCTGCACCTCCATGAGGTTGTCTAGAAGGGGAGGGCACCGGAGTTGAAAGGCTGGCTGTTCAGCTGTTCTTCCCGTTACCCTGGGGTCCAGTCAGGACATATGCCCCTGTCCCTGCCTCTGAGCAAGTGCCTTAAGACCCAGAAAAACGACAGTTCCTGAGTCACTCCACTGCCTCCATCTACTCACCCCACTGTTCCCATCTTCCCTCTTACCATCCAGGGTAAAAATGAAGACCACAGTGTCAATTTCTGTGAGGGATGGCAAGATGGAAGTCAGGAAGTCCTCCTGGGAGAAGGAGAACTGGGGACCCTGTGCAGAGGAAGATGAGAGTTCCCCCCACGAAAAACTCCAGCACATTGGCTTGGAGACTGCAGAGAGCCTCAGAGGACCTTTAATACAGTGTTCTTGTATATAGATGAAAGGTTCAAGGAGGTAGTGTTTTGCCCAAGATGATGCAGCAAGTTGAGGGAAGAGCATGGGACTAGAGCCAGCTTTAGAGGGCGAATCCAGAGCCTTCCACCATCCCTTTGTTTCCCCAAAGACTCCTGACCTCTAACCCATATTCTCTTCTCTGGATGACTACCATGTTGTACTCCCCGACCTGTCTCCACCATTCCTTACTTCCCACTCCCTGCTCACCAGTCACCTTCACAACCTCTCCCACATCCCATCATCCTCCCACCTGGTTGATGAGCTCAGCCTTCTGGTTAAACATATCACTGTGATCACCAATGAGAAAGCCACGGACATCTCGGAAATCTGGAAAGTTTAAGGACGGAGAGAGGAGTAATGGGCTTTATGGGAAAGAAAGGTTCCAGACTTGGGGCAGGGGGGCGCAGATGTTAATGGGGCTTGGAGAAAAGTGGCAAGTGGGGTGTAGGATGAGGTGTAGCACACATGAGAGGCCACAACTAAAGCAGGGCTGGGAACTGAGGGACCAAGGCCGGAGTAGGGGTTCAAAGGAAAGAGTATTTGACTGAAATGCCTATTCAGATAGAAAAGAATGGACATTGAATGAGGAACCCTCATGGGTTGGGAGTAGGAAAGTGTTTCGATAGCAGACCAACTGGTTTGCATCAGGAGGAACCAGGAAGAGAGTCTGGCCTGGGGTTCCACCAGCACCAAAGGTGTGGATGCACTCCACTCCATCCATGATGGCAATGATGCCAAGGGTCTGCCAACCAACAAGGTACACTCAGCCTTTTTTCTCCAGGCTGAGAATGGGCCAGAGGTCAAGACATGAGAGATCACAATAAAAAAAAAAAAAGAAAGAAAGAAAAAGCCAGGGATCAGAGAAAGATGCGTATGTCAGAGCACAGGACTAAACCAACAGAAAGCCTGCCATGACCCTCCACCATGCAGATCTGCTACCCTCACCATGTTAACATGTGTTCCAAGGACATTCCCCACCCACACCACTTCCCCCCTCCAAACACATTTCCACACACCTGGTGCTGGCTTGCTTCATCAGGGTGGCGCTCTTAGGGCTTTGGCTATAGGTCACCTGATGAGACCGCTCAAATGTCCGCAGGATTTCCAGAAGGCATCTGGGAGAAAGGCTAGCAGTTCCCAGGGTGGGCCCAGTGCCCCCTCAGAAAGTATGAGTATCACCCCTGCCCAGGGGAAGGCACAATTCCCTTAAAACTAAGTTCTACTGGCCCTTCATGGAAGTGCAGTGAGTGGACCCCGACAGCATTCCAGAAGGGCAGAAAAAGTTTCAGTGAGCAGAAAACAAAGACCAGACAGAAGGACAAGGACATGGGAGAAGGATAGGATCAGAGTTGGTGAGAAGGTAGGTGGAGAGTCTGGGAGCCAGGCCAGAAGCCCTGGTAAGGGAAGAAGCCCCCAGCAGAATGAGCTCTTCCTGCCTGATCTGGACCATCCCTAAGTCACAGACTCTCCGAAGCTAGGTTAGTTTTGGATGTCCCAGGTGGGTTCAGGGATTAGGTACTCCAGGTGGGCACAGGGATTAGTGGGCCCTGAGGAATCCAGGGTCCACTGGAAACAATCGAGACTCTAGGACTGCGTGGTAGGAACAGTGGCATCACCAGGCCAGCTCTTTTCCCACGGGAGGAGCGGTGGCGCCTCTCACCCTTGCTGCCACTAACCAGTCTCTGAGTCCGGACCTGCCACCCCCCAACCTGTACCATCCCACTCCCTGCCTGACTCTGAGCTTTCTCTTGTTCAGATCTTCCCTACCTCTCTGACGCTGCAATGCCCCCTGGTCCACAGTCTTGTGCGCTGCCAGTAACAGGGTTTCCAACAGGATCTTGGTAGCGTTTCTACCTTTCATCCAGGATGATCCACTGAGGCCCGGGGCTGAGGAGGTGATGACACCCAGGAGGAATTGGGGAGGAAGGAGAATCCCCGAGCTCACTAGTTAGTGATCACTGGGCTCGCAGTCTGGTTAGTGACTCCCAGGCATGTGCTCTAGTTAGTGGCCCTTGGGCATGGAGTCTAGGTAGTGACTCTTGGGCATGCAGTCTGGTTAGAGGCCACTCGGCATGCATATGGCAGTACTGGTGGTGCTCAGTATGCTATGAGGAGTGCTGGGTTGAGGGCTTAACTGAGAGAAGGAGAAGAGAGAAGGGGCCACCTCTGGTCATTTCTATGGTACATCCAGGACTCTGAGGAGGAAGCCACAGGGACTGGATGTCCTGCTAGCTGGAGATAAGCGTTTTTCACTGAGGGTCTTTTTTTCCCCCCAAGAACTTTCTCCCCACTCAAGGCCCCATTTTTTAAAGAGCAGTTTTTCAATGCAAACACCACATTTCATGTTCTTTGGACAGATCAATGAAGCAGCCATTGTAATGGTCCAGGTAGGTAACACGACACACCAAACATAAAGAGATTATTGCAAAAAGCAGGACAAAGGCAGTGTCTGAGAAAAGGAGATTAAAAGCAATCAACTGCAGGCAGGAGAGGGGAGCGCCTGAGAGATGAAAGATATGGCACTCACATGTGACGTGGGGTTCCTGCCTTCCCATCTCACCAAAGGAAGAGCAAGGAGAATGTCACAGCCGTGCCCGTCACAGGCAGGGAGGGGCAGTGACAGCGATTCAGCCAAGGCTCCTGCCAAGTCAAAGTGAGTATAGACGATGCCGGTGCCATGCATCCTCGATGCAGAGAAAAAGGCACAGGAGCACAGGAGGCTTGGAAGGCCCACTCAGTTTTGGAGAAGATTAGAAAGCAGAAGAATGAAACTGAATGCCATATTTTTTAAAGCCCATCTTTGAAATTAAAACACAAAAGAACAACTCTTTCTACTGATAGATGAAGAAGAGGTTCTTCAAACAGGAAACTGCCCTAGATGGCTTAGGTATTTGATGATGACTGATTTAAGAGGCAGGGTCAGGATGGAAACACATCTTAAGGTGAACAAGGAAAGGGGAAAATAGGATTTGCTTTACAACATTTTAGTTGACACACAACGCCAGGAATTCAGACCAGATGTAACAACCTAAAATTGGAGGCATTTGGGAAGTGGCAAGCATTCCCTAGGTGGGGGTGGGGAGGATCCTACCCCAATTGCAGGATTGAGCACAAAAGCTTCCTGTTTCTCTTGCAGTTTCTGCATCCGTTCTGCTACTTGTCAGAATGTCGAACGCCAGTCTTCAATGGGGTCATTTCCGGGGCCCACAGAGAGACAGAGGTGGGGAGATTATCTGTGAGGATCTCAACGAAGGGCTTCAGATGGGAATCAGGATCAAAGACCACATTGAGATTGGGGTCCAAGGACAACAACCTCCTAGAGAGGTGTGCTTTAGAGCTCTTAGGGGCGCTGTGTCCCTGAACCCCAAGGACAAGGGTTTGTAAAACATTCAGCGATTTAATCCCAGAGCATAGCCAACTCTCAAACCTAAAACTCCAGCCTGAGACCAGAACTTTCTTGTATCCTGGTCCTTGCACATGTTCCACTGTCATGACCATACTACCCACACTCTCTGTAGGCCCCTGGAGGAGTACCTATCATCAGAATGTCAAAATTGCCACCTTATTTTCAGTCGTAGGGTCCATCAGAAGCCCTTCCCATTTCCGGAAATATATTTGGGAAATCTCCCCAAATAGCAAACCCCTCACTACCTGAGGGACAAGACAACAGTTCCTCCTGAAGGAACCCAATTACAAGGTATGAGGCATAGCACCTAACAGTTGGCAAACATACCTTTAATAAATGAATCCTGAAGAAAACAATGTGCTAGTGGGACAAGAGTAACAATCTTGTTGGCTGCGTAGGTGTAACCATGGAATCTCTGAAGAATGGGGATCTTCTGTAGTTGATCTCTGCTTGTCAATTCTGCTAGGGGATAATTAGCAAATCACCTATTGTGGCAGGAGCTCAAAGAGTTACCTTTGAGTTCTCCCTAACCTCCCCTTATCATCCCATCCCTGCAAAAGTTCTACCCCTTCTTGAACTATTTTTACATTTTTTCATCTGTATTTCTTCGAGGGCAAACAAGTTTCACATATTACATACCCATTGTGTTAAGTGTTTCCTATCATGTGTCCTCAAACTACTTCTGAAACTCCTCTCCCAGAGAGAGGAGACAGTGTTCACTGGGTGGTTTAAAACCGAGATTCTTAAACTTGGCTAGTCATCAAAATCACCTGGGGAGTTTTGTTTGTTTGTTTTTTAAACTACCCATTTCTGAGTACCACGCCCACCCTGAGAATCAGCTTCAGGAGTTCTGGAAAGGAGCCCGAAAATCTGTATTTTTAAAATGCTTCCCAGACGATTCTGAAGATCAGCCAAGTTTGGGAGCCACTGATTTAAGGAACAACTGGAAGATCTCCACGCCTACATTGTTTGAAATCCTTCATTTCACTTAGTCACAGTGCCTGAAATTAGCATCATTTGCCGCAGATACATTTTTGGTGAAGGAGAGTCCTCCATTAAAAGGATCAGGGTTAAAAGTATCTCAGACTCATTTATATGTTCATACGAACTACACTACAAGCCTGGAATCTAGGAGTTGAGAAAAGGGCCTCAGAAAGAACCCAGCTGTCCCTCCCTCCAAGACCACCGTTGAATGTGCAAAGCTGCTTTTGAGGAATCAACAAGCCTTCTCTGGAATGCTCCAGAGAAGGAAGCCTTCAGCTTCATCAGGGCGTCCACTCCAAAGGTTAATTTACAGAGTTCCCCAAACCTGCCTGTGCACCAAAATCTCCAGGGATGTTTTTAAAAAATAGATATTTCGGGGCCTTACCCCAAACCAACAACATCAGAGCTCTCACACAAGGGGCTAAGAATCTACTTTCTTAATCCTTTAACACTGTCAAGGCAGCACATTCACAGAACCACCTGAGCACTATTGGTTTCCTATGCTGACCTTCTCTGAGATCAAAGTGACCATTCACCTAGAGAATAAGAGGGAGGTGATTTGGTGGCACAGAGTTCTCAGGAAAGGGGAACCGGGTGAGGGATTTGAGTAGCCAGAGGGGACTGAAGGGGTGCCCAGAATGACAAAAGAGAATGGATGCTAAAATAAGGGAGCTGGGCAAAGGGAGTCAGTACCCAACACTCCTTTGAAAAGACACTTGAAAGAAAGTACAGAACTTTGTGGTACGCATTTCCCTGACCCTATTCTATCTTCTAGCCCTTGTTTTCCTTGTCTCTTCCCTCCCTGTTTTGAATGCATCCTTTATTGGATTTTATGTGGTCTTTGTAAGCTGCTTTTAATCTTTTCTGAAACAAGAGAATAAATCAACCAACTGACCAAAACCACAAAAATAAAAACCAAAATTCATAAGCTTAGGGACAGTCTATATTTACTTTAATATTCTGAGATGTGATTAATGAGACCTTAAAAACCATGCCCTCACCTTTGTGGATTTTGGCAGGGTTCCTCTCCGCCTCCCCCTGGGGGGGTTGGCCAATCATCACCTTTCATCACGGAAGGCTCACTTGGCCATGTTCACGGGGTTGAAACCGACCAGGACTGGCAAGAAGATGGTTGGGTTATCCATGCAGTAGTCCATCTGGCCCGCCACAAAGGGGGCCTGATGGTAGGGAGAGAAAAATAGGCATGATGAGACGGGTTACTCTAGTGTTGCCCAAGGCCCATGTGCATCAGAATCCCCCAGAATGCTTGTTAGAAACGCATATTCCCAGGCCCAGTTAAGATCTACTGGATCCACATTTGAAGGGAAAGCCCAGGGCCTGTATTTTTTTTTTTTTCAACGTTTATTTATTTTTGGGACAGAGAGAGACAGAGCATGAATGGGGGAGGGACAGAGAGAGAGGGAGACACAGAATCGGAAACAGGCTCCAGGCTCTGAGCCATCAGCCCAGAGCCTGACGCGGGGCTCGAACTCACGGACCGTGAGATCGTGACCTGGCTGAAGTCGGACGCTTAACCGACTGCGCCACCCAGGCGCCCCGAGGGCCTGTATTTTTAACAAGATCCCCCAAGGATGTCCTCTGCATGGTAAATTTTGAAAACTACTCAACTAAATTGTATGCTCCTTAAGCTCAGTGTCCTGCCCTCCTTGTGTGCCTCCTTCCACATCGGGCATCGCTGAACTCGTTTCTGTTTAGTGAATTGTTAGAATCAGCTGCAGTTGTGAGGGAAAATTTGGGTCACCTAGTCCAGTGCTTCTCAAACAGGCTACCTGGGAATCTTGTTAAAATGCAGAGTCAGACGCAGTAGGTCTGGGGTGGGACCTGAGATTCTGCATTTCTAGCAAATCCCAGGAGATACTAATGTCGCTGTGTGAAGACCATACTTAAGTAGCAAGGGACTGGTCCAGGGGTCAGCTCTTTCTGTAAAGAGTGAGAGAGTAAGTATTTTAGGCTTTGTGGGCCCTATGATCTCTGTGCAATACTCAACCCTACCGTTGTAGGGTGAAGTAGTCATAGATATTACGTAAACACAAACAGCTGTGTTTCAGTAAAACTTTACTTACAAAAACAAGCAGTGGCAGGATTGACCTGCCAGGGTAGTCTGCTGACCCTGGGACTAGTCCATCTATCTTGGTTATTGAACGGATTGATATACAAGTATTCTGAAATAGGATCCTTTTCCCATTGTCCCACATTCATACAACTGGGTCTTAATTAGTGAGAGTAAAATCAAAATTCCTTATGCAAACCCTCTCTGTTGTCTAGCACCCACTTCATCAATCTATTTTCCATGCTATTCTATTCCCACTTCCTTTCTCCCCATAGGATAGATCCACCCAGCCTGTCTTCACACCCACAAAGAGTCCCACCGAAATGCCAGTGACAATCACCCTCTTCTTCCCAGCAGCCACCTAGGAGAGGAGGATGGGTGAAGCAGTGCCACCAGGAGGATTCTAGGATGCAAACCTATCAGGTGGGAATGTCAGGGGCAGGACTGGGGAAGGGAATGGGCTTTGGCTAGATAGGGGCTTTCGTGTCATCATGAGAAGGAACAGAGGTCTCTGGTTGATTCTTAGTGGAAGACACAGACCTTCTTTAGTTCCTCAATCCCGTGCAGAGCACTATCTTCTGCCCCCTCCCTAGATGCCACCACAGGCCTAAGAGGACAGACTCAAGGTCAGTGGCACTGGTTTGGAAGTAGAAGCCTATGGTATATTAGGGCAGGCTGCTTTGAGAGAAGGGAATGAAGGGAAAGCTACCATTGACTGAACACCTACTCTTTGCTTGGCACCATAACAGATACTCTATAGGGCTGAAAAACTCAAATACCTACAAAGGCAAGTCATATAATTTAAGTATGTGAAGGCAATAAGTGTAAGGCAATAAGAAACAATGGGGACCAAAGCAAACTGGATACAATCTCCATCTAAAAGCCTTAAAATTAAATTTCTAAAAAACACTATCCAGGCCAAGCAAAATATTCATAGACCAACATAGACCAATTTGGCTTACCTGTCACCTCCTGCAATGAGGTAGGTATAAAGAGGTTTCTGTCCTAAACCTTTCTGACAAAGCAAAGGAGCAATTATCTTGGATTTTCGACACCTAGAGAGTAGAGACTGTGTGAGGATTCTCTCAGGTCAGTGCTTAAGCCAGTACTGCCTGGAAGCTGGCACTTAAAACGCTACTTGCAGATGATTGATTGGGGGTGGGGGGAATGGGCTGTAGAGACAGAAGATATGGGGCTCCATATGGGGTGAGATCCAGCTTGGAAGAGAGGGAGCTAGAGGGGTCCACCTAGGAGCTTAGCTATGATTAGCTTTGTGGTCCTGAGGGTCACCCCAAGAAGGCAGGGGGAGGAAAATCAGGGATAGGGGCACTCACCGACATGAGGAATGCCATCCTGCCAGAGGTGCCCCCTCCACTCAACACCACCAGCCCCCCCCCTCAGGCTCCTGAGAAAGGAAAAATGCCTATGTCGCCATGGCCTAGCTCAGGTTGGGGAAGCATGTTCTTTTCTTTGTCAGTAGCAGAACAGGAATTAGGGAGTCTTCTTAAGCCTCTTATGACAAAAGTGAACAGAACATAAGCAGTACGATGTGGCAGAAAAAATCCTGGATTTGAGAAAGAAACTTCAGTCTGCTCCTAACTCTGGCTTAGCTACTTATTCAAACCCTTACTTATTCCAGAAAGGACCGAGCAGCT
Organism: Panthera tigris; assembly: GCF_018350195.1. NCBI lineage: Eukaryota > Metazoa > Chordata > Mammalia > Carnivora > Felidae > Panthera > Panthera tigris. The sequence goes on from NC_056662.1 coordinate 117,516,691, forward strand.
TGGTCATCAACCAATCAATCAATCAGTAACGCAGCGCTACCCAGCAATTATTAGCTGGATATATTTGGGCAAGCTACTGTGATTTTGTTTTCCTATCTGGAAAAAAAAAGGAGACAATCACACTAATTTCACAGGTTTTTGCAAAGGTGATGAGTGTGAAAGTACATGGTCAATTATAAAGTATTATGCAGATAATAGTTATTTTAATTACTGTGGATTAATAACATGACAATAAAGATCTCAGGGGGAGGACTGGGAGAAAGGAGAACTGAGATCTAGCAAAATGAGAAGTGGAGGCCAAAAAAAAAAAAAAAAAAAGAGAAAGGTGGAGAGAACAGAAGTTCAGGTGGGAGCAGATGAAGAGTCAGTACCTTCAGCACTTCCTGAACTTTTCCAGCCACTTGTACCATGGTGGTCAGAATTGATTCACTATACAGTCGCTATAGGGAACACGCAGGAATCAGAAGCCAAGAAAAAGAGAATGGATTGGGATGGGGGAGAATGAATGTTGCGGTGGAGGGGCTCTCAGGGTTTCAAATATTAAGGACTATGGTCTCAGAGAGCAGAGGTTAAGGTGCGGTTGGGGTTGGTATCTCTATTTTCAGTGTCCAGGGAATGGGTCTGGGTCACCTGGTACGTGGGCATGACTTGCCCCTTCTCCTGGAAGATCTCAGCATCACATTGCCCCAGCAATCGAACAATTTGTTCAGCATCTGCTCTGTCCAGGTCCTGGGTCAGTGGGTTTGACTTCTCTGTGGCTGGCAGGGGCTGCCTCATACCCAGACAACTAGAGGGAAGGGGGCACAAAGATACAGGCAGGAAGCCGAAGCCTCATTCATACCTGCTGATCCGGAGGTGGGAGTGGCAGCAGGCGCAGTACTTGGACACAGACACACACACACACACACACACACACACACACACACACCACCCAAGGATTTAGCCTGCACTTGGTACTCTGGGCCTATAAGGGAAAGAAGATCAGGAAGGAAGATGGGAAGGAGGAGGAAGAGAACAGAAACCAAGGGTGGAGGAAAGTCCAGAAAAGAAATGATTCTAGGAATCAATGCAGAAGACCAACATGGAGAAGGGGGTCTCAACTCCCACTTGCCAGGCTCTGGGGTCTCAATCACATGTTGAAACTGTTTTGTGCCCGGCATGGTTGCACGCTGTGGACACCCTGTCATACCTGCCTCTTCAGCCACGCAAATCTTTCTGTCACACTAACTCGGCTTCCAGCTGGCAGGGCCTTATCTGAGCCACAGTGATGATTAACCCAAGTACCCTGGCCTCTCTGAGTACCACCCCCTCTGAGCACCTCTTCCTGCACCCTTTCCTGGTCAGTAGGCCCCCAGCCCACTCGTCATCTCAGGGGAGCTCCTGGGGTCCTTCTTTGCATGCATGCAGACTGCCCAGCCTCTGCTTTGCCCCTAAAGAGGAAACCTGAGGTTCATTACTCTTGCCCTTTGGACACAATGACCTCTTCTCTGGATGACCTGGAGGCTGGAAGTGCAGGATAATACTCAGGCTCAGGCTCAAGCCCAGGGCAGTGAGAATCCCTGAGCAAGAGTGCTCTGGGACCAGGATGCATCAGGAGGCCAGAGATCAGGATCTTCAGGGACAGTGGAGGTCAGAGGACCTGGACCATAGCTTGATCACATGCTCAAAACACCCAGTCCTCCCTCTTGACCCATTTCACTCTTTCATCTCAGAAGGAAGGCAACAGAAGCTTCAGAGCCCCAGGGGGACACACATTGAACTGGATATTACAGGAGAAAGTGCCACAGAAATAGAAATGCTGCAATGAGAATTAGAAACCAAAGTACCTGCCCTAAATACATTAGCCAACATTTATTTACACTGAACAATGCACTTTTCACATATCTTATCTCATTGGATACATTAACACTAAGAAGATTGTATTGACACCCTCATTTTTCAGATGGTGAAACTGAGGCTCAGATAAGTGTTTTGCTAAAGATCACATAGCTGACACAATTGGAACTCACACCCAGGTTGTCACTCCAGATCTCATGAAATAACTTAAGGATTTACATGTTTGTTGAATGAATGAAGTAACTAACAGATTAAGTACAAATTACTGATAATCTCTCACTCACATAGTGTTGTAAGATTTATAAAGACATTTCCCAACATTTTCTCATTCGATCTTCCCAACAGCCCTATGAAGTTCTGGACCCTCTGATTTGCAGGTAGGAAACCTGAGACTTAGGTGACCAATTTCTCCATGCCAAGCAGTAAGTGGCAGAGCTAAGACAAGAACCATAGGTCGCTTGCTGCTCTTTAGATTTCCCCCTATACACCCAGCAATCTTAATAATCACTGTATCTCCAGCTCTTAACATGCCAGAACACATAGGTGACGCTCAATAAATATTTGTTTAATAACTGAAAGAATGAATGAGAGAGTGAAGAGAATCAATATCAGATTATGAATGGGGAAGAGATTTAAAAGCTGACGCAGTCTACAAGTAGGAGATTGTTAAAACAATTATCTCCGCCACTCTATCCCTCCCGCACGGGAGGTGCAATTCCTTCTCCCAACTTGGCTAATTCCAGCGCGGGAGGGAGGGGCCCTCCCAGGTGCAGGAGACCCTCGCACCTGCGCCTCTCCCCACGCCCCCCGCAGGCTCCAGGGCCGGAGCCGGGATCGGAGGGATGGGGACCCGGGAGGCCGCCAATGGGAGGGTCGTGGGAGGAGCCCCGGGAGAACGGGGTCGAAGGGGGGGGGGCAGGAGGGGGATGACGGCTGCGAGAACCCCAGCGGGGCGGGGCGGGCCGGCACGTCCCGGTCGGGCTGCGGCGGAGCGAGCGGGGCCAGCTCTGCAGAAGGCGGCGGCTGGCTGGCCGGGACGGTCACATCCCGCTGCAGGGGCCGGCGGAGCAGCCGCACTGCCTCCCGCACCCGGACTCAGGCCAGAGGCCAGGCCGCGCCGGCACCGCCCCCTGCTCGAGGACAGACTACGCGGCCCGTCCGAGCTCTGGGGGCCCCGCAGCCCCGCGGCCGGCTCCCGCTACGCCTCCGCTCGCCCTCTGTCCGCAGCTCGGTCCCGCGCTGCCCCCCGCGCTGGGCCCGCGCCGGGATGGGGTAGGGGCAGCGCCACGGAGTCGGGCGATGGGCCGCCCTCTGGGCACCGAGCAGCCCCCTGAGGCCTGACCGATCGCGAGGACCGGCGGAGGTGGGTGTGGGCAGGGCAGAGCCGCGCACCCGGGTGCCCGGGTGATGCGGGGGCGGAGAAGACGTGGAGGGAAGGGGGGCTCCCGGGATGCTGTGGGCGGTGGGGAGCCCGGGAGAGCTGCTGCCACCGTGCGTTCTGGGCAGTCCTTGAACCCCCACCCCCCAACTCCTGCCACCTCCAGGAGCCCCGCCTGGATGTCAAGCGGATGCCCCAGTGCCTCCCAGCGGACTCGGTGGGGACCATGGCTTCGCTGATGCCCCTCTCCCCATATTTAAGCCCCACGGTCCTCCTGCTGGTCAGTTGTGACCTGGGCTTTGTGCGAGCAGGTGAGTAAAGGGGGCGTGGGGTTAACCAGAGCTTGTGGATGGTACCTGTTAACCTGTTAACTCACTGGCACCCACAGACCGGCCTCCCTCTCCTGTGAATGTGACAGTCACTCACCTCAGAGCCAACTCGGCCACTGTGTCCTGGGACGTCCCAGAAGGCAACATCGTCATTGGCTACTCCATTTCCCAGCAAGTATGAATCACCCTTCTGCTCCCTCAACCTGTGTCCTTGGATCTCTGAACATTCCTTCAGTTACCCCCACCCCAGAACTAAGCTCCCCTCCCAATGGTGGGGGAAGCTGGGACCTGGTGTTCCCTCAGTCTCAGGCTGCCTTTTTCACCCTACTCTGTGGAGTGCTTGGATGTTCAAGAGTCCTGGGACTGGTGTGAGACTGCCTTCCTGTCCCATCATCTCCCTGCAGAGACAGAATGGCCCTGGACAGCGTGTGATCCGGGAGGTGAACACCACCACTCGGGCCTGTGCCCTCTGGGGCCTGGCTGAAGACAGTGACTACACAGTGCAGGTCAGGAGCATCGGCCTGCGGGGAGAGAGCCCCCCAGGGCCTCGGGTGCACTTCCGAACTCTCAAGGGTTCTGACCGGCTACCCTCAAACAGCTCAAGCCCAGGTGAGGGTCTCAGCTATTCTCCATTCCCTAAACTTTGGATTCTCTGGCTTTTTACCTGGCCTTTAGCCTCTTGTTTATTTCCCCCAAAACGGCAACACTCTAGCTTAGATGAATAAAAGGATGATTTAATTCATCATACTGCCAAGAAAGGAAGGAAAAAGGTTGGCAGGGGACTGGATATAGACAGGCTGATAATGAATCGTTTGGGAGAAGGGCTTTTAAGCTTCCTTTTACCCATCCTTAGTTCACAGCCTCCACCGCAGCCTGCGTGAGTACTCGCATGCAGCCCTCCTGCTTTTTGGTCGCTAACTACCTGCCCACCAATAGCTTCCTAGAGAGCGGCTACCGGGGGCAACCCTGTGATAAGTCTACCCTGACACTAGTGTCCAGAATCATAGAAGAACTCTGTAGCTGCTCCCCCATAACCTGGAGTCTATCTCCTCCTTCTTAGGTGACATCACAGTGGAGGGTCTGGATGGAGAGCAACCGCTGCAGACAGGGGAAGTGGTCATCATTGTGGTGGTGTTGCTCATGTGGGCTGGTGAGTAAGCAGCTGGACCGGGGGGGCCAAGGATTGGGGGGTGGGGAGCTCAGTGAAGGCGGGACATAGTAAAGGTTGTTGGGAGAAAAGGCAGGGAGAGAAATGGAGTGGGGAGATGCTTAGTTGAGGGGAGTGAGCAGAAGTTGGAGGAGAGGAAGATTAAGAGGGTGGTGCTTGTACATGGGCACCAGAAATTCAAGGATTTTCTAGAAACTGTATGATTATCTCACTGCCCTTCAAGGCTGTGAGTGGGGAGGTCAAGATCAAGGCTCAGATTGTATTGTTGTGTTTCAGCTGTAATTGGGCTATTCTGCCGCCAGTATGATATCATCAAGGATAATGACTCCAACAACAACCCCAAGGAGAAGGGGAAGGGGCCGGAACAGAGTCCTCAGGGAAGGCCAGTGGGGACAAGACAGGTGATGTGGGGTCTGAGGGAGGGAAAGGTGATTTTGCTTCTAGGAGCAGCCGTGGAAAGGGAGAAGGGCAAGGAGGGGCAGGAAAAGAAGGAGAATGGATATTTGGGATGGAGAAGGCTACAACTTTGCCACAATTAGAGACTCAAGCCATTTTCTTTTACAGAAAAAGTCCCCATCCATCAACACCATCGATGTATGAATGAAGAAACAGAACCAGAAAACAGATGCACTAGCAACCTGGGGATGGGGATGGGGTCAGGGAGAGCCCCAGCTGGTGATCTGCCCAAGACTGAAGGATCCCAGTTTCCTAGAGGGTAATGACACTCCCACAACCTCAGGCCTGGTACCCGTCCTCTTTCCACTGTGAGCAGGGCCAGAAGGTAGGTCTTAGGGTCTGCACCCCTGGCCCTGGGGAATGGCTATCAGATGGGATACATCCTTCCATCCCCCAGGTCCAGGGGAGAGTCACTTACTCAACTGTATCCCATTAGGTCCCAAACGGGACCCCCATTTCACCTGCATCAGGACTCTTGGCATCCCCAGCTGCCCCCACATCTTGCCTCTGGGTCTCAGAGAGGGGTGTTTCTTTGGGGACTCCCCCTCCCCCAACAAATAAAAGGAAATGTCTGGGTCTGGAGGCAGATGCCACACTGCACTACTCCAATGTCTTCCATGGAGCCTCGGGTGCTCCCCCTCTCACCTGGTAGCCCCTCCAGCTGCTGGTGACCTCACCCCTTGGACATTTTTCCAATAAAGGTTCTTGGACAAACTGGAACTGACTGTATGGTATACTGTATAGTATGCTGAAGACATTTCCCCACTGCCTCTCCCCTGACTATAAGGGCCTCTCACACCACCACCAACTCGACAGGAGCACTATCATTTTTAGGTGTTTGTTTTGATTCTCTAGCCTGGGATGGGTGGAGAGAGGCCAGAAATGGGTGTAGAAAACTAGAGCCCTAGTTCCTTTTGTTTTGTTCAGTGAGAAGGGGGAGAAGGTGAAGAAGGGGATATAAGTTCTCCCGTACCAGTGGAAACTAAGGTTATACCACACGAGAAGGCCAGTAACCTTTTTATGTTCGCTGCCCACGTTGACACCCAAGCTCTTCACCATTTATCCCTCTGATTCCTCCATCACCCTGAGTTGATTTTCAGAAAAGGACTCAACAGTGTCTTGGGACAAATGAAAGAGCAGCTACACTAATGGATCCCTTGGTGCCACGTGCTCCTATCCTGTGCATTCCTGTACCTATTCTTCCCTGCCCTCACTTTCCCTTTTGTCTCCATCTCTGTCTCTGTTCATTCTGTCGAAAGTCAATAATAATTGTAAAGTGCAAATGAGTTTATATTCACTCTCCGCCACTACGTTCAGAGGAGGATTATGGAAATAAAACTGAGGCGTTGGAATCCCCCCTGTCAAAAGACTTCTACTTTGGGCTCTGGGGCGACTTGTTTCCTGTGAAAATAGGGGCTGTCCTCTACTCTTTCCTAAATTCCAAGGGGGGGGATGTGGTGCCAGTGAGAGAAATAGCTGTTGACGTTTGCATCCACTGTGGGGGAAAGGATTCAGAACCCAGAATTGGTGTAGACAGCATATGCTACATTTTCTGGAGACATACAGGTCTTCTCAACTTTGGATCTTTCCAGAGGAGGTATATAAATAACTCTCCTTCTCTGTATCTCAGTCTCTCTGGTATGTTACAAGAATTTAGACCAATAATTCTGAAATGGACCCCAATCCAAAGAGAGATCAAGAAGTCAATATCCTTTCTACTCAAACAAGCTCCAACCCCAGGTATCACAAGACTTAACCTTAACCTATCAGGTGAGCCAAGCTCCGGTTTGCCCTCTACCTTGAACCATAGAAGCATCCTGATCTGGGCAGCTGTCTTTAATCCACTGCCCCCCAATTCTGAAGTAGGGTACCTTACCTCTCACTGGCTACGAGTTCCAAAACACTCATCTCTCAGACTCTGGACACATCATTTCTTGGGATGGGGGTGGCACAGGGTATAGAAGCATTGCATGGAGATGGAGAGACAGGAGTTCAGAAGGGATATAAAGGGTGTTTAAATGCACCAGCTCTGGGTTGAATCCCAGTTACATCCTTTACTGGCTGTTAGTTTGGGTCCGTGACCCTTCTAATCCCGAGCCTCCTATTATGTAAAATGGGCCTAATAATGTCATCGCCTTCAAAAAGTGTCTTTGAGATTAAATGAGATAATGCATGTACAGCACTTTGCACAGTACCTGGCAGATAACATGCTGAGCATTCACTGTTAGCTATCATTATTAGCCTTTTGATCCCGTGAAAGTCACATAACGTATTTGGGCTGAATTCCATCAGCTGCAAAACGTCTATGAAAGCAATTGCCCTGCTTTCCATCAGGGTTATGATGATTAAAAGAATGCATTCAGGTACTCTTACTCACATCAAGGCGCGAGAAAGACTGCGATTACGTAGCTCCCCGACTTGCTGAGGGCTTGTGGGCGTGGCTTGAGCCTGGGCTTGCAGGCAACGACGGGATTGGTTGAGAGGATTCAATTCCACTCGCAGTCCCGCCCTAGATCTCACTGCGCCGGCGCACGTTCTGTTTGCTCCGCCGCGAACCTACGTGGTGACCTTGCGAAGTGTGTGGCGCTCTGGTCGCATCTGCGTCAGCGGCAGTCGCTGCGGCTGCGTGGCGGGTTGTCCAGGTAACCACGGGAGTTGTCGCTGACTGGTGGCATCTGAGAGACAGGTGTTCGTCATGCAGTTGAAGCACCTGAGGACCCTGCTGAGCCCTCAGGTGAGGAGTTGCGTGCCTCTTCCCACCCCCACCCACCTTCAGGTTCCAAGAAAAGTGAGGGAACGGAAATTTAATGATGTTGAGCGCCTACTGTATGCGGAAGACCGAAGGCTCTAGCGATGATCCCGACTGTGTGCGGCCGATAGTGTTCAGTAGGCGAGACGGACCGCTAACCTCGGTAGCGTTCATTCCGTTTCCTTTAACATCAGTTGTGTACGAGGCCCCGTGCTGGGCGCACATGTAAACAACGAACATAAATCTGCACCCAGATAAACCAGCGCTTTAGGAGCAGGCCCAAAAGAGGGAGTGTAGGAGACCTTCCGTTCCTTCTGATGATGCAGATCTCAGACTCAGAAGAGGCGGGGCACTGAGGGAGGAAGCCTAAACCATGCTGAAGAAAGGCTGGGTTTTGGAGCTAGGAGACCAGAATTTAAATCCTAGTGGCAGCTGTACTTTTAATACATGACCCAATACCGCTGACTTTAGCCCAGGCCACAGTCTCTCTGAGCACTCACCCAACGACTTCATTGGGAAAATGGAAGTAACAATAATAGCAACCTTAGGGGAGATGATGGAAGAGTTGAAGTAATGTACACAAAGTCCACTGTAAACCGAAAAGCAGTGTAAAAACTGATAGACAAGAGAGGAGAACTTTCAAAAATTCAAAGAACAAAATTATACAAAGCTAGTAATAATACCTGCCACCGTGTATGTTTAATATGTAGCAAGGCAGCATAAGTTAAGTTAGGATTGTGGTTTGTGGAGTCCAGCATGCATGGATTTAAATCGTGGTTCTGCCACTTACTAACTGTGTAGGTAAGCTTGAGCAAATTACTTAACCTTTCTGAACCTCAGGTTCCCCATTTGTAAAATATGCATAATAATGGCATCTATGTCAGCTTTACGGGGTAAAATGAGGTAACGCATATTGGGTGCTTATCAAAATGCCTAGTCTATGGTAAGATCTTGTTGAAGGTTAGCTATTAGTATTGTTTCCTGCCCCATTTAATCCTCATGACAGTGCTGTGAGGAATCAGGAAGGCTTCACAGAGGATGTGGCATTAGGAGGACAGAAGGAAATTGGGATGAAAGAGAGAGGTGCTCATTGCTCAGTAAACTGCCCCCAAAACTGTAATTTAAAAATTCCTTTACCCTAATGGAATAATTGGAAATGAAAACCTCCCTCAGTCTTTCAAAATAAGATGTCACGATGCCGGGAAGGGCAAAGGCCCAGGATTGGGCAAAATGATGAAGATGATGAGCAGTGGCTGTTGAGGCATCCTCCACCCCTGGAACCGAATTTAAGCAAGAGTTGGAGGGAGGCAAAAGTGGTGGTATGGCTATTTTCTGCCTCTGGTTTGAGGACCTTGATGAAAGGGGGCCTTTTTTTTTTTTTTTAAACCCTTTACCTCTGATTTTGGAAGTAGGTGGGATAGGAGTGAAAAGTACCAAAGTTTTAAACCAGACTTCTAGAACCCAAGTAATTCATCACACAATTGGAGCAGAAACTAAATTTTTTATTTCAAGGAGGGAAGTCCCTAGTGCAGAACCATTGAGGACCAACACTCGTGGTGGACAGACGTGGCAAGAATAAGTCACTGGGAGATGATCCCTTCTAACCTGGGCTTCTGTTAAGGGATAGGAGAAGGGTAGAAATGCAAAAAACTAACCAGGTGGCATTGTTCATCCTAAGTCTCAACTCTGATTATCTATCTTACTCCTCATTCTGGAACTTTCACCATATCTCCTTTTCCTACCAAATAAGCTCACACTCCTTGGCCAGGCTTCCAAGACCTTTCCTGAGCTGGCCTTGCTCTGTTTTTCTTGCCTTATCTCCTCTATTCTATTTGCAAGATAGTTTCAGCTAAATTAAATTACTGTTTCTTGACCAGACTTGCCTTTGGTCATAAGTTCCCCATTTGTGGATCCATTCCTCAGAGCTTAAAGTTGATCTTTTAAACATAAAATTATCTTAAACTTCTCCAAACTATTATTGTGCTTTGTACATGCCGCTTTTATGGGACTCTTCCTGTTTTTGCACCATATTATTTAGCCTGGGGCAAGAATCAGATTTTGCTCTTTGTCTCCTTTTCAGCCCCTGGCCAAGCCCCTTTCTCAGTATTCAAACAAAATATTGAAAAAATGGCTAAAGACCAAAACTTATCGGACCAATTGAATTTACTTCAGCAGCAGACCTGGAATATGAGGAAGCAAGGCCATTGCAGGACAAATTGGTACAATTGATTTAGCATTGTCACCTCTTAGTGTATTTGCATTATGGGTTTCTGGAAGCACCTGTTCTCCTGGTCCAGGGTTTTATAGCCTTGGAGACCAGGATGCGTCACAGGCATCTCTTTGTTTTAAGTACTATGGTGAGGAAAATTGACCAAAGTCACCCTAGAACTAAAGGAACTAGAAATGCTTCTGCCATTCTAAATGTGCGCCTGGGTTTGGTTTTGCCCCCACTGCCTCTGCAGGATGGAGCTGCAAAGGTGACCTGTATGGCTTGGTCCCAGAACAATGCCAAATTTGCTGTCTGCACAGTGGACCGAGTGGTGTTGCTGTATGATGAACACGGAGAGCGGAGAGATAAATTCTCCACCAAACCAGCTGACATGAAGGTGAAGAGAGTACTCTGTGTGTACCTTAACCTGTTACTGGGGCCTTGCAAACCTGGCATTCTTCCTAACCGACTCTCCATCCATAAGCATGGGAAGTGGCCTGCCTCGTCTTTTCTCAGGATAAATCCCTCAAGCCCATTATGGTCACGCGTGCCCCTTTTCTTCTTTTTTCTCTTCCATGTGTACTCATTATTTCTTTTCCTTTTCTTTCTTTTTTTTTTTTTTTTTTTTTTTTTTTTTTTTTTTTTTTTTTTTTTTTTTTTTTTTTGAACTCTTAGTACGGCAGGAAGAGCTATATGGTGAAGGGCATGGCTTTTTCTCCTGATTCCACTAAAATTGCCATAGGACAGACCGACAACATCATCTATGTTTACAAGATTGGAGAAGATTGGTGAGGATAGAGACTGGGATGTGGGGTGACCTGGAAAAGAAGGGGGAGGCAGGAAGAAATGCCTTACCAGGGAGGGGGAGTAGAAAAGATGACGATCCAGGCTGAGACATGGAAGGCAAAGGCCTTCCAGAGTCTGTTGTTGCTTTCCTGCCTTTGCTTGCCCCATGTGTTCTGACATCACATCCCTGGAGGAATCAGCCTAAGGTCGACATGAGGCCCTGTGAGATCCTGGGAGCCCTGGTGATACAGCATCTTTGTTATTGTTCCAAAGCTGTTCAGGCTCCCTCTTATACCTCCTTTCAGGGCTCCTGTGGAATGGTAGGGAACACTACGGGGCCAGGGAAAGTATCTGCTCTTTCTTCCCTTCCCCCAGCATCATGTGTGGCAATTTATTTTTATGAAAGTGTTTTTAATACGCTTTCCCTCCTTTTGTTTGGCAGGGGTGACAAGAAAGTCATCTGTAACAAGTTCATCCAGACGGTAAAGTTCAGACCAATCTCTGGGAGATTAGAATACACAAACGTGTATCAGTATATCTACTTATAAATGTAACCAAGTGTTTTATTTTTTAACATTGAATCTGTCTTTGTACTGCAAGGATGGTGCTGCCAGGCTGCTCATCCCCATCTGCTTTCCCCAGTAAAGCCTAGTTGTGTCCTCTCCTTCCTTATAGGCAACTGGGGTGGTGGCATGTGGCAGGGAGGTTCAGGTTGTTGTAATTGTGCTGAGCTACATAGACAAGGTTATCCTTTCCATGATTTGCTTCCTACAGAGTGCTGTTACTTGTCTGCAATGGCCAGCAGAGCACATCATTGTCTTTGGGCTGGCTGAAGGGAAGGTAAAGGAAGAGAAACACAGGAGAGGTTGTGGGTGGGGATAATGGTTCTGGAGAGAGAAATATGGTTAAACTTCTCCTTTAAGGTCAAGTTGTGTGTTGGGGGGAGAATACAGAAAGACCAGTGTCTTGTTTTTTCTTTTTCTTCCCTTAGGACCTGGGTGAGACTGAAAGTAGCCTAACCAGATTTGTGTCCATTTTCCCATTTTCAGGTTCGTTTAGCAAACACTAAAACTAATAAGTCATCTACCATCTATGGGACAGATTCCTACGTTGTATCACTGACAACAAAGTGAGTAAGGAAGAGCGGTACCCCAAGAGCTTGGAAATGTGTGAAGAAGCACTGGGGATGTCAGGACTGGGAGACTATAATACGGAAGCTGGGGAGGACTGGTAGCAGGAACCCCAGGCAGGGTAGTGTGGGACAGGGAAGGGGAGTTTCTTGGTGTGAAACAATAATCTCTTCCTGTATTTCTTTCCTTTCCTCCTTTTCTCCTTTTTTAGTTGCTCTGGGAAAGGAATTCTCTCTGGTCATGCAGATGGCACCATCGTTAGGTATTTCTTTGATGATGAAGGCTCTGGAGAGTCACAGGTATAACTAAAGGAGGCTCTGGGATAGGGGGTAAGGAAACCCAAGATCCCTCCCAGAGGAAGTGGAACATTCAGATTGAGATGCCCAAGGGATGTGGCTATAGGAGCAAGACTTCTGAGAGAGGCATTTGGATACAGCCACAGACAGGGTTTGTGTTCAGGAGGCCAGAGCTTAGTGTTTGTGGGAAACGGGGAGTCAAGTTGATTGATTCTGAGGGTAAGGAGATTATTTTCATTTATGTAAAAGATATATTTATGTGTATAAATTCACAGGGAAAAAAAGCCGTTTACTCTCAAGAGGGAAAAGGAAAAAGATGGGAGATAAAAGAAATGTTCACATTTTACTGTATATAATTCTCTGTTGCTTGAATTACTTACGTTAAGAATTACTTGTGTAGGGGCACCTGGCTCTCTCAATCAATAGAACATGTGGCTCTTGATTTCAGAGTCATGAGTTCAAATCCCACGTTGGAGGTAGAGATTACTTAAGTAATTAAAACTTAAAGAAAAAAAAGAATTACTGTACTTTTGTAATAATTAAATTTACATCTCCTAAAAAGAAAGTCATATGCTCCCTGTGGGCCTACCCAGTGTTGATTAATGTGTAGGTCATCTCCCTTTGGAGGGCCTTCTAGGTGTTTTAAGACCTCCTACATACAAGTATTTTGAGGTTTCCTCTTGAGCACAAGGTCAGTAAGTGTGTATATATGTCATATGTATGTGTGTGAGAGTATACAACAGAAAGACGGTTTGTGGAAAAAAAAAAAAAAAAAAGAAAGTTTGTGAAGTCCTCCAGATTAGGATGTTATTAGGGTGGGAAAATGTTGGGAGGAAGATTTATGCAGAGTAGGATGGTCAGAGTGCTGGAGCTGTCAGGGTCAGAGTGATTGAAACCCTCTACTTCTGTCTTAGGGGAAGTTGGTTAACCACCCATGCCCACCCTATGCCTTGGCTTGGGCAACCAACAGCATCGTGGCTGCAGGCTGTGATCGGAGGATTGTGGCCTATGGAAAGGAAGGCCATGTGCTACAAACTTTTGATTACAGCCGTGACCCTCAGGAGCGGGAGTTCACCACAGCTGCAGCAAGTCCTGGGGGCCAGTCTGTTGTGCTGGGAAGTTATGACAGGTGGGTCCCCTTTCACATGCACTTCAGCACACTTTCCGTGTACACTCTGCTTTAGCCCAGTTATTCTCAACCAGAGTGGGAGACTGGATGAGAATCAAGAGTATGTTGAAAGAGATCCTTAGGTTTTAATTCATACACTTCCCTCTTCCTGCTCCCACCATCCGTTGGCACTCTGGAAGTTCCAGAATGCACCAGCATCTTGTTGTGTCTCTGTGCCTCTCCCTGGGACTCCACAGTAGAATTCATCTCTACTTTCTTTGTGTTACCACTGCCCCTTTTCAGACCAACTTAGTGTTTGTCACACTATATTACACTTTGATGTTTGTAGCTGTCTGGCTAAATTGAAACGCCCTTGAGAAGAGGAGCCTATTCAGAAAAATTCTTTTTAAATCTCCAGTGCCTAGATTAGCATCTAGTATATAATACATGCCTAAATGTTTGGTGAATGAATGAATGAATGAATGAATGAATGAATGATGTAACAGTAAATAAACACCCTGGGTCTGGGTCCCCTCATATCCCTAGAACACTTTTAACCTCAGCTTTGTCGGTCCTACCTTTCTATCCCCTTCAATATCTTGTATATCTCTTTCTTCCTTCTTCTCTCTTTCCTACCATTTCTCTTTCCTTTTTCCTTATTTCTCTGCTGCTGACAGCTCATTTTTCTCACCAGCCATGGTCTCCTTTTGTTGTCTCCACTCCCATCACTCACCCCACTTTATTTTTGACTTGATTTTCCCAACTTCCTTCTATTGAACCTTTCTGTCCTCTGCTACAAGACTCCCTAGCCTGTGTGTTCTTTTTTACTTCTTTTATTCTCTGATACAGCAAGACTCATTTCCTTCAGTTACCCACCCATTTCCACTCTTTTGCTCAGCCTCCCTCTGTTCTAAAAGCCACCTACTTAATTTCAGACTTCGGGTGCTCAACTGGAGCCCTCGAAGAAGCATCTGGGAAGAGGCAAAGCCCAAGGAGATTGCCAACTTATACACCGTCACTGCCTTGGCCTGGAAACGGGATGGCTCACGACTCTGTGCGGTGTGTTTACTAGTAATCCCTTTCTGCATGGGTGACTTTCTCCAAACTAGGAGAAATCTTGCCTTTACCTAAAGTACTCTCTCCTGAAACTAGAGAATCTCCTCTTCCATTTTGACTCCAACCTAAAAATATGACATTAAAGGCAGGAAAGAGAAATTCACACTTTATTAGAAGCCAAAAGAGACAGAGTTCTGTAGGCAGAGCTGATTTCTCTCTTTCATCCCATCACTGTGTGATACCCTTGAGCCCTGTGATTGCCCTCTTTCCATCTGGTTCTTCCAAAAACTGCCAGCCCTTTTACTGCCAACTCTTCTCTAGATTCTAGAACCTGGGTTTTGAGGGTGTCTCTAGATACTCTCCCCAGGCCTGTTACCTTTTATGCTGTCACTTTTCCTCCTAGGGCACACTCTGTGGTGGAGTGGAACAGTTTGACTGCTGCCTCCGGAGGAGCATTTACAAGAACAAGTTTGAGCTGACATATGTGGGCCCTAGCCAGGTAAGCAGCTGATGGCCTGCCTCACCGCAGTCTTGCCTGCGCTCATTCATCCTTGTGATGCTTTCCTGCCTTCTGGACATAGGCACAGTGTCAACCTTAATCCCTGGCAGAACTGTTCTGGAGAACAGAATGTGTCAGGGCAACTGCTTGGCATCTTTTATGCTGTAGTTCTTCCAGCTTATTGCAAGAAAATATTTATGAACAACATATCTAAGGGCCTAAGAGGTACAGAGATTGCTACTTACATCTTCCTGGTTTAAAACTTTACTACCTGTATGCTGTCAACTGGGGAGTTTGATCAATAAGATTACACGGGTATGTCACATTGCTTTAGGGCCTCTGAACTCACCGTGTATGACGTTACAAGCTAATTTCCTAGTCCCTGAGCTCATTTTTCACTATCTCTATACCCTTTTCCTTTCATTTATTATTCATTGGTTCCTTCATTCTTTTATTTTCTCTCCATTCTCTGTGTGTGAGCACTATTAGGTATTGAGAACACCAAGATAATTATTTGTAATACATTGTCCCTTAATGAAGATCATTCTAGCAAGGGAGACAGACACATGAAACAACAATATAGTACACCATGGTTGAAGTCATCACAGAGGTTTTTACAAAGAGGTACAGGAATGTAGAGTGATTGGTTTTACCCCATGGAACTTACAGTCATAGGTATTGTGAGCACCTAAAGAGATAACATATGAAAGCATTTCATAAATAGTAAAGCACTGTGTGAATGTGAGATTTCATTTTTACCAACAATATCCTAGGCCAGATGAAGAAATAAGATGTTAGCTTTGTTTAACACTGTGGAGATGGGCCAAGGGCACAGCATGTTTGGGTTGGAAGAGGCCTGTTACTTACCAAGACTTGTTCCTTACCAAGGTGATTGTGAAGAACCTGTCATCGGGGACCCGAGTGGTACTCAAGTCACACTATGGCTATGAGGTGGAAGAGGTGAAAATCCTGGGAAAGGAACGTTACCTGGTGGCCCACACATCAGACACACTGCTGCTGGGGGACCTGAACACTAATCGCCTTAGTGAGGTAAGAACCAGAAATGGAGGGGTGGGGAATGGAGCATCTTGAGTTGCTACTTCAGGCGAGCCAGGGTCCCCAGAGGGAAGATCTCTGGGGAAAGCTCTACCATTCTGGTGCTGGGGAACTGATAATCCGGGAGTGAGACTCAGGAAGTCCAGAATCCTGGAATATGAATCCTCACTATTGGACTCTTGGACTGTTCTTATGCTCTCTCTCAGAAACCTAGAGACTAGGGCAAAATCTGACACAGCACCTCTTTTGTGCAATGTCAAAGCCTTCCTAAACTCGATCTCTTTGCCTCCTACCCTTTCTCTCAGCATGGTCTTGGATACTTACCCACATTGTTCCTTATGTCTTCTCCCTCCTCCCTCCTTGACAGGTAGCTTGGCAGGGATCTGGTGGCAATGAGAAATATTTCTTTGAAAATGAAAATGTGAGTAGAACTTGATGAACCATCACCATCTCAATAAACCTCCTTCTAGCTCCTGTGTCAGAAGGATGGAAAGGGGCAAGGGGTTGAGGAGACAGCAGATAAAGGGGGAGGGTGAAATAGGCAGAAGAACAGAATAAAGAGAAAAGTGGGAGTCACTTTGAACTGACAGTACACCTCCCTCTACTGTTTGTCCCTTTCTTCTTGCAAACTTCCCACCATATAACAATTCCATTCATCCCCAGGTGTGCATGATCTTCAATGCTGGAGAGCTAACCCTGGTGGAATACGGGAGTAATGATACCCTGGGTTCTGTACGTACCGAATTCATGAACCCCCACCTCATCAGGTAACCCCACAAGGTTCTCTAAATTTTTGAAACCCCAAAGAATTCCTTTTTAACGTCTAACTCGTATAACCTCGGGTTAATCTAAAAACTTCATTCTGTATGGTACTTCAGGGCCCTTGGTAAATATTACAGTGGCCTAAGCCCATTTTGCCTTACCTCACCCTTCATGTTTCAGTGTCCGTATTAATGAGAGACGTCAACGAGGAATTGAAGATAATAAGAAATTGGCTTACCTTATTGATGTTAAGACTATCGCTATAGGTAAGACTTTCTCATAATTCTAATAACAGAATAGATATTTATATACACTTCCATATCACAGGATTGTGTGCAGTGGAGAATATAGGAATCTAAGAGGCACCAGGTAAATGTGTGACCCTGCTCTTACAGAGGATATGTGAAATGTTCAGGTGTATGTGTGTGTGTCTATATGTAGATATCTGCATACAGATACAATGCTACATATATAGTCCTGCCCATATAATTATTCATGTTCTCTAGGCACGTATCTTAGGGCTGGAAATTGTGAACTGTAGAGAAGAACCATTAGCAAATTTATGAATCTTCCTGTCTAGACTTCATAGGGTAATAGACTATTAGAACCGGAAGGGGGCTTGTTTTCTGCATATTTTGTCATTAGTAACTAGTGATGACAGATTTTATTTGGATTTCACAAATGTTCACATAAATAAAGTTTATTCTACATATTAATAATTAACTCTGCATTATAAAATGTTCCAAGCATAGGAAAATGTGTATAGAATAACATAGTATTCCCTAAGAAGTATAGAGAATAGCATAGTATAGTTGTTAAGAACAAGGGTCTGGAGTCAAACCTCCCCATTTCTGTACCTTGTACCTGTGTGATCTTAGGTAAGTTTCATAACTTTTCTGTATCTCATATTTCCTCATCCACAAAATGGGGATCAGAATAGTACCTACCTCATATGAAGAGCACTTAGACTAGTGTCTGGCACATAATAAGCACTTAATAAATGTTAGCTATTAATATTATTACATGTGTACCCACACCCAGTTCTGTCATGTCCTGACCTCTCATTGTATTTACTTTGGATCTTTTATCTCTTGTCTTATTGAGGGACATTTAAGTTGTTGGTTTTTCACTGTCTCCAGTGTTTCTGTTCTCTGAGGTTTATACCTAGAGTGGAATTGCTGAATCATAGAAGAGGTACATCTGCAATTTCACTAAATATTTCCAAATTGCTCTCCAAAGAGATTGTACCAATTTACATTCCCACCAGCAGTTAGAGGTCCCAGTGTTCTTCAATCCTCTCCAATACTTGAAATTGCCTGACTTCATAATTTGGCTCAATCTGTTTATATGAAATAATATCTCATCGTATTAATTTTTTGTTGTTCATTTGTTTATTGGCTGTTTGGATTTCTCCTTCTTCATATTGCCAGTTCTTATCCCTTGCCTATTTTTAAAATCAGGTTGTCTTTTCCTTGACTTGAAGGAGTCCTGTGTATGTGTGTAGATAACCTTATTATTTGTATTGTAGATACTTTGTCTCAGCATCTTTTAGTGTTCAGACTTCTTTAATTTTAATGTAGTTCATTTAATCACTTTTTAAGAAATAGTTGGTGATTTTTGAGGTCTTATTTAAAAAGTTTCTTACTCCTGGGGCGCTGGGTGGCTCAGTCAGTTAAGCCTCCGACTTCGGCTCAGGACATGATGTCACGGTTTGTGGGTTCGAGCCCCATGTCAGGCTGTGTGCTGACAGCTCAGAGCCTGGAGCCTGCTTCCGATTCTGTGTCTCCCTCTCTCTCTGCCCCTCCCCTGCTTGTGCTCTGTGTCTTTCTCTCTCTCAAAAATAAACAAACATTGAAAAAAAAATTTTTTAAGGTTCTAACTCCCTCCTATATTTTGCTTTTCACCTGGAATTAACTTTTGTACATAATGTGGGTCTAGATCATATTTTACTTTTTCCATGTTTAACCACTTATTGGAAGTCCATCCTGTACTCACTAATTTGTAACATCACTTCTCATAAATTGAGTTTCCATATATGTATGGGTGTGTTCTTTTTTTTTAACTTTATTTTTTACTTTTTAAAATTTACATCCAAATCAGTTAGCATATAGTGAAGCAATGATTTCAGGAGTAGATTCCTTAATGCCCCTGACCCATTTAGCCCACCCCTCCTCCCACAACCCCTCCAGCAACCCTCAGTTTGTTCTCCATGTTTATGAGTCTCTTCTGTTTTGTCCCCCTCCCTGTTTTTATATTATTTTTGTTTCCCTTCCCTTATGTTCATCTGTTTTGTCTCTTAAAGTCCTCATATGAGTGAAGTCATATGATTTTTGTCTTTCTCTGACTGACTAATTTCACTTAGCATAACACCCTCCAGTTCCATCCACGTCATGGCAAATGGCAAGATTTCCTTCTTTTTGATTGCTGAGTAATACTCCATTATATATATATATATGCCACATCTTCTTTATCCATTCATCCATCGATGGACATTTGGGCTCTTTCCATACTTAGGCTATTGTTGATAGTGCTGCTATAAACATGGGGATGCATGTGTCCCTTCGAAACAGCACACCTGTATCCCTTGGATAAATGCCTAGTAGTGCAGTTGCTGGGTCGTAAGGTAGTTCTATTTTTAGTTTTTTGAGGAACCTCCATACTGTTTTCCAGAGTGGCTGCACCAGCTTGCATTCCCAATGTATGGGTCTGTTCTTAGGAGACTTTTACATCTCATGAATTTTGTATTTCACATCAGATTATTGACCTCAGAAATGCAAGTAACTGTAATGGAAATAATAATATAGTCCAGTGGCCTATGAGCCATGAAACTTTGGACAAGTCACCGCACTCCATAGGGCTCATCTTCAATGTGTATAAAATGACAGAGTTCTTCTCTTAACCTTTTTTGGTCCCTGACCCCTTTGAGTATCTAATTAAAATCATAGATCCTTTCCCAGAAGAATATATATAAACACATAATTTTGTGTATAATTTCAGGGTGTTCACTGACATAGGGCCCCCACAGCTCTAGCGTTCTATGATTTTACATGTAAATTGGGACATTAAAACATGGCCTCATGATTTTGCTATTTGTTTAATTAAAAGAAATTTCATTTTTTTAAGTTTATTTATTTTGAGACAGAGCATGCATGTGGGAGGAGTAGAAAGAGAGGGAGAGAGAGAATCCCAAGCAGACTCTGTACTGTCAGCACAGAGTCCAATGTGGGGCTCGAACCCACGAACCATGAGATCATGACCTGAGCCAAAATCAAGAGTCGATCACTTAACCTAGTGAGCCACCCAGGTACCCCTGCAAATTTCATTTTCAAGTTGGTCTTCTCAGCTGTAGACATTAGCTGATATTTGTCTTTAGCTTCAGCAGATATAACCAAGACAGGATGTTGCTCGTTGTTAATATATATAAATAAGAGTTGTAAGTGGGCTGTGTTCAGGAGAGTCTCTGAAAGCATCCTAGTCAATCCTGAGTGGTCTGTGCTAAATGTGATCATTTCTCATATTGTCTGCAGACTTCACACCAAACAAACATCCATCCCCAGTGTGGTCAGCCTAACTGTAGTCAGAGGTTCCTCCTGGTTTGTATGTGTGCCCTCACCGCTGTTTGCCCCTTAGTGCTCTTACATCATAGGCACTCAAAGTGCAGGTAACTCCTTGGAGCAAATAGGATCATCAAGGTCATTTCATCCATCAGTTTTACCTCACTGGGGTGCTAGAATTGGGGCTCTTCCTTAATGTGCTCAGTTTTGCCTTCCAGAGGATTTTGTGAGTAATGGAAGCCAGTTGCTCTGATCTGATCTGCTAGGAGACAACTCCAGGAGTCCCAGAGAAGAATCACATTTCTTGATGGATCTAGACCTTTGAGTTAACCACAGAGTTAAACAAAACCTCTACAGTTTTAGAAGAAATCTAGCATCTGAAGCATCTTCGCAAAATTATGTTGCATTGGCCATTTGCATTCCTCATATTCTAGGCTGATGCAACGTTCGTAAAGCCCAACAGACGAGTGAAGGCAAGACCGTTGCAGGCTGCCTCATGTCCTGTGTAGGATTATATGGAATCTATTCGCTTAACCCTATCTCCTTTGCTTTGTAGTGGATCTGATTGGTGGCTACAACATTGGCACCATCAGCCATGAGAGCCGTGTGGATTGGCTGGAACTTAATGAAACTGGACACAAGCTTCTCTTCAGAGACCGGAAACTTCGTGTAAGAAGGTTTACTAAGGCCTTAACCATTGAGTGGTCCATAGAGGATGTAGTGCGCCTGCCTGCCACCAGGGATTGTGGGGGGCAGGATGGGACATAGTTCCTTGGTGCTATGCCATTAACATAGCAAAAGGCACAGAAGAATCAACATTATGTCTGATATCACAGCCCATCCTGTATTACCCATGAGATTGTATCATGATGGCACCAAAGTCAAGAGGAATTTGGGAGCTGATTTTTCTCTTACTGTTCACAAGTCTAATGCCCTCATGAAACTGCCTTACCCATGCGTGCCTAGCTGACCTTTACCCACACCTGCTGCAGTGTTTTTCAGCTACTCTTACCTGACAGCATTGAAACTGGCTCAAGGATAGTCTCCCTCAGCCCCTTATTGACTCTAATCTCAATATGGTACCACCAAAGAGTTCAACATCCGGGGCAAAGAGACAATCTGGTGATTTTTAATTTCATTTCCATTGTTATGGAAAGCCACACCACAAATATCCAGGCCATTTAATTTGCCTGATAGCCTCACTTTTGTGATCCAGTGTGGCAACTCTGGCCCAGAGTTACTCTTAAGATTGAAAGTCCAACCATCACCTAACTTAAATTTCTGGGTGTAGATCTTTGCTCATTTGGTCATCTCTTACTTGTCAGAGTGATGATGTACCAAGTCAATATAAACTTCAAGGGTAGCAGATTAGAATGCTTTGAAATTCAGAATGTACCTGATTGGTGGGTTAGTTCACCATGTTTCACCATTAGGGAAATGGTCAAGGTCAGAAGATACCTCATATCCCCTTCTAATTGTGCTGTCTACCTCTTTCTCCTTCAGTTACATCTATACGATATTGAAGGTTGCTCTAAGACAATGATTCTCAACTTCTGCTCGTACGTGCAGTGGGTCCCAGGAAGTGATGTGCTGGTAGCTCAGAACCGAAACAGCTTGTGTGTGTGGTACAACATTGAGGCACCTGAGAGGGTCACCATGTCCTCTATTAGGGTATGTCGACACCAGGACGCCTTAGGCATAATGTCAGACTGACTGATTAGAGCCCTGAGGAAGCTCCAAAGGTTATTTGGTTTTCTCTGGCCCACCACCCATAATCTCTGTGATGGAGTTGGCAAGTAAAGCTTAGACTCCCCCACAGCGGGCCAGGCCCCAAAACCATCCTTGTTCAGATTCCTGACATTATATGAGGTCCTTGGAGTATGGCTGTCTATTACAGCCCTGGGAATTCACCAGGTCATAATGAGGAGTTCTCTTAAGCTGGAAGAGCCCCAATAAGAGGGGCAGTTCTGGGCAGTTCCTGTGTGCTGATTCTCTGTTGTAAGCCAGGAAGAGCTTCTTTTTTATCAGACTGAAGATCAGACCCTCCTTCCTATCCCACCAGCATCACACACATTCCAGTGATATCCCAACACCTGGGAGGAACCTGTGAAAACCAAAGAGGCCCCTGTGTAAGGCTAGGATGACTGGTGTAGGTATGGATAGAACACTCTTTTGTTCTTTTTTCTCCTTTCTTGCCGTTTTAGACTAATTAAGTTTGGGGTTTTTTAGGTTGTTTTGTCCTTTTTTAAACACTTGTTTTTTACTGTTTTGCTTTGGAGGTTATACATTTTATTCCTATAGTGGTTACCCTTAGAAGTTGGCTATATACCTAACAGTCTAAAGTTATCTAGCATCTAAACCCCCCCTGCAAACAATACAGGGCCCCTAACTTTGATTACCTCCCCTCTGCCATTATTGTCCAGTATTTTGTCATCCCCAAAGTTAGACATTACTCTTTTAACACAGCCATAATTTGTTTAGATTTACCATCATGGCACCAGTTTCTCTGTTCACTTTTTCTTTTTGCATTGCTGATCTTCCCTCTGGAGTTACTTTTCTTCTTCTTGAAAGACAGTGGTTTTTCTTTTGTTTCGTTTTGTTTATTTTTATTTTTTTAATGCTTATTTATTTTTGAGAGAGACAGAGTGTGAGTGGGGGAGGGGCAGAGAGAGAGGGAGACACAGAATCCAGAGCAGGCTCCAGGCTCTGAGCTGTCAGCACAGAGCCTGATGCGGGGCTCGAACTCATACTGGGAGATCATGACCTGAGCTGAAGTCAGATGCTTAACTGACTGAGCCACCCAGGAGCCCCTGAAAGAAAGTGTTTTTAAGATAAATGCTCAGTTTCTGAAAATTACTGAAATGTAATTATCTAAATTTTTTGTTAAGTTTATTTTGAGAGAGAGAGTACTCTTCACCAGTGCAGAGCCTGGTGCAGGGCTCAAACTCACGAACTGCGAGATCATGACCTGACCTGAAGTCACTTAACCAACTGAGCCACCCAGGCATCCCTGAGATTTTTTTTTTTTTTTTTAATAGGCTTCACACCCAGCATGGAGCCAAAGACGGGGCTTGAACTCAGACCCTGAGATCAAGACTTGGATGCTTGATCCAAGGCAACCCTGGATCTGAAACCCAGGGTTCAGATATATTCCCTGGGCAACCACCCAGGCAACCCTATCTGAAAATGTATTTATTTGGCCTGTTCTTGAAAGATACTCGGACTTAGTACCCGATTCCCGATTGACAGTTCGTTTTTCTTAGCCTTTTGCAAATACCATCCCACTGACTGATTTCCTTTCTTCTGAGAAGTTTATTAATAGCCCTTTCTGTCTTTTCTCTCTTGTTGCTTTTAAAGTCTTTTCTTTCGTCAGTGTTCTGAAGTTTCATTACAATGTCTCACTATTTCCTTTTACTTAGCCTGCTTCATATATTTGTGTGGTATGTGGCATATTTGTGAGTACACGTATTTTCATCAAGCTTGGTAGTTTCTCAACCGTGATCTCTTCAGACGTTGCTTTTTCTCTTGCTCCGTCTGGTCTTGCCCTCAGGACTCTAATTAGGCACATGTTCAATTTCGTGTCCTGTCTTTGTGCCTCTGTAACCTCTCTTTCATTTCCCTTTCTTTTTCTCACTCCAGGCTACATTCCTGATTATTTCTTAAGATAAATCTTTCAGGGGCGCCTGAACGGCTCAGTCGGTTAAGCATCCAACTCTTGATTTCAGCTAAAGTCATGATCTCACAGTTTTGTGGGCTTGAGTCCCACGTTGGGTTCTGTGCTTACAGCTTGGGATTCTCCCTCTCTCTTTGCACCTCCCCTGCTCACTCTCTCTCTCTCCCCCAAATAAATAAACTTTAAAAAAAAAAAAGTTCAGTAATTCACTTTCATCATTGTCTAATTTACTATTTAAACCACCCATTGAGTTTTTTTACTTCAAATATTAAGTTTTTCGTAAGGTTTTATTTGGTTCTTTCTCCAGGCTGCCTGGCCATTTTTTTTTAGTATATACGCTACCAAAGTGAGCCCAACATGGCCATTTTTGGTAATCTCTTATTTATTGCTTAACTTATCATTTCATTTTTTAGGTCTTTAAACGTTTTACACTTATTTTATATTCCGTAACTTTTTCCCGTAACTATCTTTTTTCAAGTTTTTAAATTTTTATTTATTTTGAGAGAGAGCGAGCATGCATGCACACGAGTTGGGGAGGGGCAGAGAGAGAGAGGGACAGAGAGAATCCCAAGCAAGCTCCATGCTGTCAGTGCAGAGCCTGATTCAAGGCTTGAACCCACAAACCACAAGATCATGACCTGAGCCGAAGTTGGATGCTTAACTGACTGGGCCACCCAGGCACCCCATCATGACTATTATTTTTAATGTCAGAAATCCTTGGAGGTCCAAAACTGCTGTAGTTACTATTTCCTCCTTTATAGTGGCTAACTTGTATTTTGGTACTTTTTTTTATTGAGCTCATGTTATGTTGAATATAAACTTTTAGAATCTTAAGGGCCTAAAATGGATTTGTTTTCCTGCAGAGATGATTTGTTTGCTTCTGCAAGAATCAGGCATATTAATAACTTTTGTTCCCTTTATTGAAGAGAGGCTCCCAGTATTCATGAGGGAGTCTCAGATTCAGCCTCCCTATCCTGCTGGAGGACCCATGATTTATTCTCTCCATAAGTGTGTGCCTTCAGGGCAGCCGTACCCTTTTACTTGCTCAGCTTCTGTTTTTTCCTGCTCAGGTTTTAGCACACTTATCTCTTTCTTTATTTCTTTTCTTTCCTTCTTTTCTTTCTGTTCTTCCCTTTGCTCCTTCCCTTCCCTCTGTTTTCTCCCCGTTCCCTTCCTTCTTTCCCTCCTTCCAGTAGGAGATGGGGTAGGAAGCATGCCTAGTGATTCCTCCAGATGAACTCAGCAACTAATGCATTATAAAGGATGTCCCAGGTTGAAGTTGTATTTTAACAAGAGGATTCAAGCTAGAAGCAGAAGGGGATGCGCATTTTGTCAGTTTACCTCCAGGCATTATTGCTGGCACAGCTATGAGTGTATTTTAACCCAAGGATATTACCATAGATCAGGAATTTTTACCTGCTTTAAAGAAACTAAATGTTAGGCAAACAAGGGCCACTGTAATTCCCTCGACGTGTGAGCAGGAGGGTTGGGTTAGGGTGGGTCTGTTCTGCAGTGGAGGCGGTGGAAACACCAACCTGGAATTGGGTGGGGGGGAACGTTGAAATTTTACAGGGTGAGGTCATAGGCCTGGAGCGAGGCGGGGGGAAGACCGAGGTGATGGTGACTGAAGGTGTGACTACAGTCGCCTACACACTGGATGAGGGCCTTATCGAGTTTGGAACAGCCATTGATGACGGCAACTACACCCGGTGAGGGTCTGGGCTGATAACCTGCCAGGTGGTGGGAGAATCTGGCTCTGAGGCAGGAGGACTTGGAATGGGTGGTAAAACCGGCCACATCTAAAAAGAACCTGGTGGGAGGAGATTAGACAAAAAGGGCAAACAATTGCCTGACCCTCCCTACCCCTTTCCCCCTGCCCCCTCACCAGCCTTCTTCTGTGTCTTGCTGACCCTGGACTGTTGCTTTGCTTCCTTCTCTCTTCAGGGCAACAGCCTTCTTGGAGACTCTGGAAATGACCCCAGAAACAGAGGCAATGTGGAAAACCTTGAGCAAACTGGCACTAGAGGCAAGGCAGCTCCACATTGCTGAGAGGTGAGGTAGACCAGAACTGAGGTGCTGGGCAGCTAGGAAGGATGGCCAGTGGGCATTTTGCCTGTGGGCCGCTCCTCCAAGCGCCAAGACACCACTTCCCTCCCGTGCCAACAGTGTCATCCTAGAACCCTTGCATGTAGTTATTCCAGACATTCTTCTGTCCTGGGTTCTAAGAGTATGTCTTTTACTGCTTTTGCTTCCCCTTCTTGTAACCAGGTGCCCTTTCAGAGTTTTAACACCCATATCCTCCAATCCATGCATCACTGTGTATTTACAAACATGGATTAGGAGTGTAGTTAGTAGGACAGACTTGGGTCTCTGGACTTCGAGTTGTCTTGTCTCCGTTTACCAGCTTGTATAACCTGCAGTTCAGTTATCCTTTCCAAGCCTTGGTTTCTCAATTTCCTGTATGTAAAATGGGGGTAATAATAGAATTTACCTCATTGAGTGGTAAAGAAAACCATGGTGGCAGTGAAGAAAGTAAGAGAATCTGTGCAAAGTGCACAGTAAACATCTGTTGCTGCCATTTTGTGTGGGAGTCCTGTATCCCTTCTTTCCCAGCGAGGCTGCTAGCTAGTCCCAGGGGCTCTGACCCAGCATCTTCAGAACATACCCTGGATCTCTCACTGTCCAACTCTACTGTCTCCACCCTAGAACAGACCACACCTCTCCTACCTGCAGTGTCGCAGACGCCTCTTAATTAGTCTCACTGATACTGTTCTTACACCCCTACCATCCGTTCATCATCCCGTGAGAGCTCAGGTGACTTTTTAAACCACAAATTAGATTGTCTTTTTTTTTTTTTTTTTTTTTTTTTTTTTTTTGCTCAGAACCTTCCAGTTGTACTTAGTGTAAGACCCATACTCCTTGCCGTGTCCTAAGGCCCAACAGTATATGGCTTCTGCTTCCTTCTTATACCAGGTACCTATTTGCTCATTAGTCTCCAGCTGCCCGTTGAGCACACCAAACTCACTCCGGCCATCGCACCTTTACACTCACTGTTCCCTCTGCCTGGAATAATTTTTCCCCATCTCACCATGACTGACTTTTTCTTATAGTAGGTCTCAGCTCAAATGTCGGCTCCCCAGGCCTTCTCCGAGTACCAGCTTAACTGTCTATATGTGATATCACACTACTTTATTTTCCTTTTCATTCTTTGAAATACCTTTGTTTGTTTGCTAATTATTTGTTTCCACTAGAAACTAAATTCCCTGAGAGTAAGGCCCTCATCTATCTTACCCTCTTGTGTCTCAAGTGGCAAAAATAGTGTCTGGCACATAATCAATGTTCAGTATATATCTGCTGAGCCAGTGAATTCATGATGATTCTGTACTAATACTGCTTATTACCATTATTGCTTCCATACTACAGGTGCTTTTCTGCTTTGGGCCATGTAGCAAAAGCTCGATTCCTGCACAAGACCAATGAGATTGCAGATCAAGTGTCTCGGGAATATGCAAGTATTATCCTCCTGAATCATTCAGTCTCTCAAGCTGAGATTTCTCTTCATGCTCAGTACCCTGACCCCTAGCTTTCCAGCCATGGCTCTTTTCCTCTGTTCTGGCCGGCCATCCCACCTCCACCCTCGAGTCGGACCACTCTGGAATTGCTTGCCAGACCTCTTCCACTAAGCCCCATGAAGTTTTTCAGCTTCTAAATCTTTCAGCTTCCTCATCTCTCAAGCCTTCCTGTCTAGGCTCACGCAGACAGAATGGCTCCTGCAGCAGCAGAATAACCAGAACCTTCTTCCTCCCCATAGGGTGGAGAAGGAACAGACTTCTACCAGGTCCGAGCACGCCTAGCCATGCTGGAAAAGAACTACAAGCTGGCTGAAATGATCTTCTTGGAACAGGTGATGGGGAGAAGGGGGACCAGATTGAAGAGGGGACCAGGGTCGGGGGGAAGCAAAACAAACTGAGGGAAGAGCACTGGGGGAGAGCACTTAGACAGGTTTATACAGTTAAATGCTTACTTACCCCTCTGCGTTAGTCCTTACAGTTACGTTTTTCTTTCATCGACTGTCTGCCATCTCCCCCTATACTCCAGAGCCTGTCCTGGCAATTCTAGCGCACAGAGGTAGATCCAGGTTTGTGGGGCCTGAAGCTTACACAATTTGAGGAGCCCTCTTTAAGAAAAAATACCTTGGAATGGGAGCTCTGCAACTAAGGTGCCCTGAGGCATAAGCATCTCTTAATTTCATAATAAACCCACCTCCGCTTGTGCATAAGTAGAGGATGAGGCTTTTAATCCACATGGGCTGGCATCTTAGCGAGGTTAAGGAGAGCCTGTGATTTCTGATCCTCATGTCTTCCTGGTGCCCCTCTTTGCTCTGCCCGGGTTCCCCTAGAATGCCGTTGAGGAGGCCATGGACATGTACCAGGAGCTACATCGTTGGGATGAGTGTATCGCAGTGGCTCAGGCCAAGGTACTACCAGCTCTGTCTTTCTCCACAGTGCCCACAACTCAGTTCCACCAATATCAGAAACCTCTCGTCAAGGAGGCTATAGCAACTGGAACAAGGTTGGGGCTGGAAGTTAGGACATTGGTGACCAGGAGGATTTCCGTTGTCACAGTGGGATTGTAGAAGCATGGGAAGCAGCAGGGCAGGAAGGAGGGATGTGACTCCTCTTGCCTCTCTGTCGCATGTCCAGGGGCACCCAGCCCTGGAGAAGCTGCGCCGGGGTTACTACCAGTGGCTGATGGACACTCAGCAAGAGGAGCGAGCAGGTGAACTACAGGAGAGCCAAGGGGATGGACTAGCAGCCATCAGCCTCTACCTCAAAGCTGGGCTCCCTGCCAAAGCTGCTCGACTGGTGCTGACCCGGGAGGAACTGTTAGCCAACACGGAGCTGGTAGAACATATCACTGCAGCCCTTATCAAGGGGGAACTGTATGAAAGGGTATGGCTGGCTTCCCATTCCTGTCCCTTATCTCCAGGGCCCAGTGCCCCCTCCTACCCAAGGAGTCCTGGAGTGCATAGCCCTCTGTGACTGGTTGCAGATTCTCCTCCTTTGGGGGCTGATACTTGATTCTTTGGGTGGTAGGGCTATCATTGTAGTAATGTGGTGTGTGTTACTAGGCAGGTGATCTCTTTGAGAAGATTCGAAATCCACAGCGGGCCCTGGAGTGCTACTGTAAAGGCAATGCATTCATGAAAGGTACTACCGCCACCAATCCAGTCTTCAGTGTTACTTGCTCAGACAGTCCCCTGGCACCTATTTTGTGCATCTGTTCAGGTTGACCGGCTCAGTTCTCCATTCCTCCCCTTCACCTGTTTTCCACACCCCATTTTCCTGTCTTTCTTTTCCTGAGTCCCATCCCCAGAAGTCTTAACCGAGCACACTCTCTGTCTCTGGCAGCGGTGGAGCTGGCTCGATTGGCATTCCCAGTGGAAGTGGTGCGACTGGAAGAGGCATGGGGGGATCACTTGGTGCAGCAGAAGCAGCTTGATGCAGCCATTAATCACTACATTGAAGCCAGGTAAAGGGGTGCAAGGTGATGGGGCAAGTAAGGGCACCCAGGCCTAGAAGAAGAGAGATCACAAAGTGTAGGTTGGAGTATGCTTGAGGTGTCTCCCTACCTCCATCTGTCTTCCTCTTTTCTCATACATACGTGTGCCTTTCCCAACTATGCCAGGTGCTCCATTAAAGCAATTGAGGCTGCCCTGGGTGCCCGCCAGTGGAAGAAGGCGATTTATATATTAGATCTACAGGACCAGAACACTGCGTCCAAATACTATCCCCGTGTGGCCCAGCACTACGCATCTCTGCAGGAGTATGAGGTGAGGAAGAGTCCCTTCCTTCAGCCTGAGGCAACGCAGTACAGGATTAACAAAGAGAGAACCCAGAACACGAAGTGGGGCTACCTCACCATGTCCTTCTTCCTGGGTCCCAGCCGCATCAGCCACCTGAGTGGGAAGAACGCAGTTTACTGCCCTTCCTTCATTCCATCATGACACAGACTCCTCTCCCAAATATATAAAGCTAGTGTCCAGCTCTCTTCCTATGCTAGCATGAGTGATTCTTCATGGTAACTCCTTCATAGTTACAGTGTAGAATTGCCTTACACTGCAGAAATGGGAGACCCTTTTATTTATTTTTTTTAATGTTTATTCATTTATTTTGAGAGACGGAGAGCAGGGGAGGGGCAGAAAGAGAAGAGAGAGAATTCCAAGCAGGCTCCGTGCTGGGAGCACAGAGCCGGATGCGGGGCTCATCTCACGAACCATGAGATCACAACCAGAGCTGAAATCAAGAGTTGGATGCTTAACCGACAGGCCTTTTAAGCTCCCATCTTCCCCATTCTGGTTTGGGCTAGTCTTGTTTTTTTTCAAAACAGTAGAAGGTGTGAGACCCCCATTGTCATCTTTTCTTCTCTGTTATTATACAATAGTAGTATCCCCAGCTCTCCTCCATCCCAGCTGAGGCTTGTTCTTTCCTTCCCTCGCAGGCTGCTTTAACTCTGTTGCTCTTGGCCTTTTGTGTCTGCCTCTCTCAACCACAGATTGCCGAGGAGCTCTACATCAAAGGAGACCGGACAAAAGATGCAATCGACATGTACACTCAGGCTGGCCGCTGGGAGCAAGCCCACAAGGTAGAGGGAGGGGTAGCGTTCATTAGAGAATCCCACCTCTCAGCATCTGTTGCCACTTTCTTTGGTCTCTGATCTCCTCCTCCTTCACTGGGTTCCCTGAAAGCTGAGAAAGAGTACCAGAATGAAGTCTGGAGAACCTTGATCCCTAGCCACAGGCAAAGGCAAGGATGAAGAGGCCCTTGTTCCCAAACCTGTAATTCTGAAGCGGGCATGACGGGCTCAGGAGCTGGGGCATCTGAAACACCAGTCCCCAAGCCCTGGTCACAGATACGACTTTGTTTCGCATCTGTTTCCTGAACCGGGTGGATACAGTGGGAATATGGGAATGGGGATGGATGCCCCCAGCACAGGGCATCTCTGACCCTTCTGCCTGAGCAGAATATAGTTCTTACTTTGCTCCTTATGGACTTGGAGTTCCCTGGAATGACTAGGAAAGCAACAGTAACCAAACTCCTATGGTTGTTGGGAAAGTTCAGAGTTCCTGAGAAGACTCGTTGCCCCAGAGTCCGGCTTCCCGGGCTGCTCTGCATATCCCTCTGCTTCCCTTGGAAACTGGCACCAGAGGCTACTCTGGCTCTGTGTGTCTGCACAGCTGGCGATGAAGTGCATGAGACCAGAAGACGTGTCAGTGCTGTACATCACCCAGGCTCAGGAGATGGAGAAGCAGGGCAAGTACCGTGAGGCCGAAAGGTGAGCTGCGGCCCCAGAGCGGGTGTGGGAGGAGGCTTCAGGGCTGCAGGGAGGAAGGTGTCTGAGGATAAGTGCCCTCTGCCTAGAAGGCAGTGACAGGGTCTCTTAGGAATGACTCTGGCGGCAGGAATCTGGGTCTAGGAGGCCCCAGGTGTATCTCCCGTCCCCAGGCTCTACGTGACAGTGGAAGAGCCTGATCTTGCCATCACCATGTTCAAAAAGCACAAGTTGTATGATGATATGATCCGCCTGGTAGGGAAGCACCACCCAGATCTCCTCAGTGACACACACCTCCACCTGGGCAAGGTGAGCCCTTCTCTTGTCTCTGCCCATATCTCCCCCAAACAGGCTCCATGGCCCCCTCTCTCCATCCTGACCTACCTTTCCCCAGGAGCTGGAGGCTGAAGGCCGACTGCAGGAGGCTGAGTATCACTACCTCGAGGCTCAGGAGTGGAAGGCAACAGTGAACATGTACCGCTCCAATGGGCTTTGGGAGGAGGCCTACCGGGTAAGGAGTCCAGTTCACACTAGGGATATGGCCACCCCTCTTTCCCACTCTCAGGTGACTAATTCTGAACTAGTAGTGGGTATCTTTGAAAAATGTCCACACCTATCGGCAAAATTTCACATGTAATATGAAGGGTTTGTAGACTACCTAAAACTCATCCTTGGACCCTAAGCAGGTTAACAGACCCTGAAACTTAGGCCTCTCCCTGCTGTTCTAGTAGAAATACTTGATCCTTGTCAAAGCTGAAGTCAGGTCAGAGGTGAGAAGGGAGCAGCCATGTGTCCCTGCATGGGAGGATTGCCAAGTGGCTTTGCTTCACAGGTGGCCAAGGCTCATGGAAGCACTAATGCCCACAAACACGTGGCCTATCTGTGGGCAAAGAGCCTGGGAGGAGAGTCTGCAGTTAGACTGCTTAATAAGCTGGGACTCCTGGAAGCTGCTATTGACCACGCTGCTGACAACTGGTGAGGCCCTAAGTCTTCTCTCCACTGGCCCCGTTACAGTCAGATCCTCTGTATAGACAAGAAAAGTTGTTGTATAACTGAGAAGCATTTCTAAAAACTGAGGCAAGAGCGAAGAGATCCTTGGTAGAACTTGATGGAGAGGCGAGAATGAATTAGTAGCTCTGCTCCTATTTCTTGGGGGCTCAGATGAGCGTTTGTTTAACTGTTCTAAACATGGGGCTCAGTCTCACAACCCCGAGATCAGGAGTCTCTCACTCTACTGTCTGAGCCAGCCAGGTGCCCCAGAGAGAACAGCTTTTAAAGCTAAAGGCTAAAGCACTAAGCCAGTAACTTACTTGAGGAATGGAAGTATGATTCTATTAAATGCAAAAACGCTTTTCTTAAGCAAATGTTATGGAAGACCAGTAATAATCCTGTATCAAATCAGATTGCTGAGGGTCGTCTTACTCATTCTTGAGAGACTGTTTTTCTGCTAATGAAGTTGTGGCTCCGGAGGAGGTGGTGGGAGAACGAGGAGCCCTTGCTACCCTGGCAGCTGTTGTGCTGTGAAGCTCACTCCTGTCCCCTGCCTCGTGCCGGTCCCCTGCTCCTAACATCAGCTGGTCTCGGGACACACAGGCTTTTCCAAGTGTCTTCTGATCCATGTCTTCCTTTACATTTCTCTGTGCTTCTCTATCACTTCATATGGATTACCTTTCTTCATTTGTCCTTTTTCCTCCCCCCATCCTTGCCCTTTCTGTTTTCTCTTGCCCTGTTTGTCTTCTTCTCTTATAAAATGAAGTACTGAGTAGGCAGACCTTATTTGCACCTTCCATTTCAGCTCCTTTGAATTTGCTTTTGAACTCTCTCGACTGGCCCTCAAGCACAAAACCCCTGAGATTCATCTCCGATATGCTATGTACCTGGAGGATGAGGTATGGATGTGATCCCTCTCCATTGCTTTTGACCCTGACCTCCTCCCCTCTCGTGGCTGCCTGTGATGGCAGTCTGCTTCTCATCATGTACAGCTGTCCTTCTGTCCCTACAGGGTAAATTTGAAGAGGCTGAAGCTGAATTCATCAGGGCTGGTAAACCCAAGGAAGCAGTCCTCATGTGAGTTACCCCATAAATTCTTTAATCCTGACCTCCCAGGCGCAGTCCCAGGACCTTGCATGGTCCCCTTCACCTTCCTCTGAACTGCGTACCGATAAATCTTCTATCCTCCCCTCAGTGACATGGCTGTTTGCCTCCCACTGTTGAGGCCTCAGTCCTACACTTAGCCTCTCCTGTGTCCTCATCTGGGAGCAGGTTTGTCCATAACCAGGATTGGGAGGCAGCTCAGCGTGTGGCCGAGGCCCACGATCCAGACAGCGTCGCCGAGGTGCTCGTGGGGCAGGCCCGGGGGGCCTTGGAGGAGAAGGACTTTCAGAAAGCAGAAGGGCTGCTGCTTCGGGCCCAGAGACCGGGCCTGGCCCTCAACTTTTATAAGGTGGGGCACTGGATTCAGAGCCATGAGGGAAGGGGAGAGGATGTGAGAACCCAGAGAGTACTGCACCGACCCCTGCTACTAGGAGAGATCCAGGAAGTTAGCACTGGGGAGGAAGAAGGAGACAAGAAGGAGAAGAGAGGTCCAAGGACCCAGGGATCAGTGGCCCATAGCACCTGTGTGGCAGTGGGAAGCTGTCATGCCTGCCTCTGCTTCCCTGATACCTGGAAATCTGAGCAGGAGGCTGGATTATGGAGCGATGCCCTGCGGATCTGCAAGGATTATGTGCCGGGCCAGCTGGAGGCTCTGCAGGAAGAGTATGAGCGGGAAGCTACCAAGAAGGGGGCCAGGTATGAAGGCGGGAGGCAGCAAGTGTTGGCAGGGTGGGTCACACAGTATGCACAGGATAGGCCACACTGCCTGTCCTGTTCCTGGTCATGTATATTCTCATCTCATCAGGGGTATGGAGGGGCTAGTGGAACAAGCTCGACAGTGGGAACAGGCTGGAGAGTATAGCCGTGCAGTCGACTGCTACCTCAAGGTGCGGGACTCAGGAAGCAGCAGCCTGATGGAAAAGTGCTGGATGAAGGTAAGACCTGCTACACCCTTCCTGGCCTTCCGCTTCCCGGGCCGCCCTCACACTCAGCATTCCCCCTCGGACATTCCTCTTTCTCCTTCTGTGTCTTTCGTTTTTACTCAAGCAGCAGAGATCTACTGAGTGCTTATGAGATGCTAGAGCAATGAAAGCTGTAAAAGGGGGGTTCTAAGGCAGAACCCTAATGGCCAGGAATTGGGGAAGTCAGACTAACGCGGCTCAATTGTGTATCTCAGTGAAGACTTAAAGGGTGCGATCCAAGTTGGGGTTCAGAGAAGGATGGGACCTCTGGGCTGGAGGGCTCAGGTAGGCTCTGTGAGGGAGGATGGAGGCCATGAAGAAAGCAGAGGCTCCTCCTCTACCCAGCAGCTCCTGAAGAGAAGCATCTAGCAGATTAAGTCAAACCAGTATGTTTCATCAACTCTAAAACATATATAATTGCATTTTAGTATCTTAGAAATTGGGGTACGTGTGAAGTTTTAAATGATGCATCATAGATTCAGAGTTGTGAATGGGGTGAGATTGATTCAGCTTCCTAAATAAAATTGGTGTGATGATTCTCCTGCAGAATTTCCCTCTGGTTTCTGAGGACTTGTAATTGAATAGCCCCTAGACGTTGGCGGGGGGAGGCGGGGGGAGTAGAAAGGACTGATGGTTGGTTATGCAAAATTTAGCAGATTTAACCAGCAAGTGTTTATTAAGCATCTGCTATATTTTACCCTGGAGCATTGTTTATTGGCATCTGTGCATGGCTATACCTTCTGCAAATTAGCTTCCTGGATGGGGCACGTTAAGTTTTGAAGGGTTTGGCAGGTGAAGTGAGGCATATATAGGTGGGGGAAAGACCAGGAGGATTAGCATAGACTGTAGCTAAAACTGGACTATGTACATGGAAATTAAAATCTGGTGAGGACGTCAGCATCACAGTGGAAATAGAGTAAACGTATAGAACGCTCGGATTTGTAGAATTACTGAGTTTTAGGGTTGGAAGGTGTCTCCACGATCATCTAGAGCATCACTGTCCAATAGAAATAAAATGCAAGTCACAAAGGTAAATCACACATGTAAATTTAAAATTTCCTAGTAGCCGGGGCGCCTGGGTGGCTCAGTCGGTTGAGCATCTGACTTTGGCCCAGGTCATGATCTCATGGTTTGTGGGTTCAAGCCCTGCGTCAGGCTCTGTTCCAAATGCTCAGAGCCTGTAGCCTGCTTTGGATTCTGTGTCCCCCTCTCTCTCTGCCCCTCCCCCACTCATGCTCACTCTGTCTCTCAAAAGTGAATAAAGTTTAAAAAAAAAAAATTTCCTAGTAGCCATACTCAAGTAAAAAGAAATACAAGAAAATAATTATATTTTACCTAACCAAATATATCTAAACTCATTTCAACATTAAACTCATTTCAACTCAATATTTTATTGATTGCTTATATTATTGATATTTATTTATCTCAATTTATTGAAATATTTTACATTCCTTCTTTCATACTAAGTCTTTGAAACCCAGTGTGTATTTAAGCTGATAGCACATCTAAGTTGGGACTAGCCACATGTGACTAGTGGCTTCTGTTCTGGACAATACAAATCTGGACCAACCATCACTCTTATGGGTGAAGAAACTGAGTCTTAGAAAAGCCCAGCACAAACAGTTGCAGAATTCTTTCGCTATACCTGCACCACCAAGATTCTGTTTGTGACAAAGAACTCGAGAAACCAGTTTGTCAGACATGGCAGGACTAAATGCAGTGACCTCAGACATCAAAGGGAGTATGTGACAGAGCAGGAGCTGAGAGGAACAGATAGGTCCACTGATGGTCATTTAAAGGCTCTGATGGACCGTGAGACAGGCTTTGCCCAGGAGGG
Organism: Panthera tigris; assembly: GCF_018350195.1. NCBI lineage: Eukaryota > Metazoa > Chordata > Mammalia > Carnivora > Felidae > Panthera > Panthera tigris. The sequence goes on from NC_056662.1 coordinate 117,552,961, forward strand.
TAGAAGGTGAAGGCGAGTGCTAGAGAGACCGTCGACAACTGGAAGGAAAAAACAGATCAGGCTGAGGACGCCCAGCAGTATTTGTCTCTCCTACCCATTGTCATCTTCCGTTCAACCGCTCAGGCAGCTGAACTCGCCATCAAGTTTCTGCCTCCTCAGCGCAGTCTGGAAGTAGTTCGGGCTGTGGGACCCCAGCTGACTGGAATCAGAAAGTACAGTGCAGTAAGTAGAGTGCTGGGACTGAAGAAGTAAATTCCACAGAGAGGGGTGGAACAGTACCAGCTACACCCAGGAGGGTGTGTGAGGTGGGCTCCTGGCAGTGTCCCATGCAGTTGTGCAGAAACAGAGGAGGAAGCTGGTCTCCGAGCTCCATTTTCCCCACTGTGCAGGCTGCAGAGCTCTATCTGAACTTGGACTTAGTCAAGGAAGCGATCGATGCTTTCATTGAGGGTGAGGAGTGGAACAAGGCCAAGCGTGTGGCCAAGGAGTTAGATCCCCGGTAAGCTTCTGACCCCTTCTACTGGGAAATTCTTTTACTTCCTTTTGTAAAGAGAGGAAGTTCTCATGGGAAGGATGTGCATCCCGGGACCGTGCAGTGCTAGATCTCTGCACATCTTCACAGGTACGAAGACTATGTGGACGAGCATTATAAAGAGTTCCTCAAGAACCAGGGCAAAGTGGACTCGGTGAGACTGGCAGAGAGTTAGCAAGAGGGAGAATGCGTGGAGACTCAAGAGATTCTGTCCCTCCTTTCCCCGCTCATGTCATCTGGCCTCTTAACTCTGTCTTTTCCACTGATCCCTAGCTGGTGGGTGTGGATGTGGTAGCTGCTTTGGACCTGTATGTGGAGCAGGGCCAATGGGACAAGTGCATTGAAACGGCCACCAAGCAGGTACTGCTCTTTCTCCCATCCCCAGCCCTTCTAGACATTTCCCTTGGTTCCACTTGCCCAGAGCTGTCTCTCTCTTAATTCCTCCAAAGCCCAACCCCAGAGATCCCTAACCAGCATCAGAGAGTCAGTCTTCCACACTCTTAAAACTGGGGTCAGAGGCCTAGCTGGGCCTGGCTTGCATATGCCTTGGCCTCCTAAACAAATCCACGGCCTCAAGTCACCACCCCACCCTCACTGCCTGCTCTTACTGATCCCAACTTCCCCATGCTTTTCCTCCATCCCCGGGACAGAACTACAAGATTCTGCACAAGTATGTGGCTTTGTATGCGACTCACCTGATCCGAGAGGGTGACTATGGCCAGGCACTGGCCCTGTATGTGCAGCACGGAGCCCCTGCTAACCCACAGGTACCCGCCTGCTTCTTGGGGTGAATGTTCCCCTCAAGGAAGTTGTTACCTTCTCCTCAGAACCACCCATTCCCTTAGGAATGGTCTTCTCAAAGGATTCTTTTAAGAGAGCGTCATGCCCTTGGGGCGCCTGGGTAGCTCAGTCGGTTGAGGGGTTGAGCGCCCCGACTTTGGCTCAGGTCATGATCTCACAGCTCGTGAGTTCGAGCCCCACATCGGGCTCTGTGCTGACAGCTCGGAGCCTGGAGCTCGCTTCGGATTCTGTGTCTCCCTCTCTCTCTGCCCCTAACCCACTTGCATGCGGTCTCTGTCTCTTTCAAAAATAAACATCAAAACAAACAAACAAAAAAACTTGAAAGTATCATGCCCAGAGACAGCCCCCCTTCTCCCGCCAGCCTCTTCTGAAATGTACAGCCTCGCAGGATTTACCATCTGAGGAAGCATTCAACAGCATCCTCATACTATTAGCTAATGCAGGAATAGTCTTTCAGAGATGAATCCTGGACACACCTCTGGGGCCTCATTAACTTCCTAAAGAGACTAAACATTGCTCTCCTGTCTGAGCATCCCAGCTCTCTAGAATATCAGCCCATTAACACCGTGACTGCATTCACATTCACCTGTTTGCCCACACTCAAAGCACCAATTGGTAAGAAAGTCATTTTCTTATTCTTCTTTTCTCTGAAAATGATTGACACTTTCTCCATCACTGTCCCCTAGCTCCTCGCCCGCTCCCCCCCACACACTTAAAGCCTGGTTTCCTTTTTTGGGCCCATGTGTACTTTCTCTTCTAGTTATCCCTTCTCACTCAGCTCTCCTTTCCCCATGACCTCTAGAATTTCAACATCTACAAAAGGATCTTCACGGACATGGTGAGCTCACCAGGGACCAACAGTGCTGAGGCCTATCACAACTGGGCTGATCTTCGGGATGTGCTCTTCAACTTGGTGAGGAAGTCGGGTCCACAACAGAGTGAAAAAACCACTCTGCCTGTCCCTGTCCTCACGTCTTTTATAAAACATACACCTTCAGGGGCGCCTGGGTGGCTCAGTCGGTTAAGCGACCGACTTCGGCTCAGATCATGTTCTTGCGGTCCGTGAGTTCGAGCCCTGCATCGGGGTCTGTGCTGACGGCTCAGAGCCTGGAGCCTGCTTCAGATACTGTGTCTCCCTCTCTCTCTGCTCCTCCCCCGCCCACACTCTGGCTTTCTCTCTCAAAAATAAACGTTAAAAAAATTTATAAAAAATAAATAAATAACATATACCTTTACCTTCAGATGGCCTACACTTTTGTCCAGGTGGCTCTGGCACTCCTCTGACCCAGGCTGTGCTGTCTTCCTACTCTAGTGTGAAAACCTGGTGAAGTCTAGTGAGGCAAATTCTCCAGCCCATGAGGAGTTTGAGACGATGCTGCTGATTGCTCACTACTATGCCACTCGTTCGGCAGCCCAGAGTGTCAAACAGCTGGTGAGATGGGGGTAGCGCCCAGTCTTATGGACACATCTTTAGATGTATGAAGTTGAATGAATTCAAATTCTGGATTCTCAAGCTTGATCCACTTCTTTCCTGCTTTCTCTTGTTTAAAGAAATCTTTAACCCTTGCTGAGATGGTTTTCTTCCTGACTCCTCCTTTGACCTTCTCAGGGCTCTCTACCCACACAGTTCCACCTTCATTATGCTTAAACATTCAAATCCCACAACTTCTGTGTTGATCTCTTACAATGTACACATACCTTTGGCCTACTCATGATAGTATATTATATATTTATTGTGTGTACTTGAATAATAGAAATAATCTAGGCCCAGTTCTCTTGTGCATATGAAAAAAAACTAAGACCCAGAACCGCTTGAGATCCAGACCAATTTAATACGGATTGTTGGTTTTCTGGTTCTGGTTCTGCCTTAGTTATAAGATCACTGGCCTGGTAGCTCAGTCCCTTCCATACCAGGATCATAATGCTTTGACTTTACTCTGTAGGAAACTGTGGCTGCCCAGCTTTCTGTTTCGCTCTTACGCCACACCCAGTTACTACCTGCAGACAAGGCTTTCTATGAAGCTGGCATTGCTACCAAGGTGAGCTGGGACAAGGAAGGGTGTGGCCGAGGAATTAAGGAAATCAAAAGGAAGGAAGGTAGACTATCCCGTATGCTCTGGTAGAGCAAAGCTGAGCGTGGGGCTGATGTTATGGAGGATATCGCTTTCCTGTGACTTCCCGAATTCCTCCCCCTGCATCCTGGAAAAGCAGCATCCAAGCCCAGCTGCTGGCTCCCACCTGCAACTTTCCTCTGTTGCAGGCAGTTGGCTGGGAGAACATGGCATTCATCTTCCTCAACCGCTTTCTGGATCTGACTGACGTGAGCATAAAGTTGTGCCCAGAGGGTGGGAAGTTTTGCCTGTCACAAGTTGTGTCTATCTCATGGCTGCCCACTCCTCCACAGGCAATCGAAGAAGGGACTCTGGATGCCCTTGACCACTGTGACTTTCAGGATACAGACATTCCCTTTGAGGTGCCACTCCCAGCCAAGCAGCACGTACCGGTAAGGGCACAAGATTGGAGAATGAGAGGCCTCACTGGTGTTAGGACGTTGTGAATGGAGGACACTTTATTTTGGCCCTCCTAACCTTTATAATGGCCATGAGTTAGCAACATCTTTGGGAGGGCTTCTGCCCTCACTGTTCCTCCAATGAAAGTAGAAGCAGAGAAAAAAACTAAGGTGGTGATGATCATGAACGCCATCCAAGGAGGATCATGTATGGGTAAAAAATGATGCACAGGACAGCAGCTTAGTAAAACTCGCCGCCTTCCACTTGCCTGCTGTGGAAGCTGGTGCTGAGGAGGCTGCTGCTCCCTGTCCTTCCCAGGAGGCTCAGAGAGAAGAGGTTCGAGACTGGGTACTCACAGTCTCAATGGACCAGCGGCTGGAGCAGGTTCTGCCTCGGGATGAGCGCGGTGCCTATGAGGCTTCCCTGGTGGCGGCAAGCACTGGAGTTCGGGCACTACCCTGCCTCATTACAGGTACAGAACCCTACAGCACCCAACGTTCTGTGGTGGGTGGAAAGGAGGGGCAAACAGCAGGTTCAAGAAAGTGTTTTCCCAGACTCTGTGCTGACAGGTCAGAGCCTGGAGCCTGCTTTGGATTCTTTGTCTCCCTCTCTCTGTCCCTCCCCTGCTCGTGCTCTGTCTCTTTCTGTCTTTCAAAGAATGAATAAATGTTAAAGAAAATAATAAAAAATAAAAAAAAATCTTACTGTGATTCAGTAAAGGAGGCAGAACTTTTTTTTTTCCTTTGAGAGAGAGTATGCACAGGGGAGAGGAGCAGAGGGAGAGGGAGAAAGAGAATCTTAAGCAGGCTCCATGGCCAGCATGGAGCCTGACATGGGGCTCGACCCCATGACCCTTAAATCATGACCTGGACCAAAATCAAGAGTCAGATGCTCAACCAATTGAGCCAGCCAGGTGCCATGAACATTCTACTTCCTGCTCCTAAATTGTTCTTTGTTTTCCCCCTCAAATGCCAGTTCATCTTTTTTTCTTCCCCCACAGGATACCCCATTCTGAGGAACAAAATTGAATTTAAGCGGCCAGGGAAGGCAGCTAACAAGGACAACTGGAATAAGTTCCTTATGGCGATCAAGGTTAGAGAGGGAGACTTGAAGGGTCGGGGCAGGGAGAATAGCACTGAAGGAAAATAAGAAACCACTAAAAGGGTGGGTGGGAATGTCAACAAGGCAGGTGCAACCCTGAACTCTGCTCCCCATACTAAGATAGGGTTGATTTTCCTTATAGAAGGAATGCTTTTTCTTAGCACTGAGTTCCTCTCCTGTTCTTCTGTTTGTCCACAGACCTCCCACAGCCCAGTGTGCCAGGATGTGCTGAAATTCATTAGTCAGTGGTGTGGAGGGTTACCTAGCACCAGCTTTTCCTTTCAGTAACTGATAGAATTCAGGGAAGAGTTATTGGGTTCTCTCCCTCATTAAAGACTTGTAGATAACAGACCAAACCATTGTGTTCTTCGATCAAGGTCATCCCCAATATCAGCCCATTGCCCTTTAACCCCCAAAAGGAACCATAATCAAGTAGAAGAAAAGAGTTATTTTATTATAACTGTTTATGTCATCCTGGGGAGGTGGAAAACCTTGTGTACTGAACCTCTGGATCAGCACCTGTTCCGCAGAAGGGAGAACCTGGGTCAGAGGGCAAGCAGCCTGGCAGGGGACATGACCCAGTTCTAAGAGTGGTTCCCTGCCTCCACGCCTTCCCAGGCCACAGTCTCCATAGATTACCTGTCCTAAGCCCAGCTTTTCTGTGATGCCTGGATTTCTTGATTTTGATCCAGTAGCTGTTCATTTTCCTGTCTTTTACACTTAGGAAGTTCAAGCTCTGTCAGTTGCTCCAGCTATAAGGGAGGATGGAGTTAGTACTCTTGCCCTGAATTACAGGCAGTCTGTTTTGAATGAGCCCTTCCTGTTCTTCTTCCTTACCTGCTCCTGAAGCCCTTCCTTCCTGCAGGGCCCAACCCCACGTAAGGTGAGTGCAGCCACACAGCAGTAACCAGATAGAGCAGCCTCTCCTGCAGACATGACCAAAGAAGGGATCCAGAGAGCCAAGGCTGTATCCTAAAAGGTGAAGAGGGAGGGTGGGGAACTGAGAGGGAGCAGGGCAGGAGTGGCAAGTAGGGGTGGTTGAAAAGGCAGGACCAAGGCCCTGTAGACTGCAAAAAGGCTGAAAAAAACACGCACTCACATAGATTCTTGTAGGGTCAAACGGGCAGTCAGTGCGTCCAGACCCTTTGTCCATCGGTAGCAAAGGATCCAGCAGCCCTGGATGGCAGTCAGCAATAAGACGGCGGCCACCGTTGGCCACAGTGAGTGACACAGCAAGGAGGATGCCCAGGGAGCAGGCAGCAGACAAGAGGAGGTTCACCAGAGCTAGTGCCAGGAGAGCCCAGTGCTGGCAGGGGCAGAAGATCAGGGTGAGCAGCCGTGAGTGGCGGACTCTCCCACTGCTAAGACACCTTGGTTTCTCTATTTGAGGCTCCTCCTCCCACCTGAAGGTGAAGCTGAGTCAGGTCCTCATTTCCCTGACTCAAGACCTCATGAAAGCTCCAAAAATCCCCTCACCAGTCTTGGGCGCAGAAGGTTCCTGGATGCCAAGAGGGCCACAAGTCCCACGGAAACACTCTGGAAGATACAATGCCTGAGGCCCGCGCCTCTCTCCGCCCCGCCCCCTCCCTCACAGCCGCGGCCCCGCCCCCCGCCGCGCTCACCAGCAGCCCCGAGCCCACGGAGATGACATTGGCCGTGGTGTACTCCGGGGTGACGGCGCCGCGGGGATTGGCCACGTGTCGCAGGACGGTGCCGTGCAGCACGGCCCCCAGGAGCAGGTTCACGTGGCCCACCAGGATCAGCGCCAGGCCCACGCGCATAAGCCGCCGGGGGCCGCGGGCCGCGTCTGCAAAGCACGGGGGAGGGGCAGGCCTGAGCTGGGAAAGGAACCGGAGGGCCCCTCGTGGCCGCCCCGTGAACGGGGGGGGGAGCTGTAGGAAGGGTCGTCGGCGGACGCAGAGGAACGAGACCGGGGCCGGAAGTTACCGAATCTGCAGAGGCGGCAGCACCTCATCTCGGCCCTCCTCGCCCCGCCGCAGGGCAGCTCTACCTGGCCCTGGCCCCTCCCTCGCTCTCCCCACCAGTTCCGCCCGGCTGCCACCTGGAGGCCCAACCCCACGCCCCGGGCGGGGCTCCGAGCTCGCTCCCCCTAGCGGGGAAGGCGCACACACACACGACGCTTGTAGCAAAAAGTAGACTTTTATTACAGCAGCAACTGAGGCGAATCGAATGGCCCCCCAGGGCCACCACTGCAGCACCACCCTTCTCTCCCGCCCCGTCCGCCCCAGCGGGATTGTAGAATTCAGCTCCCCCAGTGCCCGTGGGCCTCCTTCCACACAGGCTGGGCGGGAGCCGGCAGATCAGCTACTAGCCCCCAACTAGAAGGCGGCTGCTGAGAAGGCCCAGGCCCACGTCTGTGCAAAACAAGTAAACAAAGTGCAGAGGGGAGGAAGAGGGTTTGGGAAGGGGGAGGGTGATGCTCAGAACCAGGGAGCCCCAAAGCCCTCCTGAATAATAAAGGAGAGAAGGGGCTTCACAGGGTAATACTGACTGGGGGGAAGGGGCAGAAAGGCTGTTGCACATCTAGCGACGGCCACAGCTCTGATCAGGGGCCTGGCCCGAGTGAGCTCTAAGAGGAGACGGTGACAGCGGCTGAGTTGAGGGTGCTGTTCCTGGCAAAATTGAACTTGTTCAGGGTCTCCTCTAGCAGAGAAGTCAGTCGGCTCTGGTCAGCCTGGGAGAGAAGAGCTCGGTGAGACAGGGCGAGAGAGGAGAGAAGAATGGAGGCAACCAGAGCAGCTGAAGGCAGAAACCTCACCTCGCTAATGAAGCCCAGCTGCACCAGCTCAGCTGCCAACTCAGGGATGTTCTCATCTGACAGAGAAACGGGAGAGGGTGAGCACAGTGTGGGAGCAAGGGGCCCAGAGCCCTTCCAACAGCCCCAGTTGGGTTACCCCAGCTGGGAAAGAACACCACAAGCAATGGTGTCAGATCCACCCTCTAGTATTAGGAGCTATTTAAAATATTCGTTCTGTGCGCCCATGTGTTACTGCCCTGTAACCTTCCCCACCCCCACGAAGGTTTCTCACAGATGAGGCTCACAGACTCTCATCGTCTGAGGGAAAGAAGACACTCACTTGGCATCAGGTCACAGCTCAGGTGCCGGTTCAGTTTGTCCTCCAGCTTCAGAAGAAGCGTCAGCTGAAAAACAGGACCGTCAAAAAATGAGGCTCCTCTTCACCTCCTGCCCACCAGCCCTATGCAGCCCTGGCCCTGAGCCTTACATGGTGTTTGACTCCCTCCTCCACTGACTCGATGTTGCACTGCATCAGCACCACCTAGAGAGAGGGCACAGAGAGGGTCCCTATAGTAGACACCAGTCAATAAAAAGCCCCCAACAGCTGGAAGGCTTTCCAGTCCACAGGACAAGACTGCTAAGACAGAAACATTCTTTTCTCTAAAGGACAAAGCCTTATTTGACATGTCCTCTCTCCCTTCTACCATGACCATGGAGACATCCACACCCACAAAGCCCCACCTTGCGGGTCTCCACCTCAGCTGGTTCAGGTGTTGGAGTCTTGACAGAGGGGGGCACAACAGGTGATGTCACCTCCTCCTGCTGTGGCTGCTGGGGCCTAGGTAGCCCAAAGGCTGTCAGAGGGTAGATCCCATTCCTGGAGGGAGATCAGACAGGTCACATGGACTCTGTGAATGCCCCAGGACAGCCACCCCCGCTTCCTCAAGCAAGCCTTTCCTCTCACCTGACATCTTCAAGGAATTTATCCAATTCCAGAGCTGGTGACTGAGAGTACCTGCAAGAGAAAAGAGAGAAAGCAGGTGAAAGGAAGGAAATAAGCAAAATAGCAGATTCAACAATTACCAAAGAATGGACAGTTGACAACCCTCAGGGTTGTAGTGACCAATCTGTCCCTTTCAGACCCTCTCAGTTAGTTACTCACAAAGTCTGAACTGGTTCTCTTCCTGGTCCTGCAGGGATTTCAGCCAGTACAGCACTGGTATCCATGTTTTTGGTGATCTCCTCCAGAGCATTCTCTGGGATCATGTCTGGAGGGCATAAAGTAATGGGAAGTTATAGAAGGATAGTCAGATTAATGTCATAGAAAGGCACAGGGGTCCCGGGGGGATAAAGAATTCTTTTGGAAGTGGAAGAGAAAAGAGCATGCTCGTGATGGTTATTAAGGCTCCAGATGGGAAGAAAATTCCTAGCAGAGCCAAGGGGACTCACGCTGGTGTCCCACAATGCAGTGGGCAGCAAGGAGTTTGAGCGAGGGCACTTCAAACAGTGCTGGGTGGAACAGAAGTTCTCTGGCTGTTGGTCTGCGAGCAGGCTCAGAATGCAGGCACTTTTGAATGAACTCCTAGAAAAAGGAACAAGGTAGTAGAACAGACATCTGGCAACCAGTCCACTGTGTTCATCTTTATCTCACTCACTATACTTAGCACAGACTTTGTACATACTAGGTGGTTTGCACGGACTAAGGGGGCAAACTATTAAATGTATATGAAAGGGCTTTGAAAACTCTAAGGTATTAACATGAAAGCTACTGTTCACTGTTTTTTTGGTTTTAATTATTTTTCTGTTCCCCAACCACAAACTTCTTTTACTATTCAAACTTATGAATTCTTTTCCCTTATTTTCTACTTCTCTGCTTTATTAGCCCACACGCTCCTCTTCAACTCTCACCAAAGTTACCTTCTCTGTTGTGATCAACAATATTCACCATCTTTTTATTTCCCAGCCCTACAATTTCCTTATCTCCTATATTTATTAAATTCATTAATCATTTATTAAATTCCTTTATTTCCCAACCCTACAATTTCCTTTGTCTCCTATAATCATCTATTAAATTCACTGGTTTTCCCCAAGCCTCACCCCTACTTCCCACCTCCTGTAGGTCCTATGACAATTAACCTGCTTTTCCTACTTAGAAACTTAAAAGCCAGCAAGGTCATATACCTAATCTGTTACTTGAATGCCCCAACCTAACGCTGAACTAGAAATTCAATCCACACTAGCCTCAGGACTTCACACTAGTCTTCCTGTCACACTATCTAATAATTTACAAACTATCCTTCTTTGGACGTTCCCGTCCAACCTCTACTTACTATACTCCATCTACTGATTCATAACTTTATACCCTTTAAATCTTAGCTTGTTTTTTTAGGGCACTTTCCCTATCTAAAACTATATAAATATAAAACCCCAGATGATGGATTTAATTAAAACTGATCAATGTGTTTAAAAATATCAAGATGGTTGCCTGAAGAACATATACCAATTACCTGAGGTAACCATAAGTTAACTTCTAGGCAGATACACCTAAATTAACACATGACCTTTACCACACAACCTTTACCCCCAATGCTACCCATCTTAAACCCCTAAACTGTGTGTGTATGTGTGTGTGTGTGTGTATACAAAAAACAAAGTAGGCACCACCTAGGGAAATATTCACTGCTTTTGCCTGTCCTTTCTGCTTTCTGTTCTCTTGTTCTTAGAAAAAAAAATATTACCAGTAAATAAAATGGAATAAAAACGTCAAGACGTTTCAAAGTCTGTTAAGGAGGGAGTGATCCAGAAGATTCTTACCCTCTGTAATGGGTCTTCTAGAAGCTGGATGGCACTGCTGATAGCTTCTTGTGGCACATATGAGGACTCTCCATTGCCCTGAATCTCCAGCACTGCCATCTGCAGCGAGGGGGAACAGAGAAGACAAGTAGAAACTTCAGAACTTCAGCGTTCCAGAATCACTCCCTCAAGAACTTACTTGTCATCCCTCCATCTCCCCCTTCTGTCTTCTGATTTGATCCCTTTCCATCACCACTGCTTGTGGTTTCCTCACCTCCAGTGCACACATGCCAAAGGAGTAGATGTCTACTGCCGTTGTCACATTAGTGACTTCTAGGGAAAACAGAGAAGGTTCTGGTGAATCAAAGGATGGGGGTAGGGAGTGGCAGAAATACCTTTTAAAAACTTTTTGTATGCCAGCAGAGAAGGACTGGAAGTTTGTTATATTACCTCTATGCCTCAGGTTATAAGGTGGGAAACCTGGGGAACAGGGTGAGGGCAGAGAAAACTGAGGTGCCTTACCTCCGTACTCTGGTGCAAAGAAGTGTAGATTCTTCTGCTCTTCCCGACAAGTCTTCACATGATTGTTGATAGTGTCAGGAGCCACTGGGAGTAGGGGAGATACCCACAATCTGACCACCATCAACAAAGCATAGTCTCACTCCAGAGAGAGGTCCCCAAAAGCCAAATTCTCTCCTGAAGTCTCTAACCCTCAAGGCGCAAAACTGTCCCTTTCCCATCATGAACCACAGACTAAACATGAATACCACCTACTTCGCCTTTCTCAGGTCTATCGCTTCTCATTTAAAGTCCTGAATTCTGAACCAACGAACACTCCACACTAAACTAACAAGTATATAGGGGAAGCTGGCGAAGGAGCAATAAAGGCTAAAGTAACACTTTTGCTTGTGACCTGTTCACCTTCCCCAAAGCTCAGGAATATCTAATCCCTGAACACATGAATATGTTTGGTCTAGTTCTTTCAGCCACCCTGCAAAATAGCATAAAGACCCAGACAGTTCTTCCTTATCTGCAACAATTACAGACCTTGGATACAGAAACTTGGATAAAGAAGAATAAGAAGAATTAACATACAACCAACTAGACAACCTCCTTCTTCCCCACCTCTGCTGACTGAAACTCAAAAACAGCTCATAGTTGAACCAATACCCTTGAATCAGTCTCACTTTTGATCTACCAAAATTTTAGACTCCTGCTCTACTCCCTTATTCTTCAACATTGCTGTCACAGGGCTGAACGAGGAACCAGGGCCGGGCCCAGTTTGGACTCACTCAGGTCATAAACAATGACTACAAATCACAGAGAGTCTGGGAGCACAGTATGATTCAGGGAACCAGCCTGATGATGAAGGGGAATAAGAATCCAGGACATAAGTGGCCAGCCAGGCAGAATCCACAGGAAACAAGCAAGTTATGGAAGGGCAAGCAGGTGGAGGGCTGGTAGGGAGAAGCCAAGCAGGCAAAAGTAGGCAGGGGAGATAGGCAACAGGGCTTGCTCCCACGACTGCATGCACTGGGCAGCCGCAAAGGGGAGCAGAGGGAGCACAAACAGAGCCCCAAGTGGGGCAACAGGGAGCTCTCACCATTAGCAAAAATCCTATGAAAGACTGTTGGGAACAGAGCAGCCCGTAAGCGGGAGGGAGGAAAACAGAGAAAAGTTGTGAGCGATGGAGCAGCCAAGCCCCAGACAAATGGACACACAAACCGCACACAGACACGGCACACAGAAATGTTATACACTGCACACAGATACACGGCAAATGAAAGCACTCACAGCAGGCACAGCCTGGAACCTCCTTTGGTAGGGTCTGGCCCCAGGGGCTCAAGTCAGATCTTAGACCCATCTCTTGCCCTTTCCCAACCTATCAAGATCTCTAAATTAACCCACTTCCCTCCAAAAAGGTCTTAGACCCTGCCCCCTAATTGACTGGCCTCTCCCTGTGAATTACCCCTAGCAAAGTCCTAACTCTTACCACCAGCCCACACCTCAGAATTTTGCCCTATTCTCCCCACTCCTTTCATCTTACCCCCATGGTTCCCAAACTCCCGAGGCTCCCCTGCCCAGAACCTCTCCCTCCCCTCACCAGAGCCAATCTTGATGAGTCCGTTGTGCTGGATGAAGATGGTGTCACAGGTCAGGTTCCCATGGATGATGGGGGGGTCACAGGAGTGCAGGTAGCTGTGGGGGCACTGGGCTGTTAGAGGGGCCACTGGGAAATTAAGGGCAGGGGGAACCCAAGGGTTAAGAGGAGCAAGGGCCTGGTCTCCTGCTGGTCACCACAAAGATAATCCCCACACTCTGAATCTCCATTATGCCTGATGAGTTAAATAGCCAGATAAGCAGTGGAAGAAAGAGGTGGGAGATATTTCGTGGTTAGGGCACTAGGATAGACCCTTTAAAAGACCATAGGGGCCTAATCTTGAAAGTATATGACTCAAAAAAAGTGGGCAGAGGCAGAAAAGAACAGCAGAGTAGTGCCCTAAAATCTGTTTGGAGGAACTAAATCAGGAAATAGGGGAAAAACACTAACCAGATCCTACTTACCTAAGGGCAGAGAGGATTTGCGTGCACCAGCGTTTCCAAGCCTGGAACAGTTTGATCAAAGGGTCAGCAGTAATTCCCTCTCTTAACCCTCCAAGCAGTTCCCCTGATTAGCTTCATAATTAATATAATCTTTTTAAAACCCCCAAACCGGCCTAAAGCTTTGTCTGCTCTCCCTCCATACCTTTTCATTCATAGTCTTGTGGTTCTTTTTGGTCTTCTTCAGAAATTGCTTAAGACTCCCAGATGACATGTATTCTGTGATAAAAATGACCTGGAGAGGCAAAGCACTCAAATAAGGCCTTACAGTAGAAATGATCCCCTATGTGGTGACATAGACACCATTGGAAGCTGGGTGGTGGTGGCTATTGTTTTAAGTTTCCCTCCTACGGTTGTTGGTACCACTTCCTTAGATTTAACAAGACAAAGAAAACTATGAACAATTAGAACTATGGGAAGGAAACAAAAGTTCGCTCATTTCTGCCCCTTCTGTAACAAGACAAAAGACACGGTTTGTAGGCAATGTCCTACTCTCATCTCCCTAACAGCTAATTCCAGTTTTGTTTCAAAACTACCTTGTTTTCATGTCTAAATGTAAAAAGAACAATAAATGTAGCTAGACTCTCTGCAGTAAACTCAAGAAAAAGTTCTTACCCTGGCCTTGTTCTCTTTAATGTCAGCCCAATACTTGTGAAACTTAACAATGTTGAGATGTTCCAACTGAATCAGATTATCAAACACAGCGCGGACCTTTTCCTGAAAGCAGGGGAGACAGTCAGATGACAGGGTTCATAAATCACTGTAATCCTGAAAAGGCATTCCTATCCCTCCCCAGAAATGATCTAACCCCAACGTACTCTCCTCCTCAGCAGCTTCCCGCCACCAATCCCTCTTTGACACGTGCATTGTCACATCCTCCAGGCTACATCCTTTCAGCACTACCTACCTCCTGCAGCTTGTAGTTCTTGCGCTCGGAGAACTGGACCTCATTCCACACAACCTCTACACCCTCCTCTGTATCCATGGCCAGGTATGCACTGTCAATACCTGGTACATTCCGCTGATTCACCTGAGAATTCAAATGAAAAGGAATAATTAAAGTTTCCTTATAAGTCCTCCGTTTTAATACTCCACATATCTGTTAAAGTTTGGGCTGCCCTCTGAGACTTTCCCCTTCCACTTCTCACCTCTCAGAATTCACTCCCACAAGAATGACACTACCACCACCTTACCTCTTCTCGCCTCTTCTGCCAGCGTCCACATGGTGACTCTTCCAAGATCTCAGACTCATCTTCACTTTCTTCTTCTTCCTCTGGGGAAGCAGCTGAGGTTGTGGAGGTCACAGGAGGTGACACTGACGTCAGGCCAGGAGCTGATGATGAGGATTCTACCTTGGGGTCTGAGCCACTGCTGACTACTGTCTGGGACTCCCCTTCCGACATGCTGGAACGAACACTCAGGCCTGCATTGGTTGGGGCAAAGTTGGAGGGAGAAGGTAGAGTGGGTCAGGATACATCTATAAAGATTTAATCCTAATAACCTCATCTGGGGTTAAAAAGAAAATAAAACAGGTTTCTTTTAAATCCAAAATCAAATTAATCCTGTCTGAAAAATGAAACATTAACTATTCTCTTAATCTAGAGAAGAGAAAGTATCTTTTTTTTTTTAATATTTTGTTTTTTAAAACTTACTTATTTTGAGAGAGAGAGAGAGAGAGAGAGAGAGAGAACGTGCGTGTGCAAACACGAGCTGGGGAGGGGCAGAGAGAGAGGGAAAGAGAGTCTCAAGCAGGCTCCATACTGTCAGCTCGGATCCTGACATGAGGCTTGAATTCACAAACTGTGAGATCATGACCTGAGCCAAAATCAAGAGTTGGATGCTTAACCAACAAGAGCCACCCAGGTGCCCCTAGAGAAGGGAAGCTATCTTGGTTGAAGATGACCCACCCAAGAATGGCCAACCTAAGATTTAGGACAATGAAACCCCCCTCCTTGGTAAAGTCCAAATGAACAAATGAACCCCCCAAAATCAGGGACACCATTCCTTCTCAGCAATACTCACCCAATAGCCTTCCCTTTGAATCCTTACCTGCCCCTATTTCCACTATGTTCAAGAACTAACCTACATGGGCCCTGTTCAGAACAGATGACTCCAGACCCCAAAATGTTCTACTGATTTAGCCCTAAATCAGTGCTGGACCTGTAGCACTCTCACCCAATTTATCTAGCTGAAACTCTCAGCTAATTTGTATCACTAGAACTAATTCTGGCATTCACTATCCAGCTCTTCTATACACAGATCAAGTCTGCCAGTCCATGCTGAGGCTACCCTTGGGCCAGGTGACTGGCAGTGATTAGTGACTTCATCCCTGATGACTTCACCTTCCCTGTGATGTGAGCGTGCAAATGGGTATTGGTTAGCAACATTTTTTTTTCATTCACTCATTCAACAAATGTTTATTAAGCACTTACCATATGTCACATGTACTGAGCTAGGTACTTGAGATATAATAGTGAATAAAATAAATAAGATGCCCACATTCATGGAACCACAAATTAAAAACAGATCTAGGGGGCACCTGAGTAGCTCAGTTGGTTAAGTGTCCAACTTCAGCTCAGGTCATGATCTCACAGCTCGTGGATTTGAGCCCCACGTTGGACTCTGTGCTGACAGCTCGGAGCCTGGAGCCTGCTTCAGATTCTGTGTCTCCCTCTCTCTCTCTGTTCCTCCCCCACTCAAGCTCTCTCTCTCTCAAAAATAAATAAAAATTTAAAAAATTAAAAAAAAAAAAAAAACAACAGATCTAGGACTTTAAGCTTCCAGCTTTCATTTCATTCACATGGCTCAAAGGCTCCACCCTCTGAGGTACTAGATCTGACAGAGATTTTCCCTCAAGTACAAATAACTCAAGATAACAGCCGTTACAGGAAAAAGTACTATATAACATTTTTTTCAAGGCACATGACTATTTGGAAGAAAAAAATTCTCAAAAGTTAAACATCACTAACATGTTCAGATAGTCACAGGACAGTCACTGAATGTTATGCCATGTGTCTAAAAACAAAGGGCGGGAAGGAGTTGAAACCTGTGTGTGCTGGGCTCAAGGGGGTGTTCCAGTAAGAAGTGACATCCTGGAAAGTAGATTTGCTCCTCTAAGTCAGTTCAGAATACAGAAGCCTCTGAAAAGCCCTTATTTTACAGCTCTTGGATACCCACTTCTGCCCATCTCTGCTCTCAACCTATACTATGTTTAACCTGAATCAGGAGATTCTTATTAGATGACATTCTAGTCAATACCAGAGGACAACAAAGCACAAGAGAAAATCTGGCAAGATATTCTTTCCTGTTATTTTTTTTTTTTTAATGTTTATTTATTTTGAGAGAGAGAGAAAGAAGAGCATAAGCAGGGGAAGGGGAGGGAGAAAGAGAATCCCAAGCAGGCTCCACACTGTCAGCGCGGAGTCCAACCTGGGGCTCAAACTCAGGAACCGTGAGATCATGTATGACCTGAGCCAAAATCAAGAGTCAGTTGCTTAACCAACTGAACCACTCAGGTACTCCTTTCCCTGTTATTTTCTAGGACCTGCCTATCAATAGATTTTATTCAACCAGCCAAGAAAGCTACTACCTGTATGTCTTAGTAATCTACCAGAAAACAAGTTAGAGATTGTTTTCCTTTTTGTTCCCCTGAAAAGTAGCTAAGAAAATGGTAATAAAGTTCATATGGATTACTCTCTAGAGCAGCTACATTTATAGGACGCATCTTGAATCTGAACAGCTAAGTATAATTTCCAGCTAGATTACAATAGGAAATGCCAGTGAAGTTCTAATACAGGAAGCCTATATAGCCAATGGGCTCTAAGGAAATTTCTGGACCCAGGCACAGAGAGTAGAGCACCACAAGAGAAGCCAAACCTTTACCAGTCATAGGCATGTCCTTGGAATGTGCTTGTCTTCTCCCTTCCCAATCTTTCCCCAGCAGGCAAAATGAAGATAATGCCCAAAATCCCCCAGCACTTCCCCTACTGATGAAGAGATCTTTGCTGGGAGTTTTGCCTCAGGGTCGTTCAGAGGTTTAAGAGATCACAGAAGGAAAAGGCCATGTACGCCCCTAAAAGAGAACCTCCTCGCCACCTCCAGCCACCCGAGAAATATAGTGTGTTCACTTCAGAGCAAGTTGGGTAGATCGTCGCGCAAAGTTTCTCCCCGAGACTTTCATTTACTGGGCTGCAGTCCCTCTGCATTTCAACTCCTCAGCAAAAGCTCTCGGGCCACAGGCCTCTAGGCTGCCCGCACCCGGTTCAGACCAAAGGGCCTCTGGGACCTACAGGAGTGTCCCGTCAGACATCAAGCAAGCGCAGGAGACGGCTTCACGCTCCAACAGGTCGCCCAGCCCGCTGTCCGCAAGGGAGAGGGGGCAGTCCCGCAGGCCCCGGAGCCAGCGGCGGCCACCTCATCAAAGGCCAGCCCCGCGGCGCCGTCAGGGGCGCAGGCCACGCCCCCGCGCAGTCGGCGCGCCGGCCTCAGCCAGCAGGCGCGGCCCCGACGCTGCGCTTCCGCAGGCCGCGGGGCCCGCCACCGCCGCCCCCGCCCCCGCCCCCGCCGCCGGCCCCGCCTCTCGTCAGCCCCAGTTCGACACGAACGCTAGGGCCTCGCGCCCCGCGCCGGCAGAATTCCGGGTCGCCGCCACTCAGGGCAGGCTGGGAGGGCCGGGCAGGGGCCGTGGGGCCGAGGTGGTCCCTCGGCTCCCGCGGGCCGGGCCTGGGCCGCCGACCGAGCAGGGCCGCCTCCAGACACCCGCCGGCCGGGGTCCCAGCGCCCTGCGCCGCGGAGGCCGACCCTTCCGCCTTCTCGCCGAACCCCTCCCTCCCGCTCATTCCCCTCGGTGCTCACCTCCCGACTCCGCTCCCCGCAGCCTGTGCTTCAGCTCCAGCTCGGATTCGGGGCCGCGGACCAGAGAGACTCCCTCACAGCTGCGCTCCGCAGCGCAACCGAACTGCGGGCCCCGCCCTCGCGGCGTCCCGACCAACAGATGGGCGGTGCCGCACTGCCGTTGGGTTGCCATTGGATAAGGCGGTCACGATGGGCGGTGCCCTGGGGAGACGGTCGCTCGCAGGGAGTCTTCAACACGGTCTCCTCCTCTTCACCGTGTCCGGCCGAGACCTCTTGGAGGCTTCGGTGTGTTGGATCTCAACTGGGGGTGGTCTTTCTGTCCACCCCTCCGTCCAGTCCAGGTGCCTCCGATGATTCTGCTAGGCGAAAGGCCGGCCTTCCCTCTCTTCTTGAAGGCGCCATGACAGTTCTAGCCCGACTAAGAGACAAAAGGAGAGAGAGACGTAGCCTCAATCTGAGGAGCGCCCACCCACTTTCATTATTTGGGGGTAGGACTGCGCAGGACATCAGTTCTTCAGAAAGCGTAAAAAATTCCCTGAACACATTCTAAAAATTAATAGTTAACGTTTCGTGATTGCATAGCACTGGTATTTGCCCAAACTTTGCAAGAGGTTTTCACAGATAACTCCTTTGATCCTCCTAAGAAATTGAAATTACTAATGTCAATGCTAGATGACAAAAAACAAAAAAACAAAAAAAATCTGAATCAGAGGCATAAACTATTTATTAAAAGTTGATAAGGGCCAGATCTAGCATCCCTAAACAGGAAGATTTATCAAAGACTTACTTGAAAAGATGTTTGGAAAGAATTTGGATTGACTTCAAAGAAGTGGAAAGAAAAGAGGATAGATTCTGGGTGAACGCATTGATCTTCGAAAACTAAACGCTGAATCTGAGCGGTAAGAAGTTAACTCTGCCATTGTACGTACAATATGAAGGGAGGAAGATGAATTAATCATCAGAACTTGGGAATGTCATAATCCTGAAATTTCACTGTCCTTAAAGGGAATCTCTAATCTTAATACAAAGAAGAATACTGTATATGGCAAAAGCCTCATTTTCTCATCTCTTCATCTCAAAATACTTTTTTTTTTTTTTTACGTTTATTTATTTTTGAGAGAGCGAAAGAGAGCATGACCGGGCGAGTGGCAGAGAGAGGGAGACAGAAGCCAGCTCCAGGCTCTGAGCTGTCAGCACAGAGCCTGTTGTTGGGCTCGAACTCACAAACTGTGAGATCATGACCTGAGCTGAAGACAAGCGCTTAACCGACTGAGGCACCCAGGCGCCCCTCAAGATAACTTATTTTTAAAACCAATCTTTCATCCTTCTTTGTTTTTTGTTTGTTTGTTTGTTTGTTTTTACCTTTGAGAGGGCTCACACACTCTCAGAAATCTGAGGAAAGTTATGAATCTTGTTTTGGTTATTTAAAAAATTCTTTTGTCCACCAAATTTAGCATATAATTTCAGAAGAATTGAGGTTAAAATTTTTTGTTCTGATCTTCAGAGGAAAGATGTACCCCCTCCTGTCCAGGTTAACCTTTTTTCCTTGGGGGTTCAGAATCAATTGGAGCACCCGGTCCATTATGAACTTTCATTAAATATTGGTTGATATTATCATTATAGTTTACCATTCTCTTCTGTCTGATCCTTACCATTATCACCTTTGCTTTTCAACTAGCTCTTTCTTTCAAATATGCATAGAGAACCCATTGGCCTCCTCTGGCTTTTATTTTTAACTTTTCATGTTTGAAATGCTCAAATACTGCATTTTGCAACCTCATTTATTTTTTTTTCTGCTTTAAAAAAATAAACGTATTTAGCATAACAATGTTTATCTAATAGCTTCTATGTGCTATGGTCCACTGTTTGAATTGCCTTAGGCATATTAACTCATTTAATCCTCACAAGAATCCTATGAAATATTGTGAATTAACAATCGCTATAGAATGTGAAAATCTCGGGGCGCCTGGGTGGCTCATTTGGTTAAGCGTCTGACTTCGGCTCAGGTCATGATCTCACAGTTTGTGAGTTCGAGCCCCGCATCGGGCTCTGTGCTGACAGCTCGGAGCCTGGAGCCTGCTTAGATTCTGTGTTTCCCTCTCTCTCTGACCCTCCCCTCGTTCATGCTCTGTCTCTGTCTCAAAAATAAATAAAAATTAAAAAAAAAAAAAAGAATGTGGAAATCTCTCCTAATCTTACTTCAATAAAATAATTAAGACTTTGATGTATATTTCTCCATTTTTTTCTATGCATATATTAATATATGAGTATGTAATTTAAAATGAAAGCAAGCCGATACTTCACAACCTTTTTCAATTTACTGTTACTTTTTTCCATAGCTCATACAGCACTGCTTTAATTTTTTAACCACTATAGAGTATTCCATTATCCAACATTTAATTAATAACTACCAGGAGGCATCAGGATTATTTCCAACATTATTATAAACAAAGCTATAATAAAATCCTGTTGCACACATCTTTGGCTATTTGTGAAAAATACTTTTATACATTCTTAAAAGTGGAATTGCTAAGTCAAAGGCTAAAACCATTTTAACTTGAATAGGTATTGCCAAGTTACTCTTCAAAAATATATCAAATAACAATACTATCAAGAGTATGTTAGGGTTAAAAATAAAAAAGGTATGTTAGGTTTCTGCTTCCCAACAGTCTTACTAACACTGGATATTATCAATCTTTTCAACATTGGTGATACATTAAGAAAAAAAAAGATATTTTAATTTGCATTTAGTTAGGAGTAAAGTTAAGACTTTTTAAGAGCAATTGTAGGTTTACAACAAAATTTAGAAAAAGGTACAGAGATTTCCCGTATTATTTACTGCACCCCATATGCATAGCCTCTCCCCCATTATCAACATGACTCACCAGAACTGTATACATTTTATTAAGGATGAGCATAGAGTGCTCTATCATAATCACCCCAAATCCATAGTTTACCTTAAGGTTTGCTCTTGGTATTTTACATTCTATAGGTTTGGATAGTCATATAATGGCATATATCATATAGAGCATTATACAGAGCATACCCTGAAAATCCTCTGTGCTCTGCCTTCCCATCCCAAGCAACCACTAATATTGTCTCCATAATTTTGCCTTTTCCAGAATGTCATGTAGGTGGAATCCTATAGTATGCAGCCTTTTTAGATTGGCTACTTTAACTTAATGATACATGCATTTAAGAATTCTTCGTATGTTTTCATGACTTGATAGCTCGTTTCTTCTTAGTGCTGAATAATAGGCCATGGTCTAGATGTACCACAGTTCATTTTATCTGTTCACCTACCAAAGGACATCTTGGTTGCTTCTAACTTTTGGCAATTATGAATAAAGCTCCCATATATATCTGTGTGCAAATTTTTGTGTGGACGTAAGTTTTCAACTCCTTTGGGTAAATACCAAGGAGTGAAATTTCTGGATTGTTAAGATTATTTTAGTTTTATAAGAAACTACCTGGCTGGGGGTGCCTGGTTGGCTCTGTTGGTTAAGCATCCGACTGTTGGTTTTGGCTCAGGTCATATGGATCCTTTCTTCCAAGCTTGGCATTTACATTTCTTTAGGACCTCAAATTAAGGACCTCAAAACTAAGCCTAGATTTCTTGATAATTGTGAATTATCTGAGGTACTTTAAAACATACACATTCCCAGGACCTTCCCTGAATCAACTGGATCCAAATTTGGGGGGAGGAGGAGAATTTGGATATCTGTATGTTTAAGAATCTTCCCAGGTGATTCTGATGCAAGTACCCGGGCCTGTCATTAGGCTGAAGGGTAAAAACTATCACCATAGCTCAAACCTTATCCCTGTCTAGGAATGATTCCTTGGGTCATTGCCTCATAACTTAGGCCTCTGAGCTAATTAAATAGGAATTATTATTTAACTCTACCTCTATGTCATGTCATAAGAAATTGAATCAACTTCTAAGATAAACATAATGGATTAAGTAGGGGCACTGGGGAATAAAAAAACCAGACATCCCATGTAAATTAATAATTCACCTGAGATTATTTGATTTCCACAATGGTATTCAATTATGCTCAAATCAAATTCATCTGTCATATATTTTGCTCCATGTTTTACTGACCTAAAGGTAATTATCTGCCTTATCTCCCAGGAATGTTGTGAGTTTGAAATAATTATCAAGGGGCACCTGGGTGGCTTGGTCAGTTAAGCGTTGGACTCTTGATTTTGGCTCAGGTCATGATCTCATGGCTCCTGAGTTCAAGCCCCAAATTGGGCTCTGCCTGCTTGGGATTCTGCCTCTGTCTCTCTCTCTGCCCCTCCCACTCACTCTTACAAAATAAATAAAATTTGAAAATAAAATAATTATCAAGTCATTCCATAGCTTTTTCTGGGCTAAAACCCTAATGTAACCTTTTCTGTTTTGTTTTGTTTTATCTTTGTTGTAGTAATAAAGACAACTCTCCTAAATGTAAACTTATTTCCTGATAAAATATAGATTCAGACTATAAGGAAAGGACTTGACATCCCTTTTAGCGCTGGTAGTTTAAGACTCCATTATTTTATAGCTTATAGTTGTACTGCCAGGCTTGAATCTGAGAATAAAATTCAATTTAATTAAATATTTATTTAGTGCTTACTATGTGCCAGGCACCATGCTAGGCAGTAGGATAACAAATGAATAAGACAAAGTTCCAGTTTTCAAAGAGCTCCTATTTATTTGGAAAGATATCTGTATAAACAAAAACACTCACAACACTTAACCAGAGCAACGACAGAAATATGTATAAAGTTCCACAGGCTGAAGAGAGAAGGACATGACTGACTCCATGGAAGAAAAATACCTAGGAAGATGTGGCAGGCTGAGTAAATAGCCCCCAAAGATATCCACATCCTAATCCCTGGAATTTTCAAATGTTACCTCATATAGCAAAAGGGACTTTGCAGATGTGATTACGGATTTTGATATGGGAAAATTATCCTGGATTATCAGGATAGGTACTAAATAATCACAAGTGCTCATAAAAGAGGGAGGCAGAAGGAGATGTGACTACAAAACTGAAAGAAATGTAACCACAGAAGCAAGATGTTGGAGTGACACTAAAGAACGCAGGCAGCCTCCTGAAGCTAGAAAAGGCAAGGAAATGGATTCTTCCTTAGAGTCCCCCGAAGGAACCAGGATTACTGATAGCTTAACTTTAAACCAGTGAAACTGATTTCAGGTATCTGGTCTCCAGAACTGTAAGTAAATTAATTTGTGGTGTTTTTTTTTTTTTCCCAACGTTTTTTATTTATTTTTGGGACAGAGAGAGACAGAGCATGAACGGGGGAGGGGCAGAGAGAGAGGGAGACACAGAATCGGAAGCAGGCCCCAGGCTCTAAGCCATCAGCCCAGAGCCTGCTGTGGGGCTCGAACTCACGACCGCGAGATCGTGACCTGGCTGAAGTCGGACGCTTAACCGACTGCGCCACCCAGGCGCCCCAATTTGTGGTGTTTTAAGTCACCAAGTTTGTGGTAATTTGTTAAGGCAGTCATAGGAAACTAATATAAGGTTTCCCAGAAAATAAGACTAATACCTGTCTGACCTGGGTTTTAAAGAAGGAACAGGAGAGGCACCTGGGTGGCTCAGTTGGTTGAGCATCCATCCGACTTAGGCTCAGGTCATGATCTCACAGCTTGCGGGTTTGAGCCCTGCATCAGGCTCTGGGCTGACTGCTTGCTCAGAACCTGGAGCCTGCTTCAGATTCTGTGTCTCCTCTGTCTGCCCCTCTGCGGCTCACGCTTTGTCTCACTCTGTTTCTCAAGAATAAATAAATGTAAAAAAAAAAAAGGAATAGGAGTTGAACTTGCAGTTAAAGGAGGGAAGAATAGTCTAGAGAAGACTGAACTCTCCCTTTCTCTGACTCTCCAGACTCAGAAGATATGAATTAGACCATAAAACCTATGGTTTTCCATTCCAAGTTTTGTGACATCTGCCTCACATTTTAGCAGTTATGAGTTGAAGATTTCCAGTGTAAGTGTTATTTTTTTTTCCCCTTTACCTCACCTCTGGCTTTTCACTTTGAAATTTGACCTTTGTTTTTACAAAGTTTCTTACATCTGGGAAAGAAGAAAAATCTCTCCAGGGAGAACATTCTTAAGAAAGTAAATGAGAAAACTAGAGAGAGAATCTGATAAGGACACTTGTTTATTATTGGAGCACACTTGGAACAGAGAATGACGAAACCTTCTCCAAAAGCAAGTAAAGGAACTCCTGGCTTGATTTGCTTGGGACTAAAAGAAATAAAATCGTGAAAATAAAAAGTAAGAGCTCTAGGGGTGCCTGGGTGGCTCAGTCAGGTAAGCGTCCAACTCTTAATTTTGACTCAGGTCATGGTCTCATGACAGTGACATGGAGCCCAGCATCAGGGTCTGTGCTGGGCATGGAGCTTGCTTATGATTCTCTCTTTCTCTCTCTCTCTCTCTTTCTTGTGCTATAAATAAATAAATAAATAAATAAATAAACAAACAAACAAACAAAATATTTTAAAAATAAGAGCTCTAAACCAGGTATAACTGAAGACAGAATAAGTTAATTCACTCAGAATATAGTACAAAGACAGATATAGTTAAAAAGAGGGAGGGCTGGATTGAAAGCCCCAACATGTATGATGAGAGTTCTAGAAAAATATAGAAAAATATGAGATTGATGGTTAAACAGTGTTTGAAAACATAAGAATTTTTTTTAATGTTTATTTATTTTTGAGAGAGACAGCATGAGCAGGAGAGGGGCAGAAAAAGAGGAAGACAGAGAATCTGAAGCAGGTTCCAAGCTATCAGCTCAGAGCCCAACATGGGGCTCAAATCCATGAACCATGAGATCATGACCTGAGCCCAAGTCAGACACTTAACCAATCGAGCCACCCAGGTGCCCCTGAAAACATAAATTTTTTTTTAATTAAAAAAAAATTTATTTAATGTTTTATTCATTTTTGAGACAGAGAGAGACAGAGCATGCGCAGGGGAGAGGCAGAGAGAGAGGGAGACACAGAATCCGAAGCAGGCTCCAGGCTCTGAGCTGTCAGCACAGAGCCCGACGCAGGGCTCGAACTCACAGACTGTGAGATCATGACCTGAGCCGAAGTTGGACGCTCAACTGACTAAGCCACCCAGGTGCCCCTTTTATTAATTTTTTTTAACGTTTATTTATTTATTTATTTTTGAGAGACAGAGCACAAGTGGGGAGAAGCAGAGAGAGCGAGAGAGAGAGAGAGAGAGAGAGAGAGAGAGAGAATCTGAAGCAGGCTCTAGGCTCTGAGCTGTCAGCACAGAGCCCAACACAGGGCTGGAACCCACAAACTGTGAGATCATGACCTGAGCCGATATTGGACGCTCAACAAACTGAGCCACCCAGGTGCTCCAGAAAACATAAAAATTTTTAAGTTTTGATGAAAGACATTCGTCCTCAAATTAAAAAAAAAAACAAAAAAACAAAAAACCAAAAAAACAGGGGCACCTGGGTGGCAAAGTCGGTTAAGCATCTGACTTCAGCTGGGGTCATGATCTCACAGTCTGTGAGTTTGAACCCCGCGTCGTTGGGCTCTGTGCTGACATCTCAGAGCCTGGAGTCTGTTTGGGATTCTGTGTCTCCCTCTCTCTCTGCCCCTCCCCTGCTCATGCTCTGTCTCTCTCTCTCTGTCTCAAAAATAAATAAAAATATTTTTAAAAAATTAAAAAAAAAAACAAAAAACAAAACAAAAAAACAAGCTTTTAGTGGCTCCTGGGTGCTCAGTTGGTTAAGTGTCTGACTCTTGATTTCTGCTCAGGTTGTAGTATCACAGTTTGTGAGTTCGAGCCCTGTGTAGGGCTATGTGCCAAGAGTGCAGAGCCTACTTGGGATTCTGTCTCTCTCTTCCCCTCATCTGGCTCTGTGTACGTGCTCCCCCACTCACTCTTTCTCAAAATAAACTCTAAAAGAAAACAAAAAAACTCAAGCTTGGGATGCCTGGGTGGTTCAGTTGGTTAAACGTCGGACTTGGGCTCAGGCAATGATCTCACAGTTTGTGAGTTTGAGCCCCTCATCAGGTTCTGTGCTGAAAGCTCAGAGCCTGGAGCCTGCTTCAGATTCTGTGTCTCCCTCTCTCTCTGCTCCTCCCCACTCACGTCTGTCTCTCTCTCTCTCCTTCAAAAATAAACATAAAAAAAAAAAAAAGAGTCAGATGCTTAAAAAAAAAAAAAAGCTTTTAGTACAAATAAAATAAACACATGTGGAGACATATCAGAGGGATATTTACAAAATATCAAGGATACAGAGAAAAATGTAAAAGCTATTAGAAATATGAGAAAGAAACAGATTACCTACAGAACAACAGTAAGACTGATAAAACAGTTCCCTGTAAACCTAGAATTTTATCTCCAGCCAAATTGTCATTAAAGAGTGAAGGCAAAATACATTTTGATATGCCAGAAACAGTTAACAGTTAAGGGATTAAAAGAAACCCACACACACAATATCACTGAAAGACCTATTTATAAACATGGCCGTGATGGTAGAAGAGGAACCAAATTTACCACTGCCTTAGCGATCTAGAACACTGGATCAAATATATAAAGCAACAGTTTTCAGATATTGGATAACAGGCAGCACAGGATAATAGCCCCTGAGAGAAGGGAAACAAATTAAGTAAATCCTATGAGTACCCCCAGCTTATTACCTAGAGTTTTCAGGCCACATTGTGGAGAGAGGAAACCCACACAGAGCCTAACAATCTCATTGCATTGAGAAGACAGAGTTGAGAGTTCAGGGAGGCCAAGGTGGTTAACATTTCCAGGGCAGAGAGCCAGAAAGGATGGAGTTACACAGAGAAATAACTACGGAGCTTTGTAGAAGAATCCTCTCAAGATTTTGTCTGTGAACTGAGCTAAACATACACATGAGGAAACTCTCGGGGTTGAGGAAACAACCATGTGGGAGGAGTAGGCAGACCAGTGGAAAGAAAGCCATTTTGGTGGACATGGTAGGATTCCAGCTGGCAGGTTTCCTATTACTGCTGTCTGTCCCTAGCAGACTGTAGAGCTGAGGGATTACAAATGTGAGGTCATTCATTTCTTTGCATGTGAGCCTCAGTTAAGAATGTTTGCCCCCATGGTGACTGCAAGAAGCAGCAGGGTTTTTCTAAGTAACATTGTGGTTTTCACGTGCCAATTTGTCAGACTCAACTTGTGTCCTCCATTCTCAATAGCCAATATAGCTAAGGAGATCTTTTACTAAAGGATTTTGAGGAATCCCTAAGGAATGGGTAAGTGTGCCACAGATCTTCTCTGGAAATTACTTTTGCCAGCTGTCCCTGCTCCCAGCCACTGCTGCTCTTGAACTTTGCCACCACCTCCTTTGGGTTCTCCACGTAGTTCCACCCACTGGACCGAAGATCTCTTCACTTTATTCCCTAAAGTTTAGCTCAGTCCAAACTATGTAACAAGACACAGAGTCAGACATTAGAAACAAAGAGGAGCCCTCAGCTGCCACTAGAAGTGGCTGTTTTTCAGATTCCTGATAAGACAGAGCCAGCTCAGCTGGCCCATTTCCCCTTGCAGTTATCTCCAGGCTATACCACTTCCTAGAATCCTAATGCCAGCAACAGGGATGGGTCCAAAGACCCATCTCTAGAATATTTGACTGAGGGACTATCCTTTTCCTTAGGGGGAAAAAGCTCAATGCTGGCCTGCTTAACACAATTCCAGGAGTCACTGACATTTTCCAGACTTTGGATAATCTGGGTATATTTAACATCATTTTTTGATATGCCAGTGGTTCAGGCCAGCCTGTCCTCTTATATGAGGTGCAGAGGTAAGATTTGTACACTCCTCAGAGTGGCTCCAGTTTTGTGATCATCTATGAGCAAACAGTTGGACAAAAACATGCATAGGTCTCCAAAGAACAAGTAAGGATTTTAAGAGACATTCCAGTCCATATTCTTATTTAGGGGAAAAATAATCTCTTTTTCTCTGTAAGGGCATAGTCCTGCAAAACATTTTATATTACTAATAAATAAATTAACTCCAGCATCTCAGTCTGAAACATCTGAATTTTGGTTAATGTCATTTCAGGATTTTCTTTAGGATAAGGTATTTCCTTTATGCATGTGTAGAGGGCTCATTGTGGTGATTTCCCTGAGTAAAGGTAGACAGCTGCAAGATGAACTTATGCCTGGCCTTCTAGAAATGTAAGACTCCAACTTAAAATATAACACTTCTTTGACATTAAAAAATGCATTTATTGGGCAGCTTTTTATTTTTTATTTTAGAGAGAGACAGTGCAAGCAAGGGAAAGGGAGAGAGAAAGAGAGAGAGAAAGAGAGAGAGATAATCTTAAGTAGGCTCCATGCTGAGCATGAGCTGGATCCCACAACCCTTGGATCATGACCTGAGCCGAAATCAGAGTTGTCCCCTCAACTGACTGAGCCACTCACATACCCCATTGGGCACCTTTTAAAACAATACAAAGAGGACTATGGGTCGGCCCAGAACCTCAGAAATGGACTCTTTCCCCTCTTTTTTCTAATAACTTCAAAATATCTTCATTCCTTCTTTCATAGCTCTAAATCTTGGCCCACACCTTTTTTTTTCCTTCCCTTGGATCATTCTTCTAGCTTTAATCACACATGGGAAAGAATGTATCAAAACTTCCCAGGGGCACCTGGGTGGCTCAGTTGGTTAAGTGTCTGACTTTGGCTCAGGTCCTGGTCTCATGGTTCATGGGTTCGAGCCCCATATCAGGCTCTGTGCTGCCAGCTCAGAGCCTGGAGCCTGCTTCAGATTCTCTGTCTCCCTCTCTGCCCCTCCCCCACTCACACTCTGTCTCTCTCTCAAAAATAAATAAAAACATTTAAAAGTTAAAAAAAAAACAAACCTGCTGAGCTTCTGGGATGACTGGCTGGCTCAGCTGGTATAGCATGCAACTCTTGATCTTGGGTTTGCAAGCCCCACGTTCGTTGTGGAGATAAGTTAAAAATAAAATCCTACATCAAAACTGCTGAGCTTCTAAAGACAGTATCTTATGAATAGTAAAATATAATCAGAAACAGGATTTGAAGGAAGTACATAAAGAGTCAAAAACAGAGTTAGGAGCTCCTGGGAAGGGCAGGGAAGCCCGGGAAGACCTACTTCCCAACTTCTCACCCTTCTCTCATTCTCTCATTTAACATCCTCCATATGCAGGTTGAGTTTCTCAGCCTTTGGTCTGCTACCCTCTGGGGGTCTTGTATTTCCAAGGCACTACACATTTTTAAATCTTTGCGCATTTTAAAGCTTTATGCTTTTAGTTTTATAATATAAGCATGTTAAACCTATTTGGGATTATCTGGATTAACATTTTATATTTTGAGTGATCGCGAGTTTATGTTTAACAATTGAACTGGTGTCACATTATACTCTGAAGTTAGCCTTTTAATTTTAAGGCAACGTTGCCTGGCCTTGGACAAGGGAGGGCAGGGGTGGTCCCTTGAATCCCTTGGGACCTGCAGAAGTATGTCTCAGTGGTTCACAATTTCTCATGTTTGAAAAACACTGGCTTAAACCACCTTCTCCTCTTCTTTCTCTCCTGAGAGGTAACTGGAAAGAGGCTGAGAGGCTAAAAGAAACAAAAACTTTAAAAAATGACTAGTATTTGTTTATCTTCAATGCTTGACCAATTTGAGAGATAATACAAGGAATCTAGTGATTTTTTAAATAAAGCAAAGGTGGGGCATCTGGCTGGCCCAGTCAGAAGAGCCTGTGACTCTTGATCTTGGGGTCATGGGTTCAAGCCCCTAGAGGTTACTAAAATAAACTTAAAAAAAAAAAAAAGCAAAGATGATACTGGGACATATAATAGTGAATATGTTTAGGAATTACCAAATGCTTAGAGTTTTTTTCTATCCACAGCAAATCAATCCCATGCCTTTATCCCTTGTTGTTGAATAAACTTGGTATATATTTTAGAGACAGTTTTTATCATTCAGGCCAGCCATTAAAGTACATCTTCAGCTCTTCTGTTATTATGTTTGATTAGTCACATTTCTTTCTTTTTTTAATTTTTTTTTAAACATTTATTTTCAAGAGACAGAGTGCTGGTGGGGGAGGGGCAGAGAGAGAGGGAAACACAGAATCCAAAGCAGGCTCCAGGCTTGCAGTTGTCAGTGCAGAGCCTGAAGCGGGGCTCCAACTCACTAACCGTGAGATCATGACCTGAGCTGAGGTCTGACGCTTAACTGACTGAGCCACCCAGGCGCCCCGATTAGTCACATTTCTGAAGCTCATAGGTTAGAGACTCAGGAAGATCAATCTACTAATATAACATTTTGGTGGATTTTTTAGTTAAAACCATTTTTTCCTCTCCCTATTAGAGCACAAAATCTTTGTGTCTTTCTTAGTGTACTTTAGTGGTTTGGGGGGATATGGGGATGGAGTAGGGAGAGGATGATCTTCATATTGTTTTCCCAGGTCTTTCCATGAGACCCTTTACGATCTCCATTTCCCCTAAGACACCACCACCTTCCCAGTACCTTGATTTTTCCTTCAGTCATATTTTTTCCACTTTTTTCCTTGTCTGTTATTCATTTTGTTTCAGATCATTTTTAATCTAAATAAAAAATAATTTCAAATAACTTAATGTCATTTCCATCCCATATTTAGCATGTGTATATGGATACTTAATAAATGTAGTCTGTGGTTGAATAATACAGCATTTATGCAAACTCAGCACTTTGTATTCAGCTCCTCTTATCCTTAAAGCAATCTGAAAAAGTAGATATTGTATGTTTTCCTTGAAGAACTGAGCCTGAGAGAGAATAACAACTTGTGAAAAGACCACACAGGTTAATATATTTCAAAACTTATTTTTCCCCCCACAATGTCACATTCCATTCGTAGGGGGGGAAAAAGAGGCTGAGCAATTTCGTGTTCCTGTTACACTGCCTTGTACAGAGATCTCATTAGGTTCACTATGACCTATGGGCCTAGTTAACATCCTCTACCCTCATAGTCCAACTTCAATGTTTTCAATGTTTAGATATCTAGTTGTCCCCTTAAACTGAACCCACCATTTTCTCCCCAAACTAGCACCCACCCACCCATGCCACACCATTTTCTATTAATGGCTCCACCAATTTTTGTCATTCAGGGTCGAAACCTTGGTGTTATTCAACAAAAATATTGAACAAATACAAGAATTGTGCTAGGGATGCTGGGGTATACAACGGTTAGGTTTGATGGGGTTTCTGCCTTCATAAAGGCTTCAGGAAAGACAAATGGGGAACCCACGCTAGTATATGGATATTAGAGAAGATGTCTTGGAGGAGGATGAAGATGGGTGGGTGCAGAGGTGTGTTTCATAGGTAAAGGCATAGGAGGAGAAAGCATGGCTTTGGAGGAACACAAAGATGTACTACTGAGGCTTTGAGCAGTAGTGGAAATGGAGAGAAAGTG
Source organism: Panthera tigris (assembly GCF_018350195.1). Classification (NCBI taxonomy): domain Eukaryota; kingdom Metazoa; phylum Chordata; class Mammalia; order Carnivora; family Felidae; genus Panthera; species Panthera tigris. The sequence goes on from NC_056662.1 coordinate 117,584,334, forward strand.
GGACAGATACGCTAGTTCAAGCATGAAGGGTCTGGTAAACTATGTTAAGGAATTTGGACTATCTGAAGAGCAGAAAGAAGCATAATTAGTTTTGTATTTTAAAAGAACCAATCTGCTCATAGTTTGGCCAATTTCCCCTTTCTCTTCCATCCTCTGAACCCAATCTATTAATAAATCCTGATTTCTTATTGTCTCATTTGTTCATCTCTATTACCACTGCCACCACCTTAGTTCCAGCCCTTCTCATCTCATCCTTAGATTAAAAGCCCTTTAACCAGTTAGTCTCCAGACTTTTCTTCCTCCAATCCACACTGCACACAAAGACTACACCAAAAGTCCTAAAATGCTATGCCAGAATAGCAGTAAAGCCCAAATCACCCATCTTGGCGCTTACGACCATCTCTACTCTATGTAACATTACTGCTTAAAACCCCTTTCCAAAGAGACCAGTCAGCTTCCTCAAAAATCCTCCCAAATGCAGTTTACATTCTTTTCTCACCCCTGCAATCTTGTAACATTATTCTCTTCTCCCCCGCATAATGCACTCCTGGGGCATCCTGAGGACGTCAAGCAACAGCTCGGTCTCCTCTCCTTCGGTTTCTTCTCACCCTGCAGAGACTGTGCCAAACATTTCTGCATTGTATTAACTCGAATGGTGTTACAAATCGAGGTTTTCATTGTCTTTTGTCACAAAAGACTCTCATAAGGCCGGGTCAGGTACTTCAAGCGCACAGAGCAAATGCTAGTAAACTTTAATTGAGCCCAATCCGGCGGGTTTGCGGAGTCTGAGCCCGCGATGGGGAGAGGGGGCTGACACACTGGAGGATGGATCCGGAGCGCCGGGTCCGACACAAAAGAGCTTCAGACAAACACGCGACAGGCCAGGGTAGGGCAGCGAAGGTGGGGCAGGGATAGCGGGAGACAGCAGGGGACAGCTCCGGGGGGCCAAACTCTGGCGAAACCGCGGGCGGCAGGCTGAGCCACCGTTGGTAGGCGTGACCGCGCCAGTCTCGCGGGAGCGGCCGTTGGGCGGGCCGTTGTCCCCGCGGGCGGGGCGAGTTGCTAAGGAAATGACTTCCCGCAGCGCCGCGCCGTGCCGCGCCGCGCCGGCCGGGCGGGGTCTGGAGCGGCGCCGTTTCCGCTTCCGCTCCGTCTCTGCTCCCGTCCCGTTACCGCCTCCTGGCCGGCCTCGCGCCTTTCACCGGCACCTTGTGTCGGCCGTACTGCCGGGCCCGCTCCTGCCACGCGTGCCCCCGGGGCTCCGGCGCCGGCACGGGTCGCGTCCCGCTCGCCTGCTCCTGAGGCCGCTGGCCAGCAGCCGCCATGGGTGCCTACCTCTCCCAACCCAACACGGTGAAGTGCTCTGGGGACGGGGTCGGCGCCTCGCGCCTGCCGCTGCCCTACGGTTTCTCCGCCATGCAAGGCTGGCGCGTCTCCATGGAGGTGAGGCGGGAGAGGCCCAGAGGCGGGCCGCTGCAGGGCGGGAACCTGACGGAGAAAGGGAGCGGGGGGATGGGGTCATCCCCAGGGAAGGGTCCTTATCGGGAGCGTGCAGCTTTGGCTGCGGCGGCAGTTTGACGGGCGGCAGCGAGAGTGGGCCCGGGGCCGAGAGGGAACTGCCGGTGCTTGGGGACCGTGTGCCGGTAGCCAGTTTGGCGGCGAGAGCTCGGCCATGTGGGGAGAGGCACCTTCCGCCCACTGACCGCCCTCTCCTCGTGCCTTCGCGCCATCCTCTTCTGCCAGCCCAGCCCTCCAGGCTCATAAACGGTGTGAGGTGTAGTGTGGGAGTTAAGATGAAAAGAGGGACGATTTATTCATTTACTTTTGCGAGGACGAAGAGAATAGACGGGAATGACTACTCCCCCCCGCCTTAAATATGTGATGTGAGAGGCCTTTTTAGACGGGGAGTTTGACAGTGAAAGGAAGCCTAGGCAAGTAGTCTGTTTGAAATTCTCAACACCTAGTTACTTGGCTCTGGGCACCGAATGTTAATTTCAGAAGCTCGCCCTGACCCCTAAGAATTGTCACTCGTTTGTATTCTCTTCAGGGCCTTTTACGACCTTTGGAAAACTTGAGTTTTGTCATTCGGTATCATTACTTTTTTATTATGCTTGATATTTTTTTCCTCGGGATTTTTCTGAAACTTACTCTGTAATTGTCATTTGCCTGTGCTGATTGTAGTTTATAGTTTCCTTGATTTGTAATCATTTCATCATAATCTATAAAGAACTTTAACCTGTAAAGAACTGACTTTTCTTTTCTAGAAAATTTCTTCTGGATAAAAGGGAAAGGTGGAAAATTTCTGGATAAAAAGGAGTAATACTGGGCAAAATGGATGTGACACTACAAGGAGAACAGGAAAAACCATGGTAGAAAGGAAAGGTAGAAAGACATGTGTAAGACATGTCTTTGTGAAGAGTGTTGTGAGAGCTAGGCAGAAGGGCCAGGGAAATGCTCTAATTATTTCTGGGATTAAGGGTTTATCCACTTACTAGGTGGGCTTCAGTTTAACAGCCTAATAGTGTCTCCCTCGGGAATTTCTTCAAATCCCTCGCTCCTCCCTGTGGTTAGCTCTGGAATGACAGTATAAACTTAAATGGTTTGTTCTCAGACTCCACTTTCATACCCACAGCAGACTTTAAACAATTCTGTCAGTAGCTATAACATTTCAAGAAGGAAGGGGGTCCTATGGTTCAGCTCATCGAATTTGGCTCCCGCATTTTACAGCTCAGAAATTGAGGCCCAGAAAAGTTAGGACATTTATTTCTTGGTGGAAAGAATCTGGGATGAAACTGTTCAAGACACTTACTGGACACTGTTATCGTCTGTGTCAACCTGAAGCATAGCGTTCATATTCCAGTGTGGTGCTCAGCATTGAGCTTACTGGGTCCTTGGTAAATGTAATTGTCTGAGTGTTAGAAATATTTGGATATAGCTTCAAAAGGAAAACCTTAATGTAAGGTTGGGGTTTGGGTCAGTTGCTAGTCTGGAGGTCCCATTTCTATGGCATTTTCTGTTAATATTGTAAGATTTGAGGTGACTTTCTTATGTTACAGTGAAAAGGCTTTTCTGGCAGGTTTCTCAGTCCTTGTTTTTCACTCTCTTCTCTGCTGCAGTTTTTCTGTTTTGGGGGTACCCTTCTTTCTAGTTTTCTTTACAAACTGAGTTGTTTGGATGTTTAGTTTTCAAAGTTGTTTGCTCAGTGGTTCTGTGCCGTTTGTTTCTCTGCAGGGTATTTCCCTTTATTTTTGGTTTCTCTTCTGGTAATTAGAAAAGGACTTTTTTCATCACCAGCTGTTTGGTTTGTAGAGATCTTGTTAGACTATTCCTTAGATCCTAGTCTTCCTGAGAGGTAACCAGTTCGGGTTTTAAAATCTTCCTATTAAGCTATTTCTGAATTTACCTTTGAATGGTTAAATATACTTAACTAGACCCTCTTGAAGCCCTGCGTGGGGCTATATCAAGTAGTTTTCTGCTACATCAGTAGTTTTCCTTCTGACTTTGATTCCTTTCTGTCCAAAGTATAACATAGTTTCTTTGCTATGGCAAGAAAATAACTATGACTTGTAGCCTCTTAGTGAATCTTATCTTTTCAGAAAGTGTACACACCTGTTCCTCTTAAGCTTTAGGACTCAATTCCACCAGTTTATTAAGTATGTTGACCTTAATTGCTTGGTCCTAATGATTCCTTTGAGGTAAGTTTTTCATGCCATACACATTACAAGAGGTTGCTCAAATCCTGATTGATGAATAGATTCAGTCTTAGTACTATTTTACCCCTTCTCTTGAGGCAAGGATGGCAACTATCAATAGCTGGCATTTTATACTTTCTGCCTCTCTCCAGCCCCTCTTGCTGTGGAACCAGGGTGTTTTGAGGAGGGGTAAACAAAATACCACAGTTGATGTTCCCTTCCCTTCTTCCTTCTCCATGGTTTGGAGGGATCCTCAAGCTGGTTGAGGTATGTATTTTGGGGGTTAAAAGGTAGGTTGTGGAAGGGTGCCTGAGAAATATATTTGGAAAGGCTCTGAGTTTTTGGTGGCTAATGAGAAATCAAATCTGAAAATAGTTTGAGTTGATGTAGTTTTAAGGGACATGGATACTTTTGGGTTGTGAGGTTCTCTGGAAGTGACAAAACTGCTTTCTATGGGGAGTTAAAATTTTTTCTTTTTAATTCTGTGAAATATATTTGCCTTCTTTAAAAGGCACTATCAATACCTAGGATACACTTTTGAGTAGACTAGCTGTTTATTGCCATATAGAAGCTGGCTTATTAGTGGTCATACAGGGGTCACCTAGAATTGAATGTAGAGCATGTTAAGCAGAAAATTCTTAAGATACCTACATGACAGTTTCAATAATTGTATTAATGGGGCAAAATATAAAATGGGATACCACAAGAATGCTGTGGGGTTCCACTTAAGAGAGGGTATCTGAGGCTGAATAACATGTATTGATTCTTAGATTAGTGCCTCATCTCTGTATCTTAAAGCACTTTTTATTTATTGAACCAGATTAGAATTCCTTTGTCTAGGATGCAGTTAAGCAACTTTTATAAAAGGGCATTTGATTAGCATGTCGTAACTATTCTTCACAATTCAGAGATAGTATGACATGAAATCAAATACATATCCACGCATATGGAGAAATTGTTTTCTACTATATGATTCCTTTATAAGTTCTTAAGCAACAGGAAGTTACAATCAGATTTTATTCCTCAAGATTTCAAGAATATTTTACATAAGTTATTTCTATCGCCCAATCACATAGCAGATGTTACTACTGCTTCACCCTGATCCTCTATTGGGTTATCATCTTGGAATTGTACTTTGAGAGGTAAGGTAAGGAACTGTGCTTTGAATTCGAGTGTGGAAGTTTAATAGATCTGGTCAGTAGTTCTTGCCATTGTGAGCTGTTATTAAAATTGTGCTGTCTGGAAGCATAAACCTTTAGAACTGAACTTGAAGCATCACTGATGTGTAATGACATGCTTTAAACGGAGTACTGATTTCAATGGAGTTTTTGGTTTCCCTTTAGATCCTGTTCAAAGATGCAGTCTATCAACTTTTAATCATATATAGTACTTGAAAATGTATATATGGGTGTCTGGGTGGCACAGTTGGTTAAGCATTCGACTTTGGCTTAGGTCATGATCTCACAGTGTGTGAGTTTGAGCCCCACATTGGGGCTCCACGCTGACAGTGTGGAGAATCCTGCTTGGGATTCTCTTTCCCTCTCTCTGCCCTTCCTCCACTTGCACACGCATGCTCTCTCAAAATAAATAAACTTTAAAAAATTATATGCAGATTTCTTTTTTAAGAATCTTATTGAGATGTAATTCACATGCCATATCCATTTAAAGTGTACATTTCAATGGTTAATATATTCAGAGTTGTACAACCATTACCACTGTCAATCTTAAAACAGTTTTATCACCCCAAGAAGAAACAATTTAACTATTACCAGTCACTCCGTATCTCCCTTCCTCTAATCCCTAGCAACCGCTAATTTACATGATATTCTATATATTTATCTATTTTTAACATTTCACATAAGTGGAATTATGCATATGTCTCCTTTTATGTCTGCCTTCTTTTACTAAACAATATTTCTAAGAGTCATCCATGTTGTATCATGAATCGGTACTTCATTCTTTTTACTGAATAATATTCCATTGTGTGGACATTTTGTTTATCCATTCATCAGTTGATGGATATTTGTATTTTCATATTTTGGCTATGATGAATAATGATGGTATGAACTTACATTTACAATTTTTTTTCCGTGGAAATAAGTTTTTATTTCTCTTGAATATATACTAGGAGTGGAATTGCTGCATCATACAGTAACTCCATGTTTAACATTTTGAGGAGATGCCTACCTAACTCTTTGGCAAAGTGGTTGCACCCTTTTACATTTTTACCAGCAATATAAGAAGGAGGGTGTCAATTTCTCTACATCCTCCCTACACTTGTTATCATCTTTTTTATTATAGCCATTTTAGTGGGTGTGAAATGGTATCTCATTGTGGTTGTTATTGTATTTCCCTCGTAGCTTATTATGTTTGAGCATCTTTTCTTGTCTTAATTGCCACTTATATATCTTTTGAGAAATGTTTATTCAGATCCTTTGTCTATTTTTATTGGGTTGTCTTTTTATTGAGATGTAAGAGTTCTTTATATATTTTGGATACAATTTCCTTATCAGATATGATTTGCAAATATTTTCTCCTATTCTGTGGGGTGCCTTTTTGCTTTCTTGTTAGTGTCCTTTGAAGCACGATAACTTTCAATTTTGATGAAGTCCAGTTTCTCTATTAAGAGTTTTATAATTTTAGCTCTTACATCCATTTTAGATTAATTTTTGTGAATGGTGTAAAGAAGAGGTCCAGTTTCATGCTTTTGCATATGGATATATGCTTGTCCCAGCATCATTTGTTAAAAAGGTCATTCTTTTGGGTGCCGGGGTGGTCCAGTCGGTTAAGTGGCCCACTTTGGCTCAGGTCATGATTCTATGGTTTGTGAGTTCAAGCCTTTGTTGGACTCAGCACAGAGCCTACTTCAGATTCTCTGTCTTTCCCTATCTGCCCCTGCCTGCTCCCCCCACTCTTCAAAAATAAATAAACATAAACTATTTTTTTAAAAAGTCATTCTTTTCCCTCATTAAATTATCTTGGCATCATTGTTAAGATCATTTGACTACAAATAATGGGAATTTATTTCTGGACTCTTAATTCTGTTTCATTGATCTACTTATCATTATGCCAGTACCACACTCTCTTGGTTACCATTGCTTTGTGTTAAGTTTTGAAGTTAGGAAAGTTAAGGAGTGTGAGTTTTCCAACTTTCTTCTTTTTATTGTTTCTTCTTTTCTGGGTCCCTTGTATTTCTGTATGAATTTAGGATCAGCTTGTCAATTTCCGTGCAAAAGGCACTTGGAATTTTGATTGGGCTCGTGCTGAATCTGTAGAATCAGTTGAGGAGTATTGCTACCTTTTACGATATTAAGTCTGTAGTTTTCTTGTAATGTCTGTGTGGCTTTGGTATCGGGATAACACTGGCCTTATAGAATGAGTTGGGAAGTGTTGCCTCCTTTTCTATACATTGGAAGAGTTTGTGAAGAGTTGGTATCATTCTTTTAAAAATAGCTGGTAGAATTTACCAGTGAAGCCATCTGAGACTGGCTTTTCTTTGTGGGAAGTTTGTGTGTGTGTGTGTGTGTGTGTGTGTGTGTGTGTGTGTGTGTTTGTGTGTGTTTAATTATTTTATGTTAAGTTGTGATAAAATAAACATAACAAAATTTATTATCTTAACCATTTAAAAATTGTACAGTTCAGTAGTGTTAAGTGTATTCACACTGTTGGGCAACCAGTCTCCAGAAGTGTTTTCATCTTGCAAAACTGAAACTCTATACCAGTTAAACAGCTCCCCATTCCCCTTGCCACCAGCTCCTGGCAACCATTCTACTTCCGGTTTCTATGAATTTGACTATCCTAGGTACCTCATAGAAAGACACATTTGTTATTTTGTGACTGGTTTGTTTCACTTAGCATAATGTCCTCAAGGTTCATCCATGTTATAGCATGTGTCAAAATGTCCTTCCTTTTTAAGGCCGAATAGTATCCATTGTAGGAGTATACCACATTTTCTTTATCCATTCATCTGTTGGTGGACACTTAGGTTGTTTCTACCTTTTAGCTGTTAGGGATAAAGCTGCTGTGAACATGGATATACAAACACATCTTCAAGATGCTGCTGCAAAATCCAAGACTAAGGTGTCTGCTGAGGACCCACTTTCAGGTTCATAGATAGCTGCCTTCTAGATGTATTTTCAAGGCAAGGGAGCTCTCTGGGGTCTCTTTATAAGGGCACTAATCTCATTCATGAGGGCTCCTCCTTCATGACCTAATTACCTCCCAAACACCCCACCTCCAGACAGCATCACATTGGGGATTACATTTCAACATAGGAATTGTAGGGAGACACAAAACATTCATTCTGTAGCACTGAAGTAATATATGCATATAATTTTAAAAGTCAGATAGTAATACATGACTTTTTAAAACCAAAAATGTAGTTCCCAACCACTTCAACCTTTTACTCTTAGTTTGTAAAGATTTAGATAAATTTATGCATCATAAATCTAAATGGCTGGTCATCCATGAAAACAGGAACTTTTGTGGATGTATTTATAACCTTAGGAGATTGACATCAGGCAGGATAACCAGGCTTTTATTCATACAGATCCATTGGTTGTCTAGAAGGTCAAAAGGTTCTGTGTGATACATGATTTAAGTAAGGCAAGGCCTAAGAGTCCTGACTCAGGTGACCTGTGTGTTCTGAGTCATCTCCTCCAGACTATCAGTGGTTATTGTTTTATGATACATCTCTGGGTTTAGAGTAGGAAATGAAGGAGGAGGCATCCATAAGGTATTTGTCCTGAGGCAACTGGGGACTCACTGTCAAAAACAGACATGGAAGTCGTATGATGTTGCAGAACCTACTTTTAGGCCCAAAAGCTGTAAAGACTTTTTATTTATTTATTTTTTTTAAACTATAAAAACATTTAAGACAATCTTTGCTTTGATGCTGGTTTACAATCTAGTTTGGGACCTAAGAGTCTCTTTTCCCCCATGGAATGCTGGATAATAATACAAGATAGTATATGCTGAGTTTAGAAAGAGGAATGATCAGAGTATTGGTGTGACTGAGAAAGATTTCTTAGAGCTGGTAAGACTAACTGGACCTTGCGGAGAGTTTATAAAATGGGACAGAAGGAAAGGAGGAAAGTGGAAGGAGAAGAAGAAGGATATTAGAAAGAGGAAAGACTGAGGCATGCTTGCTACCTTGCTAGGTTGGGGTGATCAGTTCAAGAGTGGAGTAGTTTCTTTTGGGGAATGGTATGAAAGGTAAGAGATTAGGTTATAGAGATGGGTAGGAATGATGATTGAGTGCCTTTAACTGCTTGTAAGTTATGTGGAATTAATCTGATATGCAGTAGAATCCATTGAAGCTTCTAGCAATAAAATATTGGGAAGTATAATCTGGTATCTGGATGTATGTAGGTTGGATTACAGGGGCAGAGAGTAGAGGCAGGAGAGAAGATAAAATGCTATTAAGAGTAAAGTAATTCATGAACAAAGTCATGAAGGAAAACTTAGTAGGACTTGGTGATGGATGGTGGAAGAGAGCCAGGAAGTCAAGGAGGTCTGGTATTAAGTGTTGCCTAGGAAAGATTCCATGAACAGAAATAAGACCTGTAGGGGAAGTTCTGAGTGTTTGAAGACTGCTGAGTTTCTGTTTATATATGTTAAGTTTGAAGTGGAGAAAGGCATCCTATAGAAAGAGGCAACTGGAACTTCACAGAACCCACGAGAACTTTCAAGAAAGCTGACACGGTTTTTACTATTTAATTATATACAATAGTTGGGAAAAATGAAGCCTGCAAAATAGCTATTTGGGTTGCTGTTACGGTTATTGCCTACTCTGTGTAGTAAGATCTTGAAGGAAAAGGTTTTGAGATCAGGAGTTTAAGCATGTAAATCTAAAATGATCATTTAAAAAAAATAAATACATAAATAAAAAAATAAGAAGAGAGATCATTTTAACCAGTTTCCAATAAATGGTTTAATGGATGCTTTGTTGAATTAAAAAAAAAGGTGGGGGGAGAAACACTGCTTTGGAGGCAGAAGTGAAGGAGAGGTTAGGTAAAGATGTAGAAAAATTTTGAGGTAGAATAGAGATGATGAAGTAGTTCTTGATATATGACCTTGATCTAAGTAAAGCAAGAGGTTAGCTCATCTGCTAAGAGTGAAAGAAGAACATTGGGAACTTGAACAGTGTGGGAAAGGTTTATGACTGGCTGCAGTTAATATATTTAAGTGTCAATGCAAAACACTAAAAAAATGCTGAATGATGGAAGTAGGTGCACAAACAACCAACATGATTTCATGACATTTTATGACTAGCAATACTTAGTGGCTCTGATTTCAGGTGTAAAGAAAGCAGTTGGTCGGGTTATACGAGGTTGGATGAGTTTTTCTAGATTGCTAAGAGACAGTGTTGAAATACTTGGCTCTGGCTCAGAAAGGGTCAGAGAGAAAGAAAAGCAAGGGTAGGTAAAGGTATGGAGGCAATGAACAGAGATGCAAAAGGGGAAACGAAAGTGCTTAGAGAAGGTAGTTCCAGGTGATAATATAGATCCAAAGACTCACCAGGCAGTAGAAGGGAAGGTAATGTGGAGTAGTTCTAGGAACTGACACCTCAAGGTATAAGGTGAATCTATGTTGGGCATCATCTATGGATGATTCCTTTATCATTGAAGAGAAAATGGAGGCACACCAAGAGATAACTGGCCAGTGATCATGTGGTATATTGTAGCGTGGCAATTCAGAAGACAGTTCATAGGTTCGTTTTACTGTCATAAGCATTCAAACTGGAATAATATGGCATATTGTACAAAAATTTTAAATGTAGAAAAGCAGAATAATTATTATTACCCAACTCTTACTCTCCATGCAGTTTTTTTTTTTTTTAAATGTTTTTCAACGTTTTTTGTTTTATTTTTGGGACAGAGAGAGACAGAGCATGAACGGGGGAGGGGCAGAGAGAGAGGGAGACACAGAATCGGAAACAGGCTCCAGGCTCCGAGCCATCAGCCCAGAGCCCGACGCGGGGCTCGAACTCACGGACCGCGAGATCGTGACCTGGCTGAAGTCGGACGCTTAACCGACTGCGCCACCCAGGCGCCCCTCCATGCAGTTTGATACATAATGTGGTCTTCCAGATTTCTAGCATATGTGGTTTTTTTCCTCTCTTTTTGTCACTTAGTATATTGTGGACTTATTTCTAAATTAACGCATATTTATTTCTAACGTTTATTTATTTTTGAGACAATGCAAGAGACAGAGTGCAAGCAGCAGAGGGGCAGACAGAGGGAGACACAGAATCCAAAGCGGGCTCCAGGCTTTGAGCTGTCAGCCCAGAGCCAGACCTGGGGCTCGAACTCACAAACCGTGAGATATGACCTGAGCCGAAGTCGGACGCTTAACCGACCGAGCCACTCAGGTGCCCCAACGCATATTTATTTCTAATAACTGCATGTATTCTTTTGGAAGGATGTACTACTTGTAATCTAATCTCTTCATGGATATTTCGATGTTTATAGTTGTTCTTTACTATAAATAATGCTGTAATGAACATTATTATACATATTCTTGTACCCTTGTCTTATTACTTCCATAAAATAAACTTTTAGAAGTCCAATTACTGTATCAAAGGGCATGCACATTTGAAATTTTGATACATATTACCAAATTGTGCTCCAGGAAGGCTGTACTATTTATATTCTTGCTGATCAGGATATGAGAATGTGTTTTTATTTAACTCTTTTTTTTTTTTTTTTTAATGTTTATTTTTGAGAGAGAGAGAGACAGAGACAGAGCGTGAGCAGGGGAGGGGCAGAGAGAGAGGGAGACACAGAATCCACAGCAAGCTCCAGGCTCTGAGCTGTCAGCACAGAGCCCGATGTGAGGCTTGAACTCACAGACTGTGAGATCGTGACCTGAGCTGAAGTCGGACGCTCAACCAGCTGAGCCACCCAGGCGCCCCTACTTCACTCTTATTACCACTGGTTATTATTAATCTTTTCCATTATTTTAATTTGCACAAAAGGATATTTCCTTGTTTTTAATGTTCGTTTCTTTGCTGTTGAGGTTAAGTATTTTTTCATATGTTCACTGAGATTAGATCTACTTCAATGCTTTTGTGAGAAGTAGATGAGGAAGTCAAAAAGGTAATTTGAATAGAGTTGTGGGTTCAAAAGAGATGGTGCAGCTTTGACTTAGAGTGGCATTGCGGGACAGAGAAAGACCGATTGATTGTCCTATTCCACTGGGAAGCAGTGGACAAAAAGACTGCTCTTCCCTCCCCTATCAAAAAAGTGGAATTAGTTGGACTAATTTCTCAAATTTCAGTGAAATATTGAGTCTCCTAAAAATATTTAATTTACTTTTGAAAAAGCTAAACATTCCCATGGCTCAGTCTTGCTCCCACCCCACAGTTAACCTGCTTTTCTTAGTTTTCTGTGTATCCGTATGGTATTACAGTGTGAGAAGACAAATATCTATTCCATGCTCCCTCTTCTTACACAAAAGCAGTTTACTAAATATAGCATTCTGTACTTGCTTTCCTTCTGCACTTTGTTTTCTTTATTTAACAAAATATCTTGGAGATCTTCCATGAGGTTTTTTTTTTGTTTTTTTTTGTTTTTTTTTTGTTTTTTTTTTTTAAGGAAAGCAATACTTGTGGAACTCCAGATTTCACTAAAACAATTTTAATTTAATGTTACCTAAATGTGTACAAACAGAACTGGGCATAACTTCCATGCCAACAAACCATACTACAAAATCATCAGAATTAAAGTCAACGTCAATATGACACAACTGTTTTGCCAAAACTAATTAGATACTCACAGCACGACTTAGGTAGTGACTGCTGAAGTATAGTTTCTTATGGCTTTAGCAAGCCTTTACACACTCATACCTTTGCCAATTCAGTTCTCCCACCACTTTTCTATAATCCAACCCAGTCCTCCTCCGTTCTGCCTTTTCTTTATTCCATAGCACCATCCTCTTTCTGTAAGTGTTCTATCATAATGCTATATGATTTACCTATTTATTGTGTTTATGTGTATTTCCCTCATGAGAATGTAAGGTTTTTTATGAAGTACAGATCTTCATTTTATTCACTGATATATTCCAAATACCCAGAACTGATCCTGGCACATAGCGGGATAGTCAGATATTTGGTGAAGAAATGAGTGAATGAACAAATGAAGTCTGAGAACCACTTGTGAAGGATGTTGGAGCAATAGATAGTCATATAGGTCAAAAGATGGAGAGAAGAAGTAGGTTCAGTAAGGTCTAACCCTGGCTTAGACAGAAGGGAGGCCAGTGTGGCTGGTGGTGGAGTGGTTGGGAGAGGGTGAAGATGATGTGTGGTTGGTAGTGCTCTCTGGATCCTGGGGATGAGACTCAGAGGCAGTTATTGACAACCTTAGATAGGCCATTGTGTGCCCTCCATGGCAGCCCGTTAGATTCTGGGACACTTTCTCCTGGAATCAATGAGAGGGAAATACAAAACAGCTATTTTTCCATTCTCTCATTTACTACCTTAAAATAGCTTTTATTTTTAGGGTGCCTGGGTGGCTCAGTCGGTTAAGTGTCCGACTCTTGATTTCGGCTCAGGTCATGATCTCACGGTTTGGGAGTTTGAGCTCCCGCATCGGGCTCTGTGCTGACAGCATAGAGCCTGCTTGGGATTCTCTCTCTGCCCCTCTCCTACGCATGCCCTCTCTCTCTCTCAAAATAAATAAACTTAAGAAAAATAGCTTTTATTTTCTAGGTTTGTATAACGAAGGCATAGTCTTATTTCAGGGACAACAGAAGAACCACTGCACTGATTTCCTAAGATTGATACAACTAGAAAAATTTAAATGCCAGAAAGAGGAGGAGAACCATTGACTTACACGGGGATAATCAATCAAAGTAAATAGCTGATTGCATTCTTTTTGTTTGTAGAAAGTACCTAAAAGAGAGGTGGGGTTGTTTTCCCAGATGGGGCAGAGTAAGCTGCAGCACATGCTCACCTAGGTTCAGTGGTCTTGGCTTGAACTATGGCACAGACTAGAATATTTGCTTGGGGTGGCAGAGTTTTGTGATTAGAATTTGATCAGTTCCAGCCTTCCAACCATGATGTTGTTGCAGCAGGGCCATTGCAGACTTCTCTTCAGGTGTACTATGCCATCAGTGTTGAATGATATGTCATTTCCATCTGGGGGTAGGAGGTGGGAAGGCTGATCATATGGGGCATTGTAAATTTTAGTTAACAAAATCTAAGCACAGTATAGTTTTAAGAATATTATTTATTGGGAAGATTCTTTTGTAAATATATCCTCTGCCTAGCCTGAGGGCAACTTCATGAGTGAGTTAAACTTAGAAGAGGGAATAATTTATTTAGATGGTGCTTTGGGAAAGTGGCAGTATAAGTGTATATAGTTTTACAAATTTCTAGTGCTTTCTCTTAGGCTGTTTTAGGATTCTCCCAGAAACTTTTCAGACTGGTAATGCCCTCAGGTCTCTTTTTGCTATCTTCCCTAGAATTTTCTTCCTTGAAGTTCACTGATTCATAGAATGGGTCTGGAAGAGACTTTAAAGCCTTTATTCTGGTTCTTCCCATAGTTGCCGCAAACCAAAAGGGTCAGGTCTAGAGTTCCAACAGTCAAACATTCTGCCATCTGGACTCCGAGATCTCCTAGGCTGAGGCTGCTAGACTGCAGAGAAAGTGAACTGATTCATTTCTCTCCCTTCCTTTCCTCCCCTACTTCCCTCCCTTGCCTTGCTTCCTTTCTCCCTCCCCTGTATTTCTTTTCTTATTTTATCATCCCGTTTCCTTTCTTATTTCTAGGCCATGTAGTTCAGCCAGGGAAGGGTTAGTGAGATTAAGGTGTGAAGGAAATCCTCATGACCTGAGTGAGGTGGCAGAAGGAAGAACATCCTTTGATCTTGAGAAATGCTAATTATGCTCTCTTTTTCCTAGGATGCTCACAACTGTATTCCTGAGCTGGACAGTGAGACAGCAATGTTTTCTGTCTATGATGGACATGGAGGTAATGGTAGCAGATCATATTGGTGACATTCTTGAACCCTAGTTCTAGACTTTAGAGGGCAAGGACAGGTCCTTTGTTCTTTTCCTTTCCAAGGTTCTGGTTGTAAGATATCGTTTCCATTCCTAGTGCTGTTTTTCTCTATTCTGCCATTCTACCTTCCTAGCTGGATATTGTATTGGTTTATAATCTCACCAGACCTTGTTTTAATCTGAAAAGCCTCTTCCTATATTACAATTTATCTTTTTTCCACTGAGAATTAAGTATGCAGGTAAGAAAAGACAAAAGGTATATTAACATAGCCCTGAGAGAGTTGATGGTGAAATCCATTTTGTGGATCAGAACTTCCTAAACAGTTGTCTTTCAAATTGTATAAGTTAAAAGTGTAAGTTGTCTTTCAGTTGTATAAGGTATTCATTTCTTCAACCCTTGGGGTTCAGTCCAGTATGGCATGTAAATATTATATAACTTTATATGTGGGAAGCAGTGCTCTGGGTGACCTTACCTGTTTCCTAGGGGAGGAAGTTGCCTTGTACTGTGCCAAATATCTTCCTGATATCATCAAAGATCAGAAGGCCTACAAAGAAGGCAAGCTACAAAAGGTCTGTCTTATCGTAATGCTCCTTCTCTACTTCTGTAGTCTCTCCCTTATTTTCCAGTCCTGTGGTTTTTCCTTTCTTGTTGCCGGTAAGCTGCTGCTTACTGCATTTCTTTCTTTTTTTTTTTTTTTTTTTTTTTTTTTTAACGTTTATTTATTTTTGAGACAGAGAGGGACAGAGCGTGAATGGGGGAGGGTCAGAGAGAGGGAGACACAGAATCTGAAACAGGCTCCAGACTCTGAGCTGTCAGCACAGAGTCTGACGCGGGGCTCGAACTCACGGACCGCGAGATCATGACCTGAGCTGAAGTCGGCCGCCCAACCGACTGAGCCACCCAGGCACCCCTGCTTACTGCATTTCTTAAAGAATTCTATACCCCAAACAAGCTTATCCTCACTTGAGCCTTCTTAGAGTTGCCTCATTATTCCCAGGTCTCTGAACTGGTTTTTATTTATATGTGAGTGTCTCCTCATGTGGCAGATCACCGTGTAACTTGCATGCCATTTTTGTACCCAGATTGTATACAGGCAATTTATTTTGTACCTCCTGTACTTTTTCTGACACTTGCCTTATACTCTTTTGCTTATATCCAGGCATTAGAAGATGCCTTCTTGGCTATTGATGCCAAACTGACCACTGAGGAAGTCATAAAGGAGTTGGCACAGATTGCAGGGCGACCCACTGAGGATGAGGATGAAAAAGAAAAAGTAGCTGATGAAGATGATGGTGAGTGTTGCTGGCATCCCTTGTTTGAGAGGAAATCTGCATTTTAAAGAACTCTTCTTTAATATATATTATTTCAGTGTCAATTCTAAGAGAGGATGACTTCATACGGACTTGGGGAGTCCCCACATTAGAGAACCTTATGTTCTGCTACACTACATGAGGTTATGAAGGGAGAAAAAATTAACCTTTGTGCCTAGTGTCCATAGTTGTAAGCATTTTATATATATTTTGTCATTGTGGTAGGGTCTCTCTGGTTCCTGTTAATGTTTATGTGACCTCTTTTTTCTAGACAGGAGTTGTCATTAGCCTCAGCAGCCAGTCCTTAAGCCTGGGCTGTAGGCCTAAGACTAGCATCGTGGGCTTCCTGGGTCCTCAGCCATAATGAGCTTTCTACTTATCAATCAAAAATAAGAGGTGATAAGAGAACTATAGTAACTAGTGTTCCTTTGACTAAGAAGAGGGTGAAACTCAAAGACTAAAGGAAGTCTATGCAGGCAGACGTTATCTGAGAAGAAACCAAAGGGGTCTTCTGAGACCCCAGGGAGTGGGGAAGTTGGAACTCAGGCCTGTAAAGGCTGGGAGGCAGGAAAAAGGACTGGTCCTATGAAGAGTCTGGTGTGGGGGTACTGATTCAGCCTCTTCCCTGCAGTGGACAATGAGGAAGCTGCGCTGCTGCATGAAGAGGCTACCATGACTATTGAAGAGCTGCTCACGCGCTACGGGCAGAACTGTCACAAGGGTGCTCCCCACAGCAAATCTGGAGCTGGGACAGGCGAGGAACCAGGGTCCCAGGGCCTCAATGGGGAAGCCGGACCTGAGGACCCATCTAGGGAAACTTCTTCAGAGGAAAATGGCCCCACAGCCAAGGCCCACACAGGCCTTTCCTCCAACTCAGAACGTGGGACTGAGGCAGGCCAAGGTGGCGAACCTGGCACTCCCACTGGTGAGGCTGGGCCTTCCTGCTCTTCAGCCTCTGACAAGCTGCCTCGAATTGCTAAGTCCAAGTTCTTTGAGGACAGTGAGGATGAGTCAGATGAGGCAGAGGAGGAAGAGGAAGACAGTGAGGTAAGGGCCAGTGGGAGCAGACAGATACTGAATTTGCAGAAAAGGCCTGTTTGGTTACCATACATAGCTTTCAACTCCTTTCCTTCTCTCTGTCTGTCTCTCTCTCTCTCTCTCTCTCTCTCTCTCTCTCTCTCTCTCTCTTTAAGTAATTGCTACACCCACCGTGGGGCTTAAACTCACAACCCCAAGATCAAGAGTTGCATGCTCTACTAAGCTTGGTGCCCACCATCTTCTCTTATTTTTACAGCAATCCCCAAGGCCTATATTCCAGGCTTTTCTTGAATTCATTATCTCCACCAACATAGGAACCATTAGCCCTCTAACCTCTTCCTTTTTCGATACTATAACATACAGATCTAGTTCTAGCCTTTCAGAGTCTGTCTTTTATTATTATTATTATTATTTTTTTTTTTTAATGTTTATTTTTGAGAGAGAGAGGGAGAGACAGACATAGTGTGAGCAGGGGAAGGGTGGAGAGAGAGGGAGATGCAGAATCTGAAGCAGGCTCTAGGCTCTGAGCTGTCAGCACAGAGCCCAGTGCAGGGCTCAAACTCACAAACCATGAGATCATGACCTGAGCTGAAGTCGGATGCTTAACCGACTGAGCCACCCCAGGCGCCCCAGAGTCTGTCTCCAAGAGAGAACAGGAAGGTAGGGATTGTTACTTTAGATATTTGGATATTTCCTTCTCTGAGCCACTTATTTTCTGGCCATGTTGCCTGAAAGGTACTTTTGGCTGAGAGCCCTGGCCTTTTGCAGGACTTACTATTCGTGACTTCCGAACCCAGTTTAGGATATCAGTCATACCCATCTGGCCCTCTCCCCTCCCCTGGATTTTTCTATCATGATCATATAGTTGCATCTTTCATTGTTCTCAGAATCCGTGTTCAGGCCAGGCTCTTGGTTCTGAGTACAAGTTGGGGGGAGGGGGGCAGGGGGTCATCCCAGTCTCAGCAGCCTGGGATCATCCCTCTGGCAGGAATGCAGTGAGGAAGAGGATGGCTACAGCAGTGAAGAAGCAGAGAATGAGGAAGATGAGGATGACACTGAGGAGGCTGAAGAAGACGAGGAAGAAGAGGAGATGATGGTGCCTGGCATGGAAGGCAAAGAGGAGGTGTGTAGGGAAGGGGAGCAATGAGTCTGGAAAAGCCAAGAGGCAAATGTAATTCCCCTGATTGTCATTTGGTGACAGGGGATCTCCTTGCTGCCTTAGTACTGAAGTCCTGGTGATGCAGGGATTTATGCTACAAGTGGAACTAGGTCTTCAGGGTAAAATTAGCTCAGAAAAGAAAGAGAGCATGCTCTGGTCTTTGGAAAGATTACGTTCATGCCTCTCCTGTTTGTTAAAGCTTTCTTGGTGGTCCCAGTGAAGAGAAGAAAGCATAAGTGAATGGTTGGGGAGCACCAATGAGGAGCTTGTGTCCAGAAGCTCCCATGATGCTTCCTTTCTTCCTCTTAAGCCTGGCTCTGACAGCGGCACAACAGCGGTGGTGGCCCTGATACGAGGGAAGCAGTTGATTGTAGCCAATGCGGGAGACTCTCGTTGTGTGGTGTCTGAGGCTGGCAAAGCTTTAGACATGTCCTATGACCACAAACCAGAGGATGAAGTGGAGCTAGCACGCATCAAGAATGCTGGTGGCAAGGTCACCATGGATGGGCGAGTCAACGGGGGCCTCAACCTCTCCAGAGCCATTGGTAAGGGCCAGGAAAGCATGGGAAAGACTTCTGGGGTCTTACTCTCTCTTTCAGACTACCTAGTAGCAAACTTTAATCTTAATAGGCCCATGTACCTTGCCAAGTACTTTGGTATCTATTATTATCTCTGTCCTTAAAACATCTCCATGAGATAGGTAAGATAGCTGTCATTTTTGGATGATGAAAAAGGTGAGTGACCTACCTAAGGTTTAGCAACCTGAAAATAGGGCTGCAACTAGAAAAACTGGAACACAGTTTTTCATTCACTTAGATTATGGAACTTTGCCAAGAAGGGAAATGAATGGCAAGGCTTGACCAGCCCTAAGCACAGGTCTGTGGGGAGTGCCTAAACTACTCATCAACCAGCCGTTCCTTTACTTCAGGAGACCACTTCTACAAGAGAAATAAGAACTTGCCACCTGAGGAACAGATGATTTCAGCCCTTCCTGACATCAAGGTGCTGACTCTCACTGACGACCACGAATTCATGGTCATTGCCTGTGATGGCATATGGTGAGCACCAGCGGAATGCCCTAAAATTCCCTCTTTTATGCAGCATTACTTCTCTTACAGGTCTCTGAGCTGGTTTGGTTTTATCATCCCTCTAATGGCTGCATTCAGCACCTTTTCTCAAGCTGCTCTAGAATTAGAGCCTAGGCAGACACCTTGGTGTCAAAACCCCCAAGCCTAAGGCAGAGCTAAGGATATCTTTGTAGGTATTTGCATTGGCCCTGGGGGGCTATCACCTCTCTCTACACTCCTCTATTCTGCTTTGTTGGGACTAAAGAAGAGTATTGTTTTTGACCCCAGGAATGTGATGAGCAGCCAGGAAGTTATAGACTTTATTCAATCAAAGATCAGTCAGCGTGATGAAAATGGGGAGCTTCGGTTATTGTCATCCATTGTGGAAGAGGTGAGTCCCAGGGTGGAGGAGAAGAGGGTGTCTGGTCTGCATAGCCAAGGTTTTGTCTTTGGACCAGAGCTAAGACCAGAGCTGGTAATTAAGTATCCTTAATTACCGACTGATGCCAAACTCTGACTAGAAAGTTCCACCTTCCTTCATTTTCCTAACATATCCTCATGCCTCTTACGCTAGCAAGTGGCCTGTTTTGGGACATCCGTTGCCTGTTCCCCTCCTTCTGCCACCCTGTCTCAGCACAGTCAGCCCTCTTGTGGGGGCTTAGGTTCCTAGGAGGGTATTCAAACCCTGAAGCTGAGCTGCCCTGTCCCTTTTGTAGCTGCTGGATCAGTGCCTGGCACCAGATACTTCTGGGGACGGTACAGGGTGTGACAACATGACCTGCATCATCATTTGCTTCAAGCCCCGAAACACAGCAGAGCTTCAGCCAGAGAGTGGCAAGCGGAAACTGGAGGAGGTGCTCTCTTCTGAGGGGGCTGAAGAAAATGGCAACAGTGACAATAAGAAGAAAGCCAAGCGGGACTAACGGTTGTCCAGACCCCTGCCCACCTAGACTGTTTTCTGAGCCCTCTGGACCTGAGACTGAGTTTTGTCTTTTTCCTTTAGCCTTAGCAGTGGTTATGAGGTGTGCAGGGGGAGCTGGGTGGCTTTACTCAGCCCATTCCAAAGAGGGCTCTCCCTCCACACAGCAGCCTGGGAGCCTCTGCTGTCTTCCCTGGCCTTCTCCTTGCTCCTTGGGGCTCATCACCGGTTCTGTGCCTGTGCTCTGTTGTGTTGGAGGGAAGACTGGCAGTTCTGGTTTTTACTCTGTGAACTTTATTTAAGGACATTCTTTTTTATTGGCGGCTTCATGGCCCCCAGCCGCTTGCACCCGCTCTCTGTTGTACACTTTCAATCAACACTTTTTCAGACTAAAGGCCAAAACCTAATTGTGCCCGTGGTGTCCTTTTTTCAATACTGCTGTTCTGTCCGGCCCACCCAGAGTTCCCCGGGTGAGCCCCAGACTCGACCTCATTGATGGCTCTACCAAGCCCCTCTGCGTATTCGTGTGCGTGCCTGTATGTGCGCGCGCCCTCCACAGTGCATGTGCCCCACGTCCGTGTGTGTGTGTGTGTGTGTGTGTGTGTGTGTGTGTGTGTGTCCGTTCGTCCGTCCGTCCCAAGAATATGGGGCAGAGGGGGCCCAGGTATTGCAACTCCCTGAGCTGCTGGCAGGCTGGCGTAGCGTCATGGCTCATCCTCACCCCCTCCTGGTGTCAGGAATAGTTTACTAGCTACTGCAGGGGGTGGTTAGGATAAGCCAGGCGGCAACGAAGACTGAAAGCAAGGCCGAGGCTTCTCCTGCCCTCCTCACCGGCCTGCTTTCTATCTGATCTGTGATTGGCTCGGCCGCTTTCTTTCGTCACAATCACTTCCTGGTCACGCTGTGGACGTTTTCGCCGCTTCTGCTTTCCACGGACTACGCGTCCCGTGTGACTCTGCGGCAGCGGAAGCGGAAGCGAGGACGGAGGTACCAGCTGGTCTCCGTAGGGGGGGGTAGGGGGCTCCATGAATGGACGCGGCGGCGGCGGCGGGAGCGGCCTGAGCTGGGCGCCGGGGCCAGGGCCGGGGGCTGCCCGGGGCCCGCGCCGCTGCATGGGGGCGGCCCGCGGGCCCTGAAAGGAAGGGCGGGCGGGCCGGACTGGGAGGGGCGGGGCCGGGCGGCCGCAGGCCGGAGGCGCGTCGGGCTGGAGCCGGTCACGATGCCCCGAAGGAAGCAGAGCCACCCGCAGCCCGTGAAATGCGAGGGGGTCAAAGGTCAGGGGTCAGGGGCCGCAAGGGGGGGAGGAACGGGGGTGGGGTCAGTGGAGTGGGTTCAGGTCGGGGTAGAGGGGGACTCCTGAGGGATGGGGTGGGCGATCTGGACTCCTAGCTTCTACTAAGAGAACCCGAGAGGGTCTGAGAGTACGGGAAGTACGGGCTGCCAGGGCTAGCTCCCGGGGTGCGGATGATGGGCACGGTTCCTGAGGGAGAATCTACAAGCCCCCTCCCCTCTTCAGTGGATACCGAAGACTCCCTCGACGAAGGACCCGGGGCCCTGGTATTGGAGAGTGACTTGCTACTAGGCCAGGATCTGGAGTTTGAGGAGGAAGAGGAAGAGGAAGAGGAGGAAGGTGACGGCAACAGCGACCAGCTCATGGGCTTCGAGAGAGACTCTGAAGGTGGGTTTGAGGGACTTGATTAAAGATTAGTGACCGCTGGAACCTCGGCCCTTCAGGATCCAGGTTAGGATTTAGTGCCAGTGAGCTAAACTCGAAACAGTGCCACAACCCAGGGATGATTTAGTTTAGATTTGAGCTGGATTTCATTTGCCCAGTTGTTCGATGAGCTCCATCACTTTGTTGAGGTGAAGTTTTGGGGCCTGGTCCAAAGGCGGCATGAATAGCACAGTGGATGACAGAGCAACTGGTTAAAGTTAATGCCCTTTTAATAACCTTGTCCTTCTGCCTAGCACATTCCTTATGTGAAGTTCACTTGAAAAGGTTCAGCAAAACAACTCATTTCAAATTAAGTTATGTCTAATCTAAATCCTTTCACCTGCAGCATAAACCTTTTGTATTGAGGTTTTGGTCTCTATCCTCAAGTATTCTTGCATATTCCTTTCCCCTGTGATGTTAACATCACTCCACCCTAATTTGCTGCACCACTTATCCACTTAATGCTACCTATACTAAGGATGTTTCTGAACGTCATTGAGGGGAATCCATGTAAAAAATAATCCATCCTTTAGGGACATTACTTTGTTTTCACTTCTCTCCAGATTTTGCTTCACTCTTTTTATTTTATAATCAGCTCTGTACTAAAAAGGACCTTACTAAAACAGAGCTTAGAATAAGATGTCAGGCCTCTGCCTTGTGTACTTTTACTTTTTTTTTTTATCCCAAGAATCACCTAATTACATTCTTCATTTCAGTCTGTGGTCCACTGTGAGCCTTTGATCCTTTTCCATGCAGTGGAATTAGGTACAGCTGTCATCACTAGGTTAGTCCAGGCTCAGAAGCAGATCATTCATATTGAATTTTCAGGATCACTGAAGTGAAGAGTGGGGCCAAACAAGTGGGGAGACACTAGTGAGAAAGCAAGTTTGGAGCCTGATTGTACTCCATGTTGATGTTTCTTCTCATGTTTGTCTTACCAGGAGACTCTCTGGGGGCCAGGCCTGGGCTTCCCTATGGGCTGAGCGATGACGAGTCTGGGGGCGGCCGGCCACTAAGTGCTGAGAGTGAAGTTGAGGAGCCAGCCAGGGGTCCAGGGGAGGCCAGGGGTGAGAGGCCAGGCCCAGCCTGCCAGCTGTGTGGGGGGCCGACAGGTGAGGGGCCGTGTTGTGGGGCAGGAGGGCCGGGTGGGGGGCCCCCGCTGCCCCCACGGCTATTATACTCATGCCGCCTCTGCGCCTTCGTGTCCCACTACTCGAGCCACCTGAAGCGGCACATGCAGACACACAGCGGGGAGAAGCCGTTCCGCTGTGGCCGCTGCCCCTACGCCTCAGCCCAGCTCGTCAACCTGACGCGACATACCCGCACCCACACTGGCGAGAAGCCCTACCGCTGTCCCCACTGCCCCTTTGCCTGCAGCAGCCTGGGCAACCTGAGGCGGCATCAGCGCACCCACGCGGGGCCCCCCACTCCTCCCTGCCCGACCTGTGGCTTCCGCTGCTGTGCTCCACGTCCAACCCGGCCTCCCAGTCCCACAGAGCAGGAGGGGGCAGTGCCCCGGCGACCTGAAGGTAAAAAGCCAGAGACCAAAAGAACCTGGGACATGGGTGGGTGGCTTTGGGGATACTTGGTTGGATTCATAGACCAGGCCTCATTGTCCCCACAGATGCTCTGCTGCTTCCAGATTTGAGCCTCCATGTGCCACCAGGTGGTGCCAGTTTCCTGCCAGACTGTGGGCAGCTGCGGGGTGAAGGAGAGGGTCTTTGTGGGACTGGATCAGAACCACTGCCAGAGCTGCTGTTCCCTTGGACCTGCCGGAACTGTGGACGAGAGCTGGAGGAGGGGGAGGGTGGTCGGCTGGGAGCTGCCATGTGTGGGCGCTGCATGCGAGGAGAGGCTGGAGGGGGTGCCAGTGGGGGGCCCCAGGGCCCCAGTGACAAAGGCTTTGCCTGTAGCCTCTGCCCCTTTGCCACTCATTATCCCAACCACCTGGCCCGGCATATGAAGACGCACAGTGGCGAGAAGCCCTTTCGTTGTGCCCGCTGTCCCTATGCCTCTGCTCATCTGGATAATCTGAAACGGCACCAGCGCGTCCACACAGGAGAGAAGCCCTACAAGTGCCCCCTCTGCCCTTATGCCTGTGGCAACCTGGCCAACCTCAAGCGTCACGGTCGCATCCACTCTGGGGACAAACCTTTTCGGTGTAGCCTTTGCAACTACAGCTGCAATCAGAGCATGAACCTCAAACGCCACATGCTGCGGCACACAGGCGAGAAGCCCTTCCGCTGTGCCACCTGCGCCTACACCACAGGCCACTGGGACAACTACAAACGCCACCAGAAGGTGCATGGCCATGGTGGGGCAGGAGGGCCTGGCCTCTCTGCCTCTGAGGGCTGGGCCCCACCGCACAGCCCCTCCTCTGTGTTGAGCCCTCGGGGTCCGACAGCTTTGAGTGCCGCTGGTAGCCGGGCTCTCCATACAGACTCACCCTGAACCAGGTCCTTCTCCCTCAGGGCCCTACGGATTAGCCCTGACTGTCCTGTACGTTTTATACAGATGGACCAGAAGCCACCTTCTACTTCCTCCCCCGCTGGCCAGGGGCTCCACAGACTAACCTAGGCGCTATATGGACCAGCCCAAACCCTGTGGGCGGGGGGCCCATATGGACCAGGGGGCCTTGCCTTGACTGATGCACTTCATGAGCTCAGTGAGAAGGGCCCTGTATTCACCTCCACTGCTCCCAGGGGCAGTAGAGGAACTGGCTGGGGGACTGCCCAGCCTCCCACCTGTTTATTTAACTTATTTCAGTGCTTTATAATAAAGGAAACACTAACAAAGCCATGTCTATGCTGAGTTGGCAGTGGCAAGCACAGCTCCGCCTCACCCTTAGCACAGCAGTCTGTGCTGTGATGGGGGAGCAGGGGCAGTGAAGGGAAACAGAGGTAGGCAGCAATCAGGCTGAGTTTAATGATGGGGAGCTGGGCCAGATGATACACAGACCTCTGCCCATCCCCTTGGCCCATGGCCCCGAGAAGCCAGAAGCAGCCCCAGGGGAAGATGTAGTTCTTCCCCAAGGCAGGTAGCCATGGTCCCTTGGACTTTGTGCAAAATACTAAATGCTAATTTGGCATTAAGGGCCGGCTTTGAAAAGAGAGAACAATCCTTTGTGCAGCCAGCCCGGGGAGTGGAAAGGAAGGTGGGTTAGGAAGCCCCTGGCCGAGAGAAGGGAAGGAAGGAAGAGACCCCCTGGCTTGGGGGATACAGGCACAGGGCAAGTTTCTGAACATTCCTCCGGGGCAGAGGGCAGACATCTGAGCACTGGAGATCACAGATCCTCATCTCCAATGCCCTCGAAGGCAAAATTGCCGTGGACATCACTGGCACTGGCATCTGTGCTGGGACTGCCAATCCCCCGCAAGCTCACGGCACTCAGCTTGCTCTGTAACAAAGGCAGGGTTGGCGTCAGAGGGCTCAAGCCTCCCTGAGGTTCCCCTACCAACACCAACCTCACCAACCCTCATGGGAAACTCACTGAGAGTTTGACCATGGACTCCCGGCTGGCATCGGGTGACTCCTGGGGAAGAGGAGGCAGAGGTGTCAGAGAGCTCACTGGGGAGGTATGGCAAGGCTAGGAGGTGGGGTACTGATCAGAAAGTGATACTTACAAGCAGGGGTGGAGACTTCACTGCTTGCTGGCTGTCTGAGCGTCTCAGGGTGCCCCCTACTCGCCGACGCAGCATCTGGGGATGGAAACGTGAAACGCTGATAAGGGCAGAATCCCTTCGGAATCCCCATCACTTCCCCTCCCTCCCACCTAGGACAAAAGGCAGGGAGAGCACAACCACTCAGCTGCTTGGTCCACACCTCTCGCTTACCTTCCTGATGCTGCCACCAGATTTCTTCACCATCAGTTCATCTACCATAGACTGCAAGCAGATACTCATCATGATAGCCTGAGGGCAAGAAGAGAGCTCAGCCTGACTAGAGTGGTCATCCTGAGCCCAGCACCCCTAAGACAAGGGCTCCCACTCACATGGAGTCCTGGAAGCCCTAGACTTGGGTATTTAAGAGAGCGGTGCAATGGGCTCCAGAGGAGGCATGAGGGTGGGCTCACACCTGGGGGCTGGTGATGGTGACCCACTGTAGCCGGTCCTTGCTCATGAGGTATTCAAAAGCCAGTTCCAGGCGCACCTCACCCCGGCCCCGGCCTGGGCTGCTTGTGCCTCCACTGGGCAGTGGCACCTGGGAGAGAAAGGGGAGTTAGGCTGAGATCATTCTGACCAGTCTGCCTCCGTCCTTGACCCACCCATTCCTGAAGCTCAAGGCTTGCCAGAGCACCATCTCAAAGGCCTACCCCAACTCACAGAGGAGGTGACCCGCCAGCACCGCATGCGGGTGACCCGGAAGGAGCCTTCTCGGAGTTGCTGGCCAGGCAGGCGGAGCTGGAGGCTAAGCTCACTGTTGCCTGCACTCACTACCACGGGACAGTCCTTCTCTGGGAAGTCAGCCACACAGGCATCGAAGCGCAAGTAGCCATAGTGCCGCAGCGTCTGAGCCAGCCGCAGGAACTGAAACCCAGTCACCACAGGGGGCAGGTCAGGAAGGGAAGTGGGGTGAGTCAGAAAACAACCCCCCTTGAAATAAAACAGGGAAGCAGGCTTACCTCCTTCTTGGAGACCTTCTCTTGCAGAGATTTGAGCTGCCGGTGCTGCTCCTTGGTGACCAGAATCCACCCACGCTCAATGTCTGATACCGTCTATAGTAGAGACAAGGGGTGGAGGGGTTTGGGGCTCCCAATCAGAGGTCCAAGGAAAGTGTCCAATTACTTCTGTCCATCCTGACCCTTAGCAGTGACCTCTCTGCAGTGAGTCCTTGACTATATCAGCTTACAAAATAAGGAGACTAGATTGTGCCAGGTGCCCTGATAGTATTCTAGGAACTTCCCTGTGAACTGGGAGTAAAGACACGGAGTTTGCTTGGCAGAGTGAGACACCAGTATTCATTTCGGGGGAAGGGTTCTGAGGCAGCTCCAAGCTCACCTGAGCATAAAGCAGGTTCAGGCCAACCCGGTTCTCCATGACATCGTCGTCATAGGCAGAGTCCCAGTAACTGTGAGGCCAAGGGGTGGAAAGGGGATAATGGGGCTAAGCTGGGGTAAGGCAAGAGAGGTAGAATAGAAAACAGGAGCAATCTGGAATTTGTGGGCAAATGGTGGTACAGTGGGAGGAAGCTAGGAAGGCCTGGTAGAAAACACCCAATGCTACTCCCTTGTCCAGGTTATTCTATCTCAGTACACGGCCCAGTAACCTAATCCAGCACCCTTCCCCCTCCTCCAAACCCAGCCCTGACCTCTTCCTTAGCACAATCTTATACTCTTGACTCCGAAGACTGGTGACAGATACATAAGGCAGCTCAAACTCTTGCAACTTCCGTACGACTGTGCGTTTAAAAAAAAAAAAAAAAAAAAAAAGGAAAATGCCATGAGACTCAAGGGGAGAAAAGCCAAGAGAGAAACCGTAAGGAAATGTTACATTCTGGGAGGAATTAGGGGGGCAAATTCACTACTAGATGCACAGGGAGGCAGTCAAGTCCACAGAAACTCACAAGAAAAGGTTCCATCCTCTTTCTCTCGAACTAGAAAGAGACTGAAGTATCCGATCAAGTCATCTGGAAGATCCAGCTTTGCAGCCACAGCCTTGGGAGAGGGAAGGAAGTACAGCTCATCATACTGGCTGGTTCCAATCACCCCGAAACCTGGGACCCTGAGGTGCCGGGAAGGAGGGGCAGTGCAGCACAAGTGCCTCACCTCTAGGACATCTTCAGTCTGATCTGAAGTTAGCACATTGACGAGAACTTTCTGCCCGTTGCTGAGCAGCACTTCCAAGGAAACTTCCTCTGTGGGGACCTGCTGTGTCTCCTGGTCGTGAATATACATGAGAATGGAGGCACTGCCTTGTTAATACCTGCCCAGTGTCTAGCTCTGACCCATCCTAAACTCTCTATTTCTAGATCCTTCTAGCATCTTTATTCTCAGTTGCTTAACTACAGGCTGAGTTTCCTTGATTTCATTAGTACAGTAGAACTCCTACCTCATAAAAAAAGGTGCCTGGATGACTCTTGTAGCCACTGCCTTAAAATGACATGGCCCTACAGAAAAGTCCTTCCCTTAAATCTTGGTGGCACCCAGAGCCTCACCTGTTGTGCCCGACGCAGAAAGCTATTGAAGGTCTCACTGCTCCCAAGCAGCGGGTCTTGCCGAACTGTGGGGACAAGAAGATGATGTTGCAGTAACTTTGGGCTCCCTCTTGACTCCCCCCAGTTCTTTTTTTGGTAGGTTTCCCCCCCTACCCCATTTCCTGGGCTGGTGATGGCCTGTCACATCCCCCAGCTGGCCTCACCTCACTCACTGTTTGCATAAATTCTTCACCTGCCCCACCCTTGGCTGCCATCTAGTTGAGTCCAGTCTATAGAACTAGGGAAATAACAATGATGTTAATCTAAAGCGCGTCAGATACAAATTAAGCTCTCCCCACCAATCTGAACTGCTTTAAGACTATTTAACATTATGTTAGTATTTCCAAACTGTATTAGTACATTGACCAAATTGCTTTGTTAATACCTACAACATCCTTGTATGCTATTTACTTTTCTTAATTAAATAACAGATGAAACAAAAGGCTCCCCAGATCCAGAAAGTAATTCAGGACAGTCTACAGAACCAGCTGTTCTGAGTCTCTTCCCATAGTTCTCAACTGTTAGCTTAAAGTTCCCTCCAACCACTCACCGGCTTGCATGTACTTCTCTAACTGCTCTCTCCTCTGTTCTACCTCAGCAGGTGTCAGAGAGAAAAGCTTCTTTGGGGGAAATGCAGGAAGAACATTGGCCCCATACTCCTTCCGAAGCTATTTGGAGAAAGAGATACAACCCTTCACATAAACACAGCAAATGAGAAGAGGTAATCCACACTCACAATGTTCTTTTGGGCTCCCTTCCCTTAGTCCCTGCTCCCCCATTTAGCTTGGTCATCCAGGAAATAATTCCTGTGGTGAAGGTAGCATACCAACAGAGCTGTGTTCCTCTGTTCTAAATATAAGTTGTGTCCTATCTTACTATGTACAAGTCAGCCCCTCACAGTGTGGGTGCGGTTTGTATAGGTCTGGGGCCTGGG
This sequence comes from Panthera tigris, assembly GCF_018350195.1. Classification (NCBI taxonomy): domain Eukaryota; kingdom Metazoa; phylum Chordata; class Mammalia; order Carnivora; family Felidae; genus Panthera; species Panthera tigris. Next base: position 117,613,362 of record NC_056662.1, read on the forward strand.
GAGCCCCCTAATTATTTAGCAAGACTGTTCATTGAACCCTCACAAGAAGCAAAGGGCTTTACAAGGAAAATTTATGTGCCTGGTTAAATATAGCCAAATATGTACACAAAATGTCTTAGAACTTAAAGGGACTTTGCAGAGCAACAAATCCATTTTTCAGTCTTAGAAACTAAGGCCCAAAGAAATTAGGTAACTTATTCAGGGTTGCACAGTTAGTTATCAGTGGAATCAGGACTCTGTACGGAGTTGAAAAGAGCTTGCAATCTGGTGAGGAGAACATAGAAACATTGCGTCACAGATACATAAGGATAACTGAACAGCTAGGCCCACTGAAAGTTGTTAAAGAGCACAGAAGGTATTGGTGAATGGTTTGTATGAGCAGGGAAAAGAATTTCAAGTTGCAGCTCAGATGACGGAAGGAATGTGCTTCAGCAGCAGAGGGGGGAGGTCGGTTTTTCCATGCACAGGCAAAGGCTGAAGTAAGACAGGGCACAAGGAAGCAAAAAGGCGGATGTGAGTATAAGGAGGAGCAGTTAGAGTAACAGACAGTAAGCTTCTTAGGGAGTTCCCAGGAAATGTCAATCGATAAGATGAAACACCAGATCCTCCCCAGTGGCAGTAGTTAAAGGGGAACTACACGGCCTAGAGGAAGCAACGAGGGGGGAAAAAGGGAGACACTGATGCCCAGTTGTAGGAAAGGGCTTGAAAGCTGCCTCAAGGCAGGGGTGCTGGTCCCACCTGCTCGTGCAGCCCCAGAAGCTGGCTATAGCGCACCCGGCAATGAAGGACTCCATTCACGTGGATATTATAGGCCTGAGGACACAAAAGCAGGCAAGAATTTTAGGGTCGCAGTCTGGGCGACCCCCTTGAAAACCCTGGCCAGAAGTTGCCTGGCATAACTCCGCCTGAGTAACGCACCGAGATCTTCCGAGGGCTTATTCGTCTGTTCTCCCCAGGGCCAGGTCCTAAAGCAGAAGGACCAGCCCGAGGGCAACTGGGGCGCTGGTGCCGCAGTCTCCCTCCCCAAGAGGCCAGTGACGCCCACCAGAGCAGTCGCGGCCCAGCCAGGGGGAGGCGACGCAGGCGAACAAAAGACCTGAAGGAGCTGGGGCGACCTCTGGACGAATCTGAGACGGGATATAAGCTCCCAGCGAGGCCGTCAGGAGTCGGCTGCCTGGGAACAGGCCCCAAGGGTGGCGGCCAGGCCTCAGAGGCCGCTCGGAGAGGGCTCCGGCCCGTTATCCCCGCCCCTGCCCGGCCCGGCTCCGGCCGCTCCTCACCACGTAGGCGGAGCCGCCGCTGTCCCCGCTGCGGGACTCGGTTTCAGGAATGGAAAAGTGCATGTTCCCTGCGGCAGGGCCCAGCCGGGCTCCGGACTGACAGGGCTGCAGCGGCTTTACACGCTCGCCTCCGCCGCTCAGCGCGTCCCCGCTGTCTCACTCGCCATTTTGGGGGGGGGTGGGTGCTGGGATCGGAGGTGGAAGGGTGGTGGGACGTCCGCTCTAGGGCGCGGCACCCCCGGCATGCTGGGAACTGTAGTCTAAAGAGCAAGAGCCGACTGCCAGGACTGGGCGCCCGGAGGTGAGAGGGCCCTCATCGGTGCCCGTAGCCCGGGGCGGAGCTCCAGTGCACGTTGGAGATTGTAGTCCGCTGGGAGCTGCGCGCCACGGGCGTCGGCCCAGGTGGCGCTGTAGGCCTGGGGACCGCGGCGGGCGGAGCCTAGAACGGAGGGTGATGGCTGCCGTGGCTGTGGCTGTTCGCGAGGGTGAGTGAAGGGCGGGGGCGCACTAACAGGTACGCGAGCCTCCGGGCGCTGGACGCCCGCGACTGAGCCCTGAGTCCCTCTGGGTCCAGTCGTTCCGTTCCGGCGCCTCTCCGGACCCTGGTGCGCGCTGCCTGGGGCGCATTCCCGCGCCGCGCACCGGCTGGCTCTGGCGAGAAGGGTAGGGGCCCCTCCCGGCTGCCTCCCCCGCCTTCCTTTTGATCCTGCCGCGCACTGCGTCCCCACGCGGATCCCTGGCTAGCCTCCCGCTTGGCGGCGGAGCCTTGCTCATGCCGACCCAGCAGCCAGCCGCGCCGAGTACGGGTCCCCCCAAACCCTCCCGGACCCTCTCTGGCTCACTTTGTGACCTGTTTTCTGATGCAGACTCGGGGTCTAGGATGAAGGCGGAGCTTTCTACTCGGCCTGGGGTAAGTGAGAGTGCCCTTCCAAAACCCCTGTCAAGCGCTACGCAGCAGGCTGTGTCAGCTTCATTTTAACCCAGCTTCCGTCCCCGTTTCACTCTATTTCTCGGGAAAGCCAGATTTTACAGAATTCTTCGACCCCTAACAGTATGAGACTGTGATCCTGAAGGAGAAGCTTCGATCCCTATGGGATGAAAGCTTGTAACAGCTAGCTGGTTAGAGTTAGGATTAGGGGCTTTACTTTATGGGAATCTTGGAAGACTCCAGTAGTGTTTTTTCATCTTTGGAATTGTTGGGGAAGAGCAATATTCTATGTCTGTGTCTCAGGCAGGGGGAAGGGAGATGACCCAAGAAGAGAAGTTGCAGCTTCGGAAGGAAAAGAAACAGCAGAAGAAGAAACGGAAGGAGGAAAAGGGGGCAGAACCAGAAACTGGCTCTGCTGTACCTGCAGCCCAGTGTCAAGGTGCCGAAGCTTGTTTAAAGGGCTGGGGTGTGGAACTGGTAGAGGGATGTGTGGGAGACAAGAGGGGGAGATAAGACAAAGTTGGTTTGAGCAAGTGAAGAGCGAAAAAGTTTAGATAAACAGGAGCTTTGACTGGGTGGGGCATAGATAGATACTACCTGTCTGGGGCTTGGGCACCTCTTCATTCTATCTTTAGTAGGTCCGACCAAAGAACCGGCAGGACCTGGCAGTCAGCAGGCCACTGCTGGGGGGAAAGTTCCAACTGGTCGAAGTAAAGCCGAACTTCGTGCTGAACGGCGGGCTAAGCAGGAGGCGGATCGGGCCCTGAAACAGGCAAGGAAAGGCGAACAAGGAGGGCCACCTCCCGGGGCCTGCCCCAGTACAGCTGGAGAAACCCTCTCAGGTACCTTCCCTTCATTTCAAGACCTTTGTTGATGCGAATTCTTATGTTAGCTCAGGCTTCCCCATGGTAAGACAGCTCTCCTCTCCCATTCTTTGCCTTGGGGCCAAGAGCTCAAAAATTTCCTCTCAACCTCATCCTGTCTCTATTTCTTCTATCCTTTTGTCCCATTTTTTCCCCTCCCCCTGTCCAGTTTTTCTTGATGTGCCTCATACCTTAAAAGCAGATTTCTCGTTACCACGTACAGCATCTTGAAGACATAATCATTATCTTTTAGGAGTGAAGCGTCTCCCTGAGCACACTCAGGTTGATGACCTCACACTTCGGAGAAGGCTTGCTAAAAAACCAGAGCAACAACAGGTAGGAAGTGGTCTCGGTGTGTGGCCAGGAATTGCCTAAGGAAAATGGGAAAGAGGGGGAAAAGGTCCTCAGGTGGAAGTGAGACCCTGGGGAAGAATGGATATTTGGGTCAAGGTAGCCTCACTGTTTATTTTTTTCCACTGTCCTGTTCCCCTATTTTGTCAAGGTTCCTACACGAAATGATTATGGATCCAAAGTTAGTCTCTTCTCTCACCTACCCCAGTATAGCAGACAGAATTCTTTGACTCAGTATATGAGGTAAGATCCTGTGAAATTGTCACAACTTTTAAGTTCTAGGAATTTTGGTAACTTAGGATTGAAAGTGACTGAAACTTTGAGATGGGGTCTGTGGGAGGAAGCGTGCACACAAGGCAAAATTCTCGAGGAAATGGGGATGTCTATGCTAGTGAAGGAAGTTCCTTTTTATCAGGGGCAGGTGGGCAGTAGGTGCTCAGGCTCCCTTGCAAAGTGTGTGACACCGCCATCCCATCAGCATCCCATCCTCTGTGATCCACCCAGCCATGGTGCGACTCGGCCTGCAGTACTCCCAGGGCCTGGTCAGTGGCTCCAATGCCCGGTGTATTGCCCTGCTTCGTGCCTTGCAGCAGGTATGTTGTCCTGTCCCCTCTAGGACCCAATCCCACCTTCCCCAACACTGTGTTCGCTTCTGTCACCCAAAGTAATCTCTGGGGGACAGAGGGGATGACTGCATCCTCAGAACACTTTCCCCAGTGAAGCTTGCCCTCCCCTTCTGCCCCTCCTTCAGAGACCTTTATTAGAGGACATTTTGCCGATCACCCTGTGTACCCTGTAGGTGATTCAGGATTATACAACACCTCCCAATGAAGAACTCTCAAGGGACCTAGTGAATAAGCTAAAGCCCTACTTCAGGTAAGGAGGACCACTACAAGCCCACTCCCATGTCACCAAGTCCTCTTCTTGTACCTTTTCTCTTGCTCTTTTACGTCGTTTCATTTTTCTGTCCAACCTTTATTTTGTAAAGTAAATTGCAAAGGAAATGTTATAAACCAAATAAGTTGTGGGATTTTGACATAAGATCTCTGTTAACATACAGAAGAAAAAACATACTACATAAAGTGACACTTTGGTCTCTGAACTATTGTAGTCTAATGTTCTGAGTATTTTGTCAAAGCTGTATATCGTAAATAGTAACCACAGATCTGAGATGTTTTAGGTCAATTCTTATTTCTGACACTGTGCCCATAGTCTCCTAAGCATATATAATTGTAATAAGTGAGTCATGTGTCCCGATATTATTATTTTTCACCCAAAAGCCTCTTGACAAGCCCTTTTCTTTTATTGCTTTATATCTTCTCTTGTTCTCTTTTTTTTTCTTTCTATAATTTATTTTTTTATAATTTACATCCAAATTAGTTAGCACATGGTGCAAGGAGTAGATTCCTTAAGCCCCTTACCCATTTAGCCCACTTCCCCCACACACACAACCCCTCCAGCAACCTTCTGTTTGTTCTCTGTATCTAAGTGTCTCTTATGATAATTTTGTTCCCCTTCCTGTTTTTATATTATTTTTTGCTTCCCTTCCCTTGTGTTCATCTGTTTTGTATGTTAAAAGTCCTCATATGAGGGAAGTGATATGATATTTGTCTTTCTCTGACTGATTTTGCTTAGCATAATACTCTCTAGTTCCATCCACGTCGTTGGAAATGGCAAGGTTTCGTTCTTTTTGATTGCCCAGTAATACTCCATTGAATTTATGTAACACATCTTCTTTATCCATTCATCCTACCAGTGGACATGTGGGCTTTTTGGCTATTGTGGATAGTGCTGCTATAAACATTGGGGAGCATGTATCCCTTCCAAACAACATACCTGTATCCCTTGGATAAATACCTAGTAGTGCAATTACTGGGTTGTAGGGCAGTTCTATTTTTAATTTTTTGAGGAACCTCCACACTGTTTTCTAGAGTAGCTGCCCCAGTTTGCATTCCTATCTCTGTCTTCTTTTTAAACGTGAATGTAAGGTGTAAAAAGTCACATAAACGTGAGGTATTGTCTTTGTAGCTTCCTGACTCAGTGCCGTCCCCTGTCAGCAAGCATGTACAACGCCATCAAGTTCCTGAACAAGGAGATCACGGGTGTGAGCAGCTCTAAGCGGGAAGAGGAGGTGATGAATATGAGGAATGAGCAAGGCATGCACCTGAGGGTCCAGCTGAGAAAGACATTCAGGACTCCCAGGAGGAACAGTGCTGTCATTCTGCCCTGGTCAAGGGTTAAGGAAGTGGTTGGGTTGTCTGACTTGGGCTCCCTTGGAACCCATCATTATACACATATTCAAGCATCTAGCACAATGATCAGAGGAGGAAATATGTCCATTTCTTGTTCCCTAAACATCTTAATCCATTTAGGCCAAGTCAGAACTTCAAGCAGCCATTGACCGGTATGTGCAAGAGAAGATTGTGCTTGCAGCTCAGGCAATTTCCCGCTTTGCTTATGAGAAGATCAATACCGGAGATGTGATCCTTGTGTATGGATGGTATGGTCCAGACCCTATGACTGAGAAAATTGGGGAGTGAAACAATCTGAACAAGGGAGTGCCCCTTTGCCCTTTAGGAATGAGGTGGTTGGTTGTTAGTGAAATCTGTAACTGAATCCTCCTCTCCATTCACTCCAGCTCATCTCTGGTATCACGAATTCTTCAGGAGGCTTGGGCTAGGGGCCGGCGGTTTCGGGTGGTAGTGGTGGACAGCCGGCCACGGCTGGAGGGAAGGCACACACTACGTTCTCTGGTCCGTGCTGGGGTCCCTGCCTCCTACCTGCTGATTCCTGCAGCCTCCTATGTGCTCCCAGAGGTGAGGGCAGATGAAAGGGACTCCAAAGTTGGAGGTAAAAGGGTGTAGTTGTATAGACATAATCCCATCTTCCCAAGGTGACAATTATTTAAAAATACTAGCCCTGTTTTATAGCTCTGTTTATATTTAATAGGAAAAACACCTACAGCATGTTAATAGTATAGCTGTTGTAAGAACATTATATTAAACTAGCAGCCACCAAGAAGAATCAGGACAAAAGTAACTTTGGAGTTTCGTTTTACTGTGGGAGGTGCATGCCTCAATGGTCAGATGTTTTCCAAGAAGAAACATTACTAAGTTTTGTTACTGACTTAATATTGCTGTCCTGGGCAGGAGTGGGGAACCTTTTTCCGCATTAATCGCTTACCACATTTTCTCCCCCTCTCCACTGTTCAAAACAAATAGGTTTCTAAGGTGCTATTGGGAGCTCATGCACTCCTGGCCAATGGGTCCGTGATGTCACGGGTAGGGACAGCCCAGCTGGCCCTGGTGGCACGAGCCCATAATGTGCCAGTGCTGGTCTGCTGTGAAACATACAAGTTCTGTGAGCGTGTGCAGACTGATGCCTTTGTCTCTAATGAGCTAGGTAAGGAGCCCAGGAGGGCAGGAGAGAAGATTCTAGAGATTTGAGACTTGGGAGGGAGAGGGAGGGTTGAACTATGATTTGTTCTCTAAAAGGACATAAATAGATACATCTCCCATTGCAGATGACCCTGACGATCTACTGTGTGAGCGAGAAGAACGTGTGGCCCTGGCTAACTGGCAGAACCACCCGTCCCTACGGTTGTTGAATTTAGTCTATGATGTGACCCCCCCGGAACTGGTGGATCTGGTGATCACGGAGCTGGGAATGATTCCTTGCAGTTCTGTACCTGTTGTTCTACGAGTCAAGAGTAGCGACCAGTGAGTGGGGGAACACAGGGTCAATAAATGACATGCTCCCTACATTCAGCAACTTTGCTGCCTTTGTATCTATTTTAGTATCGTCATCACTTAGGTTAGAAGTCCAGACTCTCCAACCCCTCTTTTATTTTCTTTTATTTATTTATTTTGAGAGAGAAAGAGCATGTGTGTGAGTGGGGGAGGGGCAGAGAGAGGGGGGGACAGAATCCCAGGCAGGCTCCATGCTGTCAGTGCAGAGCCTGACGCAGGGCTCAATCCCTTGAACCTTGAGATCATGATTTGAGCCAAAATCAAGAGTTGGACACTTAACCAACTGAACCACGCAGGCACCGCTGTAACCCCCCTTACGACCTGTACCAATCTCAGACCTTTATGAACCTCTTCAGTAACTAGTTCCAGGTCAGTAGTTTGGGGCCAAAGTGAAGGTCAGTATGGACACCAAAACCGGTCCAAGTCATCAACCATTTATCAAGCATGTACATGCCAGACACTGAACCAGATATGAGGAGGAATATAGAGACAAATTAGAGAGTTATCTTTAGTATTTTAGTATATTTTAAATAATTACATATTAAGTATTTCATATTCTCAGCATTGAGTACTTGTTCTGTGTCAGAAACTGCTCTAATCCTTTATGATCCATTTAGGAAGGTTAAGATAGCTCTATGAAGAGAAATTTTACAGGTGAGAAAACTGAGACACAGAGAGGTTACCTGCCTAGGCAATATAGCTAAGGCACAGAGAGGCTAAGTTACTGTCCAGAGTAACACAAAAGCAGCTTGTGATTTCAGGCATTCTGGATGGAGAGACTGTGCCCCTAACTTTTATGCTGTCTGCCATTGAGGGGCACTCATCATGGTGGAGGCAGACAGACAATATCTGCAGTATGACAGAAATTCTACTAGTTGCATGAACAGAGTTTCTAGGAGGCAACCATGGATGACACCCAGAGACCTAATAAGGTTGAAGACTTCACAGGGAGCGTCTGACCTGTGAGGGTAGGGAGTTTCCCAGTTGGAAAACAGTGGGAAGGCAGATCAGCAAAGGGAATAGCTTGAACACAAACACAGAACAGGCTTTAAAATGCGTGGCCAAGGGGTGCCAGGGTGGCTCAGTGGGTTGGGCTTCTGACTTGCGCTCAGGTCATGATCTCCTGGCTTGTGAGTTTGAGCCCCGCGTCAGGCTCTGTGCTGACAGCTCGGAGCCTGGAGTCTGCTTCAGATTCTGTGTCTCCCTCTCTCTCTGCCCCTCCCCTGCTTGCACTCTGTCTCTCTGTCTCCCAAGAAATAAATACTAAAAAAAAAAAAAATTTAAATGCGTGGCCAATTCCAATGTGTCAGGTGGTGTGGTGAGGCTAGACCTGAGGTTTATGTGGAGAGTGAATGAGAAAGCTGCAAAGGAGGTTGGGTTAGGGCCAGATTGTGAGCCTAACCATTGTGGTTAGCCTAAAAAAATGGAGAGTCACCCATTTTGTGTGTACATGTGTATTATTGAGAAATTTCAAATAGCTCCGCAATAGAGTAAACCATACTAAGAATCCCCGTCCCAGATACAATCACCAAGATTTGCCACATTTGCTTTCTTTTTCCTTTTTTATCCTTGCTGAAGTTCCTTTACAGTAAATCCCAGATATTGTATCTGGGATTCACTCCTACAAACCTCAGTATGTGTCTCTAAAAAAAATATGGAAGTTTACCATGGTATTGTTACACTTACTAAATTCTTTAGTATTGTCCAGTCTATAATCAGATTTCCTTGATTGTCTCAAAAACTGGATTTTTTACAGTTGGTTTGTTTGAATCAGGATCCAAACAAATCTACACATTACATTTGGTTATTATGTCTTCAATTTCTTGTAATCAAAAGCAGTCTCTTCAACCTCCCTTCTTAGGACATTGACTTGTTCAGATATCAGATCATCTTATAAAATATTCCCTACTCTGGATTTGACTATTGGTTTCCATGTGGTGTCATTTAATTCATTCCTCTAACCCCTCAATTTCCATTCAACTTTTTGGGCAAGAATACTTAAGTGGTTCTGTGTTTCATACTGCCTCACATCAGGAGGCAAATAGCTGTTCCATGTTCAGTGATGAGTAGGTCAAGTTTTAGTCTTTTTTTTTTTTTTCCTTTAAGTTTATTTTGTGAGAGAGAGAGTGGGGGTGGGGGGGAGGGGGGACAGAGGGGAACAGAGGATCCCAAGCGGTCTCTGCACTGACAACAAGAGAGTCTGATGTGGGGCTTGAACTCATGAACCATGAGATCCTGACCTGAGCCAAAGTTGGACGCTTAACTGAGACGCCCCAGTTTTAAAGTTTTAAATATTAAAATTTCTCAAGTTTTCACTTAGTGGTTTTATCTACTGGTGGTTATTACCTGAATTATTTCATTAGGGGCTGCAAAATGACTTTCCCCCCTAATTCTATCCTTCTTTCTATATTTCCTAGCTGGTAATCTAAAAAGAATTCCTTCTCAGTAGTTATCCTGAATTATAGTTCTTCTTGGAAAGACAAGATAAATGTTTCTTTCCTTTTATTTGCTTGTTTCAAAAAATTGATCACTATTTCCAGTGGCATACAATGAGTAGTTTTTGGTTAGTTGGCTTTCTCTCCCTCTCCCTCCCTCTCCCTTTTTTAAAGGATTATTAACTCGTGGGTTTTTTATTTATTGAGCATCTTAATCATTAAAATTAAGCAGAAGATCCACAGGGTCAACTCTATACTTTAGAAAGGTAACTGATAAGAGATTAGAGGCAGAGGAACAGATCAGTTGAAAGATGGCCTGTCAGTCAAAATTACAAATGCACCTAAACTTTTGGTCCAGCAACTCTGCCTTTAGGAATTTATGCTACCTACCCATATAGTTGCTCATGTTTGAAGTAACAAGGTTATTTATAGCAGCATTGACTAGAAACCACCTAAATATCCAATAATATTAGCAAGTTGACCTTTGAGCAACACAGTGTTGAACTGTGTGGGTCCACTTATATATGGATTTTCTTCATTACAGTACAGAACTATAAAAGTATTTTCTCATGATTTTCTTAACATTTTCCTTTTTCTAGCTTACTTTACTGTAACACAGTATATAATACATATTAACATATAAAATACACGTTACTTGATGGTGTATGGACAGTAGGCTATTTAGTAGTTAAGTTTTGGGGGGAGAAAAAGTTAACATGTAGATTTTCCACTACTACACTGGTTTTGGCACCCCTAACCCCTGTATTCAAGGTCAATGATATACTACATTCATATCATTACTAAGCAGTCATGATAAAGAATGAGAAAGGTTTTATGTACAGAAATGAAACAATCTCCAAAGTATACTGAGTTAAGAGAAGCCAAATACAGGACAGTGTGTAATTGCTGTTTGAACTAAAAGGGGAAAGATATATATGCATTTGCATATGTGCATGAATATATAAAATATTTTGAATCTGTAACAAGGAACTGCTTGTGTGGATGTAGAGACAGGTGGAGGCCTTCACTTTACACCCTATGTATCCTTTGAATTTTGAGCCATGCGAATATCTTACTCCAAAAATGAATACAACTAATATAAAAGATTTTGCAGTAAAGTCAAACATAGCCTAACTGAGGCAACAGGAGTGGAGAGACATTTGTTGATTACAGAAGTGTTTAAAGCTGAGAGCTGTCCATCCCACAAGCATTTCAGATGTAATTTACTCGGGGAACTGTAGCCTTGGCTGCACCCAATTTTGCGTTCTCACAAAGTTAGTCCTAAGCCACAGAGCAGCCTTACTTTGCCTTTAGGATGCTAAGAGGGTTGGGATAGGAGTCCCTGTACTCCTGCTTTTAAATCTTAGCTAGCTCCTCCCACGTTTTTCTTAAATGTTTTGTGTAACCAAGGGAATGTAATAGGTGAGATTTTGGGGGAAGAGAAAGGCTGGTTTACTCCACCTCTTCTGGTCCCTATTTATAAATCTTGAATTCTCTCAGTTGATAGGTGGAGACCTGTGAAGTTTATATGGCTTTAAAGGTCTCAGGAAAAGGCAGAAATTTGTTACCTTTTTTCTTTGTCCACCAGCATCCCACCTCCCCCATTTTTGTTTTTTTTTTTAATGTGTATTTCTGAGAGAGAAAGCATGATGGGGGGGAGGTGTTCTGAAGCCAACTCTGCTGACAGCAGAAAGCCTCTTTCCGGCCTTGAACTCACAAACCTGAGATCATGACCTGAGCGAAGTGCGGAGCTTTACCAGCATCCCACCTCCCGGGGAATGCGGCAAGGCCTATGCCCAACCAAGGCCAAGGTCCAAGCCTGAGGCTGAGGCGAGAGCAGCATCCCCACGCCAGACTTTTCTACTGGCTCCCCTTCCCTGTCCTTTGCCCAGGCCCCCTTAAGGTGTTTTAGTAGGGCCCATCCTTGACTTCACGAGTGGCTGCCCTTCGCGGAGGCCCCAGTCATCCTCTGGCAGGCCGCGGCAGGGATTCCTCATCTCTCAGTCTGTCTTCTTCTGGGACTGCGCCGAGTAGTTACTTTCACTCCAGCCTGGCCCGGCTCGCCACGCGGCAGGCAGCCTTGACCGTTAGGCAGGCTTCCAGTGCTCAGGAACTGCAACCAGGCCTGGGCGCGCCGCACACTCGAGGCTCTAGTACGGGCCCCTTGGGAATCCGCGGGGCGCGACGACCATCACCGCGCAGGCGTCAATCTTCCTTTCTTGACACTGCAATTCCCAGAAGGCCACGCAGCGTCCCCTGCGCGGCTAAAGCCCAGGAGCTTCAACCGCTCCGAAAGGGCGCGGGACTCTCGCCGCACTGCATTGTGGAATACATAGTCTGAGAAAACGTCTTCGGGCACAAAGTCCCCACCAAACTCACGTGTTTACCTTGTGCACTGGCGGCCGGAGGGGCGGAGGCGGGGGGAGGGGGAGGGGAAGGGGGGGGGACAATAAAGAGTAGCTACCAGATTTCGTCATAAAACCGCGACCAGACAGGCGGCGCCATCTTCGAACTTGGACTTCCGGAAGGACTTTGGTGAGGGTGAGTGTACCGCAGCGGGGTGTGCGGGGGCCCCACGATTCCTCCTCCTCCTCCTTTTCCCATAGCACTAAGATAATGGGAACCAGCTCCCGGCTCCTCTCTTCCCTCTGCACAGCATCGCGATTTCCAGCCCCCGCGCTGCTGCAGAAACCATCACGCTCCCCACCTCCTTCCCTGTAGTGCAACCGGACATCCCTTATCCCTGCTAACCATGGCTCTTGCCTTCTTTCTCGACGCGGTGCGGGTAACACGGCATCCTGTGCTCTGGCCGCGTCGTTGCTAACATTGCATTCCTCGGACTCAGCAAACCTACAGTAGTCCTCGGCCTCAGAAAACTCAGGGCTCGCCCCCAGCCCAGGCTAGGGATGGAAGCTGCCTTCACGCCCATGACTGAGGAAGGGCAGACGGTCACCCCTAGAGTGGTAGCGGGTCATTCTCATTTGGCTGTGTCTCATTTTCCTCGATGAGGCTCTTTTAACCCCGGGGTTGTGCCCCGCGCGCTGCAACCCCATTGGCGCAGCCAAGGGCCAGTTATGTTTCCCTCCTAGTCCTTTTATCCCGCAGCAAGTTGCCTGACTGCTGGCGAAGGCAGAGGTGGCGACTTCAGCCCCACCCTAGTAACTCACTTTGTTAGAGAGGTGTAGTGTTTGGCGAAGCCTCTTCGCCCTAGTGGCATATCGTTACACACACTTCAGCCATTCCTGTGCCTTGGTTACTTTTTGTCATCCCTTCTTATCAAATGTATTGTTTTCTTAGTAGTTTTTAAAAATTGGCTTATTTTTAAAATTTAAGTGCTTTAGTCCGAATCTAAGCAAGAAAGATGAAACCATGGGTTTCATGGACTAGAGTTTTTTATACAAGTTAAAAACACAATCAAAATAAAACTCATTTTTGTATCATTTAAAATAATCTTGCATATACCACCAGCTGTACCATAGGAACACTTTGGTATTAGACCAAACAGTGTGTTTAAAGTAATTCTATAGTTGAGGAACTGTGTTAACTAATCATTTTCCTTGATTAGGGAAATCCTGGCAGCCTTGAAGCAGCATTCCAAACAAGTTGAGGTGCAAATGTAAACTTTTATAAACTCTAGCAAAATTTATTAAACATCCCTTACTTTACTTATGTCTAGAATTTGTATTATAAAATCATAAATGGAAATTAACCACCATACCCTGCTGCTGCCTTCTAGAGAAATGAATTCTTGAAGGGATTTTTGCACCTTGAGAAGGTGGTCATTCAATCAACAAAGTTTAATTATTGCACTTACCATGTACCAGGTTCTGGATTCAGTAGTGAATCAGGCAAGATCCTTATGAAACTTTCAGGGAAGATACATATGGAGTAAGTGAATACCCATACTTCTTATTATCGTAAGAAAATACCACATGGACTAAAGAGCTACATTTAAGATTCAAAACTAGAAAAAGTATTAGAAGAACATAAAATAGGGTATGTTTATATCAGTGGGGTAGGAGATGCCTTTTTAAGACACAAACAAGTCATAAAGGAAAAGTCGTAAAGGAAAAAAATTAACTCAGTAAATATAATTTCAGTTTAGCAAGAAACGTTATAAACAAAGGTTTTTAAAAAAATATTTTATGGGGCACCTGGGTGGCTCAGTTGGTTAAGCGTCCGACTTCGCCCCAGGTCATAATTTAAGGGTTCGTGGGTTTGAGCCCACGTCGGGCTCTGTGCTGGCAGCTCAGAGCCTGGAACCTGTTTTGGATTCTATGTCTCTCTGTCTCCAACCTGCCACCTCTTGTGCTCTGTCTCTCTCAAAAATAAATAAACATTTTAAAAATATATTTTATTTTTATTTTATTTATTTTATTTTAAGTAGGCTTCACATCCAGTGTGGGGCTTGAACTCACACCCCTGAGATCAAGATTTTCACGCTCCACCAACTGAGCCACCCAGGTGCCCCTAAACGAAGTTTTTTTTAAAAGTAGAGACAAAGTATTTGCAACATAAATAATTCCACAGATCAATAAGGAAAAGATTGCTTTGTACTATAGAAATATGGGCAAATTATAAGTACAGGCAATTCATAAAAAAAAAAAATAGATGTCCAATATATAAAAAGAAGTTGCTAACCTCAATCATTATCAGGACAATGCAAATAAATACAATAGGGAAGAATTCTTTCATCCATCAGATTGGCAAGGGTGTGGCAAAATGGGTACTGATATATGGTTAGTGGGATTACAAATTGACTTTTGTTTTGGTGAGCTGTTTGCAGTATCTATTAAATTTTGAAATGTGTATATCCTTTAATCCAGTACAATAATTCCACTTCATATCATTATTCTGGAAAATAATTTCTCATTAACGAAGAGATCTGTACTTAGATATTTATTGCAGTATTGTCTGTAATAGTGTTGTGATTCAGTTGTGCATCAAATGGGGAATATCCGAATGAACTATAATTCTATGGAACACTGGATAGTATCTAAGAAGAATGAGATATGTATTTGTGCACTGATGTGGAAATTCTTTAAGACATACATAGAAGTTCTCTTAACTGATACCTATTTAACTAGCTCCCTGTGTTAACTGACATTCCCCATTTCCTCTGTAAAGCATACAAACTGATGTTCATGGCACACTGCATACCTGAAGCCTATAGACTTTTCTCCTATAGGCCTGGTCACTGTTCTCACTGGTGGAGTTGAATGCTTGCCAAGAATCATTGTGATGGTCCTCAACATTTTTTATGTCAGTTAATTTGTCATTATATTTATATAATTGTGATATATGTTTAAATTTTAAAGATTTTGAGTATGAAAGAATTACTGTTTCTATTAAAACTAAGTTGTAATGTGGCAGATAAACAGGTGCTTTATTGTTATTCTTTATATTCTACACATATTTACAAGTATTCTACTTCAACTAAAAGTATTATAAAGACAACTCAGAAAAGAAAGGAAACTAAGTTGATCCCTTGGGAAAGGCAAAAGAGGTACATTTGCAAAGAAACAAAGAAGCTTATGGGTGTGGGTGAGACAACTCTAAAAGACTGAGGAAATTTTGTAAAGATCTGAAACTTTATTGCACTTGAATTGCTTCTCAAGAAAAGACAATGTTTCAAGAAAGGAGTGATCAATAGCATCAGTGCTGCTAAGAGATCAAGTTAAAGGAAACAGAAGTGTCCACTGAATTAGTTGACACAGCAG
Source organism: Panthera tigris (assembly GCF_018350195.1). Classification (NCBI taxonomy): domain Eukaryota; kingdom Metazoa; phylum Chordata; class Mammalia; order Carnivora; family Felidae; genus Panthera; species Panthera tigris. Next base: position 117,628,688 of record NC_056662.1, read on the forward strand.
TTATTGGAGGCTTTAGCTTCAGTGATGAGTTGGAAGGCAAAATCCTAGTCAGAATGAAGCAGGGTAATTAAAACATCACGTGCAGAGAACTCTTGAAAAGTTTGTGAGAGGGAGGAGGAATATGGGTTAAAGGGTAGTTGTATGTGTGTTAAGATGAGAATTATTTGACATTACTTTTTTTAATGTTTATTTTTGAGAGCGAGAGTTCACATGGGCAAGTGGGGTAGGGACAGAGAGAGAGGGAGACTCAATCGGAAACAGTCTCCAGGCTCTGAGCTGTCAGCACAGAGCCCAATGTGGGGCTCAAACTCATGAACTGTGAGATCAGGACCTGAGCCAAAGTCAGACACTTAACTAACTGAGCCATCCAGGCATCCCAGTAATTACAGACATTTAAATGCAGTTGGGGAGGCACCTGGCTGTTTCAGTGGGGCACCTTAGATGCACACATGGAAAAGAAGGATGGTTGGTTCATCCAGGGCTTAAATTTTGCCAATTTTGCAGAGCAAAAAGATAAGAAAGGAACTTCACAATATCAACAAGAATCTGATTCAAATAAAGGAATCTAAGCTAGATAGGATGTGGCCAACACAGGGAGAAATTGGAGAGATCAATAGATAGTGACTTGATATGGTTGGAGAATAGATATAGATTGTAGTTGAGCACTCTGGCTGTAAAGATGGGAGGTTGTGATCAGATAGTGGGATGTCTTTGTGATTTTGGAGGTTAAAAGGTTTTGTGTGATGACAAGGTCCAGTGTGTGACAGCAAGTGAGTAGCAATGGTTTAGCTGAATGTTCTGAGCTTCAAGAACAGTTTTTACAAGACAGGGAGAACTCTTGGTCTAGAAGTGGCATTGGAGACGAATTGACAAGATGCTGATCCCACTTTCTACTATGGGGTAGGTGGGACATGAGAGAAGGAAAAACCTCCACTGAGAGCCTGGAAAGATAGAAATTTCACTTCCTGGAATTTTTTTCCATCCAAAATTTTGAATATGATTTAGGTCTTGCCAATTAAATGTGCTCTTGAAGAACTCGAATTGAACTTCAGTTTAGAGAGGAGAGAGCCAGGCCAGGAGGCAATACATATTATTGGTTCAGATTGTGGCAGTGGTATGATTCTGGATCTGGGAGCCAGAGAAGGGTCTTTCCTGTTCAGTTAGGTCACTTTCTGATCATTGCAGAGGCAATTCATGGAGCCATCAGCTGTGGCAGGAGCTTCGTGATTTGTGGGTGCCTCCTCGTAATCTGAAGGGCTTTGTGAAGACGCAAAGTGCTGGCCCCATCCCAGAGTTTCTGATTCAATAGGTCTGGGATAGGACTGGAAATCTGCACTCTAACAAATTTCCAAGTGATGTTGATGCTGCCTGGACCACCACAATTTAGGTACCACTGGTGTGAACCATGTAATACCCTATAATAAATTCCTTTTAGCTGAACTGGCTAGAGAGGATTCTGTTTTGTGCAGCTGAAGCAGGACCGATAGAGAGGTCAAATAATCATTTTATTCATGTCTTCCTGTCCTTATCTACTTGATCTGTCAATGGTTAAAAGAAGTAGTTCTTGTATTTCCTGAAGATTTTGCTTTGTTTTGATGCTGTCATTTGACGTCTAACAGTTCATGACATTTATCTTTTATATAATTTGAAGTTTTATGACAAAGTATTCCCTCTTTGTCTCGTTTAATACTTTCCCCCTGAACTCAACTCTGCTATTACCAAAACTCCTCTATTTTCTTTGTGCTTACATTTACCCTATATATTTTAATGTATCTTTTGACTTACAGCTCTTTGAGTTCCTTTGTATTAGACATCTTTTTTTGTTAAGTTTATTTATTTATTTTGAGAGAGAGAGAGAGAGAGCAAGTGGGGGAGGGACAGAGAGAAAGGAGAGAGAGAGAATCCCAAGCAGTCTTCGCACTGTCAGCGCAGACCCCAGTGCGGGTCTGGAACTCACAAACTGCAAGAACATGACCTGAGCTGAAATCAAGAGTTGAATGCTTAACTGACTGAGCCACTCAGGTGGCCCTGTGTTAGACACTCCTTCAAAGCATATAGTTTGGCTTTTTAAAATCAATCCAAATCTTTATTCTTTTTTTTTTTTTAAATGAATGGATTGATTTTTGGTCATTGTTATACGTATCTTTATCTTCTTTGTAGGTTTTTTTTTTTCTTTTCTTTTTTGTGTTTCTTTTATTTTCAATCTCTTATTGTACAGCCTTTAAAACAATTTTTTTTTCTGGTTTCTGTGGTCTGCTGGGTATTTTGGAAGCAACAGAGTATACTGCCTTTAGTTCCGTTAAATATCTAAATGGTATTAATAGCCCTTTACTTCTCCAGTTACCGATCTTAGCAGCAAAAGCAGGATACTTCTTTGTCTTAGTCTACTACAGTCAGAAAATTCTTATTTTTACATTGCAGGGCCTTTCAAAATTTTAAATTAGAGTCTGTTTTATAGTGGTAGTTACCACAGTTGTTTAAACTCAATGTGTCACTGGGTTAAATGCTTACTGCAATCTTTATACCACAGCTTCTCCATGAGAAAGTTGTTGTGTTGCCTGGGTAGCTCAGTTGGTTAAACATTTGACTCTTGATTTTGGCTCAGGTCATGATCTCACGGTTGGTGAAATTGAGCCCTGCCTCTAAGCATGGAGCCTGCTTGCGATTCTCTGTCCCTCTCTGCCGTTCTCCCCCACTTGTGTTCTCTCTCTCAAATAAATAAACTTAAATAAAAATTTAAAAACCTTAGAAAGTTCTTTGTATTGATTTGTCTTTCATTGGCTGAAGTAGGTCTTCAAGTTGATTTTTTTAAAACTATAATTCCTAGAGACTTGCATATTGAGAATACCATCCTGTTGCCTTTATGTGAATGATGTCTCAGTTAAGTAAAGAATTCTCTTGACCCTCTTTGTGTTTCTTGATCTGCTGGCATCAAATGTTTCCGAGAACTCTGAGGCTGACCTGATGTTTACTTTTCTCTTTGTGGGAGAAATTTAGTATCTTCACTCAAGTATTTCTTGGTCTTGATGATTCTTTATTGACTTTTACTTGCCTTTTACACCTTAAGCTCTTCTGATTGATAGACCAGGGTCTTCATTTATTTCAGGAAAGTATTCTATTTTTTATTTCAGGAAATTTTCTTCTGTTAAGTGGTTTTTTTCCCTTTTCTTTTCTTTTATTTTCTTTCTTTCTTTTTTTAATACTTCTGTTAGCCTTTCCTTCTCTCTTGTTTAGGAACATCAGTTATTCATGTGTTGACTCGTTGACTCCCTCCATCCTCTTTTTCATCTATATCATCTCACTAATCACTTTTATCTCTTTATAGCAGTACAGTTTTCAACATTTTGCTTCTCCCCTGGTTTTCATTTCATTTCATGATGATCTTATCCATTTTACTCAGTTTCTTTCCTTATGACTGCTCAGTCTCCACCTCCCCATTGTCTTCTTTTATCTCTTCTTGGATCCACAGTATCTTTTTTTTTTTTTTTTAAGTATTATACAGACATTTTTTGTTGCAAATTTTCTTCTGTTTTCTGGAGGCTTTCTTTGAAAGGATACTTTCCATCTTTTTTCATTTGTTTGTGTCCTTTTGATTCTTTCCGTAGTATCTGTGCATAGATTTCATGTGGATCCTTTTTATTACTAACTTTGAATGGAGTAGTTCTCTCAGGGCTTGCTATTTACTAAAGAACAGGGTAGATGGATACTCATTGACCTCTATTTATGTTGGCGATATAACACTATGTCTTTAGCACAGTGTTCCTTAGCACCTGAGTTAGAAGATTGGCTATTTCTAATATATTTCTAATATGTTTAGACTGTAGCTTCTTTAAGAGAGACAATTGGGAAGTTTAATTTGTATATTTCCTATGGTCTTTGTATTAACACACTTTTCAGCTGAGGCCAATGAATTATTTATTCTTAAGGCATGTACAGACCTATGGGGGGGTTCCTCCTGGGATTTGAGGTATTTCTCCCTTTTTGTCATAAAAAGGTATGTTATTCTAACCAAAAACTGGGCCCTTGCAGAGTTCTGTGTTGCTCAGCTTTTTGGTTTGGTGGTCAATGCTTTGTTTATCTCTGTCAGTTTACTTTGGTCCATGGTGACACAATTGATTTTCTGAGTTTGAAAAAAATGAAGATTTGTGACAATTATTTAGTTCATTCTTTTTTTTTTTTTTTTTAAGATTTTATTCTTAAGTAATCTCTACACCCAACATAGGGCTCAAACTCACAACCCCTGAGAGCAAGAGTCACATGCTCTTACCTACTGAGCCAGCCAGGAGCACCTTTAGCCCATTCTTCAATGTGGGAAAGGTCTCTTAATATAGTAGGATGTTCCTTAATTGTCTCATAGCTATCCACCTCCCCTATTCAGGTGAAAGATTGATGGCAGGCCACTAGATAACTCTTACGTATAAAATAAATTTGTTCCTTAACTGGTATTCACAAACATGGATTAGCTCTGGGCATCCTCCTTCAATGCGGTCTAAATTTTATGTATTTGGCAACTATTCTTTATAGTCTGTTTTAGGAAGTTGTGGCCCTTCCCTGGATTCATAACAGGTGATTTCTTTCTTTCTTTCTTTCTTTCTTTCTTTCTTTCTTTCTTTTTTTCTTTCAATTTTTTGAGGGGAAAGGGGTGATTTATTTCATTGGGCTTTAGGGAAAGGAGTTGGATAATTGTTCATTCACTGCATTATCCTTACAAGAAAATGTAAGAGCTTTAAATTGGCTAAGCAATATAGTGTTTGGCACATAGTAAGCATTTAATAAATAAATGGTAACTTTCTTATTATCCGTTCATTGCCAGGTCCACTAGTGTGTAGGTTCCATGAGAGCAGGGCCCTTAGCTGTCTTGCTTATTGTCATACTCCCAATTCCTAGAATAGTGCCTAACACAGAAGATGTTTAGTAATTATTGTTAAATAGTTCCCCCGGGGAAGTGGGAGGCGGTGGGTGGGATGGGAAGAGAAAAGACAGGAAAGTAGAAAAATCTGAGCCAGTGCAAATAGCTTTTGCCTTCTCCTCACGTATATGTCTCTGTGCAGGGACAGCCATTTTAGGGGGTGCTGATGGATACCTGCGGGGTCGGCTGTGTTGCCCTGGGGGAGGCCGGCCCCGTGAGGAACATGACTGTGGTAGACTCTCCTGGACAAGAGGTGCTAAACCAGTTTGATGTCACGGCCTCTTCAGAAATAACCAGTGCTGAGGCTTCCATAGAGATGTCTTTACCTCCACCTTTGCCTGGATTTGAGGATTCTCTTGATGAGAGCAGGCTCCCTCCAGAACAAGAAAGCTTCTCCAGACTTGAACAGCAAGGTATGTACCTTGTCCTTTAATCTTTTAATCTCCCCATGTTTAGCTTCAGATGACAGAGAGCAGGGTGAGCTCACAGGATCTTACCAACCTGGGTATGGTATAATCTCTGCCAAAGAGATTTGAGCTCTGGTCCCGTCTCACAGACCCATATTCTTCTCTACAGATCTTTCTTCAGAGATGTCAAAGGTCTCAAAACCTAGGGCCTCAAAGCCTGGCCGGAAGAGAGGTGGTAGGACACGGAAAGGCCCCAAAAGGCCCCAACAACCTAATCCTCCGTCAGCCCCTCTGGTTCCTGGTCTCTTAGATCAATCCAGCCCTCTATCTGCCCCCATGCCTAAGAAACGAGGTCGAAGGTCCAAGGCAGAGCTGCTACTGCTGAAGTTGTCCAAAGACCTAGATCAGCCAGAGTCTCCACCTCCAAAGAGGCCCCCTGAGGACTTTGAGACCCCTCCTGGGGAACGACCCCGCCGAAGGGCTGCCCAAGTGTAAGGATTGTGGGGCGCAGCTCGGTGGAGGGGGGGTCGGGGTGAAGGGAATCAGGGTGGGACAGATGTTGGAGAGCTGAGAGGCTGTGGTGAGGCGTCAGGTAAGCAGGGGTAACGTCTGGGTTCTGGGGACTTGAGCCATCTTCTAGCTCTTACCGCAGCAACTTTTGCCTGTTGCTAAGTTTGTCTGTCTAGGAGGTTGCTTTTTGTGCCTTGTATCCTGTCACCTTTTTCAGTTTCCTCCAGGTCTTCGTTGCAATTTTACCGCCCAGTATATATCAGTCTCTCTGTGACCTTCCATTCTTCCCTTGGCTCTTACTGATCTCTGTGGTAGAGTGAAAGTGCTTTTGGACTTAGAGTTGGCAGATCTGGGTTCACATTCCACAAACATGATCTGAGTCTTATCTTGGCCAAGTCCATAACTTCCCTGGATCTCTGGGTCTTTATCAAAGGGGAAGGGAAAATTAATAGCTGCTTTGCAGGGGTCCTTGGGAGGATCCAGTGAGATAAGAATCAGCTAAGTATCTGGAAAAGGGGCTCTCAGTTAAGTGTCTGTGAGTATGGCTCTGACTCTGCTCTGTGCCACAGGGCACTTCTGTACCTTCAGGAACTGGCTGAAGAGCTCTCAACAACCCTGCCTGCTCCAGTGCCCCGTCCCGAGAGCCCCAAAGTGAGCAGCCCTGCCCAACCAAATAAAAGCCAGCCACAGGCAGCCTGTCAAGGTGGAGAAGAAGAGAATAACACTGCACGGGATGAAGACTTTGTTCTCCAGGTTGAGGCTGAAGATGGAAATGAAAGCGAGGCTCCAAGCGAGATCTCATCTGACCCCGAGCCTGCGGTGCCTCGGAGCACCCCACGAGGATCCACTTCCGGGGTAACTGAATGAATAAGAAAGTAGGGAAATAGGAGGATTATTAGGGGGTCTACAGGGTGCCTAGTAACTGATGGCCAAAATAGGTGAAGGAAGAAAGGGACACCCTCAAAAACAGGTGGGGCGCAGGGGGGCTGCGGGTGTAAGTACAGGAGATTACTCATTCAGATACCGAGCATCTACTCTGCACTAGGAAACGCATGTGACTGCAACAGCATTCTGCCTAAGTCCACAGTGTGATAGGTGCTTCACCGGGACTGAACACAGTGCTTTGGGCGTGTAGAGGAAGGTAGTGAACTACTCAGGCTTCCCAGAGAAGTGACGGTTGGGCTAGGTCTTGAGAGGTGAGTGGCAGTTTGCCAGAGGGATTGTTTTTCCCAGAAATTCCCGGGACAGGACACTAGAGCAGGCAGGGCTATTGAGAGCTCTCAGCAAGTTCCCAAGGGTGCAGAAGTGCCCAGCGGGACCTCGGAGGGTCTAGGGGAGAGCGCTGGGATCAAACTCGGGAGGATGGCCGGACGACCACTGGAAGGAGCCAACACAGGTGTTTGTACGTTTGTTGAATTGTGGTAAAATATACCACATAAAATTTGCCATTTAAAAATGTACGATTGAGTGGTGTTAGCGTGTCCTTGGTGTTGTGCAGCCATCACCACCACCCATTTCCCAAACGTTTTCATCACGACACACAGAAACTCTATACAACAAAGGTTTTTAAGTAGAAATATAATTAGTTAGGACAATAGGTCAGTCAGCAGTGGACAATTAGAAGACAGCTTCAGGTATCCAGGTAGTAATAGGGAGCGTCTGAATCAAGCCATGAAGCAAGCGAAGGTGGGGGACGGATGCAAGAGACGTTTGAGACAGTTAACAGCACTTGGCAGTCACAGGAAAGGAAGGAGTAGGAGTTTCTAACTTAGATGGTACTTTCTTGTGCTGGACTTCAGGACAGAGGAGCAGTGGGGGAGGGGGGTGGGTGAGCAGTGAGGCGATGAGCTCACTTCCTTTTCTTTTGAAATTTATTTTTTTAAGTTTTCAAAATTTATTTTAAGAGAGAGAGAGAGAAAGAGCGAGCGCGAGTTGGGGGAGGGGTAATGAGAGAGGAGAGAGACAGAATCCTAAGCAGGCTCCACACTGCCAGCACAGAGCCCAACATGGGGCTTGAACCCATGAACTGTGAGATCATGACCTGAGCCAAAACCAAAAGTCGGATGCCCAACCAACTGAGCCACCCAGGCATCCCTTAATTTTTAAATTTTATTTAAATCCAAGTTAGTTAACATATAGTATAATAATGATTTCAGGAGTGGAATTGTGATTCATATTTACATATAACCCCCCATGATGAACTCACTTTCTGACATGTTGAATTGGCCTGTGGGCCATGGGCCATCCTACTAGAGATGTCTGGTAGCCAGTCATGTATGTGAGATCAGTGCCTGCCTTGTCTCAAGTGCAACATTTAAGGGAGTCCCAAACCCTCAGTAATCAAGAAAAGTATTTTGATGCAACATTTTAAAAAATAAAAATTGAGGGGTGCCTGGGTGGCTCAGTCGGTTAAGCGTCCGACTTCAGCTCAGGTCATGATCTCACAGTCTGTGAGTTCAAGCCCCGCGTCGGGCTCTGTGCTGACAGCTCAGACCCTGGAGCCTGCTTCGGATTCTGTGTTTCCCTCTCTCTCTCCCCCTCCCCTGCTCATGCTCTGTCTCAAAAATAAATAAGAACATTAAAATAAATTTTTTTTAATAAAAAAAAATAAAAATAAAAATTGATGCAACAGATTTATGATGAAGAAAAATATCAAGGTTTTAAATAAAGACAGGAACTGTATTACTGATTTTTCCTTTTGCTTTACGCTCTGTAATATGGCTTGGGATCACTGTAAAAGTCTAGAATTTGTAGAGAAGCTGAAACTGAGTAAAGCTTACATTTTCTAAGATATAAACTTGATAATCAGGCATAATGATGGAAGTCAAAGCTATGGGCATGGGGTGAGATTACCTGGAGTGTGTGCAGGGAGGGTTGAGGAGAAGACAGAGGGACTCGGGGAAATACCATCATCAACTAAACCTGTCAGAGGAGGGAGAGCCTGCAGAGGAATATTAGAGAGGCAGGAAGGAACAAGGAGACACTATCCCATAGGGCAGGAGTTTGAGGAAGCGAATGTGAGTCCTCTGAACCAAATGCCATGGAGACGCTGAGGAAGGTGAACAGAAAATACGTAACAGGTTCCAGGAACCTGGGTGGCTCAGTTGGTTGAATGTCCTAATTCTTGATTTCGGCTCCAGTCACGATCTCACGGTTTGTGGGGTTGGGCTCCGCGCTGATAGCACAGAGCCTGCTTGGGATTTTCTCTCTCTCTGTGCCCCTCCCTCGTGTACACTGGTGCATGCTGTCTCTCCCCCCCCCCCCCAAAATAAATAAACTTCAAAAAAATAAATAAGAAAATACATAACAGGTTTTGCAGAAGGTGAAGTCCTAGTAATGGTGGAAACATCAATCTTTTAAGACACTGACAGGTCAGAGGCTAGAGAGGAGGTAGTACCAAGAAAAGTAAAAGCTGGGAAAGCTGTCTTCCGGGGACTTTCTCCAGTCTGTAAAGTTCTCTCGCTTATGTTTTTTTTTCCATTTGATCCTCAGAAACAGAAGCCACACTGCCGGGGAATGGCTCCCAATGGCTTACCAAATCACATCATGGCTCCAGTTTGGAAGTGCCTCCATCTCACCAAGGACCTGTGAGGCTTGAGGAGGGGGCTGGGGATGCGGGGGTGGTGTTGGCGTGCAGAGGACCTTCTAGAAGTGGGGCCATGGGAAAGAGGGAAGGCACTCACAGGGCAGGACACTGAAGACATTCATAACTAAAAGGTACCGCTCTAAAGGCAAGAGCTCCAGAGCCGTGCTGTCTGACATAAGCCACTAGCTGTGTGTGTGGCCATTTAAATGTAATTTCAAATTAATTAAAATGAAATGAAAAGTCTAGTTTCACAGCTGCACTAGCCACATTTCAATAGCCACTTACAGCTAGCGGCTAATGTATCCGTTGGACAGCACACATAATAGATCCCTCCCATCACTGCACACAGGTTACTGGACAGAGCTGCCCAAGAATTTCTCTCCTCCTTCACTAACGCTGCTTCTGTCCCTCCAGCCGAGAACAGAAGCACTCGTACTGGGAGTTTGCAGAGTGGATTCCGTTAGCCTGGAAGTGGCACTTGTTGTCTGAACTGTAAGTTAGACATTCTGAAGCCGAGGAGGGGGTGACACTCCTGGGATCAGAAGAGGGACAGGAAATCCTGGGGTGGGTGAAAGTCTTCCACATTCATGCTCTTTCCTTTGCCTGCCCCCAGTGAGGCGGCGCCCTACCTGCCCCAGCAGGAGAAGTCTCCACTGTTCTCTGTACAGCGTGAAGGACTTCCTGAAGATGGCACACTCTACCGAATAAACAGGTGAAGATTGCATCTCTTTCTGGTTCTAGGAGATAGAAACAGGACAAATGAATGTTGAAAGGGATGACATATTGGCCCTCTTCTTCCCCTGATGCTGTTCCAGTTGGTCCCAGGGTGGGAGGCCTTGCTAGACCTGGTCAACCCAGGTAGTTTGCAGTGCTCATCACTGCTGGCCAGACTGAGGGCAGCTACGGAGATGGAAGGTCAAACCCGTTTACAAGGTCACATCTACTCAGATAGACCTGGGCACACTGGCCCTGGAGAGCCCTGTGGTAAACCAGAATGCACAGCCTGTCATCTTTGAAGGTGAACTAGAGCTAGACAAGCTTTGGAAGGAAAGGAGGAAGATACAGATGGTGGCTAAGGACTATTGTCACCTGTAGAATGTTCTTGATATTCTGGCCCTTGCTTAAGCTAGTTCATACCAGCTCCAGGTGGAGCTCCCATTCTGTCCTCATTACCTTTTTTTTTTTTTTTTTTAAAGGCTTAATTTTTTGGAGCAGTTTTAGGTTCAAAATTGAGAGGAAGGTGCAGAGATCTCCCATATACTCCCCTGCCCCCATACATGCACAGCTGCCCCATTATCAACATCCCCCACCAGAGGGTACATTTGTTACGATGAATGAGCCTACATTGACACATCATCACTCAAAGTCCATAGTGTACGTCAGGGTCCACTCTTGGTGTTGTACATTCTTTGGGTTTGGACAAATGTATAATGACATGTCTCTGTCATGATGGGATCATACAGAGTAGTTTTGCTGCCCTAAAAATCCTATGTGTTCTAGCTACTCATCCTCCCCTCTAATCCCTGGCTATCACTGATCTTTTGACTGTATAGTTTTGCCTTTTCCAAAATGCTACATAGTTGGGTTCATACAGCGTGTAGCCTTTTTCAGGTGGGTTTCTTTCACTTAAACGTGCATTTAAGGTTCCTCCATGCCTTTTCATTGTTTGATAGCTCATTTATTTTTAGTGCCATGTAATATTCCATTGTTTGGATGCTTATCCATTCACCTAATGAAGTCCTTATTACCTTTTATTCATTCCTTTCTTCATCCCATCTTTGACTTTTCTCTAGATTTAGCTCGATCACAGCACACCCAGAGCGCTGGGATGTGTCCTTCTTCACAGGGGGACCCCTCTGGGCTCTGGATTGGTGCCCAGTGCCAGAGGGGGCATCAGCTTCGCAGTATGTGGCCCTCTTCTCCAGCCCTGACATGAATGAGACACACGCACTGAGCCAGCTTCATTCGGGTCCCGGGCTGCTCCAACTCTGGGGCCTCGGGACCTTGCAGCAAGAAAGCTGGTGAGGTGGGGCTGGAATGCTGCTGTGGGAGGGTGGTTGAGGAGAAGGATGGGGCTGGGCAGGGGCGCTGGGGCGCTTGGATTGGGTGGAGATGGGGCAGAGCACAGGCTCTGGCAGCCCTAGGCCCCTTCTCCCTACCCATTCTCCCCATATGCTTTCTCTCCTCAGTCCTGGCAACAGGGCCCACTTTGTCTATGGGATTGCTTGTGACCATGGCTGCATCTGGGACCTCAAGTTCTGCCCCAGTGGAGCATGGGAACTTCCAGGCACCCCTCGGAAGGTACCTCCCTGTTGGTTGTGGTATGCTCTAGGACTCAGAGTCAGAGCAGAGAGGCCCTGCGAGTTCTCAGAGGAGACAGAGAGCGGTGGATGGAGTTTTCCCGGCAACCCCATATCGTTTCCAGGGGCCAAAACCTCAAAAGTTTTCTGAGAGGCTCTGAAGGCAGCAAGCCTCAGCACAGATCTGGTCTCCCCCTCTAGGCTCCTCTTCTGCCCCGATTGGGCCTCTTGGCTCTTGCCTGCTCAGATGGGAAGGTGCTGCTGTTCAGTCTGCCCCATCCAGAGGCTCTGCTGGCTCAACAGCCCCCAGGTGAGTAGTGCAGCAGGCGAGGGGGTGGTGCTGCTGCAGCAGGGTCTGTCCATCTCCCCTGAAGCCCCTCCTGGCCCAGCCTCTAGGACCAAGCCTTACTCGGCATCCTACCCACTCTGACTTCACACCTTTTGTTCTCCACCTGTCTCTTTAGCAGTCTGCAAAAGGGGTACTCTCTCCTGCAGTCTTCTCACTGGGCTCTTTGAGCATACCCCCTTTCTCCCCCTTGCCTGCTGTGTGCTCTCAGGCCCTCCCCTCCTGCTGCCACAGCTTATGTGCTGAGCGTGATCTCCCCTGATCGCCTCTGCCACACTCTTCTCCTTCCCTCAGTCCCATACTCACCTCTCCTTTCTTCACATGTTTATGTGTGCCTCTCCGTGTACACATAAACACCCTCTCTTCATTGGGAAGAGAGGGAGAGAATATAGAGCTGAAGATGAGCAAGAAGAGGAAGGGGTTAGGGAAAGACATCTCCTATTTGTCAAACTTGATTTTCAACTGTCCCGAGTATTTAAAGAAGAGGGCACCCAGTTTTGAGCCCCGAGAAATGCCATACTTGGTGGTTTGGTGGAGGAGGGGGCTGAGGAGGGAATAGGCAGTGAGGAAGTGAAGACAGATGCGTAGACGATTCTTTCAAGTAGGTTGGCCGTGAAGAGGAACACATAGATGAGGGTGGTGGCTGGAGGTGAATAAGGGGTAAAGGAAAGGTTTTGTTTGTGTGTTTGTTTTATTGAGTTAGGAGACTATGGTGCATGTTTACGTATGCATATGAGAATGATCCATTAGGGAGAAAAAGCAGATCGCTCAGGAGAAACGAAAGATAACCAGATGAGCAAAGTTCTGGAAAAGGTGAGAGAGTAGGGAGAGAGCAGAGTGGAGCAATTAGTCATTCTGATAGGAGGAAGGACACGCTCACTATAAGAGGGTGGGGGAAGGGGATGGGGCCAGGTAGAGGTAGATTCATCAATGTGCTGGTGGAGAGATGAGCATAAGGGAAGGTCATCGTCAGATTAGGGGTGCTGATGTAAGAGCAAGGCAGATCAGGACTTCAGTCCTCTGTTCTCAGAGCATCGCTCTTCTTCCCTCACAGATGCAGTGAAGCCTGCCATCTATAAGGTGAGTGAGGAATCTGCTACCTTAGCCAAGGCTCCATCTTCTCGAGCCTCCCTTACTGATTCCACAGTGAGTCTCCTTCTGCCACTGAAAAACCCCCATCCTGCTGGATTAAACACTGATTTGAGCCTTTGTGGCAAATGGTAGGTATTCCTAACCCTAGGCCCGGCTCTTCTGTCTCTGCAGGTACAATGTGTGGCGACCCTTCAGGTGGGGTCTATGCAAGCTTCGGACCCCTCTGAGTGTGGTCAGTGCCTTAGCCTGGCCTGGATGCCCACCCGGCCCCACCACCACCTGGCTGCTGGCTACTATAATGGTAACAAAACAAAACAAAACATAAGGGGATGTTGCTATTTAAAGTTTATATATGCTTATTGTTTTTTGGTTGTTTCTTTTTTGGTTCAGTGTTGGGCATTATGTTCAAGCAATGTAAAAAAAATACAAAGAAGGAAGAAGAAAGTCACTAGAAATCTTTTCAAAAAACCATAATTAAGAGTCGGTGAACATCATTTCATGGAGTTCTGTATGCGTATATAAAGATAAAAAGATCAGATGGCGAGAGAAAGAATTCTATGACCGTGGGATCATTCTATGTATTTTAAAAATATTTTTTAATGTTTTTTATATTTGAGAGACAAAGAAAGAGAGCACAAGTGGCAGAGGGGCAGAGAGAGGGAGACAGGATCTGAAGTGGACTCCATGCTGACAGCAGAGATCCCAGTGTGGGTCTTGAGCTCATGAACCATGAGATAATGACCTGAGCTGAAGCCGGACGCTTAACCGACTGAGCCACCCAGGCGCCCCCTATATAAGCTGTTTTAAAGATTTTGTTTTTAAGTAATCTCCACACCCATTGTGGGGCTCAGACTCACAACCCTGAGAGCAAGAGTCGCACACTTTACCCCCTGAGCCAGCCAGGCGCCCCTTTATAAGCTATTTTAAATGAAAATGTATGAAATTTAATTACACTTTAATTTTATAAAAGAAAAAGACTGGAAACTGAAAGATGGGCTAAGCTTCCCATAAATGTTCCTTCACCACAGAGACATCCATTCCTTCGGATCTTCTTGAGGTTAAAAAGAGGGGGAAAGAATGATAAAGAGCAGTCCAGTAGTTGGAGTTATCAGGTGACAATTTCATGGTCAGACCTCATCAGTAGCCTCAGCCTACAGAGGTCAGGAAATTAGCACTCTCACGCTTCTTGCTGGCCCTCTCAGTCTTCTCAGTGTTTCTTTTGGTACTGTGATTTTTCATCATTTGCATGCTGTCATTGTTGATGCTGTTTTGCTGTCTTGATTCCCAGTTATTTTACCTTAATTCTGTATTGAAATGATCATGTGTGTCCACCGTCCGTTCACCTCAGGCTGCCGTTGTTGCCAAATTACTGATACGGCTCAGCTGGAGTTCATGGCCAATGAGCTTTTTCTTTTTTTTTTAATTTTTTTTTTTTAACGTTTATTTATTTTTGAGACAGGGAGAGACAGAGCATGAACAGGGGAGGGGCAGAGAGAGAGGGAGACACAGAATCTGAAACAGGCTCCAGGCTCTGAGCTGTCAGCACAGAGCCCGACGCAGGGCTCGAACTCACGGATCGTGAGATCATGACCTGAGCCGAAGCCGGATGCTTAACCGAGCCACCCAGGTGCCCCTGCCAATGAGCTTTTTCAAAAAAGGCTCAGAGGTGCTACGTTTCCTGAGTTTTTAGCTACAAATATTATCCCCAGCTTTTGTTGATTAAATTCTTACTGTTCCTTAATTTCTTTTCTTTTTATCAGAGTTCTACTTTTGATTACCTCCTCCTCCGCCAGCCCGGTCAGGGGCAGCTTTTTGGGTCAGCAGAGTTCGTTTCTATTTCTTCGTTTGTTTTCTGTTTCTCCACATCTTGTTGCTTTTGGCTCCTTGCCTGTTCTCTTTGTCTTAGAGCAGAGTTGGCAGACATTTCTCTAAAGGTCCAGATAGTGAATATTTTATGTCTTGTGGGCTGTTTGACCATTGTTGGAACTGCTCAACTCTGCCATTGAAAACTGAAGGCAGCCATACATGAGGTAAACGAATGGGTGTGACCATGTTCCAGTCAGACTTTATTTACCAAAGCAGGCAGCAGGCTGTATTTGGCCCAAGGGCTGTAGTTCGTCAACCCTTGTCCTAGAGGGTTTATGCCTTTTAAAAAGCCTTTTGCTTTTATTTAGTAGGGAGTCCAGGCTACTGGTGTATTCAGTCCAGCTGTCAACTGCAAGTGCCACACTAAGCTATTATTTTTTTGTTGATGAGAGTTGGAGCTAAAATATCACGGAGGGAATGTTGCCTAGATCATCATGATCCACATATCCTTTCATAAGGGGGTCACATCTGAGGGTAAAAGGCAAAGGTCCTAGGAACCCAGAGGAAAACATTAGAGCAAAGAAGGGAGAACTTGCCTTTATTATCTACACATTCTATCCCTACCTCAGGCATGGTGGTTTTCTGGAACCTTCCCACCAGCTCACCCCTGCAGCGGATACGGCTCTCTGACGGCTCCTTGAAACTCTACCCTTTCCAGTGTTTCCTAGCCCATGACCAGGCTGTGCGTGCCCTTCAGTGGTGCAAAGCTAACAGGTATGGGACAGGAGAGCTGTGGTGTGGGAGGTGAAGCCTGGGCAGGCTGATGCTCCCAGCCTTGCTCAGATTTGATCTGCTCCCTTTTCTCCCCTCTTTCCACAGTCATTTCCTCGTCTCTGCGGGAAGTGACCGCAAAATCAAATTCTGGGACCTTCGACGACCTTATGAACCCATAAACTCTATCAAGCGCTTCTTGAGTACAGAGCTGGCCTGGCTGCTCCCCTACAATGGTGTCACTGTGGCTCAGGACAACTGCTATGCCTCGTACGGCAGGATACACATAGGGGCTCTGGGACAGGCCCTAAGGGTTGGGGTACAAAGTGTGCCAGGTTGTTGTGGGGAGAGGGGAGTTCAGAGTTGGGCACTGAAGGAAACACTGAGGTAGTCTGCATTCTGGAAGGAACTGGGGAAGGGAAATTAATCCAATCTTGGAAAAAGGAAAGTGTTTTTTTCTTCCTCTTACAGTTATGGACTCTGTGGAATTCATTATATTGATGCTGGTTACCTTGGTTTCAAGGCCTATTTCACTGCTCCTCGAAAAGGCACTGTCTGGGTGAGCCCCCGTCTTCATTACACAGGAAAACGATTACTTTACTCACCTGCTGGTGGTCAGGAAGAGGCAGTAGTTTTGGATAGAAAAAGAGAGATGTATGGTAACTGTATCATCAGGGATAAGGGTTATGCATAAGCTCATTTGTATGTGTGTGTGTGCCCACCTCAGACTGTGTGCAGTTGTTACCAGTTCACAGAACTGAAACAATGAGTGAATGAATGAATGAAAGACATCTGTCTCTTCTTATTAGAGTCTTTCAGGATCCGACTGGCTTGGGACAATAGCTGCGGGAGATATATCCGGGGAGCTCATTGCAGCTATATTGCCAGATATGGCACTGAACCCAATAAATGTCAAGCGACCTGTAGAGCGAAGATTCGTACGTATATGAATATTTAATGGCAGCACCATCTGTTGGGTCCTAATCCACGTGATCTCCTAAATTAGAACTATAAATTAACAATAGGGTACAAATTTGTATGAGGTCTCCCAGACCTGAAATTGTCTCTGGAAGTCTTTTTTAATGTTTATTTTTGAGAGGCGGGGGGAGGGGGAGGGAGAGACACAGAATCTGAAGCAGACTCCAATCTCTGAGCTGTCAGCACAGAGCCTGGCGCGGGGCTCGAACTCACAAGCCGTGAGATCATGACCTGAGCTGAAGTCAGATGCTTAACCGACTCAGCCACCCAGGTGCCTGGTCCCTGGAAATCTCAGCACAGAGTTGTACACAATCTTCTCTACCTTAGTGCATCTGAGCATATGTTCAAACATATGACCTTCTTCCATCTTTTAAGTCTCTCCTACCCAAAATCAATTTTCTCTTTTACTTTTATTCCGTCTTCAGTATTATGGAACCTAATGTCAGGGTCTCCTTTCTAGCCTATATATAAAGCAGATCTGATGCCATATCAGGACAGCCCTGAAGGTCGAGACCGTTCTGCTTCATCGGAGGCCCCCAACCCTCCCAAGGCTCGAACTTACGCTGAAACTGTCAGCCATCACTACTTGCTGTTTCAAGACACAGATTTGGTAAATTGAGGCCAAGAGAATGAGTGTGGCATTTGAAAAAGTAGAAAATGTTAGTCCTGGTATAGTAGGGCTTTCTAAGGAGTTGTAGCCCAAAGATGCGAGACTAAGAAGCCCCTGGCTTTCTCTCTCTTGTTGTACTCCCCTCCCCAGGGTTCCTTCCACGATCTGCTCCACAGAGAGCCAATGCTGCGCATGCAGGAAGGAGAGGGGCATTCGCAGCTCTGCCTGGACAGGCTGCAGCTGGAGGCTATCCACAAGGTAAAAGCCTGGTCTCATCTCCACATTTCTTCACTCTCGTTTCCTCCCAACTCTGGACATATGATCAGTGAAATGGGCAATGAACACATAACAGAGACAGCTGAGAAGGGAAAACAGCTCTGGCGACCTCATTCTGCAAAGCATGATAGACATTCCTCATTTCTACCTCTCTCACCCCATCGTGGTCTTATCCTTTCAGATTGTGGCCCTTTTTTTTTTCCTCCTGTTACAGCTACGACTCACCCTAAAGCACCAACTGTGAGCATCTCTCTTTTGTTTTCTGTTCTCTGCACAGGTCCGCTTCAGCCCAAACCTGGATTCCTATGGATGGCTGGTATCTGGGGGACAGTCAGGGCTGGTTCGGATCCATTTTGTCCGTGGACTCACCTCACCACTGGGCCACCGTATGCAGCTTGAAAGCCGAGCCCACTTCACTGCTATGTTCCAGCCGTCCTCCCCTATCAAAGGGCCCGGCTTCCCTCCAACTAGCCATCGCCTTCTGCCCAGTCCCTAGTCGTGGTCCACACAGGACCTTTGGAATGAAATCTGCCAGGAACAAATGGCCCCCAACCACAGGGCCATAGGAACTGGGGTCTTCCTGGATAGTGACGCTGCCAGACCTGGACCTTTAGACCTGCCTTGCCAGGACTCCTTAGATACCTCTCCTTCCACAGACTCTGTCATCACAGGCCCCTGCGGGCAGGGGGGCTCTCCCTCCACAAACTCTCAAGGCTCCTCCACCTAAAACTATGGCTCATGAGAAACACTCAGGCCTGACCTAGGCTTGGGAGTCAAATTGCTCATATTGAGCATATTGTGAAGTGGGTAAAGCTGAGTAAAGGTACTGGGTGTTTTTGAGACCACACGTGAGTGGGTGTTTGGAGAACTGGAAAGGGTATCTGTATGAAGGCTCCTGTCTGACTATATTCCAGGATCCAGTATTACTGCCTTCTCAACTTCCTCTTCAAAGTAACCAACACACAGGCCCATGAGGGGTGACAGTAATTTATTGGATTGAAGCAGCTTATAGTACTTCTTTAACTGAGGAACACCACAAACGCCCTACCAGTAGAACAGTGGCTCAGATCTTACTTGCTCCCGCTTATGAAATATTCCCAATCACTGGTCGTCTGACCTTACTCGAACACTCCTAGGCAGTCATGTTTTAAAAAAAATCTTCCTTTATATCAAGTCAAAGAGTATACTTCTATACATTTCACCATGATTATTAGGAAATCTAGTCATTCTTCCCTGTGATTGCCCTTTTAAATATTTAAAAATAGCTATCATGTGTTTCCCAAGTCTTTTCTTCTCTAGATTAAATATCTTCAGTTACTTTAACCATTCTTTACACGTCATCATTTTTGGTCCTTCATGATCCTGGCACATCGTTGAGTTATTAAACATGTCTAGCTGCTTTATTTCAGCTCTCCAGATAGGTGTTTAGAACCCAAATACAGTAATGTGTTGTTGTATCTCCTCTTGTTAGAGTCCTCTTGTGGGATGCTGCAGACTCCTAGGGACTGCAGTACCGCCTCCTAAGCAGAGAGAGACCCCAGCAATGAGAAATAGGCAAACTACAGTCTTGGAATGTATAGGAGTACAATCAAGTTTGGGGTGGAGGGGAGGGAGGAGTCAGATGACCTCGGAAGATAGAAAGAAGTACACAGCCAGCTCCAACTGAAGGGAGTGGAGATTAGTCTACCACCTACCTGGAACAAAACCCTCTGGCACTGTAGACTGGTTGGCCAAATATCTGAATAGCTTTCTGCCTCTTGGATTTGGGAATTTATCGTATGTCAAGAAGAAGAAAGGAATCAAGCAGTTCCAATTTCCTTCCTGTACAGAAGAGGAAACAAGCTGGAGGCAACCAGACTATTAGCAGCAGAGGGACCACAACCCATGTCGGTGCAAAGGAGTCCAGTCTTCTACCGTCCCATTGTGATCAGGCTCTGGTAGTGCCACTTTTGTTTTTGAGCTGACAAGGAAATGCCTTCCATTGCAGAGAAGCTTTGTTCATTCTACACAGCAGCCCCTTAACACTGCCTCATGGGATTCCACTTTCAGTGGCAGAAAAGATGGGACCTGGGGACCCTAGCTGTTGAGGCTAGAGGTCAGTGCTGGCAGCCTTGCTCCTGTGGACTCTAGCCTTGGTCTCCACCTCCAAAAGAAAATCAGGAGGTTGCTTTCAGCCCTTGCTGTCTTTCTCCACCATAAACCCTCTTCTCCCCAGGCTGTTCCACTTCAACCTTCCCTCCCAATGTGTACACTTTATACTATCCATGGATGCCTGTGCTTTTCTTTCTTTGTGCCTTTGCTCACACTTCCCTGCTCCAGGAGCATCCTTTTTCATCATCTCCACAAAAACCCTGTTCATCCTTCAAGGTCCCAATGCAAATCTCACCTTTCATCAAGGAGTTTCATAGATTTCTCTAGTAAATATTCTCCCTCCCATGTGTTCTCAAGAGGAAAGGAAGAAAAAAGGATAAACAAGTGTTTATTAAGCACTTGGTCTATTTCAGGTATTTGCATGTTACCTAATCATATGAGGTAGGTACTGCCCCATTTTACTTGCTATTATTGAGAGTTTAAGCAGTCTGAATAAGGTCAGTTTACTAAGTAGTGATGCTGGGATTTGAATGTAGACAGCCTGACTTCAGAGGACAATTGTTTCCAACCTACCTCATTTGGTCTATTATATTTACCAGTGTAAATTCACTCTAGCACAGTGTTTTGTATATAGGAGCCTTTAGTTAAATATTTGTGACACCCAATTATCTTGCTTCCTCATTGTGTTTCTCCAGTAGCTGTAACAGGATTCTCCCTGCCTTAATCATATAGGAATTGAGTAAACGGGCTAGAGCTAGCCAGATAGCCTGAAAGAGTCCCGTATGGCTGCTCCCTGAAGTGTGGGCTCCCTGGATATAGTTAAAGGCTGCCAGCCTGACAAATGTACTGCCAGGGACGTGGTCATAGTTTCCACCACCCTAGAAAGGATGTTTCACTACATTCACAAATTTTTAGAATGTTAGAGCTGGAAAGGGATTAAGAAATCACCAAATCTATTGACTTCCAAACACTTTTAGTTGTGGGCCCCTTTGTTTAAAAATGGCTTTTCCTAGAAATACATTTTAAAAGCTGAGGTAAAGAAGAACCTGTGGTGGTATCCCCCAAAACGTCTTATAAACCCCTAAAACTGAAGGGTTTGAAAAACAGTTCAACAGATGAGGAATCTTAAATTCTAGTACTGACCAAGGCTGCAGAGACCACTAGTTATGGAACCAGTAAAGACCTTCTGAGGTTCTGGAATCCTGTGCTTTCCAGGGAGGAGTCCTCTTTACGCAGCATTTCTTTTTCTTTTTCTTTTTTTTTTTTTTTTAATGTTTATTTTTTATTTTTGAGATAGAGAGTGTAGGTGGGGGAGGGGCAGAGAGAAAGGGGACAGATGATCCGCAGAGAGCTTCGCGCTGACAGCAGAGATCCCCATGCAGGGCTGGAACTCACCAACCACTCACCAACCGTGAGATCACAACCTGACCAGAATGACTAAGCCACCCAGGTGCCCCTGCGCAGCATTTCTAAAGGCCCGTCGTGGACAAAGACTGAACTAGGTGCTAAGAGGATGGCAAATACAAACAAGACGCAGTTTCACCTATTCAGGAGCTCACAATCAAGGCGAGTGAACAACCCAAGGACAATGAAAAAATAACACAGGCACTTAACTATGTTTCCAAACTGATGCCCGAGATTGGGCAAGGCGTCAGCACCTTGGCCAGTTCCGGGGCGCGGGAGCAGTGAGGGTCTACCCAGGTTGAGAAGCCCGGGCCACGGGAGAGGGGTCAGGAGGAGGCAGGGGTCAGGTGGGAAGCATGGCAGGAGGGGCCCTCACCGAGACCGGGCGCACACTTGGAAAAGGGTTTGCTCACAGACTGAGAGCTGAGCCCTTCTCCACGGGTGTTTGTGGCTCAGTCCACTCACACTCCAGCCCCGGGAGCCGGGTTAAGCTTGGAGGCCAGCCGGGCGGAAGGGCGGGGCTTGCGGCGGAAGTCCCGCCTCCTGTCGGGTCACGTGAGGGGCTGGACGCGAGCGCAGGTGAGTGGCTGGTGATCCTCCGTCCCGGGCTCAAAGCATCGCGTGCTGAGAGCGCCTAAGGCGCCTGTGACCTCTTCCAGGCCTGGGAATGATAGGCCCTATTTCCGGTTGGACTCAGGAAGGATGCGGGCTGGTTCCAACCGAGAGTGACTCAGGGGACCAACCAAGCTCTGGGTGAAAGCCTGAGCAAACTGTCCTTACGTGTCTCGGTACGGAAGGAGGTCCCCAGGTGGCCTTGCTTCAGGGCGGGGGATGGGGTGGCTGGTAGCTGCCACTGACATTCAGTAGCCGCTTACAGCCCTCTTCTATTACCTGATTGCCTAAGATGATCCCTATAACAGGAAGTTGTCCAGGAAGCATCCCTCCTGAGGCCTCTGCCCCTCTAGGACATATTGGAAGCGGGAGGGGGAGAGGGAGTGGGCACAACGGAAAGTCAAGCGTCTCTTTAATTGTGGGGAGAGGCCATGAGGGTAACCCCCCTCTCCTCTTGGCTTGACAGGAATCATGGCACTCTGGCGGGCATACCAGCGAGCCCTGACTGTTCACCCGTGGAAAGTACAGTTCCTGACAGCTGGTGAGTGAATAGACCTGAGTGGAGCCAGAGCAGGCTGATTTGGGAGGCAAAAGCTCTCCCCACCACACCTCCCTCAGTTGCTTCTATTCAGCACCCTTGAAGGGTTAGCTGTCTGTCATCCCAAGTTGTCCCCAGTCTTTGGGAAGGTGGGTCCCCAAGGCTGTTCTTAAGGAAAGGGTATGCCTAGCTGTAGGATCTGAAAGTCCTCAGAAAGCTGAGGAGTCATCCCTTTGGGATAAAGGCATTGCTCCAGGAGGCCTTAACTTAGAAAACAATAGCAAACGCTCCTCTAACATCTTACAGTGTGCAAAACACTTTCAAGACACATTTATCTCATAGGGTCACCACAAAGATCTGAGAGTCTGCATTAAATCACCTAATTGCTGGGATCAGGACTTTTACCCCAGTTTATTTTCTTTGTGGTATTTTTTTTTTTTTTGGTAAAATGTATCTTAGCATACAAAAGAATAGTTAAGACGTGTGTACAGTTTAAATAGTATTAAAACTGATTACTTTTGTATCAGTACCCAGCTCGAGACCCCTTGAGCACCTATCCCTAACTTGACTTGTATAGCCAAGAGAGGACCATTTTCATGAGTTTTGTTTATACAACTCTTTTGCTTTTCTTATAGTTTTACTACCTATTTATATATCCCCAAACCATATACTAATCAAGGATTTATGTTTACTCCAAATCCAGTGACTGGATAACAACCTCACAAAGGCAACCCAGTGACTTAACCTGCATTTGTTACCATCTTTATTTTGCACATTAGCTAAGAAATCCAGAGATGGCACAGAGATAAGTAAGTTTTATAGTGGGGGGGGGGGGAAGGACTAGAAGGTCTATGACTGTTGGAGCAGTGCAAGAGTGAGCAGGTTAAGATGGGGTCTTGCCTATGTTTAGAGGAAGGGAACAGGATTCTAGTGAGGACCATGGGCTTCTGGAACGAAGACTGTCAGGAGGAGCGGCAAGCTATGAAAGCCAGGGAGGAACAGCAGTCTTGTTACTGGAATAGCCCACATCAGCACTAGAAAGTTCACCGGGTGACTGGCCAAGGGTTGGACGCTTTTGCCCCTCCCCGGGCCCTTCTCCAACCTCTGTGCCCAACCACCCCACGTCCTGTCCTCAGAGTGTCCGTCAGCCTGCATGACTCACCTGGTTGCGCGCGTGGTGACTCATGCTGGACTGTGTGGCTGTGATGGGGACTGACACGCTGGGCCCTTTGCCAGCCTCAGACTCCCTCAGGGCCCTTAACAGCCGGAAGGAAGGTTCCCCCTCCTGGCCATCAAGAATAGAGAGGGAGGGATAGTCCCTGTGTTTCCCTTCCCAAGGGATGTGCAATTGACAAGGGGAGGAGCTAGAGTTCAGAGGGGCCCAAGTGCATGTGTGTGAGGGGACTGGGGTGCTGGAGCCCTGTATCTCCGTCTGGGTGTGTGGCTCTATACCTGCATCGTCTCCGCACAGCCCTGAAGCACCTTGTAGGTAGCACTTTTCTCAGACATCTTCCCTGCTGCTAATGTGTTTGGATCAAACTACAAATGAAGGGAAGAGGTGGGTTGAGCTCATCGAGCTGTTTTTAGATCCTTGCACCGTGCTTCCTAAGGTCCCATGGGATAGCTCATCACACTGGAAAACAGAAGAGAGATTTCAGACTTGGACTTAGAAGACCAGGTTTTGTTTTTGTTTAAAAAAAAATTTTTTTTTGGTAATGTTTATTTTTGAGAAAGAGAGAGACAGAGCGTGAGCAAGGGAGGGGCAGAGAGAGAGGGAGACACAGAGTCGGAAGCAGGCTCCAGGCTCTGAGCTGTCAGCACAGAGCCCCATGCGGGGCTAGAACCCACAAACTGTGAGATCATGACCTGAGCCAAAGCCAGATGCTTAACCGACTGAGCCACCCAGGCGCCCCAAGACCAGGTTTTGAATCTCAGCTGTAGCACTCAGTAGCTGCGTGAACCAGGCAAGTAAGTCAGTAAACCTCTTGGAGCCTCGGTTTCCTTATTTAGGAATTGAGTTTAGTTATATGACCTCACAGAGTCAGTGTAGGAGTTATCTCTGTGAAAAGGCTTTAGAAATTTGAAAAAAAAAAAAAAAAAAAAAAAAAAAAAGGTTCAATAGACATAAAGCCTCCTGGACTTGGCCCTTTCCATGAGTGTTGTCAACCCTAAATGACAAGCTATTCTTTTTAGAGTGGTTTTTCAGCTGAGTTTGTTCCATTTGCCTTAAATTTGATCATGGGTGACTATCTTACCCTTGGCTCTCCAAATAGCAGAGCCTGGGGCTTCGATGCAGGTACTTTGTAAGGGAGTAGGAACTAATCCTGCAGGGGAAGAGGGAGAGCCAGTACAAAGATCATATTGCATACTGCTTAGGACGTGTGTCTCCTCATCCCTTAAAACGGACCGAGAAGCTCTTTGAAATGCCTCTTAGAACTATATGGGAGAATAGTCTTTTCTGGAGACAAGAAGAATCCTTTACCCACCAGCTCTCACCCCACATTGGTCAAATGTTTGCCACACGGGATGTCAATACCCGTGCGCCCCCAGATCACATGTGCATGGTCCCAGGTAAAGCATCAACAGCACAGCCCCAGATATGACCTAGGCCTGAGGCAGGATCGATCAGGTTGAGCCGCAGTAGTGGCCGGAGTAAGGGATAAGTGAATCAAGATCTGAAATGGTTCAAAAGAAGTGTCTGATACCCCCCAGCGTTGGCCAAGCCAGAGTCACGAACAGAGCAGCCTGGGAAGTGTGTTGTGCAGAGTCTGAGTCAGCCTTTTCCCGTCCTTTCTGGAGGGCCCTTCCAGTCTCCAGTGGGCCCGGGGCCCAGCTCCATCCATCTCCGGCCACTCTAGTCCTGCTATGGAGACAGCCAAGCTTCTACAGACACTGGTTTCCCTAGAATCTGAATTCCAGCAGGATGTGAGGGCTCAAAAGGCATTGGAGCATCCAGTCCAGCCCCTGATACCACAGAGCAGGCAGGGGGCAGGGGTGATGTGCACTGAGGTCCCCATGGCCAGTGGTAGAGCTGGCATTGGAACGTAAGGTGCTTCCCAGTGCGGTGCTCTGCACTCAAGACCGCTGGGGCCTTAGACTGCGGAGCGTAGCCCCAGCTGGTCTGGGCTTCCATACCTGACAAAGCTTCAGAACCCTCCATTCTGTCTCGTTTTCTAGCAGTAGGATGGCTTCGGGCCAGGCGTGCGGAGAGCATTCAGCCCAGTCCCAGAGGACACACTCTCCCCTCTCTCTGCCCAGCTTCAGTTGCCTCTGGGCTCTGTCAGACCAAGCCCCTGGCCCAGGCAGCTATTTAATTGTGGAAGACTTCTGGGGAGGAGTGTATCTACAGCACCTCCGGCCCCATGCCGGGAGCTCTACCTGCTGCCCCAGGCCTACTGCGCTCAAGGACACGTTTCCTGCTCCTCACTCCAGCTTCCTGCCCCTCACTCAGCCTTCTCATCTTCCATTAGTGCTTTATTTTCTTGCCTCTAAGACCCCATACACAAAAGCCAGGAGGGGAACAAAGTGGGGCAAGTGGGGAATTAAGACGAGGATGTAGAAGTTGGGGCTTTTCCACTAGTGGGCAGGGGGTGGTCCCAAACAGATCTCTGCTCAGAGGCAGCCTCTCCCCAACCCCCTCAGTCCGCTGAATCCGGTGGTGAGTGACGGCATGAGAACTGGCACCTACCCAGGGGCATGATGTCACACCTGCGCCAGCGTCTGCCTGCTGGGCTCCACGCCCAGCCTGGCATTGGGGCATCACTGCCCGGCAGCCCCTCACCCTGCCCCATCAGGGCTCGGGCTTCACATCTCTGCCCTGACCCTCTGGAAACAAATCCAAGGAAAGGGGAGCCAGAGCACGGAAAGATCTAGATCAACCAAGTATGTCCAGGAGGCCTCCCAGAACCTGGTGGGGGCCTGCTTGGGCTCTGCACTGGGGAAGGTGGAATGAGGAACCTGAATGTCAGCTCTTCTTGCTCAAATTCTCTCGGCCCAGAGACCAGGCCTTGTTCTGTGCTCAGACCAAAGCCTTGCACCTCCCTGGAGTTGCTGCAGGCCCAGAGTCCTTCTGATCTGTGGGCAGAGGAGGAACTGCTGGGCACGGTTTTTTGTCTGAAATGGACAGAGCTGGCAGGGGCTACAGAGCTACGTGCCCACTGCCTCTCGCCGCTGCCCTTTGCTCAGGAGTCCCTCGGGTTCCATGAGCGTGGTCTGGGGGCCTGGAAGCCATCTTTCTCAAAGGCTGCTGGCTCCCAGGACTGTGGTTTTCATTCCTGCTCTGCCGTTAGCTTGTTGGGTGACTGTTGGCGAGCCACGAAGAGTGAAACACACACCTTCATCTCTTTGTGGCTCTTGTGACCCAGGGAGATTGCTGCTTGCCCTCCCCACAAGGGGACAAGGAACAGAGAGGGTCAGCTCCTGGGGAGTAGAAGACAGAAAGGAAGTGCATTAGTCTAGGAAGTCTCTTTGATGTGCAGCCTTTGGGGCCTTGTTTGGGCAGGAACCCCCTGCGAGTAGCAGAGCAGCCGAAGGGGCCTCTTGGCACCCGCTGACCCCTGAGCCCAAGTCTCAGTCCCTGCCGTGATTCCCCGGCTTCCTGCTCCTTCTTGAGAGAAGGCCTGGGTTCACCCCAACTCCACTCCTTACCAAATCACCTCAGCCCTCAAAGATGGTAAATGGAGGTGTGACTCTACATCCCAGACCTTTCGTGAGGATCGAATATGCGAGAGCCGTTTGTAAGTTAAACAGCTTGCCCAAGTAGAAGGTCAGACTGTTACTCTCTTCATTTAAGAAGTGACTGCCTTCTGTTCCACCCTCTCTGGGGCTTCTCAGGGTCCCCTTCCCTTTCTGCATGGCCACAGCAGCAACCCCTCCCTGGGGGGGTGTGAGCGAGGGCGTAGGGAGATAAGTGCTAACTGCGTGGAGCAGGGAGCGGGCAGCAAGCCTTCATTTCCACCTGTCCTCACACCTTGAGCCTGACACGTGGTCCTGCGGGCTGGGCTACTCTGGGGAGCACTCACACTTGGAGTTCTTCATGCCTTTCCCAGAGCGGACCTGTTGGTTAGGTGTGGCAGGGGATAAGAGAACAGAGATGTCTAGGATTCTGTCCTTGGCCTCTGGGAGGCTGTGGCTAGCCATGTTCTGGGAAGAGCCTCCACCACTTTGAGAGTTTCTGAGAGAGGTTGCCTTGATGGTTTTGTTGGGGGTCCCAGAGCTGCTCCACGGGCCTGGGAGTGCCGTCACCCGTGGGATGGGGGGGGGGGCGGGTCACAGCCCCGGCCCTGCGCCTTCTTCAGCTGCCTCTGACGAGACTGCTCAGGGGCAGGGCTTTGCAGAGGGTGCAGAGGAAGAGTAGTGAGGGTGCAGCCGGTGTGGACGTCAGAGCCAGCTCTGGACCAAGGAATAGGGTTAAAGAATGTGTTTGCCCAGTGCTGATTGAGGGCACAGGGACAGTGGTAGCTATGGGACTGGAGGGGGGGCCCTCATTACTCAGTGAGATGGACGGGCAAGCTGGAGGTCATACAGTCACTCCCGAGTGACCCTATGTGTGTGTGTTCGCTAGGAACCATCACGCCACCATAAGTGACGGGGGCTCTGTAAACAGTGACGATTTCTGTCTCAGTTTCTGGGTGTGGGTGTCTGACTAAGGCTGCTTGGAGCGGAGTGTCTGTGTGAGTGCCGGAAGGGGAAGCAGGTACAAAGGCCTGGGAGAGAAATGGCTATAATATCTATTGTCAGCTCAGTCTGAGGTTGTGAATGGGGGTGCCTGGGTTTACCTGATTGTGCTAGGAGGTAGCCAGGACTCCTCCTTGTGGGGACTCTTACCAGCTCAGCCACTCATCTTCCCGCATGGGACCATGTAAACACTCATGTTTTAGAAAAAGAATTATTTTTGCTGTTATCCACAAGTAGAGACCTCAAGACCCAGGGGAAGGACATTGTCCAGGGTCTTGCCTTGGACTGGGGGGAAGAAACCAGGGTTCCTTACCATTCTACACATGATCTCTTCGTATTGTGGCGTTCTGGAAAAATCACTGTCTAGGGAATCAGGCCACCTGGTTCTTGCCTTGGTTCTGCCCCTTACTGGTTATAGGAGGTCCCAGGCCTTCATTTCCATACCTTGTAAAGCAGGAGTTTGGATGGGATTATCTGGAAGGCCTTTCCAATTCTGATCGTCCTTGGTTCTCAGCCCCAAGCACCTTAAATTCTCCTTCCTCTAGCTGCAGTCTCTGACTGGGACTTCCCTTTATTACTCTGTGCAGAGTCCATGGGCCCTGGCCTGATCAAGGCTGCTCATCCCAGTTTCTAACAGGACACAGGGGAGATGTCACCATCTTTGGGAGAGGAGAGTTTCGAAGCAGCAGTGAAGGACTGGCTCTTTGCCCCAGAATTAGTCTCTTGGGCTCAGAGTGTCAGAGCCTCATTCAGGGACTCACTTCCCTACCTGGAATGGCAGCCCATGTCCAGGAGTGTCCTGACAATACCCGTGTACCCTGCACAGGGTCCCTGATGGGCCTGGGTGACATTATCTCACAGCAGCTGGTGGAGAGGCGAGGTCTGCGGGAACACCAGACTGGCCGGACCCTGACCATGGTCTCTGTGGGCTGTGGCTTTGTGGTAAGTTCCGCCCACAGCCGGGCTGCTGGAGGATCGGACGGTGGCCTTAGTTCCGTGTCATTCTTTAGTTTCCCTTGGCCTCTCTCCATCTAAGCCAACCTTGAGTGTGCGCTTCCACTGGGATTTGGTTTCTAATCCTTGAAGAGAGGAGCTTTGTGATGCAAAAGCCAAGTGCTTCCCTCACTGCACACCCTCTCTCCTCCCCGGGGTTCGCTTTCAGGGCCCCGTAGTGGGAGGCTGGTACAGGGTTTTGGACCGGCTCGTCCCTGGCACCACCAAGGTAGATGCGCTGAAGAAGATGCTGTTGGATCAGGTGAGCCGAAGGAGAAGGGGCTCAGGAGGGGTGAGCGGTGCTGGGGGTGGGCGGGGGTTGAGGTGCTCACAGACCTTTAATTCTTTTCCCCTAGGGGGGCTTTGCCCCTTGTTTTCTAGGCTGTTTCCTCCCACTGGTAGGAGCACTCAACGGACTGTCAGCCCAGGACAACTGGGCCAAGCTACGGCGGGTGAGCTGGGCAGGTGTGGGGCGGCCTCTGGTCTCTGGCCGGCAGCCCGGCAGTCCCAGGGGAACGAGGCAGGTTTCATGGGGACGAGCCAGGTGCGAGTCCGGGCAGAGTCCCAGGCTCTGGAGAAGAGGAGCTGAGGGGTGTGGCACAGACTTCCTTGAACAGAAGTTTGTGTGGGGTGTAACACGCAGACTAGGAGGCGGGGGCGGCTTGGAAGTAAGTGCGAGGGTCAGTTTGTTCCTTCTTTGTCTCCTCAGGACTATCCTGATGCCCTCATCACCAACTACTATGTAAGCGATGACACCGCCCCTGCCCGTCCTGCTTTCTTGAGTCCAGACGTGCCCGGGATGGGGGTCCTCCTGACATAGAAGCCCCTCCATTGGGATGAGTGGGCGCCACACTCAGGGAAGCACTCACTCAGCTGCTCACTTTGTTCTTGTCTGCAGAAGTCAGAGTAAGACCAGGCAGTGAGTCCGGGGGTCAGGTGATGGAGGCACTCCCCCAACCTTTACCTTCGTTCTCTTCTAGCTCTGGCCTGCTGTGCAGTTAGCCAACTTCTACCTGGTCCCCCTTCATTACAGGTAAGACAGGTTCTGCCCCCACCCATCAAGGAAGATGCACGAGGCGATTCTCCTTTCAACCTTGAATCACGTTAGACCCTCCCAGGACACCGCCCCAGCCACAGCGCCTCACACTCTCAAGCATTTTATTCAGAACCTCTTATCCATTACAGAGCCTGTCCCAGCACCTGCCCACCGACCTTCTTTCATCTTCCTGGAGAGGCTCCTGCTCCACAGCCCTGTCTCCTTCCCACCTGAGCTCCCACCTTTGATGGCATATCTGCAGGGACAGTGCCTGGGGTGGGGGTGGGAGGCAACAGCCTAGGTTAGACAGAAAGGTAGACGGAAGAGCCAAGTGGGAACCTGGCCAGGTTAGTCCACTGCAGGGTATTACTTTACCCTAGTAATAACGGTAGTTGCTGAAACCACAGTAAAAATATAGTGGAACTCAAGGTGAGTAGCTGAAACTATTGGGGGTGAAGGGATTTGGGGAACAGGGAAAAATATGAACTCTTCAGAGGGGACAGAGTCGACATTGACATGAATAGCATAGCTTAAAGGAAGAATTGGGGAGCAGATTCTCAACATTAGAGTCTTTGCAACACTCTTTGAAACTAGAGAAAGGTAAATTTACAATAAGGAGAAGGAGGTGCCACTTTATATGGCAGGCAGCGCAGTTTTGGAAGATAAAATCCCAGCTGGTATAAGACAGACAGACACGTGTAGTCAGAAGGAGCCTGGACAGGAGTGAATCAGAGCCATACTTGGCAAGATGAGGGTGTTCAACTTTGAGGCTCTTGTCCAGCAGACAGAGCTCTGGGGCAGTGCCAGACCCCAGCCTGCTCATCCTCCGGTCTGAGCCACACGTCCCTCCAGGGCTGAAGGAAGGAGACCTGAATGTGGACGTTCTCAGAGACAAGCCCTCCTTTTCTGTTGCACTTTCCTAGCTCTCCCCGCCCCCTTGCTTGCTCCCCATTCTTCACCATCCTCACGCCGCCCCTCCTGTTCCGTAGACTGGCCGTTGTCCAGTGTGTGGCTGTTCTCTGGAATTCCTACCTGTCCTGGAAGGCTCACCGGCTCTAGGCCCGCCTCACTCCATTGCCTGCACTTGCGGGGATGCCGCTTGACCCTGGAGCCACCAGACAGCCTCCTCAGAGTGGGCACATCAGCTTTCCTGGGGTTCCGTGCCACTCAGAACTTAATGGGCTTTGCACCCGCCTCCTCTTGAAACCATTAAAACCCTTCTAATGGTTTTGTACAACCACCACCATAAACGTTCGTTGTGCTGTATGGTCTTGTCAACCTTCATTTATACTCATATCCCAGCAGTGCCACTCACCCCCCACTCTTCAGAGACACGTCTGTTCTCTAACCTTCCCAGCCCTACAGTAACTCCAGCTCTTTGGGGGCCAAAGACCCTTTATGTGGTGCCTCCAGAAGTATGCTATTAAATATGTAGTCTAAAACCTGCAAAAGCGGTGAGTAGGACGCAGCAGAAACCTATGGGGCAGTAAGAATTTCTAGAGCTGGAAAGAAGTCTAGAGACACCAACCCTGATCTTCTTTTACAGATGAGCACACCGAGGTCCATATAAGTGAGGTGACCTGTCCGTACCACCAACCAGTGGCAGAGTGGAAACTTGAACCCACATGCTATAGGTGAATGTTTGTATCCCTTCCAAAATTCATGTTAAAGACCTAATGCCCAAAGTGATGGCATTAGGTGGTAGGGCCTTTGGGAGGTGATTAGGTCATGAGGGATTAATGTCCTTCTAAAGCAGCTCCAGAGAGATCCCTCACCCCTTCCACCATGTGAGGACACAGAAGGTACTTTTTCTGCAGGTCAGCAAGTGGGTTCTCACTAGAGAACCGGCGCCGTCAGCTTGGACCTCCCAGCTTCTAGAACTGTGACAAATAAATGTTTGTTTATAAGACACCGAGTTGATATTTTTGTTGTAGCAATGTGAAGAGACTGAGACAGGTTCCCCGACTTCCTAAGTGATCTTAACTGGAGGTCAAAGGTATTGTAATACTGTGGCTGTGATTCCCAGAAGAAAAACTCACATAGCTAAAATACCACTTTGGGGCAAACTCAGAAGTAGATGGGGCAAACTCAGTAGATCGACCCACCTTTGTGGTCTGAAAGCACCCAGAGGCCAGAGACCCTCCTTTTAATGGTGCCTCACCTAGACTGCCCTAGAATTTAGACCACGGGGCTGGAATAAGATCAAGAATCCCGCCTGCCTTGCTGCCTCTGGGGTGGTAACCAGAGTCCTAGCTGGGAGCCAGCTGTGCTCCTGATCGCCTTAGGTTGCGGAACTGCTAGCCAGGCTAGGGGCTAGGTCTGAGCAGCACAACCTCTCAGTGCCTCCGGCCCCTTCTAGAGGCAAACAGTAGGGTGGGCGCCACTGACAGCCCAGCGGTCCAGCCTCTCTTTTGTGTACCACGGGAGACTGGCTACCTGACTGGTCTGATCTGGGGATCGCCCTACTCCCTGCAGGCAGGTAGAGGACTCTCTCTCTCTCTCATGGCTCCCAGCGCAGTCGTTAAGCCCCGCCGGCTTCTCGCTCTCCTAAATCTGGGGCCGCTTCCAGCCCTGACGCCAGAACGCAGAGTCTCTGGTTCTGAGGTGCGCCCCTCCGGGTCTCGCAAGCGGCCGGACTCGAGGCTGCGGCCGTCATTGCTTCTACAATCAG
Source organism: Panthera tigris (assembly GCF_018350195.1). NCBI lineage: Eukaryota > Metazoa > Chordata > Mammalia > Carnivora > Felidae > Panthera > Panthera tigris. The sequence goes on from NC_056662.1 coordinate 117,661,300, forward strand.
TGCATGTTCCTCGCTGACGTCAGTAGGAGCTGTCCGGGAGCTATATAAGGCTGGCGGCGGTCCCGGGACAGACCCCGTGTTCCCCAAGGCGCCCTCAGCCCACCCGGGGGGACAGAGACTGGAGCGCCGTCCTGCAACGTGCAGACGCTCTCCGGCAACCTGTGAGTGGCTCGGAGGAGCATCTGCCCTGACTCCCTCAGCACCCGGACTCGTCGCATAGCTCACCCATCGCGACTCGCTCAGAGGGACGGAGGGAGGACAGGGTGGCGCTCGGCTGGGCTGCGGCTGGAGGGAAGGCTGTGGGCACGGGCGGCAGCCTCAGGGGCCCGGCGGGGGAGCTGGATGAGCGCGGGAAGGGGAGTGGCGCCACCTGCCCCGGGCGCACCTCACCCTGCGCTACGCCTGTGTGTCCAGGGCCGGCGGCACCATGAGGCAGGTGGGACGCGCGGCGCTGCTGGCGGCGCTGCTGCTCCTGGCGGCGCTGCGCCCGGGGAGCAGCCAGTGGAGCCCGGAGGCGGCGGTGGCGGGGGTCCGGGACCCGAGTCTGCGCTGGAGCCCTGGGGCGCGGAACCAGGACGGCGGGGCCCGCGCGCTACTCTTGCTGCTGGCCGAGCGCTTCCCGCGCCGCGCGGGGCCGGGAGGATGGGGACCCCGGACTGCGGGAGAGCGGCCGAGACGGGACGACCCTCCGCTATCCATTGACCTCACCTTCCACCTGCTGCGGACCCTGCTGGAGCTGGCGCGGACGCAGAGTCAGCGGGAGCGCGCCGAGCAGAACCGCATTATATTCGAGTCCGTGGGCAAGTGATCTTCGGAGGGGTCTGCGGCCACGAGAACCTCGACCCCCTTCCCCCACCCCCTGGGCCGGGACGTGCGCGACCGGAACTGACCCAGTCCCGCCGGGCTATAGCGGCCCAGGGATGCCCTGGGCACTCTGTGCGTCACCAGTTTTTAATAAAAGTGCTGAAGAGCCTTTGGCCTCGGTTGTGGGGCGCAGGGAGCCACGGCAGGATGGGAGCCCGGGGCAAAGTGCGGCCTCCCGGGCCGGCGGGAGGGAACCAGATGCTGCATGAGGGCTCCCGCAGAACGGCTTTCAGCCAGGGCCCCATGTCTCCATCGCCCCCAGGAACTCAAGTCCCGGTGCCGTCGCACCCACCCCGACCCTCCTCCCTTGGCACTGGGCTAGCGAACCCGTGCCCTACAGGGGTCATTCCACTTCCGCCCCCCCCAAATGATCCCAGATCGGGAGAAGGGCGGGATGATGGTGGGGTCGCCTCCGAAGCCGAGGCTGAGAGTGAGCAGTGAAAGGAGCTGCGAGTTTGGACTCGTTAGCCCTTTATTGAGTCCCTCCCCCGCGGCGGGGCGCCGAGCTGTATGGCGCGGTGGTCTCTGCGCAGGTCCTCCGCGACCCCGAGCGCCAGGCCCCAGGTGCGCGGGCTCCCCAAAGTGGGGGGGGGGGGGGCGGGTCAGTGCCCGCCGGTGCCTGGGAAAGAAAGCTCGGTGGGCAGGCGCTCCGGAGGTACTTGGCGGCTCCGGACCCCAGCTCACCCACTTTCTCCAGTGGGTTTCTCCTCTACCTCCCGACCCAACTCGGTCTTCCCAAGCCCCAGAGTAAAGGCTGGTGGGAAAGTGTACTTCTGCACGCGCGCTAGGGGGCGCGCCCCTCCTGCCGGGGGTTGGGAGGCTCCCAGCGATCCCCGTGCCACAGGAAGGCCATCATCGAAGAGGGGACCGGAGCGTAGGGCCAGCCCCGCCGGGCCCTTCAGGCCACACTCACCTTCCGGCCCATCCGGCCGCTCTTCCTCTGGCCCCGCGCTGCCCTCTTCCCCCTCCAACGCCACCTCCTCATCCTCTTCCTCCCCAGAAGCGCCTGGCCCCAAGGAAAGCGCGGTGAGGTGGGAGTCCCGTTCTCTGGTCGTGACCCCCCCCCCCGCGCCCCTCTGGACCCCCGGTCCCCGCGGCCTGCCGCCCCCTCCCATCCTGCGTCCCTCACCCGCCTGGAAGTCGATGGTCCTCAGCATTTCGGCCACGTGCTCCACGCTCACGGTGAACTGATCCATGCTTTCATAGCCCGGCTCTGGCCGTCCTGCCAGCTCCACTTTCGACATTGTCCCGACCCTGCGGCGCGGCAGCCGCTCAGCTGGAAACGCCCCCCGCACCCGCAACCCCCTCCGCGCGGCGGCGGAGCCCCGGCAGCCCCTTCCTTGCCTTTCCCGCTCGGCCTACTCACTTATTGATCAGCTCCTTGGCCTGCTGCAGGGAAGAAAGGAGGGGGAGCGTAAGCACCGTGCCAAGCGCTGGCAAAGTCCCGTTTCTGGTGCCCACAGTCCCGCGGGGTGGGCGGGGATGCGTATCCCAATTCGTTGAGGAGCAGGTGGGCTCAGACGGGGGTGACTCGCCCGAGGCAAAGTGGGGCAGACGGGTGCCGGAGGTAAGACGGGAGCCCCGCCCTCCAGGTGGTGCCCTCCGGGTGCCCGGGCCCCCACGGCAGCCACTCTGCGGCCTGCCTCCCTCCCCCGGGGCCCACCTGGAGGTAGAGCGCCATCTGTGGCTCCTCCATGGACTGGATGGCCGACTCCACGAGCTTAGAGGAGGCCTCCAGGTGGTCTCCGTACTGGCGGATGAGGCCCCGCACGCGCTGCAGCTTCTGCTCCTGCTCGCGGGCCAGCGCCTGCAGCAACTCAGCCTTGCGCTCTTCCAGCACCGCGCACAGGGCCTCGAACCTCTGGGTTAGTAACTGCTTCTGGCGCCGGCTGTTGTCCTGAAAGAGGGGAGCAAGGGTGAGAACTCCTTCTTGGTCGGGAGAGCACTCCCTGCCAAAGGGAAGCCACCGGGAGCCAAGAAAGTACCCCACATAGCGGCAGACCTACAGGTGCAGCCAAGGGCAGGGTCTTCTCAGTAATAACCGTTACAAGATTTTTAAAAATTGAGATATAATTGACTTTTAACATTACATTAGTTTCGGGTGTACAACGTAGTGATTCGGCATCTGTATATATTGTGAAGGGATCACAAGTCTAGTTACCACCCGTCACTATAGTTACAAAGCACAGAGAAGTGAAGTGACCGGGCCAAAGTCACAGAGCTAGCAAGGGGCACAGCTGGGACTCAAACCTAGCAGCTTGGCTAAGCATATCCCACCACTTGTGATTCACCCCCAGGAACCCAGAAATTTCCCCTCCCTCCCCTCCCAGGCTCACCTCTATGGTCTGGCACACCTCCTCCATCTGTGTGATCACTGCCTGCACGCGGTCGTTGCCGGCCACCAGCATTGCGATTCCATCGCTGAGCTCACTCTGCCACACACACAGGCCAGCACTTAGAACTGGGGGGCCCTGCCTAGAGCCGTACCCCTCCCATCCCGGCCAGGGCGCCCCCTCCACCCCACCATCAGGGCTATTCCAGAGATCTAGATGGCTTGGAACCATCTAAGAAGTGTGGAAGCCCACTTATGGGTTCTGGAGGGAGGCGGAGAGAGGAGCCCCTCCACCACCAAATGAGAAAGGAGCAGACATTTGCCAAACATCCAGGCCTCGGGCTAAGTGCTTTATCTGTAGATTCGTGTCTTCCATCAATTTGGAACTATTCTTTGTAATTATCTGTTAGGATACTATTGCCTCTTCTCCATTCTTTTTATTTTCTCCTTCTGTGACTCTGAGGAGGCATGTGTCACAGCTTCTCATCCTCATCTCCCGGTGCTGCATCCTGGGCTATTTTTTTAGGCCTCTCTTCCTGTTTGCTAATTCTCTCTTCAGAAATTTCAACAATTATATTTTCATTTTTTAAAGTTTATTTATTTTGAGAGAGAGAGAGAGAGAATATCCCAAGCAAGCTCCATGCTGCTAGCACAGAGCCTGATGTGGGGTTCCATCCCATGCACAGTGAGATCAAGACCTGAGATGAAATCAAGAATTGGACACTTAACTGACTGAGCCACCCAGGCTCCCCTATATTTTCAGTTTTTAAAGCAATTTCCTTTTTAAAAAAATATTTTTATTTATTTTGAGAGACAGAGAGAGCGAACAGGAAAGGGGCAGAGAGAGAGAGAGGGAGAGAGAGAATCCCAAGCAGGCTCTGTGCCGTTAGCTTGGAGCTCATCATGGGGCTCAAACCCACGAACCAGGAGATCATGACCTGAGCTGAAACCAAGAGTTGGACACTTAACAACTGAACCACCCATGTGCCCCTAGAGTTTCATTTTTAAAATCTCTATTTGGTTCTTTGTTAAATCAGCATTTTTGATAATCTATTGTTGCCTGTTCTGTTTATTCCATTTTTAAAATGTTTATTTATTTTTGAGAGAGAGAGAGCAGGGGAGGAGCTGAGAGAGAGGGAGACACAGAATCCAAAGGAGGCTCCAGGCTCGGATCTGTCAGCACAGAGCCGGACAGAGGCGGGGCTCAAACCCACAAACTGGGAGATCATGACCTGAGGCAAAGTTGGATGCTCAAACGATTGAGCCACCAGGCACTCTTTTTATTCCATGTTTTTAAAAAAGCATTTTATACACAGTGATACTCTATTCTTTAATAATTCCAATATCTGAGGGGTGCCTGGGTGGCTCAGTCAGTTAAGCGTCTGACTCTTGATTTCGGCTCAGGGCATAATCTCACAGTTCATGGGTTTGAGCCCCGCATTGGGCTCCGAGCTGACAGTGTGAAGCTTGCTTGGAATTCTCTCTCTCTTCCTCTCTCTCTGCCCCTCCCCACTCTCTCTTTCTCAAAATAAATTTAAAAAAATTTTTTTTTAACTATTTTCTTTCTTTTTTTTTCCATTTTTTTAAATGTTTATTTTTGAGACACAGAGAGACAGAGCTTGAGCGGGGGAGGGGCAGAAAGAGAGGGGGACACAGAATTCGAAGCGCTCCAGGCTCCGAGCTCTCAGCACAGAGCCTGATGCAGGGCTCGAACTTGTCAACCGGGAGATCACGACCTGAGCCGAAGTCAGACGCTTAACCAACTGAGACACCCAGGCACCCCCTGAGCCACACAGGCGCCCTTAAATAAAAATTTTTAAAAATTAAAAACAATAATTCCAATATCTGAATTCCTCAGGGGTCTGATCTGTACTTTGTTTCTACCGCCTGCACTCATGCGGTACATTTATTTCTGTATCTTCACTTTTGAACTGATATTTTGTTGTTCTTAATCTAAGGAAAACCCAAATACCTAAATTGAGAGTGTTTTCCTCCAGGCAGAATCTGCATTTGCTTTTGTCAAAAGTCAGGTGGCATGACTGACTACCTTAGTTCCTGGGATTCCAGTTTAACCTGGGTTTCTTCAGTTCAGGTGTCCACCTTACAGAGGTCTGAAGACACAGTCTCATCCCAACATAGTCTCATCCCTCTGGCTCAGTAATACTGCCAGCATTTACCCGTGGGAAGTCTGGCCTTTTCTGTGCTTACCACCCCGGGTTCTGTGGTCAGCTTACTGCCCCTTCCTCACCCCACTCCACCCCCACTTGGAGATTTCCTTTACTTTCTGTGTGCCCACTGATATAATTTTTAAATTATGTTTTATGTCGAATCTAGCTGTGTGGTAGTGAGAGGGCCCGGAGAGCATCTAGGCCACCAAACTGAAGTTGCTCACATCTTCCATGATCTAATTGTGTCCTTACAGCGACTCTCAGAAGCAGGCATTTTCATCCCCATTTTACAAGCAAGGAAAGTCAGGGCCAGAGAGGTCAAGTGACTTACCTAAGGTCACACTGAGTCATGCATAGAGCTGGGACTGTAGCCCTGATCTGCCTGCCTTTACGTGTGTGTGTATAATTTTTTTTTTTTGAGAGAGAGAGAGAGAGAGGAGACAGCTTGAGTGCCATGTGAGCAAATAGGGGAGAAGCAGGGGGTGGAGAAAGGGAGAGGGAGAGAGAGGGAGAAAGAGAGAGAGAGAGAATCCCAAGCAGGCTGCATGAGGGAGGACTCCATCCCATGACCCTGGGATCATGACCTAAGCCAAAATCAAGAGTCAGTTGCCCAACTGACTGAGCCACCCAGGCGCCCCCTGATCTGCCTGCCTTTAAAACCAAGTGCAGGGGCGCCTGGGTGGCGCAGTCGGTTGAGCGTCCGACTTCAGCCAGGTCACGATCTCGCGGTCCGTGAGTTCGAGCCCCGCGTCAGGCTCTGGGCTGATGGCTCGGAGCCTGGAGCCTGTTTCCGATTCTGTGTCTCCCTCTCTCTCTGCCCCTCCCCCGTTCATGCTCTGTCTCTCTCTCTGTCCCAAAAATAAATAAAAAACGTTGAAAAAAAAAAATTTTAAAACCAAGTGCAGTGACTTTTAAACCCAAGTGGAGTGACAGGATGAGGTCTGAAAGGCTGTCCTATCTCTGGTCCCACATGCCTGCTCCCTCTGCTGCTTGATACCTTCTGGCGTTTGTAAATGGTGGGCAGGGGGGCCACCTCACAGTCCTTGTGGGCACCGAAGACCTTACAGAGAGAGCAGGTGGGCACTTCACAGCTCAGGCAGTAGATATTGATCTTCTCCTCTTCATGCTCCTCGCACATAAGGTGCTGCTCAGCCTTGGAGTGCAGTGGTCTGGAGGGGAGCAGGCAGGGTGGCGGAAGGGTCAGGGGCCAGGCTGGGGGGAGGTGGGCCCCACAAGTGCAGGCCCCCATGAACACCTTCTCTTCAGCCCTCACCAACCACCAATCACAGCTGGAGCTGGGGCTGGGCAGGTGAGCGACTTCCACAGTGCCCTTCATTTGAGGAATACAGAGAGCTAAGGGGTAGAGGAGGCCTAGATCCAAGAACAGCATCTGTTCCAGGGGGCCAGGGAAGTCCCACAGGGCAGGAAGCCATAGAAGGTTGGCAAGGGCCTTGCTGGTGGACTGCCAGCCCCTCCCCCAGGTGGAGAGGGTACAGGTGAAGCCCTGCCCAGGATCTGAGATGCCTCAGCTGGGTGACCTGGGGCAAATCCCTCCCCCTCCCAGGGTCCAGTCCTCTAATCTCTAAAGAGGCTGATCCTTTCAGCCCTTCCCTTCTGGCTGATTGGTTCCCCTCTCTGTTCTGTGTCCCAGGCCCTGCCCCTTCGAGAGACAAGAGGTCTTGACAGCTCACCGGGAAGACTCTTGTTTATAAATGTCGATAATGTTCTCCACTAGTAGGTTTCGCTGCAGGCCATAGACACCATGTCTGTCCAGGACAACCTCATGCCTGCAAGATGGGCAGCGGAAACGGCCTCCGGAAGACACAGTGGTGGAGCCCCGGGATTGCCACAGAGGGTTCGAGGCCTGTAGGGACAAGTAGCATGAGAGAACACGCACGGTGAGGCATGGAGGAATGGGGAGGAGGCAGGGGAAAGGTTGTGGGGGCTGAAATAAAATGTAGGAGAATGGTGGAAGGGGAGGCATCAGCTCCGTTCCTTGGGGAGGTCCTCCTCCTCTGAAAACGGTGGGTGGCCATGGACATCTTCTTTCCCACTTTTGGCCCATTACTCCTTAAGTGTCCCTGCATCCAGAGCCCGACTTTGGTCAAGGCCCAGTCAGGATGGTCTCCCTAATGGGGCCCAACCTGCAGGTGTGGGGAGACACTGGCATTGGCAGGAAGGTTGAGGTTGGAAATGGACTCTGTGAGGTGCAGCCAATGTCCTCCTGGGGCTTTCACAGACCACAGCTAGGGGAGATTCTCTGTAACCCTCAGCAGGGAAGCCCAGACAAGTGCTGAACAATGGGGCACACAGGCCACATCGTGCAGGGCAATTCCTAGGAAACCATCCTAGAGACTGGGAGCCAGGAGTCCTGTGTTCTTGTGCTGCCCTTCACACTGTTCTACCATGTAAATTCGAGGAAGCATTCGATGTCTGGAAAACTAAGGACTACGCTGGATTATTCACTCTACAACAAATATTGAGGGTGCCAGGTAATTTCGAGGCTCTGGGGATAAGATGAACAAAAGCCACCCTGCCCTAAGGACAAGCAAACTGACAACTACATCTGGCAGGCAGGGTTATGACAAGAGTTAAGCTTGGAAGGCAGACTTATGAGAGATGTTCATCACTTATACCTCTTAGAGAACTTGCTCCTTCCCATCCTAAAAGGGAGAACCCCACTATGGCCCAGGCCACAGATGACCGGCTCAGAGTTGAGGAGGTGATCACCTGACCCAAGCAGAACCAATCACATTTTCTCTCCAGGAATTTAGAACTGAGACACAGAGGTGGGGGTGGCTAGACCACCCGCGGCTCTGAAACTGAAAAGACCTGTGGAGTTGGGCAAAGAGCTGACATTGTGGAGACACTGCAAAGACACAGTCTTGTGCAAGTGGAAGTGGAAAGCCCAAGGGGTCAGAAAGTATGAACAGGAAGGCTTGTCTTCGGAGAAGACCACAAAGTCAACTTGTGGACAGCAGCAGAGAGAAAAAACTGGTAGAGACTGTTTGTTGTTCCTCGGTATTCACCTTCTCTTCTTCAGTAATAGAGCCTCTGAGTATTTAGCAAGACACATGGAATAAAGACTGTGTGTCCGGGGCACCTGAGTAGCTCAGCTGGTTAAGCTTCCGACTTCGGCTCAGGTCACGATCTCACGGTTCCTGAGTTCAAGCCCTGCACGGGGCTCACTGCTGTCAGCATAGAGCCCACTTTGGATCCTCTGTCCTTCTCTCAACCTGTTCCTCCCCTGCTTGTGCTCTCTCTCTCTCGCTCACTCTCGCTCTCAAATAAAATAAATAAATAAATAAATAAAACAAAAAAGACTCTATGTCAAGTCTCCCTTCCGGCTGAGTATGACCAGGTGGCTACATTCTGGCCAACAGGATGTAGACAAATGTTTTATGCAACTTCTAGGAAGTATCTTTAATGGAAGGGGCATATGCCCTACTCTTTTCTCCTTCCTGTTGGCTACAATGAAGATGGAGTAGCTCCAGCTGAAGCAGCCATGTGGTTCCATGAGGTAGTCACAGGATGAGAATGGCAACAAGATAAAAGGAGGGAGTCTCCAGGCGCCTGGGTGGCTCAGTCGGTTGAGCATCCGACTTCGGCTCAGGTCATGATCTCACAGTCTGTGAGTTCGAGCCCTGCATCGGGCTCTGTGCTAACGGCTCAGAGCCTGGAGCCTGTTTCGGATTCTGTGTCTCCCTCTCTCTCTGCCCCTTCCCTGCTCATGCTCTGTCTCTCTCTGTCTCAAAAATAAATAAAAAACATTAAGAAAAAAAAATTAAAAAAAAAAAAGGAGGGAGTCTCTGGACTGCCTACCTATACTTTTGCTTGAGAGAAAGAACACATTTTTGACCTTCTTTAAGTCATTACTATTTTGGGTTTTCTGTCACTTAAGCACAACTTAGTCCTAGCTGGCTGGAAGGCCATGGACTCCTAGAGACTAATGAAGAGAACAGTCACCTGTGACTTTGAAAACTTAGATGTATTTCCTGAAGGTGAGTTTGATGAAATTCTCCAAATCCTCACGCTGGACATCAGCCAGAGGGACCCTTATGTGTGCAACAGCACCCAGGATACACAGAGGGCATCCAAGTCCGCAGTCTTCTTTGAACCTTTAGAAGCAACAGATGTAGGCAAGGCAGGAAATGTGGCCTCTGGGAAGTGGGCAAGCCTATACTGGGGAGAGTGACTGGCATGTCACAAATCTCACATTTTGGGGGAATTTCTTGTGAATCCTAAGAAGTTAACACATTAGGCCAGAACCGATTACTTTGAGATTATCCAAGGCTGCGTTTGTGCCTTTGTCTTTCTCAGTAGCTGCAATTGTATATAAATCCTGCTGAGTTTAGGGTGTGGGTGAAAGTGTAAGACCACTGGGCTTTTGCTTACTTAATACAATGACCTTTCATTACTTAGAATCCAAGTGAGCAAGGAGGTGTTGGGAGAACTCCAAGCCTGCCAACTCCTGGAGGGATCTTACTTCTCTTTGATTCGCTAGTGGCTAGCATATAAAAGTGCTCAGGAAATGGTTGAATGGGTGGAAATGGGTTTGAATGTTTGAATGGGCTAAAGTCTTAGCCCAGAGCACAAACTTCTGAGTTAGCCTCTCTCCTCCACCTTCCTCCCTCACAGCCCCCCCTTCCTCTATACTCATTATTTAACATTCAACTCATGTTTTGAGGGCCGATTATGTGTCAAGCACCATGCTATGGACTTCCCAGACATTATTGAATTTAACCCTCAAGGATTTCTTGTAAATATGGTGGAGGACATGAACATTAACCCCCTAAGACTACAGGAAGTATAGTGACAATGGCTAACTGGACACATACTTTATGCCAGGTTCTTCTCTAAGCTCTTTTATCTGTATTAACTCATTTAAACCTCTTATCGACCCTTGAAATAGGTACTACTATTAGCCCCATTTCAAAGATAGGAAATTGCAGCCCAAAGGTGTTAAATAAATTGTACGGGGTCATCAGATAACAGATGGCAGAACCAATATTTGAACTCAGGCACTCTAACCCCAGGGTCCATTCTAAATATCAATATGCTAGAAGTGCCTGGGTGGCTTGGTCAGTTAAGCATCCAACCAGCTCAGGTCATGATCTCACAGTTCGTGAGTTTGAGCCCCGTGTCGGGCTATGTGCTGACAGCTCGGAGCCTGGAGCCTGCTTAGGATTCTGTGTCTCCTCTGCCCTTCCCCTGCTCGTGCTCTGTCTCTGTCTCCCAAAATTGAATAAACATTAAAAAAAAATCAATATAGTACATTGTCAGATGGAGTAGAATTTAGGCCACCTGAAGGATGATGCCCAGAGCTAACATTCGCCCCTCTGAATCTCAGGTAAAACAGATTTTAGTTAGGGTCGTAAAAGGCCAAACATCAACCCTTAACAAAGGAAACAACAACCTAAAAGTGAGCTGTGCAACTGTGGATTATTTGAGCTGCGGTAAACAAAATATGACCCATCAACCCAAAACCCCTTGTGCCATGAAGCAATACAGGGGTCCGGCTTGCAACCAGAATAACCTGTTTCTCTGTGAAAAGGAAAGGAAATCGCTCAAATCTGAGGGAGACCTTCGCCCATGGATCTCCACATGCCCTCAGACTAGCTAGTTCCCCAGATTTCTGTGTGAAAAACATACTGAGGCGATATAACCAAATGGAGCCACTCAGCTGCCTGCTAATCCAGGTCATACCCCTCTAATTCACCACAGAAGCCAAAGGACTGGGCTTGCAACAGAGATGGCAAACCAATGGGAACATCCAGCTAGCCAGTTTACACTTCAGTGGACCGTGGAAGAAAGCCAAGGTAGACGGAGGGTTGACTAAGGAATTCTTCCTCAGCCTCAGATAAAACTGCCCTGATTCAAAGAGGAATGGTAAGCAGAAGGGATCCAACGGGAGATGTAAACGGACATAATAAAAAAGGAAAAAGAAAGCATGGCAAGCAGCGGACAGACGAAGAATATGCTTTGTGAGAAGAACTGCTTCTAGACACAGTATTTCAATCTAACACTTTTAAAGAAAACAGGGGCACCTGGGTGGTTCAGTCAGTTGAGCGTCCGACTTCGGCTCAGGTCATGATCTACAGCTCGTGGGTTCGCGCCCCGCGTCGGGCTCTGTGCTGACAGCTCAGAGCCCGGAGCCTGCTTCGGATTCTATGTCTCCCTCTCTCTCTGCCCCTAACCCACTCGCATCCTGTCTCTGTCTCTCTCAAAAATAAATAAACATTAAAAAAATTTTTTTAAAAAGAAAGAAAACATAGTCTCTTTGATTAAAGAAGAGATATAAGTGATCAAAGCTGGGAGAAGTGAAGGGAAATGGCAGAATTAAGAAATCAAGTAAAATATGTTACGAACATAGAAACGAAATTCACTCATGACACTACAGCAGGAAGTAGAATGGAGACACTGGCGGAAGTCACATAGATCATAGTGGAAAATAACAGGGTAAAAGCAATCAGGACTACGTGCTACAACGTGGATCAACCTTGAGGACTTTGTGCTAGCTGAAATTAGCCTGCTGCGAAAGTACAAATACTGTATGATCCCTCTATATGAAGTACCTGAAATAGTCAAATTCATAGAGATAAAAAGTAGAATGGTGGTTACCAGGGGCTGAGGGGCAGGGAAGCGGAAGGTTATTATTTAATGGGTACAGAATTTCCATTTGGAATGATGAAAAGTTCTGGATACATAACAGTGTGAATATACTTAATGACACTGAACTGCACACGTAAGAATGGTTAAGATAATTGGGGTGCCCCGGTGGTTCAATCGGTTAAGCATCGGACTTGGTTTTGGCTCAGGTCATGATACTGTGATTTTGTGAGTTCAAACACCATGTCGGGCTCTGCACTGGCAGCACAGATCCTACTTGAGATTCTCTCTCCCTCTCTCTCTGCCCCTCCCCAACTCGTGCTGTCTCAAAATAAATACACTTAAAAAAAAAAAAAAGAATGGTTAAGATGACAAATTTATATTATGTGCATTTTACCACAATATAAAAACAGTTAAAAAAAAAAAAAAAGCAATCATGACTTGGGACATCTGGGCCAAGGAAGCAGATTTGGGTGGACCGGGAAGCCCACTACCTCTTCACCACTTCCTCACCAGGTAAAGACATTTTAGCAGCTCATCCCATCGGCTAATCACTGCCATTCTCCTGGGCCCCAGGGGTCTGAGAGGCAAGCAGTATCAGGCAGTCTCCCCTAAATCCTTTGTTTGAAGAGCACCTTTCTGGGGAGAGGACACCGGCAGGCAGGTGGGAGGGAAGGGTTGCACGTCTGCCTTCTTTGCAGTTTGGCTAAGGGCTGGTGCTGAAGCAGGTACCGCAGCTGACTGCAGATTTCCCAGTGTCCACTGGTCCCATGGTCTCCTCCCTCTCCCAAAGCTCAGTTCCTTCTGCCACATCCTACCTCTGGCTGGCTGGCTTTCCTCTTAACCTCCAGGGCATCCCTCTTTTCTGTGACTGCTTCAGCCATGCCCCCGCCTCCAACACCACACCCCATATCCTTTGCTAGTCAGTCTGTGGTATATGTATCAAAGGTGCCCTTTGGTACTAGGGCTAAATTTCTAGTAATGAAATAGTTAAGTTTCTTTTGGATTTCCCAGGCTCTTTAACTCATGGCGCACTCATGCTGCTTAGAGGCCCTCTCTGTGTTCCTCATGAGCTAACTCAGTGTTTCCCTAAATACGGTATACATACTGATGAAGGCATGATGATTTCAGGTGGTATGAGGATGGACATTTAAAACTTTTGTGCGTTGGGGCACCTGGGCGTCTCAGTCGGTTAAGCATCCGACTTTGGCTCAGATCATGATCTTGTGATTTGTAGGTTCGAGCCCTGCGTCGGGCTCCGTGCTGAAAGCTTGGAGCCCGGAGCCTGCTTTGGATTCTGTGTCTCCCTCTCTCTCTACCCCTCACCTGCTCACACTCTCTCTCTCTCTCTGAAAAATAAACATTAAAAAAAATGTTTTTTTCAATTTTTGTGTGTTGATTTTAATGCGTATTAGAAAAAATAACCAGCCTATATAACTAGGGATTTTTCAAGGATTATGTCATTTAGAATGAAGATAAAGTAAATATTTAAGCTTTAAAAGTGAGCCCCTTTAAAGGAAATAATCAACCATTGCACAGGTGGTACCCAGCTATGGCAAAAATCAGGAAGGCTAAGTGAGAGGAAGTCTGAGGAGTCACTCTCTTTTCCTGACGCCCTCCTCAATTGAAACTTATTTGTCTTGTGTCCCAAACCTTTTGCAAATGCTGGGTGGCTATTTTGAGAAAGTCACCTGTACTGGATACGTGGATAAAATGGTTACCCCTTGGGGCACCTGGCTGGCTCAGTCGGTTAAACGTCTGACTCTGATTTCAGCTCAGGTCACGATCTCATGGTCATGAGATCAAGCCTCACATGGGCTTCGTGCTGAATGTGGGGCCTGCTTGGGATTCTCTCTCCCTCTCTCTCTGCCCTTCCCCGGTTCATGTTCTCTCTCAAAATAAACAAATAAACATTTTTTAAAAAAGGTTACCCTTTCTTGGTAACATCTCTGCATTTTAACAGAAGGCATTTAATGCAGCACTATATAGGGAAAGTAGCAATGATCTGAAGATCTGGTTTGGGATTTGCCATTTATGACCTTAGGAAAATAATTTCTCTCAGGGCCTCAATTGCCTCAGATCTAAAAAGAGGGATCTGTACTTAGCACTTGCTCCCTTCAAGGGCTGATGTTCTGGGAGCAATGGGCATTGACTGATATAATATGGTAAGAATTTCAGACACCCTAATCGGACGAGGAAGGGAGCTGGTGGTTTTTATAACAACCTTCCCCTCTCACACCATGTAGGCCACCATCCCCCTCTTTAACTTTGACTCCTGTGATTCAGTATCTCACTTGTTTGTGCCTCCCCCAGCTGGCCCTGGAGCACCCTCTTCTTGCCTGATATAAACAGTTCCTGAAATCCCATCTCTGAAATAGTCCTAGTGTGTTTGTTTGTTTTTACATTTTAAAAAAGAGTTTATTTTTTTAAGTTTATGTATTTACTTCGAGAGAGACAGAGCACACAAGTGGGGAAGGGGCAGAGAGAGAGAATCCCAAGGAGCCTCTGCACTGCCAACACAGAGCCCAATGCGGGGCTCGAACCCACGAACCGTGAGATCGTGAACTGAACCGGTCAAGAGCCAGATGCTTAACTGACTGAGACACCCAGATTCCCCTAAAAAGATTTTATTCTTAAGTAATCTCCACATTCCACATGAGGCTCAAACTCACAACCTTGAGATCAAGAGTCAAGTGCTCTGTGAGTTCAAGCCCCACATTTGGGGTGGAGCTTACCTAAAAAAAAAAAAAAAGAAAGTCACACTACCGAATGAGCTGCTAGGAGCCCCTAGTTCTAGGGTGTTTAGATGGATTTACATGTTCTATCATTTGCATTATCTATGAGGTTTGGATTTTATACAATGGACCTGTATTGTTTTTGTAATCATAATAAACAATAAAATTTCTTTTTCGTATAGGAAACATTCTGGTTGCTTGACAGCAGAGGAGCAATTAAATGAGTTATAATGGAATTATTATGTAATTATCTTAGAGTTCTTTGTAACATGGAGAGATATTCATGTTACAATTTCATTATTATTTTTAATGTTTGTTTATTTTTGAGAGAGAAAAAGAGAGTGTGAGCAGGGTAGGGGCAGAGAGAGCGGGAGACAGAGGATCTGAAGCGGGCTCCGTGCTGACAGCAGAGAGCCCGATGTGGGGCTTGAACCCACAAACTGTGAGATCATGACCTGAGCAGAAACCAAGAGTTGGAAGCTTAACCAATTGAGCCACCAAGGGACCCTTCATGTTATGATTTTAGATGAAAAAAAGCAAGACATAAATCAATATAGACAGTAGGATCCTAATTTAGGAATGGGTGATGGGATCCACAGGTAATTTAAAATTTTTCTTTGTAGTCATTTACATTTCCCAAATTTCTATGGACTCTGAATTACCTTTAAAATGCATAAATATAAAAGTTAAATATTTTTGCAGTAACTGTCATTGGCTGATAGAATTGTGGATTATTCGGTTCTTCTTCTTTTTCTTTTTTTAATAAATTCCAAATTTTGTACAAAGATTTTGGGGTTTGGAAAAAAACTTTACCTTTTAAAATTGCAATGCTCAGTACTGACATAAATGGAGAGGGGGCGCTGGAGTGCCATAAACGCCAGGAAGATAAACCAGCAGGAGAACGGTAAAAAACTTTGTTAGTTCAGAGGAGGGGATGTTTAAGAAGATACCATTTTTAAAAAATGGCAGAGAGGGAGGGACACACAGAATCCTGAGCAGGGTCCAGGCTCTGAGCCGTCAGCACAGAGCCTGATGTTGGACTCGAACCCACGGACTGGGAGATCATGACCTTGAAGTTGGATGTTTAACTGACTGAGCCACTCGGGTGCCCCCAAGAAGATACCATTTGAAGACAGGGTAGACAGGTAGCAGGTGGTTAGGTAGGAAAGAGTTTCAGGAAACCAGAGAGACTATAGGATTTTAGGTTACAAATAGGGGAGTCATGCTGGGGGGTGGGGGTGGGGGCTAGAAAGGTGGGTTTTACCATGAAGGGCTTTTAATTTTTTTTTTTTTTTAATTGTGGTAAAATCACAGAGGGCTTTGAATTTAAGGGTAAGGATCTGAACTTAATTTTGTAGGCAAGGTTTCTGAACTAGGAGAGAAAATAAGAGTAAATATTAATCTCGGGGCGCTTGGGTGGCTCAGTCTGGTTAAGCGTCCAACTTTGGCTCACTCAGGTCATGATTTTGCAGTTTGTGAGTTCGAGCCCTGCATCAGGCTCTGTGCTCACAGCTCCGAGCCTGAAGCCCTCTTCAAGTTCTGTGTCTCCCTCTCTCTCTGCCCCTCCCCTGCTCTCTCTCTTTCTCTCTCTCTCAAAAATAAACATGAAAAAAAAAAAGTGAATATTAATCTCACAGGTAATTTGGATAGATGGGAGGGGAGAGAGAGGTTAAAGGCACAGATCAACTGGGAAGCAAGTGCAGTAGTCAGTGCAAGTCACCTGCCTGCCCTCAGGTGGTGGCAGAAATCTTGGAAAGACTGGGGATGCCAGAGGTGGAATCAGTAGGACTGGCCAATCACTTAAATGTGGATGGGCTGTGGGGAGAGGAGAAAGTCAAAGACTATTCTAGCATTTCAAGCCTAGATGCTTGGGAAGATGCTGATGCCTGTAATGCAGAAGTATTTAATCTGGGGACCATAGCCCCAAAAGATCCATGACCAGAATTCTGTGAACTCAGATGAGAAAAAAAAATCATATTTTTATTTTCATTAAATAGCATAAATTGGACATTTCCCTCAATTACACATGTAGGCAACAAACCACAATTTTAGAGCACTTTGCCACCAACAGAAATCACAGGTATTTTCACATCACAGTATTGTTGTTGATCGAATATCCAAAAATAATTTATGCTTATCACTACTTCTAAACTATAGTAGTTACTAGGCCCACTGCTTGATCTCATTATTTAATGTGTTAATCAAGGAGCACATACATTACTCTATCCAACGTGTTCTTTATCATTGACTGATTGATTGATCTGAGAGAGACAGAGATCTGTCAGACATGTTCTAATTACTTTGGTAATTATATTCCAGTGTTTCTCAGGCTTTTTTCATGACTGCTCCTTCCAGGAAGCTGTTAAGACATTTTTGCCCCTAATAGCCATCCCTTCCCCATTAAATTTAAGTACCCAAAATCGACAAAAGTGAAACTCATAGAAGCAGAAAGTAGAAAGGTGGCTGCCAGGGGTGGGGGGTGTGGGAAATGAGGAGATGCTGGTCAAGGGCACAAACTTTCAATTCTAAGATGAGTTCATTCTGGGGAGCTGATGTCCAGTATGGTGACTATAGTCAATAGTTAGTTATATATTTTATACTTGGCAATTGCTAAGAGAGTAGCTCACAATGGTAATCATGTGAAGTGATGGATGTGTTAACTAGTTCGTGGTAATCATTTCACAGTATCAAATCATCATGTTGCACACCTTAAATATGTCTAATTTTTGTCAATTATATCTCAGTGAAGCTGGGGGAAAAAGTTTTACGTGAAAGCAAAACTAAATAAAAATTTTAAAATACAATCACAATAAAAAATTTTAATACCATGGATATTCTTGGGGCAATATCACCCCCGTTGAGAATGTATGAGAATGATGCTGTGTTCTAGTGCAATCCATTTTCTTTACAATCATATATAGTACATATAACTTTTTTGTAGTACATATGCATTTAAAAACATTTTTGGGGGGCACTCGGGTGGCTCAGTTGATTAAGCATCTGACTCGATTTTGGCTCAGGTCATGATCTCACAGTTCTGTTCGTGAGATGGAGCCTCCTTTAGATTCTCTCTTTCCCTCTCTCTCTGCTCCTTCCCTGATCTCATGCTCTTGCAAGAGAAACAAACATTAAAAATACAAATAAATAAATAAATAAATAAATAAATAAATAAAAGCATTTTTCTCACATAAACCACACATATTGCCCTTAGAGTCCACAGGCTTCACAAACTGACAAAGGGGTCCATGGTCCAAAAAGAGATTACTTCCTGCCCTGATTGTGAGTCCTACATGGTCTCATGACAGACAGGAATTTTATACACTAAGGTGTAGATGGCAACTTTCTTAATACATTTCCATAGCTGACAGTCTCTACATTGGACTAAAGATTTCTCAGCTGACTAATATCCAGGTAGCAAAATCCTATCTTCTGCTTCTGTTTATCTTTGTATTTCAAGACTAAGAAATAACACTGTATGTTAACTAAGTGGAATTTAAAAAAAAAAAAAAAAACACTAAAAAAAGATGCAAGTTTTTGTAGACAATTGTTGTAGAAGCATATGGGAATAGGCCTGTTCTTAACTCAATGAAACTACACTATATATAATGCATCTTTGAATTAATATCTTAAGATACAAGCTTTTGTAAACAATTGTGTAGAAGCATATGGCAATAGACCTGTACTTTAAAAAGACTAACAATATAACTGAAAATAACTGACAGGCTTTATTACACACTTAAATTTTGTTCTTTCCTTAAATCTTACCTTTACACAAGAAAGCCAGCCCCATAAAGCAAAATTTCATGTGCCAATGAGGTGATGTGTAGAGAAAATTCCATCACTCTAGGAAACAGAAGACCTACATTTATGTCCCTACTCTGTCCCTTTGTAAGACTACAACCTGTTTCTTGGGTTGTCCCTGTAAAATGGAAGTAACATCCATTCTATCTAACTCAAATGGAATCATGAATGTGAAGGTACTTTATAAATTATAGAGCGTTTCACAAAGAGTGCTTAACAATCCTAAAAGTATATGACCACATAGAACCACAGGTCATGAAACAACTGTTCCTTCTTCACTGTGGAGGATACAATGGAATGCAATAAATAAATGGAATTTAATTCTAGGCTATGTTCCAGGCTTTTGTATGGCATACATTCCATGAGCTATCTCTTTTAGGCTGTATGGTGCTTCCTTTCTTTGTAATATTCCATAGCATCTAATAGAAATGTTCTGTCTAGAAAGATGCTCTGTGAGTTCAAGAGGGTTGCTGGAGGCTATTTCCCCCAAAATGGTGACCTCGTCAATGAGGAATAGCGGACCATGCACGTCCCTTGAGCCACACCTTCACAATATACAGGAGAAACCATGGCAAAACGGTAGACAGAAGATCAGACATTTGGAGAAATGCTGAAGAGCCTTAGAAGAATCCAGATATTGGCCACCAGTGGGTGGGAGAGGGATTCTGAGTGGAGGGTTAGCTTTGCCTGACAGAACTTAGCAAAGAGCCTGGCACAAGGGGTCTGTGGCAGGAGACTGGCTGGAAGGAAGATCAAAAATCAGAAGAGTGAGACAAGTCAGGACACTGGTAACAGAAAACACTTAAAAAATGGAAATCCATAGTAAAATTTCCTGAATTTGTGAAATCAGATTGTTAGAATTATAAGGATATAGAAGGTCAGTTTAGGGGTACCTGGGTGGCTCAATCAGTTAAGCATCTGACTTCAGCTAAGGTCACGATCTCATGGTTTGTGAGTTCAAGCCCCACGTCAGGCTCTCTGCTGTCAGCGCAGAGCCCTCTTCAGATCCTCTGTGACCCCCCCACCCTGCTTCTCTCTCTATAATAAATTAAAAATGAAAAAAAAAAAGATCAGTTTAAAGTATCCTATTAACCCACGTATGTGTAAACAGGCTTGAAGAGGTAAAATAGCCTGACTGACACCACACGGCAAATCAAGGAAGAGGCTGGTGGGACTAGAACTCGGGAGCTGATTCTCGGGCTAGGTTTTTGCTCTCCACTAACCCAGTTTCTCCTGTCAAGTAAGCAAGACCCCTAACACTGCCATAAGGTAAATGCCGTTCACAAACTTGCAGTGAACCAATTTCTCACAAAGGGGACCCACCCATGGTTGGGCTGGGGAGGTCCCTCGGGAGCAGGGGAAGTGGTGGAGGAGGCAGGCCTGACAGCGGGTCCTCACAGCGAACTGGTAACAAACTGGCTTTCAAGGTGGAGTGAACCAGAGGGCATGTCTTTCCTGGACTGCCCTTTATTACAGAAGGCGGCGGCGACCCCTTTCTTCATATTCCCGTATCTGCAAATCTCTCCCTAAATGGACACCCTCCAGAAACTCTGTTCCTCAACAACCTTCTGGTTGTCTGTTAAATTACAACAGGTTGCAGCTCATAAACGAGTGCCCACAGTGAAGTGGAGGCAGGTACAAAAATAAACTGAAGGCCTGCTTAAAGGAGTTTAGAAGTGACTAGAGTTTACAAATACAGAAACGCATGGGAAGATGTTTGTGTCAAATTCCCACACCAACAGCTTTCCTCTAGTCAAAGTGCTTGGTAGCTGAGTGGGTGCAAGTGTGGAGAAAGAGGGAGGGAGAAATTAGAGGGGGTTAATGTGGTATTTTGGTGTCTTTTCTCTTTAAAGTCAGGGTGAAGGAGAGATGTATTGCAGCTCTAAAGGAAACTAGTTAAATTGTGATGGCAACTATGTAAAGATACGTATGTCAACAGGGGCTTGAAAGTAATATGCAAAGGAGAAAGTAACTGTGCTGGGAAAATACGATAATGGAAGACTTTCTCCCAAACCTTTAATACTATTCAACATTTTCGGGGCGCCTGGGTGGCGCAGTCGGTTAAGCGTCCGACTTCAGCCAGGTCACGATCTCGCGGTCTGTGAGTTCGAGCCCCGCGTCAGGCTCTGGGCTGATGGCTCGGAGCCTGGAGCCTGTTTCCGATTCTGTGTCTCCCTCTCTCTCTGCCCCTCCCCCGTTCATGCTCTGTCTCTCTCTGTCCCAAAAATAAATAAAAAACGTTGAAAAAAAAATTTAAAAAAAAATACTATTCAACATTTTCAATGACATGTTTTAGTTATTCAAATTTGCTTCCTGACTCTCTAGTTAACCTGATGTTATAAAGTCACAATTCCCTAAGTTCTTTTTTTTTTTTTTTTAAACATTTTTAAGTAATCTCTATGCCCAAAGTGCTGCTCAAATTTATGACCCCGGGATCGGGAATCGCCTGCTCCACAGACTGAGCCAGCCAGGTGCGCCACAGTTCCCCAAAATTCTTGTTTGTTGTTCATCACAGCAGTTGTTAAGACAGCAAAACACTGGACACCATCTAAATGTTTTAGAGGATCAATGAAACAGACTGTGGTCGAGTCAGAACAATGGAGCAGAGCACTATTCAGCCATTTAAAAATGAAAACATGTATCTGAATGTGTAGAGATGGAACAACCACCGAGAGAAAGCAAACAAAGGCAGATGTAGGACAGTGAGTCTAAACACACACACACCCCACACTCAGATGTAGCTATCCATGGAAAATTTCTGGAAGGATACCCAAGAAAGTTGGAAATGGCTACCTCCATTTGGAGGAGGGAACTGAGGGCCTGGAGTTGTCACTTTTCATGATACAAACTCCTATTTGAAAGTGTGTGTGTGTGTGTGTGTGTATGTGAGAGAGAGAGAGAGAGAGAGAGAGAGAGAGAGAGGGAGAGAGAAAGAGAGCGAGAGAGAGTGAGAGAGAGAGATGCCGGTATAACTTTTATAAGTTCTATTAACTTTCTAGGCAATGTTCTCAGGGTATTCTTCTTAAATGGTTTTAAGATAGAATTACCAAAAGTCCTAAGCTTGTTCCCATACTTAGAAAACAGACAATCTGATTATGCCTACAGTTGTCAAAATGTGGAGGCAATGTGAGAAAAAACTAAATATGCTCATCTTTCAGAGGGAGATCTACTGAGATGTATATACAGAAGTGCAGCCAAAGAACTGGGTCAGCCTCCCACCAGGCTACCCCAAATAAAGCAGAGCAAGGAAATGAGCTGTTCACTCTTCTCCTTGGTGGTGGTGGTGGGGGGGGGGGTGGTGGTGCCCAGGGGTGCTCTGCACTTTAAAAAGAGACACATCAGTCCAGATCCACAGAACCATCCCAAACCTCTGGGGATCCTGTTGTTTCCTAAATATTCTGCATCGAGTTTGACCCAGTCCCTTTCTCTCTGGGCCCAATCAGTATTCCAGAGCTTCTCCTTTTTTTTAAATTTTTTTATTTTTTTAATGTTCATTTATTTCTGAGACAGAGACAGAGCATGAGTGGGGGGAGGGGCAGAGAGAGAGGGAGACACAGAATCAGAAGCAGGCTGCAGGCTCTGAGCTGTCAGCACAGAGCCCAACATGGGGCTCGAACTCACAAACCATGAGATCATGACCTGAGCTGAAGTCGGTCGCTCAACCGACTGAGCCACCCAGGTGTCCCAGTATTCCAGAGCTTCAAGGAACCAAAACAGTGTGCCTGAGTACAGAGCACTGACTTGAACGAGAGAGGTCACTTAAACATCGTCTAGCCTCCCTATAGATAGGGAACTTGTCTCTGGGTCCCTCTGCCTGACACTATATGCCTCCCACTTTAATATTCTGACCACTTTTTTTCATAGGACAGATTACCTTCACTTTCGAAATTCCTCTTTGCTTTCATGTATCTCAAGATTTAATGGCAGGATGTTTCACTACAAATTAATGAGAAGGGATGGCAAAATCTTGTTGCCATTCCCTCCTAGGCATCTCAGCCTGGAGGAAAGGTACTCAGACCAAGGGGAAAACTAAGATGGTGGGCAAGGCGAAGCCTCTAGCTCATGACTTGATGTCCAAGGTGAGCAGACAGAGAGCAGTCAGCCTTTCCCAGAGATAGACAATCACTGGCTTTGAGATACTCTGGGGCCAAATAATGTAATGGCAGGTTTAGACACACAGAATAGGAGATGAGAATGGGCCTCAGTGGGAAGATGGCATATAGCAAAGGGTGGGTCACAGAGCATAGCTGTGGAATGGCTGACTTAGCCAGCCCATTGGTTTTTCCCAAACACACTACCCTGAAAGAACCAAATAAAGTCTTGATTAGGTTAAAAAGCATTTGTGTTCAACATTATTTCCTTCTGAATTCTGATATGGTTGAAGGATATGTGTTCAAATGTTCCTTCTCACTGCCATGCCTACTAAGCTAGCCAGCTCTGGTCTATTCAGAGATTTTATTTCACTCGCAAGGTGTGTGTGTGCGTGTGCACGCGCACGTGCACGGAAGAGCACACAACTTTCCCCTTTATGATCTCTTTACGATCTGTGATCTTTGTTCCAGTGGCACAAGGCAAGAAAGAAAACCCGTTTATAAACCATTTTGATAAATGCTGCTTTTCTTTTTGAAACCAGTAGCTAAAATGACATTTGTGAATTCGATTAGCTACGTATGCTTTGCCCCATGACCTCACATAAACTAAAGGTGGTTGCATTTCTCTGCATTCTTTCTGCTTAAGTGACCACAATGCTTTCTAACCAGCAGGCCCTTTTATTAACCAATCCGGAGTGGGGCACTGGTGTGAACTTTTAGTTGGGGAGAATTCCCAATCTCCTGCCCACTAACTCTGCCCCAAAAGAGGATGTGCTGAACTTTGTCTCAAATACAAATAGTTGCAACCTCAGCTTTTCTCACAGGACTTATTTTTTAATGTTTCATTATCTCAGTGATATTTTCTCCAAATCTTCCCTACCATTCTCAAAATCTGAAACTCCAAACTGGAGTGCAGAGTCTAGCACAGACTATTACACAGCCTGGTGTAGGATCACCTCCCTCCCAGTTAGTGGTTTCTATGGGGGTCTTCTCTCTTCTGCAGATGCCGGCATTCCAGCCGCGGTCTGTGCACACATAGGCTGTCAGCCAGCCTGCAGAGCCACTGCTGACTCATGCTTACATTGTGATCTACTAGGACCCCGAATCTTCTGCTCTTCTACCAGGACAGCCAGCACCCACCTCACGGAGCACTCTGCCCATCCCCTTCTGGGGTCTCAGCTCTGACCTGATGACAAGTCTCCCGCAAATCCGCACTCCGTCACCTGGCCCTGCCCTCCCCCCTCCCCATCCCTGGCCCACCTGGAAGACGTCGTTGGCACACTTGCGGCACAGGTTGTGCTGGCAGGGCAGGATCACCACTGGTTTGGAGAACATCTCCAGGCAGATGGGGCAGATGAGCTGCTTCTCCAGGTTGTCCATGCTGTGTGCATCCCCTAGCAGCGGCTTGAAACCCACTGTGAAGTTCATCCCCTCAGCGATCGTGCCTGCCCTGGCCTCGGCCCTGGTCCTGGCCTTCCCTCACTGCCTCTGGACCCTTCCTCGCTTAGACCGTCCGTGGATTCTTGTTCCCTTCTACTGCTCACTCTTGAAATAGCTCTGCTATCTCTCCTGTCCCCTCCTCCAACAATTCACCTCGTCCTCAGATAGCTGTTTTCAGACACTTCTCTATTCTTTGCTCTGTAACCCAGCCAGACACATGTAGCTTTATCTATCCCTCCCTCCCTGAATGACTCTGTCCCTGGAAATTTCTTTTGTTCCCCAAATGACTCTTGTTCCCTCTATGGGCAGCACTGTTTGTCCTTTACTTCCCAGAGAGGAGATTAATTTTAACATGGGGGTAGGGAACAAGGGGCATCTGCATGACATTCCAACTCCCAATTTAGCTCATGTAAGGCGAGCCACAGCTGTCACCAAGTGAGTGACCCTGACTCACTCGGGAATGGGTGACTCCCTTAAGCAAGAGCAGGGGTGAGCTTCACTGTTTATGGTGAAAGGTGGGTCTGCAAAGGTGCCAGGCGCTCACACTCAGAAGGCTCCTATGAGCCCCTGACCCCCATGCTCTGCCTTGGGCTCTTCTTCCATGGCAGTGATACACAATCTAAACTGGCCTGGATGAGAGGAGCCATACATGACTCAGGGTGGCAGGAAAGATCTCACCAGACCTACAGTCAGTGAAAGTTTCTGCCTCCAAGGCATAGCCAGTGACCTTTACCTTCTTCTGCTGATCCCTATAAATCAGAACAGGGGCATCGGTGACTAGAGAGAAAGGCTCTGGTCCAACACTTCTGGTCCATTGTTGTTCTTGCCCAGAACCTTCTTATACCACCCTAGGGAAAAAAAAGCTAAGGAGGCTAGAGCTGGCAGTCGCACCAGGGCCTGGAACGACCTCATGAGCGTGCCTCTGAAAAAGTGTGGGAATTTGGTCCATGAACACATCACTGGAGCCACTCCAAGGACTTTAAATTTGTTAGGAAATCGAGAGAAGTTGAGCTGAGCAGAAGGGACCTGAGTGCCAGGAACCTATTTTGGGTACCAGGGGAATTGGTCTCTGGGGAAATTTTAGAGCACTGACAAAATCATAATCACAAGGCTCCGGGAAGTCTCTGCCCCAACTCTACAGTTGTCCTGGCCTCCTCCTCTCCAAGGCAGGCTGGTCTCAGATGTGAGCACTGGCCCTCTGTCTTTTTCTCCCCGGGCCTTTTGCTCGATCCCAGGCACAATTAGTCTTTCTTAGGCCCAACAGATGCACTGGGATTGGACAAAAGCTCTTTTATTTATTGACATTCTTTACCCCTTCTCCCAGTCAGGAGAGAGGTTTGAGGAGTTACTAGCTTTGACCTTGGGTGGACAGGAAAATAAATGGTGTAGAGAGTATACCAAACAGGCAGTGTGAAGAGGCATGAGTGGTAAAAGGGTCTGGAAAAGTATAATCTTCTCCCTATCACAAGTTTCATGCCCCTGTTTTAAGAACAAAATATATGATGATCAGCCTGCACAAGACATGGTGAAAAGGATGAAGGCAAGCAGGCACTGATATGTGAGCTTCAGCTAACTCATAGGACCCACGCTAAGGCATGCTGTGCTGTGGTGTAGTCCAGGGAGAATCCAAAGGTGGGAGAACTACCCCTACATCTCAAATGCATTCATACTTTGCCCGGGTTGATTCATGGTGGCATGGAATAAGGCTGACAACGACAAGTGCATGGGCACCAGAAGAACGTGAGACCAGCCCCAGAAAGGTGTGCTGGCATAGGAATGAGGCTGATGGTTAGGGTTCTTGGTGCAGAGGTGCAACAAAGGAGGTTAGCTGCTATAGTAGCTCTGGGAAAGGATCCACCCTGCTCAGTTATCAGGATCTTGGTGGAGATATTGCAAGCAGCTAAGGGACCCTACCGGCTGAAATTGGCTCAAATCCCAAGGAAGGCACAGGAAAAAGAATGCTGGGGAAAAGTCTGTCACCACTGCCTGAGACCTCATAAGGGTAGGGACGGGAAGGCTGCTCTCTAAGCAGATTAAAATTGGGACTGGAGCTAAAAAGAAGAGTGGCTGGGTGACCCTGTATCGCCAGGGTCAGTGATACCATCAAGGACAGAGGTGGCATCGTCACTAGGATAGATGCCATCAATGCTTCTAAGTTTGGATTCTTATAAGAAGAGGGGCAAATCAGGGTCAATGTCAGGACAGGGCTACTTGCTCCTCTCTTCGGTGTGTCCAGTGGATTGGGTGGCAGAAGGCACCCTCACTGGGTCAGCACCTGGGGGTAAAAGAAGTTGGCACCTTACTAACAAGAAGGAATGATGATCCAGAATTTAAAGCAAGCCCTCTGTGGGTAAGGATATAAACACATGAAATCCACAGTATAAAATATAAACTTTCTACTAATGACTCATCAGAAGTTAGTCTATGTTTCTTTTCTTATCCCTTGATTCTGGCTGCATTTCAGTTTTCATATGTACCTCATTCCTCTTAATCTTTTAGCCATGAAATTCATTATCTTCGTCCTCTCTTCTAAAATTTCTTTTGTTTCCTATGGTGGAATTTGAAAAACACATATATCAACAATTAATAACAATTTTTAGTCCCGGGGTGAGAAAAGCATCACTTTGCAGTTACTCATCAGCATCACTAGGTGGCACTACAGTAAACTTCAGTCAAGCCACACAAAGTTAACTGCTTGGGGCGGGGATAATCTGGCACGTCATCTTCCTTTAGAGTAAAGGCAGTAAACTTCATCCTCTAGCTTGTCTCCAACTATTGCCTTTTCTAGGCACTCTCCCACCCATTCCTTACCTTAACTCCCCCCGACTCCCAGTTCCTTAGCCTAATAGTCATGAGAGGCCGATATTACATTCAAATTGTCAGTCGATGGCAAAAGCCCCTCAGAAGCCGGGTGTATCCCCTTCTCTTTCTTCACTTTGCCTCAATACTGACCTGAGTCTCCCATATTAGGGGTTCACGGTTTCACTCCCAACTATTCTTTCATTCCTAATCCAGTTCTTACCTCAGGCCCTGTCTATGGTCCTCACCTGACCTGGGAGGCTGATTCTGGACATTCTGCTGATATCTTCTAGCAACGTCCTCAGATGGTGGCTTAAGTGTTCCACAGCAAAAGCAGCAACAGCAGCAGCAACAGCAACAGGTGAGCAGAGCACACAAGAGGACAAGTGTCTGAAAGGTGGGAAAGAATGGCCTTGACCCAGCAGTTCTTCTAGATTTCCATTCCAGTTCCCCTCCCTGAATCCCCCCAGCACCCAGAAAATAAGAGAGAGCAGAAGCATTTGTCCTAGGAGAGGAGGCTTAGCTCTCCAAGAAGAGGAGGGTCACCCCTCCTTCCTTATTCTTTTTTTTTTTTTTAATGTTTTTATTTATTTTTGAGACAGAGAGAGACAGAGCATGAGTGGGGAAGGGGCAGAGAGAGAGAGGGAGACACAGAATCTGAAGCACGCTCCAGGCTCTGAGCTGTCAGCACAGAGCCCGACGCGGGGCTCGAACTCACAGACTGTAAGATCGTGACCTGAGCTGAAGTCGGACGCTTAACCGACTGAGCCACCCAGGCGCCCCCTTCCTTATTCTTAAAGGACTAGAAGAATTGTATACCTTGAACCAACAACTATTCAGTGTAAAATAGTAAGTGACGCCTTCTTCGCCAAAGTGATCATATATATATATTCCCAACGAGCCATGCCGGTCGTAGATTTTCCGCTTCTTGGGGTCACTCAGTATGGAGTGGGCTGTGTTGATCTCTTTGAATATTTCTGTTGCTTGAGCGTTCCCTGGATTCTTGTCTGGATGATACTTCAAGGCCAGGTTCCTACCCAGGCAATACCCAAAAGGAGGGAGAGGATGGCTAGGGAATGGCTGGGGAGGGAGGGCAGGATGAACGACAGGGACAGGCCTTTGGATGTGAAGAAAGAATGCATGAGATGTGGTGCCAAGGATGGAGGCAAGCAACCCAGGTCTAAATGCTGTCCCACGCCACAATGAAATGGATGATGGCCCCGTCTGACCCAAAGTGAGGGCTCGAGGGTTTAAAAATGGGTCAGAAAGCAAGGTAGAAAGAGAAGGGTTTAAGGGGGGGGAGGGGGAATCCCAGGGCTTAGAAAGAGGCTGAAGTCTAAACCTGTAGGCCTTTTTGATGTCTTCGGGTGAGGCGCCCTTCTTAAGCTCCAGCACCGCATAGAGGGTTGTGCCACTTTTGGACAGCCGGTGGGCCGCTTCATCCAAATGAGCCATGATCTGGGTCAGAGGAGATGCGTTTGTGAGAACTGCCACAGGGGAGGCCACGGAGAAGTGAGACTCCTAGTGACAGGAAACCCAATGCCTTCATTGGCCAGTCAAGTAAAATGACTACAAAGGGACAAGCGCAAGACAACAGTGAGCGGGCTCTGTGACTAGCAGGAGACTGCAGGTGACGAGAAAGGACATCCAAATTCAAATTTTAAAGAGGAAACGGCTCCTCACATTTCCCAGCTACAGCCCTTTCCCTTCAGCGACACAGCCCTCCAGACACACCCCGCGTCACGGAGAGGTGTAAGCAAGGGAAGGCCCAAACCACGGGAAGAAGCGGATTTTGTCCAGAACGACTAGTCCCGGAAGAGACGGCCTGTCCAAGCTCACTGCGGCGTTGGAAAGACCACGGCAGCCCAGTCCTCGTGCAGGCTGGGTCTGGAATCGGGGAGATGTACAATTCCCAAGAGAGAAACAATTCAGACCAAAGGCTGAGCCACCTGAGAAGTCAGGTGTCCCAAAAGCCAGGCCGGAGGCCGCTGCTGCAGCTAGGCCAGAGGCCTTCTTCACCCTAGCCTCCCCTCTCAAACCTCGGAGCGCGGGCAGCGGGGAGAACACAGGGGTGACTCCAGGGATGAAGACCCAAGCGAAAGTTGTAGCTGCGGGGGCCGACCAGACAGGGACCAGGGAGCAGGGCCCCAGAGGGTGGGAGGCAGCCAAGGCCACAGGCTCGGAAGGTAATGCTCTGGTTCCCAGAGCCCTCTGGCTCTGTGTGGACTCCGCACCCGGCCTAGCGCTCTACTTCTACCTCAGAGTCGCCCTCCTCGTCTGGGGAGGCCTCGCACAACCTCCATCCGGGTGTGAAACTTCACACCGCTGAAGTCCAGTGGGCAACCGCGCTTGTGCGCCTGGCCAACCTTCCGGGTCGCTTTTTGGCGCCGCCGGAAAATCTGGAAGATGAGGCTGCGTGGAGGCTGGGACTTATTTCACTCACAAGGAAGCCTGGGCGTAGGGATCAGCCCCGCGGGCCGCGGTGCCCCCCAGTTCTTCCGGTGGGCGTGGCCTCCAGGGCCATCCCTTCTTCCGTGGGAGGGGATCACCAGTCCTGATGGGCTTAACGACCCGGTTAAGGTGATGGGCTTGCTCGCTGTGGCTGTGTGAGAGGTATGGCTCCTGCAATCCTTTCTCAAGAGGTGTATTCACTTCCCAGTCTTTTTTGGCAGAATTTAGGGGCCTCCACTTCGTCCTTTCTTTCCCTTCTACGTGGAAACTCCTACACATCCTTTAAGACCCACTTGAAGGTCGGTATTCCTGGGAATCCTTCCTTCATTCCCCCAGTTGTTCCCACCTTGCTCTGTCAAAGCAGTTACTATATTGTAATTACTAATTTGCACGTTCCCTTAAAACGATAGCTTGAACATTTACAAAAGTCACTACTGTTCTTCAAAAACTTCATTTAAATACTATTATATCATGAGGATGTGCCATAATGTATTTATATAATCCAGCTTGGATACTTAAGTTGTTCCTAGCCATTTGCTAGTGTAAAAACCTTATAATGAAAATTCTTATCTATAGATCTTCAAATAAATCTCTTCCCTGCTCCTTTGAGGTGGATTCCTGGAAGGGAAATTAATAGGTCAAAGCAAAATTTTTTGAGACTCTTAGTCCTTGTTGCCAACTTTCTTCCCAGAAAGGTACCACAGGTACCAATTTACATCCCCACAGGCAGGGCTTGAGAGCACCAATCTCCACCTGACTTCACTTCCTGTGATCTCCTATAGGAGGCAGTCTTTCCACCACTTCTTAATTTTGGTGTTCTTTACAGAGGAGCACTCAATGGCTTCCATTACATGTGATTGAAAGAGCTTTGTTATTTCAATAATATTTCTCTGTTATACCTCATGTGGCTTTTATCACTCTCTTCCCTTTATTATGGTCTTCTGTGCACATTTACATCCTCTTCTAGGTTTTAAGTGGTAAATCAGTATCCATCCCAAGAGATGTGAGCCATTCGAGTCAACTAAGGAGTCCATATGCTCTAGGCACAATGACCAGTGAATTAACAAATTTATTTCTGTAGATCTGTGATCAGCGTATGGGGTGGGGATGAAAATCTTTGGCATCAACCACCCGGTTACCCGGTTGATAGATTCTGGGTAAGAGGAGTTTATAGGTTAATCACCTAAAGCAAAGGAGCTGAAGCTGACAATTTTTTTTTTTTTTTTTTTTTTTTTTTTTTTTTTTTTTGGGTGGTTCGTACTAGGATACATTTCCCTAGCTAACTTCCAGCCTTTCATCACCATCATGGTTGTCAGGACTAGCAGACCAACCCAGGCTGTTTCTTTACCCTGGGGAGACAGGAGAAGGCACCAGAAGTGCAGAGCACTTACTTTCCAGGCCCCTCGTGGTCTGGCCCCCACCTCTTACTCTAGCTCTGTTAAGCACTGTTAAGCATCACTGTTGTGCTTGCTCTGGTCTGCTGCACTGCTTTTCTGTCAGTTCTTTGAAGACGCCATGTTCCTTCCCACATCAAGGGCCTAAGTCTGCCTGGAGAATTCCTCCTCCGGCTATTTGCTGAGTTCTCATCCTTCTAGGATCTCAGCTTCATGTATCCTCAGATAGGCTTTTTTTTTTTTTTTTTAATATTTTTATTTATTTTTGAGACGGAGAGAGACAGAGCATGAGCAGGGGAGGGGCAGAGAGAGAGGGAGACACAGAATCTGAAGCAGGCTCCAGGCTCTGAGCTGTTAGCACAGAGCCCGACGTGGGGCTCGAACTCAGACTGTGAGATCATGACCTGAGCTGAAGTCGGACACTTAACCAACTGAGCCACCCAGATACCCCCCACCCACCCCCCCCTTTTTTTTTTAAAGTAGGCTTCATGCCTATTGCAGAACTGGTTGGGCCTAAACTCACAACTCTTGAGATCAAGACCTGAGCTGAGATCAACAGTCGGACATTTAACTGACTGAGCCACCCAGGCATGCCATCCTCAGGCCTTCTAAATTGAGTTCCACTTCTCTCTCCCTACCTCATAATACCTTCACCATGATTTGTGAATGTATGTTTATCTGTGTGTTTATTTGTTTAAGGTCTGCCTTCCCTAGTACAAAATACAACAAATACAACTCTGTGAAGGCAGGGACCTTATGTTTGTTCACCATTGTCTCCCCAGCACCTAGAGCCATGCCTGGTTCACAGCAAGTGAGTTAATGATTTGTTGGATGAGCTACAGTAGGGGGAACCCTCTGCTGGTGCAATGTCGGCCTAGAGGTTGAGCCATAGCAAGAATTCCCTAGGGCAGAAGCACTTAGCTGGGGAATTGGAAGACTCAGTTCCTCTTTTCCTCATATGATCCTGGACAAAAAGAGACATAAGGAGGTAAGAAAAATAAGGCAGCAGGGGAGATAGTATTGGGGATTCTGAGCTCCTTGTTTGTCTTAGTCTTCCTCCAGTTTCTAACACAGTTCCTGGGATATTGTAGGTGCTCAATGAATGTCGGTAGGTTGAATGAATAAGCAAATGTTGTGTGTCTTTTCAGAGGTACTTTAACCTAATAATATCTTTTGATTCTCACAGCAACCATGAGAGGTGCTGTGATCACATCCCTGCTCCATAGTAGAAGTGAGCCCGGAGAAAGAGGGCAAATTAGGTTCTGAGAAGAGTTAGTAAATATCTTCCAGATCTTGCCAGAGGCTCCAGAATGTTATTACTTCTTATCATTGCCCTCTGACATTCTAATTAATTCTAATCATAGTTTGCTGGCTCTTGAAATAGCCATTATCTTTAAGTCTTCTGAGCCTCTCCTCTGAATGAAAAGACACTGCAGCCAGCAGGCTGCAGAAATGGGAATAAAGCAGGTAAGTCAGCCTGGCATCCTTTGCCTCTTCACTTTGCCTTCACCTAGAAACAGACCCCTTGTGGCTCTTTTTCTCTGCACATGGTCTCTTCTAACACCCAGCACAGTACCAGGAAGAACACACAATCCCAGAATCAGAAGCCTTAGACCTTGGTTTTGGCTCTGGCTCCAGTGAGCCGTGTGATCTTGAACAAGTCACTTAATCTCTGAGATTCTTTTCCCTCTTCTGTTAAAACCTGTGCCTCCACAGGGTTGATGTCAAAACCAAATTAGACTTGCTGTAAAAAGAACAGAAAAAAACAAAAAAAATAACTATGCTAAAGAATGATTTCAAATTAAAACCTTTTCTAGAATCATTTGCCCTTAAGTCACTGATCTTATAGTTTACTATCTCACAGAGCCATTTGGTCTCTCCTGGAGAAAACCAAGAACCATCCCTTATTTACCCACAAACAGCTAAAGTTTTAGTCATATAGCTGGAATACCCATATACAGACAGACAGCAGACATTGGCATATTTATACCCAAAATATCATGCTCTTGAGCATATGCAGTGGGAGAGAGAGATCATCATTTGTCATACCCAGCCACTAGGTTCTAGAATTGTATAGTTTTTGAGCTGGAAAAGACCTTGAGTCTTAACTCCCATCTAATGCCTTCATTTTGTAATTGAGGGAAGTGTGGCCCAGAGAGAAGGATTGACTTGCTCAGAGTCAACCAGTAAGGTCCAGACCTAACCTAAGTCTTCTAAGTTAAGTGTCTGTGCTGTGACTGCTCCTTATACACACCAGCTCCCTTCTCACTTTAAAACTGAGGTCTAGAGAGAGATCAAAGTTGTAGTTGACATTCACCTCCCTTCATGATGTCAGGTAATGTCCTTCTTTACCTCCCTCCAATTGGAGGCTTGCTCACTTCATGTGCCCAGAAACATCATTGGCCCAGTTTGTTTGCCTGTCATCCCTGGGGCAGACAGCCTGGGGTGGGAGGTGGAGGGCTTCCAGCCAGAGAGGCTGCTGCATACCCCTGTCCTCTGTGCCCAGACTGCAGACCTAAGGGCAGACTGACAGAGCACAGCCACCTCACCTCTACAACTTTGATAGTAGTGTGTACCTCTTAGGGTTGTTAGGAGGACTAAATATTTAATTTGAACAGTGCTTGGCACATGGTAAGTGCTGTGTTGTCATTGTCATTGTCACCACCATCATCATCATCCTTTCCATCTGATCACCTCCCAATTTTGTAAAGAGAGAAGCTGGTTTTCATTTTGTTTCTGGGAAGAAGGGAAAACTCAAGATCCTTCCTCTAGGAAGATTTGCAAATTGTCATTCTATCCCCTTTCTATATCCTTCTCTCAGCCTCTTAGAACCCCATTTCCTTGTTTCCCTACGCAGTACCCTCATGCTGCCCTCTCACTATCCAAAATATCCCTGCCAGGGCTCCCTAAACAGTCAGAACTCTGAAATTACCTGTCTCACTTCTTCTCCTTCAGTATTTCTAATAAAAACTATTACCTCCATAAAATGAGCTCATCCCTAAGGGCTAGGTGGAAAGCAGCCTGATTAAAACACTATAATTCAGCGGTGCCTGCCTGGCTCAGTTGGTGGAGCAGGCAACTCTTGATCTTGGGGTTGTAGGTTCAAGCCTCATGTTGGGTGTAGAGATTACTTAAAAATAAATCTTTCTTTTTTAATGTTTATTTTATTTTTGAGAGAGAGAGAGCATAGGTGGGGGAAGGGAAAGGGGGCAGAGGATCTGAAGCAGGCTTTACACTGACAGCAGAGAGCTGATGCGGGGCTTGAACTCATGAACTGTGAGATCATGACCTGAGCCAAAGTCAGGCACTTAACCGACTAAGCCACTCAGGCACCCCAAGATTGCAGTTTTTAAATGGATAAGCAGAGAGAGGTGGTAAAGGTGATATTTGAATCAAGACCTAAAGCAGGTCCTCAGGTGGGTCATAAAGACATCTGACAGATTGCATTACATATAGATGAGGAAATGCAAAGGTCCTGAGGTGGAAGAATGCCTGGTATATTGTAGGACCCGCGTGAACGCCACAGTGACTGGGGAGGGAGGTGGGAGTAATATGAAATGAGACAAGGGGCCTATAGGGCTTTGTAGGCAATTGGAAAACCTTTGGCTGGTACTGAGTGACGTGAGGAGGTGATGGATCTGGCCTAGGTGCCTAGTCACTGGATTGAGACTAGATTGTAGGGCAATAAAGGTGGAAAAAGGAAGACAACCAAAGAGGCTACTGCAATAATCAAGAAGATAGATGATGGTGGTTTGGACCAGGGTGGGTGCAGGATTTGCTGACAGATTGGAAGTGGGGTGAAAATAGAGGCATCAACGGTGATTCTAAGGTTTCTGGCCTAAGCAAATGAAAGGACAGAGCCACCATATTCAGACATGGGAGGACAGCTGAAAGAAAAGGTTTGGGATGGGGTGACAAT
Organism: Panthera tigris; assembly: GCF_018350195.1. Classification (NCBI taxonomy): domain Eukaryota; kingdom Metazoa; phylum Chordata; class Mammalia; order Carnivora; family Felidae; genus Panthera; species Panthera tigris. The sequence continues at coordinate 117,695,903 of NC_056662.1, forward strand.
CAGGACTTTGGTTTTAGACCAATGAAACTGGAGATGCCTATTAGATGTTAAGGAGGTAAGATCAAGTTGACATTTGGGTATTTGAGTTTGAAGTTCAATGAGAGATCTGGGGATCATCGTATAGATGCCATTTTATTTTTTTAAGGTCTTTTAATTAAAAAACTTTTTAATGTTTACTTATTTTTGAGAGACAGAGAGAGACAGAGACAGAGTACGAGTAGGGGAGGGGCAGAGACAGAGAGGGAGATACAGAATCCAAAACAGGCTCCAGGCCCTGAGCTGTCAGCACAGAGCCAGACATGGGGCTTGAACCCGGGAATGGCGAGATCATGACCTGAGCTGAAGTCTGACGCTCAACCAACTGAGACACCCAGGCGCCCCCTTTTTAAGTTCTTTGAAATAGAAAATTAAAAAAAAAAAAAAAAAAAAAAAAGAATGGCACAGTGATCCCCCATCTACCTACCATTGAGCTTCAACAACCATTGTTTTCTGTGGTTTCTAGATAGTATTTTTAAGGCTTGAGACTAGATATCTCTATGGGAGTGTAGAAAGAGAAGAGGGTGACCAAGTCCTGGACCACTCCAGCATTAAAGGGTTGAGAAGATGAGGAACAAGCAAAGGAGACTGAAAATAAACAGCCAGTGACGTAGGAGAAAAACCAGATTAGGTACCCTGGAAGCCAAGTGAAGAAACAATTCCCAAATAAAGGTGTAATTACAGTCTGATAAATGCTGAGGAAGAAAACGAAGTGTGCAGTGAGAATGTGTAACATGAGAACTAACGTAGGCTGGGGGTCAGGAAAGTCCCCCCGGAGGAGGTGACATTTAAGCTGCAGCCCTCGTTCATCCTGTCTATCTTCAACTAAAATCCTGCTTTCTCCAGCTTTCTTCCACTCCCAACAACCAGCTCCTTTTTCCTGGGATGGCTTTATCAAGGACTGTGTGTCAGCCACTAGGGGGCGCTTGGGACACCGTGATGAGAAAGGTAATTCCTGCCTTTAGGGAGCTTGTATTCTAGCGAGGAGACGGAGGAGCAAATCATTTTGTTTCAATGTGCTGAGTGCTGCCAGCACAGAAGCACAGCAGCCCTTGAGAGCACCGGAAAACAGCACATAACTCAGCCTGGTGGGGAAGCCCGAAAGGCTTCCTGGAGGTAACGTAACACCTGAGCAGAATTTGGATGCCCTCTTTACCTCTGCCCATACCTTTCAGCCTGGCTTGGACCTTTCAAGTGTTAATTAACCCCTTGCCTGCGTGCTTGGATTCCAAATCTCGTCTGAGATCTCAAGCCCAGCCTAAATCCTGGCTTGAGGGCTGGACTTTGCTCTCTTTCTCTCTCAGTATGAACTGGTCTAGGCTGGGTTCCCTGAAGCCGCCTTCTGACCCGTTCTCCCACCCTCTGCTCTACCACTGACCTATCCTCCTGGGAAGTTCCAGGGGTTCCTGTCTCCTTCAGCCCTTTGGGCCTCAAAGTGGCCTAAGGAATCTCCTTAGGGAAAATTGATACCTGAGGCAGGACAGGACAGACATTAAGAACATGTGGGTAAATCAGTAACCAAAGACTGCAGAATAGAAATCTCTTGCAATCAAGTTAAAGCCAGGAGGGGGAGGAAATGCACCTATCTTGTTCACCAGGACTCCTCAGTTACCCTAACAAAGTACATGGCAAGAAATAAGTGTTCAGTAAATGTTGAATGAATAGTTCTTACAAGATTTCAGTTCCTTACAGCCAGCCCTAAGCTGCCCTTCTAACCCCTGCATAATTTTCCTAGCTCCTAACCAGGTGTAGAATGCCTTTCTCAGACCTGGCATTCAAGAGGACCCTTTGCAAAGATTTTCATAGGGCCACTTGATGGCTCTTTGAGAAACAGGTGCAAGCAGTCTCTTTCGCTGCCAGGCTTTTCTTGCATAAATTTCCAAGCACAGGCAACTGTTGGTATTCTCCCCGCTGGTGCCCTCGGTTTCTGGAGGCGGCACGTTCCAAGGCCCAACACCTAGGGAGCCGCGCGGCAGAGGGCAGCCCTGTAATCCACCTGCTCCCACGCTTCTTTCCCCGCCGCCTGCTCGCTCCCTGCCCTGTGGCGGGGCGGGCGTGTGCCGGCGTCTGCGCCCCCTCTCGGGAACCCGGGACTGCTGTCTGCGCACTGTGGACTGCCCAGGAAGGGAAATCCCCCAGAGGAAGCCATTGTTGTTAGGTCCCCTGTTGTCGTCATCTGCTGAGGCACGGCTAGAAGAAGCCCCTTCACCGCCCAGGGGTCCGCTGTTTCTCCCCATTCTCGAGCTTGCCTGCCCCGGCTGCTTCGGGTGAGGCTACCGCATCCCATCCCTGGAGTGCGCGGTGGCCTCTCCGCATCCTACTTCCGGGCGGGGGGGGGGGGGTGTCTCAGAAATGGGGAAGCCCCAGGCCCGATTCAGAGTTTTGAAAACCGACGGCGCCAAGAGGGACGTGCCAGGGCCCTGACCCAGGCGGGCTGGGCTTGAGTTCCACCCCGCTCTAACAAGGACCTACAAGGTGACCTTGGCTGGTGGCTTCCCCTCTTGCTATCTCAGTTTGCACCCCCACGACCTTAAGAAGGAGCTGAGGCCCCACTCCTCTAGGGGAGGTTGGAGGGAGAAAGGACCCCCACCCTCACTCGTGGGCTTTGGCCTGGGCCTTCCGTGGGGAGTCTGGGGGAGGGTGCTCTGGCCCTCGGCGCGGCGTGGGTGGAGACGCGGCGCTGAGGGCTAGTGCAGACCCTTTGGTTCTAACGTTCCGCACCTTTCCCCGGAGCACTACGCTCCCTTAGCGCACGCCGCCCGCAAACCTTGGCAAGGGCCTCACTCTCCCCCGCCCGAACAGCCAGCCCGCCGCCCAGCTTGCCTAATCCGTTCAAGCCTCACCTCCTCCGCGAAGCTCTCCCGGGTTAACCCCATCTCTTCCAACCACTCTATCTGGCACGTGCTCCTGATGTTTGTTTGATGGTTTATTTGGGGGTGTACACGCGGTCGCAATGTTTGGGATAATAACGGGGCTAGGTGTCTATTCCCAGAACCCTACATGACGGACCCCCCAGTGTGTTCTTCATGAAGGGTGCCCATTGATTAATGGGTTTCTCTGCCGGACTCACCAACCACTCCCACCCTCCACGCTTCCCCTTCCAAGCTCACTTGTCTCCCTCCTCCTCCAGACTCTTCACAGAGTGTCACAGCTAGGAGGGCACACTGCAATCCCCACCCCCATTTCATCCTACAGTGGCCGCAGGTGTGAGGGGCAGAGAGCATTGAACGTTTGAAGGTTTGACTCCAGGCTTGGCCACCCACTTTGCTGTAAGTCACTCCTTCCCCTGGGGCTTCCGTTAAAATGAGGCAAAATGAGGTAATGCCCAGCCAGGTGCTAGGGATTCAGAGGTAAAGAATCACCTGCTGACAAGCTGCAGCTTCCCTCCAAGAACAGTGGCTTGTGACCAGAGAGGTGGCATGGCTCCTTCCTCCTCCGGTTGCCCCAGCCTGAGTGACAAGACTGCGACGCGCGCTCTCTTCAGTCGCCAGCTCAGCGCCCTGAACTGGAGAGGGAAAGAGGAGGGGGCTCCAGTCCCAGCCTTTTATTCACCAGCTGCATGACCTTAGATGCTTCTTCCTCGGCAACTCAGTTTACTCATCCGAAAAATAGGGATAGTAATGGATTGGAGGAGAGCAGGAAGCTTGTCACCCAATGTCTCTATAAAAATAAATGATAATGAGCGGTACAGTGCTTGGCAGCAGATTTTGCTTACAAATTCCGACCCCACATCCTCCACAGAGGGGTTTCTGGCCGCAGTCCCTGGAGTTCTCCCGGATGTGTCACTGCTCACCCCACACTTTCTGGTTCTCTCGAGCTGGGTAATAATGGACCCACACCTGTTTCTACCTCCGTGTGGGGGGCTGAGCGACGACCCCGTGCAGGCTTGCAAGGGGGGATGTTCCTTAGAAGACGGTTGTTCTGGAGGTGCCTAGGCTTGTGGAACACCGCTCGGAGCCGGCAGGCGGAGCTTGGGTGGGGGCGGGGCTAGTTTACCCAGGGGGTGGGGCTATAGAGATGAGGCGTTGTCTAGAACCCTGCGGGGGCGCAGAGAGCTCGCGTCGCCCCCACCTGGCTCTGGCGCCTGGAAATGGGGCCTTGGCAATGGGGCGGGGCTCCGGGGGGTGAGGCTCAGGCTTGGGGGAGAGGCCCGGGAGCCTGAAGGCGGGGCTTGGGGAGCTCGCCCCACGCGGGGCGGGGCTCCAAAGGCCGCGGGATCTGCAGTTCGGACTCCCCGCGCCACAGCCGCTGCAGTTCCCTCCACTGTGGTGGCCCCGCGGCCCTGCGGGGAGTCCGGGGGTCGGCTGGACGCTCGGACTTGGTGCAGAGCCGGCCCCGCCTCTCCCTTCTTCAGTGGGGCCTAGACGGTCGGGGCCGCGGTGACATGGAGCCCTCTCCTGCCACAGGGGGCTCGGAGACCACTCGCCTGGTGAGCCCCCGGGACCGCGGCGGCGCCGGTGGCGGCCTGCGCTTGAAGAGGTAGGACAGACCTGGGCCGGCCCTCGGCCCGGGGGCGCCACCCTCATGCCATCCGTCCATTTCGTTTGTCTCTTTCTCGGCGCGGCCCCGGCTGGCCGCCCGGGCGCACCGCAACTCCCTCAGCTTCTCGGCGCCCGGCTCTGTCCTCTCCGGCTACCTAGCCAGCACCCCCCGACCCTCCCAGCAGCCTGCTTTGCCTCCTCCCGGCCACCTTCTTTTTCTCGGTCCCGCAAAACGGCTCCCCGGCCGGTCCCCCAAGCCTCCGGACCTCTCTGCCGCCCTCGCCGCATCTGACTTCTCCGCGAGTAACTGCTCCTCCGTCGGGCTGGAGTCCGCGCCCGGTGCCCCGATGTCTGCATTGCTCCAGGGCCCTGGCAGTGGGAGCACCTCGCCTCCCAGGCTTCGGAGCCCCCGCTGCAGGCCCCTGGCCCTTCCCTCCGTGCGCCTCGGGGCGCCCCCTCCAGCCATGGCCAGCTGTGCGCACCCGGGCCATGGGCCCGGGCTCCACGGCGGTTCTTCCCGGCCCCTGGGGGGCGGCGGCCGCCGGGAAGCGAGGGGGTGGCAGGGAAGGAGCAGGTGCGGTCTGGGCGGCAGGGGGTATTCCCGGCTCCGCACAGACGGGGCCGGGGGCGGCGAGGTGTGAAATGAGGCGCGCGGAGCGGCCGGGACAGCGGGCCGGGGGCGGCCGGAGAACCTCCTCCGCGTCCCGCCGGCCTCCCGCGCCGGGCGCCCGCCAGCTCTGTCCGCCTTGTCCCTCAGAGCGGCCGCGCCAGGCCCATCCTGGCCACCTCCACAGGCCATTTTGTCTGTTGGCTGACCGTCCGTTTGTCTCGGAAATTTGACAGGCTCTCCGGCTTTTCCTCTTTCTTCATTTCTCATAATCGTTCTGTTTCCCTCCGAGCACCTTTCCCTTTGTCTCTGATGTGATGCCTCTGTGTGTTTCTCGCTCTTTCCCTGGGTGGGGGCCATAAACCTGAGTGGGTGGGGGAGTGGATGAACAGAAGGGAGGACAGACTTCCCGTCTGACTCCTTCCTGCAGGGGCCTGCAGACGTGGGCAGCTGTGGGGACTCCAGCCCAGGCACTGGCGTCTCTTCACCTATCCTTTTGATTCTGCTTCAGGCCTTTGTCCCCTGCCCACACCCGCCCCCTCTAACCCTCCCCTCTACCCCACTATTACTTGTTGTTTGTTGGGGGTTTCAGAGGGCCAGCAAGAGAAAACTGCCTTGCCTTTCCTTCTCTCTAAACAGCATGTAGACAACCCCCCCCCCAATACCCACACCAACAATGAAGCTTCTTTTTTTTTTAATGTATTTTTTTTTAAGTAGGCTCCACGCCTAATGTGGGGCTTGAACTCATGACCCTGAGATTAAGAGTCGCATGCTCTAACGAGAGAGCCAGCCAGGCACCCCAACAATGAGGCTTCTTTAGTGCCCAATTCATGCATAACAAAAGGGAGCAGCCTGTTGATGGGTGGCTACCTTGATGACTAGCTACTCTGTGCCTTACAAAAAAGGCATCTTGCCCACTGCCCCAAAGCCACGCAGCCTCTGCTTGCTATCCAGACCCGCATCTTGGACTCCCAGCTCATTTTCATTCTCATATGACCATTAGTCACCAAATCCTGCAGTATTTTCTGAAAGAGGCTCTTCCCTACCTACCTGCCCCTCCCCTAAAGTTCTCTGGAGGGGCTCTGTGGCTTGATCTATTCTGGATCCTTCCATCTCCTCTCCTCTCTCCCTCCCAGGCTAATATACACCAGCAAGGTCATCTCAGGGCTAGGGAAGGATATATGAAATCAATCAGTATATCTCCCTTGATGTTCCTTTGAGCCCTCACTTTCCTCCTCAGCCCTTGCCCTGGCTCCTGACACTTAAAACTCCCAGCCACTTATCTTGTCATTGGCATTCCATGTGTCCGGAGCCCCTTCTTCACCTAGGTCTCGTGTTAAACATCTCTCCCTCTGTGACGTTCTCCTCACCCCCATTACAGTCCATCATTCCCTGCCTGGTGCTCCGAAGTCCTTTGTTCATAAATCCCCCTGGTCCAAACCCCTCCTTGCCTAGTAAGTCATTTGTGACACATCTATCTCCCCCACTAGACTGGGCTTCACTATGTGTGCACTGCCTGGCCACCTGAGTCCTGGGCACCCAACTATGTGTCTACCTCATTGAAGAATGAGGATGGATTTCAAAGCCACCCTCACCTCCTTGTCTCCTCTGGAAACACACCCAGAATCATACACACCAAGATTCTAAGTCTTGGAAGAAAATTCCGAGAAACTAATCTACCTGCCAGCACTTGAGTTTTCCCTACAAGCACCAAATGTCCCCCCCACCTCCCTCACACCTCAGTTCACCCACTTGGCAGAGCTCTCCCTAGCCAGAAGGCCCCAGGCATCCCTCCTCACTTTACTGCTGTGATCACATTTCTATCTGGAGCCTTCATTTTCACTCATGGGTATTTTTGTCACACCTCCATGAGTATTTCTAGGACTGTGTTTTCCAGTTAGGTTCTTTGTTCTGTGGAAGGTTCTGGCCTTGTTGGGGTTCAGGTTGGGTAGTACTAGGGTTGAGAATTGAGCCAGAATGAGCCTAAAACTCAGCCTGAGCTCAAGCTCTGGCATCCCAGGTGAAGAAGACCCAGCCCCGTTCACTTATCAAGGGAGGCTTATGGCACGGTACAGTTAAGGCGGCCTCCACTGGGCATTTATGGTCAGACTGAGGTCCAGCTAACACGTAGCAGACTCCAGATCCACCGCTCCTACCACTGCCTCCCCATCCACAGCAGTCTGTCCTTCGTCCTCCCCATGACAACCTCAGTGTGGAATCCGGCCACTAGTTCTCTGTGCCTGGATCCTCAGACTTTTTGGGTCCCAACATTCCACCTCCTCTCTGTTTCTTTCCTTTTTTTTTTTTTTTTTAATGTTTATTTATTTTTGAGAAAGAGAGTGTGAGTAGGGGAGGGGCAGAGAAAGGGGGAGAGGGGATCCAAAGCGGGCTCCACACTGACAGCCTCGAACTCACAAACTGTGAGATCGTGACCTGAGCTGAAGTCAGACACTCAACCGCCTGAGCCACCCAGGCGGCCCTCCACTCCTCTCTTAAAGGGCCACATTTCAGCTGCATGTCTAGATAGAGAAGGTGAAGGATCTGGAGTGGAGGCACGAGGAGATGGGTCTGGGAGAGAGGCACTCAGACCAGGATCACGTGCTTCGTCTGGCCTCACACTTTGACACCACCTGGTCATATTGCCTCTGCTTGGCATGTTCACCCTGTCTCTGTCAACACCTTCCCTATCCTTCAAGGCCCTTCTCTTGGTGCCTCCTTCAGTGGTTTCCCTGGTTTCTCTTGGACTCCTCTACCCCTCTATCCTCTGAGCGCTGATAGCACTTTGTTTTAACTGCTCTGATGGCGATAGCTACCTTCTGCTACATATCATAGTACTTAGGTACACATTTGTTCACCAAAGGCTCCCAGAGATCAGCATGATCCTGCTGACTTTGTGTGCCTTATGGTGCCTATCAATTGGTTATGGTGGAGTCGGCTCTCTACCATGAACTAGCTGTGTGGCCTCCATGTGTCCTCTCCCTCTCTGAGCCTCAGACTTGTAATTTCTGTAATAAAATGTTAGACTAGACTACCTCTATGGTGCTTTGCAGCTGTGAGATTCTGTGGCTCTGCGTATGAAAGGAAAAGGGCAGCTGGGATCCGAGCTTTTTGCTTAGCCCCCATCCCTCATGTGGCCCTCTGTCCCCGAGGCTCCCGGGTTTGAGCAAGCCTGGGGACAGACAGAGGGAGTGCGGGGCCATAGCTGATGAAGGCCCTCTGGGGGACTGAGGGCCTGGGAGTGAGGAACAGATTCAACTGTAGCCAAGCCCCAGGTTGAATTGTGCTGCCTGCCTCAGTCTCTTCACAGAGCCCTCGGAGCCCCTCCCTGAGGAACCTAAACCTGAGGAGATGCCCTTCCACCATTGCCACAGGGACCCCCTGCCCCCGCCGGGCCTCACCCCCGAGAGGCTGCAGGCGCAGAGGCAGCTGTGTGCGGCCTGTGCTGTGTGCTGCGTCTTCATGGCCGGGGAGGTGGTCGGTAAGTTGGAGAGCAGCTCCTCCGACCCCATCCTCTCGACACCTGCCTCGGCCGCTCTCCACCCAGAGAGAGCATCCCAACAATATTCCTGGGTGGACAAGCAATGGAAGGGATGGCTGGGGTGGGGAGTTGGGTGCCCGGGGCTCAGGAAGTGGGAGAGGGTGAGGGATAGCACTGAGGGGTATTTAGGGCGAGGTCTGGGGGGCAGAGGGCCAGGGCTGGCCTCTCGGCATTAGCTAGTCTTTTTAAAGTCCTATTTTCTTGATATCAAAATGTGTCATTATAGGAAAACTAGAAAACGTGGGTGAGTGAAAAGAAGGAAATAAAAACTCCCTGTAATCTCATCCTCAGGGAAAAACACGGTTCACATTTTGGTGCACATCCCCGCAGTATCTTTCCGTGCTTGTACACACACTACCACGGAGCATGATATCTTCCAACTGGACCCAGACCGTCCATTGCTTTGCCCTTGCAGGTGGGTATTTGGCGCACAGCCTGGCCATCATGACAGATGCAGCCCACCTCCTGGCGGATGTGGGCAGCATGATGGGCAGCCTCTTCTCCCTTTGGCTCTCAACCCGTCCAGCCACCCGCACCATGACCTTTGGCTGGCACCGCTCAGGTAAGGCCCTGCGTGGCCCAGTGAGCCTCTGATCTTACCAGAAGGTACCTCCTAGGGTCCCGGGCGGGTCTCTGATAGCTTGTCTCCCCCTGCAGAGACTCTGGGGGCTTTGGCCTCCGTGGTCTCCCTCTGGATGGTCACTGGCATCCTCCTGTACCTGGCCTTCATCCGCCTGCTGCACAGCGACTACCACATCGAGGGGGGTGCAATGCTGCTGACCGCCAGCATCGCAGTCTGTGCCAATCTGCTGTACGTTCCAGCATGGAGCAGGCACCATGCGGGGTTCAGGGCAAGGGGTCCTCCTCCAGGGTGGGAGAGCTGGCTCTCTCCCCTCCCCAACAGGCATGCAACACGCACACACGGTTCTCAACTGTCTGCCCCAGGGCTGCCTGAGAACAGACAGGAGAGAGACCTAGACGTCAGAGTCAGCGGACATTTATGAAGGGCCTACTGTGTGCCAGCTGCTCTGCGGGGGGGCTTTCATCCAGTACTGTCTCATTTAAGGCCCACAACCACCCTATGAGGTAGACTGTGTCACCCTTAGCGTACAGTTAATGAAATAGGTCCCAAGAAGTGGTCGGGTGACTTGCCCAGGCCACACAGCTGTTCAAGTAGCAGGGTCAGGATTTGAATCCCTGTCTCCTGCACCATGTACGGTATTTTTCCCCCCAGGCTGCACGATTTGTCTCTCTTATCCAATGCTCTCTTCTCCCCGGGTTGGGAAAACAGGGAGACAATAGGTGGAGAAAGGGCTCCTGGGGAGGTGAGTTGGAGAGCCATGGAAATAGGGCAGAGGAGGCCAGGAACAGGCCACCTGGGCTGAGCTGCTCTGCTTCCCCCTCAGAATGGCCTTTGTGCTGCACCAGGCCGGGCCCCCCCACAGCCACGGGTCTAGGGGGGCGGAGTATGCACCGCTGGAGGAGGGGCCGGGGGAGCCCCTGCCCCTGGGGAACACCAGCGTCCGGGCAGCCTTTGTGCATGTGCTGGGGGACCTCCTGCAGAGCCTTGGGGTACTGGCCGCCTCTGTCCTCATCTACTTCAAGGTACTGTGCGCGCAAGCCTGCCCCAGCCTGCCTTCCCCAGCTCCACATCCGGCCCCTCCTTCCCAGGACCCTTGGCCTCCCTCCCCGCCGACTCCCAGCTCCCCAGGTCACGGTCCGTTCCCCTTTAGCAGGGCTCTCAGGGGCCTCTCGGGTCCTGTCTTTCCAAGACACCCCTAGATCTTCCACTGGAATATTCCTGCTGCCTGGGCTTAGAGATCTCTTTCTCTATAGCCTCAGTACAAGGCAGCTGACCCCATCAGCACCTTCCTCTTCTCCATCTGTGCCCTTGGATCCACAGCTCCCACCCTCCGAGATGTTCTTCGTGTCCTTATGGAAGGTAAATCAGATGCCACTCTCCCTGCCCAGGGCCCTCTCTGATCTCCCTCCAGCTCTGAGCCACCTCTCTTCCCTGAAGAGAATGTTGGGAGAAGGTCTGGGCCCTGGGGCCTATTGCTAGAAGGAGGATTCAGGCACCGGGGGAATTGTGGGGGTTAATGGTAAGCAGGTACAGGGTAGGGGAGGTAGAGTCTGGTGGGGGGGCTGTCTTTGGGCAGGAGTGGCCCTGGCAGTAAGCATGGCGGGTGCTGTTTGCAGGTTCCCCCCGAAGTGTGGGGTTTGAGCCCGTGCGGGACACGCTGTTGTCGGTGCCAGGAGTCCGGGCAACTCATGAGCTGCACCTGTGGTCCCTTACGCTCACTTACCATGTTGCCTCCGCACACCTGGCTATTGGTGAGTCCTCACTGACCCTAGCCAGTTACCTCCTAGAAACAGTCCCCCATCTCCCAACCCCATCCCCCACACTCCCCTTCCAAACCTAGGGAGGTAGCCTGAATTGCTGTTTCTGTCTCTTTCTTGATCTCTCTCACACACACATGCATGTTGGAGACAAGGAACCCTGGACAGGGTGTTCTGGAGGGGAGGTTTCCCCCTCTCTGAGGTAGTGCAGAGAATCAGCAACCCTTTAAAAGATCATTAGTACCTGGGTGGCTCAGCGTCCGACTCTTGATTTCGGCTCAGGTCATGATCTAACGGTTCTTGAGACTGAGCCCTGTGTGGGGCTCCACAATGAGAACACAGAGCCTGCTTGGGATTCTCTCTCCCTTTCTCTCTACCCCTCTCCCTGCTCATGCACACACACACACACACACACACACACACACACTTTCTCTCTCTCTCTCTCTCTCTCTCTCTCTCTTTCAAAACAAATACATAAACTTAAAAAAAAAAAACAGGTTACTAGTACCAATAGGTCTAGTGACGGGGCACAGTTAGGTAAGTTATGACAATGGGGTAACATGGAACTATTCAAAATGATGATTATGAACACTGTATGGCAACTAGGAGAAATGTTTATGGTATAAAGCTAAGAGAAAAAAGCTGAATGTAAAATTATATCTACATTATGATTCAACTATTAAAAATATATATGGTGACTCACAAGCTGACAAAGGATTTTTGAGTTTCTTCCAGATGCAAGAAGCAATCAGAGACATGCAATTTGGATGCCAAAAATATTATACTTTGTAGGATAGTTGATGGTAACTCTAGAGGGACAATGGGAGAAAATATTTAACATCTGGATTGTCTTGGAAAGTCGGGTACTATGGCTGCTGAAACATACAGCTGCGTGTTAATAGTCAAAGAGCAGAGGAGAATAGAAAAATAAGAATGGTTTGGTGTTTTAGCCTGGTAGCATGGTTGATTAGGGGGTGAGTCTCCCCAACCTTTTCTTTGGCATTTTTATGCTGTTCATACAATACAGAAAGAAAATAAAGCTTCTCATTCAAACCTGGCTTTAATGCTGTGCAAGCCATTGGGTCCCCCTTCACCCGGCCTTATCTTGGCCCCTGCCTGATTCCCGACTCCCCTGGGAACCTGCTGCCTCTTATCACTCTCCCACAGACTCCACGGCCGACCCTGAAGCTGTCCTGGCTGAAGCCACATCCCAGCTCCACTCCCGGTTTGGATTCTCCAGCTGTACCCTGCAGGTTGAGCAGTACCAGCCCGAGATGGCCCAGTGCCTGCGCTGCCGGGAGCCCCCCCAGGCCTGAGCCGAGGCCCTGCCCTCACCCCACTGCCAGGCCCTGGCTCAGCCCTGGACTCTCAGTACCTGCCTCCCCGCTCTCCGAAAAGGGACAGAACTGGGCCCATACCCCTTCCTCTCTCCCTCCTTCCACCTGCCGGCGCCCCAGCCCCCAGCCCCAGTGGGCAAGACCAAAGTGGGTGTGGGGGGCGGGCAGGAGTCAGGCTGAATGGGAATCAATTGGTGGGGGTGTGTAGAAGCCCCTCAGTCCCCACTCTATGGTCTGGGGAGCACAAGCGTCCTCTCCATGCAGTTCATTTGTCTGTGTGGCAGGCTGGCTGGCTGGCTGGCTGGGGGCATCTGCCTGTCTGTGTGCTGTTGGTGTGCCTATGCCTGGGGGAGGTCAGCAGGGGCCCCCTCCCCACGTGGCCCTCGCTCTGTCTATGCAGGAGCCCCAAAGCCCGCACTTTGTCCGTGTGTTCTAGCCCTGTGGTTTTGTCTCCGTGTGTGTGTGTTTCTTGGTGCTGTGGCCTGTGTGTCTCTGTGCCTATGTGGCTGTGCTATAGTCTCTCTGAGTCTGCACCATCCATGTGTCCTTTTGGGGGTCTGTCTGTCCATCCCTCTGTTGGTGCTGTGCCCTCGGCTATCCCAGAGAGAGGGAGGACTCCGCTGCAGCTCCACCAATAAACTTGTGTCTAACTGCATCTCTCAGCCCTTGTACTGACTCCTCGGGAGGGGTTAAAGGAATCATGAAGCCACAGTGACCTTCCTTCCACAGCCCTCCCACCTCCTACCCAGCCCCTCCACCCTCTCTACCCTCCAATATCCATTCCCATGTAGGCTAAAACCCTCCAGTCCTTTTGTTACCTTCCCTTACTTCACAGCCTGGGTCGCTGGCTCAGGGAGAGGCCCCACACACCACGGGCCTGGTTGCAGGAGAAAGTTGGGAGGCAAGGAGCCAAGGGATCTTGGAGAACCGTTCCTAAAGACTCCTGCAGGCACCATGGCCTCAGGCCGGTCATAGAGAAGCTTTGTCCCTTCGGGGGAGAGTGGTTGGACCACATGCTGCTGTGGGCCTAGTTCCTGAGCTGTATAAGCTGTCAGGGGGAGAGGCCCTCATCCTGAGACCAGTTTTGGGCTGTGGACACCAAGCACCTCTTTTTAAAAAAAAAAAAAATTTATTTTGGGGAGAGCACAAGTGGGGGAGGGGCAGAAAGAGGGGGACAGAGGATCTGAAGTGGGCTATGCACTGACAGGCTGACAGCAGAGCGCCCAATCCAGGGCTCGAACTCAGGAACTGCAAGATCATAACCTGAGCTGAAGTCAGACGCTCAACCGACGGAGCCACCCAAGCACCTCTTTTACAATTATCCTCCCTTTGCCTTTAAGAATCATATATGTATTATTATTGTTGTTGTTGTTTATTTTAGAGAGAGAGCATGGGTGGGGGAGAGGGGCAGAGGGAGAGAGACAGAGATGGAGAATTCCAAGCAGGCTCTATAGCATGGCGTCTGATCTGTTGTGGGGCTCGATCCCACAACCATGAGGTCATGACCTGAGCCAAAACCAAATGTCAGATAACCAACCAAGCCACACGGGCGCCCCTAAGTATCATATATTTAGACAGATTTAGTCTTATAAACCAAACTTAAAGGATTATTATTACTATTAAGGCCTCCCTTAAACTTAAGGGATTGTGGATTTTCTCTTTTAAAAATCACACTCTTTGTGCTTCGATTTTAGATCTAGTGCATTGGATCAGCAGTTCACACCTTGCGACCCTAGGTTAATACAATTCCAGCCTGAAGCAAAGAAACAGCATTTTCATTAGCCCGTGCATATTTCTGCAAGGCTTTCCTCCGCGTAATGGAAATACCTTTATTATAAAATGATCTTTCTTTTATTATTATAAGAGCAATATATGATTGCTTTAAGAGTCCAACAAAGGAAAAGTGTAAAAAGTAGAAAGTGAATGTTTCCCCTATTATATTACTCCCAGAGGGAGTAACTGCTATTCAGTTTGGAGTCTGCCCATATTTTTATGTATGGACCAACAGTTCTATGTAATAACATAGATGGGATCACTTTATAGGTGAGATCACGTAACCTGCTTTTATGACTCAAACACACGTGCTGGATGTATCTTTCCATGGCAATACATACACATTTCATTGCTTTTTTTTAAGGTGAGGCTTTTGGACTCATTGAAAATAGGTCTCCCCACTCTGATCTCCAACTGCACTCCCCCCCCTACCCCCCACCCCCCCACCCCCAGGCTGGGTGAGTCTCGGCTGGCCTGCTGGCCTGTGTCAGTCAGGCACGGGAGGCTGGGCTGAGGTGAAGGGCTGGCAGTCCATCACACTCGAGGATGCCCCAGCTGCTCTCCATGCTTTGCTAGTTCCTGATACTTTCTCATTTTACGTCTCATTGGTTACAGGCCCCAAGCGACACGATGGGGGTGGGGAAGAGTGAGGAAATGAAGGGTGGGGAAAATGAGGACTAGATTTTCACCCTATGACCAGCCTTGAGCTCAGCCCCACTATATATCACAATGTTGGGTTCCTTTGTAGGGGAGGGAACACAGTGTTCAGGGTGGAATGAGGTTTCACAAAGGATGTGGCCCACCTCTGCCCCACACCCTGACGAGATGAGGAAGTGGAAGCTGAGGCTTGGAGAGGGAAAAGAACTTCCTCAAGGTCACCCAGCAAGTGACAGGGGCAGGAGCAGAACCAGGGTTCTCACTCCCACTCAGGCCTCTTTGAAGCTCTTGCCCAGTGGAGTTTCTCAGCAAACCTTTGCTCAGTTTCTTTTTCAGCAACCTGCTGCCACCAGCATGGCAGATCCTGGGGCTCTGGACTCAGGCTTCTTGGTTCTGCCTCAGCTTCTATTAATACACTGGTCCTGCTAACCTCTCTGTGTTCCTGCCTTTGTAATTATAAAAAGAGGAATTACATGGTAGTGTGGATGTGAAGGTTCCTGGTATATAAAGGGCCTGTAGGAATAGGTGTTCTTGGATGGAATCCAGGATGCAAGGGTGAGAGAGATTTCAGGGGAACAGCGTGGCCCAGCACCCTAATAGCAGGGATAGGAGCCAACATTTACTGAGCTTACACTGGTGCAAGGCACCATAGACCGCTTTACCTCCACTTTACCGATGGAGAAACAGGTGTACCTGCCCGGGGTCCTGCAGCTAATAACTGTCGGGGTTGAGATGCAAATTCCGTTCTGGCTGCTCTAAATCCCCAGCCCTTTTACGCACCACCCTCCCTTTCCATCCATCTCCCAGCTTCAGGCTTTGCTCAGTCAGGGTCATGGAAGGACAGAAGGATCAGGGGCATTCTCCCTCATTCATACAGCACTCTCCAGGGAGTCTTGGAAACCCTTATCTGCAAGAGCTGCCCGCATCCCCCCATTATCTGCCCAACCCACCTCCACTTGCTTATCCAGAACGTCCTTTCCTCTTGGTGTCCTTCCCTGATGATAAAATATGTGGTGGAGGGAGAGGTGAGGAGAAAGGGCTTGCCGGGGAGGCACCAGCAAGAGCAGGGCTGGGGAAGGGCCCATCCATCAGTCCAGCCCTGGCAGCACTTTACACAGCTGGTTAACCAGGGGATGGGAGGAGAGACGGCCGCCTGTGAGGCAGACAGGGACCAGAAAAAGATGGGGTGGACAGGGGGGAGAGAGGGACAGGCCGGGATGCTGGAAGTGCCATTGTCAGAGCGTTCGAGAGAGAGAGAGAGAGAGAGAGAGAGAGAGAGAGAGATGAGACCCAGCAGTCAGAAGGAGAAGCCAGAATGGGGGTGTGTGGATGTGGGGAGGGGGCGTGGGAACATCCGGGCACATGGGGAGGCCCCGCCCCCTCACTGTGGGGCTCACCTGGGGCCCTCTGGGCGGGGTGGGGCTGAACCTCTCTGTCCAAGGGGAAGGCCTGACGACCCAGCGGACCGGGGGAACTGCTTGTCTTGGGCCGGGAGGAAGCACTGGGTGATAAATTGGTATCTTCCTCCCTCTGGTGACCCTGCCGTCTTTTCAGGAACTTCAGTGAGCTGGGAGCCCACCCCGGCCGCCTTTAGCCAGACCATCAGAGGGAGAGCAGCGCCCCCCTGCGGCCCACGCTATGATAGCAGCAGAGGCGACCAGACCAGAAGGCTCTGGAGGGAATCTCAGAATCAAGGCTAGATGGGAAGAGCCCTCACCCTCTTCAGGGCAAATTCCCCCACCCCTGTGGAGAGCTGCAGTTAGGGAGTTTCCTTTGTACTTGAAGGACTCTTTATCCCCAACTCTGGGAGTGCCCAGGACCTCGCAGTCCCTGATCTGAGCACCAGAGCCATCCCATCACCACTAGATCAATACCTTACAAGGGGTGCTGGGCAGTGGGGCAGAGTCTGAGGTGATCACGAATGGTCCTACGAAGTGGGCCCTGTTGCTCCGTCTAGTGAGAGAAAGTGGGCGGGGAGAATGCCCAGGAAGAATAGGCCCAGGGTGGCCAGACCTGTGCCTCTCTCCTTCAGTCCCCACTCCCTGCCCTCTCTCTGCCCCAGCCTCCCTCACCTGCTCTCTGGCTACAGCATCCTGAAGCCCCAGGAAGCAGCTCCCACTGGGCCTGGAGAAGCTCACTCATAGAACAGGTCCCCTTGTGTCAGAGCTGACCCTCTGCACTAGTCACCAGTATAGAGGCCCTGGTGGCCACTCTGGGAAGGGCACATCCCATGGCCGCTCATGGGCTATTCCCCTCCTCCCCTCCTGCACCAGATCTTCCACTCCCTGGGGAAGACTCTCTGGTCAATTCCTAAGTGGGTGCCTCAGGAGGGAGAGAAGGAAAGTGCAGCCAGCAATGTCCTCTCTCACCTTAGCTTAGCACTCTATGTAGGTTCCTTTTCCATTCTTAAAAGGAAACATACAAGCTTCCCAGAATAGAACAGAAGAGCCAGCATGGGGGTCTCCAGGTGCATCCCTTGTGAGTTTTTCTCTCCAATCTGGTGCTATGCCCATGGCACCTGGTTCCCAGGGCTTACTGCCTGACATCTTCTCTGACCCAAACAGTCTGAACATTCAATTCCAGTCTCTTGTTCTCTTTGGCTCAACTAAGACACACTATAAATTTTAAAAGGACTGGAGCCAGAAGCCTAAGGAGAAACCAATGGAACCAAACCCAGGAACTAAAAGACAGCTAAAGCTTACCAAAATAAGCAGGTTTCGGGCCCTACAATAGCAAACTTGCTTTCCCTGGCCCGGAGATCGCCTCCCTGTTCTCCTCCATCCTGCCCACCTGCTGCACCAGAGCAGGGTTCAGATCAGGACTCGGTCACATGGAACTTCTGGGAAGCACAGTGATGGAGTGAGATTGCTTGGTAAATCGCACACCCCCCGGAGGGAAGAAGGCACTGGCTTTCCTTACCTTTGCCTGGCACTTAGTGGATACTCAGCAATAGGTGTTGGTGGAGTGGATGGATGAAAAGATGGTAAACAAATGGACACGGGGTCACACAAAGCCTATAAACTGCCATCTTAATTCCCTAGGCTCCTGCCCACGAGCCAATGAGCCTTACAAGCGGACTCTCCAGGGTAAATCTGCACCAGCATTTGGTGGTAACTAATCAGATGCCTCCCAAAGAGGAAGTAATTGATATTTCCAGATTCCTCCATGGTGGGTGACATGCCTGTCTCTGGTCCTGCCCTGCACATTGCTTCCCCAACCCTACTACAAGCTCATGATGTCTATCTTTCCATTGAGCCCCCCTCGGTGACCCTTTTATTACCCTCCTGAGGATTCATCACAGCTTTCCCAGCTTTTTCTGGACCTTTCGGGTCCTAATGCCACACCCATCTTTCCTTACCTCTTGGCAAATGACCTCAGCTTCCAGACTAGTCCCTCATTAAGCCCATGACATGTAGTGTCCACCTTACAGCCACAAAACATCAGAGTAACTACTGTGACCAGGTCCCTGCCCCATTGACCTACTGCAGGATCTGATCCGCTGACATCTCGCCCCACACCTCACACACCTGCAACCCTGGGACTCTGAGGGCTTTCTTCAGAGTTCTTCTCCACACTAAGATTCTGCTCATTTCTCCTTGCTCTCATTCTCTTGGTGAACTAATACAGAGATACATATTTGAAGAGCTTCGATTACCTTTCTGTTAATGATTCAGTCAACAAATATTTATTGAGCCCCTGTTATGGACTCAATACTCTTCTGGGTGCTTGGGATATATTAATGAGTAAGGTCGTTATGTAAGCACATATTTACCCCAACTTGCACGTTGCCCCAACTTCCCAGCTTCAGTATCTATACATCTCCATATATGTCCCACAGCAGCTAAAAAGTATCATGCCCAAACAGAATTCATCCTTCCCTACCCCACATTGGCTCTCTGATCTACATCAGCCCTCATTCTCCCAGTCTCGAGGTCCCATGCCATGGAGTCATTTTCTAGTCTTTCCTATCCTTCGTATTTTCGTATTTTCTAACACTCAGACCCTTTTCACCCGTCATTTGCTTTTAGTGCAATAGCCTTCTAATTGGTTTCCCCGACGGTGGACTCTTCCCGATGCTGTTGCCAGGTTAGTCTTCCTGTGCACTCCCTTATCCTAGCAGCCATTGCACCACATCTCCTCCAGCCAGTGTCCCCCCTCCCCCCGCCACTGTCTATGGGATATCGTTACACAATTACAGACACCTACAATGTTACCCTGGGAATTCCCAACTCCACGCTTTCAACTGAAGCCCAAAGCTGCACCGACTTGCCATGGTTGTAGCTCAATCCTAACAGGTAGGAATAGGATGAAAGTGGCAAAGCTCCAAGAAGACCTATTTTGAGATTTTCTTCTTCACTAGGGTAGACAGTGAAGAGTTGGGGAAAGTGACTTTGCAATGATAATGAGTGAACACATTAGGTCAGGCCTTTTTTTTTACAGCACAGTATATTTAAAGGGTTCATCCAAAAGTAAAAGTGAAAAAAAAATGTTAATATTTGTAAAGTGCTGGAACAGTGCTTGGCACATAATTAGAGCTATGTTAACTTAAAAAAAAGAAAAAAAGATCAAATTGCTTAAGTATCTCAGGAGCCCGGAAAACTTTTAACTTTTTATAGTTAATGATAATCACATGGGACATACGAAGTTTCTCAGTGGATGTGGAACAGCCTTAGATATATTTTGTTTAAAGGACTGTTTTTATTCTTTGCTGATAGCTTCATTTATTGCCCAACGTACCAAGATCTTTCTGGTTGTAGGGAAAAGAGGTTTATTCAACTTGGAGCCGTGTTATGATCAGGAGAGTCAAGGAAAGGAACAGAGCGGGAACACCTCCCACCACTTAGCAACTGAGTAGAACGTGTATGCTGCTTGGCAGCAAAACCTGCTTCTCCTTGAGGACGAGGCTCCGAGACGGAGTTCTATGGGAATCTGTGTGTGGCAGATTCCCAGGTACTTGGGAAAATAATCTCTTGACGTGTCTGAATAGCCTAAGAAGGGTAACCGGAGCTCTAGGAAGGAGAAGCATTCTCCAAATGATATTCTTTTCCAACCAACAAAGTCCTCTAGGCACCAGAGGGAGAACTGGTCAGGGTCAGGGTTTGGGAAGCCTGGAAGGATTAACATTAGCAGGGCGAGAGGTCTCAGCTCTCCAGGAGCAGATAGAGTCATACCTAGTTCCACCCTCCAACAGCGCCTGTGGTTACGAATTCCTGTTTCTGTTGGAAAGCACACCCAGACCTCTCGGTCTGGTCTGTCACCCTCATCCCTAACAGTATGAAGCAGGTGTTCCCTGTGGGGTCCGGGTGTAGCCCTTCACTGTGCCACAGACACAGAATTGCCACTCCTATGTTCAAGCGGTGCTGGCAGTAGGATTCTCTTCCCACCCAACCTGCCCTTTCCTCGGGCAACAGCCCCAAACCCCACTCCATGGACAGAAGTCCAGGTTTGTGCTGATCTCTCTTCTGAAAACTGGCTCCCATCTTAGACTTCTTTCCTTGTTTAGATTTGAGTGGCTTGTCTCTCACACTGGTTTTGGATGCCCTTGACGCGTGAAATTCCTTTTCCTTCTTGCTAGAGGAGAGATGGGTTTGGAGTTAAGTGGCCCTATATATGAATCTTAGCTACGTGACTTTGAGTAAGCCACCCAGGGACCTTTCAGAGTTCCTACATCTGTAAAAGAGTTAGAAAGTTGGTGTGAGATTACATGAGAATATGCGAAATTCTATGCTCACACTGTTTTCAGAAAATGAGTGCCTTTCTCACTTTCCCATCTCTGTGACGTGCTAATAGCTGTGTGTGAAGTAGGTTCCTCTTGAATGATGCAAATGCAGTTTAGACCATCATGTGCCAGCATGCGGCAGTCCGACCTGTGGTAGTCATTGGATGCCTTACTGGCTAAGAAGCCTCAAAACTGAGGGTGAGAATTCTCGTTTGTTCTTGTACTCTCACTGCACATGGTACTTTGTACGCAGGGGGTGGAGTCTCCTGGATCAAGAAATTTCTTGAATGCTAACGTGCATGGAATGGAATGGAACAGCTCACATACTTTGTATGATCCACAGAAGCCCTGAACCGCAAAGACACAGGAGCTACTCCACCTCGGTCCCCAATCCCACAGTCTCTAAGCCAAGTGCTCTTCAGCCTCCATAGCGTCTGCCTGTGTCCCTTGTCCAGTCTGGAACGTCCAGCGTCAGCCAGAGGCTCCCAGGGATAGTAGGTGGGAGGGGCTCCTAACAGTGATGGTAGCTGAACTCCAAGGCCAGGTTTTGAGGACGCAATGGCCACCCCAGCCTCTGAAGGAGAGAACTAACCAGACAGAAGAGAGAAGAGTGAAGGCCTCACCAGAGGACCCAGCTGTTTGGCATTCCTTTTCCCATAACTCAGAACTCTGAGTGCAACTTAATTGAGGAAGGACACTGGACACCCATCAGTGCAGCACTCAGCACCAACAGAATAGCACACCCCTGCCCAGAACCCCAAAGAGCCACGACTCTGAAAATGCTGAGCCCCGCTGCTCAGCCCTGGCCAGAGCAAGAGCCTGCCCAGCAAAGCTGCTCTTGGATTTGGGCAGCTGTTCGAAATTTCCAGAAGTCCTGCCCACTACACTTCGTATTCTATGCTGAAGCCAGGATACATGCAAGGAAATAGGCACTTACAAGCAGCTTAGCTATTTATTAAGTCAGTAGAAAAATGACTTTACAGGTTTGCGGTGCAATACAGGAGATGGGGACCTACCCCCATGCTAGAGCGCTCCAGTCCAGTCCAGTGCCCAAGTGTGGTCTGCATGTGTATGTGTGAGCACGTGAGCTGCCTGGACGCCCCAGAGCATCTCCTAAGTGTGCTGCCCCCGTGGGGGGCACCAGAATCTGTGCCCAGCAGCTGGGCCTGATGAGAAGAGTCTGAGGAGCTGGGCCCTAGAAGCGGCCCAGCACAGTGGCTAACAGAGCCATGCGTATGTACATGCCGTTCTCGGCCTGGCGGAAGTAGGCTGCTCGGGGGTCTGAGTCCACCTCCACGCTACAAGAGAAAGAAAACAGTTACCCCAGCCTGTCCAAGACTAAGTGTCCTCCCACAGCCAGCCCCTGGTGTATCCTCAATTTTGAAGCCGTGTCACCTTATCTCATTGACTCGAGGCATCGGGTGCATCACCACCATCTTCTTCTTGGCCCGCGTCATGATGTGGGGAGTGAGAATGAACTGGCCAAAGCACTGCGAGGCAGACGGGGGCCCTGTCAGCACCTCAGGGCCAGGGTGGCCGTAGGGCCACAAGCCTGGGTTCCTCCAGGGTTCTTTCCACACCCACATGCAGTTATCACAACTGAGAGGCCCAATCAAGCTCCTGGGGCCCAGCCTTCTTGGCCACTAGCCTGGATGCCCCGTGGCTCCAGCCCTGGCCTCGCCTCAGCCCTGGTACTCACAGCTTCATACTCCTGACTAGAGTCAAAGCGTTCCTTCTGGATTCGAGTCATGTAGAGCACATCAGTGTCAGGCAGCGCTTCCTCAATGCTCTCAAATTCCTCCTGGAGGGGGAGGCAGAGTCAGAGTGAATGCAGTGCCAGGCTCTCACTGCCCAACCCGCAGCTCCCCATGGCCTCCCAGGGCCTCACCTGCTTGGTGCCGCGGGCTGCCACAAAGGCCCGCACATTGGGTGGCATGCGCAGGCTGGGAGGTGCCACGTAGCGCAGGCTGACACGGTACTGGGTGAGCAGGCAGGCCAGGGAATGCACCGTGCGTCCATGCTTCAGGTCCCCTACCATTGTGATCTAGGGGAGGAACCCGATCACCAAGAGGGCCCCCAGATCAAGCACCTTGTCCCCCCAATTCAAAGCTTTCAGTCTCAGGATCAGGACACAGGCCTCCCTGATGCAGCATGCCTCGGAACAGAGAAGGTACTGCCCAACTGCCCCCACTCTTCAGACCTTGCCCGGGCAGGCTCCCAACCCCTGCCACTGTGCTCACCGTCATGCCATTGACAGTCCCAAGCTCCTCCCGGATGGTGAAGATGTCCAGCAGGGCCTGCGTGGGATGCTCTCCAACCCCATCGCCAGCATTGATCACTGGCCTTCGACAGTGCTTGGCTGCCAGCTGTGAAAATGGGAATAAGAAAGGAGAGCCTTGTCTTCTGCATCCCAGTGGCCCCTGCTCCCTGCCTGAGTCCCACTCTTCTTGGGTCCCCTCACCCATGTGGCCCAACCAGAGACTTGCAGTCATGTCCCTGGATCCATCCCAATCAACCCTGTCCAGTGGACAGCTGGCCTCACCTCCACGGCTCCAGGCTGGGGATGCCGAAGCACAACAACGTCGGCGTAGCAGCTCATGGTCTGCACAGAGTCAGCCAGGGATTCACCCTTTTGGACTGAAGACGTGGCTTCTGAGAAGCTGAGCACAGCGCCCCCCAGCCGGGCCATGGCTGCCGCAAAGGAACTGCTGGTCCGCGTGCTCACCTCGTAGAACATGGAGGCCATCACCTTCCCCTGTGGGGGGGAGGGCCAAGATTCAGTGTGAAAGTGTGTGTTCATCTTGGGGAAAGTATAGGCCGCTGCTTGCTTTGCCCACTTACACAGGAGGGACACTGAGAAAACTCCCTGCAAACCTTCTTGTGACCTGTCCTAACCTTGACATTTCTATTAGCATCGCTCTGAGCTAAAGGCTCTGCCACCGAAACACCGCTGGTAAACATCTGAATGAAATATTCATTCTCTGGGAGAAACAGAAACACCCCAGATCTATCCCACTGAATACATCTGCACAGAGCAAGTGACCAGATTAGCAGGCTGATGCACCGGCACTCAGGGTCTCACAAATCAGCTAAATACAGGTCAGAGGAGAGCAAACATGTGGGGGTCAGGGGTCTAGGTCAGCAGGACCTTCCAGAATAAAGAAGGCAGAGCAACTTATAGTGGAGGATCTGGACTCACACAAGGTGACCTATGGCAGGAGAGGGAGATCCCTCTGACAGGGTCCTGGATCTGTAGCCCACAGCCCTGACCCTGACCTTGAGGATGTCGAGGCTCCGCTCCTTCTGTACCATCATACGCAGTGTGTGTGCCACATTGAACAGGTGAGACATCTAAAAAAGACCCCAAGTCAGCTGGAAAGGCAGTGGACCCCAGAGGTCCTAGCCCCAACTTTTCAGATTCTCAAAGCTCTGGGTGTCCCCATCCTCCCTCCCCCAGGCACCTGATCCTTGGTGAACTGCTGGACAGACAGGATATGTTGACCCACTAATGAGTGCAGCAGGGGTGAGGTCTGGGGGTGCAGCAGGCCAGGGGTCCCCAGGTTCTGGGGTGACGCCTGTCTAGGTACTGGTGGTGGAGGGTAGCAGGTGCCATCAAGGGTTCCCATGAGCTCTGCAGTGAGGGACGGGGCAGAAGAGGTGGGTCAGAGGGCTCCTCCTACAGAGGTCAGGTCAGACAGGTCCCCAAAGTGAGCGTGGGCTCTGGGGAAGTCTCACCTGGTTCAGCTGCCTTCCGAGAGGACTTTTCCTTTGGCTCTTCAGCTACAAATAGGGCAACAGGACAGATATAAGCCTGCAACTAAGGTCTGTGAAGAACCCCCATTTCCCCACACTCTGGATCATAGCGTCTGTGTTAAACCAACTCACACAACAGTAGCTATAGCAGGTTAGGGGGCAACAAGGATCAGTAGCCCTGGGGACACACCAGTGATTTCCCACAGGGGCTGCTGTGTGAGAGCAGTGGTGCCCTCCCAGGGCCCGCCCAAGTGGCAAAGGGATCCTAGGCAAGGGGAACGGCCAGGCTCACACCAACCAGTAACCTGGATTTACCCCACGTTCTGCTGCCCCGTGGGATCCCAGCTCCTGGGCGGAGGAACACAGCTGCCCACAACAAGAAAGGGCTGTGAGAAGCTGTGGGGTACCTACCTCACAGAGGGCAGACTGATTTAGGCAAAGGAAGGTACAGCGGGTCAGACTAGTAGTATGAAGGAAAGGCAGGAAGAACAGGGTAAGTGGACCAAAGTGAGGTGCTGGTGGGTGGGGGGGGCTGTGAGCCCGACCCCAGTCCATCAGGGGGACATTGGGGGAAGAGAAGCCTGTCCCTACACATCTCTGAGTCCAGGTGGCCCCATCCTCCGTGTCACAGGACCCCCCTCTTACCTGGCAGACCTGGGTCAGAGGCTCGGTGGATTCGGGGAGGCAGGTGGAAGCGGCCATCGGGAAGCCCTGGGATAGCCCGGCGAGGCCTTTCGGGTGTCTGGAGAGATACAGGTCTCGCATTTTAAAAAGTACTGACCCAACTCCTCAAATTTAATTCCTCGAGAAAAGCCGAATTGCTCACTGTTCGTAGCGAGAATGGAATGGACCCTGTTCTCCATCATCTCCCCTCAGGTTCATCCCTCTGCTATACTGTTGTGGCACAGGAAGACCAACTAGCCTCCTAGAGGTGTGTGCTAGCCCCATGACAGGCTCTCAGATAAACCTCTGGTTGGGTTAATAAGGGGCTTGTGTTTCACCTAGGTAGGTAATCTCCTAAACTGAGAGTTAAGTCTATGTTTTGTAGTAGACAAAGAGATAGGTGGGGGACTTTCAGTGTCAACTACAGAGCCTTCCACCCCTAAACCACTAATTATAACACCTGTGCTGTTGGCTGTTCCTGGCCACATCCCCCAACACCCCCCTCCAGTCCCAAAGCACTGTGGATACCGTGGTTATCTCACTGGTGGCAGGGGCTGGAGGTGCGAGCTGGGGAACAACCCCCTGAGGCCACTTGCGTACATCCTGTCCGTAGCCCGGGGGCACCAGGACCTGCAGACAGAAAGCAGGAGCAGGCGAGTGAGCAGGGGGCAAAGAGCTGGACTGAGACCCTAAAGCAATGGAAGCCAGCAAAAAGGAAACACGCCCCAGGGGACCTGTGCCCACCCATGTCCAGGGCAGCTGGAGGAGGTGCTGGAACCACAGAGATGTGCCAGAGCAAGTTGACAATGGCACCAAGGAAGTCACTACTGGGATGGGGTTCAGGCCACACGCATACCTGCCCGTCAATATAGGCCACCTCGCCTCGTAGGACCACACGGCGGACGGTGCCCTTGACCTTCTGCCCTTCGAAGGGTGTCCAGTGGGCCTTGGAGAAGGGCATGTGGCTGGGGATGGTCCATTCATGCTCCAGATCCACCTGCCCAGAGTCACGGGTGATGCTAGGGTAGGGCCACACCTTGGAACAGCTGCGGGGGATACAGAGCCGCCCGCCCTCTGCAGCCGCCCACACGCCCACACCTCCACATAGGTGTCCTCCTGTGGGGGCAGGTGGAAGATCCGCCGAGGACCGTGGTGCAGCCGCTGCAGTAGGTCATCCAGAGTGAGCCGGCCCTCGCTGACAGCCGTGAGCAGCAGCGGCAGCATGGTCTCCAGCCCCGGGAAGCCTGGTGGAGGCCTGGGCCCACACTTCTCCTCCAAGGTGTGGGGGGCTGAAGGAAGAGAGCAGCACCCTCAGGCCCCATCGCCTCCACATCTGGGGAGTCACACAGGCCACCAGGATTGCACTGCCTCGCTACACGTCTCAATGCTCATCTCCTCTGGTTATTTGAAAAACAGATAAACCATGACAGCTGCCACCTTCTGGGGACTACACCTTTTACCCATGTTCTCTCATTTATAATTTTCATCATTTGCTCATTAGTTCCTTCAGGAAGCATTTATCAAGCACCCATCACAGACCAGGCACTGTGCTACAAAGGTCAAGTCCTTTGTATCCTCACAGAGCCCAGGGGCCCTGAGCTGGGGCACGAGCCCTGCTGGGCAGAAAGGTACACTGTGGGCCCTCTCACCATGATCTGAGGCGAAGCAGTCGATGACAGCCATGTTCTCCCACAGGGCCTCCACATCCTGGCGGGAGCCAAGCTCAGGCCGGACCTCGCCCTTCCCGGGCCCCAGGCGCTCCAGGTCATCGCGGCTTAGAAACAGATGGTGGGGCGCCACCTCACAGGTCACTGGCAGCCCTCGGGCCTTTGCGGCTTTAATCAGCAGGATCTGGAGGGACAGGAGATCTAGAAGGGGCCTCCCTCGTGCCCTGCCCTACAAGTCTCCACAGCCAACACCCCCTCTAGGAAAGTTACGGGGCAGACATGCTGAGGGTACTGGCTCGCTGCTCCCCACCCCCTCCGGCCCCCAAGAAGACCCTGACCTCTGGGTGTCACTGAGAAAACAGAAGGGGCACTGGGATCCCGGGTATACTCTCACCTCCTCCTTCCGTGCCACATGACATATGTGCACTGAGCGCTGGGTCAGCTGGGCCACCATGAGGATGGCGGCGACACTCTGTCGCTCCGCATGGGCGACAATGGGGAGGTGGGATGGCCATGTCTCAAAGTGCTGGGGACAGAAAGAATTTATCAGGGAGCATGCAGAGCCCTGAATTCTCTGAGGTCATCAGAGCCCAGAGCCCTCACAGAGCTCCTGACACCTCACTGTTGTTGGTTAGCCCACTCTGTGTAGTCCTCAAGCCAGGACACTGGCTGCCTCCTCCCACGTGCCCACTCCCTACCTCCATCCACTGGGCCACGTTGTCCAGCCGAAGCTCAGAGAAGGTTTCGTTGAGGTAGAGCTTTAGCCCAGCAGCAGACCCAGCCACAGCACCCAGGGTCCCTGCATTTTCTGACGAGGCCCCAAGAAATAAGGCAAAGTCACAGCGTGCGCCAGCCTCTGCCAGCTGGGGAAGATACATATGAGATAATGAGATAAGACCCCCTGGCATCCATGCCAGCCTGGGAACCAGTGGCCTAGGCCCCTAGGCTTCTGGGAGGGCACAAGGAAGATGGGTCTGGGAGATAGGCAGAGACGTCTGGATCACCGTGAAGCAGGAGTACAAGGGCTCACCTTCTGGGCCAGGGCCAGGGCAGGGGCATCAATGATAGGGGGCCGGGTATTAGGCATGGCACACACCATGGTCACGCCCCCAGCCAAGGCAGCAGCTGTGCCTGAGGCAAAGTCCTCCTTGTGTGTCCCCCCTGGTTCCCGCAGGTGCACATGGATGTCAATCAGTCCTGGGAGAACATGGATGTGGCAAGATTAGAGGAAGGTTCAGAGACACAAAGGACATCAAAGAGGTGAACTGGGGTGGTAGGAAAATGAGCAGCCACTGATACGGGTGAGAGGTGGCAAGGTTCCTCAGTCAAGGGCACAGAGGATCGTGGGAGGAAAGAGCTCAGTGAGAAAGATTCTGGCCCCCACACTCTATGCAGTCCAGGCAGGGTGTGGGTCCCACGGCCCAGATCTCTGAGCCAGATGCTACCAGTGTGCAGAAGCTGGGTTCTCCCAAAAGGTGCACTTACCAGGTAGTCGCACAAGCTTTTGGGAAGTCATACAGTCAACGTGCACCTTCAAAGGAGGGGCTGGCCCAATCTGGCCTAGGGCCTGCAGGTGAAAACCACAGTCAGCTCTGATTTAAGGGCAACCCAGGAGTTGTAGGTAGGGACTGGGTTTTTGCATAAACCAGGCTCTACCTCCCAATACCCAACTTCTCTCTGTAGCCCCAAAGCCCGGTTATTACCGTAACTGCTTCATACTGAGATTTCCCAACCCCATGGCACACTCACTTCTCCCTCTTGTCCCATTAACACTGGCTGTTGCTCTCCTAGCACCCAGGTCCCAGGTACCTCTACAAACAGTTTGGTGCACTTGATATCGATGATGAGAGGCACAGAGAAGTCAGCGGCCAGGCGCCGGGTACGGTAGCCCTTGGTGACAAAGGAAGAGAGACGCCGGCCCCCAGCTCCACGCATTGACAGGTTAATCACTAGCTCAAAGTGATTCTCAGCCAGCTGCTCCAAGATGCTTCGCTGCGGTGGGCACTCACCATCCACTGCCTCCTCAAAGTGCCAGTCCACAGCTGTTACCTGTGGCCCAGAGATAAGGTCAGGGCCAACCTGAACCTGGCAGGAGTCACGAAGGACAGCAAAGGGAGGAGAGGTAGCCCAGGAACCCATGAGGAAGAGACTGAGGACCTATAGGGTGGGGACCAGGGCTGCCTCTATTTATTATTGGCAGAGTACATTCTTGATAGGAAAAACATCTACTCTATGGTTATCAAGAACTGTGCAATATGAGCCCATACATGTACATGTAGAAATAATATTCTGGAAAGAAATACACCAGAATGTTAAGAGTGGTAGACTGTAAGGAAAATTTTTTCTTTGCTTTTCCGTATACTCTATTTGCTCTATGCAGAATATAGAGGATTTATGCAACGAAAGAAAAAGCAAGGGAACACAGAATTCTCTGGTACAAAGCAGGGGTAGGTTGCGGGAGCCCCGGTACCTTGACACCATGCTCAGTGTAGAAGTCAGCAGTGCCCAGGCTGGCGTAGAGGCTGTAGCCCAGGCTCTCCAGCAGCCGCACAGTTGGGAGCAGCTCACTTTTGTTCTGAACCAAGCAGAAGGAGGATGCGGTTCTATCTCTTCTGTCTTCCACTTCAAGGTCAGCCCAGGCCCAGAGAACCAAGGCTATCTGCCCCCACCTCTCTGGGCAGCCCCCGCCTCTGGATTCTGTACCTTATAGCTGCCAATGGTCAGCAAGATGTTCTTCTTGGGGATCTTAAAGCCAGTGCTTAGCATGGCCTTGAGGTAGGCCTCGCAACGGCTCTCCCCGAAGCCAGCCACTTCCCCGGTACTGGTCATCTCCACACCCAACACCACATCAGCACCCGCCAAGCGTGAGAAGGAGAACTGAGGCACCTGTGGGAGCAGGATGTGAGACACCAATGCAAGGAGGGCCCACCTCTCCTCATCAGAAGCAGCAGCCACAGTTCCTTTCCCGTGGTCTCAGCCAGACAGCAGGGTTAGCCTTGCCTGCTGCTGCTCTGCCTGTGCTCTACACCAGCAGGTGAGCTGCTTCTCAAATATAGTTCGGGTCTTCCGGCAGTTTCCACTAAGCTAATTCCTTGGCCTTGGAACACTTCCTCAACAAGCTCTGCCAATCAAACATCCTGACCACCCTTCAGAACTCCATTTAAATACCACCCCTCCCAGCCCTTCCCAGGTTACTCCTTTTGGAAGTGCCATCTCTTGTCTGTAAACTCCTATAGCATTTTAGTCTTATCTTTACTACGCAGGTTTACCATAGACTGTTCTAGAAACAAGCTATTTTTTAACCCAACTTCCCTGGTCTCCATTACTAGTGTGAGCTCTTAAAGGACAAAGACCCTTATCACCCTTGTGGCCCATGATAGGTGCTCAGTTTACATGCGAACTCACATGTGTGGTAAGTGAACTCTCTCCCACTATGTCTCCCTGCTTCTGACTGCTAACCTCAAGGTTTCAATCCTCCGTACCTTTACCCCCACGACTCCGGAGCCAGTCATGAGCCCCACAGGTTCCACTTCTTCCCCCATGATGACGCGTGTGGCCAAGGCTACTAGGTCCACACCTAGTGTTTTCGAGACGAAAGGGAAGGAGCGAGAGACACGCACGTTGCATTCGATAACTTTCAGCTGGTCATCCTAGAGCAGACAGGGATTGGTCAGACCTCCTGTAGGCTGGGCTTGCTGACACTATTCCACTGACCTGGACTCTTTCCCTCATTTACCATTCTGTGGGTAATCAACCTTGAACAGGGGAACAGGGATCAGGTTGTGAACAGACTGTCACAAACCATTACAACACCGTGGGCTCTAGCTAGGAGCCCCTTCCCTCCAGCTTTTGGGCCTACTCTGATGAGGGCAGGAGACAGTGAGTGCTCACTGGCACTGTGGCCAGCACAGAGCAAGAAGGTACTAATGCCCGTTAGTCTCTTCCTTTAGCCCCCTCTTACTACCTTGGCAATGAGCTGCAGATTGAAGGGTCCTGTGACCTGCAGCTCCTGACCCACAGCGTGCACAATGGCTTTAATCCGCTCCAGGGTTTTGGCAGTGATGTCCTGCGGTGGGGTCACCAGTGTGGCATCGCCTGAATGCACGCCTGCATTCTCCACATGCTCAGAGATGGCAATGGCTGCCACTACACCATCACGGGCCACAGCATCCACATCAATCTCCTAGTGGGGACGTGAAGGCAATGTGATGTAGGGCAGGGACCATTTTCTTCTCCCACTTGCCCCAGGAGGCTCCCTTCCTTGAAGAGACTTGATACAACCCATCTTTCCCCGTCTTTTGTGCCTAGAAATTGTTGTAGGACCAGAGAGAGGAGTCTCCTCTGAGGCTGGGGAGCCTGCCCTCAGAGACTTGTTTGAGGCCCTACCTTAGCCTCCTGGATGAACTTGGAGATGACCACAGGGTGCTCCTTAGAGACGGCTGCTGCACTGCTCAGGAAGCGCTCCAGGTCGCCGTCAGTGTAGGCCACATTCATAGCAGCGCCACTCAGCACGTAGGAGGGGCGCACCACGCAGGGGTACCCCACTGTCTGGCAGAACTGGCGAGCAGACTAAGAAGGGTGCAGCTGGGTTGGTCACACTCACCCCTGACCGCATCTAGCCTCCAGCCCCCAACCAAGCCCCAGCCCACCTCTAGGTCACTGAGTTCCCTCCACTGAGGTTGGCTGATACCAATGGTGTCGAGGAGCCGGGAGAACTTGAAACGGTTCTCAGCCGAGTCGATGGCTTCAGGGGAAGTACCCAGCACCCGGCACTGCTGCCGATGCAGAGCCATGGCCATGTTGTTGGGCAGCTGTCCACCCATAGATAGGATCACACCTTCAGGGTTCTCTAGCTCATAGATGTCCATCACCACCTTAGTGCAAGAGGAGAATCAAGTGGAGGTAGCAGGTGGTCAGGGATCTGAGCCTTCCTGCTCACTGCTTCTCACCCTCTACCCACGTCCCCTCAAACCCCACAGAGCCCAAAGAATCTTAAGTCAGCCAGCCATTCCCACTTGACCCTGGCCACCCAGGCTAACGAGCAGCCTTCAACTCTCTCACCTCAAAAGAGATCTCATCAAAGTAGAGTCGGTCACACATGTCATAGTCAGTGCTGACTGTCTCTGGGTTGTAGTTCACCATGATGGTCTTATATCCCATCTGTGAGAGGGAGGGAAATGAGATTGAACTATAAGATGGGAGGAAAAACATGGAAAAACTAAGGCAAAGCCAAAAAGCTTTCTCTGAAATAGCTGTATGGGACACCTGCCTTGGGAGGGAAGTGGGGCCAAGCACTAGAGAGACAGGTACAAAGTATTGGGAGAAAAGACACATACCCTGTGTGAGGCACAAGATGGCCTAAGGGGAGTCCCCCGCCCCTACCACCCCCACACTCTTCCCAAAGCTCTAAGCATAGCAATTAACAGAAAGTGCCAGGATTAAACGTGGGCGTAAGGCAACTGCTGGAACTGAAAGAGAATAGAACAGCAGATAAGACGGTAGGAAAGATTAGCTCTTGGACCTTTCGGAGCTGCCGGATGCAGCCCACAGCACACCAGTCAAACTCAACGCTGGAGCCTATACGGTAGACGCCAGAGCCAAGGACCAGGACGTGAGGCGTTCGAAAGGTGAGATCATGGGTGGTGCCCCAGTATGTCAGGTACAAATAATTTGTCTGGGCTGGCCACTCAGCTGCAACTGTGTCAATCTGTTTCACTGCTGGGCAGATTCCCAACTCCTGACGCAGTTTGCGAACCGCCAGCTCTGTGCTAAAGGAGAAGAAGGGTCAAAAATATAGCCCTGGTGGGGTTCAGACTTAGTAAAGGGGTGAGATCCCAGGGCAGGAATTTAAGAGGAAAACAACCCAGGGATGAAGGTCAGAAGCCTCCAAAACACCCCAATCTCTCCGAGGGCCCCTCACTGGTACCAAGATTCTCTGCCCCACATCCTCAGCCCAAGGCCCTCACCACCACCTCTGACCTCAGAACCGCAAGGGCGATCTGCTTGTCTGAGAAGCCAAGGCACTTGGCCTGGTGTAGCAGGTCTGGGGGCAAAGGCTGTCCACGGTGCTGTTCCAGCAGCTGGGCGTGTGCTATAATCCGCTTCATCCGGTGCAGGAACCAGCGGTCGATGCGTGTGAGTTCATACAGCCGCTCCACAGAATAGCCAGCCCACAGAGCAGCTGCTACCACAAAGATCCGCTTATCAGTTGGCGTCTCCAACTCCTAATGGGGAGGGCAGACAGATGGATATGGAAGGACTGCGCAGAGGGAGGAGATGTACGATTGTTAAACAAAATATTCCCAATCTATTTTTAGCACCTCATAAAGCCTGAGAGCATGAGTGACACTGTTTTAGGAAAAGACACTGCAAAAAAGGAGCCAAAGCAGCAACTCTGTAATTGCAAAAACCTGTATATAAATCCTACCTCTGCCACTTTCTGGCTGTGCAGCTAATGTATTAACAAGTTCCACAAGCTCTCTAGGCTTGTTTCAATGTCCACAGAAACAAGTTTAAGAATATATCCTTATAAGGGGCGCCTGGGTGGCTCAGTCAGCTAAACGTCCAACTTCGGCTCGGGTCATGATCTCATGGTTTGTGAGTTCAAGCCCCACATCAGGCCCTGTGCTGACAGCTCGAAGCCTGGAGCCTGCTTCAGATTCTGTCTCCCTCTCTCTGCCCCTCCCTTGCTCACAGTCTGTCTGTCTCTCTCAAAAATAAACAAACATTACTAAAAAAAAAAAAAAAAAAAAAAAAAAAAAAGAATACATCCTTATAGAATAGATGAGAGGAACCACAAAATTCTGAGCCAAGTGAAAAATGCAAATGTCTAGTAA
This sequence comes from Panthera tigris, assembly GCF_018350195.1. Taxonomy (NCBI): domain Eukaryota; kingdom Metazoa; phylum Chordata; class Mammalia; order Carnivora; family Felidae; genus Panthera; species Panthera tigris. The sequence goes on from NC_056662.1 coordinate 117,729,310, forward strand.
TGACTGCTGCTATTAATGGTAACATGTCCACAGACTGGGGACAGAGGAGGGTCCATTTCAGGGGTGTTGCCAGGGGAAGAGAGCCACTTACCATGTCACTGACCGGCTTTACTGTGTGATCAAAGCCCACACAGTTCTCATCTACCATGCGAAGAGCCTTCTGGAAGGCTTCCTCAAAAGAACGCCCAATGCCCATGACTTCACCTGGAGGAACAGGATGTGAAAACTGAGGCCCTGGAGGTAGGAGGTTCCTATGTCTATGATTTAGTCAAGATTCTGGAAGATTCTCAGGACAAGAACCAAAGCAGCGGTATGTATCGTGTTTTGTTATTGAGCAAGCTTAAACTGGAACTTCTCTCCTTACCATTTTCTGTTTTGTGTTTATTACGGACTATGAAATTAAGATGCCTAAAATGGACATGTGGATACTAGAAACAGTGCAGCTGATCACAATGGCCCAACTACTGATAGCTATCCAGTTATGTGCTTTATTCCTATTATGATGACCCCATCTGGGATCAGTCTCATCCTTTAAAACTTTTCAACAGTCTGAATAATAGGAAGATGATCCCACTGCTCTTTGAACCCATCCAGAAATAATCACATTCACAACTCTCATTTTAGAGTATTCCTTCCTGGACTTCTTTCAAATATATGTTTTATATATGACTATAGTACACATACGATTTCTATCATGCTTTTTCCTTTATCATAACCATGTTCCCACACTGCTTTGTGACCTTATTACCGGCAGTTTAATTCCTGTATGATTTACCATAACTTAACTACTCACTTATGGAAGGACACCTAGCTTTGAAGTGTTCATCCTTCTAAGTGAGGCTGTGAGTTCTTCAGTGCTTTGGGTTATTTCCTTAGGATAAACTTGCAGAAGTACAGGAGAAATAGGTAAGAATTTTCTGGGTCTTAATAAGTATTACTTGCTTCACAGAAGTTTATGCTTACAAGTATAAGTTTCACCATCTTCTAAGAAGTACATATAATCGTTTTTAACAATTTTTCTCTTAAATTTGCTCATTTTAGCTAGGTTTCTATTTATTAATAAAAGGGAACTCCCCTCTCCCTACAACTCCCCAGATTTGCTTATTGATTTCCTCGTCCACAAAGTTTTATAATGTCCTCTGACGATTTACCCTAGGATCGTCTTACCAATTGTGTTTTCTTTCTTTCTTTTTTTACTAACTGTATTTTTCTATTTACAATCCTAATTGTTTCTTCAAAAGAACTTTAAAACACTAAAATGCTAATAGCAGTGTTAAGGAAGAGAATGATAAATGATTTTGTTCAATTCCTTTGTAATATGGTTTTATTGTAAATGCTTATTTTGAGTAAGAGAGATACCCAACATATTCACATATACATGCCTAGGAAGATTCTGGAATCATATATATACCCAAATAATCCCTGTGTAACAAGACTATAGAGGATTACTCTTTTTTGGTTCAACTACTTTACTAATTTCTCAATGGTTCATGTATCTTACTTGCACGATAAAAGTCACAAAAAGTTATCAAAGAAGATCATGTTCTAAGAACACCTGAATAGATATAAAACATTAAACATGTCATCTGGGGATTAATCTTTATCCTATTTTTAGTCCACTTCTTTTACCAACAATTTAATTATGGCTTTATTCCCATGTTTATCGTAATTTTCACACAACAGGAATTCATCTCCAGAAGGAACAAGTTGGCAGTCTTGTAAGATTTCTAAAAATTCCAAAATAATATCTGAGCTTACTTAGACTTGCTTGTTTAAAGGCTACTATTGATGGGGTGCCTGAGTGGCTCAGTTGGTTAAGCCTCCGACTCCAGCTCAGGTCATGATCTCATGGTTCGTGAGTTCGAGCCCCGCGTCAGGCTCTGGGCTGACAGCTCAGAGCCTGGAGCCCGCTTCAGATTCTGTGTCTCCCTCTGTCTGCCCCTTGGCTGTTTGCACTCTGTCTCTCGCATTATCTCAAAAATAAATACACGTTAAAAAATATATATAAAAAAATAAATAAATAAAGGCTACTATTGCTGTAAATGGAAATTTGCAACACAATGAAATGCTCTTATCCTTGGCTGGTGGCACTGTGGTATGTGAAATGCTTGCTTTGGTTGAAACGTTTTAGAACAGTCTACCGTGACTTAAAGGGACATTACAGGAAAGCGTATTAACTCAATTCCAGCATACTCTACCACTGCTTGCATGCTGTTCGCTACTAAATTTCCTTGTTTTTATGAAAAAGGGCTCTGATGTTCTGCTCTGATCTTAAACATGTTAAAAAATTTGGGGGGTGATCATGGCAGAAAGTACCCAGAGAAGCTGATAGGCGTTAACGACAACTGCCACTGTGCTAACTTGGATATACAAGGGTTCACAAAACAACAGGCATCATTTCCCTGAAGCATCAGTATTTAAAGTCACATGGAGAACAAACTGTCACTGGCATTAACAACCTAGTGATGAGGCCGTGGGCAAAATGCAATGCAAGGCTGTGGGTAGAATTTCATGAAACTGGTCTTGCCGATGACAGGCAACATAGTAGGACAGAGGTGCACATAACTAGCAACCGGATCTAGTTTTCAGTTCTTGGCTCTACCCTCTACTCAGCCATGTCACCTTCCTTCTGCGGGCACCTCAGTTTACTTATTTGTAAACCAAGAGAGAGGAGATAGTTTGATGGCCATCACCCCATCACAGAGATTCTGACAGATGGCGGGGGAGTGGAGGTGGCATGTGTATTCTGGCACAGATTTCCAGATGCCTTTGATTCCCGCTCTTGATGAGGACCACGGAGTTTGAAACGTCCCAGTTCTGAGAAACTATGTTCTCAAGCTGCCGCTAATATAGGATCTGAAAGCCTATGCCAGGGAACTAACTTATGATATTCTAGATTCTTAGGACTGCTGGGACCCCATAGAGTGACCTGGGGAAGGATTTCTTGGGGCACGTCTCACTCACCGACGCTCTTCATGCAGCTCCCGATCTTTGTGCTGACACGGAGGAACTTGCTGAGGTCCCAGCGAGGGATCTTTACCACACAATAATCCAGGCTAGGTTCAAAAGCCGCTGTTCCCCCTGTCACTGAGTTCCTGGGAGCCGTCACGGGGAGGTGTCAGGACAGAGTGGGAGACGTAGAGTGAGCTTCCAGATAGCTTCCTCTGACCCCACACATCCAGGCCAGTATCTTTTTTAAATTCCTTGTCCCATGAATGTTTTCTTCAGCTCCCCTCCCCATCTCTGTGATCTTTTCCCCACCCTTGTACCTGAGCTCAGGTAGAGGGATGCCCAATGCTAGCTTCGCTGCCACATAGGCCAGTGGATAACCTGTGGCCTTACTGGCCAGGGCAGAGCTTCGAGAGAGCCTGGCATTCACTTCAATGATGTAATACTGCAAAAAGACAGAGAGAGAGAGAGAGAGAGAGACAGAGAGAGAGAGAGAGAGACAGAGAGAGAGAGAGAGAGAGAGACAGAGAGAGAGAGAGAGAGAGACAGAGAGAGAGAGACATCAGATAACTGGCCCAGAAGGCCCACCTAGGAGAGGTATTAGAAGGGCCAGAAAACTAAGCCCTCTCCAAAGGCACAGATAGCAAAAGCACCACCCCCATCCCAGTCCAACCTTACCACAGACAATCCTGACTTCTACTTCAAGGTCTGTAGGGCCAAAGAGTCCCCTGGCCTCAAGGACCCAAAATTATGGATGGAGATCCAACAGCTAGAATATCAGCTCCAGGGCCTAGAGTCTCACCTGCTCAGACTCGGGGTTCAAGGCGTACTGCACATTGCATTCCCCGACGATTCCAAGGTGCTGGGTCACCTTGATGGCTGTCTGCCGCAGTAGCTGGTATTCCCTGTCATTCAGTGTCTGGCTTGGAGCCACGACTATGGATTCTCCAGTGTGGATGCCCAATGGGTCCAAATTCTCCATGTTACACACCTGTGAAAGAAGGATCCCGTGGAGGTCACGGCCAAAGAAAGTCAAGAGAGGCAAGAGGCTGCATCCCAGGGTCCTGTTGCTTTTGGGGCAGTACCCATTCTGGGTCTGAGGGACATCGAACCCTCAAAGATCTCAGCTCTGACCTCTGCTCTTACTGGAGCTCACACTGCCTGACATTACTCCCAGCCCACCTCCATCACTCACCGTGACACAGTTGCCATAGGCATCTCTCACCACTTCGTACTCAATCTCCTTCCATCCCTTCAGGGACTTATCTACCAGCACTTGGCTAGTATGGGCAAAAGCTGGGGCCACAAGAGCAGAGAGCTCCTCCCTGTTGGAGGCAAAGCCAGAGCCCAGGCCACCCAGGGCAAAGGCCGCACGAACCAGCACAGGATATCCCAGCCGCTCAGCAGCTGCCTGGGCCTGTAATGAGCAGAAGAGATGAACACAGTGATCAGGCCTCGACTGCTTGCTGCATAGAGGGTTCCTGGCCCCAGAGAAAATAAGACACAAAGAAAATGACATCATTCCACCTTCCCCCAACCGCCCCTCGAACCTGTTCAAGAGAATTTGCCGCCTCACTGGGGGCCACATGCTCTCCAATCTCTGCCATCCTGGAGGCAAATGCCCGCCGATCTTCAGTCAGTTCAATGGTTTCCACAGGTGTGCCCAGGACCCGGACCCCATACCGAGCTAACACTCCAGCCTTGGTTAGCTCCACACCACAATTCAGAGCTGTCTGGCCCCCAAAAGTCAGTAAGATGCCATCTGGGCGCTCATTACGGATCACCTAAGGGAGAAGAGGAATAACAAACGTTAGGACCTTGGGGGTATAGAGTGGATCAAAGAAGTTTAGAAACCCAGAGTGACCACAGAATACCCCTGCCCACGTGGGTCCCTTCCTCAGTCCAGCCTTATGCCAGTCATACCTGGGTTACATAGTGAGGCGTTATGGGAAGGAAATAGACTTTGTCAGCCAGCCCCTGGGAAGTCTGCACTGTGGCAATGTTGGGGTTTATCAGCAACGTCTGGATGTTTTCCTCCTTCAGGGCCTTAATCGCCTAGGGAGACAAAAATGGCGTACCAGCCTCCCCTACAGAAGCAAGACTACCAAGTCTGAAACCACCAATGTGTCTCTCCCTTCCTGTACTCCCAGTCTCTCATAACCAACTCCTTTTCCTTAGCACCTCACCTTTCTGAACATTCCCCAGATCTCCTGATTCATTCTCTCCCTACAACCAATGTTTATGCCTCAGCCCTCTCCTCAAGACCATCCGTTCCTGAGGGTCACACACCCAGAGGAGCAGGGATGGACATGCTTTACCTGAGAGCCTGAGTAGTCAAACTCTCCAGCTTGGCCAATGGAGAGGCCCCCAGAGCCCAGGATCAGAACCTTTCGTGGTGGTGGAAGCCCAGAGCCTGGGGTGGGAATCCCAGGGGGACAGAGGCGCTCAACCAGCCGCTCTCGAACTGTGGAGGCAAAGAAAGTCATAAATGTTAGAGCTGAACGAGACCTGAGAGACCTGTATTAACTCCCACACTTTACAGAAGAATTCAAAACAGGTCATCCCTCTAATGAGTGGCAGACGTGGGACAATGACCCAGGACTCTTGACTCTGGAGCTCCTTTCAGTAGAAGAAGTAAATGAATCATCTTGGTTTGGTTGCTTTCCCACCTCATCCCCTTAACCTTCCAAACAGATCTCAGTTTCCTAGGGCATGCCCATTTTATGCCCATCCTGGAGCCAACCCTGTTCTTACTTCTACTTAGTTCTACAAAACTAAGGGGCTTACCTGTCTGGCCCCCGGGGTTCCCAGCTGTGGCTTCTTTCACAGTTTCCAGAAAGATATCAAAAAGCAGCTCCATATCTGAAGGACCAGCTTGGTGCTCTGGGTGAAACTGGACACTGTTGAAGAGATGGGATCACGAAATCTGCCACTATCCCTGACTTGGGAACTGGTAGTCTTGGAAGCGGGCATCAGGATAGATGATTGGGGCCCACTGTTGCGCTTCCTTTTTTGATCTTCAAGACCCCGGGGCTTCCAAGCTGTACAGATCCAGTCACCCTGCCGGAATCACTCTAGCTCACCTGAAGAAGGGCAGGCTGTCATGTACAATGCCTTCATTGGAACGATCATTGGCGTTGGTAAAGAGAGGAAGCCAGCCGGCTGGCAGTGAGTCTGTTTCCACAGCAAACCCATGGTTCTGGGATGTCAGAAAGCAGCGCCCAGAGCCCACTAGCAAGCATGGCTGATTATGGCCTCGGTTCCCATATCTGGAGATGGAAGCACACTGAGTCACAGGCCCTCTTCACCCTCCCTTCACCATTGTACCAAACCCAGCTTTTGTTGAGCTTAGGACCCTCACCAGCCCCTGCTCCTGTTTCAACACTAACGAACACCAACTCTATTCCCATCCCCAAGACTCCCCACCGCTCATGTCAGTAGTTCAGGCCCTTCCTCTCCCCACAAGTCCCACCTCATCTTGTATGTCTTGGCCCCAATGGCTAAGGCCAACAGCTGGTGTCCCAGACAGATCCCGAAGACAGGTCGGGGATCAGGCTCAGATAAGACACGGCTCAGTGTGGATACCACACTGGGATAGGAGGCAGGGTCACCAGGGCCATTACTCAGGAAGACACCCTCATACTCTGGAGTGGGCAGAAAAGATGATGTCAAAACCAGTAGTTTAACCAGAGAGACAAACTTGCAGCCTTTCCTTACCATCAGAGCAAAAGCCCTGATCTCTGTCTCCTTCCCTGCAACTCATGTTGACTTATAGCGACTGGACCAAGGGACAGATCTTCCACCCAAGCTACCTGTCTGTAGCCCTATACACGCCCCAGCTACTCACCCTGGCTGTCTAATGCATGGTCCCACGGTACCACAGTGACCTCAGCTCCACGCTGGCACAGACATCGGATCTGATTGTACTTGAGACCACAATCCAAAGCAAGGATCCGAGGGGTGCCCCCTGCATTGAAGACCCGTGGAGCCTGAAGAATAAAGGGCAAGAGCGGGCAGTTGTAATCAATGAGTATAGATATACACACACCAACCCCTGCCTTTGAGGCCTCTTCTGATTTGCCCTCAAGTGTTCACCCGTTAGGAACAGAATAAAACTGATGTGCTATAGCTTGCAACATTTTCCCACTCTACCTCTGTACCTTAATCGAGACCTCTGGCACCAGGGGGCGGGCATTGGGGTCCAAGAATGGCAGGGCTGAAGGCTCTGTTCCATCTTGGACCAGCTTTCCCAGCAGAGACCCTTGCTCTCTCAACTTCTTAGTCAGCTCCCGAGTATCCACTCCTGTCAAAATAGCACACTCTCAGAGATCACACTCCCCCAACTCAGTCATGCATGAGGTTAGACTTTCAGGAGCACTGCATTCCAGAGCCCTGAGTCACACACAGCTGTTCTATGGGCATCAAAATCCTGGGCCATCCTGATGGAAGTACACTACCATGAAGTATTCTTGCTAAAAATATCACATCTGAATTGAACCATGACTTCTAGATTTGTTTACAGAAAATAATATCAGGAGACAAAAGAACACACTAAACAACACTACAGGAACGTAATTGACAAAATGCAGCTTGTGGGATACTCTAAAGGAAAACCAACTTGTTTTTGTCAAGTGGGTTACAATACCCATAAATTAGACATACCAACCAAATGCAATATATGAATCTTATTTAGATCCAAATTCAAATAAGCAATAAAAAACATTTAGATAATAGACAAATCTATAAATATCGCCTGAATATTTAGAAATTATTGTTACTTATTTAAAGGTACCATAATGTTATTGTGGCTCTTTTATTTTTTTTTAATATTTTTAAATGTTTATTTATTTCTGAGACAGAGACAGACAGAGCATGAGTGGGGGAGGGTCAGAGAGAGGGAGAGACACAGAATCCGAAGCAGGCTCCAGGCTCTGAGCCGTCAGCACAGAGCCCGACGCGGGGCTCGAACTCACGAACCATGAGATCATGACCTGAGCCGAAGTCGGTCTCTCAACCGACTGAGCCACCCAGGCGCCCCCGTGGCTCTTTTAAAAAGGACTCCTTTTTCATAGATTAGTGAACTATTTGTGGCTGAAATGATACAACGATGGAGACCTGCGTCAAAATAATTAGGGGGGTTCTAGTCATGGTGGTGCAGTTAAGTTTAGTCCTCAGTTAATGATTACAGAAGCTGGGGGTTCATTATATTCTTCTTTCCTTTTGTATGTACAAAATTTTCCATTTGAGTGAGAACTCAGTTCTTTCTCCAATTCCCAGACCCTACTCTAAACCTTCCAAATCTGATACATTCTATCACAACCTCAGACTGGAGTCCCAGTAGTGCAAAAGAGATCTCCATTCTTTCCATCCAGGCACCTGTGTTCTGCCCGGACACAACTGTGCTAGCACCGTACCTTGCAGGCCAGGTATGCCATGCTGTTCCAGCCACTGATGCAGGGTGTGGGTGGCGCTCCAGTGGCTGGGTGTGGGGCAGCACTCTCCCACCACCAGTCCTGCCACATGGATCCCTGAGGATTCAAACCACTGTCGACGGAACGAAGAGAGCATGAGGGGCCGAGGGCCACACATCTTCCTATCTTCTTTTCCCAACGTACGGCTGAGACCCTACACTTCACCCCCACTGAATAAATGACCCAGTCATTCCTTTAACACAGCAAGCATCTCCTGCTTTTGTCCTTTCCCAACAATGTTGTTCCTCATATGAAACACCAAAAGCTGGGCCCTGATTAAGAACTGAAAATATTTTCCTTCCCTTCCTTTTCTTTAGTCCAAAACTGAGATTACAAATCCTACTTCTGTGAAGATACCACCCCCTCACTCACTGCAGTTTGTGCCTTCTCCTTAGGGCTCACCTAAACTCACTGTTTCTATTGTTCTTGCTACTTACATTGTATCATATATGTGTTTGTGTGTCTTCCTCACCAAACTGTGAACTCAGCAAGAACAAGGTGGCTGACACACAGTAGCAGTCAACAAACATTTACAGAGTGCCCACTCAGTGCCAGGCATTGTAACAGATGTTGGGGGAGGAGCAGTGAGTATGCAAAAAGACAAGATCCCTGTCCTTACCATATGAATTTACTACTTAGGGAGCCTGAAAATTAACAAAGTAACGTGCAAATAAACAAGATCACAATTACAGAATGTGGTAAAAACAGAAAATAAGATAGGTGCACAATACCTCATCAAATAAAAATAAAGGTTCAGGGTACAACGCTAGGCATGATTCTACCCCCCTCCCTGTAAGGGATAATAATAATAATAAAGTTAACATAAATTTGCTACCCAGTAGATAAACATTTAATAATTAAAGAGAAAAGTGGGTCATTTACATGGGAGGGAATGGTATATTTAAATCACATCTGTTTAGGGGTAGAGGTTTAAAAGAAAATGGATGTTGAGACTGTTCTTTACGGATCTGAAGGAGAATTTGGCAGAACCCTCCATGGCCAGGAAGACAAGTCTGCATATGGACAGGTGCATTCACAGCACACGTGCCACAAAAGTATCCATGGTGGGCTAGAGGCTCTAGGAGGCCTTACTCACCCTGGTTCTGTCATGGGCCTCAATTCTGCAGGTTTATAAACTCTCATTTTGTCAGTGCGTCTACAGCTAACAAAGCTAAAAACTGCCATATGTTAACCAACATACTGCATTATAAACTAGAATGCAGTGTACTTACAGATCTGTGATAAGGAATGGTCCTTTCACTCCTTATCTCGAGTTCCCTCTCCTAAATGTCAGGGTGAATTAAGGAATTAAAGGCCCACTAAGCGTGGAAAACCAGGACAAAATGAGTTTTGAGGAATACTGTATCTAGGCTGCAGTGATTTCCACTATTAATCTCTGTGGACTTTTTTCATTACTTTAATTTCCACAGCGCAACTTAGTTTCCAAATTCCAGAGGAGGAGGAATAGGTGGAACCTCACTGTGGGAGGAGACTGAGTCTTCTTATCTAGAGATAAGAACTCCACTGAAAAGTGGCAAAAAAAATGAGTCAAGGCAAGGAAAGTAGGTTTACAAGACGATTACCAACTTGGTTTGGTAGGTGAACTGGGACCCACAGCCACTGAGAAGGGTGTGGCCCTAATTTCCAGTCTCTTTCCTACTATGTATTTTAAAGCATTCCTCCCATCACACCACTGTTAAGAAATCTTCACTGGTTCCTTACCAAAATCCAGACTCTTTGGCTTGGCCTCCAGCACTGTGCCTCTTACGGTACTTAAGCTGTGGGTAGTACTTGTATTATCACTTCAGTGTGTATCTTTGTTCTCTCCAGGATGCCTAACTTAATGTCAATGTCTTCACTTGACTAACAGTTAATAACCACTGATTTGAAAAGATAAAGTACAGAAAGCATTGGGTGTGGCTACCTTACTGAGACCGAACTCATCCGTTTCATCTGCAGGGATGCCATAGTTGCCGATCAGAGGATATGTCAGCACTAAGATTTGTGCTTTGTAGGAAGGGTCAGTAAGGGCCTCGGGGTAGCCGACCATGCCGGTTTGAAACACTGCAAGAAAGAGGCAGGGCTGGGGCTTGGGCAGGACACCCTTCCCACCACTGCCCTGAGCGATGACAATGCCCCAGCGGAGGCTGCCTTGACCTTGAGGGATAAAAGGGGCTAGGGTGGGGACACGGGCACCAAATGGGGGTGGGAGGCTGGGTGTGCAGGCGGGAAAATGGCGGGTTTGGGCAGGGCAGGTTGGGCAGAGAGGGGCAGCAGAGAGTGGGATGAGGTCGGCAGCCGGCCCGAGCTTGCTTACCCACTTCACCGGCAGTCGACACAGCGGCCCCAAAGGGCTGGCCCCGCAGGACCGACCCATCCTCCAACATCAGGGCCGCCATGGGAACGGAGCTCAGAGGCGGGGGCGAGCACAGAGAAGCGGGAAACGCAGCAAGCCCCAGCCGATGCTAGAACCACGTGAGGTCGGCGCGCCAGGAGTCGGTCCACGTGGCTAACCGCGCTGGTGGCTGGAGCGCGGGCCGCGGAAGACGCAGGAGCTCCCGGCGCGCTGGGCGGCCGCAGACTGCGGCGGCGCGAGCTGCCGGCAGCGTGAAGGGCGGGGCCGAGCACGTAAGAGGGCGGGGCCAAGTTAACTTCGGCGTGGTGGGCGTCTCCTCTCCCCGCCCTCCCCAACACCGCCCCACCGCAAAGACCCGGGAAACCTGAAAAACAACCGCCTAGTCCAAAGCACTCTCTCCCACTCCAAGAAACACACAAATCCACGACGTCTTTCCCTAAAAAATAAGAAAATTAAAAAAACAAAAAAAGAACGACAAGTAAAGATGTTTATTATAGTCAAGCACAAATGGGGCACCGGTCCTTGTCCACTCCTGGACTGCAGTGTCCACAACACCCCAAAGCTATGCAACTTCCCATCTTCCTGCCAAATGGCGGCTTCATCCTTGAGGAGGATCTGCTGGCCACCATGCCTGTCTAGGTAGAAAATCTCCCTGGCTGGGCTAAGGCAGATCAAGATAATCTTTAAGTCAGTAGGAAGACCTATGCAGTTCATGAAGCCTTGGCTTTTCGGCGTTGGGTCCCCCAAAGCAGAATGGAGACGGATAATGTGGTGGATCCCAGAATACCGAAGAACATAAGCAGGGAGAAGGAGCCCTGTGAATGACAGACCAAAAAAACTTCATACAGCGTTTCATCAAGGACTACATCCTAACAGCTATTTCTTTCCTAGCATACCAATCCCCTTACCCAGGGCAATTCTCTTAGAGTTTCCTTCTCTAGATGATTTGCATCAGTTCTGGTCTTATGGCTCTTCTTTCAAAGAGGTTCTTCCTTATGCATTTCTCCTATTCCTAATAAGAAGGCCTAATTCCTCACCTGGCGCATACACTTGTAGCCATGGAAGCCGTCAGCACAGACACATTGCAAGAGACCTGGACCATCAGGTACACAGGATCCATTCTCAGGACACATTTCTGGGAGCCAGAGAGAAACAGAGAAAATCACTGGATCTCATCATGTAGATTTCTCGAATATCGAGCTTCAACTTAGATTCATTCTCTCAATTATTTCTAGGTCAAAGTAGAAGAAAGAAGATTTCAGATAAACAGAACACAACAACAATAAAATGCATCTTATGACCTTTCCTTTCAAGGTGTTAGAGCTTCAGAAACTTGAACAAGAGGCACGTACGCAACTTTACTGTTGGACCTAAAATGGAGAGTAGACGTGAAGAAAGGCAGTTCCTAGAAGGATGGAAGTGAGACAACATACCTTGGTCCCCCGTGCTGTTGCAAAGGTTCCTTTGTCCTTGACAGGTTTGGTTGTTCATATAAAAGGTGACAGTATTCCAGGCATTAATACCTCCAGGACAGCTGACATCTTGTGGCAGTATCCTGAACACAACACAGGCAGTCACAACACACAGCCCCAAAATGCTGCGCTCACAGCACTGTCCCTTTTTGGTTCTCTCCCACACCCTGTACCCTTACTCACAGAGTCTGGAGCTGGGTAAAGCCACAGAAAATGTTGGCCAAGTCATCCTTGAGGGGGTTTGCTTGCAGGTCTCTGCAAAGCATACGTTGTTAGCACTGTGCTCTAGGAAAACACTCTACTTCCATTTACACATCTTCCTGGACTGGCAATCCAGTTCTTATTCTGAGTTGCCCACGTTCGACATTAATATTCAAACATCTTTTTAGAAGTTCATCCTTAAAGACTTTTCCCATCACCCTTTCACCACACTGGCCCTTTGGAGGGAGGATAACCAACCACTTACATGATGACAGCAGTATGTGCCTGAGGAAAGTTTGGACCAGGGTCCTTCAGAGAACAGTTCTGGAGATCCAGCCTGAGGAAATAATCAGTACAATTATGTCTCTCTTCTTCATTCATGGTAAACTAATACAACCCTTTTTACAGCTAATATTAAGTGAACACAGCTGTGTTCAGGGCCACACACTAGATGCTGTGGTATATGTTTTAATCTGCACTGTCCCATTGTCACCATTAGTTACATGTAGCTATTTAAGTGAAAAAAATTCAGTTTCTCATTTGCACTAGCCACATTTCAAGTATTCAGTAACCACTCCCCTTGTGATTAGTGACTACTGTACTGGAAAGTACAGATATGGACCAGTTCCATCATAGCAGAAAGTTTTATTGGACGGTGCTGTTCTCATCAGTATACCTATGCATCTGTGCATATATTGGAAGAAATTTGTTTCTTGTCTAGGTTAGTGAATCTCACATTGTATTATGATTCTCAGATTCACAAAGGGCCTTCAAATGGGAAAAAAAATGCAAGTCACATAAATGAAAGTCTTTTCCAAGTGCATTTTCTTTTCTTTAAGTGTTTATTTATTTTTGAGAGAGAGAGAGAGAGAGAGTGAGTGTGTGTGTGCAAGTAGGGTAGGGGCAGAGAGAGCAGGAGACACAGAATCTGGAGCAGACTCCAGGCTCTGAGCTGTTAGCACAGAGCCCGATGCGGGGCTTGAACCCACTAACAGTGAGATCATGACCTGAGCTGAAGTCAGATGCTTAATTTACTGAGCACCCAGGTGCCCCTCCAAATGCATTTTCTACCACAGATTGGAGATAAATTACTGGATGTTAAGGACCATGCCACATTATTTTTTTCTTCACTATCTATTGCTAGTTCCTTTATTTCTCAAATATTTACTGAGTACCTACTAACTGCAAAACTTGGGAGAATAAAAGAAAACCCTCAGTATCTTAGCTTTCAAGTGGCTTACCACATAGCAGAGGAAGACCATAACCAAAAATTTAAAAGCAATATAAACATTAAATTAAAATATGAAAGAAATCACAGAAAAGTATATAAATAATTTTAAGTGGTACAAACCCTAAGGATTAGAGGAAGTAAAAAAATGAGATATTACTCTGATATTTGGTAGTAGAGAGCATTCACAGAAGATGCTGGAATTAAAGGATGAATATGTTTTAATTTGGTGGAGGAAGGGCATTTCAGGTAAGGAGAGAGGCCTGAACAAAGAAAACAAAAGTGGAATGCTTTTGTAAGTAGGCAAGTCTGGCTGAAGCCAGACCCTTGTGAAGGATTTTAGTGGACAAATAATTGGGAAAAAATGTTGGGAAGGTGGATTGAAACCAATCTGTGGTGGTTTATGGTTTGAACTTTATCCTGAGGGCAACAGACAATTAAATTTTAAAAATGGAGGGATAATAGGGAAAAAGTGGTTTTCAGATAGTTTCCTATAAGGAAGTATTTAGGTAATTAGAGAAGGAAGAGAATGGAAGACAGATGACATTTATGATTTTGAAATGAGGGTGCTCTCAAGAGGAAATGCTTAATAGAAAGCTAGAGGTGCCCATGTGTACAGCTTGGAGAGGGCCAAGGATACTAAAAGAGATCCAGTTTTGGGAGACACCTGCGTGGTGGTTATAGCTGAAGTCATGAGAATAGGTGGAGCCTCAAGAGCGTAAAGGGAGTAAATGCAGATTAATGTTCATGAGGGATGAAAGAGGAATTTGCCTCAAAGACAAACTTGAATTAATTGGAAGGGAAGAAAATTCTGTTAGCATCGTGCCTTGGAGGCTAAGGGAGTCATTTCATGGAGACACACAGTGAATAATCCAGAGTTGAAAACAAACAAGAGAACAAAGCTTCTTTTAAAAGAAAGCCATAAAAGCCTTTTTTTTTTTAAGTGGGTAAAAATTATGACTTCTATGCAGTTTCAACTGCATAGAAGAATAACAGGGTTGTTTAACTAGCTAAAAATGCTACTAACACATTTAAAAGCATGAGAATCACACGGTTCATGAGTTCGAGCCCCATGCACTGTGGAGCCTGCTTGGTATGCTCTCTTCTCTCTGCCCCTCCCTGGCTCACTCTCTGTCTCTCTCTCTCTCTCTCAAAATAAACTTAAAAAAAATTTTTTTTTAAAGTGTGAGAATCATGGCTTGGATGACTCCAAAATAGGCACCAATATTTATCCCAATAGCCAATCAGGTAAGCCTTTAAGAATCCAGTTCCAGAACTCTTCCAGTATCCAGGGTTGTCTTCTCTCTCACCCCAGGATGGTGCCCTTCTGATTCAGGCAGCAGCGGGCCTGCAGCATTAGCTCCGGTGTCTGCTTACAATAAAGCGCCACTTCTGACAAATTTCGCACACTCCCTGGACACTGGATGCATATCTGCAGAGGAGAGAAAACGGTTAGGAATTCAGAAAGAAAAACCAAGAACAAGCAGGGGTCAAAAGTTAACTACCAGTACACTCTTCAAAATTCCTTTAACGATAGGTGTCCTATCTTTATGTTAAGTTTGACTAGGAGATGCATTTCTTCGCCTAGAGCCAGGAGCCAAATCAGCACACTAGAGACTTTCTGTACCAGAGCTCACCCAGGACAGGCCCTCGTCTTCGAGGATCACCATTCGACAATATTTATTATGCCCTATCCAGTGACTTCTCAATCTGACAGACCCGGTTTGGCCAGGTATAAAAGCACTGCAGGTATACAAAGAAGTCATCAAGCATTACAGAAAGTACAGTCCTGCCAGGGCACGATATACGGCATTCGCGCGTGACGAGCGTGAAGTACAGTCAGAGGACGCGTCGGTAGAAGAACAATTTACAATTATTCAAAAGAGCAAGGAGATCAAATTTTAAAGGTCCACGTCAGCAAGGCGAGGTCACTGGGGGACCTACGCAGCGTGAGTACACGGGAGCAGGAGCCGGCGGGGCTACAGCGAGGCAAGCCTCAGGGACGAAATCGTCGCCACCGGCGGGCTGGGGAGAGCCGAGAGACCAGGGCGGGCGAGCGCGAAACAAGGCTGCCCAGGAACTATGCTGCAGTCCGACCTCTAACTTGTTTCTGTACCTCGGGTAGCGCCAGGGCCCTTTTCGCGCCCACAACAAGGAGCACGGCAGCTGCCCAAGGCACCAGGTTCGAAGGACTACCCGGCCCGCGAGGAGCCATTTTTCGCTCCCTTTGTCCTTCTCAGCGCCTCGCGAGATTTGCGCGTGTGGCTCCGCCCTCCGCGGGTGTGGCCCAGTCGGCCCGAAGCGGGCTGGGGGATTGCTGCGGGTTGAGGAGGTCAGAGCTCTTTTCAGTGCGTCCCAGTCCCCGTTAGAGAGGACTGGCCAACCCCCTCTCCTTTCCCCCGTTAGCGAAGGCCTCCCAGCCGCCGCCCTCTCAGCTCCGCGTTCCTCGCTTCCGGATGCCGAGGTCGCGTCACCGCAGCGGCTTGCAGCTCCCGCCGCCCTCAGTAAACATGGCGGCGCCACGCGAGGCGGCCCGGGGGCGGGCCCCGCTGTCACTCAGCCGGCAGGTGGCAGGCCAGGCTTTGCCACCGCGGCCACACTCAACCGTGGAGACCCGGCAAACGGGGCGGGCCGGCGCCAGGGGGCCAGTGTCCAAAGGCTACCGAGAGTGGCGCCGAGGCAGGGAGGGGCGGGGCGAGTCGGCCCCCCTCGTGGAGGCGCGGGAAGATCTGAGTTGCGAGCCTCGTGGTGCTAGTGGTTAAGCCACCTCACGTGTGGAGGGAAGGCGGGAAGCCAGCAAATAAAGAGGGTAAGGGTGATGGAGGAGCGAAGAGTGAAGGGCAAACCCCGGCGGGAGGAGATGAGCCTGGGGACGCCCTGGGCACCCTAGCCCCGTCACCTCAGTCAGGAGACCGCGTGGCTGTCGGAGCTTGGTGAGGAGGGAGGGGCGGGACACGCGCTTCGCTGCCTTCTTATCTCCTTTGCCTTCCCAGAAAAACGGGCTGATGCTGATCACGAGAAAAACGACTGGACTCTCTTAGCCCTGGCTGAGCCACGGAGGTAAGGGAAAGGCGACCGCTCCCCGAGGGTGGCCCTGGGGAGCCCCGCGCCCGAAGGGACTGCGTGGTGCCTTTGCTGAGGGCCAGGCAAAAGCTCATCAAAGCTAACTCCTCTAGAGTGGCCCCCCGGGCTTCCCTTGCCCTTATCCACGGGCACGTGGACTCTCCTAAAAGGATTTACTTTCAGCTGGCGGCACGTTCTCTAAGTCTTTGGTAGTTACTAGCGTTTTAATGAGGGTACTAAACCCTTTCAGACCTTGAGGAATTCTAGGCACAAGGACAGATTTTGAAGGAATCTTTTTAAGGCAGTGGGTCCTGCGGTGGCCCCATTTGCCTTTTGTAGGAGTCCAGGCAGTTCAGCGCAGGCAGGGGTTGGGGGGGGTAGGGTGGTGTAAGTGATTCTCTTCCCTTTCTGTGTGTGTTATAGTTTTAAGAAGGGGTCTCACAGTCCACTATTTGTGCCTTGTGTGTTTCAGTTTTAGTGACACAACTCAGCTCTTACTTTTGGCTCCCACTGTCTCAGATGCGAGTCCATGGGCTTTACAATGGTGTAGAGTTTTTAGAAAGCCACTAACTCTCCTGTTCCTAGAATCAGAATCCTGTCTAAGGAACACTTCACTGGGTCAGGTTTTACCTGTCTTGCGTGCCTCTCTTCAGCCTTCTGGGAAGGTTCTCTGCACCTCATGCTAATAGAATTCTATCAAGAAGCTCCACCAATGTACCCCAGAAGTAGAGGGTCACCAGTTCTGTAAGTCTGTGTTCTAGTCTATACTGAGACTTTTTTCCTTTCTGTAACCGCTCTTTGTCACTAACCCTACATGTTCTTTTCTTTTTTTCTTTTTTTTTTTTTTAATGTTTACTTATTTGAGAGAGAGAGAGAGAAGAAAGCAAGCAGGACAGAGAGAGAGGGAGACAGAGGCTACACATTCTTATTTGCATACAGCAGACACCCTCTCTTACTCCTAGTATTTTTCATCACCTCTGTCATAGTCAAATTTGCCAAAGAGGAGCCACAGGGAATCTTTAGGTTAAACCAGAGGGACCTGGTGGGAACACTTTTTTGGGAACTAACATTTGAGACTCGTAGAACATGTGATCCAAGAGTTGCCGGCTCTGATTTCCTATCTTTGTTGGGTCCATGAGGTTCAGAGTTCAGGTTTGGTCTGTGTAAGGCCGTATCTTGCCAGCTAGGCAATATCTGCCCAAGAACACAGTGTGGGAGAACCATAAGACAGCCAGGCTGATCTTTCTCCTAGTGGGCAAGCACAGAAGACATAGGTTATATTAATGTGTGTCTAGACTAGTTTAAATCTAAACTTTGTTCTGCGAATGACTGACTGCAATTAATGTTCTGCTCCTACCCTGGTTCTAGGAATAGTAAGGATGTCCCCCTCCCCCCAGGTGAATCACCTGTCATACCTGCAGTTAGTGCTCTTTCTTTCTCCTTTGTTTTGTATTGTGCCCTGTAACCTTAGGCAAGTTATTTAACTTGTCTAACTCTGCTTCCTTGAGAATCAGAGAATGTTTGTGTAAAGTGCATAAACTGAGGCATGGTGTTTTAAAAGTGATAGTAATGGTTACTTTTTCCTTATTTATCATTATTGGAGTTTTTGAAGTTCATGGCATACCGCTGGGTTACAAAAAGTGAGATGCTTCGGTAAGAAAATGTAAAAAAGAGATACTGAAAACAACATTACCTGTCATCATTTAGGCTATCTAAAAATCTGACATGCTGTGGTATTTTCTCCATATCAGTGAGAATCTCACAGATATTCTTTGAAGACATTATGGTATAAATGAAGAGTGGCTGGATGGGAATCACCAGACTTGAGCTGTGATCTGGACTGACAATAATTAGCTCTGTGGTTTTTGGAAAGATCACTTGAATCACTGAGCCTCGGTGTCTTTGTTGGTAACGAGGGGTCGTAATAGTGATCTTTTAATATTCCTTTAAGTTTTGAAGTGTATAATCTTGTCCTTGTTCTGAGGATAATGCTATATTCTTGAGGATTAGTATTTTTTGTGCAGGAGTCAGAAAAGCAACTCTCCCATTTCTCTCAGCTCCTCCTTTGTAATTCTCTTTAGCACACAGTGCCAAGTGTGACTTACAGCGAAAGCCTAATCCAGCTAGGAATGCTGTTGAATGTGAGCTCCCTGTTCCCCATTCTGGAATCTCTAGGACTGAGCTAGAGTTTGGGGGCCATAGGGTGATAGGGCCATTTGGATCACATTGGTTCCTTAAAGCGGCCAGAACAAATAACTGCTGAACTTCACTTCACCCCTAATTCCTGATTTCACCTCCGCCACGTACAGAGCCAGACTCTCAGCTTCTGCCCAGCTCTAGACACACACAGCTTCTCCAGGCAGCGCTGCCTCTGAACAGGGATTACTTCTCTAGGTAGGTGTCTACCTCAGGAGGATAGGAGCACTCTCCCCAGCTGCCCTTGCCCCAGCTCCCTGGCTGATCTGCTTTTCTATAATCATAAGTTGAACTCCTGGCTCCAGCATGTTACCCTCTCACTTTTGAATTCTATCACTCTTCCCAGATCTGCTATTGGCTGTTGTGTTACAGGGAGGAACTGGGAGGTGGGTGGCAGGAGAGAGCAAAGTGGTTGGCCTGGGGATGCCTGGAATGGAGTTTGGGCTTCCATGAAGGTAATCTAACTAGGGATCAGGGCTAAGAAGGCGTCCTGTTAGGAAGCTGACACTAGGAATACGGGAGGTGGGGGCTGAGGCTAGGGGAAATAGAGGAAGCCATGCTGTTATTGGTCTCCATTTCTTCTTCCCTGCTGGGCTGTGGCGCCAGGTTGGGGTCTGCTGGCTTAGTACATTGTAGTGACTGGGTCTGTGCCTGCAGGTGGGGGCAGGGAAATTTTTTGAGAAGAAATGTGGGCTCGAGTTGATTTTTCTTTTGTTACTGGGGTGGAGACCTAAGAAAGTTTTTATATTTCTCAGCTGTGTCTGCCCAAAAGTCTTAGCCAAATAGTTGTCTCCTGGCTGTCTCACTCTGTTGCTTCTTTCCTCCCCTACCAAAACCATACCAGGACCTCCAGATCTCCAAGGGCTGTACAGAACTGGCTGGTCCAAGTTTGATGGTTGTTGGATACACAGGCCTTGAGGGCAGATGCGCATGAAGGCAAGATAGGCCTGACTAGGAGCTGATTCCTTTGCAACTCACCTTGGACAATGTCACTTGGTGGAGGAGAAGGACTGTGAGATCGTGGCCGGAAGCCAGGTTGTAGCCATTTGCCTGCCGTTGCCCAGCTGAGTGGCAGCCCAGAGCTCAGGAGCAGCAAGTGACTGTAGGTCACAGACACAGTGAAGATGAGTGTGGGGGTTAGCACCTCTACTCCCCTGCTTCCAACCTCAGACACAGACGTGGACACATCTGCCTTCTCCCTTGTGGACTATGTGGTGTTTGCCCTGCTGCTGGTTCTTTCCCTTGCCATTGGGCTCTACCATGCCTTTCGTGGCTGGGGCCGGCATACTGTTGGCCAGCTGCTCATGGCAGACCGCAAAATGGGCTGTCTTCCTGTGGCTCTGTCGCTGCTGGCCACCTTCCAGTCAGCTGTGGCCATTCTGGGTGTGCCGTCCGAGATCTACCGATTTGGGACCCAGTATTGGTTCCTGGGCTGCTGCTATTTCCTGGGACTGGTGATCCCTGCACACGTCTTCATCCCTGTCTTCTACCGCCTGCATCTCACCAGTGCCTATGAGGTGAGCAGAGAGGAAGGGAGGAGCACATAGGACCACCAGGGTCAGAGATGGAAAGGAGGAAGAGGGCACATACAAGGGATCTGGGTCCCTGGACCTTTTCTGCCTAATTAGAGCGATGGGACACATCATGTGTTTCCAAGTTCTTTCTGGGTGAAGTCAGGTGGGAGTGGGGAGAGAAGGAAGGTACTGTGAATGGAGGCCCAGAGTGGATAGGAGTTGAATATTCCCTCATGTTCCTGGATTTCTTGAGGGATGCTGTGTGTGAATTGTGGGGGTAGAGTGGGGAGGAATGCCTTTAAATATATAAAGATATCTACGATTATATATCTGTATCTGCATATTTCTATCTAGTATCTGGAGCTCCGCTTCAATAAGGCTGTGCGGATTTGTGGGACCGTGACCTTCATCTTTCAGATGGTAAGTAGAAATGAAGGTAGAATTTGAGCCTGGGATATGGTAGGGGGACCCAAACTCAGGCATTCTGAAGCACTCTGAGCTTCCTCTGCTCTCAGGCAGGATTAAAGGTCCTGCAAGGTGTCAGTGTCCCTGAAGCCACCAGAGGCATCCTGTTTCCTATTCCTTCTGGTTCCAGCACAGTCAGTATGGTGGCAGCAAGCTAAAATTTGGAAGAAGGGAAAGGAAAGTGAGCCTAGATGAAGGGAGGCCATTAGGAGCTGAGGTCCATCTTTTCTCCTTTCCGTACCCACCCTCATTTCCCCTCCCCCTCACATTCTCTTTTCCATACCTGACAGGTGATCTACATGGGTGTTGTGCTCTATGCACCATCGTTGGCCCTCAATGCAGGTGAGGAGTCACAGCCCCTGGCTGTCAGCCACAGCGGGCTGGGAAAACACCTTTGGGAGGGGCAGGTAGAGGAGAGTGTGCAGAAAAGAATCTGACCTTGGCCAGGGAGTTATTTCACTGCATGGGCCCTTGGCTTGTCTCTGCCGGAGGTGGAAGCACCTTGGTTCGCCTCACTTGAAAGCTAATCAGACATTACCATGTCTCGTCTGAATTGGTTAATCAGTACCTTTTGGTGGGGTTCGAACATTTTTTTCGATTATAGTGAATGATTTATTACATCCTTGATGACTGCACGTTTCATGTCTTACTGGGTTTTTTTCTAGTCTCTGGGAAACCCTCTTCTAGAGACAGAATTGTGGTTTTTACTTGTTTGCAGTGACTGGCTTTGATCTGTGGCTGTCAGTGCTGACCCTAGGCATTGTCTGTACTATCTACACTGCTTTGGTAAGTGTGGTGAATCTTAAAAGAGAGAGGGGGAAGAGGTCAAGTAAGGAGGGGAGATGGGAAGAAAAAGAAGGGATGAGGTAGAAATGTAGGTGGGGAGATGGGATGGAGTTTTAGAGTGGGATGAAATAATACGTAGGAGATGCGATAGGACTTTGGTGGGAAGTGGGACGTAGGAGAGGGGACGGCATACTGAAGGTAGGGGGTGGGGTGGGAATTAGGCCCCTGGTGGTATAGTGCCCTTGCTGGTGGTCGGGTGTCTTAATTTGTGGATGGTTTTAAAGACATCTGTGTCAGGTATGCTTTCTTTTCCCTGCAGGGTGGTCTGAAGGCAGTCATCTGGACAGATGTGTTCCAGACGCTGGTCATGTTCCTAGGGCAGCTGGTGGTTATCATTGTGGGATCAACCAGGGTGGGCGGCTTGGGGAATGCGTGGGAAGTGGCTTCCCAGCATGGCCTCATCTCTGGGATTGAGTAAGTGTACCCCTTCCCCTGGCTGGGGTCTGTAGTGCCTCGGAGCCGAGCCCATCCTAGAGCCTGAACTCAGGGCTGCAGTAAGCAGAGGACAAGCTGTGTAAGCCTTAGGTGGCAGCACTGAGATGGGTGGGAAGCTGGCACTGCAGAGATTGAGGGTGATCACAGGAATCTGGCTGGAGGGTAAGGAGGGGCAGGATGTTTTTGGTACTTGGAATGAGGCTGTGGGTTGGAGGGATAGAACCCTTCCTCCGTCTTGCTGCACCATCTCTTGTGTCCACCCGGTTCTTGCCTTCGGTAGCTCCTTGGCCCTTGCAGCAGCATCTGTGCTCTGCTTTCCTCTGACCCTCATTGTAGGAGTGCGAGGAAGGCTGAGACTGTTGGGGGCTATGCCACAGTGACCATTTGGCATCTGTTGCAGGCTGAATCCAGATCCTTTTGTACGGCACACTTTCTGGACGTTGGCTTTTGGGGGTGTCTTCATGATGCTCTCCTTGTATGGGGTGAACCAGGCTCAGGTGCAGCGCTACCTCAGTTCCCGCACGGAGAAGGCTGCTATACTGTGAGTGCATGGACAGGAAGACCAGGGAGCAGGGGCTAGAGAAGATGGTGGGACCCTGTTCTACGGGGCAGTTGGGGTGGGGGCATGATGCCAGAGCGCAAACATACCCATTGGGGTCAGGATACAGGTTTGCCTTTTGGAACTTGGGACATGCCTGAAGATGTCTATTAACAGTCTCTGTTTCCTTGGCACTGGTGTCTTGCAGCTCCTGCTATGCAGTCTTCCCTTGCCAGCAGGTGGTCCTCTGCATGAGCTGTCTCATTGGCTTGGTCATGT
The DNA here is from genome assembly GCF_018350195.1 of Panthera tigris. Lineage (NCBI taxonomy): Eukaryota > Metazoa > Chordata > Mammalia > Carnivora > Felidae > Panthera > Panthera tigris. Next base: position 117,752,323 of record NC_056662.1, read on the forward strand.
TTGCCTATTACCAGAAGTACCCCATGAGCTCCCAGCAGGCTCAAGCAGCCCCTGACCAGGTGAGAAGGCCTCCCTGGCACTTTTCTGTGCCCATGAGGGCCAACCTAGGCCTCCAAGAGGAGTGTCTGGTTGGCTGCAGAAAGGACTCCCATCCTGGGTAGGAAATGGATGTAAGTGGCTTTTCACTGTGGGATTCTACAATCTGGCACATGAGGGTCCCAGTTCCCAGTATCACCTAATCACAGTGCTCACCCTGCTGGGGTGGGGACCTACCTTTATTGGCTCACCACTATGCACCGTGCGATGCGCTTTGTTAGGAGCTGTCACGTACCCGGTCTCGTCTAATCCCCACAACAGCCTCATTTTATAGAAGGGAAAAAAGTCATCGGGGTGGCCCACATGCTCGTCACACTGCTAATTGGGCATGGCTGGGGTGCGAACTGTGTTCTGTCTCCAGAGCCCGTTTTTTTCTACTTCCTGTGGGTCACCTTCAGTGCTTAGCGCCCTTCTTAATCACCGGGTTTCCGTAGGCTGGCAGGGGCACATGTAGGGGGTTTCTCACATGTCTTGCCCTGGGGAAGGGCTCCTCTCTCAAGAGAGCTGTGCACTTCTGCTCTGCCTGCAGTTCGTCCTGTATTTTGTGATGGATCTCCTGAAAGGCCTGCCGGGCCTGCCTGGGCTCTTTGTTGCCTGCCTCTTCAGTGGTTCCCTCAGGTACCTTCTTTGACCATTTTCCTCAGGTTTGGTGCAGCTGATCCCTGCTTGACACAAGGTGACAGGTGGAGGAGGGGATCTCTCTGAGTTTCTCAATGTGCCCTTTTATCTGTGGATGATGAGGGACAGCTTATCTGTATAGGAGAGAGCATATCATCTTCCAGGAGATGCCCCCCTTTTGGTGAAGGGTTCTTCTTTTTACGACACCAGGAATTGATTCTACTTGATCAAAACCTGTACCCCACTCAGAAAAGGACAGGTGTCCTTGCCTTCCAGGCCTCTTCCTCGGCTGCCAACTGTGAGGATGGCTTCTGGCTGCATATGTTTTCTCCTGCCTTTAGAGTGCTACTCCCTTAGTAGGGCCCCTGGTGGTTTTGCCTCTCAGCTCCCAGAGTCAGCACAGCTCATCTTTTTCTTCCTTCTTTCAGCACCATATCCTCTGCTTTTAATTCATTGGCAACTGTTACGATGGAAGATCTGATCCGACCCTGGTTCCCTCAGTTCTCTGAAGTCCAGGCCATCATGCTTTCCAGAATCCTCGGTGGGATTATGCTTCCTCATCTATTCAGTTGTATTCTTTCTAAGACACACCTGAAGCACTGTCATCAGTCTGCTTGACGGCACCGGCTTTAGCCTTGGCTTGGCGCTTGCCACATGAAGCACACAACCTTGTTTATTATCTCAGGGCATTTCCTGGGAAGGTCTCTGAGTCCCATAAGCGTGAGGACCGGGTGGGAGGGACCTGGAGCTGGGGCAGGAGGTAATATGCCCTGTTTCCAGGGACACAGAGGTAGCGGTTTGGGGAAGGAGCTTTCCTCTACTTTTTCTTCTTTTAGTTCTATTTACTTACCTCTGCGTGTTTTCTCCCTTTTTTTCCCCCCAGCCTTTGGCTATGGGCTACTTTGTCTGGGAATGGCCTATATTTCTTCTCAGATGGGACCTGTGCTGCAGGTAAGGACTATGCAGAAAAGAAAGCAATTGTTAAGGGAGATAAGGAGGTGATTGAGATGGGAAGTTGAGGAATACCACTGATGTGAAGGGAATGGTATAGGGATGGGTGTCAAAAATTCGTCTTTGATGGACCACCTTTAGCTGTGAGTAGCCTTCTCCAGAGTCATTCCCAGGTCCTTGTTGGCTCAGACATCTGGGGATTATTTTAGCCTCAGAGGAGAACCCACAGCACATTTCCTTACCCATATGCCTTCTGGAATCCTGCATTCTAACATTTTCACGTAGAAGACACAGACCTGACAAGGGGGCCGCTGAGCCATTGGCGGGTGGCTGTACTCTACATTGGTGAGGCTGGGGGGGGGCCTCTGAGCCTGAATATTCTCTGTTATTTTTTTCTTCAACCCTATCCTCCGCAGGCAGCACTCAGCATCTTTGGCATGGTTGGGGGGCCGCTGCTCGGACTCTTCTGTCTCGGGATGTTCTTTCCTTGTGCCAACCCTCCTGTGAGTGACCGTCTGGCTCCACAGTCGTTTACAGGGGTGGGCCTGGGGAATGGCTTGGCAAGGCTCTCCCTGTGAGTTCTGGGAACTGGTGTGAAGGTTTGTTAGGGCTGGCATCATAACTGGAGAATGTGCTGTGTCTCTGGGCAGGGTGCCATTGTGGGCCTATTGGCTGGACTTGTCATGGCCTTCTGGATTGGCATTGGGAGCATAGTGACCAAGATGGCCTTTGGCGTGGCACCTTCTCCCTCTAATATATCCAGCTTTTCCCTGCCTAGTAACCTGACCACCGTTGCCATGACCACACTGATGCCCTCAACCACTCGCTCCAGGTGAGTTGGGGTTCACTCACTTTCTACTTGGGGAGAATAGCTCATTTTTGAGGGGTTTCCCAGGGGCCTTGCTAAGGGATGGACCACCAGAGTCCTCAGGGCAATGTTGAGAGTTGGGTCCCAAGACCCTAGGACAGTATAGGTGGGTGGAGCCAGGTCCCTGAGGAATGCCCTGTCAGTAAATTGCTAACTATCCTTATTCCTGTTCTCCCCAGGCCTACAGGACTGCAACGGTTCTACTCCTTGTCGTATTTATGGTACAGCGCTCACAACTCCACCACAGTCATTGTGGTGGGCCTGATTGTCAGTTGGCTCACTGGTGAGGGCGTGTGGGATGGGGGCACAGAGAAGCAAGACAGGCTGAGGGAGGCTAATCAGGGAATCTGGATTCTGGGGTAGAACTGACCCTGCCCTCTGGGCTCCTGGGTGTCTAACAGTCAGACTTCTTGGCTGAGCTCTGGGAGGTTGGCAGGGGCTGAGGACTCAGAGCCCCAAGAACAGATGGCTTATTGGGTGTGCACTTGTTACGTGGTAGGAGACTCAGAAGTGCCTTTGCCTTTGCCTTCAGGGGGAATGCGGGGCCGGACCCTGAACCCTCGGACCATTTCCCCAGTGTTTTCAAGACTTGTTGACCTCCTGCCCCTGTCTTGTCAGAAGCGACTTCACTGCAAAAGCTACAGCCAGGTAGCAGTTATGTTGCCCAGATTATACCCTCCCTTACCTCTCCAGATTATTACCAGACCTTCTAGGTTTCCTTCCATCCCTTTCCTTTCTCCCCAGCAACCCTGATTGTTTGCCTGAACCTGGACCGTCCCCCAGCAACCCCCCGGCTTCTACCCATGGGGGAGTGCTGGCTTGGTGGACAGAAGGGTCTCAGCCCGGAGAGGTGCCCAACATGCTGGCCTTTCCTTTCTCCTGCCTCCCTGCTCACCGTGTGCTTTGCTTCTCCCTTTCTCTCCCGCCGCCCCTTGCTGATCTCCCTTCCAGCAAGGATCAAAGCAGTGTCTCATCCCCTTTGGTCTGTGTGTTCTCCAGGATCTCTCGGTGGATACCCCTGCGTTTCCAGAAAAGATGAGTAATGGGATGTTGAAGAATAGCAGAGACAAGGAGGCCATGGCCGTGCCTGAAGAAGGTTCAGCCCACCAGGGGAGCAGCCCCACCTTCATCCTGCAGGAGACCTCACTGTGATCTGGGCTCGGGTCCCAGTCCCGGAGGCAGCCTGTAGTATAGTGATGAGTTATGTGATGCATAATGCAGAGACAATCAAGGACTAGATTACCTAGCCCACCAAAGGACCTTGTTCTTAGATGTTTGGGCTGCAGTAGAAGCCATCATAGCGTGGGAAGTGTGAGGGCAGGACAGGGTTTTTACTTGTCCCTTGACAGTCTATTCTCTAGAAGACCAGGCTTGCAGTGGACAGGATTTTGCTAGCGAAGGGTATAGAAGCAAATCCTCTGGGGAGTGGGTAATGGCTTCTGATTAATCATCATCAGGATCCTTTGAAGTGAATAGAAACTGCAGTGCTGGTTATCACTGTTCTGGGGCCTGATTTGACAAGGTTGGCCATGTTTACCATTAAATACAAAGCTGCTTTGGCCAGCTGTCGCTTCTCTTGCAGTCCTATTTTGAGCATAGTTTCTGTCAGCCACAGAGAGCCCGTGACTACTTTCAGGTTGTCTGTGACACCGAGGCTGCTCTCATTCTTACCTGTCTACCTCCATTCTTGAGGCAGAGGGTTAGTTGTCCCCAAGAGTCCTCTCAGAACAGACCGGTACGGGGTGCCTCGGTGGCTCAGTCAGTTGAGCGTCTTGACTTTGGCTCAGGTCATGATCTCGCGGTTCATGAATTTGAGCCCCACATGGGCTCACTGCTGTCAACGTGGATTGTGCTTTGGATCCTCTGTCCCTCCCCTGCTCATGCTTTCAATTTCTCTCTCAAAAAAAACAAACAAAAAACATTTAAGAAAAGATTAAAAAAAAACAAAAAAGATCAGTACATTCATCTCCTTTGCATAAATTTGGGAAGCTTTCTACCTTGCTGCCCGCACCCTCCACCTATGTAATGGGCACTTGGGGACGGGACAGATGTAGATCCAAAAAACCAGGGCATGACCAGGTCCACTGTGGAGTGTGCCACCCACCTGGCACACCACCCTAGTGTCATTTTGTTGTTTGTGCTCGTTTCCTTTTGGAGTTTCTTGCCCACATATCTTTGTTCCTAGGAAATAAAAGCTTAATGGGCCTAGAATCGGGGTTCCTGTACTATTTGTTCACAGCTGCTCTGGTTCACCCCAGGCCCGTCCATGGCAGTGATAAAGCCCCTTCTACCCCTGCACAGACTGGCTGTCATGTCTTCAGGGAGCAGCATTGTGCTTATCTGGGTGGAAGATGCACACTCCCTCTGCTGCTGTTCGTTCCCTGCAGCTCAGTCTGTCTCCTGTCCCACCCATCTTGTCCTTGACTGGTACAATCACTGCTGCTCAAATTTTCACTTTGGGGGCTGTTGGGAGAATGCTGCTACTTGCTGGGTGGTGTTAAGCCTGCTTGAGGTTGTCTCTCTTCTCTGCCCCTCACCTGCTTGTGCTCTTTATCTCAAAATAAATAAACTTAAAAAATAATAATAAAAATAGAACATTGGAGCTGGACTCTTGTGAAGAGCACAGCTCAAGCCCATGCACCCTAGGCCCTCGGTTGGCCTGGCCTTGTCCAACTGCACAGAAGTAACTCTGCATAAGCTCTCCAGGCCCCTCAGGCAGATCTGTGGACAGTTTCAAGAAATGCCAAGTTGACTGCCCTGAGGTCTGCCTTCTTGATAGCCCCTCTACCTGGGGGCAAAGGGGGTGCTGCTCCTGGCTGACTACCCCCACGCACCAAGCTATCAGAGTTCTAGATCTAACCAGGCTCTGCTTTGTTCATTTTCAACATGTTTATCCATCACCTACATGCAAGGGCGTTAAAGTTGGCCGCCATTTTGCATCCAAGAAAATGACTGTGCCACCTCAGGACCCTGCACCAGGTGCCACCATTATTTCAAAGTTGCCTCAGTCCAAAACCCTTGCATGTTAGCAGAGAAAAGAGGAAAAACCACAGGATTCAAAGGTTTCAAGGATTATGACATTTAAGGGGAGAGGGTAAAAACATTTGGTACTCCGTATAAATAATTCAAAGTCCGTAACAGAACAAAGATGCTCTGCTTTTAACAAAGTAAACTTATTTGCACATTTTTAAAGTACCACTTAGGGGGCCTCTAGCTGGCTCAGACGACCACGCAACTCTTGGTCTTAGAGTTGTGAGTTCTACCCCCACATTGAGAGTAGAGATGACTTATAAATTGAATCTTTAAAAATACCACTGGTGATGGTGGAGTCGAGTATACAGATCTAGGTTCAAATGCTGGTTCATCCACTTAACCTCCTTAAGCTTTAGTTTTTTCATCTATTAAATGTGAATTTCACAGAGCTGTTTAACGATTTAGTTACAAGGGCGCCTGGCTGGCTCAGTTGATGGAGTGTGCAGTTCTTGATCTTGGGGCTGTGGGTTTGAGACCCACGTTGGGTGTAGATTACTTAAATAAACAAAAAAATATGAAGTTACCTTGCATGTAAAGGACTTATTCATTCCTTTGATGTCAGTGTGATCATGTTTATTGTAGTTTTCAACGCACTTTTCATGTATTACCCCATATTATGCCTTGGGAGAGAAGTCTGTTGTGTAACATCTGCATTTTTAATATGTAAGGTAACATAACATGGCTAGTGAGAGGTTGAGGGGCAGAACTAGAACCCAGGTTGTAGGACTAGAATCAAAGCTGTATCTCTGTTGCCATGGAAGAATGTCAGTTTGGATGGGGTGTCCACAGGTGACAGGGAATCTTGAGATAGTCCAGAAAACTATAACACACTAAATGGGGGGTGCTACTATGCCATCATTCCAGAACCTTTGTAGGTCAGTGGCTTTCAAACCTTTGACAGACCCACAGTAGGACTATGTTCACGTTATGATCCAGTCCACTCATATATTGCATTATGTTACTAAGACCTTTCGTGAAAAAATACCTCTGGGTACAGTTATCTGAGCTCTTCCTCTTCCCTTCTCTTCCTGCATAATTCAGTCCTCAAGCCATTAGGTGGAGCAGTGCAAAGTAGCATCGGTGCTGGAGGATGTCTGGTGTGCACGTCAGAGCTCAAGTGAAATGGAGACCGTGGATGGGAGTAGCCCAGCTTAGACATCGTAGTCTAAGCAGGATGAGGAGGGCAACCACATGGAGGCACGGTCTGCCGTGTGGCGTTATAGCCCAAGTTGGGACGAGGAAAGTGTCCATGTGGTTTGGTAGCCTGGTGAGGGGTTGGAGTATGAAAAAGACATACCCCACACCCCCCCACAAAAGAAGACTTGGTGTGGGCTGTCTGCTGGAGTGGAACGTGGGGAGGGGGTCTGTGCATAGGGGCGGCTTGATGTGTGGCGTCAGTCTGAGCAGCATGAGGAGGGCATCCTCAAGGAGGGTGGCTTGATGTGGGTTGTCAGAGCCAGCCTGTACGTGTGTCTGCATGTGTCCCACATGGGGAAGCAGAACTCAAACAGAATGAAGAGGGTATCTGCCTACGTGAGCAGCCCAGCCTGAGCTGTTAGAACCCGAGTGAAGTGAGGACATCTGTGTAGGAGGAAGACCTGTGGTCAGATGGGAGCCCAAGAAGGGTGAGGTAGCCTGGGGCGTGATGTCAGCCTAAGCAGGGTGATGAAGACATCCACGGAGGGGCCAGCCAAGTGCAAGGAGAGTTGGATTAGACCCAAACAAAGCAGTGAAAAAAAAATCTCTGGAAAATCTCGTATCAGCTCTCATTAGATTTGCAGTCCATTTTCACATTGCTCAACGAGGCAAAATTTGGGACTTTGAAAAGAATAATAAAACCAACTGGCAAAAATTATCAAGAGAAAAGAGAAGACACAAATAATTCCAGAAACAAAAAGGGTACATAATGACAGATATTGTAGACATTAACATGGTAATCAGATTAGGAACAACTTTAGGCCAACAAATATGAAACTTTAGATGAAAATGGACAAATTATTAAAAAAGTATCACTAACACGGACTCAGGAAGCAATAGGATATGCGAATAGCCCTATTCCCAGTAAAAAGAAACAATATTAAATAAAACATCTAATCGTGAGGAAAATCCCGGGCCCACATGGCTTCACTGCTGAGTTCTAATCTTTCAAGGAATGACTAATTCTAAATTTACATAAATGATTCCAGAGTATAGATGAAGAGGGAACTTTCCTGAATGCATTTTCTCTTTTCCAGCAATGAACATTTAAAGTTCTTAAAAAGGTTTTTTAATATTTTAATATTTAATTTTGAGAGAGAGAGAGAGGAGAGCATAAGTGGGGGAGGAACAGAGAGAGAGGGAGAGAATCTCAAGAAGTCTCCCCACTGTCAGTGCAGACTCCCATGGAGGGCTCGATAAGCAGGGCTGATCTTGAGATCATGACCTGAGCCGAAATCAAGAGTTGGATGCTTAACTAAGGCACCAAGTTGGTGCCACCAAGGCACACCCAGCAACAAACATATAAAGCATTAAATTTTGAGTATCTTTTATCATAGCATCAATCCAATATCAAAACCAGACAGAGACAACATAAGCAGAAAGGAAAAGTATAAAGGTCAATGTTATCATGAACATAGCTGCAAAATCATGAAATATTAGTGAACTGAATTCAGCAATGTATATAAAAAAGATAACATATCATCATCATTGCGTTTATCTCGGATATAGGAGGTAGCTTTAACAATAGAAACTCAAATAATATGATCCTCCATGTTAACAGATGAAAGTAAAAATCTCATTATCATCTCAACAGATGCAGAAACAGGTTTCATGAAGTTCAACATTCATTTAGGAGAAAAGCTAGCACTAAGAAGGACTTCCCTAACCTGATTAAGTGTATCTATGAAAACAATCTACAACAAAGCTTTTAAAACTATAACCAAAATTAAAGGAAAAATAGTTTAATTTCTTTAACTACAATCAAAGTTGTTTGTTTTTAAATTTAAAATTTTAATGTTTATTTTTTAGAGAGAGAGTGTGTGTGCGCAAACGGGGGAGGGGCAGAGAGAAAGAGAGGCACAGAATCCAAAGCTAAAAATTAACAACTCAGGAAACAACAGATGTTGGTGAGGATATGGAGAAAGGAGAATCCTCTTGCACTGTTGGTGGGAATGCAAACTGGTGCAGCCACTCTGGAAAACAGTGTAGAGATTCCCTAAAAAATTAAAAATAGAATTACCATATGACCCAACAATAGCACTGCTAGGAATTTATCCAAAGGGTAGAGGAGTGCTGATTTGTAGGGGCACATGTACTCCAATGTTTATAGCAGTGCTATCAACAATAACCAAATTATGGAAAAAGGCCAAATGTCCATCAACTGATGAATGGATAAAGAAGGTGTGGTTTATATATACAATGGAATACTGCTTGGCAATGAGAAAGAATGAAATCCTGCCATTTGCAACAATGTGGATAGAACTCGAGGGTATAAGTGAAATAAGTCAGTCAGAGAAGGAAAGATATCATATGATTTTACTCATATGTGGAATCTGAGAAACTTAACAGAAGACCATAGGGGAAGGGAAGGAAAAATAAGATACAAACAGAGAGGGGGGCAAACCATAAGAGACTCCTAAATACAGAGAACAAACTGAGGTTTGATGGGGGTGGGGGGTTGAGGAGGTGGAGAAAATGGGTGATGGATATTGAGGAGGGCACTTGTTAGGATGAGCACTGGGTGTTGGATGTAAGTGATGAATCATAGGAATCTACACCTGAAGCCAAGACTACACTGAATGTTGGCTAACATGACAAATAAACAAACAAACAAACAAACAAACAAAAAGCATACAAAAAGTAGGGAAAATCTATTTGCAACAAATATATCTGACTTAAAGAACATATGACATAAAGAGCTACGAATCAATGTAAAAAGGACAAATCAATTAAAACTGAGGAAAAGATTTGAATTGACAGTTTATAAATAAGGAAATCCAAATGGTCTACAAATACATGAAAAAGAATTCAGTCTTCATAGTAATCAAGGATACGTGAAAAGGAACTTAATATTATTCATAACCAGGAATATTCCAATTAAAACCCAAATAATATGCAATTACATTCTTAACCAAACTGGCAAAAAATGACTCCGGGTATAGGTTGGCACTATCGACTTGATTTGTGCTAAGTGACTACAGTTTTATCCATCGTTGTTTTTGTACCATCAGTGCAAATGTCCACAGAGCGAAAAGAGTAAATTGCATCTTAGTGTTAGCGTAAAAGAAAATAGTTGTAACTTTAATGACTCCCTGATAACATTCCAGAGACTCCTAGGGGTTCATGGACCACACTTTGGGAATTGTTGCCCTAAACCAGGAGATGTACAAGAACTTTCTTAGCAACATAGTGGCCTCAAACTGGAGACAACCCTGAAGTCCATAAAAACTAGTGTTATGTTCTTACAGGAATGCTGTGCAGCAATGACAAAAAATTAACCACAACCATACACATCAACAAGTAAAATGTTGATCAAAAGAAAGCAGGTCATGGAAGAAAACACCGTAATTCCATTTGTTAAAGTTCAAAACAGAAAAAAAATATGCTTTATTGTTTATGAACCCATACAAAGGTGGTAAAACCATTTTTTTTTTAAAGCAAAGAAATGATTAACCCTACAGCCAGGAAGAGAGATTACCTCAAGGGAAGAGAGCAGATGATGTGATCAGGAAGGGGCTTGCAGCCACCTGCAATATGCTAGTGCTACACTGAGTGGGAATATCATAAAGGGTCACATGACTTATTTATTTTCATTAAGTATATTTATTTTGAGAGACAGAGACAGTGGAAGTGGGGGAGGGGCAGAGGGCAAGGGAAAGAGAATTCCAAGCAGGTTCCACACTGCCAGTGCAGAGCCTGATGTGGGACTTGAACCCGTGAGCTGCGAGATCATGACCTGAGCCCAAACCAAGAGTTGGGCGCTTAACTGACTGAGTCACCCAGGCACCCTTCCATTATTTTTTTTAATGTTTTATTTATTTTTAAGAGAGAGAGAGAGAGAGAGTGGGGGAGGGACACAGAGAGAGGGGGACAGAGGATCCGAAGCAGGCTCCATCCTGAGAGTAGCGAGCCTGATTTGGAGCTGGCACTCATGAACTGGGAGATCATGACCAGAGCCAAAGTCGGTCGCACAACCAACTGAGCCACCCAGGTGCCCCACAAAGGATCACTTTATTTTTATTTATTTTATTTTTTGAGAGAAAGAGAGGGTGCAAGCGAGCGAAGGGCAGAAAGAGAGAAAGAGAGAGAGAAGGAGGGCTCACCCAAAGCGGGGCTTGAGCTCACCCGACACGGGACTTGAACTCACGAACCATGAAATCATGACCTGAGCCCAAGTCAGATATTAAACCGCTGAGCTACCCAGGCACCCACAAAGGATCACTTTAAACATCCATTAAAGTATGTCTTACATGTTCTATGTATATTTTTCAGTAAAAAATTTTAAATATCATATGATGGTCATTGACATAGCTCTCCCTTCTCACATATTAAGAAGAAAAGCAAGGTGCAGAATAATATAGGTCACTGTAGTAAAATGATGTGGAAAAGAATACATTCATACTTGTTTGTATATGCACAAACTTCCTCTGGAAGGGGCACAAAAGAAGCTTACACCAATGAAGAGGGGAGTCTCCCTGTCTGTTGAGAGGGGATGAGATGACAAGGAGACAGGTTGGCGGCGGGCAGCTTGTGTCTCATCTCTCTACACTTTTTATACGTTTTCATTTTGAACAATTCATGTATTCCCAATACTAAAATATTTTTTAAATCCCTATACATCTGGAAGTTTAAATAACACTTCTAAATAAACCTGTATTAAAAATAAAATCATACTGGCAATTATAAACCATTTTAGAATCATATTGCAACTAAAGCATTACAGACCAATTAGACAAGCAATCTTTTAAGTGTTGAACAATCTGGGGCACCTGAGTGGCTCTAAGTGTTGAACAAGCTGATGGCGGAAAAAAACACCCCACCTCATTTTATTTACTTTGCTTGATTACTATTGAATTTGAGCACCTTTTCTTTTCTTCTCTCCCTCCTCCTTCTCCGCCCCCTCCCTTCCCCCTCCCCCTCCTCCTCTTCTCCTCCTTCTTTTTTTTTCCTTCTCTACCTCCTTCTTTTTTGGTTTGGATTTTTCTGTGAGTTTCCTGGTCATTTCCTTTGTTGATTTAAATAATTGTCAGAATTCTGTATATATTCTGGGTACTAATTCCATGCAACAATCCCCCCCCCCCACTTTTCCTTTTCTTATAACTTTTGTTATAGTATTTCTTTTAACGGAAGTTTTAAATTTTGAGAACAAATCTCTCTGCCTTTTTTTTTTTTTTTTTTTAAATAGGCTCCACACCCAACAGGCGGCTCAAACTCACAACCCTGACATCAAGAGTCACATGCTGTACTGACTGAGCTAGCCAGGCACACCTACAAATCTCTCAGTTTTTTATGGCTTTTGGATTTTGTATCTTGTTTAGGCAGACATTTTCCACCCCAATATTATTTAAACTATAGTTTTAAAACCTTTAAAGTATTTTAACTTTTGGCCCTCTAAATATTTAATTATTTGTACCAGCTGTGTTTGATGTGATGGGGGAGGAGGGTCAATCTAATGTTATTTTTCCTCAGTAGATAGCCAATTATCTCACATGATTTATTGAAAATGCCACCCTTTCTTCATTGATTTTACATGTTGCCTCTATGTAAGCTTCATTTGTGCAGATATATGGATCTGTTTGCACTTCATTCTATCCCACTGATTTATAATTATCCCTTTATTGTATGTTATTAAATCTGCTTGGGTTATATTCATATAGCTTTATATAGTTTTACGTTTATATTTTCATCTATATAGAGTGAATTCCCACTTAATAATCTTGTTCAGATTTTGAGGGCTGTTATCGAACATTTTCTCTTCCAGAAAAGAATCAGAATTCTTGAATTCCAATTTTAAAATTCTCTTAAAATTTGGTTGGGATTGCATTACATTTATAGATTGCTTGTCCTGGATGGCAACAGCATAGAAACAGCTTTTCTTGGGTGCTGTAAGTACTGGATGTGAGTGACTTTCCATGCAATCTCCTTCGTGGATATTTATCATTTGACTCTGACAGGCAATCCCAAGAAGCCATGCTCTGTATGAATTTTCTGCAAGGGAACCTCAAAATCCAAAGCACAGATGGTGCTTAGAGTGGGCTCCTCTCTGTCTTTGGATAGTTTTTTTTTTTTTTTAATTTTTAACGTTTATTTATTTTTGAGACAGAGAGAGACAGAGCATGAACAGGGGAGGGGCAGAGAGAGAGGGAGACACAGAATAGGAAGCAGGCTCCAGGCTCTGAGCCATCAGCCCAGAGCCCAACGCGGGGCCCGAACTCACGGACCGAGTCCGAGAGATGGTGACCTGAGCTGAAGTCGGACGCTTAACTGACTGAGCCACCCAGGCGCCCCTGTCTTTGGATAGTTTTTATGTGGATATATGGTTCCATTTCTCTTGGTTATATACCTAGAAGTAGAAATGCTGGATCGTACGGTAACTCTATGTTTAGACTTTTAAGGGATTACCAAACTGTTTTTCAAACTGGCTGCAAATTGAACATTCCCACCAGCAATGTATGAGAGCTCCTATTTCTCCACATCCTAACCAAGTTTTATTGCCCATCTTTTTTATCCTAGTGGGTGTAAGAAAGTTTTCATTGGGGGTTTTTTGGGGTTCTTTTTTTTTTTTTGGTATTTAAAAAATGCTTATTTATTTATTTTGAGACAGGGAGACAGAGCATGTGTGCAAGCTGGGGGAAGGGCAGAGAGAGGGAGAGAGAGAATCCCAAGCAGCCTCCACACTGTCAGCGCAGAACACAATTCAGGGCTCTGTCTCTTGAACCGAACCACGAGATCATGACCTGAGCTGAAATCAAGAGTCAGATGCTCAACCAACTGAACTACCCAGGCACCCCATTTTTTTTTTTTTTGGTATTTTGAAGAGCAGTGTTAGATTTACAAATCTAAATTGAAAAGTACAGAAATTTCCCACATATCTCTTCTCCCTGAGCACACAATTTCCTCCATTGTTTACATCTTGTATTAGTGTGTAATACAATGTGTAATACATGTAATTGATGAACAATATTGATACGTTATTATTAATTAAGTCCATAGTTTATATTAGGGTTAACTCTTCGTGTTGTACATTCTCTGGGTTTTGACAAATGTATAATGACATGTGTCTACCATTACTGTATAATACAGGATCGTTTTACTGCCCTAAAGATCCCCTGTGTTCCACCTTGTCATCCCTCTCTCCCTCAGAACAACTGGCAACCACTGATCTTACTACTGTCTTCCATAGTTTTGTCATTTCTGGAATGTCATACAGTTGGAATCCTATAGTACATTGCCCTTTCAGATTGGCCTCTTTCACTTAGCAACACACTTTCTAAAGTTCCGCCACGTCAGGGGGCCTGGCTGGCCTGTGGGTGGAGTATGTGACTCTTGATCTCGGGGTTGTAGGTTGGAGCCCCATGTTGGGTGTAGAGATTACTTTAAAAAAAGGAGGGGGAGACACCTGGGGTGGCCCAGTCGGTTAAATGCTGGACTCTTAGTTTCGGCTCAGGTCATGATCTCACAGTTTGTGCATTCAAGCCCTACATAGGGCTCCCTGCTTGGGATTCTCTCTCTCTCTCTCTCTCTCTCTCCATTTGTACTCTCTCTCTCTCAAAAATATATGTATAAATAAACTTTTTTAAAAATTTTTAAAAATCTTAAAAAAAAAAGTCCTCTATGTCTTTTTTGCTGCTTGGTAGTTCATTTCTTTGTATCGCCAAGTGATACTACATTGTATGGATGGGCCATAGTTTGCTTATATATTCTCCTACTGAAGGATAGCTTGGTGCTTCCAATTTTGGCAATTATGATTAGAGCTGCTATAAACATCCGTGCACAGGTTTTTGAGTGAACATAAGTTTTCAGCCCATTTGGTTAAATACCAAGGAGCATGTTTGCTAGACTGTATGTTTAGTTGTGTAAGAAACTGCCGAACTCTCTTCCAAGGTGGCTGTCCCATTTTGCAACCTGACCAGCCAGGCGTGAGAGTTACTGTTACTCTCTACATCCTCTTCAGCTTTTGTATTGCCAGTTTTTTGGACTTTGGTCACTCTAATAGGTGTGTGGTGTTATCTCGTTTTAATTTGCATTTCCGGGGCACCTGGGTGGCTCAGTCGATTAAGCCTCTGACTTCTGCTCAGGTCGTGATCTCACAGTTCGTGAGTTTGAGCCCGGCACTGGGCTCTGTGCTGGCAGCTCAGAGCCTGGAGCCCGCTTCGGATTCTGTGTCTCCCTCTCTCTCTGCCCCTCCCCCACTCATGCTCTATGTCTCTCTCTCTCTCTCTCTCTCTTTCTCTAAAAAATAAATAAACAAACATTAAAAAAAGAGAGTTCTTTGTATGCTTTGGATAATATTCCTTTATCAGACATATCTTTTGCAAATATGCTTTTCCAGAGCATTTCCATTTTTAGGACTTTATGCCACAGGTTTACTTGCACACAGGTACAAAGATGTATATGGACAAATAATATAAATAACAAATTAGACGATAAAAACAACAAATTAGAAGTGAGAAGCAGAAGTGACTCTGGCTGATGAGCAGAAAGTCATTTGTTATAAAGAAAACCGTTGAGAGGGCTAGAGAAGAGGCTTGATGACAATCTTCTAGAATTAAAGCCACAAACCACATATATAAATAGCCTGGTGAACAAAAGGCCCAGAACATTCTGCTGCCACCAAAAACTAGATGCTGTATTTGCAATGCCCCCAAGAACTTGACTGCAATTGCACCTGTCGCTCAGACCCGCACCACTAATGTCTCTTTTGCATCAGGAACTCATTTTGTAACCCATGCTGCCCCCAAGGCCATAAGGCTGTGACGCACCCTTGCCAGCATAATAGGTGTCCTGCACAAAGCCCGTTTCCTCCTGGGGTCCACTTCTGATTTGGAGATTGGCCTGGGTGCAACTGGTTGGTGGAGTTTCAGAGACTGCAGAATGTGTACATCCACAAACATGAAAAGTATTCCAGGGGCGCCTGGGTGGCTCAGTTGGTTGAGCATCCGACTTCGGCTCAGGTCACGATCTCATGGTTCACAAGTTCGAGCCCCACGTCAAGCTCTGTGGTGACAGCACAGAGCCTGGAGTCTGCCTTGGATTCTGTGTCTCCCTCTCTTTCTACCCCTCCCGGTTCATACTCTGTCTCTCTCTCTCAAATAAATAAATAAATAAATAAATAAATAAGAAAAGTATTCCAAAGGAGTTGGCAAACCAGAAAACATGACAAATGTCCACTAAAGTGTCTGTCAGTTGGAGATACCTAATACATTATGGCACATGCATACATTAGAATACTATGCAGTTCTTGAACAAAGTAAGGTAGTGTAAAGACTAATTATGTTGGGGAACCTTCAAGATATAATTAATGTGCATTATGTTCTATCATTTGTACTCTAAAAGAGCTGTACATATTTATATATTCGTCCATGTATACAAAAGTCTGGAAAGGTACACAAGAAACTGGTAACAATGGTGGCTTCTAGAGAAGGGAAAAAGGAGACGAGGATGGATGGGGACCTTATTGGTCTGAGTTCTACATATGCCACATGCATCTATAATCTATTCGAAAACTTTTTTTTAATGTTTATTTTTGAAAGAGAGAGAGAGTGAGACAGCGTGTGTGCACATGAGTGGGGGAGGGGAAGAGAGAGAGGGGGACAGAGAATCTCAAGCAGGCCTTGCTGTCAGCACAGAGCCCAATGTGGGGCTTGAACCCACAAACCATGAGATCATGACCTGACAGAAGTCAAGAGTTGGACACTTAACCGACTGAGCCACACAGGCACACCTCAAAATTCTAAAAAGTAAAAATGTTTGCCACATATACAAACTGTGGCCATCAAACATTTGATAAACTGTATTAATTTTAGAATGTTTGGAAGCAGAACCAACCAATAGTGGGTATTATTAAAAGTGGGGTGCCTGGGTGGCTCAGTTGGTTAAGCGTCCAGCTGTTGATTTCAGCTCAGATCATGATCTCAGTTTGTGAGATCGTAGGGCTCTGTGCTGACGGGGCGGAGCCTACTTGGAATTCTCTCTCTCTCCCTCGCTCTCTGACCCTCCCCCACTTGCTTTCGCCAGGCATGCGCCCCGTGTGCCTGTCTCAAAACAAACAAACAAACAAACTTAAAAAAAAAAGAAAGTAGTAGCACAAACGCCACTGATGCTGAGCCTCAACTTCTTCTGGGCTAAAGGTTACTTATCTTATACCCACAGTTGTGAAACAGCGTCCATCTTTCCCATAAAATTGGCCTGCCTGGCTAGCACTCCCCATGCAGCCAGTTCAGATCTCTGAAGCTGTCAGTGACATTGAGGACACAGAGAACTGTTCATAGTTATTCCATCCTAAGAAGCAAGAAGCAGTCCCCTGCCCACCTCCAAAGTCCGTGGGAAGGTTTCGGTGATTCTTTTGTGAGAAGTTGAGAAAGATCCATGCGATACTACTAGGCCAGGAGATGGTATAACAAGATAGTTTTGCTGATCTGGACAGGAGATTGGGCCTGTGAACCACAGCCATTTTAACACCGAGCGAGACTCAAAATACCTTCGGGTGAATCGTTTGGGAGGCTTCCAGCAGCATAAACAGAGTGCCCAACTAAAAGAGGCGTAAACAGCGAGGACATTCATTTTTTCACAAAACAAGAAGTCTGGCAAAGAGAATTCCAGAGCTGCCTCATTCAGAAGTTCAACAATGGCAGAGTTCTGGCTCGGTCTCTCTGATTTCCTCATGACTTTTTCTTCATGGTGACAAAGTGACTGTTGCTGGTCCCAGCACCATATCCTCACATGAGCTTACTGAAGGCACGAAGCATGAAGAACTTTCCGCATTGCTTGCTCTCGTGCTTTCTCTCCCTTGCTCACAGGCTGGCTCTCCTGTTAAAAAAAAAAAAAAAAATTTTAATGTTTTTATTTATTTTTGAGACAGAGAGAGACAGAACATGAGCAGGGGAGGGGCAGAGAGAGAGAGGGAGACACAGAATCTGAAGCAGGCTCCAGGCTCCGAGCTGTCAGCACAGAGCCCGACGTGGGGCTCGAACTCACAGAGCGTGAGATCATGACCTGAAGCTGAAGTCAAGTGCTTAACTGACCGAGCCACCCAGGCACCCCCCAGCTCTCCTGTTTTTAATCAGGGAGGAAAATCTTTCCCAGAAGCCCCCAGAAGATTTCTTCCCCAGATGCAATCGGTCGGAAGTGTGCTATATGCCCACCTCCAAACCAATCCCTAGCAAGGGGAGAAGGAATTACCATGTTTGTCTTAACCAATCACAGTTCATCCTCGGAAGGAGGTGGTGAATAGGGCTGCAAATTCCTTGTTTGTCTGAAATTCAGTTTTAACTGGGTGTGTTTATACTTTTTGTCTGAGACTCTGGCAGTGGTGCTGGGTGACACCTTCCTCATTTCTGAGTCTGTTGCCAGACCATACTTCACAAAATCAGCGTTTCATTAGCAAGAATAAGACAGTAGTGCCTAAGAGTAGCAACCAACCATCTGCCTCCTTGCTTTACAAGATTTCCTTTAACTTCTGTTCAAGAAAGTCCTGGCTCCTTTTGGCTCTCTGCCCCTCCCTGTTTGACAACAGCTGTGTCCCTGAGACATGATGGTGAAGGCCCAAGTAAATGACTTTGACTCTGTTGGGTGTCTGGTCACCAAGACTGCTATTAACTCTGGCAAAGTAAATATTGTCTCTACCAATAACAGCTTCGTTGACCTCAACTACATGGTCTACTTGGTCCAGTATGATTCCACCCATGGAAAGTTCAATGGCACAGTCCGGACTGAGAATGAGAAACTTGTCATTGATGGAAAGCCTGTCTCAGTCTCCCTGGAGTAAGATCTCACTAACATCCAACGGAGTGAGGTTGGTGCTGAATTTATTGTGGAACCCACTGGTATCTTCACTACTCTGGAGAAGGCTGGGGCTCATTTGGAGGGTGGAGTCAAAAGGGTCATCATCTCTGCCTCTTCTGCTGATGCCCCCATATTTGTGATGGACTTGAACCAAGAGAAAGAGGTATGACAACTTTCTCAAGATAGTCAGCAACGCCTCTTGCACCACTAACTGCTTGAGCCCCTGGCCAAGGTCATCCGTAACAACTTTGGCATCACGGAGGGAATCATGACCACAGTACATGTCGCTACAGCCACCCAGAAAACCATAAATGGCCTCTCTGAGAAGCTATGTCATGATGGCTAAGAAGCCAGCCAGAACATCATCCCTGCTTCTACTGGTATTGCCAAGACTGTGAGCAAGATCATCCCTGAGCTGAACGGGAAATTCACTAGCATGACTTTCCGTATCCCCACCCATAATGTGTTGGTCATGGACTTGACCTACCATTTGAAGAAAGCTGCCAAATAGGACAACATCAAAAAGATGGTGAAGCAGGCATCAGAGGGCCCTCTCAAGTGCATCCTGGGCCACACTAAGGACCAGTTTCCTGCAGCTTTAACGGTGACACCCACTCTTCCACCTTTATTTAATGTGGTTTTCAAAAATTTTTAATGTGTATTTATTTTTGAGAGAGAGAGACAGAGCATGAGCGGGGAAGGGGCAGAGAGAGAGACACAGAATCCGTAGCAGGCTCCAGGCTCTGAGCTGTCAGCACAGAGCCCAACGCCGGGCTCAAACTCACAGACGGCGAGATCAAGACCTGAGCCAAAGTGGGATGCTTAACTGACTGAGCCACCCAGGCGTCCTTCCCACTCTTCCACTTGTGGCGCTGGGGCTGACATTGCCTTCAATGACCATTTTGTCAAGCTTATTTCCTTTGATGAAAATGAATCTGTCTCTAGCAATAGGGCGATGGACACATGGACTCCAAGGAATAAGAACCCTGGGAACACCAGCCCCAGAGAGAGGCATGTGAGCAAGACAGAAGCCCTCAGCTGCTGGGGTGTCCTTGCCCTACAGGGGTCCCTCGACATACTGAAAAATCGCTTGTCCTCAACACAGTTTCCATTCCAAACCCCCTCAAGAAGGGGAGGCATTTAGGGAGCCCTACCTGTCACGTACCATCAATAAGGACACTAAGAAAGAAAGCCCTGGTTTACATGGCCCGGAGTTTCCACAGAAACACAAAGGCACCCAATTCTGTCTGTATGTCTATCTCTCTTTCTGTGTATTGGTGGTGTGCTGGAGTGAGATACAAGATCACAGTTTTATAGTATTACAGAGTAAAAGCTCAATTTTCAGGGTCAGCTGGCAAAGATGAACAGTGACAGAGGAAGATGCGAGTAGAGCATGTTACAACCTGCAATTGACATCTGGGGGATCCAAAGGTTTAAAAGCCACCACCCAGTGTGCTTCAGTTTTTCTGTGGGGCATCTAAAGAAGGGGGAAACAACAGCCCAGCTGCTTCCTGAGACTCTGGCGTTTTTGTGGAACTTGATGTGATCTTGATGTGGAAGATTTGAGTATTACTGCCTTTTTCTTTTTTTTTTTCAATATATGAAATTTATTGTCAAATTGGTTTCCATATTTCACCCAGTGCTCATCCCAAATATTACTGCCTTTTTCAAAGACTGCTTGAGACCGAAGATCACAGTGCCATAGAAATGAGAGAGAACAGGAATGTTTCCTTTGGGAGTCAGTGCTATTTCAACACAAGTTTTACGCGTTTATGTGAGGGGATGATTATGACGTAAGTAATGAAAAGGCATTTCTGGGGCTTGATTTTAAGTGTGATTCCTGGGACTCTACTGATAGATACACGCAGACCTACAACTCCTTTGCTGAGTCACCAGCTTACCACTGCTAGGGGGCTGCCCCAGCTCCCACAGGCCCGTATAAAACTGTTGGTTTGCCAGACTCTCATGAACTCTGGCCCATAGCCTAGGCAGCTGTTGGAAATTCTGGCTGACAGACCGGAAACCGCGAGGCAACTCTTTTTAGGGTGTCCCCTCTGGGAGTCAAAAATCAAATGGCTTGCATGGACATCCTTACTGGGATCCTATCTGCTAAACATCTATATTTTCTCAGGTTGGCTAGTGATAAACTTTAGATATATTCATGAGAAAATAGTATCCATTTCCTCAACTATATTTATGTTGTAGACTTGATTAAAGAACAGCTGTGTCAGTTAATGTGACAGATTGTGCATTTATCCGTTTCCCTTCCAAATCCCCACTGTAATAACAGTAAAGAAATAAAAAGACCATAAACCTATAGGGCTAAAGACGGGGGAGGAGATGATAAGAGTTAAGAAATGTCAACACAGGGGCTCCTGGGTGGCTCAGTCGGTTTAGCCTCTGACTCTTGATCTCAGCTCAGGTCATGATCTCACGGTTTCTGAGTTCAAGCTCCACAGCAGCCTCTCCACTGATGGCCTGGAGCCTGCCTGGGATTCTGTTTCTCCTCTCTGCCCCTCCCCTGCTTGTGCGTGCACTCTCTCTCTCTCTCTCTTCCTCAAAATAAATAAATAAACTTTAAAAAATTATATAAAAAAAAAAAAAAGAAACGTCAACACAATTCTGGAAAACGAAAGCCGGGGGAGGAGTAATATAACTGATTTAGTAGAACGGAGAAGCTTAAGCCTAAGGGCGCTCATGGGAGGGAGGGCTGCTGCAGGTGGAGGTAGGGAGTGGAGGGCACACCAATAAAGAGAAAGCTAATTGGGCAGCAGGAACCGAAGGTACGGTGTCTGTCTGCAACCACTGATTGGTTCTTGTCCCTACCCTTTTGCCTTTCCGGGATGTTACGTAAATGGAATCGTACCTACCATGTGTAAGGTTTTTTCAATTTTTTTTTTTTAACACTTATTTATTTTTGAGAGATGGAGCGAGACAGAGCACGAGGGGCGGGGGGAGGGGCAGAGAGGGGGGGGGTCACAGAATCCGAAGCAGGGTCCAGGTTCTGAGCTGTCAGCGTAGAGCCCTAGAGCCCGACGTGGGGTTCGAACCCACGGACTGCGAGATCATGACCTGAGCCAAAGCTGGATGCTTAACGACTGAGCCACCAGGCGCCCCCTGTAAGTTTCTGAATCTGGCTTCTTTCATTGAGCATAATGCATTTGAGAGTTATTTGTGTTGTGGTAACAGTGCCATTTTCCTAATGACTAACTAGCGACCCATTTTATAGATGTGCTACAATTTTTTGGACTGTTTCCAGGTTTTGGTGATGACAAACAATGCTACTGTCAACATTTGTGAAGTGGTTTTCAGTTATTCTGTAAATACAGGCTTTTATTTCACTTGGGCAAATAACATGGAGTGAGATTTCTGGGTTCTGTGGTATGTGTGTGTTTAAGTTTGTAGGAAACCTTCGAACTGTTCTTCAGAGTGGCTGAACTATTCTACACCCTCCTGAGCAATATGTGACAGTTTTGGTTCCTCCACATTCTTAACAGCCCTCTGTATTGTCATATGTATTTTGTTTTATTTCTTTATTTTTTTAACTTTAGCCACTCTAACAGGTAGATGGTGATATCTTAGTGTGTGTGTGTATGTGTGTGTTTAAGCATAAAATTCAATAGTTTTTAGTATATTCACAAAGTTGTGCAACCACCACCACTATCTTATTCTAGAACATTTCCATCAGTCCCTGCTTGGACTGAATTGACCCACAAGTTCATGTTGAAGTCCTCTTCCTCAAGTTGAAGGTATTTGGAGATTGGGATCTTTGGGAAGTAATTAGAGACAGATGAGGTTATGAGGGTGGGGTCCCCCTGATGGGATTCGTGCACTTATAAGAAGAGGTGGAGGGGCGCCTGGGTGGCTCAGTTGGTTGCGCGTCTGACTGCATCTCAGGTCGAAATCTCGCGGTCTGTGAGTTCGAGCCCCACGTCAGGCTCCGTGCCCATCACTGGGAGCCTGTTTCGGATTCTGTGCCTGCCGCTCTCTGACCCTCTCCCGTCCGTTGTCTGTGCCAAAAAAGTAAATAAAGGTTAAAAACAAAATTAAAAAAAAAAAAGAAGAAGAGGTGGAGAGGATTCTCTCTCCATATGCACACACCAGGAGTCGCAGAATAAAACCTACTTTGCCAGCACCTTGATCTTAGACTTCCCAGTCTCTAGATGCATGAAAAAGAAATTTCTGTTGTTTAGGCCACCCAATCTACAGTATTTTGCTATGACAGCTGCAGTTGATTAAGATAACCCACAGCAGAAGCCCTGTCACTACTAATCCCCTCTACACCCATCCTCTGACAATAACTAATCGACTTTTTGTCTCTATGGATTTGCCTCTGCTGGACAATCATGTAAATGGGATCATATCATGCAGTACGTGGCCTTTCGTGTCTGGCTTCATTCACCTAGCATAATGCTTTCAGGGCTTATGCATGTTGTAGTGTGCATCATAGTTCATTCCTTGTCACGGCCGCGTGGTATCCCCTTGGGTGGAAATACATTTTGTTCCTCCATTCATCACTCACGTATTTAGGTTATTTCTACATACTGGCTAGTATGAATAATGCTGCTATGAATATTCAAGTGCAAGTAAGTCTTTGTGTGAACGTGTTTTCAGTTCTCTTGGGTGTATACCTAAGAGTAGATTTGCAGGATCGTGTGGTGATTTATGTTTAAGTTTTTGAGGAACGGCCAACCTGTTTTCCACACCAACTGGGCCATTTTACGTTCCCATCAGTGGTGTATTGGAGTTCCAGTGTTTCCACATCCTCATCAACACTTGTTGTTGTCTGTATTTTTTTATTATAGCCACTTTCTTGGTTATGAAGTGGTATACTATTATGATTTTTTTAGTATTTATTATTTTTTGTGTGGGAGAGCATGAGTGGGGGAGGTACAGACAGAGAGGGACAGAGGATCCAAAGCGGGCTCTGCGCTGACAGGCCGACAGCAGAACCTCGAACTCATGAACCTCAAGATCAAGACCTGAGCCGAAGTCGGACGCTCAACTGACTGAGACCCTACCGTTATGATGTCCAGATGCCCCCACCATTATGATTTGGATTTGCAGTTTCCTAGCGACTAATGACTTTGAGCATTTTTTCATGTACTTATTTGCCATCCATGTAGCTTCTTTGGTGAATTGTCAGTTCAAATCTTTGCCCTTTTTAAAAAAAAATGTTAATTCCACTATAGTTAACACACGGTGTTATATTAGGTCCAGGTGTCCAATATAGTGATTCAACAATTCTATACATTACTCGTGCTCAGCGTAAGTATACTCTTAATTCCCTTTATCTATTTCACCATTTCACCCATTGCCTCACCAGCCTCCCCTCTGGTAACCATCAATTTGTTCTCCATACTTAAAAATCTGTTTTTTTTTTGTTTGTTTCCTTTTTTCTTTGTTCATTTGTTTTTCTTTCTTAAATTCCTTATGTGAGTGAAATCATATGGTATTTGTCTTTCTCTGACTGACTGATTTCACTTAACATTACACTCTCTGGCTCCATCCATGTTGTTCCAAATGGCAAGATTGCATTATTTTTTTATGGCTGAGTAACATTTCATTGTATGTATATACCACATCTTAACTCATTCATCTATGGATGGGCACTTGGGCTGCTTCCATAACATAACTATCGTAAATAACGCTGCAATAAACATAGAGGTGCATAGATATTTTTTGAATTAGTGTTTTCATAATTCTTTGGGTAAATACCCATTAGTGGAATTACCGGATCATATGGTAATTCTATTTTTAATTTTTTGAGGAATCTCCATACCGTTTTCCACAGGGGCTGCACCAGTTTGCATTCCTACCAACAGTGCACGAGGGTTCCTTTTTCTCCACATCCTCGTCAACACTTGTCTCCTGTGTTTTTGATTTTAGTCATTCTGACTGGTGTGAGGTAATATGTCACTGTGGTTTTGATTTGCATTTCCCTGATGATGAGTGATGGTGAGCATCTTTTCCTGTGTCTGTTGGCTATTTGTATGTCTTCTTTACAGAAATATCTGTTCATGTCTTCTGCCCATTTTTAATTGGATTATTTGTGTGTGTGTGTGTGTGTGTGTGTATGTGTGTGTTGAGTTGTATAAGTTCTTTATGTATTTTGGATACTATCCCTTTATTGGATATTTCATTTGCAAATATCTTTTCCCACTCAGCAGGTTGTCTTTTAGTTCTGTTGATTGTTTCTTTTGCTGTGTAGAAGCTTTTTATTTTTATTTTTTTCAGAGAAAGAGAGCAGAGGATGGGGGCAGAGGGAAAGAGAGAATCTTAAACAGGTTCCACACTCAGCACCAAGCCCAATGCGAGGGCTCGATCCCATGACCCTGGGGTCATGACCTGGGCCAAAATCAAGAGTTGGATGCTCAGTCAACTGAGCCACCCAGGCTCCCCAGAAGCTTTTTATTTTAATGTAGTCCTAATGGGTTTTTTCTTTTTTTGCTTTTGTTTCCCTTGTATCAGGAGACATACCTAGAAAAATATTGCTATAGCCAATGTCAAAGAAATTGTTGTCGGTGCTGTCTTCTAAAATTTTATATTTCCAAATTTTTGCCTATTTAAAAAAATTGATTTCCTTGTAATTGCATTCTGAAAGTTCCTTATATATCTTGGATTCAAGTCCTTTGTCTAATTTGTGATTTTTAATTTTTTTCTTCCCATCTCTGAATTGTCTTTTCATTCTCTCTCTCTCTTTTTTTAATATTTATTTATTTATTTTTGGGAGAGCACAAGCAGGGGAGGAGCAGAAGCAGAGAGAGGGAGACAGAGGATGTGAAGTGGCCTCTGCACTGACAGGGTGACAGCAGTGAGCCTGATGTGAGGCTTGAACTCACAAACTGTGAGATCATGACCTGAGCTGAACTTGGATGCTCAACCCACTGAGCCACCCAGGCGCCCCTGAATTGTCTTTTCATTGTCCTAAGAGTATTCTTCACAGGGGTGCCTGGGTGGCTCAGTCAATTGCGCATCCAACTCTTGATTTCATGATCCCGCACTCAGGATTAGGCTCCACACTAAACATGGAGCCTGTTTAAGATTCTTTCTCCCTCTCCCTCTCCCTCTCCCTCTCTCTCTCTCTCTCTATCCCTCTGCCCCCCACCCTCACTCATGCTCTCTCCCTGTCTCTGTCTCTCGCTCTCAAATACAAAAAGAAGAGAAAAAAAACTTCCAGGAATTTGGAACCTTATATTAAAAAAAGAGTATTCTTCACAGAGTCAGTTTTAAGTCCTGAAATCCCATCTATCAAGTTTTTCTTCTATAAGGCCTTTGGTGTCATTTCTTAGAACTCTTTGCCTAAGTCCAGGTTACCAAGATTCCCTACTGTGTTTTCTTCTAAAGTTTTTAAACTTTTAGATTTCATATTTAAATTCATGATCCATTTTGAGTTAAATATGTATAAAATGTGAAGTTTGGGTGGTGGCTTATTTTGCTTTGTAAATGGCTGTCCAGTTATTCCACCACCATTTGTTCAAAAGACAATCATTTCTCCATTGAATTGCCTTTGCACTTTTGTCAAAAATCAATTGTGTGGGTCTATTTTTGGACTCTGTGTCCTGTTCCATTGACCTGTGTGCCTATCCTGTAACCTAATACCACACTGGTTCTGGTTTTGATATTAAGGTAATTGCATTTGGACTGAAAGCTTGTTTCCCTCAAAATTCATGTTGAAATACTAACCACCATTGTGGTGGTATTAGGAGGTAGGGCCTTTGGGAGGTAATTAGGTGATAAGGTGAAGCCTTCTTTAATGATATTAAGGCCGATAGATCACAAAGGGCTCTCTTGCACCCCTGCTACCATATGAGGACAGAATGAGAAGACAGCAGTCTATAACCCAGAAGAGGGCCTTCACCAGAATTTTAACCATGCTAACAGCCCAGTCTTGGACTTACAGACTCAATACCTGTGAGAAGTAAATTTCTGTTGTTTATAAGCCACCCAGTTTATGCTATTTCATTATAGCAGCCCGACCTGAGACAAAAATATTGGTTTCATAAATGGCTTGGGATGTGCTTCCTTCTCTTCTATTTTCTGGAAGAGATTATGTCAAATTTGTATTATTTCTTACTTAAATATTTGCTAGTTAAACCATCTGAGCCTGGAGTTTTCTTTGTTGGAAGGCTTTCCCCAATGGATTCAATTTCTTTGATAAATGTGGGACTATTTAGCTCATCTATTTCTTCTTGAACAGGTTTTGGTAATTTGTATCTTTTAACAAATCAGTCCATTTCATCTAAGTCATCAAATTTATAGGCATAGAGGGTTTTGATTTTTTTTTTTTTTTTTGGTAGTATTCTCTGATACACTTAATGTCTGTAGGGTCTGTAGAGTCTGTAGTGATATCTCCCTTTTTATTCCTATATGGATGATTTGTGTATTCTTTTTTCAGTCTGGCTACAGGTTTATCAATTTTATTATTCTTCCCCAAAAACTAGCTTTTAATTTTATTGATTTTCTCTGTTGTGTTTTTGTTTTCAATTGTATTGATTTCTGCTCTTTATTTTCTCTTGCATGCTTTCAGTTGAATTTGTTCTTTTTTTTTTGTTGTTTATTTATTTTTGAGAGAGACAGAGACAGCACGAGTGGGGGAGGGGCAGAGAGAGAGAAAGAGAGAGAAAGGAGAGAGAGAGAGAATCCCAAGCAGACTCTGCACCGCCAGTGCAGAACCTGATGCAGGGCTCGAACCCACAAAGCCATGAGATCATGACCTGAACCAAAACCAAGAGTCAGATGTTTAACTGACTGAGCCACTCAGGCACTCTGAATTTGCTTTTATTTTTAATTTTTTAAAAAATTTCTTAAGGTGGAAGCTTAGATGATTTTAGATCATTTTTTCTAATAAAAGTTTTTCATGCCATAAATTTCCTTCTAAGCACTGCTTTGCATTTCACAAGTTTTTTTTTTTTTTTAAAAACTTCTAATGTTTTTATTTATTTTTGAGAGAGAGAGAGAGTGCACAAGTGGGGAAGTGGCAGAGAGAGAGGTGGGTAGAGGATCTGAAGCAGGCTTCACATTGACAGCAAAGAGCCCAATGTGACACTTGAACCCATGAACCACAAGATCATGACCTCAGCCAAAGTTGGATGCTCAACCAACTGAGCCACCCAGGTGCCCCGGCATTTCACAAGTTTTAATATGCTGTATTTTCATTTTAATTTAGCTCAAATATTTTCTCTCTAATTTCACTGAAGAGTTCTCCTTTGACACATGGGTTATTTAGAAGTTATCCAATTATTAGGGAATTGTCCAGATATTTTTGTTATTGTTTTTAATCTAATTCTATTGAGTTCATAAAATGTACTTTGTGTGATTTTAATTTTTAATAATTTGTAAAGATTTATTTTATGGCCTAGAATATGGTCTACCTTATTGGTTGTGAATGTTTCATGTGAACTTGAAAGACTTCCTACTGTTGTTGTGTGGATTGTTCTATTTCACACAATTCCATTAGGGGCACCTGGGTGGCTCAGTAGGTTAAGCACCGGACTTTGGCTCAGGTCATGAACCCACGGTTTGTGGGTTTGAGCCCCGCATCAGACTCTGTGCTGACAGCTCAGAGCCTACAGCCTGCCTCAGATTCTGTCTCTCTCTCTCTCTCTCTCTCTCTGCCCCTCCCCCACTTGCACTCTATCTCTTTCAAAAATAAATAAATATTAAAAAAAAATTTTTTTTTAAATGTCAGTTCCATCAAGTTGGTTGATAGTGTTGTTCAGAGCTTTTTTGTGCTTACTGATTTTCTGTCTGCTTGTTCCATTAATTACACAGAGAGAAGTGTGGAAGTCTCCAACTATAAATCTCCTTTGGTTCCATCAGTTTTTCATTCATGTGTTTTAAAACTTTGTTATTAGGTGAACACACATTTAGGATTATTATTTCTTCCTTGTCAATCGGCTCTTTTATCATTATAAAATGTATCCCTTTGGGCACGTGGGTGGCTCAGTTGGTTAAGCATCTGACTCTTGATTTCAGCTCAGGTCATGATCCCAGGGTCTTGGGATTATGGGATCAAGCTCCATGCTGAGCATGGAGCCTGCTTAAGATTCTCAGTCTCTCTCCCTCTGCCTCTCTCTTCCACTCATTCAGTCTCTCTCTCTCTCTCTCTCTCTCTCTCTCTCTCTCTCAAAAAAGTCCCTCTTTATGTCTGGTAATTTTATTGTTCTGAAGTCTATTTTGTCTGATACTAACAAAGCCACTCTAGCTTTCTTTTTTTCTATTTCTTTAAACTTTTTTTATTGTGGTAAAACACACAGCCTAAAATTTACCATCTTCACCATTTAAAAAATTTTTTCTTAATGTTTTTACTTATTTTTAAAGGAGAGAGAGACAGAACATGAACGGGGGAAGAGCAGAGAGAGAGGGAGACACAGAATTTGAAGCAGGCTCCCTCCAGGCTCTGAGCTGTCAACACAGAGCCCGATGCGGGGCTGGAACTCATGAACTGTGAGATCATGACCTGAGCTGAAGTTGGATGCTTAACCAGCTGAGCCCCCCAGGCGCCCCATACCGTCTTAACCATTTTTAAGTGTGCAGTTTAGTGATACTAAATACATTCATATTGTTGTGCAGCTATCACTACCATCCATCTCCAGAATTCTCTTCCCCTTGTAAAACTGAAACTCTATACCCATTAATCAATAACTCCCGATTCTCCTGCTCCATCCAGCCCCTGGCAACCACCATTCTATTTTCTGTCTCTATGATTTTGACTACTCTAAGCACCTCATGTAAGTGGAATCATACAGTATTTGTCTTTTTGTGTCCAGCTTATTTCATTAAGCTTCATGTCTTCAAGTTTCATCCATGTTGTAGCATATTGCAGAATTTCCTTTTTTAAAAGGCTGAATGACGTTCCATTGCATGT
Source organism: Panthera tigris (assembly GCF_018350195.1). NCBI lineage: Eukaryota > Metazoa > Chordata > Mammalia > Carnivora > Felidae > Panthera > Panthera tigris. The sequence goes on from NC_056662.1 coordinate 117,781,740, forward strand.
ATATACCATATTTTGCTTATCAATTCATTTGTCAGTGGACACTCAGGTTACTTCCATGTTTTATCTTTATAAAAATTTTTGTTCAATAAAAACTAAAAAAAAAAAAAAAATAGGCCCACCTATTTCTCCCATCCCCTACTCCCTGCCTCTTGCAATCACTAATCTGTTCTCTGTATCTATGAGTTTGATTTTTTTGTTTGTTTGTTTATTTAGATTCCACACATTAGGGAAATCATACGATACTTGTCTTTTTAAATCAATTGATTGTGTGGTTTCTCTTGACAGGTCAGAACATATTTTGAATGATGGAAAGGATGCCAAATTCTGATACCGTAAATGTTCAGTGAAGGTATTTCACTTGACTGTGCATTTCCTGTCTGCCTCAGGTTATTCATAACCACCATATTGACACATTTCATATGAATAAGCTCATTGTTATTCTGTGTTGCCAGGAGGATTCCCATTAACTGAATGTTTGGGAAATGTTTTGTAACATCCTGTTCAAAGACTGCCAAGAAGCCATTGCACCACATTTTTTTTTTTTCTGGCACTTTAGATACCCTTTAACCACCCTTTTGATATAAAAAAAAGTTCTCTGCCAATTAGTCTTCTCGGAAATAAGCCAGGATACAGACACACACACAAAATATTTTTGCAATTGTACACATAGGAGTCATTGCCATAGGGTACATTTCAAAACTTCTGGATACTTTAAAAAACAACAACAGTATTCTGTTTTTATCACACATAATTATTTGCCTTTTAGGAAACTCTTTGGACCATGGTTCTTTTGTTTTTTTCTTAAAAGGTATACACTTACTCTCACCTTATCCTTCATCCACTCCGGTTCCCACTGCAACAAGTAACCACTTTTCAGTGTGTGTGTGTGTGTGTGTGTGTGTGTGTGTGTGTGTGTCCTTATGCAAATAAAAATGGAAATCATATATGCTCTAGGAGCTGGTTTGTCTTTTTCCTTTTATCCATTTAAAAATCTGTCTCAGAGATCTTTTCATATTAATTTCACAGCAGCATATGGGATCTGTTTTCCCATAGGGTATATTGTCAAACTTTTGAATTTTTATCAGTATGATAGTTGACAATGATATTTGGTGTGATTTTCATCTTTATTTCCCTTTATTATTAATGAGTTTGCCTATATCTTTGTAACTTTTTGTTGTTGTTGTTGTTGTTAAGTAAGCTCCATGGCCAGTGTGGGGCTTAAACTCATGACCTTGAGATTAAGAGTCACATGCTCTACTGACTGAGCCAGCCAGGTGCCCCTATGTCTTTGTATCATAAAACGTATTTATATCACTTTCCTGAGATCTGTCTGTTCATATTCTTTCTCCAATTTTCTGTTGGGTTGTTGGTCTCTTTATTGATTTGGCAGATAAAGAGAATTCTCTCTAAATATTTAGGATATAATCACTATGTCCATGACCTGAACTGTAAATACTGTTATGAGACAATAGAAAATATATATATTGGCCTCTGCCCCCAGTTTCTGGCACAGACCTCCTAAAACCCTCGTAATTTTCTAAATGTTAAGAGCACTAGGAATATCTTTTGTTCTAATACTTGTCTTTGACCCCATCTCTGACACAGGGCTCTTAAAACCCTTGTAAATTTCTAAAGGATAAGAGAAAGAAGAGTATCTTTTGTTCTAATGAGGTGATCCTGGGTGGGCATCTAGATGGGGGCTGGTCTCCAGAAAGACCACACTGTGAGGAGAAGCTTGGAATTTTCAGTCCCACCCCCCCGCCCCCCATCCTCCAGAGAGGGGAAAAGGGGGTAGAAATAGATTTAATAATTGATCATGCCTACGTGAGGAAGCCTCCATAAAATCCCGGTGGTATGGGTTCAGGAAACTTCCAGGCTGGCAAACATATCCACACCAGGAGGGTGATGTACCCCAAATCCACTGGGACAGACACTCCTGCTCTTGGGACCCTCTCAGACCTTGCCCTGTGTGTCTCCTCATCTGGTTGTTCATCTGTATCCTTTATCATATACTTTAATAAACTTGGAAACAGTGTTTTGCTGTGCTAGCGAGTTAATTAAACCAAGGAGGGATAGATAGCCAGTAGATCAGAAGCACAGGTGATAGATAACCTGAGCTTGAGATTCGTGAGGAGCAGTCTTGTAGGACTGAGCCCTTACCTGTGAGATTTGACTCTATCTTCAGGTAGATAATGCTAGAACTGGGTTAAATTGTAGGACACCTAGCTGGTGTTGGGAGAATTGCTTGTTGTTGTGGGGAAAAACCCTCAAACATTTGTGACCAGAAGTGTCAGAAGTGAAGTATTCTCTGTAAGGGAGACACACAAGAGAAAAACACATAGCAGAAAAGAACTGGGTTTTCCCCTACATTGGAAGGGAAAAACTGAGTTTTTTCCATTACAACTGTTGCCCATTCTGTCACTTGCCTTTTGACTTTTCTTATAGTGATTTTTGCCTTGCTAATTTTCTCATGCTATGGTAGGGTCCCCTCCCTAAGGAGAGAAAAAAAAAAAACAAAAAAACAACTTCAAGGTTAACCTGGCTGTGTCCCTACGTGACAACATCCCTCATGACCTTGTAAACTGAGACTACCGAATGACTACATGTTTGTGTGTGTTACTATATAGGGGACACAAAACAATAAAAAATGTATAAAAAAACTATGCCACAGGACGTTGGGGGGTCAGTTCTTTGGGTATGAACCCAACTGAATGATGCTGGCAGGAATAAAGTTGCTTCCTGGAAAGAAAATCTTCAGGGTCATGACTGAGAAAATCCTGCTACATTACTTGGGGCCTTGTCCAGGATTCAGAGATGGTACGTTTCTACCTCCTTTGCCACCAGGGATACGAGCATCAGAGCGCTGAGAAAAGGGACCTCACCTGGTGCCAGTGAACCACTTGATCCACAGGAGACTAGCCCTCCCAGTGCACCGGGGCAAGGACCCCCTGTGGACCAATGGAACCCGGGAGGCCCAGGAACCAGCTCAGGGAGTGCCACCCATCAGACTGTCTGTCTCAGAGTTTTCATGGGTATTTGTTAAGATAGCTTTCAAAGTCTTTGGTAACCCAAAACGTTAACGTTTTGCTTGCATGATACATTGAGAGTAAATTCATTGGATATCTAATGAGATAAGAGGCTAAAGCAGTAATTACTAGATGTAGGTCTGTGCTTTTGACTTGTTGCAAAAAAACTAAGAACATTTGGGTGTGTGGGAAAACATGCTTTGTGCTTAATGGATTCATAAGTTTGCCATCTAAAAAAAAAATTCTGATGTAACGTAGAGTTCACAATTGGCTACTACTTAGTTTTCACTGGAGACTAAGTTTTCTAAGAGTTAAAATTCTGCTAAATGTATTTAAAACTGATAAAAATAAGAAAAGCAAGTCTGTGTGTAGAAAAGTAAGAGATATAAAAAAATATATAAGAAATGAAAATGTATTTTTGTTGAAGATAAAAGAAAGTAATTTTGTCCTAAATGAGACTGTTTATTTGGAGAGAAATGGCTTGGGACAAAATCTAAACGTAAAGAAAAGTTGTAGAAGGTTCGTGAAGGAAAATCTTAAAAAAAATTTTTTTTTAATGTATGGTCGGGACAGACTAAGGTTAAAATAAATCAGATTTAAATTTTTTTTTTAACGTTTTATTTATTTTTGAGACAGGGAGAGACAGAGCATGAACAGGGGAGGGTCAGAGAGAGGGAGACACAGAATCTGAAACAGGCTCCAGGCTCTGAGCCGTCAGCACAGAGCCCGACGCGGGGCTCGAGCTCACGGACCGCGAGATCATGACCTGAGCCGAAGTCGGACGCTTAACCGACTGGGCCACCCAGGCGCCCCATAAATAGATGGATTTAAAAAGTACACTGGGTTAAGATTAAAATTCCTCCTCTTTTGATCCAAAGGCCGGGAAAATGATGGCAATACCCTTGGCGCCGGCCTCCAAATCCCCCACATTTGTGTTGTTCCCATTTAGCAGAGGACTGGATGCCTCTGCCATATGAGAGAGGGATGATATATGAAGGGCTTTTACTAAGATACATGGGAGCTATTTTACTAAACTTAGCCCATTGTATGCAGAAAGTGGATATCCACATGGCTGAAACATATTTATGTGGGCATTGTTGAAAAAGGCAGGGGAATAGACCTTGACTTTGGCCCTTTAACCCCCTCCCTCAAAGGCCAATGATCAATATGTAAGTTACTGTTGGGCCAAAATAAAATGAGTGCATCCTACAACAACCAGGAAAGTCTTGCTTGGTCACAGTCCATACCCCCAACGTCCTGCAGGTGGGAAACTGGAGGGGTAAAAAAAGCAAGAAAGACCAGATCAGCTCTCAGAGGTAGGGTCAAAGTCTGGGTAAGAAGGACTACTCCCAGCACCTCTCGAGACTGACAGGGTTTTTGGCTGCCAATCCCATAGCCAGCCAAATTGCCGGGCCAGGAGATGAGGTTTCTCCTGGCCAGCTATAGGAAATTAAGATAAGGGACAACTTTCTTCCTTTTTCCTGTAGATGAGTAATTCCCCAACCAAGGCCATTACTCCTTTGGAATGCATTATGATTCAATTTCTTTTGCACAAAGGCTTGGCCCCAATACAAATTGGAAGAGGGAACCTGGCCACCAGAGGGAAACATCAATGACAATACTATCCTACAATTGGACTGGTTTTGCAAATGTAAAGGGAAATGGGGAGAATTCCCCTATGTTCATTGCTTTTGGGCCTTAAGAAAAAAAAATTGAGATGTATGTAGGCAGTGTAAGGTAGATCCTAATTTAATGGCAAGTCTTTTCTAAAGTCCAGCAATCAGGAGGGGAAACAACTAAGGGCCCCTTACCTGTACCCAAAACAGACCTAGAGAAGGAGGAAGGGAAGTCTGCCACCTTAACATCCTCCTCCTCAGGTCCTCAATCTATATATGTATATATAATAATACAATTCTGCTCCCTGCTACCCGCCTTATCCAGGCCCTCCCTGTAATGTAACAGGCATGTTTCGCTTACAAGAAACTTGAATGCCAGAAGAAAAAAACCTTTACATTACAAGGTTTAAGGCAGATAAAAGGAGATCTAGGTAAATTTTCTGATGGGATAAGTATATAAAGGCTTTTCAGAATATTACGTATGTTTTTGAGTTGACCTGGAAAGATATAATGCTTTTGTTAAATCAGATTCTTAATGAGACAGATGTTTTAAAAGAAAAATGGGGCGCCTGGGTGGCTCAGTCGGTTGGGCGGCCGACTTCGGCTCAGGTCATGATCTCGCGGTCCGTGAGTTCGAGCCCCGCGTCGGGCTCTGTACTGACAGCTCGGAGCCTGGAGCCTGTTTCCGATTCTGTGTCTCCCTCTCTCTGACCCTCCCCCGTTCATGCTCTGTCTCTCTCTGTCTCAAAAATAAATAAACATTAAAAAAAAAAAAAAAAAAAGAAAATTAAGAGGGGCACCTGGGTGGCTCAGTCTGTTGAGCGTCCGGCTTCGGCTCAGGTCATGATCTCACAGTCTGTGAGTTCGAGCCCCGCGTCGGGCTCTGTGCTGCCGGCACGGAGCCTGGAGCCTACTTCGGATTCTGTGTCTCCCTCTCTCTCTGCCCCTCCCCTGCTCATGCTCTGCCTCTCTCTGTCTCAAAAATAAATTAAAAAAACATTAAAAAAAGAAAATTAAGAAAATCTAAGATTTAGCCCTTAAATTATGCTAAATTAGCCACTATTTTACAAACACAAAATGAGAGCCCAATAACCTTCCTGGAGAGGTTGAGGGAGGCTCTCATTAAATATATGGCTATCTCCCCTAACACCCCTAAGGCTGAGATGATTTTAAAAGATGAATTTGTCACTCAATTGCCCTAGATATTCAAAGAAAATGCAAAAACTGGCTGTTGGCCTTGAAGGGACCCTAGAGGAGCTCTTACAAGCTGCCAATTGGGTATATTACAACCAAGATCAAGAGGAGAATAAGAATTTAAAAAACACACACACACACAGAGAGAGAGAGAGAGAGAGAGAGAGAGAGAGAGAAGGAGGCTTAGTTATGGCCTTACTTACTACATCAGATGGGACTTCCTGATGTCCTGGGACCAAGTACCATTTATATGGCCTTTCAGAGCACTAAAATGAGAATGTCCTCAGAAGGGACAACCAAAATGAAAACCCCATAAGCCCTGTCTGTCCCTTTTGTGCAGACAGACAATCACTGGAGATCTGAATGCCCTCGGGGACTTCTATCTGTGAGGGCTCAGATAACCAATGTCCCTGGAAGGCACTAGCCGGGGCCTGGGGCTCTTCACAGTGGCTCACCTAAACCAACTGTCTGTCAGAAACCCAGAGCCTCGGGTGACTCTAAATATAGAAGGGAAACTGGTTGATTTCCTTCTTAACACCAGAGCTACCTTTTGTGTCCTCCTTTCCACTCCAGGAAAACTATCCAAATGCAGCATGACAATTAGAGCCGTCTTCGAAAAACTTCTAACTAAATTTTTCTCTCAGCCCCTGGGATGTATATGGAAAAACGTAATTTTTTTTTTCATTCTTTCCTGATAATGCCAGAGAGCCTTACCCCCTTGCTAGAAAGGGACGCTATAGCTAAATTAGAGACTATGGTGCTACTAACCCCAGGACAGATAAACAATTATGTGACTTTTTGAAAATTACTGGATATTGTAGGCCACAGATACCAAGGTTCAGGAAAATAGTTTGTGTTAGGATGTCCTTGGAACCACAGTAGAGGGGACGGCCATCTTGCCAGGGCAACCCAACGAAAAGCCCCTAGTAGGGTGCCAGAACGAACTGGAGGTCAACCAATCACGGAGCGACAGCACGACTGGATGCGGAAAAAGGCCCACCCGGACCTAAACCCGGAACCGCTGCAGCTTAAAAACCCCACCCCACCATACCTGGGGGCGACTTCCCTGACTCCTCTCTCTCTTTCCCTGGGTCACAAAACCTCGCCTGAGACCTTAGTTCCCAAATAAAGCCTTTGACTGCTAAAATTTTTTAGCCTCTGACTCCTATCTTTACCCTGCCTTACGCCTGACCCTAACAGTTTGCCTGCTTTACCAATTATTAAAGGAGACTCAATCCCACCTACTGTCCCCCCAAAAATAAACGGGGGTCTGATCAATAGACACTGTCTCCAGCCCTTGGAATGGTTACAAACAGAGCAGGGCAATTACTATTCCCAAGTTCACAGAGCTAAAAGATCATTAAAGCACAGCATCAGGACTTTCATTTAGGGAGGGACAAATTTATCAAATGGCCCAAAAGATGTTTACTGAAAAAAAAATTTGTCAAGGACAATTCTGCAAGTAGTATCAGCCTGTGAAGTGTGTCTTAGGAACAATCCTTTCAACCACAAACTTGCTCTCCCAGGCAATCAAGAAACTGGAGGCCATCCAGAAAAGACTGACCGTTAGGTTTCACTCATCTGCTAAGGTCAAAAAAATTCCAATATCTGTTGGCATGAGTTAACACTTTTACTAATTGGGTAAAGGCCTTCCCCATACAAGACGGAAAAGGCACAAAAAGTAATAAAAATTCTGCTTTATGAAGTAATACCCAGGTTTGGCTTACCTAAAAATTTACGAATGAATAATGGTAGATGGCTGCCTTGACTCTTTCCTGTAGTAGAATTCCTGGCTCTTGGAAAACTTTTACATCTCGAAATAAAGCAAACTGTCTACTTATACTCAGCAAAACTATAAATAACACCTCACAAGCATTAGATGCTTTAAACATTTTTTTTTTTAACGTTTTTTTATTTTTGAGACAGAGAGAGACAAAGCATGAACGGGGGAGGGTCAGAGAGAGGGAGACACAGAATCGGAAACAGGCTCCAGGCTCTGAGCTGTCAGCACAGAGCCCGACACGGGGCTCGAACTCACGGACCGCGAGATCATGACCTGAGCCGAAGTCGGCCGCCCAACCGACTGAGCCACCCAGGCGCCCCTTTAAACATTTTTTAAAATTAAGTTAGGGCCAAACTTTCAGAAACAGAGGCACCATTAATTATTTACTGCTCCTTTATCACCTGGGTTATGAGAGATCCCCTGACATGTGTTGTCTACAACATCAGGGTCTCTCCTAGTTATTTGTCAGGTTTGGAAACTGTAGACATTATCTTACGATGCCACCTTCTTGGTCAGTATAATCTTTACTTTGTGTTTTTCTCTGTGTCTGCTAATGTTCATGCTGCCTCATGCCTGCCAGCCTTCCTGTAAAACCATACTGTGGGCCACTGGACTGACCCTAACTGCTGTACCCCTACACCGTCCCTTATCAGCTTGAAGAAGCCAGAACAGTCATCATCCTTGTTCCCTAACAGCAGTTACAGGCCCTGTTCCAGGGGAGAAATAAATAGGGAAAGGGTTAACATTAGGCAGGAAGAGGTAAGGGACCTTCAGGGAGGCAGACCGCAGCTGCAGGTGGGAGGCTGAAGAAACATCTGGGGTTCTCCCCTTATGAAATCCTTTATGGGCACCCTCCCCCCATTATCCAGGGCATAAGGAGGGGATCTAAATGAGATAGACAACCTAACCCTACGACAACAGATACGGGCCCTTGGCTCTACCCTAACCACCTTACACCGCTGGGTCAGGGAGCGATCGCCTGTGAATCCGATGCAATATGGATAAAGGAGTGAAATGTGCAACACCTAAAACCCCTCGGGAGGGGCCCGTTCACTGTCATTTTGTCCACCCCTCCTGCAATAAATGTAGCCAACGTGGGTCCCTGGATTCACTACAGCAGAGTGAAGCCAGCGTCCCGAAACTGGGAGTGCATTCCTGATCCATCAATGCTGTGCAAGCTGACCGTACGAAAAAAAGCAATCTGCAACTCCAGAGGCTCCAGGAGACTGCAGCCCTGCTTTAGTCACTCCGGAAGTTGACTAATCTACGCACTGCAGAAGCTTGAGGAATCGATGGTCTGATGCAACAAAAGACTGTCCTTCTTTTCTATATGTTTCCTTACTGTGATGCACTGTCACGCCTTGTTTCTCACTATTCTCGTGATTCTTGCTTTACTCTTTGCCACAGGATTGGCTGAGGCCGCCCCGGCCGGCTGGAAATGTGGTGAGGTTTCTGTTAGCACTCACCTTCCTTTTGTGGATAGGATACGTCATTGGTACCAACGAAACAATGGGGAAACAATGGCTGTAAGAGACTAGAAAAGTAGATCCCCACAAACCTTGTAGTAAAACAAAATACCCCCGTCTTACAACCAGGGTTTGGCTTCTCAAAAGCTCAATTATTGGGAAAAGCTGTCTTGCTTAATGGGGAAAAAGTTCATCGTTGTCTCTGTTAAAAACTTAACATGCCTAGGCCAAAGACTCTGTAACTCAACTGCCCAAAAAACCCAGTGATGGGGGACCCAAGATCACCTTGAGCCAGATCCCCACCCCTTATCTAACCTCTCTCATCTCCAAGAGGACTGAGACAGTGTCAACGCGGCCATCAAATGGCGGGTCCCAGGTGGATTATACTAGACACGGGGAAGGACAGCCTACATAGTACTTCTCTCAGTCTGGTCAGGGTCATGTGTGCTGGAAACTATTCATCCATCTTTCTTCCTGCTCCCACTTGCCAGAGGGAAACATTTGGGAGTCCAAGTGTATGGGGACAGGGAGACTCAAAGGAAGCAGCGTGCCTTACAAATTGGCAGTTAAAAAGATGATAAATGGCTCCAGAGCGTATAATCCAGTATTATGGCCCTGCCGCCTGGGCAGAGGATGCGTCCTGGGGCTACTGCACTCCCATTTACATGCCAAACTGCATCATCAGACTGCAAGCAGTTGTAGAAATTGTAACCAATAAAACTGCCAGAGCTCTTAACTTACTGGCCAAGCAGCAAACGAAAATGCTCAATGCCATCTATCGAAATCGCTTGGCCTTAGATTACCTGCTTGCTTCAGAGGGAGGTGTTTGCAGAGGATTTTACCTGTGCAACTGCTGCCTACAGATAGATGATGAGGGAGGAGTCATAGAGGAGATCACAGATCAAATAAAAAAGGTTGCTCACGTCCAGTCCAGACCTGGAACTGTTGGAACCCTGGGGAGTTATTTGGAGGATGGTTTTCAACTCATGGGGGATTCAAAACCCTCATGGGAATTATCCTTTCATTTTGGGAGGGTGCTTAATCTTCCCCTGCTTAGCTCCCTTGGTTGTACGGTCTGTCTCCAGTCTCAATGAGGCCATGATTTAAAAAGGACGGGGGCACCTGGGTGGCTCAGTCGGTTAAGCGTCCCACTTCGCTCAGCTCATGATCTTACAGTCCGTGGGTTCGAGCCCGGCATCGGGCTCTGTGCTGACAGCTCAGAGCCTGGAGTTCACTAGTTTCAGATTCTGTGTCTCTCTCTCTCTGTCTGCCCCTCCTCTACTCATGCTCTGTCTCTCTCTTGCGCTTTCAAAAATAAATAAACATTAAAAAATTTTTTTAAAATAAAATAAAAAGGACGGCCACTCATGTAATAATGTTATAAAAATATAAACCTCTAAACCAAGATGATGGTCTTAGACCCAATACAGGGGTCCGAGCATCAAAGGGGGGAATGTGGTAAGGTCCCCTCCATAAGGAGAGAAAAAAAAAAAGAAGAGAGAAAAGAAAAACAAAACAAAACAAAAAACTTCAAGGTAAACTGGTTATGTGCCTATGTGACAACATCCCTCATGACCTTGTAAACTGAGACTACTGAATCAGACTACCTGTTTGTGTGTGTTACCATATATGGGAGACAAAACAATAAAAAATGTATGAAAAACTGTGCCACGGGACATTTGGGGCTCAGTTCTTCGGATACGAACCCAACTGAATGGTGCCGGCAGGAATAAAGTTGCTTCCTGGAAGGAAAAGCCTCTGTGTCACAACTTTCTGTGGGAGAATCCTGGTACAATGCTATTTTGACCTTTAAAAACAACAGAGAAGGAGAAGGAACAGTGGGTTAGGGAACCTAGAGAAGAAAAGTGTTTCAAGAAGGTCAAAGTTGGGGCACTTGGGTGGCTCAGCTGGTTAAGCGTCCGATTTCGACTTCAGGTTGTGATCTCATGGTTCGTGAGTTCGAGCCACCCTCACATCAGGCTCCACACGGATATTGTGGAGCAGGCTTGGGATTCTCTCTCTCTCCCTCTTTCGATGCCCCTCCCCCCTCTCAAAATAAATAAATAAACTTAAGAAAGAAAAAGAAAGAACAGAGTTGAGCAAAAGACTAAGGAAAATGAGGAACTGACCCAAATCGGTGATAACCTCATCTCCAAGATGGAGAAGATCTGATGAGGAGGCCCCTTGCCAGCATCCCTGCCCCCTGTCTATCTGTCTGACTGTGCATCTGTGGAAGGTTTCGTGTTCTTTCTTTTTGCTTAACCTCAGCTCGTTTTTAAACTAGATTGCTTTAACAAGAAGACTAAAAATAGTTTCCCTTCAGTTAAAAAAAAAAAAGGCTGTGGAGCTTGCTTGGGATTCTCTCTCTGGCTAGTTAGCTCAGCATGTAGAGCGTGCGACTCTTGATGTCGAGGTCCTGGGTTCAGGCCCCACATTGGGCATGGAGCCTACTTAAAACAACAACAATAATAATAACAGGACAGAATTGTCAAACGAGTCAAATGATACTTAAAACACTAAGGTGAGGCCATAGAAACGAACATCAGATTTGGCAAAAAAGGAGGCTATCAATGACCTTACCGGTGCAGTTTTATTTGTATTTATTTTTATTTATTTTAACATTTATTCATTTTTGAGAGATGGAGAGAGACAGAGCATGAGTGGGGCAGGGGCAGAGAGAGAGGGAGACACAGAATCTAAAGCAGGCTCCAGGCTCTGAGCTGTCAGCACAGAGCCCGATGTGGGACTCGAACCCACAGACCTCGAGATCATGACCCAAGCCGAAGTTGGATGCTCAACCGACTGAGCCACCCAGGCACCCCATCAGTGCAGTTTTAGAGGTAAGAGGGAGATATACGTTAGAGTGAGTGAATGAGGAAAGACAACTGAGAGTATTTTTTTAAAGGTTTGCTATGCACTGGAACAGGGAAGTGTGGTCATAGCCAGATGGGGCTATGAGCTCAAAGAAGTTTTTTTAATGGAAGGCGTTATACTGAGAGAGTGTTTGTATGCTGATTTAAATGGGAGAAATGACCCAGGGATGGAAAAATCTAAGGATTCAGAAGGAGGCGGAGGGAATATTTTTAGAAGTGAGGCCCTCCTAAGGGCAAAAGGGGGTGGGGCCTTGGTCCACATAGAAGGCACATTGTGTATCAGGAGCGTGGGCACACAGCTGGAAATTGGTAGGTGTGGTTGTTGGTATGATGATGGAGGGGTTCCTGCCTGATGGTTCTTGCTTTCTCCACGAAGCCATGTGGTGAAGGTAAGCTGGGAGGTCTGAGTGGAGAAAAGGAGTGGGAAATAAGTGTGTTAGAATGTGGAAAGTAAACACACTGGGGAAAATTGCCACACAGCGTTGAGTTGCCCATCTGAGACCCATGGTGAGAATTTCAAGGGAGGCCACTGACTAAACGGTGTGTTCATCTCCAGCAGTGTTCAGGCAAGGATTGGAGTAGAAAATAGTACAGGGTCAGGGTGTTGCCAAGCAAAAACAGCGGAAGGGGAGCAAGGGATAGAGGTATTTGCAAGGGAGCAATCACAATAATGAACAGAGGATCCGAGATGAGTAAAGAGGAAGTGAGGACGTGAGGGCAGATGGTTAGCATATGAGTCATAGGTTTCGGGAAGGTTCAAGATATACTGGACTGCATGCTCTAGCCTAAGCAAGACGGAGGATAGGCGATAAGGATCAAAATATCAAGTCAGAATTCTTGAAATAGGGAGTTTGGAGGTGGTGCAGTTATTGGTGATGAAATGGTAAAGGGCATGACCGTACACGTAGGTGGCTGAAGCAAAATAATACGACATTGCATTTGCGGAAGTGAGGAGCTGAGATCCCAGGGATGGTTGATGCCGCTGGGCGGAACGCAAACTGTGGCACAATTTAGAATTTATGCATTAGGAAAATCTTATGAGAGTACTCTGGCTTAAAGTGTAAATAAAAATAGGTTTCTGAATAATGGCTTGTATTCTGCCTTATTTAGACACAAATTTAAATGGTGTGAACCATTTAAAACCAATGGTGAGGTAGGACAGTTATACACCATGAGGGATTTGGGGTGGGGAGGTTAGGTGGTCTGGGTTTATAAGGATTCATAATGGTTGGTACAGCCGGCTGGAGGAAGAACACTGAAAAATCGTGGCCCATCAAGCAAGGTCTTGGCTCAAGTTGTTTTGCTTACAAATTGCATAACTTTCTTGTTCCTTTGCTGGGCAAGCTCTGCACACATGTTTGCCATCTGGTTAAAGAATCAGCCCTTACAATGACGTTATTAAACACAAATGTACACAATGGTGGCCATGGCAACGGCAGGCAGGGCACCGGTGGAGTTAGATGTTCTCAAATTTAGTTTCCTCAACAACTTACCTGAAGAGGGGCACGAAGACGTTAGGAAAGATGCCATTTTCCCGTGCCCATTCACGGGGGCAAAAATGTCGAGGGGCACCTAGGTGGCTCAGGCGGTTAAGTGTGGGACTTCAACTCAGGTCATGGTCCCGCAGTTCCGAAGTTCGAGCCCCACATCAGGCTCTGTGCTGACAGCTCAGAGCCTGGGGCCTGCTTCGGATTCTGTGTCTCCCTCTCTCTCCTCTGCCCCTCCCCTGCTCGCGTGCTCTCTCTCTCTCTCAAAAATAAATAAACAGTAAAATAAATAAACAAACAAACAAACAAATAAATAAATAAATAAATAAAAGTCGAGCCAGAGAGTGTTCATGTTTGGTGCGAACCTAATTGTCCTCCTGGCAGGCACAGTAATAGACACCCAAGATGCTCTGCTCTCTTTGGCCCTAGCTGATTTCTGTAACCGTGTCAAGACGTCATGGACAACCAACTGAGGCTATGAGGATCCGTGAAACTTGTCGCAGCCCTCAGGTTCCCTATTTAAAACGGGAGTGATGTTCAATGCATTCCTGGTCAGGAGGCAGGGCAGATTCCGAAAGAATCAAACCTTGGCTGTCCTATCAGTCAGGGTCCAGTCAAGAACACAGAAACCAGTTAACAGAGAAAATTTATTATAAGGGCGGCAAAAGCCGAAGGGAAATGCCAAGAAAACACAGGTGGCCACGGAAGGAAGCTCCTGGACGGGTAGCGGTTAACAAAGGGCTAAGAGTTACAAGTTTACTAGAACCCGGAAGCTTAGAGGAGGAGCCTGGGAGAGGTGGAACTCAGACCGCGGAGGAAGGAGTGCTGGAGCGTTGGTGGTGGTATCTTTAAGGGGCACAATGGAGACTAGTTGTAGGGAGGGTTCAAGCTGGAAACTCGAACCTAGCGCGGCGCCTGAGGCGGCCGGGAACTGGGTAGGGGGGAAGGGTAGCGGGGCCGGGGGTGGGGAGAGCTGTTGCCACCACTACAGTCTGGCGTGGGTCGCAAGTCCATTCCCGCTTCCCCCGCCCACTTTGCAGGTTTCCTCTAGCACCCCCTGTTGGCGGACTTTAACAAGGAGCCAGCTGGCAAAGAGAACTGCAGCTGCAAGGAGGCCAGTCCCGGCAGCTACGGGAAACGAGCACAGGTTTCTAGTTTGGGGCTCTTACACATAATGCTGTTACGAGCATTCTTGTGTACTCGTATTTTGGGTGTGTATACCAAGGAGTGTACTTGCTGGATTTAATAGATACAGATAATAACTGTTCTGGTGATTGTGAATTGTGATTTCAATATGCGTATTTCTTTTTCTTTTTTTTTCCCCCCCTCGGTGCGAAAACATGGTTTTATTCAGGACCCGTGGGCAGAAAGAGCTGCTTCAATTTGCATGTTTCTAATTACTATTGAAGTTGGCCGTCTTTGACCATTGGGATATCCTCCCTAATTAGAAAGTATCTTCGTGGGGCGCCTGCCTGGCTGGGTCCGAGGAGCCCACGACTCTTGATGTCTGGGGTCCTGGGTTGCAGCCCCGCAGTGGGGTGTAGAGATTAGTTACATAAATAAAACTTTTAAAAAGGTTCCTCATTGGGAGGCCTGGCTGGCTCAGTTGGTGGAATATGGGACTGTTGATTTTGAGGTTGCAAGTTGAAGCCCCACTTTTGTTTTTTGTTTTTTGTTTTTTTTTTTTTAAGGTGCATCGTGAAGTCTCTAGCCTATTTACAGTTGGATGGTCCGGCTTTTTCTTATTGCTCTGTGGGGATTTTTAATATACTCTTGATGATGAAATTTGAAGTGGGGTTCGTGAGCAAACGGCTAAGATAGAATTCTTGAGACGTCTTTAGGGCAAAAAGGTGATTTTATTAAAGCACGGGGACAGGACCCATGGGCAGAAATAGCTGCCCTGGGGTTGTGAGGAGCGACTGGTTATGTAGTTTTAGGTTTGGGAGTGGGGTAGAGATAAAGTTAGTTTCCAAGAAATTTCTGGACGCTGAAAGCAGGGTCTCACAGGACCCTGAAGATTTAGCTATTGTCAAGATAAGGTTGCTTTTAGTTTTTTAAGGGAGTGTAAACATTAAGGCATTAAGGCAGCCATACACGTCTTGGAAAGTATTACACGCTGCATGCAGGTCTCTGATTTCTATCAGTGGGCTCCAGGCTGTAAGAGAATTTAATTTCAACTACGTTTTTCTTGACTTTGTTTCTCTCATCATTGGTATAAACCCTTTTGATTATATGCATTGCAAATATCCGCTCCCAGTCTGTGAACTTGTCTTTTTCACTCTCTGAACTGGTGTCTTGTGATGAATAGATGTTCTTAAGTTTATGTGGTACAACTTTACATTTTTTCCTTTAGGGTTAGGCTGTTTTTTCTTTAGACAGTATCTCCTTATTCCAGATCCATGAATATGGTCTCCAAAGTCTTCTTTTTCTATTTTTCATCTCTTTTCTTTGTCCGTATGTACTGAATTATGAGTAGTTTCTTCATATGTATTTTCTAATTTACTTGTTCTGTTTTCAGCAGTTTCTAATCATCTGCTGGGTTTCTAATTAAAATATTGTATTTTTAAAAAAATAAAATGAAATATTATATTTTTAATTGCGACAAATTATGATTTTCCCCAATTTTGCCTGTTCATTTTTAGTTTGTTGTTCCTGGATTGTCTTTTCAAAATACTCGTTATTTCTTTAAATTTTTTTTTTTTAACGTTTATTTATTTTTGAGACAGAGAGAGACACAGCATGAACGGGGGAGGGGCAGAGAGAGAGGGAGACACAGAATCGGAAGCAAGCTCCAGGCTCTGAGCCATCAGCCCAGAGCCCGATGCGGGGCTCGAACTCGCGACCGCAAGATCGTGACCTGAGCTGAAGTCGGACGCTTAACGACTGAGCCACCCAGGCACCCCTCGTTATTTCTTTAAACACAGGAAGCATGTCTAATGGGTACGATGTACCTAAACATTATAGTATCTTCAGTCATTGCAAATGTGATTCTACAGTTCAGTGTTTCTGCCATCATTGGCTTATGGGGGCTTATGTTTCTTTCAGATGTTTATAACTGCTATGCGCCCAAGTTTGTTAGAATTTTATTCATGGGAATCCTTCGAAGGCTAGACTTAAAGGATATTCTTCCACAGAGGAATTGTACTTGCTTGTGCCTAGAAACACTCCTAAATTGAGACTCATGAAAATTTTTGGCATTTTTTGCCCCCAAAGTTTGAGGGCTTAGAAATCTCTGGGAAGGGGTGCCTGGGTGGCTCAGTCAGTTGAGCGGGCAACTCTTGATTTTGGCCCAGGTCATGATCTCACCGTTCGTAGGTTCGAGCCCCACCTCGAGCTCTGAGATGACAGTGAAGAGCCTGCTTGGGATTCTCTCCCTCTCTCTGTCTCTCCCTCTGTTCCTCCCCCACTCGCTTGTGCGCACCTTTCTCAAAAATAAATTAATGAACATGGAAAAAAAAAAAAGAAATTTCTGGGAAGCTCCTCCCCCCCTCACTCCCACCACCCCAGCCAAGGTCTATTTGGGCAAGTATGGTCAACTCTCTTTTACATACTTGAGGGTATTGCATTTCGGCGACCCCAGCTTTGTGACAGGATCTCTGACTCAACTTCCCATTTTGTATAGGCCCCAGGCTTTGTCTCTTGTATCCAAATTTGGCCTATTAAAACCCTGGCTTGGGGCACCAACGATCGGCAGATACTGCCAAGGCAGTATTGGCCTCAGTGCTGGCTTACCAGTGTTGGTTTTATGGTTTCTTATCCCTTCTCTTATTCTTGTCCCCTACTTTTCTGTTGGCCCCAAAGTACATTTAAAAATATGTTTTCAGTATTTGATCCATCATTTTGAGTGTTCTGTACCAGGAAGATTTCTCCACATATCAGGTCCACCATATTGTCAGAAATGGAAGTCCACCGATTTTTCTTAGAAGACATGTCCCTCATGCAGGAGTCCTATATAAAGCAGGTAATTTCTAGTTCACAGTCAAGTATGTTTTATAAACCCAAGTATTCTGTTTCCTGCTCTGTTTCTTCATGTTTGTTTAGAGTGTCTCTGGAGAAACAGAGTTGCATAGTTGCCGTAAAGGGAGCACAGATTGAACGAAAGCCCTGTGAGGAATTATTGCCCCAGGTAATGAGACGATCATCCAGGACCATATCGAGTTGGGATAAAATAAAGGCTATGGGAGAACTGATCGATCCCTTTTGATACACTTCTATCAAGATCCGAGTCACTTTGGGGTCCCTGAGTGGCTCAGCTGGTTAAGCGTCTGACTTTGGCTCAGGTCATGATCTCACAGTTTGTGAGTGCAAGCCCCCGCATCAGGCTGTCTGCTTTCAGCATGGAGCCTGCTTCAGATCCTCTGTCCCCCTCTCTCTGCCCCTCCCCCATCGTCTCTCTCTCTCAAAAAAACCCAAAAAACAAACAAACAAAAAAAACACCTTAAAGAAAAAAACATCAGAGTCACTTTCTTCCATAATTTTGCAATTTGGGAAGAGGTAGGAATTGTTTCAAAATAGGTGATTTCCCTGGCTTAGGATGTAAACTTAAGTGGAAAAGATTTTGGTAAAGTCAGAGGGGATATTTCAACATAGATGTTTTGTCAATTTGGGGGCGGCTTTTTGACAAAGATCATCCTTGTAATACCGTAAGGAAAAAATATCCTCCAGTAAAGGGTGTGGGGCAGGAAGCACCACCAATTTCTGTGTCATCTTTAGCTGGAAATAACACTTTTCTTCTTAAAAGGGCTTGAGGAGGATGGACATATAATGATTGACTTTGGATTTTTACTGTTTCTGGGAAGCTGTGGAAGGCTCTGGCTTCTTTTAATATTCATGAGACCAGTCCCTTTCGCTTCTAGTTTTTTTTTTTTTTTTTTAATGTTTATTTATAAACGAGAGAGAGAGAGAGAGAGAGTGTGTGTGTGTGTGTGTGTGTGTGTGTGTGTGCATGAGCAGGGGAGGGGCACAGAGAGACGGAGACAGAATCTGAAGCAGGCTCCAGGCTCTGAGCTGTCAGCACAGAACTCAATGCTGGTGGGACTCGAACTCACCAGCCGTGAGGTCATGACCTGAGCTGAAGTTGGACGCTTAACTGAGCCACCCAGGGGCCCCTACCCATTCTAGTTCTTAAATAAGCACAGCGTTAGTAACACACCCACCGCTTCACTGGTAGTGTTTCTAACAGCTGGTTTCTTGGAATGATTTGCAATATCAAGATCTCTTCTACAACGTGACACTGCCTTTCAAAAAGGGCTCTCCAGTCGTACTCCTCCCTCAACTCCTCTCCCCGCCCCACACGCCTCTGGCTAGCACATAACAGGAACTCCGTGAAAATTTGCTGACCCTGGGTCCTGTATGTACCCCGTCTGGGACTTCAGATACAGCCTAGGATTTCATAATTTTTTAGTAACACCATTTTATCCCCCACCTGAGTTCTCCCTTTTAAAGGCACAAGTCGATATTCATTTTATAGTAACGTATGAGGGGCCTGCCCGTTCGGGTCAGTGGCGTATTCTTGTGACGCAGCTCCCCAAAGCAAAAAGGGTGTGTCCTGCTCTGCCTTTATGTCCAGGGAACTAATGGTGGTGGCACATTGTTGCCAAGATAGGCGAGACTGGTCAAGGGGAGGCTCACTTCCTTGGCCAGATGGTGGAGTACTAGAACTGTGTTAGAGCGGCACGTTCAACCAGCCTTGCCCGTGGAGGAGGAGGAATTTTGCTGACTGGCACATCACACATCTGGCAGCCCTCCCAGCATCAGGGCCGATGGCTTCTTGCGATGAGATGTAGCCCTTCTCAGCAGGCTTGGCACATGCCCACACTTCAGCGGTTATAACTGAGCTTTGCTTCAACTTCTGATTTATGCTGCTGTACTTCTTCTCAGAGCCCATCGGACCTTCATAGTTTTCTCTTCACCCGACATGGGTGCATCAGTTATGGCTGGCTCCCTCCCCAAGCACATTTATAGAGAGTGTGCCTGTATTTGTACCAGGAGCTCCAGGGGCTCTGCCACCCAGCCTGCAGTTAGCTGTGGTTTCTGAGATGTGAAACATAGAATCTATTTTCATCCAACTTGGCCGCAACCCAGAGGTTCCAGCCCACTGCAGCCTGATGTAACTGATGTGATTTAGGTCTGATTTACTGAATTTGTTTTTCTCCTTCTAGCCTCCTTGCTGTGGAGGATTGTTCTTCTTCTGATTTCTGGATCATATTTTTGTTTCTTTTCAGATTAAAAAAAACCTCAATTGTCTTTGCCCCTTCATAACTTCTCAGTTTATTCAATGCACTGGTCCTTAGTTCCCACTTCCGTCCCTGCTAATACCTTACTGGTGGCTGGTGGTCACCTTTTTCCAGTACCTTCTGTAGGTTGCACCTAATCCTGCAGCTCCTGCCCTAGGTAGTTAAGGTGGTCTCTTGTCCTCTGTTTTGCTCAACAGCTGACATCTTGCTGTTACTTAAAAGTTACATTAATTAATCCACTGTATGTGAATATATATAATGTTTTCATGAAAAATAATTATTTTCCATATTGGAAAATATTTAGTGAGAGGAGTGGCATTGTTTTACATTTTTGCAAATATCTTTAATGTCTGTTGCAATAGACAGCTGGGTTCTCCTATCTGCTTCTACATTCCATCTGTTGCAATATCATGTTGTATGGCTTCTGGAACGTTCTGCTATGCTCGTGAGAGAAGAGTAAGGAAAGGCAAATAGTGCCTGGTATTATGAAAATGATTTTAGGGGTGCCTGGATAGCTCAGTCGGTTGAGCGTCCAACTCTTGGTTTTGGCTGAGGTCATGATGTCAAGGTTTGTGGGATCGAGTCCCATGTTGGGCACCATGCTGGCAGTGTGGAGACTGCTGGGATTCTCTCTCTTTCTCTCTCCCTCTCTCTGTGTCCCTCCCCTCTCCAATTTGTGCACAGGCCATCATGCTTTCTCTCTCTCAAAATAAATAAATAAACATTAAAGAAAAGAAAATGGTTTGGGCCACTTAGACCATTGAAAGGGCCTCAGGGACCCCCAGAGTTCCCAGAGCACACTTTTAGTACCTATGATCTAGAGCGAGGGTCAGTAAACTTTTTCTTCAAAAACCAGATTATAAATATTTTAGGCTTAACCTATGGCATCTATTCAATTGTGCTGTATCAGGAAACAGCCATAGTATGTGTAACAAATGGATGTGACTGTATTCCCACAAAAACTTATTTACAGGAACATGGTGGGTGGAGGGAGGAGGTGGGCTGGATTTGGTATGCTGTGGCCAGTGAGCCAGCTCCTGATCTACAATACCAAGCTTGCAGGTGCCCTGAGTTTAGGGCTTGTGCCACAAAAGAGGGAGAACGATGGCATGTGACTTAGCCAGGCGCCTTCCAAAGGAAGAGAAAAGAAATTTCTCAGAGAAGACTAGATCTTGCAGTTTAATTACCTAGTTCCCAAGTGGTAAATCGACGGTCTCTACCCTCTCCTTAGCCATTCCCTCTCCCATGGCCCGAGCCTCTGCCCTGCGGCTCTGCCGCTCATCAGGAAACATAATGCACATCCAACTCTGGGGAAGCCGTCCTAGCATCACTGCCTCCTCCCCTCCCACCTCGTGTCCTGGGCACCTGGGCAGGCAGGAAAAGCTAACCAAGTGGGCCAGGCATCCCTCTGACTCCTGAGCTAGGCCACCTTAGTGACGTGTTGTCCTCTGCGCTTCTGTTTCCTTTTGGAGCCTCTTTCCCACATACCCCTATTCCCAGGGGACCAAGCTGTCTCTGGACCCGAGTCTCACCTGCCTCTTACTACTCTTGCCTACCGCATGCCCCTAGACCTGGTGGGAATAAAAAGTTTCCCAGTGAGCCGGTGTTTTCTTTGTCTGCAGCAGAGGCAAAGAACTCCCGGTTCTGGTTCGTTTGTGCATCCAAGTCTCTGACCTGACATTTCATCTGGTTCTTCCCGTTCATGCTCCGGTCCTTCCCTTGGCTCTGCCTGCCTTCTCAGAGCCCTTTGGCAACGTGGCCTGTGCTGGGTGCTCTCTGGCTGGAGGCCACGGCCTCTGGACCCCAGACTGGCCTGGGCACGAAGGAAAACAGCTTTGCCCGGATAGAGCCTGAGGCAGCCTAAGCCACTTGTATCGATGGGATGGCGCTTGTCCTTCCTCAGCCACCCTCCGCCAGCTTCATCTTCCTTTGCTGTCCTTGTCTCTACGGGGTCAGGCACAGGAGGGGGTCTGATACTGCTGGGCAAAGGCTCGAGTCTGAGGGGGGTGGGCTGGGGCAGCCTCCATACACCTAAAACGAGCTTTCCCAGTTTCGTCCCCAGAAGAAGACTGTGCCACCAGCTTGGGAGGAAATTCATCTGCTCCTCTTCCAACCACCTTCAGACTCAACCAGGAAGACATTACTATTTGGCTTTAAAAATAGAATATTCAAGCTGGACTTTTATGGTCTCGTGGAGAACACTGCACTCACGCCCACCCGCACCTGGTTCCTGCCCCTGCCTGGCCTCACCCAGCTGCTCAGAAGCGGTTCTGCACAAGCTCTCCAGGCCCCGCGGTGGGGACCTGGTAGATTTACGAGTTCGGCCTTGGCTGAGACCTTCTCCCCGTGGCTCCCAGCCACAGATCAGCCGCTCTCCCACATCCCATGCAGCCTGTGGCTGGCGCGCTGTGTGTCTTTTTCAGCCTCCACCCCGACTTGCTGAGTCACCCCTCGGCCCCTTTCCCCTGAGGCCCTGGCCAGCCCCGTGGAGGAGGCATGGTTCGTCATTTCAGAGCCCAGGCCTCTGGCCACTCCCGGCCTGCCCAGAACCTCATTTAGTCTCACAGTGGCAACGGTGTCTCTAAGTCTACCCCATTCAGGGTCGGCCTGGCCCATCCCCTCCCGCTCTGAGGCACTGATGTTTAACGAAAAGCTGGTTCTGGGGGCGCCAGGGTGGCTCAGTGGGTTGGGCTTCTGACTTCGGCTCAGGTCACGATCTCCTGGCTTGTGAGTTTGAGCCCCGTGTGGGGCTCTGTGCTGACAGCTCAGAGCCTGGAGCCTGCTTCGGATTCTGTGTCTCCCTCTCTCTCTGCCCCTCACTTGCTCGTGCTCCGTGTCTCTAAAAATGAATAAATGTTAGGGGCGCCTGGGTGGCTCAGTCGGTTAAGCGTCCGACTTCAGCTCAGGTCACGATCTCGCGGTTCGTGAGTTCGAGCCCCGCGTCAGGCTCTGGGCTGATGGCTCAGAGCCTGGAGCCTTCTTCTGATTCTGTGTCTCCCTCTCTCTCTGCCCCTCCCCAGTTCATGCTTTGTCTCTCTCTGTCCCAAAAATAAACGTTAAAAAAAAATTTTTTTTTAAATGAATAAATGTTTAAAAAAATTAAAAAAAAAAAAGCTGGTTACTTCTCTGTCTGGACTTCAGGTGCCTTTGGGTTTGAAGCTATACTTGATCTGGAAAGGAAAGTTACTTTCAGTATGTGTAGACTTCTGTGATTAGTCCTTAAGTTATTTCTTCAGAGCCAGAGAGAAATTCCACTAAAGCTCTAACAGATTTCTGGCACCCCGTGGCAAGACTTGAGTGCCTAGGAGGGCAGCGCCTGTGGGGCACAGCTGCCTCTGGGGCAGTTGTCTGTAGCCAGATGGTAGAAATAACTCCAGAGCCAGTGAGACCTCAGGCCAAAATCATACGAAGAACCCACTGAACCCAGGCCTATCTTGTTTGTCCTGGAGGTTGGGTTTCTAACATAATGGAAAGAGAAGGCTGTAATTATCATCCTCTGGAAAAGATATCTGTTCTCTCTCTAAGGTCCTTCAAGGATGTAATCAGGCCCATCAATATCCTTTAGATGCAAGGTGCTGTCTGGTTCATTTCCGGTAGACCTGCCTCTGGGATAAGATCGTCTCAAACTAGGCAGCTGGGACCATCTAAAAGTTTCTGTGGAAACTGGAATGCAAGCAATGTAGGTTTAGGTTTTTCTGGCTTAACCTGTAAATATAAGTCATACCAAGAAAAGAGTGGAAGGTCTCGGGGCCCAGAGAGGGAGGAAATGTAGTGATGCTGGGCTGCTGGAGAGACCATCATGCGGACAAGACTCCTAAATTCCCCGCTGCTTCTTCGCCATCAGGTAAGGGTTTGTGGAGCGATAACGACAGGTCCCCGTGTCACCAGGATCTGGCCACGTGACCCGGCCCAGTTCTATTCACACGCACATGTCTGGCCCTAGACTTTCCCACCAGCACGCGCAGCTGCTGCCGTCCTAGGCCTTTACCTCTGCACCTGCACAGCCTTGTCATTGTCCTTGCATTCTCCGAGTGTCTGTGGGAAGCTTAGGGGAGAAAAGCGGGGCGGGGGGGAGGGTGCCCTAACTCAACTTCCAACCCAGCCAAACCTCTTCCTCTCCCACTTCCCTTGCAGCTGCCACAGCAGGAGCCACTGAGAAGTCACCCCCCCGGGTGCCCAGATGAGCACTTGCGCCCCCCCCTACCCCCACCGGTGCTTCTGAGTCCCCTCCCATTGAAGGGCCTGCAGCTTCGCCTGGTCTGCATGCTGGAACCTGCGAGTTGAACCTGAGTCCGTCTGATCCGAGGGCTGAGAGTCAGAGTGAAGACAGGCAGGGCTGGTAGAGAATCCAGGTCCCTAAGCTCGACTTGTAGTCTAGGAGAAAAGGGCAAGTATGATACTCATTTGTCCCCGAGAGCTGGTGAGAGTGGCTTCGTGGGAAAGAGAGCGTGTGCCTCTTCAGAGACTTGGGGCCCAGCCTCCGCCTCCTTTGTTCTTTGGCTTGAGGTGGTGACTGTGGTGGAGTCGAGGCCAGAGCTCCCCAGGCCTCCAGCATAGAGACGAGATCGCATGGGCCACTTCTGCAAGACATGGGGATGGTAAGTGAGTAATACTCACTCTTACAGCCCCTTGTAGTCCTTGGCACCCCAAACATGGCCTTCCTTAGCCCCCTCCCTGAGCCCTCCCTCATCACTGCTCTGATAGTGGTCTCGGACTCACCGCCACTTATGGCCCCATGCGTTCTCCTGACCACCTGAGCCTGGTGGCCATAAGGAGCTGTTCGAGGAGAGCAAGGGCCCTGAACAGAGCCCCCCGATAGTGGGGAGGGAGGTGGATGGCAGTGTTGGCAATGGCCAGGGGCTAGGCAGTGGGGAGGGCAGCAGGACTAGGGCAAGGAGAGGTTCTTCCTGGTACTGACCGGTCCCGACCTCTTCTTTTGCCCAGCCCCCCGCCCAAGTGCCTCTGGCCACACTTATCAGTGCTGCTCTGTCCGTCTAAGCTGGGGACCTCCCAAAATCACCCATTCTTCCAGCAGGGGTGTGGACAACCCCAAAACACCAGGTTACTCTGCCCTGAGGTCTCCCCTCCTCTTGGCAGCCCCTTTACCGGGGGAGTCGAAGGGGCACTGCCCCCAGCAAACTATCCTATCCCACCAAACTGCCCAAGTTCTTGACCTAAACCAGCTCTCATCTGTTCTTTCTTCAACACACGTATCCATTACCTCCTACGTGCAAGGGCCTTACTTTGCTCATCGTTTTACAGCTAAGGAAGTGACTATGTCCCCGTCAGTATTTCAGAGTTGCCCCCACGTAGTCTCGAATTCTTGCATTTAAGCTATATTTGCATGGAAGAAAACAATCTCAAGTTTTCAAGACGTTTCAGAACTGTGTTTCAGGGCGAGAGATAGTGAAAGTATCCTCTATAAAAACAAGGTGGACCCCATCACAGTGCTGTATCTATCCTGAGAGGGCAAGCATGGCCCTTCCTCTATAACAGTTACACTCTGCAAGCAGCAACTTACAGTGCCGTCCCCTTGGCCTGCCTGGTGGCTGTGAGCATGGGCTCTGAGGTCAGACGCCTTTGGGTTCAAACTGCATTTAGCCACTTACTCTCCCTGAGATTCGATTTCCTCACTTAGAAAGTGATCCTCATTTGGTTCTTGTGCGCACTAAAAGGTAGAGATGGCCGAAGCGCTAAGCCCAGCTCCTGACATCACTTGAGCACCCAAGTGATGTTATTGCCGTTATTGCGATGATGAATATTGTTAATTATATTTTTCGTTCATGATCTCGTTTCATGCCCCGGAAGGAGAAATAAGGCTCACGTTCTCTTCCCTTTCACATCTGATAAAACCGAGGCTCCGAAAAGGTAGGTCCTGGTCTGGGGAGGTGGTGCATGCAGGAAGCACCCCCCAAACTCCTCCCCGACCCCAGCTTGATTGCTTCTAGAATGAGGCTTTCTTAGACCTTGTTCTCCCAGAGGGGGATCCCTCCTACGGCAGAAGTCCAGGGGACACCAAGGCGTTGTACGAAGGGGTGGTGTGCCCTGGAGTCTAGGGCTTTCCTGGTGCGGTTTCCTTTCCCAGGCCCCAGCCCCGGAAACCGCTCCTTTTTCTCCCCTGCCGCTAGGCACCCCAGAGTCCTGGGACTCTGTGAATCTCCCTCCTCTTGGAGGAACCGCATTTTCGTGAAGTCAGTTCCAATCACCACCCCCACTACACCCAAGGTCAGCGCAGTCCCAAGAGCCAGCCTTGGCTCCTCTCCCTCCGAGAGAGCAGGAAGCAGCTGGTCCCAGTGTCAGCTCTGCTCAGGGCTGGCTTAAGTCCAGTCCATCCCAAACCCCACTCCCTGAGGCCCTGAGCTCGTGGCCTACCTTCAGAGGGTGCAGGTAGCGCAGTCCACGCAGGAAGGGTGGCCAGGCGGGGCCGGGCAACTCCCGACCAAGTGTGCGGGTGAGGTGGGCTATGTAGCTGGCGGCCAGCACCAGCACATCCAGCTTGGAGAGCTTGGTGTCAGGGGGCACGGCGGGCAGAGCGGCCTGCAGGGCCAGGAAGGCCTGGCGCAGCGTCCTCACGCGGCTCCGCTCCCGAGCAGCGTTCTCGGGACTGGCCTCGCTCTGCAGAGAGGACCCCGGGTGAGTGGGTCTGACTGGATCCCCATCTGCCCCTGGTTTCTAAGAACGCTCTAGTGTGAGCAGCCATGCGCTGCTGAACAGCAGAGACCCGAGGGCCTCACGCTCTCTCTGTGCACTCTCAGTCCTGCCCTGCTTTATGGCTGAGGAAATGGAGAGAGGCTCTCACTTGGGGTCAGATGGCAGCTCAGAAGCTGAGAGTCCTTTACTCTTCCTAACGCTCTAGCCCTTGCTGCACCCACGGCCAAGTCTGAATCCTGCTGTCGGGGTGCCCTGGGCCCGCAGGGAGCACAGAGCCACCCCTGCTCTGTAGGGCTGACCCTTGCCCAGCCAGGTCCTGACATGAAGAGGCAGCTACAGCGGAGAAGGAAAAAGGAGCTCTCTGAGCTGCGCTCTGGGTAAGACCAGCTCGGTTATCCCAACCACCCAAGTGTGGAGCCGTGGAGTCCCGGGTGCCAGTGTCCCCTTCTTGGGAAGGGACGGTCATACTGAGTGAGGCTTTGGCAGCAGAGGTGACGCCTCAGCCCCTCCCCTCCTGCCTCCCCACTCCCTCCACAGGGCCAGTGATTCCTTACCCTGCTGGGAGCCCTGGCCCCTCTTAAGCTGGGGGCAGCTCTGCTCCACATCTGGTCCCTCCAGTTTGTCTCTTCCCACAGGTCCTGCCTTGTCCCGCACGGGCGGCTCCTCTTCCTGCCAGTGCCTGCTGCCAGCCGCAGCTTGGCCTTTGCCGGGGTCTGCCCCACTCCTGGCATGGCTGGTGGCCTTCTGACCTCCCTCCGTGACATGCCACACCCGTGGAAGGTGGTGCTGCGGCCCCTAGGATGGGAGCACAGTGCCTGAGGGAGCCCCCCGGGCTCGGGCTAACTGGGCAGGCTGGTCACCCAGCCGACCATGTCTGTATCTGGGGGAGCTGGCGCCAAGTCAGTCGCGCTTCACTCCTTGCTCTGGGAAAACCGCCCACCCGGCACAGCCCCCGCGAGAAGCCTCCTGCCTGCCTGCCTGCCTGCCTCCCACCCGGCTCTGGGGTGGGGGTACTGGATGTTGGGAGTGGCCAAGTCCTGGGAGGAGGCCCCCGCCCCCCCCCCCCCCCCCCGCTCCAGAAGGCCAGAGGATGGCGGGAAGGGAGCTCCCTTCGCGGAGACTTGCCTGACCCCGCAGTAGTCTTGCGATGGTCGCGCGACTCCAGCTTTGAGGCTCAAGCCAATGGAAGGGCCCCGAACCTCCTCCTCTGCCAGAAAGGTGCCTGCACACATCCCTAAAAGGACCTTTCCTCCCCTTGCCAATGAACCTGACCTTCCAGCCCCGGGGCACTAATCCCCATCCCCCCAAGCAGGCCTCCTATTTCCAACCTAGTGCTTTTCCATCCCCTGGAATATCTTCCTCCAGCTCTGCCAGGGAAAAGCTGCCTTCGCCTGTTGGGTTATGCCCTTCGTTCGTGAAGATTTCTTCAAACCCCACAGAGCCGAGAGCCCATGTCTCCCTGTTTCATGGGTATTCTAACTGATGCGTGACCACACCCTGGCTACTTTCCTCAAAGCTCGGTGCGTTTAGGTCACTCTGGGTCAGGCACTGCGCTAAGTACCTTATACGTATTCTCTTATTTATTTCTCAGGACAAACTTCTAAGAAAAAGAGAC
This sequence comes from Panthera tigris, assembly GCF_018350195.1. Classification (NCBI taxonomy): domain Eukaryota; kingdom Metazoa; phylum Chordata; class Mammalia; order Carnivora; family Felidae; genus Panthera; species Panthera tigris. The sequence goes on from NC_056662.1 coordinate 117,809,687, forward strand.
TCTTACATCCCCATTTTACAGATGGGAAAACCGGTATCAGGAGGTGACGCAACTCACCCAGCATCAAACATCTAGTAAGTGACGGGGTTGGGATGAGAGCCCAGGCAGCCAGGTGGACTTGGAAGGTGGCCCCACGCCCTGTGGTGTTCTGCCTTGGGTGGGTTACGCACATGTCTTCCCATCCTAACGAGAGGTCTTTGTGGGTTTTATTTATTTATTTATTTATTTATTTATTGTAAGACACAGAGAGACAGAGCATGAGTGGGCAAGGGGCAGAGGGAGGAGACACAGAATTGGAAGCAGGCTCCAGGCTCTGAGCTGTCAGCACAGAGCCTGATGCGGGGCTCGAATTCACGAACCGTGAGATCATGACCTGAGCCAAAGTTGGACGCTTAACCAACTGAGCCACCCAGGAGCCCCTCTTTGTGGTTTTTTTTTAAACATTTATTTACTTATTTTGAGAGAGAGAGAGAGAGAGAGAGAGAGAGCAGGGGAGGGGCAGAGAGAGAGGGAGAGAGAGAATCCCAAGCAGACTCTGCGCTGTCAGCTGGGGAGTCCAACACGGGGCTCCATCCCACAAACTGTGAGATCATGACCTGAGCCAAGATCAAGAGTTGGACACTTAACCGACTGAGCCACCCAGGTGCCTCTGTTTTATAATCTTAAGAGTTTATTATGAACTAGTTTCACAGGCCAAAAGGAAGTAAAAGGACCATGTACAGCCTTTCAGGAAATAGCAAGGGAACTTATAGGGGCCATGATGAGTCTAGGGTCTTGGTGGGTGTATTCCCAGGGGAGGAGCCCTTGCTTTGCAGGGGAGGGGGCCCACGTCCCCAGAGGGCTATGCCCACTGAAGTTCCTCGTCCAGGGGTGATCCCCACTGGGGGACCCATGGGAGGTCCCATGCCAGGTGGTGGGCCCATCATGCCCGGAGGGGGTGCCCCTTGGCCCATAGGTGGGGGAGGACCCCCACGGCCAGGCAGACACTGGTTTGGGTCCCCTGTAGTGCTGGCTGTATCAGCAGCTGCAGTGGCTGTCACCGTGTCTCTTCCTTGCGGGGTCACCACCTGTTGGGTGCCCCACCAGCCCCTCTGACTGGTCCAGCAAGTCCTGTAGGAACCTGGGGCCCTGGAACACCAGTTGGGATTCCTGTGACAGCAGCTCTGCCTGGACCCCCAGCAGCTCAGCAAGTGGCACTTGGGCAATGCCAGTATCTCTGGGAGGAAGTCCCTCTACTATCATCTGAGACCAGGCTTTCCCCTCCAAAGCAGTATCTCTTCTCTTTCTGCTTACGTTGAGTTCTTTGGCTTGATCTTCCTGAACTCATCACAGTCACAGAGGATTGAATTCGAATGCTTGCTGAGTCTTGAAGGTGTGAATGAAGTTACGGCCATCTTGCAGGAGACACCTCATCCTGCAGTCAATGTGCTGCGGCATCTTGCTGTTCTTGCCCACAGGCATCATAGTGATGGTTCTGATGGATCCGATTCCCGCTGGATTCCCCTCGGCACAGGCCTAGACACCGCCTGGTAACCCATTTCCCACTGCCACTACCGGAAGTCCAATCCTATGTTTTTAAGCCCCTTCTTCTGACTTGCTGCAGGATGCCCCACGGTGTGCACCCATCACATTTTGATCACCCAGAGACCCCGGGATGGACATCCAGATTGCTTCCAACTCATCACCACCGCAAAAATGCCATCATGATACCATTGCATGTGTCCTTCCGGATCTATGCAAGATTGACAAAACAAAACAACATAGGCCTGGGACCAGAATGCTGGGTTAATCGACTAAGTGTTGCCAGAGTGCCATCATCCGGAACAGTTGCCGAGTCAGCACTGCACAGGACCCTAGAGCCCCACGTGCTCACCACCACCTGATATTAACCAGATTCCCAGTTTTGTGGTGGGAGAGCTATAAAGGGCTGCTTTAATTTGCCTTTATCTGATAACTGACAAGTTCAAGCATCCTGTGTGTGGTGCTTGGTAGAGATTGCATTTTATTTTTCTCCATATAGGGAGCCGGTGTTATTTTCTCCTTATAGGGAGACTGTTATCCCAACATCATCTGCTGAACAGTCCATTCTCTCTTCCTGTTCAGTTGCATCTCCCACTTTATTATATGATAAGTTCCCATATTCGTATAAAAGCCAATTTCTGAGTTCTCTATTCTGTCCTGCTGATCTTTTTGTCTGTGTTTGAGCTAACAGCACACTGCTTTTATTGTTCTGACTTGACAGCATGTCTTACTACTTGGAATGATAAAACTCTCCTCTTTACTCTTATTTTGGAAGGTTGATTTAGTTATTTCTGGACCCTTATTTTTCCATATAGATTTTAGAGAAAACTCATTGGGTTCCTGTAAAATTCAACTGAAATTCTGATTGAGATTTTGTTGAGTAAATGAGTTAACTGGGGGAATATTGCCATCTTTATACTTTTGAGTCAGTCCTTCCAAAAACATGAAATGTCTCTCATTTTATTTTATTTTTTTAATGTTTCTTTTTTGGGACAGAGAGAGAGATGGAGCCTGAGTGGGGGAGGGGCAGAGAGAGGGAGACACAGAATCCAAAGCAGGCTCCAGGCTCCGAGCTGTCAGCACAGAGCCCGACGCGGGGCTCGAACTCACGGACCGCGAGATCATGACCTGAGCCGAAGTCGGACACTCAACCGACTGAGCCACCCAGGCACCCCTCTCATTTTGTTTTAAACATCTATATCCTTTATTAATTGGATAGTTTACTCCATGAAGGTCTGTGTATTCTTGCTTCAGTGAAATAGCTCACAGTTTTGTTGAACTAATTAGTTCACAGTTTTTGTTGCTCTTGCAAATGCTTTTATTTTATTCTGTTTTCTAGTTGATGATGGCTGCTGTACAGAAATGCTTGTTAAAGTTTGTCTTGAATCCAGCAACCCTGCTGAGCTTTCTTATTAGTCTTAAAACTCTGTTGCTTCCATTGGCTTTTCTGAGTAGATACAAAATGACAGTTTTATTTCTTCCTCTCAATCTTTACACTTGTTTCTTTTTCTTTCCTTAGAGCATTGGCTTGTGCTTCCAACACTATATTAACAGGAAATAGTGGTAGCTGGCACTGTTTTCTTCCCCTAACCCTCCACTGAACATATCTAGAATTTCTCCATTAAGCATACTATTTGCTGTAGGCTTTTGATATATAACTTTTAGCAAGTTGAGGACATATCCTTCTATTCCTTGTTTGCTAAGAGGTTTTTGGTAGTTTTTTTTTTTTATTATTATAACTAGGTGTAGAACTTTATCAGATGCTTTTCTGCCGTCAACTGAGATACAATCATGATTTTTCTCCCTCAGTCTATGAATGTTAAATTATTTTGTTGTATTTTCTTTTTATTATATGTTTATTTACTTTTGACAGATAGAGTGCTAGTGGGGAGGGGCAGAGAGTGAGGGGGACAGAGAATCCAAAGTAGGCTCCACGCTATCAGCACAAATCCCGACGTGGGGCTCAAGCAAACCATGAGATCATGACCGTAGCCAAAGTCGTTACTCAACCAACTGAGCCACCCAGGCACCCCACATTATTTTGTTGTATTTTCTGATGACAAATCTTGCTTGAGTTCCTGTGATAAGTCTCATCTGGTTGTGATTACTTTTTAAAAAATATACTTTCTGCTTCGTATAGTTAATATGTTGCTTAGAATTTTTACAGCCATCTCATAAGTGAAATGAGATTCTAATTTTCTTTTAACTGTCATTATTTGGTTTTGGTATCAAGGTTACACTAACTTCATAAAATGAGCTGGGTAGCTCTCCCTTTTATTCTATTTAATTTTTTTTTTAATTTAAAAGTAAAAGTATTTTTTTAAGTTTATTTATTTATTTTGAAAGAGAGCATGAGTGGGGAGGAGAGGCAGAGAGAGAGAGAGGGAGAGAGAATCTTAAGCAGGCTACATGCTCAGTACAGGGCCCAGTGCAAGGCTCAAATTCACCACCATGAGATCATGATCTGAGCTGAAACTAACAGTCAGATGTTTAGCTGCTCTTATCCTATTGTCTGAAACAACTTTAAAAAAAATTTTTTTTTTGTTTATTCATTTTTGAGAGACAGAGAGAGACAGAGCATGAGTGGGAAAGGGGCAGAGAGAGGGAGACACAGAATCCGAAGCAGGTTCCAGCCTCCGAGCTGTCAGCACAAAGCCCGACGTGGGGCTCGAACTCACGAACTGTGAGATCATGACCTGAGCTGAAGTCGGACGCTCAACTGACTGAGCCACCCAGGCGCCCCTGAAACAACTTTTTACATAATATAGAAATTAACTCTTTTTTGAAGTCTGGTAAAACTTACTTATAAAACCACGAGGACTGGTTTTCTTTTGGTGAAGAGGGGAAGAAATTTTAACTTTCATTCAATTTCTTTGGCTTCTTATTGACTGATTGAAGTGCCTGTTCCTTTTCAATACTTAGTATTATGTATTTCTTTGAATTTAGCCATTTCATTAAGGAATTCTAACACTTTAATGAACAAAATGCTCTTAGAAACGTATCTCCAAGGAAATGAGAAAAAAAACAAAAGTTCTATCCAGAAGAAATTTTCTTTAAAAAATCTAAGCATTCCTCAGCCCTGAGAACAGTGTAGAACTCTGAGAATGGCCAGTTTGCCCAAGAACAACACTTGGCCCACAAAATGGGCATGACCTTGGATCTCTGGTAAAACCCAAAGCTTCAGAGACTCTAACAGGCCAACAGTTCTGTGGCTGGACTGCAAGGCTAAGACTGATGTGAAACATCTCCAAGATCTGCACAAAAGACCCACACCTTCTAAGAGGCATAAGAACCATTCCTAGGACATGAACCTTTTTGCTGTTGAAACTCAAGATCATAAGAAACTATCATGGCACTCCTAAAGAGCAAGGTCATCTACGGGAAGTATAGCCCCTTTGCAGTCAGAGAGCGTTCTAATCTTGAGAGAACTGCCCAGAACCTCAGGACAGAAGAACATCATTTTGAAGGATAGAGCAAAAAGATGTTTTTTAGACCTAAAAGAATTGTCTTTTATCCTCCTATATTTATGTAGCTACTCTGAAGGTGTCAGACACCAATCTTCCAGTGATGAGCTAAAAGTCAACAGGGGCTCCCATCCCAAGTTCCGGAGAACAGGTTCAAAAAGCCACCCCCCAAAAAATCTACCACCACCAGGGAGCTCATTGGGCAGTCCTGAGTTTCTTGCATTCTAACCATCTGTGAGATGAGGAGTAGCCCATGGAAGAATGGTGGGCATTTCTAGGCTTTCAGGTCAATATTCTTTCTCAGAAGACATGAAGTTGTTGATAGGGCAGACTTCCAGAAGCTTCCATCTGAAATTTAATCAGGTCCATGCCAACGTCAGACTTTAGGAGAACCTGTGGAAGCCCTTACCGTATGGTAAAGGGGTATGATCTCTTTCCCTCTGTAGGAACTTACCCATCAGGGAAGGAGGGAGGTCTGACTCCAAATTTTCTGAGCCTCAGCAGGACACAAAGTAGGAGGGAAGAAAAAAGCCACACTCGCAGCTATGTGGAAACAGATCTTCTTGTGCCAAGTGCCTTTTCAGAGTTAGGTGATCTGAACACCCTCAGGGAGCTCCTCCACCTGAAGACTCCGTCCTCAGAAGGACTGCAAGGTCATGGTCAGATGAACCTGGGAGTGTCAGTCTACCGCCTCAGCACTGCATCCATAGCAGGGATGCTGATGTAGAAAGGAAAACTTCCACAGCGAAAAACAGTGTCCACAAAGCCCCAAGTGGTGAACCAGGAGAGAGTGAGACTGATGTACAAGGAGTGGTGCCTCCCAGGCCAGAAGGTGCAGAGGTCATTTCTAGTACTCCATCATCTTACAGGTTCCCTGGTGGGCATCAGAGAAGGCAGACTGGAACTCAACAAGCTGGTCTTCAAGGCAGTAGGGTTCTGCGTGGTGAAACTCATCTCCAGGGCACAGTTCAGGTCCGTGCTGTTCTTGGCTATCTCTGGGGCATGGTTCTACCTAGACGCATGTGTGGGTGGCTCTGTGGAGTGCAACTCTGTCATAGCCTTGTGCTTCATTTCCAGCAGCGAGGCCACGGATATAGCAAGGACAGCTTCTACCGCACGGGTCCAAGTGGGCTTTAGGGGGAATACAGGAAGCAGATGGGTGAAGTCCCATCTTCTCTATCATGTATTCTCTTGAAGTTGGTCTGGGATATCTACTTCTTGGGTCAGACATAGGTATGGTCCCCGGAGCTAGTGTAACTCGTGGAAGTTGGGTCTCATGGCTTCTATGTTGGCGTCTAGTGCTGATGACAGGTTCTCCTCTTCCTGGATTTTGTTTCAGCACAGCACCATCAGCCCCCACTATCACCGGCTGAGGAAGAAGCCCAGGCACAGTCCCACTTGGGTGGAATTGGCTCTCACTGAGGTGTAGCGAGGAAGTGGATGCAGAGTAGGATCATCTTCACCTCAGAACTTGAGCCCCATCTCTCAGGAGTTGTTATTTATACTTGGAACAACGACCTCTTGGATACTGGTGGAAGTCCCTTTGAAAAAGAAGTGCTTGGCAAGCTCAGGATCCTTCTGCTTGGCTGTGGGTTCAGTGGGAGGGGACAGGAAGAGCAGCCTTCTCCCTCCGCCTCTAGAACAGTCACTCATACTTCTCTTAATGCCTCAAGTATTTCTTATTTTTTAAAGAATTTTTTAAAAATATTTACTTATATTTGAGAGAGAGTGTGTATGTAAGTGGTGGGTGGGGCAGAGAGAGAGGGAGACAGAGAATCCCAAGTGCAAAACCCAATGAGGGCTCTCATGAACCATGAGATCATGACCTAAACTGAGATCAAGAGTTGGATACTTAACAACTGAGCCACCCAGGCGCCCCCTTCTTTTTTTTTCTTTTCTTTTCTTTTCTTTTCTTTTCTTTTCTTTTCTTTTCTTTTCTTTTCTCTTTTCTTTTCTTTTCTTTTTCTAAAGTTTATTTATTTTCAGGAGAAAGAGAGAGTCTATGAGTAGGGGAGGGGCAGAGAAAGAAGGAGAGAGAATCCCAAGCAGGCTCCACTGTCAGCGTGCAGCCCAACTCAGGGCTCAAACCAACGAACTGTGAGATAATGACCTGAGCCAAAACCAAGAGTCAGATGCTTAATGGACTGAGCCACCCAGGTGTCCCTTCTTATTTTTAAATCTCCATTATGTGTCTAGATGCTTCCCCCACCCCTTTTCTTTGTCCTGTATTTCATTTGTACCCAACTCTCTTTTTGTTCTTAGTAAGTGTTACCGGAAGTGTGCCTCACTTATCCATCTTTTCAAGGACCAGCCTTTATTCTTTAAAAAGTATTCTATATATTTAAAAAAATGTTTATTTATAAAAAATTGTGACATAACATAAAATGTACCCTTTGAACAATTTTAAGTATACAGTTCAGTGGCGTTAAGTACATCACACTGTTGTGCAAACATGACTGCCACCCACTCACACAACGTTTGTCATCTTGCAAAATTGAAATTCTATACTCATTAAACAATAACTCCCCATTCTCCCTAATCCTAGCCTTGACAACTGCCATTGAACTTTCTGTGTCTATGAATTTGACTCTTCTAAGTACCTCAGATGAGTGAAATCATATGATATTTGTCCTTTTGTGACTGGCTTATTTCACTTTGTGCATCCACAAGGCTCATCCATGTTGCAAGCAAGTATCAGAATTTCCTTCCTTTTTAAAGGCTGAATAATATTCCGTTGTATGTATATATAATTGTTGTTTATTCATCTGTCACTGGACACTTGGGTCGTAGAAACCTTTTAGCTACTGTGAATAATGCTGCTATGAACATGGGTCTCCAAGTATCTCTTTGAGACCCTGCTTTCAATTCTTTGGGGCACATACCCAAGAGTGGAATTGCTGGATCGTGCGATAATTCTATTTTTAATTTTTCGAGGAACTACCGTACTGTTTTGCATAGTACCTGTATCATTTTACATTCTCACCAGCAGTGTACGAGTGTTCCGATCTCTCCACATATTCGCCAACACTTGTTATTTTCTGTTCTGTAATTGCCACCCTGATGAGGGTGACTATATTATTTTTAAGTCTCTGTGTCATTAATTTTTAGCCTGATCATTTTTACTTTCTTCCCTCTCATTTCTTCACTTTTGCCCTCGTGTTCATTTTTCCAACTTCTTGAGGAGAAAGCTTGGTTGGCTTATCTTAAAGTTTTTTGTGTTTTGCTAAATGATAAGAAGAACAATGGAACGAGATGACAGTCATCATAAACGCATTTTTGCACCCGATAACACAGCCTCAAAAATATATCAAGCACAATGGACAGAAATGTAGGAACAGAGAAATTAATTATAGTTGATCTTAACACACCCCTTTCAGTAACTGATAGATTAAACAGAGATATATAAGCAGAGATACTGAATTATAGTTAATAAACTCAAGATATTAGATAAATCCAAAAGTAAAGGACAAACAGTGAAGATCCCTGGAGAGAGTAAAAATGGGAAGAGTGCCAAGGAGAACTTTTAAATTTTACCTGGATACTTGTGTATTGTTTGGCTTTTGTAGACTGAAATTTATTTGCGTATCATTTGTATACTTCAAAGAACAATACGAGACAAAAGGCAAAAAGCAATAGTGGTTCAACTGGCTAGCTCACATTTTTCCAGCACAATAGTCAACGCCTTGATGAAATCAAAATATGTAGGGAGGGGCACCTGGCTGGCCCAGTCAGAAGAGCCTGTGGCTGCCTATCTCTGGGACATGAGTTCAAGCCCCATGTTGGGTGCAGAGATTACTTAACTAAATAAACGTAAAAAATACATAGGGATTATTATCATTCCCAGGTTATAAAACTCATTTACAAAGTAGGAAATAAAAACAACGTGGGAAAATATGTGCGGTAAGTACTCAAGGAGTATATGTGGGTACCTACAAACACTTAGGGATGAAGTATATTGCCTTGCTGAACTGCAAAAGCAACTCACAGTAGGTCAGAGCACAGGTGTGCAGGTTTCAATTCTCATCTAACAAGGCTCCTTAGTAGCCAGTTTGAAAGAATATGTCAGTCAACTTTGGAAGAGTAAGAAAAGAAGGGTCATGGAGGCAAATCCGATCATGCTCACCCCAGCACTGTTCAAAAAAGATAGAACTTTGCCCAACGTTATTTGAGTATTTCTATTGATGTGAATGAAACTAACCCCCTTAGCTGGATGCTAGTAGGCAATTAATTCATTAATTTTCTCAGCTTCCCTTGTTCAGAGACCAAGCATCAAACATCTTTCTGGCTCCCAGGCAGGTCTGTCTATATGATTTGAGGATACTGATGATGTTGAAAGCAATGAGTCAGTCCCTTCAACATATGATTTCCAATGGTAAGTCAATGATGTGGATTCAGATCACATTTTGTCTTCCCAAATACCTAGGCTATAGAGAGAGACTATAGAGTGAATTATTTCCCGTCTGCGTGAACTATTCTTTAAAAACTGGTATTCTGGAGCTTACTTTAGGCTGTTGTGTTTTAGCTGGCAACGTCAAGAGCACATTTCTCATCCTGGAAAGTAAAAAGCCAGATATAATTGTTTTCCCTGATGACACAGCATATATGCCACTTCCAGATGGCCGTATGTTCTCCACAAGTTGTTTTGCTTGAGTCAACTCTGGCCATTGTGATCATCAGTTTCCTTTCTCAGGGCTCACGTACATTCTGTTTAATAATCCAGTTTAAAATTTTCCTCCGGGGCACCTGGGTGGCTCAGTCAGTTGAGCATCCTACTTCGGCTTAGATCATGATCTCGCTGTTTGTGGGTTCTCGCTCCGGGTCAGGCTCAGTGTTGACTGCTTGGAGCCTGCTTCAGACTCTGTGTCTCCCTCTCTTCTCTCTGCCCCCCCCCCCCACCGCTTGTGCACACTCTCTCTCTCTCTCTCAAAAATAAGTAAACGTTAGAAATTATAAAATAAAATTTTCCTAGCAAGCAACTAGAAACTGATTTGAGCTCCTAGAATTTGTTTTTTTCCCCCTTTTGAATAAATTATTTACCTATCTGCAGTTATCTGACACCTCTCTTATAATTATGATCTCTCCAAGAATACTCAAGGTAGTTCTGTAAACAGCCCCTTCCTACCATATCATATGTACAACTCAAACAGAAAAGAAAGGACAAGAAAAGAGTGCAAAGGTCAAATTCTCTTAAATAACTATCAATTTACTCATTCATCCGTCCATCCTCTTAAGAAACATTTGCAAATTTCCGGAAGGGTCATGCTATATAGCATTTGAAGGAAATAATACACAGTGTTCTTGCCCAGGGTTAGAAAACGGAGGGTGGGAAGAGTGTGTGGTAGATGATATCTACAACAGGAAGTAACTAGCAAACTAAAACAAGTCCATTACAATATCACATTTCCACCTTGGATGCCAAATGCTTGGAGAACTTCTGTTCACTCAGTCCATAAAGGTTTACTAAGCACAAACCAAGTAATTAGGGCCCTGAAGGCTGGATCTCAACTCACATATTTCCTCCTCCGTAAAACTGATGTGCCTGAGATCTTGCCTGGTTTTCCTTTCCCACCACCCATAAGTGCCCTTCTGTCACTTTATACAAGCCACGACTCTTACTCATTCCTAAATTTATCATGACTTGCCCTGGGCTAAAAAAAAACCCTCCAGGGCACCTGAAAAAAAGACTATCAGAAATATTGATATGGGCAAAGCCTCCTTTAATACAGGTATCATAACCCCTTGGAAGGGCATCTATCTTTCAGCTGTTTATTGTGATGGTTAATTTTATGTGTTAACTTGATTGGGCCACGGGGTGCCCATATATTTAGTTAAACATTGATGTGGGTGTGTCCGTGAGGGTGTTTCTGGCTGAGATTAATGTCTGAATCGGTAGACTGAGTGAAGCAGCTTGCCTCCCTGATGTGGGTGAGCCTCATCAGATCATGGAAGGCCTGAGTAGAACAAAAGAGGCAGAATAAGGGAGAATTCACTCTGTCTGCCTGACTGTCTTCAAGCTGGGACATCAGTTTTCTCTTCCCTTTGGGCTCAGATTTGAACTGGAGCTTACACCATCTGCTCTCCTGGTTCTCAGGCCTTTGGACTTGGGGTAGCTATGCTATCGGCTCTCCTGATATCTAAATTGCAGACTGCAGACCTTCGGACTTCTCAGCCTCCATAGATACATGAACCAATTTCTTATAATATCTATCTATCTATCTATCTATCTATCACCATAAATATATATAATCTATATGTCAATAAAAATAGATACCTTAAATGAAACCATTTTCTAGAGAAACACCACTAGGATATATCTATATCTATCATCTATCTAGATGTAGATAGCATCAAAAAGAAAAACATGCTTAGATGTAAGTGATAGTTGCACAACCTGTGAGTAAACTAGAAAACAGCGAATTGCACACTTTAAATGGGTGGGCCGTATGGTATATGAGTTATATCTCATTAAAGCTGCTAAGAAAATAGTTATTAAACTATAGAAGTATATCCCAAATGGGGGAACCAATGTAGAGCACAAACACTGCTCAGAAAGCAAAAGAAAATAGCAAATTGAAGGGAGAGCCTGGCCCACATAGGCTGTGTGGTTGGAGAGGACCCTGGATGTAGGAAGGGGTAGGAAGTGTAAAGTATATGGGCAGAGAGCAGGGAGAGGATTGGGGCCTGAAAGGGAGACTGAGTGCCCCAAAGAATTTTGTCTGTCTCAGTTTTGTCAAGGACCAGCCTTTGATGATCTCTGAAAGAAGGCCCTAGAGCCTTGAGGAGGAGAGTGTATTATGTCAGCACCTGACCTTTGTGACATAGGCACTAGATGCCAGGGAGAACTTCCCCCAGGGAATGGGGTTCCTGGCTCCCAATGGGGGTGGCAACGCCACCCCTTAGACGAAGCCCGGTCTTCCACAGGGTTTCACCAGCTGGCCCCACTGGTATTGCTGTTTCTGGGTGTGCTCAGCCATCTCAGCCAGGACCAAGCTGAGCCAGAGGACATCGGCATTAGGGGTGACGAGGGGTCACGGAAACCAAAGTGGGCAGGAAACTAGGATGCTTGCAGAATCCTTGATTCAGGTTGAGTACAGCAAAATCCTGTAACAGAAGACTTCCTCCTGGCTGAAGGAGCATTGAGGGCACGGCTCCAACAGAAATCTGAGTCAGAGTGAGTTTAGGGTGACAGATACTGGGGACAGAGGGGGGTGTATCCACCGTTTGGTGACTGTTCCTCTTTCTCCCAAGTTCCCTCAATTGCTGAAGTGCCTTGCAAAACAGCCTGGAGGAACCCTCATTGGTAAGAGCTCACATCACCAGAACACCCCCAATTTCTAGTCCCATCTCAGCAGCCATCCTTAAGCCCCCTCCTCCAACTCCGTTCTACCTCTCACCTCCCTTCTTCTGCTCCTCGGCTCTCACTTTCCGTGGAGCATTTTGCCAGCTCTTGTGACCCCAAGGGTGACATGGATTCAGGGTCTTAGTAAATCAGCCTTCAGAGCCAGAAATGGACCAATTCTCCCAATATCTTAGGTTCTCATTCTTTCTCTACAGGTCCCATGGGCTGTGTTCTTCCTCCCTGGCCCACCCAGATGATTACTGCTGCCCCTCAGCTCCCAAGAGGCAGCTCTGATTCTCTATCCCCATATATCCCTCGTCAATGGCTGACTGCAAAGTGAGAGGCCAAGTTTAGATCCAAGTGCCTGCCTGAACACTCGGAGAGCCTAGTGCTACAGGGCTGGGTGTCTCCTTGTCCTCAACCAACAGCAGCACCGACACCAGGCTGGAGTCACACTTGCGCACAGAAGGCCCTGATTTCTCCACCAGGTCTGGCCTCAGAGATACTGTCCTGATTCTGCTAGGTCTCTAATCTCCGGTCCTGAGGCCCCAGTCCCTTCTGGATTCAAGGCCATGTTGCCTCAAAACAAGGACGAGGTGCTGCTACAGAACACAGCACCCCCTGGGCGCCCCCCTCAGGGCTCCTCACAACTTGTGGACTTGTCTTCTGGCAACCTGCAGCCTCTGCCTCCCCAGCCATCGCTCCCTCCCTCTCACCCACCTTGCTCCCCTCCCCCACGGTCCCACTCTCCTGGCTCCCATTTCTACAACTCTGACTCAAGTTCTGACTTTGTCCTACATCCCTACTCTTCCTCCCTCCCAAGTTCCCCCACTTTCTTTCATCAGAATTACCTCTCTCTCTCCCTCACACGCTCTTCCTCTCCCACCCACCAGCTATACCCCTCCCTTCCTCCTACTTCTTCCTCCTCTCCCACTCAGCTACAGAACGACTCTCTCCCCCACTCTCACTGTCTGTCTCCTTCCAACCCAGGGTACCACCCCAGCTCCACTGTCACTTCCCCGGCCCCCAGCCTTCCTTCTCCTGGGGTCCACGTGAAGAGGCAGACATGGCCCTGGCATCAGTACAGGGACACCGGGTCCCCTGGGGTGGTGGGGGGATGCGCGGCAAGCCAGAGGGACCCTGCAGAGTTCATGGACCCAGGAGCCCTGGCCCAGGCCCTAGTGGTCCATCTGGGGCACCGCCGCATTGCACACGACCTGCGGCTACTGCTTTTGCAGCACCTGTGGCTAGGCACAACTGGCCAGGCCCCAGTTGTGGAATATCCTATATGCCTGGTGTGTCTCAAGCCCCGCAGCCCCACGTGCCCCATCCCCAGGTACAAGACCGGACCCCGGCTGCTTGCCTTCCCCCAACTACTGCCCTGTGCGCAGGGCCAGGAATCCGGACCACTCCGCCTAGGCATTGGCTTCGGCCTCCGCCTGCCTCGGGGCCAGGCCAGGGCCTTGCACCTGTTGCCAAAAAGAAGGCCAGAGGAAGTAGGTCCACAGGGAAAGGCCGCTCAGGCCCATGGGTATCAAACCCGGGCGTCCCAGGCTCCAGCAGCTCACGTACCGGTGGCTCAGGCGCGGGCAGATCCAGCCCGGGGCCCACCCTCCCCCACCAGGAGCCTCAGATCTACACACTCTATACGCTTTTCAGGGCCTTTACCACAGGCACCAAAACAGGCCACTGTCTCCCTGAAGCCCAGGCCGTCCTCTGCCCGAAAGAGTCCTGCCTCTTCAGAGCCCATTCTCCGAAAGTCGCCACTCTAGTTCCAGAGACAAGGAGGCTCCCTGGAGTACCTCCTCTGAACCCCACTGCCCCCACCAGGCTCCAGAACTCAGGGAGCCCCCGAGACTCCCTGAAGGGCTGGCTGGCCGGAGGTCAGGTGTGTTCTCCAGCCTTGAACCCTGGGAGCCCCTTATGGAGTCTGCTCTCTCCTGGCTGAAGAGGACGAAGGGTACCTGAGACCCCATTCAGCCTTCAGTGTATCCAATAAAGCCTGACCCTGCAGAACTTGTGTTTGCGTCCTGCACAGCAGACACAGTGGGTAGCTGAACCTACAGGCGGCCACAACTAAAGAAGGGGAGGGGGAGAGTCAAAGGAACCAGAGCGGCCGGGGAGAGTTGTTACCATATATCTGAGGACGGCATGGGATCCATAAGGCATGAGCACCTGAGATATTCAGAGGGCTCTGCAAGGCTCTTCACACGTTTAATTCAGTTTGGTGGCACAGATAATGGCATCCCCAAAGATGAAGCCGTGGGCCCCTTCCTCGGAGTGCACATTAGTGTTGCAGGATTTTTTACCTCCATACCTGGGATTCATTGTCTCGCCGCTTCAAAGAATGAAGAGGTGGACACAAAATGAGTAGCAGGTAAAAGTTTATTAGAATTTAAGATCAGAAAGAAGAACAGTATGAAAGCTCTCTTTACAGAGAGGGGCCATTCGAAAGTGAATGTCCGTGGACTATAGGCAAGGGTCTCTCTTTTATAAGGTTCTGGTCGCTGCCCCCCACCCCCCCTCCACACACACCCATTCCCTCCCCCCTTGTTCCTTCTCAGGTTTTACCCTTATTGGCTTGATAGCTCTAGGTGCTGGGTTGTCCATTCCTGATTGGCTTGTTTCCACTGTATGAGGTGTGGTCTATGGCCATACCATTCCTTGTGGGCCATACATTTTATGGTCTACTTATTTTTAATCAGGTCTTTTGTCAAATTCCTGAGGGAAACCTGAGGGGGAGTAGATGGTGTCTGTTACATTCCTTTTTTGAAAATTATTTATTTTTTAATTTACATCAAAGTTAGTTAGCATATGGTGCAACAATGATTTCAGGAGTAGATTCCTTAACACCCCTTAGTCATTTAACCCATCTCCCCACCACAACCCCTCCAGCAACACTCTGTTTGTTCTATATATTTAAGAGTCTCTATGTTTTGTCCCCCTCCCTGTTTCTATATTATTGTTTGCTTCCCTTCCCTTATGTTCATCTGTTTTGTATCTTAAAGTCCTCATATGAGCGAAGTCATGATATTTGTCTGTCTCCAACTAATTTCGCTTAGTATAATACCCTCTAGTTCCATCCACATAGTTGTAAATGGCAAGATTTCATTCTTTTTGATTGCTGAGTAATACTCCATCGTATTACACCATACCACATCTTCTTTATCCATTCATCAGTCGATGGACATTTGGGCTCTTTCCATACTTTGGTTATTGTTGATAGTGCTGCTATAAACATGGGGGTGCATGTGTCCCTTTGAAACAGCACACCTGTATCCCTTGGATAAATACCTAGTGGTGCAATTGCTGGGTTGTAGGGTAGTTCTATTCTTAATTTTTTGAGGAACCTCCATATTGCTTTCCAGAGTGGCTGCACCAGTTTGCATTCCCACTAGCAGTGCAAAAGAGATCCTCTTTCTCCGCATCCTTGCCAACATCTGTTGTTGCCTGAGTTGTTCATGTTAGCCATTCTGACAGGTGTGAGGTGGTGTCTCATTGTGGTTTTGATTTGTATTTCCCTGATGATGAGTGATGTTGAGCATTTTTTCATGTGTCGGTTGGCCACCTGGATGTCTTCTTTGGAGAACTGTCTACTCCTGTCTTTTGCCCATTTCTTCACTGGACTATTTGTTTTTGGGTGTTGAGTTTGATAAGTTCTTTGTAGATTTTGGATACTAACCCTTTATCTGATATGTCATTTGTAAATATCTTCTCCCATTCCTTCGATTGCCTTTTAGTTTTGCTGATTGTTTCCTTCACTGTGCAGAAGTTTTTGACTTTGATGAGGTCCCAATAGTTAATTTTTGCTTTGGTTTCCCTTGCCTTCAGAGACGTGTTGAGTAAGAAGTTGCTGCGGCCAAGGTCAAAGAGGTTTTTGCCTGCTTTCTCCTCTAGGGTTTTGATGGCTTCCTGTCTTACCTTTAGGTCTTTCATCTGTTTTGAGTTTATTTTTGTGTGTGGTGTAAGAAAGTGGTCCGGGTTCATTTTTCTGCATGCCGCTGTCTGGTTTTTCTAGCACCATTTCCTGAAGTGACTGTCTTTATTCCATTGGATATTCTTTCCTGCTTTGTCAAAGATTTGTTGGCCATATGTTTGTGGGTCCATTTCTGGGTTCTCTATTCTGTTCCGTTGATCTGAGTGTCTGTTCTTGTGCCAGTACCATACTGTCTTGATAATTACAGCTTTGTAATACAGCTTGGAGTCCGCGATTGTGATGCCTCCTGCTTTGGTTTTCTTTTTCAAGATTGTTTTGGCTATTTGGGGTCTTTTCTGGTTCCATACAAATTTTAGGATTGTTTGTTCTAGCTGTGTGAAGAGCGCTAGTATTATTTTGATAGGGATTGCATTGAGTATGTAGATTGCTTTGGGTAGTATCAACATTTTAACAATATTTGTTCTTCCTATCCAGGAGCATAGAATCTTTTTCCCCTTTGTGTGTGTGTGTGTGTGTGTGTGTGTGTGTGTCTTCTTCAATTTCTTTCATAAGCTTTCTATAGTTTTCAGTGTATAGATTTTTCACCTCTTTGGTTAGATTTATTCCTAGGTATTTTATGGGTTTTGGTGCAATTGTAAATTGGATCAATTCCTTGATTTCTCTTTCTATTGCTTCATTATTGGTGTATAGGAATACAACTGATTTCTGTGCATTGATTTTATATCCTGCAACTTTGCTGAATTCATGGATCAGTTCTAGTGGTTTTTTGGTGGAATCTTTTGGGTTTTCCACACAGGGTATTATGTCATCTGCAAAGAGTGAAAGTTTGACCTCCTCCTGGCTGATTTGGATGTCTTTTATTTCTTTGTGTTGTCTGATTGCTGAAGCTAAGGCTTCCAATACTATCTTGAATAACAGTGTCGAGAGTGGACATCCCTGTCTTGTTCCCGGCCTTAGGGGGAAACCTCTCAGTTTTTGTCCATTAAGGATGATATTAGTGGTGGGTCTTTCATACATGGCTTTTATGATCTTGAGGTATGATCCTTCTATTCCTACTTTCTTGAGGGTTTTTATCAAGAAAGGATACTGTATTTTGTGAAATGCTTTCTCTGCATCTATTGAGAGGGTCATGTGGTTCTTGTCCTTTCTTTTATTGATGTGATGTATCACATTGATTGTTTTGTGGATATTGAATCAGCCCTGAATCCCAGGTATAAATCCCACTTGGTCCTGATGAATAATTTTTTTAATTTTTTTTTAATATTTATTCATTTTTGAGAGAGAGAGAGACAGAGCATGAACGGGGGAGGGGCAGAGAGAGAGGGAGACACAGAATCAGAAGCAGGCTCCAGGCTCTGAGCCATCAGCCCAGAGCCTGACGTGGGGCTCGAACTCACGGACCGCGAGATCGTGACCTGAGCTGAAGTCGGACGCTCAACTGACTGAGCCACCCAGGCGCCCTGAATAATTTTTTTAATGTATTGTTGGATTGTCTGTTACATTCTTGAGAGGAATCTTAGGCCCAACGGGGTTTACTGTGGTCAGACCCTCCCAGCATTGATCCAAAATATATGTTTTTCCCCATCCAGGGACCTCAGGTCCTAATCTTTCTCTCTCTGCCTATTTTATCCTATCTTTCCCTATCATATTAGGTTATCAAGGATTCATACTGGAGCACCTGGGTAGCTCAGTTGGTTAAGCATCCAATTTCAGCTCAGGTCATGATCTCACAGTTCATGGGTTCAAGCCCCAGATAGGGCCCTGCACTGACAGCTCAGAGCCTCAAGCCTGCTTCAGATTCTGTGTTTCCTTCTCTCTCTGCCCCTCCCCCACTTGTGCTTGCTCTCTCTCTCTCAAAAATAAAGCAATAAACATCACACACACACACACACACACACACACACACACACAGATGCTTAGGCAGCCAGGGGAGCAGCAGGAGGTGTCTCCTTGAAGGGATGGACATTCCTAGGGTTCACTTGAAGAGAAACATTAAGAGTCCTCATGTTGAAGATCAGAAACCCAAGCGGCCCCCCTCAGGAAGGTGGGATGTCAGGCAGAAAAGAGACTTACCCTGCCTGGGAGCCAAGTCACCTCCCTCTGAGGGTGTCAGCGTAGAGCAATCCCCATTCCCAAACCCCTGAATGCATGTGAGAAATAAGGCCACTGACCCAATCAAAGGAGGGACGTGGAGACTCGGAGCACAGTGAAGCGAGGATTTAATCAACATTCTTGTAAGAGCGGGTGTGTGATGGACGGGCACATCTGGTGTAGTTACAGCAAACAATTTATTTCCTAGCGTGCAAGTCCCTCCTGATTCCTCATTGGCGGAGTACAATGGAGGTTACAGCCTTACCCAGACTTCGCCTATGCCCACGTAAGGCAAAAAGTAGTCTGTTTGGAACATATGTACATTTCCTGAGGCGACGCAGAGACTTTCAGTCCCTCCTTTGTTCTTTGGCGCATGCTCTCGCAAAGCCTTTGGAAAATAAGCCCGCAAAACGGAGAGGGTTAGAAGAACCAGGAAGTGAAGTGTCTAAGGGTTTGAGGCTCCATGGGGGGAGGGGGAGTTCATATAGATTTCCAATAGGTTGTAAGCCTACTGGTAACTAGACAGCTCAGCTCTTATTTGGTATTTCTGAAAATGAATCATCTCCCTTGTCACAGAGCTGCAAGCATGGCCGGTTCTCACATCCACCAACCAGAGGTGAGGTGATTTGTTAAGGTAAATAGTGGTTTCTTCACACTAGGAAGCAGTGGATTCCGAGTTTGAAGCCAATTTTACTTTAAAGTCCATGCTGCCTCCATGAAAAGGCAAGAGACACAGTTCAAGTTCCCAAATGTGAAATTTCCAAAGTGTGTGACCTGGGACACATCACTTCCTCTCTGGGGTAAAAGGTAAAGGCTGCACTTGTGTATTGGTGTAGGAAACAAAGGCAAAAGAAAAAATTGAATTTCCTTACAACTGACAATTCCTTGACACAGGCAGAGTGACCTCTGGAAACTCGACTGCCTCCATGTTGACACTTTGCTAAGGGCAAAAGTCAGTCTTAGCTTAACATTGTCCCGCCCCTCTAGGATCCTGTAGATCTAATTTAACATACAAAAATTCCTTTGGAATCTTTATCTCTACCCCTCAAGATACAGGTTGGCAATCATGCTCCAAGCATATGGCCCACTGATATACATCTGAAGCATCTGTGACTGAGGTTTTACTGACCAGTAATAAATGACGTTTTCCTAACAACGGCTAGCCCCCTCAGGGTCCTGGAAACCTAGCTTCCAAAATACCTTGGAGGCTTACGCTGTCCCTAACCGCCTCTCAACTTGAAAGTGTATCATCAGTCACCCCTCACAGCGCCAGTGCAGCTCTTTCTGCCCAAGGGTCCTGTCCTGGGCTTTAATAAAACCACCTTTTTGCACCAAAGACGTCTCAAGAATTCTTTCTTGGTCATCCGCTCTGACACCACCCCTCCCCCCCAACTTCCACATCAGGTATCACTCCTGAAATGGGGACAAGCCTAATCCAAGATTTTTTTTTTTTTTTAAGATTTTATTTTTAAGTAATCTCTACGCCCAAGGTGGGGCTCGAATTGACAACACAGAGATCAAGGGAAGCATGCCCTGGGACTGACAGCCAGGAGCATCCAAGGATTTCTTTTTGTAAAGGTTTATTAGCCTCTTCTAACCTTTATTAGCTCCCCTCCTCCCCCAGAATCACCAAGCACATCCCCTGGAAGGGGAGCCTGCCTCTTTGACCCCACGCAAACACGACGGAGACTCACGATCCAGGCGGACAGAATCTTGGCGCGGGGCTTGCGTCATCCCGATGCCCGCTAGTGCTGACGCGTATTGGCGGGCCTGCGCCTGCGCAAGAAGAGCCCAGGGCTAAGTGCGCGTGCGCACTGCGCGTTCACCGGACAGGGTTAAGACCGCTTGGAGCGGAGATATGGATTCTTGAGTGTGGTGAAGAGTTTTGCCAACTCCGAGGGAGCGAGGGAGCAGTCGAGAATCCTCCTGGCGGCGACGGGATCAAGTTGAATCGCGGCAGGGCGAGTGGTCGAAAGCCGGGCGTGGCATGTCCCGGGTGCCCCGGTGCGGACAGTGAAGCGCGCGGCGAGCAGGATGGGCCGGCGCCGGGCGCCCGAGCTGTACCGGGCCCCGTTCCCGTTGTACGCGCTTCAGGTCGACCCCAGCGCGGGGCTGCTCATCGCTGCGGGCGGAGGAGGCGCTGCCAAGACGGGCATAAAGAATGGCGTGGTGAGAGCCTCAGGGCCACTGGGGCCGGTCACGGCACGGGCGACGGGGGTAAGGGGTCTCGGGGGTGGGCTGTACCTCCGGCTGACACTAGCTGCATTTCTAGCTTGCCCCCTCCCCGGTGGAAAGCCCGGCGCCCTGGCGGGAATTTCACCTGAGAACTTACCACGAATCGTAAAGTAGAGTAAAAACAGCACACGACACCGCTTAGGCAGGAACGCTTCAACTCAACCTCACAAGCAGCTCCAGGGGTCTTATCCTGGTCTTTTCTGGTCTCTGCTCTCCAGCAGCGGCAAGAGTGCTGCATTTGGTCTTTAGGCAAGGGTTCTTCACTCTTCTGAGGATTGCCCAATTATTTTGTAAACTGGAGGTATTAATCCCAACCCTCCTTGCTGTACAGATTTGTGAGGTTCCAAAGAAAGAAAGAAAAGGAAAGAAGCAAGCAGACTGGGAAAAGCCTTTTAAGTAGAAAGTGTAGTAAGCAAAGAGATAGGGCTTTAGACTATAGGATGTAAGGTTGTCCTTGAGGTGCTCTCTGGGCACCCCTGAACCTTGCTCACCCTGGTTCCCTCTTCCACAGCACTTTCTGCAGCTAGAACAAATTAATGGACGCCTGAGTGCCTCTTTGCTACACTCCCATGACACAGAGACACGGGCTACCATGAACTTGGCGCTGGCTGGTAACATCCTTGCTGCAGGGCAGGATGCCCACTGTCAGCTTCTGCGCTTCCAGACCCATCAGCAGAAGGGCAAAAACAAGACAGAGAAGGCAGGTGAGAAGCTCCCGCTTTAGCTTTGGGGTAAGGGTTAAATGAGTAAGATCACTTATTTTGGTTCCAAAAAAAGTGGGGTTGGAAGTGGGTTATGGTAGCAGGCAAGAAGCTGGATGTTCACTACTAGGGAGGGGGCAAGCACTACTTACTATAGGGCCCTGAAACCTGGCAGACTCTTTGTATTTCAGGTTGCAAGGAACAGGGGCCACGACAGAGGAAGGGGGCAGCCCCAGTAGAGAAGAAGTCTGGAGCTGAAACCCACCAGGAGGGGGTAGAACTCAGTGTAGAGAATTTGCAAGCGGTGCAGACAGACTTCAGCCCTGATCCGTTGCAAAAAGTTGTATGCTTCAACCATGATAACACCCTGCTCGCCACTGGAGGGACGGATGGCTACGTTCGTGTCTGGAAGGTGTGGTTTTGTGGGTTAGAGGATGAGTGTCAGTAGCAGCAAGGTCAGATTGTGATGAACTGATCATGGGTTCTGGGAAACTTGAGTGGAGCCTGTACTGAGTGGCAGAAAAGAAGAAGGGTGGGGATCATTGCACCCTTGCTAGGTACCTAGGGTAACCATGATGGTGGTTTGGTCGCAGGTACCCAGCCTAGAGAAAGTTCTGGAGTTCAGAGCCCATGAAGGAGAGATTGAGGACCTGGCTTTGGGGCCTGATGGCAAGGTGAGGAAGTGAGAGTGTCAAAAAAGTAGGTGATTATGCTGCTTGTCCAGTAAGTGGATCCCCTAACTGTCCATCCTTGGAATCTTGATTCCTGACTAGTTGGTAACTGTGGGCTGGGACCTTAAGGCCTCCGTGTGGCAGAAGGATCAGCTGGTGACACAGCTGCACTGGCAAGAGAACGGACCCACCTTTTCTAACACGCCTTACCGCTACCAGGCCTGCAGGTGTGAGACCCCAGAGGGTAGCTAAAAGAGGCACAGCCTAGATGTGGTGGGGGAGAGGGAAGAGACTGGGGGGAAGCTGGGGAGGATTGTAGCCTTGGTGGGTGTTACCCCAGGCCTGACCAGGGTGCAGGAGGGCACAAACCTCTGAGAAGGGCTGAGCAGGCCCCAGGAGCTGAATATCCTCTCACCTGGCCCCCAGGTTTGGGCAGGTTCCAGACCAGCCTGCCAGGCTGCGACTCTTCACAGTGCAGATTCCCCACAAGCGTCTGCGCCAGCCCCCACCCTGCTACCTCACAGCCTGGGATGGCTCCACCTTCTTGCCCCTTCGGACTAAGTCCTGCGGCCATGAAGTCATCTCCTGCCTTAGTGTCAGGTGTGAGACAGTGGTGACTTGGCTGGTTGTGGGGTGCCTGGGGGAGTTTGGAAGGATGTCCTGTCTGAGGCTCTGAAGAGTACTATTGGTGAATGTTGCTGCATAGGCCCCCGGGACAGTGAGCACTTTATTTTTTGTTGCAGTGAATCGGGCACCTTCCTAGGCCTGGGCACAGTCACTGGCTCTGTTGCCATCTACATAGCTTTCTCTCTCCAGGTAATGGGTAAAGGTGGGCACAGCCCTGAGGGCTCTTTGGGGTGGGGACTCTGGGCCTGCTCGAACCTAAGTGTGTAGGAAGGGTCTGGCCCAGCTCTAGAGGAAAAGCCATCTGGAGACGGAGATTGTTTTCCAGGAGAATGTTCTGAACAGGGCCATCCTTCAATAGTTCTTCTCCTGTCTCCAGCGCCTCTATTATGTGAGGGAGGCTCATGGCATTGTCGTGACAGATGTGGCCTTTCTACCTGAGAAGGGTCGTGGTCCAGAGCTCCTTGGCTTCCATGAAACTGCCCTGTTCTCTGTGGCTGTGGATAGTCGTTGCCAGCTGCACTTGCTGCCCTCACGGAGTGAGTCATTGGGATGGGGGTGGGTACCGCCCTACCTCTAGCTATAGCAAAAACTTGTCCCTTGGAGAATGGGCCGCTTGTTTGTAGCCATCTGTCCCCTTCTTGAATGGTTTTGTTCTTAGGGCTGTGAAGCCCCTTTGCCTGCTGACTTCTTCCCTTACCCCTCTTGCAGGGAGTGTTCCCGTGTGGCTGCTGCTCCTGCTATGTGTCGGACTTATTGTTACGACCATCCTGCTGCTCCAGAGTGTCTTTCCAGGTTTTCTTTAGCCTTTCTGCTCTTAGGGAATCAGGGGCCTGGACATTACTACCTTCTAGAACAGAGTGGAGGCCTGAACCCCATTGCTCATTCCACCTGAATCCATAGTTGGCGTTCCTCTGATGAGACTGACGGGCGCTGCCTGCCCTGCCCACTTAAAACGTGTCTATGGCCCTGTGTGACTCTGAATCCTGAGAACCCTTCATTCTTCATGCGTGGATCCGCCCAGGACAGTGGTATCTGAAAGGCCAGGCCACACCACCTGCATTCTTCCTCTGCCTGCCAGAGGCTCCGAAGTTGAGCTTGTCCTTTCTCCAGAAATATGTGAGGATGCCCAAGAACCTGGAGGTACTGCTGTCCATCACTTGGTCTTCACGTGAACCCCTGGCGTTTGCTGAAGCAAGCCCTGGCCTGGGACTTGCCGTTAGGGAAGGAAGGGGCAAAAGGAAGACCCAGGCAGTAATCTCTGGGTCCAGCTGGGTAGCTCCAAGCCAGCCAGGCGACATATACAATAAGTTCCTGGATGGTCTTCCCTACCCTTGAGAAAAGGGAAAATGAACCTCAGCACATTCAGCAGGAAAAGTTGATATTTAATAAACAAGCAAAGACTGAACTGAGACCCTGGTGGTACTCCTGTCAGTTCTTGCCTCCCTCAGAAGGTGAGAGATCCCTGAGGTTGAGCAGCTCCACTGGGTGCTGGAAGATGGCTTTGGCATACTGATGCAAGAGGCGGTTCATGTAGCTGTGCTGCCAGGGGAACAGCCCTTCCAGGAAGCCAATGTGGCCACCCCGGGCTGTGATGAGCAGTGCAACATGGGGAGAATGTTGGGCAGCCTCTACGGGAAGGGCTTGGGGAGGGGTTAGAGAGGAGGTCAGGAACTGGCCTTTTCTGAGAGCCCAGTCTCTCTCCCCTTGCACCTCACCACCTGTTTTCCCCAGGGCCTGTAAAGCATCCAGATTCAGGGTGCTCACCGTGGACTGGGGAGAAGGGGTCATCAGCTGCATTGAGGCAGAGCACAGGGGTCTGGATGGCATCTACCTTGGTTCTTGGGCTTGCTGCTTGGTAGTAGGTTACACAGT
Organism: Panthera tigris; assembly: GCF_018350195.1. NCBI lineage: Eukaryota > Metazoa > Chordata > Mammalia > Carnivora > Felidae > Panthera > Panthera tigris. Next base: position 117,834,145 of record NC_056662.1, read on the forward strand.
CTTGATATCCAAAAGCCACAGCTGTGTAGCGCTCATCAAACTGGCGGATCGTGCGGGCCTGCATGTGGTAGAGGGTGGGGTACGCTAGGATGAGGATAGGGAATAAGAAGATACTGAACAATTTTGGGTAGGGGGTGGTGGTTGAAAGACTCTACCTGTAGCACAAAGTCTACGTTCACCACCTTTTCCATCACCTTCCTATTTCTGCAAAAGAGTTCATAGAGGTGTGACTCTCCTGGACCTGACCCTATCGTATCTCATGGATAAGCAAACCCAGTTACAAAATTAGTCTGAGCACTGGGAGAACCTGGTATTCCTGCCATCCCATCCTGCCTGCTGCCCCCTCCCACTTGCCAAAACCCTACCGGTTCACAATGCGGCAGAGCTCGGCAGTGAGGCGCTGATTGAAGAGCAGTGAGTTGAGTGGGGTCTCCAGGGAGCGGGTGGTTTCAGAGGAATCCCAGCATGCAGATAGAGTCAGTGCTGCCACCAGCCCCGAATCTTGCCCTGTTCGAGCTAGGTGGTTCAGCACTAATATCCTGAAGGATGGATCCAGGGGCCGTGAAAGAAGGGTTTGCGTTAGTGAGTTGGGAAAGGGGGAGAGGACATGGGGGAGGAAACAAAGGAAGACTGGACCTTTGGGTCAAGCCCAGGCAACCTTTACCCTCCAAGAGAGATGCCCACAGCCAGCAGTGGAGCTTGGGAGTAGCGGTGCTTTATGTGGCTCACGACTGTCTCCAGATCTTCAGTGTTGCTGGCACAAAAGGCTCTGTGAGTCTGAGGTAAACCAGATAATTGGGTAGGGAGGGAGGCCCTGGCCAGAAGCAGAAAGATGGGAGGGTTCGAGAGATGGAAGGAAAATGGAAGAAGGATGGGTAGGTAGAGCCCCAGGGCCAAGGATCTCTTAAGGGAGTGGGGTGAAGGGCTACGATGAGGAAAGGATACTCACCAGCAGTTCTTCCCCACGGCAGCCTCGGTTGTTAAATACAACAGCTCTGTGACACACACAGGTACGTCTCAGCCAGGCCTTTCCTAGAAGCCCCGCTCCCCTTTTGGTAGCCTTCAGGAAGACCCCAGTCAGAAGTGCCCCTCATATAGTGCTTTCTTCCCAGAGGTATCAGGGTCTTGATCGGCCTCCCTATTACAAGGCCTCAGATACCACCCACTGCCTCCGGGCTGGACCCATCCTTACCTATAACCATCCCTCAGAGCTTGGTTGACTAGTTGTGAGATATAGGAGTCCTGGCTACTGCCTGTGATACCAGGAAGCAGTAATACAATGGGCTGGGTGGTGGGGTCAGGATACTGACTGCTGTTGTGCTGGCCAGCCCAGTCTAGCAGGAGCTGTCCTCCATCTGGGGTTTGGAGGACTTCGCTGTGGTTTTGGAGAAAAGGGCACACCAAGATACTATGAGGAACTCCGTGTGCTTCAGAAGGTTTACCTCTCTTCCCCACAAACAACTCCCACAACTTCCCTCCTGTATCATTTGAGGACACACACTGTGCCCGACATTAAGACCATAACAAGGTGTAATGGGACGTAAAAGATTAAATATTACCTCACTGTTGTGCAATTAAATAGCCCTTCTGTATAACCACTCTCGTTATCCTCAACACACTGAGGTACGTGGGGCAAAGATTACCTTCAGTTTTAAGAAGTAGACAGGATTTCCCTATAGTTGCAGCTTACTGTTCACCCGCTCTGTCCCTTCTTACCTCCAGTAAGGGACTGGAGGCCGAGACTGCAGCAAGACTCGAAAGATGGTTTGTAGCCGCCCCTCAAAACACCACAGCGCAGGGTAGAAAGTCTCCAGAGTGATCGGACAGTGTTGCTCCAGGAGGGCCAGAAACCGGGGCCCGGTCACCAGTTGAGGCCTCTGTAACCACAACAGTCTACCTCACTCCCCTGGATTTTGCACAGCCAGTGAGGCACCTGACACCAGAGCAACCCCTCTCCAGAGGCCGGCCTCTGAGGGTGAGAGACCTAACATACCTTAGCCTGGAATGGCCAAGTCACCTCTGTTTATAATAGAGTCCAGCTGGAGCCCCAAAGAACTCCAGTCCTGGAGGGCGAACTCCAGTCCTGGAGGGCAACCTCCGGCACGGACTCAACTGACCTGGAACCAGGGCTGGGAACTGCTGCAGCTGACTGAGTGCTGACCCCTCCGCTCAGGCTATCTGTGCCCCAAACCCATTTTGCAGAGAGCAGGTAATATCAACTGCCCAGCTGGGTCCTTGCGGAAAGGGTTGGCATCCTAGTCAGAGGCTGAAGAAATGCAGTACCATTCAATCTGTGACTTCTGCCTTGCAATTGATTTACCACACTCCTCTTCCTCAGACTAGCTCCAGCCATGCTGGCTGCGCCTGATTTTAGCACCCCATTGCCACATACTCGCGTTCCCTCCCTACCGTGCGCTCACTGCTGCTTCTACCACAGCACCTCATTTTCTCGCTCATAGGACCCCTGTCGTCAGACCATACTCCAAAGGAGGAATGGTCTCGACGTGAACGGATTTTCCTCTTGTTTCATGCCAGCCAGAGGGAAGGTAACACAATGGCAGGGACAGACAAGTCAGTGGGGACTCGGCTCTGACTTTCCACCCCTCTGCTTGGTTCTTGGGTACACATCAAGTGAATGAGAGGGCTAGCCGCATAGCAGGCTTATGAAACAGGGGCATGCTGTACAAAGCCAAAAGGTCACAGTCTCAAGAAATTTCTATTGCTGTTGCAAGCCCTAAGGAACCTGAGGACCAGATTCCTATGTCTTCTGCAGTTTTAGTACCCAAAAAAGGCTGGGTAAATTATGAACTAGAGAGGCCAAGTTGCTAGCACAGCTGTTGAGAGGTGTGATTCATAACACGGTCTTTAACCCCCGGACTAATAATGCTTGAGATTCATTGTATGCTATGTGCAGGTTCTAGGCTAAGCCCAACCTTATGAGGGAGCATATTTCATAGGTGAAGAAACAGTGACCCAAAGAGTTTAAGTTGTTTGCCCAAAGTCACACAGCAAGCAAGAGGCAAAGCAGAATTCGCAATTATGATACTACCACCAATACTAGTAGGTTGAATTTGTTGAGTGCTCGTGTTTCAAGCATTGTGCTAAGCACTTTACATAATTATACCCTGTGATTTTCACAATAGCTCTTTGACAGTAGATCCTGTGATCCCCCGTGGGAACAGGTTGGAATGTTGAGTAAGTTGTCAAGGGTCATGAAGCCTGCCAAAGACAGCTAGTGGCGGAACTGGAATTCAAACCCTGGTCTGACTCCAGAGCTTATGCTCTTAATCACCGTACTATATTACTTCCTAATTGCCAGGATTTTGAGTTGTCATCAATCTGTGGAATTTTTTTTTTTTTTAAGTTTAGTTAGAGAGAGAGAGAATGCAAGGAGGGAAGGGGAAGAGAGAGGGAGAGACAGAATCCCAAGTAGGCTCCACACTGTCAGGGCAGAGTTTGGGGCTCAAACTCAACGAACCACGAGATTATGACCTGAGCCGAGATCAAGAGTCGGACACTTAACCAACTGAGCCACCCACGTGCCCCAATTTAGGGAATTCTTGATCAAATAAGCTCAGTAGTGTAGAATAAACTAGGTCACACATTTGATTTATATGGGTTAATTTCATTTGAGCTCTAGTGAAGTATTTTTTTTAATTTTTTTTAACGTGTATTGAGTTTTGAGACAGAGAGAAACAGAGCATGAATGGGGGAGAAACAGAGACAGAGAGAGAGGAAGACACAGAATCTGAAGCAGGCTCCAGGCTCTGAGCTGTCAGCACAGAGCCCGATGCAGGGCTCGAACTCACAGACCGAGAGATCATGACCTGAGCCGAAGTCAGATGCTTAATCGACTGAGCCACGCGGGCGCCCCATAGTGAAGTATTTCTAGACTCATTCCTGAGAATTAATTAGTAATATGCCATTGGTCACTATGGGTAAATCAATAATAGTCCATTATCATGCTGGACAATCCAAACTCCTCAGGGCTTCCAGAATGTGCTTTTTCCTGCATTGTAACCAATATTTGGAAGTCAAGGAGGGGTTTGGAGTAAAAAATGGCAGAGGTCTCTGAGTTCTTTGTGGCTGATCCAAGCAAAGGAAAATGTTTATTAAGGACAGCTCTGGTCTGAAATGATTGACTTTTGAAATCAGGCATATAAAGTAGGATTTATAGGGTACTGTGAGGTTTGGATTTTTGTTTTATTAAGGCAGATTTAATACATGCGAATGTAGAAAGCTCTGAAAATACAGAAAGTTTAGATAACATTTAAATTCCCTATAGATCATGGGGCGCCTGGGTGGCGCAGTCGGTTAAGCGTCCGACTTCAGCCAGGTCACGATCTCGCGGTCCGTGAGTTCGAGCCCCGCGTCAGGCTCTGGGCTGATGGCTCGGAGCCTGGAGCCTGTTTCCGATTCTGTGTCTCCCTCTCTCTCTGCCCCTCCCCCGTTCATGCTCTGTCTCTCTCTGTCCCAAAAATAAATAAAAAACGTTTAAAAAAAAAAAAATAAAAAATAAATTCCCTATAGATCTTTAAGGGCTTGAATTGATAGGTTTTTTTTTATTAGACTCAGTTACCTGGAACAGCTTAATGAAGATTAAAAGATTTAGATTTTTCTGGATATATGAATTATGTATTTTGTCTAAATTTCAGTGTTCAACTTCAGTGTCCAAGTTCATCAAAATCAACCTCTTGAGACTTTACCATTGCATTATATATACGCGGAGAGCCCAGAACTTAACACAGGGCTGAATGAACAACGACAGGGTTATCCACGAGTCCTGAGCTGCACAGGGAACCTCTACCCGCCCTTAAGAGAAGCAAGGCTCTGCTAAGTGGACAGGATGGTGGGAGTCAGCCACATCTGCACAGGCCTCCGGTTCCTTTGTTCTGTGAAGTTAGTGAGAAACTCAACTCGACTGCCTTTTTAGAAGAGGAAAGCGTCTCCCTGACACCTGAGGATGCCTTCCAGCCGGCCCTTCCTCAACTGTTTGTCTCTATCATTGGGAGCAGCACCCCTCTGATGGCTGAAAGGCCCAACTGGCATGGGGAGCGTTTGGGACGCAGAGAATCTAGGCAGACAAAGAAGCAAAACTCTTCGTTAGGTGATAATAGCAAAACAGAACCCTGCTGTAGCATGGCAGGGCTGGTGGTGGAATTGGGGCATCAAATTTCACCTGGGGCAGGGGGCCCAATCATGCCACCTCCCACAAAGGGATCTATCCCCTGGCTGGAAGCTGCCCCTTAGGCCCGAGTATCCTAAACCCGCCGGCCAGAGCTTTGGACCCGCACCCACCTGGGGCACACATATCCAGTAGTAGCCCAAGTAGAGGGTAGCGCCAAGACCCAAAAGCAGAGAGAAGGGCTCTGTCCAGGTGCCAGTCTGAGGGCTCTGGGAAGAGCTCAGCATCTTGGGTGGTTGGATTCTGACTTCCCAGTTCTTGACCGGCTCCTGCACCTGATTCTTGGCCGGGAGGCCGGCAGGTGTGCGCCGGGCCCCGCACGCCATTGGACAGTCTGTGCAGGGACGGCCTCCGCTGCCGGGTGGGGCGGGGGTCCTGGCCCCGCCCCGCCCACCGCCGCCGCGCTCCGCGGCAGGCGTGACAAAGGGCGGGGCCCGGACCTCGACCCGCGCCGAGTAGAACCGAGTTACCAGTGGTGACCTCCCTGCCCGTCGCCCGCTTCGCGCGCCTGGGCGCCTCCTGCTTCCGCCTCCCGGTGACTAGCGGTGCCGCCCCTTGCAAGGACCACCACCCTCTCCCCAGCCTCCATCTTGGTGAGACGTGTCTCCAGCGCCTTCCTCAAACTCTGCCCCCGCCACGCTAGTTAGGCAGTTTGGTTACGGTCCCCCAGTCAACCAGTCACTGACACACAGGACACAGCCACTCCTTGGTGACATCCTGCCCTTTCACACAGGACAGCCATTCACTGTGAACTTCACCTTCAGGACGTGGCCGCTCACCTTGTGACGCCCTGCAGTCCTGCAGTGTTCAGCTATTCTCAGTGGACTTCCCATACTGGACACAGCCATTCATACTGTAGCACCCAGTCACATAGGTTTCAGCTATTGGGTGGATGGCATTCCACATAGAGTCACACACACACAAAGGTTAAGGTCACATACCATCACTCTACACCGTCTTTCATAATGTCAAGTAAGTACAATAGATACGTACTCATCCCCCACTTTGTACCAGGCAGTGGGATACCCCTGGAATGCTCTTGCCTGTCGTCACTGGAATGTGGAAACGAATAAGTAATCTAATAGAGCAGTGGTTCTCAGCCGTGACTGAAGATTAGAATCATCTGGGAGTTTTGTTTTGTTTTTTAATTTGTTTAACATTTATATTTTTGAGAGAGGGAGAGACAGAGCGTGAGCTGGGGGCAGAGGGGGGTGGTGGGCAGAGAGGGAGACACAGAATATGAAGCAGGCTTCAGGGTCTGAGCTGTCAGCCCAGAGCCCGATGTGGGACTTGAACTCATGAACCATGACATCATGACCTGAGCCAAAGTTGGCCGTTTAACTGAGCCACCAGGCGCCCTTCATCTGGGAGTTTTAAAAACAACCAGCGCCCCAGGCCTCACCCCCTGCTATAGTTGGTTTGGAGAGGAGACTAGGTATCAATATAACTTAGAAGTTCTTTGGAAGATTCAAATGTGTAGTCAGGGTTGAACCCCTGCGGTAGGGCACAGGGCTAGCTAGATAGGGGAAGTACTAGCTGCAGTGAGAGCACTGAGGAGGGTGCCCGAACACCATGGGTCAGAGCAAGTGTACCCGGATGTTAAGTGATGATACATTTAAGGTGAAACCAAAAATTGAGTAGGAGTTTCCCAGGCAAGGGAGAGGTGGGAAGAGAATAGTTGTTCCAGGAGCAGAAACAGCGTAAGCAAAAGCCTGGGTGTGAGAGACTTCTTAAAGGAACCAAAAGAAATCTGGTTGTCTGGAGCATATGAGATGGCCAAGAATCAGGCTGTGAGCAGCTACACAAGGGATGTGAGAGTTTAAACTAAGGATGGGGGAAAACCATCAAAGAGTTTTACAAAGGGGCGAGCAACATGACCGGCGTTATGTTTTAAAGGAATCATTCAGGCGACTTGGAGAATGGATTGATTGGAGGAGGCTGAGAATGGAAACAGGCCAGTTAGGAGGCTGTTAACAGTACTTCGGCATGGCAGGTGGCTGCCTGGACTGGAGGAGCTTGGGAGAGGAGTGAAGATCTTTAAGACAGGAGGCAGAATGGAATAGGACTTGGTGTTTGGAGGTCAGGAGAGAAGGAGAAATCATGAAGGATGCGCAGGTTTCTGACTGTATGAGTCAGGGATGCATGGCGGTACCAGTCCCTGGGTTAAGGAAACTGGGGGAAGGGAAGGTTTGAGGAGGAAGAGGATGCGTTCTGAACTCAGACACACAGAGGTTAGGGTGCTGGTAGGTGTTCTAATTGCTTTTTCTTAGATTCTGTATTTGTCTATTTGGCATCTGTCAGTCACAGGGCCAAACTAACAGCCGAAGTTGACGTTTCGTCTGCAATCCAGAGCCCATACTCTGAGCCACTTCTTTGATCTAAATCTCACACGACAAGCCAATATTTCCCCTGTCCTAAATCAACCCAGGGTCAGGTATCAGATAACTAGGGACAGTCCCTGTGTCCCCAAGCCTGCCTGATTACTCAAACTAGCCAATTCTAAGCTGTCTACTTTGCCCTGCCTTGCCTTTCCACTTAATAAAGGCTGTGGCCTCTGCCTTCCTCCTTGCTCCTTTCTGCCCATGACAGAAGCCCACTGGGGTTTCCCCCTGTCATCCTGTGTAGTGAGCTATGCCTGTCGTTTCCAGGATAACTGGAGCACTAAATTTTTCTTCCAATGACATTGACCTCTCCACGTTGTCACTCAGTCACCTTTATACATTAAAATCTAGGCACAAATTAGAGGATGTTCATTTCCTGAAGAGGTCTGGGGCTTGGGGCTTGGAATTTGAGGTTTGGCAGCCATCAGCATTTAAATGATATATTCGTTTTCAGGGTTGCCATAACAAAGTACCACACACTGGCTGTCTTAAACAACAGAAGTTTATTGTCTTACAGTTCCGGGGACTAGAAGTCCAACTTCAAAGTGCCAGAAAGATCGGTTCCTTCTGAGAGCTGTGAGGAAGAATCTGTCCCAGGTCTCTTCTCTGGCTTCTGGTGGTGTGCTGGCAATCTTTGGCATGTAGAAGCTTCTTGGCCACAAGAACATGCTACCTGCATCTTCACAAGACGCTTTCCCTGTGTGTGTGTGTGTGTGTGTGTGTGTGTGTGTGTGTGTGTGTGTCTATGTCCAAATTTGCCCTTTTTAAAATAGCTTATTTATTTATTTTGAGAGGAGAGAGAGCAAGCAGGGGACGGAAAGAGAGACAGAGAATCCCAAGCAGGCTCTGCACTGTCAGTGCATAGCCCAACCTGAGGCTCAAACTCACAAACTGTGAGATCATGACTTGAGCCGAGACCAAGAATCGGACGCTTAACCGAGCCACTCCAGAGCCCCCAAGTTTCCCCTTTTCACGTGGACACCAGTCAAATTGGAGTGGGGTGGGCTCACCCTACTCCAGTAGGACCTCATTTTCACTTCTTATACCTGCCGCGACCCTATTTCCAAATAAAGTCACATTCTGAGGTATTGGGGGTTAGGATGTCAACATATGACTTTTTGAGGGACTCAGTTCAACCCATAACAGATAGTGATGGAAGCAACATGAACAGACAAACACATGAACAGATAGAAGTGAGGGGAGAGCCCAGAGGAACTCTGTTGCGTAAAGAAAACTAAGAAGAAACGAGTAGAGGGAGAAGATGGTGTTGCTGGACGGCGGGTCCCATAATTCTCGCAGGTAGTGTCCAGCAATGTCCGCCATAGGAAGGAGGACAGAATGACTTCGATGAGAGTCAGTTGTTCTGAAAGATGCAGATTGGAAGGAGCTGAAGGAGAGGGAGACGTTGAAGATTCTGAAGAGATAAGTTATTCCTTTGAAGAACTAAGTCCTTGTGGGCTGCCTGAGCGGCTCAGTTGTTTGACCGTCTGATTCTTGGTTTCAGGTCCAGTCATGATCTTGCAGTTTGTGATGACTGCACAGAGCCTGCTTGGATTCTCTCTCTCCCCGCCTCTCTCTGCCCCTCCCCTGCTGATGCGTGCACACTCCTGTGCGCTCTCTCTCTCTCTCTCACACACACACACACACCAAAAAAATGAAAGAAAGAAAGAAAGAAAGAAAGAAAGAAAGAAAGGGAGAGAGAAAGAAAGAAGGAAAGAAAGAGAAAGAAAGAAAAAGAAAGAAAATAAAAGAGAAAGGAAGGAAGGAAGGGAGGGAGGAAGAAAGGAAGGAAGGAAGGAAGTCCTTGGGCCAGTGGGTGAAGATGTAGTCTGAAGCCTAGGAGGAATTGATCATTGTGACAAAAGTAGGTGACACTCCATTTTGAGTAGGTGACACTTTGCTGGCAAACCACTGCCACCATCACCCTTAAGATGACACTTTTCCCAGCCCTCTCGCCAACCATGTCTCGTATGCAGCCGCTTCTCAGTGATGCACCTGGTCACAGCCACCCAATGACACCTTCCCTGGAAACCAGCAGTCACAGCTGTCATGTGAGCATCACAAACAACTCAGGAAAGAGTTCAACCAACTACCCTAACACATGTACCGCTACTGTCCTCTCCTGTCACACCCCCGGACAATCATTCCCACCCTGGCCATACGCTCTCAGGGCCATGTTGTCGCTCTGGACACACAGTCACACAAAATACCTCTACTGTCACAAGTTCCTCACGCACACGGCCACATCCACTAGTCACAGCCACACTAACAGTTCCGTCCTGTCTCGCACACAGGCTGGGCGCCGGCGGGCAGTGGCACCGGCAGCACCACCACAGTTAGGCACGCTTCTCCTGAACACCAGCCAGCATCACCAGCTGTCTCTCTAGAAGTCTGTCCCTGTCTCTCTCACGGAGACACGGGCACACGCGCGCACGCACACGCGCGCCGGGGCCGCGGGGAGGAAGCCCGGCGCGGGCTGCGGAGGGCGGCGGCCCTGCCCGCGGCCGCTGGCGCTGCGGACTCTGCCCGGGCCAGGGCGGCGGCCGGCCGGAGGGCGACGTGGAGCGGCCACGTGGAGCGGCCCGGGGGAGGGCCCGGCGGCGGCGAGCCGAGGCGCGGCCGGCGCACAGCCTCCAGCCGCCGCGAAGCCGGACCCCAGCCCTCGCCGCGCCGCCGCAGGTGGGTCCGCGCTCGGCGTCGGGCGGCCTCGCCCCGGGCCTGGCGGGCTGGGGGCCGCGGGGCCGCAGGGCTGCGGGGCGGGGGCGGCCTCCGGCCTCTGGGGGCCCAGGCTGCGGGCGCCGCCCCTCTGCGTCTCCGGGCGGGGGCGGCGAGGAGCCGCGGCTCCAGCCTCGGGGCACCTCCCGGGAGGAGGTTACCCCGGAGGGCGAGTAGAGGAAGGGGCTGGAGAGCGAATCCCGAGCTCTCTAGGCGTGGTGATGGGGTTTCACAGTTCCCCGGCCGCCTTTCCCCCCGTGTCTCCTTTGTCTCTCTGACATCGTGGGAGGGAGGTTGGGGGCTGGCAGGAGTTTCATCCTCATTTGACAGATGAAGAAAAGGGGGACTGGGGAGGGACCCCAGCTGGGGCCAGCTGGAAGTGTTAGGGTGGAGACCAGCTGTCAGGTGTGGGGGACCTTTTTGGCCGTAAAGCCACTCTCTCTTCTTTTGGGGGAGGGGAGTGTCCTGGGAGGCACAGGGGGCACCAGAGGGATAAGTTAAGGGTGAGGATTTGGTTCAAAAGAACTTTGGGACAGTTAGACTCAGCCGGAAATGGGATGGATGCCCTATGAGGTGCTAGACTCCCGCCCTGGAAAGTCAAGCGGGGGCTGAATGGCCATTGACAGGGATGCTGTGGAAGAAAGCTTTGCACTGGATGGGAAGCTACCCAAGATAAAAGGCCCCTGCCACTTCCTAGATTCTCTGGAAATACTCAAAGAGCATGCGCTCGCTGCCAGTCATGTAACGGACATTATCCCACTGCATCTTCCCCAGGCCCGTACAAGGCTGATACTGTTGTTCCGGGCGCAGAGAGATTCAGACACCCACCTAGGCCCCAGCGACAGGACGGAGGGGCCGGGTTTGATCAGAGGTCTGACCCCAAGGCTGGGCTCTCCTCCCGTGCTCGGAGGCAAAGGCTTGAAGAAATCTGAGGCCTGAGAGTCGCTGTGACTGGGAGTGTATGAACGGGAGTGTGTGTGTGAAGGATGTGAGTAACTATTACATGACAACTGTTAACTATGAGTTGCAGTGGCTTTCGCGTCGTCATGAGAGTAAATTACGTTTATGAGCATCATAGTTATAGGAAATGATTAGGAACATTTTATTTGACAGGCAGTGGTTCAATAATGGCTTTATTTCTTCTGTTGCTTACAAAAGCTTCTGTAAATGCTGAGAAATGTCTTACGTGTGGACAAGTCACATTAGGCCAACCTCATTACACATTACTTGAAGTGCTGTAGCTGACTTCCTTTAAGCAATATAGGTGGGTCATCTGTACTAAAAATGCCAGTTTGAAGCATAACTCCTGAGAATATTACTTGGATTGACATTAACAGTCCACATACAGTTATTCAAGTTTGTGACGCGAACTATCGTCAGAATGCTCAGGTTGTCAAGAGGGCCCAGGTTATTCCAGGTAGAAGGTAGAACAGCTTGGGCAAAAGCACTGTAAAGTGAAAGTGAGAGGTATTTTGGGAGCCTCTCCTCTGTCTGCAGCAGAGCATTAGTGTCATAGAGCACCGGAAGATGAGTATAAAATGGTGACCTGATATCTATCTAATTGTAGAAGGCCTTGAAAATGCCAAGGTGAGGACTTTGGACTCTAATAGAAATAGGGTGCCACTGAAGATTTTGGAGTTCCAGCTAAGGAAGATTAATGTGATGTGGGTATGGAGGGTCCTTTAAATGGAGAAGATACCAGAGGCAAGGGCAAGAGAGAGGCTACTGCATTAATTTGTGGAAGAAGTACTTCGTTATGCACTTAACATTCACTGTAACCCTGTGAGTTGCATACTGTTATTATCTCCCTTGTGCAGGTAAGGTAACCGAAGTTCAGTGAGGACAGCCTGTGGCAGAGCTGGGATTTGAACCTAGGCCTGGTTGGTTCCAAAGCTCTGTTCTCTGTCCACTACACTGGCTGCATAGTTACATACTTGTGATGGGTGCATATGACTGAGAGGAGGAGAGTACTGGTAATTCGTGTGGACAGGGTACATGCTTTTCAGGGCCCAGGACAAAAACAAAATTAAGAATTTCAAGATGGAGGGGTGCCCGGGTGGCTCAGTCCGTTAAACGGCTGACTCTTGATTTTGGCTCAGGTCGTGATCCTGCAGTTCATGGGTTTGAGTCCTACACTGGGCTCTGCACTGACAGTTTCTCTCTCCCTCTCTCTCTGCCCCTCCCCCTGCTTGCACTCTCTAAATAAATAAATAAATAAATAAATAAATAAATAAATAAACATTAAAAAATATATTAAAGAAGAAGAATTTCAAAACAGTGACAGCAGAGTATTACACTAAGCACAGGGCCCCTCCGAGAGCTGGGCCCCTGTGTGACTGCCCAGGTCACACGCAGTTCAGATTACTCAGACAACTTTAACAAACCGCCTCGAAACTTAGTGGCTGAAAACAATAACTTTGACTTTGCTCACGAGCGTGCCGTCTGGGCAGGGGTATGGAGACAAGCACATTTCTGCTCCATTCAATGTGGGCTGGGGTACCTGGAAAGCTGGGGGTCGGAATCACCTGAAGGTTTGCTCTTTCTCCTGGATGGTCCTTGGGCTGGGGAGATGTGAGCGGCTGAAGGCCAGAACAGCCGAGGCTCCTCAGACATCTCGCTGTCTGTGGTTTCTCCAGTCTTCGGTGTGGTAGCTTCAGGGACGCCAGACTTCTTCCACGGCAGCTCAGGGCTTCAGACGCGCATATCTGCATGTAGGGAGAGAGAGAGGGAGAGAGAACCAGAACCAGGTACAAGCTATGTCACCTTTTAAGACCCACACTTGAAAGTCACGTAGCATCATTTCAGCTCTTCATTAGGAGTGAGTGGCTGAGTCCAGATCATATACAAGGAAAGGCAAATTAGACTCAATCCTTTGTGGGAAGAAGTGTCAAAGAATTTGTAGACATGTTTTTTCAAACCAGCACATTTGGCCTAACGAGTGTGTACATTAGTGGGACCGGAGGGTGCTTCTCCTTTATGCCTGAGTTGCTACCCCCAGAGAGTCCTCTTTTAAAAGGCAACTCGTAGTGGATGATAACACATTAAGCCTGGATAATAGGTTTGGACAGCTCTGAGGGATTTAAATTACTTCAGTGCCTCCTGTAGGCGTAGGTCCTGGCAGAAAACAGATGGGGGTGGGGGGGTGCGGTAGTGTGGGGTATACCCACACCATCTGAGGGTATCCAGGGAGGGGTGGGGATGTGTGAAGCCACTGCAGAGCAGTCCAAGAAAACTTCTGGAGGGGAAGAAGGCATTATTGTACAGCCAGGCATGGGGTTTTACAAGATATGTAAAATCTTCTGTCATTTATTTATTTATTTATTTATTTTATTTTATTTATTTTTAATTTTTTTTTTCACATTTATTTATTTTTGAGACAGAAGGAGACAGAGCATGAACGGGGGAGGGTCAAAGGGAGGGAGACACAGAATCTGAAACAGGCTCCAGGCTCTGAGCTGTCAGCACAGAGCCCGACACGGGGCTCGAACTCACAGACTGCGAAATCATGACCTGAGCCAAAGTCGGCCGCTTAACCGACTGAGCCACCCAGGCGCCCCAAATCTTGTGTCATTTAACCCTTACCACACCCCACGAGAGGTCCGCCTCACGTGCCACACGAGAACCCGAAACACAGAAGTCACACAGCTACTGTGTTCCAGAGCCAGGATTTGGATTCAGGCAGCCTGAGGTTAGGGCCCCTTCCCTTACACTTTGGGCTGTGCCACCTATGCCTTATAATTCTGTGTTTCTCTTTCTCTTAATCATTGCTTAACATCTGTATCTTTTCCTACTTATATATTTGCAAGCTTTAAGAAAAAAAAGGAATAAGTACTTCTACTTCATACTCTCATCTCACTTATAAGAGTGCCTCACATATAGTAGGTGCTCAATAAATATTGAAGAACTAAATACACTTTATCTTCATTCTACAAACTTAGTATTTATACTTGCCTTCCCTACAGATGCTCACCCTCCTCGCCTTTGTCATGAAAAGTCTTTGACATCTGGTGCTACCCATGCTGTCCTCTGTGGCATCTGGTCCCAGGATCTATACTTTCTGGCATTCTCCGTCTGGCCTCTTTCGGCCAGCTGGCCCTCTCAGCCATTATGTGCCTCTCCTTCTGCCTTAGAGAACCCTCAGCTGAACCTTGCCATCACCACCCCCGAAACCCAGCAGCACTCTGGATACCAGACCCCTTCACCTATATCCTCCTTCAGCCATTGTTTCCTGGGTGCTCCGGTGCACTGCGGGCGGGACCTTCCCTCTAACCCTCCTGGCTAAGGCACACATCCCTGCAGTTCTTGCATTTCCACTCAGTCTCCATGGACTTTCTGTTGAGATTTCTGTCTTGAACCCCCTGTTGCAGTAGGCAGCGGTGTTGAAACCCTACTTGCCTCCAGTCCTCACTTGTCCCACTGCACTTGACTTACCATGTCCTTCGTGATACAGAAGTTTAAACCCTTGATATATTCAAATCTGTCTATTTTTTCCTTTGAGACTTATGAGTTTGTAGTATTTACATTTTTTATGTTTACTTTTGAGAGAGAGAGTGCACGCACGCGAAAGCTGGGGAGGGACAGAGAGAGGGGAACAGAGGATCTGAAGCTGGCTCTGTAGAGAGCCCTATGCGAGGTTCAAACTAACCTCGTGAGATCATGACCTGAGCTGAAGTTGGATGCTTAACCGACTGAGCCACCCAGGCGCCCCAGTATCTATCATTTTTTATTGCTCCGTTCTATAATGCGATTTGCTTAGCCATTGCCTAAATGTTAGACAATGTCAGGTTGTTTGTTTCTTTGACTAATATTTATAGCACAGTTATAGATATCTTTGTAGTTTCTTTTTCC
This sequence comes from Panthera tigris, assembly GCF_018350195.1. Classification (NCBI taxonomy): domain Eukaryota; kingdom Metazoa; phylum Chordata; class Mammalia; order Carnivora; family Felidae; genus Panthera; species Panthera tigris. The sequence continues at coordinate 117,849,274 of NC_056662.1, forward strand.
ATTTGAGTTCTTCCCTATGTAATCCTCAGGATGGTGTTATTGGGTCAGAGTTTCATGGCAATTAATACATATTTGCAGATTACCTCTCTAGAAACGTTTCAGGTTTGTAGTCCCTCAAGTGATATAGGTTAATCCTCACTGATTCAAATTATGTAATGGTTATAGGACTATTAAGATTTGCTATTTCCTTTTCCATCAGTTTTGCTACTAAGTTTTTCTAGGAAATTAGCTCTATCCTCTAAGAAGTTTTCAAATCTCTGCTGTTTCTATAGTTATGTCCCCATTTTCATTTTATTTGTACCTTTCCTCTTTGTTCTTAATGTGAATTGTCAGAGGTTTGTCTATTGAATTAGTCCCTTTTTAAATTTATTTTTTTATTTTTTATTTTTTATTTTAGAGAGGGGGAGCAGAGGGAGAGAGGGAGAGAATCTTAAGCAGGCTCCATGCTCAGCATTCAGCCCAAATCAGGGCTCGATCCCACAACCCTAGGATCATGACCTGAGCCAAAACTAAGAGTCAGAAACTCAACTAACTGAGCCACCCAGGTGCCCCTGTATTAGTCCTTTTAAAGAAATACCAGTGATGGGGCGCCTGGGTGGCTCAGTCAGTTGAGCTTCCAACCTGGGCTCAGGTCATGATCTCACTGTTCATGAGTTCGAGCCCTGCGTCGGGCTCAGCACTGACCACTCAGAGCCTGGAGCCTGCTTCGGATTCTGTGTCTCCCTCTCTTTCTCTGCCCCTCCCCCACTCATGTGCTGTCTGTCACCCTCTCTCAAAAATAAATAAATAAATAAACATTAAAAAAATTATTAAAAAATAGAAAAGAAACACCAGTATTTGACTTTGCTGCTCTTCTCTATCGTGTTCCTAATTTCTGCCATCTCTTATTACTTTATTTCTTAGTTTATTCTGTTTTACTAGCTTGTTGAGTTGGAAGGTTTAACTCATTAACTTTTAGTCCTTTCTTCTAATATACACTTTGAAGTCAATCCATTTTCCCTCTGATACCACTTTGATTACCTATCTTGTTTTCATGCATATCCTCCCAGTATTATCCAATTCTAAGTATTTAACAGTTTCCATTATGATTTTCTTCTTTGATCCACATACAAGTATGACTTCTAAATTTCCATATACGTGAGATTTTTTACATAATTTTTGTTATTGCTTTCTAATGTAATTGTATGTTAGGCATATAATACAGGGTGAGACAGTTTCTTTTTTTTTTTTTTTCCTCTAACGTTTATTTTTAAGACAGAGAGAGACAGAGCATGAACAGGGGAGGGTCAGAGAGAGAGGGAGGCACAGAATCTGAAACAGGCTCTAGGCTCTGAGCTGTCAGCACAGAACCTGACCCGGGGCTTGAACTCACAGACCGCGAGATCATGACCTGAGCCGAAGTTGGACGCTTAACCGACCGAGCCACCCAGGCGCCCCAGGCATATACTTTTTTAATGTTTATTTATTTTTGGAGAGAGAGAGACAGAGTGTGAGCAGGGGAGGGGCAGAGAGAGAGAGGGAGACACAGAACCCGAAGCAGTCTCCAGGCTCCGAGCTGTCAGCACAGAGCCCAATGTGGGGCTCGAATTCACAAGCTGTGAGATCATGACCTGAGCTGAAGTCAGCCGCCCAACTGACTGAGCCCCCCAGGCGCCCCCATTTAGCCCAGGCATATTAAATGTTTTATTTAACCTTCTACATTCTTACTAATGTTTAGTCTGCTTAATCTTTCAAATACTAAATGAGATATGTTAAATTCTCCACCATGATGGCAGATTCGACTTTTCTCCTTGTAGTTCTGCCTGTTTTTTTTTTTTTAAAGGCTTTATTTTTTTAGCGCAGCAAAATTGAGAGGGAAGTGTAGAGATTTCCTATATACCTCCCCCTTTCAGCCCCTCATGCACAACTCCCTTATTATCAACATTCCAGACCAGAGAGCCCAATTTTTATGACGGTTGAGCCTGCATTGACACATCATCACTCAAAGTCCATAGTTTACGTTAGGGTTCACTCCTGGTGGTGTACATTCTGTGGGTTTGGATAAATGTATAATGACATGTGTCTGTCATGATGGGATCATACAGAGTAGTTTCACTGCCCTAAAAATCTTCTGTGCTCCTCCTACTCATCCCTTCCACCCCAGCCCCTAGCAACCACTGATGTTCTGTCTCCATAGTTTAGCCTTTTCCAGAATGTCAGATAGTCAGAATCATTTAGCTCACAGCCTTTTCAGATCGGCTTCTTTCTCTTAGTAATATTCATTTAAGTTCCTCCAGGTCTTTTCATGGCTTGAGAGCTCATTTCTTTTTGGCATTAAATAATATTCCATTGTCTGGATAGACCACAGTTTATTTCTCCATCCTTCTACTGAAGGATATCTTCTTTGCTTTCAAGTTGTGGCAATTATGAATAAAACTGCTATAAACATCTGTGTGCAGGTTTTTGTGCGGACATAATTTTTCAGCTCCTTTCACTAAATGTGAAGGAGTGCAATTGCTAGATTGTGTGGTAAGAATATGGTTAGCTTTATATGAAACTGCCCAAGTGTCTCCCAAAGTGGCTGTGCCATTTTGCATTCCCCCAGCCAGGAATGAGAGTTCCTGCTGCTTCACATCCTTGCCAGCATTTGGTGTTGCCAGTGTTCTGGATTTTGTCTGGATTTTGGCAATTCTAATAGATGTGTAGTGTTATGCCAGTTTTTATTTTGGATGTTCTGAGGTTATGTTATTAGACACATACAAGTTCAGAATTATGTTATCCTCCTATGGGATTCAAGTTTTATGAATTTTTTAATGACATTCTTTTATTTATAATCATGCGTTAAAGTCTAGTCAATAAAGCTATAGTAGCTTTCTTTTGTCTATTATTGCTTTTTTTTTTTTTTTTTTTTTTTTTTGAGAGAGAGAGAGAGTGCCGATGCGTGTGCAAGCAGGGGAGGGGCAGAGGGAGAGAGAATCCTAAGCAGGCTCCATACCCAGCACAGATCCCAGCACTGGGCTCAGTCTCAAGACCGTGAGATCGTGACCTGAGGTGAAATCAAGAGTTGGATGCTTGACTGAGCCACCCAGGCGCCCTTCTACTTGCCTTTCCTTTTTAAATTTTTTTTTAGTTTTTTTCTCTTGTAATGCCTTTCTTTGAATTGATTTTTTTTTTAAATTCCATTCATTTTTTCCTCTGGTGGTTTGAGGTCATGCATTCCATTTCTATTTTTTTAGTGGTTATCCTTAAAACTTTTACATGCGTATTTAACAAAGTTGCTCAGTATGTCTTTCTCCCCAAACAACCGTCTGCACCTTACATCTTAATGTTGTCTGATATTGTAGCTCAGGCCACCTTTTCTGCCCCCTGTATTAACATAGTTGTCAATCTATGTTTGTTTATATTTTCCCAAATACTTTCTGATTTCTTTTCTGCTCACCATTTTCCCCTGCATTTCAAATCCTTTGGGGATCACTTCCCTTTTTCCTGAAACAGATCCCTTAGAATTTCCTTTACTGGAGGAATGTTGGTGGCATATTCTCTAATTTGTTGTTTATTGAAATTATTTTTATTTCACCTCATTCTTGAAAGATAATTTTGCTGAGACTGGAGTTCTAGAATGGCAATCTCCCCACCTCCGCTCCCCACCCCGACCCCCTTCCCCCTGCCTTTCTCAATGTATTAAGATACTACTGTAATCTGGCAATCACTCTTGCTGTTGAGAAATCAGCTGTCAGTCTAATTATTCTTCCTTCTGGGGTATTTACCTTTTCTTTCTGACTGCTTTTTTTAAAAAAAGTTATTTATTTATTTTGAAAGAGAGTGCCTGTGGGGGAGGGGCAGAGAAAGAGAGAGACACAGAGAGAGACTCAGAATCCGAAGCAGGCTCCAGGCTCAGAGCCTGACATGGGGCTCGAACTCATGAACCGTGAGATCATGACCCCAGCTGAAGTCAGACGCTTAACCGACTGAGCCACCCAGGCACCCCACCCATTGCATTTTAAAATCAACCTTTTCTTTGTATTTGTGTAAGTTATGTTTGTTTCTTCTTCAAATCTTCTTGGTCATTTTTATGTTCATATTCCTTCTGCATAGTTTCAAACTTCTCTTTGGTTTCTTGAAACATATTAAATATACCTTATATTCTCTGTATGATAATTCCAATGTCTTTAATTTTTGCAAGTCTGGGTTCACCCGTTATTGGTTAGCTGGCTCTCATGCACAGTGTCTTATTTCCTTGTACGTTTATGACTTTCTGGCTGTAAGGTCATGCTCACCGATACTCGGAATTTCTTTGAGCTGGGATTGGAGTTGTGTTTCGTGGACAAGATATATAATTTCCTCTGCTAGTCAACTGGAGGTACCAGCAACCAGGTACCACTTAAAATATAAATGATCTGCTTTAGGTTTTTGAACCACAGAGATAGCATTAATTCAGGTCCTGAACCCACATTAGAGCAGGCTTGTTACAAATTCTGAGGGAAGACTTTATCCCTTCTACCCAGCACCAAGGTCAAGACTGGCAAGATTTGTGCTGCCCTTCTTTGTGACACATTTACTTTTCGTTCACCCTTAGATTGAGTCAGGCTGTTTGAATCCCAACTTTCCGTAGGGGATCTCCTATCAGTCTCCTCACGATGGGTGGGTCCAGACCTTATCTCTGGGCTCCTCTGTTGCACAAAGCACTCAGATTGATAGTGCAAATTCACCTGGATTTGGTTTGGCAGACACTTTTAAGGCAAAGCTGATTTCAAGCTCACTTCCCCCCAGGATGACCGTTTTCACTGTGCTTTTGCACTCAGAATTTCTTACTTTCTTGCCAACTCGATGCATTTGAAAAAATACTATTTTTATCCAACTTTGGAGTTACTTTCTTTGAACATTTACAATCATAGTCTCCGACATAGAGATCTGGATATTCTTCTAGACAACCCTTTCACTGAGGTGTATCCAGACCCCTGAGGGCCCGCAGTTGATATGGAGATCTCAGTCCCAACTACCTCCCTTGGATGGACCCAAGACGTGTCTTCTCTTTTGGGGACAACTGAAGCTCAAGCATCTGTGTTGCCAGCCAGTGTTCGTGTTTGGCCACTGGGGATTATGGACGCCAATAAACTATGTCGACTCATGATATTTGTAGGGGCCACGTATGCAGAGAAGACTAAAGACGGCTCCCGTGCCTCTCAGTTGCTTTACCTTCTTGTAGATGCCCATGTTTTGCTGCTTCTTCCTCAAGGCAGTTCTGCTTGCGCAACTGCAGCCAGGCTCCCATAAGTGTCTTCCCGTTGGCCGGATGCTCACCTGCTCTACCCCACATCTCTTAGGAAGTCGATGTCCAACCTTGCAGTGCTTCTGAACCTTGTTAGAATCATGGAGCGCTTTGAGAATCTCATGAAACGTTTCTCCAGGAAAATCCAGTGCTAGCCAGAATGGCATTTCAGAGGGTGCAGAGGGTTTCAGAGGGTTCCTGGTCCTCCGCCCAGGTGATTTGTCAAGCACCTGGCGATTGGTCTTCCTAGAAGTGGGACTAGGGTCTCAGGCCTCAGCTGTGGTGGGTGTGCGCTTCCTCAGAAATTCATATGATATGTACATGCACCTGGGAGTAATCAGAAAGCTCCATGTTCTGTGCTTTTGATCGATCCTTCCTCTGTTTGTTTTCATATAACCGATTGTGTTGCCAGGGAGCTTACAGAAAGTAGGTCCAAAGGAAAGTTTTTTTTTTTCTTTATATTGGGATTTCCTAACTGCATTTAGTAAATAGTTCCTGGGGCCACTGTTGGTTTGACCCTGATTTGTTTCCGTCCCTATGTGAGTTTAGATCTGTTGCAAGGAGACTGAGCCTTTATTGATTTGTTCTTGGGTGAGTTTTAATAAATACAAACTAACAGTCTTACTCTGTGCGAGTCTTCGTCTTTTTGTACCCCTATGCATTTCTGATTTGGCCTTTTTCTTAACCTCTCTGAGCTAGTTTCCATCTGCAAAATGAGTGACTGGACTGGATTAGATGTACTGAAATTGCACTTCTCCGAGCACCTCAGGGAGGCTGGTGGGGGGAGAGGGAGCTGGGTGTGGGGAGGGGCTCCTGCCCTAACTGCTGCTTCCACCACAGCAGGTCTGCTTTAGGCGCCTTCCACCTGGGGTCTGGAGTAAGATTCATTTTGAATGAATTCCACAGGGGATCCCTGATGTCTGTGCCTCTGCCCTGAGCAGGAGTCCTGTCACCTGGGTTGCAGGTGGGGGCAGGGAGAGAAGGTGATCCTGTCTAGCCCACCGACCCTCCACCCCTTCCCCTTGACTCCCTACCTCTGTTCCTAGTTCAGTTCCAGGATGTTACCTTTGACAGTGAGAGTGTTAGTGCTGCTGCTGCCCTTGGGTCAGGCCGCTCCCAAGGACGGAACCGTGAGGTAAGGGGATTCAGAGGGCAGGGCCGTGGGCTGGGACGGGGACAGTCTCTGGGGAATCTGAGGGTGTGGTGGGCCCCTCTGGGAGGCGGGAGATGGGGCTTTGTGCTCCCTGATCTCTGTATCTGAGCCCCGCTCCCTGCCCGGGTACTGCAGCCTCTAAGCCAGTTAGAGCACCCCTCGCAGGGTGGGCATTCAGTACGCGTTTGCTGGGGTCAGTGTGTCTGGGATCCAGGAGCTCCGTTCCCACGGGGTGTGAAGCATGAGGTGGAAGCTGTGGGCCAAGCAAGGGGCTGCGGTCCTCTTAGCAAGACCTTATAGTGGGAATGCCGATGACATCAAGATCATTAGCAGACCATTTCTATTTTGCGCGAGCATCCTTTGTCAAGGTTTTTGGTATGAATGCTACACAGTAGATGTGCTGGGTGGGGTGGAGGGACAGATCCAGGAGCAGCAGCGAGACTGGCAGCGGTGACAAAGGCCACTACAGTGGCTCCTGCCAACAGTCTGGCTTCACAGGTCCGGACTGATTTGGGCAAACAGGTAGCCCTGTCCAGAACTGGGAGCAAACCGTGAGCTTTAAGGACTGAGAAAGAGACCCTGAGTAGGTTCAAACTCCAAAACCAACATAAATGCCCTCAGCTTGGAAAAAAGAATCCAGTCTGTGGATTTGTGGAGCAAATCGGGTCTGTGTAAAACTGGGCAGTGCCTCGGGGCTGAGCCAGAGACCTGCCCCTTGGGGCCTGGCACCAAAGTAGAAGGGTGACCACAATCCATGTGGTCCGCCACCCGCTCACTGTTTTCCTGGATCTCCAACTTGTATCCACTAGGTGTGGCCTCATCTGGCCTCTAACCAGATGCTTTATTTGGGTTTTCACTTAGCATCTAAGTTAGGAATCTGCAAAAAGAATAGTCGGAGGGAGTAAGGTTCTGCTTCTGAGACCAGGAGGGCCCCCTCCCCACCAGGTTTTTGGGAATTTGAGAGAACAATGCCCTTCGGGTCTGGGGAGAGAACCCTACAAAGAGCTTGAGGGTGGAAGGCCGGTCGGCTGCATCCTGTGAGAGGCTCTTTGCAAGGCCGGCCCTTCTCTCCCTCCTCCAGGCTGGATCCTGACCTGCAGCAGCAGCCCTTGCCCAACCCCTTCCAGCCAGGCCAGGAGCAGCTCCGGTGAGTGGGCTGGTCTGGGGGGCAGGCCTGGGTCTGCAGACCGGCCTCTCTGGGGCTTACTTCCCGTGTTCCCACCAGGCTTCTGCAGAACTACCTACAGGGGCTGGAGAAGATGGAAGAGGAGCCGCAACACATGAGCCGGGAGCAGGGTGAGGGCCTGGGCCGTGGGGCCGGCGGGTGGGGGGCTTAGGGCAGCAGAGTCGGGACTGACCCCAGGCCGTCGGGTGCCCCCTGCCTCCTCCGTCTGTCCCTGGTGCCCCTTCTGATGTAGCCTCTTTCTCCCCCTTAGTTCTCCTCTACCTCTTTGCCCTCCACGACTATGACCAGAGTGGACAGCTGGATGGCCTGGAACTGCTGTCCATGTTGACCGCAGCTCTGGCCCCTGGAGCTGCTGATTTTCCTATTGCCAACCCGGTAAGCCCTGCCGGCTGGGGGGCCCCTTCTCCCCCACGAAGGAGACGCCGCTTCTTGGGACTTCGGGTTTTTTCATCATGACTCTTTTGGTGAATCGACCATAAAAGAAATGCTCAAAGCACTGCCTGGCAGGGACGTAGGAAGGTGTTGGGAGGGTCAGGGCTTCTGGGAACACCTCCGTTCACTGTAGACGCCACGGCAACTGTGTGCTTCCACAGGTGATCCTGGTAGTGGACAAGGTGCTCGAGACCCAGGACCTGAATGGGGATGGGCTCATGACCCCTGCAGAGCTCATCAACTTCCCAGGAGAGGCCCCAAGCCACACAGAGCCCAAAGAGCCTCTGGAGCCACAAGATGTTGGGAGGCAGTCCCTGGTAGCTAAAAGCCCATCAAGACCAGAAACGCAGGAAGCCCTGGGTCCTAGAGGAGAAGATGGGGGACAGGTAGAGGCCAGAAGGGAGTCCTTGGAGCCTGTACAGGAGGCTGGGGGACAGGCAGAGGCTGAAAGAGAAGCCCCAGCCCCTGGAGCGGAGGCTATAGGACAGGCAGAGGCCAGGGATACTGGAAAGGAAGCAGAGGAGCTTCCAGGGGAAACACTGGAGTCGAAGGACACCCCAAATGACTTTGAAGTTCATGCTGTTCAACTGGAGAATGATGAGATATAAATCTTGAGGTCACAAGTTTGCCTCCCTAGAAGTCTCAGTACCAGAACATAAGCCCCGGAGAGTCGTGTGCGTGTGTGTGTGTGCGCACGTGCTGCGACGAGGACCGCCTCTTTGTCCACTTCCTGGCCCCAGTAGGGACAGGTCTTTCTGTGCAGCTCAGGGAGACCCTAAGTTGAGGGGCAGCTTTAGGGCCCAGACAGCCAATAAAAAACTGAATGAATTCATCCACTCAGGCCGTCTACCTACAGGTCTAGCCTGCCTGATCTCAGGGACACAGGGGGTTGGGGACCGGGAGGGCCTCTCGGAGGGGCTTCGGCTTTCCCAGTGTTCCTGGACAGTGCCCGGCAAGCAGGCTGCAGCAGTAGGGCCCGGCCGGCTGCAGACAAGCCGGGGAAGAGAGCACAGACTCTCCCTGGGGCCCGAGTGCTCCCCTTCCCCCCTCCGCCCCCCCCCCCCCCCCCCCCCACCGGGTGTTCAGATACCCAGAAGCCTCCTGCAGCTCCGAGCAGGTCTTCCCCACCACCCTGTATGTGCCCACCCCCAAATATTAAGAACTGCCATTTATTGAGAGCCTGGTCCGTACCAGCCATCATGCTGGACATTTTATATGTTGTCTGTACCCTCACAATAATTCTATGACCAGGCAGAATTAGCTCCATTTGACAGATGAGGAAACTGAGGAAGACGGCATTCAGTAATACACCCAAGGTGACACTGCTAGTTAAGTGGCCGATTTGGATTCACGTGTGTCAGACTGCAAAGCCCAGGCTCTGTATCACATTCTGTGGCCTCACACACCCTGCCCCAACTCCCCTATGAAGCTTATAAAAAATAGGCTAATTCCAATATGCCCTCAGGCCCCGTCTTCCTCCGGGACAGCAACTGTATCCTGGGGCACATTTGTGGCTGAAGCACAGCCTTAACTACAGGGCGGCTCTAAGGGTGGGGCTTGTTGGTTCTGGGACAGTCACGGGGGGGGGGGGGGGGGGGGGGGGGGGGCGATATTTTTAGATTGTGAAGGCACCACCAAACCAGAGTAGGCTCCCTGCCCATTGGCCCATCAGCTTGGCTCAACCTTGTGGACAGTCCTGGAGCCTTAAGACTGGAGTCTTGTGACAGCCCAGGGGCCCAGAGATTTTCAAATGGGCGTATTGTTTGGAAGGTTCCCTGGGGCACAAGGACAGAAGTGTCCCCCTGCCCTCAGCCAGGAAGCCTCACGGTCTCTACCCACCCCCTGTGGCTCCTCCTCACCAGACCGGCTGGGCCACCACCAAGGGCACAGCTGGAGGCAAGTCCTGGGTACTTCCCTGCTGCTCTGGTGTAGGCAGCCCCTCCTCTGGGCCTCGGCAAGGAGGTTAATTTGGGGACTAGAGAAGAAGAGGGTGAAGGGCTGTAGTATCAAAGCCTCTGGAGTCCCCAGCCAGAGCAGTTCAGGAATCAAGGACAAACAGACTGGCAGAAGGAAGCTGGCTTTGGGGCAGATTTATTTCCTGTGTGGCTCAGCAGTGTGAGAGAGACACAGGACACAGGCGGAACCCTCCCTCGGTCTGCATCCGCCCAGGGAGCAGGGCAGCCCATGTGCCAGGCTGGATGGAGGGGAGAAGGCAACGGTGGCTGGTGATGCCAGCCTCCAAGGAGGGGGGTAGTGTAAGCCAGCAACCGCCACCATCGGGCATTCACACAATGCCATCAAAGCCCTGCAGGCCACACTTCTTGCCGGCCACCTGGCAGCCAAATCTCAAAGCCTCCTGCATACTCTTCCCTGGAGAGACAAATAGCTAGATGAGCTCGGTCTTCCGGGCAGAGGCAGGCCTCAGCCCTGGGCCTCGTGCCGGGGGGGTACTCACCCTGGGACAGGCTGAATATGACTGAGGCGTTGAAGGTGTCTCCGGCCCCCAGAGTATCCACCACCCGGGGTGGAGGGAAAGCATCCGAGTGAAGCAGCTGTCCGTCAGGGCCCAGGGCATCAGCGCCCTCCTCAGCCCAGGCGCAGACTAGCATAGCCCTGCAAGACCCTCCACTCAGCTGGGCTGTCAGCCCACCGGGCCCCCAGCCTCACCCCCCTCCCCAGGGCGGCCCCCAGTGTCCAGGCTCACTCACGCTCCGTACCTAAGGCCTCTTCCTGGCTTTCCCCTGCTCACCCTTTCCTCACACGACCATACAAGCCCCTCAGGGCCTCCACTGCTGACCGGAACCCCAAGTGCCTGGCCACATCTTTGCTGACAAACACCTGTGGGCAGTGGAAGAGAGGCTGACGGTTACCTCCACCCTAGTCCTGGCTCAGTCACTCACCACCAGCAGCCTGGCGTTGCCCCCATAGTGCAATGTCACTCCTCCAACGTGGCCACCTAAATCCCCAACGTAGTATCTCGCTGTCCCACTGGGATGCGTTTTCATACTTGCTCTAGATATGCTAGAATACAGCCCTGTAAATTGTGACGCAAAAATCCCCGGTTTATTTGTTCTAGAGCAACGAATGTCCCTGCAATTGAAAACCCACAGCGAGCCTTGAGCGCCATCTGGCGGTGAGAGCTACCACTGCCACGTTACACCTCTGGCTCTCGCGGGCGTTTTTGTTTTGTTTTCTTAATGCAACTATGCCCTCTGGGTTGTTTCTTCACCTATAAAACAAAGGGGCAAGGGTTGTAGAGCTTCCTCAACGCCAGCTACACATTAGAACTTCCAGAGAGAGTTTTGTTAAAAAATACTTCAGCTGAGCTCCACCCCCACCAATCAAATAAAAACCCAGGGTGTGGCTCAGGCACCCGCACCTTTGTGCCACCCGAGTGGAGGTCCAACCAGCTCAGGCTATGATGCCAGGATTGTCACTCAGATTTCATCTCCATTCCAGAACTGCCCAAACTTACCCTATGCAAGTCCCCTCCCATCCTCCCTCACCCCTCAGTGGCCCCCACAGCCTGCCACCCACCCCAGAGTTGGAGGACACCTGGGAGAACAGTCCCATTCTTCCATTTGACAGAAGGAGAGACTGAGGAGGCCCAGGGAGGAGATGCTCCCGCGCAGGGTGCTCCGAGGCTGGCTCTAGTGGCCCCCCCACCTTGGCTACTCTCGTACCTATGCACCCACTGGGACGGAGAAATTTTGCTCCGTGGCCACTGCTGAGGCCTGCACGGGAGCCCAAAGCTGGGGGCCTCTTTGCCCCCCACCTGCCAATGACACCAAGCCATTCCAGGTGTGGGAGGCAGAACAAGGGAATGCTTGGCTCCCTTTAAGAACCAAATTAGCAGGATGTGGCAAGGGGAAGCTGTGTGGGCCACTCACCACGTCTCCATAGCCAAACAGCTGGAACAGCTCCTCTCGGGGCTTCTCCACTTCCACGGACACTCGGATCTTTTGACCTGGAGGCTGCCTGGCATTGTGCTGTTCTATCCGCTGCAGCATCTGCACCTGTTCCGATGCATTCCGGCCCTGGGGCGGGGCGGGGCGGGGCAGCTCAGGACCAGCTGGGCAGTGCCCAGCTGATCTGGCTCATTCTTCCCTCCCTGCTGGAATTCCGGGTGAGGGGAGGCAGGGGGCGGGAACTCCATTCTAAGTTTCAAAATTCTAGAGCAGTCATGGACCTTGGAGACCTTATTAACCAGCCGCCCCCCCCCCCCCCATTTCACAGAGGAGGAGACAAAAGAATAAAAGACTTTCTTAAGGACCTACAGTAAATTAAATCACAAGGCTAGGATTAGAACTTGGGACTTCTCAGAGTCTAGAGGAGGTGGGCAGTCTGTAACACAGAAAGCATGGGCCTTTGCCTGGAGCCGGCATCCTGCTTCTGGTGCCTACACCCTGCTGTGTGACCTTGAGTAAGTCACTCAATCTTTCTGGGCCTTAGTTTCTTACCTGAAAACACAAAGAAGAATGGAGAGGGGATGAGGGTAGTTGGATTCATTTATCTCTAAGGTACATCATGGTTCAAAAAAACTAAGAAGGCAAAATATGTGGAGGACCTGGCACGTTGAGCCCCTCAAAACACAGGTAGGGCAGGACTTGCCTCGATGTGGATCCACTTGAACCGGGTCAGATCAACTTTGTCAAAGTCCGCAGCAGACACATCTGGCAGGTTCCTAAGTCATAGGACAGAAACGACAGAAAAGGCATGATGGTGAGGTCAGCCAAGGCTGGGATCTCTAACTGGTTGCTGGGGCCCCTTTGCCTGGTGCTGCCTGCAGCATGGCCAGAAACTACATCTACAGCACAGGCTTCTACAGCACAGGCTTCTGAGGCTCAGCTCCAGGATAGGCTATTCCAGGCTAAACTCCTGACCACTCCTTGCCCCACTCAGTTCCATCCAGACAGGGGATTAGAAGCAGTTTGCTAGAATGCCCTTTGGGTGTTGGAGGCTGTGATATTTTCTAAGGGTAAACTCAACTGCAGCATGTGACAAGAGGCCAGTTGAGTGCCTTGGAGACCACATCTCCCAGAATACTCTAAGAGCACCAGGGACTACAATTCCCAAAATCCCCCGCCTTGCCAGCAGCACACAGCTCCCAGCATGCAATGCCCTGGTGATCTACAAAGGCTATGGCTGCTCTGGGTCTGGTCCTGTTCACTTCTGGCGTCCCAGCCGCGACAGCACCACCTTTCTAAGTTCGGCGGCTCTGTGTTACAACTCCGAGGTCAAGGTTGGTGCTTGAGGATGAGTTTTTGTTTGGCTGACTTAGGTGTGGAGCCCTGGGAAGGGTCCGCCTTGACCAGTGAGCTACACCTAACCTATATTCCTCCCGCTCTGCAGCCGAATCTATCCAGTTAACTAGCTGAGTACCTGGGCCTTTCTGAGGCTGCTTCCCCATTTGGTAGATGGGTCCAAACCCACCAGCTTGTTGCAGTTGAAGGTAACGTGTGTGGATCTCCCTACACTGAGGCCAGAGGGCAACAAACGTTTCTCCTTGGAACTCCCCTCCTTCCCTTCTTGTGAATACCCATGTGGTGTCCTTGATCAAAGTTGCTACAGATTGTTACTTGATGGGCAGAATACTAGGATTGACCAAGGTGAAGGTCATTGCTAGCATATATGCCCACTCATTCATTGCGACACACTGAGCCCAGAGACCACTGGCCATAAAGCTTGTCCGAGGATAATTGCCCCCTCTTCCCCAGGTCCAGTAGTCATGCCGGGCAGTAGGGACAGCCTGAACCCCAGGGCTGCTGGATGTGGACCACCTCAGCCCTAACATAGTACCTGGCACATGCTAGATTCTTAGTAAGCTAAATGTCTGAGATTCTTCAGGAGGCAATCTAGGGGAGACAAGAAGGGTCTGGGCCCACAGGGCCTCTCCCTAGCAGCTTGGGACTTTAAAGGGATTCCCTCCCTCCAGTTAACATGGCATCAGATGCCCCTGATCTGCTGACCCAATGTTCCCCTTCCCTCTACTTCAGCAACAGCTGTGAATTGTGTGTGGCATTTGGCCTGGCTTCATTACGCAGGGAGCTTCGCGGTGGGCTCATCTCTTCTGAACACCCAAACCCAGCTCCTTGGTGCCATGCTGCAGGCTGGCAACCCTGGGGCTGACCCTGGAAATTCCAGTGAGTCCCCTTCAGGACTTCAGATGGTTTGAATCACACCTCCTGTCCCCCGCTCCTCAGAACAATTTCCCCACACCCATACCCAGGCTGCTGATTGGCCAATTACGGAGGAATTACATCACGAATTATGTTTTGCGCAGGCCTGCCCGCCCATCCTTGGTAGTGACCGAGGCCAAGTCACCAGGCAGAACAAAGCACATCTCTTCCCACCTCACTTCTCTCCTAATTGAAAACAATTCAGAAATCACTGAGCAGTTTGGCATGAGGACAATTTCTGGTATAGAGAGAGGCGGCAGAGAGCAGGCAGTTGGGATGCCCGTGGTGGCGAGGGAGGGAACTGATTGGTGGGCCGTGCCAGGGCGAGGCCGGGGGGGCCTTACGTGTCGTAGAGCACAATGGTGCGGGAGCCACTGCAGTTGTTGACGATGCAGCAAGAGCATGGGGTTTCCCCTCTGCCCTGCCAGGCCACCTGAGACACATCCACGCCCCGCTGCCTGAAGTCGGCCACCAGGAAGCTTGAGGTGGAGCCCGAGCCAAGGGAAGGGCAAGGAGACACAAATTAGAGCCTACGAGTGGCCTGGGCCTCCCCCAGTGTTGAGGAGGGATGCCGGAGCAGGGGTGCCTCTCTGAGAAGAAGGGTCCCGTTCCGGGAGTTCGGTGATGGCGGCGGCGGCAGCTGGCAAGGTGCGGACAGGCGTACAAACCTGTAGGCATGGAGGATGGTGCGGCTACCACTGGCCTCGTTGATGATGACTGTGGAGATGGGGACAGAGCCCGTGGTCTGAAACACTGTGTAGCGTAGGTCCACAGAATAGCGGCGGAGGTCATCCAGGACAAAACTGCCGAGATGGAGTAACCCAGGGGAGGTGTAGTTCGACAGGGTTTGGGGACTGGAGGGAGGTGGCAGGGACTCCGGCTGCAAAGGGTTTGGGGACTGGAGGGAGGTGGCAGGGACTCCGGCTGCAAAGGGTTTGGGGAGTGGAGGGAGGCGGCAGGGACTCCGGCTGCAAGCAGAGAGGGCTAGGAGGGAGCCGGGAATCACCATGCTGTCAGAGGCTGTGCCAGGGGGCAGGAGAGGCAGGGGCACAGAGCCTGGAACTCAGTGACAGAAACACTAAGGGATGTTCTTTTAGGTCCTGGCTGAGGTAAACTCCAACCCGGATCCTGTCCTTCAGTCTGACTCAAGCCAGAAATGATGTGCTCAGTGAACCCAGATGGGGTAGATCTGGGGGCCTGGAGCACGTGCCCTGTTTGAACAAAGCAGGTGAGAGCACTGTGGTCTGTCTCATGCAAAGCCTTGGCAGACTGATAATTACCAAGGTGGTACTTCGCTCCCCAGCTGCCCTCTACACACTCATCCTCACGGTACTCTTCTCTCGGGAGTCCCTTGAGTGCTACTGGGATTCCACTCAGTCCGCGGCTGCCTCCGTGATGCCCAGCCAGGAAGTGGTGCTGCCTTGGTGAGGCCACCCACCACCCTCACCTCTCGTGGCAAGGTGAACCCCGCAGGCAGTGAGCTGGCTCCCAGTGCCTGATGCTCCTCGACGTGGGGCCTGGTCCAGGACTCTTCCCCAGAATCCCCTCTAATCAGAGTGAGTGGGAGGTGGACCCTGGGAGAGACTGCGCCACCCCCACGCTTCCTGGCCGCAGCGTCTCTGGAAAGTGTCCTGTGACCGCTGGTCCAGCCACCATCTTGGCCTTTCTCACGCTGGCTGGACAATACAGATTTGTATATAGGCATCAAGCTGGGGCATCATTCCTCATCGTACACCTCAAAGATCCTTTAAATAGTAGGATCCTTCCAAAGCATGCAAACTACGGGGTGGTTTTCCAAATGATTTTTTGCACCCTCCGTGCCTAGCACGTGGTAGGTGCTCATTAAATGCTTGCTGAACAAAGGGGGAGAATTTGGAATGGCCTACCTAACGGCATTATTGTTCCAGAAAGGTGAGTCTACCACCCTAAGCCAGAGGAACAGGAAGGAAGACAGCCACTGAAGAAGGTTGACGAGTGACCAGCTATTGGCACCAGGTCCCTCTGTGCCACCTCACAGGGCGGGCCCTTGCCCACTGATTTGTTTTGTGCCGGATCACCGAGGAAGAGAATCTGGCCACAGCTCAGGGGGCTGGGCTCTGGCAGCACCCCCATGAAACCAGGGTTCAAAGGGCTGTGCTTCACAGGCCAGCAACCTGGCAGCCTGCCCTAGCGCCCACAGTGGGCAAAGTGTGGGCCTCACCTCCTGATAAGCGTTTGCTGAGTTGGCGGGGCCGGGGGTCAAAGGGCTCTTGGGTCCCCACAGCAGCCAACATGGAGAAAGCGTACGGGCCACCTACGGGCTGCAGCCTCACAGCCGGGGAGCTGGCAGGCCTGGGCCTGGGCCCAGCTTTAGCACGTGGCTTCAGGGTGTCCTCGGCCGGCTGCTCTTGTTGCTTTAGTGAACCACGGGGACACAGCAGTGGCCCTGCCCCCTCAGCTGGGGAAGAAACCGTGGGCCTGAACCCTAGGACCATGGATGCTGGACATCCCCGAGGGAGGGTTGGGACAGCAGGTCCCTAGCTGCCTCCTGCCACAAGCATAGCCAGGATTAGGGACTTGAGAAGGGCAAAGTCACATCCATTGCAGAGTCTGTTGGAAGCAAGGAAGGAGAAGGTAGGAAGCTGAGCAGGCTCTGGGCAGTGGCCAGGGAAACAGGCTGTGGAAATAAAAGCTTTCACAGGAGAGCGTTAGCACCCGAGCAGCAAACAGCCACGCTTGGGAGGGTCTGGGATGCTGGTGCCCCACTCTTGCCCCTCCCACCCATTTCTGGTGGCCACAAACTGTTTCTCACAGCCTGCCCCCAGCCCCCCACCCCCACCCAGGGTTAAGACTTCCTTCTACAAGGCAGTCTGCCCGCTCCTTCCTCCACTCACTCGGCAACATGGCCCGGGGCCAGCGAGCCCATGAAGGCACAGGGGGCTCCAAGCAGGGAGAGGACAGTGCAGGAATTAGATGCGTTGCCTCCACGCTGCCATCTCTGGGACAAGCACCTGCAAAACACAGGGAGGGTCCCTGCAGCTCCAGCAGGCTGATGCCAGGATAAGCAAGACCTAACGCAGTCCTGGGGCAGGGCCCCGGGGCGTGTAAAAGCTGGGAGGCCTCCCTCAGAAAGCATCTTGATTTGTCCATTTTCACTCCTTCAGGTATCTCAGAGGAGGGCTCCACTAACTCAGGTGACCTCCTCCTCAGTTACAATGACCCACCTCTCCCCCAGGCAGAGGGACCTTCAGCCTCCACCTTGATTGCTGGATAACTCAAGAGCCTCTTCCCAAAGGTGTCAAATCCACTACCTACTCCTGTCCTTGGGGAGCCTGCTTCAGTAACAACTCAGGTCAAAATAAGTAAGACAGGGAGCAAACCTGTACGCTGTAACCAGTGTAGGAGTTATGTGGAGGGAAAGCTAACTTTTACAATGTCAAGGTTAAGGGGTACCTGGGTGGCTCAGTCGGTTAAACATCCGGTCCTTGGCTTCGGCTCAGGTCACAATCTCGTAGTTTCGTGGGTTCAAGCCCCATGTCGGGCTCTGCGCTGGCAGTGCTGAGCCTGCTTGGGATTCTCTCTCTCCCTTTCTCTCTGCCCCTCCCCCATTTGCACTGCCTCTCTCTCAAAATAAATAAGCTTAGGAAAAAAAATTTTTTTAAGATTTAAAAACGCAATGTCAAAAGTTAAAAAGATTATTGGATGAAGACCAGTTTTTCTCCATTTCCCCCCCTTTTTTTTTGCAGTTTTATTGAAATATAATTGCCATATAACAGTCCATAAGTTTAAGGTATACGATGTGGTGATTTGATATACGCACGTATTGCAAAATGATTACCACAATAAGGCTTGTTAACACAACATCCCATCACATAATTACCTTTTTTTCCTCAGTTTTTCTCTATCTTTGCTGGAAACCTAACTCAAGGTGTGCTCCGAGGAAACTAACTGGAGATATACCTGAAGGACTGCATTGTTCTCAACAACAAAAATGATTACTTATGCATGTCAAAGCACTGGAACGATTTCTCATTGTGCTCCAATAATACTGGGAGGTAAACAGTGCAGGCTGTTATTTATATTCTTCCAGTTCCAAAAACAAGAATAACTGTGGCCTCTTACAGTAAGAAGAACCACTAATTAAGAAATAAATGAAACAGGGGTGCCTGGGTGGCTCAGTCGGTTAAGCGTCCGGCTTCAGCTCAGGTCACGATCTCGCGGTCCGTGAGTTCAAGCCCCGCGTCGGGCTCTCTGGGCTGATGGCTCAGAGCCTGGAGCCTGCTTCTGATTCTGTGTCTCCCTCTCTCTCAGCCCCCTCCCCCGTTCATGCTCTGTCTCTCTCTGTCTCAAAAATAAATAATCTTAAAAAAGAAAGAAAGGAATGAAACAATTTTTAGGCTAAGGTATTTTGGCACACAAGACTTAACCCTGTAGTTCTCTTCAGCCTTGGGAAAAGGTGTCCGTGATCGTATTAGAAAGGAAACTAATTGGGGTGCCTGGGTGGCTCAGTTGGTTGAGCATCCCACTCATGGTCTGTGGGTTCGAGCCCCACGTCAGGCTCTACGCCGACAGCTCAGAGCCTGGAGTCTCCTTCGGATTCTGTGTCTCCCTCCCTCTCTGTCCCTCTCCAGCTCATGCTCTGTCTCTCTCTCGCTCTCAAAAATAAAAATTAAAAAAAAAAAGAAAAGATACTAATTTGTAAAAGGTCAAACATTACTCAAGCTATGAGCTTTAGAGAAATTTTCATGCAGATTAGAAAGCGGGAGCCTAGTGGGATTTGACTTGCTCAGATCACACCAATACTTCATGACAAAGCTGCTGTCAGAACCCAGGTTTCCTGACTCCCTAAACCACTGCAATGCGCTCTATATTTCTGAATAGAAAGTAGTTAGGCCCCAGCTTGGATGAGGTTTCACAGAAAGGTTACACACTTTGGCTTTGTGGAGATCCTTCAAAGTCACACGAATACCCAACTTCCTGTGCAGAAATGCTCTGCTGAGCAAGAGGATGCTTTCTGGAAGGCTCTTCTTGGCCTGGACTCTGGGAGGCAGGGCCGTTCCTCAGGGGTCTGGCCAAGTTCCAGGTGGCAGCTCCTGAGAGTCCCAGCTGCCCATGGAGCACAGAGAGTCTGGGACAGATGGGGCTGAGGTGCCCACTTGGGAAGGCCTGGGTCCCCACTTGGGCTTGCCCATCTGGGAAGCACAACAGAGTCCAGAAGGTGGGCTGGGTGGGCTAGGCACATGACAGACAGAGGCCCTATGGGCAAGCGCTCTGCTCAGCAGAGGAGGAGAGCTATGGGTCTGGGGGAGAGGGGGGTACACCCTGGGAGCAGAGAGCATGGAGAACATGGGAAGGGTCTCTTTAGAGAGGTGCCTTCCTTTGCGCCCACCTTCAGAATGAGCTCGTCCTGGTGGGAGCCCCGAGGATCTCCTTATCCTAACCTCTCCCCCTAAGTAAGCTCAAAGGGAATGGGCCTGCAGCTCTTGTGAAAAGCAGGCACTCCGGTTCCTCCCCGGGCCCTCCGGTCCTGGGATCCACACTGTTCTCTTGAGAGGAGGCCTAACTCCTCACCGTGCACTGCATCCTGGGGCCAGCTTGACCTGGTAGGGGGCCTAGGTCTACAGAGCAGCATCCCCTTGTGCCCCTCCCCCACTGTCCCTGTGCCCCTGGCAAGGGCTCTAACCTCTGGCAAACAAAGCAGCCCAAAGCAAAGGGTCAACTCCGTGAGATGGGCAGAGGGAGCACAGGAGACAACCGAGGCCCGGAACACTAGATTCGTAGGCGTTGTAACTACTGCTCTGCCCACTCAGTAACTATGTGGTCTTACAATTCTTATTTAATTTCTCCACATATTTAGCTGCTTCATCATCTATAAAGAGAGGATCCGACTGACCCTTCCATACTGCCCACTGGCTGCTGTAAGGAAATTATGTGTAATGCATATGACGGGGCTGGGTGGACCCAAAGATTCTAGCCCACAGAAATGCCCTCTTGGGACTGCAGTGATTAACGGTGAGGTTCTTATCAAGAGTAAATATAAGAGCCAACCAGCGACTCTTCCACTTTTACCAGACAACCAAGAAAGACGCTGTGTTTTGTAAAAAGGACTTCTGGTAAACTCCTTTTGGAATTTAGCGCCAGGGAAACACGTTGGTGATGGCACGTGAACCAGCTCTATCCACCACCCACGGCATCTCCAAATACACCTCCAGTGCCAGCAAGGCCTTGAAGCTAGAGTGAAGCTCAAATACCACGGTTTTAAATGTTCCTGCGGTCTAACTGCATACTTATTGTAAGCTCCCTCAAGATTTAAGAAACAGATGAGATATACGTGGTAGATAAATTAGAAGTAAATGCTGGTAAGAGGCAAGTGCAGCCGTCTTTTTGTTAAAAAGAGAGAAGCTGGTCGCGCACCTTACTAGCTCTGTGCCCTTGGTTAAATCTCTTCAACTACCTGCTTATGGGTAAAACGTGGATAATGATTCCTGGAACGGCAATTGGCGAACACAGTGCTATCCAAAGCCTGGGCCTTATTACTAACGGCCTCAATTCCTTCCCTAGGTCCTCCCGGGCGGAGGGGACGGGACACCAGCTCCCGAGGCTGGACTCTCACTGCGGGGCCCCTGGCCCCGCGGACCTGGGGTCTGAGCTCTCGGGCTCAAACGTGGGGCTGCAGTGGCCCCTGGGGTGTCCGGGGGGCCCGGGCGCCCCTACCTGCTGTCCGTGTCCTCCTCCGGGTACTTGTCCACTACATTGATGATGTCCAGCACCACTAGCCCCACGCACAGGATCTGCTTGTCTTCCATGAGGCCGCTCCCGGAGCTTTCTGCCCGCCTGGCTGACGGGGTTCCTCCCGGGCTCTGCGTTTTATTCCCGAGGATCGGGTCCCCGCTCCTGAGGCGGACTTGGCTCCTCCTCTGCGTCCTTAGCTCCTCCCCTCAGAGAGCCTTCTGCAGTCTCGAGGGAACGGAGCAGGGCCCTTGCTCCCCACGCCCACCGAGCGGGCTTGGGAACGCAGACCCCCGAGGCCTTGGTTCCGGCCTTCCCTTAGCAGGTGGCGTGGCCCAGCAGATGGCAACCCTTCCCGCTTCTTGGCCTTATTTCCTCACTTGTCAGGCAGACTCGAGGCTCATGCAAACCTCTCTAGATTGCAGCTAGGCAATCTCCTGAATGCAAAAAAAAGTGCAGTAGAAAGGCGCCCCTTGCCCGTCCCTCTCCTGCACCTGCGACTCCCACTCCAGACCCGAGACCGAGGTAGTGCCGGGCCTCGCAGCTGCGGCCTGGCCCCCTCAGCCCTAGCCTTTCCCAGCGCGTCGCCGCGGCTCCGCCCCGCCCCCGAGGTCCAGCCAATCCCAGCTCGAGGCCCCGCCTCCCCCGCCGGGCAGCTGGGGCGGCTAGGTGAGCGACGGCGGTCACGTGACGGGAGTCGGCTCCCAGAGCCCCCTGGCGGACGCCGGCGGAACGGGCGTTCCGGGGAGGAGCGCCGGGCACGGGCCGCCGGTGCGTGCACAGCAAGTGCGCGCAGAGCCACCGAGCCCGGAGGAGCGGCGACCAGGGTCCCGAACCTGGGGCTTCACCTCCCTCACCCCGTCCGTCCCTTGTGTACTTCTGTCTACCCTTGAATACGTACTGGAGCAGACGGTTTGTTTTGTTTTGTTTTGTTTTTTAGAAAAACCAAGTGTCTTTATTCCTGAATAGTTTAGTATGGCGGTGGGGGCCGGAGCCCGTCGGGAGAGCCCTGCATCGGCCTGGAGGCCAGCTGGAGGAGCAGAAGGTGCGAGGATGGGCTCCTCCGCAGTCGGCCCTGCAGGGGACGGCGAGCAGGCCAAAAGTCTGGACGAGGGGATGCCAGAGTCCCCCACCCGGCGCGCTCAGGCCGTGGCGAAGAGATTGCTCTGGGCGCCTGTGCCACAGAGGGGGACAGGGACGGCGGCTCGCCTGGGGCTGGGGTGGCGGGACGGAGCCCCACCCCAGGCAGGAAGCCGGGGGAGCCCCGCCGCCCCAGCTGGCTCTTTGGCCGGCGTAGACACTAAGGGCCGGTCGGGCCCAGCCCCCTGTCTACACCTGTTTGGGCTCCAGGTCCTCGTAGAGCAGGGCTCCGCTGAAGATGGTGAGCGGCTCCTCTGAGTGCGCCAGCTGCCCCATGACCAGGTCGATGCAGACCGTGTCTCCAGCCTGCAGCGGCAGGATGAGGCTGAAGACCCCCAGGGCGCCGGGGCTGGGCTGGCTCTCGGCTACTGGCTTATTCTCCAGGCCTTCAGGCTCGTAGCCACCGGAGTCTATGCGGGCCACGCCCAGGTTGGAGCGGGACAGCACGGCCTCCACTTTCTCATGCCGGTGCCCAGTCAGCACCGCGCTCAGAAAGTAGCGCCCGGTCAGTGGTGCTGTGAACACGCCTGGGAACAAGGATGGCAGTCAGGAGGGGAGACAGGTGGCAGGGGCCAGGGAGGTGTTGGGGAGCCCACCCAGAACTCCTGGACTAAGGAGGAACCTGTTGGCTCTTTTCACCTGTCTTCCACTAGAGTGTAAGTTCTACCAGGGCAGGGCATTTGGCGTTTTGTTCGTTACTGTGCGCCCAGCACATTACAGCATCCCCGGGGCCCCAATAAAGAGCTGTTGAACAGAAGCGCTCCTGCCTTCCCCAGCTCACCCCTTACCCAAGCTGTGGTGAAAATGGGTAAATGAAGGAAGTAGGGATCTCCCCAAACCAGAGCATGAGAAGATTTCCCCTTGTCTGAGGGGGCAAGAATGAGAACATACCACTGCACAGCCTTTCCGGTCTCCCCCATTGCCCAGCCAGCCTGCTTCCAGGCTTACCAGTCTCTGGATCGTAATAGCCCCCATCGTTGAGCAGGACTCTGTCGAAGGGCACTGTGCCTGGTTCAGACCGTGGCAAACTCAGGGCAGCTGAAAAGGCCACCAGGGGCACAGGGGCTGCTGGTGCCCCCTCCACTCCTGGGTAGGGGTAAAGGGGAGGGGGTGTCAGAGTGGATGCTCAGTGCAGAGCTGCCTGGCCCCCTTCCCCTCCTGGGTCTCTACCTCCAGGGCGGCCTGAGGCCTTCCATCCTGCAACCCCTAGTTCAGTTCCCCTCCCTCCAGCACCAGATGAGAGGAACTTACCCTGCTCTCCTTGGGGACCTGTGGGAAGACAAGAGGGAGCAGTAAGAAGGGGGCAGCTCTCACTAAGTCACTCAGCAAACATCTGCTGAGTCTCTCCGCTGTGCTAGGCGTCACACAGACTCCAAAGCAGGAAGGGGGGTGTCAAGAAAAGGAGGAATAGGGTCCCTTCAGTGCAACTAGCCCCCAGCCTTTCACACCCTACATAGCCCTGTGAGCCCAGTCTTGGTCTTCAATACAGCAGCGAGGCCACCCTATCCAACTAGCCCATATAGTGACTGTCCCAGTTCCTAGTCACTCCCTGTCAGCCATATAGGACCCCCCCCCCCATTCCTTGCCCCTTTCCTCCTTTCTCTGTCAAATTCAGAATAGAATGTCGAGCCTGGGGCTGCTAGAGGAGTGGGGGAGTTCCCGCTGCAGTAGGAATCTCACATACCTGGTGGCCCAATGGGTCCCTTTTGTCCATCCTTGCCTGGAGGTCCTGGAGGTCCAGCAGGGCCTGGGGGTCCTTGTATCCCGGGAGGCCCTGGGGGCCCAGCCTCACCTGCGGGCCCTACGGTGACAAAATTCAGTTGAAGGAAAGCCACAAAAGGAGTTTCCAAAGGACAAGGAAAGTCATGGCTCCATGGACAGATGGTGGGGCACCTTGCTGCCCGTGCTGGATACCCGGCTGGCGGAGCAGCACGCCACCCCTGCCCACAGGCCTGTCTGAGCTGCCAGTGGAGAGTGGGGAGCCAGGAGCTTGGGTCATCTGTGGTGGACAAACCGACCCCCGGGACAGTGATGGGTCTGCCATTCATGCTGGGCAGAGCAAGGAGAAAGTAGATGAGATTAAGACTGGCTACTGTGGGGCAGGGATAGGAGAAAGAAAAGACTTAAAAGGGCCCCCCACCACCACCTCCCACCGCATGCCTTCTCTCGCCCCCTCACCAGTGAGGTCCTTCAGACTGAGCTGGTGAAGCCTGTCCTCCAGCAGCAGCAGGGAGCTGTTAAGGGCACCGAGCCGCCTGCCCAGGCCCGCCTGCCCCCCAAGCAGCTTCTCCAGCAAGGCTGCCTGCGTCTGGCTGGTGCTGTTGGTCTCCCGTAGCCCAGCCCAGAGCCCAGCCACGTGTCGGGAAAGGCCTTCACGCAGGCCCTGCAGTCCCCCCGCCACAGTGTCTAGCCGCTCACAGACTCCTTCAAGACGGCCCAATCGCCCCTCTAGGCTGGGGCACTGGCCAGCCTGGGCCTGTCCCTCTTCCAGGCCTCGGAAGCGCTCCTCACTCTCTGTAGCATGCTCCGTGGCCTCCTGTTGCAGCCTGTTAATCTCAGAGATGATACGGTCCTTGGTGGCTCCCAAGTCAGCCAGATCGGCACCCTGCCCTTCCACGGTGGTCTGGAGCTCGTGCAGTGAGTCATTGAGAGAACTGAAGGTGAGAATAACCTCGGACAGCTCTCCTTGCAGGGCCTGTAGGGCTGAGCCTGAGCTCCCCCCAAACACACTGAAGCCGTCCAGAGGCCCTCGGCTTGGTCCCCCAACCCCGGGGCCGGCCCCGGGGCCCCGTGGGGGTAACAGGGGGCAGGAGCAGCGCTCCACACCGTCCCGAAGGCGGCCCAGCTCCTCTTGGACACCACCACAGGCCCCACAGCCCTCATCCCCACGGGCCTGCAAGAGACCCTCCAGTTGGCCCAGCCGTGCCGCCGTGAGGTTCAGCTGCAGCGCGAACTCCGCCGTCGTCTCGTCCAGCGCGTCAACACGCCCCTGGAGCTGGCCCACGACCCCTTGCAGTTCCTCCAGTGCAGCCTGCCGGGCCTCCCCGGCTGCTCCCACTTCGTGCAGGCCTGAGCCCACCAGACGCAGCTGCCCCTCGCTGTCTAGCACCCTGCGCTCCAAGGCACTGAGGATCTCGCTCACCTGGGTGTCCTGCTCCCCCGGGGCCCCGGAGCAGAGCTGCCCACACGCCTGCACAGCCCCTGCCACCTGCTCTTCTAGCAGATCCAGCCGCCCACCCAGCTCTCCGCTCACGTTGGCCAACAGTCCCTCCAGCTTCTCCAGTCGGCCCCGGGCGGCAGGCAGCCAGTGGCCCAGGCCCCCAGGGCGCCCGGGCCAGCCCTCCTCCTGCTCCTGTGAGGGACCCAGAGTGGAGTTGAACTGGTCCTCCAGGCGAGAGAGGCGGGATGCTAAGCTGGTGTAGCCCGGGGGGTGCCCCCCCTGCCCAGCCGCTCCTCCCAGCTCGGTGCCTCGCCGCCCACTCAACACTGTCACCGAGCCGGCCACTACATCCAGCCTCCGCTCCAGCTCTGCCAGCCGCCGGCCCAGCTCCGGAGGGCAGCACTCCTGAAGGGGCCTGCGGCCCGCGGCCTGCCCGGGGAGCTGCCGCTGCCGCTCCTCCACCGAGGTCAGTCGCTTCTCCAGCACTCGCAGCCGCTCTCTGTCCTCCTGCCGCTGCCGGCGGAAGTCATCCAGCCCCGCCAGGCACACGGAGCAGGACTCCTGCAGCCGCCGCTCCAGCTCCCGCGGCAGCTCCTCACTGTGGCCGGGAGGGGCCGGGGCTGGGGCCGGGGCCCTGCCACCGCCGCCACCGCCGCCGCCGCCGCCGCCGCCGTGATGGTTGTTGAGATGGCCCAGCTCCTGGTCATGGGTGGAGACGCGGTTGTCCAGGAGCTGCAGCTGCTGTTGGATCTCAGTGAGGGTCTCCTGCACGCCAGGGCGGGCAGCTGCGTCCGCTGGCTGCTGCCTCCCGTTAAAGGCCGTCTCCACGGCCCTCTGGACGTCTTCCGCCAGGCGCCCGCTCAGTCCCTGCAGGACACCGCGGAGGCCCTGCAGCTCCTTTGTCAGGCTCTGCACCTGCTCCTCCAGCTGCTGCACCTTCTCTGACTCCCCAGGACCTGGCAGAGAGGCAAAGGCATAAGGCGGAGGGGCCGGGCCTCAGAGCTCAGTGCCTACCTCCGAGGCCCTGCCTTCCCCGGCTCCAGCAAGAGCTCCCGGCTGAGTCAGCCACTCCTTAGCTGGGTAATTTGGGCAAGAAAAGATGGAAAGAAACTCCATTTACTGAATGCCTCTAGGCCCTATTTGTAACATGGCTTCCCCCACCCCTTACACCAAACTCCACTGGACAGATATCACAGCTTTCCCTGTTCTGCGGACCATGAGACTGAGGCCCAGGGGACATTAAGGAACTGGGCCATGGATTACGAGTTTAGTAAGTGGCCGAGGCAAGTTTCAAACCCAGGGCATCCATTTGACCACCAAGTCTACTATCCAGAGTTTCTCTCAGACACTGTTTTCTCATCTGTGAAATGGGAATATGGGGAGGCACTGTGGACCTCATAACAGTGGATGTTCCTGGGCGGCAAGCACCTGTCCGTAACACCAAGGGACAGGCGAGATTCCGCGGGAAGCCTGCAGGGGCTCTAGCTGGACGGTGGGAGAATCAGCCAGAAGTTCCTGTTTCCATCATTACAGCATGACTATCTCCCTGGCAGGCAAACACAGCTCGTCTGTCCGCAGTGCCTGGTGCACACATGACAGGAAAGCAGGGGGGACTGCTGCATTCTGGGACCTGCAGTCTCCAGAGGCCACCGAGGGGCCTGGGACCTGTAGTCGGGTGCAGTGCATGCTAGGACTTGTAGTCTATCCCCGTGGTGAACAAGCTTCTCCCAGGAATTCCCCCTTCCTCCCGAAGTGGCTCGCAACTGGGAAGTATCTCGGCCACATGTGGGCGTGCGTGAGCACATTCTCTTTCTCAGCCTTTTTTTTTCTCTCCCTCTCTTTCAATCTGCTTCTGTCACACACACACACACACACACACACACACACAGTGCATGGGCTTCATGGGTAGGCAGAGGATCTCAGTGATCTCACTTACTCCCTTCCATTCCCTTCTGACTTGGGGCACAGGGTTTTTCCCTTGACAACCTGGCCCCACATTTTCCACCCGGTACCAGCTCCCACTTCTCTTCCCAGCGGCTCCCACACTCACCTTCCCCACCTAGTCCACTCAGGTGGCTTCCTGCACTGGAGCCGGAGAGGTTGGGGCGGGCGGGCCGGGGCCGGGGGCGTGGCGTGGTAGGTGCAGGACCCAGCGCTGGGGCAGGACCCTCAGCACAGTCATCGCCCCCATACCCCTGACAGCACCTCCACTCCATATCTGTCACTGTCTTGTAGGCCACTCGGTAGCGAGGACGGAGGAAGCTGCGGTACCTGGGAGAGGCAGAGGGAGGCCTCTTTACTCCTCCCTGTACTGTCAGTGACCCTGGGACCTGTCCTCAGAGATGGGCAGCTGCTGGTGGTGGACAAGGCCTGTCCCTCAGGCTGGGTCCCCCTTACTGTCCAGCATGTGTCTGTGCTCAGCTGACAGCTGTCAGCTTTCTGGCCAGGAGCCAAATCCCTGTTCTTCCCTTGTCCTATGCTGGAACCTCGAACTCCTCCTCTGGGGCCTGACTCAGCCCAGAGAAGGCATTTGGGGGTTGGCAGGGTGGTCTAGGTAACTTTGCCCTCAGTATCCGCCCCAAACTGTTGCCTCGGCATCTTCTCAAATGGTTCTGACCGAAGCCCCTGGTCCTGTCCCTTGCTGCCTGCTTTGCACAAATTCCCTGAGTTGGCTGCCCTCCTTCTGTCCTAGCCCAGCCCCACCAAGTACCCATCCCCCAGCACTGGGGCTCACATGATGCTGCGGGGACACTGGGGCTGGCCCCAGCCACAGGGCTGGTAGTCGGGCTTGATGAAGGTCTCCACTCCATCCTCAAGGACACAGCTCACTGTCCGGGTCACCACATAGGCACACCAGTTCCTGTAGGCACAACCCCACCTGGGCCCAAGGGCCAAGACACAAGCCCCAGAGGAGGGCCCAGGGGCTACCAGAGGGGCTGAGGGAGGGTCAAAAGATGAAGGGCCCCTGGGGACCTGTAGGAGCCAGGACTTTGGCAGGGCAGCTCCCCCCACGCTTTCCTGTGCTGTAAGAGTCGGTAAAGACTTTTCAAGACAGCAAAAGGAAGCACAGAATGGAAAACCACAACTATAAGAAGTTGATTCTCATGGCTGGGGGGTCCTGGGGAGCCTCTGATTTCACACATTCATTCATGTCCCTTTCTGTTCCAATCCCCAGCCTAGCGTGGCCTATATGAGCCAGCTGGCTGGGTCCCTCTGGTGATCCCCTGGATGCTGGCTTCCACCCACCCCTAAGAGAAGAGGACAGGGCAGGCAGGGGTCCAGCTCAGGGTTAAGCAGAGAATAAGCCATTGATGAACGCTGCCCCTCTCATCGCTTGCCGTTCTACACTCTTGGCCCCATTCATGCTGGCCTTTGATCTGTGTCCGGCTGGAGAGCCCGAAGGGACAGAGCAGCCACAGCGTCAGAAAGAATCACAGATCACTGGATGGGGCCGAGGAAGCCCTAAGAAGGGATAAAGGTCTGCCGGAGGATACCAGGCTGGGACGCAACGGTCAGCCTGCAGGAAGGCCCGGCCCGTGCCCTTCAGGGGAGTTTTCCCGGGCACCTAACTACGGGTCCCCCTGAGGTAAGGGAGGGACCTATCTATTTAGGGGGCCCTGGAAATGCCCCACGGGAAGGCGGGCTTGTGCAGGGCCACCTGATGGATGGGCTTCCTCTCCCCCTCTTCCCTGCACTAGGGCATACGGCCCCGGAGAGGGTAGCCAAGGCGAGGACCAGGATACCAACCTCCTGACCCACCCTCCCACCCACCTCCAGCCTTGGGCTGGGACCCAGACTCTTACCTGTGGCGGCTGGCAGGCCGGGGAGCGCTCTGGGCCTGGGGTTCACCAGGGCTGAGGGCCCCGCCGCCCCCTGTGTAGAGGCTATAACCACGAGGAGGGTAGCTAGCTGCCCCCACGGCTGTGGTCAGCAGGCAGCAGAGGTAGCAGCTCCAGAGGGTGCTGGGGGCCATGGTGGGGGCACTCCGCAGTGGTCCTCAGAGGCACATCCCGGCCTGACCACTGGCGCCTCTGTCTGGAGCCGGGATGCCTCTGCTCCGAGGGACAGCGCCGGGGTCGGGTCCTGTCCCCAGCTTCCTGCCGCCGGCAGCCCCCAGCCACACGCCTCCTCCTTGGCCGCCTGGCCTGACCCCTCTCCCCCTCCTCTTTCCTCCTCAGGCTCCTGTCTGTCCCTCCCTTGGTTCCTTCCGTTCTCCTCTTCTCCACTTCTGAGGGGAGTTTGTTCTCTGTGCCCCCTGGCCTCCTGTGCCTGGTCCCTGCCCCTCTCAGATGCTGCTTCCTGGGCCTCCACCCCCCTCGCCCCAGCTGGCCCTCCTCTGGTCTCCCTATCTGTTTTCCCCAATGACCGGATCCTGGGGGTGACAGGGCTTTGCCCCTGTGGCTGTTCAGAGGCGCAAGAGTGGCTGTGGGGCGGGCCCTGGCCTCCCGCCTCCCTCTCTTGCTCACTCCCTTCCCCCCTGTCTGGCTGGCGGTCCAGCCTCCCCCTTCCTCCCCCCACCTCTCCAACCATCGTGCGCCACATCTGCTTCTTGTTAACTCCGGGAAAGAGAGGAAAAAAAAGGAAAAACAGAGAAATGTGGAGTTGCCGCCAGGCTTGGGGCCAGCCTCTCAGACGGGCCACATGGAGTGGAGCCGGGGCCAGAGCTGGGGAGGAGGCCCTGGGCTGGTCGCTTAGACAGGGAACGGGAGCTGCAGCCACAGCTCCCCTGGGGCTAGGGCAAGCCTCCTCTGGGAGAGAAGACCCGAGAAAGGAGGGGAGGACTGTAAAAGGGAGAATGAACTTGTAGGGCTCAGCAGGGCATCACTCAACCATCTTGTCCAGCTGCCTGCTTTTACAGATGTGAACAATGAGGCCCAGAGTGGGAAAGTAACGTGTCCGAGGTAACACAGCACATCAAGAGTGGGGCTGTGATTAGAATTTAAATACCTAGGTCAGTGACTTGGGAGGAAGAAGTAGGATAGGTGAGAGAGCTACTGGGCCAGGGAGGAGACAAACTGAGGCAGGCAGGAAATTCAGAGAAGCCAGAGGAGGAAGAAAGGAATCTGGAAATGAGGTCACAGCCTTCTGTCAAGCATGGAGAGGGCATGAGCAGGAGGAGACTTATTCTCAAAAAACCAAATGAATATGGATCCCAGGCCTTTCTTGGTAAAGGCCAGGCCGTGAGTGGGGGAGGGGAAGGAAGGAGGCAAACTGGGCAGTTATCTAAATCTACAGAGCCCAAAGGAAGTCACTCCCCAGCCTAGAGGCAAGCCCGATAGCCTCTGTAGCCGGCAAGGAACTCAGTCCCATTCAACAGCCTGACGGGAAAGCTCCTCTTGAGATGTCCGAATCCGTCAGCTGGCCCCCCCCTCACCATCTGGCCTCAGCACTGTGCTCTGGACCAGGTGTCCCTGTGTGGTAGGGCGCTCGCTTGCAAGATCGAAGCAGAAGTATCAGAAGGGAGATGAGAGTGCTGTGTGCAGCACTGTGGTGGTGCCCAGGTGCCCGGGTGCCCAGGTAGCAAAGGCATATGTAAGACTCAGAAATGAGTAACTGGGGCCGCGGGGGAACGGGACACAGACACTGAAGCAGAAAACGAACACAAAGCAGGATAGACAGCGTGCCAAGGGAGCCAGACAAATGGATGATGTGTTCTGGGTAAGAGGAGGGGAAAGACAGCTGGACGCTCGGGGGAGTCAGAGTAGAGCCCTTGGAAGAGAGAGCCGGAACAGTGTTGGGGGGGGGGGGGAAGTGAAGAACAGAGACAGGGGGAGGGGAGAGATTTCAGGTTGGGGAAAGAGGTCTGCCTTTGTCTGCCTTTGTCGTCTCATTGCTCCACATGGCAGCAATAACAGTACCCTCCTTCCTAGGTTTGTGACGATTAAGTTAATACACGTAGAGCATTCAGAATAGTGCCTGGCGCGTGGTACACGCTCAGTAAGTGTTAGCTCTTATTTGTGTCAGGAAGAAGTGGGACAGAAAGTCAGAGAAGTCGATTGTGGAAAACCTGGGGAGAGGCCCAGGTGACTGGTTAGGAGCTTGCATCGTAAGTTTTTGAGTAGGAGCTCAATATACATGCAGAAGGAAGACAGGAGCAATGGGCAGGGTTTTAGGCACAAGGATGCCAGTTCCTGCTCCTCCTCTAAGTACCGTTATCCCTTTGAGCAAATCCATGACTCTGCTAGAGGTCTGTTGGCTACTGTCTATGGTGCCTTCGAAATTCTACATTGCAAAATGATGCAGGTTGGGAAGAGAAGGCTGTGATTGCTTGGTGACTGCCTGGGTAATAAGGGGCCACAGTAAAGGAGGTATCAGAGAAGATTCCGGGGTTTGAGCCAGAAATGGGTAACTTGAGAAGAGGAACGGGTTTGGAAGAAGATGACCTTAGTTTGGACACACTGAGTTTAAGATGAGAATAACGTAGTTCAATGGTAATAAATGTCCAGGAGATGGTCAGAGATGTGGGTCTTGATTCCGGAAACCATTTATAGGGCAATAGTTGGAAATCATGAGAATGGATGCCACCAAATCTTCTACGTGACTCTGTGTGATCTGCCCCTGAGGTCCTACGGCCCAGAATATGATCTCGATGGCTGGGAGAAATGTTCGTAAAACGACAGGATGATGAAAGTGAATGCTGAAATCCACAGAAATGGAAATTTGTGGCTGCCCTCGGAAGTGTGGGGATCAGCACACAGGGAGACTTGAAGGAAAGAGCCCCAAGAGATTGATTTGAAAGTTGCTGTCAGTGGAAGGTTGTAGCATTGTCCCTGGTCTCTGCATCAGTTCTGGGCCCTGGCCCTGGCAGGAAGCCAACCCATTTCAGGTTGCCCTGGCTGCTGCTGTGGGTTTTCTTTCTCTGTTCTTGCCACCCTCCCTCCCATCAGGGGGCCTCTGACAATCTGAAAAGTCATCCCAGCCATCTTGTCACTGTCCGGTTGTCCTTCATTCCTTAAGTTTAAATGGGTGTCCCCCTTAAATTTAAAAATCTGTTGTATATTAAGTATGTCAAGCCAAAAAGGGTGGCTTTGAAATACAATTGTGGTAGGTTGCATTTCATTTAGTCCTGTAGTTAGGAGCCCCGACCTAGGGGCTGACATAGAATGTTTGTGACATTTCAAGTAAATCAGTGGCTCTGGGTTCACTGGGGAGGCTTGAGGTGTTGAGCCAGCAGGCTGCAATGGAGACTAAGGTTAGAGAAAATACATTGCCGATGGCCGTGGTACTGACGAGTAGCCACAAATGTCCAAAGAAACTGCCAAGAGAATTCCGGAGACCAAAAATGGCTAAGTCCTTGGAGCACGAGGACAAGATCTATTTTATAACCTCTCCAGGATGGGGGATTATCAAGGGTCTAGTGCCAATGGGAAATCCTCGCTATACTGGACAACTAAATTATTCAGTCAAGCATCAGTGGCTGAACAATGAGCTCAGGTACCAAGGCCAGGACAGCTGGGGGCACCAGCAGTGAGGGGCATTTCATGTCTAATGCCCTCTGTCAGAGGACTGAATATTGGGAGGGAAAAAATGAGAGTGATATGAATTGGGTCTTAGGTTATGCAAACCCAGATGGGAATTCAAGCTTTTGGGGACTCTTGAGCAGAAGTCCATTCCTGCTCAAATGTACACATTTTCCTTTTCTTCCCAACCCTTCCCACAGGTCTAATACTTTAAGAGCCAGCCTCTCTGGACTCAGGGCCCAGGCCCATTTCCGGGATCTTGCTGCCTTTTCACTCCTTAGCCGAATCCTTCCCTCATGTCTTCTCCTTGAAAATGTCACACTAACTCCAGAGATTAAGCTCCACATATGCCCCTCGCAGCAATTCTCTCTCTCCTCCAGTTCCCCCAAGGATGAGGCTTTGACTCTTTCACTTTCCACAGACATTTCCACCCAAGCTTTTTTCAAGTTTTGTTAGTTCTTAGCTGAGTCTAGGTTAGTCCTGGGGACCATTTTTTAATTTCAGTTCCCCCAGGCACTAGGCCAAATGACCCATTCAAGGCCGATAAAGATTTGCTGACCCAGGCACGGCAAGTTCTGAGAGGTGGAAGACATTTCTGGATGTTTCTAAAACAAACCTTTTCCTCTTGTCCCTGGCCCTAGGATAACCTGTCGAGTCCACAGTCTGACACAGAGTATGGAATAGAGGAAAGCGAATCAGGTGACGG
This sequence comes from Panthera tigris, assembly GCF_018350195.1. Classification (NCBI taxonomy): domain Eukaryota; kingdom Metazoa; phylum Chordata; class Mammalia; order Carnivora; family Felidae; genus Panthera; species Panthera tigris. The sequence goes on from NC_056662.1 coordinate 117,882,646, forward strand.
TTTCAAACTATTTGTAGAGTCCTGGTCAAATCAATTACTTCTGGGCCTCAGTTTCCTTCTTTGTAAAATGATCTTGAAGGCCCCTTTCAGCTCTGTCAGCCTGAGGTCAGTTGGTTTCAGGACAGCCTTGTTAATCTGAAATACTTCCAAGGCCTTCCCTCATGTCATTTGCAGTCTAGAAAGTCTACTTTCCAGGATTTCGTTCTGTTTTAACAGTAGATCTAAGTGTCTGGCTGGACTTGGATCTGGTTCAAATTTCCAGGAGCCACAGAGCATAATGTGTGTAGTCCTTTGAGACCTAGACCCCCATTCTCCCAGAGCAGGGCTGGGACACTCTGAGGGACACGAGGATGTACACGCCTGGGGTTTCAGGGTTATGTAGACAGGACATGGGCTTGGGATCCTAAATAGGAAACTTCGGGGAAATGCTGGGGGGTGGCATGGGGAAGGCCAGTGGGAATGACAGACTGACTGCTCAAGGCAGGGACTGACCTTCGGAGCCACTGGGCTAGCGCATGGAGGACCCACTGCTGATGGTCCCAGGCCTCAGAAGCCAGCTCTGGGCTAGTGAGCCCCTAGCTCATGGTGCACACAGGCAGCAAGACGGTCCCCTGCCCCAGCTGCTCCAGTCCCACAGCAGCTCCTGTAGTTTTCCTTGGCTCAGAGAAGCAGAGGCGTCCCCTGAGCCCTGGCTCCCCTCTACCGCAAAGCAACTGGCTTCCATTACCCCTGACAGCTCCAGAGTAACAGCCCAGCCCCCGGCCCCAGCCTGGCTCGGTGCCGTTCCCTTTTATGGTGAAGCGGAGGGAAAGCAAGGAGGGGGTGGGGTGGGGTGGGGAGTAGGTTCCCGCTGGGGCAGAGGGCTGTAGAGCTCCAGGGCCGCTCCCTCACCAGAGACCCTCAGTCATCTACCCACAGTCGGCTTTCTCCTCAGTGATCCACTCTGCTCAGAACACATAACCCCTCTTGCTTGTCCTGGCCCTCCCTCCCACTCTCCCTCCCTCACATCCGGGGGGTGATTTCCCACTTGGCCCAAGTCCCACGGTTTGGGTTTTGATTCCGGGAGGGTCCGCCCTATTTCCGACGCCCACCTCCGGGGGTGGGGCGGGGGGAGCGAGCCCGGGGAAGGGAGGCACCGGTCGGATCGCAGGCAGCATCGTTCCCCTGGGCGGGTGTGGGGCAAAAAGGCGGGAGCCGAGGAGAGAAGCCTCCGGCCGCCCCAGCTCTCTCCCTATTCTGCACCGCCTCTAACCGCCCTCTCCGCCGCGGGGGCCAGGGAGGGGACCCTGAGGGCAGGGCCCAAAGGAAGCACCTGGCTGGGCCGAGCCGGGAAGCGGAGGGTGGGCAGCAGCGCGGGGGGCCAAGGCAGGAAGCGGGGTCGAAGTCTAGGGGTCAGGCCGAGCCTCTCACCCTACCACGCCGCCGCACCCTCGCCCCGGCCCGCCGCTGGGCTTCGGGGAGGCGGCCACGGCTCTGCCGCGTCCCCTGCTGCGCCAGCTGCGGCCAGCTGCGCTCCGCCCGCCTGTGGCGCGCGCCCGCGGCTCGCCCACCCCCTGCGGCGGGCAGTCGGGCCGCAGCCCCGCCCGAGACCCCGCCCCTGCGAGGCGCCTCGGGGAGCAGGCGAGACGGCGGGGCTAGAGAGCCCATTCCGGCCGAGCAGCACGGCCGGAAGTGCCTGGTTTGGGCTTGCGCTCGCGCTACCAACTTCCGGGCCGGAACTCCTACCTGGAGCTAGTGCGCCGACCGCACCGCGTTGAGCCCAGCTGGTCAGGTGAGAGGCGCGTAAGCGCGCTCAGCGGCGCTTCGGCGGTGGCTGGTCCAGGGGGCGAGAACGGGTCCCGGCCTGGGCGAGGAATGCGCCAGCCCCAGGCTCAGTCCCTCCTCTTCTCCGCAGGATGATCACAGACGTGCAGCTCGCCATCTTCGCCAACATGCTGGGCGTGTCGCTCTTTCTGCTTGTGGTTCTCTATCACTACGTGGCCGTCAACAATCCCAAGAAGCAGGAATGAAAGTGGCGCTTTCTCCGCCCCAGGTAACGGTCCGGGGCTGCAGCGCCCAGCCCCCGGAGAGTGGAGTGGCGAGGCCGCGCCAGGGCCTGCAGGGTTCGAAACTTCAAATCAGAAAGTGCCGGGCCAAGCATGATACAGTCCAGAACTGAGCCCCTTTATCCGCACACAGTAGGGAATGCCTTACAGTGCCCCGCCCTTTACCTGCTAGAATGGGGGTGACTTTCCTACTCCTCTGCCCCCGTCTTCGTGGTACCCCCATGCCCAAGTTGGGCCTTTGGGTACTAGGAGACACTGACACAGAGAGGAGTAAAGGTACTGAGGATGCCACCCAAGTATGAGGATTTGGGCTCTTCACTTAAGGAGGACTTAAGGAGTCTTCACTTCTCCAAGCTTGTTGAGGCTTTTATTGAGGCACAATTTGGGGGAGGGGGGGAAAGGCGGGGGGGGGGGGTTGTAAAGATGTAGAATTCTGGAGCAAGAGGCACTGAGTTAGGGTGGCTCCTGTAGACCCAAGCCCTAGACAAGAAAGGTGGGGTAGGGTGGGGAACCTTAAGTGTTGGTCAAAAATGTAAAGGGGGAACAGGATGGATGGGAGTGGATGCCTGAAGGATTTCCCCAGAGGAAAGCTGCAGCATTTTCCTTACCTCGGGTCTTTCCCCCTTTTTTCTAGGGTTCCAGGACATAGGCTGAGGCAAGATGGAGGGTGTGAGGGGCCTTCACACTTCACTTCATCCCTCTACCCATCACAACATACAAAGCAACTACACCTGGATTTTTCCAAACAACTTTTATTTCCTCAAAGTCTTCCTTAACCCTATGGAACAAGAAGCTGCCACTGAGTAGGGCCCAAGATAGGGGCTTTTTCTACTCCCTCCCCCAATATAAAAATATAGATATATATTTTTTGTGGTCCCAAAATCTTGTGCTGTGGAGGGAGGGATGGGGTAGCAGGTTTCTGCTTTGTGCTGTCTCAAGGTGGTGCTCTGGGATGTCTCAGAACAGTGTGGCTGGTATTCACTGTCCGTTCATATAGGAATTATGGTTGTCACATGGAATCAACAGCTGAGGGAGGAGGCTAGCACATTTCTCACTGTGTACCCCATCTTGGGGCTATATCCTGGGCATGGAGGTGGAGGCATCAGACCCGGGGAGAAACAGTGAGTGGGGGTGATTTAGGGACAAAACAAACCTCAGGCTGGCCCAGAGGCCCCCCGCTGTAACATATCCGGGACTGGGAGTCAGATAGACTACAGGAAATAGGAGAAAAGGCAGGGGCAGAGCGGGGCCGTGGGGGCCCGGCGTGAGGCAGCCTGCAACAGAGAAGAGAGAGGAATCAGGCTTGTGAGAATTCTGACAGGGGCTGGACACGAGAGAGGGGAGATGGGTAATGATAGGTGGGTTGAGCACTGCACCTTGGGCTGATGCTGAAATGCGGCGGCTCCTAGGCCTTAGGCCCTAACAAGGAGTTGTTTTCTTGTCCTTTGGAGTGAAGACTGAGGCCATGATGGGAAAAAAATCAGGGACTAGATTCTTAATGAAAGTACCTTTAGTCTTTTGGAGGTCAGAGGGATTAGGGAAGGAAGAAAATGATCCTGAATGTGCGCAGAAATGGGAATGAAGGAACAGAGGTGAGAGGTGGGGTGAGGGAATGGACCCGGGTGCTCACCCTGGTGCAGAGCTGGGTCCTGGCTCCGGCTCACTGCTCTCCCTGGTCCGGGGTGTAGGGGATGTGGGGCCCGAAGAGCCTCTCATCCCTCTGCGAGTCGGCGGTGAGCCCCGGCCCAACCTGGGCCTAGCCTGTGTGGATAGGGGGTGGGCTGAGAGGCTGGATTCTTCCATTAACTTTTTTGCTTCTGGGTTTGCTTCTAGAGTTTCCGTGCATAAGAGTGTAGTACAGGGGTCAACACCGGTACTGGGACCTTGAATTTCTGGGCACTGTCCCTAGCTGAGAGGGTAAGGCAGGATAATAGCTAGAGAATTCTTAGGTTCAGTTTATGACTATACACTCTAAGTCATACTTAACTAGGGGAGGCAAAAGGATCTAGCATTTAACCTCCATGGCTGTATTATGGCTGACATCTGGCTGAAGAGGGAAGCAGTGTTTGGGAAGAGGTTGGAGAATTGGTGGGTCTCTCAGAGCCTTCTGTGCCTCAGTCCCTGCCAGAGCAGCTTAGGCTTCACGCATCCGGTCTCTGTCTGTACTCAGCTTTAGCCAATTTAACATGAGAAATCTGGACTGAATTGGGAGTTGGTGGCACAGCTGTTCTTAGGAGCAGCAACCAGATGTGTTACCTGGGGAATCCGGGACCCCTCCTGGCGGGAACTCTCCTCGGGCAGGTCTGGGCAGAAAGAGAGGAGAAGCTAAGGGCAGGGGCGGGCAGTGCCAAAGCTAGCAGGCTGAGGTTGGGGTGTATCTGGCAGGGACGCGGGTTGGAAGCAAGCAAGAGACCTGGCTGAGGGATGGGGGTACTGGACAGACAGGCACAGGCACCAGAGCAGCTCTCTGATATGGCCGGGGGAGGTTGTAAAGCAGTGCTGAGCATTTTCCCTCCCACTACCCAGACGAACAGTGCCTTGCTGGGCTCTGTGAGAGTTGTTACACTGGGGTTTGGGGAAGACACAAAAATGTTACCTGCAGTCGTGTCCTGATACAGGGGATCCGAGGTCCAGTCCCTAGCAGCCCTTTCCCAATCACCATGACAGCCTCTGGCTTGTCGCCTGAGGACAGGAATGAGCAGCTGCTCCCTAGGAAACAAAGAAAACTGCTATCAGGGTAGGGAGCCGTGGAGAAGAAGAGGGAACTTCCTTTAGAACAGGGTTCCTCAAAACTGGCAATGTTGACATTTTGGGCTGGATGATTCTTTGTTGTGGGGACCTGTCTTGTGCATTGCAGAATGTTTAATAGTATTTCTGGTCTCTACCTACTAGATGGCATTTCTTCTTCCTCTGTCCCCTCCCCATCGTAACAACCAAAAATGTCTCCAGACCTTGCCACACGTTCCCTAGCGAGTAAAATGGCCCCTGGTTGAGAAGCACGGCATGCTGTAGTCGGGTCCAAGGAGTGGAGTAGCAACTTGCAACTTGAGCCACAGCCCATCAAGCTGAACTACTGTGAATTTATAGACTTCAGGGCCTGTCGCATCCAAATGAGTAAGCGTTCAAGGATAAGTCAGTACCCAAGATGGTAGATTGACAAGGGCTACCCGTTGAAGGCCGTTAACAGGTTGGGAGTAGTGGGCTCTGAGGGAGTTAGAGGATGTTGGACTGGAGTCTTAGGAATCCTTCCCGTCCAGTCCTTTACACAGCTGGGTGTATAACTTAAAAGGACAGCAGGTGGCCTAGGTTTTATGCAGATGATGCGGTCACACAGCATTTGCTGTGATGACAGGTGAAAGGCCTTTGCCTTTTTTTGTTCTTCAGTTGTGTCTAATGTTGCCCAGTTCCTGGAGTCAGGAAGCTTGAGTAAGTAGCAGGTACTCAGGTTGTTCACCTTTGAGGATTAAGTGACACAACATGCTTAGAGCAGTGCCTGCCATATAGATGCTCAAGAAACAATAGCTATTTTATTATACAAAGATGTCCATTAACTTCCAGCTTCCTGTACAAGAGCATGGGTGCTTTACGGGTTTAGGATAATCCAGGAGGATAACGGATGCCCCCGGTGTGGAGAGGCCTGCATTAACTTTCTGCATCAAGTCAAGAAAGAAGAGCTGAAGGGATTGGTTTAAGCCTAGCAGGGAGTCTGGTCTACACCCTGGGTAGTAGGGAAGGAAGGAGGCTGGCCAACCCAGATTTCGGTGGCAGTAGGTACAGACCTGATATGCTGAGTGAGCTGGGGAGTAGGCAGGAGCCCATGTTGTGTGAGGCTGCTGGGCTAGAACTAGCAGGATTTGGGGATGGGGCCAGGCCGCTTGAAGTAGGGCGATGGGTCAGTGGCTGCTGCCGCCGTCTCCTGTCCTGGCTTCGGGGCTCTGAGTGGAAGGGACACAAGGAAATAAAAGGGCAAGTAAGTGAGGCCCTGTCACTCCACTGCCCTGCTGGTTCTCGCACTTGTCATCACACCAGCACTCCTCTCTGGAAGTAAATTTAAGGTGGGTAGAAAGACCTCTCTGATACTTACTCCGGTTACCCGGGTCACAGCAAGCCCTCATCTGCCACTCTGTGGCTAACCACCCTGCTCGCTTGCCAGTTCATTCTTCTGGCCGAGAAGTTACTGAGCTTGGCTTCTGAAACAGCTTCCCTAGGTTTCTCCTGCCTCTAACCACTCCTCTTCAGCTACTCTTACTGCCCCCAAATGCCAGTGCCCCTCCCCCATTGTACCCTTGGTCCCCTCCTGCTGTGCATACTCTAAACTCCCAAGCTGCTCTGTAGCCCTCTTTCCTGAACTACAGTTCAGTGGTCCACTGGCATTTCTACCTGGCGGTCTCTCATGACCCCAGCAAAAACTAATTTTCTTCCATCCTTACTTTTCTTCTCCTTACCTTGGTGAAAAATGTCCTAGAAACCTGTTTCATCTTCTGACTCCTCCCTCATATCTAGATTTGTGTTTAACCAAATCTAGACAATTCTGCCTCTGCCTTTGCTTGGATTCCTCCTTCATTCTCCCTTGATATGGCCTGTGTCCAGCTATAGGTCTTTATCTCTCATTCAGGCTTCTGAAAAAAATTCCCCACTTGTCACCCTAGCTTGAATCTGTTCCCTTTTACATTCCCATCTTTCACACCGGTGCCAGAAATTATTCCAAAACCTAGACCTGATAAAAGTCATTTGGTTCAGGCAAGGAGGAGATACTGAAGGTCTTTTAAAGGATAAAGCCTAGGGGCGCCTGGGTGGCTCAGTCAGTTAAACATCCGACTTCGGCTCAGGTCATGGTCTTGCAGTTTGTGGGTTTGAGCCCCACATCAGGCTCTGTGCTGATAGCTCAGACCCTGGAGCGTGCTTCAGATTCTGTGTCTCCATCTCTGTCCCTCCCTCACTCATGCTCTGTCTGCATCTCTCTCTCTCAAAAATAAATAAACATAAAAAAATAAAGGATAAAGTCTAAACCCTTTACCATGGCATTCAGAACTCCACCCACTGTGGTTCCAGTCTGCCCATCCTTGGTAGGATGCTGACTTGATCCTTCAAACCCTCTGCTACAGCCCCTGTAGCTGCTAGCTGTGTGGTTCTTCTGCAATGTCAGTTTCCTCTTCTAGTGAAACCTTGAACAACTTAACATGACCCATCTCAAATGTCACCTCTGTGAAGCCTCCCTGACCATCACAGGTAGAATTGACTGTTCTCCCTTGCTTTATTGTCCTTTGTTCACTTGGCTAGTAATGATTTATGGTTTTTGTCTCAAGAAGCTAGCACATGTCGAGTACTTATGATCATGCCTGGTACATAGTACTCAGTAGTTGTTAACTAGTATTCTGCTTGAAACTGCAATGTCTCGAGGGTAAGGACTTTCCTCCAGTCTATACCAGTCTGTATATCCTGGTGCCTACAAAACTCTGCCTAGAAAACCAGAGACGTTAGTAAAGGTTTTGTTTTCCTGAGTAGCAGACACCCACCATAGACCATGGACTGGCTCAATAATCTGAGTCTAAGGACATATGCTTATTCCCCGTGGGGCAGCTCTTTCTGGTCCACTCTGGCTAGAGCCTCACTGGTACAAGTTCTGAGAGCAGATGGTGACTGGATGGTGTAGGGAGGCTCTCAGGTTTGGCAGGTCTGTCTTTTTAAAAAGTCGACACATGAATAAGGAATAGAAGAAAGGGAGAGATTTCAGGACAGAAGCTACTCTAGCTTTGAGGAGTTTGCTGAGGGGCTGGGTACCAATTAGAGTACCAATTAGAGCCAAGAGTCAAAACTAACCAGACCTGTCAATTGTAAGTCAATAGTAAACAGGCAACAACAACAAACAGACCTTAGGGTACTAAAGAGGTGATACACAGTGAAAGGACAGAAGTCAGAGGCTCATGGCCACAGTCAACCTGAAGCATCACCTACCACCAATGACTCAGAAATACTGTAGAACCTAGCCTTGAGTGATTCTTCAGTAAAACACTGATATCAGGTTGATATCCAGATGACCGTGCATAGCAGGCAGAAATGAACTTGATCAAGGATGGAAATAGTGGGTTTCTTGATGATCTGGGTATCTCTACACAGAGGCATGTTGAAATCATGTTAAGGATGAAGCCTTGCCCACCCCAGGAAAGGTAAGAAAGAGCAAGTAAGAAAGTGAATGAAAGCCTTTAGGACATTTCTAGGTTGTAGCAAGAAACTGAGCAACACTCAGGAAGGTATGAAGCAGAACAGGCATATGATGTAAAAAATGTCAGTGTGAATGTACATATTATGGGAAAGATACTACAGATACAACTCAAGGATCCTGCCCCTAATGAGAGTTTTAAGGACAGGAGACCAGTCTGGTTTAGGAGAGGCCTAATATGGAAAGGATAAGGCATTTAAAAATAGCATTTTAACCCTCACTTAAACGATTTTTTTTTTTTTAAGAGCATGAGTGTGCACTGGGGGAGGGTGGGGCAGAGAGAGAGAGAGAGAGAGAGAGAGAGAGAGAATCCCAAGCAGGCTCCACATTTAGTGCAGAGCCCAATGTAGGACTCGATCCCACAACCCTGGGATTGTGACCTGAGCTGAAATCAAGTCAGATGCTCAACTGACTGAGCCACCCAGGTGTCCCTTAAAAGACTGTCTTAAAGCCTGGCCAGGCCTCCCTGTAAATTTGGCAATGTGAGCACACAGCCCAATTTCTCGTGTTTTGACTTTTGGCCCCTGGTATAATCCAGGCCTACTTAGTTCCCACTGAGACAAAAATTTAAGGGAGGAACCCCAGCTGTTATTTCTTGGTTCTAAGCTATATAAAACAGTGGCTTGAGGCTGAGTGCAGAGTGATAATGTGAGTCAGCTGTGCTTCCAGAGGTTGTGAGATTGTATTTTATGGTAATCAACTGTAGATTCCATTTTGGGAGAAGGATAATCCTGGGGCAAAGGTCTGAGGTAGAGCCGGACTGACCTCCCCAGTGTAGGAGTTAGAGTGGTTTATTCTAAAGGTCTCAAAATTTAAAGGAACAGTTACTGACTTGGCATCTTTGAACTGTCCCTACACGGAGCACCCTAGATCGTACTGAATCCCTGGGATAACCACAGACCTGATTTATGCCCTCTAAGGGGTGAAAAGGTCAGACAAGCATTTATTCAGCTCCCAATTTCTTGTCTTTTCCATTCAACAAGTATTCACTGATCATAAATAAATGCAAGGCACCAAGGGAATAAGTAAATGTGTTAGGAGACATTTCCTGCCCTCAAGCTTTAATCTACTCTTAACCACAAAACTTGTTTGTAGTGGAAAAAGTAAAAGTAGTTAGTGATGGTGCTGGAGGCATTCTTCCTCTGTCCTCTGACTCACTTTTCAAAGGAACCTCCACTCACCATCGGACTTCAGCTGCTCTACCAGAAGCAGCCCGTCGGCTGAGCCATGGCATGGCAGAGGCCAGGAAAGCGTTCTAGTAACTACAGATGCAAATGCCAGAGCTGGGAGGGAGGACGGTGGCTGTGGTGGGATGACAGCTGACAGCCTCCGTTTTTACACTGCCCCTTGTCTTTTACCCCACGGCCCCACCAGATAGGCCACAGGGCCAGGGAATATGTTTCAGTTACTGGGTGAGACTTGCCTGAATCCAGGGCCAGGACCAGGATGAGACACTCATCCTAGGGGTCTCACTCATCCTAGGGAGTGCACTCCCGACCCCGAGTCCTGGGCGCCCCACCAGCTTCACCTTAGTCCTATGCCCTACATAACAGACAGGTGGAGCTGGTTGATTTATCCACCCTCACCCCAGCCGGCTTGCCTTCAAGCTCTGTTTTGCATCAGTATCTTGCAGGCTTTCAACTTCCTACTTCCCTGACTCGGTCACTGGATAAGCTCTTCCCGGGAGCTTACTTTCCTCTGCAGCAACAGCTGCTGCCAACGCGGTGTGCCCTTCTGTGCCTGCTGAACTGGAACTCGGCTGCATAACTGGGCAGGTGTTGCTCAGGAGGTGTTTTGCAGCTGGGGCAACTAGGTAAAGAAGCTCCTGGCACTGCGGTCAGGGGGTGGGAGTGGGGTCAAGCTTCCTTGGAGGCTCTTGCAGTCTCCTGTCTCAGGAACATTCCTGTTCACCCTGAGTTGCCTTGCTCATTGGCCTCCTAAAATGTTCATCCTCCAGTCTTGAGAATAGAACCTGCCAGACTAGTTCCCTAACCTCTGCTTTAAGCTTCTGGCTGGGCTGCCTAGCTCTTTTCTGAAATTTTCTGGATAGCCTACCTTATGCTCTGTTCTAGCCAATAAAGGATAGTCATGAATTAACTATACAGTTAAGTGTGATACGATTTTTATACATCAGTGGGAATTTTCTTTTAAATTTACAAGTCAGAAAAAAATCTTTTGTCAGATCACAGTCTCAGTTTTGGGTTTGGAAAGTATAGCCGCTTTATAGTTAGGTCTCAGAGATACAGGAGCTGTGTTCTTCCTATGTCAGAAGACAAAGTATGACTAGATGTGGCAGGGGCCAAAGAACCGGATGTGCAGAACCAGGAAATAGCACAAAGCTATAGGACAGATCAACCGGACAAATAAAGCCGCAGGTCCCTATCCTAAGCCGGGACTAGTCTCCAATCCTAGAGTCCTACTGGAGACTCTAGGAGATGAAGCGGCAAAAACTGTAGTACCTGGAGTCAAGATTCCAGCGCTCTGACCTTTCACCTCCTTCCAGTATTCCTGTTTGATAGAATTAGTAACCCTCTTCTCAACCCTTTGACTTTAGAGACATAGTTTGTTAGGTCTCACAAGTTTTACTCAAGTCCCCAGGGTGTCTCTTCCTGGCGCCAGCTCCTTTTTTCTGCTTCTTAGCTCATTTACCTGGGGGGACATCGCTTCTCACTTGTTTTACCTGCACCTGCGTATGGCTGATGCCTAGATCCAACCTTGATGTCACCTTTTCTACAGGCTGGCTCTTTTTTCTGCCTGCAGGACATCTCCGTATAGATAGCCCATGACATCCAAGTATGTCTGAAATAGATAAACTCAACACTTTTTCTTCCAAACAATGTCTTAACATCACCATGACTCTCTCCTTTGGCTTGTAACCTTGAAACTCTTAGTTTGCCTCTCTTCCACCATCGCTGAATCCTGCTACCTGTTTCTGATGCATATATTTCTCTCTCCTTTCCAGACCCTGGTATAGCCATTAGTTATCTCATATATCAATTACCGTGAGGATTCCCCTCCCCCCGCCTACCCAATACATACAGTTCACAGGCCACTCTTGCATAAATCTCTCGTCCCCACCATTCTCTGAAGCACACAATCGTTGTCCTATGTCTCAGTTAACTCATCATCTTTGTTTTCCAGACATTTCAACTTCTTCCTCCAACCTCTCTCCACCTAATTTCTGTGCTGAAGGGCTTGGCCCTTTGCACCAGCTAGGTCTGTCCGCTTCTTGTCCTCTCTGCACAGCAGCACTGGCCCTGGCTACCACTCTCATCTCTGGAATGTTTTTGTCAAGCCATATGCTACCATCCATTCTTCAAAATCATCGCTCAACTGAACATTCTTTGGCTACTTACTCTTGAGTGTTCTGTGACGGTGGCTCCCCAAGTGCCCTGTGTTTACGAGTGTGTGCTTTTATGTTGTTCACTGTCCTGTGTCCCCTATTAAATTTAAAGTCAGCCAACCGGGAAGTATTTAGTACTGAATATGCACCTTTTCTCTTCGTTATTTGGGGAAGTAACAAAGACACAGAATACATGTCTCTCACTGACGGAGCTTCATACAGCACTCTGCATGGGGTGGGGTGGGGACGAGAATAAAATACGAACGAAAAACTGCTTAGAATCCTCCAGTGAGGACCTGGGCCTAGAGAAGACTCTTTCCTATTTCTCTTTTGTAGTCAGGGAAGGGGAATTTAGGACGCTGACATTCCTTCCCAGGAGCTATGAGTGAAGAGGTATGAGAGGCTGACAAAAAGGAAAAAAACAGAAAGAAAAAAGGAAGAGAAATTAGAGGAAGTCTGAATAATGATTAGTGAGTAACTTTGCTACTTAATATTAAGCTCTGAAATCTTGGACAAGTCGCCCTTAAACAGCCTCAGTTTTCTCATCAGAAAAATGGAAATGCCATCCACCCCACAGGGTCCTTGTGAGGACTAAATGAAATATATATATGTGATACTGTTTTGTTCGCTGTTTAATGCTATTTAAATACGTGGCATTATTATTTTAATACTCTCCTTCAAACAACGCTGTACAAAAGCATCCTCTCCAAATGAAGGGAGAATCTCAAAGAATGGGGCTCGGAATAGAAGCAGCGGTAACGGTGTTGCTTATGAGGGATAAACGGTCTTACTGGCCAAAGCTGCTAAGGACCAATGCTCCCTCCCCTGTGGCTGCTCCAGCGGGTACAGTCAGGCTCCCATAGCCACTGCCCCAGGGCAGGCCTCTGGGTCCCTACCAGGGAGTGCTAATGAGGAGTGCGGCCTGAAGACCCCCAGCCTCTTAGTTCCAGCTCACAAGCCTCCAAACTCTGGCAGGATGTCTCCAGCCCAGAGGCCACGTACAATACTGCTTTGAGGTTTCGTGTATTTCTGGAAGTGGCACTACAACAATCTCCCCCCACCCAAGTCTGAGTCACCCCCAAGGAATGGCTCCACGGTCTCTTCCTCTTCTTCGTCCCTAAAAGCCCATCTGTTTCTGGTATACCTCTGAACTCAGAATCTCTCACCAGGCAGGGTCTCATCAAGCCAACCCCGGGGGGTACTGATGCACAGTTGAGCAGCTGTGGTGACTGCTGGGAGGGGCCAGACTGTTGTGTTGTAAGCCTCCAACAGAAGCTGTCTGTACTTGTTCCGTTTTTCTCTGGAAGACTTAGCATCCTTCTGATACCGCTTTCTGAACAGGCTCTGAAGCCAGGAACGGTTTCATCCCATAGAGACCTTGGATAGGATTCTCCCATCTCTACGGTGCTACAATTTGCGTTGTGAGGACGTTTCCTTACACTGCTCCTAACAAGACAGTCTGACACCATTCCTGATATGGAGGCTCCACATTTCAGTGTGGCCCTGTTGCAGCTAGTGTTTTGTTCTTGGAAATCCCCCTGCTTCCCAGCATGTGCCGAAGCCCAGGTACCCAGGACTCCCGCCTGTGCCACACACAGTACTGCTCTGGGGCTCATGGCGCAGGGAACACCAAGGTCGCAGGAGAGGCTGCAGATTCTGCTATAAACTACTTTTATTGATTCACCCCTTGGTCCCAGCCAAGAGTGTGTATCTTCAAGCTCTCATTTCCCCCAGCAATTCCCCAAACAACTGAACACCTGTTGCAGGGGCTCCCAGACTGGCTTACCTCTGACGGGGCCCAGCACCCGGTGGCTGACCTTTTGAGTGCTAGAGCCCAGGCCTGGCAGCCCTGTGGGCCGACTGCCATGAAAAGGAAAGCTGGGGGAGTTCTTCATCTGTGGAGAGTTTTGCTGGCTGCTGCTGCTGCCACCGGCACTTGTGCCAGTGCTAAAACTGCGTGCACGGCTCAAGGGATTTTCAGAGCAGGAAACAGGCAAGCCGCTGCAAAGAAGCAAGCAGATGCCAGTTAGCCCTGGGCCTGGGAGGTTGTGTCCCAAGGCTTTCCCTGAGGTCTGATGCTCAGGAACGCTTCACCTTGGGTGAAAAAGGCAAAGGCGCTCACTGCAAGGGAAAAGGGAGGGATCTGTGTCCACAGATGGGGTATCTAACCTGGGCCATACCAGCTGATCTCAGGATGCCTGGGAGCCCTTGTTCACAAATACATGCTCCTGCAGAAAACATACTAAGGGCTGCGGGGCTGTCTCGGAGCAGCTTAACTTAGTGAATTCCCCCCTTATTCCCTTGGACCTCTCGGTCATTCCCAACCCCTGGAAACCGAGACCTGCCCTTACCCCCACCGCAATTAAATTTAATTTTGTGCCGGGCTCTGGAGCAGGGAATCCCCTGGCCTGGTTTCCAGATGCCTAGGAAGTCTGTAGCTCCAGGGAAGAGGGAAGAGGATCCCATTTTCAAAAAAATCTACTAATCTTACCAATTTTAACTTGCTCTGAAAATACTCACCATGTGGTCCTTTTGGATAGGGGAGGAACACAAACCCCTTGGAACTCCTTGCTCTAAAGCCCTGTTCCACTTTCATACCCTTTCCTCCTTCCACCCTGTGGGTCTTACTTGTTACTTTTGGGTGGAGTTCGAGAGCCTCTCTTCTTGTTGACACCCACGTTCACAGTGCTGCTCAGGCCGCGGCTGCTGCGCACGTGTTTTAGCATCCAGGCGCGGAGGTTCGTGAGGCTGCTGTGCTCTGACAGTACAATTCGGGGCCATGGATTGCATTCTGCCATGTCCAGAGCTGCAACGGCCATAGCTCGTCCCACCTGTGGGGTAGTCCAGTTTGGCTCAGCATCTGGGACTTCCGACCCAGGCTGCTATGTTGGGGAGGGGGTTGCACAGCACCGTGGAAGGGGAGGCCCGGCCCCAAATTTCCTCAGCGGGCAGGCTATATTTTGTGCCAGGGCTATTTATCTCGGCAGATTTAAAGCCGTTCCCTAAACCGTTGCTCGTTTTGGGACCCTCATCCTTTATGGGCAAGAGCAAGTGTGCTTTCTGGCTGGCACCAGGAAGGCATTCTCCCAGCAGGAGAAGGCGTTTCAATCTCTTCTATAACCTGCAGCTCTTTCTCCTTCTCTCGCGTGCTCTAGGACCCTGGGGTCCTCAAAGACCACTGCAGAGGTGGTGCTTTTAAGCCTAGGTAGGAGTGAACAAACCCAACAGAAGGAAGAAGACCAGCTTAAGACGCAAAGAATCTGACTCAGATGTGCTGGGGATTCTCTGTGGTATGAGGTCAGAAATAGTGCCTACTCATCGTCCCAATCCCATCAGAGTCTGGGGCCTGCCCCTATGCTAACTGCGGAAAATAACCACAGTGGTGAGATGGTGACGGTGGTAAGCCTCTCTTCAGAGGGCCTTAGGCAGCAGGAGTGAAGACCATTCCAGACTTTGGGGTTCCCCTTTTCCCCAGGTATCCCCTGTATTCATACCTGTTCAAACAGTTCCACAGTGTATCTGGAGGGGAAAGCCGGCGGGGGAGGGGGGCTGGCCCGCCCGTTGTCATGGCAGGCGGCAGGGATGCTGTTAACTGAGCGTCCGGTGTTGTAGTTGCATTCAAGTGTGTAGCTAAGACACAGAGACCTTTATTAGTGTCCTGCCCGGAAAAATCAGGACAGAACCATGGGGGACAGCCTAGGTGGTCTAAGAAATAATCACTTGGAAAACAGTGGATACAAACAAAGTGCTAATCCTTAGGAACTAGCAATTGACCTCGGCACTCTATCATGTACCCGAGAAGTCCCAAAAAGTCAGACTCTCAGGCCAAAGACAGCAATGCTAATGGTGAGCCTGTCTTTTGCGAAGATTTGGGCCGTCCCTTGCCCCTCAAACAACTTAGACTGGGTATTGTTTTCTTTAAGGAAGTTACTTCATCAGCTATATCCCAGTTTCCCCCCAACCTGTGGATTATCCCTGAGGCTTTGTAGATTGCAACCCGGCCGCTTCCCTCCTTAGACTGGCCATCTCTGCGGTCTCGGGCATACATGTTCTTCTCTGAGAAATTGCAACCCTGGAAGTCGAAGTGTGCTGAGTTCAAGGAGATGAGCTTTGGATACAGCATGTTTTCCACCTGTATGAGGGAGGAAAAAGGCAATTCAGGAGAGACAGACAGAAAGAAGGAACGGGCAAGGAAGAGATGGCAAGCAGGGGGCCATGTGACTAAATACACGGCAGAGACCGTGTTTTTTGAAAATGTCACTGTGTGCTTGACCTTATTTCCAGGTGTTGGAAAGGTACAGTTCTATCTCTTTTTAAGCTCTTAGTTTCTTCTCTCCCACAATGCAAACTTTTCCTTTTCCCCTGATTTCCCAAACTGTAGAATAAAGACCACAATGCTGACAGCTTGGTCTTCGTTCAGAGGTCATGATGTAAAGACTGAGACACAAAGCCCCAGTGCCATCCCCCCTTGGCCCTTTGAAGCTTGTTTGGAGGTAGAATACCTCTTGCAGCCACAGGCCTTCCTGTCACAAGACCACCTTCCCTCTGTCCTCGGCCTAACCTGTATCTCCTGACCTGCAACACTTCCCACACTCACGTGGCACTCTGGATTCCTACCTGGGTGCTCTCATCACTAAAGCTGTTTCCGTACATGAAGCAGCCCCTTTTGGAAGCATGTCCGTGCAGGTCCACATAGTAAGCGACGCCACTCTCTTTAGGGGGGATGGTGTCGGGGGCCGGCTGCTCAACCTCAGCGGACCGTTGTGGCATAATCCACACACCGCTGGGCTTCTGTTCTGCCGACTCGGTCTGTGTCCAGCCTTCAGGGTCATCCCCGTCAGACGCGTGCCCAAGGTGAGCTTCATTTTGGATATTGTTGGTTTTCTCGAGGTCAGAAAGGGGAGCATCAGGAGGGAGATGGGGACCGTGCTGGTGCTCAGAGGGACCCTGGGAGTTCAGTCTGGAGTGCACGTGGTGGTAGAGAAGCACAGCTTTGGCCCCGTAGATGGCTGGGTGCAGGACTGCATCGGGCTTCAGGTACTGACGGTTCAGGTTCACTCCACGTGAGTCTGTGCTATAGGAAAACAGAGACTGAAGCAGAGTCTAGAGCGCTGAGCCGGTGAAGGAGACATGAGAGTAGATGAAAGGGGGCCTGGGGGAGACTGACTTGCAAAATGAGAGGCCCAGGTTGCATTAGGAAGGAAAGGATTGAGAACAGGCCCTCTCCTTGGTGGGCTGTCCCCCCGACCGCAGAGACTAAGCACGGCTCCCTCTACCCAGATGGACCTGCGGTTATCCTAACTCTGCTCCTTCCAGAGAGCGCTGCTAGATGTGCCACATTCCTTCTCTGGTCCCTGGGCAACGAGATGGGCTTGCCCTTGTTCGGGTACAAGAGGACTGGGAATGCCGGAGAAGTTAAAAGGAGAGGCTGACAGTATTTCACTGAGGTGGAGGACACGAAGGGGACCGGGAACAATCCTGACAGGCTGGGGAGGCTGCTTACCGGTAGTGGCCCCGGACCACACCGTCGGGGTTCAACATGGGAATCAGCTTAAAGACAAAGAGGCGACGCAGGGTTTGGGCCCGGGGGTCATCAGGTCGAAGGATGAAGTCCAGAAAGCCATTGAAGACAAAGCTAGATGGAGTCTCCCCAGGGTGTACCCTACTGCTTAAGAAGAATATCTGAGGTGGAGAGGAGAGCGGTCATTAGGCCAGTTACCCGGTAGGTCCACTCTAACAGTAAATGGGGGGCGGGCAGGAAGAGCCACTGGATTTGCAGCTGGCTGAGTCTGCAAGTGGAGCTGGGAGCAGCGCTGCTTGCCTCCGAATGCGGCCACGACTCCCAGAGGTAACGTGGCCTTAAGCTATCCACAGGGCTTGGAGCTACGGAAAGGCCATGGTGCTACCTTTACGCTGTTCCCACTCACCCTCTTGCCCGTGAAACGGAAGGGTCGGGGGGTGCCGGTATCAGGAAATAGCTGCTCTAGACGGGGCTCTCGATCTTCTCGAAGCCCATGGCAGGAAGTGATCGTTAACAGATCTACACGAAGTCCATCCAAAGAATAGCAAAGGATCTCACGGTGGTAATAAATGGTGTCCAGGGGGCTATGGGGATAAAAATGATTAAGCCACGAGAAGTCCCTAAAGTCCTAGCAAGAGGTGAGCCTCATCCCCGGCCTAGGATTTGTAGGATCTGGTCTTTCACGCTAACCTTTGGGGCCTTAGAGTCCCTCAGAGTGTTAAATGAGGCTGAGGATTTGGGTCGTCTGAATTAGTAGAATGCAGAATACAAGACGGGATGAACTTATTGTTTTCTCCCCAGTTTATGGCTCTCTACTATGTGATGACTTCATACACAGACTCACCCTCTGCCGGGACAGAAAAAAAGGTGTGTTGGGCAATGGCGGGGCTAAGTTCTGGGCAACTGATGGGAGCTGGGATATTAAGAGGCTTGAACTGGGCAGGTGGGTGAGTAGAATGCAGGTAGCGGTAGGCTGAGGTCATGGTCACACAGGAACATATTGGTCAAAGGTACCCAAAGTCCCACATTCTGCACAGAAAAAGAGCGGGTGACATTTTGGTTCGGGGCTCCTGGGGCAAGTTCCAGAAGTAGCAGAGGTGCTGTCTGGTCGAGGACTGGGTGGCAGGAGTAAGGATGGGGTTGGCACCTGCTATGGGTAGGGTGGTTCTCCAGAAAGCGCTGGTCTAGCTGGTTTAGCAAGTCCTGGCAGTCACTGTAGGAGAAGGGGTAGCAGAAGGCGAAGAAGGTGGTGGCCCCACGGCCCTCCACGAAACGGTGGACAAAGGATAACACAAACTGCGTCTCTGTCATCTGAGGAGCAGAGGAGGAAGAGGGAGGGGCTGTTGGTGTGAGAACTAAGATCCTATTGGGATCGCCAGGAACTGACCTTACACCCTCAACACAATGCCCGACTTCCCTCCCTCTGGGACTTTCCATATGACAGTCGGCTCCTTCTAGGCTTCCTGAAGCAGGGGCTTATCTTGGACTCCAGCTAGCACTAGAGGGAAAGCTGATACCAAAACCTGGCGTCCCACCTGCCTGGTACTCTCTATCCAGGGTAACTCCTCTATTCTTTCCCTCTTCTGCTTTTAGCACCCAAGTCTGTCTTTCCCCCTCATGGAGAACTTACCTCAAAGGTGGGCCGATCTCGAATGCGTTCCCAGCGTGGCCGGGTGGGGAGTGTGCGCACAAAGGGGGCCATGCCCTGGGAGTATAGCTTGCTTTGCTTATTCATGTTCATAATGTTGATCTTGATGAGTTTCCCTGGAGTTCCTCCCCGGACACTGAAGTAGAACCATGACCTGAGGGCCAGAGGAGGAGGAATAGGTCATTACATACTGAGGGCTGGAGATAGGCTACGTGAAACAGCTGGAGCGAGCGAGATTGGGAAAGGCCTGTTCGGTACAGAGGAGGCGAGGGAGGAGGGAAGAGGGGAGGGAGAGGAAGGGTACTGACGGTATGAACTGTAAGACGGCGAAATGAGCCTGGATTTGGGGCCTTGGCCACCTCCTCTCTTGTCCTTCTTCCACCCTCCCCTCTTCCCCCTTACCTGTTCCCATTCTCAAACTCCGTTTCGGCACAGTCTGGTCGGGTCCACACGTTGAACTCGTAGTCAGGAGAAGAGGCGATGCTACTGGTGGGGGCTGATGCCCCACCTGCTGCTCCTTCCCCGTCACTAGACACAGATTCCACCTTCTCCACGTGGGCTAGGTTCCCTGAATCAAAGCGAGAACTGAACAGCAATCCCCCACAGCGCAGCTCCATGGTGAGGCTGGGAAAGCATCCTCCTGCCCACTCTGGCCCTGAGAGCTGGGGGAGAGTGGGGGGTGGCGTAGGAAGAAGGAAGAAAAATGAAAACAAGGTTTTTGGGTATCTCCTGATCAATGAAAGCTCTTCTTAGGAAATGCCCTAAGAAGCAAGAGGCTCTTTCCACCTCAGAAAAGGCAGAAGTGGCCTTCTAGCAAAGGCTAAGAGAAAGCAGTTGTCTGACGCCACACAAAGGGTTATAACTGACCTAAAAGGACCCCGTTTTACTACATCTTGGCTTACCCAAAATGAAGTACTCCATGGCTTAACTAATGTTGAGAAACGCTAGAGTCCAAGCTTTTTTTGCAAAAGGCTGGAGAATAACATTGGAGAGGTCAGATTTCTCAAACCTACCCAGATACACCCACCACAGCACGTGGCCGTCTTGAAAAACGGGCCGTTCTGGATCTCTTGTTCCTAGACTGGCTCCCCGATCTCCAGCAGAGCAGAGCAGCGGACAGAGCCAAGATTCTAAGTTTAAATGGGCAGCTGCTTCTCTCCACTCCTCTGTCCTCACAAGTCCTGACCAGGCATTCATCTGTGGCTCCCCTGAACCCTTGGAAGGGCTAGTTCTTCCTTTTTTGTCACTACCCTATGCCTAGAAAACGGTGGCCTTTGCCAAGTCAAAAGAAACAAGGCAGAAGCCACCTGCTCACCTGGAAACTGTAGCTCAATGCCAGTTAGGGCATGGGTCTGTCTCCAGCCCCCTCCCGCCCTGCAAAGCACTGGAGTCCCTGAAAAAGCTACGCTGGCAATAGTTGTGGGTAAGTGATGGGTATGCTGAGCACCTCTAAAAACGTAGCTGGTGGAGACCCACTTGGGGGTAGGGGGTGATTCTCGACCCTCGACTCTGACAGAACCTCACCTCACACCGACCGAGCTCGCCCTGGGCAGGGCGGGGTTCGGAGGCATGAATGGACGACAGGGTCTCACACTCGGGGCAGGGACTGGGGGGGTCTGAGGTGCGGGCGTGGGAGTGGGGCCGGGGGGGAGGGGGGGCGGCCGGGCCGGGCCGTGGGGCGGGGTGGCATTCCAGAGGGGCTCCGGGCCGAAAGGGGCTGAGAAGGGGGCGGGGCCGGGGCCGGCGGGGCCCGCGCTCCACGCAGCGCCCCTCACCTCTCTCGGGGCCGGCGATCCCGCTCCCTCTCCCGCTAGCGAGGCGCCACCTCGGGCCCCGGCACCCGGGTCCTCCACCCAGGACCCAAACAAAACCCGAGCGCCGCGGTGCCGGGACCCCGCTCTGCCAGGAAACAAGAAGTCTCTCGCCTATTGGCCGCTGATACAGCTGGCTACCCGCCCAGTAAGGCTCGCTGCCATTGGTCAGCCCGCAGGGGTTCCCTCGCACGTTAGCGGGTACCTGAGCCAGTGGCATTTGGGGGCTCGGCGGGCAGATCCGGCCAGAGGGTTCCACCGGGGTCTTCTCAGAAGACGGTTAACGGCCTGCCCGCTGGGAGGAGGGCAAGACAGAAGTGACCAAGAAATAAACCGGAAGACTCACCTGCAAAATAAAAGGACGATGTGCGAAGCTAGTCATTGCGCACCGCGCTCTTCTGTGTATAACAAAATACCTTCCCGGGTCAGCGGATCTCCCGCCCTTCAGGAATCCTCTGATACTGATACAGATATAGGGGGCAAAAAGCCTCAGTGGAGGATGCGGGCATCGATCCCGCTACCTCTCGCATGCTAAGCGAGCGCTCTACCATTTGAGCTAATCCCCCGCCTGCTGCCGCCTCTCTTCCTTTTGCCTTACAGGCTGTTCTAGGCTGGCCGCTGACCCGAGGACCGACCGTAATTCAAAACCTTTATCTAGCAGTGTACAGGGGGATCGTGGGCAAGATTTTTAAAAGCAGGCATATAATAATCACACGTAAGCAATAGTAATAACATATCTTCGCATTTAACACAGAAGAGGGATCGTACAATGATTACTTACTGCACATGTGTTTCACCGAACATCTGCCGTGCTCCTGCAAATCCACAGCGGGCCTCTCGGTGAAACTTTCTCCCTACGACTTGATTGGCTTGAGTTGGAAGCTAAAAAGATTGCACGAAGTCCTTCGAGCCGGAATCGAACCAGCGACCTAAGGATTGCCGCAACTCGTACCACTACAGTCCTCCGCTCTACCAACTGAGCTATCGAAGGCTCCGCTGTCTCTGGCGCCTGCCAATTCCTCCCTAATGCTTACCAACGCCACATTACTCTGACAATATCTAGAAGATTTGGGGGAGAGCTCCCCACCCCGCTTTATAAAAGGAGCTCTCCTGCCGAGTCCCTCCAAGCCGCACAGAAACAAAGGAAGCCGGAAACAAGTTCGGGCAAAGAACCTGCTTCCCAACTCTGGACAAAGGAAATGGGCAATACACTTACCTTCCATTTCCGTTTTTTACAAAACAAACAAACAAAAAAAACCACATCTCCTCACCCCCCGTGGCTTTTATAGGATTGAGGACGCTTTGAGATCCTGCTCGCAACCTTGGGCCGCTGGGCGCATTTCCCGTGCGCGGCGGGCACGCACATGTGCTCTGCAGTTGCAAAGCGCAAGTCCAGTTTGCAAAGCCGAGGGCTTACTTTCGCTATTTGCTCCAGATTTCCCTTCGGTGTCTTGGGGCGCCGGTAAAATCCTACTGCTCTCCTGATGTGAAGGACATTCATTAGGTCAGTTAACCAACGTTTTGTCAGGATTTATTCGTTCTGGCTGAAGCATGAAACACACAAGCCACAGAGCTGTTCGCTGTGTGCAGGACAGCGCACCGTCCCGCCGCGCAGAAAGCCTGCGATTCCGGCCTGGCCGCAGGCGCGGAGGGGGCCCTGGGCGAGGCCAAGTCCACCCGTCCGCCCCAGCCCCTATCTCGTCACACCTCCGCGCCTCTTTCCAAGGGCCTGGAATGCCAGCCTACAATCCTTTGCCCACCAGAATTTCCTGGGGCTTTGAAGCCAACCTAAAACCCACCTCCCCTACGAAGCCTTGCTTGGTGGTCTGGCGGAGTGCCTGTGTGGGAAGACCTGGACCATTTCCAGCTCTGCGGCCTGGGCTACCTGGAGTCACAGTCGCCCCGGGCAGATCCAGGTCCAGTGATGGTTTTAGGACCCGTTGCAGCCCTACGCTTTAAATCCGAGGTCTCTGATGTCACTGAGCACACAGGGCTTTCACTCTTGCGCCCACCCACGAAGCAGGAGGTTAACATCTCCCCACCGATTTCTTAGTTTAGCTTCATTCTGCTGCTCCAAATGCTACCACTGTGTCCGAGAGTGTTAATTTGGGCAGTTTTCTTGGCTCAGTCTTTAGTGTGCCCATTGACTCTCTTTCTTGAGGGGAAGGATGCTGGTAAACCGAACTTTTTTTTTTTTTTTTAAAGACAAGATTCCCATAACATACAATGAACCGTTTTAAAGTATGAACGGTTCAGTAGCACTTCGTGCATTCACAGTATTATGCAAATTATCATTTCTCTCTAGTTTCAAAACTCATTTTTTTCATCACCCTAGAAGAACATCCTGTACTCTTTAAGTAATCATTCCCCACCACCACTCCCCCACTCCCCGACCTGTGCCCCTGCCCAGGCAACCACTAACCTGCTTTTTCTCTATGGCTTTGCCTATTCTGGAGATCCCATATAAGAGAAATAATAAAATATGTGACCTTTTGTGTCCGATTTCTTCCACTTGTCAAAATGTTTTTGAGACTCTTCCGGGTTGTGTTACGTGTCAGCACCTTCTCCCTTTTGGTGGTTGCATAATATTCCATTGTATCACTATACCATTTTGTTTATCCATCTATTGATGGGCATTTGGGCTGTTCCCACCTTTTAACTTTTATGAATAACAGTGCTATAAACATTCATGTACAAGTTTCTGTGTGGATATGTGTTTTTATCTTGGGTGTATAGGAGTGACATTGCTGGGGTTTGTGGTAATTATATGTTTAACTCTTTGAGGAACCACCAAATTTTTTCCACACTGACTGAACCATTTTATATTCCCACCAGCAATGTAGGAGGGTTCTAATTTCTCCACATCCTTGCCAACGCTCTTCTGGATACTTTTATTATAGCCCATTTTCAACAAATTGAGCTCAATTATAAGCATTTTCCTATGTCCTTGGAGAGTCTTTGAAATCATCGTTTGAACAGGCAGGCATGCCCGTCTCCGTGGGAAACGCTCCACCCCAGGGGTGATGGCATTTGAGAAGGGACTGGCAATGCTACAGGTGAGTCTAGCGACACCATGTTTTGGGGAAGTCAGACCACCCATTAAGCTGCCCTGCTGTAAACCTGGCGCTATAGGTACACATCCAGAAACGTGCTTTAAGCCTTTTGGGAAGAAGTGTTTCAAATGAGTCATGTACCAGAACTCGCAGGCCCATACAGGAGTTGGTAAGAGATTGATAAAAGATAACCATACTCAAACTGCCCTTCGTTTTTTGGGGCATGTTATCTGTAGAACTCCAGCTGTGTAAAAAGTAAAGTTACAATGGCCAAATGTGACCTTCTGAGGCGTCAGGTGACTTCTGTTCCTCCAGTAACACCCGTCATCATAGGGTGATAGCCCACCTGTCAGCCTGGGTCTGCTTGTCTAGTCCACACTAGGTCGGTTCACCGGCTCAGCTTAGATGCTTGTGCATGGACAGGTCTGCCAAATGTGAAACTTCTGGGTGTCTGGTTTAGCTTTATTGGACAGCAGGTGCAGTGTTGGACTACTTCTCTTGACACCGGAGAAATTCTGGACAATTCCAATAACAGGTCAAACAATGGGGTTTATCAAATAAAGCCAATTAGGGTGTCAGTGTCCCTATGAAAAGCTGTGGAGGCCCCAGCCAACCTGATTACACGTTGTACCCCAGGATTCTAGGTCAGAAACTAAACAAACCCAGCAAGGTAAATCTCGTACACACTAGAAACCAACTCAGCACTCCTAAGTGGCGTTCTTTGATTTGCTGGATTGTGACAGTCCAGCAGCGTTGGTGATTCAATGTCATCATAGGACAGGGTCGTCATTTTACTTGTCCTATGCTGTTGCCAAGCCAGGCTCACAGCAGCCCTTCCTTCAACTTGCCTTGAATTCAGGCCAGTTAGAAGGATTCGCTGTTCTTAAGAATTGCACCTGTTTCTGATTGGGAAGAAGTGAGGTCTTGGGACCCTTGGACAGTCCTGCCTAGCAGTCCCAGACCTTAGCTGCCAGGTGGGTTTTTTCCCTTGGGAAAAATGGTCGTGGTCACCTGCCACTAGGAGCAGGGTTCTGCCCAACGTGGACTGTTTAACGCTCGACAGGGAAGAGTTACATCCTAACAAGGGAAGAGAACACAACGGGAGACGCCATTGTACTCATGACCTCACTTTGTGCCATGATTTTTCTACGCTGGCTACTCGATAGGCAGAGTCTCAGGGCAACAACTGAATGGGAAAGTGGTAGCTGGCTATCATCCTGCTGTCATCTCAGGGTTTGATGGAAGCAGGAACCAGCCTGGGGGGGTTGGAGTGGACAGCGCACCTCTAGCACTGCTTACATTTCAAACATTAGAATCTTGAGGTGAGAGTGGAAAGCCTGTGCAGCTCTCTTACGGTCCCCGGTCAAAAACAAAAAGGGGCTTTGGTGATAGGCCCTTGACTCGTGTGTCTTTCGGAGTCCTACATCTTTCACTCCTTGCCTTATAAAACTAATTAATAAATTAAGGTCCCGGCAAGGTGCCTGGCTGGCTCTGTCCGAGAGCATGTGACTCTCTGATCTCAGGGTTGTGAGTTCAAGCCCCACATTGGGCATGGAGCCTACCTAAAAACAAATAAAAATACAAATAAAAATAAAATGAAGGTCCTAGCAAGGAAGAGAACACCACCAATCACAGACCAAGAATTCCCCTAGGAAACTCTCCCTGCTTTTTCCAGCTTAAAATAGTCAAGCCAGTAAGGTAGGTGTTGGGACACGAATCATAGTGGCAAGTGAGACAATATGATTAGGGCAGCAAAAGGAGCGTCTGGAATCCTCAACAGGTCCAAGTTTAGAGTAATGGGCGTGAGCTTTCCCTGCCAGAACCTCCCCTGCAGCCAGTGGCTACAACCTCCAGGAGGCAGGGGGCCAAAGGAGAACACGCATATGCCCAGTGTTTCGCTGTCCCGTTCACAACCACGGGAATCCCGACGTGACGATGCGGACAGGAAAGCTGGCAATCACACCGGTGTCCTTTATTCCACCCAGTAGGCATACCCAGGGGCCACATGCTGAATCCCGTCTCGATGGGCTGCTGGAAGGTTCACTGGGCCCGAGGCACACAACCACCTGGGCTTTGCTCTCCAGGCAGACGGTAGGGCTGGGCGGCAGAGATAAGCTGAACCTTGAGGCAGAGTCCCCCAGCAACAAAGGGGAGTGGAGAGTAAGGAAGTAGGACCGTGATGGAGGAGGGGCAGTGAGGGGCCTCAAAGGACTTAAGTTGGGCATTTGGAGGTGAAAGGCCTTTCCGGCCAGCCCTCACGTCCACCGACAGTCACGCCCAGGCTGTGGGTTGAGGCGAGGCCGCTGTCGCCCACTACGGTGCTATATTCTTCTGGAGGCCCCTCTCCTTGTTCCACCGTGACCAAATTCTGGGAGCAGGAATCACTCATCAAAAGAATGCAGATGTCACTCAGTGGAGTCCCACCACTTTGGAGAGGAGCTGTTTTGGGGCTTCGGAGATGAGATGGAAGGAAGTGGAGAGCAGGAGACCAGAATGGGCTACAGAGGCTACCGGCCTGAGGACAGAGGCCGGGAGCTACATGCAACAGGGCCAGGCAAGTGTTCAGTGGGATCAGGGGTAGGAGGCTGAGATGCCTCTGGGCTCAGTCCCCACCAAAGGTAGAAGAAGTGGGGCAGAGGCCACTAGCCACTTGCCTAGGAGACAGAACTCGGGCGCCAAGTAAAAAAGACTCCTTTGCGGAAACCCCCCAGCAGTCTCCGAGGGCTGCCCCAGACAGGGACGCGGGGCCTATTGCTGGGATATCATGGCAAGTGCCCAGTCCAAGAAAGCCACGGTGATGTCCTGTAGGCAGAGCCAGGTCCAGCGGGCAGCCGCACTGAGCTGTGTCCTCACGCAGTCCCAAGTCACCTCACCTCTGGGAGGAAAGCAGAACATTTGTGGGGGTTGGGAGGCGGTGTCAAGTCACAGGGTCGCAGCTCAGACCCACAACCCGCATCCCGGAGTCGCCGAGGGACGCTTGACCGCTGGGGCGGGGCACAGGGAGAGACTGGACGGAGAGCCCTGTCCCTGGGGAAAGGGCAGGGGGCTCCGGGGCTCCCGCTGCAGCGCTGGACGCGGCTCTCACCTGCACACCTCATGGCAGCGCTCCTGGGCCCGGGCCAGGGCCTCTAGCAGGATGTGCCACAGCGGCAGCAACACACTGTGGTAAAGCAGCAGGAGCAGCTCCTTCAGAGACCGGAGCAGCTGCATCAGGGTGTCGGGGAGCTGGATCTGTAGCTGGAGCACAGAGCATGGGGGCGGTTAGAGCACCGGGAGAACGCATCCTGGTCCTGAGGACCCGCTCCACATGGGGCTGCACCTTCCGGCCCCTGGGCAGACCAGCCATTCTCCCTGTATCTGGCTTACCCTCTGGGAGAGGCCGGCGAGGCTGTCACCAGCCCAGGCAAGGTGGGAGGCACAGTGGGCAGAAAGGAAGCTGACTGTGGCATTGGTGTGGGTCCAGGCCAGCTGCAAACCGGGCCTCACCACGGTCAGCAGGTGGGAGCCCCAGGCTGGCAGTGTCTCCTGCAGCCAGCTGTACAAGATGGAGGGGAGAAAGGAAGGCCGAGTTTCCTCAGACAGCTCGGCTCCCCTGAGAACAGCTGGGGGGAAGGAAGGCCTTGGGGAGGGAAAACTGCCATCGTTCCCGACCGATACCGCCACCACCTCGAACACCAAGCCCTCTCCCCGCCACCTCCTTTCTCCCCTCCCCAGGCGGAGCTCACCTGTAGCCTTGCAGGCTGTAGGAGTAGACCTTGGCACATACGTGCTGGCCAGCAGGCAAGAACCCAGATGATTGAAGCAACCGGCCAGAGAGGGAGGCTGAGTAAAGGGGGCCCGTGGTGAGCTGGGGGGCAAGGGGGACAGGGAGTGGGGAGACAGACACTACAGGCCCCAGAGCAGGCCCAGTGGGGGATGTAGCAGAACACAGCGTGCTCACAGGGCTGCAGAGCTGGCTCCAGTCTGCTCTGGAGCATGCTCGCTTGGAGGGAGGGGTGCAGGCCTGGGGAGCTGAGCCCATTTCTCCTGCTGGGCCGGGTGAATGGGAATGAGGCAGCCAGACAGGTGTCAGGAAGCCTGGGTTGAAGGGTCCACCCGTCTACTTACCAGCCGTGATCTGAAGCTAATTGGTAAATGTGACCCTCAATTTCCTCAGGAGTTAAAAAGGAGATAACACTTTCTCAAACAAGACCGTGCATACACAAGCATTTCTACACTACAAAGCAACAGTCCAATCTGAAGTGGTAATGTCACAGTTGTGGACAGAAAAGCCTGCCTGGAAAGGTTTCTTCTGTAGGATTAGGACAAGGCTGTATTAGGGGCAGTGGCCACTACACCTAGCTCCGTGCCTCACCCTCGTGCTATCTTCCTCACCTGCCAATCACTGCTTACCCTGGAAAGAGCTATGTGACCGGAAGTCATGGCACAGGAAACCTACGGCAAAGATCAGCACCAGTAGGAGCAGCCGTGTCCAGGGCAGCCGGTAGCCCCGTGCCTGCTGCAACAGGCCCTACGAGGGGAGGGGGAAGGACCGGTGGTCAGAAGGGAAGGGGGTGGTCCTCGCCTCCTAAGGCGGGCCTCAAGCCAGGCCTCCTCCCCTCCAGGGACAGGTGGGGCGGAGAATGTGCTGAGCCACAGGTGTAGGACGGTGCGCGGGCTGGGGAGGGCTGGGTGCTGGTACCTTGCAGGCTGTGTCACAGGTGACGGCATCCTGGTTGTTGCAGCTGCCCTTCCTTAGCAGCTCCTGGTTGGTAAGCTTGAAGGACTGAATGGTTTCTTGCAAAGACTTCTGTGTCTATCGGATAAGAAAAGTCTGGGTTGAGAGGACAGCATTCAGTCTGTAAGGGAACCGAGCCTCCACCCTGTTTCACTGTCCACGCAGTGAATACAGTGCCTTCTCAGGGAGGGGGGCAGTGGTTGAAGGGTACGAACCCAGAACCCAGACGAGGCTCAGCCTGCCATGTCCTCCCAGCTCCTCACCTTCTTGGGAATCTGCTCCCAGGACCTGAGCAGGTGTTCCAGCAGCAGGCTATGGGGAAAGCACAACCCCTTGCAATCAGGGGGCCCACTTGGCCCTTCCCGTCCTTCCGTCCCCCTTTAGGCCCTGGCTCCTTCACTTCCCTCCCACAGTGGGCAGCTTCCTAGAGGCCACCCCAGCAACGTTCCCGCTCAATTTGAGAGGCGCGGACCCAAAGGACAGGGACAGATTTTCCCCTTCTACTTCTAGGCTAGGGACAGGTGGGGAAGCATGGATTAGGCTTCTCTGTATGGACTGGAGGTGGGCAGCCCCCCACCCCCACCTGCCTGGACTGTGACAAGTGCTTGGGGTACAGCTGCCTCCAGACACTGGCGCTGAGGGGGTCCACCGTCAGGCACTCGGTCAGGCTGCTCAGGAGCTGCATAGGGGACAGGAGAAACTGCTGGGGCCTGGGGCTGGCTGGAGGGGAGGGTGCTGAGAGGTAACCCCTGGCCCCCAAGTGGGGCAGCCCAGGCAACACACCCATCCCAGAGAATGGGGAAATCATGCCAAGACCCCAGAAATGTCTGAGAGGTCGTAACGGGGAGGCTGTAACTCCCAACCCAGAGCTTGAGCTGGAAGGTCACCCGTCCACAAGAGGCAGGACATCAGAGACCAGCTTAGCTCCATCCTCGTGAGGGTGGTGTGCGAGTGGGGCGGGTGGCTATCAGGAGCTAAGGAGGTGCCCAGGAAACGGGTCCCATGAAGGCAGGGACCTCACCAGCAGGTAGGGACCTCTGCAGCGGCCTCCCACCACTTCCTCACCTCTTTCTTCATCTCAGGAGGGCAGCTAGGGGTGGCTCTGGACAGGAAGGAGGGGAAGTACGTATGCAGGATGGATTCCGGCCTCGCCCCAAACGCCAGCACCTTCAGTCGGGGGTAGAGCTGACACAGCTGCTCCTGCAGGCTGGGGTGGGGGTGGGGAGGAGAGCCAGGCACAGGCTCTAAATGGAGCTATGTGATGTGTCCCTTTTCCTGCCCGAGAGAGGGGAGTCGCTAAGGGCGTTATAATGGCAAGGAGTCTTTTCAAACACAGAGAGTCCCCGGAAAATCTGTTGAAGTCATGGATCTTCTCCCCAGGAAAATGTCCATATGGCAATGATACTTGAGGGCCCACACAATCTCAGGAGGTTCACCGACCCCTTGAACCTTGCAGGTTGAGAATCTCAAATTTAGGATGGTTGGAGAAGAGGGGACAGGAAATATGTTGCCTGCTCCTGACTCTGCTGGGATCCTTCACAGCAGGTGTGCCCCAGGGTAGTCCTACCTGGGTGTCAGGGAGTTGTTGGGCATGTAGGCAAAGTCCAGAAGTGGGAAGAAGTCCTTGGGGCCAATCATGCCAAAGCCCTTGGTGAGGTTGGGGTGCATCCTATGGGGGAAGGAAGGAATAGACTTGTGGAGACTACCATACAGGCTGTGAACCCAGCTAAACCCGACACCTAGGGAAATGGGCATAAACCCTGCCCCACCCCCTACCCCTTAATAGCTTCTTTCCTTTCCTTCCTCACATTCTGATCAGGAGGGGCTGGTCCTGGTTTTCCTCACATGTATGGAGGCCAGGATCACAGCATCCCGTTTTGCTGAAACAGCTACTTTGTGTTTTTTTGTTTTAAATTTTTTAAAAAGTTTTTTTAAAATTTATTTTGAGGGAGGGAGCATGAGCAGGGGAGCGGCAGAGAGAGGGAGAGAGAGAGAATCCCAAGCAGGCTCAGCACCGTCAGTGCAGAGCCGGATGCAGGGCTCAAACCCACAAACCATGAGATCATGACCCGAGCCAAAATCAGGAGTCAGATGCTCAACTGACCGAGGTGCCCCCGAACCAGGAACTTTGGACACCATAAGCCTTCCTGGCTGACCCCCGCCACCCCCCCAGTTACTCACAGGAGCAGCCGATCCAGGTATGCAATGGCGAAGGGAGACAGAGACTTGATGCCCAGCACAGGCAGCATGATCCCTAGCCACACTGAGGAGACAAAGTTCAGGGAGGAAGACTCAGGCTCGGACCCACTGGGGATGTTAAAAAGCTTACTGCTTCCAAGACCACCCTTCTTCCTGCCCCCCTTCTCTGTTACCTTTCAGTCCTTCAGTGAGGTTGGTAAAACCTGCTTGACCCAGGGCCCACATGATGGTCAGACACTTCGCTGGACGGCTCTGGTGAGACCTTAGCAGTTCCAGGAACTGAGGAGACCGGTGGGAAAGGCAGGTTGGGATGGGGCAAAGCACCAGGAGCACCCCAACGCCAGGCAGGAAGAGATGTCAACAGGGAGACAAGGGACAGGCCACGGAGCAGTGGAGTAGTACAGGGTAGTGATTCAGAGCATGTGCTCTGGCACCAGGCTGTGGCCTTCGTCCATACTTTCCGCTTACTAGTTTACTAACTCTAGGAAAGTTACTGAACCCCTCCGCAGCTCAACCTTCTCCTCTATAAAATGAGAGTAACGGCAGTACCTACCTCACGTACATACAAAGCACATCCAGGGCAAGCACTAGCAGCATTAGCCATCAATACTGGTCTTACAGGGTCTTCTACTACCCCTTAACTCGGTCCAGAGTGTAGATTCTGCCCAGCCTCCCCAGTCCTAGCCTCCTGGTGTCCCCACCACCAGCCTGAGCTCACCTTGCCCAGGTTCGTGGTGGCAATCCTGGGCTTGTCCTGCAGAATGGCCTGGATACAGATGCGGTAACCATGTAGTGACTCCCCTGAAGAGACATGTGTTCTCAGACATACATACCCTACTTGACATCCCAAATCTGAAATCTCCCTTCTAGCAGCTGTGAGCCCAGAACGCAGGCCCAGCGACTTCTAACTTTCTCTTTCCAAAAGAGTGTGGAGATTGGCACATTTCCCTGCTGGAAACAGAACCACCCAGCCCATCTGGAAGTAGAAAAAAGGGACTAGTAGGTTTCCAAGATGGGGGGGGGGGGGGAGCTAACCCTCACAGGGGGGCCCACTCACCTGGCGTCTTATCCAGTTCTTGCAGCATAGTGAACAGACAGTGGTCAAAAAAGAGCTCCAGAGACCCTGCAGCCTTGGCCAGTAGCCCTCGGATGATCCCACGCAGCTCCCGGTTTACCAGGCTGTAGGGATAATCTGGGGCCGACAGGCCTCCACATGAGTGCTAGGACCAGAAGCTTCTGCAGCTCTGTGCACTCCCTGAGGATGGGGAGTGCAGGCAGAGGCCCCCTGCACTGAGGCTGGCATCCTCCCTATCCCAGTGAGGCCCAGGCACTGTCACAGCTGTTATGATTCGAGAACATCTCTGATTCACGCACAGGAATCAGGACAGGGTAGGGGCACTGGGCTCTTTTACTAACTCATGTGCTGACGCACAGCCCTTTCGGTGTTTTCTTGAACTGGTCGGATTTTGAGGGAGTCAGAAGAACTAACCGTGAGTGTGCTGGCTTAGAGTGGGTTCACTTAGAGGCGCTTGGAGCTTGTAGTTGAGATAGCTGGCCAGGTCCTTCAACCACACGGATGGGTTTCCAGAGAACACGCTCTGGCTCTTGTCTAGCTCTTTCTGCAGAGCTGCCACGTCCAGCTGCCAGGGACACAAGCCCCCCGTGGTGCGTTATGAGTGAGTACAGGGAAACAGGACAGAGGTGGGAAAACGGGTGAACTAGGTGAAGGCAGAAGAAAAAAGGGTTTCTGCTTTTAAGTGTTAAGTATGCGGAATGCCACAATATTGCTGCACCCGGATATTTGGGGAAAAGAGTACAGCTGGGATTGCTGATCTCAAGGCCCAATACTCTTTTTTTTTTTTTTTTTTTTTTTTTTTTTTTTTTTTTTTTATATGTATTAACTCATTTAATTCTTGTAATAATATAAACTGGGTTCCATTATTATCCATACTTTACATATACACGAAACAAGCATTGAAAGAATAAGTAACTTGACCAAGGCTATAGAGTCAGTTTCCTGATTTGTAAGTAGTAATGGTAACAAACATGTTAATAACAGTGTTTTACCATTTACAATGTCATCCTGAGTATATTTTTCTCTCTAACCCTCAAAACACCCTTAAGATCAATAATGAAGTTATTAGCTTATCTGTTTCACAAATGAAGTCACTTCAGAAGTTTTATAACTAGAGCTCAAGCCAGGTCTTCTGACCATGTTTTCATTTTCTTTGCACTCTGGTTTCTTTTTTTTTTTTTTTTTTTTTTTTTTTTTTTTTTTTTTTTTTTTTTTTTTTTCCTGTAGTGTTTATTTATTTATTTATTTTTTTTTTTTAATTTTATTTTATTTTTTTTTTTATTTTTTAATATATGAAATTTACTGTCAAATTGGTTTCCATACAACACCCAGTGCTCATCCCAAAAGGTGCCCTCCTCAATACCCATCACCCACCCTGCCCTCCCTCCCACCCTGCCCTCCCTCCCACCCCCCATCAACCCTCAGTTTGTTCTCAGTTTTTAACAGTCTCTAATGCTTTGGCTCTCTCCCACTCTAACCTCTTTTTTTTTTTTTTTTTTCCTTCCCCTCCCCCATGGGTTTCTGTTATGTTTCTCAGGATCCACATAAGAGTGAAACCATATGGTATCTGTCTTTCTCTGTATGGCTTATTTCACTTAGCATCACACTCTCCAGTTCCATCCATGTTGCTACAAAAGGCCATATTTCATTTTTTCTCATTGCCACGTAGTATTCCATTGTGTATATAAACCACAATTTCTTTATCCATTCATCAGTTGATGGACATTTAGGCTCTTTCCATAATTTGGCTATTGTTGAGAGTGCCGCTATAAACATTGGGGTACAGGTGCCCCTATGCATCAGTACTCCTGTATCCCTTGGATAAATTCCTAGCAGTGCTATTGCTGGGTCATAGGGTAGGTCTATTTTTAATTTTCTGAGGAACCTCCACACTGCTTTCCAGAGCGGCTGCACCAAT
The DNA here is from genome assembly GCF_018350195.1 of Panthera tigris. NCBI lineage: Eukaryota > Metazoa > Chordata > Mammalia > Carnivora > Felidae > Panthera > Panthera tigris. The sequence goes on from NC_056662.1 coordinate 117,916,196, forward strand.
TTGCATTCCCACCAACAGTGCAAGAGGGTTCCTGTTTCTCCACATCCTCTCCAGCATCTATAGTCTCCTGATTTGTTCATTTTAAGGCCCAATACTCTTAAGCCCTTCACACGTTCAAGGGGACCACATGGAAAATGAAACACTGCTGCTTCCACAGGGCGAGGAACCACAGCTGTTTCTCTCCCCTCTCCCCAGTATCCCTGGGTCTGCAAGGCTCTCCTTGCGCTAATCTAGGTTTCCCTAGAAACTTATTTCCGATCTGTCTTAAATGCAAGCATTCCACACCTTGGGATTTCTGCCCTTTCCCGAACGCCTCCTCCCAAAAGTAGTGTCTCAAATTCCGCAGGTCCCTCGGCGGCCACCGCCACCCCCTTGTTCTTTCATCTTCTCCACGCCTCACGTCCCTGTTGTCTCCCCACCTAAAGTCTAGGCACACTCACAGCTTTCAGTGCCTCCTCCAGGCTGCGGAAGCGACCCTGCTTCTGGTTTTGGTTGGCGAGGGTTGCCGCCTTCTTAGTCTGCTTCTTGTTCCCGGGTTTCTTGGGCTCCACAGCAGGGGGTGGAACTTGCTCCTTATTCTGCCGCTTCAGGATTCTCTCAAAGCCCCGCTCATAAAGGGTGCTTGTCGTCTGAATTGGAGCTGGGGTAATGACAAGCAGAGAAAGGGGGACCATCCTTGAGTCATGAGGGCCTCACGGGAACAGCGGCGCCTTCCCCCACATTGTCACCAAATTCGTCTCCAGTGGGGAGCCTGCCTCAATGCCCCTTCTTGCGTCCTGCTTAAGGAGCAGGGCGGGCAGCCCTCCCGGTTGCTTCTTTCAGTCATGGCAGCTCTTGAGTTCATAGGCTCTTTCAGAGAGGTGAGGCATTTCTTTATTAGATAAATCAGAGTACGTGGGAACTAGCAGAGGAGTAGGATACAGAGGGCTGGCTTCCTTGGTGAGTGGCTACCAGTCTGGGAGGTCAGGACTTTTCTGTCTTGGTTCCAGTGTGACAACTCTATAATCAACAAGTGGCAAGCTCTTTCCACTCTCCAGGAGACTTCGAGGAAAGAGGCGCCACTTAAATACTCGCTGGGTGTTGAGAATGAGTGGTGGGGTCGTTCCTTCCGCTGCCGGGCCCCCCCCCATCAGTCTCCCCCCCCCCCCCCCCCCCGCCACCCCAGTACCTGCTGGTTACTCAAGGAGGCGGCACCGAGCACGATGAAGCCGGCTGCCTCTCCCCAGCTCTCAGACATTGGCCCCAGAGGCCAGGCTAGGGCCGGGAACAGCTGGTAGGGTGTGTGCAGACAGCAGTCCTGGTCCCCTCTGACATGTGACCCCGGGAAAGGACACCTAACTCCACTGGGCCTCGGTTAACTCATCTGCGAGGCGAGGACAGCTCCCTGGTAGCGCTGTCTACCTCCTGAGACTCAAGAGGCGACGCACGGCAGCGCTCGCCGAACAGGGGGTGCCGATCGGCAGGACAGCCCAGGGGCTCGGGTGGCTGCTCGCTACCTCGCCGGAGGGGCAGGCCCGGGGCCGGGAGGCGGCGCTGGCGGCCGGCCGGGTGGGTACTCACGGGTCAGGTCGTATTTCCACACACCGTTCGCCTCCCCGAGAGCCCGGCGGTCCCCTCCGCCGCTTCTACCACTGCCGCCGGCCCCGGGCCGCCGCCCTTTCCTCACCACCTCCCAGCGCCCCCCACCAGCCGCCTTGGCTGCCATGGCTCCGACCCTCCCGCCACTGCCACCTCCCTGGGCTTTCCGGTCCGGCGCGGATGCACCGCGCTCTGCCACGTCTCCTCGCAGGGCCCCGCGGCGCGTGACGCCGACCGCAAGGCAGCCTGGGACTTGTAGTCTTTCGTTTTCGCCGCGTTATCTCTAGCAAGGTATCGGGTCGGGCCGGGCGGCTGGGGTCGCCTTCGTAGCAAAAAAAAAAAAAAAAAAAAAAAAAAAAAAAAAAAAAAAAAAAAAAAAATCCACGCAAAGGCGTTGAGATGAGAGGCTGTTGTGTTCAGAGCATTTTAATTGGGCATTTACTGTATGAAGGCCACTGCATTGGGTGACTTGGAAATTTAACCAATTGCGGTTTTCTTTGCTTTCTAGTGGTGCCAGAAAGATGGAATGGAACATTCTCCGTACCTTCGGGGCGAGGTTGAAGATTACATGCTTTCTCCCTTCTAGGAAAGTGCTAGTTTTTTTCTTGTTAGTGGTTAAACTTTACGTTATTGGGCTATAAAAAAAAATCTATTGTGGAAGAACAAGGAAGAGGATGGAGCTTGCGGGTAGGGGAAGTGTTTGGAGGGCAGGAAATGAAGAGCGGTGGCCCCCGCTGATAGAAGAGAAAAGTCTGGGGTTCTGGGACCGCCAGGGCTGTTTCCCCTTACAGGGAATAGGAAAGAATGGCTCTGACCCTCAGTGCAAGAGTCAGTCCCAAGTCCCAGATGTGGCAGGGAGTAATCAAGAAGAGCCCCAGACCTGAGGAACCACTCAAAGAGGTTACTGCTGACTTTCTCTGTCCCTGGAGGGCCTTCCACCAAGCTTGTAGTATCATGTGAAACCTCAAAATGTAAAGCATCCCAGTAGGGGAGGAGGAGGGGAGGAGAAATGAAAGTAACTTATTACAATTAAGGAAATGTGCTGTTTCAGTAGGAAACAATTAAGGAAATGTACACTCCTACATTTAAGGATGAGATTCATACCTGCCGTACTCAGGTACAAGACAGGCGAGGCCTTGTAGTAACAACTGAGAGAGTCCAAATTCCTACAGGATGAACAGCTTGGGAAGTGATGAGGATATCCTAAGGATATCCTAAGGATAGGAAGGAAATTAGAGAAGCCTTCCTGAAAGAGGTGGCATTTGAGATGGGTCTGGGGACAGGGAGAGTTTTCACTGGTTGGTGATCAGGACAGGTGCAAAGAACAGGCCAGCCGTATGGGTTTATTGCTTTAAGTGAAAGCCTAGAGGTGGGGCACAGCAGGGCAAAGCTGGGAAACTGGAAATAGTTCAGTGTGATGGTGTTTAATGAGATTTGGGAGGTGAAGAAGGGTGGAAAGCGATCTGAACCCATATGCTATGGTCTGCCAGAAATGTGGACTGGGAAGCCAGTGAGAAAGTGGCACAATCTACTGTTTTGGAAAAATAAGTGAGTATATGTGAAGGATAGGGTGGGGCGGGGGGAATACCTCCTGCCTGTCCTCTAGCCCCTTCTGGCCTGACTGTGGCTGACCTTGCCTCCGTTTCCTCTGAAATGGAGTGCTTTTGCCCAGGACGGTAATTGAGCTGCTCGTTCATCAGTTCATCTTTTTCAGATCATCGGTTTAGCTCTACTCGACCTCACAACAAGATCTCCTTTGCTCAACCCTTTTTGTGTCACGTGTAGGGTCACCGAAGAGATGTTCTTTTCTGAAGAGAAACAGAACGGGCGGGCTTTCCGTAGGGTCTGCCCCGTGGTGGAGGTAGTTAAAAAGGATGGGAGGGGCTTTCTTTTCTATCTTTCTTTGGCACGGTCCGACCGCTCATTTGTTGTACCTTGGTATCCAGGGGTGAGAAGTCATTCACTTACTTTGGCGCTTCTGCACTTTCTTTTTTTTAAATTTTTTTTTTCAACGTTTTTTATTTATTTTTGGCACAGAGAGAGACAGAGCATGAACCGGGGAGGGGCAGAGAGAGAGGGAGACACAGAATCGGAAACAGGCTCCAGGCTCTGAGCCATCAGCCCAGAGCCTGACGCGGGGCTCGAACTCACGGACCGCGAGATCGTGACCTGGCTGAAGTCGGACGCTTAGCCGACTGCGCCACCCAGGCGCCCCGCTTCTGCACTTTCTAAGCACCTTCTCTACCTAAGCACCTGGCACTGTGCCAGGGGGGCTAGAGGATTCACCTCACCTGCTTGTGAGGAACTCGAAGCCTGTGGGAGACAAATGTGGAGGCAGAAAATTATAGTTCACCATCTAAGTGTTCCACGAGGAAGAGACTTAGTATGATGAGGGTACCGGGAAGAGGTGGAGGAGGAGGCAGTGGCTTTATGTCCCTGAACTCTGGGCGTTCCAAGAGCAGCCTCAGACACTAGCCGTGCAGCGGACTCGGGCAGCTACCCACGTGGGGTCTGAGGGAAGAATCAAGATGTGGGGTCAAGCAGGACAGGTGGGTGTCTAGTGTGGGGGCAGGAAGGGTGAGCTCACTGAAGCAGTGTGACTTACCACATTAGATTTTTATCGCTGCCGTAACAAACTTGCCATAAACTTAGTGGATGAAAACAACACGTTTATTATCTTACAGTTCTGGAGGGCAAGAGTCTGGCAGGGTCTCACTGGGCTAACCTACGGTGTCTGCAGGACAGTGATCCATTCTGCAGGCTCTATGGGAGTATCTGTTTTTTCACCTTTCGCAGCATCGAGAAGCTGCCCGAGTTTCTTTGCTCAGGCCCCTCCCATCGTCAAAGCCAGCAGATTGAGTCCTTCTCACAGGGTATCACTCCTCTGCTCCCCTTCCACTTGTATGGACCCTGTGATTACACTGGGCCCATCTGGATAACCCACAATACTCTCCTTATTTTAAGGTCAACTGATTAGTGACTTAATTCCACTTGCAACCTTAATTCCCCTTTGTTATGTAACCTAACATATTCCGAGTTCTGGGAATTATGACCCGGACACCTTTAGGGAGGAGGCATTGTTTTGGCGACCACACCCACTTTGCTGGCGGGGTGAGGTCTTGGCCTGAAGATTAGGGCCACACAGAACAACTACTTTAACCTCTTTTTTTTTTTTTTTTTTTAATGTTTATTTATTTTAGAGAGAGACACAGAGAGACAGTATGAGCGGGTAAGGGGTAGAGAGAGGGAGACACAGAATCCGAAGCAGGCTCCAGGCTCTGAGCTGTCAGCACAGAGCCCGACGTGGGGCTCGAACTCACAAACTGCAAGATCAAGACCTAAGCTGAAGTCGGATGCTTAACCAACTGAGCCACCCGGGCACCCCTACCTCTTACAGTGTCTACCTGGAATAATGGAGGGAAAGCCCTTTGAAGTTAGGCAAGGGAATTAAAAGTCATAACGATCAATAAAAGCAGGCAAGGAACTTGTTGGGAGGAGAAAAACAGAAGTAGAATAGGGCTAGAAGTATCTATGTGGGGGTGGGAGTCAAAAGGAGGAGGTGAAGCGAATGAGGAATGACCAGGAATGAACTGCTTCTCTAAGGCTTCTATCTGGAGTCATTAGAGAAATGGCAGTGGTCTGGCAGAGGCTCAGGGAGCAGGGTCACAGGAGAAACAGTTCCAGTTTGATCATAATTCAGGATGATGAGGAAACACCTACAAGGACGACTAGCCTGCAGCCACAGAACACTCTGGAGGTCACACCTCCGTGGTCTTTGGGGATGAGCGCCGAATCGTGCGTCAAAATCTAGATTTTGACCACCTTGAGCAAGTCATGTCACAAGCAGGCCTTGGTCCCTTCATCAGTAAATGAGATGACTTTGTTTGATTGGGCCTGGTTCCCACATTCATTTCAGGGCCCTCGGTCCCTGGTCGGCTTCCGGGCCATTGGTTACGATGGCCCTTTACCGGGGCACGCACCAGGAATGTAGGGCTGTGTGGATGACGTGAGGCTTCCTGACTCCTGGTTCCTCAGAGCTTGTTCGAAGAAGGAACCACTCGGGCACTGCTGTCCTAGGCTTCAGCACTCAGAGCTGCTTGCTCTTTGTAACCCACTCAGCTCTCTCTGTCACATAATACCTTGTCCCCAGCTGGATCACAGTTGTGAGGTATATAACAATATGCGCCCCGACTGGCCCAAAGGAGACTGAACCAAAGCAACCCTTGGCCGGGCCCCCAGCCCGCCCCCAGTTACTGCCCCCACCCCCAGCCACTTTACTGGGTTGCCCATCGTCACAGCCATGGCCCCAAACTTTGTTCCTTCACGGGGATTGGGGCTTTGGGGCCTCCGTGAATTCCTTCCCTTAGAGCCCTGGCACCAGTGTTGAGAGATGGGGACTAGGTCAGAGCTGGCCTCTGAGGCCAAGCGCCATGGCAGTTTCTAGGCCTGACAGAGGATGGCAGGGCTGCAGTGCTCCATGGCCGGCACCTCTGGAGAGGGGAGTGCTCGGGAGGAGAAAAACATTGAGACCCAGGCCGTGGCTCGCTTGAGGGAGACAGGGCATGGACTTTTACCACACAAGTTTATTTAAATAAAAGTGAACACATATGCAGGCTGGGTGGCCCGAGGGGGCAGAGGCCGGGGAGGAGGGCAGATGGGAGGCAGACGAACAGGAAGGTCCAGGCAGAATCTGTGTGGTATGAACCAAGCTGCAGAAGGGGTGGCTGGGGGCCTGGGGGCGGTGCTGGGCTTCGGTGCTGGGGGCAGGGGGCCGAGGGTGGGTGAGCCTGGTGCCAGGAGGTCATTTTCATCCCTCATGTGCTCCCCCCGCCTCTCCCTGACCACCGGGGCCTCAGGCACCCCCCACTCGGTCCCCTTATCCCTCTCCCGACATCAGCCTTCCCCTCAACTACTGGGAAGTCAGAAGACAAAATAAATAAGAACGGGTGAGTCCTGCCGATGCTCCCAGCAATGGGGTAGGGATGCCAAGCCAGGCACACTGCCCCGGAGCCCCGTGCTGTCAGCCCTGGGAAAAGAACAGGTAAAGTGCAAGGAAAATCCAGTAAGTAAAAATATACCAATGACTTTGTCAAATATACAGCTGCTGGCTGTCAGGGGAGCGGGTGGCTGGCTGGGGCGGGCGGCGGCAGCGCCACCCTGGGAAGTGTTGGCCGACACAGCGTAGAGACAACGGAAATAAATAGGGGTGGAGGGGTGGACAGAGGCCTCGCCCAGCGCCCACCGGGCCTCTGCCTGCTCACCTGCCCCGTCCCCACAAGCCTCGCTCCTTGCCTGACTCCCCAGTGCTGCGGCACTGACACAAAGCACCCGGCGCCGACCGGCTGTAAGGAAAGGATTATAATGTGGGGCGGGAGCAGGGCGGGGAGGCACGGCAGCCGTGCAGTCAGCCAGGGCTGGGGCCGCCCTCAGTACTCGTCTTGGTCTTCCTGTTGGTGTTCCTCAATCTCATCGTCCTCAGGGGGTGCAAATCCTTCCTGGAGGGTGGGAAGGGAGAGGGAAGTGGTGAGCCAGGCAGGCCAGGCAGAGGGGGAGACTTCTGCTGGGAGCCAGTCCCACCTCCCCTGCTGATCTCTGTGTGACCCTGGGCTCTGACTTCAGTGGGCTCTCCCCACCCTGTTCCCCTAGGCCCCTCGGGGTGCTACCCCTTGTGGTCTGCAGGGGGCAGGATGGGGAGGGCCCAGTGGGCCTGGGACATGAGCGAGTGAAGGCAGAGCTCACCTCGGTGGCATAGAGAATGCCTATGATGCCCGAGATAACAGGGCTGTTCTCACTTTCGTGTTCCTGGCAGATGAGCTCGATGTCTCGAAGTTTGCTGAAGTAGAAGTCACGCTCCTTCTCCAGCCCATCCACCGTCAGCTTCAAATCCAATAGCTGCTTGGGGACAAGGCGGTGTTCAGGCCAGAGGCCCCTGCCCCAGACTCCCCTTCCCACCCAAGGTCCTGGCTTTTGTTGAGGGCTCTCTCAGTGACCCTCGCCCACCCTACTCACCTGCTGATTGAGTTCGAGAATCTGGGCATCGGTCTCATGGCCGCCATTCCGGGCTGATGGGGGGTTCTTCCGGAGGATGCAGGGTGGGGCCACATTGCTCAGCCGGCCAGAGGTCTGCATGTTTTTGGGGCCTGTGGGGGACGTCCTCTGTGGAACTGCCCAGAGGAGAAAGGTCGGATGGGGCCACGTGAGCCCACGGCTCGTGGGGCCTGAGACAGCCTGGTGTGATGACTGCGGGGGCAGGCCCATGCGAAAGGCAGGCACTCTTGCCCTCCCCTCCTCTCCCACTCGGGAGGGGCATCGACATCTAGACCTCAAGCCATGGCCACACTGACACCACAGCAGCCGGGCAGCTCTTTGGCAAGCCTGGGAGAGCAGGGACTATAGGGAAGCAAAGAAGGTATGAGGTGTGGGGAGGGGGGGAGCTGGCCTGAGGGAGAAGTGAGAGCAACCAGGAAGGAGGATTTGGGAAGTGGGGCTGGGAGGGTTGGGCCCTCTTGTACTGTCAGCCAGAGTCTGAGGAAAAGCAGCTGGTGCAGGGTCTCAAGTCTGGCACTTGCTGGGTCTTTCCCGACAGAAGCCCCACCCTCCCCGGGGATAAACTCAGTCTCAGGGCCCCTGCCCCTCCCAGCATCCCTGCCTCAGGATGGGCTCTGTGCTGTCTGCTGGGCCTGACTCCGGGACCCCGGCTCCTCCCCCACAAGCCCGACATGCTGAGGCCACTTGTCTTCTAGCTATGGCCGCTCCCTAGACAGAGCTGGCTGCTTCTAACACAAAGCAAGCAGGTGAAGGGTGGGGGGGGTGGGGGCAGGCCCAGGCGGGGCAGCAGCGCAAACAGAGGAGTGGCTCTGCTATGACGGGTTCAGATGCTGGGGCTGCTCCTTTCTCTTCCTTTCCCCAACCCTCTCATCCCCCAACCGCCCTATTGCTTCTCTCCCTTTTCCTCTCGAACCCAGACAAAGCCTCCTTTCAAAAGACTCATCTCTTGAGGACTCAGGGCTGTGGGCCTTTGGAATAGGGGAAGATCGGATCCCAATGGGGGAAGCTTGGCAGACTCCTGTCCCCGGGGGGCGTCCAGTGGGCAGGGGGCAAGAAGGGTGTGTGGTGCTGGCACCAGGCCCCTGGCCTGGATGGACCTGGACAGACGAACCGCGCCACATGCCGCCCCGTCATCTCAAGGCACAAAGCCAGTGCCCTGGGCCTCCCAGCACCACTGCCCCCATGGCTGGTGCCGGTGGCTCTCCGTTTGCGGCCCTCTTTCCAGCCCTGTCCTCCCTACTGTGATTCCCCCTGGTCTGGGCGGGCAGCAGGCGGCGTCATCTGAACTCCGTGATAACAGTCTCCTCTAGGCTGGCAGGGCCGGGCCGGCGGCCCAGGGGGCGCTCCTGGCTGCGGAGCCATGCCGGTCCGGCCCCCCACGCTCCCTCCCCCAGCTCGGGCACGTTACCTGCTGTGCCAATGAGTTTCTTGGATTTGTTGAAGATCTGATCACCTGGGTTAGGAGGGGGCGCTACGTCCTGGCCCTGCCGCGCCAGCAGAGGGTTGTAATCCTTTCCGTCATAGTTTGCGTCAAAGAATTTCTTAAACCACTGAATAAACTCAAAATTATCTTGGAATTTTCCTTTCACTAATTTCTCTACGGGAATTATCTGAAACAGACCACACAAGCAGAGAACTTTAGCCACCTGCTGCCGCAGGGCTGCCTTCCTCTGTGAGAGGGTCCACTGCTCTCAGGAAAGCCAGCTCCTGGGCTGCGGCGTCTTCCACCTTCTCCACGGGGCCCCTCCCTCGGCACCGGGAGCCGGGACGCTGTGGCCGGGCCTGGGAGCCAGAGACGGCCCTCTCCTCCAGGCACGGGAGGAGCCGGCTGCGGCCCTCGGTGCTGCCGCCGTGTGCCTGTGGGGTGGGGGTGCCGGAACCAGGGGCTGGGGGCCACTGAGGCAGTAGAGTGAGCCAAGAGACTTTCCTCAGGCCCTACAGAGAAGGACCTTAGTAGGAGCGGCGCACTGAGCCCCAGCTGCTGAGACAGACAGGGTCCAGAGAGAAGGAAGGGGAAGGAATGTCGGCAGGATAGGATATCAAGTGTGGGGGTTTTTCCACCATGCCTTGAGCTGGGGGAACATTCCCTCCGGAGAGCAGGGGGGTGGAGAGAGGCGTGAGAGCTGGAATGACCCCAGCAGCCCCTGCTGCCCCGGCTGGCGGGTCATCTTCTTCCCCAGGGTCACACAGCTCCTCAGGGCCCCCCGGAGCGCAGGCACCTACTTTGTCAACACCCATCTTCTTGAAAGCTGCTTGCAGCACCTTGAAGTTGTGGATGTATTCGTGCTCTAGTTTGGCCTGGAACTTCACCTTCCTCAAATGCACACAGCCGGGGAAGAGCATGTCCATGAACTGGCAATAGGCTGCCCCTGGGGAGAAGCACAGCTGCCTGAGGGGGTCCCCTGCCTGGGCTGCTCCCCCAAACTACCCAGTCTCCTCTCTCCTTGTCCTGGCAGGGTCAGTCCTACGGGTGGGACAGATGTGGCCGGAATCCACCCCCCGGCTTTCCCAGAATAAGAGCAACTACGACAGATTGATACGGTCACGTCAAACACTGCATACGTGTCATTTAATCCCAACAGCAGCCCTAGTTTGACAGGCATGTTCTCTCCATCTTGTGCATGGGGAAACTGAGACCTAGCGACTTGCCCAGGACTGCGCTGCAAGAAGAGCTGAGCTTCGGGCCCAGCGTGGCCAGATTAGACCTCATGCTGTGGGCCGCTGGCTTCGCTGCCCATCCTGGCTCTTGATACCCCACGGCCCCTGCCCTCCCGCAGCCCCTCCCCGAGCCTCTCCTGCTCTTCGCTCCGGACTCTTCCCATTCCACGAGACCCTCATTTCCTTTACCGCCACGACTGTGACTAGTTTAGGGCTCTGCTGCTCTCCTCCTCAATCCTAATTTCTGACTCCGTTCTCTGCTGTGGCCCTTCTGCCTCCCTCTCTCTCTCCCCTTCCCTCCAGCAGGGCCCACTCCCCCCACACCCAGGCTCCTACCTGAACAGAGCTGTTCTATCTTGGTATAGTTGAGGTGCAGGGAGTCATTGACCCATGCCAGCATATCATGGCGACTCAGATTTTCACTGGTCACGGACGTGGAGTACACATTGACGGCCATACCCCAGCTGCAAAGAAAGACGAGAGGCAAGGTCAGCATCCAGGGGCCTCGTGCTATTCCTTGACTGTAAGGACAGAAGGAGCTGGACAGTCCCGGGCGAGTCAAAAGCACCTTCCTCCAGACCGGCCTTGCGGTTTTCCCTCCTGGAAAACCCTTCAGGCATTTCCCTCTTCAGGCATTTAACGAGTGCCTACTATACGCCAGACATGTGCTAAGAAACTGGTGATAAGATGTGGTCTCTGCCTCCAAGGAGTTTACAGACAGGCAAACCCTCACAGAAGGGAGTGGCAGGGCAGTGAAAGCGGCACACACGAAGTTAAGAGACGACACAATGGGGCGCCTGGGTGGCTCAGTCGGTTAAGCGTCCGACTTCAGCTCAGGTCACGATCTCACGGTCTGTGAGTCCGTGAGTTCGAGCCCTGCGTCGGGCTCTGGGCTGATGGCTCAGAGCCTGGAGCCTGCTTCCGATTCTGTGTCTCCCTCTCTCTGCCCCTCCCCCGTTCATGCTCTGTCTCTCTCTGTCTCAAAAATAAAATAAACGTTAAAAAAAAAAAAAATTAAAAAAAAAAAAAAAAGAGAGACGACACAAAGGTGGGAGTGATCTCTTCTGCGTGACAAGGTCAGCGAAGGCTTCGGAGCAGAGATGCTGGAGTCTGGAAGGACCAGGAATTTTCCAAACATGCAAAGGGATGGGGTAGAAGGGTACCGCAGGCCCAAGGACCAGCGAGAACAAAGGCATGGCTTATTCTGGGACTCTGAGTTGTTCAGCAGGCCTGGGGAGCAGGTTTTTGTGTTGGGGTGTGGTACAGTGAGGTTGGCAGGGACAGATTGCAAAGGGCTTTGTTTCCCACGAGGAGGAGTCTGGACTTTCTGTTCAGACAACGGGAAGTCATTAGAGGATTTTAAGCCGGCAGTAACCTGACCAGATTTGTGTTTTAGAAAGCTGACCAATCTTGTCCTCTCCTTTGACTTGAAACCCCGTATTTCTGTGGCCGGTGGCCTGCTGGCTGACCCACAGGCACCTAAACTCTGCTTGTCTAGAACCTCCCCTCAATACATGCGTCTCCTGTTATACTCATTATCCCAGCGACCGTCACCACCAGTCACCCAATCACGCACGTTAGAAACCTGGGGTTATCCTACATAGCCTACGCCCCCTCACACTCATATCCAGTCATCCATCAAGTCCTTTCCAGTGTGCCCTGCTCAGACTAGTCTCCTGCTGCCTGGGGGCTATGTATGCGCTCTCTCAGGCCAAGGCCAGCAGTAGTCTCCTAAAGGCCCCCCCAGCCTCCAGTCTTTCCTGGCCCACCCCTGATACTGCTCCGATCAGAATCCATGTAAAAGTAGCCCAAACCACACCACTCTCCGTCGCAGTCATGAACGAGATCCCCATTGGCTGAATTTGCCTTATAGACTTGAGCTGTTCAGCACTCCCAGCATTGGAAGCATTTTTGAATTAGTGCCCAATATTTTAACGTTGGGATGTTTCACACAAACAACTTGAGGTTTCTGGCTTTTGGCAGCGCTGGGCCTTTGTTCCTGCACAGCAACCAATGGCTGCAGCTGGGCAGAGGCGCCCCCTTCTGGCCAGCGGATATGAGCTCCTCCTTATCCTCCCCCTAGCCACGGTCAGCCAAGTGTCACCGACTTGCACAGTTAAGCACACGGTATACCTTGTAACTAGGTCTTTATCAGAAGTGGAGAAACAGAAGACAGACAAAAGGACAGGGTATTTTGAGAACTAAGAGAGAGCTTACTTCGGACTGAAGAATATTTCTCTAGGTTTAATACATAAAATGTCTCTGTGAAGGAAAAATATGCCCAGACCACTTCCCTTCCTCCCTCCTCCCCCCAGCAGGCACCTGCCCTTATCGTGTGACCCTCCCCACCACTTATCAAACTCCTAACTGGGCCCCACTTCTCCAGCCCTGTCTCTCACTTTGCTCCCCGAGTTGGGAGCCTCCTGCAGCTGCCTACTCACCCTGTCTGGAATGCTGCCCCCACCCCAAAGTCCACTCGTTCTCTGCTCCCATGGTTTTCAAACCATGGTCCCTGCAGAAGCAGCAGTGGTGCTGTCTGGGCTTCGGCTTGCTAGAAATTGCAATCCTGGAGCCCCACCCCAACCTACTGAGTCAGGATCTGCTCCTGACCAAGATGCCCAAAGGGTCTGCAGGCGCAGATTGGAGAAGCTGCTTTAGAGAGGAGCCTTGGGTGGCATCCACTGGGCTCTGCTCCCTCATGGCCTCCACCCCAAGTATACATAATGGAACTTCACTAGATGCACACTCAACTTCAATGGCATTTTTGAGAAAAATCGAGAGAGAAACCTTCTTGTTTTGCCCTTCATTGCCCTGGGAAAGGGAGGTCCGGCAGGCCAAAAAGCCAACAGAAACAAAAATTATTGTATTGTCTTGCATTGTCTTGGGAGCTCCTAAGGACTCAGAAGCTGGGAATTCCAGAGATTTCTGAGGGTAATTTTGACTGCACTTGGGTCTCCTCTTACACAGTGGTTTTGAGCCCAGTGCCTTTGCCCTTCTGACCCTTGCTCGAACCACAAGACTTGTCTAAATGCCTGCCCCCCTTCTCAGTAAAGGCCTTAAAGCCAGGGGTGGGGTTTTCAGGCCAGTCACAGGCAAGGTATTCAGCAAAATTGTTGAATGACTGAGTGATGCCTCCTCATGGCCTCTCCTCTTTCTGAATCATCTTTATTCACCTCTGGCCTGGACCCTCTACCCCCACTCAACCTTTAGGACTCAGCTTGGGCATCATCTCCTCCAGGACATTGTCTCTGAACGCCTGCCCTGCCCCTCTCTGTTTCTATAGCACGATGAGCATGCTCATTCACAGCATTTGTCAATTCTCCTGAAATCACTTCTATGCCTGTCCCTTCCACCTAGATGTAAGTTCCTCCATGGCCAGGCTGTTTCATTCACTTGTGGGTTCCAGACCAATTCTCCATGAACAATAATTGCAGAGACTGGATTTAGGAGAGTGCTTCTGAGTTCCTAGGAAACTCACCTATCAGTAAGCTAGTGGGAATGGGGAATGGATGGACACCAAACTTGACAAAGAGGCAGAATGGGTAGGATCAAGGAAAGTGCATTTTATTTTGATGACTCTTTAGTTAGGGATTGTGAGAAATAGAAAAGACTTGCTCCTGAGTTGAGGGAGTTTATAGTCTTACTGGGAAAACTCACAGGAGAATAATATAACCAAATGCCCCAAAGCGTAGTGTCACCTACTGTTGTGACAGGAAGTCAGGAAGGAGAGGGCGGGCAGAGTTAGAAAGAAATGGGCTTGAAAGGACCCCATCTGAGTGGTCAGACCCTTCCAGGCCTCCAGGGGAGTTGCAGAGGCCTCCAGGAGTTCAGTGCGGGAGGAGACAAGCTATTGTGGATACTGGCCTTCCACTAGCTTGAGCTAGGGGAATTATTTCTTCCCCCAGGCCCCTGAGGCAGGGTGATGGGAGGGGTGGGGAGGGGGAGGGTTGTGGCTCTGCATTCTGTAGGAGGTGTCTGCCTCAGGGGGTCTAGGCTGGTCAGGGCTGGATCTAGGAGATAATGGGGGGAGGGGTCTTAGGTTGGCCCTGGGGATTCCTGAGCCACTCTAGGGATTTTTTTTTTTTTTTCCTGTTTAGTGTATGAGTTTCAAGGGCTGATTATTGAATAAAAAGCAGAGGCATTGGTCTAGGTCAAAATTAGTCCTCCAGAACTAATTCAAGAGACTTCCAGCTTTCTTTGGGTTCCATAGGACTGAACAGGTGATAGTTCACATTCTTTACTAGAAGAGTACATCGGATTCTCCTTCAGAGACATTCAGTAGGCCGGAGTAAAGCCCAAGTGCATCGTGTGTGTGTGTGTGTGTGTGTGTGTGTGTGTGTGTGTGTGTAACTATATATGTATTGTATATAACTATATTATATATGTTACATATATAACTACATATAACATACTATGTATACAATTTATTAATACATATTTATATATAATATATAACATGTAGAGTATATATACAGTCGGCCCTTGAGCAATACATGGGTTAGGGGCTCTGACGCCCCCTCCACAGTTGAAAATCTGTGTAGAACTTTTGACTCTCTCCAAAACTTAACTATTAATAGTTTACCGTTGACCAAAAGTCTTCTTGATAACATAAACAGTTGATCAACACATATTTTGTGTATGTTTTATATACTGTATTCTTATAATAAAGTAAGCTGGAGAAAAGAAAATGTTATTAAAATCACAAGGAAAAGAAAATACACTTACAGTATAGCCCACTGTATGTATCAAAAAAAAATCTACGTATATGTGGTCCTGCACAGTTCAAACCTGTATTGTTCAGGAGTCAACTGTATGCAGTTACACACACATACATATATACACACAAATATTACATATATTATGCACACACACACACATACACACACACCCTCAGGTGGGTCTGATCCTCATCTGATACAGGGGCTTGGCTGGGACTGACTAGCCTACACTGCAATGGCGTACGCTGGGATGTTGGGATGTTTTGCCACCTCCCTTGGGGGGGAAAGTGTTAGCCATCTTCCTCCTTGATACATGGGAGAAATGTCTAGTTTTCCTTCCAGGATACAACCAAAGAGCTTGCTATCAGGGCTCCAAGAGCCACCAAGAGCTATACAGGTACTTGAAAAATGCCAAAGTCTTCTCAGCTTGGCCAGAAATTCCCAGCTCGGTCTGTGCCTGATGATGGGAGGGCATTCTCCACACCTTTGATCATTTCTGAATCTAGGGTCCCCAAAGTGGCAATGGGGCCTGTAAGAAGGAAGTTGGAAAAAATGTCTCCTTGAGGGCCAACAATCATGTTGTTGCCTCCTGTGGGGCTTTTGGGAAAGAGGGTGGGGTGTGGTGGAGTGGGGTGGGAGAGTGGGGTGAGTGTAGGTGGGAGGCTGATACTAGGAACAGAGCCATTATTTCCACTCAGGACTGGCCACTCTCTGCCTTGGTCAGGGTCCATTTTAGCTCAAGAGGACTCATCTAAGGTACCCAGGGGTCTCTGCAAGGATTTTCTGTCACACTTGCTAGAGGGTCCCAAAGAAGTGGCTTCCTAGCTCCCTTATCCCCCATCCTGGTAGGGAGGGCAGGATTTCATTTTCCTTTCCTAGATTTGACACCGTAAATAAGACTAAGCTATGACCAGCAGGTGGCACCCAGGTCCTGAGCTAAAACCTCCTCAAACATTTCCCCCATCCCCAAATCCTCCTCTCCCTAGCTCAATTTAGAAAAAGAGAGCCCCCAACTTGGATCTGGGCCCTCAAAGAAAAAGCCTGGTTTTGTCAAAAGCTCGTGGTGTCAGGGCACGGGGGGTGGGGAGGGGGCGGTGGGGAATGGAGTGCTCATTCCTGACCCAGACGTCCTCTGAGAGCTGGACCAGCTGGAGTGGCCTGGAACGCTGGGTCTAAGATTCTGGACTGAACCACACCAACCTCTCTGTTCCTCAAAGCTACACATGAAACTCATCAATTGGTCCACCTTCGGATGACGTTTTGTATTGGGTGTTAACTCAGACCTAGACTCAAACCAGATCAGCTTCTGGGGGCAAAGATATATAGAGCATTTATCCAAGCATCTGGCCCTTCGTGGTCCAACTGCCTCCAATTAAAGCGGAGAAACAGTCTGAGAAAACTCTTGAAGTTAACACACCTGTTACCAAGAGCTGCTTTCTCTCTTCTGAGACAATGGTAGCCACCCCCACAAGGGGTCAGGCTCTGTTTCAAAGGCTACCACAGCGAGGTCTTCCCTGTCCCTGGGTTTCTACCATCATCTTTGGCACATGGTGAATATCAGGAGAAACGGCCCCTGATGGGGTTGTGGCATGTCACCGTCTGAGCCAGCTGTAAACCCCATTCCGGGACCAGACTGAAAATGCGGCCTCAGGAAAAGCCTGCTCTTCAGAGCCATGACTCCTGCTACAGGTCTGGAGTCATGGGAAAGACAAGTTGAGGAGGTTTAAGCTGATGGTTTTGCTAAATCATTTCCCGTGCTAGGACTGTAAGGTTCACGGTGCGTTTACTGGAGATGGGAAAGGTGGCCACAGGTCTCGTCCAGAGAGGCAGAGCGGCTGGTCACTCTGTAGCCTAGTGACTTCAAAATGACTACATCTCAACATCCCATAGTCAGCAGAGTTTCTAGAAATCATCCAGTTCCTTCCCAGATACCCAGGACTACATTAGCTCTAAGTATTTATGTTCCTAAATCATAAATAAGTCTACAGAACTCTGAAAGTTCACACTCTGATATTTAATAATAGTATCACGAGCCTAAATCTGATTTTGGCTTTTCGTTTTCAGGTCTTCAGTGGAAATCTATCTTCTACAAATGTGTCTTGAAGCTAATTCAGGGACATCCAACCCCCAGTTCTTTGGTCCCTACAAGAACCCCCTGCAGTTCCCAGGACTCTATCCTCCAGCCAGCACGGCTATGAAAGACACACCGGGTCTTTCAGTCCTGCAGTGGGTGTTGGGCAAGCCTTCGGCAGCCTCCAAAAAGGTGCTGTGTTAAGCATACTGAGCTCCAGTCAGAACACTTGCGTTCAAATCCTGGCTCTAACATTTCCTAGCAGTTTGGCTTTGGGCCTCAGTTTCCTCATCTATAAAATGGGGACAGTCCCCACTCCATCAAGCTTTCATGAGGATTAAGTGAACCACATACACAATGCTGAGCAGAGCCCAGCACGTAGTTTTCAGTAAGTGTTTGTCAGCACCACTGGGGCAGACAGCGGGGACTCCAAGGGCACTTGTTTGAGAAGCAGGGGCTCAACACGTACCCAGCTTCAGGTCTCCGAGACCAAGGAAGACCAGTCCTGGAGGGAGAGAGACTACAGAGCTCTGCCCTTTCTGCCTGGGGACAGCCATCTGGGCTTCCTGAAGCTGGGCCTCTGACCACAATCCCTCCCCAACTCCAGATTTCCCACATATTTGGCTTTGTAGATTCATCCTACCGGTCAGGAGAATTGGAAGAGAAGCTGTGGGATCAGAGGACAACTCTGAGGAGTCTGCCAAAACGTTTCCTGCTCCTGACGTGGGGCTATGCCCATTGTCACTGGGTTAACCTTTCCTGCCCAGGCCCAGGGGGGCTGAAGTCACCTGTCTGGAAAATCTGCAAAATTGCTACCCCTTGTCCCCTTGGGTCACACATCCAGGTTATTCCGGGGTTGCATGGAGGCAATATGTGCAGGCAGGCATGAAGGGTTCTGAGGGCCTGGAGGAGTCCTGCCAGCGGGTCACAAAGCCCTTGGCAGACCCAGCCAATCACCTTCTTCTCACGGCTGAGCAGGGACCTGACTCATATGGAGGCTCAGCTCTCACAGTTGAATTGTCAAAGGTAGAGAGGGGGCAGGTGGAACAGCTCCAGGGCTGGTGGGGAACCAGCATACGCCCAATCCAGCAGATCCAGGACAGGGATCTGGATGGTACTGGTTCAGGTGGGGACTGGAGCTTCTCTAGGATTCTGTTCTCACAACACTTTTAGGTCATGTGGCTGTGGCTGTTCTCTAAGATCCTGAACCCCACAGAAGTCCCAGCTTCCAGGGTCTGGGACATGTCCTGCTGAACAATGATCTCAACTCTATTTATTTATTTATTTTTTTTAAGAGAGAGCAAGCAAGCAAGCGGGAGTTGGGGAGAGGGGCAGAGAGAGAGAGAGAAAGAATCTTAAATGGGTTCCACACTCAGCACGGAGCCTGACACGGGGCTTGATCCCACAACCCTGAGATCATGACCTGAGCCAAAATCAAGAAGTCGGATGCTCAACCGACTGAGCCACCCAGGTGCCCCGATCTCAATTCTTTTTTTTTTAAAGTTTTTTTTTCAACGTTTTTAAATTTATTTTTGGGACAGAGAGAGACAGAGCATGAACAGGGGAGGGGCAGAGAGAGAGGGAGACACAGAATCGGAAACAGGCTCCAGGCTCCAAGCCACCAGCCCAGAGCTTGACGCGGGGCTCGAACTCACGGACCGCGAGATCGTGACCTGGCTGAAGTCGGACGCTTAACCGACTGCGCCACCCAGGCGCCCCCCGATCTCAATTCTTAAAGAGCCTTCCCCAGGCTGGTCCGGGTAATGCTGCCATATCCCCGGAGGCTGTGTTCAGCCCCTCTCCCCCGGCCCTGCTCTGCCGGGGGTGGGTTGCTGGCCCATCTGTGGCTAGCCTGAGGACAGACAGGGAAGGAGGCAGCAGCGGCTGCTGTGACATGTTAAGAAGAGAACATTGGTTTCTGCAGCCCTGGTGTGCCTGATTTTCCTTAATGATCCTTCGCGCTTCAAAAGCAGGTGTCTCCCAGGGGGCACATACAAGCTGTGTCACTTTATCTTCCTTAAAATGATGTTTTGTCAGCCTGTATGCCTTGCAGTTGTCACTGGACCAAGTGGCATGTTCTCCCTACCTCTGGAACAAGTGGATCTGACCGGTTGTTTAGCCTGCTTTCCCTCTATCCCAAGCTCAGCCCTCCTCTGCCCTCATAGCTCCTCCTGCCCCATAGCCAGCCCCTCTCAGAATTCTCCAGCTTTATTCCCTTGCCTTTTTGACAGACTGCTCATTTCATCTGCTAGCTTTTCCACCAGAAAGTCTACCCTGGTTATGTCTAGAACTTGACAAGCTTCAGTGTTTGGTCTTCTGTCTTCTCATGCAGACTGTCATTCTTCAGGTCCCCGAGACTCTAGCTGCCTGCCCCGCAGGAAGACAGTGGCCCCCCCCCGCCTCAGTGGGGATATGTGCTGGACGGGGTACGGTGCCTACTTTCAAATAGCGTCTCCCCTGGTCTGCCATGGTTCCTGAAATTCCCACCACAGATGATACTCTTCTGGATGATAGCCTTCATCTCTGAAAAGCCTTAGTTATTATCTCAATTTTGAATATGAGGAAATGAAGGCTCTGGGTTCAAGTAAGTGCCTTGCTCAAGCTCAAGATCAATCACTGGCAAGACTAGAGCATGAACCCCTTCCATTTGAACCTGAAGTCTATGCTCTTGCTTTACCACTACACTGTGGCAAGAAGAGCTGTTTGATCTTGCACAGCCCCAGTGTGGTGCGTGATAATTTGATCTAATGATTTAGGCCCCTGAGCATTAGGAGAAGGGAAAAGAAATTTCAAAGGTTTTCTTCTTTACGTTTCCTTTTCCTGGCTACTGCAGCATTGTCTTAATCTCAGTCACCAACTATTTACTGACCACTGACACAAGGTGCTAAACACTTTGTGAGGCACCATGAGGACACAGGATCATTTTAAGACACGGGTCTTGTCCTTAAGGAGCCTTCGTTTGAAGAAATAAGAGTAATTCATAAAACAACAAGGGATCCCACAAACCAGAACAGAGGAAGTGCGACCCAGTGAAAGTACATTTGGCTTTTAAGTGCTCCAAGAGAGCGCAAAGGATGAGTGTGGGCTCAGTTAGATGATTGCTGGGGGAAGGTGCACCTAACACCTTGATGACAGGGTATCAGAAAGCAGTGAAGAGAAAATGGGAAAGTGGAGACACAGAAAAGAGGTTTGTTGTCACTTTTATTTTTTAAAATGAGCATGAGACCAATGATTCAATCTTAGAGGAATGTTAGGGGATTCGATCAAGAGAGGAAGTAGGAGAGGTAGGTGATGTGTCTAAGCCAAGGGAGACACCAGTTTCAAGGAGGTCATCGGCCCTGTTGAATGAAGTTACCAGACAGACCTCTGATGGAGAAATGGTCATTAGATTGTGCAAGAAGAAATGATGAACATCTGAGTCACCTTGCTGCAGGGTGGAGAGAGAAGCTAGACCCAAAGACAGTTACAGAGTCCCAGATCATCTGCCCAGATGGATGCTGAGTGGGGAAATCAGGAGTTTGTCATCCAGGCCATTTATGTCTGCTGCCATATCACAGGTGAAGTAACGAGCGACTGCAAGGTGGGGGACACCGCGCTACTCTTAGTAAAGGTTGAAGCAATATACAGATTCAATGTAGGCTTGTGCTCTAATCTCAACATCCCACACATCCTCCTTCAGACTCCATATCCTGTTCTTAAATTCTAGATTGTATCTGTCCACAGAGGCTCACAAGTACAACCTCTTGGTTTTTCTAAAGCTTATCACAACCCTGTGTCATGAATGAAAGAAAGAATGGGGGAAGACTTTAAGTATAATAAAATCTTAACTAATTTGAATGTTTGGAATATGTTTTAAGTATTCATTTACTGTCCTGTTTACCTGCAGTTAATCAGAACAGAACCCCTCTTGATCTTCAGTTTCGTTGAAAATCTTGTTGAAAGGTCTATTAAGGCAGGGTAGAATGCACAAAATTTATTACTAAGGACTTTCCAGAGCCTCAGATTCACTCACTTACTTACCACCATTTATGGAGGTATATTGCAGGCATGGAGCCAGGCACAGGGCCTCTAGAAAGGAATGGGATCCAGTCGGGGCCCTCAAGGCGTTCACGGATAGGGTGGGAACTAGGCCAGTGAACAAATAGCCAAAGGGCTCCACACTATGCTAGAACCCCACAGGCAGGAAGGGCATGCTGTTGGAGCAAGCCTGCTTCTGGGGTCAGGGAAGCCTTTGTAGAGGAAGCATAGTTTGATGCGGTCTTGAAAGAGAAGGTCATCGAGCCAAGAGTTAAGAGGAGAGGAGACTAGGGGGAAGAGGGCGAGGATTACAAATAGTTCACCCAGAATGCATGCTGGGTGCCGGCGGAGATGAGGTTAGAAGGGTACACAGGAGCTACAAACCAGGAGCTCCGTAAAGAGGTTAGGGGGTATTACATCCGGGGGGAAACTCAAGGAAATTTTGTTCCCTTGTATATAACATATTGGTAACGATACAAAAATACTTGTAACCATACTATAGTTAAAAAACGGAGCATAATTTCCAAATCAAAATTGCAGCAAATGAAATTGCAGTGAATAGAAACTGCATTAAATTTGTAATTCTTGAGGCTTTATTTTATATTATCTTTTCTAGTAAAAATTGAAGAGATTCCCAAGTGCTGCTTGCAGAAATCAGTGCCCTCCAAATTTTTGGAAACACTTTATTTTGAAATAATTTTAGACTCACAGTTGCAAAATAGGACAAAGAATTCCCATGCACCCTCATCCAGCTTCCCCAGTAACATCTTACATAATAATTGTGAAGGCCAGGAAGTTGACATTGGTACATTATTAACGAAGCTATAGACATTATTTGGATTTAATCAGCTTTTACATGCACTTTTTCTTTCTTTCTTTTTCTTTCTTTTCTTTCTTTCTTTCTTTCTTTCTTTCTTTCTTTCTTTCTTTCTTTCTTTTTGGTGTACAGTCTATGAAATTTTATCACATGTATAGATTCATGTAATCACCACCCTACTTGGACACAGAATGCTCTATAACTTCAAGGAAACTCCCTTGTGTGGCCCCTCTATAGCCATGCTTCGTCCCCAACTCTAACCCCTGGCAACCACAGATCTGTTTGCCATCACTATAATTTTATAATTTTAAGAATGTTATATAAATGGAATTATATAGTAACCTTTTGAGATTGGCCTTTTCTCCCCTCAGCATAATGCCTTTGGGGTTCTATCCAAGTTGTTGCATACATTAATAGCCCTTTTTGTTGCTGAGTAGTATTCCAAACAATGGTACAAGTATGGATATGCCACATCTTATCCATTCACCCACTGAAGGATATCTGAGTGTTTCCAGTTTGGGGTGATTACTAAAAACCCTATGAGAACTTTCCTCAGTCTTCTCTTGCTTTGTCCATGAAAGTGTGGCTCTGGGAGAGATCTCGCCATGTTTTTTTGTCCTCTGGAACCACAAAGCTGGTTGGGGTTTGTAGCTGGAAGGCCCAGGCATTAGGTTTGGGGACACAGGTACACAAGCAACTCTTTGGACTGACTATTCTCAAAACTATGGGTTTGCTCGATCTAAAGACTGGACCCCTGTAGGCCAGGTTCTTGCTTCTTATATACATTTACTCTGTAACTCAAATTTGTGAACTTATCTTTCTAGATGGCCCAATTTTATCAAGGATACTTTAAAATTATAGTGATCAATTTGGGGAACCTTCAATATGAACAAAATTGAGAAGTGCTTTAGCACAAAAAGGGGACAAAGTTTCAAACATTCAATTGTTTGCAGGGTTACTGGGGCTGAATCCACTGAGGTTCAGAACAGCCTGTCTGAATTTCTACCCAAACCTACACAATACCCTCTTAAAGCTAAAGAAGGACTAAAGTAGTCAAAAACATAACAGAGAAAGGACTCATCATACTCTGAACAGTCCTTATAACACCCCTACCCTTCAGTCAAAAAACCCAGTGGGTGGGGATATAGATTTACTCAGGACCTTGGGGCCATAAATAGAATAGTCATCTCCTGACCAGAACCAAATACTCTTATCTCCAGTGCCTCCAGAGGGTGCATATTTTACAGTTACAGATACATGTTTTGCTTTCTTTAGTGTTCTGTTAGGTCGAAAGGGTCAACATTTGTTTGCCTTCTTCTGGGAAACTCACCAATCTACCTGGACTGTTAAATGCCCTAAAGATTTCCTGAGGCCTCTCACCTACTTCTCACAAGTCCCCAGCCACAACCTTAAAGACCTTAAATTTCTGCATGATTCTTCCTGGATGATGTTACATTGTGTTCTAAAGACAAGTAAACTCTAAGACTGATTCCAGCCATCTGCTGTTTTCTCTCAGAAAGGGCACAGCGTTCCAAAGAGAAGTTACAATTTGGTCAAAGTAAAGGTTATTACCCAGGACATGATTTATCCCCAGGAGGTAAATCCTATACTTTTGACGGACTCCAGGCCGTTCCCAACTTTCCAACTTTTCTAAATCATCACACTTATAACTTAACCAAGCCCTCAGTCTGCAAACCTCTTCCTTAGGAATCTAAACATGAAGAGGCCTTTTGCAAATTAAATTAGCCCTTCAACATCTTCCCACTCTGGGCTTACGTAGTTATCAAAAACCTTTCTACCTATTTGTACATGTGAGATCCGGACAAACTTTTGGTGTTTATGACTCAACTTCGTGGGAACCATCAGACATCAACAATCTACTGCAGCGTCTCTTCCCCTGTGGCAGAGTCTACTCACCTGTCCTAAGGGCAACAGCCCAGCAGCTAAGTTATTGGAGGCTTCTGCACACTTCGTTTTAGGGTCTCCTTTAAATTGGATGGTCCTTCATGGTATACAATATTTGTAGCTCACTGAAAACACACAACATTTCTCAGTAAGTAGGCTTACCACCAGTGAAATCCTATTACTTTCTCCTCACATATTTTTCTATTCATTGCAGTAATGCTTTGAATCCTGCTATCCTACTTTAGATGTCATGTTCTCAATGAGGGGATTTTGGCCCATCGGCTTCTGCTCTAGGAAAAAGAGATCGTTAGATAATTCAAGAAGGAGAAAAACCTGGCCTCGATTTAAGAATCAAAACCTTAGCCACTCAAGGGGGAATCAGGGTTGCTTTCTTTTCTCCTCAAGCCTTCTCAGTTCATGCTTTACAAGAGGCCTGGAAAGTAGGGCAAATCCTACTGAAGGTGGAACAGACAGAATGCAGCAGGCCAGCTGGGGGATGTGAAAGAGAGAGGTCAAAGGTGACCCCACAGTTTCTGGCCCCAGCCCTGGAAGGATGGAGGAAACTACAGCAGGAGCAGGTTTAAGGGTGGGGTGGAGACCAGGGGCTCACTTAATATCATACATGAACACTGGGAAGAATAGGTAGGGGTATTAGGAAACATCATATTTAATGGAGCACAATATTCCATGCTTTATTATAAGATTTTTTAAAGTTTGTTTGAGAGAGAGAGAGAGAGAGAGAGAGAGCACAAACAGGAGGGCGAGAGAGAGAGAGGGAGAGAGAGGATCCCAAGCAGTCTCTGTGCCACCAGCCCAGAGCCTGACGTGGGGCTAGAATCCATGAAACATGAGATTGTGACCTGAGCTGAAATCAAGAATGGGGTGCACTGAACCACCCAGGCGCCCCTTCCATGCTTTATTAAATCAGTCTCCGGTAGTTAGACATTTTTGGTATTTAGATAGTGCTAGATGTAACATCTATGAACATTCAATTTTTGTCTAAATATACTACTACCTGTGGGGAGGGAATTACTATGTCAACAGGCATGGCATGTTTTAAGGCTTAACAGTTTTCTAAAAAGACTGTACCTTTTATTTTCCTTCCAGAAGGAAAGAGTGCTTATTTCACTACACTCTCACCAACACGGAATGTTATTATTTTAGAAAATGTGTTGATTTGGGGCACCTGGGTGGCTCAGTCGGTTGGGCGGCCGACTTCGGCTCAGGTCGGTCCGTGAGTTCGAGCCCCACGTCGGGCTCTGGGCTGATGGCTCAGAGCCTGGAGCCTGTTTCCGATTCTGTGTCTCCCTCTCTCTCTGCCCCTCCCCCATTCATGCTCTGTCTCTCTCTGTCTCAAAAATAAATAAACGTTAAAAAAAAATTAAAAAAAAAAAAGAAAATGTGTTGATTTAATAAAAACCAACTTTTTGTTGTTGTTCTTTTAAAAAACATTTCTTTGATTACTAGTGAGGGAGAATATTATTTCCACATTTATTACTCATATAAATGTATTCTTTTGTGAACTGTCTGGGCTGTAGAGTTTGGGGAACCCACAGGTCATTGATGTGGTCTAAGAAACATCTGGATATTCTGATAGTAAATTCTCACTATTCACACCTTTACTGAAGATCTATCTAGGGTTCTGGGATGGATTTGTACTGACCCCAGATTTATTTATTTATTTGTTGGTTTGTTTGTTTATTTATTTATTTATTACTAAATGGAAGTTACTTTTTTTTTTTTTATTTTTTTTTTATTTTTTTTTATTTTTTTATTTTTGGGACAGAGAGAGACAGAGCATGAACGGGGGAGGGGCAGAGAGAGAGGGAGACACAGAATCGGAAACAGGCTCCAGGCTCCGAGCCATCGGCCCAGAGCCCGACGCGGGGCTCGAACTCACGGACCGCGAGATCGTGACCTGGCTGAAGTCGGACGCTTAACCGACTGCGCCACCCAGGCGCCCCGGAAGTTACTTTTTTTTAAAAAACTAAATCCCTGATACTCCATGTAATTTATTCTGAACATGAGATACTAGAAATGTCCCTATATGAAGGTTTTGAAGATTCACTTAAGGTAATCATAAAATGAAAGAAAATACTGTTGCTATACTGCAGCTATGCTAAAATGCATTTTGGTTTGAAAAAAGTGGACGTTTGGTAGCAATGGAGAAAACGCACATGACCAGGGAACCAAGATCAAGCTAGACATTACCCTAGATACGCACCCCCTTTATATTTTTGCCTAGTACATGGGGGAAAGGGGTTAAGAAAGGGAAAATGACTTAGGGTTTCCCAAGATTCTGCTGAAAGTAGGAGAAATAGAGAATTAAGAAAGCAAACTTTAACTGCATCTCCAAAAATAGGGAGCCTTACAGTGTATTTCCTAAGAAATATATTGGCATGTTTAGCTGTGTGAACAGACAGCATGGTACACACACAAAAAGACTCCAAAGGACCCAGCTCCAGCCCCGCCTCTCATGATCTGGGCTCTGGGCAAAGGTGGCCTCTCGAGGCCTCAGTTTCTTATCATGAAATAGAAATGCCTTCCGGACATCACTCACTATGTGTATGGCTCATGGGCACCCAAAACACAGATGCTGTGAACAGACCATTCATGGAAGGAGTACAAATGGCTAACAAACATGAAATATGAAACGTGTTCAACTTTACTAATGATTTCTAAGTAGCTATGCTGCTGGACCGTCATGAAGGTTAAAGCTAACCTGAGTGGGGCACTCGCACAGGACCTAACCAATCCAGCTCTATCGTTACAGTTATTGGTGAGAGGCTGGTAAAGCAATTCTGACGGAGAATTTTTAAGTCTTTGACATAGAACCAGTAACAATGTAATTCGGTAGGGAGAGGCGGTTGGAGACTCTAAGTAATACAGTTAAATACAGTAAGTTGTGAGTGGATCTATTTTGTGGATGTCTTACGAAGTCGCATTCCAGAGTCTGGAAAAGTAAGGGATCTGGGTAAAGGCCCCGAGGTGGGCATTTAACAGCAGTGACTGGCCAGGGCATCACAATCCTGCTTTAGCTGGATTTGGAATAGGGGCTTCATAAATTTTAGTTTCTCTTCCTTTCTCTTCCCTTGTGGTGGTAATAACCGACAGTAGCTCCAAACCATGCCCCATAAGGAGAGCTCACGCGGAACTCCGTTTCCTTAAGATAGCGCTTCTCACGTCTTACGCGTCACTTCTCCGGAGGTCAGGGTGAGGTCCTAAAGCGACCACCAAAATAGGATCCTTATCATTTCCTTCCTGGAACCAGAATTCTGGAATTTTCCTTTTCTTATTTTAGAGGGTCACGGTGTGGTGCTGAGATCTGGCCTGTGTTCCTGCACCGAGCACGAGTGTTGCTTGGATTCATCATTCCCTAATTTGTTCACACGTGAATATATGTCTACACTCATGAATATTTGATACTATGTACCTACTATGTACATAAAGATGACTGGGCCAGAGGAATTCTTCTCTCATCCATGGATGGCTCCTCGTTTAATGAGTAGGACTGTACACAGTGGCCAACTCCTGACTAGTTAATAACTATCTCAAAGGGTAGTGACGTCTAGGGATGATTTACTCTTTTGACCACCTCCCCGGGAACCTGCAGCATGTCACGAAAGCGGCTTAATATGATTAAAACGCCCCCCAAATCTCCTGATACTGTTTTCTTAGCCCTCTCTCTGTTACAGATCATGAGGTAGGCCTGTGAGGCTACCCTACTTGAGGTACCTCAGGGAAGAGTGATGTGTGAAGATACAGGGAGGGCTGTTTCGAAAGAGGCCAGATACCGGGTGCACCTCAATTCCAAATAAGCCAGGCTAGCCCTGAGTTAAGACTAACATGGCAACAGACGATGGCTTCATGGTGGCAGAAAGAACTTCCCAAAAAAAGGACAGATGAGTGAGGTCTATGCTCACCAGGGACCTCACGAGTCCTCTGCGGTGCCTGCCAAGATGAGGACCCACACGTGTGCCTGGGAGCACAGGCCACCCTGAAAACCCCTACCTCCAGGCAGCACTGGAGAAGGGTGGGGGCTGGTTGAAGCTCTCAGCATCCCTGCTCTGGGTTCCCAGAGGCTGCTGAGCACTTCAGAATCTGGTCCACGCTAGCTCAAAGTTAAATCTGTTAAATGGTCATAGGATAATAGCTTACTGATGAACAAACCAACAAACAAAAACCTTTTATTGAGAGTCCGGGGAAATGTGCTCTTTTAAACGTGGTTGGTCAGAGTGTAATTTAGCACAGTCCTTCTGGATGGCAATTTGGTTAAAAAAAAAAAAAAAAAGACATTAAAAGCCTTTACATTTTCTATATTCTCTGACCTAATTTCTATTTCTAGGAATTTTGTACTAGAGCAGTAATTGTGAGTATGTGTAAAACTTTAGACGTAAGCATATCTATAATAATGAAAAACCGGGAACAACTAAAACGATGAACAATAACGAACAGTTAAATAAATCATGGTACATCTAAACTACAGCTGCTTAAGACAGCGCTGGCTCAGCGCCCATTCCCAGCACCCTTCTCCCTTGCCTGTCTCCGCTAGAGGGGTCAGAAAGACGAAATACTTTTTTCACAGCTTCTCTTATAGCGAAGAGCCATCTGAGACATGAGGTTAACACCCAACTGGCTAAGGGGCTGTAACGTCCTTCACGGTGTCGTGAGCTGTGGTACCGGCTCGTACCTCCTACTTTCAGACTCCTGCCGCATGAGAAAAATGCCCCTATTATTTGTTGAGGCCATGCTTAGTTTAGATTGGGGTTTGCTATTAACTAACACTGCTAGTTGTCCTTAGAGTTTATTGTTATTTGTATCAAAACACAATCCCGACTGATAAAGACGTGGAAAGACGTTTACAATATATGAAGCAAAGGGAAGGTATTACAGAGCAGAAATATTCCAATAGGCACAGAAGAATAATGTGAAGATATGTTCTAAAATAATAATTGTGGTTCTATCTGACGGTAGGGTTATAGGGGATTTTTATTTTCTTCTTCAGGTTTACCTGGATTTTCTAAATTTTTTACATTGAACACGTGTAACTTTTGTGACAAGAAAAAAATTCAATAAACATATTTTTAAAAAACAGGGCAGAGAAGTATGGAAGGAAGCTTGTGGTCAGTCAGCCAGCAAGAAGTCACTGATAATAGCTGCCAAAATAACCACTTAAAGGCTTCTCTTGCTTTTTGTCCGGGTGGTTCCGACTTCTTTGAAGTGGTGGTTCGAGCCCTTCCTTGCTAGTCTGTCTGGTGATAAGAGGTCCGCACCAGCTTGTCACCGGGCGGCCGAGACCTGGTCCCAGCAGCAGGCTGCTATCCTCCGGGATGGCCAGAAGAGGCCGTGAGGGCCTCCGAGCTCTCCCTAGCTCCTCTCTCCTCTTCACTGTGGGCCTCCCTTCCCATCGCCTCCCCTCTGTCTCACATTTTTTGCTTTCTCATAAGCTTCTTGGCAGAATCAAATGAGATAACCTATCTGAAAGGACTTTATACGTTACAAAGTGTCACAAAGGGCAAGGTATTTTTCTTTGTACTTTATACTTTGTTCTTCCTTCTTTTCTCTCCCTGTTTAAAAATCTTTCACTCTTCTTAATCTTCTTCCGTCTTTCCTTTTTCATTCTTCCTCCTGCCTCCTCTGGCCACGGCATAACAAGGACATGTGGGGCCTCCGCAGCCCTGTATCTGTACTTTAATCACATTTCACGTGACCTTGCACTGTACTTATCCGTTCATGGGCCTCTCGTCTTTGTTCACCAGTGTGGTCCGTGAGCAGCGACCATGCCTTTATACTCCCGACAACCTTTCATAACACCTGACTCAAAGTACACTCCTGGCGAATGTTTGTTTGCCCGATACTGCGAACTACACTTCTATTGTTTTGTTATCTGGATAAAGCACAATATGACACAGAGACACTCATTTATGTGTAAAATCAGCCATCCACAAAATGAGTGGAGATGTGTTATTTGCATCTTAAAAATTAAGGTCTTATGGAATCTTTATTTTTATGAGCCAATAACTGAGAACTGGCAGAAAGATTAGTAAGTTGGAAAATAATTTTTTTCTTCCAAACTGCAGTTTAAAAATACTGGGGAATGGGAACATTGATAATGGTAATTTAGAAAAAGTGTTTTTTTAATGGCAAAATATTAGAACTAAATTATATTTTAAATCTGTATTATCCACTGAGACACTTTATTCTGTTTTAAGTTTATTTGTTTTGAGACAGAGCAAGTGAGCAGGGCAGGGGCAGAGAGAAAGGGGGAGAGAGAGAATCCCAAGCAGGCTCCATGCTATCAGTGCAGAGCCTGATGCAGGGCTTGATCCCACAAACTGTGAGATCATGACCTGAGCTGAAATCAAGAATTGGATGCTTAACTGACTGAGCCAACCAGGTGCCCCACCACTGAAATGTTTTTAAAAAGTCTGTGAGGATCCGTGAAATGCTGCATTGAAAGTGCATGTCGTGGGAACCAATCTTATCCCTCCTGCTTTGGCCAAGTTGTTAAATCATTGCTTTTTCTCACCCAGCTCGTCCCAACCATTCTCACTGACTTCATCCTTGTCCAGATTGTTGTCATTCTGTGACCAACAGTATTCCTCCTCTAGTCTCCTTTCAACTTTGTGGCCCCTCACTGCAAGACAAACTTCCCCAAAACACTGCTTTCATCAAACCCCTGCAAAGCTCCGGTGGCCTTTTATGTCTATCTATAGGATAAAGACCAAAGGTCTTGGCCTGGTGTGCACAATTTCACTCCATACCACCCAACCCCTCCCCCCGCATTCTTTTCTTTGACTTCTCCACCCTTTAAACCCTCAGCTTCAGACTGTTGTTCTCCTTCTTCCGGTCCTGATATTGACTCCCACCCTGCCCTTACTTGTTCCTGAATGCCCTACTCCTTTTAAGGTGATGCTTCTACCCCCCACCATTCCCAGGAGCACTGGCTGACAGTGTCAGGATCCCAAACTGCTGTGACAGGCTATGGCAAGAGGCTAAACCACTCAAAAGAGATTCAGATGAGGTTCTGAACTTGGATCTGAAAAACCAAATGGAAGGAAGACATTAGGCCGATGACATAAGGGTTTGCAACAGAGTGTGCAAAAATACAGAAGCCTTTTAAACGGATACGGGCTTGACGGGAGTTGTCTTTGTGATGGAACTGACAGAAGCTGGGGAAGGGACCGCACTGACTGAGCCCTTGGCATGCGCCTGACCCCCTGTGCGTTTTATTTATCTCATCTGCTCCTTACAACGTGGGGAGGTACTAACGGGCTGAAGGCATCGTCAGCTCCATTTTACAGGCTTCATGTCTACTTCTTTGCAGACCACCGTTAAAGTAACCCCTGACTCAATGTCTTCCCAGCGTCTTCTCATTGCGCCTCACTGAACTCCCTGCGACTGGCACCTGCCTGCCTTTCCAGCTTCGCCTCCCATCACCTCTCGCCCTTCTCACTACGCCATGTTCCAGCTGTAAGACACCGTACCAACTGAGACAAACTTGGGAGCCTTTTGTTCATGCTTTTCTTCCTTGCCATTGATCTTCACCTGGTAAATGCCCACCTAATCTCAAGATTCATGTCAAGTGTCAACTCACCTGGAAAGTTGGCCCTGATTCCTACTTCTTTCTACTGGGCTGGGTTAGGCTGGCCTTCTAGGTATTTCTGTAATACTGTGTGGGCATACGTCTAATGCAGACAGTACTTGCCATAATTATTTCTTCCACTTCACTATGAGCTTCTTGAGGGCTGGCATTAAGTCCTTGCATCCCTAATGTCTAGTATGGTGCCCAGCACGTGGTACGTTCTCAGCAGAACAGAACTGGGGCTCAGAGAGTTTAAGTAACTTGCCCAAAGTAACAGCTGGTTAGAACTGGTTTGAAGCCAGATAAGTGATTATAAGATCTTTCTAGGATAATGTTCCCCCTTCTCCCCTGGAATACTGAATTCATGGAATACCAGTTCATGGGCAGCCTATTTTTAGAATAACAAAGTGACTGTGATGGTGAATGTAGCAAATATACTCATATTAGGTTTTGTGAGGATCTGCTGGAGAAACTGAGGGTTTAGCTTAGAGATGGAAGAAAAACTTGGGGTGACCAGAGAACTGTCTTTAATTACTTGAAGGGCTATGAGGGGAAGAGTAAAGATTAGATTTCTTCTCTGTGGTCACAAAGGGTAAAACTGATCAAGGTTTAAAAGTATAGAAAGACAGATTTTGACCCACTGAAGAAAAACTTTCCCAGCAGGGCTAGTTAAATGCAACAAGCCTATCCCAGGAAGGGGTGAGGTCCTATCATGGCGGGTTTTTAAGCTGGATGACACCATGTGGGATGTTCTAGTAGGGTCAAGAACCAGGTGGAAGGCTGAGCTGAACTAGGTGAGCTTTTATTTTTAGGTGTCCTCTTAAGGTCCCTTCAACAGATGCGGATTCTATTACTCTGTCCTGTCTGCCCTCTCTAGCTATTGGCAATCTCTTACTCCTCCATATTTAATAAATTTTATGAGTTTACACAGTTCATTTGGTGATTAAGTACATATGTAGCTTGCCACAAAATATTTAAGTTACCAATCCTTTATGTTTTCATTTAATTTTTTCCCAACATATTCCTAAACAGATACACCCCTTGAAGTCACGGATCATATAACATGTATTAAATATCTTTGGTCTCACATATCTACACTTGTTCAAAATAGAAGAAAAATATTTTAAATGTTCACTTTGTGACTTGACTTTAATTTGTCTGTTAACAGGATTGTCTTTTATCTCCTAAAAATTCCCTAGGAAAGAATTAATTCTTCATTAGCTACTTTTCCTCCAGGTATTTTGCTATTCCTTTTAACAGCTTAAAAAGGAAACATTGGAAGAGGCAGTCTCTGCTAGTTAAGGAAATGCTTGTCATTTATTTATTTATTTATTCATTATTTATTTATTATTTATTTATTTGTTTATTTAACATTTATTCATTTTTGAGAGACAGAGTGCAAGTTGGGGTGGGGCAGAGAGAGAGGGAGACACAGAATTCGAAGCAGGCTCCAGGCTCTGAGCTGTCAGCACAGAGCCCAACGTGGGGCTTGAACTCACAAACTGTGAGATCATGACCTGAGCCAAAGTCGGACACTTAACAAGCTGAGCTACCCAAGCGCCCCAAGGAAGTACCTGTCTGTTTCCTATGGCTGCCCAAGGACCCTAGAGGCAGGAGCTCCTCCATTTGGACCCACCAGGTTCCAAGAGGACCAAATACACTGACAAGGATAACAGAAGGAATAGAGGTAAGAAGCAGGCATGATTGGGCCAAGCAGTCTCAAGAGACAACACTCCCATTTGCTGTCTTTTCATTGTCTTCAATGGAAGAAGAATTGTGGGCTAAGCCCACATATCAGTTGTCCCTAAACAGAGAAGGCTGAGCAGTTATCAAGGAGAGCTTTTCTAAACACACATACACACACATACACACACACACACACACACACACACACACACAGCCCTCTAAAAAAAGGCTCAGGTATGTGGAAAAGCTCCCCAAGTGGTTCTGATTGCTCTCCCACATTTGAGAAACAGTTTTTCCTCCTAACCCTATCATTAAGGAAGAGCTTTCCTGGGGTGCCTGGGTGGCTCAGTTGGTTGAGCATCTGATTTCAGCTTGGGTCATGATCTCACAGTTTGTAAGTTTGAGCCCTGCGTGGGGCTCTGTGCTGACAGCTCAGAGCCTGCTTCGGGTTCTGTGTTTCCCTCTCTCTGCTCCTCCCTTGCTCACACTTTTTCTGTCTCCCTCTCTCTCAAAAATAAATAAACATTTAAAAAATTTTTTTAAAAAAGGAAGAGCTTTCCCTTCCTATCCCATTATTATTATTATTATTATTATTTTTTTTTTTTTTTTTTACTTACCTCTTTAAATCAGTATAAACTCATAGATTATTTTACGGGTTATAATATGTTACTATCATTTGTTTTTATGCTCAAATTGTCCTGGTATTGGCCATTGGAGCCCCTTCCCATGTCCTTTTGACACATTCCCATCATTCTTGGAAAAGTTCCTTACTTTCTGGTGGAACAAGATGTTCCAGGCTCAACTTGTACTTTCCTTGCCTCCATCTTAAAAGAAGCCATTTCTCAAAGGATTCCTGTTCTTTTAGGGGAGAGTGAAAACCACTTTTGAAGACTTAACCATCATATTAATATTTATGATAAAAGCGGACCAAAGCAAAGTCAAGAAAGGACAAGAAAGATCCCTTCTCTGATTATGACTAATAAGCAGAGGTCAGCAATTATGAGTTAGAGCCCCCTCTTTCTTTGTAAGTAAAGTTTTACTGGGATATGGCCATAATCATTCACCTATTATTATCTAAGACTGCTTTCATATTACAATGTCAGAGTTGAGTAATTTTGACTGAGACTGTATGGCTTGCAAAATGTAAAATACTATTTGGCCCTTGCAGAAAATGGCTGCTGATCCTTGCTAACAAGTATTTACATGCTGTAGACAGAATCCCTTTCAAGAGGAATAATGTGACTTGGAGATACTGTAAAAAGATTAATATCTCTCCCTATGTTTCCCTAGATGTCACCAGGCAGTACTTTTATCAATGCAGAATAAAATATAAAATTGTAAAAACTGTCATACAGCATGCTGTAGAATCTGGTTGTAAAGGCAATTATAAACATCAGGGTTGGTTATTATGGAATCTAGAAAAAATGATAGCTGGAAAGTAAAACTATGTTAGTACGATTTTAACACTGTCCAATGAAGTGGCACTCTGTTTAGTTGACATTGGTATTCTGGTCACTAGGACAGAGCAAAGCAAGCTCTGATTACCTTTCTGATTGTCAAGTCACCATGACATAGGAAAGAAGTACATCCTTTTCTATATTAAATTTGCTTTCTGGTACCAGTGTGCCTAAACAAATAATAAGTCAGGTTTTTTTCAGGTCTCAGTGACTTTAAGGAGAACTGAACATTAAGGTATCAGATCTAAAGACCTGAGAGGGGTGCCTGGCTGGCTCAGTTGGTAGAGTGTGAGACTTTTGATCTTAGGGTTTTAAGTTTGAGCCTCATGTTGGGTGTAGAGATTACTTAAAAATAAAATCTTAAACAAAACTAAAGACCTGAGATGCTAGGTCCTGAACTGTGTAAATTCTCTTAGAACATGGCACACAATAAAACAGTCAAACTGACGGATTATTATATATTTTTCAAAGTATGCAGATGCAAAAGTATGCTGAAATGTTGGACAGCTCCCATTCACAAAGTTTAGGGCTCCAGCCAAATCCTGGGGGTATCCTGGGAGCATTCCTAAAGTCAATATTCCCAATAAGTCTGTGTCTTGTGGGAGAAGCCCACCCTCTACCCAGGAGAGCATGATTCTCAATTTGTCCATTACAGTCCTGGCTTTCCTCCCAGACATTAACGTTTGGACCTGACCAGGGGCCAGGACCAAGCTGGGCCTAGAGTAGTGGGATAAAGTGCCAGAACTGCTCTATCTCCTGAATCCAGCAAACAGAGTTGGTAAGGCTGAGAAGGGAGCAGAGGGCTCAGCAGCTGGTCCCTAACTTGGCCATTTCACTAGACAGGAAGTCATACCCATATGCACCAAGTAATTATAGCAGAATGTATTAACATGAACTTAGGGGCAGAGGCAGTGTCTCATATTTGTATTTTTAATTCCAAAGCATGGTCCAAAGTAGGTGCTTGATGTTTGTTGAATGACCTGTCTTCTCTTCCCCTTAAATAACCCATCTCCAACTCATAGAATAGGTCAGTATGTAAAAAACAAAATATCTGGGGGTGCCTGGGTGGCTGAGCATCTGAATTTGGCAGGTCATGATATGGTAGTTTGTGGGTTTCAGCACCATTATCGGGTTCTGTACTGACAGCTCAGAGCCTGGAGCCTGCTGGGGATTCTGTGTCTCCCTCTCTTTCTGCCCCTCGCCCACTCACAGGCTGTCTCTCTCTCTCTCTCAAAAATAAATAAACATTACAATTTTTTTTAATTTAAAAAATTTAAAAAATTATCTGACAACATTACTTGGTGAGAATGAGTGTCCTGCTTCCCTTATGACTTTAAAATCACATTTTTGGTTAAAAAGGAAATTTATATAGCTTTTAGATGTAAACATAATAAATACAAACATATCTCCGTTATTCTTCTCCCTTAATTATAGGAGGAATAGGTTTATGATTTCCCCAAATCATGAGATTCAATATTTATACATATCCACTTTCTCATTGGAAGTTGGCACAAAGGAAGAGTGTGTGTGGGGTGGTGGTAGCGAAGGACAGGGAACCAATTCTCACATGTGTGGCCTAAGAAGGCCAAGGTTAAGGTCGAACATGATTTATGAGAGTGACTAGTTTCAATGAGGGAAGGAGGGGAGGAATGCCACTAATTTTAGAGGATTGGAGAAAATACAGAGAGTTGTTACCTGTTTACATTTGGCCTAATTTAGAGTTTGAGAGTCTGATCCAGATATGTAAGATAGGGAGTAGATGCCTAGAGGTTGCCAGGGCCTCTCAGAGAGATTGTTTAGGTAATCCTGATTGCAGGATTCTGGAGGGATTAGGGATAGAAAGGAGATACTATGGACAATGTGTAAAAATTAACCCATTTATTTTACTTCTGTAGGGTTCTACAAAGTGAATGAGGAGTTTTATTCTGTTTTCAAAAACAGTAGGAGTTACTTTCAAGCAAGCAGACATGGATCATAACTATGGAGCAGTGACTTTTAATAAAGCGAATGGCAGTGACCCACAGACCTTTTGTAGCCAATTACAATCTCCAAAGTCTTCTTCTCCCTACCACCACTGTCAAGCTCTTTATGTTTATAGTGATCAAGGCTGTAGGCAGTATTGGTCCAGCCACCACTATCACTTTCTTTTTGCTACTGTCCTTCTTCTAGGACTAGACATGCCAACTGATGGGTAGGCTGAGCCTCAGCGGCAGACCTGATTGTCCCTGGGGTTGATTAACTAAGCCTCCCCAGACTCTGTTTTAGATCTCTTAAATCTGGTAACTATGCACTGTGCACCCACTGAGTGTCAAGGACAGCGCTGGGCACTGGTGATAGGCAGATGAACAGGATGAGTCCCCTGCTATCAAGGAGCTCATAGATGAACTGTGGAGACAGACATACCAATGACAACGTCATATACGAGAGCTATAACATCAATCAATTCCTCCCTGGTAATTATTGGAGCAATTCCTCTCTTGGTGACTACTTTAATTGTTATTAAGTTTGAAAAATTACAAAAGCAGTATTCAAATAACACAGATGGTATAAAATTAAAAAGTAAAGTTTACTGCTATCAGGTACATATATTCTTCAGACCTTTTAATATATGTATTCAAAACATATACACATATTTATTCCATTGTTTAAAGAAAAACAATAAAACCTTGTGACTTTTTTCCTCTAAAAATATCGTAGTTACTTTTCTATGCAGTATATAGAGATTCACCACATTCTCCTTGATGATTACATATTCTTTTGTATTCAGGAATAGTTAATTTCTCTGAAAAGGTTAGGGAAAGTTTTGAGCAAAAGGTGATTTGTGATCTGGGCCTTGAAGGAGGAGCTGGAGTTCATTTAGTAAAAAGCAAAGCCAAGAGATAATGCTTGCGATGTATGAAAGGTGGTTCAGGGAGTGTGGACAGCCTGAGCATGTAAGAGAGGTGTGGAAGTACACAATCTCTTTGGGGACCACCAGTGGTCTGGTGAAGACATGCTGTTCCTCAGACTTTGGTGTGCATCAGAATCACCCTGGGAATTTTTTAAAATTGCAGCTGTCCCATCCCCTACCTTGAGATTCTGATTCAATAGGCTGATGTCCCCCAAAGTCTTTGCTCTTCACCACTACACTAGACTGCCTTTCCTTCTATGAGGGTGTATTCCCCTCATCCTTCATAAGGCAAGGAAGGTAACTGGAGGCCAGAAAGTCCCCATGATAATGGAGTAGAAAGTCCTGACACGTGGGGTGCCTGGGGGGCTCAGTAGGTTAAGTGTCTGACTCTTGGTTTCAGCTCAGGTCATGATCTCATGGTTCATGAGTTTGAGCCCCTCATTGGGCTCTGTGCTGACAATGTGGAACCTGCTTGAGATTCTCTATCCCCTCTTTCTCTCTGCCCCTCCCCCACTCACTCTATCTCTCTCAAAAAAATAAGTAAAAACATTTTAAAAAGGAAAAAAAAGGGAGGCTGCATGGTAGCTCAGTGGGTTGGGCATCCAACTTTGGCTTAGGTCATGATCTTGTGGTTTGTGAGTTCGAGACCCACGTCGGGCTCTGTGCTGACAGCTCAGAGCCTGGAGCCTGCTTCAGATTCTGTGTCTCCCCCTCTCTGCCCCTCCCCTGTTCATGCTCTGTTTCTCTGTGTCTCAATAATAAACGTTAAAAAATTTTTTTAATAAAAAAATAAAAATAAAAAATAAAATAATATAAAAAGGAAAAAAAAAAAAAAGGAAAGCCCTGACACCCTTATGTTGTTCTCTCACTTAGTCATCTCATTCTTAGCCTTCTAGCATCCTCTCCCCACCAACTCTTCACTTTGTAATTTTATATTGTCTTTCATTTGAGAAGTTCAAAGTATTCCCAATGCTAACCTCATGATTAAGCAATGGAAACTGGTAATAACCTCATTTTATAGAAGGATAAACAGAAGCACTGGGGGACTCCTATCATGTTGAGTCAAAATTGAAGCTGAGAACAGAATTCAAGCCTGTCTCTCATTCCATTCATGACACTATTGTCCTTTCCCTTGAATTATGCGAACCCTGTATCACTTTTCTCATTAACTGAGGCAAAGTATGGAAAGCATCCTGCATAGGGCCCAGTTCACAGCAGAGAAAAGTCATTTCTTTCCTTGACCACAACAAAACAAAGGCTGCTCAGGGCCTCTGGAGCTTAGTGGATGTTTCTTGATGGTCTGCAAAACAGTCATCAGAAATTCCACATAGCATTTCTAGCCTGGGTGACTCAGTCAGTTAAGCGTCTGACTCTTGATTTCAGCTCAGATCATGATCTCATGCTTCGTGAGATCAAGCCCTGCATCAGGCTCTGCACTGACAGTGTGGCGCTTGCTTGGAAATCTCTCTCCTATCTCTCTGCCCCTCCTCTGAGTGCGCTCTCTCTCTCAAAATAAACAAACTTAAAAAAAAAAAAAGAAACTCCATGTAGACTTTTCTTCTAAGGGTGTCAAGAAAAGCTTTAGAATGCCATCAAATAATGAAAAAGACAAAGAGAGTTGCATCTCAAGGCTTCACTTCTGTGTCAATTTGGGAGATAAGGATGCTGTAATTATAGAGCTGTTTATAAAAACAGTTAAGGAGGTGAAGCTGTCTGCCTGGCTCACAGGAAGATGAATAATAAACCTGGGATTTCACAGTACATAAGGTGCCGAGCTAGGCCACAACTCTTCTCTAGATTCAAGGGGATACAAAAAGAAGAGCAGGGTTATTCTTCTGCTAAGGCGTGGCCAGGGTCACATTTGGCTTTGAATGAAGCCCTGCAAACCAACGTTCCCCCCACCCCAATACCTCAAGAAGGAAAACTCTCCAGAGCAGAGGTTCTCCAATTTTACCGTGCACAAGAATCATCTGACTGGTGCTCCATTATTAATGCAGAATCCTGAGCCTGTGCCCTGAGAGAGACAAATATGGTCTGGATCTCAGAAGTCTGCGTTTTTCACAGGCTTTCCTCACGAGTCTGTGGCAGGACAACACTAGAGACCACCCTGCTCTAGGGAATATGTGCAAGATTTTCCCATTTACCAGCTCTGGGGCAGAAATGCTGCTGTCACTGTGAACCAGTCAGTGGCCTGACCAGCATTAAGCTGAGTCATGGGAAAGCATGAATCTTATACTGCAGGCTCCCCTCATTTCCAAAAAGCTTCAGTCTCCTTTCTGGTTGGATTCTAGAATGTTGTGATGGGGTAAAGCAACTTCAGAAACAAATACAAAGAAATACGCTGACTTCCTATATGGATGCTGAAAAATATTTCAATGGAGGGTCACAGCTATTAATGATCACTTTAGCTAATTGGTTTCTTTTGCCAACATTTAAAAAGAAGCCAAATGTACACAGTGTTCTTTCTTGAAGATCACGTATGCAAATGAAAAAAAAAAAAGAGCTAGAGACTAGGGCAGATATTACCTCACACCATTCCAGAATGCTGAAACACTGCAAGTCCTTGTATTAAAGAACTGTCCAGGAGAAGCCTCCCTTTCCATCAAGTCAGGATGCTGGGCCCAAGAAAGACACTGGCGCCCATCACTGTGGCTGCTCAGCCCAGTCGGCCAAGAGACACACTATGTAACAATGGCCTCAGTCCTTAGAACCCAGCCCCCAGGTGGCCCCCCTGCCAGGATTGACTACAGAGAGATGCCCCAGGATGATGGGCTCTTTTCGTCCCGTACCTTGTACCTTATGCTCTAAACTAGAGCAAGTATCCAGCAGGCTGCTGCTTTTTAAAGTGCAATTCATTAATTGGAGTCTCAGACCTCTGTGTTATAAAAAGAGGAGC
The DNA here is from genome assembly GCF_018350195.1 of Panthera tigris. Taxonomy (NCBI): domain Eukaryota; kingdom Metazoa; phylum Chordata; class Mammalia; order Carnivora; family Felidae; genus Panthera; species Panthera tigris. The sequence continues at coordinate 117,956,522 of NC_056662.1, forward strand.
TAAAGCAGAATTAAGTCGTTAATTATTTGGCAAGGTTCCGAGGCATTTGCCATAACTCCTCGTCGTGTCTTGCAAGCATGCAGGACACTTCTGATGCCTTGTCCTAGAAATGAGTTTGAGTGGTTAGGAACACAAACATTGCTGTCTTAAGACTCTTCTCTGGTTGTCAAATTTCTTTGAAAAATTCTCCAACTTTATGTTCAGCCATGAAAAACTTTCAAAATGGTCACAAGTGTTTTCTAGTAGATCACTGTAATGCTGTGAATTAATTATCTTCCCCACTCCCAACTCTACTTCTTTGAAGTTGGCATGACTTTCATCCATAAATATGAAAATAAACGTTAATAATTAATGTCTTCTCATCCTTTTCCAAGTAGGAAGTTTTATTTACTTCTTAGGAAGAAAGTATTATTTCTCAGAGCTAGAGAGACAGGCAGAAGCAGAATGAAACTGCTTCTGATGGTCTAGATGAGGATTCAAACTGCCTCAAGTCACTCCACCTGCCTTCAAGAGTAACTATTACTGGACCGGTCTCTCCTCAATTCTTGCTTCTAGATGGAAACCTGTTCCAAATGGTGGCTCTTCAGCTCCTTACTCTCCCTTCTGACCAACACTCTGCACGAAACACTTCCGTCTTTTACGATAGACCCATACATTTCTCATACATTTTCTCACATTCTCTGTAGGTCTCCCATTACAATGACCTCTAATCCCCGTACCATGTACACTTCTTGTGACTCATCCTTTGGCTCATCTTCAGGATGCTGTGTCTCCACAGGCACCGGCTTTATGACTGATGGCTGCATGAAATGCCCTACAGACCCGTTTAGCTTAGTCTGCCCGATAAGGACCAAAGGTGAGTGCTGTGGAAGACTCCCCGCCGCCGACACACACACTGTCACCTTGAAAGCTTAAAGGGAGAACTTCACTTTGCCTAGCTCACACCCATACCCCCATCTTTTTACCACAGCTGACCTCAGCCCTTCTACAATTTCTGCCTAAAAGAACCTGTGGGGGCAATGCATTCCATGTTTCCTGCCTCTGTTCAAGAAAGTCTTCCTTTGATATTTTCTTTCTTACGTGAATAAGTTCATCTAATTTGAACACATAGGGATGTGGTGAACAGACCCACCGTTCCTATTCACACCCTTTAGGATTATATAGATGGTGGTAGGCCCTCAAATGTGTCCATGTCCTAATCCCTGGAACCTGGGAAGAGGTTACCTTAAATGGCAAAAGGGCTTTGCAGATGTAATTAAGTTAAGGATTTTATGATGGGAAGATCATTTTGGAATATAGGTGAGCCTAATGTAATCACAAGGGTCTTTATAAGAGGCGAATGGGTGGGGTCGAGAGAAGATGTGATGATGGCAGCTGAGGCTGGAGGGATGCAGGGCCCCAAGCCAAGGAGTGCAGGCGGGCAGTTCTAGAAGCTGGAAAAGGCAAGGAAATGAATTGTCTCATAGAGCCTCCAGAAGGAACAGAGCCTTGTCAGCACCATGATCTTTTTTTCTTTCAGTTTTTTTAAATATGAAATTTATTGTCAAATTGGATTCCATACAACACCCAGTGCTCATCCCAAAAGTCAGCACCATGATCTTAACCCTCTATAGTAATTTCCTCTGGCTGCTGTAACAAATTACCACACTGTGGTAATTCTCTCACTGTTCTGGAGGCCAGAAGTACAAAATCAAGGTGTCAGCAAGGTTGTTCTCCCTCCAAAGGCTCTTGGGGAAATCTGTTTTTGCCTCTTCTAGTTTTTGGTGGCTCCAGGCATTCCTTGGCTTGTGACCACATCACTCTATCTCTGCCTCTGGTCACCCTGTCTCCTCTTCTCTCTCAAAACTTCTGCCTTCCTCTTACAAGGATACATGTGATTGCATTTAGGGCCCACCCAGGAAATCCAGGATAAACTCCTCCTCTCAAGATCCGAAACCATACCCTTCCTCATAGGAAGTAATATTCATTCTTTCAGGGCATCTCAGTGGCTCAGTCAGTTAAGCATCCAACTCTTGATTTTGGCTCAGATCATGATCTCATGGTTCATGGGATTGAGCCCCACATGGGGCTCTGTGCTGACAGCATGGAGCCTGCTTGGGATTCCCTCTCTCCCTCTCTCTCTACCCTTCCCTCGATAAATAAATAAACATTTTTTAAGAAGGTAAAATTCATTCTTTCATCATATAAGGTAACATTCATAGGTTCTAGGGAGGACTTTTGGGGAGCTAGCATTCCGCCCACTATTTTGGACTTCTGACTTCCAGAACTGTAAAACAGATTTAAATTGTTCTAAGCCACAAAGCTCATGGAAATTTGTTGCAGCAGCTAGAGGAACCTACTCCACAGACTGACCTAGTCTGTCCTCAGCTGTACTCTAAGCTGCAGAGCCCCTCTTTGCTCTCACTTGTGGAGGTTTCTCCAGGTTATGGTGATTGCCTGGTGGTCTTGGCACTGGTATGGGCCAAACCTGAGCTGGTGGAGTGGGTCTCTGGAACCTATTTCTGCTGGGTTCCTTCTGTGAGAATGGCCTCACCCACTCAGACCCACACTGTCAGAACTCTGCCTGGCTGTGTTTGCACATGGTGAAATGAGATGCATGGAAGAGAATCGAGAACGAGAACATTGTGAACCATGTCAAGACCTAGCAAGATGGCCCAGGTGGGATTCTGACTTAGTTTGGGGAAAGGCCAAGATTCTTCCCCAAAGGGAGGAAAAAAGTTTCAATGGCACATGGCTTTTAACAATCTGTCTCAGGGCTGATGCACATGTATCTAAATGGTACTAAGCAGCTGATACCCAGGCTAGGGAAGGAAGAATTTAGGATGTCCCTTCTATTTCTTTACACAAATTTCAGCAAAAATAGGCAGTTCGACCAGTGATATTGGGCACTGAGACACCTGTAGGTAAGCTGAGCTACGCGGGAGTTTTATTTTGATCTAAAACAAGTCATTGTCCCTAGGTTTCAGTTTTTCCACAAGCACAGTGAAAGTGTCTTCTACGAATGAGTTCAAAACAAAGTCCCCCAACATGTTATGTCAGTGTCTTGGAAACAGTGCTACTGGGGACAAAACCAAATACAATGCTATCTGGAGCAATGGGAAGTGCTTTCCACATGTGTCCTACACTGGGATTTAAAAGTGACTGCTGGAAAAAACTGTAAATGGATAGGATTCTAATGTAGTTAAAAACTGGAAGAAAAGGCAGTGATATGGTCACTGTAGTCAATGGCAATGACAGCAACATGTTTTCTGTAGGGAGGGCTTAGGGCTGGTGGCCTGGTGGGAAGAGGGAGCTAGAAGTGGGTCTTAAAGCTGCCTTGCAGGACTAGCACCAATTCACATTGGGATTGTAGGTTTCCTTGGGGTGGCTCTGGGAGAGGGGCAGCGCCTAAGCCACCCCATGGTTGCCACTACTATCCAAGTAGTAGAATTACAAATGGGTTTCATGTTTTCATTTACTCTTTTCTATCTTTTCCAATTTTTTTGCATATGAAAAATAATAAGCTGTCATGTTTTTAAAAAGAAATAATATGCGTGTAGGGGCACCTGGATGGCTTGGTTAAGTGTCAGACTCTTGATTTAGGCTCAGGTCATGATCTCACAGTTTGTGAGTTCGAGCCCTGCGTTGGGCTCTGTGCTCACAGCGTAAAGCCTGCTTGGGATTTTCTCTCTCTCTCTCTCTCTCTCTCTCTCTCTCTCTCTCTCTCTTCTCTGTGCCCTCTCTTCTCTGTGCCTTCCATTATATAAATATATATATGTATATTTATATGTACATATATACATATATATATTTCTGCTTAAAGTGTTTCTGTAGTGTTTTAATTTTAAAATATTTTTAAAGGCAATTTTGACTTACACTTGCTATCCAAAAAAGGAGATTTGAGGATTGCTATACACTAAAGTTTTTAGTTAAACACACATTATTCTTAGAAGCTTCTCTGAAAATATGGGCAAGTTAACAGTGATTTCTGAGAATTTTTTTTAATTCATGGGAAAGCTAATGCATGGACACAAATCAGGGGTGAGAGTGGGACAAGCGATCCCAAATTCCTAAAAGTGTCCTTCAGAGAAACAGCTGGAGACCCAGCAGTCTTGGAGGAATGCCTTTCCAAACCCCCAGTCCCCACCATTGGGAAGGGACCGGAGGGGAGAGGCAACGGCCGCCCAGGGACAAGCTGTCATCGAGGCTTCCCAGTTGTTTCTCTCAGCTCACTTCATGCCTACAACAACCCAACTGTGGCTCAGATACCTGGGAAAGCTTCTGAGAGAAGCTGACAGGCAGCCTCTTTGGAGAGACAGTTAGAAAGGGCTGCCAATTCCAGAAAACCGAGCTGAAAGCAATGTATAAATTAAGATGCTTCACAGTTCTGGGAGCTCTAAAACAACTAGCTATTTCCTTGTCCCCTCCCACCCCCCAAAGAGGTCATCTGCTCCAGGCAGCAAGCAACATAATTTCCACAAAACAGCTAGATGCTGGCAAGGCCATCTGAGTTCTAATGATAAGCTTTAAAGATAAAGATAAATACTCCTCACAGGGCCTGTGTTATCAGTGGGTTCCCAATGTCCTCAAGAGTCACAAGTCTTCTTGAGTTACAACCTTCAGCACATCCCAGAACAGCTCTGGGAAGAGCAGTGCCTGGCTGGGTCTTGCTGATGGAGCCTTCCCGGCCATAGGAGGTTCTCCGGGCTACAATCAGAGGCTTGTTACGTTGTGGAAGGCGTAGTCTATTTGCTGTCAGACTGGCTAGGTTTGGAAAGATGCCCTGGGAAGTAGATCAGTTGGTGGGCAGGGTGGAGGTGCTGCAGGGAGAAAAGGAGTTCTGAATTTACCCTTGGAACCTGGTGGGCTCCTAGGTCAGGGTCTGGTAACCCACACCCGGCAGAGCCAGAAATGCACCCCTGGGAGAGACCACCCTAGACCAGTCAATTTTCTTTTTATGTAAGTACAAAATTATGTGGTGGGTCTTGCTCTCTGAATGTCTCTGTCTCCATCTTACTGGAAAGTTGACACTGCTCAAGTGAGACCTTGTTAAATAGAGTGGCGATAGTGGTATCTGCTTCCTAGTTCCCTCTGAGAGGAGCTGGGTTGAGACCTCTTGGTCTCTAGTGCCACTACCAATCTGGAGATGAACGTCAGAGGTCTGCTCTTTCCAGTTCTCTTGCCCATTAGGGATGCATGTGCGGGCTTTTTAGTTTATCGTTACAGTCACTACTTACTCACTCCTAGGAATGACTCTACAGAACTAAGGACTGATGGCAACAAAACACACCTCAGAAAGCCACTCGTTCAGCAATTATTTGTTGAGCCTCAACTATTTCTAGGTCTGATACTGATGAGTAAGTCAGTCTTGGTCCTTGACTCACGGAGCATGTTGTCTAGTGAAGTGGACAAACAGTAATATAATAATCACAGAAATAACTATGTAATCACATTAAGTGCTATAGAGGAAAAATACATGACTAGAGTGTTTTGAAAGCAATGGCTTTCAGCCTTTTAGTAAAAAATACATCTTACATTAAAGCAGGGTTTTTTGTTTTTTTTTTTTTTTGTTTTTTTTTTTTTTACATTTATGTATTATTGAGAGACAGACAGAGTGTGAGCAGGGGAGGGGCAGAGAGACAGGGAGACACAGAATCCGAAGCAGGTTCCAGGCTTCGAGCTGTCAGCACACAGCCCGACGCGGGGGTCGAACTCACGGACCACGAGATCGTGACCTGAGCCGAAGTCGGAAGCTCAACCGACTGAGCCAGCCAGGTGCCCCAATACATCCTACATTATAATCCAAAATACATATATACACATACAGACATGTATAATAAAACAAAAGCTTCATTAATTAAACAATTCTTATTCTTTTTTTTAAAGTTTATTTATTTTGAGACAGAGAGAACCAGAAGGAAGGGGCAGAGAGGGGACAGAGGATCCGAAGCAGGCTCCGTGCTGACAGCAGTGAGCCCCATGCGGGGCTTAGACTCATGAACTGTGAGATCATGACCTGAGCCCAAGTCGGACGCTTATGAACCAACTGAGCTACCCAGGTGCCTCAAACAATTCGTATTCTTACTATGAACTATGCACTCTGACATTTTCTGGTCTATTCATTACAAAGTGCTGGTTATAACTCAGTGAATTGATCTCACAACCAATTAAAGTCTGTGATCCACAATTTGAAAAGTCCTGTCTTGGAGGCCCCAACCTGTAATGGAGCTGGGGTGGAGGTCATGAGACACTTTCCTGAGGGAATGATACTTAGGCCCAGGCAGGTGAGATTAAGGAGGGTTAGCCCAAAAAGGCCAGGAAAGAATGTTCTGGAGTGGGGGGTGGGGGTGTCGGGGAGGGAACAGCATATACAAAGACCTCTCATTTTACAGAAAAGGAAACGAATCAAAGAGGAGATGTGATTTGTTCAAGGTCACATAACTCTGAGCCCAGGTCTTCCAACTCTAGGTTCAAGGTTCTTTCGTGCACTGCAGCCTACCAGGTGTAGTCTTCCTCTTCATTTAGTAATTATGGGCCAAGCACTAATTATTCTCACCTAGGCTGCCTAGGAGAAAAGAGAAAGGAACAACGGCAGGAGGCTGTGTTTACAAAGAGCCCATTAAATTCTACATGCGAAACAGTGCACGTTAGCTCCTACCCCACCTGGCTCGAGGCCTGCACTGCAAGCTGTTTGTTCCTTCCCGGTAGGGACTGGCAGGGAGCCATACTCCTGCTCAGTCCTGGCTTTAATGAAACAGCATTTACAAAATGGCCAGGCGAGGTTTAGACCCAGTGGAAAGCCCTGGAAAGAATGCAGAGTGCCCCCGCTTTTCCATCTCCCCATGTTGACGCCGGCACCTGACTTTCCACGCATTTCCACCTTGCTCAGTTCCCTGCTATCAGCCCCTGCGACTGCTGTGTCTGGTTAGCCGTGTAGATAGCTCGGTGGTGCAGCCTGAAGGTAATGTGAATCCGGTAAGTGAAATGCAGGCCACGACCATGGGTGTCAGTCTGGGTCAGGGTCAAAGCGGATGATCCAGGAGGACATGAGAAAAACAGGGACCAGGAGGGAAGGGCCTCTTTCAAAGCAGGCAAGAAGAGAAACAGGGCTGAATATACAGATGTACCCATTCGTACACTGCACGAAGCACTCAGGGAGGGGATGCGTGAGGCTGAAACGGAATCCATATTCCACTCACAAAACCGTGTTCCTGGCGAGAGGCTGTACCTGCCTGAAGGAAGAACCTTCGCTGACAGAGGCCAGAGAGGAATGGCTCTGTAGGGCACCTGGTCAGGGGGTTGGAAACAGCCAGAACCACACCACCTCACATCGAAAATGCTGCCGGGCCTAGGGAAGGCGGGTGTCCTCAGGTTTGAAACAGTGTTGGTCTGTGGGTGGGGAAGGGCCGGTGGCTGGGTGCTGCTCTCTAGTGACAAGCTGTGACCACAGGAGCTATTGGTTGTCAAGCAGAGACACCTCACAGTTTTAACACTTAACAGGCCAGACTCTGGGATGCTCTGCAATCCTCATCTCTCCTTCATCAGTCTCAGAGAGCCAGCCGCCCCTGAAGGCACAGCTCTACTCCCGAGATTTTTTTTAAATTAACCATTTGATTTTATTTTCTAACTTGAGAGAGAGGGTGGGGGGCAGAGGGAGAGAAAAAGGTGAGGGAGAGGGACCGAGGAACAGAGAGAGACAGACAGACAGACAGACAGAGAGTCCCAAGCAGACTCCACGCCCAGAGACAAGCCTGACGCAGGGCTCGATCTCAAGACCATGAGGTCATGACCTAAACTGAAATCAAGAGTTGGACACTTAACCAACTGAGCCACCTGGGTGCCCCTACTCCTGAGATTTTAATTATCAGTTTAAAAAAATGTTGGGACACCTGGGTGGCTCAGTTGGTTGAGCTCTTGATTTTGGCTCAGGTCATGATCTCATGGTTCATGGGATCGAGCCCCCTGTGGGGCTCCACACTGACGGCATAGGACCTACTTGGGATTCTCTCTCTCCCTCTCTCTGCCCCTCCCCAGCTCATATGCATGTGCTCTCTCTGTCTCTAAATAAATAAATATTAAATTTTTTAAAATGTTACTGGTAATACATGCCCATGTAAAAACACCCAAATCTTACACAGTGGTAAATAATTAAAAACAGTCTCTTCAAAATTTTTAAATTAAAATCTTCCATCAATAACCTCTTTACTCCTCATCCCTCATATTCCAAACCTGCTCTCTGTTCTCACTCGAGCCTGTAATCACTCTGCCCCCTCCTCCCGCTGACAACCAGCACGCCTCAGATTTGTAGCTCTTCCCTCCACCTCTGACCTTAGGGCCCGCGGTGTCAATGCCACCTTAAATTCTGCCTCCTCAGACACCCTGCCTCGAACATGCCCATGCCCCGCACCCCCGCTGCTCGCGGCTTGCTGCTGCTTCCCTAGGCCAAGGGACTTCAGAGACTTAGCCCGTTATGAATCCCCGGGTCCAAGTCAGCCCTCCGCCCTGAACAAGACTTTCATTCATCTCTCGTACGCCCAGGCTCATTTCTCACAGCAGTGAATTCAGACCTTCAAGACTTCATTCACTCTCTACCTCAGCAAGGGGCCCTGGCTCCATTTCACTGAGGAAAAGGTCTCTTCTTAGCAGGAACTCCAGTCACTCCCCTGGGCTTCACCCTGTAAGTCATGGGTAGGAAGAGCCATACCCTCTCCTCCTACTAGTCTCAGTAGAAGGGAACCTTTCCCTCCTCTGCAAAGCTACCCCTTCCCTGGTGTCCCTAAGATCTTTCCTATTTTGCTCTCCTTCTCTCTTGTACCCCAATTATTTTCCTCCAATAACCCCGTCTCCCTTCTGCCATTCCACATATTCAGACCTCCTTATTATCAGAAATCATTCTAAGTCAATACCCAACTCTTACTCTGATTGTAAGTTGGTTGGATCACCATGGAGAACAATGTATAAAAACAACAACAACAACAACAACAACAACAACAACAACATGCAAGCAACCTAAATATCCATGGATAGAAGAATGGATCAAGAAAATGTGGTGATATACAGGATGGAGTATCACTTATCCACAAAAAAGAAGGAATTCCTGCCATTTGCAACAACACGGATGGATCCTGAGGGCATAGTGCCAAGTGACATAAATCAGACAGAGAAAGGCAAAAACCTACACGTGGAATCTAAAAACACCAAACTTATAGATACAGAAAAGAGACTGATGGGTGCCAGAGAGGGGGAATGAGGGGTGGGGGGAAATGAGTGAAGGTCAAAAGGCACAAGCTTCCTGTTATAAAAACCATAAGTCCTGGGGATATGTACAGCATGGTGACTGTAGTTATTTATTGTTACTTATCTATTTATTTATGTATTGTTATTTATTATTTATTTATTTATTTATTTATGTATTGTTATTTATTTATTGTAGTTATTTATTGAAAGTTGCTAAGACAGCAAATCTTAAAAGTTCTCATCACAACAAAAAAATAATTTGCAACTATGCGTGTGGTGATGGATGTTAACTAGACATGTATTCTACAAATACAGAATCGCTATGTTGTACAGCCGAAACCACTATCATGTTATGAGTCAATTATATCTCAATTAAAAAAATGCCACAGAAATGGGACACCTGAGTGGCTCAGTTGGTGAAGAGTCCAACTTTGGCTCAGGTTATGATCTCATTGTTCATGAGTGGGAGCCCCCCATCGGGCTCTCTGCTGTCAGCACAGAACCTGCTTCAGATCCTCTGTCTCCACCTCTCTCTGCCCCTCCCCCACTCGCGCATACGCTCTTTCTCTCTCTCAATAACATTTTTTTAAAATGCTGCAGGAAAAGACCCACAAATACAGAGAACAAACTGGTGGTTGCCAGAGGGAGAGGGGTGGGGGGGAGGGGCCAAATGGGAAAATCAAAAACAAAATAAAACAAAGCCCAACATTGTTTGTACCCTTTGCCTCTGTAATTCCGCTTTATGGGATACACCCTGAAGAAAAAACCCACAAAAGAAAAATAGTAGCTTGTGCAGTGATGTTCAGAGCAGAGATATTTATATTTGCAACTTGCAAAATGTTGGAAATACCCCAATTGCCCAATAATAGATTGATAGTTAAGCATATTTTGGTACCGATATAATGGAATACCACAGAAGGCATGGGATATTTGTTTATTTTGTTTTAGTTTATTTATTTAATTTTAATTCCAGTGTAGTTAACCTACAGTGTTGTATTAGCTTCAGGTGTATAATATAGTGACTTAACACTTCTATATAATTACTCAGTGCTCATCAAGATAAGTGTACTGCAATGGGATATTTGAAGTGACAAACACATGAATTATGCTGACACAGAGAAATGTGCAGATGAGGTCATTTTAATACATAAAATCATATAAACAAAAATACCTGCTTATTAAATTTTTATATACATTTGCTGATAAGGAATAGAATTATAACAATTAGAAATGTGATCGTGCTGCTTCTTCTGTTACTACTTTTCTCTCTTTTCCTGTTGCCGTTCTCTGGTGACCATCCATTGCCTCTATCTTCTCTCTACCCGATTCCCCACTTAACACTACCCAACTTGGCTTCCATCTCCAGGGTTTTACTGGACTGACATTCGCAGCAATCATCATGATCTACTTCTGGATAGATCCTTGAGTCTAGTCAAGCCAGCAGCACCAAAGCTCTCTTCTTGACATCTCTTCTCTCTTCCCTTGCTACTGAATCATCCTAACTTCCCCACCTCTCTTTGCTCTTTCCCTAATTACGGACAATTCTCGAGGCCTGTTACTCGGAGCACTCATCTTCGTGCTCTATACCCAAGACCTCTGGAGAGAGCCCCTTTCAGGGAAGCCATCCCTCCTCCTGTGTTGCTGACTCTCACCTCTGTAGCTCCATTCCCGGCCTCACCCTCAGCTTCTGGGTCTATGGGATCACTCCACTTAGAGGTCTCCAACCGTCACCTCTAGTTCTCTCTGTCTGAAGTGCAACTTCTCTCCAAACTGTCTCTTCGACTTCCTGACTTCTGGCTAATGTCACCAATATTGTCCCAAACTGTCACACCCTCAATTTGGTAAGGGTGACCTGCTTACAGTCCCCATCACACTCGCTCCCAGTCATTCCTTGGCTGTTAGAAAGCCCTCTCTGGGCTCCTGTCTCCTGAAAGCCTACTTGCTGCCTTCAGGGCAAGTTCAGGCTCTGCTTCCTTTGTGAAGTCTTTTCCAATCACTCCAGCTCACGATGATTATTTCCCTCTCACAATCCTTGGTGAATTTGGACTCTCTAGTACACGCAACGTACTGTTCTTTTCATTTCTTTTACCTGAACTCTCTTACTCATCTGTCCTCTGGTGGACAGGACCCGGCATCATCCTGCTCACCCAGCCCCAGTATGTCTCCCTCTCTGAAGCCCTCCCTGTTCCCACAAGCTCAGGGTCACTCTGCAAGTGTGTTAATAGTGCATTCTGGAAGTGCTTACCGAAGCACCTCTTCCTATTGCTGCTGGGGTTCCCACCCCCTTGTGTTGTAGTGACTTGTACCACTTTTGTTTGACTCTCTGCAGAATGTTAGACAAGTTCCTTAAGGACAAAGACCACATCTTATACAACAAAGCACGACAAATATGTTGCTGACATTCGATGTTGTCATATACACTAGTCATTTCACACATGTGTCTTATCTTCCAAACCAGACTATGATCTCCTTATGGAGACAGGGTTTGAAGCTTATTTCTTTTTCTTTTTCGTTTTTTAAATCTCACTTCTTTTAAATTGCATATGACTTAGAATACAAAACAGAAAGGACTTGGGGAGTACTTGTTGAGATATACTTAGAATAAAGCCTTGAGAAGACAATATGTAAATTTGTATGAATAACCTATAAACCTGGAAACTGTACTTTCTGGGGAATACAAGTCTTATCAAGTCTCAAAACACTGCACCTTGCTATTTTGGGGCCAGCATAACACATCTCTGTACTTAGCAGTGGTCCTGTCACTTAAAGGTGTTAATAGGATGCCCAAACTGGGAGCTCTCAGCCGTGAACTCTACCCATCTAAAATCAGAACAAATCAGAGACTAAATCAGAGTCCCTGATAAGTGGCAATAATCCACAGGAAAGGGGTTGGGGCTAGCAGCTGTCTGCCAAGAGACTGGTGCTGCAGAAAAGTCTAGCTACACAGTGCATATTACACCACTGGAGATAAGCCTTCAGTGAGACACTCCTCACATGGGAACAGATATTTAATTCCATCCAGCGGTCCAAGGCCTGCCCCTTTCACATGGCACAATGCATGTTAGTCCAACTATGGTCTTGCTGACTCAGAGCAGCTAAGGTTTCGTTCTTACCAATCAGGAAACCCCACTTAAATGACAAGGTGACCAGGACAATCACACCCTCAAGACAAGATGAATGCCTCTCTGATAATTACTCTCTCAGGTGATGGAGCATCTCCAGCTAGCCATGCCCAAAGATTTGTTCACTAATAATCCCAGGTGGCTAGGAAGGCCTCCACCCCATCTGGGACAAGGGTTTGGGTACTCAGAACCATCCTGGCGAGGCAGATTCTGTTCAGCAAACATTTATGGCAGCATATGCCAAGTTGTGTGACAGGCCATATGTCCCTCAACTCTAAGACCTGAATCCCCAGTGCTCAGAGGTAAGTAGACACCACCACTGGTGGAGGGCAGGTATCAGTCCTCTGGGCTGGGCTGTGGAGGCAACACACGATGTGTGTGCACAAGAAAGACGAGGTGAGAGGACAGCTACTGGGCCACCCCTCCCTTCACAGCCAGGAGCTCCATGGACCTGGTGTGGCAAAGAGGGGAGCTGCCCAGTCTGTCCCTGCAGGGGGCTTCTGCCCATCAGGTGGCTACTGGTGGGCACCCAACTTTCTCTATCCTTGGAAGAAAAAGGACCTCTGAGCTGATGGCTGAACGGAACATGCCAAAGGCAAAGGGAGAAAGGAGTTTGCGCAGGCTTGAGCACAGTCTTTCAAAAAGAGTTCAGATAGGTACACAACCACCAAAACATGACAGCGAGCCTCAGATAAGGCCTCCAGGACACTGGGGGAAGAAAGCCCACCCAAAACAGAGCTCTGTTATACAGGTTTTACTGAAACCTTCTGATAAATTTAAACAGCAAAAGGTAAGAGGCAAGGAAGACTATCTTAAGATACTTTCTTTTCATATATATATTTTTTTACGTCTCATTTGAGTCAAGCGAGAGTACTTCTCTGGATGATGGACTTGGGCATCTAGGCCATGTTTTTGAGTCACACACCTACACGATATTCCAGGCATGTTCTCTCTCAAAGAAGAAATAAAGTGGTATCTAAAGAAACAAATTCAAAAAGTGTTTTTGATAATAGTGAAACCAAATAATGATAAATTAAATATCTCGTGATTTTCTTTGAGACTGTCTACTACATGGAATCTATAAAGCACTGTTTTAATGTTTATTTACTTTTGAGAGAGAGAGAGAGAGAGAGAGAGAGAGAGACAGAGAGACAGAGCATGAGCAGGGGAAGGGAGGGGCAGAGAGAGAGGGAGACACAGAATCCAAAGCAGGCTCCAGGCTCTGAGCTGTCAGCACCGAGCCCGACGTGGGGCTTGAACCCATGAACCATGAGCTCACGACCTGAGCCGAAGTCGGACACTCAGACGACTGAGCCACCCAGGAGCTCCTATAAAGCACTAGTTTAAAAGTTTTATAATAAAAGTTATAACTGCTTAACAGAACAATTTTAGGAAACAGTGAAAACCACTATGAAAAAACTGCATCTATTTATAATCCCATGCTTAAGTGATATCACTTAAGATTATCACCTATGGTTTGGCATATGCCCTTCTAACCTCTTTTCAGATTTTTCTTTATAAAATGGTATCATTCTTGACATACTATTTTGCATCCGTTTTTTTCACTTATTATATCTAAAGTTTCTGGTATCAATAAATATTCTGGGGTGCCTGGGTGGCTCAGTTGGTTAAGCATCCAACACTTGATTTCAACTCAGGTCATGATCTCACAGTTTGTGAGTTCGAGTCCCACGTCTGTCTCCTTGCACTGACAGTGCGGAGCCTGCTTGGGATCTTCTCTCTCTCCCTCTCTCTTTGCCCCTCCCCCCTCTCAAAAATAAATAAATAAACTTAAAAAAAATTCTTTTACAAGATTTTTAATGTACGTGCGGTGTGTGTGTGTGTGTGTGTGTGCGCGCGCACGCACAATATTTTATCTGGGTAAGCCTGACCAATCCCTAATTGTTGATCCTTTGGCTATTTTAACTGTTTGATATTATTTATAATGTTACATTAATAAAACTCCTTGTATAAGTATTTTTATATACACCCTTGATTTTCTAAACATTCTTAGAATGGTAATTTTTCATCTAAGGATATATGTCCTTTTAAGGCTTTTGACATCCATTGTCAACATTACTGAAGCAATGTTTCTTGCTCAGTTATTTTAAACATACCACACAGTGGCGTGTATCTCCCATACACACGAAAGAGTTTCAGTAAAAAAAGTAATTTTACTTGGAGTTGAAACATTTTAGATAGGTCGAGTCCTATTTACTTCGGGCAAATGAGGCATCCAGAGCTCAAAATGCTGATGTTACATTACGCCTGTTTAGCAAAGCTGATAGGACGTGACGCTAGTGAGAAAAAGACACAGGGCTTAGGCTGGTATTGGCTGGTCAACTCCACACAGAGGAAAAACCATCCTTGGCCACAGGATGCCTCTCCAACCTTAGCCAACTGTCGCAAATTTGTACTTTTGGCCAAAGGGGAAGATTAGGTGATGGAATGTGGATTACTCAGCATAACCCATCCTAACTCCTGGTTGAGCAAGTCAAAGCATGCGCCTGAATGGTAGGTGTGCCCTCTTTCTATACTAGATAGGACATTTGGCTAGGAAACACAATTGAATATTGGAATACTGATGATGAATTCAACTGGGCAAGAGGAAGGGACTGTTCTTAAGAAGGGAAGGAAAAGACGAGGAAGAGGTGGGGAGGCAGCGGGTCAATGAAGCATGCTGGGCTGCCAGGGAAGCAGCCACTTTGGAGTTTCCTGCCCTTACGTAAGAGGCTGGCTTGGTGTAAACTGGCTCGGCCGACCGGAGGGAAGCAGGCTAACCCTGTCTGTCCCATGCACTGAAGGCTCCGAGTAAAGGCAACGGCTTCTTTGGTACCAAAATGTGCTCAGTGAAAAACAACCACTGATGGGGCACCTGGGTGGCTCAGTTGGTTAAACATATGACTGTTGGTTTCGGCTCAAGTCATGATCTCACGGTTTGTGAGATTGAGCCCCACGGGGGCCTCTAGCGCAGAGCCTGTTTGGGGTTCTCTCTCTGTCCCTCCCCCTCCCCCTCTCTGTCAAAATAAATAAATAAACTTAAAAAAAACACAACCACTGCTAACTCTATTGGTCTGCATTAAACTACAAAAGCATACATGTCTCTCAAAACAATTCACATATAGAAGCACATAAAGTAAAAGTTCCCCTTTGAGTCTCCCTTTCCCTCCTCCACACCCAAGTTCTGCTTCCAAGAGGTAAAACCTACTGTGTTTATCTTTTCAGTCTTTAGATGCCTATACCTGGGCATTTTCTTCCCAAGTGACACTTGTAGGACTTCAAGTTCACTTGTGTTCTGGGCCTGACTGACTTGCCCTGGCTCCTTAATTACTCGGTAGTCTCTGCCTTGATCCCATCTTCCCATCTGGAGATGTTGCCTTCCAAGATGACCTCCCTCTACCTCTCCTCACTAGAAAGAAGGCTTCCCTCCTAAGATGGACAGCTCCCTTCCCTGGCCCTCCAGCTCTCCCGGGCAGGTGCAGAAGCTGGCCTGAGCAAAGTCGCCCATGCGGGCTCCATCTCTAACAGTCGAGAAAGTGCATGAAAGCCACGGGAACTCTAGTCACAAGGGAGAGCTCAGCGGCTTTTTCATTTCAAATTAAGCTCACTCCCCAGACTGGCCTCCCCAACTGGAGGACCCACTGCCCCCAAGACACACACAAACACACCAAGTTGGCACTCTCCTAGTCAAGCGCTCCTGCCCTGCCAGGCCTTCAGACAACCAGGTCAGCTGAATCCATGGACACAAAGGGGCATTTCATATACTCCGGTTTTGGCAGTTGGAATAACACTGCAAGTGCCAGGTTTCACAGGACACGTCTTCTCTCTGTGCATGTCAAACATGACGAGAGAGCTGCTGGGAGATGGGGGCTGCTGAATTGAGGGTCCAAGATAGATTTAAGTCATGATACAATTTTGAAAGTAGTGTTTTTTATTTTATGCACTAGCAATACAAAACAGTGGTTGCTATCTCTTGTTCAGCAGGTACTTTACATACTTTCTCTCGTTTAATCCCCAAAACAACCCTGAAAGACAGGTAGGTTATCACTCCAGGCTTGCAGGTGAGGAACTGGCACTCGATCGTTCCACAGCCCCCCAAGGCCAGGAAGTGGCAGGACTAGCATTTGAACTCAGGTCTGTCTGCTTCCAGAGGCCAGACCGCCTCACTTTCTCAAGGAGAGGGGTTAGAGATCTCACCGGGGCTTCCAGGAACTACAGAAGGTTCCAGTCTGGGAGCTGGAAGATAACCCAGTTTTCTCCTCCTCTTGGCCCCTTTCAGCCCTCTGCATCCGGCTTCCTGGGATGCAGCAGCCTCACAGATGAGGAGTTGAGAGGGCTTCAAATACCCACCTTCACATTTGCTTTATATTAGATGATGCAAATTTTTGAAAGCAAAACCTTCCTCAGGTCAGAGTGTGTGAGACAAAATTATTGTTTTTAAGGCAGCAAGAATAAATATTTAATTAGACAGCAGGACACTAGATTTTACCTAGCTTTGCAACATCTCAGACCATAAAACAAGTCTTTGTCTCTGGGACTAATTACAGACTAGTAAATTATTTTTATTAAAAGCCTTTGGAATATTAAACATGAGGGGTGGGGCAAGGTAGTAGTGTAGACTAGCTCTAGTCTAGAAATCTGGGTTCTAATCCTGACTCAGCCACTAATAACCACCAACATTCACTTGTATGGTATATACAGTTTACAAAGTGTTTTTACATACTTTCTACATTAGTTGGATGACCTCAGGCAAATCACTTAACTTTTAATGTCTCACGCTAAAATCTGGAAAAGAGAACATTGAACTACATCAACTGAAGTCCCCTCTACTTCTAACAACACACAGGGGTTGGGCATGTGCTTTAGGATCTTTCTGAATGTGTCTGTAAACAAGGGCAGATGCATACTACTTTAGAAAAATACTATTTTCTGTTCAGATTCTGAAAGATGTTACCCAGCTAAGTTCACATATAGCTCATAAGACATTTGCTGCCAGCTAGTTGGCTCAGCTTCTGGAAGGTACCATATTAAGGTCTTGGGTTGGATGCCTACATAGGAGCTTTCCTCTGTTCAATAGTCAACTACTATGCCCACTGGCAGTCAATCATCTTACACACATAAACCCATAAAGTAGGTTGGCTTGGGGGAAGGATTTGACGAAATCCGTCCTCACAGTGCAGGCACCCTCAGGATGGTAGGGCAGTAATGGCATCATCACATACCCAGAAATATTACAAACATCATCCCTTCTCAGTTCTAAGACACGTAAAGCCCCCTTCAAGTCTTGCCACTTCCTGGCTATTTTAATGGTCCTGAAATTAGGATATGCCTTAGAATCAACATACATATTTTGATCTGGTTGTGTTAAACGCTTTTACTAAGAGCTGTCGGTAAATTGCTGGTGTGTCTTAGAATCAGGGAAATATAATGCTATGAAACCACCACCTGGATTACATAGAGTTAGGTCTAACTTGATTCAAATCATGCCCCTCTCCCTGATCCTAACAATTACATTCAGTAACAACTGGATAGGCAATGTATAAGGCACAGGTAGCAGTCCTGTTTCCCAACAGTAGCCATTTAAAAGGCATTCCATCATTATCCCATAAAACATTGGTATGGATTTCAAAGGCAAATTAACCCATATAAAAATCACTGTGATGCTCTGAAAATGTACCGTCCCACAGCAAACTGGAAAGGGAACATTTTACTCACACCCTCCTCATCTATCTAGCCTTGACACATTTTCTTGCTTCTTAATTCACAACCCTCCACCCCAGTAATATCGCCGATTCCCAAAATACACTCAACCCAGGAGGAGCAGCTCTCCAGCACAGCTGTCTGCTCCTGCCCTGCCCGGGTATTTCGGTGAGCTATGCAACACAGAGGACCACACAGAAGGAATGCAACTCTCAGGCCCCACAGCTCCCATCGCCCCACAGGCAGGTGCATCCCGCCAAACCCCAGACTGGCATTCGAAACAGAAGAAACTGCATTGCTGCATGGGGGCTGTAGTTTTCCTGAACTTCATCTCTATGTTTAAAACTAGGGCGACAGCCGTCTTTGCTACTGTAAACTAATCTGATGGGCATGGGGGTGGGGAGTGGCTCTGAGGAGGCTGCCAATAGGCCATGATTGAGCAAAGTCAAGGAGCACAACCTTTATTTCTCACTGTTTGCAATCCCCCAAACTCCAAATTGGTGAGTCCTTCACTATGATTTTTAGAAGTAAACTATCTACTCCTTTTGTAGTTTGGAGTGAAAAAACCACAAAGCTTCTTTTAGGGTTTAACTGGCTGATAGTTACACATATTTGCTAACAGCACACTGAAATCTGGAAGCCAAAAAAAAAAAAAAAAAAAAGAATCAAAGGAAGCTGGCAATGAGGAATGAGGTACATGCTTAGTAGTTAAGAGCCCTCAAGTTGAGACACGTTTATTAACAGACAGCTTCTGGCTATGGACACCAACTATGACTTCAGCTCAATTTCTGCTGGAAGAAGAAAACAGTTTGGATCCTCCAAGATCAGGAAATGCAGGGTGGGCAGGTGGATTGGTAACAAACATAACGCAGGGAATTGTCCAAATATGCTAGCACCCATATCAGGTGACAGCCCCCACAAAGATTCACAGCTGCAGGAGGCAGGGGGTACAGGCCTCAGACCTACACCATGGAGCAACCTCAGTTCTTCCTCTCCACTCTGCACATGTTATGTTCAAACTCACTATCGCTCAGTTGGTTACTACATGGAATTTACAGGTATCAGAGATTGTCCTGCCACAAGCCCTCAACACACAAACAGTAAGCACCTGCTATGGATGATATCAGGCCTATTTCTAAACCTCACATTACACCAGGGTTGTACTGTATTAAAAAAAAAAAGTAGAAACGAAAAGAAAAAAAAAAAAGAGAGAGAGAGAGAGAAAAGCATACTAAATAGTACGGAAAGATGCTTATTCACAACACCACACCGGAAGCGCAGTAACTTCAGCTCCCCAGTGCAACCTTCCCCCCGCCCCCCACTACCTCTAGTCCCTCTCGGTAGCACCAGCCAAGGCCATAGCCCAGCCCACTAGAAGGCCACCATGCACTAGCGGGTGTTCACTAAACACTAGCTGATCGCCATGGGGCTGAGTCCTCAGCAAAATCTATTCTGAAAGCCCCACGAGCTCTTAGCAGCCAGTCAGAACTGTCCAAACCTGCTTCCCCACACCAGCCAGGGCACGAGCTTGTGGGGTAAGAAACCTGAGGCCCCAAGGTTTGGGCAGGCAGAATGTCCCCCCTCCCCCAGTCTCCCCTCGCCTTCTCCCTTGTCACTCTTTTTCTGGCATATCACTGGGGAAAACCAGAGAGGCCGGAGGTGTCAGGCCCAAGAGGAGTAAGGAGAAGGGACAAGGGCGGACTGGAGGCAGTTTGGGGCTGTGGGGAGAGAATCAGTCCCGCGTGGAGGTGCGGTGGCGCCGCATCTAGTGGGGAAGGACCCCCCCGCCCCGACTCCCCAACCCTGGGGTGGGTCCGGAGGGACGGCAGGGAGGGGGAGTGGCTCGGAGGCCTGACGGCCGCCGCCGGGAACCCAGGAGAGAGGGATGGAGGGACAGAGGCGGCGGGGGTGAGTCGCGGCGGGGGGGGGGGGGGGCGGGGGCGCGGGTGGGGAGGCGAGGGGGGCAGCCCGGTTCCCCTCCCCCAGCCCGGGCCCGGGCCTCTCGCTGACTCAGCCCCACGGCGTCGGTCGCCTCGGCCGGGACTCACAGTGCGCGAGGCGGCTCCGGCGGAGGCGGCGGGGCGGGGAACAGGCGGCGGGGGCGCTGCGGCTGAGGCTGCGGCTCCGGCCGGAGGCTCCGGGGCGAGGGGTCCTAGCAGAGGCCGCCGCGGTCTCCGGCTTCAACGCACAGGGACTGCGGGGGAAGAGAGCACTGCGCAGGCGCGATGCGGCCACCGCTGTCAGTCCGAGAGGGGCGGGGCCAGGGCACCCGCCGTCTCCAAGGCAACTGGGCGGCGAGGAAAGGACAGCCCCAACCTCCACCTCTTAGCGACGGCGGCGGTGGGGGGGGGGGTTGGTGGGGGACAACGAGAACAGTCTCTCTACATTGTCATAGCAACAAGGAGAAGAAACCACCTCATAAATTTATGGTGGTACCGAGGGAGAGCTCTTACCTTGTCACCATGGCAACTGGGAACAGCCCCTTCCTTTTTCCTTAGCAACAGGGTAACAATTCCTCCGCCCTGTCTAACTAAGCGCAGAAGGAACAACCATTTACACCTGATTCCGTAGTAGCCAGATGACGGATTCTTATCTGCCTCACCGCTACTGCAAAGGAAAAAATTCGCGCATTATTTCTTCTCTTTCAGCAATGCATGAGAGCTCTAAGGCTAAGCTCCTCGCGGTTTATGGTTTTTCATCACAGCCCGTTACTCTAATCTCCGAGTTCAATTTTCCCCTCCCCGTGTTAAACATACCTTTTCGTCTTCTGCCAGAAAGTCTATACCTTTACCCCTAAATCGAGCTAACAGAATCGCCTATACACATATCTCTTGAGTTTTTATCAACCTCATTGTCTCTCCCAATGCATTTGTGAGCATTTCTTGTGTCTTCATCTTGTCCATTAGCTGGTTGAGATTCTATCTCCTCATAACTAGTTCCCTCCCTGATATGTTCACTGGTGTCTCCAGATTCCCTATGCTAAGTCTGCTTTTATGGATCTCCCCATATTTTCTAGAGCCCTGTTCTTCCTCTCCACGCCTGCTGTCCTTGTTCTTCAGTGCTCTGTCCGGGGCTCCACTATGCTCACCCGCTTTGTGATTTCATCAGCTTGGTTCTCTTCTTGCAGATGATTTCTGGCTCTGTCTCCCTCAGCCCTGACTCCCACAGATGTCTGAGGTCACCTCTGTACCCACCATGAACATAGCTCTTTTATTACACACATCCAAAGACAGTGTTGTCTTTGGTTTACATTCTGTCTCCCCAATCAGACTACGTGCCCCTTGTGGGCAGGAATTCCTTCAGCATCTAGCACAGAATGTGACACGTAGTAGATTTCCACATAAATACATAGTGTTGATGTAACTGAATCGAATGAAGACAAAGATTTCCTTGAAAATTCTTCAAGATTTTCTTTGACACCCAAAGAAATGGGTGAAGGGAGTCAAAAGGTTAAAAAAAAAAAAAGGTTTTCATTCTTTCTCACTTTCTCTGACCAAACTGCCTCAGAGTCTTCATCAGTGTTTTCCTTATGATCTTAATGCATATTGAATCTTTAATACTCCTGTTAGAACTCCCTCACTCCCTTAGCTCTCCATCTTAATGCTAAAATTCTAGTCATCTGTTAACTGAGACTCTAGCATTCTGTATTTCCTGAATCCTCGCCTCTAGCTAGTGTCCCTTCTACACTATCCCAAATGTATCCACTAAAGAAAATTTCCTCACTGGGTACTGATCTCCTCCATGACTCCTGTCAGCCTCTATAATCAGTGTAAGCCCTTCGCATCTTACCATTCTATCATCTGCTGACCCAGCTTGGATCAAGCCCTCTAGGTGCGGATCACTGGATGCTGCTGGGCTCGTTGGCATACTGGAGACACTGCATTCTCTTCAAATGACCCAGAAGTAAGAATTCATTCTTTTCCCAGTGTCCCTGCTTAGCTCTCAGAGATTCCATCCCAGGACTATTGGTGCCAAAGGATTCTGGGCCCATTTTCTCAGGGGAGAAGGAGAAGGCAGCCCATCATAATTAGAGTATGAAAAGAGAGGCACACAACAAGTGTTGAGTCAAGACCGTCTCCTCCTATCCAAGGCAACTCTCAGAATGGAGAGGGTTCCTTGTTGAGGTTAATCCTCAGGACAGAGGCGCCTGGGTGGCTCAGTCGGCTAAGCACCTGACTTTGGCTCAGGTCATGATCTCACGGTCTGTGGGTTTGAGCCCCGTGTCGGGCTCTGTGCTGACAGCTTGAAGCCTGGAGCCTGCTTCGGATTCTGTGTCTCCCTCTCTCTCTGCCCCTCCCCAGCTCACAGTCTCTCTCTTGAAAATAAGTAAACATTAAAAAAAATCCCCAGGACAAATCAAGGAGTTAGGAGAGTGAAAACCCAGGCCATACTTTTTCCTAGCAACAGAATTGGAGAATGGAATTGTTCCTAACTGTATCTGTAGGGTGTCTGGATGCTATAAAGACAAGGGGAAATTTTCAGATTCAGTGTATTTTGTGTCTCCATTCTGAAGTTCCAGCTCAGCTCCACGGTTGTAAGTGTAGACTTGGGTGGTGTAGACTGCCCCAAGTAATCGTGAGAAGAGACTATGTCCTTGTAGCCCCACATCTTTGCAGGGGATAGAGGACCACTATACAAAGAGTTCCTGCATACCTTTCACCCAGATTCTCCACCTTAACATTTTACCATGTGCGGGTTATCTGTTGCTACAAAATAAATCACTCCCAGTGTTTAAGATAATAACTGTTTCATTATTTCCATTTCTGTGGGATGGGAATTCAAAAAGAGCTCAGCGGGGTGGTTTTCTGGCTCCGGGTTTCTCCCACAAGTGCAGCAGTCACATGGTGGCAGGAGCTTAAATGGTAGGGGGCCAGCTAGACAACCCTCTCTCTTCCAGTTGTCTTAGAGCAAGCTTGATAACCACATGGTGTCTTCAGGGCTGTTGGACCTACTCATATGTAGAGTAACTCTGCACCCCCTTTTATAACCCAGCTTCAGATATCACTTCTGGCATATCCTTTGGTTGGAATAAAAAAATCACAAAACTCTACCTAAGAGCAAGGGGAGGGAACCCAGACCCCACCTCTTAATGGGAAGAATATCCAAGTCATATAATAAGGGAATGTGGATGGGAGAGATTGTCGAAATCATCTTTGGAAAACATCATCTGTGTATTCCTATTCTCTGATGACAACCGTTCATATCCCACTCAATGCAAAATACATTCATCCCCTCCCCCAAGAACCCCCAAGTCTCATTCCATGACGGCACCAGCCTGAAGTCCAGGATCCCCTCTTCTAAATCGGGTCCCCGTGTGGCTATAGCTCCTCACATCCAGTTCCTTGGGCATGGCTCCTTGAGGATCAATCCTCCTGACCTGAAGACCCTGCGAAATAAAGAAACACATCGCGTGCCTCGTATATGCCCAGGAAACACTAGTGGCACAAGCATGGGGTAATTTCTACGGATATTATCATTTCAAACAGGAGAAAAACTGAAGGCACACACAGCAGTTACTAGTTCACAGCGATTCTGAAATCTAGCCGGGCACATGTTGCCAATTCCTAATGTAGTGCTCGGACCCACTACCATTTACTTATATTAGCCTTCGCATGGATTTTTCCCCCCAGTGGGTTATAATCCTTACCTATGATTATTTGTTTTGATATGCAATTTGTCACCGATTTGGCCAGGGAAAGAAATTCCAAGTTGGCTCTTGTGCCCTTTGGAGTTGTTTTCATCATTCTTTGAACATTTCCTTGCTTTCTGACACAAGATGTTCCGGGCTCATCTTGTGCCTTTCCTGCCCCGCCCCAGAATTGGCCATTCACCAGGGAACCATGGGTCCTCCTGACTTTTTGATGTTCCTCTTTCCATTCCCTCTTGCTCCCTAAATCTGCCCTTAGACTTCGATGTTTCCCTGAGTTCCCATCTCATTTTTCTCTCTCCTTCCTCTGTACCTGCTCCCTGAGTGCCTTAATCTGTTCCTGTGACTTCTGCATCTGGGTCTCCAGCCCAATAAGCTCTCCTAGCTATCAGACCTGTTCATGTAATTGTCTTCTAGATTTCCTCCAACCCTGTGTTCCATAAGCACCTCAAGCTCAGTGAGTTTCAGTTAAACTTATTTACCCTTCCCCCCACCAAACCCCCCCTTGCTATATTCCCTATTATTGTTAATGGCATCGCTAGGAAAAACGTGAGGATGATCCTATCCCACATCTTCTCCCAGCTCCCTATACCAGAACGTTTTTCCAATATTACCAATCACACTTCTAAATGTCTTTCAGATATGACCCTTCTTTATCCCCATCACCTCTACCCTCTCTTACCTGAGTTATTGCAGAGCTTCCCACCTGGTCTCTCCGCCTCCAACCTCTCCCACCTCCGACCCATCCTCAACGCCACTCCTAGAAAGCTCTTTCCAGAAGGTAAATCTTATCACGCAACGTCTCAGCTCAAATCCCTATGGTTGTCCTTTTCAAACCAGCTGAAGCAACCACTGGCCACGGGGGATTCATGTAAGGAGACAGAGAGGGAGCAGCTATGGAATAGTGACATCTCCCTCAAGTTTCATTTTTATTTGGCGAGTCAGTAAATCATTAAAACTAGTAAGACAAACTGGCGTGTGATGACGTAGAATACAAGAATCACAAGATTTTAAAGGCAAAACTTTTCAAGAGAGTTTGAACTCAAGACACCTCCATGCCTGTACCACCCACTGCCTTTGAGGGGACTTCAGTGGAAAGTTTAAGAAACACCGGTGAGGGTAAAAGGATAAAGTTCAGGTTCCTTCACACGGTGGACAAGCTGTATTATACTCTGGTCCTTACCAGACATGTGGGATGGAGAGCTGGCATGTTCTCCTTGGTACCAGGCATATTCTTTATCATGGCCCAAGGTGCTCACACTCATAGACCACATCTTGTTTTTACCTTTGTATTCTTAGCACCTCACATAAAACACCTCACTAAAAACAGCCAAGCAAGCTGAAAACAATCTGACCTTTCTGCACTTTTCCCAGGGTGACTGGGGAAGCCAAGTGGTGGAGGGAGTCTGAGTGAACGGGTTAACTGGCTGGTGGGGGGCTAGATTTTATTTTATTTTTTTTTAATTTTTTTTAACATTTATTTGTTTTTGAGACAGAGAGAGACAGAGCATGAACGGGGGAGGGGCAGAGAGAGAGGGAGACACAGAATCTGAAACAGGCTCCAGGCTCTGAGCGGTCAGCACAGAGCCCGATGAGGGGCTCGAACTCACAGACTGCGAGATCGTGACCTGAGCCGAAGTCGGACGCCCAACCGACTGAGCCACCCAGGCGCCCCAAGATTTTAGATGGGAACATGCAGGGGTGCTCTGCCTGGTGGTGAGGGGGAGGCAGGGAGCTGTGAAGCCGGTAAGCGTCACCAGCCGTGTTCATTATTCATTTGAAACTAGCTGAGAGTGGAACAGGCACTCACATACGACTGATTCCCACATATAGGAACCCCTTGACATGGTTTTAAAATTTGCAAGGGACCTGTGTAGGCAGTATGTAATTTTGCTGAGGGATGAATTCTAATCACATGACATGATACAGTTGCGTCCTTATCTAGAGAGTGACTCTAACCCTTCACCCTGCTGGAACTGCATAAGCAGTGGGTCCAATACTTCCTGGCCACGTGGCCTTGGACCTTGGTTTTTCTCATCTGTTGTTGTGATGGTCAAGTGTGATAATGTATGAAAAATGTCCAGCAGTGCCTTATACACAGTAAATGCCTAGTGAATGGTAACTATGAGTAATGACCAAACTTTCACTAGGGTCAAGAGCTCACTTGATTTCCCCCTCAGTTATATTCTATTAAATGACATAGGGGCCAATACGCAAATTTAAAATTTGCAACCATCTTAAGACAAGCCTCGTGTGAACAGTAATGATGTACCGTATCCAGAATGAACAGCAACCTCGGACCAGTGGCTTAGATGGCAAGTTGTTACCCTGCTTTTTGAAGAAAGTGCCCACCGTGACAATCAGGTGGGTAACAAAGGCTGGGATTCATTGGATGAGTTTCCTATAACCTCGCTGATCACCTCCTGAGGTTGGTATCATTTCTGTTTTCACAATAAACAACCGAGGCCCAGAGAGGTTAACTGACTTGCTTAAGATCACACAGCTTGTGACCATCAGAAGCATGATTGGAACTAAAGCCAACACCAAAATCCAAACTTCTTCCACCATCCCATTGCTTCCTGCACTTTCTATACTATAATCATTTGTCAATATGTCTTCTCCAAACTAATCTGTAAATGCAGGAGCCATACTCGCTTCATTTTTGTAGTATCGAATACATGCCTGGCACATATTCCGTAAGCATGCATTAAATGCAAGGTGGAAAATGTTAAGTAAACCCGAACTAGAGTTACCAGATCAGTGTGAGATGCCTAGTTAAATTTGAATTTCCGATAAACAGTATTTTAATATAAGTTTGCCGCAGACACTACTTGAGATACATCTACACCAAGGGGAAAAAAAAACCCTAAAATGTATTTGTTACCTGAAATTCAAATTTAATTGAGCATTCTATATTTTTATTTGCTATATCTGGTAACCTTAACCTAACCCCTGAGGTTGGCCTTGAAAGGGACAAATCCCCCAGGGGTTCTCCTGGCGGGGAGAAGGGCCGTTATGGCCCCTCACTCACACTCAACACTGACCCCCATCCCCAGCTGCTCTGGGGGCTGGGGTTGAGACCGCGGTAACCTGGATGTGCCTGCCTTTCCTGAGCCTTACCCGTCACCTAGGTTAGGTCCCCTTGGCACTTTTAAATGGAAAAAGCCGCCGCTGATGGGCTTAAAGCGCCACCTGGAGGCCCTTATGGGTAGTACTGTGGCCAGGGGCCCTCCCACGGACCCAGGATTTGAGGGAGCAGGGAAAGGCCAAACAAGGCAGAGACAGGGCAGAAGGGGAGACCTGTCTAGCAGTGGAGAGCGGCAGGTGAGGAAATACCTTCCAGGCATTTTCAGTTTACAGCTGCTGCTCTGGCTGCCTAGGAACTGAAGGCACTCGCCTTCCGGAGGAGGTCATTGCTTAGAGACTTACTTTCCCGTGACCCTCTGCCTTTTTAGCTGTTCCTTGCTTGTCCCCAGGCTGGAAGTCATTGGCTTATGAGAAGCATCATAACCTCCATCCTGGAGGCTTGATGCTACGTTTTAACATGATGATGAGCAGCATGGAAACAATGCCATGGACCGGCAGCTGAAGGAGTGGGAGCTATTTGCTCCGCTGCGGCTCTTAAAGTTTGGTCCTCAGCACACCTGGAAACTTGTTAGAAGTGCAAATTCTCAGGCTCCACACCAGACCTACTGAGCCCGAAACTCTGGGGGTGAGGCCTGGCAAGCTGTGTTTAAATCACCCCTCCAGGGGCGCCTGGGTGGCTCAGTCGGTTAAGCGTCTGACTTCGGCTCAGGTCATGATCTTGCGACCTGTGAGTTCGAGCGTCGCGTCGGGCTCTGCGCTGCCGGCTCAGGGCCCGGAGCCTGCTTCGGATTCTGTGTCTCCCTCTCTCTCTCTGCCCCTCCCCCACTTGCACTCCGTCTGTCTCTCTCTCTCAAAAATAAACATTAAAAAAAAATTAAATAAACCCTCCAGGCGATTCTGACGCATGCTGACATTTGAGAACACCTAGAGGAAACATGCGTAGGGTGGGCAGGGGAGAAGCCCACAAAAATGTGCAAATACTGGAAGAGTCCTTATGTGAGTGAGTCCGTTTGTTCTACGGCCTCCGGAGGAAGAGCTGGAGGAGGGTGGGGGCACAAGTTGCAGAGAGACAGAATTCGGTTTTCATCAAGGAGATACTGTTGAACAAATAGAACTTTGGGGGAGTGTGACGTATGCCTGGTGAAGGCACTTCTCCATCACTGGACTAAATGTCCTGTGTCCTGGGCCAGATGACCAGTTAGGGATGCCGTAGAAATTTCTGCAGAGGTTAAATCAGATGTAAGGAATCTCCCCACTGAGAGAATCCACGATGAATTCTTCTTGCAAATCCTCTTTTCTCTTATCGAGAGCAAGAGCAATACTTCCTGGCTGTTCTGCCCTGTCTGAGAACCGTGTTTGGCTAACGAAGACTAGAGCAAATGGCTTTTCTAGTTTTCCTGCTCAGGATTTTCTCAGGGCTGCTCCATTCTGGACTAGTTGTTCTGTAGGCTGCTGCACAGCTGCCTTCCAGAGGTTTCCCTCTACAACCACTCCTAACCCTCTTACCTATGTGGAATCTCCCATTTCCTCCATCCCATAGTTTTTCTATTTTTTATTATTAGTTTAATAGATCAGGGCACGTCACCAAGTAGATTCCCAAGAAAGATTACCAGGAAAGTCAATCTTTTCAATCTTGATTGTCTGAAAATGACCTTTTTTAAATGTTTGTTTATTTTTTAGAGAGAGAGAGAGACAGAATGCAAGCAGGGGAGGGGCAGAGAGGGAAGGAGACACAGAATCTGAAGCAAGCTCCAGGCTCTGAGCTGTCGGCACTGAGCCCGATGCAGGGCCTGAACTCATAAACAGTGAGATCATGACCTGAGCTGAAGTTGGACGCTTAACTGACTGAACCACCCAGGAGCCCCCTGAAAATGACTTGTTATTGACACTTGGTAGACAGATTGTTTGGGTATAGAATTCTAGGATGGAAATGATTTTCCTGCAAGATTTAGAAAACAAGCTCCATGATTTTCCATCTTTTCATAGTTTTGTTGATAAAGTCAGGTGACATTCAATTTCCAATTCTTTGTATGCAGCTTGTGCTTTCTTTTCCTGCTGGCTCTTGAAGCATTATTTTCATTGTTTAGAAATGTCATGATGATGTCTCTTTAACCTGGAAACTCTTATCTTTCAGAAAATCTGGAAATTTTCTTCTATTATTTCTTTGATAAACTCCCTTTCTTTGGTTTTTCTGTACTCCTATTTCTGAAACTGCTGTTAGACAGACTGAGCATCGACTTTTCTTGGCTTTGTCTCCAATTTTTTTCTCTGGTCTTTTTAAATAAGTCTGTACACTCTGAATGTTTTGAATCTTGCTTTGTGGTATAGTAAATGGTCAATTTTTATAAACAATTCTCCCTCTTTTTAAATTTATTTATTTTGAGAGAGGGAGCATGAGCGAGCGGAGGAGGGACAGAGAGAGGGAGAGAGAGAATGCCAAGCAGGCTTAGCACTGTCGGCACAGGGCCCGACGTGGGGCTTGAACTCACAAACCGCAAGATCATGACCTGAGCCGAAGTCTGACACTCAACAGACTGAGCCACCCAGGCGCCGCCCTATCTTAACTATTTTTGAGTGTACAGTTCAGTAGGATTAAGTATACTTACATTATTGTTAAATAGATCTCTAGAACTTTTTCATCTTGCTGAACTGAAACCCTTTTTCTACTACACAATTCTCCTTTTACCTGTTCTTCAGCCCCTGGTACCTATCATTCTACTATTTCTATGAGTCTGACTACTTAGATACTTCATATAAGGGGGATCGTATATAACTTGTCGTTTTGTGACTGGCTTATTTCACTTGGCATAATGTTCTCAAGGTTCATCCAAGTTGTAGCATATGACAAGGGTTCCTTCGTTTTTAAAGCTGCCTAGTATTCCACTGTGTGCACATATCACATTTTGTTAATCCATTCATCTGTCTGTGGGCATTTGGGTTGCTGCTACCTTTTGGTGATTGTGAATAATGCTCTGATGAACCTTTTCTCTGGGTTGTCATTTCACTTTCTTTACAGTGTCCTTTGAAATACAAAGGTTTTTAATTTTGATGAACTCAAATGTATCTATTTTTTTCCTTTGTTACTTATGCCTTTTGGTGCCATATCTGTGAATTCATTTCCAAATCCAAGGTTATGAAGATATACTCCTCTGGTATATTTCCAGGAGTTTTACAGTTTTAGCTCTCACAGTGAAGTCTTCGATCCAGTTTCAGTAAATTTTTTTCTTTTTCGTTTTTAATGCTTATTTAGTTTTGAGAGAGAGAGAGCAGAGGGAGGGGCAGAGAGAGAAGGGGACAGAAGATCTGAAGCAGACTCTGTGCAAACAGCAGAGAGCCTGATGGGGACTTGAACTCATGAACCACAAGATCATGACCTGAGCTGAAGTCAGATGCTTAACCGACTGAGCCACCCAGGGGTCCCCATTTTGAGTAAATTTTTTTGCATATGATCTCAGGTAAAGTTCCAGTTATATTCTTTTGCAGGTGGATATCCAGGTGTCCAAGCACCATTTGTTGAAAACACTATTTTCCCCCATTAAATCATCTTGGCATCTTGGTCAAAAATCAGGAGACCATAGACACTTGTTTTCTTGTTTCTTAATGGACTCTCAATATTCTATTCAATTGATCTAGATCTCTACAGTCTTTCAAAAAAAGATTTTATTTTTAAGTAACCTCTACACCCAATATGGGGCTCGAACTCACAATCCTGAGATCAAGAGTTATGTGTTCCACCCGCCAAGCCATCCAGGTGCCCCCTGTATAGTCCTGTCTTGATTACTGGTGTTTCACAGTAGTTTTTCTTTTAAAAAATTATTTGTTTTCCAAATTCTAGTATAATTAATGTACAGTGTTATGTTGGTTTCAGGCGAACAGTACCGTGATTCAACACTTCCACACGTTACTCAGGGCTCATCGCGGTGTGCTCTTTAATCCCCATCACCTAGTTCATTCATTCTCCCACCCACCTCCCCCCTCGTAACCACCCGTTTGCTTCATAGTAACTTTTACATTTAAAAAAATTTTTTAAATGTTTATTTACTTTTGAGAGAGAGAGTGTGAGCAGGGGAAGGGCAGAGAGAGAGAGAGAGAGAGAGAGAGAGAGAGAGACACAGGATCCGAAGCAGGCTCCAAGCTCCGAGCTGTCAACACAGAGCCCAATGCGGGGCTCGAACTCACGAACTGCGAGATCATGACCTGAGCCGAAGTTGGGTGCTCAACCAACTGAGATACCCAGGCGCCCCAGTGTAGTAGCTTTTAAAATCAGGAAGTGGAAAAAATTATGTATCAATTGTACTCAAATTTTTAAAAATTAAAAATATTAAAAAAATAAATTCCAGGATAAAAAAATAAAATAAAATCAGGAAGTGGCATTCCTCTCTCTCCAATCTTGGGGCGGTATTTTTCCTGTCTTTCCCTTCTTTACAGATCCAAGAATCATTGTTGATTTTTTTCAGTCTGTTCAGCTTTTTTCTTATTGTTAGGCTGGAGTGGTGACCTCCGAGCTCCTTACATGCAGCACGGGTCACTGCCATGCACTCTACTGTAAACCTGTTATACTCAAAGTAAAGCATTTCAATGGAGAAAAAAAAAAAGGTGCATTCTTAATATTTTACCGGGCAAACACTGTGACCCTTTTCGGATAATTTTGTCACTTCTTCAAATGGCCTTTTCCAATCTTGATTGTAACCATGATATATAACCTCCTCCAACTGAGTATCATCAGATCTTCCTTCCCTTTCCTGGGTTTTAAGAAGCCTCCTTCCTTTAGTGGGCATAAGGCAGTTCCCGGAGAGGATCTTAGTTTATACCCATGGATCAAAGAAAGCCTATACTTTTGATTGCTAAGGATTTGAGACACGACAGTTCTTCAAGCTGCCACTTGGTGAGTGCTCGACTTCCTTCCTTCCTATAGGCAGAGTCCCAGGAAATGACAAAACCTAATAATGATCAATTCTGTATCTGTGGTCTCTTATTTCCCGCAACATTTTAACGTAATGATGGCAGGATCTGGCACAACATGGACCCTGACAGTGGTTTGTCAGATGAGGCCCGGGCATACACATGGTGAGACCTGTTGATGTCTTACTCTGGAGGCATTTTTCTTACCTCCCTTCTGCTGCCTGGGGATGCTATGGTTCAGCTCCACTCCTGGGGTGTTTTTAGTTAAAAAGCTTTGCCATATAAGATAGGTATCATAAACGAAGCTACTTCTCCCCTCCTGTTAAATTTTTCCCACATGATTAAAAAAACAAAAAATTATCGAATGCCCTGTTTTCACCCTTAGGCTAGACCAGGGTTTCTTAAGCTTGGTGCTATTGACATCTTGGGTCAGATAATTCCTTATTGTGAGGGGCTGTTCTGTGCACTGTAGGATGTTCAGCAACACCCCTGACCTTTACTCACTGGATTCTCTCACGTTCCCAGTTTTGACAACCCAAAAACTGTGTCCAGATGTTACCAAATGTCTCCTGGGGGACAAAATGGCCCCTGGTTGAGAACCACTGAGCTAGACTGACTTAATGGGTAACTTCAGCTCAAGAGCTTGGAAGGGATGCCCCATCCCTGCTCAGTTCGTGTTTAACTGTCATAAACCCCCAACCTATCCAATTTGCTTAAAAAATGGAACTGGTACAGCAGAGATATCCAAAATGACAATTTCGCCTTGATAGCTCCTATGACCGCGATGCCAGCTGAAAGTCTGATAGCTATGAAAAGGCGAGTTAACAAAGAAAGGCAAAACCCTTTCATATGTTTCCACCCAGATACCAAGGAGAAATTTCAAAACCATCTTATGGACATCAAGTAAAATCTATAAAGTGCCCCCAAGGCACAAGTTTAAATCCTCACAACTTAAAAAAGAGACAGGCCCTGACTGTCCACCAGCCCACAGTGGGGAAAATTTCACTATACAACCCCGGCCATTGGAAAAATGAGCAAATAACCTTCAGCAACCCCCGCATGTGGTGCTTTGTCCTAAAATACCTTTGATGCAGCTTCCAGATCTCTCCTTCTGGGGGTGTCAGGAAATCTTCTGTTGTACAACAGAGACAGGAACAGGCCCTTGAGGTCCTGCCACCGATGTCTCCTTTCCCTTGGGGTTCAAGATACCAAGGGTCCTCCCCGGAGACATTGTTCCCCAGTGACTTCTCCCACAGCAGCGAAAGGATCAAAGACTAACTCCGCGAGATGGTCTGGTTTACCGCAAAGGGCTGCTCCAGTGCCTTGAAACTTAGTGTCGAAAGGGATCAGCTCCCTTCAAGGTAAGGGGGCTGCAAAGCTTCCAAGGATAGTTTAAAACCAAGAATTCTAATAAAGGGAGAGGCACTGAGTAGCCGATTAAATTTAAATATGCATCACTGTAAGCAATTGCCTTTCATTTTGAGGCGATCTTTAATTCACAGTTGAAGAATCTATTTCCTCCCAAGGGGGCTTAGAGGCCTGTAATTCATGTAACATGGAGTCAGTCTGTAGAAAGGAAACCAGTGTTCAGAAAAGCTCAGGGTCTCAAGAAAGATAATTTGCTTTTAATAGTAAAAAAATGTGAAGAATTTGCATTTCCAGGAAAATATTCAATGCACTTGTGTGATTCGAGCCAGAAAGACAGTCCGACAGCATGTGCGTATTTTGGTAAAGCTATAAACTATGATAATTAAGATGTTTTTAAGCCAAATTTTTAGCATATTCTTAAGCTCAAAAAGAAAACTTCCTGATAAGAACAGGTCACAGGGCAAAGAATAAATAAAAGGCAAAAGGAACTTTCTAGAACGTTGGTGGTTGACTCAGTCATCTCCACTCCCTTTATTGGTAAGAGAATCATTTATAATTCTTATTGCTGCTTTATTTATTTTAAAAGTTTTAAATGTTTACTTTTGAGAGAGAAAGAGCGAGCAGGGGAGGGATAGGAGGAAAGGGAGACACAGAATCCAAAGCAGGCTCCAGGCTCTGAGCTGTCAGCACAGAACCCGATGTGGGGTTCGAACCCATGAACCGTGAGATCATGACCTGAGCCAAAGTCAGACGCTCAGCCGACTGAGCCACCCAGGCACACCCTTATTGCAGTTTTAAAATGCACCCTAAGGGGCGCCTGGGTGGCTCAGTTGGTTGAGCGTCCGACCTCGGCTCAGGTCATGATCTCACAGTTGGTGAGTTCGAGTCCTATGTCTGACAGCTCGGAGCCTGGAGCCTGCTTCCGATTCTGTCTCCCTCTCTCTCTGCTCCTTCCCTGCTCACACGCTGTCTCTCTCTCAAAAATAAATAAAGATTAAACAAAAATTAAAAAAAAAAATAAATAAAATGCACCCTAATGCAGTTTTAAGATTTCAAGTTTGGGAATTCAGGATTAACTGCCTCTCAGATTCAAAAGGTGTTTAAAACATTAACAAAGCTGGGAAATTCAGTGAGTTTGTTTCTTTAAAATATAATTTTGCCTCCCTCCCCTCAAGGTGATACTATAGAATGTGAAATCAGGAATTTTGAATATGGCATAATTGATTTCAACACGAATTTGAATTTTTGCACTAAAATGAAATAGCTAAAGCATTTTTGTAAATATGATGTAAGGCATGTTTTTTTTTTTTTTTTTACCATTTTATTTTTTTTTAATTTACATCCAAGTTAGTTAGCATATAGTGCAACAATGATTTCAGGAGTAGATTCTTTAGTGCCCCTTACCCATTTAGCCCATCCCACCTCCCACAACCCCTCCAGTAACCCTCTGTTTGTTCTCCATATTTAAGAGTCTCTTACGTTTTGCCCCCTCCCTGTTTTTATATTATTTTTGCTTCCCTTCCCTTATGTTCATCTGTTTTGTATCTTAAAGTCCTCATGTGAGTGAAGTCATATGATATTTGTCTTTCTCTGACTGACTAATTTCACTTAGCATAATACCCTCCAGTTCCATCCACGTAGTTGCAAATGACAAGATTTCATTCCTTTTGATTGCCGAGTAATACTCCGTTGTGTATATACCACACCTTCTTTATCCATTCATCCATCGATGGACATTTGGGCTGTTTCCATACTTTGGCTATCGTCGATAGTGCTGCTATAAACATCGGGGTACACGTGCCCCTTCGAAATAGCATACCTGCATCCCTTGGATAAATACCTAGTAGTGCAATTGCTGGGTCATAGGGTAGTTCGATTTTCAATTTTTTGAGGAACCTCCATACTGTTTTCCAGAGTGGCTGCACCAGCTTGCATTGCCACCAACAATGCAAAAGAGATCCTCTTTCTCCGCATCCTCGCCAACATCTGTTGTTGCCTGAGTTGTTAATGTTATTAGCCATTCTGACAGGTGTGAGGTGGTATCTCGTTGTGGTTTTGATTTGTATTTCCCTGATGTTGAGCATTTTTTCATGTGTCGGTTGGCCATCTGGATGTCTTCTTTGCCCGTTTCTTCACTGGATTGTTTTTTGGGTGTTGAGTTTGATAAGTTCTTTATAGATTTTGGATACTAACCCTTTATCTGATATGTCGTTTGCAAATACCTTCTCCCATTCCGTCGGTTGCCTTTTAGTTTTGTTGATTGTTTCCTTTGCTGTGCAGAAGCTTTTTATTTTGATGAGGTTCCAGTAGTTTATTTTTCCTTTCGTTTCCCTTGCCTCCGGAGACGTGTTAAGAAGTTGCTGCCGTCGAGGTCAAAGAGGTTTTTGCCTGCTTTCTCCTCTAGGGCTTTGATGGCTTCCTGTCTTACATTTAGGTCTTTCATCCATTTTGAGTTTATTTTTGGGTATGGTGTAAGAAAGTCGTCCAGGTTCATTCTTCTGCATGTCGCTGTCCAGTTTTCCCAGCATCACTTGCTGAAGAAACTGTCTTTATTCCATTGGATATTCTTTCCTGCTTTGTCAAAGATTAGTTGGCCATACGTTTGTGGGTCCATTTCTGGGTTCTCTATTCTTTTCCACTGATCAGTGTGTCTGTTTTTGTGCCAAGACATGGGGTTTTGATGGTCGTTGAAAGATATTGAGACTAATATGGGTTACAAATGGAAAAAATGTATCCTTTATCAATTCACTCAGTAAAATTCAGATAATCCAAAATCATATAAATCCATAGAAAAGTTGCAACCTAACTTCCTGCATTGCATTAAAATAATAATATGTTTCCTCAACATTAGCTTATTAACTTTATCTGTTTAGTGCCATTTTTTCTTAGAGTTTCCTTTTTGTTGTTTTTTGTTTGTTTTAACATTTATTTATTTTGAGACAGAGAGAGCAAGCAGGGGACAGAGAGAAAGAGAGAGAGAGAATCTAAGCAGGCTCCGTGCTGTTAGCACAGAGCCCAACGCGGGGCTTGATCCCATGAACTATGAGATCATGACCAGGGCCAAAATCAAGGGGTAGACAATCCAATGACTGAGCCACCTAGGCGCCCCTTTCCCTAGAATTTCTAATTGGATTTTGGAAGTATGATTCAAACAGCATTAAGCTAATGGATACTTGTATTTATCCAAAGGCCTCATGAAGTTGGGGTTATGTAGTGAAATAAAAATATTGTGTGCTGTGCGTGTGTATAAATGTCTAAATTTTGACACAGGAGTCAGAAGTTCAGATGAAACCTCAAGAGCCTGTGTTTAATGTGCATATTTCTTGTTGATCAGGTGCTGTTCTAAGATACCAGAATCTTCTTGTTCTCCCATGGTCAAAGTAAAGACTTTACAATTGATACTGAATAAAAAAAGAGTCATAGCTAGGAGAACCATTTAGCAAACGCCTGTAAAATTTAGCGCAGCACATAGTATGATATATTTAGTGGCTTAAGAAGGTTACATTTTGTAAAAAGAGGAGCTGGTGGGGTCTTAAAAGGGAATAATGTAAATTTAAAAAGTGATGCCAGGGGTGCCTGGATGGCTCAGTACGTGAAATGTCTGACTTCGGCACAGAACATGATCTCACGGCTGGTGGGTTCAAGCCCCACATTGGGCTTTCTGCTGACAGCTCAGAGCCTGGAGCCTGCTTCGGATTCTGTGCCTCCCTCTCTCTCTGCCCCTCCCCTGCTCACGCTCTGTCTCTTTCTCTCAAAAATAATAAACATTAAAAAAAATTTTTAAAAACAGTGATGCCAGACTTTATCTGGGTGATCAAGGTCAATATCAATAGTGATAAATCATGTACTCAGTATTATCCTTAATATGATGTGATTAAAAGCACACTTCATTTCTGTGGCCTTCCTCCTAAAAATTCATAACCCCAGTCTAACCATTCATTTGAGAAAAACAGTGGACCAATTCTAATAGAGAAGCCTTCTGTAAAACACCTGATCAGTACTCCTCAAAACTATCGAGGTTATCGAAAACAAGGAAAAGTCTGACAACGGTCACAGCCAAATGAAGCCCAAGGGGACATGACAAACAAATGTACTGTGGCGTTCTCGATGGGATTCTGAAAGAGAATAAGGACGGTAGGTAAAAACTAAGGACATATGAATAAAGTATGGGTTTTAGTTAATGAGAATGCCTCAATATTGGTGCTTTAATTGTAACAAAAGTGCCATATTAATGTGAGATGTTGATAATAGGGGAAGCTGGGTGTGGGGTATGTAGCATCTCTCTGTACTATCTTTTCAGTTTTTCTGTAAATCAAAACTGTTCTAAAAAAAAATAAAGCCTATTTTTAAAAGAAAGCTATACAGGAACAGAATTTGTTCAGTTAAAATTTAAGGAAACCTTAAAATACAAAGCATCTAATGTATTCAGGAAAAATTTTAAAGGAGGCAGAATTCATCTGGCTAGAACTTAACGTAGGAGTCTTGCACTAATAATTATGCGGTTGGTGTAGAGGGACCGAATAGTGGTAAAGTGAGAATCTGGTACCTAACTTTGGAAATTTGAGCCACTGGAGTGGAGCTAGGAAGCAGGCCTTCCTCACATCCTCTTAGATGCCCAGGCTCCCAGCCAAAGATTTAGGACTTCGAGGTGAAATCTAAGTTTATGTGTGGCAGTGAAACATCTCATGAACCTCTAAGCTCACTATAGTTGTGGGTTTAATTGATTAGATTGGCGATAATTATTTAGCTTTTAGGAAAGGTGCTTAAGAAGGAGATGGAATTTCGAATGTAGTTAGAAATGTTGTAAAGTGTTCAATGAAGCTGTTAAATGGGATCATAGTCCCCTTAACAGTAAATGATGAAAAGTGGTAGACTTATAATTTTTAATGGAATAATAAGTCTATACACTAAACTGAAAAGCTTAGGGAAGCGCCCCCAGACCTTCCCCATTCTGCTGTACCCATGGCAGAGCTGTGAAGACTCAGGGCTTGTCACAGGACACCCTTGTCCCCACTCACAGCAGAAGGACCCATTTTCCCCACCTCCCACGATGCCCTGCCCTTCACCTTTCAGTGATGGAATGAATTTTAACTCCCGATCAGGCATCTTCATAGCCTAATGAATATATAGGGATGCATGAGGTGGCCAAATAAGTTAGTGCCCAAAGCATGACATATATGAAAGGTGGCACCACTAATTACCCTGGAGCGGCAGACTTAACCCGGAACTGTCCCGGGAAAAACAGGACAAGATTCCCCATAGGTATAAATGTGTACTTTGTAAATATACCAGGGGAAGAAAGTGAAGAAATCAGCTTTCATTGTAAGACAGCATCAAGTACCAACCAAATGTTAGATCCTTTACAGTTTTAGTGAGAAAGCACTAAAACCCTTATCTTACTAGATGGCTTTAAAGTCTGTGGTCTTTTATTTTCCCGCAACTACATACACACAAAGGCATGCCGTGTCTTCCCGGGTAGCTTTTATTTTTTTCTCCATAAACCATCCAATACCATGCACATGGCCTGCTGAACATGTGGCATGCTTTTCATCCAAACACAAAAGATTTTTGGCCGCTAGTCAAATTCTGGTATGCTCCCACGTGATGGGAAATCAGGGTAACAGACACTTTGGCCCAGTACCATCCCAGGAACTCGGCATCCTTTGCAAGCCAGGTAACAGTGTTTCCATCTGGCTCAGAAACCCCACCAGAGTTTGGGCATACAGCTCACTTCATTACAGCCGAGTGCTTGGTCCCAACGCAGCACCCCGGGGATTTCTTTCGGTTCTGGCCTTGTTGGCAGGGTTGTTTATTTGGCGAGAAGTGGGAAAGTTCCTTTGCCACTAGGGTTTTGTCTTTGGGGGCTAAGAAAAAACTACAAGTGACCCCGTAGTACTGGAAACAATTCCACCCTGTAGTGTGGACGAGTTTGATCTGGTAATCCCTTCCAACATCTGGCTGAGATCTAGAGAGACGGTGGAGGTGATGCAGGTGGCAGGGGTTAGAGGGTATAGTAGACCAACCCAAAAGGTGGGGTTCTGGAGAACCAGGGAGCAGCCTGAAGTTCCTTCCAAGACACACTGGCCGGGGCGCCTGAGTCAGTTAAGCATCTGACTTTCGCTCAGGTCACGATCTCACGGTCTGTGAGTTTGAGCCCTGCATCGGGCTCTGTGCTGACAGCTCAGAGCCTGGAGCCTGCTTCAGATTCTGTGTCTCCCTCTCTCTCTGCCTCTCCCCTGCTCACGCTCCGTCTCTCTCTTCCTCAAAAATAAATAAACATTAAAAAAAAAAAGAAAGACACACTGGCCTTCGGACAGCTCTGTCATGTGATTTTATGAGGTCACAGCTCCATTAGCCAAGAGTTCCATTGTGTAAAGGGGGGGGGTCTATGGGTCTATGGGTTTCCAAAATGGTAGCCAAGGCAACAAGGGATAAGCGGGGGAAGCCTAGTTTCCCCCACCTCCTTTTGTATGTAATGCTTTCTCCCAATTACGGCTGTTTCAGTTAACTCAGCAACCTTGTCCTGGGAATCTGGCATCCAAAGCCTTGCTTTTGTCCCCACCAGGAAGGGGACAGAGCCCCGAGTGCCGGGCACTGAGGCT
This sequence comes from Panthera tigris, assembly GCF_018350195.1. NCBI lineage: Eukaryota > Metazoa > Chordata > Mammalia > Carnivora > Felidae > Panthera > Panthera tigris. The sequence goes on from NC_056662.1 coordinate 117,996,166, forward strand.
CCCACCTCTCAGCGAGCTGCTACCTGCCACCCGACACTAGTGAAAAACCAGAGCTGAATTTTCTTAGCAACCGAAGCCTCGCCCCTGCCACTGTGGAAGAGGTCCCCTGTCAAAGTCCCTCTTCTTTGAAGAAACACAACTGAGACCAAGTGAGAAGTAGCTACAGTTTAATACAAACCTGCACCAGAACACAATGTGTCGGGCTGTTTTGTTTTTGCCTCAAACAGGTGGCCAAAGCACAGGACCATGTGTCATCTTGGGGTTGACACGATCTTAGCACCATGACGTTTACAGAGGAGTGAGAAGTCACTTGGGTGCTGGAGGCTCCATCCTGACCCCAGGCTGTGCCTGCCGCCCGGGCAGCTGGAGAGGGTGGTTTGGGTTTTCGCGTGGTTCTGTGGTTTCTGGGTCAGTATCGGAAAAGCCCTCATCGCGGCATCGGCTTGACAGAGACCTACTGTGGACTCCTAGCACTACACACACGCACACGCACACGCACACACAGTAGCACAATTTTCTGGTAACTTATTCCCACAAACCTAGAGAGCAGCTAAGGCAAGAACAACAGTATTTATTCAGCAAGTACAAGACCAGTTTGAGAGCTGCATTCAGTGCAACCAGAGACCCTTTTCATTCCAACCAGGGGCAGTGGGGCTGCCGATGGAGCCGGCTGGAGCTCTGCACAGGGGCAAGGAGCGGGTGGCGGAAGCGGACCGTTCATGTGGTCCCCTGAGCCTCCTTCTGATCTTCATCTAGAAGCTCCCGGGCGAGGGTGGGGTCTATGAAAGATCGGGGGTGCGAGGGTGGGGTCTATGAAAGATCGGGGGTGGGGGTGGGGAGGGTAGATGAAGCGGAAGGCCTGCGGTGGACCACTCCAAGACGTGGTCTCCTAGAGCCACAGACCATGCATCTCTCAGGCAGAGGCACTCAGAGAAGGTAAAGCTTTCCTGGCCCAAGCAGGGACACTCTGCCCGCCGGCCACCACCACTGCTCGGCTCTTTGGCATCTTCCCAAGGCCCGCGACCCAGCAAAGGGCTGGAAGGGATAAAGATGGTGATGTGCACCGTACCGAGGGATCAGGGTCACAGTTTCCCAGGCCCAGATCCCTACTTCCTGTCCCCGTGGGTGCCTTTGCTCCCTCTGCTCCCTGGGGTACCGTCTCTGTCCTCTCAGCCCCTGAGTGAGTGAGGAAGATGAGCTTGAAGGGAGAAGTGAGGGTGTGGGGGCAGCGCAAACCACACGGCAAGCCGCCAACACGGATCTAGTTCTGGCTCGAGCAGTGACCACGCGTTAGTTTGTCTACAAGGAAAATCTAGCTATCTGTGCAAAACAAAGCAGAACGCCTACCAAGGGAGTCAGTCTTCCGGGTGGTGGAATTCTCGGGTGGCATCTACAAGAGACGTCACCCCTCCTCCTTTCCACAGCGGGGGGAGGCAGCCACGCCCTTAGGGGTGGTCCTGGACACTTCTGAGGTCAGAAGGCCTAAACCTTCTGGGTCTCATCTGCGAAATGGGGACCACAATACACGCTCTGCCGTTGCAAGGAGCAAGCGAGCGCTCGTAGATGCAAGCGCTTTGACGACACGTAAAGCACGAAAGAAACGTGCAGGGTACGACCGCTGGCCCGAGTCCTGGAACAAGCCTGGGGTGCGCAAAGCGATGTGCGACATGAAATCACTTCCCCGAGGGGAAGGCAGAGCTTAAGAAGGGCAGGTGGCTGGGCTGCTTCCCAGCTCGCTCAGGGTGGATGGAGATCACCCGGCCTCTAGCGTCTCCATGGAGACCTCCCGGTGCTTCCGAGGCAGGGAGGGCTGGGCTGGAGATGGGAGGAGAGGGAGGCCACGGGCAGGTGAAGGTGAGGTGCTGACCACGGGGCTCCACGGCACCTGTGCAGCAATGTGGGTTCTCCAGCCCCGTCCCGCTGGCCTGGCCTCCAGCCCACTCCCTCCCTGGTCCCGCTCCCCCTCTCTTAGCAGGCACGAGGCCTCTCGCCAATCACACAGGAAGAGCGGCCGGGCCTCCGTCCAGCAGGGGGAGGTTACAGGAAGCTGGCTGGGGGTGTGGGGGTGTCAGGGCTGGGAGTGACCAGAGCCAGAGATGGGAAAGGTGACTCCGCTCCCCGACGGTCCCCGGGGCACCCTCTCAGGCTGTAGGGAACTATACCAAGAGGGGAGGGGACAGGAGGAGGGCCTGGGACAAGGCCTCGGCAGCCTGGAAGGCCCCAGGTTGGGAGAAGAAGGGCCTGTGAGTCCAACCCCTCACCGCCCCCTCCTCGTCTGTGCCCTAGGCTGTCTGGTTGGTGTCGAGTGCAGCATCTCTTAAGGTCCACATCTACTCCTGTTTCTATGCTATGCTAGTGACACGAAGCACCGTTATTTTTCACAGGATGCACAAACAAGTCAAACCAAACCACTGCGCAAACCAAACGTGCAAAACAAAATCATGTACACGCGCCTGGCACCAGCCCCGTGCCCCACCCAGCTAGCCCCTCTGGGCCTGTGACTCCCAGAGGGTGGGGTGGGGGGGGGAGGAAGAAGCTGGCGGAGGGTGCGGAGCGCCCCAACCACACCCACACAGGGGCCAGCGTGGAGTCAGGAAAAACGGGACCCCCTGGGCACGGCCGGGAAGCCAACACCTGTCTGACTTGGGAAAAGCGACCGCGGGGCCTCCTTAGGGGGAGGGGGTCCTTTTCCTCTAACACACATCTGCTAAAGTGCTCCGGACAGCTGGCGGGTCAGCCAGGGGGCAGGGCACTAAAGTCTGGGCTTTCCCAAAGCCAGCGCATGGAGGCGGGTGTGAGAGGAGGGGCTGGGCCGGGCTCTATGCATTGGGCTCTGTGCATAGTGTGGGTTTCCCGGGCCCCCCAAAGCCTGCCGAGGCCAAGGCAGGAAAGGACTGCAGCGGGAGGGACACATCTCAAAGTGCCTGTTAGGGTTGGCTCGAAGCACAGTGAATCGCGTGTCAGACATGGGGAGGGCTCCCCAGGTCCCGTGGCCCCCTCAGGTGGTGTGTACTGCCCAGCCCAGCCTCTCCCGCCCCCTGCAGCTGCGGCCGGAGGGTGTGCGGGCTGGTGGCAGTGGTGCGTCCTCACGCGGGGGGCTGGTCAGTGCCTTTACCAAATGCCGCTTGACCTGCCTCCGGGGGGAGCGAGGATCCGAGCCGAAGCTCGCTTTGGAACATGGTCATCGATTTGAGAACCTGCAGAGAAGGAAGCAGGGGGTGAGCTCGGCTGCACAGCCACCATTCCCCGGCGGAGGCGTTCAGCCCTCTGTGGGGACGATCTGTCTGAACCCTCACAACCCCATCCGGTTTTACAGGTGAGGAAAACGAGGCTCAGGGAAGTTAAGTGACTTGCCCAGTGTTACACAGCGTGTAGGTAGGTGGCAGAGCCTGGATTTGAACCCAGGTCTTTCTGATTGAGGGCCTCTCCGATGAACTGCTACTCTGCTACCTTCGCTGCTCCCAAACCTGGACATGTGGTCTCTAGTCAGGCACACGGACCGTCAGTCAGCCCGTTAGCACGCGGGCCTTTGTATACACGCCTCAGTGAGTAAGACAGGGAGACGGCTGGGCCCTCCGTTGTTCCGGAAAAATCAAAGAACCACACCCCAAAGGCCCAGCATCTTGAAATCCCAAGACTCAGAAAGTGGCTTGGTGCCCCAGGGAGTGAGCGGGACATTCTTCCGCCCAGCCTGCCCAGGAGAGAGGAGACTGGGGTGGAGGGATATTTGCCGAGTTGGAGAGAGGCCTGCCCGGAGACCTGGGAGCCGAAGCCACTGGCCGCTCCGAGGGCCTTGTGGCTTCTCGTGGGCCTGGCTGCTGCAGGAAGGGCCGTGCCCAGGCAGCCGTGGGAGCCTACACCTCCTGGGATGGCAAGGCCTGATCACGACACTCGGCACCACGGACTCCCTCCCGACTCCCAGCACACGTGTCTTGTCCCTGGTGGGACTGGAAGTGGCCTTCAGGGCGGGGGCAGGGGGATAGTTATCTTGGCACTGAGATCACCTCTGAGGATGGAGAGTGGTGGAGAGGACCCCTCCCCACAGACCACAAAGTCCTCAAAACCTCTAAACAGGAACCACGTGTCTTCTGCCCCCAGCACATAGGGGGACACACAGGAAGCTCGGCGGGGAGCCCCCTCCCTCGGCCTTTCCTATCATAAGAGTAAATGCCACACCCTGTGTGGAAGGATCTGGATCTTGCTCCTCTCACTGTTTGGGTCCCGGTGTGGCCCTTGCAGAGTGATGCCAGGTCTCTACCCGGTCCGACTCTGAAGGCCGCTCAGCGTGTTCAAGGAGACCCCGTCCTGCCCCTTTCAAGCTGGGGTCGGGGGTGGGGTCCCAGTGTCCATCAAAGCGGCCTGGAGGACCAGGCCACCTTACTGTGCTCATTCTCCACGGAGGGCTACCATTTTTGTGGCAACGACCCCCACCTTTCGCTACTGCAGAGCACCTGGCATGTGAGTTATTGACAGGAAAGTCCCAGAACAACCCCGCCCCCCATATATTATATGTGGTATTACATATACTACAATTGCTGACAAAAAAGAAGGTGCCAGAGGGACAAACACGGGGCTGAGGCGGGGGAGGAAAGGGAATAGGGAAATACCTCTTGTAGAGGCTGGCAAGGAGCAGGGATGGGGACAGGGAGACTGCATTGGGATACAGTCCCATGTAGCAGAGAGGGTTAACCCTTCAGAGCTCTGATCACCCCTGGGGCACCCACTGTGTGCAGGGCCCCGAAGATGTTTCAAGGGAAAAATTTTCTGAACTTAGAAACTGCGGGGCGAGCAGCAGACAAGCCATGGCCTCTTGGAATGACTGGTGCCCAGGGACCCGAAGAGCCCTCCCGCCCCTCCTGATATTTGTGTCTCTATGTGGGACCCAACACCCATCTGCAGACGTGGGATGGGGTGGTGGGGGGAGGGAGAAGACAAAGAGAAAAAGCCACAGAAAAAGCTGCCAGGGTGGGCCTGTCCTCCGGCCACCCTGTTGTGGTAGAGCCACGCATCCCAGCCGGAGCGGCCCTTGCTCTTACCAGAGAGGCTGAAGCTGGACTCGTGAAGGTCTCTCATGCCCCCGTGTCGGGTAACGGGCCGAGTAGGAGTGTCTGCGAGTGGCGTTCCCATCTCTTTTTTCCCGGGATGCACAACGATAGCTACGTCCCCCAGGTAGGGAGTACGGTCCACTCCTCTAACCTTTAAGGTCTAGCGAAGGATGGAGAAGGAGGAAATGGGAAAAGAGCACACCATCAGAGCCCAGACACCATCAGAGCCCAGACGCCATCAGAGCCCAGACACCATCTCCACCAGAGCCTCCCCGATGGCCGGCAGGAGGTTGGATGCTGCCACTCTTCTCAGGACCCAAATGACTGCCCGCGACAAAAGTTTCTTATGTCTTGAGCTCAGGAGTGGAGTCTTTTACCTCCCAGTGTGTGCACGTGTGTACGTGTGTGCGGGCGTCCTTGCATAGAGGGGCCCCCGCTGGCTCCCCCTCAACATTGGTGGAATCCCTTCCAAGGCGGCAGGTGGATTTCTGGGGTATTCCCCTCCCACGGAGCAATGTTATCCCCTCACACGCCAGGCTTCCAAGAGGCCATGCCTTTTACTGTGATCTGACAACTTTGTGGGGAGAGACACCAAATACAGCCGATTTGGAGAGGAGAACCCCCAGTGGCAATGTTAGTCACTTTTGTACTCACAAAGGCAGCAAAGTTAAGAGCCTATGTTCGGTATCTAGACAGCCTGGGTTCCAATCGCAGCTCTGCGACCTTATGCAAGTTACCTAACCTCTCTGTGCCTGTTTCCTTATTTGTAAAAATAGGCTGACCGTAGTGCCTATTGGTACTGCATATAGAATTGTTAGGGGATCAAATGAATTAATACACATACAGCTCTTCGAACTGCTCTGGCACATGGCAAGTGATGTGAAAGCACCGGGAGCTGTAATTAGGGCAGAGGTCATTTACGTGTGCTTATTCATGCTGCTGTGAGGACAAAGTGAGTTGGGGTGTGCTCAGAAAGTCTGAAGGAGCAGCGTGGATGATCTACATGCCAGGCACTCGTCCGGGGCATAACCTCCACCTCCTTGCTGCTTCCTGAAAATCTTGTTGCAACAATAGACAATGGGGGATTTCTTGAAGGATCTTCAGCCTCCGTATTCCTTTATATTCTCCAACAACAGACCTAGGGTTTAGCTCAGCCCTCAGAATGTCAAGCCTGGTCTGAACTGTTTTGGCCTCTACCAGGCTGGCTGCACGTTAGCATCCTAGCTTGGGAAGCTGGGGCCCCAGTGGTGAAAGGTGGAAACACCAGCTGAGTGAAAACGGAGTTTGTGACCTTGGCAGGTGACAGCCGCTGCCAGCCCCTTCGTTACTGGCTGTATACCACACCCTCCCAGAGAGGATTTCTTCCCTGAGCCCCATGCTCTTTAGGGACTGATCACTGACAATTTTTGGAAAATGAGACTTTTTGATAGTTTTCTTTTTCTGCATGCAAGTGCTCCTTTACTTTAATAGAACTGGCTTTTTCTTGGGACCCTTACGTTGTCGTTGTAATAAATGCTTTAGATAAAGAGACTCTGGGTTGAATTGATACCAATCCTGGAAACTGGGGCTCCTCCATGGTGGCTGACCCGAGGGGAGCGGTGTGTTGTGAATTGGGATCTATCTCACTTTTTTATGAGGCTGCCTTTTAGAAGGGCTTGAAATACTCTCTCCGCTCTCTTTTGACCCAATTTCCTGAATACCAAATGCCTTTTTTTTTTTTTGGAAAGACCGCAGAACCGTCATTCTTTTTGTTTCATACTGAAATATAATTCACATGCCATAAAACTTGCCATTCGAAAGTGCACAATTCAGTGGCGTTGAGCGCATTCCCAACTTTGGGCCACCGCTGTCTAATTCCCAAACATCTTCATCGCCCCCAAAAAGCAATCCCACACCCGTCTGCAGTCACTCCTGTTCCCCACCCCCCGGCCTTAACTAACCACTAATGGATCTTCTGTCTATGGACATTACGGACACTTCACATAAATGGAATCTTAAGCTATGTGGTATTTTGTGACGAGATTCTTTCACTTGGCATAATGCTCTTAAGGTTCACGTGTGTTGAATGCAGCATATATGAGGACTCCATTTCCTTCTCGGGCCAAATAATATTTTACTGAATGGCTATACTTCATTATGTTTATCCATTCAACAGTTGATGGACATTGGAGGTGTTTCCACTTCTCGGCCTCTATGAGTGACGCTGTTATGGACGTGTACGAGCTTTTGTGTAGACACCTATTTTTACTTCGTTGAGGATTTTCGCAAGAGGAGAAATGCTGGCTCCTCTGGTAACTCTAATATCTAACTTTTGGGGACGTGCCAAACTGTTTTCCAGAGCGGCTGCACCATTTGACATTCCTTCCAGCAACGAACAAGGGTTCCCCTTTCTCCACATCCCAACCGACACTTGTTTTCCAGTTTCCTTCTTAAAATGACAGCCACCCTCGGTCAGACATTGTGCTGTATGAACAAATCACTCTCACTGCTCTTGCCAGCGCTCCCTCCAGAGGCTGGCTGAGGCCTTGTGCTGCGGGTTCACATCTGAGGAGCTTTCTGGAGATAGATGGCACCATTCGCCTCCCGAGAGACCCTGAGTTTGCTTTTGGATTGAACGCGGTGATAAGTGAAATCATGGTGTTTTCTTTTTTTTTCAGGGAACCCAAGTCTGTTCCCTCTCAGCAGATCTGGCTTTGGATTTCTTCCTTTGTTATCCTTTGGGAGAGAAGGATGTTTAGTCATTCTGAGAACTCTGGGCCCTCACGTGTGGAAAGCCGGCAGAATTGATCTTCTGGTGTTAACATGGCCTGCTTACTTTTAGGCTTTAGATGACTGCTTTTCTTTTCTTTTTTTTTTTTTTTTTTAATTTTTTTTTTTAATGTTTATTTATTTTTGAGACAGAGAGAGACAGAGCATGAACAGGGGAGGGGCAGGGAGAGAGAGAGACACAGAATCTGAAACAGGCTCCAGGCTCTGAGCTGTCAGCACAGAGCCCAAAGCGGGGCTCAAACTCACGGACTGTGAGATCATGACCTGAGCCGAAGTTGGACGCTTAACCGACCAAGCCACCCAGGCGCCCCAGATGACTGCTTTTCAAGTATCAGTTTTACATGCCGTTACTTCAAGACTGGGAAGCAACTGAGCAACGGCAGTACCTCAAAGGCCCCTGAGCCTGCGAATCGAGAGGAACTCAGGGGTCATAGACATGCTCATGTTTCGCTCTTGTGCCTTCGGGAGCCCAGAACTCCCCGTTTGCCTGATCACTTAAAATGCTATGTGATAGTCAAAGATGGGGAATGGAAAGCAGCACTATCCGACTCTGGCGTTCCCTCTGTCCCGTCACACCACACCCCTCTCAGCCCAGGAGAGCTGGACCACAGTTTGGGAAAGAATACTGTAGTTTTTGTGAATGAACTTGTACAGAGGGGCTCTACTAAGGACCACACTCAGGGTGAAGCGAAGTCTTGGTTAGAGGCCCGGAGAGTGAAGGAAAGCCTACCTGCCCCCCGCTTCTCCTCCCACCCCACCCCCCGTCCTGGTAGAGCCTTCCTTCTAGGGCTGGGGCCTCATAGGCCACCTGAGCAGTGGACAGAGAACAGCTGGAAGGACACAGGCAGAAGCGGCTGCTCCCGAAAGCCTTTGGGCGGTTCAAGGAAGGAACAAGAATGGGAACAAGGAGGGGAGGTCCGAGGCACTGGGCAAAGAAGCTTGGCTTTTGCATAAAGGACTTGAGAATCGCGATGCTAAGAAAGTTTGGCTGAAGAGGAGAGGTCATGCGACCGTCTCGTGGCAAAGTGCACTAAGCCACAGGCAGCTCTTAAAAGGCCTATTCCGAAGATATTATTGAGCAGATTTCTAGAGCTCAGTAATAATGGCAGCTGAGTCTGTTTTCAGTCAAGGTGCTTTATAGCTCTGGTCCCTGCTACAGGCCAGAGCTGATGATGAGAGGAGAGCATGGGGCCTGGGAGTGGGAAGAAGTTGATGCTGGTCTGGGACAGGAACCACAATATGGGTGGGGGGTGGAGAGGTCACCTGGAAGGGGCCAGAAAAGGCCTCCCCACCAGCTGCTACTTAGGGCCTCCAGCTAAAAAACACACAGACCGTTTTCCTGGGTCTCACCTCTGGCACAGACAAGCAGCTGACCGACAAGGCCAGACTGGGCAGTTTACAAGAAAATTTCTCTGCTACTACCTTCAGAACATACAGCAGGCACCTGCTGTGTACAGAGGACTAGAATGGCAAAAGGAATAGAACAAGAGAACAAGAGAAGCTGGGTAAGGAAATTAAAAAAAAAAAAAAAAAAAAAAAAAAAGGATCAACGTTTCTTAAGTGTGCCATGATTATAACCATGAGCCTAGGCAGGAGTGCAGCTGGACCAGTGAGGCTGGGGCTCCTGGGCCCTCAGGCGTGACAGAAGAACACCCACCCTTTCTGCACAGGAGCCTTCTGAAGTCACAATAATATTGCTTTATGCCCGAGGAAGGGGAGGAGAAACCACGATGAGAACCATGTGCTTTCAGCTGTCAATGTGTTAGATCTGTTCTTTTCCGATGCTCTGGGACCCCCTCCTGCCCTGGCAGAGGCCACGGCTGCAGTCCCCAGCACCCGGAGTTGTCAGCAAGAACTCAGGTCAGGTTCTCCAGGGCAGCTCTCGAAGATAAGTCTGGGCAGTCAATCCCTAAGCAACGAGGCAACAGCCAGTCTTTTTTTGGGTGAATGTGTCTACTTAGAGGACAGGAACCCCTGGGGATGAGGTGAAGCCCAAAGATTTAGGGAACATCCAGTGTGCTTGTGGAACCCAAGGACTGGGTAGGACCCCTGGGATATGAAGTATTCTAGACTCGGCCTGATCACATCAGGGTTGGGGGGCGTCCAGACCCAGAAAATCCTACCAACCTCACTCCGGTCACAAGGGAGGGGGAGGCTTCAGGAAAAGAACAACTCCAGGGCAAATATGGTAACCCAGGCCGAGCCGGGAGTCCCATCTGAGGGTTGGTGACAATCCTCCCAGAGACTAGATGTTGGGGACATCTGCGAGCATCCTGTAGTATTTCCTTAGCTCTAGGGGGATTTAGGGACTGTTCCCAATACATTTTTACTCTGTTATAGGTACTCCCTTTCTGCTATTTTGGTTGTCCCCAAAGTGACCATTCTAGGCAATAAGGTTCAGTGGGAAAATGGAATGAGAACATCTTTGAGGTTTAAAACAGTCATTATAGAATTTCCCCAACGGGGGGCTGTAACCTCTTCGTATACACCTTCTTCTCCTTCCCTCCTCTTACCTTTTCTCTCTGGACCAGCTTCTTGTAGACAGTGTCTGGGAAGGACCTCAGGGGATAGAACTTGCCAGTGCCCTCAGCGCACATGAAGACACCGTTCTCATACACGACTCGTCCCCGGCTGATGGTGACCAGCGGTACGCCGTGGCAGCGCATGTTCTCGTACAGGTTGAAGTCTCCTCCCTGCACCTGGGTGCTGGCTGAGATGGTCCTGGTGGAGAGGCAGGGGTGGGAGAGAAACCTCTGAGAAGAGGTGACGATGTCACAGCTCAGCAGGACGAATCGATGGTCAGTGGGAGGGGGTGACGCTCAGTGACAAGGAATAAGAGTAGTCCCCAAAAGCTGTCTGCTGCAGACCGAATCCCATCACCTCCCCAAATGTATATACTGAAGTCCTCACCCCCAGCCTCTGAATTTAGAGACAGGGCTTTTAGAGAGCTAATTAAAGTAAAATGAGATCATACGAGTGGATGATCCACTAATCCAATCTGACTGGTGTCTTTATAAGAGGAGGAAATTCGGACCCCAGACATGCACACTCATAGAGGAGAGACCAGGTGAGGACGGAGGCGTAAGACAGCCATTTACAACCCACGGAGAGAGGCCTCAGATGACACCAAACCCGCTGACACCTTGATCTTGGACTCCCAGCCTCCAGAACTGTGGGAACATACGTTTCTGGTGCGTCTAAGCCACCAGTCTGTGGTAGGGCCGGAGCAGCCCTAGGAAATGGATCAACTGAGCCAAACTCTAGCGGGTTTTCTGCCAACAGTGATCATGAACACCCACACCTCTGCAGCAACAGGGACCAGCCCCAGGCTTCAGGAGGCAGAACATGGCTTCTCGAATGCTCTAATGGAGAAGACAGCGTGGGTATCCCGGCCTTGGGGTGGGTGGCGGTGCACCAAAGAAGGCGAACCTTCTTTCCGATTCAACTTTTTATTTTCAAAATTCCATTAAATTTTTGCTTATCTTCTTTACTTCTAGCCTGTACACCGAGAAAAGTACCTGGCCACCAGTTAGCACTTAACAAAAATCTGCTGAGCGATTAATGAAATTTAATCGGAAAGAGTGGTTTCCATCTCCCCTGCCCAAATCTCTTAGTAAAAACCAGGCTCTGTAGCCCGTGGCCTGGTAACCCCCTTCATTCATTCACTCAACTCGCGTGCGCTAATGCTGTGGCTGTCAAGCTCTGTGCACTCCAGAGTACCCAACACCCTCAGTGAGGGGAGCAGGGGGCTGGCGGAGGAGCCCGGAGCGTCAGGACATCTGTCTGGTTCAAGTGCGTGTTAGCTATGTGATGCGGGGAGCCCCTCTACTCTCTGGGTCTTCGTTTCTTCGATAGAAAAATGGATATAAGAACGCCAGCATGAGTGCTTCCTGGGGCCGCGTGAAAACCAAACGAGATCACTGACGTGAAGCCGCTCCGCATCACTGTAAGGGGCTATGCGCGCGGTGATACCCTGCAGCCTGTCTGAGCCTGTCTTGTTCACAGCCGCATTCCTGGTGCCCAGACTACGGCAGGCCCTCAAATACTTGTCGAACCGAACACACCACAGGGTCACACTTCGCTATGCTAGATGCAGCGCAGAGACGATAAGCTGGTGGAGTTTTGCACTGCGAGCGCCTTAAAATCCCAAGTCCCTCTAGCCCCGGCGACTAGCAGCAGGTTTTACTTTGTGGCTTCTGGATCCCACACCACCACGTCGGCATCGGCCCCAGGGATGATGCGGCCCTTGCGGGGATACAGGTTGAGAATCTTCGCCGCGTTGGAACTGGTAACGGCCACAAAACGGTTCTCGTCCATCTTTCCTCCAACCTGAAACATTGCAACAGTGCCACGTCACCCAAACCCTGCGCGTGCCTCAAAGCCACGGCCTCCCTTGACTCTGGCCTGCGGTCTTTTAGTTGGTCACGACAACAGTGCCGAGAAGGACGATGACGTGAGCACCGTCTCAGCTGAGCCAACCTGCTGGCCGGGTTCCCGGCCATCGCCTCAATCCTTCCTCCGGCAACAGTGGTGAGTGGGCTCTTCGCCAAAGGCCGCCTACCTGGTGGAAATCTACCTCCTGTTTGTACAACCGGCTCTACCCATGTGTCTACTAGGGATGGGTCGGGAGCCTTCCTTCGTCCACAAAGGGACACAGATTTCTGGGCTCTTGAAAAACATCTTACTGCCTCACCCACCAGCGAGAGCACCGTGGACTCCCTTCAAGGGGGATTCCACAGCCACTCGTGGGCCTCTCTGAGCGGCTGGCTTCCCCTTGAGGACTTCAAATCTCCTTAGGCTCGGATTTGCTGCAGCTAATCTGTGATAGGGCAGGACCAAAAATACTTATTCTTCGTGGGGAGAACAGGTGGTATTCAAATGAAGTCCTAGTCCCTGTTTTTCTCAAAAAGCAACTGGCCAAAACATGTAAAGAGCTTTAAAAAAGGTTCATTCCCTTTGGCCCAGAAATCTGCTTCTAGGAATCTGTCCTAAGGAAATAATTAGAAACGTTCACACGTATATACTCCTGAACAAAGAAGCTCTCTGCAGCATTATTTGTAAGTGCAAAACTCCGGAACAGCTAAAAGCTCCAAACTCAGGGAAGGATTAACTGAAATGTGCTACTTCCACCGGAGGAAATACTATTTAGCTACTAAAAAGATGCTATCGGGGCGCCTGGGTGGCTCGGTCGGTTAAGCGTCCAACTTCGGCTCAGGTCATGATCTCACGGTCTGTGAGTTCGAGCCCCGCGTCAGGCTCTGTGCTGACAGCTCAGAGCCTGGAGCCTGTTCCAGATTCTGTGTCTCCCTCTCTCTCTGCCCCTCCCCTGTTCACGCTCTGTCTCTCTCTGTCTCAAAAATAAATAAACGTTAAAAAAAATTAAAAAAAAAAAAAAAGACGCTATCGGGGCACCTGGGTGGCTCAGCGGGTTGAACGTCCGACTTCGGTTCAGGTCATGATCTCACAGTTGAGTTTGAGCCCCTTGTCAGGCTCTGTGCTGTGAGTGCAGAGCCCGCTTTGGATCCTCTCTCTCCTTCTCTCTCTGCCCCTCCCCTGCTCATGCTCTCTCTCAAAAATAAATAAACATTAAAAAAAAAGAGAGAGATGCTTTTAAAGAATTTTTACTGGTATAGAAAGACACTCAAGGTATGCTGTTATGTGAAAAAAAGAGATGAACCCCGTTATTACAATAACATCCAGAACATACACAGAACTAGAAAGAAAGAGACCAAAATATTAATACTTTCACTTCTCGGTATGGAATTAGGGGGATCTTTTTTCCTCACACTTTTCTGCATTTTCCAAATTTCTATAGGAGGCTGTACTACCTTTCTGGTTGGGTGAAAATACAAACTTTCTGGTTTTGTTTTTAAGTGAAACAAGGAGCCATGGCTATAGCTCTCCTAAGAGTGAAAACCCTTGCGAGGACTTGAGCAGAGGGGGGTCCCCAGAACATACCACTCCTCTCTCCCAGATGACACTCATGCGGTCCTGGACACCACTCACTCCATGCGGGATCTTGGTGAAGTCCTCCTTGCCCATAGCTTTCTGCTTCGTGGTGAAAGGCCGGTGATCTGATGCCACAATGTTCAGAGTATCACTGGATAAAGAGAAAGATGGGCCAGTGAGGGAGGGAGGCCAGGGTCCCGGAAGGTAGGGACAGGTGCAGGGAAAAAGCCTTCCCTTCGGATCCAGGCAAAGCTGACCTTCGGATCCAGGCAAAGTAACCCAAGTTACTTCATTTGTGTGAACCTCAGTTTACTCATCTGTAGAATGGGTTTGTGGGCTGAGGGTTGACACTAGCTGTCAGTGTCACAGGAGACACTGATGGGAGCCTTTGGGGCATCAACTTTTATTAAGAGTTAAGGCAGCAGGCAGAGAAAAATTCAACCCCTAGTTTTGCTAACCTGAGGTGGTTTTACTGCCAGAGGCTCAGATGCCAAGCTCTTATCGTCTTCTCCCTCAACCCCTACCGGTCCCTGCTGGTGACAAGCATGTGCTTGGTAAAACATTTACAAGTTCAATGTTAAGCATTGCTAAATAACTTGCGGCCATAGCCTTTCTTGGATGTGGGGACTCTGACGGCACAGAAGAGGAAAGGAGGGACAAGACAGAAGAGATGTTTGCCTTAATAAACCAGCGATGCTATGCAAGCCAACCGGTTCATCACCCCCGCCCTCTATGACCATTGTCCTCGGAAGGTTACTGAGGCCACCTCCGTGCAAGGCTGTGGGTGGCTAAGGCATGGTGGGGCTCTCCGGGGGTTCCGGCCTCGCTAGGATTCAGGGCAGAGACTTAGTAGGACGGTGCGACAGTACACGAGGCAGCAGATCCTCGACCAAATGAGGGCGGCAGATAGCTGGCCCATGTGCAGAGATCTCTGTAGGCCGAGGGCTCAGAGGTGGTGAGGGGCAGAGGGGGAAGGATGCCCACATCGCCCAGGCCAGGGCAACCTCATGAGGAAACACCATTGGAGGGCAGGGAGGGTCCTGGCTGGAGCATGGGGGTTGTGTGGGAGAGGGGGACAACTGCTGGGACCACACAGCGGGGGCCCTGAGAATCTAATTTCTTTGTAGGAGGCACCAAAGCCTGTGAATGCCTGTGGGCCATCTAAGCTGCCCATGTCAGACTTGGTGATGAGACATCTCCTTTTTTAAAATTTTTTTTAAGTTTATTTATTTAGAGAGAGAGAGAGAGATTGAGAGAGACAGAGAATCCCAAGCAGGCTCCACACTGTTAGCACAGAGCCTGACGCAGGGTTCAAACTCAGGAACCATGAGATCATGATCTGAGCCAAAACCGAGAACCAGATATCCAACCTACTGAGGCACCCAGGCGCCCCAGTGACGAGGCATATTCTTAAGGCTCTCAGACAATTCAGGGTCAGGCTGCATATTGGGCTGTCTCCACTGGGGGCCTGGCAGGGTTCATCAGTCACAACTGTTGCCAAATGACTGACTTCCTTGGCCAAATCCACAGTGAGATGACTTAGCCCTTCCTGTGGCATGGGCTGGTGTCTCCCTTAGCCAAACACGCTGCTCTGGGCCTTCTCAGAGATTGCAGGGGACACTCTCCACAGAGCAGAGGGTTTGTTCTAGGGCGCCCCAGTGCTGCCCACATTCCCCGGGCCTGCAGAACCCATCAGAGTTTCACCTTCTCCTCAGGGGTCCTCCAGACCCCCAGGCAGGGCTCAGATCAGAAGAGGTGCCTGTCAGAATCATTGGCTCAGGGTCAGGAACCTCAACTCCCATTCTTGAACCAAGTCCTACTGAGCAACCACCTTTCAAAAAAGGCTCCTACACAAGTAGGTGCCCCTCGGGGAGTGTGGTCACATTCCAGAAGGGCTTCTGAGGTCTCCTAGTGCTGCCCTGAATCTAGGAAATTAGACACCCACATCCATACCCTTTAAAGTTTAGAACATGACTGTCTTTAAGTAGTTGAAGAAATTTTTTTTAATGTTTATTTATTTTGAGAGAGAGAGAGACAGGGCGCAAGTGGGGGAGGGGCAAGAGAGAGGGAGACACAGAATCCAAAGCAGGCTCCAGGCTCTGAGCTGTCTGCGCAGAGCGCAACGTGGGGCTCGAACTCACGAACCGGGAAATCATAACCTGAGCCGAAGTCAGACACTCAACCGACTAAGCCACCCAGGCACCCCTCAAGTCCTTTAAAATTTTACATATTCAAATGAAGAGAACTTCTGGCCCCTTTCAGAAATGAAATTTTACACAGAGAACAACCTGGTGGTTGCCAGAGGCGGGGGGTGGCTGGGAGACTGGGCAAAATGGGTGAAGGAAAGGGGGAGGTACAGGCTTTCAGTTATGGAACGAGTAAGTCACAGCCACGAAAGGCACAACGTGGGGCATACAGTCCATGGTATTGTGACAGCGTCGCACGGTGACAGAAGGTAGCCACACTTGTGAGCACAGCATAACACAGAGAGTGCCAAGTCGTTGCTGTACTCGCGTGTAGCACGTCACATCGTGTGTCAACCACATGTCAGTAAAAGAAGAATAAAACAAGGAGAAAGAAATTAGATTTGATTTTAGGGATTTTATTTTTAAGTCATCTCTACCCTCAACACGGGGCTGGAACTCACACCCCCAAGGTCAAGAGTTGCGTGCTCTCCCGACAGAGCCAGCCCGGCGCCCCAAGAAATTGGATTTATTATTTATTTATTTATCTATTTATTTATTTGTTTGTTTATTTATGTCAACACCAAAATTTTAATTAATTAATTAATTTTTAATTGAAATTTTAGTTAGTGACATTCGATTTTTTTTTTAAAGTTTAAAAAAAATTTTTTTTTTTTAACGTTTATTTATTTTTGAGACAGAGAGAGACAGAGCATGAATGGGAGAGGGTCAGAGAGAGGGAGGCACAGAATCCGAAGCAGGCTCCAGGCTCCGAGCTGTCAGCACAGAGCCTGATGCGGGGCTCGAACTCACGGACCATGAGATCGTGACCTGAGCCGAAGTCGGCCGCTCAACCGACTGAGCCACCCAGGTGCCCCAGTGACATTAGATTTTAAATAAAGGATAAATCCTTACACCCATAGATGGTGCTTTCCCCCTGATACAGAAGAAGTCACATGCTAACGTGGGTCGTAACAAAGCAGTGCATGTTTTCTTATAAGAATATGGTAATTGGTGCCTGGGTTTTCTGTCAAGCATTTTGTATGATATCAATTATCACCAACAAGGTGTCCTAAAAACGAAACGACAGTACCACAAATTCCTATACACAACAAAAATGTTCAAACGCTGCTCCAAATTCCGTAAAATTACACACTTGTACAATATGCACCGATCTTCAAAAGGGATTCAAACTACTCTCAGGACAGTTAGCATGAAACTACAATTTGACTTAAGTGAATAAATGTATTTAAGTTACATTAAAAATAGACTAGTTTAATATAAAACCTTAAATGATTCCATTAACAGCACTATTTTCCCCTGCCTATTTGAATGTGTTGGGGCCGCTGTCATCTGGGTAGGTTGGGGCAGTTGCCACCTATTTGTTCTTCCAGCAAATATGCCTGTGGCAAGCAGAGGTACTTCAAAAGATTTTTTTGACCTTGGCACTGAGCCCAAATTACTACAGTGGGCTCCTGGTTCTTGTCTGTTTTGTTTGTGTTGATAAAGATGGAAAAGAGGCTGGCTGGCATTTCCCTGTGAAAAGCATTTTTAAAAATTATTTCCTTATTTATTTTTAATATATATATTTAAAGTTTATTTATTTATCTTAGAGAACAAGCCAGGGAGGGGCAGAGAGAAGATCCTAAGCAGGCTCCTGCAGGTCAGCGCAGAGCCTGGGGGGGGGGGGGGACCTCAGAAACTATGAGATCATGACATGAGCTGAAATCAAGAGTCGGACGCTTAACCAGCTGAGCCACCCAGGTGCCCCCTGCAGTGAAAAGCATTTTTAAGTCAGAGCTGATCTGGCATTTCTCCTCTCTCGTACTCCCTAATTTAAAAAAAAAAAATTTTTTTTAATGTTTTATTTATTTTTGAGACAGGGAAGACAGAGCATGAACAGGGGAGGGTCAGAGAGAGGGAGACACAGAATCTGAAACAGGTTCCAGGCTCTGAGCTGTCAGCACAGAGCCCAACGTGGGGCTTGAACTCACGGACCGAGAGATCATGACCTGAGCCGAAGTCGGCCGCTTAACCGACTGAGCCACCCAGGTGCCCCATCGTACACCCTAATTTATCTAAATGTGTAAGGGGTGCTGCTGCTCAGGATCACAGCAATATTGTGGGACAGAAAGCAGGTGCTGCACTGGGCCACGCATATACTGGCCCTCTGGGGCCACCTGCGCCCCGAGACCTTACTGACTGCACCCTATACTCCTCTTTCAGGTGTTAACACAGCAGGATGCTGAGTGGGAATTTGCCAATTGTCGGCGACCAGGAGGGAACATTAAGGACCTGGATGAAATAAGTGCCCCTTTTTCTCAAGACAGCCATCTTCAGTCGGGGCTGGCTATTTCCCTCAATCATCCTCACCATCACCCTCGAAGTGAAGAGGGCTGTCACCTCCCCCCAGGTATATAAAAGCCTACGACAGGGAGGGAGACTGAGGTATCACAGGATGGAGAGTCCTGTAGTCTTTTCCTCTTCCTTCTTTTCGTGTTCGAGTGCGGTTTCCCTACCCTCTCTCCTAGCAGTCTCCTCCATAGTCAAGGAGGGGACATTGCAACAGGTTCACCCACGGAAAACAGAGGTGATGGCTGTGGGCTTCTTGCTTGGGAGGGGGCCGGTGGACCCGCCCTGAACCTCTAGGTGAGGAGAGCCAGTGGGATGGGGACAGAATGCCCTCCCACCGTCGAGAGTGGCAAAGCTGTGTGAGCTTTCTCTGGGCCTCAGACACTGTAGAAGGTGGTCAGGCTGGAGCTGCCTTCCAGGGTCCTTGTTCACAGGGACACCACTAGTTCTAGAAGCAAGGAAGGTGTAGGTGGAAGAGGTTGGGCTGGAATCCATCTTCCATACCAGGGGATTGTATGAGGGCTGCACAAGAGAGCCCACAAGGGCATGTGTCCTACATAAGGAGGGCCCCAAAGGCCAGTCACGTTGAGTCTGAGAAGCAGGAGTATAGACTGGTGCTTGGGTATGGAGAAGAATCCCCCTACTCAGGGACTGGGCACGGGGAAGGGAGGAGACTGACATTTAAACTAGACTAGACTTGGGGCGTCTGGGTGGCTTAGCTGGTTAAGTGTCTGACTTTAGCTCAGGTCATGATCTTATGGTTTGTGAGTTCCAGCCCCGTATCGGGCTCTTTGCTGTCAGTGTGGAGCCGGCCTTGGATCCTCTGTCCCTCTCTCTCTATCTGCCCTTCCCCAGCTCTCTCTTTCTCTCAAACATAAATAAACATTTTAAGAAAAAAAATAAACTAGACTTTAATAACCAAGAGGGAGAGAAAACAATGGATTCTATGCAAAATGTCACTAAAGGAAAGAAAGAAGCTGCAAGCAGTTTGGGACAAAACAAAATCTTTTCATCTCTGTGTCCCACTGAATTCAGACTATTCGTTAAAACTTTTCCTTTAGATTTGGATCATACGGGAAAAAATCGTGTTAGAACAAGAGGAGCTGGAGAAAAGGAGATCTGGAGGGGAAGAATGAGGGGGAAAGAGGAAGAGAGGGCAGAAGGAAAGGAAAAAGGGGAAAGAAAGGGGAAACCACATGCGAAACAACGAGGAGGGGGAGGTAAAGAAAAAAGAGACAGAAAGGCCCACATATATTCTAGAATAAGTCAGCAGCCACATCCTACAGCCCTGAAGTGGTCCTCAGTGTAAAAGCAATGTCCTTGGAAATTCTGAACAACCACCATTCACCGTTTCATATATGCTCTTGACTCTTACACTGCAGAAGCTCTCGCTCCAAATCAAGTGGTCGGAGAAGCCGACAGGTAATTGGGATGGCAATTAGCTGATGGGCTCTGGAGAAGGTAACAAAAGCAGAGTCATCCTACGGGCACAATGGAACCAGACCTAGGTCAGATTTGGGGCCTCTGCGACATCACCTCGAAGACGTGTACGTTCCCAGGACGGCATATATTATGATTAAGGACGTGCTACGGGGCCCACAGAGGTTCTGCCAAAATGCCTTACTTGGCCAGCAGGCTCATGAGGTAGGTGGAGGTGTTCGTGTCCAGTCTCAGCGGAGGCACCGTGACGTAGGCGGCCGCGTGGGACCAGTCCTGGTGGTAGTAGTGTAAGCCTGTCAGAGTGGCATGGGCGGTGGTGGTCTCGGCCAGCACAACCTTCCCTAGAAGAAGAAAGGTCAAACCATGACTAGGAAGCCAGTGACCTGAGAGATCACTGGTCTGAGCTTCTCATTTCATAGGCGGAGGAGCTGAAGTCAGAGAGAGGAAGGGACTTGACTGAGCTTACACGGGGGTTTGAGGGCACAGCTGGGTTCAAGGCCGGAGGGCTCCATATTGCCATGCTGGCTCCAGGCAAGGAGAACAGAAGGGCAAGGGTGCCGAAGAGGGGCAGCACCGCCATTTCGGGGGACCACGGGTGCTTCAGGGCACTGATGGGAGGAAGGAGGGCCAGCGGTGCGGGTGAGACACCCAAGGGCTCTCACTGGGGGAGAGGCGGGAAGCAGGATCTCGCGGGCAGTTCTACCAGAAGGCCGAAAGCCCTTGCTCTGATTTATCTCCCCAGGTCTGTGACCATGACTTTGTTTCTCCCGTTTCCAGGACCTCACTGGCACCCTGAACCGGGCCAAGACTATAAGTATAAAAACCTTCAGGTGCTGCCCAGCGCTCAGCAGCAGCCGACACACAGGTATCGGGGCTCGCACACAGGGTGTGGGGTGGCTGGAAGGGAAGCTGGGTCCATACACTGTTACTCCTCCGGGGACTTCCCTGGCATCCCCTTGAAATGTCCACTGGAACCGGTCCAGGATTTTATGTTAGTTGCCAAGGCAACGACCAGTAAAACCCAAGAGGCCAAAAAGATACCAATTAAGGAGCTGACTGAAAACGTGGAAAACTTTCCCAGACCCGGGAGAGGTGACAGACACTTCTGCAGAGCTGTTATGCATGCAAATGCACAGAGGAAAACACTGCTTCTAGCGCACCGAACCCAGGCTAGCGCAGTGCTTCTGCGGGCGGCGGGAGAGAAAAGGGAGTACTCCGGGGGACCCCACAGGGCTGCAACCCCACCACACGTGCGCACGGTCCACTCCAGCCCAAGGACTCGCCTTGCATCTTAGCAGCTGCGATAACGTCACCGGCCGAGATGCTGGACACGTTGACCAGGTATATTGGACAGTGAGTCTAAACAAGGAAACCGGCAGAAAGGAGAGCGCGTCAGCCCCATGAACCTAACAAGCACTAGCACAGCCCCAGCCAAACCAGTCCGGGCCCCGGCACCTCCCTCTGCATGTCTTAGCCCCACTCGCAGGGAGAGAGGGTCTTCTACCGGGAAGGCAGGCGGGCGGCCAGAGCACAGACGAGGGGAAGCACGGAGGAGGCAAGCACCAGGGCCCAAGGGGAATGTTGGGGCCGAGCCTCAAATATTTCACCAGCCGGAGTCAAGATGATTTATAACTTAACACCAGGGACTTTTTAAATTTCCTGCTCATGAACGTGACGACCTAGAGACAGTCGTGGATCATACTTCGTATCTAAAATTAAAACGAGGGCTGCCTTATCAGTAGACAGAATGTACCCTCAGAAGAAACAAAATGGAAGAGGTTCAGGGTTCAAAGTCTATGTCAGGCAGGACTGGTCTTGCAAATGGACACCTGGGTTGTAATATCAATGAGCTTTTCCTCTGCTGAGCGGTGCGACAATGGTCCCTGGCTTCACCTGCCTGGGCATATGTTTGAGCTAAAAAACAGGAAGCTGGCTTTTTGTTGTTGACATCTTTCCTTATCCTGGGGTCGGTCTCCGTCAGGAAATCATTGGTATCATAGCCACTGGTGTGCCAGTAAATCAATGTCCTCGACCGGCACCCAGACTTGTAAACTGTTCATGGGAAACTTTTCCCAAATGTTACTCTGATGCCTTCTCTGCTCATCAAAATGAGAGGACAGAGAGCTTAGGAACTGGCCTGACATTTGACGTGCTTGGTGCAACTTTACTAATTCTGAGATCCGCTGGACCTCCAACCTCTGCCTCGTCCCCGGCGTTCCTAACACCACGCCGTCGTGCTTACTTACATCCTTCGGGATCGCCCATGTCTTTTCAGAGAAGAGGTTCTCGAGCATTAGTGCCCGCTAAAACCATGGGTGGGCTTCTTAAAACAGACTGCTGGGCATCGTCCCCAGTTTCTGATTCAATGGGTATGGGCCCGAGAATCTGCAATTCTAAGTTTCTATTTCTAACAAACACGGGTGCTGCTGGTCCAGGCGCCACACTTTAGAAAACTGGTATTCTCGAGGTGACAGCACAGATTATCTGAGCAAATCGAACTCTTTAATGACGGTTTAGGAGAAACAACCTTGGTATATTTCTTGGTATATATCTACTGTTTATAAAATGCCTTTCTTTCTCTGCCCCCCTTTGACCCTCACAATCCTCCTGTGAGAAGTGATATTATCATTCCAACATTAGATAACAAAATAGTGTATCAGAGTGGTTGAGTGATGCGCATACACTGAGAGCTTCGTGTTTGGTAAAGGTCTCACGTCTTGTTCATTTCCTACACCGTGTCAGCACCCCCTCGCCCTGAGCGATACCAAGGAAAACTTCTAAGTGGTCTAGAGGCAGAGGGTTCGATCACGGTTCTCTAAGCAAGCCATCTACCGAATTCCTCTACAGGAAACAGAGTTCATTTGCAGTGAGGCTCTGTGGACACCCAACTCACCCTGCCTCCCATGGGAGCCATTTCCACTTGAGCAATGAAGCCAGACTCAGCAAGCTCACGGCGGTGGGGGGGAGGACAGAGAGCTGGCAGCTAGGAGGACTTCTGCCAGGTCTGTGGGAACAACAACACCCAGGAAACGGTTTTGGGGTCCTGTGAACCAGGCATGGTGGTGGCACCCAGGGCAGAATGGGACTCCACTGTGTAGACTGAAGATGCTGGTTTCTGATCCCAGAGTCAAGAATGGGTTTAGGGCGAGCCGGGGTCTACTTACCCTGTTTGCAATGGTGATAACTCGGTGAGTGGCTTCAGCCTCCAGCTGTAAGAAACAAAGGACAGGAAGAAAACAAGCTTCAGCCTCTCTCCCAAGCAAGCCCACCTCTGCTCAAGAGCCCACTTTGTAGAAAGTGCTGGAATATCCAACATTGGGCTGGAGGGGCCAAATGCACCCACAGGGGCTGGCTCGGGGGGTAAGCCCTGGGCAGGGGCACCAAGCTCCAACCACCTCTTCTCACCCTAAGAGAATCCGAGGATTTACTACACCAGGCATATCCTCGCTGGATGCTACTCAGGCCTTAAATAAAAGGCAACGAGGGGCATCTGGGTGGCTCAGTCAGTTAAAGCATCTAACCCTTGGCTTCAGCTTAGGTCATGATCTCATGGTTCGTGGGATTGAGCCCTGCATGGGGCTCTGTGCTGTCTGCTTGGGATTCTCTGCCCCCCCCCTCTTAAAAATAAAGAAATAAACTTTAAAAAATTTGGGGGGGGGGGCGCCTAGGTGACTCAATCAGTTAAGCATATGACTCTGGCTCAGGTCATGATCTCATGGTTCTCGAGTTTGAGCCCCACCTCAGGCTCTCTGCTGTCAGCCCGGAGCCCGCTTTAGATCCTGCTTTGGATCCTCTGCTGCTACCCGCCCCCCTCTTCTTCTTTCTGCCCCTACCCCACTCATGGGAGCTCTGACACTCTCTCTGTCAAACTGAAACATTAAAACAAATTTTTAAAAATTCTTCCCTATCTGGGGCACCTGGGTGGCTCAGTCGGTTAAGTGTCTGACTCTTGATTTCAGCTCAGGTCATGATCTCACGGTTCATGAGTTCTAGCCCTGCATCAGGCTCTGCGCTGGCAGTGTGCAGCCTGCTCGAGATCCTCTCCCTCCCTCTCTCTCTGCCTCTCCTTAGCTCATGCTCTCTCTCTCTCTCAAAAAAAGAAAAAGGCAACAAAAGGAAACAGAACCTAGAAACCCCTCTGTGTTTTCTGGGGTATTCTTTCCACAGCCACCTCAGCGCAGTAGCAAGGAATGATACTCACTAATATCAAGCTGGAAATTAACCTAGATCCGAGTTTCTGAACTTCGGCACCATGGATATTTTGAGTCGGGTAACTCCTTGTGGCGGGGGGCTATCTGGGCACTGTAGGATCGATCGTCAAGCAGCATCCCTAACCTCTCTCCACTGGATGCCAGCAGTACTACACCCTCCCCCTGCCCCCCCACCCCCCAAGGTGGGACAACCAAAAATACCTCTGGACATTGTCAGATGTCTGCTGGAGGGCAAAATCTCTCCTGGCGTAGAGCCTTTAACCAGTAGATGATAACAGTGGTGACTCTCGCTATTAATACCCTACAGTCAGAGCTTGGCTTTTTCCCTCATACAACTGAACAAAGCCCAGTCCTGTGCCCACCCGCCCACTCCTGTCCTTACAGGTCCTCGCAGGGCCTTGCATGTCTGATGGCAGTGCCATGACATCTGGTCTCTGGCTCCTCGTCCCTCAGGGCCTCCCATCGATCCCTCATGGACATCCAGCCACCACTCTGCATTGGATGCTTGGAAGAAATGGGAAATAGCTTTCTCTTCACAAACGGCAGGTGTCGGAATGGGGTCGCAGGACGAGAAGGCACGATTTGTCCAGTGAGGTCCCCTCCAGAACAGACATCTTTAGCGGGGGGACCGCTGGGGATTTGTGTGGGCACCTTGCCAAACTGTGCCAGGATTAAACCAGAGGGCAGAGGAGAGCAGGGCTTTTCATGATCACCGCGGTGGTTAATATGGTAACAAGGGGGCAAGAGTATAGACACGTATGTGCTTCTGGTTTCTGGCGGGAAGGGTCCAAAGTTTTCCTCAGATGCTCTCATTCCTACAACACTAAATCACTGGCTTATAATCTGGAATTTCTTCTTACACCCGAAAGCGCTTTCACTCTGTCTTTTCTTTCCCCATCAATTTTTGGGCAACGCAGCCCCCAATGTGCTCACATGGTCTCCCTCAGATCCCTGAAATCAGAATCAAATTAGGTGGGTCTGGTTTCCTCCAAACAGTCTTTCCCAAGGAAGCTCAAGGCCAAGGCAGCCTCCGCTGGGCGATGGCTGTTCCCTGAAAAGCTTCCAGATGCAAATTTCACCCATGGAGAAAGCGATAATATGCAACTTCTATTTACTGATGCCTCTTCTATCCTAAAGGTTCTGTGAATCCACAGGAAAGAAGCTGAGAAGAGGCAGAGTCAGTTTTCCTCACCTCCTCTGGGCGGCTGATCTCGATTCCTTCTGGGCCCGTGATTCCCAAATCTAGCGCCTCCTTAGCACCCTGAATAACAGCAAAAGAAAGAAAATTGAGAGAACCATACAGATACGAGAAAATCACGAACCCCAGGGACACGAAAGCATGCCGGACACCGTGCATTCCAATAGGCTGCCGCTTTGCTCACTTCTGCAGTATCCGCCTTCCAAAGAGGGCAGAGTAAGTATGGGGTTCCCTGGCAGCCAGGCTCTCCTGCACCTCACTTCCTAAGGACTGAACGTATTTTTTTTTCCTCTTAAAATTCCAGTTCTAGAACTAGCCAATAGGCTTGGGACATCAAAGACCATCGGTCTGAAAAATCAGAATTTCCCCACCGGAAATCTAGTCAAATCTCTAGTTTCCAGCAACACCTAGAATAACCCTTACCAAGCATCCTATTTAAGATCCAGGAGGTACAAAGGGATTCATCTACCAGTGAGCAGATTGCTATAATATCTCAGTTCCTCGGGGGTGGTGGGGGAGAGGTAATAGGAAAGCGGAGGAAAGAGGAGAGCTGACTGTCATTTATTCTGATGTCAAATCTCATTAAAAATATTTCTTAGAGGTGCTCCAAGTTCTTTTGCTATCATGGAATTTAAATATCATATCACTAGAACTAAGACATTATCATCTAAGACTTAGAAACCCTTCTGGACTATGAAGAGATTTTTTTTTTTTTTTTTTTTTTTTTTACAGACAGACGGTAGACAAGTTTGGATTTTCTGACGAAGATTTGTCAGCTGGGGTGTTAACATCTCACACTGCCTTTTATGACTCATTTTGTGTGGACAAAATTGTGGGATGGGCGATGGGTGGTCAGGAATCCCCCTGAGAACAGTCTCTATTGGTGCCCCAGCCCCCCTTCCCCAATATTCTCTATGGCCTTGCCTCAGCCACGAGCTCCCCATTCTCAGCGTGGACTCGGGGGATCGCTCCAATGTCCTTGCAAGCGTGCAACACTTGATAGAGCTCACTGTCCCGAAGCATATACAAGTCTTTGTAGGTCATGAACATCTGGAAGGAGTTGACACCCTTCTCCCTTACCA
This sequence comes from Panthera tigris, assembly GCF_018350195.1. Classification (NCBI taxonomy): domain Eukaryota; kingdom Metazoa; phylum Chordata; class Mammalia; order Carnivora; family Felidae; genus Panthera; species Panthera tigris. The sequence continues at coordinate 118,022,395 of NC_056662.1, forward strand.
GTGTCTCCATTTCTGCTTTCACCTGGAGAGCAAAATGCAAAGGCAATGCCACGTGAGTACAGATGTTCAAGAGGCTGACGGGCCCAGGATGGAGGAGATGGGGGCCAGTGGGAGGAATGACCATGCGGCCACCTGCAACCTTGCAGTATCTCACTTTCTGCCCACCCCCCGGGCCTCTGTGAGGTCAGGTGAGCAAATGGATGCAGAAGGACTTTGAAAATTGCCAAGCATGGGGCTCCTGGGTGGCTCAGTCGGTTAAGAGTCCGACTTCGGCTCGGGGTATGATCTCGCGGTTTGTGAGTTCGGGCCCCGCGTCAGGCTCTGTGCTGACAGCTCGGAGCCTGGCTCCTGCTTCGGATTCTGTGTCTCCCTCTGCCCCTTCCCTGCTCGTTCTCTGTCTTTCTCTCTCTCAAAAATAAACAAACATTAGGACAATTTAAAAAAAAAAAAAAAAAAAAGAAAATTGTCAAGCATGACACAAACGTAGGAACCATATTGTGACCATCTAGGCATGTTTCTGCTGTCGTATAGGCTTGTCTTGTGTTTCTAACTCCAAGTCAGCCTTATTGGTGAATGCATTAACAGCGTTTACCCCCAAGGCCTGTGCTCCCCACTCCCATAATGGAAGTGGTGTTACAAAGAAGGCACAATAGGGGCGCCTGGGTGGCTCAGTCGGTTGAGCGTCCGACTTCGGCTCAGGTCATGATCTCACGGTCTGTGAGTTCGAGCCCCGCGTCGGGCTCTGTGCTGACAGCTCAGAGCCTGGAGCCTGTTTCGGATTCTGTGTCTCCCTCCTCTCTCTGACCCTCCCCCGTTCATGCTCTATCTCTCCCTGTCTCAAAAATAAATAAACGTTAAAAAAAAAAAATTTCAAAGAAGGCACAATAATGCTGAAACTCCTGAGACCCAGGGCGCCTGGCTGGCCCGCCTGGCTATATGAATATGGAGATTCATCCTAATGTTGTTCACAATGGGGAAAAATGGAAGCAACGTTGGTCTGACAGCAGGAAAACAAATTGAGGTTTATCTCCTTGATAGGACATGAAGCGGCCACTGCACCAATGGTCATGAAGACCATGAAGCCACACAGAAAATGCTCACACTTAAGTGAAGGAGTTACTATGTAAAAAGCACGCATGGAAAAAAAAAAAAAGACTGGAGGGAAATAAGCCAAAGTAACAAGAGTGGTTGTGTTGGGATAACCAGAAGGATGGGCTTCTTTTCTCTTTCTAAAATCGATAGTTAGGAAAAGAATTATTTGATAATAACAAAAAGAATTTAAAATTCTAGATGCATGGAAGTCCCCACAACCTCTGGGGACTTAGGGAGGGCTGGCCTGGCCTCAGTGTTGCTGAGAATCTGAATGGACGCCCTATTCCAGGCCAGCTCCGGGGGGAGGGAATACAGAAGCTCGGGGTAAGGTCGTCCCCCCAGGAGGGTGTCGAGAATAAACAAAACCCCCTCCTCCGATAAGGGCCGGCTGCCATTCAGGGTGGGTCTGCACTTTTACCCAATGCCAGCAGGGAAGTCTTCATGGTGTGAAGGTTGGAGGGCTCCAAGGCCTTTCATAAGGACCATGTCTGACATAACAGAGGAGAGTGGGGGAGCTCCACGCTCAAAGCTAAAACCCAAGGGCAGAAGGACACAAGGCTTTTAATTACCATCTCAGAAGGGACGCAGGCCCTTTAGACCAGCCTCCCTAGCTGAAGAACTTTGTAAAACGTCAATGCTTGTTTCGTTGTTGTTGTTTGTTTTTTTTGTTTGTTTGTTTGAAGTAAACTCCATGCCCAATGTGGGGCTAGAACTCACCACCCTGAGATTAAGAGCCTCATACTCGACTGACTGAGCCAGCCAGGCGCCCCAGTGCTTGCTTAGGATGCCCACACAGGTCCTGGCACCTGTACCAGTACAGAATTGGTGGTGGAACGGGCATCCAGGCTGCTTCTCTGGGGTAATAAGTGGTAAAACTCCAGAAATGAAGCAAAATCTAAATGTCTGTTTTTAGGAAGTGGGAATCTGGGTGGAGGGGACTAGACTCTGCCCCTGGGGCCTGGGGCAGCGGGGGGACGGGAAAGCCAGAAGCAAGGGGCACAGGGGCTGAAGTGAGAAAGGGCTCAGTGGGAGCCAGCCTCCAGGAGGAAAAAAGTGGCCCAGTCCCATTTATCCAGGTGGCACGGAGCCAGGACAGGGCTCTTGTTCTGTTCGGAGACCTCAGGTCCATGCCGTCACTTCCGGCATGAAAACAATACGTCCCCGGGAGCCTGACTCTTGCCAAGCCCGCTGCTCAGCAGAAGTGGCACCCGATGAAGAGTATCAAGACACGTTGAGAGCTTTGTGGTCTGAGCAAGGAGTCAGCCGGCGTTCCCCAGGCCTCTGGTCTCAGGCCCTCTGGGTCTGCTGGAACACTGGCTCTTGAAATTAAGCAGAACAAGCCTTGTCACCCCCTTGTGGAATCATGCGTTCTTTTCTTTTGGCATCTGGGGGAGTTAGGATGGTGGGGGGCGTCCCCTACCTGTGGGAGAGCACCCCACCCCAGCTGACTCCACCCAAATGGCCCCTCTCCCTAAAAAACGCACTTATTCTTTCGGGATTCTACCCAGCACTGTTACCTTGGGTGCCCACCAGGTGATCCCCACATGCAGGGCGTAGTCACAGCAGACCTTGGGGTCGGCCAGACCCCGACACTTCTCGTAGGCTTCCACGAGGGAGGTCTCCTTGTCAGGCAGGACGTGGCCGATGACCATGGTGGTGCCTCCGACTAGTGCCGCCTGTGGGGGACGGGAAAAGCAGTCTCGTCACATCCCTTCCCACATCCGAGTCACTGACGCAGGGAGACACCTGAGGTCCTTGGGTGGACATTCAGGACAACCACAGACCCTATTAAGCGAGAGGCTGTGAGGCCCCAGTGCAGCCACGCTTGGGAAATTTTGAGGAGCTAGACACACACTGGAGGCCGTGTGTCAACCTTCATCACCCCATTGGATCCAGTACACAAACCTGCCTCTTCCTCATCTTGGGTTGTGGCTCAGTGCTTTGGAAAAACCACTTAGTGTGTCACTGGAGCCTCAAAGCCAGCCTCTATTTCCCAAAAAGAAGAGTCCCTCCACTCCCAACAATTTTGACCAACTTGAATATATACATGACATAACCAAATGTTTAGTGCAATATAATGCGTCCATTTATAATGTTTATTTAGTGATACACACAGATTTTTTAAATTTCTAAATTTTTTTTTGAGAGAGAGGGAGAGATAGCATGAGCAGGGGAGGGGCAGAGAGAGAGGGAGACACAGAATCCGAAGCGGGCTCCAGGCTCTGAGCTGTCAGCACAGAGCCCGACGCGGGGCTCGAACTCACGAGCTGTGAGATCGTGACCTGAGCCGAAGTTGGATGCGTAACCCACTGAGCCACCCAGGCGCCCTATTACACATGCATATTTAAATCCTAATGAATAAAATGTTAGTTTGGATACATTGTTTTGTCTTATTCTCTCATATTCCATGAAACAATTTTATTCAAAGTTTTCATATGCATTTTCAACATCGAGGCCTTTGTGTTCAGTTTCTCCAAGCATGCTAAGTTCATTTCCATTTATCTTGTTTGAGATGGAGCAGTTTTTAGGTCCCTGTATGATTTATCAATGAAAAATTATCCTATTCACAATCTCCACATGACATCACTTAACAAGAAATCTTTAAAAAGCCTCCCTTGTAATTCCAGGAATAATGGCTAAATCTGTATTAAAGCTCCACCTCCCCCGCCCACACATACGCTTTTTTTTAAGCCAATTTTGTCAGGTGACCTGCACAAACCTCCAGAACTAGCATTGACCAAAGGTTGTTCCACGTTAATGTGTTGTTCCCCAACAAAACTTCATCAAAATAGAATAATTAAGAGAGAGCTCCACCCCTTGGAGAGCTCCGATAGAAGGTGACTCTCTTTTTCCAATGAGTAAGTCTGGACAAACCCTGTCTTTCTTTTTGGGTCCTTGCAATAACTTAGATGAGCCCAAGCTTGAGTCCCCGCTCGCCACCTCCCAGCTGGATAACTTCAGCCACATTACTTAACCTCTCTGAGATGCTTTACCTATAATAGCTACTATAATAGCTACTTAACCTCTCTAAGCTTTACCTAAATTAGCTTCCTTCCTGGATCGTTGGGAAAGTCAACTGCACCGTTCTCTAATAAAATGGACTGAGTGAAGTCTGTCGTAATGTGTGTTTAATCATCCAGATTTGGACTGTTTATCTCTGACAATGAAATTGTCTTAATGATTCCTGCTTCTCTAGTCAGTCAAATCCTTGATCACAAATCAGATCAGAAATATTGCTGGGGAATGGGGAACTGAAAAAAAAAAAAAGTTCAGCGGCCAAACAATTAAAACTCTCAAAACACAGATTCTCCTTGTTGTCCCTGGCTGGGAGACCACTTCCCCTGTTGCCGGGAGTTCAGAGGTCCAACTTCTTGCATGGCTTAAAGCAACCAACAGAGGGCGGTAGTTCTGTGGCAGAGATGGGTAACCAGAATGGCGGAGGGCGGGGGCGGGGGCGGGGAGGGGGGGAATGAGAGAAGGGAAAGAGCCGCTGATTGTAGCTTTACTAGCTGGCTTCTATTTGTGATCCCGATCTTGTCAGGCTGATTCATCCTCATAGCAGGTGGTTGTACTCTATTCTGCCCCGAAATGCATTTTTGGCCTTTATATGCAGAGATGGGGGTGCGGGTGGGGTTATCTATTGGGATTTTATACACTAAATTGTTTTATTTTTCTGTGGTTCTAGATTCTTTTTTTTTTTTTTTAACGTTTATTCACTTTTTTTTTTTTTTTTTTTTTTTTTTTTTGAGAGACAGAGCATGAGTGGGAGAGGGGCAGAGAGCGAGGGAGCCACAGAATCCGAAGCAGGCTCCGGGCTCTGAGCGGCCAGCACAGAGCCCAGCACAGAGCCCTACGCTGAGCTGGAACTCAGGAACCGTGAGATCATGATCTCAGCGGAAGTTGGATGCTTAACCGACTGAGCCACGCAGGTGCCCCTCGATGGCTTTCTTTCTTCTGCACTCCCCTCAGTATGTCTGTAGCCTTGGGTAGAAAAAAGGAGACCTGGAAACAGCACGGTATAGGATGATAAGAGAAGCAAGACTTCTTAAGATCTGTGGGTCCCAGAGCGAGAGTAGAAAAGGAGGTCCGTGTGCTGAATCTCTAAATAGTTAAAAGTCACAGATCAAGCTAAGAGTTAAAAGTCACAGAACACCTCCTATCCTCCTACTCTGACAAATACGTGACCAAGAAGACCAGGCCTGGATTTGGAGTTCTTGGGGTCCTTGCAGCTCTGAGCTACACCGTAGGGGATATTGGCCTTCAGCCTTTGCACTGCCCCCAGCCCACACCCCTGCTTTGGGTTCATCCTGCAGCCCGCAGGCCTCTCATCTGCTCACTCCCTGCAAAATGCTGCCCGTGGACCTAGGCGAACAGGCACTGGTGGTCTGGCCCCCAAGGAGGTCAGATGCAAGCATACATAGGTCCTAGAAGTGCTCAGGGTCATCTGTTAGGGGATTCCAGGGACCCAGAGTGTGGTCTGGAAGAGGACAGGGGGCTCTGGGCAGACATGGCTCCTCTTGCCTGAGTCTAAGGACAGTCACTGAAGAGTTCAGGTAGGTGTCACTGGGCAGTGGTCCTGACTTTCCCACTTTCTGGCTGTAATCCAGCGCCAGCTGTATACCCACTCGGACCTCCCCTCCCAGAGGAGATCAGGTGGCCATGGATGTGAGAGCCTTTATAAGCTGGGAAGGAGCACATAAATATCTGCAATAATTATTTCTACTATTAACCTCAGGCCTCAAAACAAGAGTTTAACAGGATCAGCAAATACTCCCCCAGCTGCGGGTTCAGGAGCCCAGACCAGATGCTGGATGTACAAGGGTGTATGAGCACTTGTTTCCTCTCAGGCAAGAGACACACATAGCTGGCTTTTAAAATATGTACAGTTCCAACCCACGGGATGAATGCCGACAAGCTCTGTCTTCCTGGGAATGTGATATCACAGATGTGACAGACCTTTTTACTGTCATCCCACATAAAACATCCTTGTAGAAATCAACAGAGAGCATGACCCAATCCTGTTCCCGAGGATTTCAAAAGGATTATGTTTATGAATATGTGACCGTGTGACTACTGAATGTTCCTGTTTTTCTGCAAAAAATGGTGTGGGTTAAGCAAGCTGTGGACAATGTTTAATGGAAGTCAATAGAAATGATGTTCATGGAGGCTAAGTCATAACATGGAAAAAGGGTGATACTGTAATGAGCGAAAAAGACAGAATTCAATATGTGTACCCAAGATGCTTAGAAGGATGTTTAAACACACAGGCACCCACACAAGGAAAAACATGGAAGGAAATATACCAAAACATTAACAAGGACTGTTTTCAGTGATGAGAGTCTGAGTTATTTTTTTCTAGTTTTCTGAAATTTACTTAATAGAATCAATTACTTTATTTATAATATCTATTTTAAACATAAATTTGGAAGAAGCTAAAAATTACTTAAAGTTTAGTTAACCATGCTTGTGTGTTTAAAATATTTTCTTTTAAAGTTATGTAACATTTCAACCATACGGTAAAAGTATAGAAAATAACACACAGGCATGAACCCACTAGTCAAACATAACAGATGTTAACATTTTGCTGTTGTTTAAAACACATTAAAAAAAAAATGAAATACAGGGGCGCCTGGGTGGCTCAGTTGGTTAAGCAACCGACTTCCGCTCAGGTCAGGATCTCATGGTTCATGAGTTCGAGCCCCGTGTCAGGCTCGGTGCTGACACCTCAGAGCCTGGAGCCTGCTTTGGATTCTGTGTCTCCCTCTCTCTCTGCTCCTCCCCTGTTCATGCTCTGTCTCTCTGTCTCTCAAAAATAAATAAATGTTAAAAAATTTTTTTTAATGAATAAATGTTAAAAAAAATGAAAAAAAAAAAAATAAAACCAATACAACCAAAACCCTCCATCCTGTTCCCTATCCCTCTCCCCTGAGGTGGATCATCCCATCTCTGTTTTCATGCTTTTACTATGTTTGTTTCGTGAATTTTAAAAATTTACACCAAGTACTATCCGTACCTTTTTGCAACATGCTTTTTAAAAATTCAACATCTTTAAGATTTATTTCTTCCATTCTAATTAATTAATTGTATGAATACTCCTCCATGTACATATTCAGTTCTAATTCGTGGGCATTTACCGCTACACATGGCGCTTGAGGATTCTTGCACACACATGAACGGTCCCCACTTTCAGGGTATACGTCGCCCGGAAGTGGAGTTGTAGCTTCGTGCACATGCGCACCCCCAATTATACCACGCCGGACCACGGACCGGCTAACTCACCAGGGCCTCCTGGAGCCTGGTGGCTGACGAAGTCTGCCCATTTACCAACGCAAGCCCTTAATTTTTTACATACACTGCTGCCCAGCCAAGCATCCCCATTGAGAACGTGGCATTTGTTTTAATCGTGAATGTGGGACTTCACATCTCTCACTATTAAGTTAACACGGACACTGGGACTATTTGTTTAACCAACAGACACAGCATCATGATGCACATTTGGCAGAGATGAAACATAATTTTAGTGTTTCAAAGGGTTACCATGATTTGTCTCTGACATATTTGATATTCTGCTGGATAAGTCTGGGTTTATCTGATGCCCAGTAATGTCACCTCCATTTGTTTCCTAATAAAACCCAACGTGCTTAATGGGGATCCATTTTCTGACCGACTTTCCAGGCATACACTTGGCAAGAGCTTGTACTGAAACTAAACCTAAACCGGATATAAATGTCATATTTATGCGTCAGAAGTCATCGGACGGACCCCTGTGGGGCACGCAGGGTCTCTGTATTGACCAGGGCCATGCTCAGCAAGTTGGAAAGAAACTTCAGAAAAATAGGACTTATTTGCTGCCGTCACAGTATTGGAGAGAAGAGTGTACTGGCCCTCCTTGCCTTTGTCAGGACAGAGCTCTTTGGAGAATCACTCACTTATCTTCTGCATTGCTGCAGCTCGAATCACGTTTTGCTGGTTTCCCAGTAGCAATGGTTTTTTTAATCTTCCAATTTCACCCTCCTGCCCCTGCCCTGCAACCCTTCTGTCAAAGAAGCAGCTTGTTCCAAGGCTGAACCAGTAAGTCAAGGCACAAACTTTGTGCTCCGCTGTTGAGAAGGCACTTGAGCCACAGATAATTCGTGGGGTTTTTCACGGGGGAAGAGGGAGAGGCTTCCTGGAGTGTATTTTCATATAGCACATAGAAAAGGGGTGTGTTTGGGGGGGAGGTGATTGGAATCGGAAAAGCAGGATCTGCCGCTACCTAGACCTATCGATCAAGGGCAACTTAATCTTTAAAGGGGGGACGCTACAGCACTGAGAACCAAATAACAAGTATTTGGATGTGTTTTGTAGGCTGAGCGTCAAGTAAACATTTCTACATTTCCTAATGCAGCTGGGAAAGCCATCGTAGGTTCAGCTAGATCTGCTTCTCTTGGAATCACTGAACCAGTTCTTTTTCTTTGCACATGAAAATTCTCTTCTTTTATTCACAATCTCCCAAAGTACAAGAGAAATAAAATCACCAGCTCGGTGATTCCTCTCTTGTTCGGAGTAACTTCCTGCACCATCAGGGATCTGTTGGTTGCTTACTGGCCCTTTGGAAAGCCTTCCCCCCGCCCCCCCCAATATTTACCTCTGAGAGAGAGAGAGAGAGAGAGAGAGAGAGAGAGAGAGAGAGACAGCATGAGCAGGGGAGGGGCAGAGAGACAGGGAGACACAGAATCTGAAGCAGGCTCCAGGCTCCAAGCTGTCAGCACAGAGCTCAATGCGGGGCTCGAACTCACGAACCGTGAGATCATGACCTGAGCCAAAGTCAGACACCCAACCAACTGACTGAGCCGCCCAGGCGCCCCTGGAAAGCCAGTTCTTAAATACCACTCAAGTCCTGGAACTTGAGAAGCTTTCCAAAAGGAGGACCTGAGCACTTCATCAAGTGAGATGATACATCTATGGTACTTAGAACCATGCCTGGCACTCAGTAAATATCTTTCTCATCCTGAAACACAAGCCCACCAGCCAGGGCCAGCTTTGTGGGCTGTGCAGCCCACAGTGCCCTGCATTTAGAAGGGCTCTGTGCTTGGATTGTTTAATGTTTTGCTGTCATCATCTTAAGTTTCTTAATGATCTTTTAAGAAGGAGTCCCACCTCTTTATTCATGACACTTGCCTGATGTAGGGTGATGAGGCTCTTACACTTGCCTGATGTAGGGTGATGAGACTCTTAACTTTACTTAGCTTTACTGCCAACTCAAGCCAGCTCTCTGACAATTCCCTTCCAGGCCGCTTGAGTGCTGACCTCTGCTCTGACCACTGCCCCATCCATTCTCCTTCGGAGTCACCCCAACCTCTTTCTATCAAATGCCTCTTTTCTGTGAAAACAAAACAAAACAAAAACAAAAACAACCCTAGCTTTTCTGCAGAGCATCCATTTGATGTGTGATCAGTTCCCTGGGGCTACCCTTTCTGTCCCTCCCGCTACATACAGCTCTCAAGTCTTTTCTCCACCCATGATTTACAGCCTGTTGAGCAGCTTGCAGCTGACTGGTTTTCTCCAAACTGTGCGTTCGCAATTAATCGCACTCCCAAACTTCCTTTTACTTTCCACGCCTACCTTCTGGGTCCATGGCCTCTCCCACACCATCTGGGGCCTGGTCCCACCTCTGATTTTGCAGTGCTCTTACCCTAAATATTACCATATCTAAAACTCGCACTTCATTCTTTGATTTTTCTGCAGAGAAAACAGGCAACCTTCAGTTACAACGCATTTCGAGAAAAGGACATTTTCCCACATTTAATCCGCCTGTCACGTAAAGGCATATTAATGTCATACTTAGAGGCAAAACAGTATAGTGACAAGAATCAGCCTTTAAGGCAGGCAGATCCAGGTTTAAATCCTAGTTGTAAGACACTTACACTTAGTTGTAAGACCTTGGACAAGCTGTTTAATCTCTGAGCTCCATTTCCTCATTTTTTAAATGTTTATTTATATTTGAGAGAGAGAGAGGGAGAGAAAAAGACAAGAGCGTGAGTGGGGGAGGGGCAGAGAGAGAGAGAGAGAGAGAGAGAGAGAGAGACAGAGAGACAGAGAATCAGAAGCAGGCTCCAGGCTGTCAGCACACAGACTGATGCAGGGCTCAAACCCACCAACCATAAGATCATGACCTGAGCCGAAGTTGGATGCTTAACCGACTGAGCCACCCCGGTGCCCCTCCATTTCCTTATTTGTAAAATGAGGATAATAATATATACCCATGGGGTCACAATAGTTAAATGAGATAATGCATGTAAAGTACCTAGTGCAGTGCCTGCACATAGTCGGAGCCCAATAAATGGTAGCGATTATCACCAGTAAGCGTCACTTGTAGGTAGCACTAATGTGCACACCGTGTGCCCTCTATCACGTGTATCAGATGGTCCAGAAAGGCGAGAAATGTTAAGCACCTGAGGCACTTAGAGTGTGGCTGGCAAACAGGACAAGAAAAAGCTTCATTTGTAATAGAAACGACTGCTAAGTACTGTAAGAGTACAGGGCAAAGATAGCATTCCTCCTGATGACACCATCAAGTGCAAATAGGCGGCCGAGAGCCGGAAGGCGGGCGTGATGGTGTGGGCAAAGGCGGGGCGGGGGGCGGGGGGGGGGGCGCGGCCGGAGGACAGACAGCACACCTGTCTGGTTTGGGCCAAGGCAGGTCTGATTAGGACCAAACATGTGAGGACCTTGCCGAACCTGGATTCTGTCCGGTCAGCAAAGTTCAGCAGCTCGTGTGCTGTGCCGGCGGTGGTCCTGAGGGAGCTTGGGAGGGGGCGGTTAGGAGCACATTTACAGAAGGGACGCTGGCTACACCCCCAGCCCTGGACGCGTCTGTGGTCACAGCAGGCTTCCGGGCAGGGGAAGAACATGACGTATGGCTTCGGAACATGACCCTGGCTGTGGGGTGCCGGCTGCATTGTCACGGCCCTGAATTTGGGGGTGGGGACGGAAGAGACAGGTGGAAGCTGTTTCTCAGAAGACAAAGAAGAAGAAAGGGAGCTTTCGTTTGCCTTAAGATAGAGCTGAGTGTCAACCCAGTGGAGGCGAACATCACTAACGGTAACCGACGCCCACTGAGCCTGTGCTCTGTGCCCCGTGAATTCTCACAACGACCCTGCGAAAGAGGTGCGTTATTGTGCCCATTACTCCGATGAGGAAACCTGAGGGCTGATCTTCATATCTGTTAGGCTGGGAGGCACCCCTCTTTCCATCCATTCAAGAGGGGCGGGTAACAGAGAAAGGAGGAGATGATCAGAAGGGGTCCCAGACCCCTTAGCAAAACGGGAAGTAGAATCAAATTCCCGGAGGCAAGGGGTGGGAAAATTAGGAGTGTGGCACTGAGCCAATGCTCCTATGGGAGTTACACGCAGAATCAACTAGAGAGGGCTGGAATCAACATGCTGCTCTGAGGGACTGGTGAGGCCGGCAGCGGGTGCAGGGGAAGCAGCCTGGGAGAACTGAGGGAGCGGGGAGCCCAGGGAACAGGGCTGGCTCGAGGCAGAGGTCCAGCGCAGCATCAGGAGGGAGGCATCTCAGGGCTGGCCCAGAGTTTGGTTGGGGCTTAGAGTGACATTTGCATTTTTACGTTCGTAAGCAGTGCGTGGAGGCAGGATCTCAACAGGTAGACTCTAGACTCGGGGCACACACGCTACCACCGCGAGCAGCACTGCTGAGGAGTGAGCGAAGGGTCTGGGATGCGGTGTGAGATCCCCATCTCCCCTCCTCCCGCCAGCCTCAGCAATAAAGAACAGGCCTGACAGCCTGCTGCAGGGAGCAGCTGGGTCGCACGCAGGTCAGGAGGCTGGCAAGAGCCCTCCTCCTCCTCCCCTTCTGTCTCAAATTCCTGAGTACAAAGGGGCTCTGACTCTCTTGGGGGCTGCAGCCGCCCGGTGGCCTGGAAGGGCTACCCCGCAGGAAAGACAGTTCCTGAGCTCTGGGATTCCCACCCCTGGAGGCGCCCAAGGCAGTGGAGAGTCACCCCTACTATAGGGACTTTGGATGAAACTTGACCCAGGGAGGATCTCCTGGACAGCTGCCCCCCCAGCCCAAGGACCTGGTCCCTTTCTCCCCCAGGGCACGGGCTGCTCCAGGAGCGGGTCACACAGCAAAGTACTTCCCTCATCTAATCTTCACAACCACCACGGGCGACAGATGTTTTCCTCACCTCAGTGTTTGAGAGGTGGGCCAGAACTGGGGTCTAGGTATCTTCCCTCCAAATCCCATACTCTTCTGTAATGCTCAGAACAGATCTGACGCCTGTGAAACAGTTACGAAGCACAGAATCTCACAGCCTGGGGTGATCTCACCCCTGCATCAGGGTCTCCCAGAGGGAAGACTTAAAATAGACAACCGATAAGGAAGTATATACATCAGCCCTAACATCTTGTCGTTTCTGGAAGCAGGGATACATGCATACCAACTGGTGGGAGAATGTAAAAGCATGCATGAGACGATGCCCGTTTTCATGGTTAAGACATTTCCTTTAAACCACGGAACGAACTGTGTTAATCCCCAGACACGGCAGATGAGCATGTTGCGGGGACACAGAAGCAGCTTGCTCAGTAGAAAGTGACATCATTCTCACCGAAGCCAGCAGACCACTGTGGCAGTTAACGCCGCCTGAACTCACACTCAGGAAAGAAATTAACATTTACTGATGGCCTACTGTGTGCAGTGTTCTTAATATTTATTATTTTTTTAAACGTTTATTTATTTTGAGAGAGAGAGAGAGAGAGAGAGAGAGAGGGAGAACGCACGCAGGGCGTAGGGTATGGGCAGAGAATCCCAAACAGGCTCTGCACTGTCAGCGCAGAGCCCGATGTGGAGCTCAGACTCACGAAGAGTGCGATCATGCCCTGAGCCGAAACCGAGAGTCGGATGCTTAACCTACTGAGCCACCCAGGTGCCCCTTAACATTGTATTTGCTCCTCAAAATGAGTCTCCAGTTGAAAGCAAGGACTCAGACAGATATATGTGGTCACAGCATTATTCATGACAGCCAGAAGCTGGAACGAACCCAAGTGTCCAATGATGGACAGACTGATAAATAAAGTGTGGTATATATGAATGTTATCCAGCCTTAAAAAGGAAGGAAATTCTGACGTGTGCTACAACACAGTTGAAGCTTGAGGGCATTACGCTAAGAGAGATAAGCCCATCACAAATGAACAAAGACTGTATGAACCTACATATATGAGGGACCCAGGGTGGTCAAACTCACAGTGACAAAAGTAGAATGGTAGTTGCCAGAGGCTGGGGGCGGGGAGAGGAGAATGGGGAGTTATATTTATGATGGGTACAAAGTTCAGCCAGGGAGGATGAAAAAATTATAGAGATAGATAAGAAAACAGGTAGGGGCTCCTGGGTGGCTCAGCTGGTTAAGCATGCGACTTCAGCTCAGGTCATGATCTCACAGTTCGTGAGTTTGAGCCCCGTGTCGGGCTCGGTACTGACAGCTCAGACCTTGGACCCTGCTTCAGATTCTAGGTCTCCTTCTCTCTCTGCCCCTCCCCTGCTCACACTCTGTCTGTGTCTCTCTCTCAAAAATAAACACTAAAAATTTTCTTTTAATTAAAAAGAAAACGGGCTCAGAGGAAGTCACACAGCCAGACTGAATGAGGGTCCATCCGATTCTAGAGCCCCCAAGTTTCTTTTACATTATGCTGCCCCTTCTAGAGCTCAGGATAGCCCTGACCTGACTGAGGGGCTCCCTGGCTCCAAGACTCCTCTGTGAAAAGCTGGAGAAAAGCCCAAGTGAAATTGGACCTAACTGCAGTTTAGAAACAGAGGGGTAGGTGGGGCTTGGGCTTGAATTACAGGGCTCAATCTGAGAATTGTGCCAACATCCAAAATTATGAAATGAGGAGCTCCAGGCTTCTCTCTGATCCAGAATGATTATCTTCACTGCCGAGCATCCAATTTAAATTCATTGTGTTTAATACAAAGCCACAGTACAGAGCAGGCTGTCTCCTGACATGCAGTTACCATGGAGACTGGAGATGATCCTCAAACGGAGTTATGTGGTGGAGAGAATGTGCTGCCAGTTTCTAAGAAGCCAAGGGGCCTGGGGAAACCATTCTAAAATAGAGCCGCACAGAGAGGCCCTTTGTCATCCTCCTCTTTAGCAGAGCCCCTTCTAATCCCAAAGCGGGAACGTTTACAGGCATCAGGGCACGACCATCTTTACTGTAAGTCCAGGCTGCCCATGGATGCCAGAGAGGAGGGATTTATCAACAATCCAGAAATAAGCCGCATGTCACCCACCTTGCTCTCCTTTCCTCGTCTACTCGGATGTGGGTGAGTTCTCATTTTGGTTCCAAAGCTAATTGATAACAATACCATCAAACTGCCGAGGGAGGCTGCCTTGGGCTTCCCTGGATACATGGCATCCAGGAATGGGGCCGGAGTCAAAGTTGGGAGGCAGGCAGACCTGTCCCTGCACCGATTAGCATGGATAGCAAGAATTTCACTCTTCTGAGACTCAGCATTCCCCCCTGGAGAGGAAGGATAATAAGATAATATTAAGTGGGGGGGGGGGGGGGGGCTTTAAAGATCAAAATAAGTGGATGATGGATAGAGAAGTGCTCTGACAAATGGGCCTGAGTCCAGGCCTGACAGCTCAGCACACCCCTCTTGTAGGAAGCAGGGGACAGAAGCTCATCTGTGGGTCCCGGTGGAGAGCCATGCACCGCCAGGAGCCACCTGGGGGCCTGGGACCCCAGAGCCCGTCAGAGGCTCAATGTGCTCCATTGTGAACTCTGTATTTTCCACACAGCAGGAAAAAAAATGCTCTTTGATGGTCCAGTAAGTCTAGGGCATAGAGATTCGGAGCTAGAGTACTCTCCCAAACATGAGTTCTAGAGTATCTTAAGCCTGGCAAGTGACTCAGGCCAGTCCACCAGGCTTGGTGGTAAGGAGGGACACCAAAAAGAATGGAAACCTGACGGGGGCAAGGATGGGGTGGCAATGGCTCAGTGGTTGCAATTCCAGTCCATAAAAGTTTTATACTCCTCCAGTTCGCTCGGTACTCCCCAGGCTACCCCTATTTGCCATTGACCAACTATAAGGCAGAGAGGGAACTGAA
Source organism: Panthera tigris (assembly GCF_018350195.1). Classification (NCBI taxonomy): domain Eukaryota; kingdom Metazoa; phylum Chordata; class Mammalia; order Carnivora; family Felidae; genus Panthera; species Panthera tigris. Next base: position 118,037,594 of record NC_056662.1, read on the forward strand.
TGGCTCTTCCCCATGACGTCATAGCCCAGGATCATGGAGGACAACATCCTCCATGGACCTGGACCCCCAACACCCAATAAAGTTTCTTTTAACACACACACACACACACACACACACACACACACACACTCATAGCTTCCTCCCCCCGCCCCACCTCCAAACAACTTAGGAAAATTGTATGGTTTTTTTTTAAAGTTTATTTATTTTGAGAGAGACAGCACAACTAGGGGAGGGGCAGAGAGGGACAGAGAGAATCCCTAGCAGGCTCCATGCTGTCATCACGGAGCCCATCGTGGGGCTCAATCCTATGAACCATGAGATCATGACCTGAACCGAAATCAAGAGTCGGATGCTTAATTGACTGAGGCACCCAGAAGCCCCAACTTGAGAAAATTAAAACAATTTTCTTAATGTTTATTTATTTTTGAGAGAGAGAGTGTGTGAGCAGGGGAGGGGCAGAGGAAGATGGAGACACAGAATCGGAAGCAGGCTCCAGGCTCTGAGCGGTCAGCACAGAGCCCGACGTGGGGCTTGAACTCACAGACCATGAGATCATGACCTGAGCCGAAGTCAGACACTTAACCAACTGAACTGCCCAGGCACCCCCCAACTTGAGACAATTTTAAAGAAAGGTCTTAACTTTTAGCTGACAGAAAGGGACCACGCTAAGGGCAGAGGATATTTACCAAGTATGTGATTAATGCACTCGGTGTACAGTCCTCTTCAGTTTTTGGTTTACTGCCTGCACTGAAAAAGTTTGCTCCCAAAGATGAAGTAGCCAAAACAACTTTGAAAACGAAGAAAAAGCTGGAGGACTTACACTCCCTGCTCTCAATTCTTACTGTAACGAGCATCAAGACAGGGAGGTATTGGTGTAAAGATAGACAAATAGATCAAAAGAATAGAAAAGAGAGTCCAGAAATAAACCCACACATAGATGGTCAACTGCTTTTTTGACAAGGGATAATAATCTTGTCAACAAATGGCACGGAACAATTGGACAGCCATACACAAAAATCCCTCCATCCTTACCATATACCATATACAAAAACCAACTTAAAATGGATTACAGACCTAAATGTAGGGGCTAGGATTTTCTAATGGAAAATTTGGTAAATCTTAGTGACCTTGAATTTCACAAATATTCCTTGATCACAGTGCAAAAAAGAAATTATGAACAAAAAATCGATAAATTGGGACTTCAAAATTTTAAACTTTTGGGGTGTCTCGGTGGCTCTGTTGGTTAAGCATCCAACTCTTGATTTCGGCTCAGGTCATGATCCCAAGGTTGTGAGATGGAGTCCCACGTCAGGCTCTGTGCTGGGCGTGGAGCCTGCTTGGGACTCTCTCTCTCTGTCTCTCTGTCTCTCTGTCTCTCTCTCTCTCTCTCTGTCTTTCTCTCTCTCTCTCCCCCCTCTCTCCCTCTGCCCCTCTCACCCACTTGCGTGTTCTCTCTCTCTAAAACAATTTTTTTTTAAACTTTTGCTCTTCAAAAGACACTGTTCAGAAAATAAAGAGGTAAGTCACAGCCCGGGGAGAAAACATTTGCAAAACATATACCCAATAAATGACTTGTAACTAGAAAATATAAACAACTTCAATAACCTAATAAAAAGACTAACAACTCAATTAAGACACGGACAAAAGTTGTGAACGCTTCACCAAAGACAT